>NW_024881282.1:833398-3780898 GCF_018691265.1 Tyto alba | reverse complement strand
AGCAGGATCTGTGGGAATAATTCCTTCTGCTTCCATATAAGTCTGAAATTTATTGTCAGGAGACTTCTCATCCTTTTTTGTGATAGGCTATTTTCCTATTAGCTAGCCATGCACCACTTGGAAAATACAATTGGACCCCCCATCTCTAAGCAGTGGGTCCACAGCTATGCTCCAGGCTTGGCTGCTGTGACATCAGGTTGTCTTGGCATGGTGACAGGAGGGGATACAATATGTCCTTGTGCCTTGGTGAACTCTCTTTGTGGGTCAGTCCCGGCCAAATAAGCTAGCATGGGCTAAGAGGCAAGTTTCGGCTTGGGTAGGAGGTGTACATCAACACATCAGTGTCGAGCTCCTGCCAAAGCAAACAGTGAAGCCATATTCACTAGGCATGGTGCCACAAGATGGAGCGATAGTGGACAGCTAGTTTGGGCACTGCACGGGGTTGTTGGGGCCATACAGCTTTCAGATCATAAGCTCAGTCTTTGGTACTGCCCTGTATTCTTGGGACCATCTATGTCCCATTAAAAGTGCTATTCTGAGGACGTTAATAAGGTTTTGGGTCTGCTGTACACAAGCAAGCTTCTCCGTATGATTTGCTTCTTTTGCTAAGACAAGTCAATGAGAAATCATTCGCCTACTAATTGTTAAGCCATTTGGCCTGTAATAGATATACATATACAGCTATACATGTACACAGGCAATAGCAACTGCAGTAATAAAATCGTTGTTTATTTCTTTATCATTATTTACATGTTACTATTAAATTTATTATCCTTGTTACATACTTATTGCAACAACATGTGCAAAATATATTTACCGTGATATTTAACAAACCACATATTTCACATCTGTAGACATTTTCATCTTGAGTCTCCCAGTATGTGGCAGAGCTGAAGTAACTCTGACTCACAGGAGCTGGTCTGCTGCAGAAAGTTAGCAGTAACCTGTTGCAGAGAAGCAAAGGCTGGGAGCTGGCATATGTTTAACAGAATCCACAAAGCTACTTGGCACATGGTACAAAAGGATATGGCTTTTATCTGATTTTAATAAGCAGATCTAGGAAAGTGGGACAGAATTGATGCTGTCCAGGAGAAGGGAATCAGCACCCCATTTTTTTTTTTTGGTGAAAATCATTGGCCGTTATTACACATCTTGATATAAAGGGGGAAAACCACACCATGCTGAAACCAAACTTCTCCACTGAGGGGGAGGTCACTCCTTGGAGTTGCTCCTCATGCACCTAAGTGAGAAGGTGGGAGATTTGAGGTGGAACCTGGTGCCTAGGGGAGCTCCTCAGTGGGGTGGTCCAGGGGAGGTCAGGTCATTGCTGGTAAAGCCAAGACTCAGTTTGGTCCTAAGACACCCGCCCAGGAGCTGGGAAAACCCTACCAGAGGTTTGTACTCCTGCAAACTCAGACATGGAGCCGGTGGTCACCTGCCCAGGTATCAGGACACTTCTAAGCAGAAGAAGACAACACAGGTAACGTGTAGGTCTCCCACTGATTTACACAAGAACATTGTTTCTGAAATAAAAGGGAGTTTCACACCGGATGAAAAGAAATAAAAATCCATCTCATTGCCCTTTTTAGGAGGCATTTATGTTATTACCCAGTCAAGCATTAAATTGAATTTATCCTGTCCCCCAGGGGTGCGTTTGGCCATCCCACTGCTGTACCACAGGGACACACCTGAGCTGTTGGGACACCGTACGTGATCTGTTTGCTCTGCTGCAATGTTTCCCTCCCATATACCCTTTTCCTACACACCCCATCCTGCACGGATGGGCAGTTTAGGGTTTGCAGCCAGCCCAGACCCTGTGATTTACCCCAGCCCTGGCAAGTGCTGCCCCCGAGAACCTGCAGGTCCCTGAGGCTGATAGCACATGCTCACATCTGTGGGACAGGCACGGCAAACTTCAGAGACAAGCACGTGTCCCCGAAGCCTGTGGAGGGGATTTTTTGTGGTATTCACAGACTGTTTCATGTGTCAATACGAGAGGAGCGCAATTACCAGCTGAGAAACTGCAGGAAATAAGCCAAGGTTGAATGAACGAAATGGAAAATAAAGAGAAGTGCAGAGGACACACACATTTTAAAACTATTACGGAGGTATGTATTCACGTGCTCATGGGAGCCTGGGAATATATAAGAGCTCATGACTGCGAAGGAATGAATTCAAGGACCAGTCTATGGGGAATATTTTTTTTCCCTGTGACTTCAAACTTCTCTCGGAGCTCGCAGAGTTTTAGTCAGCTGGCATGCAACAGAGGTACGACTTCCCCAAGGAAACTCTTCCTCGGCTTGCGCTGGAAAGGCTGCTGGGAGAGTCCGGGAGGCAGAAGGCTGCAAGCAGAGGCAAAACCTCCTCCTTCTCCTCCTCCAGCCACAGAGCAGGTACGTGGAGACGCGTGCGGAACAGGGAGCCTGCTGGAAAGTTGAGCTTTCGACTGCGGGAGAGACGGGGGCTCTGGTGACTTAGAGCTGCAGCCTTTAAAAATAACACAGATGAGGAAGGTACTGTATAAATAAAATATACTGTGTTTATGAATAGGCTGAGGAACTGACTAAACACACTGTGTAGATGGCTTTATCCACACAGCTGTATATTTAATCCATCAGGGACTTGCACTGCAGCAAGTTAGATCCTTTACGTTAAGGAGGCACCGGTTAGTTTATAACAATACAGTTGTCATATGCCTGCTTTCTTATTATTCTTTGTGTTTACAGTAACGGAAGATGAGGAGATGGATTTTTTTTTTATTTTCTTCACAGGACTTTGGTCTATTTATGGTGTTACTGCATTATAGCGCTCTGAACCAGGAGTGCTGCAGAGATCAGCATTGTCCGCTGATTAAATGCTGCTCACCCAGCTCTCTGACACTGAATCCTAATATAGCCTTGGGCAAATCACACAGTCCCTGGGTAAAATGGGTAAAATGCTGTTTAGTTCATCTACTCTGGTTACTATCAGTGCTTTCATTGAACTCTCCCTGTTGGAGAGGAAGGTGTGAGATGGCAGGGTTATTTTTCTACTCTTAAGATGCTGACAGCTTGAATGTCACCTTGGGTGAACGATGACTTACTGCTAGTGTTTTGCTGCATCTGGACTGTTACATGAGTAATTAATGTTTAGACAATATTTGGAAATAGTAAAGTTTTAGAAAATCTTAGTTTATATAAAAGTCACAGATAATTTTTTAAAGCCAAACCCTGTTGTATTTTTGATAAAAGTACAGATATGTTTCCCTTAAATAGAAGCCAAAGTTTGGCTTTCCACAATAGTGGAAATTATTTTTTTACTAAGATGTAATCATTTCAACGTTAAAATCATCTTACTACACTAAAATGCTGAAATCCTTTAGTTTTCAATAGCAAAAATTCATAATCAGTTATGTCTTTTTAAAGCAGATGGTTACAGCTTAGTGACAGTATCAGTGCTTGGCCTTTTACTAATACAGTAATGGATGGATTCAAGGGGGGGGTATCAGTATCATGCAAGTCAAATCTATCAGAAATAATTTTCCTCACTTCATTTTATCTCCTGTTGGATAATTGAATACACCTTTTCTCAAACAGACTCCACTGTCAGTAAAAGAAGAATTGCTGAATTAAAAGCCAATTTTAATCAAAATTAAAAGCTGTTGAGAAAAGATTCTGGTTTGGTTCCTGAATTTTAGTTTTTCCAGGAATTCTTTTCTCCATGGAGAACATTTCATGTTTAGATAGTTTAATTTGCAAATACCAGTGGATGTCACTTTTTGTTGATGGAAATGTTTTCATTTTCCCATCTGCTGCTGTCCCTTTGCCCAGTCCCTCACTCACAAAGTCTCCAGGCCGGTGGGTTTCATGCAATTTTCATTCATTTACATTTTCTCTCCTGGAGAGAGGAATAGAAAAAATGGTAAATAAAGTAGGGGAACTGGCTAAACCCTGTGTGACAAATTAAATGGAAATGTTAATTTTTTGGTGGGGAAATGTTGTTGGCTGAACACCTGATAGAGGTGCACGTGGAGAGAGAAGGAAGGAAGGCAGCAGCTTCAAAAGACAGGAGATAAGCTGTGTTGGGATTACAGGAGATGTAGGAGTCCTTATTTTGGTGTGTGGACTTGACACCAGAGAGACAGGAGGCTGCATCTGCCCATGAGAGACCAAGCACTGTGCAGATAGATGAGCAAAATTAACAAGAAGCAGCTCCTGAAGATGTTATAGGGTCTCAGGATCTGGAGCTGTCTCCTTTTCAAAGGCTGTGGATTATGATGGCATGGGCTGTTTATTTTTTAATGGGGTTAATATTAATGCTGTCTCTAGCTCCCTGGTGGGATGAATCACCAGGGAGCTATTTCAGTCGAAAGGGAGCAAGACTCGTCCCATTCCTGCCCTTGCAGTTCAGACCCTCTTTCTAAGGCGGGAGCTTGTTTTGTTTACTTCTCTGGAGAGTTTAATTCATACGGCTTGACACAAGACTCAACCCAAAAGCAGTGCCTTAGAAAGCGGCAGCGTTATGGATGGACAGACTCCAAAAGGTCTGGAGGTTCAAGACACATAATCGTCAAGACATATTCTTGTTTATCTGAAACCCTTGGGAACCTGCAGCAGATTATGGACTGGCTCATGAGAGCCAGAGGCTGTGATTTGCTTTTTTTTCTTGCTCTGGGGCATGCTGGGAAGAGGGTTTGGGGGAGAGGAGAGGTCTGATGAAGTGCACCCAGCTTTGGGTGACATGGGGTGAGGTCCAGATGATGTTGGCAATAAACCAAGCAGGGAGCAATTTCTAGGGAGACCACAGGAAAATCAGGAAGGGTCTGATTTCAGACAGTCACAGGTGAAAACCCTTTGGCACCAGTGGGATGGGACAGCCCTTCCTATTTCATCCAGGTGGGCAAAAGAGCTTGATTCTCCAATCTGCCCAATAGAGATGACCCTTGTTCTGCAGACATGGTTACCAAGCACACACCATGCTAATGTTTCAACAACATTTTAAGGTGTAAACTGCTGGGTAGCCCAAAGCACAAAAATGTTGAAAATGGGATGTCAGCCAAATGCTTCAGGGTCTTTGAAACTATTTGCTGTGAAATCCCCTTCAGGAAAGGGCAAAGATGATAAGGACAGTGCTAATCTTTCTCAGCGCGGTTGGTGTCCTCTAAAGCTATGTTTTTAATAAAGCAAAGTCCTGAGCAGCAGAATCAGTGCATGCCCTTCCCTCCTGCTTTGGCATTTGTTTCTGTCCAGGCTCTTCTTCACAGTTCAGCTGGCACAGCTGCTTGGCCACTGGGTAAAACAGATTGAGGAACAGAGCCGGCTTTTTAAAAAGCACACCCAACAAAAAACCTGCTATTTTTACCCCTGCGAATCCAAACTTCCCAAAGTGCTCTGAACATCCAGGTGTAGAAACATTTGAAGATGCAATCATCCAGGGCACTCACCACTCTTTGTTACAGGCATGACATTTGTATTCCATCTCCAAATCAAATCAAAATACTCTATTTAAAAAGAAAAAGTATTTTTATTTTCTTGAAGACTTCAAATATTTGATGTTTTCCTTGTGAAAGTGTCTGTGCATTGCAAGTGCTATTGAACACTGCTGATGAAATAAACTCTAAACCCAGAGAGCATCCAAAAGGCATTTAAACCTCTGGACACCACAGTGGTCCCCAGCTTCAGCATGAGTTTCCTGCTTACCCCAAGGGGCTTGCAGATAGAGGGCTTGACTCCAGGGGGCATGCCAAAAGGATCCAGTGAAAAACAGCTCTGCAGCCAGCTCCAACTAAGGGAAGCTCGAAACACTGTGTTTGGGAGAAGGTGATAAAAACTGGTCTGATGAGAGCCCAGTCAAGGGCAACCTGTCCAGGGTTGTGTTAATATCACTGGCAGACTGTTGTCCTGAGAGCTAAACGTGGATTTTTCTATCCATGACACCTTATCATGTTTTCTCCTGCCCACATGCATAGTGCTGTCTCTTCATAGCATTTATGCCTCTCATTTGCATTGCAAAGCAAAAGAGCCCAGCTCTTTGGCATATTATTTCAACCATGGGAGAAGTGCATTGAGACAGTTCAGACTTGTGAGGTAGCGAGAAAGCAATGGGAAAACTATGTAAAGGTGGGTTTTCCAGAATCAGGACTTTAATTAGCAAAAGGAAGTGAGGAAACTAGCAATTAGACAGCTGCTCCAGCCCTAGAGGGCAGCACAAAATAATAAATAAAAAGCTGAGCTTGCAACCAATCTGAAATCATCTCCCGTGTGACAAAAGCACCCCTTTTGCAATGTGAAGTTTTTACTAGAATGTCCAGTATATTGAGCGCTAGGTACTCACTACCAAAAATTCAGCAGTTTATCTGGATGTTCAGATCCCTCTGCCTTTATCAATCTCCCTAATTCCTGCCTCTTGACATGAAAACCCTTCAAGTCAGGCGCGTGGTAGATGACACTGAACCCTCCTCCTGCCAGCAGCCTGCTATCACACTGATTAGTGGGACCACAACAAATACAGGGAATTACTTCTTCCAGGACAGGATTCCAGACTCTGGGCTTTATATGTATCAGCCTTGAATTTGAAACCTTTAATCCTCAAGTGCTGTTTTCCTAATGAAGCAGAGAGTGATTTAGGTGCAGGGGTAGGAGGCTGCAACCCTCCAGGAATGGAACTCGCAGGCACAAAACCCTAAAGTAAACACGCCGCCTTGCACCATGCACACAGCTAAACAATGGCATCGGCAATGATAAGTCACTTATTCCCCTGTGCAAACTCATGGCCTGATCCTGACAGTTTCTCTGGCAAAATTCCCCCTCGTTTCTTAACTCCTGCCCTGAGCAAGGGCTTCAGGATGTCACACAGTAGCTGACTCCGTCCGAAGCACAGTGGTGGCTAGGACCCAGCAAGAGCCTAGAGACGAGTCCGGAGGAAGACAAGCAACATAATTTAAAGCAGACACTGTCCCAAATAAGGTTATTTCCCTGAAAATGCCTTCGTTCTAAAGTTACGAGTGAGCCTCTTGGCATCCTGAACGGATTGACGTGAAGCTGAAGAACAATTTCATCAGTACCAGGACTGAACTGGTTTTGAAGAGCTGGATATGCTTTTTAAAGACATGATAAGCAGTGTTTGGGGATGCGAGAAACCCTTGAAAGAAGGTAAATGTGAAATATTCACTCTTTTTAACCCTGAAGGCTCTAACTTAGAAGCAAAGATTGTTGTGTGAAAAGGATCAGACACTGGGGAGTCTGGTTTGTGTTTTGTATATTCTCTTGTATTTAACCTCTCTTTGGCACAGGAAAACGTCTTTGTTAATTGTCTAAGCAGTAACAAAAATTACCTTTGGGTAAAAATTGGAAGGTGCTGTTGTTGTTAGCTACAAGAAACATCTATGAAGTGGTTCAGGGTTAATATTGTAATAGAGATTGAGGCAAATGTTTTTCTGGAATGGGAACTGGGATTAAGCCCCAATTATTCCATGGCTTCAAATGTCTCTTGGGGCAAATCATTGCTCTTCTCTGCCTTTGCCCTTCCATCAGTTAAGTGGATATGCTGACTTGGTAAGGCTACCATACTTTTTCTAGATGCTAAATTGTTTGAACCACTTAAAAAGATTCCTTGTGTGTGTTACTCACTGAAATCACCTGTATTTTTCAGCTGGGGATGGGTGATTTTGAAGTACTGTAATGAAAAGATGTGACATTGAATGGGGTTCAGAGCTCAATCCTGCTCTGGGGTATGCTGGGATTTTTATCACAGCTGCCAGAGGGAAAAACTGGCACCGAGCATGAAGTTGCTTCAGCTCTGGGAAAGCCTCAGAGCAATAAAAACTCCTTTAGGTCAGGTTGCTTCAGCTGTTTTTCCTGGACTGTTTTTTTAGGCTGTGGTTAGAGACATCAGTGCCAGTGCCAGCAGGCGAGGATTAGTGGTGATGGTCTCTGACACCAGAGCAATGAGGGTCCTGTGAGCCCTGAGCTCTTCACTGAGAGAGGGTGGGGGGGGGGCTGAGACCTGCCCAGAGGGCAGAGAGGAGGAGGACGCAGTGCTGTGTCATACTAGGTGTTGCTGGGGAGGGTCTAAAGGTTTTCCAGAGAAAGCTAGGCAGGAAAAGCTCCTCAGCTGGACAGATGAACTGAAAACCACCTTGAGAAGGGAATCTCCATGAGCAATGAGATTGTGATGTACCATGAGGAGTGGCTTATCCTCCTCTGGATAGAACCCATGTGGTCTCATGTTGGAGAAGACCACCATCTCCTAGTCCTTCAGGGTGTGACAGCCCCCCTAGAAACACCTTGAAGGACAGTGTCCTTGCTTACTACAGATCTCTCTTACACAGCAAGCCATTAAATCATATTTTAGTGTTCAAATGCATACATTTCCCAATTGCTTTATAAACTTACAATGTAGGAAGTTTCAAAGCATGTTGAGATGCTGGATCGTGCCGGGTTTATTATTTAAGAAGAAAAAGGACCATTTTTTGAACTGAGACACATGACAAGAGAAGACATTGCAGAGCACAGAGAATGCACACTGTCCATCAGGGTGGTGCCCTGTTGTGGGTAGTATCCATGGAGATTTCCTCAGCTTAATTCATTGGATCTAAAGAGAAATAATTCCTGTTTGAGGGCTCTGAGCAAAGCCTTGTAATCATCGGCATGTTTATCTTTTCCCTCAATTTCAGCAAACTAATACTGAAACAATAAAACTCATTTTGTCCTCATTAAAGAAGATACCCCCTCCTCTAAACCCGGGGAATGAGGAACAGAGGGGGAATTATACAGACATCATAGATGGTGGTATCAGCGATTCCCCCTTCCATAGAATGATTTCTGTGTATCTTTCAAGCGTTAATTAAAAGAGCCAAGAATTAACATCCTTGGTCTTGTTTTAGAGGGAGGGGGACAGACTTCTAATCCTCCTGATGAGCCCCAAAGACAAATTCCAAACTCTTTCACCTCGGGGTCTCAGACCATCATCCATCACTAGTTGTTTCCCTGAAGAGGAAGGAATGTGCTATCTGAAAATAGAGTGGCTGTGGTCTGAGCGTCCCCAGTTTCTCTCTTCCTAATACATGACACTTTTTCCTGGTTGGGAAGTGGAGGGATGGGCAGGTTCCCATAGTGAACCTGTTGGCACTGATGTTCAGCAATTGCCATTGTTACATGGAAGTGTGTCCATCAGTCACATCCCTCAAAGAGTGACTAAGCAGAGGGATCTCCACCATCTGGGAATGATCCCATCGTTTTTGTTTCCAGCATCCTGACACTCTGTGGGTAGAAGCTGCTGAGTAACGGTATTGATGCCGTGATCATTGCCCAGTGACAGGCCTCCCAGTGTTGTTTGCTCCTTTTGCAGTTATTTCTATGCTTTTTTCTGGTGTGCTTTCCAAACAGTTAAACTGTGATGAATCCTTCGTTTAATGCAAACCCATCCCATTTTATATCTGCCTCTTATAAGGCATCTGCTTTCAAAACTATTCAAAAGCCTGTCCATACCTGGGATGTATAAAATGGAAAACTCACATTTGGACAGATAGTTCTCAGTCCGTTCTTTAAACTGTTTATATTAACACATCTGGATGAGTGTATAAAAGCTCTTTGACACTCTGAGATGAGAGGAGTGGAAAATGTGGATAGAAACGGAGACTGTTCCCAATGTTTGTTGTTTCTGAGTGACACTCGTTCGCTTTGCTCAGGACTTGGCACCCCAAAACTCCAGCCCAGTTGTAAGTATTTGAGCTGCCTCTATGGTGAGAGTGAAGATAACTCAGTCTTCAGTAGTTGTCTTTCTCCATGGTGCCAGACACACTGCTCAGCTTGAGCATCTGGACTTCACTGGCTGGCCTGGGTATCATCTAGGTAGCAGGTGAAGTTACATGGGGGCAATCCCACAAAATTCCTTGGACCTTCGAGTCTTCATATAAATCTCTCTTTTTCCCACCAGGCTTAAAGGGATGCAAAGGTACATATGTAGGTTGTAAATGTTGTAGGCTCAGAGATGGGTTAGTTTATTTCACTGCATGTGTGTTCTCCATGCTAGATGATGATCTGGTGTCAGCCATAGCACACGTCACCCACTGTGTCACATTTGAAATCTAACCATGATTGCTTTTACCTGCAGAACCATGAAACTGTACGTCATCTTCTTCCTGGCAGTGGTGAACAGAGGGACCTCTAACAATCAGCCCAGAGAGGGGATGCCCTGTGAAATGGTAAGACCATCTCCCCGCTTGGGCTTCTCGAGATCCTGGATGAGGTTGGGACCCCCTTGTTACAGGCCCCGCACAAATAGCTGTGTTCTCTGAGAAGGGAACCCCCCACACCAGGACCAAACTCTCCATGAAGTCAGAGGTGGGCTTTCCTGGGGTGGAGGATGCTCAACAAGCTGTTTTCAGTCCCTGTTGTAGTGACAACACATAAAAGGTGTGGGGGGGGAAGAAGGGTCATTATCTCACTTTTTTTCCAAAAGGAGAGCTGCTTGAAATAAATTTGACCTGATTTCCCCAAGACTGTACAGGGATTCTGTGGCTGAGACAGAGAAAGAACTTAGACCTAAAATCCACTCCTTTATATTCGGCTGAAGTTCTTTATGCCTTGAGCATCTTGTGTAAAATACATCTATACCAGCTCTCCTGTAATAACAGGGAGACTGACCTCTTCTGCCCTGACACAGCATTGCTATCAGGGCAGTTGTACCTGACTTCTGCTGGAGGTAAAAGAGTGACAAAGCCATTTGCTCCAGTACCAAATTTGCTCCTTGAATTTTTGGAAGCACCTGGTACAATATTATAAAAGTTATTCACACACAGCTGAAATTTCTCCCTTCCCTACCCAAGTGTTTCTGAGTTTCTGACTGTAACAGGCCGTTTAAAAATACTTATCTTTTTCTTTTTTTTTTTTTTTTTTTCCTCCTGAATGTTGAAGCTGTTCAGCACAAATCCTCAAGAATTTCCAAAATAGGGAAAAAAATAATTTGCTAGCTGTACACATCTCCCTTATGGGACTCATTCCATTCCTGCCCACCCTGCCGTATTGCTGCACTTCCTGAATTCCAGAGAAATTAAGACCCAGTATATATAAAAATATCTTGGGAAGGTGACTGGGTAGCTCAATTCATTGGCTGGAGAGAGAAAACTGATGAAGCCACTGTAAACATGACAGCTTGGGTCCCATGTATCATAGTCACATGAAGGCTGGGCGAGACATGCAATAATCCAAGCAGATTCATCCTGTCCCATTTCTTGATGGGTCACAGATCAGGCTGACTGCTGAGAAGTAAACACACGCCTGTTTCCACCACTACACTGTAAACTGCTTTCATTAAGCCAACAACCCAATGCTCTACGCAACTAGGCTGGGATAAATTTGGCCCTGACAGAAACCATGCTGCAGTCAGGGGCTGGGATGCTCATCTGGTATAAATTAGCAGCTCAGTATTGCTAATGTCAGTGTCCATCATCTTCTTTCATTGGGTGTTTGGTCCAATGGAAAGAGGAGATTGTAAATCCAAACACAGTTTAAAGAAAGAGGGAGCTACTGGATTAGCTGATGGGTCCACTGAGAGTTCTGCTTACTTCACATGATTATTCTTTATCACAGACTTGCTGTTTTACATGATACTTTCCCTGTGGCAACACGTTTAGAATAGCAAAAGCTCAGAAATGGAAACTTTCATCCTAAATCTCCTCGAAGAGGCATGAGTCAGAAACCCATGCCCTTCTCTGCTTCATCACTGGTGGTCCTGTTGTTGAACAAAAGTCTTGTAAAAGAGGTTTTAGGAAGTAAACAGTCCCTACCAGACCCCTGACATGAGAGAGAGCTGCACTGATTATACAAGTTACTGCACATCTACCTGTTTGTGAGACAACAAGACACAGCTTAAATGTCAGGAGGTTCTTGCTAACTCACGTTGCCTTCCAAGGAGAGGGACTCGAGCTAGTTCATGTTTCATCTCCCAGAGAAAGATGTTTCTACTCATTGATATTAACTGTCAAAGTTAATTTATAGAAGGGAAGGGGTTTTAGCAAATTGTATCTTACCTTGCATTGAGGAAATGCAAGAATATGTGCATAACTGGTTATCATAGGTCAGTTGATACATGGTACCTGGGCAAATTGCTAAGGTTTGGTTGTGTAGCTGAGCCTCTGCCTGGGCAGCTCTTCTAGAGAATGGGCTGGACTTCATGCAATTGCACATCAGTACCAAGTAGCTTCAGCCCAAATTCTTTGGTTCAAATGCTCATGAGTTGATACAAGAGGACATGAATGGAGGCTTGGATCCAGCTGCTTTGTTTGTAGGGCTCTTACTAAGGTGGGTGACAACTTCCACACAGTGGTCAGCAGTGAAGAACTGGAGTCAGAATTCAAACGATGCTCAACTTTGGAGCAGCTGTGTCATTTCTTTGACAGCACCTGAATAGGACCGTACACCAAAGGGACAAAGTACTCCCCATCCTTCACTACTTCTTGCCAATGGACTTCAAACCAACCTATGACAGCACCAGCAGAGGTAATGAAGTCAGAATGTGAGACCAGCAAAACCAACTTTTCCAGCCTCAGGCTGCCAACCCATTGGGCTATGGGGTGGGAGGAGGGGAGATACACGCAAACAGATGTTGTTTGCTCCATCCCACTGAAATGTACTTCATGTTTTCTTCCTAGTGCTGATGAGAACGAAATTCATGCAGTTTGAGCCTCAGGGGAGAAAAGATGGTGCAGAACAGACTAGATAAGAAATTTGGTGAGGATCAAAATAGACAGTGAAAAGAAATTAAAGTTTAAAAAAAAAAAAATGGAGGCGAAATGTTATAGGAACAAATGGCAGACAGTGGGAGGTATAGATTTTATGAGTTCCTTTTATCACTGGGAGGATTCAGTGGATGCAGATTAAAGGCTCAAACCTGCAAGATACGTGGAGAACTGGGACTGACCTCTCCCCCATTGACTTCAGTGAAAACCAGCTGGCTGGCATTGATGGGAGTTGAATCAGGACTTTACTAAGATGCTGGGTGACCAAGGGAGTGGAAGGCGCTCAACAGTTGTTGAGATCTGGCTCAAAGTGTGGGAAGAAACTTGGCATCTGCCTTAGGCTGAAAAATCGCTGCTGCTTTTTCACTCTGGATTTTTGTATCTTTCTGGACTCTCCCTCTTTCACAAACCAAGCAAGAAGAGACTTTCTAGTCTGTTATTTGGGCCTTGGAGACAAGCCCAAATTTATGCACATATTAGCTCAAAATGAGGAAGTCTACAATGGCTTTGCAGGAAAGAAATAATGTCATGGAGAATCCAGAAAATTATATTTAAAAAAAAAAAAAATTGTTTAGCTGGGGGAGATTTGAGTAAGTTGGAGGGAAAAAAAGAAAGGGGTTCAGGTTTTAACTGGCCATTTACTTGGGATCTTTGGGAAAGATGTGTCATGGGAAGGACTGCGGAGCAGTCTGTGTATATCTAGAGCTTGGATGAGCACTAACACTTCTCTGCCACATTTTTGTGCAGTCTCCAAAACTCACATGATGCAAAAGAGTTTTGCAAATCACTGACTATTGCCCCACTTCTAAACAGACCTGTCACTTCATTCACCCAAAAGTTCACATGAAACAGATGCTTTTTAATATTTTTTACTTTTAATTTTTCTCTATGTTTGAAAGCTTTGCATCATGGAATCTGGATTCTGCCTGTCCACAGAAGTTAAGATTCAGCAGATTTTTTTTCTTTCTTTTCTTTCTGATCTTTCTAGAAAGAGTATGTGACCCAATCACCCAAGTAAATTCATAACAAGAGTTTTCCTCCAGTAAGTTTAAATTCTGCCTAAGCCTTTCAGATTCTACTTCCTCTCACTGCTGTATGTTCTTCTTAGTAACAAAATACAGCCTGACATTTGTGCAAGAATGATCATGCTTGTGTTTCCAATGTTCCTTATCAACATACACTCCAAATTTTGCGCTGGACACAGATTAAGCCCTAGCTGCAATTAAACAGATATGCATCTAGAACATTAATTTGACTTTGACACTTAGGTTTTTTCTCTACCCTGCTGCTGAGAATTTGACTAAAAAGGCATGACCCTCAATGCACATCACAGCTTTTTTCCTCTCAAAAGCTAGTTTTACATAATTTGTTTTTTCAGTGTTGTATCATGAGTGTCTTGTGTGGGTGGTTTCATAAGGCACGTTCCCCATATAAGAAGGGAACTGTTGCCTTAGGAAAAGGATAAAGATGGATGGTAAAAGCAGGAAGAGTTTGGAGATTTGCATCAGATTTTCAGCTGAATAATCCATCTGGTTAAAGATGCATTTCTTAACTAATCCATGACTAAAGAAAGACATGTTCAACTATCTGAGGGTGTGACTAAGAAGGAGAGAGATGGGTTTTGAGCTATAGGATCCTTATACATTTCTCCACCTTGATTTGAGACCTGTGCTGCTGACAGAGTGAAACTCTTATAATTAAGTACTGCTCACTATTGTAAGTAGACTTTGCAAAATCTTATACAGTGATGAAGCTGAGAAAATCTAAATATCAGAACAAAAGTGAGGAAATAGTGCTTGACTGCAATTAAAAGAGGGAAAAACTCCTTCACTTGGCACTATTAAAATGAGCCCAGGAGAAAGGTGCAAAAAGGAGAACATTTGGTAGGTATCACATGCAGATAAAATTCTACTGCAGTAAATCAGAAATGTCTTTAAAATTAAATGAGTGCTGTTAGCTTCAAAGAAGAGTTAGGATTGTTGGTTCTTGCTGTCTGAATGCTCAGAGGAAGTAGTGTTATTAGTGTTTCAGAAGAAGGATATGCCTGGATGATGAATGTTATTTTCTTTTTATTTCATGGAAACATGTTTTTCATTTGTCACGTGACAGCCCCTTTTCTCTCTTTTTCTGTCAGGCAAACTTGCAGGCATTTTGCCACAACAAAGACCTCCACCAAATCCCTCGTGAGCTCCATCCGAATGTAAACAAAATAGATCTGTCTGGAAATCTGATTCAAAGCATCCCTGAAATGCCATTATCATTCTACACTTCCCTCCAGTGCCTGGATTTAAGCTCTAACCAGATAAGCTTCATCACACCTGGAGTCTTTGCACACATGACAAGTTTGCTGGAAATAAATTTAGCCAACAATCACTTGTATGAACTTGCTCAGAATGGGGCAGAGGGGATTGGACATTTACCCAAGGTGGAAATACTGGACTTGTCCCACAACAGTCTGTACAATGGGATGGCTGAATATTTCATTAAACAAGCTCCAGCACTGCGGTATCTTTCATTGGCAGACAACAGTATTATAATGATATCACACAAGATGTTTCAGGGATCTCCCAGTCTCGTGGAGATAGATCTTCAGAGTAATATCATCATGGAAATAGAAGAAGGTGCTTTTGAGACTCTAGTGAACCTTTCCAAACTCAATCTCTCCATGAATTCAATTACTTGCATCTCTGATTTCAACCTCAAGCAGCTGGAGATACTTGACCTTAGTAGGAACAGCATTGAGACCTTCCACACCGCAGAGTCAGATGATGAATATAGCTTAAGATGTTTGGATCTGAGTGAGAACAAACTGCTTCACTTCCCAGTATTCCCCCAGGTAAATAAGCTGGTAACTCTGAATTTATCAAAGAATCTAATCCAGCTCACTGCTGAATCCCCTCATAAT
The DNA here is from genome assembly GCF_018691265.1 of Tyto alba. NCBI lineage: Eukaryota > Metazoa > Chordata > Aves > Strigiformes > Tytonidae > Tyto > Tyto alba. The sequence goes on along the minus strand of NW_024881282.1, from coordinate 3,765,275 downwards.
AAAATGGACTATATGGAAAATGAATGGCTAGATGCTTCTTTTCATCTTCTTGATCAGAAGCAAAGTAGAAACAAAAGTTCTCTTTATTTATCCCAGCTTGTATATTTAGACTTAAGTTATAATGAAATCAAATCCATTCCGGATGAGTTCTTTGAATCGATGTTGTCTCTTCACACCCTTAATCTCAGTAAAAACTGTCTTCAGGCATTTGCAGTAACTTATGACAGTGCGTTGATCTCCCTAACAGTCCTTGACTTGAGCTACAATGCTTTGCAGAACCTTCTCCTAGATGCTGGCATGTTGTCAAATTTGAAGGAGCTCTATGTTCAAAGCAACCACCTTCAGACTCTGCAATTTGATATCTTCTCAAGTCTTCCTAGCCTCAGACTGCTTAATCTACAGGGCAATAATATCAGCCTTTGCAGCATGTACTCAGGATTAGCTAAGCAAAGACTTGCTGGAGAGGAAAGTGGTTGTGTATCATTTGTTGATTCTTCTACTCTTCAGTACTTGTACCTAGCTGACAACATGCTGAACATCCTTCCAGCATACACTTTCTACAAGACTTCTCTCATTGTCTTGGATCTCTCCATGAACCCTGGACTGAAAATAGAAGTTAAAGCATTATCAGGACTGGAAAAGTCTCTGGAATATTTGTATCTACATGGCAATAACCTGATAGAATTAAATATTGACTTGCCTTGTTTTAGTCACCTTAAGCATTTAAACCTCTCTGAAAATCAGCTGAACTGGCTGCCTAAGTGGGGTAGTGACTCTTCACTGGAAGTTCTGGATTTACGGAACAATAGGTTTAGTACATTACAGAACAGTAATATTTTAGCATTAGAAAATTCCCTTAAAAACTTGTATCTCACTGGGAACCCACTCAATTGCTGTGGAAACATCTGGCTCTCATCAATGATCCAGAACAAAAATGTCCAGATCCCCAACGTGGAGCATTTAACGTGCCAGTACACTCAGAACTTTGGGTACCAGGAAGAAATGCATATTGGGAACATCAGACCAGAAGACTGTGAAAAAGAGGATCTGAAGAAAATCAACTTCCTTATTATATTAACATTTGTGTTGGTTTTATCCGTGATCATCATTGGCGTGGGTTCATTTTTTTGCTTTCGCAGGCAAAACTTTAGCCATCAGTTTAAAGCATAGGAACACAAAATGCCTTGAAAACTGAAGAAATCAGGTGCTACACTGCCAGTGTGTAGAAATGAAGGGCAAAATTCTCATCTTTGATTTTTAACTGTGGATTTTAAGACAGTTTTAAAGCGCCCCTGAACTGCACCACTATCGTGCTCTGGGTGGCAGGGACGGAAAGCAGAATTTGCCATGTTTTGCACTTGCTTCATTCACAAGCAGATCTGCCTAAAAAGTTTATATAGTGGTAGAAGAGGCCACTGTAAAGACCTGCTGGTGTTTTGAGGAATGCGTAATTTAAACTAGTCTGAAAGAAAAAGATCTCTAAGGTCTTGAGAGTTGTCACTAAGAGATACTTTGTGATGTCACCTTCACAGAAAGACTTTATGCAAATTGAGCGTTTTAACAGAATCACCTTTTTATAACAGTCATTGATGACATCAACTGAGCTGGAAAGCCTTTCTCAAAGTTATGTGCCTCCATGAGATATTTTGATTTGGTCTGAGCTTTGCTTTTTCCTACCTGGTTAACTCCTAAACCTTCTTAAACCGAAATCAGAAAAACCTACACCAAGGCAGGCCAAAGTACAATCTTTCACTCCTTGAAGATGGTTGCAAATCTCCCATGAGTTCCAAAACAATGAGAAATTAACTAAAAAAATAAATTACAGTCTGTGTCTGTTGTGCTCATGGCCACCACTTAGAAAATCCATGGCTGACCAGAGGAACCAAAGACCTTGGTGGTAGGAACCTCTTTGGATATCTCATTTTGCTTGTAGTATGTTGCTCCAGACATTGGGGCAAGACATGAGAGGTAGAGGAGGTCCGTTAGTCTTGGTGCTTAACATCAACGAGGGATGCAAGAGAAATCTCAGGCATGAAACAGCTGCACTGTACGTTACCCAGATCTGCACAGGAGGTCACAGGTCCACAGTTCAACTCAAAGAGGAGAAATTTGCCCCTCACGTGCAATAGATATTTAACTGGGTTTAATGTGAAGAAATTCAACTCTGGGGTGAACACTTTTTAAAAGAAAAATCTTGGAGAATGAATTTCAACTAGCTAACATTGGACTGAAATGTTTATATTTCTAAGGAAAACTGTTGGGAACTCACTGCATACAGTCAAATTTCAATGCAGAAGAATAATATATCTATTTTTAAAGGTCACAGGAGGTTAGACAGCAAAAAGGTGTTTTAAAGATACTGGTATGAAACAATACACAGGGAACGTAGTCCTGGGCCATTATGCAGTTCAGATGTCCACTGTCTCTCCCTAAAAAGATATTATGGTCTAGAGGACTGGCTGCAATAAAAGTATAGATCCTCATTCTGTCATGAATGAGGTGGCTGACCTGTTGTGTTGTTAAAAGCTGACACTGACATATGTTATGTCCTGTACTCTGACAGCAAATTCACCCTTTTGAAGTGAAGAAAACCTCACCAACAGTGGGAACCTGACCTACTAACGAGGTTAAATGGCTTCGAAAGAAGCTGTATCAGGTTTTCTGTTAATGTCAGGAACCGTACATTAAGGCACATAAGAGAAACAGAGGTCAAAACAAAACCTGTTCAGGTAAATAACTCAAATTGCTGCTCAATTTCTGTTTCTTCCAGCTAGTGAATGTCAAAATTAACACACTACAAAAAGGTGCATAATTCTATTTTTAAAACAGTTATGTAAGAAACTGGCTGGTAGTTTTCATTGTGGAATTTTGTACAATAAAAACACCTTTGAATTTTGTAAAAATCACAGGGATGTGAATATATTAAAGCACCAGCTTGGAATGCTCCACAGATGAAAAGCGATGTCTTCCTATTTTTCTGTTTTCAGACTCTACCTTGAACCTTTACTTTCTGGTGCTGAGGCAGGGACAGCTGCTCCATATCTTAGAGTATAACCAAGGGAGAACAAGGAGATGTACTGAAGATGTAGGCAAACATTTGCACAAAGAGCCAGCAGCAATAGGGCCTGATATAACATCTACAAAAGCCAGTGCTACCCATTGACTCAAGCTCTCATTCTTGTAGGAGAAAGTTTGCACAAGCAGCTACCCCAGTGATTAGTTGGAAGCCCGATGCTAAAGTCGATGAGCTTTTACTTTGGTGTGAAAGCAAGCTGAGCTGTGTGCCCAAATGAGGGCTAATTTAGCCACACACTGAGTTCATGCCTTTTGTGTTGAGCATGGCAAGATTATATCTCCTTCTGAGAGCCAATATTAGCTTGGCTGTCATGACTGGAATTAGTTAATAACCTGATGACAGGGCCAAACCCATTTAATTAACTGTTTTAACACTGCTTTTGTTTGGCTCTACCAAAAGGAAGTGCTTGTTATTACTAAACATCTGGGACTAATTAGACTTCCACTGACTTCCCTGGGAGCAGAAACAGCTTTCTCGAGGAATAATCCTCAGGAGTAAAGTGCAGCATGGCTCATTTGGATTTCACTGTTAGCAGCATAAGCAACCAAGAAGTGACATGAGCCCACTCCAGCCAATTCTGTTATTCTGTATGGGATGAGGAGCATGAGGGAAAGAAAACATGAATTAAAGAGCAAAGAGAGGGAAAACAGGGAGAAATGGAAGTTCATTGTGATATTATTCCTCAAAATAGAGGTATACAGACAGCAGCCTCAAGTCTTCCCTCCCCTGTCTGGTCCTGCTCCTGCAAGAAGCCCAGATGTGAAGTACTTGATCCTGCATCAAACGTAGCCATTACTCACACATTATACAGCTTTCCACCAGTTATCCCCATTGTCCTAATAGATTGTCATGATACAGGCTGTTTTGACTGTAATTTTGCTACAAAAAATTTACACCCTCATTCATTGCTTTTTCATAAAGTCCTTGCAACAACCTCTATTGATGTAAAGAGGGATCATGCTGCTAAGCCAAGGAATACCCTTCTGGGATTCTGGGAGATGTAACAGAGCATGTGGGATTTATGCAGCCAATATAAACTTTTTAAAAAAAAAATTGTTGCATGCAACAATTGGCTTCCTCTCTGCAGCTGTTTGCATGGAGCAGGACAATAGATCTTCAAATATTTCCTACCACAGTTTGCTGTGGTTTGTTCCCAGAAATGATCCTCTGTAGTGGAATCAGGTAGATATAAGTACTGAAAGCACTAGAAACACTCCCAGAGAGAGTACCTAAAAGTTCAGCAAGTCATGACTCATGTTGGCCATCCACGGAAAATCAAGTCTCAGTTTCCAAAGGCGTTGGCTTTTCCTACAAAGGCAAGACAAAACAAAATACCCTAGCAGAGTACCAGAGCCTCTAGCTATGGACCTTTCTGTAGGGACCCTGCTCAGCGCTGATCTAGCCACACTGGATTAGTATAAAACTCAGTAAGTGCCTCCTAATATTTTGGGAGCCCAGAACCTTTGCTTTCCTGCTCCTATCTATTCCCCATACCATTCAGTACCCTTGCCTGGGGTGAAACAAACCCAAACCACAATCTGAATCCCCTGTATCTCCACAAGAGAGAGAAAAACATGGCTTACCATGCATGGCAAGGTATCCTCTGGCCATATCTGTTTGTGCACAGATGTACAAAGGCACAGATGCAGTCAGGATAGTATAACAAATACACCAGTTCAGGATTAGTTTTGTTTAACCTAAAGTCAGAACAGCCTGTACTGAATGATCTTCTATACTAACAAACAGCCCGTGGTGCTGGAGCCTGTGGATTCCTACTTCATGCCTGTCCATGTGAAGCAATTTCAGCAAGATTTTCAAAAGTGATCAGTGATGTATTTCAAATACTTAAATTTGCAGCTTGCATCTCGCCAATCCTGAAACAAGTCTGATTTTCCAGAAAACTGGCTCCATCTCCTCTCAAAATCAAGGCTCTGTAGTATGTCTTATACAAGCCCCAGGAAAAAAAATTAGATTGTCCAGATGTATATATAATTCTTTCACTTATTGTTTTCTAATGATAGTTGCCTTCTCTGTTGAGCATCTGAAGAGCTGAAATATAGCAAAGCTACCCACCAACACCTCCTCTGCCCTGTATTCTGCTCTAAGAAGAACCGAGTTAAACACCTCCTCCCTCACAGAGCAATCATTCACCTGCTGTTGTGGTTTAATTTGAGTGAAAGAGGGAAATTATTCATAAGGAAAGAACAAAAATTAAGTTTAGAATCTGCAGCTTTCTGGCAATGCTGCAACTATCCAGCCAGAGCAACTTTTGGTCTCATGGGTCATGGATTGGTGAGGGTCCAAATAGCTTTTGCCAAGAAATGAGAGGAAAGAGGGATGAGAGGAGTTGAGAGCCATCAGAAAGCTCAGGGTGAGTGATGGGAAAAAGAGAAAACAAAGTGTTGGTGTGATTCCCTCCAAGCACTTGGGAGCTGAAAATACTCCAGAGGAACCTATCCACTTCTCCCCAACCCAAGAGGTTAGAGAAGATCTGTGAAGCCTCAGCACATCTCTTGTAGTGGGAAAGTGAGAAGAGATGCTAGGAAACAGATAGTAGAAGAGCAGAAACAAAGGATGATAGAAGAAATGAAAGGTGGAAGGGAAATCGAATAGAGAAGAGGGGTTTAGTGCAGCTCAGCTCTTTATGATGGGTAACTGGGAAGTGTAACTGGAAACTGAAGAGCACCCAAGAGAGAAGGGTGGGAAAAGCTTTGCAAAGAGGCCGTCAGAGCTGAGCAGTGTGGAGCAGGGGGAGATACGGGAACCTCGGGCAGGCAACGTGCTAGCTGCCTACAAAAATGTGATGCATGTAAACAGAGGAGGACATCAGCTCACGAGGGGTGACAAACAGAAATATGTAGTAACCAGGGAAACAGCATGAAACCGAAACGGGAGGGAAAAGAGACTGAATAAGCACAGTATAAATTTCCAAGGAGGGCCCGTTGTGCTGTGCAACATTTTTTCACAAGCAAAGACATTTGGAGGCTGATGCAACATGATACTAAACAAAATTTTGGCTAAAATAAGGGAACAATCCTGTAACACTGGGAGAGTCACTTTTCTCCCAAGCCATTGATCACGGCTGTTCTGTCGCATTGCAGAGCCAAGTTAGTTCCACAGATTTCTTCCTTCTGTCCATCTCTGCCAGTCACTGAATCAAAGACACACATTTTCCAGTTCATAAGCAGTATTCTTTATGAAGAAACATTCTATAAGGTGATAACAGAAGAGATTCTTCTGTTTCTGACTTTCCCAGGAAATGGAGGGGAGAGGGGAGTCTGGGGTCCCAGAGACAAGACCAGAGAAGGAGAGAAATACATTTTCAGGCAGAAAACCCATGAAGAAAAAGATTTGAGACAGGCAACTGGGAAGGAGGTGTGGGGTGAAGAGAACAGGAGAATAAGCCCAGCTAAACCAGTAATTTAGATGACAAATGGGGAAGGAATGGTCAGGATGAAATCAGAAGCAGAATCAGAGCACAGATTTACAGGGAGAAATAAAGGAAAGGAACACCACTTTAAGATATATTTTGGTATTTAAGCTGATGGGACAGAACCTTTACGATGTTTGTGGATGACACCAAGTAGAGCAGTGGTTGATATGTTGGGGGCAGGGCTGCTATTCAGAGGGACCTTCCACATCAGAGCACTGGTCAAACAGAAGCTTCATGATGTTCATCAAAGACCTGCACCTTTGACAGAACAAGCTTGTGCTTAGAGACATGTGTCCAGCCTAGGGACAAGATGACTGGAAAGCAGCTTTGCAGAAGAGAACCTGAGGGACTGGGTGGACAAGTTGTCCATGAATCAGTATCATGTCCCAGTGACAACAAAATCCCGCTGCATACTGAGCTGTACTTGCAACAGCTGAGCTAGAAAGTCAAGAGATGTAGTTACTCCCCTCTATTTGGCACATCTAACACCACATCTGGTTACTGTGTCCATCTGTGGGCCTCCCAGTTGAAGAGAGAGACTGACAAACTGGAGAGAGTCCAGCAGAGGCCACTGAGGTGGTCAGGGGGCTGGAGCATATGATATCTGAGAAAGAGACGGAGGGAACTAGGCTTGATCAGCCTGGAGAAGAGAAAGTCTTGGGGGAAAATCTTTTATCAATACTGGAAGGTCAGTTATGAAGAAGACAGCATCAGCTCCTCCCAGGAGTATTCAGTTAAAGGACAAGATGCAACCGCTGAGAATTGCAACTAGGGACGTTCAGACTGAACATAAGGAAAAAATTCTTCATAATGAGAGAGATCAAACTCTGGAAAATCCTTGGAGATTTTCAAAACTCGTCAGGGCAAGGCCCTGAGCAACCACTTCTGACACTGAAGCTGGCCCTGTTTTGATCAGGGAGCTGGACTGAAGTTCTCCAGGGGCCCTTTCCAACCCAAATTATTTTCTGAATCTTTGCAAAACAAGAATGGGTCATGCACTTAGAACGTCTCTTAACAGAAGAAGTTCTGAGCAACAGAGCCTGTCAGTGGTAGCTACTCCCTGCACTGAAGCTGTGGAAGGCATTTGGAAGTAGACATGTCCAGAGAGATGACAAAAGTAGCTAATGATGTTAGATGCAGGCAATTAGTCAGATTGTGGAAGTCTCAGCTCACATTATGTTTCCTTTTTTTTTTTTTTTTTTTTTTTTTAATTTTTGAAGCTCAAAACTAAAATTAATATTTTCAAAATTTTCCATGAAAATTCTGAAAATATGTGAAGTTAGGAAATGTTTGCTTTGTAAGGTGAGACCTTCAGTTTAAATTCTGTTATTCTTACTGAAGCAATCACACTCTCATACAATCTTAAAAAAACCAATCATTGCAACATCCAGTTTACTTTTATTATCTTTGTTTTAGAGAATATGAGGAAATGTTTCAATCAGATAATGTTAAATAACATCCCCCCTAGTTATCACTAAAACAAAACAAATCAACACAAAACAAAATAAAAATAAAAAAAAATGTTAGGCTGTTGAAACTATATAAATTTTTTCATGTTTTAACATACCAACTAGAGCTGGGACACAGGAAGAATATAAAATAAAATAATGGCAGAAACCTTTTGAAATTCCAGAAGAGACCTATGATGTAAGAGTTTCATTCAAAAATGTTTTTGATTGTAAAACTTCCTTCCATCATGAGTACTTATATTGTAATTGGTGCTTTTTAATAATATTTACAGGTTTTATGACTCCACTGCCTTTCACTTTAAAATGTCATAACAAAAAATTCTGGCAAGAGTTGTAGATTGAAGAATTTCAAAACCCCAGCTTCATTAATTGTTGCTTACTCTTGGAAAAATCTCTTTGTAACAGACCTTAACATATGTTTCTTGCCTTACATATGTGATTCAAGACTGTATGTTTACTCTAATCTGTCCCTCATGTACACTAATCTGTCCCTCATGTCCCTTGCTTGCCACAGACATCAGGCAAGTTATTGCATTGCTGAACTGGACACATCACCCTTAAATCGAATTCATCTCCTGTTTGGGAAGAATGATGCCCAGTGAGGTGAAGGTCCAGAAAATGATTTGGGTGCTTTAATTGTCCCTCTGGATATTTAAGTCCAAAATCTAAATCTTTACAGTCCTTTTTCAGCCACTGATTTTTCTATCTGGTGCCTAAAGTCTGCAGAGGACTATGTTTGATGATGAAATTCCCTGTGTATTTAACAGTCTGCTCCTCAGCATATTCAGAAATGCTGCAGACATCACAATACCGTTCATCTGTGTGCAAGCCCCAGCAGGGCTCTCATGTTGAGCATCTCTCTGCCAAGTCTCCTAAGTGGTCAGATATTGCTTAGGGCCACGAAGATGCTGGGGGGGCTGGAGCAGCTCCCCTGGGGGGCCAGGCTGAGAGAGTTGGGGGGGGTTCAGCCTGGAGAAGAGAAGGCTCCGGGGAGACCTTTGAGCGGCCTCCCAGGGCTTAAAGGGGGGACAGGGAAGGTGGGGAGGGACTCTGGATCAGGGGGTGGGGGTAGGACGAGGGGTGACAATTTTAAACTGACTGAGGGGAGATTTAAGTGAGATCTAAGGCAGAAATTCTTCCCTGTATGGGGGGTGAGGCGCTGGCCCAGGGTGCCCAGAGCAGCTGTGGCTGCCCCCTCCCTGGAAGGGTTCAAGGGCAGGTTGGACGGGGCTGGGAGCACCCTGGGCTGGGGGAAGGGGTCCCTGCCCGGGGCAGGGGGGTTGGGACTGGATGATCTTTAAGGTCCCTTCCAACCCAAACCATTCTGTGATTCTATGATTCTATGAAGCATCACTGCTAGATGAAGCTCTGTACAAAATGTAGCTGGAAACAGAGTTGATGTGGTAACTCCACACCTAGACTGCTGGTTCAGTTCTCTTCCCTACAGTGATGGGTATTTTCTGTTCCTCAGAAACAGTGCCTTCCTTGCCAGTCCAAGGGGAGTGATAGGTGGACCCTATCAATTAATCCTCAATTTTGTCTCAATTTATAGAATGCTGTGCCCCTTAAAGAGCACTTAAATAATCTCTAGAGGAGGGAACTGTGCCCTCAGCACAACAAATTGGCTGCTGGGACTGTAGAAAGCAGAGAGGAAGAGTCTGAATGAGGTACTTGGGAAGTACCATGCTTCCATATTTCTTGATATACTGATTAAGGCAATTCCTTTCCTGCAGAGGACAAAAATGAGCTACAGTGTGCCATAGTCTGCACAGTTCTCTAAACACTGTGCTACAGGAGAAAAGAGAAAGAATAGCTACAACAGCTTCCAATCACTGTTTCGTAAACAAGGTCTAGGGATGTGAACAACCAGTAGCCAGTGCTGTCTCCCTCTATAGCGCAGATTAAGGCATTTCAGTCACAGAAGAACATTAACATACAGGTGCCATCATGAAGGATTATGACATCTGAGTTGCTTGACAGACACCTAAATTCCTCGAGGACATCTACTTCTGTATGACTTGGAGGCTATGACTCGGGTCTTCTGGGAGATCCACAGTCCTGCTACATAGTGAACTGAACTTCTCTTCAGGCTCTACCAACTGTATTGACTAGACCTCTACTAGTTGCAAAAGGCTCTTTGACCACCAGCTCACATGGTGATGTTTACATCTAGACACTTATATTTAAATATCTTAGAATCACAGAATCATTTAGGCTGAAAAAGATCCTTAAGGTCATGGAGTCCAACTGTAAACTTAGCACTGCCAAATTCACCACTAAACCATGTCCCCAGGTGCTACATCTACATGTGCTTTAAATACCTCCAGGGATGGTGATTCAACTATTGCCCTGGACAGCCTGTTCTAGTTCTTGATAACCCTTTCAGTGAAGAAATTTTTCCCAATATCTAATCTAAACCTCCCCTGGTACAACTTGAAGCCATTTTCTCTCATCCTATCACTTGTTACACGGGAGAAGAGACCAACCATCTTTTCACGATAACCTCCTTTCAGGTAGTGATAGAGAGCGATCAGGTCTCCCCTCAGCCTCCTTTTCTCCAGGCTAAACACCCCCAGTGCCCTCAGCTGTCCCTCACAGGACTTGTGCTCCAGACCCTTTATCAGCTTCGTTGTCCTTCTTTGCTGTCCTGGATTTGAGTGAGTGATGGGTTTTTTTTGGTAGCAGGGGAGGGGGCTACAGTGGTGGTCCATTGTGAGAAGCTTCTGGAAGCCCCCATGGCTCCAATTTGGCCCCACCTCTGCACCAAGGCTAAGCCAATCAGCTGCACCTCTGTGATAGCATATTTAAGAAGGCATATGGTGAGGAGGAGTCAGACTTGTGAGGAGAAGTTGTGACCTGTGCAAGGGAGTTGTGTCAGTTGTGTGAACACCAAGGTCAGTGAAGGAATGGAGGAAGAAAGGAGGGGGGAGGTGTGCCGGAGCAGAGACCTCCCTGTATCTTGTGGTGAGACGGCAGGGCGGCCCCCCCTGCCACTCATGAAGGTCTACAATGGAGCAGACACTGATTTATGACCTGTGAGGGGCCTTGTATGGATGTCTAAAGTGTCTATGCCCAAAGGAGGCCAGGATCCTGTGGGGAGAATCAGCCACTGTTGTTGTGGTTCAGCACTGGGAGGATTGCAGCATGTGGGGGTGTCCCACACTGGAGCAGCTCAGGAAGGGCTGCAGCCCTTGGGAGGGACTCCAGTTGGAGAAAGTTGGTGTCTCACGCCGGAGCAGTGTGGGGAACGCTGCGGCCCATGGGAGGGACTCAGATCAGAGAAAGTTTGTGGAGGACTGTCTCCTGTGAGAGGGGGACCACGGTGGAGCAGGGGGGAAGAAGTACCAGAAGCTCTCCCCACCAAAGATGGAGAAAATGGCAGCACTGACTGCACCCCCCATTCCCTGCCCCCTGTGCCACTGGGGGAAGGAGGCAGAGATATCAGGAGCAAAGCTGAGCCCAGGAAGAAGGGAGGGGTGGGGGGAAGGTGGTCTCAAGATGCGGTAATGTTTCTCACTGTCCTACTCTGTTAAGTGTTGTTGTTAGTGTCTGCAAAAAATCTATGTTCTTTTTTTCTTCCCCTAATGAGTCTGCCTTTTGCCTGTGACCATACTGGGTGATTTGCCCCTCCCTGTCCTATCTTGAATCCCAAGACCTTGTTTATTTTCCCCTTCTCAGTGCTGGGCGAGAATGAGAGAGTGAGCAGCTGTGTGGTGCTCAATTGCTCTCTGAGCTCAAACTATGACATTTGTACATGCTCCGGCACCTCAATGTCTTTCTTGGAGTGAGGGTCCCAAAACTGAGCCCAGTATTTGAGGTGCAGCCTCACCAGGACTGAGTACAGGGGGACTGTTGTGGTTTAAACCCAGTTGGTAGCCAAACACCATGCAACAGCTCTCTCACCCTTCCCCACGCTGGGGAATGGGGGAGAGAATTGAAGGGGTAAAGGTAAGGAGACTCACAGGTTAAGAGAAAAACAATTTAATAATTGAAATAAAATAAAATTAAAATAATAATGATAATAGTAGTAGTAATAATAGAAAATACAAACAAGTGATGCACAGTGTGATCACTCACCACCTGCTGATCGATGCCCAACCTGTCTTTGACAAGCAATCCTGGAGAAGTGAAACTTCCGAAACAGCAATCCTGGAAGAGAAAGCTTCCCAATCAACTCTCTTCTATATACTGAGCATGGCATTATATGACATGGAATATTCCATTGGCCAATTTGGGTCCAGTCGTCTGGCCGTGCTTCCTCCCAGCTTCTTGTGTACCTGTGCATGGGCAGGACATGGGAAGTTCAAAAGTCCTTGATTTCTTAGCAACAACTAAAATCATCAGTGTATTGTCAACATTAATCTCATACCAAATCCCATACTGTATCCAAATGACAGCACTATTCAAGCTACTGAGAGGGAAAAAATATTAGCTCTATTCCAGCTGAAACCAGGACAGGGATGGTCACTTCCCTAGTCCTTCTTGACCACACTATTTGTGATACAAGACAGAGCTTAATCTTAATACAGAGCTAGAGACTTGAGTCAATTGTCTAAATATAGGCAGTTAGTTTGGTCTATGGTGAGAAACTAGTGTCATTTGGGATGTTCCTGGGGTTTTCAGGTATGATACAGGATAGAGAGGAAACCTGGCTATTCTTGAGTATCAGCTGGAAGCCAGGCAACAAACCCCAGGGTATCTCAAAGGCAACTGAACACCAGTTCATGGGCATCCAGTCAAGTCCACTGTTGGATAAGAAGTCAGAATTAGTTTGAAAAACAGGAGCTCTGAGTCCTTAGCTTTAACTGGTTGATGTGTTAGATCTGCTCTCTGTCACTTTACCCTCTTAAACAGTAACCAAAACCAGAAATGAAGGCCAGCTTTCAACCAGAAAAGTTTTGCACAACTCTCTGCCTGTTCACATCCAATGTCACGTTATCTGTTTTTCTTCTTTTCCCACTGTGTAACTGTTTTTCCAACCTCATGCTTCCTTAATCTGCTCACAAGCAGGCTTTTGAGTAAATGCAATAAAAGTACAATGGCATCACGTGTTTGTGTGCTACAGAACGTGCCACTTCATTCCATTTGCATCATGCACTTCCTACTACTCTTCAGTAGACCTCTGGACTCGCCCACACAGTGTTCTCAGATGTCTCCTAGCAGAGTACCTGAGAGATGTAAGGTTAAACAAACCACTTACTGTGGTCTGTCAAGCAATGCTTTCAGCATCTCATGGTCCAAATGTTGGGGTTTTTTTCTTACCACTTCTTATTTCACAACTCACCTCTTGGGATTTTGGTCTTGTGCAAGAGTTGTTATCGAAATAAAGTCTTATCTCAAAGAACGATCTTGTTTTATTTGGAACAAATAAAATGAGTAGATCTCCTTAACTTTCCTTCCTCGATAGCAATTAAAAAAAGCTTTATTAGTTAATAAAGTCCTAAAAGACATAGCAAAGTTTTGCATACAAACATCCAAAATTCCTCCACTATTCCACTGCACTGTTTCAGATGCCCTCACAAATTACAAATAAAGACACAACATAGTATCTGCACAGGGGAGGTATGGCAATCGTTTCTCTGACTAAGTCAGTGCAGTTTTTGAAGAGGTCTCAGTCATAAATGAGTGAGGTTAAATTACAAACTGTTCACCAGCCAAGCACTCACAACTCTCCTCTCCTTGATTGTGAAGTGGTTTAAAACATCTTAGTGTTTTACTTGACAAATGGGACAGGCTAATACTAGGTCCAATATCATTTATACCCTGACTAGGGTTAATTTGTTAGGTCATGAAACTCAATTCCATGGCAGCTGCCTCTATCCCCCTTCTGCTGTTTTGCTTTATAGAGCTCCCAAATGTACTGCTCAAGATCTCCGGTACTTTCTCTCAAGAATGAGGTTACAAAACCTGGCAAAGTTTTCCAGCCAGACCCTGTGAGAGAGTTCAGAGGGGATGCAGCAGCAACTGGGAAAGGTGTGAAAAATGAGACCTTTGCAGAAAGGTTATGAGAATTGGTTCACAGTGGAAGGGGGAGAATTAAAGCATATAAACAGAAAGGGATGTTTTAAACATTCTGAATCAGCAGGGAAGAAAGAAGAAACACATAGAAAATGTAAGTCAAATGTTGGATGGATTTTTACAGTAGATATAAATGTATGTTGGGATCAATCCTGAACCCGGGGGACCCAGCAGAGACTGCGTCCTGGAAGAGGCTTTATGCAAGGGGAAGGGAGCAGACTCTTTCCCATCAGTTTGAACTTACAGATGTTGGAATGTGAATTATTCAGGACTTCTGAGACAACTCTAATTATCCTGGAGAGTTTTCAGATCAGCCTGAGTGCCTGAATCCTTCTTGTTCCATGAATGAAAAATGTGCTTGTTTCTCCTGGGATGAGTCAACCAGTATATCCAAGTTCCAGATCTGGAGCAATTCTTAGTTGGGATGGTTTCATTCACATCAGTGAAGGTACTGCTGCTGCTGGTGCTCACTTTTAACTCTACAAATAGTACCAGCAATATATATGGGACTGACAATGACTTTAGGTGACACTCAGCAGGTTTGATGCATCCAGCAACTTTTGGACTGTGTTCAGAGGACGAGCTGGGTGAAAGCTGGTGACACCATCAAAATTGAAGTATTGTACAGAGTATTCATTCTTTTAACACATCTCTTGCTTTTTCTTCCCCAGCTGTCCTGTTTATTCCTTCCTGACCACTGCCTTCCTCTCCCTCTCTTCCTCACTGGATTCCTCTCATCTGTTCCAAGTTGTCTGTCCCAAACAGGACATAAACTCAATGAAGTTTGATCCCAAGATGAACTTTTGAACTATGCTATATTTGAATGGACTGGAGATTAAGTCAAAGGAATTTATGCATCCATATTTGAAGAGATGACGCCTCTCTTCCTTTTTTATTATTCCTAAAACATTTAAATTTTTAGAAATAATATTATTGATTAGAAAAAAAATCTGCTGTATTTGGAACAGTCATTTCAATGTGCCAATATATTTTAGTATCAGCCAAGTCTGTGCTCTAAAGGATGCAGGCAAGCATGAATTATGGGCTGGCACTGTGTCAAAAATGCATCTATTGTTCTCAAAAACAGGATGCAGACCAAGGGGAAATGGTGTCTAGTCTTGACTGTTCATAGTATAGACATAAAAAAAATCACTGTAGTCCTATTGGAAAGGTAGAAGGTCAAATCTTCATGTGAGAATTTTTTTTTTTTTATTCTCACAAATCTGTTGATTTCTAACATGTAAGGGTCAGGATCACCAAGCATAACTAGAAGTATTTGTGTCATCCATTAGTTTGTGGAGTGTGTTATCCGTAGCACATGCATAAGACTTCAAAACAGCAACTGGTAACTTACAAACTTGGAAAGTTCCTTTTAAGCCATGTTTTTCATCTGTGCCTACATAAAATTCACTTAAAAATCAATGCACTCTTTGGACATAGATGGAGAAAGAAGAACAATTTATTTTTGCATTTCTCAGGTGAGAACTTGTCCATACTACAGTCACACTGAGTTCTGCAGGGATCAGGACTGTTCTGTATTAGGTGTGTATCAAAACATGTCTGAAGATCTTCCAGTCAAACTCAACCAAAAATGAGTGGGTAGAAGCACAACCTGACTCCTTCCATAGATGAGGAGGACCTGCATAAATCCCTCCAAGCACACAAAGAAACTACACAAGGTGACTCCATTTGGAGCATCCTTATCCAGTAAATATCTGCTTACATATAGTTCTCACCCTGCAGTGTGCGTTTGTAGTTCACACCCCCTATTTGTAACAAAATGCATTTTGCATTGGCCAAGGGTGAAAATGTTCACAAGGCAGCGGCCCTGCATTAACCCTAAGGCATACACGTCTTTGCTGAATTTCCTTGCAACTGCCATTCCCCATCTCTCCAGATCTCTCAGGGTGGGAGCTAAACTTGAGGCTTCCAGCTTAACAACCAGACTAATCTTCTCCTCAGCCAAAGATGAGATGAATGGTGTTTCCCTGTATTTTTCTGCTGGCCGAGTAGCTGACCTCCCCTCTCTCTGGGGTTGGGAAAACCCGTGTGTGACTCCCAAAAGGGAGCTGGACCCCTAGAATGTTGTGAGAGACAGCACCTTACTGTTGTGTAGCATTACTCAGATAACATAGAAGAGCAGTTCCTCATTGCAATAGAGGGAAGGAGAGAGGGATGGAGCAGTGAAAGCAACCCCAGGGGGCTCGGCAGCAGATTTGCTGCCTCTCTAGGATGCTCTTGGATACAGTGGTAGGGAATAAATCATCCTTTCCCCAGAACCGGGCTACTCGGTGCTACCGTTTTCCTTTCATGCAGTAACATGTGTCACAAATCATGTCTTTATAACTCAACACTATATCAGGCTATGAGTACATTCCTCCATTAAGGAAACAGCCCCCTGAGGAGGGTTGCTCCAGACAAGTCCTGTGCCAGGGAAAATGCTTCTGGTGAAAGGCATTGGACAACCCTCCCCAGCAGCTCCGTCTTTCTCTTTGACCTCCCCAAGGGTACGTTTCCACGGACGGGTGCAGACGGATGTATATTTGCTCCACCCCAGCACTAAGCTGGTTGGCCTTAAGCCAGCTCTGTCTGAGATCTGCATGGCTTCATGTGCCTGAGCTCACAGTTTCCACCAAGGAGCTTTCATGGGCACACAGCTCCAGACAGGGTCAGCTCGTGTCCTACCAATGTCTTTCTACATTTCCAAGCCCAGCATGAAGTCAAAGGCTGAAGACCCACAAAGTGACGTAGCTGTCTTACAGCGCTCCTCAGTACTAAATTGGGAAAACTCCTAATAAAACTGGAACCCGCCAATCTCTCAGTCCACTTGGGCCAGCAGTGATGACTCAGTAGCCAAAGAGATCACCCTGATGTTTAGTGCTGCTTTTATCCAATGTAAGAAAGCTATCCCAGAAAGGGCAGCAGAGTGTGCTAGCATGGCTCAACACATCTGATTTGGGGAACGGTCCAAGAATCATCATTAACATCACAAATTCTGAATAATTGGTCTGATGGACATCTGGGATGTGAAGGATGACTCTTTGCTATATACCATGCATGATTAGTCAACACAAGCAGCCCCATTTCCCCTTATGTTCCTGGAGAAAGCTGTGGTGCTTGCAGGATAGCAATGCTCAGGAGAAGAATTAGGTTTGGTGCCTGTGGATGAAGGAGCAAGTAATGATGGAACCAGTTTTGCAGTCAATACACATAAATCAGTCAGTGTCCCGCCTGAGGACTGCATTGGGTGCGGTCCATTCCTTCCCAGTGAGGAAGAGTGACCCAGACCTCGCCAAGTTTTTGTTGCCTTTGCAATATTATGGTTACACTCCAGCAAAGCAAAGAGGTAGATGGGACAGGGCTGAAGCTCAAGCATTCAATGGGAGCAGACCACAGCCCTTTGCTCACTGTGTCCTTGAGAGGGGAGATAGTCTGGGAGGGGTGCAGAAAGGTTGTACAGCAGCCCAGGGGAGGGTTTTTTGGGCTGATTCAGCAATGTTACTCATGCAGACTCTTTGGCTGCCTGCTCCTGACTTGGGCTGTTTAACAGATAAGCAGTTCCATGATTATCAGCTGCAGAAGTGATAGTTGATTTAACGAGCCAAATATTACATTTTTTCTCACAGTGGGAAGATTGTCGCTATTGAGGAGGCTTGGAAAATACCCAGAGGGGCATGAGAAATCAGCCGGGGTGTGGGCAGAGGTCATGCAAAGTAGCAGACATTATTTTCTTGGGGTACTTTTAGGTCTTCAGCCTCTACTTGCAAAGTGCCAAGTAGCATAGGGACAATCTGACCAGTCTCGGGTACATGTGAACACAAGGCGCAGGACTGGTTTTCACTGTTTTTTCTGTTGTCTCTGTTTTTTTTCTACCTAATTATCAATGGTGATTACAAGGCAAAACAAACAGCTTTCTCTTTGGTGATGTCCTCACTCCCCACTCAGGTGGCTCTCACTTGCTGCAGAGCTAGCAAGATCTCTGTTGTTCAATTTTCCCATAAATGCTGGATTGAATCACAGTTCACATTAAATGTATTGCTGAGAGGGCAGAGGTCTGGAGGAGAGCAAGTAGCTGTCACCACTAGGTAATAATGAAAATCATAGCCAATTAATCATTATTATTCATTGATTTACAGCATTTGAAATAATTATCAGTGTTTGAATATCTAAGCCCCTTTCATCTAGGGTTGCCCAAACCACTGCACTCCTATGTAATTACTGGAATTTTGTAAAGTATTGAAACTGAGCTTTGGAGGAGTTAATTGAGTGTGGAAGTGTAGGTGGAAATTGAATGTAGAAGTTGTGACTCACAGTCACTTGTTGGTATCTCGGTATTGTTTGCATTGCTTGTACTGTTTGCAGAGCTCAGATTTCTGAAAACTGGCAGCTTTAGCCAGCCCAGTAGAAGTAAACAACAATCTAGAATTAACATAAAAGAAATAAATACCCCAAAGGCTAACCAATACATGTAAATGACAGCTACTTGACATCCCAAATATGAAAGGTTGTGCATGTTGGAGAGGTTGCCCTTCAAAATAAGGTTAATTGATGGCATAACCAAAAAAGGGCCACTTGGGGTTTTGGTTGTGTGTTCAAACAGAGGGCAGCAAGACTCCAGCCAGGGCACTACTGCCAAGTCAGACAGGAAATTTGAGAACCTGTTAAGGAAGCTAAAGGAACATGAGGGGAACTACAAATTAAAACCAGACAATAGGACACTGTTCATGCAGAAGAAAAAAAACCCGGTGTATGTACATATACAGTATTTACTTAAGATCTCTTAAGCCACTCATGCTATTATGGCATGACAATATATTACAAGCTTTATGGGGACCAGGGAATACAGATAGATATTTTTAACCCATTCCACCTGAGATAGAAAAATCCAGTTTCAAAAGATTATCAGCCTGAACTCCATCTGCAGAAGACAGCTTTCAGTGGGACAACCATAATTATTGTATTGAAGGTTTTTGAACAAGGCATGATATGCATACTGCCTTTGTTGAGCATCTTGCATATGGATAAAATATCATCAGTTTGTGAGAAGTTACCATGGAAATGAGGGGATATAACAGCCTCAGTCATCAGGCATACCAACAGGTCAACCCAATGTGCCAACATGACCCCAGAACCACATATGTGGCTCCATCTCTCATTCATCAAAATCAAGGAAAGGGTCACAGTCCATTATCCTACTCAGCTGGGACAAGAGGAAACAGAGTGGATCTTTAGTCACATACCCTTGAAGACTCAAGATGCCTCACTGTGTAGACATGTGGCTCTAACAAGGCTGAGGAGATCTTATATCTTTTTTCTAAAATACACATCAGGATACCTGATATCATCACTGCATCTGGACTGTATGTCCTGCCAAATTTCAACATTAAAATTTGTATGACTAACCTTAGAAAGTCAACATGAAGATGCTGATATCACTGATGTCTGACGATGATGCATGTGACAGCTCTTCTAATGCCACTGACAGAGGTGCTGTCATGGGGCATCCTGGTCCAGGGGTCCAGATCCCATGCCAAGGAAGGGCACAGGAAGGCAGACACAGCATCTCAATACCCATCTCCCACCTCCAAGCATGAACACAGACTGCTGTGCTACCAGGTACTCTGGAAAGGAGAAGGAGAAGGAGAAGGAGAAGGAGAAGGAGAAGGAGAAGGAGAAGGAGAAGGAGAAGGAGAAGGAGAAGGAGAAGGAGAAGGAGAAGGAGAAGGAGAAGGAGAAGGAGAAGGAGAAGGAGAAGGAGAAGGAGAAGGAGAAGGAGAAGGAGAAGGAGAAGGAGAAGGAGAAGGAGAAGGAGAAGGAGAAGGAGAAGGAGAAGGAGAAAGAAGGAGAAGACACGAGGAGGAGGCTCCTGAAGGAGAAGTCTCTGAAAGAGAAACATGCTTCCCTGTCTTAAATAATATTTTAAAAAATCAAAGCAAAATTTGGAGCTGTATTTGCTTTCCAGAGCCACCTAATCTATAAAACCCTCAACCATGGTTATCCAGTGGGGAAGAGCTTGTGATGCTGCCCAAGTCCTCCATCCAGCTCAGCACAGTGAATGGTGCTTACCACTGAGTACACCCCCAAAACTTTGGAGTGGGGCTCCCTTCATTAAAAGAGACTGGATTTGAATCTTTGATCTCTATTCCAGGGACATTCTTTTTCCTAGGGATTGAAATTGATCTGTTCCTAATCTCCTGTTTCATGAATGACATGCAAACCTAGCCTTGGCTTCTGATTTTTGACCCAAATAATACATTAGATTGTACAGATCAACCCAACTATTCTATTTAACCACCCCAACAGAAAATGATTTGAAAATTACATTTCAAGTTGACCCAACCTATCTGTTTAGTTTCTTGTTCGGTAATTGAATGAGCAATATATATGATGGGCTTCATCTTCACCAACCATAGCTCCACCAGCTCTATTCTAGACAGAGTCAGTCACCCTTCAGAGTAGCACATATAGCCTTAGCTGGGCCCAGAAACTGTTTGTTTGCTAGTAAGCTGTCACTTATGTCTTTCATTTTCTGAGAAAAAGTCACTGTAAATTTATTGCTGGAAGCAATTTTGCAGTAGTCCCAATGAAATACAAAGCAGATGCCTTCAAGAAGCAGAAACAGAGCAGAGCTGACTGACGCCTCCGTGGCACAGACAACTTTGATCTGTATTTCAAAGACTGAACTGAGAGTGGATCTGCTCTTCCAAGCTTGATTTGTGCTTCTTTCTTAAAGGAGTTGTCTAAAACATAGTATTTGACATTTGTTTTCTTATAAACAATGTAAAAAAAAAAAAAAACTCTTTATTGTTATTTATAATGTCTTCCCTGTATTTGGGCTATTATCTGTGTTTTGAAATGTTTGTTTCCTGTTTGACTCCTAGTTGATATGTCTTCAATATTTTGTGGAGTGACTACAGATTTATTCCGTTCTAGTTTTGGGATTCCAGTCTCAAGATGTGCCGTTTTACACTTGAAATATTTAATTTACTTTTATAGCATTACTTGAGATTTGAAGGAGATCTCGGACCCATGTAAGTCAAGATAAAGCTTAAGTACAACTGGTTGAGCACATCAAAAGCACTAAACGTCAGTCTTAAAATGATCCAGTATAAATCATTGCATCATCATTATTGGAAAATGTGCAGTTTAGATCTCAGAGTTTCCAGAACATGTATATGGTGTTCTGACACCAAGAGAGATTACAAACATGTGTGCAGGCTTTGACAGAAAATGGGAAAGTATCAGAAAATAGTTATTGGGAAAATTAGTTTGATTCTCAAAATTACACTTCCCATTACAGCAAAGTGTTGCCTGTTTCATGATGTGTCGAGCTGGCAGAAACATCAAAAAGGAAAAAGTTTCATAGATCATTAATGAGTGCAATAACAGCAAAAGTAACGAAGCACTGACACTGGTAATTAGAAACATCAGCAAGCATAATAAAATGGACTATCATCAAAGGAATTTTATATTAGAAAAATATGCAGATTACAAAGGGAGACTGTTAATGATATATAGAAATTGCATAATAATCTAATGATTAACAAGCAGTCATTTGAAATCCTGTTTTAGACACTTCATTCTCTTATTTACATAACGGTTGTCTTCTTATTCCTTTCCACAACATTTACTTTCCTCCTTTCTTATGCACTTTGCAAAGTTAGTGACATAACTTTGAGGTTTTAGACTGTATATACACCTCTATTATTGAAAAATCCTGTAAAAAAGGGGTGTGGTTTCACCTGGGAGGTCAGATCAAATGGACCATTTATGGCATTGGGACTGAGAAAAGCAGTACAACAATTTCCAGCAAGTGCCTTTTACTTCACTATGTAGAAAATTGTTTTTTGATGTGTTTTTGTTTTTTTTTTTTTTTTTTTTTAAACTAATTTCATTTTTTTTTACCAGAATTCAAAAATGCTTTTCAAATGTAGAGAATTACACTTACCTAAGCAGTCCCTTTAAATGCTCATTAAAGGTTGTGGTATGACAGTAGCAGCACTTATAATCTTGAGCATCTAGAAAATATCCTGATGTCAACTGCAAATGACAGAAACACTCTTCTATTGCTATCAGAGTGGAGCGCTGAATTTTTAAGATGTACTTTATCCATCAGGCCCTGATGGAAGGAGAATAACAGCAGGTGGGAAAGAAGACTGATGGTCTTCTGATCGTTTAGCTCTTCCCTTTTGGTTTCAGCCTTGCAATAATTTTCATGCTACTTTTGAATCAAATAAAGCATTTAAGGAAGTCAGATTGTCACTGGCTGATATTTTTGCTATATATGGCTAATCTCTTCCACCTAAGCTTTATGAACTCACGTTTTTCAGAACCATGTTTTAAAGGCCTATTAAGTCTTCATTTTGGAGGAGGCTACTTTCTCTATTTTTTTTTTTTTTTTTTTTTTTTTAACCTAGTATCAGTTTGGTCTGGAATCTGAACACCTTCAAGGTCATCTCATGAAAATCTTCTTTCAGATATGGGCTCTGGGTCCTGACCTGATGCTGGTCAGATTCCTCTCATCTCATTCCACCACATTTAAAGCTGAGCAGATAATGTGAGGTGTTGGTCTGTAGCCAACAGAAAGACAGAGGGACCTCCAGAGGAGTCATATCACCAATAAGCCATTTTACATATTTTAGGGCAGGAAGGATGTTCTTCACAGGTCCGTTTCTCTCTCCACGGCCAATAGTAGAAGAGTAACTTAAAGTGGGTACATAACTTTTCAGAAACTGAAATAAAAAGTGTCAGATCCAACCTTCATCAATCAGTGTAGGATTAAGCCACTTGTGCATGTCTTTTCTACTGAAGTCAACACAGTACCTGGTCTATCTCTTTCATTAGAAACAGCTCAGACAAACACTTGCTAAAGAAGGTCCAGAAGTGCTTGATCCACACTAGAAATCTGAGTGGGGACACAGGTGACCTCTTCAGGACGTTCCCAACCTGTATCTCTATAAGATTGTATGGAATCAAGATCAGCTGCTGGATCAGAAACTTCTACAATCAGTCTCTAACAGTGCCTTTTTGTCTCCACCAGTAAAAAAGCGAGCTCAGACACAAACACCTACATCACATGCATCTATATTTAATCTGTCAAATCCTACCAATATGGTTCAAATAGAAAGCACATCTTGTGCAATTTAGTCTCAAATATTTGCAGTTTTGATAGTACAGCTCGGTATCTCCTACTTACTAGCAAAGGAGAAAGATCTCCAAACCCATTGCAATGCATATGATGTTTATTAGAAGTCAGGCATCTCTGATATCTACTATTGAGTGATAATGTGAGAGGTTGAAGAGCAACCTCACACTTTATAATTCAGTACACTTTCTGGTTGTCTGAATACCAGATGTTTCAGCAAGAAGATGATGAGCCCTGACTAGGCGGAAGGTTTGAGGACAGGGTGATAATGTAGAACTTAAAATTGCACATTCTCCAGAATCTTATGGGACTATAAATCATGACGGGCCTCTTCAAACTGCATTAGGAGCCAAATTCCATGTACGTCCTCCATAAAAATGAAAATTTATAACAGCGACAATAGTTACGGTGTGGCTTTGAACAGGCGGGAGTTAATTTGCTAGTGGGATGAAAGTAAATGTATTTGCATTTCAAGGTATTATGAATTAAAAAAAAAAAACAACTGAAGATCACCCTCTATCATATTATTACAGTGAAGTTGAGTGGATAAACAAGCACTGCACATAACAGTCAAAGCAATTCATAGAATTAGTCTTTGGAGAAGGCAAAGATTTCTTCCTCTGTGTGTGGAAAAGGAGCTAAAACCCTGACTACCCTTTCATCAAAATGCCAAGTCAGGAATTAATACAGAGATCCTCTTCCCTCTATCCTCCCCAGTGTTATGGTGAATGGGTCTCTCCAACAAGCGCAGGAGTGGGATAGATCAGTCTCCTCGGAAAATGGGTGACCATGTGCACAGTTTCAGGTGGATGGTTCCTCTTGGGTTACAAATCCCATCCATTTCTGGGAACAACATCCTCCATTTCAACATAGTCCAACAGAAATATAGCCCCTATTCTACCTCATTTCTAGGTCTGATGTCATGTTAACTTTATACTAGAAGTTGGTAACTTGACATATATTATTTTCTAGCAAGCTCAAAGTCAAATGCCAGTGGTAAAATTCTGACATCAGTATGGGCAAGGGTTTTGATTTGAATGTAGCAAAAATTTTCCCCAATGTCTGAACTCTGCAAACTTCTCCCTTACTCTGGACACTTTTGATATATATTTGAACATTGTGGAAAGAACTTTACTTAGGACTGGCTGGCCCAAGGCCTCAGATGACGTCCTCTAGCAGTGCTTGTGTACAACAGCAGCAGTAATATAGTTGGCCAATAGCAAAATGATGTGACAAGATGAGTTTTTCATGGAGACTGGATTTACAGAGCATAGATTATTTTCCTTTAGAGATATGAAAAGTATAAACAGGATCAAAGCTTCCTACTTGCAAACATTTACATATGTGCTACGCTTCATTTATCAGAGAGGGCTAATTGACATCAGACACTTGTGTACATAAAGTTAACTATATGTATAAATACTATCAGCACGGGGGGTCGAAAAGTAAAAGAAAGCCCTTAGGCAAACAGTTATACATAATCAAGTGGGTGGTTAAGAAGTTATGGCTTGTCAGCTCAGCTCTGGTGGTTGGTTTTTGCACGCTCTTAATTTGCAAGAGCACAACTCTGCTTTGACACGAGTGGTGGAGGAGAGATTTAAGCACAAGCATAGACTGAGAGCAGGATCATGCACAGTGATGGCAGCTCAAGAGCGAGCAGAATTTTGGTAGAGGTCAGCAGTGATGTGCTGACCAACCTCTGAGCCACCCTTCTTCAAACCCACTTCTCAAAGGTCATTCCTGCAAGAAATAGGAGGGGTTTTGCGGGGGATCAGGAGTGTGCTTCTATTATAGCTCAGGGAGCTGAACAAATTTTTCTGTAAGTTTGGGGAAAGGGCCTGTAACCCCTTTGAAAAGTAAATCTTTACTTTCTGTCAACACCATCTCTTTCAAAAAAGAGCAACACTCTGAAGATTTGCACAGCTGAAGTAATTACTGACATTGCTCAGAAGCATTTACCCCAAACACAGTGATTCTTGACCAGCAGAAAAATCTAAAAGAGAGATTTTAAGAGCTTTTTCTTTATAAATCACATTTTTGTTCCCTCTCTGCAGTCCCAAAATTGAGAAATGGCATGCAAACTATCAAATCTGAGTGTAGGATGTATTACAAAAATGTGTCAGTTTGTCTGGGTCTACTTCAACTGTGCGGGTAAAACCAGTTAGCTTCAGAAATAAGAGTAAGGCATGTGAATTTTTATAGGACAAGCTATCATGCAGAGGAAGGAGGACTGTGTTACTCACTGGTTTGTTGATATGAGAGGTGTACATGGTGAAATAGTGGCTTTCTGAGATTTCCTATAAAAGGCCTGGAAGGACATAAAACCAATAAACAAGTCTGACAGCACTCCAGGTCTGACAGCATGCTGAATAAACCTGAGTCATGTGAATTACAATAGCTCGTTCATCAAAAACACAGGAGTGCACTGGGAGAATGGAAACAAAAAACACAGTTCTTGGCACCATCAGGGAGCACACACTAGTCTGTGTCAGGATAAATCTCATAACATGTCTATAAAAGAGCATTGCAAAGAACAGGAGATTTAAAAAGAAATATTGCTCCAAAACACTCCTAATGGATCTTGGGAAGGACTTACTTTAGTCTAAACTGCACAAGAGGATGTGATGCTCAGAGCTTGGATCTGGTCTCTTGGTTTAGATTTCCATTCAAACTTGCCAGGATCAGTTCTCTGATCTGACCTCCTTCCTCAAAGCTGCAAAGTCATGAATGGTGGAGCACCCTCAAAACCCGACAAAATAGAACTCAGCACCCCAACTGAAGTTGGCTGCAGCAGGATTGGGACATACTGGAGATCCCACAGGGTTCATCCCCAAACCAACATCTTAAATTGCCAAATATAAGTGGGAACCTGCATTTTTCTCATTGATCATTCTTAGAAAAATCCTTGCTTCAAGAGCTGAAGGGTTCTGGTGAGGATGGGAAAAGTACCTGCTAAGAATTAGTTCATCAACATGTGTAACCTCCAAGAAGAGCTTGCTATTTTGCCCTTGAATCAAAGGGAAGAGGATTTCCTCTTCCTTGAGCAGTTTCACAATGATAAAGCTCAAAAGATCTTGGTTCTAAACCTGATTTCTGCTCCTCTTATTGAGCAATTCATTTCACCCTATGTTCTCAGCCTCTGTATTCCTTACTAACACAGGGTGTGAGATTTTCAGAGAAAGTCTTACTGCATGTACGAATAGTGCCTGGAGGCAAATTATGGTTTTGTTATAGAAATAGTGAACCAGGGATCAACCTAGTGGGTAACTACTGTATGTTCATCAAAGTTTTGAGAGTTGGATTGTTCAGCAAGTTGGATTGTTCGGGAAGAATTAAACCCTATTCCTTGAATTGCAAATGCTGCCAATGATGTTCACTGCCTATCTATTTTTATTGCTGGCCACCAAAATAAGAAGCTCAAATCTAAAATAAGAAACTAAACTTAGTTCAAAATCAAGCTTGTTAGCTCTTGTTCTCTGGTTTGGATAAATTACAAAGCCTCCGTAACAGAAAGCTGAGGTCTTATTAACCAAAATAGTCCAGCAGTTATTGTTTACAGGCTGGGATAAATGAATAGGGATTATATTGCTCTGTCTATGGCTTTGGTCCAGTTATGGTCAGACCTAAAAAGGCTCTTAGAAACCCAAGTCTCTGTTGCTTTAGAGGACTCAGGCACCTGACTCCTTTTGTGCGTGTAATCCACAGTTTCTCTTCTCTTTATATGTAAAATAACAACTCACTCCTTAGTTCAGTGGTCTGTTGTGCTGTCATATGGAATGATGATAATGTTTTGGTCAATACTATAGAAAAGTTTGGCTGTATATTTACAAAACTTCACCCCCCCTTTGTTCAGTGTTTCCTGAATTTAGTATATAGTACATATATATAATATAGTTTCTTCTTGCAGAAAAATCTAACAGCAAAGCTAATATTGCATGCTTCATTAAATACTCTGAAGCAATTAGATTTTTAAATCAGAATAAAAGCTGTTGTCCTGGATAAGTATTTTTTCCCTTAAAAATAATTTTGATTAGTCACAGCTTGGATATGTGAGAGTGAGATAATTATCTTTGTCTGATTGCAAGTGATATTATGAGCTATCTTAATATTTGAAAAGTGAGTCAGAAGCCCTGATGTTCATCTTTGAACCTTTGACACATTTTAGAGGGCCAACACTATCCCCTTGGCATCACTGGGCTGTACATCACTCATTTTCTATGAAAGAAAGTCTGTGGATGATCAGAGGAACAACACAGATCTTCTGAATCAGCAATGAGTTATCTTTCCATGGGGCTCAAAGCACCAAAGTGAGTTGTGAGGCATGGAAGCATGAAATGCCTCTCCTGTGCACAGTAGTTTCCTATAGCTAGTGTCATAACCCCATTCCTTAAGGGTTCAGTGACATTGGCAAAAGATCAGCGACAGCTCCAGAACTGGGAATATCTTAATCCTCTGGCACTGCAACATTTTCTAATAGAAGAGGGATGAAATACTCAGAGGCCAGGACGGGACAAAATCCCCACAAAACACCCCCACAAACATTGCAACTCTATTCCAACTACAACACATATTTCTGACCTCCCTCCTCTAAAATAAGTACAGTACACAAAAATCTCCCAAGAATCCTTCCAAAACAAAACAG
This sequence comes from Tyto alba, assembly GCF_018691265.1. Taxonomy (NCBI): domain Eukaryota; kingdom Metazoa; phylum Chordata; class Aves; order Strigiformes; family Tytonidae; genus Tyto; species Tyto alba. The sequence continues at coordinate 3,737,492 of NW_024881282.1, read as the reverse complement.
CCCTCTGCATCTCCTTCTCCCCCAGAGAGAATGAGAGAACAAACACATGATACATTAGTCATAGGCTGTAAGATCAGAGGAGACCATGGTGATCATCTTGTCTGACTTCTTGTGTAAGAGGCCATTAGGCTTTTGGCAGTTAATTCATGCCTGAAATGGAGAAAAATGTACTGTGGTGATTTGGAGAATTGCTAGCGATGGAAATTCAACCACATTCCCTATTCCAATGGCTTGTCACACGCCTTTATTTTAAATCTAATTTTTTCTAGGTCCAACCTCCAGCCTTTAGGTCTCACTTTGTCTCTAAGTCTGAAAATTCTTCTAACTCATCTTGAGAAGGAAGTACTGTAAGAATCTGATCAAGACACTTGTTTCCTCTAGCTTTGACAGCTATACAGTCTGAGCACCTTGTGGCTTTTGCTACAAGCCAAATTTTTAACACCTTAATTATCCCTGGTTCTCTTGCCTGAATGTTTTCAAGCTTGGTTGTTCAGTTTATTTGGTGGGGTTTTTTTTCTTTTTTCTTTTTTTTTTTTAAATAGACACTAAAAATAAGTGCCTCCTTCTGGAGAGAGTAATTGTTGAATGGAAACAGAACAGAGCTCACAATTTCCCAACTTATGCACTCTGAGATGCCATCAGATGATTATGTTCACCTGAGCAGCACCCTCCCAAGTCTCTTCCACCTTTGATGCTTTCCATAATCTTCATCTTGTAAGTGTGCCTTTCAGGTTTGATCCTATACACATGATTTTACATTTTCTTATGTTGTAAATTTCTCCCTTTATCTTTTTTTTTTTTTTTTTTTTTTTTTTTTTTTCCCCCCAGTATTTGTGTCATCTATAAATAACTGATTATGATTTTTGGTGACAGCAAGGATTTGATAGGATTATTTCATTGCATGTGGTCAAGAACATCTCTCCCCAAGACCTGGTGTTCACTATGGGAATGTGTATGGAATGAGAACAGAGGTAGCAGAGTATGGAAAGGCTTGCTTCTATTAAGCTTATTTATGAATATCATCTCTGGAAACTGATGCTGTTCTTCAAATGCAGACAGAGGTTCTTTGTTTAACTTTGTGTTATATGGAACATAAGTGCTATGTGGTGTCATTACCTTTTCACATCATATTTGCATCAAGAGTACCTTATTTCAGTCTTGGATAGATCATCACTTGAAACGTGATGTATCCTTCTCTGGACAGAAGCCCAATGTTTTGTTCACAGTCCCTTCTTTGCACAAGGATTGTCTCTAGTTCTGTAGTTTTTCTTACCCACAGAGAAGGCACTCAGTTTTGCTCTGATGTTGTCTGTGCAGAGGTGTTGGAGACAATACAATGCTGCCCCTTCATTTCCTGCTGATTCCAGATCTCTCCTCAGCTGGACATGAGTTTACGAGTTGATTTGAAGTCGGGCATGAGCTTGAGGTTGCCTAAACCAGACTTGTCATCTGGATGATGGAAAAGGATATTCACCAAGGGTGTGTGTCCCCAGGGGCACAGACATTGTGAGTTATTAGTGCAAAGTCCTCAGGCCATAGACCCCACAGCCCTACTGATAACCTTGGTCCACACTTCCCCAGGTGGGGCCACAACTTTAGCATCCCATCAGTGGTGGGAAGGGGCAGCCTTTTTGATGCATGACTCCTTCCTCTGCGGTTTGCCACTTGGTAGCACAAGCCAAGCCTTCTCCAGGTCCCCAAAGCATTTAGGTGATTACTGAGGTCCCAGATCCACCTCGCTCCCCTTTCAACCACCAACCACGCCAGCAGTCGTTAGCTCCACCCAAAGCAAAACAGGCACCTCTCCTTCTGCTATCGGGCCTGACTCAGCTATTCCAGGCACAAGGCTTTATCATCCTGAAGACTTCTTTAATGAGTTTATCGAGTTCAGCTGGAACAAAACAAGCCATTAACACTTACAACATTGATTAGAAGCAAGCAAAAAAAATTTAGTATGTCAAATACAGGAACCTTATATTCCTCACAAGCTCATTTCCAGCAAATGATGTCCACAGATCTTTCTCTGAGTTATTACAGACAACATCATTTTCTTTGATCTCAAGCCACTAGAGATTTTTATATGAGTTGGCTTACTTGTCCACTTACACACATACAGTTTTGACCTCAAAACTAACCCACTGGTTTGATCATTGAAGAAACAACTAATGTCAGCCCCTTCAAGTAGACAATCATGTGGGAATGTCCCAAAACAAAGACTTTCATACTCTGAGTCTGGTTTCACCCAGCAATGGAACAGAACATAACTCAAATTACCAGGCTCCCTGAAATATATTTAAAAAAAAAAAAAAAAAAAAAAGTTTAATTTGAGAACAATGTCACATCTTTCAAAAAAGGACAGACTTTGTTAAAAAAGATCATTTCCAAATACAGATAGTGTCATGCTGCTCTTTGTATTCCTCAGTGGCTATAAATTAGTTAACCGAGGATCTGGTACACATGTGTATGCATATCAATAAAGGAGACAGATAGCTGAGTTCTGATAAAAACTTAAAGGCTGATCCCAGCTGATAAAAAAAAAAAAAAAATGCAGGGACCTTGAATGGTGGCCCTGGGAGTCCAGTGTGTGAATTGCTTATGTGAGCCAAAGTGGAGACAGTGTTTTTGCATTTGGAAACCAGACGTCTGTAGAATTTGAAGAATATTTAATTATTCTTGGCTTTAATTCCTGATTTTCTTCATTACAAGGAGAGACATCTAAGAAACACACAGGTCACATTTTATTCTCATTCACCACTTCAACCCCAAGAGGTCAACAGGGCCCTCCAGAAGCTCCTCCATGGGCTTGACAGGAGTGGGAGTGTTGAGTATGTGACCCCTATATCCAGACCCATCTGACTCGTCTGCCTCTTCAGTTCCTTGAAATCTCAGACACTCTGCCTAATGAAAAGAGGAAGCCCATTGTGTATTGCTTTTCCTCAGATCTACTTGTCTTTGCTATCACAGCCTGTTCTCCTCTATCCCTTATAGGATGGCGGGTTCCTGTGGAAGTTATACTTAGAAAACACACACTGTTAGACCATGGACTTTCCTGGAAATGCCAAGAATTGAGGTTTCTACAGGATTTCACCTTTGAATCATTGCCCTATTTTTTGTGGATGTTTTATCAGCTATGCTAAGCAATGATTGAAAGCAACTGGGCTACCTCTACTTTGCTTGCAAGAGCATGTCTCTGCCTACTCGTCCAAGAGGACTGGTCTAATGGGTTACAGAAAAGGACAGATAACTGCTTATGGTCTTCTGATGCTTGCTGCCCAGATATGACTTCTTCAGTCACACTACCAAAATCAAGTTTGATTCACAGGTTATAAGACCAGAGTGGATCAGTTTGATTTTTCAGACTGCTTGACTGTATAATGCAGGGAGTGGGCTCCGTTGGGCAAGTTTCTATTTGTACAAAAGAGTATTTGTAAGAAAAACATTCAGATTTTACTTAAACATGGCCCTGAGTAGACATGTTACAATAGATAATGTTTTTTCCTGTTTTTTCCTGCATGCTGTTAATAATGTGTACTTTAATTAGTGCTATCACTGCTAAAAAAAATGGGTTAATAAGGAATGTTCAGATCTAAGATTAAAACTTACAGTTTGTTCCTTCTGGGGAAAAACATGTTGCTAGCTCATGATCTGGGCCAAAATGTTTATCCCATTTGAAACACTAGAGAATTCAAGAATTTCAGAAGCAAGGACTCGTTGGTCCTTATCATCCTTGAGTCTGTGGTGTCTTTCCTCCAGAACTAGGAGAGAGGTTCAGAATGGGTTCACAATTCCCCTTTCCTGATTTATGAATGTGATTCCTGACATAGGATGCTTGGCTTGCATCTTAGCAGATATTCCTGGAAATACTGCATATCCTATACATTTGTCTGTCCTAACAGTCATTCTTAGGTCAATGTGAGCCAGAGAGTGTATTTTGAAGTCATCAGGATAGAGGAATTGAGAGGATTTAGTGCTGTTTTTATTATCTTCAAACATTTCCTTAGTACTTTATATCATATATTTCATCTGGAGGCAAACACACTATAATTTTAACTGCCATGAAAGGGTAAAAAAATTAATAAATCTGCTGCAATGGAGTTTACCAAGCAGGGGGAGGATATCCCCTTGAAAGGCTGGAGGACCTAGGGACAGTGCTGGCAAAAAAATCTGCTGTGTTGCTATGTCAGAAGAGTCTGAGGGGGTCTGATGCCCTTGGTCAAAGCAGAGATTGAGTCTCCATTTTCACATCCAGACTGGACTGTCTTGGGCAGGGCTGCTGTGGTACTGCCTCCTCATCATTACCTTCATTACCTGCCCCAAAGCTTCCCACTGAAACTATTCAGTAAATTCTTCCAAAACTCGGGGTAAATTCAGAGATGAACAAAATATTTTTGTCTTGTGTTTAAAATTACTGATATTATTAGTTTCCCAGTTTCAGTGTTTACAGTGTATAACAAGCATTCCACCCATGGCTTGTCATCAGGACCTGAGCTCAGGACTCAGAATCTGTTTTCAGGTATTAGGTCTAAGGGGAAGCTCTCTTGCAGACCACCAAAAACCACATTTAGCCTTAAATGACCTTTCAGCTGATGACATAAGATACCCTACTGTATTTGCTGAACATCTTGCCTCCTCTCACTCCATAATATACTTATTTATCTGTCTTATTGGTCTGTTATATCATTTGTAATCTTGTTGAGAGAAAGATTGTCACTGCTTACATCTTTCTACTACACCTAGTATAGCAAGATCCAATTTCAGTACATCTATATACAATGCAGTGGACAATGCTATTGCAGCTCTGCCAGCAGGTTACACGCACACACATGTACACATCAAAGAGAATGTGAACTTCTGTCCTCTCTGCCTCTTAAGGACTGCAAAAAATTAGGAACAACACGTGCGGAGGAGAAATTCAGAGCAAGGAGACTGCACGCAAAGAGTTTACATTAAGGCCTACAAATACTGTGTAAAAGAAAAATAGTTTGGGGAGCTTTTATCTCTGCTTTGAACTGCAGAGCCACTGGTATTTCCCTTTCACGTTCCATATTCTCTGGGGATTATTGGGATTTTCTGCCAGAATCGAGACTATCTCAGCTTCATTTTCCAAAGAGCAAATATTTCATGTGAATTGTGGTTACCCAACAATGCTACTCTGAAAGCTCCTTTGGAAGAAAAGATAAAGGAATTGTCTCTGCCAGATGAGTTCCTGCTCTTATCTGTTGGAGCCCACTAGTTTGGAAGCACTTCACCTGTTTAGGTTCTGCCAGGGAAACTCCCAGCAGGAATTTTGAAGGCAAAGTTTCCAGCAGAGGACTATTGGTGTGAGAGGGAAAGAAAGCACTGTTGTATCTGTTGCTACTGTCACATCCTGCTCTTGTTTCAGTTTTGATTTGTTTCTAAAATTTCCCAGTTCACTGGGAATTTTCTTTTAACTTGTTGAAAGGTTGTTACCCTGTTAGGTCTCAAGAAATAGGAAGTAGAAGCTTTCAAAGTTTAAATACTAAATTCCACCAAAAGGCTAAGCATTTAGTTGTTACTTCTGGCACCAGTGTAATGCCAAAATCCTTCAATTATCTGCTTGCTAACCCTAAAGATTCTTAAAATCTCATTTGTTTGTGTTCCCAGTAGTAGCACTCCATAGCAGCCTACGATAGTCTTTTGGTGGTATGAAAAGGACTGCCTAAGTCTTGCCATCAACCTTTCAATACCCAGCTTACACCTAAAATCCAATGGAGCCCATAAGCCAGGTGTTTCTCTGTCTCCCCTTCAGAGTCTGGTCTGGTAAACATATCCAGATGCTGTCCTGTCCCATAAAACAACACCAGGGAAATGTGGTATTGGGATGTCCTTTAGGACTACAAGGGCACTCTTATTTTGGACAAGGAGCTTTGTCTTCAAGTCACCCGAGGGAGAGGACAGACTTGGATCCAGTATGTCATGTTTTCCATGAATGCTTTAAGGTCACCTTGACTTAAAACAGAGAAGCTTTGTTCCTTCAGCATATTTTATGAGAAAGGATTTAGGTATCACAAGAAGAAAGATGATGAATCCCGAGAAATTACTTCCACCAGGTCAGCACTGGGTGGGCTGGTCCTCTTCAGAGCTTGAAGATAAAACCCTGTCCTCCCATTACATTTTCTGTTTGTTATCTTAGGTAGCTTTCTCCTCAACAGCATAAACCTTGTCCTTGCTGCACAACATCTTATGGTCAATCCAAATCCAAGATGAGCTGCCCAGGAGAGGTTAGGCACCTAAAACACCACTACACTGAGCAATCCTCCCTCTAAATCTGACCTTGGTGAAGACTCCTTACTGATGCTATTAAAATAACACCCAGAAAATAGTTCCCTCAGGGTAGACGCTATAAAATAAACTCAAAACAAGCCCCAGAAGTATTTTCCCAAAGTGATTACAGCTTAATGAGGCAGCAAGTGAAGGCAAGAAGCAGGTTTCCCAAGGTTGGCAAACAGATGAAAAAGCCAGGCAGAGGACGCTGGCTTCCAGCTGCCAGGCTGGGGCTCTCTTCCATGTTTTATCATGATTATCTCACATGATTCAGCATCTTATCTGATAACGCACTGCTTATTTAATCCTCACTCTGGGCATCCTAAAAATGCATCCAGTTTCCCAAAAGCCAGACCAATGTTTTCTTTTGAGCCTCATCCCATTTGCGCTATTTCCTCTTGGCAAAGCTCTGTAAATAATCCCTCACTTCCTTTTATGTTCACAGCCTTCCCATCTCAGCTGACTTGTATCCTACGATCGTCCTTAGTCATCTCCATGCCAGGCTTTACGTATCAACCTCTTTAATCTCCTCTCACACATCTCTAGCTATCCAGGAACATGGTTCCCAGAAATGAATGACACACATGGAGACCTACCACAGCTGTGGAGCACACCCATATCTGCAGCTTGGGAACAGGGTGTGAGCAAAGCTCTGCTTCAACCGTCTTCATCCAGTCCCCCCCTGAGCCACGTGAAGCACAAAGGACACCTGGAAAGCCATCTTTAAGAGGCTGGAACAGACCAAGGTCATTTGGACAAACTTTCCTTGAAGTTTCAGAGATTTTAGAGCTATTTCCTAACAGTAGTGGCATGAAGGTTGTAACTCTGCCTTCAGGTAAGGTAGTTGTAATTCAAGATAGTGGTTGCAATTGCTGAAAACAGAGTGGACAAGGAGTGGGAGGACTAGCGCGGGATCACTACATGGTCCTCAAAGAGAGGAGAGGGCACCACTTACTCCTGAGTGAATGCATTTGAACTTTGCATTGAATGTGAATTGAATTTTCCACAGAGGCAGAAAGGGTGAGATTGAGCTGACCCACTGCAGATAGCTGAGTTATCAGTTGAGCTGATGATATCCATCTAAAGAAAAATACACAGTGACAGGGTAAAAACCACCTCTTCATCAAGAAGATATGTAAAATAAGGCGGATGAGTCCGCCAAGTGCCTGTTTCTCTTTATTGAATATAAAATGAACCTGGGCAACCAGGACTCCTGGGGATGCCTCCACTACATACACATCAGGATTAGGGAAGATAAATTTCACCTAAAATGCTGCAGCGACATCAGAAGACTAACTAGTCAGTGGTCTGTTCCGGAAGAGCAGTGTGATAGCAATTGGTAACTGGACAGCAGACTGCTAACCTTAAACCAGAGCTGTAAATATGTTCTTAAATTAAAACCCAGATTTTGGTTCACTTTGACTGGCAAAGTTTTATTATTGGTTTTTGGAAAATTATGAGAGTGAGTTTGGGAATCCTGAAATGAACTAAAACATTTATTCATTTAAAAATTACTTAAAAATTATCACTGAAACTCGATTTTGGAGCTGTGATCCTCCTGTTTAAGTTGAGTGCAGCCAGGGAGCTTAGAGCTTAAATGATACCATATGAGCTATATGTAAAAAAAAAAAAAAAAAGAAAAAAAAATAAAAAAAAATTAAAAAAAAAATAAAAAAAACAAAACAAAACAAAAAAAAAAAAAAAACAAAAAACAAAAAAAAAAAAACCAGAAGCAGAGGCCAGTAGAGACCTGAATGAACAGCACAAAAACAACCAAGCATCCAGCAGAAGCTCCCAACCAAGAGATCACAAGAGATCAATGAAGTTATGAATGGGGTTATGAGACTGGTGGAAATTCCATTACTTTTTAACTGAGGACATCAGGTTGATTAAAATGGAGTTAAATTTCAGAACTGGAGCCACAAGAGGAGAAATTTGGAACTCTTGTCACAGAATGAAAAATTTTCAGTGAAAGTCTTTTCTTACAAATAATAATGGAGTCTCAGAAATTTTCACTGCTTAAGGAACAATATTTCAACCAACTAAGGATTAATTTGTAACAACTGTATTTGATATAAGTACATAGTTCCTATTATGAATAGCTAAATCCTTTTTTGGCAACACTTGAATAGAAGCCTCCATATTGTCTACAACTCTGGATGAGTTAAATTAGAGCCTTCCTAAGAGTCAGAGTGAACATCTGGTTTGCATCACTGAGATCTAAATTGTGTGTTTGCATGTGTGCAAAATAACTTCATTACTAACATCCCCCTTCATCACTTGTCTCCTCTCTCTGCTTTGAGACCAGAAGAAAAGGAAAAAAAAAAGGAAAAAAAAAAAAAAAATCACGTCTTGTAATCTCAACACTTCACTGAGAAAAAGACCTCAGTTTCTCACAAGTTCCCTCTAAAAAACATCCTAATAGAATCAGCAAGAAGGAAAAATGAGATAGTCATCAAGTTAGTCACAGCTGTACATTTTCCATCCCCCCCAAAATGTCAAGTTTGGCTTGTATTTTCCAACTGAAGATTTGTTTCAGAGGGTTAAAAAATCTTATCTGAAATAAGACTGTCCCTTTCTCCCAGACTTTCCAGCTGTATCCAGCTAAGTTGGTCTCAGAGGTCCCCAGGCTGGCCGGGCTGTTTTCTAGCAGACGCCCCTTTGCTTCAGATGTTTATCTGCTTTATCAGGAGGAGAGTCTGTGAACTTAGTGTTTGGAAGAAAAAACTTTCAAGTCTCAGAAACTTTGACAAAAATGTCCAGACATGGTTGACAATAAAAATGAGCAAGGGGATTCAAATCAAAAGACAGAATTGAAAATAAACAATGGCAGGAAGATGTTGCTAGTGGCACATATGGAACTTAGATATATATATGTATGTATATCACATATGCTTTGTATCACTGGTTCTGAACTGAATTGATATATGTAAAGTCAGTTGGAAAAATCACAACTTTCTTGCAAAGAGAGTCTTCAGACCAATCACCACCACCATTGCAATCACCTTCATCAGGGACTGTCTGTAGGGTTTATGTTTATATTGCATTACTGTTGGTGATAACCTTTTCCCAAGCCTGCCCTGGGACCTGACCATTTCCCCAGGCAGCTGAATTGAAAATGCTGTCTTCATAACAGAGCATTTAACTCAGCCAAGAGACATAGCTTCACATAAAAAGAGGAATGGGACACAAAATCCAAGTGTCCTGACATCACCTATCCCATTTATTATGCTCTGAGGAACTAACTGCAGAAAATGGAAGCATTTATGAAAAGTCACCTGCGTGTTGCTTTTCTCTCTGCTTTGGCTACTCCACGGTGGGTCAGGTCATGGCTCAAGGTTGGGACACTAGGACCACTGAGACCCACCCTCCAAGTGTGAGCTGATGACCACGGATGCATGTAAAACTTGTCACAATTTCTCATGCAGAACCTACGAACTTTCCTTTCACCCCAAACTTGCCTTTCCACCTCTCTTGGCCAAGGATTTCAGATGGGCAACCAAACTGACTCTGATGGGGAGTACCTGGTCTCAAGCATGATAAATCCTTGCTTTAAAGGTGACAGCTGGACCCTTCTTGTGGACAATATCTCTGTTCAGGTGCTTAAAGCTTGTGGCATCTGAAATCAGACTTTCCTACTGGGATTTCACACACTCCTGGGACCATCACCCAGCTGCATGAATAAAGCAATCTCACCATCTGTCTGCTTGGAGGTCAATGCCATTCAGATAATTGCACTGGAGAAGAAAGGGCATTTTAAGGACAGCCCTGAGGTAGCACTTTATTTTTTCAATACTGTATTTTCATCATTGATTTCTTTGACAGTAATAGTTCATAAAATCCAGCAGATAAACAGCTCTGCTTTGGCTTTCGGTTATGTTGAGATACATATGTTTCCAATTCATCTGCCCCAAATATTAGAATATTTTTCTGAATATGTGTCCTGGTATGCATAGTTATCAGTCTTGCTTCTCCTACCACACCCATCGGGTGATCAGCTAACCCCATGAGAATATGCAGCAGAGGAGTGAAGGGGATAAAACCTGTAGTTTATGAGCAAGAGGATATCTTTCTCCTAACAGAGTCCCACTGAAGCCTGGAAAAGTAAGACACTTCTCTGTCCTAGAGACTGTGATAATGAAAAAATAATGTGTTAAAAATACCACCCTACTTTGTCTTCTCTTCTGACCTGGACAATGGCAACAATAAGGATTTTTAGAGACAAAAAGCTATCAGATAATTAGCTATCTATCTACCAGCTGCTGGGAATGAGTACCACTGCTGTCCTGCTCAGTGACCCAGCCTCTCTCTCTGCTTGCTCAGCTCCTGTGCAATGAGACAAGCAAAGCAGAACTGGGACTTGAATGACTACCAAAGGTCATGGTATTAACCAGGCAATAAACTGATGACTTGTAGCGGACCCACCCAGGTGACCAGCATAAGCCTTTGACAAGACTAAAAGTCAGGTAGGGAAACAAATGTGTTACCACAGCATCCTCCCTGTCCAAGACCCAAGATGTATTTCCCCTCCCACCCCCCCACCAAAATATATTCCTTCAGAGGAAAGGTTGAAGGAAACCTCTACCCTTGTAGGTGACAGATTGAGGACCTGGCAGAGCTTTCTTTAGTGTGGGTGAGGTCCCATTCCCAGCAGTTTTGTTGTCACTGCTGTTTGGTTTTGCTTCATAAAATAAAGCTGATCTTTCCTCCAGAGCATCAGCGTTTATCTGCAGTTGCTTACGCTAAACCGACAGCTCACTCTACCCGCCTCTTCAAGACAAAAATGTGGAGGGAGTAAACAATCTTCACTGATTTAAAACTATTTTCTGTTGACCAGCCTAACCTTTCTGGCTCCATTAACTGAGTATTATTAATTTCTTCTTTAACTCAGCTTGAATCCTAGGAATTTCTACAAGCTTCACTGCTTGATACATTTTAACTAATAATTACTATATTTTTTCTACTCCCCTATGTGAGGTCAGACTTGCTCAAAGAAATACAAGCAGAGTCTGCAGTTATTTTGAAGTTGTCTCATTCATCCCTGTGGGCTTTTGGGTAGGAAATCCCCCACAATAAAATTTATCAAACTCCCAGGGTCCACAATTTTCCAGGCAACAAGGAGCTATGTTTGGGTTCACAGCCACCCACTCTGCTCAAATAACATTGATGTGATTTTGACATCCACAGTCACAACAAATACCTGGGAGATCTTTTTGAATTTTTAGTATGTGGGTTTTTTCAAGGCACAGCTCCTTGCAGTTTGGTGAAGAGGGGAATCCTTGATCTGGGTTGATCCTCCAGGTACCTAAAATTATTCTGAGACATTTAGGATCTTGTTCAACACATATTCCCTTTGACAACCACTGTGAGGGGGAAAAGTCACATTTTTTTCATGTATTCAGCTTGTATAGTAAGGCTTACTAGTGTTGCTATTTTGATGATGTCTGCCCCACCTATTCCACTCCCTGCACACCCTAGCACAGCAGCTTGTGGTGCTGAAATAGATCTGTTGGCTTAGGTTTGGACTACCTTCAAATTTCTTACCATTATTGTTGTTTTGGTTCAGAGGGCAATTTTTTTTTTTCCAAAAAACAAATCAATGTAATAACTACCATCAAGATTTGTGTTGGTTACAAAAGTACTGTCTACCACATCATATCATCTCCTTTCACTTGCTGTAAATATGCTGTGCTGAAAAAATCCTGAGTGCTCCTCTAGCTCGAGGACAAGGCTCTACTGTTTCATTACCTCCACGGCAGCACCATTTATGTGTACGGTGAAGTGTCCAGTAGAAGAACATCACACTAAGTAACAAGTAACTCCAAATTTCTAAACAAAGATGATGTAAAGGAGATGTCTCATATCCTTTTGGAATTTGCAGGGTCAAACTCCTGGCATGCCAGCATACACAGGGGGTAACGTAGAGCACTTTGGCCGACAGGCAAAATTGTAGTTAATCCAAATGTTTCCCCAAAGGACAAAGTAGGGCTCTAGGAAACAAATACCAAAAAACCAGACAGACCACATCACCTTTTACTCATTTTTCCCAAGAACTCACCCTGATGTGTACATGCTGCAAGAGCCCTTTCACTTTTCAGCTGCAGCTGACAGAGCTACCAACAACTTCTCCATTTTTATCACAGAAATGTCATTGTTCATTCCCATTGATGAACATCTGGGTGCAATCACAAATGATTCCTCCAAGTACTACAGATCATGAATCAGCAGGCTGCTTGACAAGATGTCCAGCCCATCCTAACTGTCAGGTCTAGAGCAAGATCCACCAATACATTATCTTCTTTGATTTTTACAAGGACATAGTGATAGGACAAGGGGTAATGGATTTAAACTGAAAGAGGGTAGGTTCAGATCAGGTGTAAGCAACAAGTTCTTAATGGTGAGAGTGGTGAGGCGCTGGCCCAGGGTGCCCAGAGCAGCTGTGGCTGCCCCCTCCCTGGAAGGTCTCAAGACCAGGTTGGACGGGGCTGGGAGCACCCTGGGCTGGGGGAAGTTGCTCCTGCCCATGGTAGGGGGGTTGGAACTAGATGGTCTTTAGGGCCGCTCCCAACCTAAACCATTTGGTGATTCTATGTGTGTTTCTATTCAAGGTATCTGAAAAAAACATAGGCAGTGCTGATCTCACCATTATAGTATGGCAATGGGATGAATTCACAAAGGTGTTGAATACTCTGGGTGGTGAATCAGGGCACTGGGGGGTGTTTGAAGGTGCAAAGCTTTCTGAACCAACATCAGAGGACTGCATGACTGGTTGCTTTCCTCGATCAAGCCCAGGCCTGAACAGAGACAGGGAGGTAGAGTAAAATGAACAAGGATGGACAAACCACAGTTGAGGGCTTAAATCCTTCTCTGACATACCTTTTTTCAATAGAGTAGGTAGTAAACACTTACTTAGGAGTGCATTGATACACACAGATAGATGCTCTAAGACCTGATATCTGAGGACATCTGTTCATATTCATAGCTATGAGGACACATATGTTTGTTTTAGTAGCTATTTTCCTACGTATCGGCATAACGTCTGTTACCACCTCACCTCATCACCTTCTGATGACTCACATGGTCACCTCTCAGCACAGGTGTGTCATAGATAAAGTCGTACATCCTATTAGGACTGTGACAAAGGGAGGCTGGCTTCTATGCCCTAGAAGAAGAGGAACACTCACATGGGAGCCTCATGGGAGCTAAACTAGTGCTCATACTACCAGAGCCTTCTTTCTCACATATTTGTTAATAAATTATGTTCCTAGATGCTTCAAATTCTTACATGATTTCTTGCGTTAGGCTTCAATAAACTCATCCTGGTATGGTTAGCTTGCCCTGTTGGACTTGCCAAGTGTAAGAAAGGAAATAATTCTTTATCGCTGGCAGAAAATAGCAAGGCATGTTTTAATGTCATGTCCATGGAGACAAAAACTGGATAATAGAAATTAAGATTAATTGGAAAAAAAAAATCACAGAATCATAGAATGGTTTGGGTTGGGAGGGTCCTTAAATACCATCTAGTTCCAACCCCTCTACCACGGGCAGGGCCCCCTTCCCCCCGCCCAGGGGGCTCCCAGCCCCGTCCAACCTGCCCTTGAACCCTTCCAGGGAGGGGGCAGACACAACTTCTCTGGGCACCCTGGGCCAGCGCCTCACCCCCCATACAGGGAAGAATTTCTGCCTTAGATCTCACTTAAATCTCCCCTCTTTCAGTTTAAAACCATCACCACTCGTCCTGTCCCCCTGATCCAGAGTCCCTTCCCACCTTCCCTGTCCCCCCTTTAAGCCCTGGGAGGCCGCTCAAAGGTCTCCCCGGAGCCTTCTCTTCTCCAGGCTGAACCCCCCCAACTCTCTCAGCCTGGCCTCCCAGGGGAGCTGCTCCAGCCCCCCCAGCATCTTCGTGGCCTCCTCTGGCCCCGCTCGAGCAGCTCCATGTCCTTCTGCTGTTGGGGGCCCCCGAGCTGGCCCCAGCACTGCAGGGGGGTCTCCCCAGAGCGGAGCAGAGAGGGAGAATCCCCTCCCTGGCCCTGCTCTGGCCACACTGCTCTGGCTACAGCCCAGGGCACGGGTAGCTTTCTGGGCTTGTTAGGTCTTGAATCCACAGAGTCCAAAGCAGAGCAAACTATTGACTCTAGAGCATGATAACCATAAGCAATGAATATCAGCCTTAGATCAGGTCTCAGTCACTGTCCCTCTGCCTTAGTGGCATAGAAAGTATACACTTTCTATTAATTATAGAGAGAGCCTAGAGTGACGTGTTTGTAACACGGAAAGCACAGATCATTGCCTATATTTAGGTAGAATGAATCCAGGCTCTTCTAAAATGTTTACAGTGCCTTTTACTTGTGGTTTGAACCGGAAGATAGCAATTATACATATTCCAGATGGAGAAAGATGTTTAAAACGAGGCTTGGTTATACCAGGAACCCTGTTGCTTGCTTTTTCTGCTTGGCTGTTTGTTCATTTCTCCTACAGAAGGAGCAGGAAATCTTTAGGGGCTGGCTTTCCCGCCTCTGCTGTTTCCAAGAAACTGCACCTCTTTGATCTTTTTTAGTCTTGCAAAACCTAAGCCTGTCCTTGTTCCAGCTGAAGCAAGTGGCAAACTCACCGGGTCAGATCCTTATCTGGGTGCAAATTGGCACAACCTCTGCACTTCAAAGAAATTCCCCTGATTTACACTTCTTGCAGACCACAATCCTCACAGTCTTCATGGGAAGCAGAACCCCATGCTGCTGGCCTTGGTCAGTAAATTACTTAATTAAAGACAATCATTAAATAATCTTTAGTCTAATGTTTATTTTCCAGGCTGATCTGTTTACACTGCTCATTGCTGCTGTGCATCATGCCAGAGCAACAGGAGACTACAACAAGGCTGTTCTGCAATGTGCTTGATTGCAGTGCCCATGCTGCAGCTGGAAGTCTTGGCTGTGTTTGCTCGCAAGAAAAAGTGCAGTTTAATGATTAGATGGGGAGAGGGAAGCCAAAAATCCACTGCAAAACGTCACGGTTGAAATCTCTGGTGAACAGACTCTTTTCTGTGCTTCCCCCTCCTTCCCAATGAGCAAGTTTTACCTTGAATCTGAGATTCAAAACAAAAGCAGCCCATGGTCTCCTCCAGAGTGAGGTTATGCAGGTAATTCCTGCTGTCAAAGAAAATCTGAGCTCATGCTACAGCTTTTCCCTCAGCTGGAGCCCTTATTGGGACCTTCTCCAAGCAGTCAGTCTTCATGACACCGTCTTGAACCCCTCTGGATGACATTCACTATTGGGTTATAAAGAAGGATCTGGAAAACAGATCCTTTCTACTGCACATAGACGCCAACTCACAGAGCCACACTGCCCTAGGAAACAGCCCAAGACCCAGTGCTGACCACGCTGCATTGATCTCTCACAGCGAACAGAGGGAATTCCCTCTCCCAAGATTGGAGGGGTTGTGCTGTGAGGTCCTTAGCAAGAATTCTGGGGTCTCCATTTCTCAGACAACTCCACTTTTGAGGTCTCCCAAATCAATGATTTGCAGAGGACTTTTTCCTATGACCATTGACCTTAATTACCCAGGATTGGGGCCAGGTCCTCCAGAGCATCTCATCCAAAGCTCATCTCATCCAAATCTCAGCTCTCTGCTTGCAATTCAGTGTCCCAGGGGCAGCCCCCCAGCTCTCTGTGCCCTTCTTCTGAAGAGGGGAATGGCAGGAGGATGGTCTCCTTAGCACATTCTATTTCAACTTTCATCTTTTTTCCCCAAAACCTATGTTTATGATGTTAAATCCCAACTCATCCCATGAAGGTATCCCTTCAACCTCCTTATTACACATTGGAGGAGAAAGACTTGATTCATTCTCCCCTGTATGGACAACTCCATGTTAATTCATGAGAAAGAATGGGATTATTGATACATGCTTTTAGATATATTTTAGAAGAGCCACTTGAAGATGCAGTTTGAGATGTAGTTCTGCCAGGGATGGGTTCTCAAATATTGAAGCTATTCTTTCAGGAAGGTCATGCTGTCATAACAAACATTTCACCAAAATAGAAACAATACCCTGGGAATCTGAACGTCAGAGTGGAAAGTCAGCTTCCTGGCAGATATTTGTAAAGTGCTTTGAAGATGTGAAGAATGACACCGCTGCTAAAAAATATTTATTCCCCTTTTTAGTAGTATGATGTTGAGGAGTATAATTTTTTTTCAGTATGCAATATGACAGAGGAGACGTCTTTTCCACACTTGAGTATTTAAAAAAAAAAACCAAACCAAACCAAAACAAAATGAGAAAAACTCTGTGATATCTCTACTATCAGTAGAAATATAAACAATTCTGATTTATGGATAGATTTTTCCATGACTCTCACCACTGTGGTATCTGAACAACTTTACAAACATTTAACAGCTACAATAATTTTGTGAAACAGTGAAGTATTGTTGTTTATATTTTGCCCAGAGGGAATCGAAGCACACAATTAATTAAGCAACACAAAGTGAAACAGATTAGATACTGAAAGCTGATCTCTCGAATCTCAGTTTACTGTTTCTTTTATTTAGCCTGTTAGCTAAAAAAAAAAAAAAAAAAAAAGATAGGGGCTTTACGCAGAAGTCATTTAGTGTAGTTGTTTGGCTTGAGTTGTACAACCCAGATAAGATTATCTCAAAGGTCCTGGATAGCCCCAAACCCTTGGAAAATATTAACTTTCTCTAATTCCTTTTTATTTGGGAGTAAGGCACTTTGCCTATGTATAATCCCCTTGAAGAATGCTTTTGTGGGGTGTGAGTGGTGTTGTGTCTATCCCATGTCTCAGCTGTGTGGCATTCCCATCAGCTGGGCAGGAGAGAGATCCTACAAAGCCTCATCCGAGAACTCACAGCGGGGGGGGGGAGAAAATAAGAGAGAGACACGTTATAAATGACCCCACAGCAAGAAAAATATAAGTTAGAGCTCACAAGCTTTTCAGGCACCGAAGGCAATCAACCAAGAACCACAGCTCAGTAGGAAACAGGGCATTATAATTTCTAGTGTTTGCAGAACTCCTGGGGTTTAAAAAAGTTTGAGATGCACCTTTTACACTGCAAACTATTTCTCCCCTGGAGAGGGGATTATCACACTATTCATTTTTAGCATCCGTGGAGCATGATAGCAGAGTCTGGCTGTAGATGAGACACCATCTGATGTTCAGTCAAGACTTGGCCCAATTAGTCATCCAGAAGGCAGATTTGGGTCTGGTTTATGTTCTTCACTTCTGATACTACTTCCAACTACTCTGAACCAGCCCTCCTGCAGCCAGAGCTTTGCCTCCTTTGGGTTGTACATCCCATGTTATCCAGCTGTCTGCTGGACTTTATATCATGATGGGGACGGTCATGCCCTGCTATCTGCTGGAGTTCATGAGAAGGCCCATGCCTCTGAGGGGATGGGTGAGTCAGTCCTCCCTATGTCCTAACACAGTCCATCCCACTGGTCTGGGGTGATTGGCACCCCAGAAAGTTCAGAGAGTATCCCTGGTACAGGAAAATATTTTCAGACCCTTGATGTGACTTGAATTGTGTGTTTAAAGGGATTCAATACAAGCTTCATAGCGATGAAGCAGTTCCTGTGATTATGGCAAATAAAGCTTACTGCTCCAAAATAACTGGAAGCGAGCTATCCATATCATATACACTGGAGGGAGGATGGGAATGATAAATTACCCTGGATCCCTGGTTATATGCTTCAGGCCAAATCCCCAAAATAAATTTTTTGCTTTGTGCACTTTTGCTAGAAAAATAATAGTAATAAATTAACTTTTCAAGATACCTAGAATGAGCTTTACCTCCTTTGTTTAGGTGATGAGGGTTTCTATGAAGAACAGAGGGGGATCAGCTTTCTTATCCAGTGCTCCCCTCTTCAGCTGCTTGTTTACATGGTGGCTATCATTGGAAGCGTTCTTGTTTTCAGCTGTTACTCACTCTCTGAGAAGGAGGATGAGCTGACCATCAGCTCGTGTCTCCTAACAAGCTGCCACCATCTGTTCCACATAGGAGCATGGACAAGAAGACACAGAGGAGTAGTTTTGGATAGCTGGGGTTTTGGGTTTTTTGCTTGTTTGTTTTTCTGAGCCTTTTAAGAAGCTTTCAGGTTTAGGAGCGCTAAAACAAGATACATTTTTGTTTTAATCCTACCTAGCAGGAAGATAATTTTCTTGGTCTGTAAGCCAGGACATGGTAGGAGGTTCTTAACTGCTGGAGCAGCCCACGTAAAGTGTTTATTTCCACACTTCGGAAATGGTTATAATTGAACTCTTCCCAGAGTTGCAATTAAGAAATGATCAGACTCCTTGCCTGCCGGTAAGAGCTTTCTTTGTGATTCGCCTGGAGGGCCATAGTTTGTACTAGTCATAAAGGGGACGAGATTTTTTCTGATACGTGTGACAAAAAGACAGATTAAGTCCTGGGCAGGACAGAAAAGCATGATTAAAAATGCTATGCCTCTGCTTCAGTTCATTACAATTTTGGAACCACCCTAGTCTCAGTACCTGCCCATCTGCTCGCCAAGCCAGATGTTGCTATCAGCAAAGAGTTTGCTGGGGAAGAATTCCCTTTTGCTCCCCTTTCCTAAACTATCACTGCTGACCACTGCCAGAGGCGTGAAAATGCAATAGGGGGACGTATCACGTAAACTGGGATTTCTACTAACTAAAGGAAACTGCCACAAACCTGGATTGGATCTATCCAGTTACACACCAAATTCACTATATTTTCTTTCCAGAAACACTGATAACTACAGAAATATTGTGCTCTTTTTACAGTGCCTTCAAATCCCAGCTCACAGAAACCAAACAAAATCCCTGTAATGTTCACAGGTTTTTTTCCAGGCTGGATGACTGAATCTAATCTTGGGTTAATTTCGCATTTGAAGACTACAGATCTATTAATGAAAAATATGGGCCATCTAACATCTTGCCTGCAGCCCTTGGCTCTGATATAATATCCTTCAATATGCTCCTTCATTTTCCTGTGCTGCTAGTTCAAAATCTAGTGTCTCTTGTAGAAAAATTTTATGAGTCATCTTATGGTATGAAAAATTCCAATGCATGTTTCATTTTGCATTGCACAAAGATGACTAGAAATGAAAACTCTGGAGGGATGCTTTACAAACTGACAAGTAAAGGGGACAGTAAGTTCAGTGATAAAAATACAGCACAATGTACATTCCTTATCAATGTTATGTGCATTGCTGTACAAAGACAGGGCTTGAAATTGTGTTCTCATTGATCATGAGGAATAAAGCTGATTTTACAGTCAGGAATTAATTTCCTCTAACACAGAAGAGAAAGCTTGAAGTCAGTAGAAGACTTCAAAGGCAGATGACTGGTCCTTGATGACAAATGCCTTAAAAGAAGTAAATGAAGTGAATAGTAAAGACCTAGAAGACTACTGACTATAACAGGAGCAGATATACAGTTTGTCATGAACCTCCACTTTTATATATTTAGGAGGAATAATGTACAAGTCAAGAGATTTAGGCACTTTTTTTTTTTTTTTTTTTTTTTTTTTTTTTTTATCTGGGTACCAATACACTGTAGCAATGAAGGAAGATGAAATGGTGTTAGTGCTGGTACCAGTGGAGTGAAGCCACCCCTGTTCTTGCTGGTGAAAATGTAGAACAATTTTTATGAAGTTACAGTGGAAACACTGAAGTTTTGTGGTGCTGCAGGTGTGTATGGATTTTGACCCTTGATGCCCAAACTTGATCATGGAAGGAAGACTCTCGATGGCCCAGTGAGAAAGAGGGCACAAGGCAGGAGCTAGGACTAAACTGAAGGTCTGACACTTCCAGTGGAACAAAGAAGAGATGGGAAACACTTTGATTCTGCCTTCCAGGAGAAGTATCTCCAGATGCTGTTTGGCTCTGCTCAGCTCTGAGGCTCCTGGGTAGAGGGAACAGCATTTCCAGAGCTGAGGCATTGCCAAGCAGTGGCAGGAAGGACCACAACCTTATCTCCAGATCCTCTTTCTCCCTTCTGATGTAGAAAAGAGCTAGACAAGTAAAAGCTCCCCGGTTCAGGATGAGGTATCAAGATAGAGGCAGAGGAAAACCTGTGAGAACAGAGCCAATCTTGGCCAGCATGATGATCATTGCTTCATTGCTTAGAAAGGGTCACAAGATTGGTATGGTTTGTTCATACAGCAGCCATACCAAGCAAAAAAAAAAAAAAAAAAAAAAAAAAAGTGTTGTCTGGTACTGCATACTTGTAGAATTTCATGACTAGCCTGGTAGCAAGGTATTTCTTCCTATCAACAGACACTTGTCCACAGAAACACCCAAGTTTAGCTGTATTAACAGAAGACCTGAAAGAGCCCTCAGGGGAGCTACAAAGACTTGAAGGTCATGTTCAACTGAATGTTTCCTCAAGCTTATCTAAATTATACATAACTCCCCTGATGGCTACACTGGGTCTAAGGGGATTTCCTGATGGATAAGAAAGACCACATGAATTATGGGTTTTCCAATGTATTTTCTTGAGAAGGTGGGAAGAAGGGAAAGAATAGATTTTAAATCATACAAGATTTTAGTTTGACGCTAGTTTTTGATTAAGAAGTTCATGAAACAAGAGAAGTCTCAGGGATTGATATCACTTGAAGGGTAGAAATAAATTACTTGTTTTCACACAGTGAAGGCATGTCACCAGAGGACGTCCACAGGATCTATGATACAGTCTGTACCATACAGTACATCCATAAATCATCTTAAAAAGGGAGTAAAAAGTGAAGGGACAGAGTATGTGAAGGACACTCAGTTATTAGGAAACCTGAAGAGGAAAGTAACTGAAAAGTTGCAAAGTGCTTGAGGGATAAAAGTCAAAGGAGCAAATGCTACATTGTGAAGATTGACTTAAACAACCCTTTGTTTCCTACAAAAAGAAGGTCTCTGAACTACCCTTTAGCACTCACTAAGGAGATGTTGGTGTCATAAGAGTGAGTTCTACAAAAATGTCAGCTGAACACTTGGTTGTGGCTAAAAAACATTTAGAAAAGCTATTATGCAGAAGCCATTACTTGGGAGGGGATAGAAAACTACAAGATGATGTCATGTAAGAAACCACAGAATACCCAAATCTTGAAAGTTCTTTTGCTCTCTGAGCTTTACTCCTCAACAAGGGTATAGCAGAATTCAGAACGTTTTAAAAGGATCAGAGATGTAAAATGTTATTTACACAAGAGGTGTATAAAAAGAATATGACCGTTCAGCCTCACAAGAGATTATACAAGAGACACAGAATAAATATCTCCATAAACTGGTACACCATGACATAGAGAATATTTATTCATTGTTTCTAATAATCTCAGAATTAGGGTCATCAAATGATGCTATAGAGCAGTAGATCTAGCAAAAAACCTCAAGATTCTGCCTTTTCAGAAAGTCTGGAGTTCAATTATGGACCTCCTTGTCAACAAGCATCATGAATACCTATCACTTATACAGATATGAAAAGCAGTTGTGTAGCTAAGGGAAGGAGCATTTATCAGAGGGTCTTCAACACAAATGTACAACCTGTGGCTTTGCAAGTCTCTAAACCACAACTTCGTAGGCACAGAGGAGGCCTTGGGGCAGTAACACTACCTTCTGGTGTGGTTTTTGTGCTCCTTTCCTAAGCTTCCACCTCAGAAGGGATGAAGAACAGTTACAGACCTGGTCTGGCTCAGCAGAGTTGCTCTTAGGCCCCTACATGCTTGTAAAATGGCTTGGAAAGGTCTCTGGCCAACTCCAAGCCAGAAGAGTCATCTGCTCAGTGGCCAAACCCCCTGCTTCCTTTCAGCATGCTTAGCCCTTACAATCTCAACTGCTTCCCAGGAAGGTTAGAGAGCTGAGGGAACCCAAGGCAGTCCTTCAGTGATGTAGCATGAAGAGCTCATATCTTAGCAAACAAGACAGGCCAGGGCAGATTTTCATATCTGCTGTAAAACAGAGAAGTCCCAGACCCAGCTAAGCAGACTGGCCAAAAGCATTATGAGGTGGGACAGCATAGGAAGGAGTTTGGTGCCAGTTTCCCAAGTTTTGATCCTTTTCTGTCTTTAGCTCTGTGACACATCTGTGGTGATCTGCAAGTAATTAATGCCAATTCTACACTAAACTAAAACCAGGAGTGGCTGAACAATAAGGATTCAGCCAGGAAATGCCTATTCATTGACTTTCCAGTCCACTTGCATGTAAAACCTAAAGCAGACTAATTCTGCTTCAACCCCTTTTACTCTGTGTTATCTCTGGCCATTGTCCTCTTGCTCTAAGTTAATATTCATCTCTGCTACCCAGGAGATTTCTGGTTGTTTACATATTGAAATGTTCTTTTTATGCCTTGTGATGGCTTAATGTCTCATTCCCTCTTGGCTTCACTGCATTTCTGATTCAAATTTTCTCTATATGGGGACATTCAAATATGAAACAGCTTTGACCAAGGCAGCAGCTTCTTTGTCAGCTTTCATTTCTACAGATGATGACTAACGTTTCAGCTTATGATTTTGGTGGATTTTCATATTCTAGCCTGGTGCTTGGATCACTGGTGTGGGATTTGCAGTCTACAAAGTTCTCAGCATATTGGTCCCATTAGGACTTCATCTGCGACTGATGCCATCTCTGGAAATGGCTTCCCTCCCAACCACCCAGTTTAATATATGTCATTGGCTTCTGTTAACATGCCCTTGGTTTACCCTGAGCAAACAGCTGGGATTGGCATCACACCCTCCAGTCCTTGTGTGGGAACAAGCTACTGTCTGTCCTCTGGGATCTCCCCCAGCCCCACCCTTTCTCCTTTTATATCCTACAGTCATCTCTGGACCTGCCAAATGATCATATTTTTCTGTGGTCCGGGAATGTTAGTAACAGCTCCCCAGCAATATTCATCATGGTGTATGTGAATGTTGCTGTTAGGAAAAAAACCCTCCTTCTGCCACTGACTCTGCAGACCTTCACACACAGCAGAATCTTCAAGGCAAGCGAAGACCCAAAATTTACATCCATATATCTCCCAGGGGAAGAATACTCCTTAAAAATCTGAATGGGAGAGATGGCAGTCATATGGGGGTCACCCCGCCAAGCTCTTCACAAAGCACCTCTGATTGCTCTGACAGCTCTCTAAGGGCTTGTGGCACTCGCATACAGACTCCTGGCAACATCATCAGATGCAAGGTGGTTCTATAGTAGCCTGATCCAAGCACTGAGTAAACATTTGGTAAGAGTTTTCACTTTCCCAAAGAGCATCCAATGTTCATCAACCAAAACAGGTATGTGTCATCACCTCTGCTTTACAGCTGAAGAGCTGAGCAGGTGGCATAAGGGCACTCAAATCCTACAGTACTCAAGAGGACCTGCACGGCTGCATACTTCTAAGGACTTCAGGCTCTACTTTCAAAATAATTTGATGACTGTTGTAGAATATGGCTTTTTTTACCCGTTATCACTTGATGAAATCCTCAGGTCTGCAGGGTACAAGGTGTCTCCTTCCTAGAGAGAATATATGCAGAGATCTCCAAATGCAGGGAAATGAAGACCTTCCTCCACGATCCAGGTTGGAAAAGCAGAACATGTCTTAAGTACATCCAGCCAAGACATAACTCTCCTTCTGCTTCAGCACCAGTTTTTGCATCCTTGCTGCTAGATTTGATGGCCCAATACTCCTGTTCAGAGAACATTTCCCACCCTGTGACAGTAAGGATCTTGCCAGCTTGTGTCCTAGGGAAGAGCGATAGGAGCTTTGGTTTCATGAAGGATTGAAGTCAAGTCTCTTCTTCATATCCAGCAGAGCAAGAGTGAGATCCTGAGTCACCCGTGCAAGGAAGGACCTATTCAACCATACACATTGTCACCTGGCTGTCTCTTGTGCAGGATGTATTCAGCTCAAGTTCAGACCTTCTCTTGGAGATAAGACTCCTCCTTAGGACTTTGACATAAAGTCTAATCAAATCGTTGGTTGCAGAAGATATTAACATGTTGGTGCCAGCTAGCAGAAATGTAGCACCTTCAGGTCTAGACAGTGGTTGAGCAGCAGTTCTGTCTGCCATGCCCACCACGACAGTGACAGACGATTACTGATGAATTTAGTCCAGATCTGGCAAAGTATCTTAGCCAAGATCACAGACTAGTCTGTGGCAGAGCTAGGAACAAAATCTGACCCTCTGAGGTTCAGACTAGTGTTTTAACCACATCAATACATTTCTTGTATTATCTGCTCCCCCTTTTCATGAACTCTACTTTGCTCTGTTTTTCATACCTAATTTGTTCCTGATCATAAGGAAAAAATACCCCCTTTCAAATGCATATGGCAATGAACAAAAAGCAGATTCATTGTCTTTAAAGCCTTTCCTGTTCTAAGTCTCTGTGAAATATGTTCTTTGGGTGTTCATTAATTACAAAGACTGTGAGATGGGAATTTTAAGTACAGTAATAAATCTATTCAGTTAAACCATGGTGCTGGAGATTTCATCCAAGCAGGATTTTATGCCACTAGATTACAGCAGAAGTTTTCTGAGAGACAAAGAACAAATCAGTACGCCAGGGGTTCAGTGATAAGGCTGTGAATGTGCTGATCCTTCACACAATGTGTTTCCACTGCAGAAGAAGAGGCAAGTGGTCCAGAAACACTGCAAACTGGGCACCAAAGGGCTGTGGGATGGCTGGGGAGTTGTTGCTGGCTAGGGACCAACAAATGACCTAAATTAAACAGGCCTGGAAGTTGGTAGGTAGAAAGAAGCTCAGACAAAACAAGGAACAACACAAAGATCTGAAGAATCTGAAAGTTACAGCCAGTGAAATGAACATCTTTGTTTTGAGGGGGGTTCAACACTGGAGTCTGGACTTTATGTGCTGTTCACTACCACAAGCCTTTAGGCATTTCAGCCTTACAAAGAGCCACAAATTTTGTTACTTGGTGTTTAATCTAAGCACATTCTGTCAGCCCTACAGATATTAACACAACTTTTTGTCACTGCCTTGGTGACTGTCATCGTGTTCACTGTTGCATTTGCTGCCCCTCCATGAGGAACAACCCTTGTGATAGCCTTTTCTTTGACTTCACACCAGACCCTCTTCAAATCTTGCCTTCCCCCAAGAGTTAAACTAACTACAGACAAAGATCAGCAACTGGTGAGGACAGATGATATTCTTCATATCTCCCAAGCCTTCACGTGTCTGCAGAAATAGAGACTTTGAAGCACAAAGTGTGCATGCTGCTGCTTCATGCCCTTGCAGGCTTCTGTCTCGGGGACTCCCAGCCTGCACTCCTACTTGCCCAAACCTGTTTGCTGTGGGAACTCAGAGCACCTTTTGCCTTCTCTTGGCAGCAAACCTTCTCACAAGTGCTCTTTCAGATGCTCTCCCTGCTCCCTGTTCTTGCTCTCCGACTCTTGGCATTTTCCATCTGTGCTATTTCAGCCACTTTGCTCTGTGTCTTTCCAGCCGGGTGGGGCTAAGCTATAAAAGGGATCTGACTATCTTCCATCGTCTCTTGGCGCACAGCCTTGGGCTATACACAGCTCAGCTAAATCATTCCATGCATTCCTTTCTCTCCCGAGGAAGAGCATAATTCATTGCAAAGGGTTTTTTTCACCATGCCCTCCTGAGACAGAAAATTCTCCATTTTGCAGCTGCCTTGACACATAGGTCTTGGGATGAGCTTATCTCAAGCATCTTGTGTGCAGAAAGATTCCATGGCAGCATCAAATAATAAACAGGCCTCAAAAAAGTGTACAATATGCAAGCAGCCAAGAAAATGTTCTGTGTTCCTAGAGAGATGTTTCTACCCTGATCCTGATGCCATTATCCTTTTAGAAATACATGGATTGAACCAATCACTCAAATGTCAGCATTTTATTAAACCTGCTGCCGTTACTGTTCGGTGGACCAAGGTCCAGCTGCATTTTCCACCACTGACTCTGATGAACCCCTGGTTGCTGACGCTATGTGTTTTCATTCTCAAACACACACAGTCCCATTCTATTAAAGCCATGTTTCATTCTGGAGATAAAGACTAGCCACATTTTTAGCTTTCTTCTACAAAACCTTGAGAAGCAAGACGCAGACTCACATGAACATGCCAACAGGTTGTCTTTGAAAGTGGGTCTTGGGTTTAAGAAGGGAATTTGCCTGACCTCTAAAGCCTTTGGCAGACGTCAAAAGCCACAACTACTTTACTAAAGGTGTTTGTCCCAAGGAGAGAATCCTGGCCTCAAGGCAGGAGCCATAGAGCACTCTATATCTGTATTTCCAATGCATAGCTCTTGGCATTGTGTATATATATTTTGTGCTTGTGTCTTCTCATACAAAATGTTCAAATTCACCAGCTCTATGTTGCAGCCCCAGAATGGTGTTTTACTGTGCGGTGGCGAGGACATGTGTATGTCTTCAGGTGCATGTGAGGATGTCCTGGATGTGACTGTGGGTGCAAGGTTTCCCAGGAAGTGCTGGAGGACCGTGTGAAGTGAAGGATGCAAAGCTATAGAGTGCTCTCATTCCTAAGGATAAATTAACTTTTCTTTAGTCTGGATGATCAGGGAGGCAGGATTGGGAACAATTCAGGGAGCTAAGTTATGTGATTATATTGACAATCCCCCTATCTCCTGCAGTCAGAGGGAAAGTTATGGGACAAGGTAGGCTAGAGTTCTGAAAGTGTGTTGACATCTAGTTGTACCTCCCCGAAGCCTTCCATGCCAAAACCTCATCCAAGCCCTTTATTACTGTCCCTTTTCAACCCCAGGCTGGATATCCAACTTCCAAGTTTGTTAAAATTTCCAGGATCTAGCAGATCATAGCCTGGCTGTTTTGCCCATCTTGGCAAAACAACTGAGAATATCTCAAATCTGCCTGAACATTTGGACTGAGAAGTTACATCCTTCATCATCTTGTCTCACTGTAGACATAAGACGCTTCTGAGAGTTGCGCATCTCCTTCCTAGAAGGTTACCATGTATGCTTATTCACTTGCACACCATATTTTTCTTGTGTTCAGAGAGGTAACTGAATGCATTATGGAGCGAATCCACATCATCTCTGTCATCTACAGAGATGGTTTTCTGGGAATTTGGAAAGACCAGTACATCATCATGCCTTTATGACCCTCTGTATTTCAAATTTCAGACCACTGGATAAATATTTGGCTTACTCTGTGGGCAGTTTCTGGAATGCAGCTGTGAGCTGTGCAAAGATATGAATATTTGGTCAGGGTGAGAGGGCACCGCCTCACTCCAAAGGGTCTTATAACTGGAGAAATAACTTATTGGAAGAACCTTGCTAATGTGCATTGGATGTGCTGGATGGTTCCCAGAGGATGTTCCGGAGGAAATGGCTTTTCTCTAGCACAGTTAGAAATGTCACCACTCAGTCTGGGCTGTGGGTGATGCCCTCATTAGGAAAAAGGTGCTGGGATTTTCAATGAGAAGCTCAAGCCAGGATGGAATATTTTGTATGTTTTCTGATCAACTTCTCTGGGGCTTGTAGAGCACATCCTCTTTGAAGAGTCCATTTTAGTAAGCAAAGAGCTCAACTTCCATTTTAAATTCAGGGGATTTAACATGTGTCTCTCTTCTTTGCTAAATCTGAAACACTGAGCATGTACTTAGTGTTTTGGCGACTTCAGTGAGAAAAAACTGCTGGGGGGCTGCTCAAGTGGTGACTAATTAATTACAGACATAGCAATCCAGATGTTTACTCCTGTAGTTTTGAGCCAAATGTGACTGTCATATTTCTTGCTGCTGGCTTGATCTCCATTTCTATTACTAATACACCGAGGTCTATGAAGTACTTAGAATATCAATTAAGAATTCAGCATTCATTGTCTGAAGATAACACCACCACAGATTTATTGCACAGATACATACAAAATTTAATATTTAGTATTATGCAACAAACTTGCTTGCTGATGCAAAACAAATCAGAAAAAAAGGTGAGCTATTAGGACACACACCAAGTGCTGGGTTTTGTAGCCCTTGTGCCAGCAACAGTGTCCATGTTTGAGGGAACTGGAGCTCCAGGTAGTGCAGGATCTGTATTTATCAGCAGTACTTCTCTTGTCATATTATTTATCACTATCTCATGATTAACATTCTTGCTTTCACAGGAGTAGACATTTAAAATGAATTAAATAAGTTCATCAATGATAGAAAAACACAAAGAAATATGACCACTTAACTAGGCTTTGGGTATCATGCTTGAACACAGAAGCGGTTTTCAAAGAAGTGATCTGTTATTTAGAGGTCGAAGTGTGAAGTGGAAGGGAAAGAGGAGTTGGCAACTTCTGTCTAATGGCAAAACTTTTTTCTTTGCAACTGTTCTGTTAAAGGGATTGGTATGAGCATTAGAGGAAGTCTGTTCCTGGAGTAAAACCTTATACTGTAGCCCTGGCTCAGGGCTGACATTCATTGTAGCAACAGACTGGAGACCTCCTCATCCAAGGAATATCCAGTACATATGTTGAAGAATGGCAGATGAGATTTTTCCAGCTAATTGCATGTTTTGTGGAGCAGGTCACAGATCAGACTTTACACTTTCTCTACTTGATTATAGCTTGTGCCACTGCTGATCTAAGTCACCAGATAGGTACATTATTCAGAGTATTGGCTGTGAGAATGAACCAATAAATCATAGAATCATAGAATCACAGAATGGTTTGGGTATGAAGGTAATTTAAAGATCACCCAGTGCCACCCCCTGCCTCGGGAAGGGACACTTTCCCCCAGCCCAGGGTGCTCCCAGCCCCGTCCAACCTGGCCTTGAACCCTTCCAGGGAGGAGGCAGCCACATCTTCTCTGGGCACCCTGGGCCAGAGTCTCACTGCCCTCACAGGGAAGAATTTCTGCCTTAGATCTAAGCTAAATCTACCCTCTTTCAGTTTAAAACTGTTACCCTCCATTTGTCCCTTTAGTGAACTTGGATTATAAAAACATATTAGAAAAACATATTGGGAATGGCTGAGTAAGCATTAGCATGGGAGACACATGTTGTTAATTTCCACATATTAGGATGCTATTTAGTTTAATTAAGGGGCTGAGGCCCATGTAAGAGGCTGCTTATCATGTGTTTTGATACTTCTTGCTAGAGCCTGCAAGGAAGAAGGGAAGTGCCTACAACCTAGTCTCCAGGCTGCAATCTCCTGAGGCAGCATCATCACAGGTGCAGGAGGAACAAGAAAATGCATAGACATTTAATCTGTGTTTTGCATCAGCAAATCTCCCAAAACCTGGGAAAAAAGAAAATCCTTATCATCCATCCTTTACAGATGACCAGGCCATGAACAAACACACAAAGAGATGTCCTGAGGGCACCTAGAAGCACAGAGCGTGGGACCCAACCCACAATGGTGAGCACAACCCACCTCGCTACTTGCTCTGAGGTTCTGCAAACAAATAAGTAAGATCATCCATCTACCCACCAGCCCAGAACTGTGGCCAAGAGGCATAAACCACTTATATTCCATTACATGCAAAAGAGATTTTTAAGGCTATAAAAAGGATGAGGTCAGGATGACCTGAAAGCTTGGAAGATACCAGCATCTTCCCATACAGTCTTCTTTAGCTTCAAACTTTCTCTGAGTTCTTCCATCTAAGCTACAGGTCATTTTGAACACTCTGTTACACGTGTTCATGCTATGGCCCCTCCTAACCATCCTCACAGGTACGATGGTCTCAAAATCTTGGTGCTTCAGTTATTGTAACTTCCTTTACTCTCATTCTGACAAATACAAAACTAAGATTTCTTACTATTCATTAAATAGTATCAAATCTTTTTAACCATCTCTCCCAACTTTATATACCAACACAGGCTTCTCTTTCTTTTAGCTCATAATGAAAACCAAGCTGTTTTTCTTACCTCAAGCCGCTGATCAAGATGTGCTTGCCCTATGTTTTCTGTTTTAGGTCTAAAAGTTCATATCCCACATACAATTGATATATTTCTTATGTCCTAGACCTCTAAGTAAAAAATTATACATGGACCTGCGAGATATGGTTCAGTTCCTGTTTATGTCCTTCTTGTGAGATTTTGCTCTGTACTTCTGTTCCTGCACAGTATACAGAAGAATAATCCTTTTTGTCCACTATTTTTAACCACTTCTGTATGTCAGTTATACCTATTTAGTCTGTGCTTTCACAAGTCACATGGCAAAGTCTTGTTCATTGTTGAAGTCTTCAGACACTACTAGGACCTAAAGAAAAATAAAGTTTGGGGAAAATAAATTCTAGATTATCAATGAGGAATTCCCAAAGAGGTTAATTTGGGTGCAGTGATGTATTCAGAAATATTGAAAGTATGTAGGTTATTGTAAAAACTGAAATATGAAAACTGCCTGTGAGCCAGCACCATGTGTTCGCAGCCCAGAACCCACCCGTGCCCTGGGCTGCAGCCAGAGCAGGGGGGGCAGCAGGGCCAGGGAGGGGATTCTCCCCCTCTGCTCCGCTCTGGGGAGACCCCCCTGCAGTGCTGGGGCCAGCTCAGGGGCCCCCAACAGCAGAAGGACACGGAGCTGCTCGAGCGGGGCCAGAGGAGGCCACGAAGATGCTGGGGGGGCTGGAGCAGCTCCCCTGGGAGGCCGGGCTGAGAGAGTTGGGGGGGTTCAGCCTGGAGAAGAGAAGGCTCCGGGGAGACCTTCGAGTGGCTTCCCAGGGCTTAAAGGGGGGACAGGAAAGGTGGGGAGGGACTCTGGGTCAGGGGGTGTGGGGATAGGACGAGGGGTGATGGTTTTAAACTGACCGAGGGGAGATTTAGGTGAGATCTAAGGCAGAAATTCTTCCCTGTGCGGGGGGTGAGGCGCTGGCCCAGGGTGCCCGGAGCAGCTGTGGCTGCCCCCTCCCTGGAAGGGTTCAAGGGCAGGTTGGACGGGGCTGGGAGCACCCTGGGCTGGGGGAAGGGGTCCCTGCCCGGGGCAGGGGGTGGGACTGGATGATCTTTAAGGTCCCTTCCACCCCAAACCCTTCTGTGATTCTATGATTCTATGGTAGATAAACTATAATAAATAGTGGAGGTATAGTCTTATGGGGCTGGAGCAGAGGGCATTAGACTGCTGAAGGCCTTTTCCTTAAAGTTCACTGGAAGAAATCAAGATGCCTTGAGCAACAGAAAAAGGTATTCCCAATAGCAGTCTGGACACGCTGCAGATGTGTAAGTGTTTTTCATACCCTCTCCAGTTATTCAACAGGAACAGTTAGTAATTCTGAGCCTGAGGATATTCTGGGAGTCTGTGTATTTGGACTTTTTTTACTTACATAATTTTTTTTTCCACTCATAATCTGATCATCTTCATGTTCTGAGAAAAAAAAAAAAAAAAAAGCAAAAAGGTCTGGTGCAAACAATTATTGTCCCACACAGTCAAGATTGTTTTCATTTACTCCATTACAGCACAGACAAGTCGGAAAAGACGTCTTAGTCATGAATCTAACGCTGCATGAAGGGAAATTCCTGGGGAGTGAATGAGTGCAGCAATATCTCAACTTTTTTTTTTTTTTCTGAGCACTCTACGAGTGAATGTCTGCTAAACCTTTTTTAATTATTTGTCATCGTTTTAGTCTGAGGTCAGCACTTCACATCACTTCACATGCAGCAATTCTCCTCTGCACGGAGTTAGCCTGTATTGACTTTACCTTTCCAGTGTCATGATGAGGTGTATTTTTGCTGAGAGCATAAAAAAGTACAAGATTTCATCACCACCACCACCCCACCCTGGGTCAGTGTTGGTACGACACGATTCAAAACCTCCTGGTGTTGTAATCTCCTTGCAGCTGGGCAGGTTTCTGATTCAGGTGGAGGTTGGATTTACCCATGATTAACCTGTGCTTCTATCTGTTAGCCTGACAGAGAAATTTGGCCAGTATAAATAGTGTTATCAAGCCTCAACATGTCTTAAAACATAGGAAGAAAGGCTTTAAATGGCTTAAATAGGTCCCAGCAAATTTTCCTGGGAAACACTGCAGGGAATAAATTATCAGTTGTGAAGTGCAGATAGTCCAATGCCCGATCTTTGATCTCCATTTCTATATCTGCAGCTCAACAAGTGCAAGGACAGCAAAACAGGTCCTCTGGGGAAACCTGAGGGCATGTTTATTGAAGGAAACATGAAAAATGGGGCTTCCTAAATGTCTTTCCATCTCCATTTGAAATGATTAAGGTGGAAATCAGAGTTCAAATACCACTGGAATCTCTTAGATGTAGGCTCCTATGGTTTCGTATTTCATACTTCTTACTTCTTGAGCACTACCACAAATTAACTAATAAATAACCATAGCTGACACATTACATACCATTTCTGAACACCCTAGGGCTTTGATAATAAAAACCAGCAGTTGCCACTTTTAAGTCACTCCTTGCATTCAAAGAAAGTGGACATCAATCGACTGACCACATTGACCCAGGGGGGAAGGTGGATTCATATTAAAGATGGGAAACAGAGGCTGGGATCAGTCCTAGGGTTTGAGTCACCCTGGTCTCTCCTTGTAACCAAAGGGGAGACACTCCTGGGGTGCGATTCACCTTCTTGGGAAGCAGATGTCTAAAACAAGTCAGATGAATCGCAACCTAAAAGTTCCCACTTCTCTCTACTGACTGTAAAGGGAGTCATTGTTGACTCGATCATGTGTAGACATTGACACAACATGTGTCTAAAGCCATGCCTGAGGAATCACATCTTCTGTGGCTTGCCCAAGACCTGACAGCCATTTAGTTGTTGCAGCAAAGTCCAAAGCTTTCCTTTAACTAATAAAAAATAAAATAAAATAAAACAAAACAAAATTGTAAAAAATAAAATAAAATTAAATTAAAACAAATCAAATCAAATTAAATCATATTAAATTTAAAAATATATATAAAACTGGTACTCCGGTCTGAAGTCTAACTACTTTATCTGACTCAGACCCTGTTATTTGTCATTTTTAAATCTCTGTAGCAACAGGAAGTCAATACATTGTGGACTACAGGATATGTAGCAACTTTCTGCTGCAATAGTATTGCCAGCCACAATGAAAACTCCGGGGGATCAGTGGGAGATCAGGCTCATGCTTTGTGTACAAGGCATACAAGTGATGTGAGTGCCTTCACAACCGACAATATGTTGCACAAAGAGTGGAAGCTTGAAACACCACGAATGGAAAACTTGACCCAAAATATCCTGTGATTTATCTTTTGTACTACTATTCCTTCCCACAGTTACTGCTGAACTTCTGAGTTCAAAACAGCAGTGGAGCAACTGGACTGCTCCTGGCAGGAGTGAATGGGAGTCTGAAAAACTCTCATGGATTCGAGATTTCGGACAAGTGGTATCAACTCCAGAGGCTGAACCCACACCACACCCAGCCCCACCATTGCTACGAGCTGTGGGTTTTAGGAGAAAGTTGGTGGTAAGGAAATGGTTTTATCATCTGGAGATGGTTGATTGGCCTGGGTTTGGTGGCCTCGGGGCATTTCAACAGTGTTCAGGTGCCTATGAGAGGAATCGTGACCCCAGCTGTTGCTCATCTGGGGCAGCTTGCACTTGCAAAAGACTGCTTGGACCTGAATCAGTTTCCTGAGCTCAGAGACTGCTTTTTTCTTGTCATGGGGCTGGCTCCAGCAGTCACAGCATGAAGAGCTGTAAGAGACAAGTCAATCTGCAATAGTGCTAGATTGAAACCACCAAAAAGCTTGAAATGGTGGAGTGGTGCCTTCAACTGAAACAAGAAGGTGGAAAAGACCCAACAAGGAGATTTTTCCTCACACTGGTATGAGCTCTGCTCTTTGCTGGAATGGCCCTGGCTGGGTTTGTACCAGGATGGGGAGTGATGTTCAAGTACTGCTTGATTTCTTATACCACAATTTCTAAGGGCTCTATACCAGCCACTACATTATGGGCACACAAGAGGGTTAACTAACATAAGTCATTTTTATGACTGTTGGTTACCTTTCCTGGAGGTGCCTTTGCCACAGCTTTTGTGGTCAAATGCCTTGGTAAACCTACATTCCTCCATAAGGTATCACAGTTACCATGCACATCTTTCACAAGCCCCTGAAGCACAGAGGTTTGCTTCAATAATTATTTGCAGTCTTTAGTTTGGAGACTCAGTTTTACTGTGAAATTTTCAGGCAAATGAGTTAAAACCAGGTGCCTACAACCATATTTAGGCTTTCTGAGAAATGTGATCTCATTCAGAGAAGTGTTGAGAAGTTTTCTGTGTCAGTGGAAAGCAGAGGTGCTCAGCACCTTTGAAACATTATCAGACTTGAAGCATCTAAATATAGGTTTAAAAGCCTAATTTAAGAACATGGTTTTAAAATGTTGGTCTAGAAAATTCTGTGGTTTAAGTTTTCTTCCCCTTGCATATCTATGGAATGTAAAAGGTCTTGTATAATGAACTGTCAAATACTTGTGATTTTGAATATTTCACCTACCAAGCAGTTGTATTTTGGTAGAGTTGAGACATTTGTTCAAACTAGGTTTAATGTCATATATATGTTGTCCCATTACATTTGGGGATAATCTTGTTGTAAATAATTTTTTAAAATCACTATTTTAAGTATCTATTATGAGTAAAGTCCTATGAATTCCTTCAAGATGCAAAGCATGAAAACCTATGAATTTATTTTTCTTGTTCAATAAACCTAGAGTAAAAAAATATCTACAAATATACACATCCCTTACGCCAGTTTTCAAAAGCAGAGAACATTATTTTGGTAAGATGTCATTTAACCAAGACATCCGATGAACTTTCACTGAATGACATGAACTTACATTCTGAATTTAGTTTAACATCCTGTCCTGTATTTTTGTTGGGAAATACTCAGAAGAGCAATAGGATCATCTGGGAGAAAAAATCGCCTTAGTCTCTCAAACTTTGCCCCTTTCCTAAACAGCAACATATCATGTAAGATAGATACAAGATAAAGAACGTTTAGCTCAAGATGTAGGTTTTGAACTCCAGGCCATGCTTTTTTTCTGTATTGGAGTAACAAATTGAAAGAAACATATCTAACTTATCCATTGCTTATTGAAATCTCAATAGAAATGTTCCAGCTGTCATTTATTTCTATCCAAATGTTTTCTTATGTGGCCTCATTATCAGTAGGAAGTTAGAGAGGAAAAAAAGATTTACCTGATGCATAAATTTAATTACCTCATTTTAGGATCAGCTATATATTTTAATAATCATTTTTTAAAATAACTGTAAATTTATTTCTGGTGCGAGTTTTCAGCGGATACCTGCTGAGTTTCTGAGCATGTGTATAATCTTCAGTAAGATGACATGTTTTCTCAAGCTTAGATAATTTAAGACAAATTAAGACACGATTTACACTTTACATCACTTTTTCCAAACCACCCGTCCCATGGAAAGTCCCCAGCTGTGAAGGTTTCACAAAAAAAGAGATGAACCGGTATTTGGCAACAAAACAGACAGACCATTTTAAAAATTAAACCCAAAAGAAAAGACGGAGGGAGGAAGGAGTGGTTAAAAAAAAAAATAACCAGTTTATATTGTTCCCTGCCTGTAAGGCCCACAATCTTACTGCACAACCAGTCACATCCTTAAAAGAAACCTTACTTGGTGACAGAGTCATGTATACAAGAGGGTCACGCCACACATCACTGCCATGATGATGCATCCTGGGCCTAATCCAGAGCAGGCTGGAGGTGATGGAAAGACTGTGCTTGCCTGTAAATCATCCCAAGATGCACAGCACATTGCAGAGCACCTCCGCCCTCACAAGGGCTCCTGAGGAGACTGCAGATCCCATCTCTGCTCTTCTCACCAACACCAAATCAAGTGACAATTGCTGGCCATCATCTCCAAGGCATCTGGTGGCCTTTCCTGGTACATCCGAAAGCCCCCTGCTCCTCAGAGCAAACCCAAACAGAGCTCTGGGGTTGTGTATCAACCCCCTGTGCAGCATGATCTGCTGCCATGTAACACAGCATTGGGCCAGGTGATGTGTCCTGAGTCTTCATCCCATCCCTTCCCATCTAGAAGGACCTGCACCCAGGTATTACCCCAAAACACTGTTGAGATCCCTT
This sequence comes from Tyto alba, assembly GCF_018691265.1. Classification (NCBI taxonomy): domain Eukaryota; kingdom Metazoa; phylum Chordata; class Aves; order Strigiformes; family Tytonidae; genus Tyto; species Tyto alba. Next base: position 3,701,220 of record NW_024881282.1, on the reverse strand, counting down.
ATCCATCGCCAAGAGCTGGGAACGTGTGGTGTAGCTCCAGTAAGAACACAGAGTTAAGATCAAACCAAGCAATCCATCAAGTCCTGTAGATACAATTATCTTTGCACCAATGGCCATACAAATGACACATGCCTTCAAGGAGTCATAGTGGTGTCAGAATAGCAAGCAAGAAAACAAACTGCAACCAGCTGAATCTGAAGTATGGAGACAGTTCCCAAAAAACAGGAAAAGCAGGCAAAACTATATCTGCAAGTTGAGTTTGTGCAACAAATGTGTCTGGCCTGGCTTTGAGCAGACTTTGCCAATTTGAGGTGAAAGTGTATGTGAATCAATGGTTTGCTTAGGTGACTTACTGTCTTCTGGCCTTGCTATGGGAGCACATCCCAGGGAAATGTGGTAAGAAGGAACAATTTTGAGAAAGCAAAAACTTGCACAAGATGATTTCTCTTGGCAGCAACAATTTCTTAGGAAGAAACTAAGAAAATACTGCTCACTGCGGACACATCCCAGATGTCCAGTGTCCTCATGGGTTGAAGGGGAATAGCAGGAGACCTCTGCATAGGAGCAGCACACAGCTCAGGACATCACAGCATCATTCATTTAATCTTTTTTAATGTTCTGTAGGCTCCTATCTGTTAGGCTCTGCTTACTATTGACCATCAGACAAGTCCTAGACAGCAGATCTGTTTCTTTATGTTCAGTTTCAGCCAAATTTGGAACAGCAGCTTAAGAAACTTGACCTCTCAGCAAAGCTTGGTCTGAATCCATCCCATGCTGGAAGCTGCAAACATCCCTTAGAGGTCTTAGGAGTGAAGAGCTTAAGTGTTCATTGACTTCAGACCTGCAACTGTGAGCTTCAAAAGCAGTTAATTCGGTGTGATGGTACAATATTACACTTTAGCCCCCTTTTTGTGAACAAAGACCCAACCTCCACCAGACACAGATGTGAGATGACATCAGACTGGGTTTGAAAGTGCACACTGATAAGAGCAATTAAAATGAAAGCTGCTTTGAGGATGCAAAGGTCACTAGGTAGGAGTGAAATCAAAAGGCAGTGTCAGGCTAGAGCAGAGGAAATGAAGAAATGGAAGCAGCCTATGCAATGGAGACCTTGCTTCTGGAGGAAACATCTCATCATACCTTCGCCTGACATTGTTCATCTCAGAGCAGAGCCGTAGTAGCAGCAGCAAGTTTGGGGGAGTTTTTCCCCTCCAGATTTGCTGGCAGGGGGCGAGTCACACTGACTGAGACCAGCTTAGACTCACACTGAGCTCTACCCGCATATGAACACGACAGCAGGTTTGCAAGTTGCCCTTCTCAGAAACGACTGTCACAGCTTAGGGGAAGATAGTTTGAAATTCTGCTAAGCCTTCTCAGGCTGCAAGTCCTCATAGCTAATTATAGCTGAGACAACCCTGAAAACATCTGGGCTATCAAAAGCCCAGTCTGTCACACAATACATGTTGATTTTGCCTCAGAAAAATTGGCTCAGGAAGGGGACTCAGACAACAGAGTTCAGGGGCAATTTGACCTACAAAAGTCTTCTGTCTTTTTTTAATGGTATTATGCAGAATTGAGTTTAGCAGCTGTCTCAGAGAAATCCACTAGAAAAGCAGCTCAGTAGTCTTTCATCATCTTACAGATAAAGACATAAATCCACAGTTTTGGTCACTTCTGCTCATTACAATCTCAGTCTTCGCCAAATCCCTGCTCAGCCACTCCATCCCTCCTCTCAGGCTGCTGGGCAGTGCTGCTCACACACCATCCAACAGCAAAATAGTCAACTGCACTCCAGGGATGTGTGAAGTGACACCTAAGTATCACATATTGGGGACAGTGTTTTGCTCAGTTATGCTCACGCTCCTCCATCACTGCATGGCACCATTGACCTGCACAAGAAGAGGATGGCCAGAGGGGTGAGGGAGGGGATTCTCCCCCTCTGCTCCGCTCTGGGGAGACCCCCCTGCAGTGCTGGGGCCAGCTCGGGGGCCCCCAACAGCAGAAGGACACGGAGCTGCTCGAGCGGGGCCAGAGGAGGCCACGAAGATGCTGGGGGGGCTGGAGCAGCTCCCCTGGGAGGCCGGGCTGAGAGAGTTGGGGGGGTTCAGCCTGGAGAAGAGAAGGCTCCGGGGAGACCTTCGAGCGGCCTCCCAGGGCTTAAAGGGGGGACAGGAAAGGTGGGGAGGGACTCTGGGTCAGGGGGTGGGGGGGTAGAACAAGGGGTGAAGGTTTTAAACTGACCGAGGACAGGTTTAGATGAGATCTAAGGCAGAAATTCTTCCCTGTGCGGGGGGTGAGGCGCTGGCCCAGGGTGCCCAGAGCAGCTGTGGCTGCCCCCTCCCTGGAAGGGTTGAAGGGCAGGTTGGACGGGGCTGGGAGCACCCTGGGCTGGGGGAAGGGGGCCCTGCCAGGGGCAGGGGGTGGGACTGGATGATGTTTAAGGTCCCTTCCACCCCAAACCCTTCTGTGATTCTATGATTCTATGGGATAGGGCTTGCACCAGCCATGGGCTTGGCTCCTGATGTTGCTGCAAGGACCTGTGCAGACCCCCAACAGGTCTGGACAGACACTTCATGACCTCAATGTGTGCAAGGTGGGGACATCCTTAGGGGCTGCTTTGGAGGCTGTTTTTGTGTGCCTGCTGATTAACAGACTGGAAACCACCACAAGAGGTGAAATCACCAAGGAGGTGCTCAGCAGCCTGTCAAAGCAGTAACTCAACTGAAGTGCAGCACAAAGGCACTTCGAAGCACTGAGAGAGGTTGTGTTGGGAAAGTTAAGAAATGGTGTCAACTCCTTTTTCCCCACAGGACTCAGGCACAGCAGAAACAATGTTGTTTCGATGTATTTTGGGGCAGATGTTGAAATCCAATCCCTATGGATGTCCCTCAGGCCTCCTTCTTGTTCTTACAGGTAAATGAAGGGGAGCTTATATGGTGAAACTCAATAATTTACATATAGTTGTAGAGTCTGAAGCTAATTTGAGAAAGGACAAAAAAATGTGTTGACCAGCAACACCTACACATTATTCCCACACACTAGATAAGATTTGTCTTTCATATGAAAAGACTATGACATTTAAAAACCACCATGCAGTGTAGGCTTCCTGATAAATAATTATTCAATGGCCATTCCCCAGCTATTCCAAGATCAGAAGTAAACACTCAAAGACAGAGAAAAAGAGACTCGTGAGACTTTACAACTGTGCGATAGGACTAACGGAGTGGAGAGAAAAGCCAATCAATGCACCAGCATAATTGAGCACACAGCCATCTATGTCATTTATTGTGAGATGTGTGCAGTAGTTACAGGGTAAAAGGCCCATGAAATGGTGCTGAGAAAAGAGAGAGCAATGGTGAAGGTTAATCCTTTGTGCAAAGGTAATCAGTAGCTTTGGTCTGCATTGTGCAATGAGAAGTAATTAGTTATGGCATTAAGCAATTAGCTGAAGACTGGCTTTTAATAGTCACAACGATGTTCTGAGCAGTTCCTGGAGATACTGCTCTGGGAAGAAAAACTCCAGGGTGACTGAGATTTCGGTAAATGTCAATGAACCTTGTGTTGTGCTGGGTTCCCGGTGCAGTAGAGGAAGAAATCAATCTGTGTAGTCATTAGTGCAGCAGTTATATCTACCCACATCTCCACACTGGATCGTGAGTGGGAGAGTGCCGGATCGATTGCCTTTCTTACAGACTTCGACGGGAGGAGTGACCAGTGCAACAATTTTCCTCGATGCTTCACCACATTTACTCCAGCAAAATCTTTCATTCCCATGGAGTTGTACTGATGTGAATCTGGGGAACAAAGGAAAGAGCAACCACCAGCCTGGGAACACAAGTGTAAAGTACCAAGGTTGGACATGAATTAATAATATTACATGATCAGTTACCCTTTGAGCAAATTTCACTGTTGTACAGGGATGGAGGCATGATACATCACTGACTGTACTCCTTTGCTGCTGAACAAGAACCCTGAAGCAATTTTTTCCCTGTTTATGTCACTGAAGCATAGCCCGGTCTTTCCTGCCTGCCCCAGTACACTGATTAATATAATTAACAGTCATATCTTATGATTATTCCAACACACTTATTCCACTCAGCCTGAGCAGAAATTCACCTCCCTCTCAAAAAAGGCCAATGATTTCCATTATTATTTTGTTTCAGACTCTAAATGCCCTTCAATTTATATCTGAGTCAATCCCTTGCAACTGTGAACCACTGAATGGCAACTTCCCTGGAAAAGCAGCTTTCATCCTTCTCAGCATTGCTGCAAGAGAGTAAAGGCATTGTGCTGAGGGAACAAGCATCTTGCTATTATTTTCCAACACCTTTGTCTTCACTCTGAATTTTAATGCAGGCAAGAGGTGCCAGCTGGGGTGCTTTATACACTACAGTCCCCAAATAAGCTTATTTTACTGTTGTAAATCAGGAATGAGTATCAACTTGGTATAATCACATGGAGGTATAATCACAGGTATTGTGAGCCCTCCTGGGGACTTTATGGGTTTTGGATAAGGAAACCCATTCCCTCCATCGGGGTGGAATTCAAGGGTGGTGTGAAAGATGGATGTGGATTAGGCATAAAAGAATGTATGGAGTTTATAAAATTTAGTTTAGGAGACAGATAGATTTGGGTCCATATTAAAGTTAATCCCATGAGATATAAATACTGGAAATTGCACAAGGTCAGAGGTGTGGGCTTGGTTACATCTGGGCTGGATGGGGAAACAAAGCTTTGATTTAAAGAAACAGCTTTAATCTACAGAGAAAGTCAGTCATTGCAACTCTGAGGTCATTGGTCCTGATCCTGAACTCAGTGACACCTGCTTTTGCTACAGGACAGACTCAGGGATGCCTTTAGATAGACATTAACTTAGACATATGGAGTGAGCTCTGCCTACCCATCAAAACTGTTATTAACCCCCAACAACAGGCTTTAGAGCCCCGTATTCCTCTTCCTTTACATGTGCGGTTTCTGTTAAATCATTGAGCAATTTACAGATAGGCTGACATTTCAGGAGGATTTTTTAAAGCTTCATTACTTCGTTAGCTCTGTTTATCTTTCTGTTCCATGATGACAGATGAAGTAAACCCAACATTTATGAATAAACTCAGAGTTTCACCTGTGTTTAGTTAAAGAACACAAGGTACAATACTTCCCACAAACACAACTTTGTCAAAGGAGTCATGCATCATGCATTGTGCTGGAAATTATATTTTCCAAATTTAGTATCCATTTGATGCCCAATGAAGCTGGTGGAAACATTAAAAGTGCTGGCAGCAAGTAAGGAAAACATCTCTTTATTTTTTGTTCTGCCAAGATCTCAGCTGAAAGTTTGTTAAGAGATCTTCCAGTCCACCTCCTTTCATTACAAACCAGCTGACCCTCAACTTCCTTGTTCTCTTTTTTTTTTTTTTTTTTTATGTTAAAAGAAACTGCAGATGTGACAGGCAAATTGTGTTGGTTTTGTTTGCTTGTTTGTTTTTCTTAAGTGTCTGATAGTCCATATAAAAGACTGAAACAGAGTATTACTGGACAAGTTTCAACTTTGCAAAGAGAAGCAATAGCAAAACAAAACAACAACAAAAAAACCTCAGTAAATCTCCAGTTAGAACGTTACATCTGAGCAAACTACTGGCATCACTTTCTGCTCTGAGATGAATCTTCATCCATCTCTCAGTAAGCCTTTTAGCCAAAGTCTTTACTGGCCAAGTATGGTTTCTTCAGGAAGGTCAAGCCCTTAACCTCCAGTCCTTCTTTTGCTGGCAGTCTGGAGCCTGAATACTTTGGGACAGATGTTCAGGGCTGTGGATCACTAAGAAATAGGGGACCTGTTTCCCTTTCTCGGACATAGTCTGGAAGATATCATTCAAAGATCTTTTTTGCTGCTTGATAGGTATTTCATTTTAATTTTTAACTAAGAGATCTGTTATCTATTTTCTTGCTGTTAGTAAAATAAAGCACAAAGAATATCTCTTCTCATTAAAAAAACAAACAAACAAACAAACAAAACAAAACAAACCCACCAAAAAACTGCAACAGTGGTCCTGAAAATGTTCAAGGCAAGTGGAGCACTCCATAACCTTCGTAGAGGAGACACGGACAGCAGCAATTTGTGCTCCACAACTTGGGCTTTCATCCAGTTGTTGCTCTGAGCAGGGTCTACCAGTGTACCAAGGTAGTATTTCCAATAATCTCCTTGGCAGAAGAATTTACATGCTCAATGAAGTGGGGATCCAACAAAAGTTTACATGGAGTTAATCACTGGATGCCCAAGTTCAGTCCCCAGATACGTACTTGGAAAACAGTGTGGAAGGAACAGGGATTTTGTCGGAAGGTGACTTATTATGTGTATCCTGAAATGATTTAAGTGTGAGATGGACATCAGGGGAACAGAAAAATAGTAGGAACAGGTAGCGCTCTTCATCTCCTGACTGTGTGTTGGAAAGAGACCCAGATTCACCCTTCTTGCTACTCTTCCCTGTGCTGGTTTCCTCAGGAAGAAAACCTGGGTGCGTGTAGGGGAGGGAGCCATTCCAGCAGGTCTTCTGCTTAAGGTGGTTGACCCCAAGTTTAGATACTTCAGTAGACAATCAACTCAGGTGATGTAAGGGATCCTCTCCATTTAATGTAACTTTAGTTCCCTATTAAGTTTCTGAAATAAACTTATGTCTTCAGTTTTTCAAGAACGTCAAAAGAATTTGCAAGAGGTTTTTGGTTTCTCTCCTGAATTTTGGCACCCAACACACCTGAGTCTTACTAGGAGTTTTGTCTCCTGTTACTACTAAGACCAACAGGAATCAGACCCCTGTTGTACCAGAGGGGTACTTGGGTGATACAAGAGCTGTTGTGATATGTCCCATTGCATTGCCCTCAGGAAGACAGCTTGGGAGGATCTCCTAATGCCCAGCTGGTCACCAAGGCTGTCCATGCACTGAACCAGCGGTGTCCGAGAGGGCAGACACCACTCCCATCCATGCCATGACACTTGAGCCAGAAGAAGACCTTTCCCAAGAGATGGGTGTGCTGACAGGGCATGAGCGTGGCCCATGGTCTCACCCTGCCAAGGTGGGGCTCAGGGCTTCCTGCCCACACCCTGCCTTCCTGCCCAAGCGTGGCAGCAGACACCCACCCCTCTCCCAGTCTCTTCTTGCCCTGGTCACATGGAGCACACAGCACTTCCACATCCCACAACTAACAAGGCCAAAGGGAGAACTGGAGAAGGGGTCTGATTCCAGTTATGGGGTAGAAGATTCAGTTGGGAGGAAGATCTCCAAGTTCCTGGTTCTCCTACATGTTTTGGTATTTTCTTGCTGAAATGATGTTTCATCTGGATTCCCTTCAGCTGTCCTCGACCACAACACAGACTTTCCCATTCCCCATCATCCTTACCTGAGAGGCATAGCAAAGCTCTTCGCGAGAGGCATAGCAAAGCGTATGATGAACTTGGGGGAAAAAGCATCAGTTGCAGGAATGGTGCTCACCTGCTCTCTGAAGCTCTTCATCTAGCTTAAACTCACACATTCCCCAAATGAAAAATAATCTAGGAAAAGATGAGCACAAGGTGACCAGGAAGAGGAACACATATGAGAAATTTTTTCCCATAAGAAATTTTAGGTCTTCATCAGTTAAGGTGGATGTCTCTCAAACACAATTTTGTGCTGTTTACACATTAAAACATGCTTGGAATTAATATACGTGTGTCTTCTTTGTCTATACAGGAAAAAAACCCTAGATGTGAATCTCTTCAAATTACTGTCACCCTCACTGTTCTTAATTGTAGGGGTTTGTTTTGTTTTTTTGTTTTGTTTTGTTTTCTATTATTCTGAATAATAATTCTTACATTGCAGATCTGTAAAACCAAGAGTTTCGCTGTCTCACAGAGTTCTGAGAGGCTGCAGAAAACCAGCATCACTGGAATTGACTATCACCTAAATGAGGTAAAAATTGAACGCATGCTTTCCTGAAAGACAAAACACACTGGAAAAGATACAGGTATTCACTGAGAAAAACAGTACGTTGCTGAGACTTCTACAAGTCAGGGGAGCTTGGCCATTCTGGTATGGTAGGCAAGCAATCTACAAAACTGCTGTTGACAATTTGTGGTCGTTGGCAGAAACAGACATCTGTTAGTCTAACAGCAGCCCAGGATCACAGATGAATGCCACAGATTATGCTTATAAAGTTGTTATCACACTTTTTTTTTTTTTTTTTTTTTTTTTTTTTTGGTAGGAAGTACAGTGCAGCAGGGCTGGGTTTCTGATTTGGGTCCACTGAGAGAAGAAAGAGACCATAGGGTCTCTTCATTCCCTCTGGTCTGATCCATGCAAAGCAGTGTGTGGCCATATTCAAGCAGGACAGAAGAAAGCAAGCATGTGAGTTCATTTAGCATCCCTGAATAGAGTTCACCAAAGAAAATAGAGCGTATTTGGTTTCCTCCTTCCTAGTCTTCTAGGACTTAAAAATTACATTTTTGAGAGTGAGCAACTCTTTCAGGACAAATTTTTGTTAGTAAGGGAACTGTTAACAAGGGCAATTGCCCACTGAGTGAAAACAAGATACTGAGAAATTAATTAAAAAACACTGTGACTTGATGATGCAATGGTTGATACTGGAAAGAAAAATGGCCTGGTAATTTATCAAATCTTTCAAAAGAGGCTGGGAGCCTAAGAAATGGTTGACTATGGGTCTAATTTCTCTTGGCAGAGATGCTACCACTGAAAGTTTGTGGCTTCTGGAGCAACACACAAGTTTGCCTGTCAGCCTTTTGTTGCTGTTGTTGGCATTGTACATACACAGAGACACCTGCACAAAAAACCCCAACAAGAGATATATTTTTTACCTTTCTCTTACTAAAAATAAGGTTCATTAGAAAAACTCAAAGTTGGAAAACATATTCTCATGCTCCTACATAAGAATGTGCCCTATATCATAGTTTCTCAAGACATGGTGTGCAAAGCCACATCTGGTGAGGCATAAAAGATCAGGAATGATAGCACCTTCATAATATTTTCAGTTTAAAGTTGGATAGAAAGGTGCACCTTGGTCTTTATGAATTTTCAATGACTTTAAAGGTTTGTGGACTAAAATAATTGGGAGCCTCTTCTCTAGACAATAAGAAATGGGCAAGGACTGTACAGCTTCTGAAGAAACTGTAGAGTATTGAGAAGACTCTGGAAGATAAGCAAATACCTTGTGAAAATTAATATCCAACCCAGCATGGTCTTTCAAGCATAATCTACTCTAGTAAATGAAACACTGTGAGGACTCAGACACAGTGTCAATGCTGCTAAGCTACCCCTGGTACACCTCTGCCCTGGGTGAACCAGGTCTCTCCTAAAATGCCCCTAAGCAGTCTGGGAAAAAGCACAAGATGTTCCAACACCATATTTTGGTGACAAATAGACTTCAGTAGTATGGACATGGGCTATTCCATGCCAGTTAGTGCTGGAGAGCAGCCATGAGCAAGTTCAAATTGCTAGTGTAGACATAGCTTTGGAAAATGAATTACTCAAGGCACGCTCAGGAGACAGAAATAACTGGGGATCTTCGATAGGACAGTTCTTGTGCAACTTCAACCCAAAAGAACGGGAGGGTCCAAATTAATTTCCTGAGCCTAACAGAAACAATAGTCACGCCTTCAGGGAAAGGACTTGCAGAAATGCCAACATGCTTAGCTATTTGAGTTGAATATGGAGGTCACGATCAAGAGATACTGAGTTGTTGCTTACTGCTTCTTAAATCAAACACAAAAAACATAACAAGACCCATCAGCATCCTATTTCTTCATTACTTTTGCTGTGCAAACACCCCTTTCTGCCACTGAAGAGGTTTGGCCCAGCTACACAAAGCCAACAGCGAAAGAGCTGAAGGAGCAGCGCTGACACATGTCAAGTAATTTTGGTTTTGATGAAAAAAAACATGCATGGGCACAGATTGATGCTACTCCACATATCATGAGTGCAACTTGTTCCCAACAATGACAATGAATCAGTTGCAGAGCCAGAAAGCAAACCTAGGATTTGAGTCCTAACCTGGTGCTCCGGTGTTTCCAGCAAACAATGAAAAAGCAAACACAAACCCAAAAAAGGGAGAATTTCTGGTAACTTCTGGCTGCAGATAACTGATAACAATATAGACACAAAGCAGACACGCTGTCCCAGTGTTTGTTGGCAAGAATTGTCCAGCAACTCAATCCAGACTGCTGAAGGGAATGTGAGATGGGAAGGGAGCCTGAACATGTTGCACAGAGGAATTTCTATCACATGCTATGCTTCACATGTGGTGTTTTTCCCCCACCTACTCACACAGTAGGTTTGTGACTTTAATCTGTTTATTTTTAGTGGGAAGCATGAGTAGGTAAATATGTGCTCTAAGCTGATATTTTAGGCAGGGATGTTTAATTACATATGTGTGCTAATTGCTGTTATGTTTCTGGGTATTATTGATTTTGGACTTGCTCCTGAACATCCCTACGCACCAGAAGAGGAGAATAAGTTGTTTAGCTGCTGTCACAAAGACTTGCTGTTGCTACTGTACAAACTGATCAGGTTGAGGGTTTCTCCATTCCTGGTTCTTTGCTAAAAAAGTTGGCACTGTTGAAAGCTGCCAAATAGATCTTGGGAAAGAAGCCTTTTGTTTGTCTGTAGGATGAGTAAAGGAGAGACTATGGCCATCCACATTAACCCTACAGACCACCAGCAAAACGCAACCATCAAGATGTTCAAGTGAGACACAAACTGAGCCTCTGTTCCTGCTCTACATTTACATCTTTTGCTGTGACAAGTGATGAGATCAGCACTATCAGCATGGAAACTGGCTACAACCTTTGCCCGCCCTGCTAAATTCATCGATGACCTACACCTTGTTGCCTCCAACAAGTCAGTGAAGCTGCTCAGGGCTCAGGTCAGTAAGAAATGGAGTCTTCCTCCTCCTGCTTACGTGGTAAATCTGCAATCCTTCAAACAGTTGTGTAAGCACTTGGCCATGCCCCAGTCACCCCAAGTCCCACAAGCAGCACAAGATTGCTCAATCGTGCACAAATATTTCCTAGGACATCCTTGCACGTGAAAGCTTGCTGATGAAAACTTTATAACCTGGTAGATTTTCACTGAACTTGGGATCTTTATGCAGCTCTCTCCCACCTACCTATTTCATTTAGACTTCCTGGGTCAAAACCTCTGAGGGTAAATACCTGCATTTTTAGAAACACTCAAGTTGAATACCAAACTTGATATACATGGTTTGGGTAACATCACAAAAATAAAACACAGTATAAATAGTGCTGAAAACCTTAAAGCAGACAAACAAACAAATCACAAGATACTGTAACATTACATGATTTTGATTAAAAACAAGAATAGAAAGGCAGACCAGAGTTTAATCTTTAAATGACCCAGGCCAACTTGGACTAGCGGAAGACCTGTCAACGAAAGCTTTAGCCCGTTCCACTTATTTTCTAGATTGTAAATCAAACTCTAATTAATCACCTCCACCCCAAGCAAACAATCTCCTTTAATCACCTTGCCATGACAATACGATTTTGTTATACTGTAGATGCTTAGGGACATCTTATAAACAGGATGTAAGTGAACATCTATTAAAAAATTAACTAGATTACTGCAGTTGCTAAATATTATTACAAGTTTCATAATACTACGTGCTTTATGGCCAACATATAAAACAGCAGCTGCTGTTAGAAGAGTTTGTTTTTCCACTCATAATCAAATTTTGGCTTGTGGAAGGGTGTTATTTTTCTACCCTCATTCTTTTTCTGGGAATTGTTGCACCAAGCACAGACAGAAGAAAACTGTCTTCCTAAATTTTTTTTCATGGGTTTCTTTATTTTTGTCTTTAATCCACCCACCTACTCCTCCGTTATTGCTGATAGCACTCCTCTGTTACTTTTGTGCTGCTACAGACAACTCATTGTGTCTGCATTTACATTGTTAAACCAGGGGGTTTCCCAGATCCTGTGTCCGGTTTGTGCCCTAAACCAATTCCTGAATCCACATCACAATGTTAATTTTTTCTCAGGTTCTTGAGTAAATTAAGCAATGTTGCACCGGGTTGACCCTGGCTAGACATAAGGTGCCCAACAAAGCCTCTCTTATCACTTCCCCTCTTCAGCTGGATAGGAGAGAGAAAATATAATGAAAAGCTCATGGGTCTAGATAAGGACAGGGAGAGATCATTCACCCACTACTGTCATGGGCAAAACTGACTTGGCTTGGGGAAAATCAATTTAATTTATTACCGATCAGAGTAGGATAATGAGAAATATAACCAAATCATAAAAACACCTTCCCCCCACTTCTCCCTTCTTCCCAGGCTTAACTTTACTCCCAGTTTTCTCTACCTCCTCCACACCAGCAGCACAGAGGAATGGGGAATGGGGGTTGTGGTCAGTTCATCACCCATTGTCTTTGCTGCTCCTTCCTCCTCAGGAGGAGGACTCCTCACACTCTTCCTCTGGTCCATGTGGGGTCCCTCCCACAGGATACAGCCCTCCATGAACTTCTCCAACATAAGTCCTTCCCACAAGCTGCAGCTCTTCACCAGCTGCTCCAACATGGTCACAGGTCCTGCCAGCAAACCTGCTCCAGCCTGGGCTCCTCTCTCCATGGGCCCACAGGTCCTGTCAGCAGCCTGCTCCAGCGTGGGCTTCCCACAGGGTCTGAGCCTCCTTCGGGCACAGCTGCCTGCTCCGGTGTGGGGTCCCTCATGGGCTGCAGGTGGAATCTGCTCCCCCATGGACCTCCCTGGGCTGCAGGGGCACAGCCTGCCTCACCATGGGCTTCCCCACGGGCTGCAGGGGAACCTCTGCTCTGGCACCTGGAGCACCTCCTGCCCCTCCTTCTTCACTGACCTTGGGGGCTGCAGAGTTGTTGCTCTCACATATTTTCACCTCTCTCCCACTGTTTTTTTTTTTTTTTTTCCCCCTTTCTTAATTTCCCCAGAGGAGCTCCCACTGTCACTGATGGGCTCAGCCTTGGCCAGCAATGGGTCCATCTTGGAGCCGGCTGGCATTGGCTCTGTCAGACACAGGGGAAGCTTCTGTCACCTTCTCACAGAAACCACCCCTGTAGCCCCCCTGCTACCAAAAATGTGCCACTCAAACCCAATACAAATGTGAAGATGGAGTGTTCTTTTTGACACATAGAACTATACCCAAGGAAGAGAGCTCCATCAGTCCTGCCACAAGAAGCGTGACAATCCACCATGCATCAGCTATCAGGGAGGGAAAACTAGACAAGGATAGGACTTTCCTGTATCACTGCAGCACCCTCAAGGCCTACTCAAAGGCCTGCTTGACTCACAAAGTATAAAGCAAGGGGCAGAGAGATGAACATGGACAGGGGAGCACAAGGAAGCACTGAGAGCAACCAGCAACAGTCATGCCCAACAAAAAGTTATCAAGGTTTCTGCATGCATTGATGATACAGGTCTATCTGCAGGTGTCTATAGGGCAATTTGACCAAGGATAAGGCACAGAATGGAAAAGCACCATGTTTTGGAAGCAATGATAGCCACATCCAGGCAGAGGCAGTTGGTCTTCACATTGAGTGTGAGAAGACAGAGGGAACAATGTCTGTGACATAACAGAGGTGGAGTTGGTGTCCCTGAACATTTTCCTACTGACTTTTAAGCAAGGGCTCCTCTATCTCTAGTCTTATTCTATATATGGGCATTGCACTGGATCCTGATTTTCTCCTCTGTATTTCCTTCTATCCACCTTCTCTCCTGATGTATTTTGTCTGCGATTCTCCCACCATACAGCCATGACACTGAACCTTGACACTGGGCTCCAACCTCGCTCCCGCCTCTATCCTGACACTACCCATGGGGACCTCCTCCACCAGGACCTGTAGTTCAAACACATTTTTCCAGAAATTAACACATTTTCCATCTAGATCACATCTCTCCACCTTCCTTTGAGTCCCAGACCTTTGACTCTTTTTCCCTCTTTCCTGTCTTTGCTGCAGCACATCAATTGCTCTTTTCTTTTGCTCACAAGTCCACACTTCCCTCTTGGAGACCAAGACCTCACGCACTATGCAATCACACACTTTGAAGTTATAAACACAGCTGTCCTAAGACCTCTCCTTTTCTACCTGCACTGCCCCCCAATCTTCATAACTTGAGTTTTTCCTGCCAGCACCAAGTTCAAGACCATTATTTCACAGCCCACTGGCTTATCTTTGTCTTCTAATCTAATTTCTTTTTCTGTCTCTTCACATTCTTGGCCTTGTGCCTTTGCCCCTTCCCTGTGTTCATCTGTCAAACGTTCTTTTTTCTTCAAAGTGCTGCTTAAAATTCAGCTCTCCAAGCAGCACTCCTCTTTTCTAATCACTGGTAACCACAGATAATCCTTGCAATGAAATATTTTCTCATGTTGTGCCATGAGTTTAATGTGACTACTTTAGATTTCAGTCTCCTAGACAGGGAGTTTGTCTTATCTGTAATCTATAAAATACTGTTCACATCTATGCTACTCCACAAATGTTATCTAATAAATGGAATTAACTACAGTATATTTATGATTAGCTACAAAAGAATGAGGAGGAACAGCTCAGATGTGAAGTTAACCACTTAAAGCCTAAAACAAAGAACCCAGTGATGTGAAGCAATTGGTTTTGAAGTGAAATTTTGCTTTATACTATAAAGAAATGATTATTTTCAGCTACATTTGAGCAAACAGCTGGTGTTTGCTTCATTGCTTCCATCCAGGAGGAATTTACTCTGAAGCACGTGCTGAGATTTGCGAATAAGCATCTCATGTTGCTTTGCATCAATTGAAATTGCTGTGCTAACTGTTAAGGTCTCGACAACCCCAGGAGAATGCTCAGGACCACACTCTGACTCTGTTTGGCTTTTGGGGAGAGTTGTAGCCCAGGCTACCAGGAGTACATGCACTTCCACAAGTCAAAACAGTAGAGAAGGAGATAGAAAAGATAAAAGTGGCCTTTGAAAACTAAGAAGAATCCAGGATGACCTTCAATTCTGTTGTAGTCACTGAAGTGGTACCTCTTGATCTTATATATAGTGGGAAGATGATTTGGGAATAGAGGGAAAAGCAGTTTATAATATTAGACCTGCACTGAGGCATGTTCCAGCTCTAAAGACTTCATCACTGCAAACAGACTCAGCGTTTGCCCAGTCACCCTCCGCAAATGGTTTAGCAGAACATATGGCAGCAGCTGCTGTATCTCGCAAAGTCAGCACCTAGATTGCTTTTCCCTGTAAATTTAAGTTACAATGTGTGTCCATTCCTAACGTCCCTGTATTCCACCCACAGTGAAGAATGAGTCTGGCTGACCTGCTGCCTCTGCAAGCATAGCCTTGATGCTGGGGCCGGGAGGAAGGAAAATGAATGTTATCGGCAGCTGATCAAGCCCAATTGCTGCAAATGCTCCCCAGAGCACCTCAGCATCATCCGTTGCTGAGCCACGCAACCTACTGTGGTTCCAGAGGAGAAGCAAGGAATTGCTGTCATGTGCTTTCAGAAAGTAATACACTTAACCAACCATTAGCTGATGTACACCATATTCAAGATACATATATATGCATTTATATATACATATAAATACATTAAAGTTGCCAGAAGTGCTGCAAACCTGGCTTCTAGCTAACGACATTGAAAAGTCCATATATCCTATAGTGTATGCATATGCACAATAAAACTGAAAGGTGAAACAAGTAATCCCCTTCTCATTTGAAAAGTAAATCTCAGCATATAATTAATTATAATCGAAGGTCATGAGCAGGTTTCAACTAGTGTAGCCCTACTACCATCAGCATGGGCTGATCAGTATATACCCTCTTTGAACTCAGACAAATCCTCTTACCCAAGCCCTGCAAAACACTTCATCTCATATCATGAGCTGCAAACACCTTGGACATCACTGCATGGTAATAATGGTAGCTATGACTTCTAAGGATTCTTCAGTCTAACTCATGATCTTGGTCTGCAATAGGCTTCCTCCAAGGAGCAGACGGTGCAGGGAAAGCCCTAGAAGAGGACATCAGTCACGTTTTATTGTTCGGGCATCACCCAGGGACCTTGCAGGGAAGTGAGGAATTGTGCTGGAAGAGGACAATGATTTGCCAATTAAAAGCTGCCAATTAAGGAGAGAAGTTGCAGGGCCCTGGGATGGGCTGCTGAGCAGGGATCCCAGATGAGCAGCAGCTCGGGATGGCAAACTGGCCTGAGGAAAGACACGGCAGTTGGTTAATTACATGAGGAAGGCTGGAGACTAGAGGGAAGACTCTAGAAGCTGCATGTTTCCATTTTTTTTTTTTATTTTATTTATTTTTATTTAGCCCTAGGTCCACACAGCATCCAAGCAACTCAGAATCACAAATAGATTTTATCCTTACGCTACTCTGTGAAGTAGGGAGATGGCCAAATGCTCAGGGAGACAAGGCAAAGAGCAGATCAAGGAATTGATTTGCCTGAGGCTGCAGAGACCGCCTAACCGAGATGATGTGAATCCTACTTCAGTGTCTTCACCACAAAGGCATGTCTTCCCACAAGGAGGGAAGCTGGTCAGCAACCTGCACACACACACACAAAAATATCACCTTGTATTTTTTTTCCCAGTGGAAAACTTTTAACACGTTATTATATATGTCCATGTGCTGGGGAGAAGCTCACAGTGCACAGCACTGTTGGAGCAGCTCATGAAACAGGGTAGTGGGATGGGTCCTGGTGGGAGTTGAGACATTGGACCACTATGGCCACCTGTAGGGTTTTTCCAGAGGCTGCATGAAAAGGACTTCTGCAACCTTCCTGACCTGGAAGCCACAGGTTTCTTAGCTGTGCCTCCCACCATCTGAACAGCTTTGTGAGCGTAACACATTTTCCACAACACAGAAGCGCTCCCTGGTAGACTTTGTAGACTGGCTGCTTAGTACCAGTACAAAATTGTCCATTGCTGGATGACCACCCAGTCAGGTGGATCCAGTATGGTTTTCCTTGCTTCAGGGAAAGGCTTTCATGCTTAGAAGCTCTATTATGAAAGTCTACCTGGAAAAGCAGAGTACGGCAGATGCATCATCTATGCAAGAGTCAGAATTAGACTTCCTCCACTATGGGTGCTCATCCACACTTCTCCATAAATAGGAGCTTTTAATTTTCCTCTTCCACCCATGTTTTACATCACCCTCTGAAATGTAAGCTGGATGGCAACTATGGAAATTTGATAAACACCAGGACACTAACCAGGGCATCCCCATGAGTTACAGCAAGTTTGTGTTTGGTTCCCTACAGGACACCCCATGGTTTTGCCCTGCCCAGGAGTCTTCATTAGGGTTTCCACCACCCGTCCTTAGAGACTATTAGAATATAACAAAGTGCATTGGACTAAATACCAGGGAATATTTTCTTTGCTCAGTTCCGTCTCTCAGAATACCCCGTGATGTTCACCAGGAAAGCTGCTATCCTAAGCAAAGTTAACTTGCTGTATACAGACAAGAAATTATTATTTCCCTGCTCTCATTCCCTCCAATCCTCATTTCTCTTATATACACTGCCTTCAGTGGTTAACATAAGCACTTTATTCCATTACAGGAAACGACAAACCTTCCTCCTTCTCATAAGGACAAATAACTGAGGATTTTCCACAAATATTTCAACCAGTGAACTTAACCTCATCACAGTTTCTTCAACTGTGGACTTCAAAAAACAGTCTGTTTAAGATAAGATGCTTCTGTAAAGAATAATAACAGGTTTTCAATTCCTATGCATATCACTTAAAGAGTGACATTTTATAAGAGTTGCAAAAAACCTTAAATAATTAAACTGGACTTCCAACATAACCTTTTTTTTTTGTTCGCTCTTAGACATCACTTCAAGTGTCAAGGCATTAACAGCAGAATAAGAAACTAAACGCAGATTGGTGAAAAGTATAATTTCTTTCTTCCAGTTGAGTCTGGGAAAGAAGCAAAGAATTCATACT
This sequence comes from Tyto alba, assembly GCF_018691265.1. NCBI lineage: Eukaryota > Metazoa > Chordata > Aves > Strigiformes > Tytonidae > Tyto > Tyto alba. Next base: position 3,683,260 of record NW_024881282.1, on the reverse strand, counting down.
TACAATGTCATGGTACATGGTGTGACCAGATTAAAGAATTTTGGGGTTTTCTGGTAGTAATTTGATTTTTTGAGCAATTTCCTTTGTCAAGTGATCATGAAGGAGACCAGCCTGCCACCAAGCTCTAAGTGCAACATAAAAAAGTGATTAAGTATTATTGTTCTTCACAGGAAACTGTGTTTACAGCAGGGTGCAGTTTGTTCCGGCTTGGGTTTGCTGTGAAACATCTGCATAGGATTCTTTATGCTCCTGCAAAACAAGAGTGAGCTTGCAGCAGGGCTGCAGAAGCCTGGCTTCATTCCTAGAGAGCTTCACGCAGGTGGCATCCGATAAAGACACCTGACCCTTTGATTTGTCTTTTACGTCAGTAAGTACATGTTTTTGAGGGTGGGGGTGAAAATCATATGTTTAAGTCAAAACTCACATACATTTTCTGCCAGCTCAGTCCTTCAGCATCTATAAAAGACAAACACAAACATACAACATTACGGGCTCATGTTTCAGAAATGAAGCATCCAATTAAACGAGTCAGTCTTTCCCAAACAGCAGTCTTTCTCCACTCCCATTATAATCAAGTTCTATTATTTTGGACAAAAACTTTGGTTTGTTTTTTTTTTTTTTTTTTTTAATGAAACAATAAATTCTCAGTAGCTGAACCTAAAAGCAAAAGGAAGTTGAAGCTGTGGCACAGAAATCCATGGAAATCCAAAATAACAGTGGCCTTCAGTTTCTTGGTTTAACCCACTCATGCTACACATGGCCCTGAGCTCCTCATTGTCTTCAGTGCATTAGAAATCTCAGGGACTCCTTGCTTTTTTATTACCATAAACCAGTAGTCTCCTATGTCATTCAGAAGAGACTGGTGCCACCTAAATAGCAATTGGAAACTAAAATTTTGTGCTAATACAAGACTGTAGGGGAGAGGAAGCAGCAGTGAATCCCAGCGCTTCTTTCACAAGAAGCTTCTGTGTTGACTCCTCTCTGGCCAGGAGAAGATGGATCAGCACAAGGCACTGGCATTAAGAAGAAACTTTTCAAAAATGGATAGTTGTGGAAGAATGGGATGAATTTGAACACACCATGACAGCAAAGTGGGAACGTCACTGCCACAAACTTGGAGGAACAAGACTGTAGCCAAGACGCTATGCTCAGCATGGAGTGTGTTGTGTCAACACACAGCTAGGCTGGGTCCCTGCCAAGACGACCAGAAGGTATCTACACTAAACTCTCTTGGGCTGGATTATTTATGTTTTGGTATCAAAATCTGACAAATAAACCTAACAATATTTTTGGCAAGACTCCAACAGCAGCAATAGTGAGTGTTATGTTAACATAAGTTACTGCTTACTACACTGCAATACGCAACACATCGGGCCATGGGAAGCAGAAGACAAGTCTGCTGGACAAATCACACCAGACAGAGTGAGTTGTAGGAGCGAGACTGCTCCATTTCATTGGGCTTCTCACAGTGGTTTGGTGGCAACAAGGGATGCACAATCTACAACAAAGACTGTGATGAGCAGGATGGGTGGAATATAATAAATGGTGGGCTCAAATCACAAGCATTTGAATGTTGATAAATCATCAAAACAAAAAGTTAGAAACAGAACTAAGGAGTCTTACGTCTGTATGAGAAACAATCACCATTTTCTACAGGAACAAAATCCAGGCTATCCAGGTGCATCCTGGCATTCCCACTGCCTGTTATCTTCCAGGGCTCATGAGTGATCTCAAAAACCAATGAAGGATATGTCATTACTTTAAGGAACGTTTCCACATGATGTTGTAGAAAATGGGGTGTCCAGGATGGGTGAATATTTTTGCAGTGTGGACTCACTCATTTGTGGAGAACAGCACAGTACCACCAAAGATCACACAAAAAAAAACCAGGCGAAGGATGAAGGCACATAAGATGCCTCACAGAAGACTCCACAAGTCCTTGGGGATTCGTATCATTTCTGTCCTTGCTACTGTATCGTAACACTTCATCACATCCAGAATTTTGCACATCCCACAGGATGGTGGTAGTGATTGCACAGTTGATGTTACCACACTTCTTGATAGCATGATTGACAACCTAAAGTTTGCAAGCTCATGTGTCAATTCACCTGCTGAGGTCACCTGTCCTAGGCTACAAAAGAAGTCCTCTTTCCTTTTCTTCTCAATGGCCCCATAGGCTTCAGCTACTGGGGGTGGTAGCTCCTGTGTCTCTCCCAAGACAACGCACACATGCAACACAACATCCCCACCTTGCTTTGTGCTGTGCAGTCAGCAATGCCACGCATGCTCCTCCCAAATGTCCTGTCCCACAGCCGGCCTCTCTTCTGTGTGGCGATCTCCAAGGCATGGGAATCCAGATCTTCTAGTCCTACAGTGAGGAAGCGGCCTCATGCTTTTCCACAGCTGTCCTAACCAACTAAGGAATTTCTTGGTGATTTCCAAGGGGAACTTCACTTAGATTTGTCCTGAAAACCTCCGTTCATTACATTGCAGCCATCCTGCTAATCTCTACACTGTAGAGATTACTGTAGCATGACCACAAAGTCCAGGAAAAAAAGGACACAGAAGGGAAAGGAAAACCATGAAGTCCTGTGGCAACCACACAAAGGACATCCATTCTGCCAGAACCAAGAACAAGGGTGTGATTTGTGATGAAAACAAACCTCACTCATAAGGAAGTCGTCAGACAGGAAAAGTGATTTTCAGTAGCTTTAAGAACAAAGTTGGGGAATTTAAAAATTATTTTCATGGGGTGGAAGGTGAGGAGGAAAGAAGTAATGGGGTGTCTAGTTCACCTCAGTCAGGAACTTGATAACTTTGTTTTACTTTGAGAGCTTTTGTAAGCTTCTCCACCATAAAAGGTGCCACCAAAAAAATCAACCACCTGGGTGCAAATCGGGGCTAACCATGTCTCACCATAACAGGAGCCACAGCTCTCAGTAAAGGATTTTGGTAGTTTCCCTCCAGTTTTCCTGCTGGCATATGCACACCATCGCTTCCCGCATCCCACTCACCATCTGTAGATACCACACATGTCCAAGGCAAGTAATTACCCAGATCACTCCTCCGGCTCAACTCTTGTGAGGGGACTAAAGCTCCATGGCCAGAGTTGTCCTTGTGTCTTCCTGCACCTTGATTGAGAGAATCGAAATGGTTCAGGTTACATTTTACCCTCAAGTTCAGTTTGCTACCCTCCTTCCTCAACCCCAGATTATTTCAGTTTAAGCTTCCTATTTCATTTCCAAACATGGCTACAATTATCTTCCATAAAGCATCTGGGCTAACCTTAACCCAACGGTAACTCCAAGCCCCACGGTACATTCACAGTGGCTGATGAAGCCAGGCAATTGCTCACCGAGTCCATGCACGAATATCGGTCTAATTTCATAATTATTTTCAATAAAGCCACTTGATAACAATTATTTATAATAAAGCCCTATCCCGTGCCCTCTGTACTCAGTCATCTCTGGTTTGTACCATCTTCCTGGGTTCTTTGTCTTAAGATGCTCTGGCAAATTTTTTTTTATTATTATTCTGGTCTCCTCAATCCCATCTATCATTGAACTCATCCACCCCTCAGGACAAATTCAGACGGAGGCACTGAAGCAGTAACAGCAACCAAATGAGTTGCGTGACCTCAAGGCAAAGCTAGCCAGGCTCCATCCTGTCCAAAATCACTGCTTTACAGGGAAGGTGGCCCTCCAGTTCTCAAATTAGTCCTTCTGGGCTTGCACGTTGCATATTTACGTGGTAAGTTTGAACAAAAGCCATAAATCAGAGCTAAAACCATGCCACAGTTGCCCACGGATGTCTATTATATATTTTCATGCAAGGAGAGGAGGTTGCACAGTGCTCACTAACAGCTATTGCATCCAACTGTAGATTGATGCAGTTGAAAAAAAAAAAAAAAAACAAAAAAACAAAAACATTTCTGAGCACCCAAATCCTTCTCCGGCCACTTTGTCAATATTAAGAAATACTAGAAAGTGGGAGCTCACTACAGTGCTCTGTTAGTGCCTTGCGTCACCGCACTCCAAATGTGGCTGCAGGGAAAATGTACGAGTAAAAGTCCGGAGAGGAAAACAAATATCCCTATTTCTGGGAACACGGCAGCTACAAAACTTTGTTCTCACTAATCTTGTGCTACTTCCTACTTCTTGTGGTTTGTTCTCATGCTGTTTTTAACCACTTCTCAAACCGATATAGTATTTCTATTTCATGTCCAAAACAAACCAAGGAAAAAACAGAAAACACAGCACATACAAAAAAAACAATCGAACAGAAACCTTTTCACTCCCTAAAGGATTTTAGCCACAACTTAGGTCAATTTTTTTCTTTTTGCTTTCCTAATGAGTTCACACGTTCCTATTTTAACTTATTACGAAAAGCAGCACTGTAGTGCCTCTAAATAAAGAGTAGGGTCTATTTTCCAATTAAATAACAAAAGTTGGTTTCAGAAAAAAAAAAAGTCCAAAACCAAACCAAACCAACAAAAACCACATGAAGATAAATTTCCAGCTAGACAGACTGCTTTAAAGGTGATTTTTCTTCTCATTTCTACATCTCCCATGTTAAGTAAAATGGCCAGATGAGATGAGGAGGGGATGTCCCCCACGTACTTTGAGAACATGTGAAACCGATGTATGCAGAGAGCAAGTATTTTTTTAAGAGCTATTGAAACAGCACTTCTTTTTCCTTGACCCTTTACATGGGATTTTTGCTTCAGCCACAGTGGGATCCTACACTCCTGCAGGCACCACGTGCACTCCGAAGACCCTTCAAGCTCAGCCCTTGCTAGGCTGGATGCCCCTACGGATGCCCTTTAATTCCTGAACGCAGACTGCTTGGCAGGAGGCTGCAGAATTTGCTAAGCATCAGAAGAGAGATGGCAACGTAGGATAATACTTCCTACCAATGTGGACCGTTGAAAGAACTTATTACTCAAATAACCATTGAATAACTTCTATATTTTGATCTAAAAGCAACAGGATTCAGTGAATATGAACTGGCCACATTCCCAGCTACAGCAGTAAGACACATCCAGTCTTCACGGTGACAATAGATGGAAATAACTTGCTTTTTTTTTGTTCCTGTGATCACCCTTCTCAGCAGATGCTAACAGGAGAAGGGCTGAAAATTGATGAAAGGGGAGAAGATCCCAAAGGTGTAACTACAGGGGGAAGAGCATCATTTTGCACCACCTGTCAGGACAAGGAGAAAGGCAATCACAACAGAAAAAAAAATAAATAATCTCACTTTTGGCTCAGGATCAGTAATGCTTTACGCAGTCCCGGTGTCCAAAACAGCACTCCCCCTCCCTCACAGGACCCCAAAGTAGCTGTTTATATTACAGGCTCTGCTTTTAGTTGTTATTTCAAAACAAACCTTTGCCATTTCCTGACCAGAAAAGTTGTGCTTTTAATTCTGTGCTAGAGACTTTGAAAGTCAAGATACTGCTGCTTTCCACTACAAATAGCCCAGGCTTGCTAGGACATCTCACTTAGTTCAAAGAAAAAAATAAATCTTGACACAAAGCAAACAAACAAATAAAAAAGATACAAAGAATAAAATATCATTTAAAAAAACCCCAAACCACAAGATGATGAGTTCTTCTATATCTGGGAAAAATTGATTTCTGGATAAATTAATAACTTTGAACCAAGTCTTGTTTTCCAGTCTTTGGGATACGTAGACACCCCACAGTAAGGTCCTGACTCTGTAGGAGGCAGAATCTTCTCCATGTGATACACAACAGGAAAATCTTATTCCAGCCTTTCTGGGTATAATTTCAAACTATTTCCTGGTATTATTTTCATGCTCCCACAAGCCCATGGCTATCATCCCTCCAAACAGCCTTGACAATGGTTATAACTGCATTTATTTCCCAGAGCCCCAAAAGCAGCAGATTTCACATTGCTTGCAGTTGAAATCCTCCCATCAGAGAGGACTCGAGTCAGAAGCTGAACATCCCAAGACAAGCATCGTGCCTTGGGCCAGGTGACTGAAAACTTAAACCAGAAGTGGTTTCTCCAAGTATTTTATATCACTGGTTTTGCAGCCTTTCAGGTTTCTGGGCATAAGGCTGAACAGGATCTCCTCCATGTGTATAAATACCTGGTGGGGGTGGGAAGAAGATGGAGCCAGACTTTTCTCAGTGGTAACCAAGGAAAGGACAAGAGGTAATGGGCATAAACTCTAAAGCAGGACATTCCATTTAAATGTTAGGAAAAACCCAAATGTGCATGTGGTCAAACAGTGGAACAGGTTGTTGAGTCTCCATCATGGGAGATTTCCAAAAACCCAACTGGACATGGCCCTGAGCAGCCTTCCCCTGCTGACCCTGCTCTGAGCAGCGGGGTTGGACCAAAGGAGCTCCAGAGGTTCCTGCCAACCTCACCGACCACGCAAAGGCACAAAGAACCATTCCCAGACCTTTGCTGTATTCAGGTCTCACACACTGAGAAGCTTTTTGTAAGGAAGGGATGCAAGCATTCCCATTCTCTCCATGGAAATTATGGAAGTTACACACAGCTTGGTCGTGCAAGAAGAATGGGAGATAGCAGAGCAGGTTAGAGGTCTGAACTAAACTGACAGGGAAAACAGTTTCCTAGGAACAAAGAGAATTAGGAAGAGACCTGAAACAGACACCAAGCAAAAAATACCCTGCACATTGGCTCACTTTGCTTTTAAAAAAGGCTGCACTATCAAAGAGTAACTTGGCAGTTAAGGATTAGTCTGCAGGGAAATTCTAGCCTGACCAAACACCCAGCTCAAAGGGTTTACACTTATGGAGACATTCAACAGCCACGGCAATGGCTACAGGGCAGCAGTAACAGACTCACCGTCATCTCTAGAGACAACCAGCCTGTTATGCACGCTGTATGTATGTATTTTTAAAAAGTAGCATCCTTAACAGCAATAAAAGCCTATGCAAAGAGACTTTCAAAGTCTTTAGCTGGCCTCTGGTAGAGGCTGACGTGAAGAAAGTCCCAAACTACTGGAGACCTAACGAGCCTCTGGGACACTTCTGGCTGCTGCCTGCAAAAAGCTGGATATGTTACCATAAAAGACAGTAATTCCTGAAGAGCACTGGCTCTGACGAATAATAAATTAGCCAGGCTCTCACACTAAGGATTTTCAAAGTTTTAGCAAAAGCTCCATCACAAAGGATTCATGTTCGGTAGTTTGGGCATTCAAGTGACATGACTAGATGATCTTTAAAGGTCCATTCCAACCCAAACCATTCTATGGAGTCTAAATACCAAATGTAGTCTGAGAGAGACTGGCTGATGTGCTTACCACACTCTGGAGGGTTCAATGATAACCCAAAGAGCCCATGATCCTAATTATCCACCCCCAGTTAGGTGATACGAGTATCTTTTCTTTATGACAAATCCATTTAACAAAGGCAGCTACAGAAAATGGGATCCCAGAAAATTTTGAAACAGCTTAAAACTTACTGAGAAATGGAAAACTGACAAAAACAACCAAGATATCATCACAAAAAATTCTGGTTTTCAAAAGCGGCCAAGTACTGAGCAAAACCAAAAACATATGAAGTTTTGAGTAGGACCCGATCTGTAGCAGTACTTATTGGACAATTCTAACAGCCCTGGACTCCAAAAATGATTCAAGATCATGCTGTTACTATTCAATGCTTAAAAACCTCTTATCTTTCCTGTTCCAAGTAATTCAAAGACCCTTTTCTCTAGAAACGATGAACAAGTTCCCAAGTACTTATTATCCTAACACTTCAGCATTTTTTCATCCAAATACAGTGAAAGAGGAAAAATCACACCACCACCGCAACCCATCGAAGATCATCAATCACCTCCACTTGCCAGTCACAGCATTAGCTGCCGCTCAAGGTACAACCAAGCACTTTTTTTTTTTTTTTTTTCAGTTTAAAGCCTTACTTTACCAATGTAACTGTCTAGTTTCATTGCCATTGTATGAGATCACTGGATTTCAACCTGCAGCCTCCGTGCTTGTTGGTGAGAAAAAGACTTCAAACGACAGAAAACATGACACTCCCTGGTAACCCTGATTAATTATCCTCAGTCTTGGTATTGATTTGTTCAGGTTTCCATTTCTACACCTCTATACCAGACTAAAATGTCCCTAATGACGATTTCTTCTTGCATAGGAACCCACAAAGACATCTTAAGGTACTTCTTCCCTAACTTTCTCTTTGACAAGCAATGTTAAGCTCTAAATTTATCAGAAGCTATGTGTTGCATTTCTACTGGAAGAAACCAGATTCACTTATTTTCAGGACAGGGTAGGAGAAAAAACTCTAGGCCCCACAGCATAGAAGGAAACTTTGCATAGGCTGTTCGCAATCATTCTTCATCATTTACATCAAACCCAGGGAAAAGAGCAAGTCCTGAGCCCAGCATAGACACACAGGTGCTAGCTGTACTATTTTTCCAATACAGGCAAACATCTAAATAGTCTGATTTTTCTAGTTCCTACCTTAAATTATCATCATTCTTCTCTGGATTGAACACTGCCAAGGTGAAACCATCTGCCTTTGCAGGGTACCTTTGAGGATGCATAACCACTTTCATCTGTGACCCCCTTGGACTTCAGGAACTATTTATACACTAGAGACAAAAACATATAGTCTTAAGTTTCCCTGACTTTTGATTTTTTTTAAAGATCTTAGGTGGTTTTTTTGTTTTGTTTTTTTTTTAATCCCATCTATTTAGTCATGCATTCTGGTCAATGGGTCCTCCACATGTAAGATGACACAACTGCAAGTAACTTTTTTTTCTATTTTGCCCTGAAATTTCAAAAGCTTATTTTGTCAGTGGGACAAAAACTGAGACTGGAAATACTTCTACCCCAATGGTTCAACCTTTCCAGAAAACATGCAATCCTCTGATTGCACACATCTGTAAAGCATGCGTAACTTCACCCTTATTTCAGTACTTCCTCTAATTTCATTTCACTTACCATCCTTTTTTGAAAATTCATGCATGTAATACTGCAGTGCCAGAGCACATTTGTTGAAATGAGGAATTCAAAGCGACTTTTTAATGTTGTTTCACTTGCTCACCAACTCATCCACAGCTTCCTGCTAAATTACAAGCTAATTCCTAGTATCAAAGATCATAATCACCATAGCTTGCCTTTCTTTTATTCTAAGGAAGGACATCAGATTCATTTCAGGAAGGAAGATGCAGCTTATTAGGGAGAAGGGATATGCAAATGTCCTCTTAGACAGTGATGTTTTATTTTTAGCAGCTCAGTGATATTTATAAGGCTGTGAGGAATGGCTGCAGTAGGATGAAGTAAGTATCCCAGGGGCAAGTATGAAAAGTCTGCACATCTGCAGGGCAGGACAAGGAACAGGCAGTGCTGCCTGGAGTTCATGAAAAGGGGAAGGCCAAATGCTCCGAGTGTATCTTCTTCCAGTTGTTCTCAAAATTCAAGTAACTAGGAAAAAAATTAACATCTTGGCCCTAAATTTTTGCTTGTCTTGTATATTCCTTATGATTAAAGGTATTTATATAGTAAAGTGCTGTAACAAATTAAGTAAGAGAATCTGAAAAAATTCAGCTCAATCTGGGAAAGCATCAAGAGATGTTTCAAAAACGAATTCACTGATTACAAAAGTCTGTTTGCTGAATTTCTGACATGACCCCTAGATACCCCCACCATGTGCTTCCATCTGCCAATCTGAAAACAATTACCTCTCATAGCAACACTAAAAGCTTTCGTGTTTTTAAGACATCTGCTGACTTCAAGGAACTGTCAAATAATTCACTGTAGCTGTTTGCATCTTTCCTGTAAAGTCATCACTAAAGATGCAAACAAAAGACTTTACATAAAACATTGGAATAAATTGGACCAGAACTCAACAATACACTTAATGCATTAAGAGTGTCGAATTCACCTTATGCCATTTCTTAGTATCCTTTTTTGGCTGGAGAGAGCACATACATTCACCTAAACCTGACACCATAATTTAAAGCAAAGTTCTTGGGCAAAAGCGCTTAAGAGAAATCTTGCTCTACTTTATATTCTCAGGGCCTTTCAGTCCTAGATATGCCAGGGACACTCAAAAGAGTGCAAGACCTCTGGTGACAATGAAAATTTGATATGAGCCAAAGAACTGTGTCATCTGCTTTGGGCTTTTCGTAACTGCATATGGAAAACCACAGACTGGGCCTTACACTGGCATCTGGGAAGCACAATAGACCGTCCAAGCCCACTGGCAGCTAAAATCTCTATTAAATCACTTTTTTTTTTTTTTGTCATTCTGAAATGTGGAACTTTCAGGACTTAGATCATAACTTTGCCACTCTTGTTGGTCACTGTTATTTCACTAAAACAAGAGCTCCAGAACGACTAGCAAAACCTAAACCACCTAGAATGGCATACTGGTAGGGTTATTTTTTTTTTTTACTAGAGAAAGATATATGGTATGCTTCATTTCATATATATTATTCTCTTCCATCCTGAGCACTAAATACAGCAGAAACCAAACCAATATCTATTCCAACAAAGGTAACGCAGAAATAGTTAGTTTCCTAACCCACTATTCCGGCAGTTGCACATTGAATTTATCAGGACACTTCTCCACCATAATAAACTACATTAATTTGGAACTAATAAGAAAACAGAAGGAAAAAAGTGTATGAAAGACATAGGAACTTAATTTATAAAATAACTGAGGTTCGCTGAAAAAACAACAGCACCATCTAGGGGTTACTGCGTGTTCTTACATAGCTGGATACTTGGGACAAGTAAGATCAATTTTTAGGTTTCGTATTTTTAGTTTGAGTTAATCTAGTTGGAATTTTATCTTGACTACAATATCAACAGGAAAATCACAGCTTAAAAAAAAAGACTGAGGCAAAAAGCTGTATTAGACTTTGGATGAAATCTACTTACAGTAGTACTTCAGCACCAAAAAGTGGGCAGTTAGGCTGATAGAAGTATATACAATTAAATGATATGTCAAAGTCTTAAAATGCTTAGTTATTTATAATGAAATCTATACAAAACAGTTAAAAACGTGTTTTTATATACATTTGGAAAAAAAAAAAAAAAAAGTATTGTCTTCATTAGCAGAATGTATTAAAACTGGTTCTCTTATCCCATCTGAACCCAAACCTCTCTGTGGCTTGTAACCATCACAAAAACCCAATGTATTGCTTCAACAAGCCAAGTCATAAGGCTAATTTCTGAAACCTACCACTGTGTACTGATTTAAGCTTCTAAACTCCCAAAATGGTCACTTTAAAAACAGCATGTAAGAGTAAAATACAGATTTTTAAAAGCCTTAGCTCACTTCTAAATTCGAAGGTTCAGCTTAGAAAGATGCTGAACCACTTATCCCCAATTTTGTAAAACTGATTTATAGCAAAATACATCCCCCCACCCCCCTGTTTGTATTAGAATGAACATACCTGCCTGTTTCACAGGAACTTTTTAAACAACTAGGGCTCACTTTAAACTTCATATTTAAATAAATAATCAAAGATTAACTAGAGTAGATGAGCATTTCATGTGCTTATGGCACAAAGAAATGCCTCATACACTGTTACCCTACTTCTTGTAAAGCACGAAAACAAAATTCCGCTAGCAAATCCCCTTTGCTACCAGTTAGTGATTTTGCTTATTTCCAAATATTCACCAACAAGAATTTAAAAAAAATAAACTATATTTTTAGGCTTATGAAAAAATCTTAACTCTAAGTGAGCACAAGTACAAGAAAGCTGACCAATGCCAAAGTTCGTGGGGCTTTTCCAGCACTGTCAGAGACACTTTTTCTCTCACATGCTATTTAAAAATACAAATATTTATTAAACATTCCTCTTTTTTTGATGGTGTTTTGCTCAACAGCTAACAAAAAGACACAGCAAAATAACAATCCCTTCTCACTGAAAGCTGTTCCAGTATCTGGGCAAGGGCCTCAATAGCACGAGCTGTAGAATTCGCTGCAGATTTGTTTTTTTTTTTTTAACAGGAGTACATTCCACTGTCACAGGTTTACTAAATCTTGGTAACTACATCTTTTTTTTTTTTTTTTTTTTTTTGGAAACAATTTTTAAGATGCAGCTTTTGCGATACCATCTCGTTAAAACACACTGATGCTTCAAGGGTCCAATGAACAACTCTAATAGGCAAAGTGCTCTAAGACATCACAATACAAGGGCGTCTTGGATACTCAAAATCCCAAGATATTTTAAAGTGCACTCCAGTGTCCCAATTCCTTAGGATTGCTCAGCAGAACTTCGAGAGGGGCTGGGCTCAGTGCCGTCCTCAGTGCTACTGTCCACATCTTGCTCCATTGCTGTCTCCTCATCATCGAGGCGCTGACTGGTGAAGTTGTTGAGCTCCAGAAGCCCGCTGGGTTCCACTACCACATTGGAGCTGGAGTGACAAGGGATGGAATAGTGAGGGATAGTCTGTAAGAAAGAAAAGATTTAAGTTTTGACATGCACTGTTTGCACGGGTAAAGGCATCTGTGCAAACGCAGGTACTCATGGAAAAGGGATATTTGGTTTCCAAGAGCAATTTTCCCTAGCTAAGGCCCACAAAGCTTCAAAGCACCTTTTCACCAGATTAGGTTGTAAAAGATAAAATTTGAATAATCTTGCTCTTAAGGCACCGATCTTGGCCTTGGGATCTTCACTAAAGGTCTGTGACAGCATAACCAACAACTGAACCACCAATGTCCACCATCCATCATTCCTCAGACCCAAAGCAGAGGCAGTACCTTCTTCTGCCTTATCTTTTTCAGGCAAGACATTCAGATATAAGGGCTAGCTATGGATTTTTTTTTGTATACAACAAAATACAACCTCCAGCAGCACAGAGGCTGAGGGAACACAACGGATCTAAGCTATTTATTTCTGCTTATACTTTCATAGGTTCTAGAAACTGAATCTACAATTTTATACAACTGAAATTCTGGGCAGTATTTTAGTTTTGAAACAGCTCACAGCATGCCACAATGATAAACAATACAGATTCTCAAAATACACAGATGTGAAGTAAAACAGAAATCTACCTTTGTCTATTTAGGGAAATGAGGACTGAGAATGAGTACAAAAATGATGATTTCTACAAAAGTAAAGTTAGCTGCAATGAAGACTTTACAAAGTAGCATGAAAAATCTGAAATCTCTGTACACAAATTATTCCCCACATCAGAAGCATTTTCACTGTAACACAAATATGATACACAATAAAACCATTTCAATCCACGCTATCAACTGTGTGAACATACACCGTGCCAACTTATCTACAAAGTTTCATATTATAGCACTACAAGTCCTCGGATGACTTAAATGCTTCCTTAATTGACATTCTGACCATGTATTACATCACAAAACATCATATTTAAGACAACAGAATCAATGAAAGTAGCAATCATAAGTTAGGCAATGACTCAAAGCATTTCGGCTAAAGATCAATAGTCATTTTATCTCCAAAGTAATAAGACTGGTTACAAGTGAAGTTAACAAGCTTTCTTCTGAATCCAGACCTTATTTGCTGAAATTACCCAGTAAGCAGAACCCCACTACTTCATTTTTTGTGCTAATTTTATACTCTGAGGTAACATGAATAGATACCATAACAAATTCTAGGTCATAGTTCCATAGTAAGTGTTGAAGGTCACATTTTTGAGCATTTCAAATAAAAGTACTTTATAAAATTAGATGAGCTTGGTTTGTTTTCTTAAAAGAAAAAAAAAAAAAAGACGACACTGAAGACAGTGAATGATACAGTGCTAGAGAAACTCGAACTCAGTTTAAGAATTACACACTTTGAGGTAATAATCCATTACAAGCGTTAAGAGTAGAAAAAGAACCAAAAACTGAGGAATAAAACCAAAAATATTTCAACATCGTTCAGTTGCTATCATCACATTAGTCACGAGTTTGCTCTGCTCAACCTTTGCCCTATTTGCTCTGGTCTTCTCTTACCTGGATAACAATTTCTGATGAGCTCTCTTCAGCTTTCTTTTGTGATATATTCTGAATGTGTACAAACTGGTTTGTTGTAGGCATTCCTTGTGCATCGAGTTTCCTCTCTGTTAAAGCAGGACCAACAGCAGGAGGACTTGAACTGGATTCTGCCCGTGTCTGTTGCTGGGGGATGGAAGTTGCCGTCATCCCTACTGCAGTCACTCTCGGCACCTGGGTACAAGGTGACGACTCTGCTTCGCTAGCCAGTTTACTAGTGGACATGGCCTTGTTTGGGGGATCCGCTATCGTATGTTCTACGTTTGGATCAATCTGAGCTTCCACCATAGACACTCTCAAAATATCTGCTACCGCTGTCTTCGCGGATGCCTGCATGGGAGATAGGCTGGTAACCGGCAACGCCAGTTTGGGCGCGCAACTGCCACCTGCTACCTTTGAAACAGAAGGAGGCTGACGCCCCTCAAAAGTTATCTTTGTAACAGTGGATCCTTGCGTTATAATTGGATGCTGCACCTGCAAATCAAATTTTTGTTGTGCATGTTACAGCTAGATTTTTTTTATTTTTTTACTTTTATTGAAAATCTAATCAATATTTCCAAGGACAGTATGGCACAAACAACATACTTGCTATTAGGAAGACAGTTGAAACTCAGTGTTTTAACAAAGGAATTAGCAATGATATGGTAACAGTTAATTGAAGCCTGGGGAGAAGCAGCTTTTTAGGCTGCTAGATAAGGGTTGTAGCAGTATAATACCACAGCAGCCTCGTTTTCCTTTGGGATTTACATCCCCATGTGATGTTTGTAAACCCTCTTGCTTTCACATATATTCCTGAAAGGGCCAAAAAAAAATTAATAATAATAAAAAAAAAATATAATACTTTTCTGGAGTTAGTTAAAATAATTTTTTTTTTTAACCAAGCTCCTTAGTCTTTACATTTTCCCTTCCCAAAGAAAATCAAATTACTCCTGTAGATGAAAGCCATATAACTTCAGGAAGATGTAAACTACAAAGGAAGACGTACAATGGAGAGCCTTAGGAGACTGCAGTGTATTCATCTTTATTTCCACAGAAATAAAAAGTGCTACGGGAACGGAAATTAATAATGTGTCATATCTAAAAATTAAAAGAAAAATAATTAGGGACAAATTCCATGCACGAGTGGTGGCAGAAATTCATAAAAACTGTCCAACAAAACACGTTTGTGAGCTCTATGGATTTTTTTCCCCTATAACATGTGCTTCTCTTTCCTAGTGTCAACCTTCTGATGGGGTAATTAATACCAGCGGAATGAGGAGTTCTCTCTTGCCAGGACAAAACACTGCTACAGCGATAGGGTTGGTGTTTTGAATTTTTTTTTTTTTTTTTTTTCCTTGAACAGCGACGTGTATTTTGCATGCTATCAATATTCCGTTACCTGGCTTGCTGGCTGTTTCTCTGAAGAGGCAGGTAGCTGCATTTGACTCTGGGGGGGCTGGGGTTGCACGTAGATTTTTTGTGCCGTTGGTGCCTGTTGCAGTTTGGGCAGCTGCTGCGTGGTTTTTACTGCAAGCACCTGTACTACAGTTTGCTGTGGCTGTGCCACTAAGGTAGGGAGTTGCCTTTCTTTGGCCATCATGTGGTGTGGGGGGTGCTGTGCATCTGGTTTGCTCTGTGCTTGCTCTTGCTGCAGGGGGGTTAGCTTTTGATGCCTTATAGAAAGCTGGGGCATTTGTGGGAGTTTGTGCTGGATTTGATCGGCCTGCAGGTGGATTGTCTGCTTCTGCTTAGTCTGGAAACACTGCAGAGTTTTCACTTGCAGTTGAGTCTGTTCCAGCTGTGGCTGACTCAGTTTTTGCTGTTTTTGTGCCTGCGATTGTGTCAGGGCAGATCTGTAAAACAGGCCAGTCTGAGGATCTAAGGTGTCCATTTCTTCCACTTCTCCTTCCTCAGTTCCAAGCTGTTCACTGTGTTTGGTAAATGCAGTGTGACTGCTTAAGGCCTTAATAAGAAGAAGTTAGAACAAGTTAGTAAAGAGAAATATAAATTATAAGAATACATAATCTAAAAATAATTTTTAATGTTTCAACTGGACTACTTTAACTTATTTTACCATTACAGACTGCCAGTTCATGTATAACAGGATACACTTACATGGAGATTCCACAATATGTAAGCAATCAATAGCTATTTTTATCCTGTTAAAATGTGGTATGCCTTTACGTGACAACATTAACTCCATAACTAATCCTCAGTGGAGATTATGCAGCCCTCGCTTGTGTCAGGCTAAGGTTCAAAGCACCTAAGGTTGAGTGGCAGGTGGATATGAAGCGGCAGGGATTAGCAGGTGGGTGAATCAGTAGCTCCTCATTAAAGCCAAAGTCTCTCTGCACAATAAATTCTTATTCTGCCTCTTGAGAGCCTAGTCATCTTCATGTTTTCTTCTGCAGCACCCCATATACCTACAGTCTACCCTATTTCAGCAGAGATCCTCTCTTCTTCCTTCCTCAAAATTTTATTGCAATTTTTCTTAGGCATTGCACAAACATTGCTTATTTTTTTTCTGGGATTTGAGGAAGCAAGAGATCTATGTTACTAAGCTTTGTATACAACAGTATAAAGTTATTAATAAATGGCCAAACACCTGTGAAAATACATTCTCTGAAGTGGTTTATAACCCTAACACAGCACTGTTCTTGTACACAGCTGAAGCTCCTAAAAGTTATAGTACTGCAGAGCTGAGAAGATCTTGAACAAAGGCATTGGAGTGGCTTCAGCAAGATTTTGCCACAAGTTACGCTTAGTTTGAAGTGGTTGGGATCCTCATGGTACTGGTCTAAATATGATCTTCCACTTTTTGATTCAGAAGTTTGCCTATTCACAAAATAAATTCACCTCAAATGTAAAGGACACGGTGTGCTCTGTGTACTGACCAGATTCTGCTTCATCCCTCTTACCCCTACACTAATGCCAACATAATCTAAAGAGCCTAGGCCCTTGCAATACAACATATATATATAAAAGCTGCTTGTTGCTGTTGCAGAGATGACATACAGACAGCAAGAACTCACTTAGGAAGCACTACCTTTTCCACAGTGGCTGTTAATACCTCTCACTTAACAGTCTCAAGTAACCTCATCAATTGCTTCCTTTTTATCCCACCACTCTCACCATCAAAACAGGAAACATTAAGTTATTAATTTGCCCTTACGCTTAGCATTTTCAGTGGCGGCAACATGACACATTCATTCAGAACAAGCCCTGGTCCTATATAATTCATATACCCTACTGCTGTTTATAGACTGTTGGGAAAAGAAAGGGTACAACCTGCTGCATGATATGGGTAATTGCGCCTGTGGAGGATGCGGGGATAGATTTCACCACAACAGAAGTCTGCGTTGCTGTCTGCGACTGAGCCACATGCTGCAGCAGAGTCCTCTGGGGCTGAGATGAGGGCTGGTGGGGCTGGGACCGATGGCTGACTGAAAGCAAAGAGGTCAGTGGCATTTCTCCAGAATTAACTCCAATCACTTCCACTATTTGCTTTGCATTTAAGCTTCAACTGAAAGCATATATGAGCGAAATAAAGACCCGAGTATGAAAAACTTCTTTTACTGTATGCTAGCTTCAACCTTAAAGGGTAGATCTATTCTGAGCAGCCTCTTAAGGTAGCAACTTGGGGGTTTTGCTTTTGTCTCTGTTTCCTAAGTAATCACGCTTGGTCCAAACCTCCTCTGGCCTCCCTCTCCCAACACACCAACTTTGCAAGCAGAATTTATACATGATTTTCAGCTGGGTTCTTTATACAGCACCAGCATAACACTGTGGAGCATGAGTTATTCTGTGGTTTTTCCACTGTTAAAAGCACCTGCACAATTGACTGCAATTAAGAACAGCAAGCCTTGCACACTGAATTTCTACCACTGATAAATGGCAAGAAATACTCTCTAGAGCATAGGCTAAATTTGAAAGATTAGCAATTAAAAAATGTTTGGGTATTAAGAAAGCAAGTGAGGTTGATCAGAAATCACGGACCAAAAAAATAGAGACCTTGTCATGGGTCTGTGCCACTTTTTAGAATAGATCTAGCATGAGTTATGGAACTATGGTGATGGCTCTGTAAATAGTGGATTGACAGAGAAAGTATTTTCTGCTGAGGAAAAAAACCCCACAAACCATTCTATATTGCAGTCACTGATAAGGCATGAATACAAATTACTTTATGCCTGTCCATACTAATATATAAATATTTGCTTTAATTAAATTTTTAGTTACAAAATAATTAATAACTGAAAGAGAACAAGCAAAGTTTAAATTCAGTTGTAACATAACTTAAAAAGTTTCTAGTGACCTTCCTGAAAGTTAAAAGAAAGGTCATATTTAGAATTAATATGATAATTTTACTTTCCCACTCCAAGAAAGGAGTTGGATAGTATCAATACCGGCCTGCATGCTGTGCCAGATCCGTCGTGGATATCCCCCAACAGTTCCTGCACAATTGAAAGCTTCATTTAAAGTTTCTAACCTATATGGTTGTGTAGATATTCTTCCGAATGTGAACCAATACAGTGTTGTCTTCCTGAGTCTGCAGACAGACAAAAAATGGTGACACTAAGATGTATGAACTGCCCCCTTCATCTCACCAGGAAGCACATGCTGAATCCCAGCTCCCATACAGATTAAAGTGTGCCTAATCATTCGGCCTAGGCGCATATAGGAGATTGCACAACAGATTATAGACGAGTTACTAGTGAATTTTTATCAGAAAATATAGTTACGTGGATTACTGATGAATCCCGAGAAGCACAAATTAAAATGAAAAGGAGCACTCAGTTACCTGCATTCCCTGGCAGTGTTCACAGAAACTGGGGAAAGGGACAAAAATCTAAGAGCAAAATAACCAGTTTTGCGCTGTAGGAGAAACTGCCGCTAGTCAAACCACAGCAGCCTACGCTTCTGGTAGATTCTTGTATATCAACTCAAGGTTTATAAAAAGTCCCAGTATTTCAAATAGTAATCGTAGCTCAGGGAAATTTTCAACTTCTGTACTTTGTATGGCTTCTAAGCTGCAGAAGAGGACTTGAATCTACAAAGATACCGACTGTAATTTCCCGTCCTCCCTGCAAAGGGCCCTATTTTATGTCAACTTTTACAGCAAGACCCAGCAAAAACTGAAACCTTGACTAGAAGCACAGTATCTCTGTCAGTGAAGATAACTGATCGTTAATTGGCGATCACTTTAACACTATTTATTGTACCTTTAATTTTATTTTAAAAGAGATGCAAGGGAGCACGATTCAAACATTCAAAATTGAAGCCAGATACAGTAAGTGCTATTTAAAAGAATAACAGTGACAATCCCCCCTATATTTCACACAACTTAAATTTAGACCACACAAGGAATGAAAGCGAGGGGAGGAGCTACAGAGCAGGCAAATGAGAAATTAAAATAGCAGACTAGACATTTAACACTAAAAACACTGTAGTTACAGACAATGTACTTAGACAATTTAATATAATCACGTTTTATTCTTCTCTTAAAATGCGTATTTTCAACATACTTTTGCTTTTATTTTCCAAATAAAGTAGAGTAGACCAATAATGTTGACTGAAGAAATTAGAATGGAAAACAGGCAATTTGACCCTGTCATGTATGATGGGAAATGGCTCACACCTCATGTTCAGGGGTAGTATGGAGCAGAGAGACAAGGCAGTCAAGGACTTACACAAAATGGACAACCAGATAGGAGTCAAGAGTTTAAAAAGTTAAAAGCTGAATCCCAACCATAATTTCAATCTGAATAATTTACTTGTTTAAAAAGTGAAAATTTAACAGTTCAAAGCCTTCTAGTAAATGAAGAAACTGGAGACTACATAAGCATGCTAAATGCACACCTGCTTTAAAACCCACTTAGTCCTGGTAAGCAAGTAACATTTTGCAAGAATGGGTTAAATCAACTCAGTCTGACTCCTCTGGATACATATTTAAAAAAAAAAAAAAAAAAAAAAAAATCATACAATTCCCGTAACTTCATTTTCTAAGGAAAATGTCTAGTAGGGCAAAAGTAAAGACAAGTGGGACAGCCTGCTCTCTCCTCAGATAAGGGAGCAGAAAATCTGTTCAACTAGGATGATTTGAAGCAACAACCTTTTCTTTCAGTTAGAAAAATTCTCCACTATGCCCCAGAAAAGCAGATGCAATCTCAGTCCCCTGGATAATGTTTCAAGACTGGAAGAAAAGACTCATTTCCTCTACAGCAAAAAAAAACACAAAAATGAAACCCACTGTAAGAAAACTCCGAAATGAAGTCCCCACACTGCAACTGTACCACCTCAGTCACTTACCAGTTGTGATATATTCAGCAACTAATTCCGACTCTACTACAGCAATTGAAGGACTTTCTGGAGAATGCCTCTTCTCTTGGGTCATCTGGATTGGGACAGCCATTTGGCTCAGGTCAATAGTAGGCTGCCTTGGCTTCGAGTCTAACTTTTCCTTCACTGCTTTAGAAGAAAAGAAAAACATAAAATGAACCTTCAATATATAAATCTCCATACTAAAATAAACCTCCAATATAGATGCAAAATAGATTGCGAACATTATGTAATAGATTCAAACAACTTGTTACATGATAGGAAGAAAGGAATCAAGCTGATGCAAGATAGGTGCTTTTCAATTACAGAACTTGTTACAAACTGGTGCTTAAGCAAGTGATAAGCTTTGAAGATATCCTAAAGAACCCCATGTGTTTTCACACCTGTTGTCTGCTGAAGCTCCAGCAAAGCTTTTATTGTGGAAGTAGCTGACTGAGATTCACTGGATACATCCTGGTAAATTATTGTAGGGCTTGTGTCCACAGCAATTTCATGTTCTGACCAATCTTGACTCCTTGAAGCAATCACATGGACTACAGGCTGAGAATCTGCAAAAAGAACAAAGGCACATCAGGTCACCATACAACCATTTTTCTTTGGAGGTCTCTTGTCCAACTTCTTGCTTTAAAGCAAGGCTATACTTCAAAATTAGTCCAGGTTACTCATTACCCATTAGCATTTTGAACACTGCCAAGGATGCATACTCTCATTCTGCAACACTTTAGTTTTTATTACAATTGACTTTTGAAGTAAAACACTGCCGATGTTATAAACGGTTTCCAGAAAAAAAAAAAAAAATTGGTTTGAACAATCACTGAAAATTCAGCAGGTTTCTTGGTATGTTGAATTTGCCTTGGGCTGAACTTTTTCAGAAGGTTTTAGCAGTTTGGGTGATCAGCATTGTGAATTAACAGCTCCTAAATTTTGACGAGTTTGCTGAATCTTCAAAACTTTTTAAAATTTACTTAACATGTCAGTATAGACCAACAGTTACAGAATTATATAGAAAAGGTGACTGGCAGGCACATGAGTACACATCTCTGATATATGTCCTGATGCACATATGTGCCCATAAAAGGACCAAAATTTTTGTTGGTCACATGACAGCTTTCAGTTATGCAGTGGAAAGATGCTTCGATACACTCAGGAAAGAAGGTGGCAGAGCACAGGCTGTCAAAAACAAAACCAAACAAAACCTGCTACAATTCCTACCTTTGGCAGAATCATCAAAAAAAGAGGGAACAGGATGCAGGCCACAAGCATTGTAATAGCAAGTCAGAGCCCAGCAAGAAACCATTATCTCCACTTTTCACATAGGAAATGGAGTCATATAGTAAACAGCTCATGGAAGATAAATAAAGCCATAAGGGAAGTGAACAATAGCACTCGCTGCTAACAGGCTGAGTGAAAACCCTTACTAAAATGAGACATGGTGAGTTATATGAAACTAGCCAGCATTCTTGAGAGACAGTCTGTTCATACTTTATGTGACACTAATACACACCTTGGGAGCTCTGGGAGGACTCTGTAGAAGAAGAGCTGCTATCGGTGTAGGTTTGTGGTTCTTCTTTCACTTCTGGGAGAGACGAGTTTCCTGTCTCTGCCACCCTTGATGCCTGCTGCAACGTTTCAGTCACCAACTGCCTAGTTTGTTCACTCACAACTGTTGCCTGAAATGTCACTGGCTTTGGTTTTATGAGAACCTAATTAGAAAGACAAGTTTTGTGTATAGTAAGAGCACTTGAGAAAACAGATCTGAACAATCAGAGTACAGGATGTCACTCAAGTAGATCAATGTTCAAGACCTATGTAATATTCATAATTTACTGAAAATTTCTACCTGTAAATTCAGCAGCTCTGATTATTAAATCACAAAGCCTTAGTAAATGGCAATGCACAAGAATGTACTTCTCACTTAGTGATTTGGAGCACTTTACACAATAAACCACTAAACAGTCATTATTCAGGGCTGGATACAACTACAGTGTGACAAGAGAAAGCTACACAGGTGAGCTGGAACATGCACCGCACTGGTAAGGACAAGCACCTCTCTTCTGCAGCCCACAATAAATACAGTCTTGAACAAAGACGCGCAAGATATTATGTCTGATAAAAGTTTAGTTCTTTTAAATACTAAGTGCAACCAGAGAAAAAGCTGAAACTTAAAAGCGTCCAGAAATAAACCAGATTCTCTGTATACAGCCCCACCAACTACACAAGGTTGCAGGGGCAACCTGAGCATACATTAACCAGAAAATAACTTCAGCAAAACCACAGATTTGATGCATGACTTATGCCCAGACTCTTAATCTTTGTCTCACAATCTAGTCATTAGTTGTAAGACTTAAACAGGCATCTAGAGCCATAACCAGACAGTTTCAGCTAGGTTAATGGCTTAGTAAATCCTTTTAGCTTACTCTAGGCCTCCAAAACCAGCTAACAAGTACAAACACTGTGCTCAAGAAATCAGAAGGCCACCTCATTATAGCCCTAAACGTCATTCCCCACAAACATATATTAAGCCTGCAACAAACGTGGAAACACAGTGAAAAATTATTCACTTCCCATTAAAATTTAGGGGTACATTTCAAGACAGAAATGGGTCCTCACTGTACCTGCGTTTTCCCTTGCTGACCATAAACAATTTTAGTTGGGATGATTTTGGTGGCTGGCTGGACCGTGGACCCTATTCCTTTTGGCTGTGTAACAATCATTTTTGTGATGGGTCTTGTGGCAGTGATGATAGCAGGTTTTGCTCCTGCTGGCACTGCCTGAATAGTTTTCTCCCCCTGTAGAGAAGTCAAAGTTTACAGGTTAACTTAGTGAGACCCACTTCTCAAAAAAAAAAAAAAAAAAAAAAAAAAATACACAGTTATAGGTGAGTGTGTGTAGCATGAAAACAACCTGCTGCTGCAACTAGCCTTCCTTTATATAAAAAACCTTCAAGAACAAAAGACCCTATGGCTTTAAATGGAAAAGCTACCAAAATCCCCTTTTCCATTACTTTACCTTTTGAGCATCTCTGAAGGGGTGAACAAAAAGGAGTAACTAAAAGACACTAACAAGCTTTTCTGAACTTGCTTCAAAGAATTCATGCAAGCTGTAACTTTCCTCAGGTCCTCTGCAAATGTTTTTTAAAACCTGTTATTTCCATTAACGCTCACTTTGGCAAGACATCTAAAAAACGCCAATTGAGATTCTAAAGAAATTATCTAAATATAATCTTTGTATTATCATCATGACCAAAGACATTGAGTATGAGCTTTTTTTTAGACTAGAAGTTCACTTAATAAAAGAATGCAGATTCACAGCTGTTTCACAGGAAACATTTGGAGTAGTGTTGACATGTGACTAAACTCCTGATAGCTCAAGAAGAGCAAAGACATTGAGCGTGTTTTTTTTTGGCTCTGCACAGTAGCAAAACAGATGAGGAACAACATCAGTTGCCAGTTCTCCCAGTATTCCTATCAATTCTCATCACGTAGCTGGAAATCCCAAGAACCATACTTGTTTCAAAAATATCATCGCATTCTGGTGGCTCCTACTGTGTAACATCACAAGATTTCCACTTGTGTGAAAATACAGCTTTAGGTTTTGTAAACTAGGAAAGTTCAGAATCTTAAAAAAAATTCCAAAAAGGTTTAAAAATAACCTCCCTACTCATCTCTGCTACTCAAGTAGACTTTTAAAGATTACATGATTAATGCATTAAGTCTCACAGTTCTACCTAGGAACATAAAGCACTTTCATCTTTTTTATTTACTAGCACTTACAGGTAAACTCAGTTGAAGCTGGAAGCTTGGTTTTGTTCATAGTACACACCAGGTTATTAAAAAAAAAAATCATTCAACACTATATATTAGTCAGGTACCAGGTGTTACACACCACATAAATTGAAAGGTGGTACCCTTGCTGTGAAGGGACAGTTTATTTCTGCCCTTAACATTCAAAATATAAACAGTTGGAGATGCGAGTTTTTAACACAGGACTGTGGTTCTCACTAGAGCACAAACAGGCTAAGATTCTAGTAATTTTCTTCTACTTAATCCCTTCAGAATTACAAAATCATTAACCACAGCGGAAAAAAGACCAGCTCAAAAGTTTTTATTTTCCTTTAAATTTGAGAACATTCCCAGCTTGTTTTAAGCATCTTTCATACCCTACAAAATATACTTGCTTTTCAAACACCCCTGACATTAAGGCATGCTGTATCTGTTAAAGAGCTCATGCACAGTTGCTTTTAATAGGGACTTTAGCAAAATGGATGCAGCAGCCACCACACAACCTGTCACTTGGCTATTGATCTGAGACTTGAAACTCTTACCCCAGCGTTCAACAGCGTTGTAACAACATTTTTCCCTGGAAGCCCTTGAATTGTAGTTCCTTTTCCAGTAGTCTTTTGCACAACAATCACATTGGGTTTGGATGTCATTGGAATTGTAGTGATTTTGGTTGTAGTTCCTGAATTATCATGGGAAAAGAAATAACATGCAGTTTATCACATGTACACTTGCTTCCACTGTAGAAGTTGGTGAGCTATACAGGAATTGCATTTAAATATAACAGCACAACAAAAAAAAAAAAAAAAAAAAAAAAAAAAAAAGGCAGAAAAAAAGGCAGCATCTGGAATGGGAATTTGTTACTTAACATATAGAGATTAGAAGCCTACTCTACCAATATTTCACCTACAATAAAAACAGGCATACCCAGGACAGAGTAATTTATTCTATATTAGGACAGTCAGTCCCTTCTCACAAACCATGGCGGAGACTAATACGGCTTTCTCAGGCTAACATGTCTAACTTTTCAAAGGTTAGAGTTAGGGTGGGGATAAGGACACCAGTAATATTCAGCTCAAGATCTTCTTTGTACAAATATTCTACTACAGATAACCTCTGTAGAAGAATCTATGTACCAAGAATCTACCTCCAGTCAAGAGAAACACCAGTTCTTTCTGGCACCGAACTGCTGTAATACAAGTGACAAGTAGTGGATTGAAGGAAGGAAAAAAGAAAAATATGCTACTGTTTTACAATCAGTTCCTAGAAATTTATTTAGAATTGTGGGGGTTTTTTCCCTTTTTGAAGAGTTGTGTTGGCTATTTCTGTTCCTCTCCCAGTACTTAATATTTCAGATTAATAATGCTACTAATTCTGAGAAAGACATGCTGAGACAAGATCATGATTTACTTATTTCCAGTGACTTCACAGGCATCTAACGACTGCTCCCTTACGGGGAAAAAAAAAAAAAAAAAACAACAAAAAAACACCCAAACAAACAAACAAAAAAAAATCCCAACCCCCAAAAAAAAAACTCAAACAAACCCCACAATGAAACAACAACAACAAAAAAAAGCAGGCATCTTTTCAAAACTTGTGTTGTTTCAGGACATTCATTATCACCCTTATCAGGACCAGCCAAAGGTTTCCCCACATTAGCTGGTGCTCAAAAGGATAATACTTGCATTTGTGTATAGACACAGTAGCAGATCTAGAAATCTGAACAACTCATCATACCCACAACAGGCTAAAAAAGTTACTTGATCCTAAAGATGCTACTGTATCAGCCCTAAATATCATGTTGTAGAAATCAGGATCTAAAAAACTGAGGTCCCTCTACAAGACTATACCCCAGGGCGGGTTTACTGGAGAGACCGTGCAGCACCTCCCAGTGACAGGAGCTGGCTGATGCCATGTCAGTTCTTTGCTAAGCCTCAACAGTGGGACCTCCAAGTAATTTAAAGATATTACTAGACAGGATGAACAGACCCAGCAGATCTTGCTGTACATGTGCACCTAGCTAGGAAATGCAGACCGCCCCTGCCTTAGCACTGTTAAAGTCCAAAACAGATACTAAGAAATTGTTACTGGTGTGTGTTTGGTTCTGGTCCTAAAGAGACCCTGTGTTTAGAAGCTATACTGGCATCAAGGCTAGTCAGCAGACTTAAAGATAAGCAGCAGGGTCTGCATGAGGTTAGGAGGAAAAACTTAAGTTAGAACATGGGGTAAGGGAAAGACAGGCCGACATTAGCAAAAGCAGATGTCCTGGTTTGGGCTGGAACAGAGTTAATGTTTCTTCTTTGTAGCTAGAATAGTGCTGTGTTTTGGAATCAGTGTGGGGTTTGGTATGAGAAGAATGCTGATAACATACTGATGTTTTCAGTTGTTGCGGTGATTTCCAGGACTCTCCAACTTCCCATGTCCTGCCTTTGTGAAGGTACACAAGAAGCTGAGAGGGAGCATGGCCAGAGAACCAGACCCAAACTGGCCAGTGAAATACTCCATATTGTGTTAACGTCATGCTCAGTGTATAGAGAAGGGGCAGCCAGGGAGGAGGGGGTTCTGTCTCGCTTCTGGGGTTGCAACTGAGGGACCTTGGTATTTCGGGATCGCTAGCCAGGAACAGGCTGGGTATTAGTCAGCAGATGGTAAGCAATCACATTGTGCATTGCCCATTTATACTTTCTATTATTGTCACTGTTTTATTTTATTACCATTATTAAACTGTTTTTATTTCAACCTGTGAGTCTCCCTTTACCCCTCCAATTCCCTCCCCCATTTCCAGGCCAGAGGGGGTGAGTGGGGTTTGGCTGCTGGCCAGGTTCAAACCACGACAGCAGAAGGTAACATGGAGACTGCACGCCTGAATTTAACACACACAGTTCATTTTTATTCTGGTACTTTGGACATGCAGTGAAATAGAAAAGGGCAGCATCCAGATTATAAAATGCTTTAAACTGGGGCCAATAGTTTTCTGATCTTTCTGCCCTCTAACAGAGGATGATATAGTAGTTCCTCACCCACATTTCTCTTTTCCTCCCAGGCTTCCCTCACGTTAGATGTTTCCTTCATTAACGACAAGAAGTACTGTAATTCTTAAGAACACTTTACCTCTGTAACTTCTACCCATTATTTCATCCTCAGCTATTTTTCTTCTGTATTAACCTCTTCCCCAATAAAAGTCTTACTAATTATTTGAACATGTATCCCACAGAAAAGCCCTGAGCAATGAGAACAAGTCTAAAGTTACTTTTGAATTAAGTCTTAATATCAAAGTACTCATATGCTTACCAGAAACAATATTACTGCTGATAATCTTCCCTCCCAGCGTAGCCAGTGATTTTGGTACTACAGTAATGATGCTACCACTTGTAGTTTTCACATAAGTAGCAGCCCCTGGAGTTCCAGCCATCCGAGCCCCTATAGAAGGGCTAACTGTTGGCCTTGTATATGTTGCTTGAGTTCCTGTTTTAAAGAGACAACAAGAAGTTCACTGTTAAAACATGATCCTCTACTAGTATTTGTGGAAAAATAAGTTAATTTAGGAAAAAAGCATTGGATTCTATTCAGAGATCTCACACTGCAATTTATTACTACCCCCTACAATTCTCCTAGTACTTTTTAAACCCACAGAGCAACATTCAAGTATATATCAACATTAAATTAATGTAAGAGTCTTATGAATTATTTTACCAAATGTTCCATGACTGCCATATATTTTGATTTGTGTCCTTGTGCCTAAGATTTCAATTTTCAATAAGTGTTTAGATTCTGCCTGTATGTTTGCCATTTGCTCCCTTCAATGCCCCAGTCACACATCTGATGACACTACCAGAACTGATCACCTCCTCTCTCAAAAAACACCTATACTCTCACTTCTCCTATATGACAAATTGTTTATAAAGAACACTATCAATGACTGGTCTAAATACCACTTTAAGAGAAAAATATAATTTACAGTGACAGTGTAACTCTATGGATTTAGCATTTATCATTACCAAAGAAACCTTCTGACATGGCATAAATGCTGTTTTTTTCAGACCTACTCCTTCTCAGAATGGAAACAGAACTGAGACCACAAAAGAAATTTGCTCAAAATAATAATACTAGTCAACAGCTACATGAACATTTCAATTCCATTTTGCTTTTACTGCTGCAGATAGTGCACTATAAACCTTAATCACTAAAGATCACAGAGCAAAACAGGTTGTCATAGCAAGAAAGTGATGTGTTCAAATCCAAGAGAGCACAACATAGTTTTTATCAAATAACTGAACTATAAAACTGCTAGATTTTTTTAATGTACTTAACGTTTTTGTGAAGTACTTCAAAAGTTAAAAAAATAGTATTAATCATTAGTTTATGCTACCATACCCAACACATGCTAAAAATTCAGAAAGCAAGTTAGAGTTTTCTGAAAACTAGGATAAAGCTGACTTTCAAGTTTTCCTCACACAAGTTTACCATCTGAACAGCCTGCATTATTTCTGATCTTTAATCAGTAAGAAAACACAAGTACAATTAGATCCCCAGGAAAACACCGGGAGTTTAAAATTCAATTTACTGGTCTTTTTATAAATTCACTGCAGGACTATGAGCAAGCCACCTGTCCTTTAAAGTCCATATATGTAAAATAGGAATGATGCTGACTTATCTGCTTGAAGTGCCTGAAAAAATAATGTAAATTTTCTAATACAAGGTGCTACAGAAGTGCAAAGTATCAGTGTAAGTTGCAAGAAACTTCTTTTAAAATAAACCCAGTGGGGAAGGAACGATCATACTTTTGTGTACCAATTCAAAGAGAACATAAGAGGAATGTAAGAGCACTCAGTGCAAAAATCCTAATCTAGAATAAATAACAACAGGATTCTGACTGCTTTTGTGCTCACTGTTCACAAGAGAAGCGCCTTTTTTTTTTTTTTTACCCTAATAAACCATGTTTGATCACCTGCACGTCTGGGTTTACCCTCCCTTCCCTTCTCAGAGCCATAACTTACCAGTGGGAGTAGTGACCAGTTTAGTTGTCATGATAGTCCCATTACTGCTAACCACCATAATAGGTGAATTGCTACTGCTGGGCAAGGTCGCTGTAACTGGTTTGGGAAGGATTTTACTGGGCTGCACCTGTTGAGTGATTATTTTAACACCTAGGAAAGGAGAAAGGTCACTGTTAAAATACAGGCACGAAAAGTTACTTTCTGAAACGCTTTTTCAGACCAAGCCCTAGTGGGCAAGTAGCCTCACAAGGCTTCTATTCTGAGCCCATGTATTCTTGATTCTGAAAATAATTTTTTTTTTTTTTGCTTGGGTCATGTTTTTTTTTTTTCTTTTTTTTTTTTTGTTTTGCAAATAACAAGACAGTCATCATCTTTGCCTTTCATGTGCCTGTTTCACTTCCTAGCTACTCCCACTGAGGCATAGGATTCCATTCCATCATTGATCTGTCGTAGTGATTTTTAACCTCTTCTGGCTCATGATTCAAAAAATAGAACATTTCCCAGGAAGCAACAGGTTACAACCTATGCTGAATTGGTTCATACACAATGAACCATCTAAAAGCAAAATAGTTCTTCATCAATTTAACCTGTAGATTCTAATGTGCCTTAATTAGTTCAGTTGAATTTCATTCCTCTGAATAACTTAAAAAAAAAGCTTTCTGCACAAAATATTAGTGTGTGTAAGAAGGCAACTCTGACACTGGCAAGGGAAGGCTGCTTTAAGTAAACTGCTCTCTCCTGATTTACTGGATATCTTGAAGTCACAAAGGAATTGGGCTGAAACAAGTTCTGAGTAGAATCAGCAAGAACAAAGGATGAGGACACCTTAGTATGGCAAGGACTCTGCTCCCTCCCTCTCGATTTGTGCACGGGAAATGGATCTCCGCAAGATTCATTTCTCAGTTGCAAACCAGGAGATTCATATCATCTGTCCAAAGGTATATTCTTGCATCTTATGTTCTGTTCCATGGTGAGGCAAATGTATTGCATTGTATTGGTCAAATGCCATGAAACACACAGCCTGTATTAACACCACCTAAATGCAGGCACTTGTATTTGTACACAAATTATTTCTAGATGAACAATTTTGTCCACTCAGGATATGAAACATCATCTG
This sequence comes from Tyto alba, assembly GCF_018691265.1. NCBI lineage: Eukaryota > Metazoa > Chordata > Aves > Strigiformes > Tytonidae > Tyto > Tyto alba. Next base: position 3,653,068 of record NW_024881282.1, on the reverse strand, counting down.
GAGACGTTTTTTTCTTTCTACATTGACTATAAAAGCAGTATGGAGCAAGTATGTTCCAAACTTAAATAATGAAGTTAGGAAAGTGAAACTGAAGCCTTTGCATCATCCAGACACAAAGCCGGATAAAAATCAAAGTCTCTGTGAAAACTGATTCACATCTTACAGAAAGAATATGTATCAGATGGTATTTCCAAAGAAATTTTAAATAAAAAGAACACTGAGCCTAAACACATGGTAGAAAGCAAGGAGTGAAGCTCCTATAGATCAAATATAGGTCAGTGACTGGAGGACAGAGGCCTCTTATCTGTCTTCACTAGGGGATATTTCTTCTTAGACAATGGTCCTATAATCCAAAAGGAAGTTTATTAAAGGACAGGAGTAGGGCTGTTATTTTTTTTATCCTACAGTCTATTTTAATTCTTTGATCTAAATAGTATAATAATTTTACAGACATGATGAATATAAAATATGGACATAAAAATACTTTGCACTTTTATAGCACTTCTTCCTTTATAATTAGATAACTTTGCAAGCATTACTTTTTACATCTTACAAAGATAAGAACTGTATCCTACATCAGAGTAAAGCCAACATAGAAAGACTACGTGACTTGCCCAAAGTCAACTGAATGAATCACTGTTACAAAAAGAATCCAGTCCAACTTCCAGTCTCAGATCTAATTCTCTCTGTTTTGACAAGTACTCCAAAAGTAGGTTTTGACTTCTGGACTCAAGAAAAGAATTAAAACATGGATTAACTTTTTTTTCTCCAGTTGATACAGCTGAACAGCTCCTGGATCTTCAGAAAACTGGTGTCTTCCAGGTTGCCAATCACGTTACTTTTGAAGATATTTACATACCTTTCAATCTCTAAAGATAAAACATTTATTCCTAAAGCATGGTCTGTACACCTGAACCAAACAAGAAGAGTGACAGAACCAAATTCTTCAATTACTGTTTGCTTAAAACATTAAGACACCCTTCACTGTCCACATATACCCAGGTTTAATGCCAAATCCTGTACTCAAGTAATTATGCCTTCATGATAGCTTCCTGTGCACATTTTGGGACAGAATTCTGCCCTACTTTCTTGAGTTGTGGTTAGACCTCACCAATATGACCCGAGATTAACTCCCGACTACCTGATTCCTGTTTGATCTGAATGGTGGGCTTGATGCCAGGTGGCAACTGAGATTGCTGTGGCTGCTGTTGAGCTACAGAAGACTGCACCAGCTGTTGTTGCTGCTGCTGCTGTTGTTGCTGCTGTTGCTGTTGTTGTTGCTGCTGCTGCTGCTGTTGTTGGGCCTGCTGTATTTGGTGCAGCTGCTGTTTGGGGGACTGCTGATGCTGTTTGGGAAACTGTGCTAAGATCTGAGTTGGATTCCCAACCAAACCTTTTGGGGAAGGTAGTCTGGTAGAGGCAACTTTAATTGCCGATGTAGACACACCTATGAAAGAGTAAATGGTTCAAGATTGAGCAGTGCAACATGAAAAAAATATGCTACAATTTCTTAAATACTTATGCATTTAAACTGTCTTTACTGCTGAAAAATGCAGATACCAAGAGTAAAAAAAGCTCCCACATAGCAGAAGTGCTCTGTTCAGAGAGGCAAGGGAGCTTTATACAGATTTTCAGTGTGGCAGCAGAACAGCAGCTAATGGAAAGACTACAATCCCAGTCTACTTCCTGCACCTTTTGTAGTACAAATAATTCACAAATACTTTCAAAGCCTGATCTTCAAGCAAGCAAAATATTTATAGTGAAAGTCATTACTACAAAGTTAGGGATATGAGGATGACAAACATCAAACCCATCATTAGCAGGGAATATCTGTTAGTGAGCACAATGTTACTTTAAAAGAATGAATCAAGAGATGGTATTTAATTTAGAAAACTGTGGAACACACATTTTTTGTGGTAATAGGTTAGGTGATCTTAGAACTAATAAAGTGATCAAAACAAGTTTGCAGTAAGATGGACAACATTCCCAGATGAATCTTAATACTTATTTCCGTCATTCCCTTAGATAGTTGTCACAACATTCTAAGCAAAATTTGGCTTCATCTAGGATGCTAAACCACACACCCATAAGCACCAAGAGACATAAAGTCCATGTCTTATGAAGGCAGTTTTTAACCAAGTCCCAGTTGTAGTGGAAGACAGAAAGAAATTCTCTTATTTCTCTACATTTACAGATGGTAGTGATAATGACAGAAATCACAATAAACTACAATTATGGCAACCTAAATAAGCAATCCTTTTCTCCCTGAATCATCTAAGATGGTTTCTTCATTTCCTTGGTCAGCTGTTTTCATTCATGCATTTAGCTTTCTTCACATTTGGAGTGATTATCAGTTTATGTCACAAAATGTTTCACCAGCATCTTCTGCAATGACACCAACAGTCTTGAAAAAAAACCCCACCGCCTGCTGAAGCGATATTCCACCTAGCATATTTTAGAATTATAGTCTCTTCCATGATCAAACCCAATTAAAAATCCACAGTTCAAACAATATGAAATTCTGCTGTAAGCCCTTGTGCTCTGTAGATTAATATCTTCAGGATGTGATTAACAGAAGCAATATGGAAGGCAAAATACTTCCCTCCTCAGCCTTGATCTGGTTGCCTAACATTTTGTGGAATGGAACAAGAATGGAAAATATGGACCAGGAAAAATTGCCATGTGACACTTGCCATTGTCAGGTACAATATTTTTCAAGTGCTGATCACTGAGACCCTTTCATTCATCCACAGCTTCCCTTCCAAATTATTAGCTGGTGGCTGTGGAGCTGAAACAGTCAAGCTGGCATACATAGTTGAATTAGAAATCAGAAACCTAGGAATTTTAATCCAGGCCCACTCAGGTCTTAATTTTTAAGGACCTGAAAACTGACATGCCAATAAAATACACAGATAAAAAGATGCAAACACTTCTCTACCTTTCAGAACTATCATAAAGATTAGTTACCACAAGAAATATTCTAAACACTAGGCACGTCAAGCGTAAGTTGTATTTATTTGATGTTAACTTTTCTTCTCTTAAAGCTTGATTTACAAAAACATGCAATCATCTCAAATATTGGAAACATCAATATTCCATGCATCAGACAGAGTTCTTAAAGCCGGTCATTTTGAGGCTATACTGTTTTAATGCTGCAAGTAAAATCTTTTCAAAATAAAAAGCTATGCAACACCATCTCACCACACTCTCTTTGAAAAGAGGATCTGCACATTAACTGTTGAATTAAAGAGGGAAAGAGTTCAACAGGAACTTGTGGAGTCTGTTGGATTAGTTTCATCAGCAGACTTCTTTCATATCTCCTGTGCTTTACTCATCATATGCAAACATAAAGTCCATCTCTCATGATATTCTCAAAACACAGTCCAATTCATCAGTGAAAGAGCTTTTTTAAATATAAAAGTTATAGCCATACCTTGTGCTACTGTTGACATAACCACTGATGGTGTTGATGATACTACAGCAGTCACAGCAATAGTATTTGCAGTACAGGATGGAGTGGAGCAGCTACTGCTGCTGCTGCTACTGACCAAAGAGGACTGAGAAGCAGTTATAACCACCGGTTGCTTTTGAGTAGTTGAGGCAATGACTGATGTTGGGACAAGTTTCGTAACTGCTGCATAGTTGTGGGACTTTGAAAGGATGTTGGGTACAAAAGTTGAGCTTGGAGAGGTTGTTACTATTATCACCTGAAAGAAGAAAAAGAACGACAAGAAATTCATTTGTTCTTTGCATTTATTTAAAAGCACAAAATTTCAGTGATATAGCTGTGTATTTAGTTTTAGGGATACATGTTTATTCAAACCTTTTAGGAGTGTCATAATCACATTTGCTGGCAACAAAAAATTTAATTTAGTTTGAAGAAGTGGTGATAAACATTTCCTTAAAAATCAGGGTTTTTTTTTTTGAGGAAAACAATTACTATCTAATTAAAGTAGAATGATCTCATGTCTGAAAGCAAACAGACAGGAATGAACTGCTTGGCTTCCTTAAACCAGGCCAGGAAAGCTGAAGCCCATTTTAAATGGAACTGAAGGGATTTCCAGCAAGTTTTAAATACCATTCTCCCAAACCTTGCATGTACATTAATAAGTGGCAATGAGAGAATAGATGATTTTTTTTCCTCTCTTTACCAATTAACAGTTGCTGAGTCAGCAATGGGAAATATTTTTGACTCACAAGGCTGCAACCAATATTTCATCAGTGAAAAAACTGGTTTAGCTTTGAAACAATTTCTGCTTTAATTCACATTTCTTGTTGCTGAAAGCACTTTCTTGTCTGTCTGAAAACTGTTTGTCTAAAGAGAATAAACATTACCCCTAGTGCAAGTTACAATTACAATGCCATGAATCTGATCTGACATAAAAAAACATAGAAAAACATTGCAACATTCCATAACATTGGAAGAAGTCTGTTCTTATGTAACTGACCTAGAAAACTAAGCATTTTTTAAGTACTGAATATGGGGAATGTTTATGCAGAGATTCCTTTTATTCCGCTTATATGTACCTCCTTGTACTTACACACAGTTAAAATAGAAATACACAGCACAGAAACACAACGTATTTTCAGTTTATCATGCAAGAATATTGAGAAATTGGTTTAATAATGCAATTATCCCAATAAAAATTTTATTTATTAAAACCTTGAAAAGTAAAACTTATTAATGATTTGATGTAATAGAAGCAGATAGGAAAAAAGATACAGAGGATAAAAGAAAACCTGAGTCAGCTCAAAGCAAAAGTCTTACACTACCCAGCGACTACTGAAACCCTGTTTGATAAGAGGAAAAAAAAAATATGATAATGGCACCAGAAACAAACTTAAGTGTATCAAGCAGTAAGAGATTAAGACCTTATAATTTGATTAGAAAAAGAGATAACCACAAGGATGGAATAAAAGCAGCAAATTTCACCACCACAGCTGTTTCTGCCTTTCCTTGTGTCCCACTGCTTAGTTTTATGGTTGCCACTACTCAGCTAAGCCTTTAATAACTTGATCTGATGAAAACCAAAACCTTACTACTCCCATGGGCGACAGCAGGTTGACCACAACTGACAACTGCCTGAAGAACAAGGTTTCTACATCTGTTGTTCTACCACTTCATTGCATTCTCCAGGGAGAATGTTTTCTCTGCATCACTTTTATTTTTGCCTTCTGCCTAACCTTGATTGAATCAAAATACCCTTCTGAAATTGCTCTTAGGCTACAACCATGCAGACAAGCTGAATACAACACAGCTTGATTCTGGTACGAGGCTTGCAGGTGAAAAGATCCTACAATGTGCCTCTGGAGTTTTATCCTATTTCTTAAATAATCAGTTAATACTAGAAATACTACCCAAGTGTTTGAATTTTAGTGCTAGCTCCATTCCACCTAGGATAACTAATTTAGGAATACAGTCAAAGGACAGCTTGCAGTTAAAAAAGGCAGATTATTCACATTAAACTTCCTATATAATCTGTAGTGATACAGGGCAAATTCAGTATCTCAACTAAGTAAACACAGATATGTAGGATGAATCTGGGCATAATCACAACTCCCGAAGACCACTGTTCTTCATTTAAAGACAGGGATAAAACCATCAGTCCAAGATTATCACTTAGTAACACTTTAATTAATCATGAAAGGAAAAGAAAGCTTGTAAAGCATTATAGTTCAACAGTGATTGCTGTCCTGTGACTAAGCAGGTTTGGGTCTCTATTTCATACAGCAGAACTAAGTTTAGTGATCTTCATGTACTAAGTATATACAGAAAACAGATTCTTCAGGTAAAATTTAAAAGTACTAAAGTTCAAATAACAACAATTAGATTTCTGAGATACTATTTTCTCATATATGTAGAAATGTTCAAAGTAATCTCCTCATGGGTACCAAAACTGCATCACCTATTTTACAGCAGAAAGACTGTCTCATTAAAAAAAAAAAAGTTGCTTTCTTGTTGATTTTGTTACTGTAAAAACTAATTCCTAACATACATTGAAATTAGTCCCATCAGCTCTGTTTTGAGAGACATTGAAACCTAATCTGTGAAGAAATAAAAGCATTAACTGCCAGAAGCTTCACTAGATAGATTCCTTCTCTCTCCTAGACAGAGGACTTTATTGTAAGAGAATCCAGAAATGGGAGCTGTGACATTATTAGTTGTTACGACAAATCTTCCTCCAACCTACTAAAATGTCAAAACAATTCAGAAAGCTGGCATGCAGAAATGAAGAATTTCATTCATATCCAACAGCTTCACTCATATCCAACAGCACTTGTTTAAAATAGTACATTTCCAATTTGAGTCTAACAAGTCTGATATTTAATTTAAAACTACAAAAAAGGATTTCTCCCACCAAAATGATCTAGTTATGTATTTTGGCATATCTAAATCCATCAAAAGAGGGCAGTGTGACAAGTTCAGATACAAACACTACTATGGCTCCCTAATGAAACAAGTGATGATTTTCCTATCATTGCAGATGAGTATGAGAGTCAAATAGTACTACACAAAGCAAACCCTAAAATTTCCATGTCAGAACAAGCACAGGTAGAGCTGCAGAAAAGACCCTATCAACAGTCTGTTATCATCCCTTTGGAGATTTAATACACTCCACCTTTAGCTATCACGATAAATAACACTCAATATAGCACTACAGACGTTTAAGGCAAAAAAATCCTTCCTGCACAAAAGATGAGCCCTAACAAGAGCAACAGGATGGGTTGGTTAAACCTTATCCTAGCTGCGGATTTGCTGCAGTGAATGCAGTACATTTTGTTTGATGGTTTATGCTCACTCACGAATTTCTATATATGTATTCAGAGATGAAATTTGATTAAAGACACTGTTAAAGAACAGCGAATCAAATGAAAGCACCAAAGAGCTCTGAAGTGGGAAAAGGCCAGAAAGCAAGTTCTTTATTGCACATTACTTCAGTTAATCTTCCTTGGTTTTAAAGTTTCCAAAACTCAGGACATGGGAACTCTGTTAATCCAAATAGAGTTATAAAACAATTAAGAAGACTAATAGAACAAATACTGTGTGAAGGTTTGAGCTCAATAGTCAAACTCTCACAGTTGGAAAAAGTGCTTGTTTGTGGCCAGCCTACCATCAGTCCATCGGTATCAAGGCCAAATGAATTCCACGGACCACCACTCCCCCCAAGTCTGCCTTAATTAATAACTGTACCAAGAATGAACTTGGTCTGAGTCATTAATCTTTTTTTACACCTTAAGAACAAGAAAGCAGACACATCTGAAATGCTTCCTGAAGCATGGGAAGACAGACATGCCATAGATCAGGCATGTAGAAATCAGAGTGCAATACAAAATTTCAACACAGAAAACCTTTTCCCCACACTACATTCTGGTGAAAGCTGGGCACATTCAGCTGAAATAATGCAACCGATTTTGAGCTCTATAACACTGTTAATGTAGAATGAGAAATGGCACACTAGTACTGAAAGGAAAATAAAGCCCCCCAGCCTTTCATCAGCTCCAAGAGTAAGTTTTATAGATCCCCAAAAAAACAGACTCTAGACAAAAGGCTTGGCAAGGGAAAGCCCACATCACCTCTCCTGGAATTCGACTACTGCAAAGAATAATTATAAATAAGGAAAATAGAAATAAGAAAGATTACCTTTGACCATTAGTTGTTACCATCTGATGGCTGTTCAGTGGCCTATGTGATCCAGTTCTCAGTGGACTAGTGTCCATATCACAAAACCCAACACCACAAATGGTACTAACTGGCAACCTTGTTGGCAGTCTCACCAGAGAGGCCAAGAATTGAATGAGCATGGAGACTGAATCCCCTCTCATCCCTAGAAGTGGTCCCTTCAGGTCAGGGTTGAGGCACATTGGTGGGGCAGTCTGGGGGAAGCTTGCACTCCCGCTGCCTGTGCTGTACCTGTTCTGTGGATAAAAAGAGGGCTTCAGTCTCCACGGCTGTCAATCCAGGTCCTTTCACACACAGGTGAACTAAATTCATACAAGAGTTTGGTTTTCTCTTTGTTCGCTTTAAAGAGGGATTACCTTATCCCAAGTGTAATCCTTAAAAAACAGCTAGACAGTTCATAGAAAGGAAGAGTCAAACATCACATCTTATTCATTGATAAAACCAGAATAAAGTAACATTTGGCAGCTTCCCCCACATACCTTCTGTGTTGTCGTGTTTGTTGTCTGTGTTGAGGGCTTAGTGAAGGTTATTTTCACAGGCGACATGTGTGGTGGTAAGGAGTTGGCAATGCTCTGCATTATATTACTCATCTTGGGGCTGCCACTTACAGGCACTGTGATAGTTTTAGTGACAGGAGTCACTGCCTTCGGGACTTCTTTCAGGAGAACAGGGGAAGAGCTAGAAGAATTTGTTCGCCGTCTTTTGCGGGGCTTTTCATCATCATCTGAGCAGCTGACACCTGAAAAAGAAGTACTTTTTCTAAATTATGTTTTCCCCATCTGTGGCTCTCAGTGCTTTCTAAGACACTACAAACTGGCTGAGTCTTACACCCACATTCAAATAAGACAGAAAGAAACAGAGGACAAATTACATTTTACGGTCACAACTAACCTGTATCACGCCACAGATGGTCTTAGTCCTTGGTATAGATCACACCTACAGTGCCACAAGCAAAGAAACAAACCCCCAGAAAACACAAGCAACTCAGTTACTGGGTTACTTTGTTCAGTTTAAGAGATGAAAAGAACGTAAGTACTAGTACAGGGAATTTCATTCTGTCTCCACAAGTTTGCCTAATGACACTATACACACAAGGGGGTTGGGATAACATCACGCACAGTTCAGTTTAAAATTTTACACTACACTGCTGTTGTTGCTGCTGGTTTTGTTTACAGCAACTGGACTACTAAAGTTTATCCTCCTGCAGCCTTCTCTGATTTCAACCTTTGTACTTACTCTCATGCCATGCTTATCATTACAGCACCCTTCTCCCTTTCACCTCAACACAGCAGCTTGAGATCCTTTTTTGTTTTGTTATGACATACTTTAACTACGAAGGTCGAACCTCACTTTATCAGCTCCTGCCTTGCTTGGTGTGTTTAGTTCAACAGATATAAAACAGCACTTAGCACACAATCATGAAAAAAAAAATCTGGTCTCAAAGGAGTTAATTCTTTCTCACAATCATCTGCTGCACACATACAAAAAAAAAATCTGATGAGCAAAGGATATCAGCGTGATCAATGGATCTTAAATCCATATGAAACTTTGCAAAGTAGGCAACAGGTTCAAAAATTGGTATACATTACAGAAAGACACAGTTTAATAACCTTGAAAATCTCTTATAGCTATTGGGTAGCATTTATGTTTAATGAATTAGCCAGCATTAAACAATTAAAAAAAAGAGATAAGCCAAAAAGACATAGCCCCCCTTACGCAGAACAAGACTGAAGAACTCGTTCGGTATGCCTGGGGCTTAAAGACAAAAAATGCTGTCACGGCAAAAAGTAGTCTTGCCGGTAATCCAAGCAAACTTTGTTTTGGATCTCTAATTAGGGTCAAGATCTAATTATGGTCAATCTCTAATTAAAATAACTAAATACTGTGGCATTTGAAAAGTGAAGATGCAGGAATTAACATGGAAAAGAAAGTGCCCAGTAGCACAGTGAATGATTTCTGAAAAATGGGATTCTCTCCTAGCACGAGTACCAGTTCTTTTGCAGGTACATTTCAGAAGGCTCACAGCTGTATCCACACAAAGATGGGAAACTGAACTAGAGAGAAGCAAAGGCTCTATTTTAAGTTTGCTTTGAACTCTAAAAAAATAGTTTTAGCTGGCTATAGCAGTACAGATGAAGTGTGGATCTACGAGTCCGGATTTCAAAGCTCTAATCACCCATTTACTTTATGGCCCTGAACAAGCCTAGCGGTGATCTCCATCTATAAAGCAATGATTTGGTGACATGACTTTAAGCTCTATTATGAACAAGCTTTTAAGTATTACTGTGAGTGTAGTACACAAACTTGCAACCGTGAGGTCACTAATCACATTGAATATGTGCAGGAATTTCAGATTATCAGAATCCATTTGAATCAAAAATTCACATATAGCTAGGATGTCAAGACACAGCTGCTACTTTGGTGTGTTATCAAGAAATGCTGAAGAGAAACTTATTTGTTTCTGGTTCTCATCCACAAAAAAAAAAACAAAACAAAACAAAAAAAAAAACACAACCAAAAAGCACCATCAGAGGAGTAAGAAAGTAAGATTAAACTAGCAGAACGTTATTTTGTGTTACGTACAGCTCATTTCATCTCCTGTTCTCACTGCTGGGGTTCTGCAAGAACATTATTCCTGTAATTTCATGTTAGAAACTGCATTTGCACAAAGTTTTCCTCGAGCATTTACCTAAAAGGTAATACAGCTCGACTATAACTCACACTTGACAAGCAAGGAAGCAGAGGCACGGAGAGGTTAATGGCTCAATCAGACTGTGACTGGGATGAGGTCACACAACAAATCACTGGCAAAGTCACGACTATAACACAGGCCTCCTGAGTTTGCTCCTAAGAAGGTTTGTTAAAACTAATGTGACTGATATAACACATTCTAAGAGACATGGGATTCATTAAACAAACAAACAAAAAAAAAAAAAAAAAAAAAAAAAAAACAAACATGCGAACTGCAGAAAAAATGAAATAATCTAGGGATGGACAGAATAAAAATGAGAACCTTTCATCCCTCTATCGTGTGTCTAGACAGGTTTTATACTCATTACCATGTAATAATTCAATAGAGGTCTAAATTAAATTTTTAAGAGGTTAACGACATTTTCCCCTGAATCTTTAAACTAAAGATGAGTGATTAGTGCATTAAATCAGAAAAATGAAAAAATCTTAATGTAATGGGTTCTGTGGGTTGATATAGACATTAAAGATGGTGGTTTGCAGGTAGCATTATATTTATGTACAATGTGACATTTCTGACTAGCTAAAAGTTTCTACAAACATGTACATATAGCATAAAGATTAAAATAATTTTTTAAATATTGAAACTATCCACAGTGAGCATAAAAATAGCACTTATCAACTTCACTATTAATCTATGTCACCTGCATTTTGATAAACACCAAATAAGGACAGAATGAAACATTTTTAATTATTAAAACTACCTTTGATGAGCTGGGCATATGTACGAGGACATATTCTGCTTTTAGAACTAGATGATTCACTAGCCAAAGAAAGAAGGGTGGGGAAACAAGGAAAAAAAAGACTGTTTCTAGATGTTACACCCTGGATTTCCAAATCCAAACACATGAAGATGGGTATCTGATGGGATCTCATATGGAGTTTTCACAGCTGCTCAGGAATGCAAGCCTCACTAAGATTCACTTCCAAATAAATCACAAAATGGCCACACAGAGTTAACGTAAGGATATAAATGTTTGTCAAACTACTGTATTCTAAACAAGTCTAGGTCAACTGTGAAAGAGGAAAGGAGGGACCTTTTCTAACTCAAATAAGTGACTACTATGCATTATTTAAGTAGAAGGAAGAGGGAAGTTCTCTGCAGAAGCAACCAGCAGAACCACCTTAAAGACAAGTTCTGAACAAGCTGGATTAGAATTCCACTGATATACACCAGTTTTTGTATTTTATTTTCAAAATACTTTTCACTCTTGTTCTTGCCATTACTGCTCCCTGCAACATTTTATCCTGAACACAAGTCCTCTGAAAAAGGGAAGCAATAAATTCATTCTTTAAACTAAACGAAGGCATAAAGGCATTAAATGACTTGCCCAAGGTCAGTGTTTAACTCGGTCCATGCTTCAGCCACAAGACTGTCCCTTTCTTTCCCTTTTGTTAATCAGTTGCTAGGATCACTTACTTTTGACGTAAACAGTACTTCCACTTGGCAAGACGACTACATTGGAGGCTGGACTGGCAGGTCTGGGGGACTTCACTGTTGCTACACTGCCACTTGGAACAGGGGTAGATGTTGGGGTTGAAGTGGTACTTGTGTAGGAATAGCAAACCACCACTGAAGAGGAGAAAAGACACCTTCCATATAACTGAAGTGCAGAATCCCATTTTTCTACCACTACTTTAACAACTGAAATGGAAGCCAAAGACTTATTGGGTCATTATCCACCTCTTTGCCTCTGCAATCCTGTCACTTGAATACTCCCCAGTTTGACCTAAGCGTGGCCATGGAATTAACGGCCTTCAAAGACAACACAGAAAACTAACCTCCCCTCCTCCCGTTCCCAGAAATCTGCTGCTGATTCTAGACTTTTTCTTTGTATTCATCTGATGTTATACTTTACAATGTTATTCTTCATTTTAGCATTAATTCAATATTTCTATCTTTTTTGCTTTCCTGTAAATGACCATATCTAGACTGCTAACAGAGAAAATAGCTAGTATCTCTCCTCAAAAGTACATGAGTTGAAGAAACCAAAATACTGAACAACTGATTTTGCTAATCAGCTTTTATAAACTGTTGCTCGTAAGTAATAATACAATGCTCTACCATTTCTCAAAAAAACAAAGTAAGGCAGCCTGTTTCAAGAAGTGTTACACATTCTCCAGTTGCATGAAGCATAATTTGAGCCTATTCAGCCAAGCTAGATGGAATGTGCACTTGTGTTACTTAAAAGGCATAAGAAAAGCAGAAAAAAAATCTTTTAGCTCATTAACTTGGTACGTTTAATCTGAAGTAGAAAACAAAAACAACAAAAAAAAGAAAACCAATAAAATTTTCTTTGCTTTTACCAAAACCTACTTACATTCTTTAAAAATGTTCTGAAACATCGTTTATCACGTACAGAGCTTTATAAAAATCTTAAGTTGCCAGTCACAGTTTTTACAGTTTATAGAGCTTAACAAGTTATCCAGTGAATTTCCCCCTCATTTCCTTGTAAATTGTTGTTTTTAAATTCAGCTGCTAGTGTGCTCACTAAAACAAAGCTGTCAGATCTATGCTGCAGATGATGCAAAAGCATCTTTTAAAAAATAATTTGTGTCATATTTCTATGAATAATATTCAACAAGAAAAATTCAGATTTTTTTTTTAATATCTAACACGTATAATCTAAGATAATTTATACTGTGACATTATTTTTTTATTCCCACAGATTGCAGAAGAATCCCAGCCTTCTCTCACCTTCTTTGTTTCCAGTTTCTGCAGGAACTGGAAGAGATGAGTTGTGCTGAACAGCTGCGTTGGCAACAGCATTAGCGGTAACAGTAAAAGCTGTTTGCGGAACAAGCCGTGGCATCAGCGGCACCAGTCGACGACCTTCTATAGACCATTCAGAAGAGCTATTTGGTCCAGACATACTGAACAGAAACACACATTCTGTAAGTATTCTGCCGAGTTTCCAAAATACTCAGTACTCTTATTTAAGTGTCTTTTTTCAACAGTGCAAATCTTGAAGGCAGTTTTTAAACATTCTAGAGCAATAATCTTCAACGTTCTTCATTTCATGACAGCCCTTACATTTTTCCCACCTGATGTAGAAATCCTCCCATAGAAAATTTAAGAATTGCTGCTTCTTTTACTGTTTTATTCTACAGAGCCTTTAAGGGGCCAGACGTGTATGGGTGTCAAACTCAAAACCCCCATATTAGATTAACTACTATCCAGGTAGAGTTGGTACATTCTCTGCTTCTGGATGACAAGAACACCTAGACATCCAGTATATTTCAAAAAAGACTACTGAACTGGATTACATTACAGGGAAAAATTCTTGGCTTCTAATGCAAATCTTGTTTCACCTGAACAGTTCTCAGACTTACTAAAGTGGTCCCAAATACAGTAACAGAACATGAAATGATTTAAATATACCCTGAGCATCTTCCTCAACAGAAACCAGCCTGCTGCTCTAATTTGCTCTTAAGTACTTAGTCACAAACTAGAATGTTTCCAAAAAAACGCTGTTATTATCTAGATGGAGAAGTGTTTCTGTTTACGACTGTTTTACATGAGTCATTTGTCAAATCAGCAAAATCAAAATGGCAAATTATTTTTCAATGCTGTTATGTTCTTAAGCAAATCAACCCATTTAATGAATTAATATATTCTGAAAAACAACTTTTCACATGAACTATTGCAAGCAAGTTGCAGCAAAAGCTACCACAAATTAGTTTGTAAAATGCAGAGGATCTGCTCTGATGTTAAAGTCTGATACGCTTCAGCATTCTTCATACATATTCATATAGTATAAGCAGAGCTACATCAGCTAAGGTAAAAATACATTTTAAAAATCAAAAATAAGACTAAAAATGTTGTACATAGCAAAGCTTGCAAAGTCGGCTTTCCTAATGAGTTAGAGAATTATTTAAGTCAAATAATATATTACCAACCATCACTTACAAAGAATTACCACAGGAAAAATAAAGAGATGCAGCACTTCACAGTTGAACCTTGTCTGGATTATAATATCTCACCCATTTCATTGAAGTTCAACACCTCAGGACAAACTTTATGCTTGTTCTGTAAAATGCTAAAAACAGAACTGCTACTTAAAAAGGAAACTCAATTCAAGAAAAGAATCCCGATTTGACAATTAAATGCTTATTTTTAATTATTTTTTTCCCCTTTCTTTAAGAGGTTAAGGAAGTTGGTGGTTTTTGTTTGGTAAACAGCATATTTCTAACTTTTTAAACTTGAACATTAAAACACTAAAATGTTAAATGCCCTTCTGCAGCACTAAAACAGTATGCTGATTTTGTCAAGCCTTGGATCGGACAACTGTTAACTCCAAGTGCTTATCATACTTATATGATTTCCTATTTTTCTCCCCATAACACTTAAGCTACAGTCAAACCTAAAAATCAGTGGCTGTAACAGAAAAAAAAAAAATACATACACTTAACAAGCCAACTCTCTTTGAAGAGTTCTTAATAGTAAGACTGTTAAGTAACTATCAAAGACCCAGAAGCACTTGCCCTCTTGCTCCTCTCCACCTCTCAAAATCATGTGGAGCTTGCAAAAGCAACCGCAAGGAGGAACCAGCCCATTTGATGCCAGCACAGCAGCTGCATCAAGCAGAGAACAGTGGACACTGATGTCATCAGTCAGCTCACTGCAGTTTTTTTACTGACCATTTTTTCCCCTCTGTGCTGATACACAGGTTTCTAATCTCTGCCACCTCTTTCCCTCCCTTTGTCCTTCTATGTAGTTAAGTCCCTCTTCATATAAGGTTTTCAAATGGATTTAAATAAAAATAATATAGCAAACATGTTCAACCTGCTTATGGATTTATGTTTTCTCCACTCTCTGCTTCTTCTGGTGTACCTTACAGAAAGCTCTTCATGACTATAGACTGTTTCTTATATTGTACTTGTACAGGGAATGGGATGCCTTCAGATCCAAAATTCAACGGTACTAAATAACCGTTTCTAGTTCCCTGATGTAAATCTGATACAATAAATCCTTCATCCATACACTGTTTTAACTACTGTTCTTCAAACCACCATCAGTCTTCAAAGTTCTATCATTCAGTTAAGACACAATGGATTTTCCAAAGGGTATCTTTGGAAATCATGTAGAAAATGACCTGTAACTCACTTGTGTGCAATAGTCGTTAGTCGTTCATCATTTACTGCTCTCCGAACTTCAGCACGATGTCGCTCCGTTGAAATACTATTAGAAAAAACAGCAATATATTTTAGTCAGACGACATGAACATTTATCTAAAACTTCCAGCTAAAATTAAACTTATGAATAATCTACTCAAGAGACAAAAGGGAACAGGCATTTACATTTAAGAGATTGTCACTTAACTTTTGCTACCACAGTGAGAAAAAAATGAATGTATTATTGTTCAAAGTATTACTGAAAAATAAGAAGAGCTTTACTGTTCATAGTGTACACAACAGCTAGAATCCAACCTCCTAATGAGAGCAATAAATTTAAAGCATATGGTAGAAGAAATTGCACAGAACATGCAGCGCTCTTTCTTGATGTAACTCAGGCCCCAAAACCTTGAAGCCCTAACTTGACGGAACTCCAAGCTAGTGCACACTCATGAGGTAGCTGTAATCCTTTTAACACTCAGTACCTCACAAAACACCAACAGTAAATCTCCAACCACAGAAGCACAGTTGTTTTCCTTACTAAAAACTCCAAGCAGAATATGAATTAAGCCTCCGCAAGACAGAGAATTACTTCTCTAAATTAAGATTTGCTTTGTGATACTAGTGATAGAAAAAGCATGCAATACACTGAAGGAAAACAGGTTATTGGTTCTTATTTTAAAAAGGTCAGGGTTACCTAAGCACTTTAGAGAGTTCTCCAAGAAGATCCTTCTTTTCTTTCGTAAGGTCTCCCTGCGCACGTAAGGCACTGATGACACCTGCATATGCCTCCAGTTCTGAAGAATTAGAGCAAATAGTATTTCTATTTAATGCTCACAGCAAAGGGGGGGGGGGGGGGGTGGGGGGGTGGGAAATGTTATTTTCAGTATTACTGACAGTATTCTATTAATTTTCAAAATCATTAAAAGGAACGTGTCTTTCAATTATTTAGTGCTTTTCAAACGAGACTGATGATTTAGAACTCTCTCAGTCAATTACTCTGCAGCGTACAGCTTTTCTATGAAACAATTGTATCACCGCAGAGGATTATCTAGTTTATAAACCCAGCCGAATATTTCAATCTCTTTCTAAGCTGACAGTTCAGCCAGAAAGCTTGAAGAAACAGTCCCCAAATTTGGAGAGTAGCTCAGAATTCTCTAGAAGCAGGAAAAGAAAATCTTTAACACGTATCATTATTAAAAGTTCCATGAAAATGCCTGGCTTGAAAAAGAAATACACTATCAAAAGAGAAACTGATTTGTGTTTGTAATGCCTTTCCTCAATTAGCATGGAGAACATCAGCTCAAGTTTGTTAAATACGATCATCATAATCTTTTATGCCCATTTACTTGATATGTACAACTGCCTGAATCTGAAAAGAACACAATGCACTGAATTAAACCTGCTCAACACAAAAGAAGCGATCCAGCTATTCTTAAATGTGGAGCCATCACGGAGATTAACTCACAAAAATACAACTCTGATTTAACGTACATTTATAATTCCAGGTGACCTATGTAAATGTCATACCATTGATTTAAAAAATAGAATTGTTAGATGATACACAAACTTCTGAATATTGTTCTACTAAGCAGGATGAGAATACACCTAATGCAAATAATGGAGTCTGCTAATTCGCCAAAGAATGACTTGCTATTCTAAGCTTAGCACAGTTTCAGGAAATGTTACTGAAACTCCTGCTTTAAACCAGAAATACAAATTCCTTCGATACTTACATAGGTACCTTTCATTTGGCACCCCCATTTCAGCAGCCAACTCAAACAAACCCCACAACAGATCCCAGTTAACCAAAAGCAAGAATAAAAGGGGCAGGCCAAAATCTAACACCTCTGAAGTTTGCTGCAAAAGAAAGACTGATGCTATTCTGAAAAGCTTTCTGTTTAGGATACCAAAGAGCTAATTTACAAATCAAATCAAAGAATTGTGTTGTAAAGTCCTGCTCTCCTGTCCTGATTAAGGCGACAAAAACACAAAGCAGAGTCACTTTGGTTAACTAAGCAGCCTGCACAGGGATGCTGAGTGACCTACAGAAGCATTTACAACTTCAGTTATAAAACATTTGCTAATTAATTAAATCGTTATTGCTAATATCAACATTTATTTAGACAACCATGTGACAGTATTTAAGATACTAATTATTTTCCTCTCTTAACAACATAAAGTAATTCTCAGATACAACCGTGTAATTATTTAGCAAGGACAGTTTTTTGGTTTTTGTTTTTTTTTTTTTTATTTCTGCATTTTTAATAGATCTCTTCTACACTTGGGCTTCAGAAATGCAGGTTCTGGACTTTTGGAAGCTAGTAAAGATCACAGAACATCTGTAACTAGCTTCCTCACCCCTATGTCCACATAGCAATCACTAACTGGTGTCTCTGTTTCCAACACAAAACACATCAAAGAGCCAAAACAGGTTTCACAAATATTCTTTCGAGTGTAACGTGCTACCATCGCGCCCTTACGCAGTTATAAACCACCAACACCACAGAACAACGCTAGGTATTGCATACCTCAGGATGCATTTCAGCCTCACCTACACCATTCCACTTCACTCGTGATGGAGTAACCCGTTACTGCTGAACGGTCACCCAAATAAGATGTTAGGCTGAGAGCTGAAGAAGTGGGACTCTAGAAAGCAGATGAATATTGCTGGATTTGACTGTTAAGACAGCTATTGACTCCCACTGCCCATGCTCCTTCAGGCTCCAGTCTTGTGGTGTGTTTATTTAAATCGAGAGCTTCTCTACCCTAGGAAAGACACGGCTGCTACAGGCTCTGATCCTCTGTTACGCTGGCAGGGCCCCCTTGTGGGGACACAGCTCATGCCAGCAAAAAAAAAAAAAAAAAAAGATTTATTTTTTTAAATATTTTTTTTTTCCTTTCCTGTCAGCCTAGGTTATGTCATTGAAGGAGGTGTAGCTGCAGTTCTGTTTGGCTCAGCTGCACCAGCTAGGTTCTGCCAGCACACCGCCGTCAGATGGGATGGAAGTTTTTTTTCCACGCTCCTAGCCAGCAGAGCTACGTTAACAAAATTTAGTAGCACAGACCCAGTCCAAATCTTTTGGCATCCTGCACTTTCTCCTAGTTTTCATACTTCTTGAGCCTTGCTTAAGACCTAGAGATGTTGCCTTAACAGAAGTAGAGGTTAGTTGCAATGTCCGTGTCACTGCCTGTTTCAACAGAATACAAATCCCAGATTCCTGAGAAATTAAATAAAAAGGGCGAAGCGAGAAAAAATAAATTCTCAACTCTCAGAAAATAAAGTGGATGGCTTCATAATGTATGAGAACCTTGACACAGTTAAGAAGTACAGCACATCATCTTTTAACATTAAAGTAAAATGAGAACAAGAAAAGCTGTGACTTGACAGTCACAGGAAGTCAGGAGTCTCAACCTTCTTCCTGACATCATCTCCTGGATTACAATCCTCAGAAGAAAGGCTGAAAAGAAATCTAAGGGGTTTTTTCCTTCCCTTCTAGTATTATACATCATTTAACCAGCAAAAAGCCTTTAACCAAATAAATCATCTCTAAGAACTCAAAAACAACTGCACAAGATCAGATCAATAATCTAACAAAGGATTCTCTCTCCTGTGGTAGCCAAAAGTGGATGTGTGAGGAAATAGCCAATATTCTCATTACCCTCCAAAACACAAAAGCATGTTTCCTTGTACAAATACGTTTACAAGGACAGAGCACAAAAAAAAGTCTCCCAATATTTCTACTGGGCAAGGGTTTCAGACATTGAACTACATTTGAAACAATGCAAAAAGCTCCTGTTACGACAGTTAAGTGAAAACATTGTGTTCACGCTTCCCTGATAATTTGTGTAACTGCAAATCGTGAACCATCACAATTTTTCCCCTCCTGTTTCAAGTCTTTACAATAGCACCTTTACTACTTGACCTCAGTCCCACAGTGCCAGTTAAATCACAGTTCCATAGGGTTTTTTGGTAGAAAAAGGTGTCCAATACAGAACTGAAAACAAACAAAGACTCTCCTCTCACAGAGTATCCCGCTGGATGTTAATAGTTGTAAGAACAGCAATTCAACACTGCAACATGGAGGCAGAGAAGGACTAGGACATCCATGAGAGATTCAACCAAACCAAAACAATTCTGCTCTATTCATTTTGCTCAGGCAGAGAGCATCTGCCAAACATCATTTCAAGCCAGGGCTGTCAAACCAATGACACATGCAAAATGCAGGAAATGACTTGGAAGTTGCCTGTAGACATATTAAAGTATTTCATGGAAGCAGCAGACAGGCAAATCTTAAAAGGGCAAACATACAGACCCACAAATTGTATCTTACTGTACCCAGTTTGCGAAGGATCCTCTTGCATTCATCTCTGCTGAGATCCAGAAGAGTCGGCCACACCACAGGCATCTTTCCCTCGTGTTTGTGCTCCCACAGAGCTCAGCCTCACTGGAAAAGGAATATAAATACAGTAAGTGCAAGTCCTTCATTTATCGATTACTGAAACCAATATATGTAAACTCTCCTTAGCCTGCTCACAACTCTACCGACACATTCCCTCCCATCCCTGCTCTAACCTTTGTAATGGCATACTTTGCCATGCAGGAATTCAGCAGTTTCACATGGTCACGGACCTCCTACACTCTCCTGCTCAGATCCACCGCCCAAGCCTTTTTAGCAAGTTTCCTATCTCCTTCTCCAGCCTTTTTTTCATGCTGAAACGCTCTCCGAATTGATGTTCAAGTCTCCTCCCTCTCTTTATGCACAGAGCACCTATTATAAGAACTCCTCCAGCTAACCGCACGCTCCCCCTTCCCCCCGGGGAATACATTTAGCGCTAGCCTATTATATGACAGAACGGCAAAACACCGTGCAAATTTCCTTTCCACGTACCAACACCAGACCCACCAGCCCCTAAAAAAAAAAAAAAAAAAAAAAAAAAACAAACCAAAAAACCAAACACGGGAACAACCCCCTCGCCCGATCGCATCGCGACGAGATTCCGGGGGTGGCCGGGGAAGGAGGGCGCATCTCCGCGTTGCAAGAATAATGAAGGAAAAAAGAGGAGCCGGAGGCGAGCGGGGCGAGCCGGCTTGGGCCAGCCCGCGGCCGCGCCGCGCTCCCCGGGCAGGGAACAAGCACAACTGAGGGCGGGGGGGTGTGGGGTGTGTGTGTGGGGGGGGTGGGCACCGCGAACAAAAGCCCCGGCGCCCTCGCCCCTTCCAGGGTGGGGCTGGACCGAGAGGAGGATTTGCCATAGGGGCCCCTCGGACTCCCCTCACCCGCCTTTCCCGGGGCCTCCCACGGCCCTCGCGTCGCGGGGGACCGGCGGGATCCGCCGCCGCTGGGGTTCCCGCCGGGTTTCGGGGGCAGGAGAGGAGGCGGGCGGCTGGTTCCCCACACCGAGCGGCCCCTGAAACTAAGAAGGACGAGGGGCCCGGGCCCCGCGAGGGGACGGCGGGTCCCCGCCGTCCTGAGGAAAGGGAGCTGCCCCTCTCCCCGAAGCGGGGAGCACCCCGGGAGAACGGAGTGAGACAGGGCAGCACTGCCGGAGAGCGGGACCCACCTGCCCGGCCGTGCCTGGCACATCGAAAGGCTCCTCAGCGGCAGGGCCCCTCCTTCCCCCCCGCTCCCCCCCGGTGCCACTCTCGGGTTTGTTTAGTGGCGGCGGCGGCGGCAGCGCTTCCCCGGGCCAAGATGGCGGCGGGCCACACTGCGCATGCACTGGCGCCGCGGAGCACGCCGGGAACCGTAGTCCCCGCCACCCCGATGCGAACGGGGTGATGGAAGAAGCGGGGTTGCCAAGATGGCGCGGGGAGGGCGCGCGGCGCACGCGCAGAGCACGCCGGGAGTTGCAGTCTTCTCGGTGTTTGTCGACGCGGTCGGCTGTCCCGCCATGGCCCGGCGGCCGCGTACGGGCGGCGAGGGGGGACAAAAGGCCTGCGCGCGTTGCTGCGCCGCCGCGGCGTAAAACTGCTCAGGAGCGGCGTGATTTAAACGCATCCCCTCCCCCCCACCCCTAAACTTTAGGGATTAACGGCTGACCGCCGTTTGTGCGAAAAAAAATATAAATCTGGCAGGGCTGACACTAGCCCGGATGTCATTTGGCCGTTTCCCGCTTTCTGGCTTCAAACCGGCCAGAACGGTGCGGGGCTGGAGCCAGGCACGCTTCTGTGGAAACACGAAGGGTCCTAAAAATTCGTGCCCCCCAAAGCCACACGACCGCTTCGGGGTGGTTTTGCTCCCTGATAGAATTCGCCAGTGAGCAGAGCGGCCACCTACACCCAAAAGATGTGAGCGCAAATTCCGGAGCCCTGGGCCTGGCAGCTATTTTATAATATCTACAGAGGTTATAACTTTTTTTTTTTTTTTCCTGTAGATTTTCAAGAACAGCAGCAAATTATATCTCTTTAAAAGTCCTTAATCAGACAAGAACTAGAAAGCATGCAGCTGAAGCTTAAAAACAATGCGTCTATCTGTTTGTGGCTGCATGTTGCAGTGAGAAAGCAAAAAAAAAAAAATCCGTAAAACTGTAAGGCGATCACTGGAAAATCACACTAAGGATGAGCTTTTGCTCCGGGGTCTCTGTCTCCCAGGGCTTCATTTTTGCTGCAGGCACTTGTTTTCCACGCTTCATCTTCCACCCTTTCTGATTTTGCAAAGCAAACGGACGCCCTGGGGACGGGCAGTTTGATGAAGAGGAGGGAAGTGCTTCTCCTTATTCTGCTCTCTCCCAGAAAATTGTGTTTTATAGTTTGCTTTCACAATGTCAGAAACAGCTGGACATTTGCTGAGGTGAAGACATGGTGGATGGATGTTGTGCATTAAATTGTAACACTTACTTCCAGATCTTGAACTGCTGCTATTTCCACCTAACCATAGATAAAATTGCTTCTTCCCTGTGATCATTGATGAACATTTTCTCACTTGCAATTTCCTATTGTTCTTCACAGTGGTATGACTCTCAAGTACTTGAGAACAATTATGCTGAACAGTACAGGAGAGCTAGAACAATTTTCCTTCTTTTTTAATGCCTTCCTAACCAAGAACCAGCTGAAGTCAAGTAGCATCATCTCTGCATAATATTACCTAATAAAAATAAATGTCCTAAATTTTGCACAAAACTGAGGAAGATGCAGACCAGGGTAGTGCCAGAAGTTAAAGTTTGCCTTTGCAGGTCAGAGACTCCATTGCAAACTGATCTGGAAATGTGTTTTTTAGTTCGATTACTCTGGTCAGTAGGAACAGGCAGGACAGCCTTGCTGCTTACCAGAATAAAGTAATTTTTTTGAGGTTTATTCATCAGTCATAATGGTGACGCTCTAGCAGAGCATCATTTTTATTCCATCTGAGGTGTTTAACAGACAAATTATTTGATGAGAAAGAAACTAACGAAACCTCTTTTTTAAACAAAATTTATCTACTAAGCTGTAAATTCTAGCTGAATATTTGCTTCGAGTTTGTGTGTTTATTAATGCATTCTGTTCTCATACATGGTCTCTGGTGAAATCTCTGCTAACAACACAGCTCAGAGAGAGCACATACACATTTTCTCAGCCCTGCTCAGCATCTATATTCATTAAACTTCATAGGATCAATTTAGTATCTTTTGTAGCTCTTTTAGGTTTTTTTTCAAATGTGGATGAAATTGGCCAACAGGATCAAAAGTTATTAGGGGAATCAAAAGTTATTATGGGCAAGGTGGACAGACTGGCACTCACATATGTACGTATGTATGTACTCAGGAAATGGTATACACTTCAATTCCTTCGGTGCACAGAACAGGGGAGAGATGTAAAAAATGAGCCAGTTATGTATGAAGTGTCTGAAGCTGCAATTTCTGCGTTTGTATGGTTGTTGTAAGATGATTGTAGAATGATGAGTGGCTGCTCATGGCTTGGACGGATATACTCTTTGCTGGGCAACAAACTGGCTGGGTGGCCAGGCCCAAAGAGTGGTGGTGACTGGAGGTAAATCCAGTTGGCAGCCAGTCATAAGCGGTATCCTCCAGGCTCAGAACTGGGGCCAGTTCTGTTTAATATCTTCATCAGTGATCTGGATGAGGGGATTGAGTGCACCCTCAGTAAGCTTGAACGATGACACCATGTTGGGCAGGAGTGTTCGTCTGCTTGAGAGTGGAAAGGCTCCACAGAGGGACCTGGACAGGCTGGATTGATGGACTGAGGCCAATTGTATGAGGCTTAAGGCTCAGTGCCGGGTCCTGCATTTGGGGCACAACAACCCCACACAACACTACAGGCTGGGGACAGAGGGGCTGGAAAGCTGCCCAGGGGAAAAGCATCTGGGGGTGCTGGTCGACAGCCGGCTGAATATGAGCCAGCAGTGTGCCCAGGTGGCCAAGGAGGCCAACAGCATCCTGGCTTGTGTCAGCAAGAGTGTGGCCAGCAGGACTAGGGAAGGGATCGTCCCCCTGTCCTCGGCACTGGGGAGGCTGCACCTCCAACACTGGGCTCAGTTTTGGGCCCCTCACTCCCAGAAAGACCTTGAGGTGCTGGAGCGTGTCCAGAGAAGGGCAACGGAGCTGGGGAAGGGTCTGGAGCACAAGTGCTGTGAGGAGCGGCTGAGGGAACTGGGGGGGTTCAGCCTGGAGAAGAGGAGGCTGAGGGGAGACCTGATAGCTCTCTGCAATGACCTGGAAGGAGGTTGGGGCGAGGTGGGGG
The DNA here is from genome assembly GCF_018691265.1 of Tyto alba. NCBI lineage: Eukaryota > Metazoa > Chordata > Aves > Strigiformes > Tytonidae > Tyto > Tyto alba. The sequence goes on along the minus strand of NW_024881282.1, from coordinate 3,628,844 downwards.
TCGGTCTCTTCTCCCAAGCACCAAGCGATAGGACAAGAGGAAACGGCCTCAAGTTGCACCAGGGGAGGTTTAGATTGGATATCAGGAAAAATTTCTTCCCCAAAAGGGTTGTCAAGCATTGGAACAGGCTGCCCCAGGGAAGGGGTTGAGTCACCACCCCTGGAGGTATTTAAAACACATGTAGATGTGGTGCTTAGGGACATGTTTTAATGGTGGACTTGGAAGTGTTGGGTTAATGGTTGGACTTGATGATCTTAAAGGTCTTTTCCAACCTAAATGATTCTATGGTTCTATGATCCTGTGATTCTATGATTTCCAGTAATACTTTTTATTAAGGATGAATACCCAGACTTGGAAATATGCAAGAGAAGTCCAGAAAGTCCAAAGCTCAAATTCTGCTTGTAGTTATGGCAGCAGCATTGCCATCTACTTCAGATTAACCTACAATCAATTCTCCATTAAATGAGAGGGCTGAAGTACCATGGACAAAAAAACAAAACAAAACAAAACAAAAACAAAAACCCAACACCTAAATAATGAGTCTTGAAAAGCATAAGTAACCCAAACCAAGACAGGAGCTCTGTGGTGTTTGATCAACTGGGATGGATCCACCAAGATTGTCCCTGTAGAGAAGCAGAGAAGTTCCAGAGGATGCTCCAGAGCTACCCCTGAGGCCAGCAGACTCTGGTCAGGAGAGTCTTCTTGAGTCAAGAATTCCTAACTAGTCCCAGGAGCAGCACGGATCTTTTCATAAGACTAAATTAAGGTTATCTGGACTCAGAATGACTGCATGGAGGCAGTCTGGATTTTCTAGCCTAATCGAGGGAGGTCACCTGCAGGAGGCTGACACTTGACAGCATTTCTTTGTCTGATGAAGAAAATGTCAAGAATGTTCCAGTTATAGACTAAAAAAATGAAAATAAAGGCAATATGGTTTAGGCTTACTTCATTAATACAGGAAAACAGTGAAATGTCCCACAGGTGAACTTTACTCAGTAAATTCATATAAAAGAAATGGATTCATTGTGCGTAAAAAAGAAAATGCAGAATGTGAAAATGCCAGTGTTTTTTCTAGCCTGAGTTGCCTTCCAGATGTTAATCACTTTCTTGGTTCTCATTACATACATCCTCAGTCTCTGAGTCATCAGTTAAGGAAGTCCAAAATTACAGACACACTTCTGACTGCTCAGAATGCAAAACAACAGAGAAACTTGATGATAGCATCGTTTCATCATTTCCTAAGGAGACAAGGCCAAACGGTGTGAAAAAAACACAAAGTAAGAGTAGTTTGTAATAATCCATTTTATTTCGTGGTTGAGGCAAGCTAAACACTCATGTAATTAAAACACCTTCAAGCAGTAAATCACTGAATTTTTGTAACTTGGTCATATTAGGCTCATACATTGCTCTGAAGGTGTTAACAGCAGCTCAGTTAGCTTTTCTGTTACAGCCAGCAGATGAGACTGGGACTCATTGGGCAGTAGTCTTCATCTAATGGTGACATAGTGAGCAACCCTGCACACATCGCATCACCTTTTGTGCCTCCATTTACCACTTTTATAAAGCATTTTAAAATCTACTGGCAGACAGTGATATACAAAAGCCACACATTATTATTTATAACAGCATACTGCTGGGTGTTCTTTTTAAGAATTATATGCATTTAAGCAAAAATTGTTCCTTTTTCCAGTAAGGGAAAGAAATACAGTGACCATCAAACACTCCTACTTTCTATTATGTTCTCTATGACCTGACATCCTCAGATTCCCCATCAGCTGTAATTCTCATCAATTACAGGCACTGGTCTAATTAATTAAACTTTATGGGCACTAACAGAATAATCTATGTCTCAAGACACTTCCTTCTATCCCTGAAGACAATGGAAGGGGGAAGACAATGAGCTTGGAAGCATCAGGGGTGAGACGGCCGAAGGGAGGAGCAGTGATTTGCACGTGGAGGTGGTGATTTGTATGCAGCCCAGGTCACCAGGACAAAGCTGCGCTTCTCAGCTCTTCGGGAGCTCGTCGGAAAGGGACACAGGAGCCTTGCTGCAGCTCTTGCTGGATTATTAACTGCATCTCCACTCGCATTGCTATAATCTGATTGATAGAGACTCTAAAATATGCTTTTTCTTCAGAGCAGCCTTTCCCAGGTGGAAGAGAGGGCCATCAGCTTGGTACTATATGAGAAACACAGCTACCACAGCTGCTTCTTTCCTGCCATGAATGGTGGATTTTCAGCTTCCAAGACACTTACACTGGTATTATAAAATAAAATTGGAAAATCAAGGAAAAAAAACAAAAACAAAAAACTTGTATCAGCTTGCCAGCAATTGAGAAAAGAAGAAACACACTATGCTTTTATACTGAGTGCAACACAGTAGGTAATTTGAATTTGTAGGCAATTTAAAGATGCTTTAAAGTATCTTCTGTGTCTTGCATAGGAGAGAAATAGCCTAGATTTTTACAAAAGTTAAATTATTCCTTGGTCTGTTTCTGAGTTAAATGGCCAAACCAGTGGAGTTTCCACTTCTCTTAAGAGGTGATTCAGTGACTCACTATGCTTTCGTGACACAAGCATCTCATTCTGTAGCCCTCAGACCACTCCTAAACCCGCTCTTCCTCCATAAACATTTTCCCAGCACATTTTTTCTCCTGGCTAAGCAGAAGACGCAACAACGTTTAGGCACTGGCAGCTTGCCAGGGAGCCTTTTATATACAGCCTTGTCAGATACAGGGATTGTCACCCAGGACTATTTGTATTTAAATCCACAAAGATATTTCAACTACTTTCACTACAGATAGCTTTGTGTTGCCAGTTAATAGGGATTTTTTTCCCTCCTATTGTAAGTAACACATATTATATTCAACATACATATTTATTTTACAAATTGTAAGAGCTTCGGTGCTGAAAGTACCTAAATTCAGCAAGGCTTAAATCCATCAAAATGCCACCATGCATTGAGTTGAGCACCTATTTAAACACTTTGCTACACTGAGGCAAAAACTTGATTATATAACTACTGATAATGAAAAAACCCTTCATTGTGTCATTCTGCGGCATATCAAAAAGCGAATTAAAGTCGGTACCCTCTGCAATCTGGGGAGGCAGATGCAAACCTCTGTCCTCTTTGTAGCTGTGTTGGTGAAGAACATATAAACTTGCTGTGAAGAAAGCAAAGGCACTTCTCAGAACAGAAAGCATGGGAATAAGGCAAAGTGTTAAAGTTATCGCTCCACTGAGCAACTTGTGTCCTTATCTACGGTTCCATAAGTGTGTTACAAACCATCGGTAACTCTGGTGTACTCTGCAATTCAGATAATATAGCCCAGATTAGCATTTAGCAGAAATCAGTCATGCTAGGGCCTGATTTATGTTGTATTTTAGGGGAGATTGCATGTTCTCCCTCAAGTTCCACTTCTAACCCATCAACAGACTGCGTATCGCTTCGAAGTTCAAGAGATTTCATCAGTGAATGACTTGCTCCTGATTCTGACTAAATATTTTTACAAGGCTAGAAGTGCTATAAACGCTGGGGAAGCAAGTGAACGTATCAACTGTATGAAGTACTAAAGCCTGAACAGGCCCTGAGCCAAAGTTGCCCTCCAGACGAACCTCACAACTAAACATTATACAGTATTGGTATCCGATCATTAGCGAATTATGTAGCTTGGATAGAATATCTCATTAGTGAGATAGGTAGCTTAGATAAAACTATATGGGAATATATTGGCCTTTCCTAGTGAAATATGTAGCTTGGATAGATTATCTCATTAGCAAGATAGGAAGCTTAGATAAAACAATATGGGAATATATTGACCTTTCTTAGTTTAGAAACATGCTGTCAAGGTTGAGTACATCAACTCCTTCGGTTCCTCCCTGAGCCCTGGCCAGGCCTGGAGAGGATTCCCAAAGGAGGATGGTGAGGCGAGCCAATCCACCAGATGTCTTCCATGCCTTTTGTCAATCATATAGATTTGTTTGTTAACCTGTATAAAACCTGGACCCTCTCACAGTGAGGATGGAGGCCCCCGCTACGAGTGGACACATCGCATCGGACTTCCCAATTGCCAGGAAAGGTTCTCTCATCCTTCACTGTGATGGGGCTCCCCAGCTGAAGCACGGATCAGGATGATGGTAAAGTATGAGGGCAATTGGTGATGTATCTTTCTCTTCAGCACTACGACTTGTCCGGTAATCACTGGATGTATTGCCTTATCTCGTAACTGCCTTGTTTGTTATCTACTGCTTACTTCTGTATTATGTAGAAATTATTAGGTGCATTACCTTGTTTATCCTTTCTGCTGCTTTAAAGTAAAGTAAAATAAGCCAATCTCTTTAACCTGGTGCCTGCATCCTTTGTGTTAACCCCATCGATTGGCAAAACACTGTAAAAGATGTATACGATCATTCTACAGAGACCTGACAAAGGAAGCTCCCAGAAACAGGATAAACAGTTAATGATCGTAATTACCTAATGGCCAATGCAACTAGGCATTTGCTTATCTGGACAATCACCAATCTTGTTTTCCTAGCAATCTGTTCATTTATAAACTCTTTATGCTCAACTGTTTTTGAGGGATCCCATTAATTTGCTGTGCCCTGAATTGAAGAAATTATACTGATCCCACAACACCTTGCAAATGAAAGTTTACTTAAACATACAGTATTGTTGCAGGGTGAAAATAGCAATGAAGAAGGAAGAGTAACATCTTTGTCACTGTGCAGACTTCACTGAAACTTTGTGAAAAGTTCATGTACTTTTTAAGAGGTTGGTCTTAACACCAGTGGTTAGCAAGTCTTGTGCAGCAAAATAAAGACAACCTGTCACTCCTAAGGTGGGCCAAGCAACTCGGGAAAATAACAGATGACTCAGATTCCCTCCCTTGAACTCCTTCATGGTGATATAAATGTCTGTCTTTCTGTTAGCGTGCGCTGCCCGCATTGCAGCACGGTAGGCTGTCATCACCTGCTTGGGCTGGCTGAACGCTTCGAAACTGCAGCAGCTCCAGGGGAAGCCAGGACTGGACTCGGAGTCGTTGCTTGTAATTTAGAAGGCCGCTCTCCTATGCAGGGAGGGAAGTAGCTGTATGCTAGAATACCAACTGCTATGAGTAAATCGCTTAGTTCAGGTCACATGGAAAGCTATGCCTGTGCATAAAACCACGTCATTTGGGCAGACCCTGACACAAACAACACCCTCACATAAAAGTAGAGTGCTGCAAAGCCAACAGCTGTCTAGATTTCCTTGTAATGAAGATCTGATACAAAACTTATGAAAATCATAGAATCATAGAATGGTTTGGTTTGGAAGGGACCTTCAGAGATCATCCAGTTCCAACCCCTATCCCAAGGGCAGGGACACCTTCCCCCAGCCCAGGGTCCTCCAAGCCCCATCCAACCTGGCCTTGAACCCTTCCAGGGAAGGGGCATCAACAACTTCTATGCACTCACTGAATTTGAATCAGAATCATAAAAAAAGGAAAAAAGATTCCAGTGAAATAGGCAAAATGCAATGGGAATTGGGTCTGATAACCCTCAAACTCATCATCATAGACATTGCTAACTTTCATTTGCAAAAAGCTAACCGCAAGTGACAAGCCAGGATGCTGCCTTAACTGCAACCCTAAGCTGGAGTAAGTTGCGTATTGGTCACTAGTATCGCATACTCAGTGAGCACTCGCATGGTCTCAGAAGTCTCACACTGTGAAAATTTCATTATTCCCCACCTTTGCCTCTCAGTTCTCCAGAACTCTAGGCAAGACCTTTTTTTTTTTCATCCTGTCATTGCAAATTTCAGCACGAGTGGATACAGATCTGCAAAAAGAATCTACAGAATTAACCTGATGTCCATTTAGTTCTTACAGACAGGTTATCCCAACAAGGCTGTATGACTTGCAAAAGAATATAGTAGGAGTCATGAAAGCATTTCAGACTTCAAATATTCTCTTGCAGATAAACTTTTAATAGCAGGAAACCTGCAGGAGTACACAATCATCCTTAAACAGTACAATCAGAAAATAAAGGCATACTGACTTTCAGCCTGGGAATTAGACATGCAGTTAATTTCCAGAAGTACATTGAAGGTTATTTTACAACTGCTGTTACATGATAGAGAATCCTAGATTTAAGATACAGCTGACCTTGAAGACACAGTGGAGAAATAAAGCAATTAAAAAATCCACACAAGCACACAAAATTCCGGTAAGAATAATTTACCCAGAGAATACAGATTATCTGTACAACACTACTAATACAGTCCTTAATCCCCACTCAATATCAACAGACACACTGGGAAATACACTGTGAACAATACTTGGAGGATTATTTAAGACACAAAATCACCAGCATACAAATTACATACATACACTTCAAAGGCTACTCTGCAGGGAAAAAAAAGGATTTTGTGATTTTAGTCCTATAAAACAGAAGCTAATTTTTAGAATTTCCAACCAAGTAGTAATGTAAACTAATTTTCTTTAAAAGTAATGGGTTTCTAATAATATTGTTGGGTTTTGAAAATAATTAAGTTAATTTTCTTTCCATTATATAGGAATCACTTAAAAATTAGTCTCCCAATAAAAAACATTTGGCAGACTTCAGTAAGTTCACTTTATGCATACGTCATTGCATGCATTTCATCAGGAAAGCTCATATGCAAATACATGCACATTTAGAAGGTAACAGCCACAAATGCTTGTTCGAAAAGTGATTCAAATGCTGCAAAATCAACAGAAGTTTTGGTCAGAAGTAGCAGTCTAGAAATCTGTGCTGTGGTTAATTTCTTTTTAACACAGCCATTCTAATATTCTGGTTTGGCTTGTTCAGAACACTAAAAGGAGTTTCAGCACGCATGCACTTTTGTTTGGCGAACCCATTTGGAGAAGAAAAGGCCCTTCAATATTTGGCAAGAGATAGTAACAATTATTGAATGGTGAAGAAGTATTTTTTTTTCCTACTGAAATAGGGTTTAAGGGTTTTAAAATTCACACTGTCGTTATGCAGGCATGCTCCAGAGCTGTTACTGCAATTGAAAATGATCCTGCTCTCTTCTGTTCTGTCAGCATGAACATTTATGCAAACTGCACAGCAAGTCAGATGGCAGTTTCCTCAATTAAATCTCACCTAAAGGTAAAAGAGTCTATTTAAAAAAAAAGTTACTTATCTGATTAACTCCCTTATACAGTTCACTGTATACAAATGTTGGTGATTGCCCAGTAAAGTGACAGCAGTCAGGTGCAGCTAAATTTATCTTTAGCATTGGCTTAAATGGCTACTCAAAACTACTTAAAAGGAATGAACGTAGCTACATGCCCGAGCTAGAATTCTGGAAAAGAATTAACACCAAATAAATCAATGTCATTGAAATTATTCCAATGAAATATGCTTTGAGACTCCTGGTTTGAAGGGCACTTGATGACAACTCTTCCTCATGCAAAAGACAGCTTTTGTTCTACTCATACAAAACAAAAAGCCTTACAAGTTTTGAAGCCAGCAAAAAAGAACCAAATGAGTGATTTGTTTTTCCTTTACACACTTTTTTGAAAAGACACGTACTTTGGCTATTTCATAGACCTGGATTATGCTTCCTAAAGCCCAACAAATTTCCATGTCAGGACACTTTTTACAAGATGCTTCCTAAAGCCCAACAAATTTCCATGTTAGGACACCTTTTACAGGGTTTTTTAACATGGATCACAGCTGAACACTTATATCATAGCACTAATACACCTAAACCAATTATAATTTGCCATCAGCATTTATACATTTCATAGCTGCTGTATCTACTTCCTCAAAGTACTAGCACATCACATTTGCTGAATAAATCTTTCTTCTTACAACTATCCATTTTGCTGTTTCCTGTTACTTTCTTCTTCCATTTTTACCTATGAGAGACCTGACAAAGTCTTTGCACTAGGTATACCCCCGGTTTGATTATCACTTCAAACACCCATGGTTTCTCTCATTATCCGGGCTCTGGAGTAACTGACACCTTCCTAAAAATCAAAACATAAGAGACAAAAGATTATGACGTCATTCTACAGCCTCGGTTTTTAAGGAAAACACACCCGATATGCACTACATACATTCACTGTTCCTCCCCCCACACCCTCAGAGACCCAGCGGGGCAAACCCGCCCTGCCCCGCTGCATCTGCGCATGCGCGGCGCCGCCGGCGACCCGCTCCCCCTACGCGCAGGCGCGCCGAAACGGGGGAGGGGGGTCCCACCACCCACACGCATGCGCCCCGCCCATTCGCGCCCCGCCGTGCGCGGTGCACTGTGGGAAGGAGGCGGCTCCTTCTCCCGGCGTCCGGCGGCGGTGAATCCTCCCGGCCGCTCACAGCAGTGTAGAGCCGCTTCCCCCCCCTCCTCCCCTTCCTTCCTCCCTCCCTCCCTCCCCTCCCGTCCTCCTCCTCCACCCCACATACACCACCCCCCCCCCCTTCCTTTCTCCGGCCCGCGGATTTAAAGGGGCAGCGGCGCCAAAGCGGGGGGGGGGAAGACCATGCCGAACTTCTGCGCGGCTCCCAACTGCACCCGCAAGAGCACTCAGTCCGACCTGGCTTTCTTCCGCTTCCCCCGGGACCCGGTCAGGTGAGACCGACCCTTCCCCCCTCCTTCCCCCCTCCAGCTGTGCCGCCTCAGGAAGGGCAGCCTGCACTGCAGAGGGGGCGGGTTGGGTGTGGGTGTGTGAGTGGGAGGGGGGCTCGCCTCTCCCCTCAGGCCCCGCCGGCCCGCAGCCCTCCGCTCCTCCAACACCGCGGCGGGGAGACGCCTGCCTCCCTCCCTCCTTTCCTTTCTCTTCCCCTCTCGGCGCCTCCTCACCTCGGCGGGGGTGGGGGTGGAGGGGCAGCGGCCCGTGAGGGGCCGGCGGCCGCCCGCAGCTCCCGGCTGTCCCGGCGGAGGCCGCGCGCGCTGTGGCGCCGGGGGGGCGGGGCTCCGCGGGACCCTCCGGCCGCCGGCGGGGAGGCGGGTGAGCGGCTGCGCATGCGCCGGCAAGGCCACCGCTTCCCCCCCCCCCACACACCAAATCAGTACCGGGGCCGTGATGGGGAGCGTGAGGGGGTGCCTGGCTGTGGGGGGCTGAGGGATTGAGGGGCTCCCTGGCTGTGAAGGGGAGTGGGGGGCTGAGGGAGTGAGGGGCTCCCTGGCTGTGAAGGGGAGTGGGGGGCTGAGGGAGTGAGGGATGCCTGGCTGTGAGGGGAGCCGGGGGCTGAGGGAGTCGGGGAGCTGAGGGAGTGAAGAGACTGAGGGACTGCCTGGCTATGGAGTGAGTGGGAGAGTTGAAGGATTGAGAGGCTCCCTAGCTGTGAGGGGAGCGAGGGACTGGAGGAGAGAGGAGAGTGAGGGGTGCCTGGCCGTCGGGAGCTCCCTGGCTGTGAGAGGAGTGGGGGGCTGAGGAGGTGAGGGGCTGCCTGGCTGTGGGGGGCTGAAGGAGTGAGGAGAGTGAGGGGCTGCCTGGCTGTGAGGGGCGTGTAGGAGTGCCTGGCTGTGAGGGGGTGCACATCTGTTAGGGATGTGGGGCAGCTGGAGGGGTGCAGGAGCAATGGGGTGAGGCGGGGGAGCCGGTGCATCGTTGGGAGACCGCGCAGGGCCAGCACTGGTTCAGGTGGTGGAAGTCTGTCAGTTGTACTGTGTGTGTTGAGGTGGTGTGGTGCTGGACGATGGGGGGTGCGGGTGTGACAAATGGGACACTGGTGTGACAGGCAGCTGTCACAGGATTGCAAGGATGATGGTTGGTGGTGAAGCATCGTAAGCAACAGCAGAAGTGATGAGATATTAAAGTTCCCAGTGGGTAAAAAGCAGAAGTGGTGCACTGGTAGAACAAGAAGCGTGTGAGTGAGAGGCCATGGAAAATGTCATGAAAAATAAATCATGCACTTAAATGTAGAGACCCCCATGTAGAAGCTCTTAAAATCATTTGACTTAACTTGCTTCTCACAATTTTGGAAGGTGCATAGGTGCTAGAGCGCCTATACCAATTATCTCTCCTAACAGTAGGTAATTAAAAATGAAATTTTTGACTATACATGGTATTTGCTTGCTTTCTTCCTTGAAGCTGCTTGATCTGATTTTTGGAAAATTTCAAAACCCATGGGGATTGTGGGTACATAGTTTTTTCCTAAGAAAACAGTCCCCTGTAAGTGAGTTAAAAAGAAGATATAAAAAGTTTGTATAGGCAGTAGCTGCTGGTTAAAGCTGTGTTTTCAGGTAGGTCGTCAAGCTCTCCTGGGTGAATGCAATGCCTTGAGTTAAAGCTAGGATAACCAGACCTCCTGATGGCCATTCATGCCAGGTTTTGTAGTACAATCCCTATTATATATGTTTATGCTTTAAAGGAAAGCTGAAATCAAAATAGTTGATTTCTTACTATTAACTTTTCATTTGTGTGATTTGCTTCCAGTGTCCTCTCTTTCCAGTCTCCATCCTGTGAGAGCCGCAGGCTCACACAGAGGAATGACTGCAGGTTGTGTGGAATTGGAGGGATTCGATGCTGTCTGAACTTCAGTCTTAATTTGTAGGGAGTCCTTGCTGTGAAGTCTGAGTCATGTCAAGTTGTGCAAAATTGGTCAATGCGCGACAGTTTATTGGACGAAGAAAATACCCCCTTCAGTTTATAATTTTTCTATTTGAAGACATTTTGAATGAGTGGTAGCAAGAGAGCGATACATTAAAAAGTGTGCATTTAAATAAATGATGCACAAATTTTAAAGTTTTTTTAAAAAACCCTGTATTTTGGAATTAGAATGCTACTACTTTTAACAACCATTTGTGGAAGTTTAAAAATAAAAACCATTTTGAAAAAATGTGTCAGCTACAATGAGTTGGAACAATGTAGATTTATGGATGTTTCTTTCGCAAACGCTAAAGTGGATAGGAGACATGGTTTTAGGAAGCATGTGCTGGCTTACATTTCTACAGTATGTGAGTAAGCATGGTTTCTGAGTGTATGACTACTTTGTAATCTCTTTGAAGTAGTTCAGGCTAATATGATTAATGTTCCTGTCACAGAATAGCAGATAACAGAGTTAAAATTGACCCTCAAGGATGATCTAGACCCTAAACTGTTTCTAGAATTTTTGTTGTGCTCTTAAAAGCACACAGTGACAAAGATTACACTCTCTTTAAGTTTTCTACAAGTTTTTTCCCCCCCCTAATACATACACCTTTCCCATTTAAACCTATGTTAAAATGTCCAAAGTTGAGCATATATTCTGTTTTAACAACAACATTTAAAGATTGAGAAATCCATCCTTCTGGCTTTGGAGGCTGCTAGTGGTTTCTTCTCCTGTGTGGACTACATCAGTCATCTGCAGTTGTAAATGGCAATGGGCTGCTTGTACTGCTTGCTGTCATAGAAACCTGCTACCGTTATAGGTCAAACTGGTCTGGTGAGCAAAGTGCTTTATGCCAAAAATGTGGTGTTTGCACTTGGCAGCTTACAGTGAGAAAGTTGATTATAACAGCATTAGAATACATCTTTTAAAATAATTTTTAATTTAAAAAAAAATCATTGACAAGAAATACATAGTCCCTGGCAAATTGTCTCTACTACCTTACTTCCTTCAGGTTTTCCACAATGACCAAATAACTGCCTTTATGTTTTCCCAGTTCAGTGCTAAGCAGTTCCAGTTAGACATTCCAAGACTGATCTTTTGAGCGTTAGTGAGTCTGAGAGAGCTAACCAATTAAGACTGGGTTCATTTATTGTCACTACCAGAGAAAATGAGAATGGATACACAGATTAGGCTTTGAAAAAGAACCAGCTGCATTTAATGGATGGTACATAGTCTTTTCATATCAAACATTAATGTAAATAGCCTCTGTTATCTCAACAAGGATGCATATTTTATAGTTTTATCCAGTTTAGGCAGTGATCCCCACAGTAAGATCTGTCTAACTCCTGTTTCTGACTCTGTTCGTTATGGTGGTTTGAGTTAAGGTGAGGTGTGACTATTTAGAACAAAACACTTAAGCAAAGAGATGTTGTTCTGCTGCAGTTGGCCAATATTGAGGTAACATAAATGGGTTACGCTCTGTCCGCGCCTAAGTAAACTGCCATTTGAGCTTCCATGAGATGTCAGCAGATCTCTGAAAATGTAAAGTTTGCGACTGGAGAAAACTTTAAAATTAGTAAGCAATACCGAAGCAGTGGTGGAATATATGGCATTGAAACGGCTTTTAATTTGTGCCAAATATGTTGTAACTAAAGCACTTGTGCAACAGTGTTCAGTGTACATTGGTCAAATACTAAAAAACTGGAGAAAGTGTTATACATAGTTTTATTGTAAAATCTTTTTAAATTGCTGCTTGGATAATGCCATGCAGAGCTATGTTGGGTGCCTTCAGGGGTCTGACCTCCTTTTGCTTTATTCTCCCATTTCGGGTTCCTCGGAGAGCATTCCTTTTGGAGCCAAACTCCTAGCGAGACCGAAGGGCCGAATCCAGACTCAGCCGGAGGTTACGTGTTTAAGTCCAGTGGCGCAACCTCTGCCATCTCCTGCTAGTCCTGCAGCTACGTGAGGGGATGGCAACACCCCGGCCCTTGCCTGGAGAGTTTCCTACGTGCTTGGAGCCCTGGTGACCGATCTGCTGCTCCGACGGGGTGAGGGGCTTGGCAGAGGACGGCTTTCGGATCATGTGCTCAGACAGTGTTGACTTCAGCACAAAAGGCAGCGGCCACAGCCACTTCTCTGTAACTGTAGAAGTTGGGAAGGCAGAGGAATGTTGGGTGGTTAATTTAATCTTTGTGAGACTCACTTCCTGAGTAAGACCCTCTGAAGAGCTCATGTTATCTTTTGCTGTCACTTATTAGTCTGAGCTGGTCCCTAGCTATTACTAGTATCTACTTAATTTGTTCTCTGGTGGGCAGCAGCATCAGCGGTCAAGGGGTTCAGGTGGGTTTTACTCTGTCCTTGACCACTGTGTGCCAGTTCTAGATGCACCATCGCTGCTACCCGTTTAATAGCTGCCTTCAAATACTTTATGACTTTAGCCTATGAGCACATCTCTTAACTTTTTAAAATTCAATTCCTAAGATTTAAATGGTCAGGTTTCGTGAGCAACTGTGTTACAATCTGGTGTGTGTATGTGTGAGACAAAGGCAAGAATATACAAATCAAGGGAAAAGATTCATGAATTTGCTGGGGCGGTGTTAAGTGATGAGCAAAAGGAGAAAAACAAATTTTTGGAAAGATTTGATGGTACATTACAACAGAAGGTGTACAGAACTTTCCTTAATCTCGCATAAAGGGCAGGGCTCACTGCATTCCCATTTTGTGTACGGTTTGAAATTGTAAGGGATTTTGATTTATCTTGAACTAGCTAATTCTTTTGCTTACATGCAGATGTCAGAGATGGGTAGAGAACTGTCGAAGGGCAGATTTAGAAGATAAAACTCCAGATCAACTCAACAAGCATTACAGATTGTGCGCTAAACATTTTGAGACTTCTATGATATGTAGAAGTGTAAGTAAAACCAAGCATTTGTTTATTGCATCTTGTAAGATGTGACTAACATTTTTCATCAGAATGCTGCATTTTAATCTTTGATCCCCTGGGAAAATTAATCTCTTAGTCTTAATTGAGATAATTGTCACGGTCCAGGGCATTCGCAGATGTTGGCACAAAAGATAAGGTGGAAATGAGCAGTCGGGGAAGAGAAAAGCAGAGCTGCTCCTGCTGGTTTAATAGGTTTGTGGAGCACTGTGGTCTTCACTGCAGTTCTTTCTTCATGCAAAGCAATGCTCATTTTGTTTATTATCACTAGATGTTCCAACATTATATAAATTTATTGGGTGTAAGTATATAAGTTTGCATACCTCTAATTATTTAAAATAATTAATGTGCTGTTACTGAAGTGTGCATGTGGTGTGATTTGGTTCAATTATACTGTTGTGGCCAAGAGATTTAAACATTCTTTGCATCTGTCAAGCTTTTGGTTCCTGTTATATTTTATCCAGCTAAGATCACAGCACTGTTTCCTGTTAATGAAATAATAGCTTTCAATTCTTCTTGTTTACAAGATAATATTGATTCTGGTAGCTTACATAACAGCAGGAAACAGTAGACTTGGGGCTTTGTATCAAGTTTTAATTTCTAGGCTGAATTTCACTCTGATACATAGGCAAAATGAGTCCTTTAGTTACGAAGGATAATTAAAATGCGCAGGTCAGACTCTGAGCTCCTGGTGGTATTACATGTGACAGGCTCTCTGATTAGCCAGCGTCCCAGAAACAAATGAATACTGGAAGTAATTCTGAATCTGGAATGAAATTTTATGAAACTTGGTTTGTTTAAAATGTATTCCAATCTAGTGACAAGTATAAACATTATCAGCTGAAATTTTGTACTTACTGGAAATTAGCCAGTTTAGACAACATAAGTTTACAGTATATCCAAATCTAAAATCTTAGCTAAAATATTTTTATTTAACTACTAGAAACATTTACATGACCATCTAGATGTCTTTTCTTCTCCCTGATCATTTGACAGATAAATTTTCCTTCAGTATGATCTTTCACAGTAGTGTTTTGTAGAATTCATAAATCTACATAAAGAAGCAGTTGAACATTTTCCTCATGAAAATGTTTCTTGTTTCTAAAACTGTGAAATAAGTGATAAAAAACAAAGCACAATAGTAACAAAATGTTTCCTTTCTGATGCATAAATGTGGTTTTATCCAGAATGTTTCTTCTTTTAAAAAAAGAATATTGCAGGAAATTAAAATTACTGCATCTGGGGTTTTTGATGTGAAGATAATGGGGAAGAAAAAGTATTTGTGGTTTGGGTTGGGGTTTTCTTTAATATCTCCTCATTTTCAGTGTTTTCTGAGTTGATTTTCTGTTTGTTTTAAAACATCAGAAATTGAAAACACTTAAAGAAAAAAAAAAAAAGTGGGCATGCATCTGAAATTCTAGGGTTTCTTAATGCACTCACAGTGAGAATTGCCCAAAAAATCCCTAATCTAGACATCTGTCTTCTTGCAGAGCCCTTACAGAACAGTTTTACGGGACAATGCTGTGCCAACTATATTTGATCTTACAAGTCACTTGAACAATCCCCACAGCAGACATAGGAAAAGGATAAAAGAGCTGGTAAGTTTTTCATGTAAGGTTTTGAGTTTTTTTTTAAATATTAAACCAGTAAAGGCAAGTAACTTCATGTGAAACTTTTGTATAAAATTGTCAATATTTAGCACTTGACTGTTTGAATTTTCTGTACTGTCTATTCTAGTATCTTTTTGCTGATTATAAGTTCAGTGCCCAAATATTATGCTGATATAAATTTTATTGGCTAAGGGAGATTTAGTGAAGTAATGTGGTGAATTGTATTGATCCAGAGCTGATTCTGTCTTCCAAAGAAATTGCATAGCTTCCTTTTGCTTGTATTCAGTTAACATTGTAATAATAACTTCTGCATGATACCCTGGAATACATGCTACATGTTGATTGTGATCTTCAGTTCACCTGTTTAACTTCTGAAATCGGCACCAATTCAGACATTCTTGCTTTAGCTTATTCTGAAAAGATGATCCATGTATAAAAACAAGATCAAAAAGTTTTTTGTGGAATTGTCTTGTCAATACCTCATTTGTGTCATTTATAGAAAAAGTGTCTCTAGGTTTCTGTGCTTATAAGTATACTGACAATTAAGAGGAATTAAACTCCTAAACTCTGCTTATGTGTTGGAAATTTACAGACAATTTCTAAATATTTCTTCATAACTTGAGTCTGTTTATTGACTGAAAATACAGTTAAAGACTGTTCTGTCTACTGACAGTGCACGTTCATATTGAAACAGAATTATTTAATGGAGTCTATTTGTTAATAGTTATAAAATACATATTGAACAAAATCCTAATATAAGTATGGGAACCTTAGCAGTAGTAGCAAGCTATTCTCATGTAGTTAGTAGATATGTGTCATGGCAGCAATAAACTGCCTGAAAAAACCTTCTTCTCTTGGACCTTCTCTCACTTTTTGATAAATATTGTCACTCTTGAAATGGTCTCATCTACAATATATGTATCTGATCTTGATTTTTTTTTTTTTTTTTTTTTTTTTTTAAGAGTGAAGATGAAATAAAAACACTGAAGCAACAAAAGAGTAAGTGGGCAAAATAATTGAGTTCATAAAAACTTTGTTTGCTAAGGTTGACAAGGTAACGGAGGACACATAACTGTAAGTTTACATATATCAGGAGGATAATTGAGTTGCTGCTTGATTCAAACAGCCAGTCTAAACTCTTTCCAAAATACTCACTCACTTTTAAACTGGAAACATTCTTCTCTGGATTCCAGTAACTTAAAGGTAAATGGGGATAGTAAGAGAAAACAAATAGTATGTTTTATATATGTTTTCTTGACACTGACAGTATTTTACATTTTGTAGTTGATGAAGCTTTTGAACGGGAACAGGCAACTCAAGAACTGAATGAAAGCAATGAACAAAATACTGTCTCAGAGGAAGGAGGGGAAGAACGAGAGGAAGAAGCAGTCCCCTTAACACTGGAAGAAAGAGAAAACAAAGATTACCTTAAATCTTTGTTTGAAATTTTGATCCTAATGGGTAAACAAAATATTCCTTTGGATGGCCATAATGTTGATGAGCTTCCAGAAGGTATTTTTACTTCAGACAACTTTCAGGCTCTACTGGAATACAGAATAAATGCTGGAGATGAAGTTCTGAGGAAACGATTTGAGATGACTGCAGTCAATCTTGAGTATTGCTCAAAAACTCAGCAGAAACAAATGCTTGAGATCTGTGAAAGCTGTGTTAGAGAGGAGACGCTGAGGGAAGTAAGAGACTCGCACTTCTTTTCTATTGTCACTGATGAAGTAGTAGACATAGCAGGAGAGGAACATTTGCCAGTGTTGGTGAGATTTGTTGACGATTCTCATAACCTGAGAGAAGAATTCATAGGGTTTTTACCGTACGAGGCTGATCCTGAAATTTTGGCTGTGAAGTTCCACACAACTATTACTGAAAAGTGGGGTCTAAACATGGAGTACTGTCGAGGTCAAGCCTACATTGTCTCTAGTGGGTTTGCTTCTAAAATGAAAGTTGTGGCTACAAGACTCTTGGAAAAGTATCCACAAGCTGTGTATACGCTGTGTTCCTCTTGTGCCTTAAACGTTTGGCTGGCAAAATCTGTTCCTGTTGTTGGTGTTTCCATTGCATTAGGAACAATTGAAGAAGTTTGTTGTCTTTTTAATCAGTCTCCGCAATTACTAGTAGAACTGGACAATACGATTTCTGTTCTTTTTCAGAACAATAAGGAGAAGGGTAGGGAGCTGAAGGAGATATGCCGTTCTCAGTGGACAGGCAGGCATGATTCTTTTGAGGTCTTAGTGGACCTCATGCAAGCATTGGTACTGTGCTTGGATGCAGTAAGCAATGACTCATCCATTAGGTGGAACAACTTTATTGCCAGTCGAGCATTTGTACTTTCAAGTGCATTAACAGATTTTGACTTCATTGTCACCATTGTAATTCTGAAAAACATTCTGTCATTCACAAGAGCATTTGGAAAAAATCTCCAAGGACAAACATCAGATGTGTTCTTTGCAGCTAGCAGCTTAACAGCAGTGTTGCATTCTCTGAACGAGGTGATGGAGAATATTGAAGTTTACCATGAATTTTGGTTTGAGGAAGCAACAAATTTGGCTACAAAACTGGATGTACAAATTAAACTCCCAGGAAAGTTTCGCAGGGCACAGCAGGGGAACTTGAACGTTGAGGTAACATCAGAAAATTACTACAAAGAAATCCTTAGTGTCCCCACAGTGGAGCATATTATTCAAGAATTAAAAGATATATTCTCAGAACAACATTTAAAAGCTCTTAAGTGTTTATCGTTGGTGCCCTCAGTCATGGGGCAACTCAAATTCAATACGTCTGAGGAGCATCACGCTGACATGTATAAAAATGACTTGCCTAACCCAGACACGCTTTCTGCTGAGCTTCATTGTTGGAGAATCAAGTGGAAGCACAGAGGAAAAGATATTGAACTTCCAGCTACTATTTATGAAGCACTTCACTTGCCTGACATAAAGTTTTTCCCTAATGTTTATGCATTGCTTAAAGTATTATGTATACTTCCAGTGATGAAGGTGGAGAAAGAAAAATATGAAATGGGACGAAAACGCTTAAAGGCATATCTGAAAAACACCTTGACAGAGCAAAGGTCAAGCAACCTAGCTTTGCTGAACATAAACTTTGATATAAAACATGACTTAGATTTAATGGTGGACACTTACATTAAACTCTATCCAGATAAAGTGGAATTTCAAGAAGACTTTATTCCCTCAAACAACTCTGAAGCAACAGAAGATGCTTAATTTTTTTAAGCTGTAGCCAATCTGTTGAAACAGCCTTTTCTTAATCAGGTTTCAATGCTGAGGAAAAAAACTGTGAAATCTAAAAAGTCACTGCAATTTTATTTCCATTTTAGGTCTCAGACTGAAGAAGCTGTGGTCAGTGACCCAAATCACATTTTGTTAGTCTGCATTAAATGTGTTATGCCTGAAACCAAGCCTGAAAAGAAGCCCATGCTCTTGGCAGAGGTGCTTTCTATATCTGATTGACTTAACTAGGTGCTTGTTTACCTTATTGCATCTTGGAAAAAGTACATTGTGATTGTAGATCTGATGGGGCTGTTACGTATTCGTGAATTAGGATAAGAAAAAACCCTCAAAAGGTTAAAAAGTTTATAATCCATTTTGGTTCTGTTACATAGGGGTTTTATTCTTTCTGAAAGCTTAAGAAAAAAAAAAAAGTATTTGATGTATATTTAATCAGCATTTTGGAGAGTAGACTCTGCTACTGCACGATCCCGGTGCTGTGGACTGTTCTCGGTGTAAAGTGAATGTTAGTGGTACAGAGGTACATTTACGGTTTCGTTGGAAGAGTCAACCTCTTTAATCTCTCGATGACTGTTTACATTCCTTTGTGTGAGACACACAACTTTTTTGTTTTCTTTAGGTTTTTAACAGGCATGGCAGGAATACTGAAATTCTTAAAAGACACTAAAATCTTAAGATTTATTCCACAAACATTTAAATCTGCTCGTTCCATCCTGACTGACACAAACCCATGCATCTTACTGTCTATTTGTAACTCACCCAAGAAAGATTAAAATAAGAGTTTGTTGTTTGTTTAGAAGTAAGATTGAAAATATTGCTGTTATTTTTGGCAAGAATAAAACATTTTTGTACAGTTTATTGCAGTTTAAAATAAAATGTGAATTGCTTTTTACATAGTATTGAATTTCTTAGTAAAGCTGTGCCTCTTTGAGAATGTATATTCTTTTGTAAGGTACCTTTTAGTTTTGGCAATTTTTTCTCTGCTATTTTTGCAATTCTAGTGAGTGGCATTGTCTTAAGACACAGGAAACTGTGTATTAGCACCTCTGTATGTTTTGCTGAAGATTTTTTTACAGTATTTTGGGATAGCACTAAATAGAGCGCTTTTAATTGTGGAAGTTCTGTCTAACTGAAACAGTTAAGTAGGTTAAATTTGGAATGGTGGAAAAGTTAACTTTTGCAGCTGTCCTGATGCATGCCATTTTAACTTATTTACAGTTGTCCTTTTATGTACTTCTTGGTTGCAGTGGGAAAGGTCCCCAGCAACAGAAGATGGAATGATTGTAGAGACTATGACAAATACAATTCTTAATGTTCTAATGCAGACAAACAATAAGAATAAATTTGAAAAAAGCCCCAACATTTACTAAGTAAGCATAGATATTAAAGTGGCTATGTACATCTTAAGAAATGCTTTCAGGATATTTTATTTGCATTGGAGCCATAAAAATACTCTTAAAGTTACCTTTTCTTTCCACTGTTACTTGTATATGCTTTCTGGCATGCTTTCATATTAAAGCAATTGTTACCTCAATAAGTAAAAAATGTTTTAGCTAATAGCTCGTTCTGTTCCTCTGAATATATGACAATAGCCAAAATGTATGTTAATGCTACTTTAAAAAAAAAAAAAAGGCATTTTTTAATTAGAAGTCATATGGAAAATTGTCTTTTTTTTTAAAAAAGATCTCCATTACAATTTTAAGTAATTTATTAAATAAATAAAATCTTTCCCATCCTAGGAATGACTGTGAGTTCCCCTGCTAGAAACAACAATGTGAGATGGTTGTGACCTCTGAGGGTGTGAGCCCCATCTCAATAAAGCCGGGTTGGGTGAGCCCAGGCTTCCAGGCATAATTGGAGAAGGAAAATTGACACCCAGTGCCCTATAATTGGCCAAAAAGAGCTGAAGACTCCTTTCTGACTGTGTAAATGAGATCTTTTTGACCGATGTACTGAGACAAATTGAAGAAGGGAAATGCAGTAAGACACTCCTTTAGCTCCTGGAGCTCGGCTGCGACATACCGTTGTGACTAGCGTTGCTAATTAGCTAGCTCCCAGAGCCTTGGTGGCTCGATGTGCTCGAGTTGTGCTGCCTGTCACGGGGATGCTGAGGTTGTCTGTAATCGGTCAGAAGCTCCTTGTTTAGCCTGTCTGAATTGTCCTGTTGGTAAGGAATGCCTCAATTTTTAGGCATGTCAGTGGGTCACTTAAGTAGCAGGTACTGTGCATGGTGATGGCTTGGCGGGATGCGGAGGAGCAAAGGAATAGCAGATGGCAGTGGTAGGTATCCCTTTAACGTGAGGGATTTGTGTGGAGGAAAACCATTTACTGAAACTATAGTGGCTCCTGTCTTACTTCAGGGGGTGCAGGAAAAGGATGGGACTGAAGTGGAATACAGTAATACAATTTTAAAGAACACACCATTGTTAGAGCAGGTCAGAGACTGACAGAGAAGGGTCTGAAAATGGGATAAATAATCACTAAAGATAAACTTTGATTCCAGGTTTTTTAAACAGATTCTTCAGACAGAGGGAATTATCATCTTAAATATCCTGCCAGTCCAGGGCAGTATGTATTTCCAAGGTGTATCTGAGGTACTTGCCTTGCTTTGACCTGTCTTTTTGACATGTTTATGTAATGAATCAGTATGTCTGTTTTATTTATTTTAAGTATCACTGCTGAGATATAAATAATTCTAGTGAAAGTGGATTTTCCTTAGCTGCTCAGCTGTTGTGTTCTGTGAAAGTAATGCTTGTCTTAATACACAAACTCTATTTCCTTTTCCTATGCACAGATCTCCTGTTAGAAATCACTATTGCTTTTTCAAAAAGTAGCATGTAGCTTGCCACCTCCTGTAGCGTTATTTCTGTTGTTGGCTGCAGAAATCCTGTAACTGCTTATTTGGCTACCAGGATCTGCTGTAAAGAAGCAGAGCACCAGAACCACTTAAATATTCTGGGTGCAGCTCTCCCGTTCTGTGCCCCCCGCCCCACCCGCCACACTGTTTCTGTGCAGCACTGCAAATCTCAGAGTTGCCAGAAACATCCCAATTACTCCGAGAAGATGAAAATAAATCTCTTTACTGGATCTGTTTCAAGAAACAGTTGCTAACCTAGAATAACAATAGGTGTTATCCTAAAGTAGGCTTAACATTCAGTAATTTCCAGACCTCTAATGCTTCCTACTTTCCCTAAGGAAAACAGTTCTTACAAAGAATAGCAGTCTTCCCAACATTTTGCGTAGGTATAAGTAGTGAGGCATCGGCAAAAAAAAAAAAAAAAAAAAAAAGTGGAAGTTTTAGGAAGATCTACAGCAGTTTGAAAATATGTGCATGTTCATTGTAAGTTTTATTTACTTTGCAAAGTAACACTGTTAATCAAATAGAATTCAATATGCATGTTCCATAATGTAGTAATTGTACATTTTATTATTGCCATAGTTGTCCAATGTTTCTATTTATTTATTTTTGTGTAGCAAGCTTGCTTTTTTTTCTTAAAACCATGCCTGTGTGTCTTCTGTTTTATCTGGCAACAGTTATCCCTGGGCGTGTCTTTGAAGGGAAAACAGGTCCTAGTAAAGTTTGTTCAGTGAGACTGAGAAGCAGCTGTGTGTCAGTGACAGAACAGGTACCCACGGAGCCCCTTATTCCTCTGTTTTGTGGTGTCCCAAAATGCGAGAGGGACCTTTTATAAGGGCATGTGGGGTTGGGTCGAGGGGTAATGGCTTTAACCTGAAAGAGGACAGATTTAGATTAGCTGTAAGGCAGAAATTGTTCCCTGTGGGGGGGGTGAGGCGCTGGCCCAGGGTGCCCAGAGCAGCTGTGGCTGCCCCCTCCCTGGAAGGGTTCAAGGCCAGGTTGGATGGGGCTGGGAGCACCCTGGGCTGGGGGAAGGTGTCTGTTGTGGCTTAAGCCTAGCCAGCAAAAAACCCCATGCAGCTGCTCGCTCGCCCTCCCTGGCCCAAGGGATGGGGTGTGGAATTGGAGGGGTAAAGGGAGACTCGTAGATAGAGATAAAAAAGTTTAATAATTGTAATAAAATAAACCAATAACAATAACAGAAAGTAGAAGCGGATAATGCACAATGCAATTGCTCACCACCCACTGACAAATACCCAGCCTGCTTCTGGCTAGTGATCCCTAAATACCCCGATCCTACAGTCTCAATCCCAGAAGTGAGAGAACGCCCCCTTTCCCATCCACCTCTCCTTTCTATACTGAGCACAACATTACACTATATGGAATGTTTCACTGTCCGGTGCTCTGGCCGTGCTCCCTCCCAGCTTCTTGTGCACCTGCACACAGGCAGGACATGGGGAGTTGGAGAGTCCTGAAAATCTCAGCAACAACTGAAAACATCAGCGTGTTACCAGCATTCTTCTCATACCAAAGCCCACACTGAATCCGAAAAACAGCACTGTTCTAGCTACTAAGAGGAAAAAGTAACTCTATCCCAGCTGAAACCAGGACAGTGTCTCTGCCTGTGGCAGGGGAGTTGGGAATAGATCATCTTTAAGGTCCCTTCTAACCCAAACTGTTCTGTGATTCTAAATATGTCAGGAAGTAACTGACTGCCTGTGTGATTTTATAGTAGAGGATGCTCTTGTGTTGCAGTAGTTACTGCACAAGCGTCTTGCGTAAGGCTCCCTGTGACTCCTCGCTCACCCCCACGCATATTAATTGACATCAGTACTCTTTAGGACTAAATTAGTTTCCTAGTTGTAGAACTGGGGTTACAGACTGCAGGATGGCGTTTGCTGTCCCCCAAAGCCACCTGTGCTATCCGCAGACCTCCCACCAGCCCTCACACGAATCGTGGCCGCGTGCTCCACCAGCAGCAATGCTATAACGGGACACTGGTGGGGGCAACATAGGATCCTTCTTGGTGAGAAGTGCAGCTGTGAGCCTGCAAGCACACCATGGGCTTCCCTTCCAGGGGTTAGAAGAGAGGGTCCTGTGGCAGCTCTAGCTTTACTACAAGGCAATACTATTACTATATATTACTACTGAGCAATACTGCTTAACATTTCAAAACAGATCCCTGTGAAAGCCAGGGCTGGTGGCAGTTCAGCCCATCTGCCAATAGTTTCAGCTGTCTCATTGTGTCTCTCATAATTTTGGATTATCTTTGCTGGTCTATAGTTAGAGCTGGGACTACACACATGACTGCTAGAACTTGAAAACTCGGCTTCTGTCGCCCCTTCAGGCAGCAAATGCCTGAGGATCTGAGGAAACGACTGTCGTTTCTTGCTCCTGGAAGAACCTCTAGAAGGTCTACTCAGCCACAACAGCACCTCTGGCATGGCCCGCAAGCCTCGGTGGGATTTTCTAGCTGGTAGATTCTGTCAACTATGCATCTACCGTGAACAGGATGTGGTGTTTGAAGAACTCACCATCAGCACCTTCCTTTTTTTGTCCTCACTCCCAGAGCAGAACTTCATGCTTCATGGCTATTTCCCAGTGAAGAAACAGGGCACGTCTAGTTGGAACCTGCTAACTTAGTGAAGGAGAGGTGTTTATGAGCTATTGGGAAGGAGGGGTCATGGGTTTGGGTCATGAGGAGGGTGGGAGATCCATGAGAGAGTTGGTCAAGGGCACCGGTTCGTTGGTAATGTGATGCTCCAAGTCTGCATACTACATAAAGCCAGAGCTAAGCCCAGATGAGGGCCTGGTCTTCTCCTCCAACCCCATCTGCCAGCCTGTGGTGATGTTGGGCTGAGCAGATGCAGGCTGGAGGGCTTTGTGCTGCTGACAGAAGGGACACCTCACACAAACCATGGAGGAGAACCGGCTGCTGCAGGTCCACCATCGCGCAGGCGGCCAACTGAGGGCACACTTGACCTCCTTCCTAAGCTGGAGGACTTAACACGTTGAAGGTGAATCATCTGTTTTATTAAATCAGAGGCCACTTCCAAGGACTGCAGCCCAGTGATGCCACATGTTGTACACAGCCTGAAAAAAGTATTTGTGGAGAAATAGGATCCATATGGGCAGATCCGTACTGGTGAGCATGTCCTGGTGAAGAACGGCCTTGGGTAGCTGCCTGCAGAGATCAGGCTTAGCAGGATTCAGGCCTTAACTCTTAATTTATGGGGTTGAACAGCTCTCAAGAAGAGGGAGGGATCTGTAGGAGGTACAGGGTAAAGTGGACGGTGCTGTGACATGAATTTCACCCCCAAGGAGTGAAGCTTGCTGCCTTTGCCTTGCTGTGAGGCTCTGTGCTCTAGGAATATGCAGGAATATCACGGTCTGGCCTGAATTCGTCCCTGGAGGAAAGAGACAGATGATATCATTGTTGGAGTTGTTTGGACATCATAAAGGTACTTACTGAAATGAGAAAAATATGGTTTTAATTCCTTTTTTAATAATAAAAAAGTAACAGAAAGCTATGAGTGCCAGGAACCTGACTGAAAAAAAGTCTTTGTACCCTGGAGGACTTCTCTTTGGCTAATGAATAAGCACTTCTAGGTCACTTTTTTGGTTCATCTTTTGTGTGTGCATTTATCTATATAAAGTCTGCAAAGCCAGATGAGGTTACTTGTTTGTCTTGCAGATGTCAACTCTGCTGAGCAATGCTTTGATTAAGAAGAAGCACACCCAGCATGAAAGGCAGACGGCTTATTCCTGGGAGACTTTGTCCACACCGTACACAGCTCCTCCTGAACCCTGTACCCTAAGATCCAAGTGCACAACTGTTAAATTAGCAAAATACATGAACCTAAACACATGTTAATTATTAGATAGTTTCCACTCCACTCTGAAAAGATTAAGTATGCAACTGAGCATTGACTTTAAGACTTTCTAAGTACACCGTACAAAACTACACCTTCCAAATCAGTGTCGTGCAGAAGGCAGGGTACCCTGTTCAGTGTCTGCAGAGACGGCAGAAAGCTTGAAGGAATTACTGCTTGACAGGTGAGCAGACCTCTCTTTGTTTCGCTGTTCTTATAAACTTTAATCCCTGTAAGTGTATCGTTGTTGCAGAAGTTGTGTTTATTGAGGAACCTGTGGCTTCAGTGTAGGTTTTGGCATATGTAAAGGCACCCTTCTGTGTTATTATGAAAGCTGGATTTGGAAAGTACTTGTAATACATACAATTTAACATCAGGTATTCCTGTATTTTCCAGACTATTTTGTGTTCTTACTCTAACAACAGGGGATAATGGAACAGATTCGCAACTCTAATCCTGATTCTTTGCACCTTTCAGGCAGGACAATACAGCTAGAGCCTGGATGGGTTTTCCATCTGAGAGTGAACCGTTGCTCCTGGGAAACCCATCAGGGGGGAAGAAAAATGCTGATGCAGCCATTTTCTGCACTATTTGCTTCTCCATGGTATGCATAAGCTGCTGCACACCTTGCCGCTACACAGTCCTGCAGGTCCCACCACTCTTCTTTTCTCCCAGCACTGAATATGCAAAGAGCTGCAAGGAGGACAGGTCTTTCCAGGGCTGGGTGCTATTTTTCTGCCCCTATATGGCCTATAGTTTTATGCCTAACTTGCTGTTCTCGAAAGATCATGTTTTTCAGAGGTCAGTGTTCTTGGATGCCTGTATTTTGTATTTCTCAACTGGAGATACATTGAAAGGCTGTGGGTTACACAAAGTGTTTAGCATTACCCTTTTCTGTGGAAAGGAGCTTTAAAGCAGTGTCAAGCTTGGCATGCACCATTAAAGGCAGGGAGAAGCACAGAATTTAAAAATCTCCATTCAGGAACAAAATTCAGCATCTGAGTAGAGCGCTGGGGCTGTATTTGTTTAGCCTTGCATTCCCCAGGTGGCTTTCAGTAGATGCTGTGACAATGAAATCTTTCTAAACAATTTTAGTTTGCCTTTTTTGATACATCCCCTCATTTTAATTGTGATTTGGAGTATAGGAAAACCCCACTGTGTTCCATTTCTGCTATTAAATATTACATGTGCTATATTTTTTTCTCCTGTATTCGATTTACTTTCCCCTTCCCAAATTCAGGCCAACAGCCCCCCATTTTTTTTGTCTGCAAAGTTGCATTCTCAATTCCAGTTCACATGTTAGTCATTGCTTCTGACATTTAAGAGACTCTTCTATTCCGACCAGGACATAGTGCAAGATTTATTGGGTTAGTTTTACTGTTTAAACAAACAAACCATCCATTTTCTCACATAGCCTCCTGCTTCTCCCCCCATCCTAAAATGCTGCTTTTATGGATCCCAATTGTAGAAAAGCAGCAAATTCCTCTTCACTTTTCTTCAAATACCAGTATTCTTCAAATATTAAATAAAGATTTGTGCTTTCCTTCTGTAACCTTGGCTATGCAGGGAGCCCAGCCAAGGGAACAGTCTTCAGGGAAAAGGTGACCTAAAAACAGCTCAAAATGATGAAAAAAGATTCTAGACTTTACACTGGAGTGTCTCCTAAGTGTCCCCTCAGGCTCAGGAAACAACCATTACTACAGTATTGTGTTTTAATCAGTAATCTATGATTCTAAATAACATAACCCTCAAGGGATGCTTTACGCACTGGCTGTAGCAGCCAGTAGAGTCAGGATCCACCTGCAACAGCTACTTATTCTTCTTACTCTTTCTTGGATTGACCAGCTCGTTGTTGGTACAGTCATTACCCGTTGTTTAATTAAATACATAGCAAGCCATCACAGATGGCTAAAAAGCTGCAGCATTTCCACTGTTTCAAGGCCAGGTTGGACAGGGCTTTGAGCAACCTGGTCTAGTGGAAGGTGTCCCTGCCCATGGCAGGGAGGTTGGAACTGGGTGGTCTTTAAGGTCCCTTCCAACCCAAACTGTTCTGATTCTGTGATACCATTTCTTTTCTCACAGATCAAGAATGTTCTGAGATGTGATGGTTACATGGGCAGTCAACTGCTGAGCACGCTTAGCGGAAGACGTTCTAGCAATGAGGATTTGTGTTAGATACCAGACTGTATGGATGCACACTTTGCTGTTGGATCAGGTCATATGGATCCACACACTTTTTGCTATTCACACTTCTTTATCTTCTCAGCACTCTCAGCTTTTAAAATGCTGATTTATATCATTATGCTCCACACCCTACTACTCTACATGAATGGTCGGTAAATCTTGCTGATCGTGGCCTGCTTTGATGTCGTGCACATCTCTGGTCTTTGCAGGCAGACTTCACGCTGTGCTCTGCCCGTGCTCCAAGCAGACTGGGAACCAGGAACCTGCCATTGAAAGCAGGACCATTGCACCCTCCTGGAGCTGAGGAGATGGCTCCAGGATTCCTTGTTTAGGGACACAGGTGGACTCACTTTCTTTTGTATGCAAAAGACCGTGTAGATATTCATATGACCCCATTTCTGGAATATTTTCTATGTCATTGATCTATTTATTTTTATAAAATCTCTGGGATATAAGGCCCAGTTATCAGATATCTGAAGTGACTGTGGCCTCCATCTGGTCACATGAACAATTTGCAGTGAATCGGGACACAATGTCAAGGTCCTCAGAACCCTGCCTGGTGCTGTTAAACAACGTCTCTAGCCCAGGAGACTTACAGATATGACATGTTGAGAGACAGCAGAAACAAGAGAAATGGTACTTAAAGAGGTAACAAGGGTGAGATAGTTTGGGGTAAATAAACCTACAGACCATGGTATTCATAAAATCTAAGAAGACAACCCCTGCTAAAATCGGTGTCCATTTGGATTCACAATTTGTCAGCAGTGGTCAAGGAAGGATCACCAGCAGAGAAAGAATCTTAGAAGCTCATTCCATGTGCTTTTGCTTATGTAGTCATCATCTTCTCCCATAACAGCACCGTCTCCTCTTGCAGTGACAGCAGTTTATGAACAGTTCCACTTCACGTGTTTCTCTTCACGCCGACACTTGCGCCCTGAGCCTGAGCATCTCTGCAGAAAAGAAGGTGGGAGCAGGTTGGAGACAGGAGTGTGAGTGTAAGGAAGGATCATAGATGGGTAACATCCATTCAAAATATTAATTATTCACAGCTGACTCAGAAACCTACCTCCTGTGCTTATCTAATTACAAAAAATTAATATAGTAATTTCTTCCTTTACAGCAAATCAGTATTTCCTGAAGTAATTGTGATACTTTCCCTGAGCTGAGCAGAGCTCCACAAGGATTTTCATTTACAAACAATTTGGTGATATCTTATTACATGTAAGAGTTGTGTTAGGTCAGATAAAAATGTGTCTTGCATTCCTTGCTTGTCCCAGAGCTGCTGCACAGTAGATGTTTCAATGTGCAAGAGGCATAAAGAGTTATGAGTATGCAGTTTTAGATTTATTTTTATTAGGGATATTTGAATATCTTGTAGCCTTTACAGAGTAACCATTTCTCCTGGGCTGGGAAAGAATTTTGGAACAGATAAAATAATTGCTATTTTTGATTCACCAATAATCCTGAATTATTAAAACAAAAAAGATATCTTTTAAACATGCAGTCATAATCTGGTGTGAAACATAATTTTATAAATTTGTAATCCTCTCAAAATTAAATTGAAGACAAATTAAGAAAAATTTATGTGGTTAGATATCATCAAAATAAATTATTTCATCTTAAAACCAGAGTTTCAGTCATCCTGGATGAACCATGAAGGAAAACAGAGCAATTCACAGATCATTTTCCCAGTTTACAGAAAGTTTCGGTTGAAAAACTTGGGTGAGTACTATATAAAATCATGTCTGTACCACCCCAATCCACCTCATTTTCATAATAGATAAAGACAAATTAAATCTTCCTTTTGTTTTGTTTTGCTTTTCAGGTTATTTAATTGCTCATCTAATTAGAGCGAGTGCACAGCTGAGCAATGAATGAGCAAATCTTTTGTCTAGGGTTGGGGTTTTTTTGCTTACTTTTATAGATAAGTAACAAGTGTTACTGCAGCAGGGTGAGGGGAAGAACATTTCTTGCATTTGAGCAACTTGGCATTCCTTTTCCACATGGAATAAAAATATGCGTTGTGTTACAGAGCAGTCACCTTAGACCTGACATTCTTACGTTTCCTTCCTGTATTAGAAAAAAAGCAATTTCTCACTAGGAATGCAAATTGGGCAAAGAAACTGGTTTCCACACAGGTGAGATCCGAGGTAAATGCAAAATGATTGTGTATGTGCAAATTTCCTGGAGTCCTTGAGATCAGTGTGTTTCAGAACAGACTTTCCAGATGCTGCAGTTAAATCCTGAAAAGTTGTTCTGGAAAGTTATCCCACATTTATGATTCAGTACAAGCTCAGCAGAACTAAGTGGGAAATTGTGGCTTTTTCTGTGCTCTCAGCACTTCACTATATTTGTGTCTAATACGTAAAAATTATGTTCATAGGGTCATTGGGTGACATCATTATCTCTTTGCCACTTCTTAATACTTCAGCTTAAGCATTTGGCTAACTGCTCCTGAGTGTGCAAACTCACATTGCGATGCAGGGAGTTATTAAAATGAAACCATCATTGTGTAATAAATGACATTTTAATGCTCAATCCTACAGGTGCTTGGAAAGGACACCTATTTTGCAGCAACCTCTGAAGTATGCCAGGCACTGCACAAGTGTGGTACTTGGAAGCCAAAGGGAGCAGTGATGTGTTTGACAGCTCTAGCTTGCTCTTGGTTTTATTTGCTTTTACTTTTGGGAATAAACTGCGCCCATATCCCATTATGAATGAAAAATGACGTGGTGATTCTCTTTGTTCTTTGCAAAGTGTCGCTCTCTCTTACCCGATCGGGGTAAGAAATGGGAACGGAGATGGGGACTGCTGATGTGACCTTGGCTGCTCCCTAAAGAGCTGCCAGTACCTCGCAGAGCTTGGCTCCCTCTCCCTGTGCAAGCAGAGATGGGGCATGATCTACACATCTATTCCCACATCCTCCACCCATGCATGGTGCTGGTGAAGGAGGAGAGGTTCACCAAGAGGGTACCAGCTCCCTTGCACTGCCATGGAGACATCTCCCATCCTCCTTGACTCTCTGTCCCTAGCAGGAGGTCCTCCAGATCTCACAACCCACCCTGTCTTCAGCTGCATATCCAGCCACCTCATGAACATATGATATCGTGTGATGGATGTGGCAGAGACCGGCATGTTTGGGCTTGGGCAAAGCACGAGTGACTGCTGCTAAGCTGCCACTAAAGGAAGTGTCTTCTGAAAGTGGTTTCCCTCATCCAAGCAGGATGCTGTCACCCCCCTGCACCATCTCAGCGTGGGAGAGCGGACCCAGCGCTGTGCTGCTGGTGTAGCAGAGGATGCACCACCACGGGAGGGCATGGAAGGACCAAAGGAGCAAATACCATGCGTGGTTTGGGCTATTCCTCCTCATTTTTCTCCCCATTGCCTTCTCAACAGCAGTTAGATCGTTAAGTGCAGGATTTTGTTGAATGGTCACAGGGAACTTCAGCAGAGCCCTTCCCTGTGTTTTTTTTTTTTTTTTATCTCCTAAACCACCAGGATCCCAATTTATGTGTGACTTTTCCCGTAATGCACTCCAGCAGAGTTACTTTGATCTTGCCCAGTGGAAGGATGGTCCACAGACCTCAAAATCTGTTTGCTCAGGTGTGTGTCCATTTTTTTTTTTCTCTTCTGTACAAACCCCTTCATTTCTCAGGTTTTTTTTTTTTTTTTTTAAACAAGAAAGATTAGTCAAGTGAATTTCCACAACAGGTTTTATTTGGCTCCAAGTTCAGCTTTATTGTGGTGCTGCTGCTGATCCTTGTATTTTCCTTCTACAGAGTGGTTGTGACAGGTTGGAGCACCTAATTTGTGCAAGCAGACAGCCCAGAAAATAAGGAAAATGCAACAGCTGGAGAAATCCAGCTCTGAAGGCTGGAATGGTTTCCTCGTGCAGATTTCCCCAAATCACAGCTAAGAAGGGGCATGGCTTGCTGAGAAAATGTGTGCCCTGTAAAATAAAAGGATTAGGAAACCACTTTATAGCTTGTGAGATTTATGGTTTCAGAACAAATGGCTGTAGTTCACTTGGCCTGCAGCTCTAAAAGAGGCCAAAACAAACTGCTTTAAAGCTTTGGTTCAAAAGGAAGGCTCAGATCACCCCTCACGTGGGTCTTTGTAAATGAAGGGGATACTGGAAAGAGTCTTGTGTGTCCTGCAGCACCTCTAAGCTACCACTTTATGTTGCCTGAATGTGGTAATATTGAAAGGTAAATTTATTCCAAATGTCCTAACACAGTGGAAATGACAACCTGGAAACACAATGTTTTTAAACTATACATTACGGGAAGAATTGCAGTGGAAAAGTGTGATGTGACCTTTTTTCCTGTCTCTTGGAGAAATACAAGCACAAGGCATGGCATCGCCTCGCTCTGTTGAAGAGAAGAATGGAAGTTGTTTTGGGATTAGCAGCGCCAAAGAAGCTTCATCTCAGCTTGATTTGTGTTTCCAAGGGGAGCTTGCTGGTGTGGATTCTCTGATGCCTGATAAAGGGTGAGCCCACATCCAACTGTTTCCCATAGTGAGGGGAACGTAAGGGTTCCTGTCTCTTGCAGCTCTGTAGGACCTGTCTTCTTTCCCTGTATTTGTATGAAGTCAGCCAGTTGGTTCAAAGCTACTAGTGGAAGGCTGGATAAGCTCACACAAATACCCCAGCACAATTACAGGGTTTTAAAAATTCTTTTTCTTTTGGAAACTGGGCTAAAAATATCAAGTCAAAGATTAGCATATGCAAGAGCATGCAGAGCCATTAACACCATTCTTTCTGGAAACCTAGTTTATTCTAGCAGACAAACAAGTTAATTAATTTACTTTTTTTTCTGTTGAAAACCAAGGTATATTAGCATTCTTTCTGGTTTTAAATGTGATACCTATAATAGAATTGGATAACATACTAAGGCCTAGAGGAGTAAACTTCATTATTCCCAATAAGCAGCTCAAATTGAATTTATTCTGAAGGATTCAGTCTCCCAGCCCAGTCACATAAGGACTCGCTCTAGCGTGACCAGAGTGATTCTGGTGTAGGGGTGTTTGTCCCTGTCTGATTGCTTCAGATTCGTTCTTGACACTGGGAGCCCAAAAGGAGTCCCAGGCTGCTGACAACATTTATCAAGCCCAGCTGCCGAGGAAGGATGCTGATTGTAGGCAGTCCATAGTGTGTCATGGAGAAAACATTTCCTTCTTCTATGCTTTCCAAATCACTGAGGTCCTTCTGTGCAAACAGAGACAATGCTAAAATCCTGCTTGGCAGCCTTCAGCATGGCCCTACGGAGTCGTCTGCCTACCACAGAGAGCCACCTGCACTTAAATATATTCACCTTATTTGCATTAATCTAAATGTGCTCAGGAGCAGTAGGGATGTGCAAGGCAAGCCAGGAAGGAGAGCATCTGTCACCGGCAAATGCGTCCAGATTTTCTAATGAGGCTGGTGATCACGGATGCCTCAGGTTTAAGCTGGTAAATTTGCAGCCTTGCCCAAAAGGCTTTCTAGCGGGATGTTCATGGCCAGTGCCTTTGAAATCAGGTGCCACCCAAATGTCTTCTGTCATATAATTTCAGATTTCTCAGTACTACAGACATTCTGAGAAATCGTGGCGCTGAAAGACCATCAAAGGGACTTAAAAATTGTAATAATTGGGTTTAGTGGATTAGAAATTAGAATAAAATTCTTGCTTACTCACCTTTCAGTAAGTGGTTGTATGCTTTGGTGCTCATATTTAAGTAATTAGCCAAATGGCCTGATTATGAAGGTTCAGAGATTGTCTTGACTCTCCCATGCAGATAGCCTTGCTTTTTGGACTGAATTTTCACATTTTTTAAACAGTGAAGAGCAATAATTTGGGAGCTCAAACTGATGCCAAGGAGCCTTGTTAAACCCGTGAGTCTTCTGCTCTCTGGCCAAGCGTTTCCCTCCACCTCGTGGGTTGACACTGAGAGAGCAAGTCCAGTAATTATGAGAGAAGAGAAGGAAGAGGTTCCTGGGAACAGCAGCCAAGTCTGTCCTGAGGAAGTATTTAGGGCTTGATCTGTTGTGGATTTGAGCTCTTCAGGCCTGCACTGAAATGAAGTATCAAGTGACAAGAGCCACATTCACTAGTTCCTACATTACAGCAATAGTGCAGAGAAAAAGAAATCTTCCCAGTTCTGTGAACTAAATAGTTACTTTTAAATTTATCTTCCCTGTTCCCAAAAGAGAAGACACCAGACAACTCCTCCATTGTTTTGTTTTGTTTTGTTTTTTTCTTCTGGGAAATGATGGACATCCTTGGTTCACAGCATCACCAAAATTGCCATTCTGTGTAAAACTGCAGCTCAGTATCTTGCTGCAGACACTGGCCAGACCCAGCACCACAGGGAAAACTGAAAAAATCTCTTTAGGATGTATTATGAGGTGAGATGCCTGAAGGAAAAGCTTTCTCGTGGCCCCTTCCTTCTCCCTGGTAGCTCAAGGTTCAGCCACACACTAAGACATAGGTATTTATAGTCTCCCTTAAGCCTAATATTACTGATTACAGCTCTGGACAGTGTTTTTATCTTTATACAGCTAATCTTTCCTTTGAAGGGTATTGGAACTAACCAGGACCAAGGCATGGACTCATCTACTGTCCTGAAATAATCCAGGTTGTGTAGCTGTGCCTGTTCACCAGTGTGGTTTTGGTCACAATCTCCAACAATTTCCAGGGAGAGCACAGCCCTTGGTTCTCTCTCAGCGGGCAGCATGGTTGATGCCACTGTGTCTTGGTGAGTATTTGGGTGTATGGATGTGGGCTATGATAGGCAAATGGTCTTCCAGGCCAGAAAACAGTCCCTGAAATATCTTATTCACTAGAAGAGATGTGGCCACTAATATTCATGTGGCTTTGAACTGCAGGGACACTGGTTGTCCTCTTGTTCTTGGGTTACTGCCTGCTTACAGAGAAGGACTGGTGGAGTTAGCAGGCTTGGAGACAAGGCCTTGGCAGGGAAGGCAGCAATATTCAGGATGGAAGAAGGTTGTTTTCAACAGGGTGAGTAATTAGCACTAGAGCAGGTTACTAGAAGGCAGGGTGGATGCTTCATCACATGAAGGCTTCAGAGTTAAATTAGATATTTTTCTGTAAGATGATGTTCCAGCTGCGTGCAGATGCATTAGTGGAGACAGGGGGGCTGTGGCTCCCTCCAAATAGCCCTGCCTCATGGGTGCAAGCCTGTGGACTGGGCGCTGTTTGCTGCTCTGTGTGCAGGGTCCCTGCAGTCTGTGTTGCACAGGAGGTCAGGAGAGCCGACAACAGCAGCCCCTTCCAGAGGGGAACATCCTCCTCAGATTCACTTTGGGTGACACCCCCTCGTCCCTGTGAGAAGTGGCCCTCTTTTCCCCGCACAGCCAATGCTTGGCAGACATTTTTTGTGTCTCTTCCTCAGTTGTACTTGGAGGTGGAGAGGACTTTCTCTACAGGTTATGACAAGTCAAAAGGAGAGGAGGAGGAATGACAGTGAGGGGACCAAGGTATTCAACAGAGCACCTACGAACACAGCTGAAAGGCTGCAAACGATTTAAAAATAATCTATATCATTTGCTTAATGGATTTGATGTGGACACTATTGGTAAAAGTAGTGCTTTTCTTTGGAACTTGAAATGTGTCAGAAATCGCTGCCAAAAAAAAACGTGACTACCAAAAAAAAATGAATAAGAAAAAAATCACTACCAAAAAATCATTACCAAAGTTGAAAGAGTACCAAAAAAAAAAGCTCATATTGCCTTCTTTTTCCACTGAATCCTCTAAACCTTTTAATGTTTCACAGCTGGTATGGAGTCACATCAAATATCTGATCCCAACTGCTTTGGAGATCCCTAGCAGTCTCTTTGGCCCAACCAGCGGGTGATTAGGTGTTTCAGTGTTTCACTTTGCAATGCCTAATTGACTTCAGAGCCTAAATTTGGGGTTTCCAAACTGATGTACTCACGTAAGGGCCTGCAGCTCACTGGCTTTCAATAAAGTAAAATATTTAACGCTGCAAGTGGGTCAGCGTGGGACTGCACGCGTAGTTGGGTACCACAGCCCAGGTGATGAACAGAGATTTGCTAAGTTGGATGCGAGGTCACTCACATTAGCTCTTGATTACTTACAATCACATCCTCACACTCCAGTGTTCCTGCAAGTCCTTTAGGTGTTGCAGTACTGAACGTTGCTAAATACACATTAAAATCTGGGCCACATTCTTCTCTGGCTTGAGCAACTGCCTTGTTGTCGCAGCAGTGATCTCCTGCCATTGGCCAAATGTCTTTTGTGAGATGGATTATGTACCCTGCAAAGTCATTATAAAAGTAAAAATTTCTACCTAGACTGGCAGTTCTGTGTTCACATATTTAATCTTTCATTTGCAGCATTGTGTTTAATCCACTGTCTGTGACTATAGAATAAATCCCAAGTAAGGACTACACGCTTTGCCAAAGATAAGCCAGATTTTCACTGCAGGTAAATTGGCAGTATTGCCTGCTCCACTAAGAAACTGAATTTTGCCATTGCTTTGTTACATTCTTAAAGGTTTTTTTTTTTTTTTTTAAACAGCTGCCAAAGCTGAATAGTGGCTGGTTTGTGTCCAGTGAAGAACAGACTTGGACTAAATGGAACAGCTGCACAAAGATGTTCAACATAATAGGTAATGTGAGTCTTTAAACAAAACCCAGTGCCATCAAAGCCAAAATCCGAAAAGCTCTTAACAAAAACCATATTTGTAAAGAACAGATGGAAAAAAAATTGTTCTGAGCTGTATAACAAGATCACATCAATCAGCCCAGCAGCAATGGCATACAGAAACCTTCACACATGACCAGAAAACATAACCAGAACCAGACATGATACCGATATTTCCGACCCCTCAAAAAGCATAGAGTCAGGGTGAACAGTGTCCTGGGAGGCTGAGGGCAGGCAGGAAGCACAGTAGTTATAGAGGTGTTTTATCTCCATAAAGCTAGGCTTTGGGAGATTTAGGAAAGCATCATTCCAATGCATTTTTCAACAGATCAGTTAAAAATACAGCCTTGAGCTCTCAAACGGTCTTTTTAAATGTGTATTAGTAAGCCAGTGATCGTCGCGCTGTCGGAAAGATGAAGCAAAGCACTCCAGTATATTCCCCTGCGTGATTTTATGTTATTTTTGCCACTAGATGTCTCTGCTGGCTTCACAGTGCGCTGGATGAGCCGCTTGCCCTGGAGGACTGGAGACACCAAGGTGGAAATCAAGCTGTGACAAAACCCGCTTGTGACTTCAGCTCCCAGGGGTTTTGCTTCTGATTAATAATATCCTTTGTATAACACAAAGGTAACAGCCAGCTGAGAAAGCTCTCACAATCTCCCCTTTCTCAAGTATCAGAATGGGAATAAGACACTCGCTGTCATCCATCATTGCTGCTAGTTCAGAGCACTTGTTGCCTACTCTGACGTTTTGATTCTCATCCCCTTCCCATCTCCCTGGTGGTCTCTTTGCTTGTTTCCAGCAAGTTTGCTCTCCTTCAATCTCATACGCACCCACGAGTTCTGCGGACTAAGGGCAGTGACAACTTGAAAGCACCCCGTGGCCAGCATGAAGGGCTGTGGGATGTCATGTAGAGCTCAGGATGTCTGAGCAAGGCACCATATTGGTAAGTGCTAATGACAGACATGAGAATGATGAGAAAGAAGTCATAGAAACAACCTGTATGATCAGGTGCGGATGCTGACTCCAAGCTCCTGTACCCCAAGATGTGAGGTGGCTTGAGGTTGGAAACCATGTCAGTTGGTGTCTAAGGTGTGCAGTCCATGAACTGGATTAGATGATGACAGCCGTGGCTGTGTGTCCTCTGGAAGAGGCTGGTTGTCTTCTGCTGGCTCACAGCAAGGTGGACAAGCTTAGTGCATCCTTTGGCCATGGCTGCAGGATCGCCCCCAGGGACTGACAGCTGGCACTGAGAGTTGGGGAACAGTCATGAAATGGAGGTGCTGGAAACTCTAGCAACTTCAATACTATAGCTCTTCAGATGTAAAGGGTACCCGGCTTAGAGGTTAAGCAAAGTGTGCCTGAGGTTGAAGCTCCAGCGGGTTACTCATATTGCCCTTCACACTACAGCAATGCCATGCTTGAGGTTTCTGATGGCCCAAGCAAGAGCAAGCCTGGTGATGCTTTGCACTTGTGACTTCAGCAATCCCAGGGCTGCAGTGGAGGCCACTGCCATTTGCCTGAGATTTGAAACCTGGTCCAAAATGGATTTTTGCCACTGATTTCACTACAGGGACTAGTCCCTGCCTTAAGGGACCTTTTTCCCTCTTGGATAGACATGAGCATGTCCTGGGTAGGACTTGTGGGGGAACATGAAGTCTCAGGGTTATAATTTCTTCACCATTACAACAAATAGATAAACT
Source organism: Tyto alba (assembly GCF_018691265.1). Taxonomy (NCBI): domain Eukaryota; kingdom Metazoa; phylum Chordata; class Aves; order Strigiformes; family Tytonidae; genus Tyto; species Tyto alba. Next base: position 3,591,188 of record NW_024881282.1, on the reverse strand, counting down.
CATCAAGACTTCAAAAAATCGTCATAATTTTCCCTTTTTGCAGTTCACCACTCTCTGTTCCCATTCATTGCTGACAAAACCGGGACGCTTTCAACACCAAATGACACCTTCTCAATTTCACTGTGTTCCCACGACAGTTCAGGGCAGTGTCCAAGGGCAAGGAAATTCCAGGGATGCTCAGAGACCTATCTCAGGGGAGGAGCCTGCAAGAAAATATCAGAGTTCATGTTTTAACAGGCTACCCTCAAGATAATGGTGAGAATTAGAGGCTTTTCTCCCCTTTCCATTATTTAGCTCTGTATCTCTGTAGAAATTATCAGAAGGGAAGTGCTGCATGGGATAGGTGGGGCTTTGACAAACAACAGTATGATATAAATTCTGGGACTGGCAAATATGGCCAACATATCTTCTGAACTCACATGACAGCACACTTGGTCTGAGTTTAAAACCAGTAACTGCAGGAACAGAAGGTGGGATCCAGAGCTCAGGCTGGTCCCCGAGTCTGATATGACATCTCCACATAATAGACCTGAAAATGGGAGGATATGTGTCTCTTTCCTCTCTTTACCTGTTCCCACTACTGGAAAAACTGTGTCTAAAACTGATGTGTGTTTGAGTGCAAATCCCTTTTCTCCTTTTCTCATTTATTCTGTTTGCTTTCTTTGTTATGATTTGGGTCAACAGTAAACCTTGGCATAGTACTGAGTGCTGTTCTGAATTGCAAAGGGATGCTTTCCCACTCTCTGGGTAAGGTAACACACTTCTCTCCATTCCTCAGTTTGACCATCTTAAAGCAGAGAATAGCAATATTGACCAAAAGAGGTTGTGACATTTAAATCTTCGACAATTCCTGAGGAAAGGAGATGACAGTGAACTGCATGAGCTCCTGTGGCACACTGAAGAAAACTAGTAAGATTGTATGTGCAAATTATGCTCTGGCATGGAGTCTGTTTCCAGGAATCCAATAATCAAATATCATACAAAAAAACCTGCCTTAAACTTACGGTTGCATGCACTGACATTAATTATGAAATCAGTTGTCTGTGATTTGCCATGGAGCACTGATAATGACCTTAGCACTTAAAAGGAGTTACATGGGGACTTTTTTTTTTTTTCTCTATTTGAAGTCTGGATGAGTCTAGCTTAATTATCTGATTTGATCTACTTCATCATCCAGCTCATTGACTTTCATTCAGTCATTCTTACAGCATGCTCCAAAGCCTGTGGTGCCTGGACTGCTTTGATCATAGATGGAGACAGGATGTTACAGCCACAGGTATGAAGAAGCCAAATCGGCTCATTACTTCATTAAGTTAGGGCAGAGAGAAGAGCTGGAACCCAAATGGGGTTGTGATGATCTCTTTTTCTAGTCCCTTTCAGCTCATCCATCCAGGAGCTGCCATCTCTCCCACTGACTGCAGACAGATGTTGAATAGGCTTTGTGCAGGGTAGTTGAATGCCTGGATTATTGACAGTACCAGTTGCACAGAAAAGGCCATAAACACAGTGTAAAGGGAAAAAGATGTGAGACTGAGTTTTTCAGTTGGGTGGTTTTTTTTAATGACTTCCTTCTCCCCGTCATAAATAATATAGTCAATTAGGTTTTCATTTCAGTCTTGGTCTCTTTTTGCTTCCAGGTGACCTCCTGAGCTGAATATGAACCCTTGATCCTCACTCATGGGGTGAGGTTGGACCTTGCTTGGCCAGTGTTCACTGATGCAAGCAAATAAAACTCTCTGACTACATCCATACTAATAATCAGCACAGGTCTCAGTTGGCCATGCAGTTAAATTTCATGCATGCTCCCTGCAACAGTTTTGGCCAGTCCCAAACACTCCTGTAGTTGCACGGGCCAGATAGCCTTCCCAGTGACCAACCTGTTCTGGAAAGCGTTAGAGATTAATGATAAAGGTACAGACCCTTCCATCTTATGCGGCCATCAGCCCAGGGAACGGGCCTTAATAATGCTCATTTTGCTGGCATAGAGAGAGTTGAAATACTTAAGTGTCTGATCTAGAAGATGTTCTGGTAAGATGAGCTGCATAGCTCACAGTGTTTCATCTTTTTATGGGTTTGTTCAGTTCTGTCCCTTCCTGCATATGAAGTGCATTTGGGAGCTTAATCCTAAAGCTGGCAAGGGAAGAGATGGGGAAGGAGCCAAACGGGTTTTATTGGATCACTTTTGCTTGGGGATCACGTCTCCGGCTTTCCAAGGACACCTTGAAAGTCGCTGCTTTGCTTGAAGGATGAAGTCAAGGAGTTTGGCAGCAGTTGAGCAATCAGTCATTCCTCTCTGCTTTAAAACTTTCCCTGATTCTTTGTTCCAGTAAGAACCACTGAATTCAAAGTGGGAGATCATATCCAGGGTGGATGCTGAAGGCAAGGAGGCAGAAAAGATTTTGAGTAAAGTTTACAAGCAGCTTCTCAAATGGCTTGAAATTAGTTCCCTTGTCAGTATTTCATTTGTTTCCTCAACCATCCTTCCTTTGCCCTTTAAACTGTTGGTACAGAGAGACAGCTACATCTATACTTTTAAAGTATTTTGTTCTGGTTTTGTACCACATTTTGGGTCAAACCAGAGAAGAGATTGCCAAACTGCAGGTAACCCACATCTTTCAATAAATTGGCCTGATATGAAGAACTTCTTACCTGGTGATTCCTGGGACAGCATTTCCAAACAAAGCAGGTAAAACCGCTTTCCCTAAACTGAATCTTCTTTCTGTAAGAGCAGCCTTCATCCCCAGGCAATTGTAACACCACATCAGAGCCCAACATTCAGCTCCCAACAAACAGCAGTGCTTGCTGAAAGCAAGTAAATATTAGGAGAAAAGAAAAGGAGAGGTGATGGGTAAAGGGGATGGGGAAGACGAGGCAGAATGATAATCAGAATGGCTCTAAGCTGTAAATTGTGTCTTCTCCCAAAAGCCTTCTTTTATGAACAGATGCTGGAGGGAAGTTGAAAAAAATAATACCTGTATCTAGATTTAGGCTACATCAGGTCTCTGAAGTATTTCTTCTACTTGTACTTTACATGTGTTTTATGGTGCCAAGAGCTACCAGTGCCCAGAGTCAGTGATATGTGGACACACAGTCTGTGTGACATTGTCATAAATTAATGGTGATCTTTATCTTATCTCACTGCAGACAAGGGCTGGTGCTGGATCAGTGAGGCAAAGGGAAGTTATCCATGGAAATGCAATCTGCGTGGCTGAACATGGATGAGGAGACAGCAGGAGTGCTGGACAGGTTTGACTGTGCACCACAAATTAGATATGAGGTGAAAAAAACAGTGACATTTTCAGACAATCTCTCCTTGTGCAGTTCAGATGGAATTAAGCTCAAGGACTCATCTGGTGGCAGAAACAGCAGAAGGATGAAGATGAGTGGAAAAAGGTGGAAGTGCTCAACACTGAAGACAGTAGGAGGCAGATAGGACACTTGTACTTTGGGATTCAGGTCAACTTTAGCCATTTTAGGGCTTCAAATAAATACAGGTGACTGGTCCCTCACTGTGACACATGGGAAAAAGTGAGGCATTTCCAGAGGGTGGTTGTAGGACTATGTTAGATAGCCAACTTGGGGTGGGCTTGCTTAACCCTGATGATGCCCCACTCTCCCTTTTCAGGGTGGCAGAGCACTAGGTGACTATCTTGTGCTGGGCTTACGTTAGTGAAAACTGCCCCCCTCACCTCTTATGTAGGAAAAAACAGGAAAATCCAGGCGTGAATGCCCAAGTGACAGCCTGTAAGAGACACGGCCAACAGTCAGCTGCAAGTGTGAGAAGGGTGAGAACAGGAGGCTAAAAGAAGGGCTGCCTGGGGTGCCAAACGGGAGAGATTATTTCAAGTGGATCAAAGGGAAAGGAAGCAGGACATGATAATCTGGGACAATCCTTTTCCAGGATGGGATCTACTGGGCTGCAAGCTCACATCTGCAGCGAAACAACAGGAGCCACAGGGACCAAGTCTCGTAAAGCAGGACTGGATGAAGAAGCAATGCGTGTGCTCTAAGGAGCAGTCCCAGAGCAGGCAGGGGATGTTTGTGTCGAAAACGATCTCCTGCTCTTATTTTGTTGTTGTTTTAGAAGGAATAGTCATCATTTGGAGACTACTGGGACTATTGTCAAAGTAAGGCAGCAATCCATGGAGCAAATCTCCACCTGGCCTTACTAAAGGAGGTGACTTCACTGCAGTGAATAAAGCTGCTGCAGCTTTTTTCAGAGGAGGCTGCGGAGATGCTTTTCAGTGAAAGTGAGTCACGCCATGCATCTGCCTCCCACTCCTGAACCCTCCGGCTCTGGGGACCATGAGATGGCGCAGTTACCCTGGATATCAGATCGCAGCTGGCTGCACACCGGCCAGGTACCTTCCCAAAATGCGTGTCTGCTCCCCAGCTGCACAACTACAACCATGTGTTAAGGAGTGGCTGCTTTATACACTGTTTAGCTACATCACTTAACCACCCCCCCCCCCCCCCCTTTTTCTTTTTTTTTTTTTTGCCTTCTCAGGGAGTCAGTGAGGTGCCACAGGACAAGAAAGAGCAATCAAGTGTAGTGCACTCTCCTGTTAGCAAGTGTGCCCCTTGCAGGGATCCCTTTCCTCTCCTTTTCTTATATAGGGCTTTAAAAAAATAAACTAATGGCAAATGTATTTTATGTTCCCCCCCCTGGAAAGCACTACAAGGACATCTCTTGTTTTATTAGCAGGGCAGCAGGATGCAAAATAACAGACACAGACCACATGGCAGAAGGTGTTGGCAGTGGCTACCCTCCCTCTGCATGCTCTATCGCCAGGAGTGGGAAGAAAAGTTCTGAGGGCTGTGTCCTGTTTGCAGGTAGTGTCCATTGCCATCTGTCTTTGGGTCCCTTTTGGGCTTGTGAAGCGGTGGTGGCTCCAGTGCCCTGGCTGATTTCCAGGGAGGGAGGCTGCGTTGAATATCCCTCAGGTTCCCCATCGGTTTGAACTGGATCTGGGTTTATTTTCTGCTTCCCCTTCCCAGCAGTTGGGTCATCTTGCTCTGTGCTCACCGTGTTTCAGTGGAAAATTTGCATCGGCTCCTGAACTGGGACACTCAACTCCATGCAGAGAAGACAGCCTGAGTCCTGTGTTTCACATGAGCTCCACCCTGGGAATAAAAATGTTTTGGGATACAAAAAGTATTTCCTCCCTGCTGTATTTGCTGGTGCAATGGCTGCAGCTTCAATCAGCCTAGAGTTTGCCTTCAAAAGCTATGGTGAGGCTGAGGCAGATTGATCTTCTTCAGCTCCTGGCAGCCAGCATGGCCATAACGTGCATGTGGTGTTACACGCACGGGTGCAGTATGGTGCTGCATAAGCACCCGTATGGGAAACACACCCTGTCAGTAGGGTTTGGTATTTGTTCCCTAGAGCATCACTGATCCCGAGTGTGATACGGTGCGAACTCACCCTCCTGCTCCACCGGCGCATTTTGCTATGTCTATAAATGCTCTCCCAGCATGTCAGGCCCTGATTCTTATCACCTGTACACTCGAGAGATCAAAACAGCCGTAGAAAGGCTTCTCCAGACTCTGCTGTGTGTGCCCCCGCCACCCGCCTGCCCCCGGCCACATTCCAGAGCAGGAGAGGAGCTCCACACTCTCCTGTGCAAGCACCACACCGGCACTATCTCCTCCCTTGGCAAAAAATGCAGATCTACAGCATTTGAGGCAGACCACTGCTGGCTAGAAAGCCCAACGGGTGCTGATGCTGCCTTTGGCTCCAAGAAGAGGGGGGACGAGCAGCTTATGTAGAGCAAGGAGCAGAGGGGCCACTTGTCTGGGCATGCCCACCTCTTCTGAAATGCTTTTGCAACTGTCTTCCAAGCTCAGTAGAGTGTCCACCATCTCCCACCTTAAGCAGGACCAGTGTTTTGGGAAGAGTTAACACAGAAAAGCCCTTTCATGGCATGGCTTCACCCTACAGGCATCACACTGAAGTGACCCAGCCGTGAGCCTGGCTTTCCTCTGGACACCTCAGAAGCCCAACTAAACCCCCATAAGATCCGAATCTCCCTTCAGGAGTGCCTCCTCCACCCATCAGGTGCCCAGTGCTCCTGGATGAACACCCTTCAGGGTGTAATTAATTATATTTAACATTTTCTTCGTCTTCCAAAATTGCCTCCTACCTTCCCTTGTCAGTTTGTGTGATGCTGGTTCCTGGACCAGCTACCCAAAACCTGCCAGGTCTCCCACTTGGGTGGGCTGAGATGTGGAGGTGTGATGTCTCCAGTCCCCCATTTCATCTCTGGCCTTGAGGCAGCCTCTTGGGATTAAGGATGTGGGCAACTGCTGCAGCAGCGACCTGGCCACCCATGACACCTCCAGTTGGGTCACGCTTGAGCTTTCCCCCATGCTCCTCTGATGCCCGACCCAGGCACTGTGTCCACTTTTGCTATGAGCTCCTGGTTGCAAGCCGAGCCCTGCAAACCTACGCATTCCTCCTTGCTTACACACCGCAAGCTTTATTTGTTTTAATCAAAGGGGCCCCTGATAATTATTAACATATTTAATTATTTTTACTCTGAGTCACTCAGCTTGGGTGTGGAGTGATCACAAGGACTGCTTTACTACAAAGACCCAGCCCTGGAGCATTTTCACCACCCAGTAATCGCCCTTCACAGATGGAGCTCCCACTGATGCCTGCTTCACAGTCCACCTTTCCTCCCAGTTTGAGCTGATTTTTGCTTCACTGGGAAGTGACGGCCTCAAAAGGAGCAAAACTGGCCACAGTCAGACAATTTGCAGGGCTAAGGCTTTGCATGCTGATGTTGCTAACTCCAGGACAGAGCTGGCAGGGAATGATGTTCATCTGAGCTGTGCTCCAGCTCTGCACCTCATGGGGGGTGTTGGTCCGTCCGCCCCTCCATGAAAATTGCACCACCCCATCCAGCACCCCCCTCCCAGGCTCACCAGTGCATTACGTGGCCTCACACCAGCAATCAGAGCATGCTGCAATTAGCGGTGTTTGTCTGAGGAAACTCATAACTCTGCACTTCCACATGATTTATGAGGTTCCCCAGCCTGGGCTGGCTCGTGAGCCGCGATCGTTCCCAGCCCCGGCGGTTCACGGTGAGGCTACCCGGGGCTGGCCGGGTGTTTTTCCTCCCCCGGTGTCCATCAGGGCTTTGCAGGGAAGTGCTCCCCTTGGCAAATGCCCCTTATGAGCCCCTGGGGTCCGAGGTGTTTGGCTGGGGACCAGCCCCACGTGTCCGTAGTGCCTTTACATTGGGGTGCATCCAAACCATTCTGAGTGAGCTTGGTTCTTGCTCCCTCCTCTGTGCCCCAGGACTTTCCCCCAAAATAAGACAGGCTCCTGTGATCGTGGATCCCACAAGACTGCCTTGGTCCTGTGGAGAGTCCAGGAGAATCTGTGTGGCTGGTGAGCAAGAATTACTTTCATTCTCTGTCCTCCCAGAGATGCAAGATTGCGTTAGCCAAACTTGTAGATACAAGAAAACTGAGGGAGGGACTCAAGGATGCACAAAGGAGACCTTGGCAGGGTTGGGAATTGAGCAAAAATCTTCAGACACCTTAAAGAAGATGTTGGTCCTTCTTGAAATCCATATTTAAGAATAAATTTTTGATTAAATACATATATAAGTATTTATGCTGAGAGAGAGAGAGGAAGAGGTGGAAAGAAATAAGTTTCTCAAATAAAAAAACTGCACAATTTTAAACAAATCAAATCTTTTAATAAAAACCAGAACACTGATGCTACTTTTAAAGGATATAAGATAAGGGCCAGTCTCTGCTTTCCTTTGAGGGAAAAGATTGGAAAATAGTGATCAGGCTGTTCCTACTGAGGTTGGGCTCTTGCTCAGAAAGCCTTTTTTTTTTTTTTTTTTCCCTGGTCTGAAATGTTTTATCGGCATTTTTGTTAGCTCTAAAAATAGCAACACTTCTTTTGTCTTGGCTATTTTCACTGAAGACTTCAGGCAGCAGAGCTGGTGTCTCTGCCTGGAAAAGGCTTATCCCCACCAAAGCTCATTTCTAGTCTTGATCAGGGCTTTGGGTGTTCAGCGATGACCCCAAAGTCCTTGTATTTTTGGTGGTGTCTTGTCACTCTAAGTCTTTGTTTGTGTCTCCAAGCATCCCCCAAAAGCCACGTGGTGGCAAACTTCCCGTGAGACCCCGAAGACAGGAGGTGCATGGTGAGGGGTCAGAAGAAGATGCGCTTGGAGCTGATTTTTGCTCCTGTGCCTTAAGCACAGCCTGGACCCTGTGATGATCATCCAGCACCTCTTGGCCAAGCACCACCCCCCGCTTTCCTGGGGGTATTTAGCAGCTACGGTCCTGCTTGAGTTGGATACAGCAGAGAAAAAGCAAATGCACGTGTAGGGTAAATTCCCAAGTTCAGCTCCATCTTTATCCGGTAGAGGGGAGAGCTGGGCTTGTGAACATATAATAATTGCAAATTAAGAGGGACACCTCTTGTTTAGAGATGCTGCAAGCTGAGGTGAGTGAGAAATGGGAGAGCGGTGCCCAGCTCTCCTTGTGGCTGCTACCACCGAGGAAGAGGGAATTCCCCCAGGTGGGAGCTGACAGGAGCTGGGAAGTGCCAGGGGAGGTCAGAGAGAGGCATAGGGAGAAGCACCCACAGGCCCAAAAGTGCAGGAGATGGGAAGAAGCACCATGAAGAGCTATCTCTCCTGTTCCAGTCGCAGCAGCTAAGCATCATCTCAGGACATGCCAGGATCTCTAAATCTCTGTGCTACTTGAGCCTGGGTTATTTCTGATCCAGATGGGCTGCCTGAGCTAATTCCCAGCTTCCACGAGCGACCATCCAGGAAAAATGGAATGAAAGACCATGAGTGGTGATTTCTCATTGCTGCTGCTGCTGCTGAGAACAGACCTGTGCCATCGCAGCATCCTCCACTCCCCACCGCTCCCCATTCCCTCCGCAAGCCACCAGACAAAGCTCCTTTATTGCAAGGCCAGAGCAGGGAGGGGAAAAAACAGAGCCATTAAAGCCGAGACTATATTAAGCCACAGAAAACCACAAAAATAAAGTGCCTGCACTCCTAGCAGCACTAAACCTGTCCGCTGACTTCCCTTCCGAAACCAATCTCGACCTGACCCGGGTGAGAAAACGCCTGTAGTCGTAACCACCCCGTCATGAAAACACAAAGTGAGGCATTTATCTGAGTGTTTGCTTGCACAGCTCGGCGCTATGATTTGCTCCGCTCTGCAAAATAACAAAGCCAAGACGCTGCAGGTAACAGTCAGGCCAAGAAGTCTGCAAGTTTCATTCCCTACAAGTGAGTTTTGGCACAGTAGCTACTTCACACCCAATTAATTACTTCAGCACCAGATTATACTTGCAGGCTCCAATAGAAGTGATAATAGGAACCAATTAAATTAATTTATATTTACTTTGTAAGCATATTTTCCTTTGGTAAATCTTTGCTTTAATTTGACAGATTGGACTCCAGCATTTTGTTTTTGCTAGGAGATACAGCCCTAAATCCAGAGGAACAAATCCAAACCTGTAAAACCAAGATGTCCTTCCCTTTCAGGTTCAAAAACATGTAGGATGTGGATTTAAAAAAAAAAAAAAAAAAAAGAAAAAAGAAAAAAAAGAAAAACGAGGACTGTATGCACGTGCCCAGACTAATAAAAGTCATATCATGAAATGTGCAGGGAGGTAGCATGCACATCTTGCTGGAAGAACATGAGCATGAGCTGGGTTGGAGGCCGTGGTTGGTGAGGTGTCCATGCCAGAGCTCGAAACTGAGGTAAGCTTTCATGTCGCAGTGGGCAGGCTCACAAAACAGCTGGCACGGGAGAGAGACATGCTCTGCTGTCGCCTGCTCTCAGGAAACTGGCTGGCTAAGTGCAACTGGTTAAAGTGGGACATTATATTTTGGCATAAACCTTAAATGGTTAAATACTTTTGTGTTGTTGTAGTGTGAAACTAGACCTGTGCCCCAGTGTGTGATGCTGTATATGTATATCCCTGTTAGCCTTCCCCATCCCACCAGCAGCCCTTCCTTCCTCCCTTTTCCCCCTCCAGCACTGTCCTCACCAGCCTCTGAGGGTTGATGAAGTGAAGACCACCTTGTCACCCTGGTGAAACCATTCCTGGAATGTTTAAGGCACCTTCTATCCTTTCTTCTCTTCTCTTCTCTCTTGAGCATCTATCCCAGGGAAGTGCAACTCTAGCAAAACCATCCTTGGAAAACCAAACTTTGGGACCTAGCAGTGCCCTCCACCGCTGCAGGACAGGCTCTGGTGTTTTCCCACAAGCTCCAAGCAACAGACTGGGAATTGCAGTGTGAACCATGTTGCCCCTTGTTAAAAACCTCCATCGAAGTTGATAGAGTCTTTATGGTGGCTTCCACCGATGGCATTAAACCATGGACCCCATTAAAGATAGCAGGGCTAGGGACACCCAAGCTGACCTTGTGGCTAAGAGATGAGGAGAGAAATTTGTTTGTGCTGCTGATAGTGGTCTGGACATGTGCAGGATGGGAGCAAATACATATCCTTAGGGACCCTCACTTTGTCTACATGGAGAGTAGCAGGGCTGAAGCCTCTGTCTTCCTCAGAGCTAGCAGGAATGGGGACATGATGGGGAAAACCTGCCCCTTTCCCTCCCTGAGGGAAGAAAGTCAAGTGGCTCACCAACGTTGCCAAAGAGGCTTTGGGAACACTTTAATGCCTTTGGAAAGCCATTGAGCTCCTTTTGGAATCTGGAAATTTGTTACTTCCAATGTTGCTGTTTTCTCAGCCTAGCACAGTGTGCGGATTTTACAGCTGTAGAGTTGCTACTCATTTTTCACCCTCTGGATGGTGATTTATGGCTTCTGGAACAAAGGTTAAACCCTCTTCCTCTCCTTGTTAGTGGTGATTCACACCCATCACACAGATTGGTGCCAATGCACTCAGGAGAGTTTGTTGGCCAAGGTCCCATAAAATCCAATTTTCTCTTCATTTTGGATCCCCCATGCTTTAAGTCTGGGAGATGTGTGGGTATCTCATCTCAGAAGACCCACAAACAAGAAGTCTTCAGTGCAATGCACTGGAGAAGGATAAAAAAAAAAAAAAAAAAGCATCTGCAGGACAGCACATGTACTCCCATCTCGTCTGGCATATACTAGTGGGGCAGTAACATCAGGCTGCCATAAAGTGCTGGGTAGGTCCCTGTTTTCTTTGCCCATATGAAGGGACATTGCCCACTCAGCAGCATGTTTGTGAGGATAGACATGCATTCAGCAGGTCAGAAACCTTGTTTGCTCCCCTCCAACTCTTCTGCAAAAAAAAAAAAAAATCAAGGAAATAAAAACATTGTGTTAAGTGAAGGACATGCTGCATCCTTGCAGTCTTGAATTTCCAAAACCTATTTTATCTAATTTCCCTTTTCTGACTCCTCATTTTCCCTTTTAAGGCTCAGCTTGCTTTCTGCTGGTGACTGCGATGGAGAACTGCACATGGATGATCTCTGTGGCATTAGCTGCTGCATCCCCACAGAGCTGGAGTCATCGCTGAAAGACAGAGGTTGGTCCTGAGCTGAAGGCACCAATATCGATGTGTACATCCCATGGCCCATCTGCTGGTAACACGTGATGGATGAAGCTGTTGCGGGTGGTCAGTGTCCTGAAGCTAGAGGAAAGCTCCAATCCACGGTTCTCCATCCGCAGTGAGACATTTAACTGCTTTACCACCACACCCCATGAGCCATTGTTATACTTGGCTTATTCTTCCACCAGATGCAGGTTTTCTGTTTTAAAGCAGAACTTAAAAATGAAAACTATGCAAGGACAGATTTATGGCCTGTGTTACCACTGGGCCAGGCAGTGAGGGCCTTAAAAGCTGAAGTCAGTCTGCACAAATATTCAAGTTCTGCTTTTCACCCTCCGTGAACTCCATCAGACTGGCTGAGAATAGCCTCTGTGCTCTCCTGTCTACTGCAGTTAAATTTGGACATCCTTTAGAGCAAGAGATGAGACCTAGCCAGGCTGTTCCAGAAGAACCTCAGAAGGGAAACTGTAGGAGCCACCATTTCTGGGACATTCTCAGCAAGCCATGATGATATTACATTATAATTTCTGTTCCTTGTCCAGCCATACCCCATCCTTAGTGGAAGCCTCTCGTGAGCCCTGAAAGTGTCACTGCTTCTTCCTCTGACTCCCTCTGAAAAACTAGTTTCTGCCTTAGTAATTTTAAGAGAGGAGGTGATGTTATCAAACAACACAAACATTTTAACACCATCAAGGCCCACACCAGACAGAAACGAGACTCTTGGGTTGTTTGAATTCTTGCCTCTTCACCCCTCACCCTTATCTCTGCTTAGGTCCCTCATGTGCATTGGCTGCATCAATAAAAGACTAGTTTGTGAATTGTCCAAGCTATTACTATGTCAACCTATTTTGAAAGGTCCCCTAAAAAAGTGAAAAGTCACAAAAAAGATTCAAAAGCTTATGAAAACAAGTCTCATGCTACATCTCTACCTGCTTCACTTACCAAGGGAAGGTCAAGAGGATGCTCCAGAAGGGCAGAAGTTCATCCTCAGGAGAAAACACCTAGAGGCAACAGAGCCTTGTATTCTATCAGAGGTCCAAGGCAGGAACCTAAAAGCAGACATATTTCATTTCAAAATGAGGCCCAGTGCTTTAACAGTGGGAATGATTAAGTGTTGAGACAAAATACCAATGAAAGTAGTAGATTCTTCCTCCTCAGATATTTTCAAATTGTGAGCAGATGCCTGCTGGAACAGAGGTTTTAGCCAAACACAAGTTATTGGGTTCCTTATTGGAGTATGCAATTTTATGGTCCATATTATATGGAGCTCAGAATAGATGATCTTATGGCCCACTGTGACTTTAAAAACTAAGAAATAGGTAGTTCTGGATAGAAAGGAGCCAGGTTTCCTCTGCATTTGTGTCTTGAGGCTGACTGACTCTGCTGCCTAAGAAGACACAAAATCCAATTGAAGCTTTTCTCATTTAACAGCCATGCTGTTAAAAACACAGACTCTATTTCCAGGTTGAATTTGTCTGGCTTTGGTGTGGTTATGGGTCTGCCTCTTTCTGCCTGACTGGCTAGAGAGCCTTGCTCTCAGGGGGATACCAAGCAAAGCCTCTTTGGGTTCTGATCTCCTTCAAGTGTGGTTGAGTTTGGCCAACGGAGTCAGATGCTGTTACAGTGAGGATGGACAGACATGAGCATGTGCACACACTCACAGTCTGACAGAGAGAAGATTGCAATAGCTTCACTTCTCCAGGCTAAAAAGAGAGAATAATGAAGGTTAACATTAAATTTAAGGAAAATTTATCTCTTTAGGCAGAGGTTGAGAACATCCTTTGCCAAAGCAGTTGCCTCTGATAGGAGAGTCAGATGGCCCTGCAGATCTTGTCATGTCTTTTGGGATTATAGACTAAATATTCATGTCAGCCTTACTTTATTTATTCTTGGATTTGTAAAATGTGAGAGTCATTCAGTGCAGAAATCTGGTCCCTACTCAGTTTTCATGAGAGGTTGGCAGCTCACCCTCTAAAAATAAAAGCTCAAGTGGTATTCACTGTCCACATCATCTGAGCCAGATAGGATTCAATTAAGAACATTTCTGGGCTGCATTTTAGGAGTTAGTGTCTGTCAAAATTTTACCTTGGGGTTCTTGGGTTAAACCTTCCTGTCTCAGTGTCGTGCTGTGTGGAATAGCTTTGCTCTTTGAAGGAATCCATCTCCCCTGTCTTTCCCCCCACACCCTCCCACAGACATGAGGGTGAGCTGATTTTTGGTATGTAGTAATAACAATTTGTCAGGATGCCAAGTTCAAAGCCTCTAACCTACTGCCAGTGCGAAGCCCAAGAGTGAGGTCACGACTAATCTCAGACTTCTGACCTCCCAGTCACATCCACCATTACTGGATCAGAGGAAAGAAGTGGAAGGGCTTATTTTTAAAGGTTTTAGATTTCAGGTGAGGTCAACAAAAGATTTGCCCAGATGGAAGAAATCAAGAGGATAATATGGAGCATATTAGGGAAGATGAAAGGCGTCGTGTAAAGCAATCTCCTCCTTAGCCTAGAAAGGAAAGTCTAACTACCAGCATAACCTTCCGGTAGTGGCAAATAAGCTCAAGCCATCAGAAAATGTAGCAGAAACCAGGCATTGTCCTGGAGAAAGCAATGTGAGCGTAAAGATTCAGAGTGACGCTGCTGGGATTTTCAAAAAGTCCTAAACAGAGTAAACTTCAGCTTTTTAAGACAGTGGGATTTAGGTGCCTAGACATTTTTGAAAATCCCATGAGGTATCTTTTTGCATTTTCAGGAGTGTGCATAGCTTGGTAATTCCAGCTTGGGGGCACAATTAGCTGCAACTCTGTACCTGAACATTTTGAAAAATATGGGCCATGTGGAAATAAAAAATATTTTGGGACTTCACCTAGAAGAACTCGGGACATTCATGCAGCATTCAGCCCAATTACAGCTCATTAGCCACCTAACAGACCTGGTATTTCTAGGTCATTCTGCAGAGATGTGTTCCCAGCCATACTGGGAGCCTGTAACAGATTTGGGAAATCAGATTTCCTGAATGCCAGCTCTGAGCTGTTGATAAAATGAAGAAAGGTCCAACAAAATAGATTTCCATTTCTGGAAGCACCTTTTGGACCAATGACAGGATTTCTGGCAAACTGAATTTTTCTTTAGAGAGAGGTAGGGAAAGCCCATAGAGATGTGGCTGAGGTCCTGGGACATGGGTAGAATCCTCCCCTCTCCCAAGTTTCACCATGTTATGGTACTCTCTGCCCCCATATGCATTCTTACAGCTTCTCATCCACCCTCATTATCCGCAGTCCTGATGCTCTGGAGGAGTTGGAACACTAGTGAGTGCTGGGGATACACCACTTAGATTGGAAGTGGGTTGTGTTGGCATTCAAGTCTGTATTTCATCTGCTAACAAGATTACATCAACAGAAGACTGTGTCCTGGGCTAAAAGGTTAAATTACTCAGAAGCCAATACTCATATGATAAAATAAGACAGAAGTTTTGTTAATCTGAGGTAAGGGAGACTTGGGCATTGGTGGACACACAGATCTTGAGGGCACTCAGAAGGAAATCCATCCCCAAAGGGCATTTGTTGCTTTAGCCAATGCACTCTGAAATAACTTGTACAAAGGATCCCATTTTCCATTCCTTGGACACTTTTGTCAGTGTTTTGGACACAGACAAGTAAGGGGAGATTATGCTGTCAGCCTCTGTGCCCATGGTCTTATCTGGGGTTAGCTCAGCCATTTTCAGCTCAGAGTGGATAACTGCTCTTTATGGGATTACCATATATGTGTTGCATTTATTAGTATAAACAGAAATGTTGTTACAGGCATAAATCAAATTAAAATTTAGACTTTTCCATAAAAGTTCAAATGTGTATCATAGCCAGCATCATAGTTAATTCAATTGTTTCCTGGAGTTTTTGCAGGCCTGGGCTGAAAACAAATCAAATTTTGCTACAGAGAGAATGGGACACGTGAAGGCTGCAGATGTCTCCCAGCTCATCCCTGTGAAATCTGCTTTTAGCACCTCTTCTGCTGACTTCTTGTGGAGCAGCCCCCAGACAGGAGAAGGGTGTGATGCCTCTTGCATGAAAATAATCATCTGTCAGCAAGGAGCATCGCAGGTGGCTTGTGTACAACTCCTACGCTGACCAAGGCGCTCTCCCGGATAAATGAGCCTACTACGTCTCAGACAGATGACCACTGGACCTCCACCAGCAAGATAAGCAACATGTTTTCTATCGTAATCCAAAGAACCTTCAACCCGCTGCAGAAATAAGACTATAAATTATAGTGGAAACAAGTCTTAGCAGGAAACGTGGGTTGCTGTGTCCAAAAATAACAGCAATAGCACTGTGAAAACAGAGCAGTTGATAGGAGGGGAGTACTACTCAAGATGTGTATTTTTGACTCCCGTTTTACTCATTGGATTTCAGTGAGAATATTGTCAGGGTGAGGAACGGTTTGTCATTGGGAGCAGCCTGGAATCCTGAATCATCAGGGGACACGCTCCACCGAGGCTCACTGGGCTTGTCGGATAGACCTTGTTGCTGAAGAAGTGAATCCAAATCTGTGGGGACAATTCATCCTTTATATAACTCAGAGGTATTTTTTTTTTTTTTTTTTCACCTTACAACGTCCATTTCACTCCATCTCATTACATTTCACTCCAAATGCATGGGGACCCATTTTCTATAGCTTGTTTTGCCTGGTTGGTTATCTCAAAACTTTTCCCAATGGTGGAACACAGTCGTCTTTCTTCTAGATCTGGTCTTAACTAAAAAAAAAAGGGCACGTATTTTTATATAGCAAAGTTCTAGTGAGTTATTGGAATCCATTTTTTAGGAAGAAATTATGTCCTGTGTTTACATGGAGTGCACTAAAAGGACAGCCCCTTCTATCACTGACTTGTGGCATCCTATTGCATTCAAATTCACATTGCCATTGAATAACAGCAACAGGTCTTTACTGTCTCCCTGTTGTCCAGTTGTTGTTTGCCAAAATATTGTCTATCTTTGAAATGATAAGCATAAAAAAATCATGAGCGAGATGGGAGAAAAGTCCAATTACAGACCCAAATCTTCAGTTTTCAGTTCCCCTTCTCCTTTCCCACCTGCACTGATCAGTGAAACCATTTACAATATTAATATTGTATTTATAATTTTCCTTCATATCTGCTAAGATGAAGAGGAAGAGGTATGATCTCCTCTGTTACAACTGTGTATTCCTGGAATGATTTTGCTCAGAAAGTACTTCAAACTGTTTTTAGAAAGGCAAGCAGAGAGGGATTTAGGTTTTCCCATTAAGAAAAGAAATGGGAATTACTCAGTTGCTATAAATTAGCCTAATTTGATTTAAGCAGAATAGAGTGGAAATTAGGACCTGTCAATTTTCTTCTTCCTCAGATATACTGGAAGATGGAAATGACAAAATGAATATAAAAAAGATCTAATACAATACAACAGAGATGCTGACAGAATTAATCCTCAGTTGTGCTGGTTATTATTATAAGCAGCTTTAACACTGTGGAAAACCAAGACTCCTACTTGTTTTACTAATTTTTCAAGTTCCAAAATATTAAGGAAAAAAAAGTGAACCATAACTGCCGTTATTCAACCAGTTTCTCTCCATGGGAAACCTTGAGCACTTCAATCAACTTCCTAAAGCAACAGTTTTTGAATCTGCGAAATACTTCTCCACTCAGAGCAAGGACTTAAGAAAGGCCACCTCTCCAGCTCTGAAAAGCTCAATTTGGGGATTTTTTTTAAAATCCAGGTTGATGTTTATAATGAAAGTGCTTTGAGCAATATTACTAAACTCAGATCGCTCCAGAGATATCAGAGTGTGAAGGACTTGGAGAGGGTATGCAATTCTGTGTTACTGTCTGCCTACCCCCACTGACGGCTCAATTTATAAAGGCAAAATTACTCATCCTGTAGCAATATGTTTGGCACAAGCGAGAGGAACTCACGCTTCTGTAACCAAATGCCCTGGCGAGCGCAGAGGCATTGGGAAGTCTTGGCTGAGTGATTTTTGCTTGGCTTCACTTTGGCACCCATCTCCAGCTCCCGCTGAGTCCACATTAAATGGAGCAAAAAATCAAACTGTTTCATACTTGATTCAAAGGCGGCGAGTTTTCACAGCTCCCAGGTGATTTCTAACAAGCTGTGCCTGCAGTGAGGTCCCTTCTGGTTCTGGCACAACTGCTGTCAGCTCTTCTACCAAAAACCAGTAGCCCATGACTGATGGTATATAAAAGACAAGGTTGCTCGCTCTTTGTCTTGATTTTCCGTGCTGAATGCAAAGCCCGCTGTAGGTCCCTTTGTTCTCAGCAAGAATGGAGATTAATCATTTTTAAAATGAAAGGCAGGATTTGAAAGACCCCCCTTTGAGATGAGCTAAGGTGCTTGCAGAGTGGGCTGCACGAGCGGTGGGCAAGCGGTCTGATTTTTTTCTTCTGGCTATTTGCTTTTATTGTATGAAGGAGACACTTGGGACTGCACATGGCGAATCTCAGCCAGGCTGAAATTAGTGTTTTCACCAACTGAATATCAAATTGCATCTGCTGAGGCTCAGCATTCAGTGCTGCCACTGTGCATTTCACAGCACATTAATTAATCTGGAGGTCTAATCAATATACCTTGTGCTCCTGAAAGTACCGCAATAGCGTGCTCTGGCCAGCTGAACCTGAACTCACCAGAATAAGTTAAGCAATGTGTTAGCTCCTCAAGCCATTTCAAGCTTTCCATCAAGAGTTTGCACTCCTCTGATGCAAGTTTGACACCTGTGTCATGTGTTAGTCAAGTGGCTTCTTCATATAAAATATCCAGGTCAAGGGAGGAGTATTTTCAGGTGTAGATCAGCATAAGCAAGGCCCAGAGACCACACTGTTTTCCCCTGATGAGTTGGTCTAATGCAATCTGCCATTTTATGCTGTTACACCCAGGACACAGCCCTCCTGCACAGCTGATGGTTCTGAAAATGTCCTGTTCATAATGCATGTCCTGGTGGAGCCTGTCATGACCAACACACCTCCAAGGAACCTCAAAAGGTCCATAGCTCCTGCTAGGCTTCTTCTTGTTTCCTGGTTGACCTCAGCTGCAGCCCATGGGCAGAACATCTGGCACCAGCTTGTCCCTGAGTAGTTGAAGGTCCTTGCTGTGCATCTGCATTACTCAGGGCCATTGCCACCAGATCCAATTCTTCCTTTATTTTTGCATGGTCTCTACAAGGAGTCAATAGATGACCCATTTGGTGATGATACCAGTCACTATCTTGTTATTTCTTAGCCTGGAATTTGCACAAGGAAGAAGCTACAATAAACCAACTTCAATTCTCTTCCTGCTCATCCTTGGGATTTTTCATACAACATCAAGCTCTGTCCCCTTCTGGGATGAGACCAATTCGTGGGAAGTTTTGGACATCAACCCAAAGAATGATTCAGCCTTTCCAGTCCCAGACCAAGCAGCTGCAGCCTTCCGTGCCAGCAACGTTAGCTCCTCGAAACCATCCTCCCACCCCCAACAACCAGCAACACAAAACAAAGGAAGTCCCTGATGAAAACCAAGTGTTAAAAAAACCCTCTTAGAATGAGAAAGCACTGCATTACCATTCTTTAAAAACATGGACAGGAGTTGCAAACTTTTTAAACAATTTCCCATGCACAAAGGTCAAAATATTTTACAGCCTACATCTATTATGAAAGCCAAATATTGGGAAGCTGAGCTATATAAGTGATGCCATTTAATCATAGTTTAAGATGGTCCCAGCCCTCAGTTTTGTGGTGGTGATACCAAGGTATCCTGGTTGGCCGGGTGTCTCAGCTCTTGAGCGTTATTTGTCCCAGACATGGGTGTTATGGTCATGGAGAGTTCAGGGGTTAATGGTGCAGATAAAGGGCATGGACTTAGATGTGAATACGATGAAATCTGAAACTATTACACATATTTGGGCTTCACATCTTGCCTGGCCACACACAGGCCTATTTAATGCCTTCACAGACCAGAGTCTGCTGCGAGACAACTGGAGTCACTCACGTTGGGTAATGGAGATCCAAGCCTGGAGCCAGTGATCTAATCTTTCACATTCTGGGTGTCAATGACCTTGAGAAATGTGAAGTAACAGCAGATAGTGGCCATTGGAGGTTTTTATGTTAACACCTGGAAAATAAAAATGATAAAGGAGGAGGAAAATTATTGCTCCAAAATGGACTACCTCCTTAAGGTGCTGGCTGATCGCATACATCCATACTCTACAGTGCCAACTCCTTCCCTTCATGCAGTTGTATTTCCCTTTGGCTTTGTTCCCCAGTGTAAATCAGCCAGAGTCCAGCTGAGTGCTGGTGTCAGGTATCAGCCTGGTGTTTGGTTTCAGCCCAGCTCCTAAAATTTTACCATAAATAAAGACAGAGTGACGTAGGGAAGCAGCAGGTGGACGACATTTCTTCCCCAGACCCTTGGCAGCTAGCTGAGACTCTTGTGATAGGGTCTTCAAATAGTGTTGAAAAAAATTCCCTTCTGGCTACAATAATTTTAATTAACTAGCATGTAGAATATCAGAAGACACACAGTTGAGACAGTGATGATTAAAGATAATTTAAAACCCAATTAAAATGCATTAGAGTTCCTGTGTTTTGGCTGTTGTTTTGTTCTGTACCAGTTTCAGACTGGATGGGAGGCTTCTTCCACAGAGGAAACCCAATGCGTGACTCAGGTCTGGGAGGGCAGAAGGCATTTGATGATCTTCTCTTTTCCTCTCGCTCTCTCTTCTTCACAAGGTTTTCTCACTAAAAAATAAAAATGCCCAAGGAACCACAGCTGTCTCCCTTCCCCATCAATCCATCACCCTCTGTGTACCACTGGTGATAAATTCCTTCCTTTTCCCATGGGAAATAACCATCCTGCTACCCTCTTCCTTTAACTACTGAACAGCTTGCAATTAACTTTTTATTTTCTTACAGTCAATTAACACATCTAGTCCAACTCCAAACACTTGCTAGTGAAGTATAGCCACCACAGAATTTTGTTGCTTCTATTTCAGACCTGCAGAAAGCCTGGTGTGATGGAACCTCATGTACTAAATGGTAGCAGATTGGTGTAATAAGAAATGTTCTCCCTACCACTGATGTTGCCTAGCAGGAGACATCTTTACAGCAGAGCTGGGTGTGAAGACTTCTGTCATGCTTTGGGCCTCAAATGGTGTAGCAGACGTGGAGAGCATCTGTGATCCATCACTACAGAGGTGCCATCTGCAGGGTTATAATGACTGCCCATGTCTTGGTGTCATGTTTATTGTCTCTGCCCCATCACCCTGTCTGTCCTGGCCAAGGGAAGTCCTGAAACCTTGACCACTCTGCTGCTTCAATAGCCCAAGAGCTATTGAAGGAGGATTTATCTGGGAGCTGGCAGCTAACCTGTATGGGGTCTGCCTCAAGAAGGGAGGTGAGGCTTGGTTGATATCATCCAGAATTATTTTCAATTGGCCTTTCTGGGACTGAGATCTTTGATCATCGCAGAGTGCAGAGGAAAAGCTAAAGCTTTAAGAAGGTGAGAATGCAGAAGAGATGTCAAAAAACAGTAATAAACATATCTAGGATGAGAGGAGTTTCTTGTCCCACATTTGACATTTTGTCTTCAGTAGCAGTCACCACCAGATACTCCCAAGGAAAGTGTAAGAAACCCCATAGTTATGGGACTCACCCACTCTACAAAGACCCAACAAGCCTGAGATGGAGTGTAGCTCCCAGGCAAGAAGAGCTCTATTTGTTTCAAAACCCTGATGATCTCTTTGAGGAGACAACCACTCACCTCTGAACTTTGCTGAGATCTTGGAATTAGACAACTGAAAGGGAAAAAAGGCAGAATTCAAATGTTTGAAATACCTGTGGCAAATTCCTGTTCCCAGGCTGGTGCTCAGACAAAGGTCTCTGCTGCTACTTGTCAAATAAATTTTTACTTGAATCGTTTAGTATATTGTTAGTGAAGTTCATTTCCACAGGTTAAATCCTCTCACCTTTAGCAGTTAGAGATGGATTGGGCAAGAGGGTCCCACAGAAGTGGCCTGTGCTGGTGAGGAAGAGGATGAGGCAGCAGACCATGAGAAGGGAGTGAGGAGGAGCTGATAAGAAGAAAGCGGGGAAGTAGGAGGAGTAGCTGCCCTGAGCGAGAATAGGTTAAAATGTTGGAGATTCACAAGCAGCCCCCACAGGGTTGTTTAAAGGCTCCAAAATGCTGACACGGGAGCACCTGAAAAAGCCCAGGGCCACGTTAGCTGTGACCAGTGGACATTTAATAGGAGAAAGTCATCTCTGCAGAAGAGATAGTTAGAAGCTGCTTGTCTTCAAGGGTCATCTGTGATCAAAGCCGCTGCTGCTCAGTAAAATTTATGGGCGGATCCAGGCTACCGTGGCAGCCGTTCACAGCTGAGCCCAACAGACTTTCAGATGCTGTGAGGAGGGCATGGGCCAACACAGCCATCACAAACCATGCATGAGAGGTGCAGGGTTTAGAAGACATTCACCCGCTTCTGTGCATTTAGCATCGATACTCTGAAGTGTTTCTCCATCCAGGATCAGCAGCACACAGTAATCCAGTAACTTCATCTATCCAGTAACCCACCAGGTACCTGGAGACCTCCTGCCTGCTGGAGATGGAGGGAATCTCTTCAGGGGAAGGGAGAGATGCCGTCATGTCCTGGGTTGAGTGAGTGGTGGGGATTTTTTGGTGACAGGGGAGAGGTCTATAGGGGCAGCCCCCTGTGAGAAGCTTCTCGAAGCTCCCCCAGCTCCAAGTCAGCTCCACTTCTGTTTGGAAACTGAGCCAATCAGCTGCGCCTCTGCGATAACGTATTTAAGAAGGGACGTGGTGACGTGCAGTGGGACTTGTGAGGAGGAGTTGCTGCAGCTGCGTGAACACCAAGGTCAGTGGAGGAACGGAGAAAGAAAGGAGGGGAGAGGTGTGCCGGAGCAGAGACCCCCCTGGATCCTGTGGTGAGACGGCAGGGTGGTCCCCCCCGCCACCCATGAAGATCTATGGTGGAGCAGACACTGATTTATGGCCTGTGTTTTTTGCCTGGATGATCAAGGTGCTGTGCCTGAAGAAGGCCAGGGTCTCATGGGAAAAGGTAGCCCCACTGCTGTAATTCAGCACTGGGAGGATTGCAGCATGCGTGGGTGTACCACGCTGGAGCAGCTCGGGAAGGGCTGCAGCCGTGGGTGGGACTCCAGTCTGAGAAAGTTAGTGACCCATGATGGAGCAGTGTGGGGAACGCTGCGGCCTGTGGGAGGAACTCATGTTGGAGAAAGTTGGTGGGGGACTGTCTCCTGTGAGAGGGGGACCACGATGGAGCAGGAGGAACAAGTTCCGGAAGCTCCCCCCACTGAAGATGGAAGAGGCAGCAGCACTGACTGCACCCCCCACCCATTCCCTTCCCCTGCGCCACTGGGGGAGGAGGTAGAGATATCAGGAGCAGAACCGAGCCTGGGAAGAAGGGAGGGGTGGGGGGAAGGTGTTCTCAAGATGTGGCAGTGCTCCTCACTGTCCTACTCTGTTATGTGTTGTTAGTGTCTGTAATAAATGTATGCTCTTTTTTTCTTCCCCTAACGAGTCTGCCTTTTGCTTGTGACCATAAAGGGTGATTTTTCCCTATCCCAGTCCTATCTAGAACCCCAACCTTGGCTCTCTGTCCCTTCTTATTGCCAGAAGAGAAGGGAGAGAGAGTGGCTGCATGGTGGTTGGCTGCTGACCAGGCTCAAACCACGACATGTCACCATCTCCCTGTCATCCCCATGTCTCTGCAGGGAACAGCACTAAGGGAAGGCTGGTGGTGGCCATGGTTTTCTGACCCACCAGAAAGTGGATTGGAAGTGCATTTCCCACCAAACAACACTGTGATCTTATGGTCATTTTGGGTACAGATAATCTTTGGGGTGGATAATCTTTTAATTTATGTCAAAGATTATCATTTTGGGTGGATAATCTTTTAATTTATGTCAGAGGACTGTCACTCACATCACAGCATCCTGCAGAGGGTCATTTATTTAAAGGAGAGAAGCAGCATATGACAGAGCAAGGGATGGGGCAGAACACGACGTACTTGCATGGCATTGAAAGCCCATGGTGGATGCAGGGAAGTTAAAGAAGAGGCTAAAATGATTTTCTAGCAGTAGACCAGGGATAGGAGAACTAAATAGCTGTGAGATGATGGCTTTGCCAGCCACAGCTTTGCATTGTTATAACTCTTCTGCAGTTGAACATTCTGGTGTTACAGGTAGTTGACACAGATGTAAAAGTTATTGGTTGAAACCCCCCAATGCCTTTCTCTATTTCAGTCTTTTCCTTGTTGCACATCAGGATTTTTTTGCCTTGTTCTGTTTATTCAGCCAGCTTCAGTGTTGGATGTATTTGAGTTTCTTGCCATAAATGCCTCCCTCTTTAAATGTCAAGACTGACTATTTAGGAGATTATCAGCCTCAGAAAGAAATTAAACACACTGTAATAATGTGCTGAGACCCTGGCACAATCTTGCCATGGTAGTGGGTGTTTATGCAGATAACAAGAGCATCAGAAATTAAAATAATTAGTTTTCATGTTACAAAAGAGATCCATTTGTGAAGGGAGGTAAATCTTCATTCTCAAGTACAAATCTGATATAAAAATCCATTTTTTTTTTTTTTAAGGGAATGTTGATTTCTTTTTAATGTGTCATGGTGTTTTTTCTTCAGGGGTGGCAGGAGGATTTCTGAACACAGAGACCAAAAATTAAAATTCTTGAGCTTTCTTTTCAGAAGAAAAAAACCCACAATATTCGAATAGAAGCAAACAAAAAAAGTGTAGGTTTTCTTTCTCCATTGAAAAGACATTTTTAATCCCCCCAGAAGGCCTGATGAGGAAATATTTGTCCATGTCTGCTCTGGGGGTTTAAGTCAATATTTGCTAGAAGTTAGAAAGAGATTCCTGCTATTGATCCATGTTTGCTTATTTTGGATTTTCTTGCAGTTTTCCCGATGCATTTGTTCCTTGCCAGAGTCTGAGACAGAACACGGGATTGCTCAGGGGTCTGATCCAAACTTGGCAGCCCCCCTCCCTTAAGCACACTTTGCACAGCACAGTCAGGAGGCCAAAACAGGGTCCTGCTAGGGAAAGGTGGATTGAAACGTGAAGGAGAGCTCTGGAGGTGCCCAGCTGAGAGCAGAGCTCAGTCCATGAAGCTCTTGGGTGGCGGGTAAAGTCTTGTCCCCACTTACTTCATGCCAAAACACCTGGATGTTCCCAATGATCAGACTGGACACAGCATAACTCCACCCACATGGTCCCAGGTCTATAAACCATAACGTTGATGCAATCATTTATACATGCTTGCCAGGAAGGAGTTCAACATTTCTAACACCTTGGTCCACGGACTATTTCTTTCACCTGCCACATCTCTTGGCACCATCCTCTTCCATCCTGTTTTTGCTTAGAGGCACCAGAGCAGAAACACAAGCGCAATCACAAGAGCTGGAAAAAAAAAACAGATTCAGCCCGCTTTGCTGAGCTCACTGCAGAGGACGGACTTGAGACACCCACCTGGAAAGTCTTCTGAGAAAAATATCCACTACTTATGCCCCTTGCTTAATGCTCTTCATCTGGAGAAAGTTAAAGAAATCCCAACCCACTCCCAAACACAAGAATGTATTTAACAGTTTACAGCAGAAGGTCAAAATTAATTTCTCTGTGAGGAAATAATATGTCCCCCACATATAAGCATTTTACTTCCCATAATTTGTGTGCTAGTTGGACTGCGCTTAGCTGTGGGCTGCAGCTCGTCCCTGTGTTTACATGTAGCAAATACGGACAGACCCACATTGATCCACATGTCCATGGAGCTGCATTGTTTCCTCTGACTGGACCCAAGAGAAAGCCCCTGCTCCCCAAACCAATAAGAAAGATAACTGTTAAGAAGCAGCTGTGAGAGGTGGAATCTGGCCTTGGTATGAAGAGACAAACATAGACCAAGTTTTGAGCCCAAATATACAACGTAATGAGTCCACCATGTTGAGAATTAAGTAGGGCCCTACAGCTGAATGCCTATAACTTTTAGCATCCCATGCTCTGTGGTAATACAGAGTTGAGCCTGGTGACCCGGAGAAGACCTTGGACTCGTGGACCTTGATAAGAAATGATGGTTCAACTGACATGGGTAGAGGCAGATAGATGTGTTGCAGAAGTCAGGGAGCTCCTAAGGTTGGGATCAGATAACAGTGTAAGCACATGATGAGCTCCCTCTTTCTGCTCTGGCTACATTCAGGACAGCTCAGTGGCATCTGAATTAGACCCAGTGCCCTCTTTGGTACAACCACTGTAAATTTTTCTTTGATTTAGGCTGTCATGCTTTGTACTGTCTCAGAAGACCCAGGTCATGATCTCAACTTATGTGCCTCTCAACATCCCCTTCATAAAGCAGGACTTCTCTCCTTTGAGGTTTCCCAGAAGGAGAAAGAGCTGATGACCCCTGCTGACAAAGGTGCTGGGCTGAGACAGAAATCAGGGGGAGTCTAAGCAAAGATGTGTGTGAAGAAAAGTAGCTGGGAGTTAAAGTGAAAGGCTCTAAAGGAGGCCAGCCGGAGCACCTTGTCTGAGGATGCACCTTTGGGATGTGTCCAGTCTGGCAAGCATAGGGGAACATCCTTCATTTTTATCACTGTCTTGAAGCATGTCTTGAATCTTGCTTCGATGACTGCCTTTGGAGACAACATTTAGGGTTTGCCCATGGAATGAATGATTTTGGGATGTAAGGGGCTAGCAGCGCCCCTCTGGTCCTACAGCAGGGTGAATCATACTCACAGGACTGGGGAAATGTTTAGGGGGACAATTCCTGCCCACAGAATAAATCAGGAACAGAGGTAGGAAGAGAAAGGAGCAAATGCACCACATTTGCTTGTGTAGTGCCTGTACCCCATGCAGCTTTTTTAGCTGGTGAGGATCTCAAAAATTCCACTTTGCTCAATCTCTTTGTGCAAAGGTGGGTTACACCACACATATATGCAAGAAATTTTCACAACTCACATCATAAAATCATGGGATGGCTAAGATGTTGAGACTTTCTCCCTGTGGGTTGCTTTTCACATTCAGCTTGCCCATCTCTTCTGCTTTGAGGATAGCCAAGGAAATCCTCACAGGAGGTGACTACACAAGGTGCAATACCCTTCCTGCTCCTGTGTGTTGTGGGGCTGATATATGCATCATCAACGCTTATCCCAGAAAAGAAAATAAGACTCCAAAATACTCAGAAAGATTTTACCTAGGATTATAAAATGGGGGGCACCCCACTGTTCCAAAGGCAAGGTCTGCCCTTGACCCCATGACTGTGTCCCACTAATTGTGGTGACACCAGCAAGTTGTTAGTTGCTTCACAGGGCACACTTGCTCCTCCATTGGCTGCAGCATGAGGGTCAAATCTTCAGCCAGGGTAAATCTATGTGACTCCATGGCACAGGAAACATGGAGACCTATAAAGCATCTGGGGTCTAGGCTCAAGTTTCCCAGCAGTGAGAGCTGGAAAAGACCTAAGAGAATTTCAGTCCATTTGTCTTGCTGAGGCAGAATTGCTCCTCACAGTGTATTTTCTCTTGCTCTGCCCTGTTTTATTTTAAAAGCAGTGGGATGTTCCCCAAGGTGCTTTTGTTTTGTTTTTTTTGTTTTTTTTGGTTTTTTTTTTTTTTTTTTTTGTTTTTGTTTTTGGTTTTTTTTTTTTTTTCAGCTTACCTTGTCAAGGCTTTTGAAACAGATGAACATGGTGGAGTCAATGGCTGGGAAACCAATCAAGCTCCTTAGGTGTGGAAACACAAGGTCGGACCCCCCATGAATGGGTCCTTTCAGGGAGCAGTGTTTTGCTATAGGAACAAACCCCACTCCCTCCTCACATCCCTGCTGGTTTTGAAACTAGTGATTTTCTCTGTTTTTTTGTGCATGGTCCAACTGTCCCATGTCCCGTTCTCCCTTTTCTCCTGTTACAGCTTGGCGTTGAGTGCTCCAAGGTCAGGACTACTGAAAGAAATACAGACTTTATTGTTTTTTAGCATTATAAAGATAAATGTGCCCATCAACACAGTTCCACCCACCACTGCTAACCCTTCTGAGGGCGTGCAGTGGTGGCCATGAAAAGCCCCTGCAGTCAATGGGGAAAGAAGCTTTCTTTTCTTCTCTTCATGAAAATCTATGCCACAGATCTATGGGATTTGTGTCAAAATCTGTGCCAAGCTATGCTGGCTTTGGGGCAGTGGGGGTTTCAGCCTTCAGTCCTTGTTGTTTGTGCTGTGTTAGACCTCGGGCAGCTGGATCCAGCTCTTATTGGGGTGGAGGAGGGGGGACTTGTGGTGGTTCACACTGACTGAAAGAGATCAGGGCCAGAAAAAGATATGGGGATGCCAACCAAAAAAAACCCAAACAAACCCCAGAATTGTCTTAGGAGGTCTGAAAATTAATGCATGACAGGGAAAAATTGACCATCCTGAGGTTATGCCAAGGAATGTAAGGGAAAACCAGATGGATATGGAAGGACCCGGGGTTTGGCTCCATCATATTAATCAACAGTCAATTTTGGCCTGCTGTAGCCTCCTCGACCCTGAAACAAACCAAAGTGTTTCTTTCTCATGCACAAATGTCACTTTGTTCACCAGTCAAAGGTAACTTTCTTGTGACCCCATTGTACAGAGCACAGCAAATCTGGAGAGCAGTCTGAAATACGAAACAAAGAAAACTTGACAGCAGGAATTGGAGGAGGCAAAAATGTATCTGCCCCTGGAAATGATCTGAAGGACAAGTCTGAGAGCGACCTTTCAAAGGGCTACAGGAGCTGACAGTCTGTGTTGGGGCTGCTTTTCAAACTATACAAGAGAAAGATTCAAAACCATCAGAAGGCAAGTCTTGCGCTTGTGCCGAAATAAAGATGGAAGCCGTGGCACAACTTCTGCTGAAATATCCTGTTTTTTTTTTTTTTTTTTTTTTTTTTTCAGACTAAGCAGGGTGGATCATCTGGAGAAGAAGACACATTTTTGCATACTTGTCAGCTCTTGAAAGGCTTGTGACATTTCTTTGCAGCCCAATTTTCTTTCCAAGGCTTGCGTTGGAAAGTTATAATGGGAGGCATAATTCTAGGTCAATGAATTTCTGCTGCTCATGTGAATATATTACTTTGAGTGTCCTCTACTCATGTGGATATATGACTGATTTTTTTATGTTGTTTTGGAACCAGTTTCTGCTGAAATTGTCTGAGTGTGTCTGAAAAGATCTTTCAGGGCCAGAAGATCTGGGGATAAAAGCCTTCCTTGCAGGAACAGCAAGTGGTTGTGCTGGTGAACGAATGCGTAGCACATGGGCACATTCATTTCCAGCCCGGGGTCTTCGCTGCATCAGCTAAACGCTGGCCTGTTGGCGTGATTCAGAGCTGAAGTCCTAGCTGCTGCCAGGGGCCACAGCAGGGTCCTGGTGAAATCCAAAACTGGATAATGAGAAATTTGTAAGCCACCAAATATCACCCCTGCAGACCCAGCTGAGCCTGGGCCCAAGCTGATGGAGGATGCACCATGGCTGCACCCCACCAGAGCAGTTGCAGCTTTCCGAGCCCTGACGTGCAGGTACATGCCAACGATGTACGAAACGAGCCCCTGCACCGTGTACAGGCCAGGCTGCTAGGTCTGGGCTTGGCCTCCCACCAGCAGCGGGTAATGGCTGGTCGTGATGGCACATCAGCCAGATCAAGGTCTCCTGCCTCATTCATGCAGAATTTTGGAAGGGGAATCTATCCCATCCCCTTGCATAGTCTTGTGTTACTCAGCTCCTCTTTGCTGCCCTGATGCCCTCCCATGCTCTATTGCCTCTCCAGATCACTCATTACCCACCTCTTCCAGAGCCTGGGGAGGCATCACCACCTGGTGAGACCGTGTCACGTCCCCTGGGGCTTTCCTGGCACCTTGTGATGATTAAATGGTTTCCTATAGTCCCTTTGTTTCCAACTGAGAGTTTAACTGGGTTTCGGGACATGATTTTAATGTGGTGCGTGAAGTAGCCGGGGGTCAGAATTTGTGGCTTGCATGTTTTAGCAGTCTTATTTGATGATCAAAGCATGAGGAGGCATGCATGGCGGGATTTATATACAGGAGGTTCATTGCCAAGTTCTCCAAACTATACCATGCCGAATGTTATGCCTTCCAGCTTTATTATGCCTTTACTAACCTTGAGTGCATGTTTTTTTTTGACTTCCCCTTCTCATTCCATTTTCTCTCTCTTCTCTGGTCTCCTTTCCTCTCCCTCTCCCTCCTGCTTCCCACTACTGGCAAAAAATGCAAGGCAAAAGGAAGCCATGGAGCAGAAGCTTTTGTTCTCAAAGCCATACTTCAGAGCAGATGATTGTTGTTGCCTATGGGTAAATTAGTGTTTTCCATGGCCATCACTGGGGCTGTAAAGGTTTGCAGCAGCTGACCATCTTCCCTGTTTCACTGCAGTAATGCTCAGGAGTGGTGTGATACCTCTGAGTATTGTGAGGATGAAGATGGTGAGATGAACCTTTCTGTCTCTGAAGTTGGCCAGGCCAGGGAGGTGACTTTGTCTGGAGGGGACACACTGGGCTTCCTGTTCAGGACACTTAAAACAAGGGTAGATAAATAAATGTAAAGTCTTGAGGCTTGGACAGGCAAGTTTTGACTAACTTCAGCCTCTGGCTGGAAGTACTGCTATGGGTGGAAGCAGTCCCTACCTGTCCCAGGACCAGGCTGGACACCACTCACATATCCTAGCAGGAATCCTGTCTGGAGATGCTGCAGCCCCATCATGAGCTGAATGAAACTAAATAAAGTCACTGGGAAGCCTTGAGCATGGATAGTCTCACACTGGGGCAAGAGAGGTGGTAGATAGGGCTTCATCTACCTGGGTGTTTTGTGTGTGTGCCCCACAGCTCCTTAGGCTTTCCAAAAATCAGTGTAGTGAGTGGAGAAGGCAGGTCCAGAGCCCCAAATATGTGGTGTCCATGCTGAGAGGAGATTTTTATGGCTCATGTAACCGTTCAAGTGAAGGAATATGGCATCTCAAGATGCTTCAAGCCATGGGGACTTACTTTGTTCCTGAGGTGGAAAGGGGGAGGTGGACTCCCAGCCTTCCCCAGCCCCTCTGCCCATTTCTTAGGTCTCTTACCCAGGCAGCACTGATCAGCTCTGAATCAAGAGAAGCAAAGGGCAATGGGGCCAGTTTTAAAATTAGACCTGTAAGGAGCCCTTATCTTTAGCGAGGCTTTATCAGACAGGCAGGCAAGCCTTATCCCAGCCTGTAATCCCCTCTTCTGGAGGCTCTTGAATGCCAGTGTCAACAAAAATGCACTGTGTTGAAATCATCGCCTGAGGAAATGTGAAATATCACACAAGGGCTCCCCCCTACCTGCCATCCTCAGCCATGATCATGTTTTGTCAGTGGATAATCGTTCGCTTTTCAGCAGTTGTTTCAGAGAAGGTGAAGCATCTTCCCCCTTTGCCCAGCTCACCGTCTGCAGGGCATGGGGAGATTGTCCTGATAGTAGCCTCCTTCAAAGAGCTCATTAATGTCACCAGGGAGATTTTCTGCTATAATAATTCTGGTGGTGTTTTAAGTTCAGCTGCATCCGATTCTTAATTTTTTACTTCAGATCAGGTGCTTGAAGCTTTTGATGTGGTGCCAGCCACAAACCAAAATGTATTCTGCAGAGGAAAGGGCCAGAAAGGATAAATCCTACCCTGTGATGAGGGTCCTGAATGGAAACCCTAGACCCAAATGGCTTGGAAAAAATGGATTTAAATATTATGCTTGGCTCTGAGGCATCTAAAAAAAATCCTGAAACCAAACAACTCCCCTCCCTTACTCTATTTGCCTTCTTTTGGAAGATTTTCATCATGCATCCTTGCATTATTTCGCCTAGATGGGGTGTCGCGTGCATCCCGTGGGCTTTCTCCAGCCTGGGGTTGGTGGTTGAAGGTGAAAATCAGCCTGTTCATGAGTTTGGCTGAAGTTTTTAAATTTAGCTCTCTCTGGCACCTTCTCTTTCAGATACTCAGTCTGGGTCAGCAGCCCAGCCCCAGGCGAGGTCTCAGAGCTGCTAGGCTTGATGATGTGAAGGTTTCCACCTCTCTCCACTGAAACTCGGGTTATGGAGCAGTTGTTTGCTTACAGAGCAGCTCTAGGATTCAGTAACTTGAACTAAATGCTTCCTACAGGCTCTTTGCATTCACACTCCCTCTGCTTCTATATTTTTAATGAGCTCTTGACATTTTTACTCTTTCCCTCTTTGCTGCGGGAACAAGCCTGCGATCCACAGCCCGCACACTCTGCAGCTAGTGGGACCAATTTCCAGGTGTCCCGCAGATAAACTGGTGTAGGAGCTGTAGGATCTGCATCCATAGAACCCCCCCTGGCCCAGAGCCTTCAGCACGTGTCTCTTGTAAAGAGCGTTGCACATTTCCAGGGCTTCATAAACAGCAGCCAGTGGCTGCCAGAGAAGCAGAGATGAGAAATCTTTCTCCCTTCCTGATGCCTTCCCCCTCCATGTTGCAATCTGATTGATAAACCAGCAATATATAAGGATACACATTTACCTCACAATTTCTCCTAATCACCTCTGATGATGGGTGGTGTTGGCTTGCACTTTTTTTTTTTTTTTTTCCTTTAAGAGGGTGTTATGTTCTGCTTCTCCCCCACTGTTTACAACCTGTATTTTGCCAAGAAGGCCCAAAAATGCCTCCTCCAGGCTTCATGGGTAATTGTCTAATCAAAACCCCAAGGAGGAGAGGGAGAAAGAAGGAGAGGGAAGAAGCCCATTTTGGCTACTCTAAACAGCTCCATCAGCATCCAGTGTTCAAAGACCCACTGTGGTCTCATCCAGCATCTGAAGACCTGATGTGGTCTCCTCAAGATCCCTCTGCAGCCAAGAAGCTCCTCCAGCAGCCTGAAGCACATCCTCAGCAATGTAGATATATGCCTTTACCAGCAGACAGTCTTTTGGGATATTCTGCCTGACAGGGACCAGAAAGCTGGGCTTGCATCTGTGATCCATGGTCCTGCCAACAAGTCAGTCCCTGGAGTCTCTGCATGGCCATTCATTTACTCAGATTGAAATCCCTTTTCACTCCCTGCTCCCCTTGGCCACAGAGGAAGAGTAGGAGGTCAGAGAAATACTCTATGTGCAATGTAACCAGTATGGTTTTAATGGGGTATGTGAAAAGGGTAGTGATGCTGGGAGGTCCAGCACTGCAAAGAAGAGATTAGTTCCTTTGCAGGGGTTTTTTGGTGCTGGAAAAAAAGCCCCTGCAAATAGCTAGATGTTTCAGTTTCAAGCTTTTCTAAGTGTAGCCAAAAGTGATGGGACCTGAGCTGAGGTGTGCTGGCAGCAGGGAGAGGAGGGGATGTTGTTGTGCACAAAAGTGCAAGGGGAAGGTGTCCTGCTTGACCCACCCAGGGGCTGGGGAGGGTGCTTTGCACCCATGACTTGCTAGACCCTAATGTATATACGTATTTGCAGCTATGCCAGCTGCAATATTTATGCAACATGGACAGACGCCTGGAGTCTGAATTACTCCAGCAGTGGGAAGCCACAAGTCACAACGCTTGGCACGGCGGGTACATACTTGCACCACAGAAGTCCCCACAGAGAGAGGAACAGGCTGCCAGCCGCCCTTGCAGTCTCTTCACTGCTAGGAGCCCTCTATAATTTGAATGCAAATTCCCCGCAGATGAGGTGACACTCTGCTTTTCACCCGGAGGCAGATGAAAGATCTACTTGAGCATGCAGACTGAGATGGGGAGCCTGGCCCACCCAGCTCAGCGGGAGCTGCAGGATGGGCTGGCTTTGTGGCCGAGGGCAGCCTGTTTGCAGAGGGGAGTGATGCTGGCATCTCCTTCAAACGGATTCCACTCACTCTGGCTTTTCTTAATACCCGCTTTGAGCTCTAAAGAAGTTAAAAATCTTTGGGCGCTCTTTCTGAACTGACACACGGAACAGAGCAAGCTCCCAGCTCCCAAGAGCAAAGGGATGCTCAGACAGTGTGTGTTTGTTTCCTTTCAAGGATGTGTGCCTGGATCACTCCCAAGCGAGACAAAACCAAATATGCAAAGTGCATCAGGACAGAAATGAAGGCGGCAGTGGGTCATGGCTTTCCCCACACTCAATAGTCTGAAGATCTAAGGCATCCCTCAGATTAGCTTGCAAGGAGCACCGCAGTCCACGAAGCACCCCCCTCCCGGCCCAAATATTTGATGACTCTGTTCCTCCCAAGCTATCCCATTCACACATTGCCAGCTAATTTGGACAAAAGGCTCTGTGAAATTTTAGCTCTGTGAAAAATCAGCCGTTCTTGAGCTTTCTGCTGAGAGTTTGAGCTGAAAATTTGCTGTGACTTAAAGGGAGAAGACTCAGAGAAATGCATGTTCTTATCCCTCAACATGAATTATACAGGGGTAACTAGGACAGAGTTTTTAAAGTCAGAAGAGTGACACTGAGGGTGCTGGACAGCAGTTTGCTGCAGAGCTGAGAAGCTGGGGCTGTGTGTGCCAGCTCAGAAAAAGCGCCATGTGGGAGCCCCTCTGCACCCTTAGCCTCCCCTGCTTTCCCTCTAGAAATATTGCTGAAGCATTAGGAAACCACATGACCCAGCAGAAATACAGCTCACAG
The DNA here is from genome assembly GCF_018691265.1 of Tyto alba. NCBI lineage: Eukaryota > Metazoa > Chordata > Aves > Strigiformes > Tytonidae > Tyto > Tyto alba. Next base: position 3,557,013 of record NW_024881282.1, on the reverse strand, counting down.
GCTCTTAGTGAATTGTTGTACCTATGGTCTGGTGGTGCATACCCTTGCCAAGACCACTCATGGAAAAGGCACCAGTGGGAGGAAGAAATGGCCCTACAGACATGACAAGGCTGATCTGCAGTCACTGCAGATGCCCCTGGGTGGGTGGAAAACTTGCAGTCCATAGCACAGCTGAGCTTCCATCACTTTGCCATCACCTTTGACATGGCCAAAGCTTTCTCCTATATGTCAAATTAATCATGTTTCTCATATCTCTTACTCCACAGCCCTCCTGGGCCGAGTCATACCCTAAGAGGTTTGCAGGTTGAGGGACAGCTGAGGCACAGAGCACTCCTCTTTGATCTCTGTGCTGGGAAGTCATGTAAAACTAGGATCTGAGATGAGCCGGACTTTGTGCTTTGCTCTCCATATCTCATTAATTTTTCAGCTGGGAGGGGTGTGTGAAAGTCGTTGCATAAATCAGGAATCTTCCTAATATCACCAAATCTAGCTTCCCTTCCCTTTCCGCTGGGAGGAATAGCCTCATGTGATACAGGTGAAACCTTTACTCAAAGGTCATGCTGATGGCTTTTTTTGGGTCCTACAGAAGTCCTGAAGCAGCAGATTTCATAACTGGAAATCAGCAGGGGATATAAATGGAAATTTTCTGAAAAGGTTAGCCAGAGGAGAAAGGCTGCATGCACAGCTGATAAATATGCCATCTGTAAGGGTGTAAATCATCCCTCTAAGGCATGACTCTGTAGAAATGCTTGTAACACTTTTAAATGCATGTACCAGTTGTCCTTTCCAAAGGGCAAATCAGTCAATGGTTGTCAGGAGCTGTTTGCCTCTGTTGTGGCTGTACTCCCTGGCTCCTCTTCGCCTAGTGGTCTTGGGGTGGAGAATCAACCTCATTTCTGGTGAGGCTTCCCCAGATTATATCTCACTACTTATGCTTTGGATGTGATCTTCAGCATGTGACAGGCATGTGATGAGAGGAGAAAGGAGGGTAGGGGTTCCCATGTCCTGAAGAAAGAAAGGTTAATTGTTTTTACATGTCACAGACCTTGGGTGTTGGACCTGGGCACCTAAATCTACAAGTCAGACATTCACTAAGACCCTCCGCTCCCAGTCGGTGTGTCTATGTTACAATCTCTAGATGGCAAAGCTATGTCTTTCTGAGATGTAGAATTGCAACTTTTGAGTTGGAGAAGAGTTGGCGATCACCCAGATGAGCTGCTCTACTGGCAGATCTGGATGGGTGGAGGGAGAGCAGCTGTGAGTGGTTTGGAAGAGCATCTTCTCCCACCAGTGCAGCTACTGGAAGAGGCTGTCCCATGGCTAGGATTACCTGATACAATGACCGTGCTGATGGGATGTTTATAGGGTAGAAAAAAAGGCAACCTACACAAGTGGAAGCACATCCAAGTTGAAAGTGGCTGCTGTTGTCAAAGACAATGTTTGACTGACGACTTCACTTGCCAGTGATGGATGGGGCATCCTAAACTGTAGGCTTCATCCATGTCCCCTTACCCTTCCTGCATGGAAAACCAGTGCCTCCCCACATGAGTCATGCAGAATGGAGCTTCTGCTCTTTGCCGATATCTTTGTCCAGGCTGCAGCAACTTCTGCTGTTTCCCTGCTTGCTCTACCAACCTCTGTAACAACACTCAGCTTTTCCTCTGGGTTTGCAACACTGGGAAAGGCAATTAAAGTCAGTAATGAGCAGGTTATGTAAGTCCCAGGTTCACTCTCCAGGCTCTCCCAGACCAGAGGAATTAAAGGGAATGAGGGGAGAAAAGACCATCTCTTAAAACTCTCTTGCATCTCCTCTCGGGGCAGGTACAGCCTGACTTGGTGCTTCAGAGGAGACACCAGGAATAAATGGGAGTGGGATGCTATCAGAGCTGACCCAGGGAGGACTTTCTGGTCTGCCAAGCCTGGCAAGCAGTGACATCATTTTCATTAATGTTGGCTCCATGGAGCAACAATTCATCAGGCACCTCGCTGGGAAAGTGGTGGGTTCCTTTGCAAGATGAAGCTGAAGGGAATGCCTGAGCTGTAATCATCGCCAATATAAATTGCTGTGCGTGTGTCTTTATGATCTATATCTAATGCAAATGCTGACTGTCTCCAAGGTAGTAAAACATCACCCCCAGAGGAAATAATAACAATTATCTTACATTACCTGAAGCCAATGTTTTTGTTAAAGCTTAATACTTAAGGAGTTGTATAAAATAGGTGCATACTTATAAACCAGCATTTTAACACTTACATGAGACATTTCTAAATGTTAACCAGTCAATCCTCAGCACTCCAAAAAGGCCTAATTGGGTGGCAATTAAGGAGAATTTTCTTTATACTTCTGAGGATGGCCACAGAGGTCATCATTATTTTTAGCAAAGGGGTTGAAACTCAGGTTCTTGATGATCATACCATAAGATATCATCATAGTCATGGGCTCAGTGTGTGTAGGTAGACACATATGCACCTATATTTAATGTAAGCAAGTTGCTAATGGGGTGAATGCACCATAATGTGCAGATGTGGATCTGACATGAAGAAGTAATAGAGGTTTTGGCAAATGAATAATCTCCAGACATGCATATGTGTTCATACATATGTGAGGCTGGAGATAAATCTCTCCATTTCCCACATCCCACTAGGAGTGCCTGAAACTGCCCTTCGTAAGCAGGTCTGTAACGTTCAGGAGAAAACATGGGCTTTCCCTGGTGTCAGAAGTTTGGATAGAATATCAGAGCCATGACTGCAGTGGAAACACAGAAGCAAATCTGACTTGAGAAAATAAATAAGTGCAACTGATTTGGAGTCCTTGAGTCAAATTAATTTCATGTGTGATTCTCTTTAAAGCAACCAGAGCCATTCTGTCTGTAACAGATGTTGGGATCTCTTTACTAGTAGTCAAATCTTTTTGCTGTTGAGTGGTCTTAACCCATTGTTTGTGGGTGAGATGCTGCTCAAGATATTCTCCTGTCACTCGTGGATGGGGAAAAAGGAGAAAGCAGTGGAGGTGATGAGTGCTTGGAAGATGCAGCCCAACAATGCCTGACCACTATCTCTTGCTCTGGATTTCTTGTTTATGGATCAGTAGGGCAGCGCTGGAGAAGGGGAAGCAACATCTAACTGGTCAACATGACATCATCCAACCTAGTTGAAACCTTGATATAAATGACCCTCACAGCTCTACATCTCACTTCAGAGCACATCTTGAAGACAAAGACAGAATTTGGAAGAGCAGGTTTTACTTTTGTGATTAAGAAGTTAAAAAAAAAAAAAAAATAAAAAATTCCTCCCCCAAAAGAGGAAAGCTTTACTAATTAAGGGCCAATTGGAAACAACTGATTTGCACTGGCAAGCTGCTACTCCCAGAAAGAGCTGGACTGACCTCTCTACAATCACTCACATGAGTAAGCACTACAAAAACAGTTTGGCCTGGAAGGAGCTAATAAGCACACAGATAAAATCTTATTTTGAAAGCAGCAACAAAGGACACGTGATTTATATCTCAGTTGGTGACTTCATATGTTTTGCAGAGTTTCTCCAAATGTATCAGAATTCATAATTCATTTTTACAATACATTAAATTAAAATAATAAATGTCAGGAAGTTTTCTGAGAGTAAGAAAACTCTGTAAGCAGCGCTGAGGGATCAAAAGAGATTTTGACAGGGAGAGACTCCTGTTGACTTGAGGGGTTTTGGATCAGGCTTGAGATTGGCAACAAAATGGACAACAGTTAATAAAAGCGTGCCTCTTAGACATGTTGGAGCTTGGGTAAGTCAGAGCAGATCGGGAGCTGACTGAGGACTCTCAGCATGAGTCGCAGGGACTGCGTGCTGGCCAGAGCCTTGCCGCCGTACGTGGTGGGACCCTGTTGCTCATCAAAATGACAGCAGCCACAGAGGAGTCGAGACAAAGGAAGTGAGAGTGGAAGTAGAAAAGAGAGTAGGGATTAGAGGATTTGAGGAAAAACAATGTTCATGAGGAGAAACCATTCCAAAACATACATTTATCCAAGGAAAAGTACTTTTGTGATAAAACGCTGTATATCATTTCTGGAGTTATTAATTTCCTTCATGTTGGAAGAGTTATTATCTCTGTGTTTCCATTCTCTTCCTTAATGCAGGAATATATCACATGCTTCTCAGCAGAGGTAGCATTTCATTTTTCATGCACATCAGGAAAAGCACAGGACAAATCCATATGGTTAACTCTGCTCACCTTGTCCATAGCACAGCAGCTTCAGACATCTACAGGACTTGTGAGCCATCATTTGAGTTGGGCAGTGTTGTCCCTGTCTGCACCTATAAGAGATCTGTTTTGCTGCAAAATGCCAGTCACGTTTGGTAGGTGACCAGTAGTGCTTCTGTTGGACCAGGGCTGATGGGAAGTTGAACCATCAAGCATAGGATGAACTTGACCCTTCACAATCTAACCGACATGAGTCACTGCCTGTCCTACAGCAGTCGCTGCTGAAATAACCAAGAGAACCAAGAGAAATACAATAACCAAGAGAAAAACAACACACATCTCTATTAAATGGATGTCCTACCTTTTGATGCTGTTTAGGCAAGTACCCTCTTTGGTGGTCTCAACCTTTCATTCGACTCAAGCTTCCTCTGATGCTTCTTTTTCAAGATAACCATTCTTTGTCTCTTGTGTGTGATATACCTAGTTATAGCAGCCCCATGTACCTTTACACATGATCAACAGGCAGCTCTACCTCATGCAACACAAGTGAGAAAACATTGGTTCAACCCCTCAGCAGTCTCAGCCTTTAGGAAAGGTCAGATTCAGCCCTGGTCCCACAGCTCTTGGTGATGCCTGTGTGTCTCAAGACGTCTGCCACCTCCCATGCAGCGGAACAGAAGTACAAACTTCCACATATATATGATGGTTTGCATGCTTTGGTTTGCACTTTTTCATGAGGCTGCCATTTTGTCTTATTCTGTAAGATGGAGGGCAATTACTTGGCAAATGGGAGTACTGGTTTTAAATGTGAGCTTTGGCTCTATTAGCTTCACAATTTGCCTAGGAAAAAAGTTTATGGCTGAGTCCTGGTGCACAGTGAGAAGAAGATGAAAATTTAGATTTGGAGAGTCACAGAATAGCAGGCTGGAGGGAACCTCCTGGAGTTGCATGTCTCTGGTCTAAGACCCACTCAAAGCAGGTCCAACACATCAGGCTGCTTGGGGCTGGACTTGCTCCTGTTTATCACCATCTGCCTGATACTGAGGAGCCCAAACTGGACCCAGTGCACAGACATGGTCTCAGGTCCTGAGTAGAGGGGACGTATCACATTCCTCAGCCTGCTGGTTTCCCCTTTGCTAATCCAACCCTGCTTGTGAGCATCCTGTGTTTCAGGGGCACAACACCGGCTTGTGGGCACCTCGTAGTCCACTGGGACCCCTGGGTCTATCCAGCTGGCCCCAGCCTGTGATGCTGTGTGGGGTTATTCCACCCCAGATACTGAACTTTACAGCTGTCCATGTTGAACTTCATGAGGTTCCTGCTCATTCATTTATGCAGCTTATTTCTCTGAAAAACATTCTTATTTTCCAGTATATCAACCATCCCCACTACTGGGTATCCTCTGCAGGCTTGTTGAGAGGGCAGCCTGTCCCATTGTCTAAGAATCGGTTGAGCTTAATGATGACATTCTTTGGAAATGTTCACTATCTCCAACTTGATCAGCTGGGCTACGCAACATTAATGGTATAGAGGACTCCATGCAGTTTCAAGACATCATCCAACCCTGTGCAAGATCTAAAAGCGCATGTAGTGCTTAATATCTTGATGATTTATGTCTGGGATTTAGACTTTGCCCAAACTGTTGCTCTATTTGTATAAACCGTTCAGGTTGATGGAGACCTCTGCAAATGAAGTCTCTGACTTATAAAAGTTAGACTCTGTGAAAACTGAGTTGTTCACAAATGACCTTACATCTCACCTCTGAGCGGTGAAGATTCACAGTCATGGTGCGTGGATTCATGCAGATTGAGGGATCAGTTTGTAGATCTGAATCAAAGATATTAAAAATATTTTCCTGAGGGGAAAAGTCATATATGGATAATAAAAGTGAGCAAATTTAATGTACTGAGAGCATATCTTCTTTTTCACTTGCTCAGAGGGTCTGTTTATGATGAACGTAAAGCAGACCCAATGGCAGAGTTCAGGCAAGGCTGTTCCCATTTATGTGCTGGGATAACATGTCTAACATGACCTGTTAGGTTTTTGAAAAGGCAAAACAAAAAAATGTGCCTAGCTTTTAAGAAATACATTACTGCATCTTTCTTCATGTTTTAAAACATTGAAAAAAGAGGAAATTATTTACATTATTTGTATTACATTAAGTCCCAGGAAGAGCAGATACAACCCCATTTTTAATTACTGCCGTGCAAGCAAATACAGTTTGTGTAGGACTAAATAGCCCAGGAAGGATTAGCTATTCATTTCTGAGAACTCATCAGCTCAATGTCTTGCTTAAGCTCACGTACAAAGTCTGTGGCAGAGGTGGAGCTGCAGACAGAATTGCTTCTGCCAGGAAAACCAAGACCGGATCAACCAGGTGGTGGGTGCCTTTGAAGTGTGGAGGATAAGCAGAGAACTGTGAAAAGGTTTCTGGGAAGGAACCACAGGGATTTGCAGGGCCAGTGTTCCCTCGGTGACTGAAACCTCCTGCTGTTCATGTTCCTGGAGAGAGAAAATGGACAGAGGTGACATTTCCTAATTTTTCAGGACTGGCTTTGCAGCCTGGCCCATCTTTTTCTGGAAGCAGTTAATAGTCATAGCTGATTCCCAGATGTGTGGCTAAAATAATATTTATTTGCTTTTACTAATATTTGGATATTAGAAGCTAGAAATAAACTGGTGTTTATAAAGACATTATGGGCAAGTTATTCCATATTTTCTTGCTTTTTCACCTGAAAATGCTTGTGCTGGCCCTGGTTGGAGACAAGCTCCTGGACATGACCTCCATGATGGGTCAGGATGGTGTTCCTTACCTTTGCCTGGCCTAATGCCTGCACTGCTGAGCTGTGACCATCTCAACATCTTTAGTACGTCTTCCTATTGCCTTGTGAGGCAGGACAGTGATGTATCTCCCTTTCAACAGCACAGGGAAGACATAATTACACTTGTAGCTTGATCATTTGACCAAGTCACTGGGATGACTTAGAAAAAGAACCATAAAGCTTATGAATTTCAGGTTAATTTTATGAAAGCCTTCAAAAGTTTATATTCCATGACTTGTGGAATCCTTCAGGTGGTCTCTGAAGCGTGCAGGTGGGGAGGTCTGGTTCAGTTTGCATGTCCTGGGCAGTACAAGAGAGCAGCACTCTCTCTGGTGGGCTTCTGCACTGCTGCTCATGGTGCCTTCCAGGTGAGACAAAACCTCCTTTGAGACATGCCAGAGAGAGCCAGGACTGCAGAGGACACCAAAGAGGCTTCAGGGCACATGGGCCTGAAAGACTTCCCCTGTTTTGTGGGGACAAGGAGCCAGGGCAGAGGTTTTCCAATCCTCCCTCCATATGTTCTTATCCAGATTAATAAACTTTGCTAGAGTTGGCTGTATTGCACTGGTGGATGAGATGATTTCTCTATCTATGTCAGTTCAAGTTGCTAACGCTCTCTAGGATTAAAGACACCTTAGATCTGTGAGCTAGTATTATTAATAATAATAATTTATCACATAATTCCCCTCTTATTTCAAACATGGACTTTTATCACCTCTTCCATCTTTTCAGCCCTTGGAGCAATTTGCCATTTGTCAGGAAGAAATGAGATGAAGCTGCTCTTCCTCGTGCTGCAATGCAAGGACATCCCAGAGGTGGATGGGAACTGAAATAAATCTCTTCTATCCAAAGCCCTGAATCTCACTCTTTCCTTAATAATAAAGAGATTTACTTCAAGCCTTTCCCAATAAAACTCTGTATGTGTATGTTGTAGGTTGAAGGAAAACATATTTGAAACCTGAAAGCAGAGAAATAAAACCTTGTGAACTTGCCTCGGGTAATTTGTAATGTCAGCCCCAGCTGTCTAACCTCACCAATTTATTACGTCTTGAACCAACCACTTTTGGATTTGGGACTTCCAAAAAAAACCTGGGTTTTCACTGTGCCTGGGTGAAGGGTAGAGAAGACCACATGAAGAGCTCGTCCATGGGTAGGTATTAAAAACAATACTCTGGGTGCATCCTCAATCTGAGAAAGTCTGTAAGCATGGGGGGGGAAGGGGCCCTGATTTCCAATACCCTTTTCCTCAGCATGGGCCAATGTCAGAAGTGAGTTACCGGGACAGATGGCCCCTTTGATCTGTCCCAGTAAGGTCATTCCTGCATTCTTATTCTCATCCTCACCAGTGTTTGTTACAAATAACAGCACATCCAAGGAACTTCACAGCTGTAAAGTCAAGATCTAGGAAATACTAGTGTAAAAACTCCTTACTTTATAATTTTATTTCTCATGATGAGGCTTATGTTGATAAAAGAATAATTCATCCAGAGGATCAGCTTTCACATGGACTATTTTAACCAGATTAAAGACGGACTTTATTATGAACTATAATTTTCAGAAATCTGCAGTAAAAGAAGGAAAGTGAAGTGCAGCAGCACTGAATGTGATCAGCATTTATTTTTCAGTCTAATTTTGAAAGGAAACTATGTTTATTTGATCATGCAATGTGTGGGTATACCTGTGTCCTCCCGCAGAGCTTTGAAACTCCTGATCATTTGGCCCAGCTCTGGCAGAGCGAAAGAGAGCTCAGAGAGATGAAGTTTGTGCAAATTCTGCAAGAACTGATGGAAAGGAGAGAATCCACTATTTCCTGCAGTGAAGGAGCTGTATTGCTAGACAGCAGAGAATCTCAATTTAAAAAGTTTTTTCAGATATGCCAATGGTGGGAAAATTTTCAGCCAGAGCCTGGGGCTTATGAGACATGCAATAACTCAACGCCAGCTTCCAGTGGCTGCATGTGTCCTTCAGCTCATGCAATGGCTCCTTTTGTCAGAGCAGCAGCTCCGAGGAATGAAGGCTCCATTGTGTCCATCTGCAGCTACCTTTGGGTGAATCTGGGCCAGGCTTGGGCTCCTGGACACGGGGATGATTTGCAAAAGCAGCTGATGGAAATGGCACTTGCTGCCAGCCCCCTCTTCCCTCCTTATTGCCTTGCGGCCTCTCCCAAGCCTACGCTTCCCCGTTTGTTGAAGCTGCCATGCCTCTGTCCTCCCCACTTGGCTGTTTTAATGGTTTTGAAGGCAGCTGATGGGTTTGAAATCTTGGTCTCTCTTCCTTTTTTTTAGAGACATTTGGTTTTTGATTTCATGCCCAGGCATCCAACCCATTGATGTCTGCCACATGCTTATGACAGCCCACGCTCCAGCTTCTTATTTATGTGTATTGTGCTTACAGGAGAGGCCTAGGGGTCAGACATTGGGTGTATTCTGCAGGTCTCTCTCTGTAAGCATCAGTGGCAGAAGGATTGATGGGTCCATCTGTTGGGTCTCCTCTTTCTCCCCAGAATATACTGGTACACTGATGCCTGCTGAAACCCCAGCAAGAATCTGCCTCCATGGCTGGTGCTGGGGGCTTGCAAGGGCTGCCCTATCCTGGCAGGGAGGCTGGGTTATTTCACAGGCAGAGCTGGACAGTAGACCAAAAAAAAAGAGAGTATCACAGCCCGCATCGCACTAACTGAGACCATAGAAAGCCCTGGGGGAGTGGGAGAAAAAGGGAGAGAAGAGAAGAAGGGGGACGCTGGCACCAGAAGTGGCTGCCTGCTCTCAATTTACTCCCAAGGAGTTCTCTAATAACATCAGTGGAGGCTGTGCAGGCTTTACTGGGAGCTTCAAAAGTGTTTATGGGATGATTTGTGTGGAACGGTTACGCTGGAAGCAGTTTAGGGAAGGTATGCTGCTATTAGGGGATTTTTATTTTTTTTAAGCTCCATTTGGACACTTCTTACCATTATATACCAGCAAGGAGCGAGCCCCAGCAGCTGTTTGCTATTTGTTAGAGTCTACGAAGGAGTAACGAGGAGGGAGGCAGCAGGAGGGGTTCAGCAGCTTGGAGAGTTCTTCCTTCTCCTTTTCTGCAGGTTTTCTGCAGGGCCGTGTTGAATCTTTATAATTTCCTGCCCCACGCATACATCACAAGCGAAGAGCAAAGTCCCGGAGAGCACTCACAGAGTCAATACCCATATGTGAGCTGGTACCTCTCAAACTCCAAACTACAGACTCGGAAAATCATCACTGCACTGTTTACACTCTTTGTGTTTCCATGCTCATCTATTCTTACAAAGAAAGCCTTGAATTTTTTGCTTTGGATATTATCTAGTCCTGAGCTGTCTCCTGTATGGCAAATAGAGAGAGATGACAGATTTATGCCAATGGGAGATAGTAATTTCTAGTATATCTCTGCACCACACAGTCCTGGACGCAAGCTATCACAAAAACCTTTCTTCTACTCTGTATGTAACTCCATGCAAAGTTTTCCAAACACAATTACACATTTAACTCTGAGCATGGCTTGTGTCCAATCTATAGGGTGTAAAATTGCTTGGCAAGGCCAGGAGGACTCAAGGGGTTTCAGCCCATCAGTGGAGGATCTTTTGTTGCTGCCACATGGCCTGTGAGAGGGAACTGAGAAAAGTGAACCCATCACCGTGAAGGTGCAATTTGCTGCCAGGGGGTCCATGCTCTAAGCTGGGAGTATTTTTGGTGCAGGCAGAAGTCCAGTTTGGGGAAGGTCAACCTTGGAGTCGGCTATGTCGCCACAGTCCTGCAAAGCCTCACTCAGCAGAGGCAGGTTTTAAAATACCTTCCCCTTTCCGATGAAAGATTCTGCGGTGTCTCTCAACACCGCGTTCGAAATTTCACTCATCTCTCTCTCTTCCCCCCCCCGCCTCCTCCTCGATGATCACTCATTCAAGCTGTTACGGTTTAACAGCCCTGCTCCGCTATATTATCAACATATACAGTAACTCACAGGCGACCTTTGCTCTTTCTAGCACTGCAGAGCCAGGAAAGCTTCAGGGAAAGGGAACAGGATCTCATTCTGGTTCATGCATCAGCCACAAAACCATCTGCTGAGTGTGGAGCACAGGAGTTTTATTAGCCGTGTGATATAGCAAGCAGAAAGGGCTCTGCTATGTTGCCGTATGCCCGGGAACAGGATAAAACCTTTTCCTTCCCTCGGAGGAATTCAAGCAAGCTCCATCAGACTCCCTGTACTGAATTTCATTCCTCTTCTTCCTTTTGCCGCACGACCACTGACAAGCCCTTTCACCCCAAAAGATCTGTGGGAACCATATGCAAAACCTCAGTGAAAAGTGTTAGGCAAAGTCCTGGCCCCACTAAAGGCAACAAGAATTTTGCCCCTGCTTCCTGCGGAGCTGTGATTTCCCTCTTTTGCTTCAGTAAGACCTGCTGCTTTAGCGCATGAGCAGAGCTTTTATTTTCCCTGGAGCCTTTATTCTCCATGCAGATGGAGAACAGAGCTGCAGAAGGGCTGCCAAGCCAAGAGGCAGGTATTCTGGCGTTTCAAATCCCCAGAGCTGTGTATTTTACAAATCCCCCTACCTAATTTTTATTACTAAGGAGGCTTATAACACTTCCAGCTAGGGCACAAATGAGTGTGAAGAGTGGTATCATTGGACCAAAGACAAACCTTTCCCAGAAGAACTTGCATCAGGATGGTCAAGTCAAAGGTAGGAGAAAGGGATAGATCTTGAAAGCCATTGAGTTGGCCTCTTGCCTGGTTTTTCTTTTTTTTTTTTTTTCTTCCCTGCCTTGTAGCTCTTGCTGATGTTTTCAGAGGCTTCAGTTCAAGGCTGGTTTGTTCCTTTGCTCCTTCCCCCTTTTGTTGTATCTCTGGTGGCACATAGCTACACAAGAATCTCCTGAAGGGTTGGTTTAAGAAGTGCATGGAGATGCATAGTCACTGTGACTGGGACTAGTAGAAACAAGAAAAGATTAATAGATGCCAAGCACCCTTCTGGAGGGACCTAATCCAGGCTATTTACAACCGTGACCCTTTGCTTTTTACCTCTTCTTGCCTATTCTGATCTCCAGCCCTTTTCCTCCTCTCCTCTCCGTGGGGTCTCTGAGCACTCAGGCTGCATAGAGTGGTTGCACCCCATGATCTGTTTCCAGCCCTATAAAAAACACTCACTTCAACATTGTCCTTCCAGCACTCCCTGATTTTCCCACTCTCCAGCCCCACCCTGCATCTGCTGTTCCACAGGGCAGCAAGCCTTGATGAAACATAAGGTTTTTATAGACTTTTGCACAACCTCCTCCGAGTTGGTTTCCCAGAATCGCTAAGCCTCACCCAGGGTTTTGGTCTCAATTATCCCAATAATGGGAGCAAATTGTTCTGCGTCGGGAGGTGTTGAGGCAACAACAGAGATGCCGGTGGACACTTAGTCCTGTGCCATATCTTGTACAATAGCTGGGAAGGCAGTTTAAAAAACCATTGGCTGGGTAATTGAAGACAGACCTGGGTCAGATTTTCAGCTCTGCTCAGATCCTTCCAAGTATTTCTTTTTTTAACCTTCCAAAAGTGGCAGATACTGTTTGGGACCTGAACTGTGGAAAGTCAAGCGGACAGCACAACTGCAAGGTGGAACAACAGCCTCAGAAGGTTCACCTGGAGCCACCACAGGGAGTCCAAGCAGGTGCTCTCCCCAGAAACCAGATCCTCTTTGAAATGTGTTGTTTCACCACCTGAAACTCATATCCTTCTAGGAAAAAGCTGGGAGAAAGACCATGTTTATATGCTGACATCAGAACCTAAGAAAAGCAGGCATAAGGCTGGGCACAGGTTGCTGGAGTGACCTCAGCTGTCTGCTGAGGGAGGCCACCCCATCTCCATGTCACCAGCAGGTTGGGACGGGATGCTATGGACTGGCAGTGAGGAACTCAGTCTTCCCCTAGGATCACCTCAAGCCTTCTGGGCACCAGGTCTTTTCAGACATTTCAGATATTTGGAGCTGGTTTCCAGGTGAGACAGAAGTACTTCCATTTCTGGTTTCCAGCACCCTTCAATAAGACAGTGAGCCTCTTCTGGGCTAGAATCACAACACTGACTCTAATACACATCTGTGTTTAGAATAAAACTGCTGTGAATTGCTCTTGATGCAGAGAAGGCAATTCAAGCCCAGAAGTCAATGTTACAATAATCTTTTTTCAATCTCCTACAAGACATGCTGTCAGGCTTTTCTGAACCGATTTCTGCTTCGAGGCCATTGCTCTGTCTGAACTATTTCTGATAAAAAGACGTTCAGCCATCTTCACTGGGATTGACCTACAATCTTCTCCAAGCTAAAGAGGCTGAGGCTCTCTCAGCACATTTTCCCATTTTTCTGTCTTTTTTTCCTTTTATTACTCCTTTCCAGATATGCAACCTCTGCTTTGACTTCCATCACTTTATGTGTCTCCTTCCCCTATTTGTATTTTGTGGTTCACAGGACCACTTAGACTCTCATGTTCAGTGAATATCCACCATGACCTACACATCCTTGCTAGAATTGCTGCCTTCCAGGGAGTTAATCATGTCTCCTACCCCTATATGGTAAATCAGGCCTGTATCTGTAATTTTTAAGCATGCGATCTTACATTTAGTCATGTGAAAGTACCAGTAGTTTTCTTGTGCTCAGCATATCAACCAAAGCGAATTGCCTTCTGTTATCAATCTGTCTTGTTTTTTATTGTTTTTATCAATCCCAGTGTCATCTGTTGTTTATCCATAACAATTTTCTTGTTTTTTTCTTAACCATTGATAAAAATTTTAAATAATGTAAGGTTATAGACAAATCCCTCTAGAGTACATCTATGAAATGTATTAGGTCAAAGATGTACATAAGCATTTATATACCCATTTTAGACATGTCTGACACTTTTATCCCACTAAAGGTACATCATATTGGTTATCCAGTAGTTTCAAATTCATAAGAGAAATTCTGTGGTGTAATTTACAGGATTCCTCTGGAAATATGCTACATCCGTGCTATCATTTTTCCCTATCAAAACGCATGTGAGATGGGGTTGATGTGATCTATTTTCTGTGTGGATCTGTGTTATTTTTTTCAGTGATGTCATTGACTCCATCACTTTTTTCATGACTGGTGTTAGGCTGATAGCCCAACATTACCCAGGTTATTTTGTTTCTCTGTTCCAGAAAGGCTTTCTCTATTCCCAGGATTCAAGTTATTTCTACTTATTGTCCTAGATTTCCTCTCCTCGTGTTCCTCCCCTGGAGTATTTTTCTTCCCCAGAAATCTCTACAATTTGTAGTTTCTAATTTTTGCTTTTAAGCTTCTCCAGTTATTACATATTGGAGTTTTATTATTTTTTTTTCATAGCTGCATTCACTTCCTTTGTAAAGCAGCTTTTTAAAAAACAAGTTTACTCTTCTCTTTCAGCTGTGGGTTTTTTTTGTATATATGGTAAAATATTCTTTAACAGTTTCCAATTTTCATTTACATTTTAAAATTCTTCTTTGCCAGCCAGTTTTTCGTCTGTTTTTTGAATCAATAGAATATACCTACAAAAGCTTTTCAAACTTTCTTTCCTTTCCTTTATTAAAAGGAAAAACAAAGAAGAGAAACCTGAGATTTGTATCTAATCCCATGACTCTGAAGTCTGGGGTTTTTAAAACATGTAATAAAGGTCCAGATAAAATCACAAGAATTGGCAACACTTTAGTATTGCATTTGTCTGACTGCATTCCCTGGCTGGTACCTAATAACATATTATCATAATTTTTTTAATAGATGAAAATAATGATTTCACCACAATTTTGAAAGGTGAAATCCAGAGAAAGCACGTGTCTGTTATTTGAGCATTTACAGTAATAGTGAAGATGATTTCCAAGCTTGCAGTGATGTCTCTAGGATGTGGTGCTGACACTTATCACCTGTGAAAACCTAAGCAGTTTAAATTCAGACCAAATTAGAAATACTGGCCTTATATTCCTTGGCCAGTGACTCACAATCTGTGGCACCAGCATCCAAGCAGAGTATGTGGTTTAGTTCATTAGTGGGTGAAATTCATCCCATATATTAAACATGTAGACAGTCTGATTGGCTTTTTGATTCCCATCAAGAAACCTAGGATTTGAGTAGGAGTTTAGCAAGGTGTAGTTCTGGACGCTGATAGCAATATCTCTGTGGCATGTCATGATGAAGCTATTAATTATGTGTGAAATAACAATAACTCACTTGTCCTTCTAGTGTCTCCATTCCAGATATGACTTCTACTTTCCAAATCCATCATCTTGGTTATGAAAGACTGAAAGTTTTATGACCTTACTAGGGAGAAAAGGAAGGAAAAGAGAAGGGAAGAATGGAAGAGAAGGGAAACGGAAAGGAAAGGGATCGCAGAATCATAGAATAATAGAATTGTTTAGGTTGGAAAAGACCTTTAAGATCATCAAGTCCAACCATTAACCCAACACTGCCAAATCCACCACTAAACCATGTCCCTAAGCACTACATCTACATGTGTTTTAAATACCTCCAGGGATGGTGACTCAACCCCTTCCCTGGGCATCCTGTCCCAATGCCTGACAACCCTTTTGTGGAAGACATTTTCCCGAATATCCAATCTAAACCTCCCCTGGTGCAACTTGAGACCATTCCTTCTTGTCCTATCGTTTGTTACATGGAAGAAGAGACCAACCCCCACTTTGCTCCAACCTCCTTTCAGGTCATTGTAGAGAGCCATAAGGTCTCCCCTCAGCCTCCTTTTCTCCAGGCTGAACCCCACCAGTTCCCTCAGCCGTTCCTCACAGCACTTGTGCTCCAGACCCTTCCGAGCTCCATTGCCCTTCTCTGGACACGCTCCAGCACCCCAATGAATGCCTTGGAGTGAGGGACCCAAAACTGAGCCCAGTGTTTGAGGTGCAGCCTCCCCAGTGCCGAGTACAGGGGGACGATCCCTTCCTTAGTCCTGCTGGCCACACTCTTGCTGACACAAGCCAGGATTCTGTTGGCCTCCTTGGCCACCTGGGCACACTGCTGGCTCATATTCAGCTGGCAGTCGACCAACACCCCCAGATCCTTTTCCCCTGGGCAGCTTTCCAGCCCCTCTGCCCCAAGCCTGTAGTGTTGTGTGGGGTTGTTGTGCCCCAAATGCAGGACCTGGCACTGAGCCTTGTTGAACCTCATACAATTGGCCTTGGGCCATTGATCCGGCCTGTCCAGATCCCTCTGTGGAGCCTTCCCACCCTCAAGCAGATCAACACTTCTGCCCAACATGGTGTCATCCTTCAAACTTACTGAGGGTGCACTCAATCCCCTCATCTTGGTCATTGGTAAAGATATTAAACAAAACTGGCCCCAATAATGACCCCCGGAGAGCACCACTTGTGACTGGCTACCAGCTGTGTTTAACTCCATTCACCAAACCTCTTTGGGCCTGGCAATCCAACCAGTTTTTTACCTGAGACAAGTAGACCCATCCAAGACATAAGCAGCCAGTTTCTCCAGAAAAATGCTGTAGAAAAGCGAAGCAAAATGAAAAGAGAAGAGAAAAGAGAGAGAAGAGAAGAGAAGAGAAGAGAAGAGAAGAGAAGAGAAGAGAAGAGAAGAGAAGAGAAGAGAAGAGAAGAGAAGAGAAGAGAAGAGAAGAGAAGAGAAGAGAAGAGAAGAGAAGAGAAGAGAAGAGAAGAGAAGAGAAGAGAAGAGAAGAGAAGAGAAGAGAAGAGAAGAGAAGAGAAGAGAAGAGAAGAGAAGAGAAGAGAAGAGAAGAGAAGAGAAGAGAAGAGAAGAGAAGAGAAGAGAAGAGAAGAGAAGAGAAGAGAAGAGAAGAGAAGAGAAGAGAAGAGAAAAGAGACATTACTAAGTGGAAATAAGTTAGGATCTAGCTAGTTCAGCCCTCATGATATAAATGATTTTTTTAGGTGGTTGTTTCTTTCCTTTTGGGCTCTTCAAAATACAGAATGAACTTTGAAGCAATTTTCTTCCAATGTGCCTTTGCCTCCTGCCTTGAACCCAAGAGACGTTTGCAAAAGGAAGGTGCAAAATACTGTGACATGGGATGGATAGCTGCAGTTTACCAGTTGGACCCTGAGGTCACAAATCACCAGATCTGCAGCTAACACTGCTCAGAAGATGCTTTGTATTCTCTGGCACATGGATGATCCCAGCATGGATGAAAGAAATCTCTCCTTGGATCAAGAGAAGCATAAGAGGAAAGATGAGAGTGATACACATATATAATTCACCTTCAGGAGCAATATTTTGTGGGTCTTTGTATTTACTGTTTGGGAAAGTGTGAGGTATTGGTAAGAGTGCATCTGGATTATTTCCTTCAGGCCTGGTCAGTCATGTCCATGAATGAGCCGTTCAGACCAAGCAGGTGCAGGAAAGTGCCAGGACAGGGATGGGAGGATGAAGAACTTGTCATCCAAGGGGAGGCTGCAGACCTTGGCTTTTGTAGCTCAGTACAACAGCAGCTGAGAGGGGAAATGAGTGCTGTTGCACATGAAAGGTAAAAATAGCCAGGAGCAAAAAGAAACACTAGAGTGAAAGAAAAAAATGTTGGCAGAAGAACAAGTAGGTTTTAATTGGCCTGGAGTAAATTTAGTCTGGAAATTAAATGAAGTTTCCTAAGCATCAGATCAGCAAAGTCCTGGAACAGGCTTCCAGAGGCTGTGAAAACGGTTTGCTCAGAGGACAAATCCGTTTAGCTGCGGTGGTGGCTGTGAGAACAGGGAGCTCTGCTTGGTGAGCCAATAGGTTCACACCCTGTGCACCCTTGTTTCTAGGGAGAGAGTGGAGACACAGTCCCCAAGAACAATCTTTCAACCAAATAATTGGTAGTGTTTGGACCATAGCAGCAAGGGAGGTCTGTAAGGAACCAGGAGATAATTTGCAGATGAAGAAATACTCCACTATGGCAAATTCTTTGGTCCATCTTCCTTGTAAGTTTGCAATATCTATCTGCTGCTCTAAAAATGTGATTTGTGCCTAATCTGGCTAACTGTGGCCCAACTGTCCTGTATGTCGTTTCATCTCTGCTCAGCCTGCAAACCTGGAAAGAGACCAGGACCAGGAAAATCCCCACCCTGGGTTGCTAAACTGTAGCTATAATAAACTTATTTTCTGTTCCTTGTGACTCAGACCTGCAAAGTTAACCTGGAGCATCATATCAGGATCTAGTGACAACATTGGCACAGATGTAAATGTCCCCGTGTCCTTACCTATTCCAGAATTACAGAGATTAGAGGGACACAAGATCTGAAATTGGACTTCAGCTGATTCAGAATTTGCTGGAGACTAGGCAAATGTAAGGTTTTGCTTCGAGTCCATCTCCTCTGTATGCCTCACTGCCCAGGTAATTTAAATTAGCTTGATGTGATTGCCTATATGACAAAATCCCAGAAGCCAAGGAAATGGAACCAGAAGCCCTAAATGCAAATTGAGAGAGGTCTTTGATTTGCATCTTTTTGATGCCACCTGACACCTCTTAGATGAACTTCTGTAAGGCTCTCCTCTCACCATGGTCCAGCGCGCATGATTCACCACGGGAGGGGCGGCCATGTGACCTTCCCTGCTGCTTGGAGGAATGTCAAGCTGCAGTGTTCTCCATTGTTCCCTGTTAAGGGTTAGACCAGAGTGTTTTTGTGGCAACCATGAACCAATAGGTAGCAAGGACAGGTTGGGAGCTGCTCTATTCCCAGGTCCTGTGACTATCCCAGGCATTCAAGTTGTTGAGTCAAAGGCAGGTGATAACTCCATGCAATGACGTGAAGAAGCTCCAAACTGCCCAGTGCCAGCTCAGCCATCCTCCTGCTCTGCTCACCACGGAGCACACACGTGCCCTGGAGCCTCAGTAGGTGGATGGTGTGTAGCCCTGGAGAAGGGTTAGACATGGGAGGGAAAGTGGTTCTCAGGATCAAGACCATGAAAACATGCTCTGCTATGAGATTCCCAATCCTCCTTTCTCAGGCTTGAAACACCAGAAAAGACCCCAGATGACACTTTTCCATCATCAGGAAGAAAAAAACAAAAGTAACAAAAAAAAAAAAAAACCAACAAAAACAAAAACAACAACAACAAGGAAAAAAAAAACACACTAAGCAAAAACTATAACAAAGGCTAACACCAATATAAATACATGAATGATCCATTCGCCTGCCTTTCAGGAATATTGAGATGTGTTTTGCAGAAGAGCCTATGTGTTTTGCAGAAGAGCCTGTGTGTTTTATGTGCCTGTATCACACAGACACTGATGGGATCTAGCCCTACAGCTCATTGAGGCAGTGCAGTTTGTTCTCTCGTGCAGTTTAATCTCCTGAGAAGCTGTTGTTTTATTATGACATATTCCCCCCTTTGCATTTCAGCCAACAAATCCAATTTCCTCAGTAAAGTGTGGGCCAGGGTGCTGTCTGCAAGGGGTAAAAAGGTGTCATAAATAATTTCTAGGGAGCGTAAGGGATGGAAGATGAGTTGAACAGAAGCAGAGATGCTGTTGTAACACCAAATCTCAATCAAGGTATCACTGTCTGATCTCTACAGTCACCATTTGAGCCACCCTTCCCTTTGCAAGACCTGAGTGAGACCATCTGAGATGGACACTGATCTCAGCATCCCACCTCGTCTCACCCAGCCAGCTGGCTTTGAACCCCTACAGAGCTGTTGAGCAAAGAGGATTTGTCTCTGATTTATCCAGGCTTCATACAGAATAGAGATGTGAAGAATTCTGGTTTTTAGTGACTCTGTTGCCATGTCTCTGCATGTCTTTGATGTAACTCAATCTCGGTGTGCTTCTCTCGCCAGCGTCTGACTGAGAGGGCTACAGAACTGTTTCCAGAGTTTCCCCCCGTTTATCCTGTGCAGTCTGGAGCAGTGGGTCCCTGGAAAAGCCATTGGAAAACAAACCTGCTCTGGTGCCTACTATAAAATTTGGTTCTGTTCAGATTAACTCTGAATTCTAGACATTCAAAACCAATGTGAATGGTTTAAAAGCCATTTATCTGCACAGCGATGAAAGGACAAAATTCCTTGGCAAGGTTGGAGGCTCCCTTTCATATCTCATATACTTTAACTAGCACGTTTACAATGACTGTAGTACCTTATTTTTTACATTCTGTACTTGTTATTTTCCACTTCTTCTCCAGCAGCCTCAGCACAGAAACCAACCCTTACCTTCACAGGGAGGTGAGACATGAGTACTTATTTAGAGACCTGTGCTTTGAATGAATGAGTAACCCCATCCTGGCATTTCTTCATCCCCTACTACAACACACACAGATAGGCACTCACACACTGACTACACCTTAATTTCAGCTCTTATTCAACCAGAGTTGGGTTTTACTAGGGAGCCACTGGTCAGAGATATACCTAATGCAACACGACTGGCTTTTTAAAAAAAATATTTATTTAATACTGGCTGAGCTGCTGTTACCACATAAGACATGAAATTAAAGACAGCCCCTTCATCGAAGAGCTGGCTGATGGCTCTCTGAAGAAAGAGTCTCCTTGCAATACAAAATAGTCTTTGTATTGAACACTAAGGACTCATATGTTTGTTTCTGGAGGTTTGTTTCTTCTGGACCCTGAAGGAAAGAAAAAGGTAATACAGAGGATTTAAAGAGATTGAATGAGAATGTTGAATACCAGGAATGAAATTATTTTCTCTCCAAATTATCCAATAAATGGAGTCAGAAATTAGGTAGTTTCTTTTTTCAGCACCTTTTCCAAAGCTATGTGTGCTGGATTGATGTCTCCTTGGCGAATCATGCTTTCCACAACACTCAGTCACGGCGGGAATTGGGGGTTGAAAGGGATCTTGCAGGGGTAAAGCATCTGCCCATCACAAGGGAGGTATGGGCCAAGGGCTGGGAAAGGAACATCAGCTCTGCCTTCCAAATGCACCCGGGATGTGAGTCTGCTGCAGCAGCAAATCTCCTGGCTTGACGCATCAGGGAGGAGAAGGGCGATGGCAAGCAGCCTCAGCTGTCAGGATCACCTCCAGGTCCTTCCCTGTTCCTGAAACCCAGAGTAACACAGCAACCCTGCTCATTGCCTCCAGTCCCAAAGGAGACATAACCTTGACCTCAGAGAGGTGCACAGTGTCTGCATTTATGGCTGCTTCCTGAAATGCATGGGTTAAAAAATGCCAAATGCACTAGAAGATGTTTTTAGGTTTGTTTTTAATCACTACAGGGCTCTTCACATAAACTTTTTTTTTTATTATTATTTTTTACTGCTATATCACATAAAACTGCCTTAAAACACATCCTCTACAAGTCCTCAAACAACATTAGATGTCATCTTGACATTTTCAGAGTGGGTTTTTAGGATGTTTTTTAAAGGTAAACTTCCAAGAAAACTAGTATGTAAAAATAGTTCAGATAAACCTCAAAAGACATTTGACAAATATAGAATGACCAGGGCAGTAAAATGAATACATGTGAGTGAACATAAAGGGGTTTTATTTTCCTTAATTCCAGTTGAACAGCCCATTATGTCTTTTCCTGGAGCCCGCATACTTGAAAACCAGTTGCAAGCTGAACTGAAGTGGTTGGGATATGTGATCTATAAACATTAGGGGAGCTGAAGCATGAAAGCAGACGATGTGATGTTGGGTTTATGATACTGATGCTATCTCCTTTTCTTTCAGAATCGCCTGGAGTTATGAGATGGAGCCTGCTGGATTGTATAAATGTTACATAGTTTAGTGAGTGTATGAAAGAGGAGTCAGTCTCCAGAGCACGTGGGCATCGGCTGCTGTTCCTCCTGAGTGCCTGGGACTGCAGATCTGTGAAATGAGCAAAAGGGGAGCTTTTTTTTTTTTTTTTTTGGTAAGATCCATTCAGATGATATTTGCCAGGTGTGGATTTAAGGCCCTAATTAAGCTCTCACTGTGGTCAATAGGAGCTTTATCATAGACTGCAGTGAAAGTCAGCCCCTCCATCACCAGTGCTTTTTAACTAGGGACACACAGACTGTTTTCCCATCGCTGCTTTAGTGAAGCAAACCCTTGAAGTAGATGTGCAGTTCAGCTGATGATCCTCTGGATATCAAGGCATACACAATCTACCTACCCACAAAAAGCAGCAGCAAGTGCCATCGTGGAGACCCCCAAGGAGTCTCCAGGTGGTGGAAACAGATGATGGTCCCACGTCAATCAGCAGGTCAGCGGAGTCATGCTGATTTACAGCAACTCTGGATCTGGCTCTGACAGCAGCCGAACATCTTCGTCTGCAGGTAATTGTATGTTGTCTCCATTCCTGGAGGCTCAGATCTGAATCTCATTGTGCTGGGTCCAGGGAAAGCACTGAAGGCATCCTGTGACCCAGAATTTGCTGTTGTCTCCATCTACACCTTCAGTAACTTTCAACATTGCCATTACAATATTGCTGGAGGGGATCACTGTTGTCTTGGGCAGAGAAGATAAGTCAGGCAGAGAGATGAGTAAGAGGGAAGCACTCAGGAAAATGATTGAGGGGTATGCCTGCCACTGCATGTGCATGCACACATGCATGCACTTTCCTCATTTTGCTCTGAGAACCATCTCCAACCACTCCTCTGCAGCCACCATCCTTAAATGACATCCTCTTTTCTCATAGCTTCACCTCCCTGCTCTTCTCTTATAACTGCTGCTCCACACCTCGAGTCCAGCCTTGCATGGAATTCTCCACCATCACTGCATCCAAGGCAACCCCCACCATCCTCCTTGTCTCTGAGACTTGTTGGCCTGGAGCCCTGGGAGAGTAATTTCCCCCATATCTTCTGCTGTTCACACAATGATCTCCCCCTCCCCATGTTCCAGGTCCTCCCACCTAATTCAACTCCCTTCTGCACATTAAGCTTCCTCCCGAAGACTCAGCAACACTAACCCCTCATCAGTTAAATGCCCTCTGTGTCCCAGCAACATATAAGTGTGGAAGGATAGATTAAAATCATGCTAAATGAATACCTGATGTGGGCTTCCCAGAGTGCCTCTTCTTGTAAAACCAGAGAACTTGGCTGCTGAATTTTTTGGGGCAGAATCTGTCTTGTATTTATATCCTGTAAATTTTCAAATCCATTTCTGGTGTTAACAAATAAATAGTAATGATTAATCGCCGGCCATTTTGGGCCTGATCCAGCTTTGATTACATCAGTGGGAACTTTTCCATTTGCTGTGTGGGAGTTGGATCAGATCCACAATCTATCCTCTTCTTAGCTTAGTGCCGTCCTTGAGTGGATTTTATCTTGTCTGGCTTAAGGTGTTTGTATTTGGACAGCTTTTCCGTGCTTTTGTGAAGCTAACTTAAAAGTGACATATCAAATTTGGAGATGTACCTACCAGGGACCTCCAGAAAACAGTGTTTGGGATCTGAGGGATTGTCATACTTAACATCTTTATCTGTTCCAAGAATTTTGGCAATGTGAGGCTGGTGAAATGCTGTAGCCTATGAAATAAAACCTCCCTATGACAAGGATGGAAAACTCAAATAACTGAACACCAGCCTGGGCAATGCTTTCATGAGATGGCACTGCACCTCAGAGAAGGTCACAGAGGGGAAGATGACAATGTGTCCTGTCAATGTGGCTTTTCGTCCCTCTAATCACATGAGGGTTGCCACTAACGGAGCTGAGATGGAGCCCTGAGAGGTGATTTGTTTTTAAGTAGCATCAAAATTTCAACTCTTATCCTTTTATATACAGCAGAAAACAAAGGAAAAGCAACTCCAAGCACTGATGGCTCTCAGCTGATGCAGCTCAAGAAACTAAAAGATTGCTAAATACATGATCAGGTGGCAGGGTTTACATCCATGCCCCCTGAGCATGTCAGCCCTTCTGCCACTTGGTTCAAGGAAAACATCCTTGAATCTTAAAATGAAAATATAAAGGGTTCCAGCAGGCAACTGAAAAATAAATCATGGTTTTACATGCATGGAGGAGATCCAGAACATCATCCAATCCTCTGAGGCACTTCTGTCCCTCTAGTAACACAGCAAAAGGGTTCCCTCTGTAACAAGATACACTCTCCATCACTACCCCAGCAATGAAGCAACATCTCACATTCTGCCAGACACCTGGCCAACTCCTTTCACCTCTGACCCCTTGATGAACACCCCTATCTTCAGCGATAAATGCTTTCTGAGATTTTCACATGGGGCAGAGTTATTCCTCTTTGAGTATTAATCCTGCTGCTGCAGGAAATGCCTGTAAATTATATCCTTTCCTAAAATGGATCAACTGCCTGGGAAAGTGCAGGCACAGCTCATGAGCTAGCCTCAAATGTTTATACATAAGAGATAGTAGGTGAAATATTTAGTATCTCCACCAGTTTTAGGAAGGCTCTATCTATGTGAGTATGTTCGTATGCCTTATGTTGGCATCTGAAGACTCCTTCAGCATGAAAGGTCTCAGTGGATCACCTATGTAAAGTAAGGTGTGAAGTACTATCATCACTGTGTGGAGAAGCAGCTGATGAATACAGAGATTATCCTGTCAAAAATATCTCTGCTTGCCCAGTTTACAGGTCTGTACATACCCAGAGGTGCTGGCCCCTCCATTGGAGTGGATCTCCTGGGAGTAGCAGGCAATGCTGTTGTTAATCCAGCTTCGACAAGGGCTATCTTCATCCCTGCACCATGAAAAGCTGATGCAGGATGGTGGCAATCCCCGAATTTGGAAACATTTTTCTGATTAGCACCTAAGCCTGGAACAATGGATGTAGTCCCACCTTGGCTGTTCGGAGCACGAGGTCCAGTGTGCAAATCTGTAGTGCTCCAGAACAGATATTCCTGTGTGCCACAACTTTTGGGCCATGCCAGAGGGGCTTCCCAAAATAGATCTTGTTCCTGTTAAGAACCCCTCAAAGAATTTGTCAGTTCCTGCTTACTGAAATCATGTAAACATCATGGCTTAACCACATAAACAAACAGGGATAATTTTTTTCATGAGTAGTCCTCTTAAGTGGCAGTACAGTAAACTTGCAGTTTGGATTCCAGGGAGTCAGGAACTTGGAAAACAGTGATAGCTCCCTGACATGCATGGGAACAGCTCCAGGCCAGAGCTCTTAATGGCAGAAATTTGTCTGCCCCCTGTGTTGTTACAGTGCCAGCAGTCTGCAGGCAGCACTGGGAAATGCTGGGCTGCTTTACCTCCCAGATTCAGCTTCGTCTTTCTGCAAAAGCATAGAATCAGATAATAGTTTGTGTTGGAAAGGACCTCTTGGAGGTCATCCAGCCCAGCCTCCTTCTCAGAGCAGGTCTAATTTAACCTGGATTCTCCGGGACTTGACCAGCCAGATCTTGAAGACCTTGAAGGATGGAGATTCAGTTGGGAGCAACCCATCTGCTAGATGAGTCCATTCACGGGGACCTTTTTTGCATCTGTTCAGTCAGATCAATGAAAAGAAAAGATGTTTTGTAAGCAGATACCGTGTTATCTGGGCCTGAAAGTCCTGGAAGTGTGTGTCACTAAGATGAGGTCTAGTTCCATCAGTGACCAACACTGGTTCTCAACACAATGAAAAAATGTTCCCCTTCCCCAGGTTTGTCAGCGCACGTAGCTGTGGCAGAAGGGATTTAATGGCCTTATAACCACTTTTTGTTGGTAAACTAATGCAGATTCTAGATCAGGCAAGATGTTAGCTCCTCCCAGATTTGTATTACTTCTTCAAGAGTCTCAGACATACTGGAGCACGTAGGTTGGCAAGTCAGATGGAGGATAAGCTGTTTCTAGGGTGCTCATTCCCTCTGGTTCTTCTCTGGTACCATGAAACCATCCTCTGGTGCTTGCAGAATGAATGAAACAACCAAGGATCTGGAGGTTATTAATCAAATGCCTTTACTGAGCCTCAAGATGAATATTCATTGAGAAAGAGGAAACAGAGTTTATTAGGGGAGCTCTTATATAAACACTTCACAATTATAGGCCCTGAACAACCCTTTGCTGTTGCACATCACCCTGAGTGATAAAGGGTACCACCATGCGGATTTTCTTCTCTCTCCTCTCCTCTGAAGATAAGAGAAATCTATCCCAGTATTTTTTCTTGTCTTCTGAGCAACTGAAGAACAATTCTGCACCATGATGCATCTTAAAGAACGGAATCTTCTCATGTCATCCTCTTCCACTGGAGAAATCACTGTCATTAGCCCAGCAGCTGAGTCAGGTGTTTGGAAAGGAGACTGGGTCCACGCAGAATGCAGAATTATATTTTTCCGGAAATAAAAGAGTGCCAATGCATTTCCTTATGTATTTTCCTTTTGTTCTGAAACTGTGCAGTCCAGTCCATGGAAAACATTTTTTGCTGCTTCTCACATCTGCCAGAGAGGCTGTTGCATGGATTTTTCATTGCTTTGTTTTCATTTCCCCCTGATAGGATACATTCTAAAGCTTTGGGATCAACAGTGTGTTTTGCTTGAGACTCAACATGCTCATTAACTAATTGTGTTGGCATGGAGAAGATTGGAGATAAAAAAAGGCAGCCTGGATCCTGCTCGGATGGAAACAGGAAATATTATCATACAGAAGGGGAATTTTCAGGACAGCCCTGTTCCTTTCCCTTCTCGTGACTCATGTCAGACCAGACACTCAGAAATTATTTCTGTGCTCTTCTCAGGCTGTGATGTGTGTTTAGATGAGGCTGAAATGCAGCCTCTTGGCAGCCTTCAACAGGCACAGGGGTTTGAATGTTGGCAATCAATGTGAATATGAGGAAGTGGGTCTACTAACGAAGTCTGAGGATGAAAAATAGAGGAAGGCAGATGTGATTCAGAGGAAGCAAGCTTTGCAGAGTCAGGATGAGTTTGTGTCTCACTGTTTTCAACACAGCTGGTGCCTGCAGTGGGAATGCAGTTTTAAGGGTAGGGCAATATGAAGCTCTTTGAGGGAGCATGAAGTCGCATGGCTTCTCACCATGTTTTGATAAAAGACATCAGTGTCTGCTCCTTGTCAGACTGGGTCCTGAGTCATGCTGTAGGTCTGGTTGGATGAGCAGCACCTGACCAAAATCGCTAAGAAAATGCACTGGTGGAAAACAGTTCAGACTAGAGAAAATTGAGACAATTTTCATGGTCTGACTTGCTTGCTTGCTTTCTCCATCAGATGCCCTCATCCTTTCTCCATGGGATTCCCTGAGCCGTGCAGAGCCTGCAGGTTGTGAGAGCTGGCCAGAGAATGACTACTTCACTGTTGGGGAAGATTTTTTTATTCCTGACTTTGGCATTACTCCTGCCTTTGAATGGAAACCAAAGCTCCAAAAAACAAGTCAGGAACCTCACAGAACCCTGCCCAGCTCTGCCCTGGATCCAGCAGCTTTGTGCCAGCCCATCTTTAAGGCCTTCCCAGAACCGGGAGCTTGGGAAGCAGTGAGCAACCCTTGAAATGAGGGAGTCTGGAGACCAGATATGAAGGCTTTCTTTGGGGTGCGCTCCCCAGAACCCCACCTTGCCCACCAAGTAGGAAAGTTAACAGGAAACCAGACTTAAGCATTGTTCTCAGGAGACATTCCAGCCAAGTCAAATGTCCATCAACAAAATGCTTTGATTTCAGCAATTTCTACCCAAACCAGGATCTGCTGATGTGTTCTAGCTCTATGTTGTGTCTCACTTTCCCCCATCCATTGCATATACACACACGTACTCCTGGGATGTTGTGGACCCTCATGAAAATTTAGAGCTGGAAGAGGTGAGAGAGAAGATGAGATGAACCTGGTTAAAGGAGGAATAATGAATACTGAATGTGATCTATATATCATCTTGTAACTCTCCTTGCTGGACACACAGTCTCACCACTGAAAACACAAAGTTTTTCCCCTCCCCTAGTCAATGTTCCAATTCAGTAGTTTCCTTCTCAGTGTCTCATTTAAACATACACTCTGTCCATTTCCAGGCTGTGGCAGAAATCATCAGTTCACAAGGAAACACATGCTGAGATGGGTCTGTCCCAGCAAACTCAGGGCCACTATATAGACCTTCATAAAAACTAAAAGTGCTGTAGGAAAAAAGAAAAAGCACTATTGAAAATTAAAAACCTTCTCCAAACCTTCATCTCGAGGCAATTTACTTCACAATAGGACATTATCTGGGGATATCTGCTTGGGGGAACAAATTAAGGAGTATTTTGAAGGATCTGGAACCCATTATTGAGGTGTAAGAAATTATATCTTTGTAATCAGGACAAAAATAGGAAGCAAACCCAAACATTAAACAAACTGAGCACTCAGATCATCCTGTGAGATAAATATGAGCCCTAAGAGGGGCACAAATATTTCAGGCAAACTAAGGGTTGGTTTTCAAAGGATTCTGGAGAAGAAACAGGAACAGACAAAAATGAACGAAGCTTTGAGTACAGCAGAGTCTTAGCTGAAGATCTGCAAGAACTCAGGGTCAAATCTGGGGGAATGCAGGCTGATGGATGAGGTAGAAACCCTGCCAGAAAATTAGTTTGATGTAGTCTGAGGTGCCAGACAATGAGTTTTGTGTGTCTTCAACATGCAATTGGGACAATGGTCTTATAGATCTTCCTCCCAGCATCCAGGACAGCTTTCTGCTCTAGTTTATAGACACATGGATCCTGCTGCCAGTGCAACAGTTTCTGGAGACAGATGGTGAAACAGAGCTAATGTGGGCTCAACTGAGGGGTAA
The DNA here is from genome assembly GCF_018691265.1 of Tyto alba. Taxonomy (NCBI): domain Eukaryota; kingdom Metazoa; phylum Chordata; class Aves; order Strigiformes; family Tytonidae; genus Tyto; species Tyto alba. The sequence goes on along the minus strand of NW_024881282.1, from coordinate 3,528,423 downwards.
ATCCAGACTTGAAACAGTGGGTGCACAACTGCACACAATGACAGTGGTGCCATCAGCTCCATCAGTGATGGTTCATTCAGTGTGTAGTTCATTATAGGTAGGTCTTGTTGAGGCTGAGATGTAGAATATCTTATTACCAAGTGAACAAGGAATGAATTGGACAGATTCACAGTATCCTTGACTTGAACTGAACTTCAGCAGGAACCAAAATATACCTCTGAAAAATCTTCATTTAATGCACAAATGTTTCTGGAGTAAATGGATCTGTTTCTCAATTACTCTCCCTCTTCAATCTTTGTTAGTCAAGGATGACTGAAAACAAGATGTCAGACTCTGCAAGACCCCTGTGCTCCTGATGCTACATCCCTAATACTGTTCTGTGGACATCATCATTATTTCCATAGCAACTGCCTGCAGTGACACAGTGGGTTATGACTTCAGAAGGAGAATTAACAATAGCAGACAAAACCCCAGAGGAACCATTTGATTTCCTTGTGCCATAAAAGACCAGTTTCAAGAGGAATAATAAGAAAGAGCAACAGAAAATGTAGCATGGATGCAGACTTGTTTTGAAAACAAGTATCTTATTTGTCCTGACAGGATATGAAATTCTTTATGTCCTGCCCTGAAGTGTTTGTGGAACACTAGTGATCACAAATGAATCATTGAAACCAGCCCATGAGGCATAGGATGAAATGGGACCTCTTAGGTTAGAGTCCAGTTCTGTGTTATCATACTTAATTGTATTTAAATCTGTTCATAAAATGATCAACTCCATCTGAAAACATACTCATTTCTCACACAGCACTTATTTCGTTGGAAAGTTGTTCTGGATCCTCCCACTTCTGAACATGAGAAATATTCTACTTTCTAATCTCACTTCATTTGTCAACAGGTTATGGCCATCTGTGCTTGTACCAAGGTCTCTTTTAACTTAAATACTGCTTCTCTTTGCCTGCTGCTTACTCCACTGATGTTTTTTTTTTAAACCCAATGGAAGCCAAATTTCTCACACTCTTCTTTCACAAGGTGCCTAAAATAAAATCAGCAAAGCAAGAAAGTCAATGTAACATAAAATGAAATCAGATTAATGGTGTTCCATTGCTATTATTAAATGAATGTCTGACCAAAACCTCCACATCTGAACAGTCTTGAATTATAAGGTAAATTGGATCTAGCTCTGAATTCATTGCCTGGCCTTTCCTGCCTAATAATCTCACATCTTGACAAAAACCCTGTGTGCCAAAAACCCAGAAATAACCAAAAATGGGCTCCTGCAGGAAATGTGAAATGCAGTGGGATTTAGGGAAGAGATTAACTCTACAGTTCCACTAGCACTTTAAGTTGTCTGAAGCCAACTCTACCATGAAAAATGCCTGACTCTTTTCCAACCCTGGCTGTAAATTCCCACCCTCCACTCCTTCCTTGGACCAGCATGGACATTCTGTGCAGTGAATCTGTGTGGGAGACTGATCCAGGTTCAAACAAGCAACACTGGTGCAGATCAGTTGGGGAAAGAAATAGGAGATGCTTTTGATATACCTTACATGCTTTAGGATGGGATGAATCATATTTTATGAAGTGTCTGTTTTCATTAACTAGAGAGTGGCCTGAAGATGGTTCAAACATCCACCTCTTAGACCTCTCAGCTGGGGAGATGGGCACCCTTCCATCTCTTTGACATTTTGTCGAGGTCCAGACATAATTGTTTCATGGTTTTCCTCCCAGCTGAAGTCACCTACTGAATGAGCCCTGAGCCATACAGAAGTCTGTTAATGTCACTTTCCACGATCTAAACAACACAAAGAGAACAATGCCAAATATGTACTGAAACAAGCTATCACAGAAGACGCACAATTTAGTAATGTGAAGCACAGGGATCTCCTGTCAACTGTCGCCAACACCTCTGAAAATCAGGCACCATATGCCCCAAAAGTGAGGCACATCAACTCAGCTGTCACTTCTGCATGCATTGGCCTACAGCCCAACATCTACACACTTTGAATTGACCAAACCAGCCAAAATCATGTAACAAATCAGGGATTGGCATCATAAACATATATTCACGGTATAGTACAACAGAGAGAACAGAGATTATTAAGAAACAAGAGAGTTTCACAGAGCAAGACAATACATCCAGGAGCTGTTGAACAAACAGAGAGTGACATGTAGTTATTAGAGTTGGAGTTCTTCCTTGGGCTAGTGAGATTTCTTACCATCTGGGAGAGTTTTGAAAGAGCAGGAAGAGGCCTGATGAATGTTGCGTGGGGGAGTGTTGCATGAAAGAGCGTTCAAGATCATGAGCAAGCCAAGCAAACAAAGAGCGCAGTCAAAAGGGAGATGGAGGGGAGTGTAAGGGAAGAGGTTGTGTGGGAGATGAGGGGAGAGGCCTGAATTCATCATGAAAGAGGTCCCTCAACCCATGGCAGTCCACATCATGCTTCGTGTGGGAGGCAAAAAGACCCTTCACGCTCCTTGCACTTCTGTGAAGACCGTGTTGCTGCAAAGCTTCGGTCTGTCACCACAAAACACTCATCTGCCTCTCACCAGTCCTTGCTGTGTCCCCACCACTTTTCACACAGAAACGTGTCCACAAGAAGGGTGCACAAATCCTACTCTGCTAGAAGAAGAGCTGCTGAGGTGGATGTACCAGCAGAGCAACAACCATTTCAGTAGAGCAAAAGAAGAACTTAGGGCATTTGAGAGCCAAATCACTGGCAAAATGGTTTCCTTGCTGGGATAGGCCATGCAGCTGACATAAGTAGCTGCAAGTAAGGTTATAAACAACACTGTGGGCATGGTTTGGTTGGCCTGACTGCTAGGGGAGAGGGGAAGATTCATCAGAAAAAGTCAATATATTATGAAATACAGGGAAAAACTATCCCTAATTTTTACTCTTATCTCTCCAAAGAACCACAGTCTACCAACACAATAATTTTCACATCATCTCTTGCAGGGATCCCCAACTTTCTGCAAATGCCCGTCACGGTTGCTGACACCTTCTGTTTTTTTCCCTCTATGACCATTTCTTTCCATTCATGCTTTTTCTCTCTGCTACTGGGTCCCTCACCATCCTCTGGGCTGTACCCACCACCTCCTCATTGCTGCGTTGCCAAATCTGGCAGGAGCAGCACAGACGCCAAGCTGAGAATCCTGATGCTTTGTCTGTGATGTTGGCCCATGTCACAGTGAGTCCTGGGAGCTGCAGCCCTTCAACAGGATGGTTTTCAAATTTATTTGATACTTGGGCCAAAATATTTCTTATGGGCTATTAAGTAGCACGAACCACTGAACTCTGAACTGAAATAATTCCTCAGTGCAATTCCACAGACCAGGTATTATGGCCTCGTAAGCTTGAGTCTGGGAACCACTGTTTTGTGATTTAACGCATGCATTCACCCCCCAGGCAATTTTGTTGCCTTCTATGAACGCTCTCCCCAGTTCCGCAGAAATAAGTATTTTTCATATTAGTTTCTGACTATAATAGGGTTTCCTAGACGTGCTGCAAATTACTCTGACATAACCAGGGATTGATAGAAAATGGAAATCTCCACCTTAAATCCTTTAAGGCTGTGATGTTTGTTCCATCATTCTGTCAGCTGAAAAGCAGCTACCCTGGTTGTGTTGCATTTTGCCCTCCCATTGTCCTGTCTTTGTACCAGTGCCTGGAAGAAGAGTGGTGGGGATCCTGTAGTAATAGTTCCTTGGAGATGATAGGAGCTAGGCTGATGAGTACAGCTCCTGGTGGGTCAGTACTATAGTGGATGTTAAAAACAACAGACTGGCAAATCAGGCAACTGCTGCCAGACTGTGGGGTAAATATTTCAAAATTTCCTTATTTATAATTGATGGTCTAAATACTCTCTATTGACTATTTACAGAAAGAGGCCTGCAAGCAACAGGGATTGTGGCCTGATCCAGTGCTGCAGATCTGAATTTCTTAGATGGTCTTCTTAAACAGTTCCTTACTTCCAGGGATGCATGACGGGCTATGTATTTTGTTAGCTGTGTGTATGTGTGTGTGCATGCAAAAAAGTGCATGCATGTGCAAATATCAAAGCCTCACAGTTGTGAAAAGGATCTGGACAAAATTCAGATCTCAGCATCCAGCTTAAATAACTCATAGAGCTGTTGATGTAGTCCTTTCCATCACAGACTTTCAAAGCTTTTTAAAGGTGATCATTAATATTTTCAATCCCTTCTAAAATGATAGCTTCAAAAGAGCTGTACCGAGTCCAGCCTGCTTCTCTGAGACTTAATTAGAAAAAAACACATTTTCTCTCTTCTTTCCAGATGCTTTCAAACACTGTGGCTGGATATTGCTCTATTTTATCTATCTGTTGGCCAGTCATGGATAGAAAGATTTCACTCCAGTTTTGTACTGTGCAGTCCCAGATCTAATCCCCATGCCCGCCCTTCTGTGATTTATGGAGCAGGCCAGCCCTGCAACCTTCTCTTTTTAACGCTGCACCTGCACATCATGGCTAACAGCTTTAGGTGCTTTCCTGCTATAACTCATAAGATCTCTTTCCCAGGCAGCCACGCCTTTCTGTTAGCAGATATTTCCCCTTCTGGTCCTTTGCTCTCTGGCTCATTTTTTGACTGTCCTCAGCCTTTCCCCAGATGCTGAAATGATCTAAGTCCTGTGGCAACAGACTGCGCCGTGTTTGTGGTGTGCTCAGCTGCCTAATACAGCATCACATTTGGCTTCGATGCTCTCCTTCCCGTTAGCAGCACCGTTGCTGTTAAGAAAAATAATCCCACAGCTGAATTGCAATGTACATACCCAGGGAAACTCCACTTGCAGTTTCTCTACCATCAGCAGCAGTTTTGCTCTTCTTTAGCTTCTGGCTTTCTTTTGCCCAGATTTCTTTATGTTGGGGGAACTTTTTGTGTCCCTTATATGTGCTCAAGCTCCTGATTTCATGCTCTTTAAATTACCTCAGAGATGAAAGGATATATATCTATATATATCAGATATACCAGGGTTCCATCGTAGATGGTGAATTATGCATCTGAGTTAAGAACTTGGCTTCATAATCTGCTACAAGAGTGAGTGTCCCAGCACCTCCTTAACTGAAGCAGCCTATGACCCAGGAAGAATTTGGCCCCGAAATGCATGCCATGCCATTTTCAAGGTGGCCTTATTCCCAGGTTGAGGGTCTGATTTTCCTTTATGTCTGAAAGCTGGAGCAACAGCAATCATTTATATCTAAATATCTCAGACCTGGGAAAGGGCCCTGATATGAGGAATAACTTATTTTACAACAAGAAAAGGAAACAGAAAAGTTGAGCATAGTTCTCCACCAGCACCCACCCCAACTATACAGTATTCTCTTATCAAGATGGCCACTGAGATAAGAGAGCTTCCAAGAAAATTGATCATATCCAGCCACAACACCACTGGACAGAGCCAGGCCCCACGTGCTCTCTTTTGTCTCTGGACAGAAGCAAGTAGCATAGGGTTTGGCCATAGGATTACGTATTCAGTTAAAAAAACAAACAACCATTGCTTCTGCCCCAAAATCCAGGCCGTGGGAAGAGCCTCACTGCATCTTCAAGCAAGATGGAAACAGAGCTGGGGTGAGTCCTCATACTGGGAAACCTCGGCAGTGTTGGTTCTTGGAATTAATGATCAGGCTCAGATGCAGCCACTATGTGACTTAAAGAATTAGGCAGCTGCCTGCTGTATCACACAACTTGCTATAACACCCTTAACCTTCTGGTGAAATCACACTTCAGGTCTGAGCTTTGCATACTTTCAGATGGAGTCAGACAGACCTTGACCCTCCCTGGGGGAAATTCTGTATAGAGGTAAAAGTGCCTTACACCACAGATATGAAAAGGGAGGCATGAGTTCACATTGACAGAAGATTTATCTCAAACTTACTAACCTGAATCAAGGTTACAGAAGGCAAGAAAGTCAACATACGGAAATAATAGTGATTAAAAGCAGTTTTATAGCTAAAGCATGTCCTTCTCATCCAAGACAAATTGTGGAAGCACTGTTCAGACACCCAATGTGCAATTAAAAAAGGATCTGAAACAGTCAGTGTATCTCTGCATTACAGTCATTCATTATTGCTAATATATTTTATTACGTATCCAAAATTAATAATGCACTGCTCATGTGTGACACAACTATTATTTTTTTCTGCTCTATGCTCATCGTAGTAAAAGATATTGTTTGAGAAGGGAAATTAGATGTCATAAATTCTGGATTAATCACTTCTGAAATCAGATATAGACATTAGGAAGCTCTAGTTGGCCTTCTGCATGATGTAGATTAGTGATTTTCACACATGTATGGCATCCAGCTCACCCAGGTATGTTTCCAGAAAGCACTGGGACAACCTTTAAGATGCCGATTGATGGCACATTATGCCCTCCCTAGGTAGCTTGAACTGATGGGAGCTATCCTCTCCTGTTGAGCCCTTTGAATCACACACTGAACTTGGAGCATGGTCCATTAACGTCAGAGGGTGTTTGGAGAACTGGGAGGTGAAGTGTTGATAAAGCTCGCTGGCATATGAGAAAGGCCACGCACACACACTACAAACTCCCCAAGTGACAACTGTTGCTTCTCCCATCCTGAGTTTCATCTAAGGTTAAATCAGAAAGGGATTTCATTTAATGCTGGTTTCCTAATTCAAGCCCTCTGCCTTGCCTGATTCATTCTCCAGCAGATACCCACAGACTCTGTGACTTCCTGGAGAAGTCGTTCTCAAGTTGCTGTCATCCCCAAAAGCTCTACATCTCTGGGTACTCTCTCACTTTCCTCTTCCGAGAGAGACTTGAGCCCAAATCTTCCCCTGGATGCTTTTTAGCAGGTCTCACCCTATCTGGAAGGTGGGATCATTCAGAGTGTGGTTCTAGAACTCTTTTAAGGTCAGACTGGGCATTGCTGATTTACACCAAGACAAAGAGGCTCAGAGCTGATCCTGTGGATTCATGCCATTCTCTGGTTTGTCCCAGACTGTGCTTTTCATGATGCAGATCACATCAGATAGATGATAGCAGCAACAACTGACTTGTCTCTTTCTGAATGTTCAAAAGAAATATAGCCCAGCATTTTGCTGTTAAACCTGCTTGGCGTTGGGTCAGGTTGACACCTGTGGTCAGAGTGCATTGATGAAACCTCCAGAAACTCAACTGTAATGATCCCTCCATCTCTGTCCCATAGGCTGCACTACCTGCAGATCCCACAAAATGAAAAGGAGCCCAAATCAAGCTCTAAGATGAGGTAGCCCATCAAAATCCACTAAGGCCAGCCAGAGACTTTCCACTGAATCAGGTCCCTTCGCCTGATTCACTGTAAGCAATTCAGTGCCTGTAAAGACTGAGTAAACGAGTCCAAGGAAGCTGGATTCAATTACTGGTTCTGCCACTTGCCTTCTCAGTAGGTTTCTGGACTCTATTTCTTCTCTTAACTCTTGTCTCTTTGGAGTGAGGAAGGATCTAACTTATACTTGTGGGACTAGGGCAACATCAACCTCCACTGGGATACTGAGATACTGTGGCATCAAAGATACTTTTCAAAGCAAAATGCATGTAAATCAGCTGTGGGAGGCTCCCAGTTGTCCTTATTGCTCACAGTAAAAAAGCCTTACCACTTAATTCAGGAAGAGTCAGGGTGGACATTGGTTTATAGCAAGGGACCATAAAACCCAATATCTTCAATGGACATGCAAACAGGATGAACACATTTGGTACCAGTCCTGAGTACTCTCTCAGCCTCTGACTATTTTCCACAAAGGGCATTTCTTGGCTGAAGCATGTCTAGTTAGTAATCTTCAGTGAATTTCTTTTCCAAGGACTCTTTCTCTCAAGCCCATAGTCATGTTTTGTGTCCATCACATCATCTGATGAGGAGTTCCATGAGTTAACTGCTCACTTCAGGAGTTCAAACTTGGCGTATCTTAATATGCAACACTTGGGTCTTCAAACACTTTTATAAGCTGGTGCCTCACTCCCCTTTCCCTGTAAAATGTCAGCCAGGCCCATGGCTGCAGCCTGGCTCTGGCTTGCGGCGATGTAGATCATAGCCTGGAAGCTGAAAAGCACCTCAGAATAAAAGGCTCTCAGATTGTCTGCCAGTGCCTCGTGCAATGAAATACAGTTCAGCTCATAAAATGTCAAAGGTATGTCAGTGCGAAGAGAAAAAAATAAAAAGGAGAAAAGTTGGAAAAGAGGTTTTGATAGCAGCCAGTAAAATGTAACTCCTTCTACTTAATCTTTCATTGCTCCTTTTGAGCTGGAAGCTTATTTTCAGTGGGGGAAAAAACAGGAAGAAGGGTTAAAATGGAGTGAGAGCAAATAAGTGTCTGTTGGCTTTGTATCAAGGAATCATACGCATCAAGTGCTGAAGTCCTTGCAACTCTTTAACACCCTTCCCCACATGTTATCTCCGAAATTCCTTTGCCTCTCCTCTTGCAGCAGCCAGGACAGCAGCTGCCTGCTGTGCTCAGCTGTCTTGCAGGTATGATCGTGTTTGCTCTGGGCTTTGTGGCTGCAGGAGGCAGTAGTCATTTTGAGTTTCATGGCACTTCTCCTCTCAGGTCTGGGCACATTTCAAGGGACTTTGACTCCAGGGTTACAGGGCAGAAGAGGTAAAGGTCAGGGAAAGATGGGTTCCCCAAATGAAAGTAGTCAAACAACTGTTGGGGAGCTGGAGCAGAAATGATCACAGCCTGTCCTTCTGTCTTGTTCCTCAGAGCACCAGAGACTGGACACACTGGGTTGCCTTTGACCCCTGAAATGGTCTCCCATGGTGTTTCCCAGACCAGCACATATCAGATATGCCCTCCTTTTGCCCTGCCTTCCACACCACACTCAATGCCCAGCCCTTAGTGGCATCCCATCAAGGGTGGCATCCCCTCATCACCCTATCACTGCCCATCACTCAGCCTGCAAGGGGCCAATAAGGAGGTTTTTCTTCTCTTCCTACCACCTGAACTCAAGGCAAGGCTGCTCGGAGTGTGACCAGCAAGGCTTCTCCCAGCACCACATCCACATCGGTTGCTTGTCCTCCGAGGGCCTCTCCCTGGCTCTGCTCCACTAATGTTCTTGTGTCATACCGAAACAATCAGCCGGCACCAGTGCGTATGTCTATCGAGACCCATTGAGCAGTGGGTCAAGAGTGCACCCCAGGAGAACGTGGTGTAAATAACTGACTCCATCTGCTTCAGGTCAGAACAGCTCCAACTCGTCAGAGGGAACCAAAGAGCCTCCATGAGTGGCGAAGGGGCTTTCTGTGTCCATTCAGGGAGCTGGCACTGGAAGAAGCCAAACAGACTCTCAGTGTTTATGCTGTCAGGCTCTGAGGTATTAATCTTCATCCCGAAACACATTCCTCACAGAACACTTTTGTGCTTCAAACTGTATCATGGGGAGAGCTAAGGAAATAAAAATTGGGAGGATAATAGGGTTCAGCCCTGCCTTGCATACAGCAGCAACAGCTCCCATGCCTGGGATGTGTCCGGAGAGACAGCAGGATACTGCACGGTGCTAGTTTGTTTTCATCCTGCCATGGGCATCTGAAATGAAGGATTATATCCCTGTCCACTGCCAGCTCGCTGCCATGTGGGGAAGGTGCATGGAAGGAAAGAGGTTATTGCAAACCCAAGCTGGAAATTTTCCTCCCTGTGTCCCCTCCAGTGGGCTCAAACTCTTGGAGTAATATTTGGCCAGCAGAGAAAGGGATGGTGCGCATTGCTGGTGTATGTAGGTACCAGACAGAGATCTAAGCAAGACCATCCCCATATCGTCACTTCCTCTCCCCTCCAAATATTAGGCACAAGCAAAGTCAGAGCTCTAACAGCCTCTTGGGAATGGGGATCCACCTTCTCACCCTTCCCTCAGTCAATGGATCAAAATTTAGACCTCCAAGTGGACTTCAGCTTTGAAACGCAGGCTTATTTTTGTCTCCTCAGTGTCCACACAAACATTTTCAAGAGGGACTTGGCATTTGAATGCCTCCATTTTTGGAGGTTTGCCAAAGGAGGGATTCCAGTAGGGCCCCAGCACAATGCTGAGCTCCACCCACTCAACATGTCCTTATGCTTTGTCTCAAGTCCCTTCTAAAATTAAGGTACCACAAAATAGAAACAAATTCTGCAAATTTGGCTGCAGACACTGAATCTATTCTCATGCAGTGCTCCTTTTGTCCCATGAACAGTACTTTGTTTAGCCCTCAGACTAGCCAGCCTCTATGCTCAGCATTTCCACTTTTTCTTTTTTTTTTTTTAAATACAAGTTTGTTGCTGTCCTGGATTTGAGTGAGTGATAGGGTTTTTGGTATCAGGGGAGGGGGGGCTATAGTGGTGGCCCCTGTGAGACGCTTCTCGAAGCTCCCCTGGTTCCAGGTTGTCTCCACCCCTGCACCAAGGCCAAACCAATCAGCTGGACCTCTGCGCTAACGTATTTAAGAAGGGAAACTTGGGAGGAGGAGTTGGAGTTCTGAGGAGGAGTTGCAACATCTGTGTGAACACCAAGGTCAGTGGAAGAGTAGAGGAGGAAAGGGGGGTGGAAGTGTGCCAGAGCAGACATCCTCCCTGTATCCTGTGGTGAGACGGCAGGGTGGCTCCCCCTGCCACCCATGAAGATCTACAGTGGAGCAGATGCTGATATATGGCCTGTGGGGGGCCCCACAGAGGAAATTAAGGCGGTTGTGCCCAAAGGTGGCTGGGACCCTGTGGGAAGAAGCAACCCCCACTGATGTACTTCAGTTCTGGGAGGATGGCAGCATGCGCGGGGGGTGTCCCATGCTGGAGCAGCTCAGGAAGGGCTGCAGCCCATGGGAGGGACTCCAGTTGGAAAAAGTTTGTGGAGGACTGTATCCTGTGAGAGGGGGACCATGACCATGCTGGAGCAGGGGGAAGAAGTACCAGAAGTTCCTCCCCTCTCAAAAGATGGAAGCAGCAACAGCACTGACTGTATCCCCCATTCCCTGCCCCTGTGTTGCTGAGGGGAGGAGGTGGAGATATCAGGAGCAAAGCTGAGCCCGGGAAGAAGGGAGGGGTGAAGGGTAGGTGTTTTTTAAGAAGTGGTTATACTTTTCACTCTCTTACTCTGTCTGTTAAGTGTTGTTGTTAGTGTCTGTATTAAATTTATGTTCTTTTTTTCTTCCTCTAACAAGTCTGGGTTTTGCCTGTAATGGTAATTGGTGGGTCATCCCTGTCCGTGCTTATTTTGAATCCCAAGCCTTTGCTTATTTTCTCCTTCTCAACTCTCTGGGGGAAAGGGGTAAGTGAGTGGCTGCATGGTGCTCAGCTGCTGTCTGAGCTCAAACCATGACTGTTGCTTTCATTGTAGCCTCTGAGAAATGGTTTTACCTTGCAACGATGATGTTTACATCTCCTTCTACCCATCACATCTTTTTAACTGCTGTCAGTGTGGCGAAGGAAACAAAACTTTGGTTATGTACAGGGAAAGACATTAGTATGAAAAAATACCAGTGAATTCCCACAGAGACTACTCTCCGTTCTGGGAACTAATGGAAGAGCTAGTGGACCTACAACGTTATCAACTGATGGACCAGACGCAAACCACAAGCATCTCCCAGCTTTGATTATACATGGTATTCCTTTCCCAGAAAGATATTCCACTGCCTGGGAGAAGGAAAAGCACCTGCAAGCCTTAATGGCAACTTAAGTCCCTTGTTGATCCTTCTCTCACAGAGAACTGAAGCTTGAGATCATTTACTCTTTATTGTTAGGTGATTACCTCCTTGGTTACCTGGCATTTCTCTGCACCGTGCCAAAATCCTTGAAACATCTGGTTGTTTGAGCTGGGTTGACTGCTCTGGGTGACAGAGAAAGCTCACAGGATGAACCTGAGAATAAACTCCCAGAGCTAAATAAAGGGACTAATTCTTGCACGTCCCTTGGTGTGTCATTCAGCAAAGTGGATTTGGTAGCAGTGGTGGGAGCTGTAATTCACCACCTCCAACAGAGGGCAAAGCAACATGTCCTTTTGAGTGTGATGTCAAGAAACCTCCTCCCTCACCAATTTAATAGTAGCACATGGTCCAAACTTCTGGGGCAGCTTTGAGTCCTGGTCTTGGGTAGTCCCACATGGTAGGTAGAAGAAGGTGGAATGCCTGGAAGAGATATCCAACCTGCTCTGCAAAGGATAACAGAGTAAAGCAGAACAAAATTAAATGTGAAGGCAGATTTCTTTGCCTTCTGGTTCCTGTGGCTCCTGGCTGCCCTTTCTTCCCTTGCTCATAAGCTCTGAAATTTGGAAGGCAACAAAGCTGAGAACCTCACAAAGCCACCTGCCACCTGGAAAAGAGAGTTGGAAAAAACACCAGATATCAGGAAAATCTTAGAAAAGATAAGGAGGCAATGAAGGCTATCCTGGATGGGGGGATGGAGATTTAGGGAGTTTGTGTTTCCTTCTTGTGCCTTCGGGAGACTGTGAGGCAGGAGGAGATGATGACACTGCTCTCTATCCACTTATCTGGAGTGCTGGGTGCTACGAGCTCCTGAAGAGGGGGATGAAGAAGAAACAATATATAGCTTGGGTAGCAATGCCTGAAAAATCCCATGGTCAGAGATTTAGCCTGGGCTGTTTTCAGTGGTGTTATCCCAAACCTCACAATGGCTTTTAGATTTGGGGAGGGGTGCTTCATTCCTTCAATGTCCTGGTTCCACACTTTTCCCATCAGACAAGGTCAGCAGGACCTGGTAGTGATGTGCCTACAAGGCTATAAATGCATCTTCCCAAATATTTATGCTGCAGATCTCAGAGACCAACTGCTTTGGAGTGTGCGCTATGATATGTCTTGCACTAAGCTGAGGAGGACTGGGATTTCTGTGTCCCTTGGCACCCAGGATTTGCATTTTGGCCTTGATGGAGCAATAATTGGGCAACACCCTGAGAAGTGCCAGATATATTATTGCCTGCTGTGTCTCTCCTCTTAAAAGTACAAGCAAACTGTAAGTCAAGTTTTCATCTTGTTTGGTCTCAAGCCCAAAAAAATAAGCAGGACGGTACAACCCATGGAGACAGCAGCTCCTGAAATGCATAAATATCCACCTAATTTCAAACACTGTTTTTAGTGGGATATTTCTTTTACTTCATGACTTTTCCACTTTTTTTTTTTTAACCCTTCCACCTATCTATTTGCTTTTTCTTATCCCACTGCTGATCTCCTGAGACCCTGCAGCTTTTTTGATGAGGAATAAAGCACTGGCAATTCAAGGGACAAGCCTACACCTGATCGGCAAACAGTTGGAGTGGTGAACATCACTGCCTTTCCCTTCCCCTCCCCTGTCCAACTTCTCTCTATGCCTCTCTGCCAAAAGCACTCTGGGGATGAGATGTGTTAGCCACAGATGCTCAGATTCCTCCTGTGCGCTCAACCAGGTTGTGTGCAACCATTTATGCGGGGGCAGACTGGGGATGCCCACCTCATTTAACATGGCTCACCCTGGCAAGGGGCTTCTCAAGCATCAGGGATGTCAATAAAAGCCTGTTGGCTTTGGCTTGTGTTGAAGGAGCGACGGCCCATCACTCTCCTCTTGGTGTCCAGTTGAGAAATGGGGATTATGACTTTCTCATGGTCTAAGATAAATGGCAGAAGAGGATTTACCGTCTTAGAAATTTTTTTATGCCAAGACAATCCCTCTGTCTGTACCCTAGTTCCCTGCAGACATAATCTCCAGATGATGGGGAGTGGATCTCCCTTTTTCCCCAGTGCCCATGACCCGCCATTCTCTTCACAAGACATAGAAGAGAAGTGATGTAAACTTTTCTGCCCCTCCTGTATCCTCTCTCTATGGATTTGTGAGCACAGCTGGAAATAATGCAGGAGAGCATGTGAGCTCATGAGAAGTTTCCATGGAAGCCATGACATTAAAACCCTCCAGGCTTTGATGGCGATATCATCCCTGAGCCCTCACAGCTTTGCTGGGAGTCTAATGAAACTGGAACAGAGCAGCAGCCCATATGTAGAGAAGGAATTTGAGATACTAAGCCAAGGGTGGATTAAGGTTAAATGGGTCCCAGATCCACCTGAATATTGTCCCACCAGAAAGAAAACTTCCTGGCCCCCCAGGACTTTCTCCTTCCCCTGAAGAGAAGTGGAATTGCCAAAACTGCACTGCAAGTTCAATACATGAATGACAGAGTGAAATTATGGTCTTGCCCAGAGGGTTGGTTTAGATCATCTGACGGTCATATGTGCCAGGTCTGCTCCAACCTCATGACCCCCGCTGTATAAAGGGGTAGTGTATAGAAAACCCTTTGCATGGATGATCCCAAAAGGTGGGAGGTGTATGGTTGCCTGTGTCTTTGGGGGAAGAGGAGATGTTAAATTAGTAGGTCATGCCCCAAAGGAAAATGCTGTTGGCATTTTTTTCTTCTTTCTCTTCATCTTTCAATCAGGTCCTACACAGCCTGTGGTTACTCTCTAGATAAAACCTGCTGCTTGATGCTTTCACGAAGTGTTTTCTTTTCCCCACCAGTGATTTCCAGTTGTCATTCCAGGACATGAGCTCCGTTCCTGGTAGCACTGTACCTGCAAGGTTATAGCTCTGGATGTTTTTGAACAATGGAGCACACAGATGCCCCACACCTGCAGAAGGACAGGATTAAAGACACCCCACTTGTCACCTGCAGACTTGTGATCCAGACTCCATGGAGCCCTGGGAGAGTTTGGATCAGGCTTCTTTGCAGCTGGCAGCTGCCTCCTTAATTGACTATACCTAGTTTCACTCTGAATAGTCTGGCATGCTGGGGAAATCCTGAGTTGCACCTGAGCGTCCCGGACTGGGCTCGAGTCACAGCGCAAATTCTGATCCTGCGTGGTGGCTTAGCCATTTGGTTTCAGGCAGGTCATTAGCAAACTTCCTGGTGCACAGCATTGTAACATAATCACCCTCCCTTTCTTCTCTTTTTTGGGGGGGGTAGAGGTAAGAGATTCCAGGGCTTTTTCTCTTTTGCAGCCACAAAACTAATTTTCTATGTTAAAAAAGAAATAAAAAGAGACCCAACGGCTCCTTCTGAGGGAAGGGATGGAAGTCGTAATGACTTACAGAGCCATGAACCAGCAGCACAGAACAATAGGTCTCAGGCAGAGGATTTTCAAACAAATGAAGTCCAGCCTACAATAGCCCAGGGACTTGGAAATAAATGATAGAGTCAATCTGAGAGATCTCACGACTGAAAATTAACATCTGATGCTGGCTGCGCAAAACGTTTCTGGGGAGAAAAAACTTGCCATCTTTGCAAAACTGGGAGCTCTGGTGGTTTCACCTCCTAGGAAATCATCCGTGGTCCAGGGTGGCCTGGAGTGAAGTTGTGTGCAGGGGGGGCTCGTGCTGCTCCCACGCCAGCTGCTACAGCATCAGGCCCCACATCTGGGGGGCTCTGTGAGTCACGGTGGTCCCTCGATCCCTGTGGATGGTTGAGCCACATTAGCATCAAGAGGCACTGCTGAATCTGGCCTCTCCCTCACAGGTTTTGATATTCAGTCTCCTTTCATGGCAGCATGTGTTTTTGTTTTATGAATGTTTATTATGGTGTCTTCTGTGCTCTGTTACAAAAAGGGGCTGAGTCTAGAGCTGATGGATGTGGTCGCACAATGCAAGAGCATTGTTGCCCTTTTATTTTTTTTTCCTTAAAGACAGATCTGATTACATTTAAACTTTATTTTGATGTTATGCAATCTTCTCATTAGCATCATTAAAGAGACAGACTTGAGCAGCTTTTAGCTGTGTTTTAACCACAGCATTTTCTTGGGATAGTGAAGATGAACTGGTTCCATAACAAAGCCTCAAGGACACATCAGCTCTAATGATATTAAAGGGGGCAAATATCGACAGTGAAGAACAAGAATGTTTCCTGGCACTGTTTAACATATTTGTCAGTGACACAGACAGTGAACCCTCAGCAAGTTCCCCGATGACACCGAGCTGTGCCATGCGGTGACACGCTGAGGGCAGGGATGGCATCCCGAGGGACCTGGGCAGGCTGGAGAGGTGGGACCGTGTGAACCTCATGGAGTTCAACAAGGCCAAGGGCAAGGTCCTGCCCGTGGGTCGGGGCAATCCCCAGCACAAATCCAGGCTGAGCGATGAGTGGCTGGAGAGCAGCCCCAAGGAGAGGGACTTGGGGGTGATGGTGAAGAAAAATCTGGACATGACCTGACAATGTGCATTTACTTGCAGCCGGAAGACCAACCATACTCTGGGCTGCAGCCAGAGCAGGGGGGGCAGCAGGGCCAGGGAGGGGATTCTCCCCCTCTGCTCCGCTCGGGGGTGACCCCCCTGCAGTGCTGGGGCCAGCTCAGGGGCCCCCAACAGCAGAAGGACACGGAGCTGCTCGAGCGGGGCCAGAGGAGGCCACGAAGATGCTGGGGGGGCTGGAGCAGCTCCCCTGGGAGGCCGGGCTGAGAGAGTTGGGGGGGTTCAGCCTGGAGAAGAGAAGGCTCCGGGGAGACCTTCGAGCGGCCTCCCAGGGTTTAAAGGGGGGACAGGAAAGGTGGGGAGGGACTCTGGGTCAGGGGGTGGGGGTAGGACGAGGGGTGATGGTTTTAAACTGAGAGAGGGGAGATTTCGGTGAGATCTAAGGCAGAAATTGTTCCCTGTGCGGGGGGTGAGGCGCTGGCCCAGGGTGCCCAGAGCAGCTGTGGCTGCCCCCTCCCTGGAAGGGTTCAAGGGCAGGTTGGACGGGGCTGGGAGCACCCTGGGCTGGGGGAAGGGGGCCCTGCCCGGGGCAGGGGGGTTGGAACTGCGTGATCTTTAAGGTCCCTTCCCACCCAAATTATTCTGTGATTCTATTCTATTCTATTCTATTCTATTCTATTCTATTCTATTCTATTCTATTCTATTCTATTCTATTCTATTCTATTCTATTCTATTCTATTCTATTCTGTGAATATCTTGCTCTTCACTAGTGCCTTCCACCTGGAGACAATCCTGTTACAAACAGATCCAGTCCCCCTGACTGAATTTACAAAGTAGTTTTATTCCCCTTTTAAAAGTGCAAAAACGAAGGAAGAGAAGCCAACATTGCTTACATTTCTTCTTGGTTTTATAGCCGCAAGTGGCAAAGGTTGCACGGACTTGAGCAGTGCAGGATCAGACCTGGAGAGAGAGCAGGGACCCACGAAGGTCTCTGTCCTCAGACCCCAAACTGTCACTGCAATATATATTTTTTTTATTTTTGTTTTTCACAGTATTTCTGTCCCTGCCCAGAAGCAGCATGAATAGCAGGGTGTGTTCAGCCTCAGCACTGGAAGGCAGTGACGGGAGCCGGAGGGTCCTGCCTTTGCTAGCTGTGGCTTCACATTGCACCCTGAGAATATCCAGAAAAGCGACATTTCATCCACCAAAATAAAAGTAAAATTAATGACCCCCCACTCACATTAATTTTGGAAAGAAATTCACATGCACCCAAACCCTCTGAGAATGCTCTGTTTTCCATCTAGCTCCTCATCCAGTCATAACTGACTAAACTACTTTATATGCCCTTGGATTCTGGCCCAGAAAATGTGTGGTTTCTTAAAATATATATGTATACGCTACTTTAATACCAGCCAATACCTTTTGAAATGTAGGTGGCCAGAAAGGCATTGGCTGATCTTTTCCTATTACATATTTTAAAAATGAGTTGACATTCGTATATAAATTCTGTGTAAACTTCATGGAGTTTTAGTAGCAATATTGAAAGGGAATGTCAACAACCGCTTAGCTGCTAATATGGGCTGGAGATAATAACTAAGGTAGCTGGGCAAATTGTATTTCCAGGAAATTTTGTCAGTTATGCAAAAATGGAACAGCTTGGAAAAAAAAAAATAATCTTCATTTCTTTTCATGAAAGAAGTAGGTACTGTGAGGTCGAAAGGAAATTTGAAAATGGATGTATAGGGTCCTAATTTACTTTAATATTTCCTGTGTAAAGTCTTAAAGTTAAAGATTGATTTTTCCAATAAACATTACAAGCATAGTGACCTGGAGGTATGATCACAGATCACGTACCAGATGGAGAGCTATGGAAAAAGAGCTACTGCTGTTAGAATATGTTTTGTCTTCTTTTTTTCTTGGGGAAACTTGCAGTAGTTTGAAATAAAAGGATCAGACTCTGAAGCATACAGTAAAAAAGTTTCCCCTTACTAATGTCTGAATAAAGATGGAAGAATTTGTCCCAGAAATAAACTCTCTTAGGAAGGAAAGCACATATATCAAACATAATTGAAATATCAAGAGGATTTCTGATATACTAATTGCATATATAATTTGGTCTCAGCATCATAAATAGAGTAATGATAAAGTTTTGGTCAAAACTTTTGCTTTCCCAACCAAAGGAAGTTTAGTTTTCACTGAAATGAAAACTTCTTTCAGAGCCCTGACTTCAGCACAGTGTCACGTTAAAACTAAGCAGACACATTCAGATGATGCCCAGTGTTCGTGTGTCTGCACCTTCACAGAATGGAGCTCTCTGACCTTTTCATTTTGCACCATTTTTCATACAAGAAAAAATGAAGGACTCTTAAGAAGTTGGATTTCAAATTAAATTGGGTGGCTCTCTTGAATCCAGTCTTTTTTGGTGGGTTAGCTTTTTTTTTCTAGTGCATTTCTGTGGGTGTTTGCATGTTCAGATTTCAGATGGTGGAAGCTACCAAATAACATACTTCCAGAGCAGAAAAGCGAGTGTCACTCACTTCTAATTACCACCCTAAACACACTGATAAATGCATTAGAGAGAGATGCTGTTTTCTAGCTGCTTTCTCCCTTTAGGAGCAAGAAATTTTGGATGGAGCAACAAAAACAAGGGCAGAAAATGGGCAGGCAGTGGAGGCAGAGCCATGACTCAACAGACCAGAGCCACTGTTTTTATAAGTCAACGCTCTTTTGGTTGCTACAGGGAATTAGGGATCGGTGTCTGTCCCCGATTCCACTTTCTCTTGGCTAAGAATGTTTGCAAATGCATTCCTATGTTTCCATATTTATTTTGTGCTAGCTTCTGCCATAATGAGTCTTCCCTGTAGGAATAATTACTCGTGCTCCTGGGTGCATGCAGCAGGATGTATTCTTGCATCTGCTGTCCTCTAAGCCCTTGATCCCACCCTCCCCCCCTTACAGCTGCTGCCTGTGACTTTAACATCTTCTCTTTGGGGTTTGGAGAAGGACGTCTCTGTCCCCAGACTCATCCAGCTTGGTGAGGAGACCTGATAAATTCTGGAGAAGTTTGGTGCATCTGTACATTAGCACTTACCGCTCCTTCACTGCATCATCAGCCGTGACAAGGCCACTGAGCCACCCCAGGGACGTTGTCATCCCAACTGTGTCCTTCTGGGCAAAAAAGAACATTCACTCAGGACATTTCATGGTGCATCTGACAGATGGTCCTCCCTAAAACGACCCAGGTGCATGCAGCTGGGAGGGCTTCAAAAGCACCTGCTCGCCTGCTTGTCACGTTCAGAGTGCTCCTAGGACATATCCCTACATCTCTTTTGGCTTTTGTTGGGATAAGTGTGTAAAATGACATCTCCCCCCTCATCTCATCCCACTCCCTCCAGCACGGAATAAAGATCAATGGCAGTTGTTGGACAACCAAAGAGTGTGAACCTCATCACAAGAGGGAAAGACGCAGAGGGAAAAGCCGTGAAAATGTATATTGTTCCCAGCGAGCTTAGAAAATATTTAAAATGCAACAATGGAACCTGACTCCTTCTGAAAACCTCCAAAGCACTTAAAAATGGGAATCCGGTCTCTCGCCCCCTCTCCACCCCACATACTCTGAAGTGTATAACAATAGAAACTCTGTTCCTACAGGTTCCCCTACAAATGACCCCTGGAAAGCATCGTCTGCTTCCTGTAGGCTCCTGCCATCATCCCTTCCCCAGCAATATCTGCATCTGTTTCCAGATCCGTAATCACATTTCCTTAATTGAGTTGTGAAGTAGGATTTACGTGACTCCATTTAGATTTCGTCGCTTGCCAATAAGGAGATAGTTATTTCAAATTAGACACGAGGAACATGAGATTCTGATCTAAGGGAGAATCTAATACCTAATAATATGTGCCTGGCTATAGGTGATAATTTAAGATGAGTTTACGGAGCCCCTGTAATTACATTTTCTATGTGTGCTTTGTTGTGGTTACCAAGTAACTGCAAAGTGATTACATGAATATTTATGCTTGGCAGGTTAGACACTGCTGATACACAGGATTAGCATCGTTTTTTTCCCCCTTGTAATTCTTTGTGCTAATATCTGGGACTCATATCAGGATAAAGGCGCCTCACCAGCAAAAAAAAAAAAAAAACACTAATGCCATGCTGCTTATCTGAGGCATCAATTTGCTTTTCCCTGAAGCATAGCACTGGCATTTTGAAATACAAATTGGTCTTTCCTTCCTCCGTGATACATCCAGGATAGTTTAAGTCAGGTTAGAAATCCCCAATCTTTCCTTTTGTAGAGGTTGTGCAACATGCCACGTAGGACCGTTTCTGCTAAACCTATAAAACTTTTTCTGTGTATGTGCATGTGTATGGATATGGCAGAGGTTTAGCCTGCTCCTGTTGGGGAATATAAATATAAAAAACATACAGACACAGGAGCAAGTCACCAAGGCAAGGGTGTGAAGTTGCAGTGTGTCATACTGCCCACATCCATGCTCTTACCCTGTGGTAAGCGTGAGGTAATGGGAGGTGAAATCATGCCCCTTAATTAGAGAGAGTGAAGCTGGCTCATGTTCGCCGTGGTACGGGAGGGTGTGCAGACCGGCTCGCACCCTCACCGAATCCATCACGACCACTGTGCAGGCCCATAAGCCACAGCAGCATGGAGCCACATCTTTGGATAATTGCACTAATTTGGGGGTAACATGGACCTTTGGGGTGTCCAGCTGGTTTGTGCCTCACCCTAGATGTGCTAATGGCACAGCAAGGACAGTTTGGAGAAGGGAGGTTTGGGGGGGGGGCCCTTCTGCCTGGCTCTCACCCTATCGAATGAGCATCAAGTGGCAGCTGGGATCTTGGTGAGCAAGGACATGATGTCCTGGGGCTGTCATCTCCCTCCCATCTATTCTCATCAGGCGGTGAGACCCAAACCAGACATTTCGCCCCAGATCCCAGGGGTTTTCCTCTACAGACCCCTCTCTTTTGGAAACACATGAGTCAGCAACACAAAAATGACCATCTGCAAAGCTGTTGGCCTGCCCTATGCTCCCCAGCCCCGTCACTACTCAGTGTCTACAAACAGTCGCAGCAGGCAGGAGAGGACAGACAGAAAGGACCTGTAGTGATAGGACAGTTAATGATTTTAAACTAAAGGAGGGGAGATTTGGACTAAATATAAGGAAGAAATTTTTTTACAGTGAGGGTGGCGAAACACTGGCACAGGTTGCCCGGAGAGGTGATAGATGCCCCATCCCTGCAAACATTCAAGGTCAAATTGGACAGGGGTCTGAGCAACCTGATCTAGTGGAAGATGTCCTTGCTCACTGCAGGAGGGGTTAGACTAGATGATCTTTAAGGTCCCTTCTAACTCAAACCGTTCCATGATTCCATGACTCTACAGAAACAACCTACCTGCAAAACTCCATTGATAATTAAGAACTGACCTTTTGCTGTTGCCCTACTACATCTATAAGGGTCAATGCAATAATGTATATGACTAATGAGCCCTAAAATGGATCAGCCCCTTCCAAACTGTCTGCTGGGAAAGGGCTTGGTTGCAGAAGACCCCTTGCCTTCTGCAGACAAAAGAAAGTTTAAGAGAGCTATGCTGGAAGAGAACCATTGGCTTGAGTGTTCGTGGTATAAATAGCTCATCCACCAACTAATCTCGTCTCCTCTCTGATGTGAGTGTTGCCCAAGCACAGTATGAGCTTACTGAGAATTGTTATTAGTCATGGACCTGATTTTCTTCTCAGCAGCCTTTTACTGAATCTGATCAAACTCCCTGAAGTCAGGAAGAACAACCCAACTGTGTTCCCAGATCAGGAGAGAGGGGATGGTGATCAAAACGAGCCTGGGGAGCAATTACCCTCAGATCTGACAGTGTTGTAGCAGCAGAACCCATAAAGGTATTACACAGGGCGTCATGCGCTTTTACATTGTTATGATAACCCAGGTTTAATCACTCCAAGCTTAGGCAGGGATTTGGTGGCCAGTGGTTTCAGAAATTACTTTTATTTTGCCAGCATTTGTGAGCAGGCTGCTGTTTGCACATGAAAATGGTCTGCTCGCAAAACACAGATCTGCAAAATGAGCAACGGAGCTGAATGCTTGGGTTTTGATTTATTTGAGAGGGCTCTGCATGGAGCTTTCAGAGAGAGGAAACCTGCACCAAAGAAAGAGGAAATTATTTGAAGTGATTCTGCTTTTAAGTAGAAAAGAAATCATCTGCTGAATGTTTTAGATACTGTCGATGTTCTCAAATTTAAGGCATAAAAAGAAACCATTTTTAGCAGCAAGGCTGTGAGCAGGAGCCATCTCTTTGATCTATATCTGCACACAGTGGGGTGGGGTCCATGAATTACAAGGAAACCTAATGTGCTGTCATTCTTAAATAAAAACACACTAGCTAATTGAATTGAGGCTGGGTGGCCAAGTGACTGCTCTGCAAATTCGGAAATCTCAATCCTGTGCAGCTCTGCAGCTTGGGGTAAGTCACTTAACCTCTGTGCTTCCCCGTCTCCCTCCCTGTAGCCTCCCTGTCTACTGTTGAAAAATGAAGTACAATTTACACAGAGCTGTATGAACATATTTTCCTCATCGTTCCGGACTTGGGCTCTGACATTAATCAGACCTGCACTCTCTGACATAGCATATGGTTGGCCTCCACATGTCCTCAGACAGCCAGGCTGCTGTCTGGGCTGGCTGCTCCTAGGTTCTCTGCTGGTCATCACAGAGTCAAAGGTTTGGAGACCCAAACATTGGAGGACATGGGTCAAGCAGAGAGTGTGGTCCCATGAAACCATGGGGAACAAGCTCTCATTCTTCGACTCCCACATTGTGATGGGCCAGCCAGAACTTCCCCGGACAGTGTCTTGACTTGGCCACAGTCTTCATGTAAGAAACACACCACCAAGCATTAGCCTAAACTCATCCTGTATATCTCAGATTGACAGCACATGCATATCTGGTCATCTGATGGCCAGCAGTCCTCTGGAAGCCACGACTTTAGGTGGCCTGCTGAGTGTCTGGAACTCCAGCAGATCATTTGTAAAAGTGGTAGATCATCATTAAAAAACAGGAAGAGCAATATCTTGTTCATGAAATCAGCAAACTACTTCAGCAAGACATAGAATAAGAGATTATTCCCAAAGCAGTAAAGTGACAGATTACCAGTGAGACAACAGATATCAAGTAAAACTAAGTGGTAGATCACAGTAAAGGTAGTAGTTGGCCGTGCAATTCGTGAAGGGAGAGTTGTCCAATTCTGTTTTTTGCCATTGCAGTAGTGCCAACCTGGCTGGTAAAATGTGAGCATACACCAGAACTCATCCAGTTTCTAGGCATTGGAAATGCTTTTTCACCCGTGGAAAGGTTTCCCTGTTGGATGGAGAACTAGAGTTTGACCACAGAAGAAGCTGTCCTCAAGCTCTGATCATTTCTGGAGGGAAGTCAGATTTCAGTGCCAGCCCACGAGGCATCTATAAAATGTTCTCAATCCATGTTCAAATTGTAAGTTTTCAGGGGCTGATATTTTTCTCCTTTGTTTCCAGCAGCATCTGGGAAGGCCAAGACACTAAACTGATAAGTCATTTTCAATCATACGAAGTTAGATCAGTTTACAGGAGCCTTGGGGCCAACAAGGAGGACCTGACCCTCTTATTTAAGTCGTGGCACAAGAACCCCAGGCCTGGATTCATCACCTCTAAATGAGATGAGACTTCCTTGGTTAGGACTGTGGCCACACCAGGATCTCTCTGTGGTCACTGGAGAAACCTTCAGGGAGAGATTCAGACTTCAGTGCAGATGTCTGTCTTTTTCTACAGGTCAGGGAGAAGCCCCAGAACAGCTACTGTTCAAAATTAGATACCTCGTTTAGTTTCGATGCTCCTTTGTGTCAGTGAATAAGGAGTGCCAAACTCCACCATGCTTGCTGGGGGCTTGGGAAAACTGCGATGTCAAATGCTCATTAGAAATAAATGGGACGAGGATACCTCAGAAGACATCATTCTTCAGGAGGCTGGGCTAGCTAATTACAGTTCTCCATGCTCCAGTCTGGACCGATGCCTCTTGTCCCATCACTGGGTACCTCCAAGGAGAGCCCATCTCTGTCTCCTGTGCACCATCCCAGCAGGGAGCTTCAGTAAGTGACAAAATCCTCCTTTTCCTTCTCCTCCACTGCACCCACCCAGATCTCAGGCTCTCCTCGCATGCCCGGAGCTTCAGCCCCAACCAGGATTTGCTTCTTTAGCTGAATCCCCTGCCAACCCCAGCTGTCTCCTGCTTTGCATCACCCTCTTTTGGAAGGATCTGCTTCTGAGCTCAAGCAGCTGGGGACCTTGGCAACATGGTTTGGACAAAGTGCCCTTTTGCCAGGCACATTTGAGGTCCTCCTCCCTGGTCACCACCCCAGGGCAGAGCTTTGTGGACTGACCCAGTGGCCATTTCTTCTACAAAGGCTGCATTAACCCTTTCCACATCCCACTGAAATCACACAGGTGAAGACAACCCGCTCTGTATTTTCGATCTCTGAGACATCAGCAGGGGCCAGTCCAGGTTTCTTCTCTCCATCCAGTGGTGCAAAACCAGAGAAACCCTGGGAAAGCCAACAGCCCCTCTGTGTAAATGAGACCAGGGCCTGGCACGCAGTAAAGGGACCTGGTTTG
Source organism: Tyto alba (assembly GCF_018691265.1). Taxonomy (NCBI): domain Eukaryota; kingdom Metazoa; phylum Chordata; class Aves; order Strigiformes; family Tytonidae; genus Tyto; species Tyto alba. The sequence goes on along the minus strand of NW_024881282.1, from coordinate 3,503,626 downwards.
CATTATCAAGTTTCTTTACACATAGCCTGATTTATTAATTTTTTGGAGCAATCTGTGCAGGACTATATTCACTGAGCTAATTTTAAGTGGCTTTTTAAAACAAACAAACACAGGATTTCAGCTATTCCTCCTCCACTGTCTCATCTCTAGCTGACAGCTTGCTCCAGCAGGAAGGTAGGACACCAAAAGGACTGTGTTTCACCACTGTGTATCAAAGCAAACACGTGCACATGCAAAAAGGGACCCGACCGTTAACCTCAAGCAGCTTCATTTCTTGCACACAGTGCCACCTTTTAAAGGGAACTGCCTGCCCTGCTGCGGCTGGCTCTTTCTTCCCCGCTGGAGCATTTAATGAGCAAAACCGGGGGATCTTCTGAGCAGCCAGGCTCAGCTCGGCTCGCGCCCCGTGCACAAGGTGACTTTGTTCTGCGTGCAAGCGTGCTGGCTGCCAGCCCCACGTGCTTGCCACAGAGCAGCAAGCACCCCACAGCACCCCTCGGGGCGTTGCTGCAGGCTACAGAAGTCCCCTTTGCCATGGTAGTCTGCAGGCTGCTGAGAAGCCACCAAGAGGAACCACCTTGGGGAACCAACACAGATTGTCACAAGGGTCTCTGACCACCAGGCCTTGCTGGAAAGCACCCAGCAAAGCCCAAATGTCCCAAGGTGATCGAAATTTGAGTTAATCATGACACTGCTCAGTCCTACCATCTTGGGGTCATGTTGTTGGGGAACAGTGGTGTTGGCAGAGCCATGCCTTTGACACTGAGGACCTTGTAGGCGTCTCCTGCTGAAGAGCACGGCACAGTGAGACCTTCCATGAGCCCAAGGGTAGAGGTAGATGCTTTGGCACTGAGCAGGCAGAGCATCCTCTAGAGCTCCATGAGCTGGTTAGTCGTGCAGCACAGGAATCATTTTAGGAAACGAACCATTCACAATTTCCCCATGTCATGAGAATATTGAAAAAAAATACCACCAAAAAGCCATATCATTCATTTATATCCAAAATACTAAATGATATGACCCTGTCAAACCCCAGTGCAATGGGTCTGCTCCAAGCACACAAGTGTAACACACGGGCAAGTCCTTGCAGGATCAGGGCCTGACTTCATGGCACCAGGTAAGTGCCTAATTGATACTTGCCAGGGTGTTTTTTTTTTTTTTTTTTAATGGTAATAACACTAGAAGTCTCTTTTATCTCATCTACTGCTGGCACAGTGTAAATAGCAGCAGGTGCGGACGGGTGGCAACTCTGCTCAGCCTTGTGACAATGCAGGATTGTTTCCTGCAGCAGGCTGGGAAACAATGGAAACCATTCGGGGGAATTTGACATCTGCAAAATTTCATTTTAAGGAAAGTGATGCCTATTCCAGAACAGCTTCAGAAACAGAGCAGTGGAGGGAAAAAAAAAATCTACATTGTTTTCCATGTGAAACTGTATGCAAGTAGCTCTTGGGGAACCATTCTCCCTCCTTTTCCTCCTGAAATGCAAAGAAAAAACAATATTGGGTTTTCCAGATCCTGTGTAAATATGATGTGGTCAGCAGGGCCAGGGAGGGGATTCTCCCCCTCTGCTCCGCTCTGGGGAGACCCCCCTGCAGTGCTGGGGCCAGCTCGGGGGCCCCCAACAGCAGAAGGACACGGAGCTGCTCGAGCGGGGCCAGAGGAGGCCACGAAGATGCTGGGGGGGCTGGAGCAGCTCCCCTGGGAGGCCGGGCTGAGAGAGTTGGGGGGGTTCAGCCTGGAGAAGAGAAGGCTCCGGGGAGACCTTCGAGTGGCTTCCCAGGGCTTAAAGGGGGGACAGGAAAGGTGGGGAGGGACTCTGGGTCAGGGGGTGGGGGTAGGATGAGGGGTCACGGTTTTAAACTGACTGTGGGCAGGTTTAGGTGAGGACTAAGGCAGAAATTGTTCCCTGTGGGGGGGGTGAGGCGCTGGCCCAGGGTGCCCAGAGCAGCTGTGGGTGCCCCCTCCCTGGAAGGGTTCAAGGGCAGGTTGGACGGGGCTGGGAGCCCCCTGGGCTGGGGGAAGGGGGCCCTGCCCGGGGCAGGGGGTGGGACTGGATGATGTTTAAGGTCCCTTCCACCCCAAACCCTTCTGTGACTCTGGTTTAGCGCACAGGCGGTGCTACCTCGCCCCGTGCTCGGGGCCGGCACCGGCCGCGCGCCGCTGATAGGGCAGTTCCGGCGCCATTCCGGCAGGCGGCTCGTTGGTCTAGGGGTATGATTCTCGGTTTGGGTCCGAGAGGTCCCGGGTTCAAATCCCGGACGAGCCCTTTTCGATTCCTTTTTTCCTTTCGTTTTGTTTTCCCACTAACTCCCCGCTTCCCATTCCCATTCCCTCCCACGAGCGCTCCCCGCATCTGAATTTTCCTGCCCGAGCAGGGGAGTGTGTGACGTGGCTGAACGGTGTCGAGGTTAAAAAATAAAATATAAAAAAAAAGAATAAAAATATGATCCCCTCTATTGTCGTGCACGGGGAGGGAAAAACAAGGGCTCGTCCGGGATTTGAACCCGGGACCTCTCGCACCCTAAGCGAGAATCATACCCCTAGACCAACGAGCCGACACGCTTAGTACGACCCGCACGCCTTCTATTCTGAAAGTGCTGACGTCACGCCGCCGAGCCCCACCCCCGCCTTTGGCGGGATCCTGCAGGCAGCGGCGCCGTGGCTGCTGCACCCCCCCCCTCCAGCCGGCATCGCCCCCGCACCCCCAAAACTTGCCTCCCCCGCGCGCCCTGCAACCCCTTTCCCCCCTCGCACCCTCCTCGGTGCCCAACCCCGCACCCGCTTGCACCCTGCAACTCCCTAAAGCCTTTGCACCCACCGCTGTGCTCTCCCCTGCAACCACTTGAACTCCCTTGCACCCACCCCTGCACCCACTGCTTCTGCTCGCACCCACTGCTTCTGCTTGCACCCACCCCTGCACCCACTGCTTCTGCTCGCACCCACTGCTTCTGCTTGCACCCACTTAGGACTTTATCCCCCTGCACCCACCCCTGCACCCACTGCTTCTGCTCACACCCACCACTTCTGCTTGCACCCACTGCTTCTGCTTGCATCCACTTCTGACTTTATCCCCTTGCACCCACCCCTGACTTTATCCCCTTTGCACCCACCCGTGCACCCACTGCTGCTTCTCACACCCACTGCTTCTGGTTGCACCCACTTAGGACTTTATCCCCCTGCACCCACCCCTGCACCCACCCCTGCACCCACCACTTCTGTTTGCACCTGCTTCTGACTTTCTCCCCTTGCACCCATGCCCTGCAACTGCCTAATCCCTTTGCACCCACCCCTGAAGGGATGCGAGCACCCTGCACTCCCCCACACCACCACCACCACTTGCTCCCCTTGCACCCACCTCTACAAACACCTTTTCCCCTCGCACCCAGCCCTGCAGTCATTTCTCCTGTCGCAGTTGGCAGCTCATCCCCAAAGGGCAAAATTCAGTGGCCTCCAGCCACCGGAGCCACCCTCAACAATTGCAATTTTCCACGTGCTTTTTTTTGGCGGGGTGGGGGGGGGGGGGGGGGGGGGGGGGGGGGCGTGGGTCTTTGCTTCAGGGAAAGCGTGCAAACATACACGGCACCAAGCACCTGTGCCAGAACCCGAGCACAAGTCAGAGAGATGCAGGGGAAATGGGTGATTGATATTGTCCCCTCCAGGGAGTTTTCACCTCACCACAAACTATTTACAGCATGCATATTACCCCTGGGTTCAAGTATTTTACTGCTGATGTTGAGAGGAGTAGGATGAAACACCAGTAAAAGTAAAACTTGCATTATTTAGACACTCACAGCTCACTGAAAAATTTTTTTCAGAGGAGGCAATGCTGGCGAAGGCACTGGTGCGTGTGGTTGCTGCAACATCCCATAGAGTCATAGAATCATGGAATGGTTTGGGTTGGAAGGGCCCTTTCAAAGCCCATCCAGTGCCACCCCCTGCCCCGGGCAGGGACCCCTTCCCCCAGCCCAGGGTGCTCCCAGCCTCGTCCAACCTGGCCTTGAACCCTTCCAGGGAGGGGGCAGCCACAGCTGCTCTGGGCACCCTGGGCCAGCGCCTCACCCCCCGCACAGGGAACAATTTCTGCCTTAGATCTCACCTAAATCTGCCCTCTTTCAGCTTAAAACGTCACCCCTCATCCTACCCCTACCCCCACCCCCTGACCCAGAGTCCCTCCCCACCTTTCCTGTCCCCCCTTTAAGCCCTGGGAGGCCGCTCGAAGGTCTCCCCGGAGCCTTCTCTTCTCCAGGCTGAACCCCCCCAACTCTCTCAGCCCGGCCCCCCAGGGGAGCTGCTCCAGCCCCCCCAGCATCTTCGTGGCCTCCTCTGGCCCCGCTCGAGCAGCTCCGTGTCCTTCTGCTGTTGGGGGCCCCCGAGCTGGCCCCAGCACTGCAGGGGGGTCTCCCCAGAGCGGAGCAGAGGGGGAGAATCCCCTCCCTGGCCCTGCTTCCCCCCCTGCTCTGGCTGCAGCCCAGAGTATGGTTGATTTTCTGGCTGCAAGTACATGCACATTGCCAGGTCATGTCTAGATTTTTCTTCACCAACACTCCCAAGCCCCTCTCCACACGGCTGCTCTCCGTCCCTTCATCCCCCAGCCTGTGTGGATCCCTGGGGTTAACCACATGTCGCTGTGCCATGAACACTCCTGAGTGTTCAGAAGAGAGGAAACATTACAGGGAGCAGAGTGAGGCCTTCTCGCTTCAGATAAATTAATTGCATACATACTGCCCAAGCAAACAGTGTCATGTAAATATTGATGCCTCATATGTGGTCTTGTAACTAGGGGGATGCATATAGCCCTGACCCACAGGGAATGGTTGTTTGATGTGAGTAGTGTGAAATGGTTTGGGGAAGATGGGGAGGATGTAGCCACATGAAAAAGTAGCTAAAAGTGACTTTGGGGTTGAGGCTGGTGACTCTAAAAAGAAAGACAAAACAAAACAAAACCTAACAGCAACTTAACACCAAAAACATATAATTTCTAGCTCAGAAGCGGCATTTTAAAACTCAAATACACTTCAAAGTCTTCTGGTCCTGGGGTCCTAGTCCAGCTCCAGGCACTTGGTCCTTTTCTCAAGCACAGTTGAGCCTTTGTTTTGTGTTTGGAGGAAGAAAAACTGACAAACACACTGTTTGGAGAGTGCTGGAGTTCGCTGCACTCCTGCTTGTGGGAATGCTTTTCGAAGGGTACAAACTTGCCTGTGGCATGTGTGCGTGTGCATGTGTGACAAAAGAGAAACACCATCCACTTTCATACTGATTTTGATAATTACCCTTTTTCTAAACAGTCCTTGGAGTCTGTTATCTCTCGGGAGCAGAGAAATTCCCTTGAGTGCATCAACCACTGGGGGAAGAGGCATTTTCCCCATCAGCAGCAACCCGCTTTAGAGAGGATGTGTTTCGTGTTTCTCACTACCAGCCACTTCCCTCTCCCTGCATCCACATGTGCTTCCTAGTGAAAATCAACCACTCCAGCATCCAGTCTCATTTTGGGGTGAATCCAGGAGTTTGAGTTATTATTGCAATGATCGGCTTCACTCCCCATTAAAAATCTCACTCTGTTTAGTAACTACCACTGGGCAAACGCTGTTATATCCCCTCCGGCTGCTAGATTTGCTCTGTGCAAGCTCAGGTAGATACATACCTGGCAACAAAGCAGAGTTATACTTTCCTTTACATAAACTAAAAGTTAATTTTCCCCCCTGGTGAAGGCTTTTTCAGCCCTTTAAATCACGCCTGCCCTGTTTTGCCTCTCCTGCCTTCATCATTTCTTCAGCAAAACGTCTGTCTGTCTGTCCCCTCCATGCTGCTGTGTGCCTCTGCAGGTATCCAACAAGCCAGGGGGAAAAAAATCACCCGGCAGCAGCCCCTGCAAAATGAAGTCATGGGCTCTATCTGGCTGTGGGTCCCCCTTTCCCCACCTCCCTCCAATAATACGTTTTGTGATGTGGATTTCTGTCGACAGAGCGAGACGCCCGGCTCTCTCCTCCTGATGAACACGTCCCGCGAGGACAATGATGGAGTTCCTGCAAAATTTTTACCGCTGACCTTTTCTCCACCGTGGAGCGGGAATGCGTCTCCCAGTGAAGGCTGGGGACAGCAGAGAGCATGTTATAATGCTGGAAAATGTGACTCCGTCTTTGTGGAATGCCATTTCCCCCCCCCCCTTTCTCTTCCCTTGTATTCTCCCTCCCCCTTTAGAAAAATGCAGCGCTGAAAACTTGAAAATTTAAGGCAAAAAATTGCTGTCTGCTCCCCCCCCTCCCCTTCCCAGCTCCGTCTGAACAAGCAGCCAAGCTGTTAAATGCTTTTACCTGCTGTGTCCAAGTCAAAAGTTAAATAATGTGTGAACGAATGTGGAAGGAAAACAAGAGGCAGAGACAGAGCGCGGGAGAGAGCCCCTTTTACAACAGGATAATTGTTACATTATGAGAAACAAATAACACGCTGCTCCTCTCTGGGTCTGTGTCCGTGACATCTTGACAGGTACATCTGAAGTTAATTATGTGCCTCTCATTGAGTTTTGCTCCACCGCTGAGGCCGGATCCTGCAAACGCGCGTCCCAGAGCATCGCACCCTGGCAGCCAGCTCTCGCTTTTCAGAGATCAACGGGTTTGCAACGGGGTCGGTTTTGCTTTCCATGGGCCATCGCGGCTGCAAAAATGCCTCTGCCAGGAGGCTGGGATATCCCAACTGGCCATGCATGGTGGGTTGGATGCTGGTGTGGAGGGACCTGCCTTTCACCCATGCCTTTCCCCCCTCTGGCTCCTGCCAACATCTTTTCTTCTTGGGGCTTGTTTGCTGCTTCTCGATGTTGGAAAGCTTTTGCTGTCTAAGCCGATGTGTTCCTGTTTGCATGGAGATGCTGGTTTAACCCTTCATGTTTCCACCATTGCTACATCTCCTTCACCCCACCTCAAGTCTGGCACTCCCTTCTCCTCCAAACCCTCCACTGGATCACCCATCCCACCTTCATCCCCACAGCGGGGTGTCCTGGATATCTATGAACTATTTTTAAGTGCTAGTGGTTGGGTCAATGTGGTAAATTAAAGGGCTCTTGGTCACTTCTGGGCATGGTTTAATCTCACCTGCATCAGTGACCATATGTCTTTGGTTGCCCTGAGTTGCCTCCGTGTTTGATGGAGAGTTTCTTGGAGGGCATTTCATCTGTATTGTCCCATGATTGCATTTAGAAGAGGTGTATCAAAGTGTGCCTCTCTATTTTGACTATAAAGGGAAGCTGGACATGACTACCTTGGATGGAGGGGACTTGCTGATGAATGAGCTTGGTCAAATGTCTCTTGCCCCATGAGTAGAACTGTGTGGTGTACTTATTACGGATGCTAATATAGTCTCCCTGTCATTTTAATATTGCTTTTATTGTGGTTCATGTTCAAAGAGATAAGGAGTTTTGGGAGCAGAGGGGTGATGTGGGTTTTCCTCCCAACTCTTACCCTAGACCTGCGATCGTCATGCTGGATCTGGGTTTCTTAAAGGGAGGGAGCAAAGACAGGAGCCTGAACATGCATGGAACAAAAGGGACAACATCTCTTCCCCTGCCCATGTTAGGTGGGAAGAGCCCAAGGCCACCCAGGCCGACCCAACAAAGTGGGTTTGTCTGCATTGCTGACTAGGAGGCCACCAGAAATTGAGCTTGAGTCCATCTAGACGGTCCACATCTCTCATACCCTGCCCCATGCCCAGCCTGGAGTGAGCTTACTCAAGAGTCTCCATAGGAAGGGAGCATTAGTCTGAACCTGCTTTGGCCCCTTCTGTCCCATGCATAGACCTATAGCACTGTCTCAGCAGGCTTCACACCCTCAAGCATCAGTTTCATGCTGGAAAACACCACTCTGGTGGTCTGCGGCACAGCTCACATATTATTTCAGGAAGTTTAGCTTGGCCAAAACACACAAAACAGTTGTTATGTCTTGGGGCCAGAGGGGCAACACATGAGCTGGGGGAAATCCGGCACCACATGGGGTGGAGGAGGGATGTGCTCCAGACAGGGACAGTCCTGAGCAGTGTAGACACACACCAGTCCATACCCCTTGGCCTCAGGGCCAGGAACACTCGCTAGGTCTCTGTTATTTGGCAGCATAGACATGACCTCAGAATCCCACTGCTAAGAGCTTCTGTGTCTCTTTATATGATCTTGATCCATACCCCAACATTAACGACAGCTCCTTGGGTGAAGATGTCTGGCCATGCCCACACCACCAGGCTATACAGAGTGAAAAAGTGCTGAAGACTTGCCATCTACAGGTCAAAGAAGGGTTTTTTTGGACTATCTATAGCCTGGTCTTGTGGACCTACTCTTGGTTGGTGTGTGGTAGGTGCTCCCCTGGAGCGGGCCTTTGGTTTGGGTTTGTTCTGAACTGAATCATCAATGCAGATGCAGGCTGTCCCCTTGGAGAGATGCAATGGTGAGGAAGACCATGAAAAGCTTTTACTCCCCAAATCTGTGTTCTTTGACTTTTGCTTCAACTTTGAAGTTCAAATAAAACCAGAAACTTGAAAGAAAACCTCATGCCAAAGTTTCCCAGAGGCAGCTTCACCCTTGCAGCCATAGCAAGACCACAAGCTGTTTTCCTGGGGTGGCGTGCCGTGCCCTGCTCTTTCACTGACACTCATCAGAGTCTCACCTCCATCTCAAACCCCAAGCCCAGATGATCTTCGTCTGCCCAGGGTTTTGCTTTTTATTTGCACCCCTCCAATAATGACTTTACTATTCCCCTATCTTCATCAATACTAATGAATGTCTCCTGTGTCTTCTCTGAGGATGAATTCTGATGTGTCCCTTCATTTTACTACTTTAAAGTACATTATGGATTTACTGTGATCAGTGCTTTCTAACTTTCTGACTTGGTTGAAAAACTCCCACAAAAAAAAATAATCAATCGCGAATAAATAAGCATTGCCACACACTCCACAACAAATTTACGATCTGGATACCCTCAAGACTTCTAAGTAAAGACCACATGCATTTTTTTTTTCAAACATTTTATTTGGCAGGTGTTCCTGGAAGACCAGGACTCAGCGGTGGGGTTGGGAACTGACTGAATAAGACCCTTAGCCATGCTTATGAGACTGTAAGAATTTTTAAGGCTCTTGGAGAAAACACCAAACAAAATAGTTTTAAATTACGTTGTAGGTACTTTCTCAAGATTTTTTTTCTCCCAGAGGCAAAATATATCACACAAGACTCTTGTCTTTCTATCACTCACAGATAGAAAGGAAGGTAACTCATTTGATGTTCATTCCTCTGAGTAGACCTGCCTCTAGCCTGCAATGCATTTTTAATATTAGTCCTAAAAACATTCCAGGTACAGTTCTAGATGCTGGAGGGATTTCAGAAATGCTTTTGTGTTGCATGCCAAAATGCTAAAAGCAGGGCTAGATTGTGTCATCAGTTTTCAATCAAGCCTCTCTGTGCCTCTTTTTGTAACTTGCTAAAAAAATTACACATAAAATGGTGAGCAGAGACTTTCCATATAGCTTAAAAAATGAGGTTCCTCATCATAACTGCTATAGGTGGTTTGAGGTGTTCTGATGAAGGATCTGATGCTGTCTGGATTCATATGGCAGTAGCAAGAAGAGGGGAATACATTTGCTTGGCTTAGTTTGCACATTTACCTCTTTTTGAACCAGATTTGATCATCGTATTTTACAATTCCATCCCAATCAGGAAATCTACACTATGGATCAGTGGCTGCCCTAATTTTTATTGGCAAATCATGATATTTATTGGTGGAATTATGAGCTAGCTGGACTTTACAGCCTTTGTGTAATGAAGCCAATATATTACTACCAGTGAGATGTTTAAAATTTAATATAGCAAAGAACAAAGGTAGCTTTCTTCTTGCTTTCCTTCTCTTTCTCTTTCTTTCCTTCTCTCTCTTTCCTTCTTTCCTTTTTTCCTTCTTTTCTTCTCTCTTGTTCTTTTCTGTTCCTTCCTTCCTTCCTTCCTTCCTTCCTTCCTTCCTTCCTTCCTTCCTTCCTTCCTTCCTTCCTTCCTTCCTTCCTTCCTTCCTTCCTTCCTTCCTTCCTTCCTTCCTTCCTTCCTTCCTTCCTTCCTTCCTTCCTTCCTTCCTTCCTTCCTTCCTTCCTTCCTTCCTTCCTTCCTTCCTTCCTTCCTTCCTTCCTTCCTTCCTTCCTTCCTTCCTTCCTTCCTTCCTTCCTTCCTTCCTTCCTTCCTTCCTTCCTTCCTTCCTTCCTTCCTTCCTTCCTTCCTTCCTTCCTTCCTTCCTTCCTTCCTTCCTTCCTTCCTTCCTTCCTTCCTTCCTTCCTTCCTTCCTTCCTTCCTTCCTTCCTTCCTTCCTTCCTTCCTTCCTTCCTGCCTTCCTTCCTGCCTTCCTTCCTTCCTGCCTTCCTGCCTTCCTGCCTTCCTGCCTTCCTGCCTTCCTGCCTTCCTGCCTTCCTTCCTGCCTTCCTTCCTGCCTTCCTGCCTTCCTGCCTTCCTGCCTTCCTTCCTGCCTTCCTGCCTTCCTGCCTTCCTTCCTGCCTTCCTGCCTTCCTGCCTTCCTGCCTTCCTGCCTTCCTGCCTTCCTGCCTTCCTCCTTCCTTCCTTCCTTCCTGCCTTCCTGCCTTCCTGCCTTCCTGCCTTCCTTCCTTCCTTCCTGCCTTCCTGCCTTCCTGCCTTCCTTCCTGCCTTCCTTCCTTCCTTCCTTCCTGCCTTCCTTCCTTCCTTCCTTCCTGCCTTCCTTCCTTCCTTCCTGCCTTCCTGCCTTCCTGCCTTCCTGCCTTCCTGCCTTCCTTCCTGCCTTCCTTCCTGCCTTCCTTCCTGCCTGCCTTCCTGCCTGCCTTCCTGCCTTCCTGCCTTCCTGCCTTCCTGCCTTCCTGCCTTCCTGCCTTCCTTCCTGCCTTCCTGCCTTCCTTCCTGCCTTCCTTCCTGCCTTCCTTCCTGCCTTCCTTCCTGCCTTCCTGCCTTCCTGCCTTCCTGCCTTCCTGCCTTCCTTCCTGCCTTCCTGCCTTCCTTCCTGCCTTCCTGCCTTCCTTCCTGCCTTCCTGCCTGCCTTCCTTCCTGCCTGCCTTCCTTCCTGCCTGCCTTCCTTCCTGCCTTCCTGCCTTCCTTCCTGCTTTCCTTCCTCCCTTCCTCCTTCCGGCCTTCCCGCCTTCCTGCCTTCCTTCAGATCATTGATTCCGACCATTAACCCAACACTGCCAAGTCCACCACTAAGCCATGTCTCTTCTGTATTGACAGTAGGTCAGTCACTCCAACATGAACACAGTTACTTTGAGAAAAGAGCTTGGTATTAGAAGAAGAAAAGAACAAATACTGACAAGATGAAGTAGTTTTGCTGGTGCAGCTGTGGTGACAATGGCATCTGTACCCAGTTTGGTCCCACTGATATGTGAGATTGAGACGTAAATCTTGAGATCACAGATGCAAAACTCACTTGGGAGTTCTCTGTTCTGTCTTTTCCAAACCAGAAATCCAGGTTTCCGAAAGCATCCTGCAGCATTTGTGATTATGCTAGTCTGAAATGGGAAAGGCTTATTCAAATCCCCTGCAGAGCAGTGTTTGGTAGGGATAGCACCATCCATCACCTTTGGAGGATGCAGAGCCAGCTGGATTAGGCACCCACCTTCAAGAAGGCTGAAGAATAGTGAGATGAATCAAATCTTTTTTGGGTAAGGAAGACAGTACCAACCATCACCTGAAATGCAGCAGCTCCCAACTAAAATGGGACTCCAGCTCCAGGGCTCCCAGTTACCCTTTGGAGAATCCTCTCTCCCTCCACTGACTATGGAAGACCCAAAATATCTCAGATAATTACTCTAAGTGCTTAAAACTATCTGATGTGAATAATCCCCCTCCCTTCACCTTCCCTCAGGCTCTGCCCTGAAGAGTTGGGATAAGGACAAGAAGGTCAAGGAGAGGAATAGGGACATGGGGTGAAATAACGGGCTCGGCAACACCCCCAGGTTGCTGCTGGAGTGGGGAATGTAGTTCCATTATCTCTGTTTCTAAATCAGGATCAAACCCACCAAATTGCTCAGCAGCAATAAGCTCCAGCAGGACTTTGTGTTTCACTTCCAAAAAAGTTAGAAAAAAAAAACAACAAAAAAAAAAAACAACAAAAAAAAAGCCCTTTTTGTGATTTTTCTTTTTTTTTGTCTTTTTTTTTTTTTTTTTTTTTTTTTTTCAGGATAGGATAGGAGTTATCACAGCAGTGATGCAAAGGATGAGAAGGATCGGGCCCCTGGTGCTGCTGGAGGTGGTGCTGGAGTCAGAGGAGCACATCTGGCTTCTCAGATCCTGGGACAGGTTGGCAGAGGCAAGAAAGAGCCGTGATTTATTTGTAAACCATGCAAAGTTACAACGGTGTCACTGCCACACAATAAACATCAAGTCCCACAATACCGGTTTTACAGTCTCCATCCAGACCAAAGCCTTGTTTTAATATTGCTTGCACATAATCTTCAGTACATTGCATTTACTTAATTCCTTATTGTTAAAAACCCCAGAGGAAGATAGGCTCGTCCTAACCTCTTCTGGACTGTGGTGCTGAGCTATTAATATGTCATGTCAGCATATTTTATTAATACTGTTTTCCTGCGGACTATAGGTGGAATACATCATAAGTCACTTACCATCTGCTGTGTAAGTGCGTTGTAAAGTATCTTTCTTCCATAGATTATTGCTTTGATAGATTAGGGGTTTGTACAGCCATGATACCTCATCCCATCAATTTTAAATTCCCAGGAGAGCCCTCACAGTTGAAGTAACTGATCAATGTAAAAGTCTTTAACGGCATCTCACTGTGCCCCCACAGGCTAGGAAAGTGCCATTACACCCGTTTTCCAGATGAGGACACGGTGTCCCGGTTTTGTGCTGCCTTGTTTTAATTAAGAGCGTTTTCTCCTTTTCTCCATCCTTAGGCAATGGGGAGGGATAAGCAGGTCTAGAGGAGAACAGCCTTTTCTCCAGGCTGAATTGGAGATGGATCTGGGACTGGAAGCTTTCCTAGAGGTGGCTCATAGCATCCCAGCCACAGAGCTCTCTGCTCTGCTCTTCGGAGCTTGAACATGTCTACACCACCAGCTTTTACGGACAGAGCTGCATCAGTGCAATGGGTGACCTACAGGCCCTCCCAGAGCACCAGTGGCCGTGGGAGAAAAGCTCACCCGCTGCTGTCAGAACCCACCTCACGCTGGTTTAGCTGTATTTAAACCTGGGTGCTTAAGTATAAAGAATTGTGTTGGGATAAAAAAAAAAAAAAAAAAAATTAAAAAAAAATAAAAAGAGGAAGAGGGAGGCACCACAACAGAAATGGTTTATTTCCAGCCTGGGAAAGGTATCTAAAGAAGGTGGGCTGAGCTAGAAGTGTGCTTGCTCCATCCCACCCTAACTGCAAGACAATGTCACTCCCTTTCATTGAGCTTTTTCTTCACATTTACAGAGATGGGGAATCCGTGGGCAGCCGATATATCAGCAGTTCCCATTCTGCCTTCCATGTCACAATGTGTCCTGTTGGTGGTTATTTTTCCCCCCCCCAATAAATCCTCATCCATGATGTAGTTGTGTCTGTGCTGCACTCAGCTCTATTAAGTCCTCACCTTGGTTTCTCCTTGAGGAGATGACTGAAGAGCTTTCAGAGCTGGTGGCACATCTGAGCTACTGAATGAATGAGTTTGGCCCCAGGAACCAGCGGTTTCTGGTGGGCTGGAGCTGCTGTTAGACCTGAAAACCACCTGAATTTAAGTGGTCCTTTTGGGAACACCCATTCCCTCTGGAGGAGGGCTTGGAAAACAAGGACTGATCAAAGGCCTGATTCAGCAAGATGTAGAGCAAGAGGGACAAAGTACTTTTGAGTGGTATACGTCTGGTAAAACTTAATGAGTGTGGGTTTTTGTATGAAAGTATGGATTAAATATATTAAGAAGTTCAGTGTGAAGAGCTCAGGCATAGATCAAACATGAGACATCCGTGAGGATGGGGAATAAAGATGTAAATCAAAGGTATCAGCCTGTAGTGCAAGAGGTACCGAGGAGACCATGGCAGTTGGGATGTGGCATTGCCCAGATGGATTTTCCTGCATCTTGGTCCCCAGATACCCCAAACCAAAGTGGAGCACCCCTCCTTACTCCCCCTAAGGACTTGTCTCCCACACCTTGGCATGTTCAGCACCTCAAAGCCCTCATCTACCTGAAGCAGTTCAGCATCCTTGGGGTTAAATAAGATTTGGTATCCAACCAAGACCTGGCAGCTGAGTTTCAGGCCAGCATGAGTTTTTACGATCAAATTATAGACCCCAGAAAAAGAAAAAAAAAAAAATCCAGTCCAAAGTTTATAATGGAAATCATGACAGAGCAATGATTGTAGTAGCAGGAACAGCATCACTGTAATACAGTCGTAAACTGGGACTGTCCTGTGGGGTATTATAAAAGGAAAAAAAAAAAACTTCTAAAGTGTACTTGGTACCCCGAAAAGGTCTGAGGAGGTGGGTGCCATGATTGGATGGGAAAAGTGCTACTTGCCAAGATGAACTTTAAAGGATTAAATTTCCCCCCTGGTGACATCCAGGGTGTCTCCACGGCCCCATGTCGAGGGAAGTGAGATGCTGAACTGGCCCCCCCATGGGGTTCATGCCAGCTCTTTACATCCCCAAGTCAGGGAAAATTAAATGTTTCCATTTCCAGGGCAGACGGCTGTCTATATGTGAGTAAATTCAACTTATATTGGGCAAAACAATGCTGTATTGCAGCAATTTTTCATACTGTGGGTCTAACAAGGTGGAGGTGTAGCCTTTTCCAACATTTAAGTAGAAAAAAATGTAATAAAGCTTCTGGATCTCATTTTTATTATTATCTGGCCATAAAGGGAGGCAAAGCATTTGTGAGCTGCCTGCAAATCCCAGCTTCTGAACTCTTGCTCTAGATCCTGAGTTTTCAATGAGTTTGGTCCATCCTCTCCAGGACCTCTTAAAAAGACGGAGCAGAAATGATGTTTGGCTCCAGCAGAAAGTGAAAGCCGAGAATGATACAATAAAGAAACAATGGTCACATTTTATTGCCTTACTCACCCATTGTTTCTTGCGTATGACTTATGGAAGCTTTGATTTACGCTGGTGCAAGCTTTATCTGCTGCTGTCTTGGCCAGCTCATTCTTAATATCGAGACCTATGGGCCTCTGCTGACTTTCTTGGTTAAATAAATTAAAGCAAATATAAACGTTAATGGAAGCCACTTTATTTATGGCTAGATTGGAACACTGTCTCTTACACCATGAGTCCAATCCAAAACCCATTAATCGAAAGCCTACTGACATCCCTGCATCAGGCCCTGTCTTTGGGCTTTTCCTTATCACTATGAAAGGGGCAGTTAAAAAGTAATTTTAAATGACATTACATTATCCTGCGAAAGCCATACTGCACAAAACTTTCAACCCTTGGCACCTCTGGGGAGGCAGAGCATTTGGGATATTTTAGTGGCTGTTGTTCGAAGGTTAAAGATATTCCTCCAGCAGCGATGCCTCCCCCCCTTTTCCTCTCCATGCCAACCATCCCACCCTCTAAATATCTCCTCATGAAACATTTTGCAATGCATCACGCGCTGTTTGTGGCCAAACACATTTTTGGCTCTTCTGTATGATAGTTCTAGCTCTTTAGACACTTTCTCAGATTGCTCCTTGCCAAACCTTTATTTTTTTGGCCTGGTTGGATGGGAGAGAGCTTTCTGCTGCTTTTATTATTATTATGATTATTGTTTTATCATTATTGTTTATTCAGAGATGCTTTCTGACACATGTACTTGGATAACTGCTGGCTTGCTGTTCCGGTGTCTGCCTTAATGTGTTCTGGTATGCTCCTTACCCTTGCCCCTATATTTCACCTTCTCCAGTTCAAAAAAAAAAAAAAAAAACAAACCCCAAACCACCACAAAAGCAAGGAAACAAAACAACTCCTGAACAACAGTTGTGTGCTTTTTTTTTGTGTGCTGAAGAGAGGAAGACCAAAAGAAAGGGGCAACACGAAACGTTAAAACAGTAGAAAAATATAGGAGTTGTCCCACAGAGTATTAGGATGAGTCAGTAATTGAAGCTGTTGTGTTTTCACATGGAAGTAGCAATTTCTGGGTTATTCTCATAGCATGAAGTCTTACTGTTATCACAGCTGTGGGAGGGATAAAAGGAGCAGCAAGAAGGAGGATCAGCTCCTCAGTGAATATGAATTATTATAGTTTACTGAGGCTGTGTCTTTTCACATCTGATCATGTCCTGTTGATATTAAAAGAGCTTTTCCACTGAGTCAACTGAGGACTGGATTCAGAAGCTGAAAGACAAGAAGAAAGCATTCGGTTAGACCTCCAGCATGGAGACGGATGGGAAATCTACCCAAAATGGTTACACCATCATGCCCCCAACCTCTGTGTGAGCACAAGTGCATCCTTTGGGACAGCATCCAGACTTGTTTGGTTTAAAGGCAGCGTGGCCCTTCCCAACCATGACTGATAAAGCACAAGCACACCCAGACGTGGAATCCATGGCTCTGCAGGATTAGGAGGTTGCCAATCTTACAGATCAGGATAATTCAGGGAGGCCTGATGCCTTTGTATCCATGTTTAAAAATAAATTATGTTATTTATATTGGAGCGGTGATATTTGGAAGCCCTGGCTTGCTTTGTGCCAGGCAAGTTGTGTGCACATAATAAGAGGGATTTTGTACCCGTGACAGTCCACTGTCCCCAGGAGAAGGATGGGAAAGGAGACAAAAGCAGTAAACCTGCACACAGACAAGTGGGGAGCAGGGGAAGCCCTAAATTAACCCATCCATTTCTCTCCAACATCCGTCATCCCAAATATTTCAAAGACAACATGCTGACGCCGACCCTCAGTGCCACCACCACACTACCACATGCCTCCGGCAGCTAAACTGGCAGTGGCTTGGTGGACCTCATGGGTTGTTGAAGGGGGGTCTACCAAGCTGGTGTACTATGGCCCTACAGCCCAGTCTAAAGGCCAGATTTGGAGACTCCTTGCAGTTTGGTCGCACTATTTCTTACTGAATTTAGGATAACAACCCTCAATTCCAGGGAAAATGGCATGTTAGGCAGGTGGGGTGGGATATCCCCTTTAGGACACAGGCTCCCAAACCTCTGTGAGCTAATAAAGCAGCACTATAATCCCAGCTAGGTCATGCCAGCATGGCCACCCTCCGCCAGGCACATCTTCCAGAGGCATCCAGAATCCTCCTTAGACCTATTTCACGGGGCTTGGTGGGGACCAGGCATGGAGATGGGATCAAAGGAGGGGATTTTTCATGCTGTCTTGAGACTTCTGTGGCTGCTCCACACGTAGCTCAACATGGGAAAGCTCTGCTGGTATTTTGCCTGCCTCTTTCATGCACATCAGCACTGGTGGGCTGCAGAGATGTGCTCAGGTAAGGTAGCTCAGACAGGACCCTATTTCTCTTCTCCATTACCTCACCTTAATGAACTCTCTGTAATCACCCTGCCAAGGCTTTGACTTTTTGAGCAGATAGATTTAAAATTTAAAATAGGTTTTAAAACTGCCTTGTATTTTGCTGAGGAGGGAATGAGCTTTGTGAATATTTACCCTGCAGATTTCCTCAATTAAAATAACTTTGCGAATATTTGTTCTGTAGATTCCATGCCATTAAATGAATAAGCGATACATAACAGTCTGTGTTTTCCAAGAACAGAACAGTGTCCAAGCGATAGTACAGCAATGTTATGAGGAGGTAAAAGGAACAAATGTTTGCCTGTGTTTTTATGCCATCCTATAATTAACTCCTGGCATGACTCTGGAATAAAATTCAAGTAACTTCAGACCCTGAATCCATACTACAACCTCAAAAGTCCTATACCTTGCTCAGCACCTATTTCACAAAGTTTTAATGACGGACATACTCCATCATGGAAAAGGAACCAAAGCCATAATCAGGTGTTCGTAGGTAAACAGAAAGCCTAACTGAATTGTCAAGGTGGAATCAGATATAAATCACGTCAGGATCAGAGAGAAATCACTCTGGGGAAAAAAAATCCCTGCTGTCAACAAAAAGGATTAATCTCCAGTGTTTTCTTGGCAGTTTTAGATAAGAACAAAACAACCAAGCCTGAGTCTTTCTGGGAAAGGATGAAGGGTTTTTGTAGCACCCCCTTGACAACCTTCTTTAATAAAGCCAACTGGAAGGGAAGATAACTCCAGCTGTATGTCTTAAGAATGTCTCAAGGATGTCTTAAAGGGTGCCGAACAGAATCAGAGACCAGGTTTTTGGAAGCTGGGCTCCCAGCAGAGCAAGCAGATGAGCAATTCTGGGTGCCCATAGCTATGACGCAGCCAGGCAGGTTTTTAAGAGAAACTAGCACCCAGAGTTGAGAGAAGATCCGTGTATTAGAGGGGAATAAATGGGGTGTGAATGCTTGAAAATCAGACCCCACCTGAGCTGTCTAGAGGAGCTTCAAATTCATGTCTCCAAGCCAGGGAAAGGGTGAATGAGATGGATGTATGAAATTACTCCTGTGAAATGCAAGGAAGTTTTTAGGTAAAAATATAAAAGCCTGGTGTGATCTATGGTTTATAATTACATAGAGAAGAGCGTACCTGGAAGAGGTTTTCCTTTCCGAATGGTTCCAGACTGAGTTTCAAAGCATGGTACCTTGTCTGGTACCTTGCCAGCTCTTGTCAAGTTGTAAGGTGATTACGCCATTAACCTCCTTTCCATCCCCAATCTCCATCAAAAAACTGCTTTTTCTCACAGTTGCAAATAGAAATACTTGGCTAAGATGGGACACTGTGGGTGGCTTTGGAATTATTCCCCAGTCTGGGTGTTGTACGTTCTCTACTCAAGGCCATGGTTTGCAGCTAACCAAGGTGACTTGTGACCCATCTCGGTTTTACTTTGTTTTGCCTTGTCTGAAGATGTGTCCCTTCAGCAGAGCAAGTCATATCTGGATCTTCAGAAATGTTCAGACCCTTTGGACACAGCTGGGTTTGCAGGGGTGCTCAGCTCCCACTTAGGCAACAGAAGTCCTATTTTGAAGGATGGTCATACAAACAGCATTGGAATATCTACCTAGGAGGTGTGGTAGCAGGGAGGACTGCCTTGAGACCTGCAAAAACTTCACTTCTGAAAGTCATTCTTGTCTGAAAACCTCTCCAAAAGCCCTTTGGATAACCTGGTCCTAACTCTGCCTTGACTGAGATGGTCCCAAGTCAGAGTAAAACCTGGCACAGCTCTCTCTGGGTCCGTGCTTCCCATCACAGAGTCAGAATGAATGTTGGGATCAGGGACTAGATTAAAATTGGGCAGAAGTAGGGATGTCTAAAAAATGTCTTGCTCACAGATGAGGTGTTTTTATTCTCAGCCAGCATTTGCAAAGCTGGGACCATAATGGCAGACACTCCCCTGAACATTTTACATTATTCCTCTTATTCCAAAAAGGCTATTCAGGCATTTTATCCTTTCCAGTTGCTCTCCATCTCTCTACTCTTGTAAATCACTGTTATTAATTATGCACCCACTGCTAAACCCCGCTGTGAGGAGGTCTCCAGCTCCAGCACCGCAGCAAAGGAGGGGTTACTGGATTTCTTTATAGGGAAGAGAAATCTCTACCCCACCCTGAAGGGATCATTCAGCTTTGGAGAGAGTTGCTGACAGCTGGTTTTTATTAGGACAGAGGCCTTTAAAAGGCTGTACTGGGGTAGGGGTGGGACCTTTGGTCTGGAGGAGAAGCATGTTCTGCTCAGTCCCTGGGCTGGAAGGTCGGGCTCACATGGTCTCCAGCCAAATGGTACAAGAGTCGAGAAGCTCTGCTTTGATTTTCTTCTGGCTGGTGATGGGAGCTGGGCTGGTGCAGTGGGACAAGTGTTGGCTACTGCTGTGATTTGGACTGGCGCAGACTGGGCACTCCGACAGCATAGGTGATGAGTGATGATATTAACGACAAGGTGGGGGGAGACAAATACTGCTGAAATTTAGGGAAAATGTGCTGTGGCTACAGGTCTGAATCCTGCCCCTTTACAGGCAGGTAAGCAGGATGTTAGCACACATAAATCTCTGTTATTTAAGGACAGGGTAGGGAGAGAAAAGAGGCAGAATAAAGCTGAGCTGTTAGCCTTCAGGCTTGTATTTTATCCTGGAAAATGTTATAATCTTCTGCAAGATGTCTGGTGGGGGAGAAATCTCAGGCTGCTGCTATCTTGCTGCTTTACAGGGATGCCCTTACCTGCCAGAGAAAGGACAAACAGTGGCTTCATCCCCTTTCAAACCTGTCTGTGCTGTACGTACAAGGGAGTTTGCATATGCCTTCTAAGATCTGGCCTCTATCGCCACGGTTTGGGCACTACAAGGAGAACCACAGAGCTTTTGTCTCCTTTCAGCTGCACCTTCCTGGGGGAAAAATACCCTCATTTCTGTTATTTGTCTTACAGCTGCCACGCACCACCGAGGCATAACCAGAGCTGCATCCCCTCCATGCACGTGGTGGTGTGGCTGTGGGGTGCGAGAGATGCTCACGCATTGCTCCTCTGCACCTCAGTCCCTGCCAAGGTGTATTTTTCTTTTAACTGCCTGGCTGGATTCACAGCAACCACAAGTTAAAAAATCTCCATGTATCTGAAGCTGTCTTCCTCTTCCCAGAGAGGCAGCATTTCTCCATATCAAGGGTCATATCAAGTCTTGTACCAATGTGTTTACTCCTCAGGAGAATCAGTGTTTGCTATGAGACAGTCTAGAGAAAACACTCCTTAAGTATGCGCCCTGTTCTTGATTTAATTTGGAGGAACCTCAGTTACTGAGTCCTTACTTTTATATATGCTCCTGCTCTTCATTGTTTTGCAGACGATTTTAGCATCAAATGGACCTTGTTCGTTCTTCCTCTCAGAAGAAAAAGCACATGGGTGAATATTCAAAACTCAAGATAATAATTTGGGGGTTTTTTTTAGTAGGCGGAGGAGCCGTGGTAAAGAAAGTCCCTATCAATGCTTGAAATTGAAACTTAGAGATCCAGTGAAAAACTTCTATCTTCTTAAACTACACAGGGTGAAGGGCACATACCTGGTCAGTGACTTACAATTTATTATTAATTGGCACTGCTCACCAAAAAAACACTCACCAAAGTCTGGGCAGGGCTTGGGGGATTGGGGATTTAAGAGAGATGTTTCCCAGTGCAGAGTATGGATATGGTCACCTCGTTTTGGGTAATGGAGCTCAGTTTTACATGCCACTTGTGCATTGGGCCAGTAAATGGCCACTAGCCTGAAGTTATTTATAGCTGGATCCTGTGACTGAAGATGGCCAGAATACTTGTTTAAAATTGAGGAATGGCATCCTGTTCCAGGGCACGCTGTTACATATCCTGGCACCTTCCAGCCACTGGACCCACCTAAAGACAAAAAAAAAAAAAAAAAAAAGGCTAGAAACAGAACATTTATAAATGACTCCTTTGACCGTCACATGCAAAACACACACTAGTGCTGGGTGAAGTGCTATCCTAACCCTTCTGTGGGTGTGATGGCTTTCATAGCTCATTCATAACACACAGCATCTTGAAACTCACTGATAAAACCATAATAGCACACCCCACAGTATACATAACTATGTCATATTAATAAATATTTGTAGAGTGCCATGGCTTGGCACAGTGATTTAGAGAATTTTTTTTTTAAATAAAGGAGCATGGCCCCCTGCTCCAGGAAAGTTTATACTCAGGTCCTGGTACTGCATATGTTTAATGTTATCCTGAGTCACCCATGGAGGGTCTTCTCCTCTTGAGGGGGAGATGGAAGAAGAAGAGAGAGTGGGGAGACACATGCATTAAGATAAATGATAAATGACGCTACTGAAGGCAGCATGGGTGGGCCTGGGGCATTAGTAACAGAATATGTCCTTTTTTTGCACCTACGTGGTTGGTTGACATCCAGTTGAGTTCCTCAGCACCTGAGCATTATCCCTCTCTCAACAGCAGTGTTATGGTTTGCGTAGCACAAGCCTGGTGAGGTCTGCAGCAGCATTAGGACCTTTGCCAGGGGTTGCAGGACTCACTGCCTCTTGCTTCGGAGTTCCGTTTGAAGACTGATGTCTCAACTTTGTAGGCACTCCTGGTAAATCCTACAAGGACTTGCTGGCAGATTTGGGGAGGATTTAAAGTTTTGGAGGTTACCACACCTGCTGCAACAGATGACGACAAAGACTTATTTTCCAACCCGGTAACTTTCTGACATGTTGAAAAATTTCTTTATATCACCCCAAAAGTATTTCTAAAGATTAACAAGAAGGTGATTTTCCAAACATTTCTTTAAGTCGAATAATTAGGTCAATTAGGAAATACAATCCAGAAAATACCGTCCAACTGCCTCCACTTCTGATAATGGATGGATACATCCATACCCTATGTAAAGACTGTACCTTTGCAGGCTGCAATGCCAAAGAGAGTTGTTTTCTCAACAAATGCTTGCTTCTCATGGAGCTTACATGCTTTTAGAAGGTCCTAGTTCTGGTTTATTTACTGCCACACTGGTGTGGCCATTTCTCATTTATGAAAACCATGTGGAACATGGTGAATCAAGTTGTCTTCTGCTGATGAAAATGGCAATAGCTTAGACCCACAGAAGCAGTAGGAAAGCTAATGATTGCTGAACTTTGAAATTTAGGCCCCTGATTCAGCACTCAGGTCCCATGAAATAAAACTCCATGTGCACACTGAGACAGCTCCCCACTTCCAAGTGCCCAAAAAACATCCGTGCTTTGCAAACAGACGCACACCTCAACGTGTGCGTGAGGAGCAGGAGTGAAAGACCTGCCACACTTCACCAACGGACGTCCCCGATTCAGCAGAGCACTTAGAGCCCAATGGGTCACATAGCAATTAAGAGAATTTAAACATGTGCTGAAATATTTTGGCACATCAGGGCCTGGAGGCTTGTCTATGTGTGAAATTGCCTCAGATTAAATGCTTGGAGTGGTTTAAAGTTCCTAAAGCTCTTCCTGAGTAAGTCCCTATATGCATATCGTTAATCCAGAGTGTATTTATCCTATATCCTTTATGTATACGTCCTTTTTCACTAGCCTTCTAGTTTCTTACTCTTTATCCCACCTTTTGATTTCTGTCTTCTCTGTCCTTCTGTCCTGACAAACACCATGGGCAAGCGGCTCTCATAAACACTGCAAAGAGTAGATACTTGTGCTCCCAGTGCCATGCTTTTTAGTGATTCCCCAGCATGTTGTCCTACCTAAAGAAACCTCAACAAGCTGTTAGGGCACAAGACAACCGTGCAGATTGTGACCATCTCCATTCTATATTCCTCTCCACACCATCATCTTTGGCCATTCAACTCTCGTCGCTGATATTTAGACCGTGAAGGTCTGGTGGTAGGAGTCGCCTTGCTGTGTGGTGTTTGCACAGCTCCAAGCACCGCAGGTGCCTAATGCAAAATCACCAGTATTATCATTACTGCTACTTACTACTTCTGCTCATATTGATTAATAACAACTGCATTTTCCCAACAGCCCTTTAAAAATTAAGGTAATTTGGAAAAAAGCTATTCATACAGAAATCAGGGCATTTGCACAGCAAGGCAGACTGCAATAGATATTCCAGACAATTTCCCTGTGTAAATAAGTCCTCCTTGGAGAAACCTGACAAAACCTCCTCCTTGTAGGTACATGAGGGGCAGTGGGGGTGGGACAGGGACTGGGGAAATGGGAGTCTCGAGCAGTTTGAGCACTTACGGGCAACTGTCACACAAAGAAAAATGGACATACTGTGCAACGCTGCTGGCAAAACTGGGTCTTAAGAAAATAATATAGCGGCTTTGGGAATTTGGGATTGTGTATCCAGGGTTTTTTGCAGTTCACATAGGAAAGCCCATTAGCGACCTGTGTATATGAATGCAATCTTTACTGCACAGGGACACATACATAAAAATATTGTCCTATATAAATAGCTGTTCTGAAAATAGACCTTTAGGAAATGTATTCTGAATATCTTGATCCTGAGACTAAAGCATTTATTCTCTAAGAAGAATTTCACCTGAAACCAATGATTAAACAGAGTGATCACAATGACACCGGTACTTTTGCAACCAGCACCCATTTGTTCACAGTCCATAGCTGAGACAGGTGCCTTAAATTCAGACTCATGAGGCTTGAGCTGAAGCCAGTTGTGTTTTTCTTTCTTAAGGGCTTCTTTCTTAACTTTTTTTTTTCCTTTTTCTTTTTAATTTTTAAATTTTCTTTTTCTTTTCTTCTTTTTCTATTTTCTCATTTTATTTTCCCTCTTTCTTTATATTTTTCTTTTTATTTTTATTTTTTCTCTCTTTTTCTCTTTCTTTCCCATTTTCTTTCTTTTCTGTTTTATTTTTTCTTTTCTCCTTTTCCTTTTTTCTTTTCCTTTTTCTATTTTCTTCTGCTTTTTCTCTCCTTTCTCCTTTTCTTTTTCCTCTTTTAATTTTTCTTTTTTCCTCTTTTTTTTTTTTTTTTTTTTTTTTTTTTCCCCCTTTTTATTTCTCTTTCCCATCTCTTCCTCTTTTTCTTCTTCCAGCAGGCAACCACCGAACCTCCGTTCCCAACACTGGCATGAAAGCACCACTCAGATCTCAACACCTGAACTTTCCACTGACTAAAATCAGATCAAAGAAAAAGAAGTTGTGAAACCCGGAGGCTGACAGCAGGGCCGGCCGTGCGCCTGCAGCCCGCGCCAGCAGCACCGGGCAGGGATTTCTTAGCCCCGCAGGAGAAGAAAATCCACCTGACAGCCCCGGGCATGAAAAGTATCTTTGTCCTTTAATTGGGGAGCCGGTCGCTCAGCCCAGCGAGCGCTAATCGCCCTCGGGACAGGTAATATTATAAAGTTTCCGGTGAAACTCCGAACTCGCTATTTTTGTTGCTAATTATTAACTGCTCATTAGAATAACGCCCTTAGTTGCAGCACCCAATCCAGCCAGGTCCTTGATATCGCGGGAGGGGAGCCGGGGGCCCGAGGCCTGGCACCCCCACACCCCCCCCCCAACACCCCGCGGAGCCCCGGCCCTGCCCGCGGGGGGATCCGCGGGGCGCGGAGCGTTCTTCGCGGAGCCCTTTGTTATGCTAATCCGGGCCTGACATCACGCCGCATATCAAAGCCGAGGGGGCCGCATATAAGGCGGCTCCGCGGGCCGCCCCGCCAGAGCAACCCCGGCCCTTCCGCGCCCGCGCAGAGGTAAGCGCGGGGAGCGGGAGCTGCAAGGGGTGGGGGACAGACAGAGCCCCGGCGAGAGTCCTCCCGAAACGCTAAAGGTGCGGGGGTGGCCAAGAGCAGGGGATTTTTTTTTTTGGGGGGGGGCTATAGGGAGGCTGCAAGAGAGCGGGGAGACACGGGGGGAGTGATGCAGGGAAAGAGGGGAGACCCCAGAGGGGGGGATGCAGGGACGGAAGAGGTTTGGTGGTTGCTGAAGAGAGGAGAGGGTGCGGGGGGACCTGAGAGCTGGTGGGGTGCAGGAGAGAGGGGAGACTCAAGGGCTGCAAGGGAGAAGGAGACCCAGAGGGTGTAGAGAGACCTGAGAGATGCGCTGCGGGGGAGACCCAAAAGGTGCAAGGGAGACTGGAGAGCCCGGGGGGGCTGAAGTGATAGGGGAGACCTGGGAGCTAAAATGGAGAGGAGGGAAGTGGGGAGGGGTATGGGGATACCTAAGATTTGGGGGCTGCAAGGGAGAGGGGAGACTCGGGGCTGCAAGAGAGAGGGGAGATGCAGGGGGCTGCAATGGAGAGAGGAGCCCGGGAGGCTGCAGGGTAACAGGGACACCCAGGGGTTGCAGTGGAGAAGGGAGATGCAGAGGAGAGGAGGGACCGGAGAGGTGCAGGGGAGAGGGCAGTCTGCATGGAGAGGGGGAGAACTGGGGGGGTTCAAACAGCTCCCCCCCTCCCCATTCCCTGTTCCTGCTCCTCATCCTCACTGCAGGTCATTCGGGGATGCACTGCCTCTCAAGCGGGTGGCTGTGCTCCCGGAGAGAGCTGCAGGCTGGCAGTGGGGTCAGGTGGGTGGATGTCTTGCCTTCCTGGGTGGGAAAATTGGGAAAAATGTGAGATGGATGCTCAGACGTTTATATATCATTCGTATTGCCTATTCCTGTTCCCGGACTCTTGGAGGAGTTGGATGGGAGTGTTTTCTGCGTGCAAGAACAGGGCTGGCTCTGAACAGCCATGGGGTGAAGAGAAAAGGGAGCTTTGAGTTAAAAATGACTCTGGTTTTTAGGAGTCCTCAGGCCACTTGCTGCTGGTTTGATCAGTGACCCAGATCTCTCCAGAGCTGTAAATATCACGTCTGCCCCGAAGAGTCTCTCTCCTTCCCCTCCCCTTGCAAATTCCTCTTGCAAACGTAACCTGTGCTGGACTGAGTGGAAAAAAGCGTTATTACCTCCCCAAATAACAGGGGTGTGATTTCAGGCCAGGCTTGCAGCTCTTGAGGTGAGGATGGGGGGGGGGGGGGGGTGTTAGATCATTTCTCCTCCTCCCTGGAAGCAGGAGGGGAAAACTAAACTGTGACTTTTTCAAGGCAGGGGGCAAAACAGGGGATGATGTTGGCTGGTCAGGGTTAGCGAGAGGGTTTTAGACCATCTGAGACATTTTACACCCGACTCTTGTGTTGCTCAGCAGTTAACGGGAGGGAGATAAGGGGTCTGAAATATCTAAATGGACACTAAAAGGCATAGGCAGGATTAAGGGTTGAAGGTTTCCAGCGTACTTGTGGAGAGCGTGGGGGAAGCAAAGAGCTTCCAAAGATGAAAAGATACAGAAATACCTTGAAACAAGAAGTACGCCTGGATGCTCGTGGGGGCACTGCCTTCAAGGGACACATCAAACCCAAATCTGAGTGGGCATTAAAGAAAAACAACCCGTGGCGATGAAATTCTGCCTCCCTTGTAGTCAGTCGGAGTTCTGTCTCGGACTTCAAGGGAGCTGGGAACTCGCCCCTAGAGGTTATTAAAATCCTTTATAATAACAGCACTTCTCTAGTAACCCTTCACACCAGGGGCTGGGATAGCCAAAAAGCAGCCTGAATGGAAAAATATGCTGCAGATGGCAAAGAAAGCACCCAGAAATATTCCTTCCTGACCCAATTGCTTCCCAAATGGGGGTATCGAGGCAGAAAGCTGCAGCTGGAACAAATCCAGAGCTAGGGGTCAGGTGGGATGTGCTTTTCCCAGGGTAAGGGCTTCCCCGAAGTGATGCTGACTGTCCCAGCTGATCCCAGTCCCATCCTAAACCCCTTTGAGGGGGCAGGGTGGGGGGATGCATGCTCAGCCCAAGCTTGTGATGGGCTGCGAGACTCCAGAAACACGGAGCCCTTCACAGCCTTACAATGTGGTGGGCAGGTTTTTCTGTTTATTTTATTATTGGCTTTCTCGCGGGGTGGGAAACCACCGCAAAGACCACAAAGAGCAGCCCAGAGCAGTGTCTGAAGTGAATAACTGAAGGGAAACCCATTTACTGCTATTAATGCGACAGCTAAAATAAGCAAGCTGTGCCCTGGAGCCAGAGAGGACCCCTCTAAGAGTTTAAGTCCTGCACCTGGTTTGTTTATTTGTTTGGGCAGACAAAGGGAAAAACAACAACAGAAAGATGGGGGGGGAGATCCTTGAGAGCTTTTGTCTCCTCCTGGCTGCTCCCCAGAGACAGAAATGTGATTTTATGTTTACAAAGTTGCAGCCCTTTCCGTGAGCTCCAGGTGCCCAAGGACTTGGAAGAAGTGAGAGGCAGAGTTAATGAGGTGAGAAGGAAAGCAGAAGGGAAAGAGCAAAACACATTTGTTGTAACAGATCAGATTGAAACATCTGCAGGGCATGGGCACCTGCGTGAAGTCAGGAAATGCAGTTTTTATAATTTGCCTTCTCTACAGAAAAAGAGGGGAAAAAAAAAAATCTGGAGAAAAGAAAGGGAGAGGTGAATAGCTGAAGATTTGGGCTTGTCTAAAGATTTATCTTTTTTCTTTTTCTCCTTCTTCCTGAGCAGTTACACAAACCTTTTGGAAAGGGGAGGAAAAAAAAAAAAAGTGAAGCAGCAAATGAAGTCTTGCCATGTGCAGGGTTAAATGGAAACACACAATCAGACCATAATTCAGGGTGTAATTCAAGCCATACGGTTTGTCTGTCTGTTGACTCGAAAGGTTGTATCAAGGCTTGGTGAGGGAGGGGACTGAGAGGGGATAATCCAAACTTTTTCGTGATTCGTAAACCACTCCTTTGCAATTTGGATAATAGATCTCTCTCTCGTGACAACTTGCTAAACTTCAGAGTTAACCATAGCTTGTGCTCTTTCTCTCCTTTCAGGTTGTTCATCTTCAAGGAGGAGCAACACCCAAACTGAAGGGAAATACGTTGTGCAGAAAATTAGGAAAGCTCCTTTTTTTTTTTTTTTTTTTTTTTTTTTTTTTTTTTTTCCTTTGGAGAAGCTGATTTCCTTCGGCAAGTGGGGAACGGTGGAGAAAATGAAGCCGAGTCCTCGATTTTTCTTAGCTGGTTTTCTGTCTTTGATTCTGCAGACGGGGCTTTGCTATGGGATAAAATGGATGTAAGTACCTGGCTATCTCTCTGCATTTTTAAAGTCTTTGTAGGTATTTCTGGTCTCTTACCTGTTTTTGCAACTATTTGAGGCACACTGTGAAGCCGTTTAAAGAGCAGCAAGTGCTGCATTCTCCAGGCATTCATTGATTTCAAGTGTGTGTACTAGGGGCTTGTGCTAACAATATGTCTCCATCTTCTTTCCAAAATATGCATGATTTAGGCTCTCTTTTTCTTCTCTTCATTGATAAAGGAAAGGCACACACTTGAACGCTCACATGAGCCACTTAATGAAGTTTCTAGCGTTAGCTCCTGCCATGCTGGGAAATTCTCCCTCCGGGACTGCTGGTTATGCTGAGTAGGAGCTGAGAGCTGTAGGGACAGCAGCTAAGATAATGCCTCCAATCTCCAACTCACAGGGGATGCTTAACAGATAACATGTTTTTTTGGTGGACCTTTTAACCTTTGGATTTCATGAAGGGTGTTAAAAATGAGGTGGGGGGTGGGGGGAGGAGAGTGAAGAAATACCAGGGAGTGTGGTCAAGTCTGGATTGAGTTTCCTCGGAGGTAATGTAACTGCAAACAAAGTGAAAACATCACTATCTCATTTATTTGCTTAAGCAAGCGATCAATTAGTTGCTTGCTGCAAAATAAACAAACAAGCTTCTCCAACACCCATCTGGTTTCATGTCCTTCATGAGTGATCTCTTTTCTTGGTTTGAAGCTGTGCACAAAATAAATCAGGGGATGCAGGCTAGCCTCAAATGAGCATCTTCTGTAAAAGAAAAGGCACAATAAAATGCCATGCCAAGAAGAGTCTGCATAGGGTGTAGTGCACCCAGGTGAGGATCTTGGGGTTAGGTGGGGAAATTGAGACAAGATGTTCCTTTTTTGTTCCTCCTTCTGTGCTATATTTAATTCACATTCCACTGTCCCAAGCGTTGTCACTTGAGTCTCTCCCCCTGTCACCTTTCATAACGGCTCTCTTAAATTTGGATATCTTAGTTAGATGTCTTGTTGGAGCCAATGTTTTCACTGCCCTGCATGCAGTCATGGGAGAGAGGATTTTTCCAGAGGGGGATTCACCCTCTCCAAAGAAAGACATCTAACCCAAATATCAAGAGATGTCCTTGGAGAGGCCATGGACTTCACGGAACTGATTGAGACCACACATCTACTCTTTATATTCCTAAAGAGAAGCGGGATGAACCCCTCCATAGGGTGTTTAAATGCACATGGTCAGGCAGGAGGAACAGCCACCCATTTCAGGAGATCCATTTGACAACCCCATACTCTAAGAACCACCATGGAAATAGAGGAGAGTCAGGATCTGATTTGCTCTTCACCATCTTGGCTTTATACCTTGTAGCAGCCACCACAGCTAAATTACTTAGCCCAGCTATTTATTTCTACCAGCTTCCTCGAGTGTTTAGGCTCCCAGTTCTGCATATACCCAGCACCTTGTATGGGGTGAGCATCTCCTCCCTGCAGGGCATTTATGCCCATGGGCTGGAAGAGCCTGGACTCATTTCCCAATTTTATTTCTATGCGTCACAGAAATAAAGCTAATTTGTCACCCTGATTCAGAATGGCACTTACATACAGACTCATAGCTGAGTGGAGGGGCTCACTTATATGTTTGGCATTAGGGTCCTGCTTAAGCAAGGTGCTAAATCCTGAGTGAGGGGCCTCAGTTTCTCCAAAGGGCAGGGGTGAGATGAGCTTCAGAGGGAACCTGATAGTGCGGTGACAAGCTATAGACATGAAAAAAGTCTGGAAGGCAGGGCAAAATCCTGAATAGCTTTGTTGGCAAAAGCAGCCTTTTGGCTGGTAAGTGGTTAAGCTGCAAGAGTTGATTTTGGGGATGGGGTGGGGGGAAAAGCAGTTGGAGGAAAGATGCCACTCCTCCCCTTCCCAGCAGACATATCCCCCCTATCGAAAAGCGAGTAGGGAAGATGAAAGCTGGGATTAAAGTGGCATTTGAAGCATGAACTGCATCCAGATGTGCTGCCTGGGCTCCCCTCACACCTGTTTAAAACCTGGCAGAGACCTGCCCTCCCGGTCCCATGGTACTTCACAACTGGGATGCTGCCAGCTGGGATTTCACAAAATTTTGTGGGTTTTTTTTGTTGTTGTTGTTGCTGTTTTTTGTTTTGTTTTCATTTGCTGTTTCTCCTCCCTTCCCCACCCTTGTTTTTCTATGGAAACATGGGCCAATATTCCCACCTTCCCCATCACTCTTTTTTTCCCTGCTGCAGTGGTGCTGCCACCCTTGGGGCTAGGGGACCATCCTTGGAAGTCGCGGGGGGTAAACTCTTGGTGATCAGAGATCGATGTTACCAAATACTGAATAATGCCTCGGAGCTGAAATCCCAGCCCCAGGCTTACATGCTGGGTGCTGTAGAACCAAATCCTGCCCCTTCTGTCTCGTACTTGTGAACGGAGAGGAGAGGGGGGGAGAAAGACAGGACGAAGAGGGAGGAAAGTGCTACGAGACGTTTTTGGTTGTGGGCTTGTCTCGGCGGTCTGCCTGCTGCGCCGTTGTTGTAGGCACAGTGCCAGAGGCGAGCTTCAAAGAGGATTTGGGAGGGGAGGGGGAAGATAAGGAGGTGGGTTTTGCCAGCCTGGGGAAGAGGGAGAAACCGATGTGAAAGGTGATAGGAAATTCAATTTTGATTCTGCACATGATGTAATTGCAGGGGGAGGGGGAGAAGAAAAACATACTTTTCAGCCATTTAGGACTTCCCTGTAGCACAAATATCTCCTGTAAATTATTAAAAGCGGGGAGAAGGTACAAAGGAGCTGTTTGTTTTATTTTATTTGGCTGATTTTTATGAGTTCTGTGGTCCAGATCCCCAGCTGTTGTAAATCGGCACTGTGCCCTTCCCTGCCACAGAAACGTGTACTGCTGAGCATCCAGCGTGGTGTGTGGATGGTCAGCATCTCATAAAGCTGCTCTTGCTGCTGGAGAAACTTCATATTTTGGCCTCTTCCTTCTGAGCTCCAGGGAGTTGCTTGGGTGCAAAGTCAGGGTATAGACAGATCTTTGCAGGATCAGGGCTGTCGTGGAAAAGCAGCTTTCCATTCAATTCATCTGAGCCCCTGAGTCATATTTTTTCATGCTGTTTTTTGCAAATCCTTTCCCATCCTTTGAGCAGGGGCTTGTTACATCGCTCTATGGTTCTCAGAGCTTGTTTTGCATCACAGCAGCTGGGGAGGTGAGGCAGCTATCGCTTTCAATGGCAGATGTCCCAGGGCCAATGAATGTAGGAACTCTATCGCCTTACCCATCGCCTTTTGCACCCCTTTTAGCTTTCCTAGTTTGGTTTGGGTTTGACCAAGCAGGTTGCTGGAGCAACTTGTTTGAGTAGAACTGAAAAATAGATGAGCACT
The DNA here is from genome assembly GCF_018691265.1 of Tyto alba. Taxonomy (NCBI): domain Eukaryota; kingdom Metazoa; phylum Chordata; class Aves; order Strigiformes; family Tytonidae; genus Tyto; species Tyto alba. The sequence continues at coordinate 3,471,732 of NW_024881282.1, read as the reverse complement.
AGAGGGAGCTGTGGCCAGATGTGCTCACCACAGAGGTCTGCAGATGTTGGGATGTCCAGGCTTTCAAGGCACTTCTGCGTCCCCGGGGGTTGGCATCTCCTCTGCCCAGGTGCCAAGACACGGGATGAACTGTCCCTCTGAGTGTCACCTTGAATGTAAGAGCAGTTATAGAGAAGCCAAATACAGCAAGTATGTTTTTTTGTTTGTTTGTTTGGTTTTTTTTTTGCATGACTTGCATGATCAGCCCATGACAGCAAGTGGTGGCATTAGGGATCCCATCATTTTTAGGTGGAACATGGTCACTTTAGGAAGTCCCTGTTGTGGCGGCCTGGACATGCTCCATGCCCTCTGGAGCCATCCCTAGCTGAGTACCTTTCCCATCTAGGAGCTCAGCTTTGCTGCACCGTTCCCATGGTTAAATCACAGCCCGCCAGGAGCAAAAGGTGGCTTAGCCATGCATTTTGGTGAACCCAGGGTGTCCCCCAACTCACCAGCCTCGAGCGACACCGCAGCCTTTCTGCAGCCAGCAGAAAGCAGGGGAGAAAATGGAAAGATTTTGTGCTTCCCAGCACTGCCTGCCTCTCTCCTTCAGACAGGGGGTGGGGGGGGAGCTGGGACATCGGGGCACGGGCGCCTGCAAGGAGACCGTCTGCCTGGCAAGGGGGCTGCTAGATGAGCTGCCATGAAAGGACTGCAGGACGGGGATGGCGGGAGGGGAGCGGGTCGGGGGCGAGGAAGAGGGGGGGACAGCGGCTTTGAAGTTTGCTCTTCGCTCCGTAGGCAGCTCGGGAAAACTTGACAAAGCTCCATGGCCTTCCTCGGCACTTGGTGAGCCAACTCGCCGCTGGCATCGACTTCAGTCGAGTTTGGGCTGGAAGTCAATGGCCTCGTGCCCACTACTGCCAGCGCTGGATTTGGCACCGTATCTGAAAGCAGCTCTTATTTTAAGCTTTTACTTCACGGTTGTTTTTTTTCCCCCCACTCCTCTCCCTCTTCCTCCTCTTTATTTTGGGGTTTAGTTTTTGATTGTTTGTTTGTTCTTTTTTTTTTTTTTTTTTTACTATATGAAACCTGCTTCTTTCTTTGAAATGGCTTTGCAGAACCAGTGGAAGCATTTACCAGAGGATGTGATGGCTTTCCCAGCACTTGTGGTCCTCAGACCAGGACTGATGCAGGGAAGGGTGGCAGGGGCAGGGGTTTCCTCTGACTACCAGGAGCTTAGACAAGGTTATTGTAACAGTCTTGCAAGCTTTTTCCAGTTGAAAACCTGAGAAAATGAGGCTCCTACGGATTAAAAACCTTCAATGAGATTGAATGCAAGCCCCCCCCTCCCAATCTGTCTCTCTTTATTAAAGTTTACCGCACACTTCACTCTCCACAGCTGTGTAATTTTGTCTAAGTATTTTTGTTTCACCCAAATCCCTGCAAGATTAAGGGGTTTAAGAACAGGCATAAAAAACAGTGTGCCTTCACAGAAAGCAAGGTGGACAATTGGGAGCAGAAGTCTGTGGTTTCATCCAACAGTTCCTCTTCCTTGGGTCACATCACACAAGGGAGGTTGGGGACATGCCCTCCAGAGAGAACCCACATCAGAAAGACAGAGGATCCTTCCGCCTTTTAAGGGTGTTTTAAAGGGCATCAATGCTTCACAGCTCAATTCAAGGGTTTTTTCTCCCTTTGGCTTGATCAGGAGTAGTATCCTACTCACAGTGGCCCTTGTAAACCAAATAATGTATGGCTTTCACTGATATCTGCTCAGATCTGAAGGTACTTCTCCCAAGCTCCTGCTCCTATGAATAGTCTTCTCATGAAGCCCAGATCTGCAGGAGTGGGCCCATACCTCTCAAAGGACCTAACACTGTAGAGCATTCATGTTTTCAAATGAATTTATTAACTGCCTGAGATAATTAAAAGAGTAAACGAAAGTCATGATCCATCCATGCATCATATTTCCTCTGTAATTACGTTTATGGTTTTCTGTCAGTATCCATAACTTCAATTGAAAGCCCTGCTATGCTATATATAAAGCAGGACGTGTTTGGTTTGGGGCCTGTTTATTTAAAGGGATGGGTCAAATATGTATATTAAAAAAAAAAAAAAAAAAGAAACAACCACCCCTCAGTTGTCCTCAGCTTTCTGAAGAATGAAGAATGGGGCAGGAGAGTTAAGGGAGAAGAGCTCGACATTAGCAGGAGGAAACAGTGAAAAGCAGTATTTATAGGGTGGCATCAGGTAAAATCCCAAGGTGCTGCTTCTCAGATGAAGGATGTGAGTCTGAAGATAGATGTTTATCAGGGACTTTTTCCCAGATTGAGGACTAAAGGCTGTTCTGCTAACTGTGCCCTTGAGGGCTGCTTTATTCAGGCTGTCTGTGTCCCTTGGGCTCCAGTTTCCTTCCCAGTGATGGTGGTCAGGAGAGACTGGGTGGAGATGGGATAAAGACCCACCACCAAATCCCACCATGGACAAGATTATTCTGGGGGAAGGTGATTTCCTTTCCACTGCCCCATGAATGGATTTTGCTCCCCTACATCCTTTGCAGGTGGTGGGCATCCCTCCCTGACACTGCCAGAATTTGGGGAGAAGGGAGGGTTGGTGCCTTTCCACAGGGAGGATTTAAAGTGACAAGGGGTGGAGAAGATATTTCTGAATATAGGACAGAGACAGAGCAAACCTGAGCTGTCAGGGCACGGACTAGATGACCTAATAGGCCTCTCACATTCCTGATCTGTGATTTATAAATGCACTTTTTGGTCTCAGCAAGCGACTCCAGTAACTGTGAGTTTTCTTTTCCATCTCCATTACCCTTTACTTTTTCCTCCCGACGCTTGGAGATGTTTCCAATTATAGGTTCTCACAGGCAAAGGCATGAAGTTCAGGCCTGGGAGATGTTCAGAAAACACCTTCCTGAGTCTTGCATTTTTATTCTTGGCGGGCTCCCTGGAGCTCAGCTCATTTGAGGAGAAACAGCCATTGCTGCCATTTACTGAGTTCTCCCCAATGGGGCCACGGTCCTTCCTCTCTTGACTGTGGCAGACGTTTTTCCCTCTGCCACAAAGTGGGTTTCTTTCTTATTGTATTCTAAATCTGCTTCTGTAATGGTGATCATTTCAGGCCATCTGTAATTAACATGTTCTCATTGTATTACATCCCCCTTTTTTCAGAATGGGGATGAGTTTCAATCTAAATTCAGCTCTCATCCCAACTTTTAGGTGGTTATTTCTGCTGTTCCTGACTTGTCTGTAATGGTGAGATGCAGGTGCCTCAGTGTAAGCTACCAGGTCCTTTAAAGATGCTGAAGACCTCTATACACGATTAAAAACTGTGGTGCAGGACCTAGGAGATACATGCATCCTTCTGGAGGGCCAGGTGGAGCATCCCAAGGTCTCTGAAGTGTCACTTGACACCTCTGATTAGAAAACTGAGCTGGTGCCCCATAGTACAGAGTCTATCAGAGACTTGGGGCGTTCCTCATTTGCCTGAAGCTCAGGCTTTGAAGCTCTCTCATTTCATCTGCCTCACCCTGCCTGCTTATTTTGCTTCTGGGACATATTGTGCTGGAGTATTTATCATTTTTACTCTATCAGTGATAAGCTGCTTTGGCCTCTGGCCTGATTTGTATTTCAGCCCATTCCTGAGAGTTGCTGATAGGCTTTTTGGGATAAGTTTTCACAGGGTTCTAGTGTCAAGTGCTAGGTGTTGGACACATCTCACCCAGCTCTGTGCTTATACAGTCCTGATGTCTGCATCCGAGCTTGGGGCCTGGGTTCCCCCCTATAGGCAGTGCAGAAAATGAGCGCTTCTAAGGCATGATGTTATTCTACTGTAGATCTCAAAATCACATTGGGCTAACTACTCCCTAGATGTGGCTTTTTCTTTCTGTGGGATGAGGAAGGACCCTGAAGGACTACAATGAGGTCCACACTGTAGAGGTTTGCAGTCAGGTGGCATTCATACCGCCCAAAGACTCATGCCTCTACCTTCAGGGACGTGATATATCTGAGATATCTGAGCACCCAGAATATCACCAACAGATTTTGTCTTCACCAACTCGGGTCCAGCACTGATTCATGTCTAAGGCAGGATGAGTTGCCTTCTGGAGGTGCCCCTCTCCAGACAGGGAATGTTGGATGAGCAACAGTGTGCAAGGGACCGAGATGAACTACAGGGCATAATTTCTGACAATTAAATACTCCACTTTTCCCTTTCCCTTGAAATTCGCTGGCCAAAACTTCTGTTCACTGTATATTTAATGGACCTCTTTAAATATATGTATGATGTATATATTTACATAGCTAGCAGAGTGGTGGTTTCCCTTCCAAGTTTGCCACTGATTATCTAGTGCCAGAAATGCCAAACTCCAGCCGCCTGGGAACTTTTCAGTGCAGACATACTCAGCCCTAGCAAGATTCGTAGCTCTCCACTGCTGGAAAAGCGGTTGGGGTTAGCAGTTAAGCACAGCCCAGAGAGAGCTCCAACATACACAGCAGCTGGTTCAAGCCAACCCTGAGGAAGCTGGTGGAACATAGATGTGTTTTCCTGAAAACCGGAGATCAGAGTTAATACCCTCAATCTTGGTTAGGGCTCAATTTTAGCTCCGTTTCCATCTCATTTAACTTCTGAAGGACGTGGATGTTACAGTAATAAAGTGAAATGCACCCAGAAATGTGTCTGCTAATAAGCCAAACTAACCAAGATGGCTTAGGATGAAACTGAAAGGCAACACATTTAACAAGGAGAGAAGGAAATATGTGTTAAGGCAGTTGTGTTGCCAGGATCAGATGCCAGTTACTGATGCAGCCAGCTAGAAAGTTGTTTTATGGGAATGAATAACATTTATGACTACCCTAAGCAGGTCATAAAGATACAAAGAGAGTTACACACCAGGTGTCTGCTGATTGCTGTGGGTGCTTGGGGAAGAAGAGCACAGCCCTTACGGTGCATGGCAGCATTTGCTTTTTTTACCTGGAAACGTTGGTAATTGCACACTAGAAGAACCAATGGGATCTTTGGGATGTTGTTGGTTTCTTCCACAGTAATGTATGTGCTGGTGCTAGGGGATCCCTTCTCAGTTTTGACCATGGTACTCTCTGCACATATTCTCATTGTGCTTCTGTACTACATTTTTAGAGACTAGAGAAACAGACTTGTCTACCTGCAACAGTGATGGAATTGGTGGAGGCCCTTGGTGTTAACTCTAAGGGAAAGCATCTGTTTTGCAAACTTGGTGGCATTTCCCTAGGCCTTGCAGGGGATTTTCTCCATAATTACATGACATTTAGCATAATCCTTAGAGAGTGTGTGAGACAGATGCTGAATGCAAAACACTGATAACACCAACTTCACTTTTTTTTTTTTTTTTTTTTTTTTTCTGAATACCTCAGTCTTGGAAGATCCAGCTTTCTGTTATCATGGAACTGATGGGTCATTTTTCACTCTATTGGAAGGTCCACCCCCTTCATTCTTCAGCAAAAAACCTTCCCATAAGGATTTATACATTCAGTCAACTTGGCATATGTCCCAGGAGCTTTGTCCAGGCTCCTCAATATGATGGAGAGAAAAGCATACTCATAGAGGGGGTTTCTTCCCACCTGACTTAAACGCCTACTTTAGATGCGATAAATCACTATTCGTAGTTGCTCATCTTTCTCATCAGCTTAAATTAAGCACCTATTTACAGGTAGACAAAATTAAGTCAGATGAACACAGGTCAAAGCATTCACTGGACTGGAAGTAGTGGAGAAATGAACACTGACCTGAAGATTAATTAATTAATTAACTTTTTTTTTTTTTTTTTTTTTTTTTTTGTGGGTTTTAATGCCTTTTTGCATGTACTTGTCTCCTCAGAGCTCTATCTAAGACTCCTTCGGCTTTGGCCCTGAACCAAACCCAGCATTGCAAGCAGCTCGAAGGCTTGGTGGTTTCCCAGGTACAGCTGTGCCGCAGCAACCTGGAGCTAATGCAGACCATCATCCAGGCAGCACGGGAAGTGATAAAGACCTGCCGTAAAACTTTCTCAGACATGCGATGGAACTGCTCTTCCATTGAGCTGGCTCCTAACTACCTGCTGGACTTAGAGAGAGGTAAACAGCACTGCTGGCTCAGCCGGGGACATGAGTGAGTAGAGTCAGCCAGTGTGTGTGTATGCGTGCTGGGGTTGGGAAGGATCTTGCAGCCAAGGGGGATGTGGAGGGACTGCACAGCCTAGTTGTCCTATTCTCTGAGACCATGCTCGTCGTTATTGTGCTGGTCATGCCTAGGAGCTCTTGAGTCCAAGACCTAGTCTCCCACAGCTCCTACAAAGCATGCCACCCATCTGGTCTGCTCATCTCATTAGGAGTCATGGTGCACTTGCTCCCAGCCATGGAGCTGCTTGCTGGTCAGGGCATGCAGACATGTCAAGCAGCACATGCTATGCGTGAGGCTGCACAGTCAGTTTTCATGGGTCAGAGCACCCTTGCATGCTCGTGTTGCAGCTCTAGGGCCTCCCACCACCTCCCTCAGCTCTGTACATGCCAGCTCTATGACCTGCTGGCAAGCAGTATCCAGCACAGAGACAAAATCCATGGAGGGGTTTCTTCATGTGCTCCAAGAGCAGATCACACCACAATGGACAAGTTGCATAAGTCCATGTGCTTCTTTGTCCTGCTGAGATGTTGTTTCATGTTGAAGAGCTCACTTAGGAGATATGATCCAAGTGGGTGATTCCATAGGAGGTCTCAGCTGCAGTCAGTTGGGATGTTTTCTGCTCTGTGGGGCACAGATTGTGTGAGTCTCTTTTTAGGGAACATTTAGCTGTCCCAGGAGGCTGAGCTGGAGTTCTTGTCTCTTCCAGGCACAAGGGAGTCAGCATTTGTGTATGCCCTTTCTGCCGCTGCCATCAGCCACACCATTGCCAGAGCCTGCACCACCGGGGACCTCCCTGGCTGTTCCTGTGGTCCCATCCCAGGTGAGACACCTGGACCTGGGTATCGATGGGGAGGATGTGCAGACAACCTCAACTATGGTCTTATCATGGGGTCCAAATTTTCAGATGCTCCCATGAAGATGAAAAAATCAGGATCACAAGCCAATAAACTGATGCATCTGCACAACAGTGAAGTAGGGAGACAGGTAACAAATCCACGAGAGTTATTGTAATTGTACAATCATCCGTAGTGGTCGGTCGCTCTGTGAGGTTCAGTGTCTCTGTCAGCTAGCGAAAGGAGCAGGTTTCTCCCAGATTGCTCTGAACTCCTTTGGCCTGCTGAAGACTGTGGCTATGTAACTCACGCTGGGACTCAGGAGGTCCTGAATGCTATTATCAGCCCTATATAACTGTGGGTGGGATGTCTCATTTCCACCCTCTTCACAGCCAAGGATGGCTCTGGCTTGCTTACCCCCAGAGGTGTGGTGGGGATGGGTCCTGTCGTGCTCTGCCAAGGGCGTTGCACAGGAGAAGTGTTGTGCAAGCGTGGAGGATTATCGTCTGCCAGACACATCCAGCAGCAGCTGCCTCCCAGCCATCCCTGCAGCCAGGAGGGCTGATTTTTGCTTTTCAAACTGCTTTGCTAGTGATTATTCCCATATCTGGCAGAAGGCGCTTTTAACAGCTTGCATCCAGTGGAAGGATAATGTTTACCATGTGCAGTGCTTGGTGTGCACCGAGGTGCAAATCCCTATCGCAGCCCTCCATGCAGCTGGAGGAATGGGTGGAGGGCTGTAAAGCTGAGCCCTGAACCCATCTCTGGGGCTGCAGCAGTTCCCTAGGCTGGTCCTACCACTCAGCTTGGTCCTTCCAGGGCTGCCCGTGCTCAGGCACTGGAGCAGATAAAACTTGGAGCATGTTGAGCTCATTGGCACCTTACTGCATAGCTACAGGTTGAATTCACCTTTGCAGAGCACAACCATGCTGAACTTGCCTCCCCTGGATGCTTTTCTCTACTGTTACCACTCTATCTCCTATTTGCTTTGTATTGTTTTGGTTTGGTTTTTTAATTTTTAATTTATTTTTGTAATGTCTCAAGGTTCTGTTTTAATTGCAATGGGAAAATTTTTGTTTTGGGACATAGTGTTGCCATGGCTGGTGCATTCACCCATTCCTGGCAGCATCCTGACATGTCCCACAGAAATGAGACTAGTGCAGATCCAAAGTAAAAGGCTGTTTTGGGCACATGGCCAGCAGAAAAGCAGGGTGAGGGTGCCCTGAATTCATCAGAGCCTTGACATCTCTGTAACCCAAAGCTGCAGGAGGCAGAAATGGATGTTAATTATCTATTTATGTATTGCTTTGATTTTCAGCTCCTCGGGAATTTAGAGGGTGGAAATACAGCCCTATGTAGATATCTGATCAAAATTCAAAATTCTCTGCTGGCTGCAATAGTGCCTTGGTGAAAATAGTCCTGGCCTGATAGTGATCACTGAGGAGCTGTGGGATCTCATTCCCTTTGCACAGTAGCTACTCTAGCGTGACTGTGCAGAAATCAGAGCAGCAGCCCTTTTCTATAGCAGTCCCTGCTAAAGTGCCTTCTTTAGCAAGCTTGTGGGATGATTGGAGGTAAGAGAAGGGCATTTCCTAACTCCTGCATTCCTTTTTGCAGGTCTTGAAAGCCTCTCTTGAAATGAAATGTAAGTGCCATGGAGTTTCTGGGTCATGCTCTATCAAGACCTGTTGGAAAGGCCTTCAAGAGCTGCGAGACATTGCACTGGACCTCAAAAACAAGTATTTATCAGCCACCAAGGTCGTTCACCGGCCCATGGGCACACGCAAATACCTCGTGCCAAAGGATATTGATATCAGGCCGGTTAAAGAGACAGAGCTGATTTACCTGCAGAGCTCGCCTGATTTCTGCATGAAGAATGAAAAAGTGGGGTCGCATGGGACCCAGGACAGGTGAGGGTTTCTGCAGCGGGTGCTGACTGCACTCTGAGACCCAAAGAGGGAATGGGAAGAGGGGAACATGTATGAATGAGAAGCAAATAACTGGGGAGGTAGCACATACGTGCAGGTAAAGGACATCTCTAACATGTGGCACATTCTACAGATGCCTGAGACAATTAGTGGTGGCTGTGGCCAAGACAGGGCTGCAGACACCTTTTGCATTATGAAGGCAGGCACCAGATACCTCTTGAAATCCACCAGGCAGCTCACCTCCAAGGGGACTTGTAATGATCAAGCAGCTGGTTTTTACTGTGTTGAGTCTCCCTAAGTCATTTCTTGCAGTCACTGCTGATGTGATGGGTTGTTACTCTACTGTAAGGCTCCTCTGAACAGGCAAGTGTTAACTCAATTAGGACCAGTGCTCCTAGGCAGTCTTAAAACAGCCATGAGTACTCCAAAGATGAATTTGTATGATTTTTCTTCCACTGAATTTTAAAAATCTAGGTGTGTTTGTATTGCTCATCCTCTACAGAGGAAATTCTTAATCTCATTGTTATTAGTGATTTAAGGTCATCGTACCCAACCTCCACTGGGCACAGCGCTGTCCCCTTTCACAGGCAGCAGACATGCCTGTCTCTTCCCATCAATTGTTTAATTCCCTCCAAGACAAGCCATGTTTCAGCAGCCTGAGCATCTCTAGGGGGGAAGAAGACCCTTCGGCAGCCAAATAACTGTATTTCCAGAATTGTGCAGAATTTCAAGATTTTTTTTTTTGTTAGGTGGCTGCAATGGCTGGATTTCAAGCTGTCTCATTAGTTGTTGTCTGCTGACTTGGCTTCCTTTAGATAGTTCTCATAATTCTTCTTTACTCTTTTTTTACTTTGTGGTGGAGACTCAGACAGTCAAGTTGCAAGGAACATGCGCCTGCCCTTTTGTGGGGTGTCTTCATTTTAACTCTTGTTACCCATAGTGGTACTTGGACCACTTTGGTTCAATGGAGAGGTTTTGCTGTAATGGAAATGAAGTAATGGAAATGACCCAAAACCAGAAAAGATACTCTTTGGGTACCTTTAATTCATATGAAATATTTGGTGAGAGGACTTTAGAAGCTATCCTTTAGCAATGGACATTTAACCTGGAACTGCAACTCTGTAGACAATATATAAAAACATATTTAAGTGATGGAGCTGATCAGGAGATGACGAAAGTTGAGTGAGACAAGTGTGTCCTTTTTGTCTTCTGATGTTTTGTGGCAGCTACAGTTTTGTATCCTCCAAAACCAATAGCTGGGCTGTTCTACACCAACACTTATCTGGCAGCTTTGTGGTGGGAACACCAGGATGACATTCATCACTAGCCCAGATGTGGAGCAGTAATTAGCAAGTGAAGATGTTTATGAGTCACTGAGGACTGTAGGGAAAAATCATGTATTGAAACTAGTTTCTGAGGGAAAATATCATTTAAGTGGAAGAGATATTTTTGTGGATTTGTATGGATTTTGACAAATGTGTGTCTTGAAAAAGACCTCTTTGTTGTGCCACTCTGGTTTGCACTGAAAAAAAATCGTGGAGGTTATTTGGAAATTAGTTTTATAGGAATTTCATGAAATCAACAGGTTATGTCAAAAACAAACTCAATCCATTACAGATTTGCCAAGTAAAACATTTTCCATGAGCTGAAAACCTTTCAAGGGGGAGAGAGGCATGACTTCTTCTTCATCTAATTTCATTTTACAGCAGATTCTGCCTTTTTATCCCAGCTAAGGATGAAAAATATGTCAAGGTCTTGAATGATTTCTTTTATTTTTTTCTTTCAAGGATAGGAAAATGTGTAATGCAGGCGTCCGTTTATCCCGAGCTGGGCGACAGCAGTGATTGTGAGCCTGCCAGGCAAGGGTCCAGGGGAAGTGAGATTGAGTGAGGATTTAGAGGACCGAGATATTAAGGCAGGAGGGGATGACTTTCAAAAGGAACCTGTCAAGAAATACTCCTTATTCTTGGATGTGCAGGATGGTGATGGCTGTGGGAGGGGAAGAGGGTGAGATAGGCCTGTGCTGAGCTGCAGGCACCTCTCAGGCCAAGTTTTAAGTTCATGAGTAGTTACACTCATTTTCAACGCAAACCATCTGCCAGCTCTTGAGAAGATTCCTAGTGTCTCAAAATTGGCATATGTAACACAAGCCACATCAGCCCATTTTCTGCATTTAACTAGCAGAGGAAATAAGTGTAAAAGGTACACAATATGTTTGTGGATGAGTCCTTTCTTCTTGGGGGGAGCAGGGAAAAGCAAGGGAGCTTCCCTAACCTCCTCCTCCCATGGATGCCTTTTTTCCTTAATTTTCCTCTCGTGTACAAGACATCTAAATGTATTTTAAAGACAATGGCTCTGTTCCAGCTGGCCACGGGACTGCAGAGATAGTGCCTAATGAGAAAGATGAGGGAGAAGGAACACAAAAAGGATGCTGGGAAAAAGGGCAGCGAAAAATACGGTTCACGCTTATTCTGCAGAGATGTAAAAATGCTTGTGTGGAAATAGCTCAGACAGGTTTTTATTTTATAAGTGAAGTCCTGGAGGCATCCTAACATTTCATCCTTGTGCAGGTCACAATTTTCTGGAGGAGATTCCGCTGTTTCCTATTAGGCTAATTTTCAAGTTCTGTTATGGCAAATGCAATCAAAAAGGGATTTTTAGTAGTGGTCCCTCAGTTCATTTTCTCTCTTCTCTTCTTCCACCACCCGCCTATTCCCTCTGTGGCCTTTTTCTGGTCATGAACATGGGTGCAGGGATCAGCCTGTGGGATGCCACAGTGCAGACCCCTTTCACCACACACCAGAAGACCTTGATCTGGGCAGCAACAGCAGCTTTCCACCCCCACTTTCTGCTTCCAAAGGGCTGCAGAAGGGAGGGGATCCCATTAACAACCCCTTTTCCTGTTACTGAATTAAAAAATTCAGATTGCTGCATTTTCATTACAAAACATGAGTGGTTTTGCATCATATGGAGAAAAAGTCCTTTCTCCCCTCCCTCTCCCCCAGGTCTGGTGCTTGCTCAGAGCACGCTGGAAACAGGACAGAGGTTGATGGCTAAGTTGCAACACCTTGGACATATTGGGTTTCAGTGTATGCTGTAGGGAACAATCCTGCACTGGCAGGTGGGTGGAAGGGATAATCTAATCAGTGGCTTCCATCTCTCTAATTATCCCTCACATTATGCGGACTTATTGTGTGCTTTTCAGGCAGGAAAGGGAATTGAATTACCTTGTAGTGGAACCACATGAAAATCCACTCAGAAAATGTGCACCAAGTTACTCAAAAACCTTTCAGAGCTCTTTGCTGAAAGGATTTCAAAGCCTTCTTTGGGACAAGCCTCAAACGTTTTCTAAGGCACCTCGGTCTTTCCTAGTTTGTTGAAATTAGAAATGGTTTAGAAACGGTTTGGAAATCTGCATGCCTCCAAGTGCTTGGGGTGTATCCAGATTTCAGACTCAGGGAGCTGAACCCGAACCTGGGATTTGAAGCCTCTTTGAAGTGCTCAAAATCTGATTAAGGAGCTGAGTTTTTCAACCAGTGTCCAAGGCTCCTGTGAACAGGCTTGCTGCAACTGCAGCCCTCAGCGACTCCAGCCAACCTCCATGTGCTTATATGCCACCATCACACTTTTATAGCCAGTAAAAAACGGTTTGGAGAAAAATCTAAAGGAGGTGATCTGTGGAGCAGCAAGTACCACTTTCAATACAAGAAATTAAACACTGGTAAAAAATGTATGTGTTATTGTTTCAGAGATTTCTTGGACAAAAGCACACTATAGCTCATCTTTCAACATGGTAATTCAGTTGCCTGAAAAATTCATTATCAGCTTTGAGTAAATGATAAATACTAGCAGATTATAAAAGTGAGATCTCTGTTGTGAGAAAAGAAGCAAAAGTATTACCCTTCTTTATCAGCTGGGTGCAATGTATCATATTTCAAAGGCTGTTTAAGGTCCCTTAAGGAATCCAAGGAAAGGGAAATTCTGCCATGCATGCAAAAGCCTCCAGCCCCTGAAGCCTTGAGGAGATAACTGAGCTGTTTATTAGTGATCTTTCCCAGAGCAGCCTGGGAGCCAAGCGAACGCGGCTCCCTGCGGAAGGTGGGAAGGAGCTCTCTTATGATGCAGAAATCAGGTTGCAATGTCGCACGGCAGCGAAGATGGGTTCATCAGCCACCACTCCTTAGCTGACTCACGTTGGCAAGGAACGTGGCCATTCTTTGGTGGCTTCTCCTTGCTCACGTATTCATCCTTTTCTGCAATATAAAATACTAATCTTAAGTGTCTCCCAAGGTGTCTTAGGCTGGTGTCTTTTCTTGGATAGGAACTTCCATGACATTAGCTGAGCATGCATCTGCTGCTCAGTGGTGGCTGCAAAGACTTAGAGGCTGGTGGTTACGTCTCTGGCATCTTGGTGGTCCCAAGAGCAGGGCTGGACAAAAGTTGCAAAGAAAGGATGCAGTGGTGTTCAGTGTTCAGTGGCAACCCTTGGTACCACTCATTTCCTGCCACCCCAAAAATATGCTTTACATTGCATGATAATGTGGGCAATGAAATTTCTTAGCAGAAGCACTCACATTTAGGTAGGGAAGAGTGGTAGTTCAGGGTAGACAACAGCATTTGGTGTTTGCTTTTTGTTACAGCCTCTCTTAGTTTCTGTCACTCAGTGAGCGCACAAGAAGCAGTATGCTGAACTTTGGCTTTGAGTAGGTTATAGTATTTATCATGATTTAGTAATTTTTGGAGCTGTCATCAGGTGTGCCACGCTTTTTTCATGGGATCCAACAAAGGATGAATAACAAATAGCAAACTATTCTTCTGTTAGTGTCACAGAGGTTTAAACTGGAGGAAAGTCATAAAAACTGTACCTTTCTGTTCCTCGCACCTATTTCTACTTTCCCAGGACAATGTGCTTGTAGTCGGTACCCATTTTGGTAGTTGGGCCAGCTATGCTTTTTTGGTCTTTTTCTCAGTTAATCCCTGGGGGAGTTTGAATCCTTCCAATTTTGAGAGACCTGGATTTGACTATAAAGGTTACTGAACAGATTTATGAATAATAAATTTAGTGGTGGAAAGAGTAATTTCACAGAGTAAAATTGCAGTGGATAGTGAATTCAGGGGATAAAAATTGCATCCAGCTCTCCTAAACATATTTAGTCCCTTTGCATCAAAACAGCATTGGAGTTAGGGAATATCAGGGTTGGGAATGACTTTCTACAGAGTTTGACCTTTTTAGGAGCAAGATGGAACTGAGACTACCTAGGCTGTTACTGAAGATGTTTGCCTACTCCGGTCTTAGAAACAGATTACCTAAACAACCTGTTCTAGGGTTTTACTATCCTCAGAGTTGTCATAGAAAAATTGAATGGTTTGGGTTGGAAGGGACCTTAAAGCCCATCCAGCCCCACCCCCTGCCCCGGGCAGGGCCCCCTTCCCCCAGCCCAGGGGGCTCCCAGCCCCGTCCAACCTGCCCTTGAACCCTTCCAGGGAGGGGGAAGCCACAGCTGCTCTGGGCACCCTGGGCCAGCGCCTCACCCCCCGCACAGGGAACAATTTCTGCCTTAGATCTCACCTAAACCTGCCGTCTCTCAGTTTAAAACCGTCACCCCTCGTCCTATCCCCACCCCCTGACCCAGAGCCCCTCCCCACCTTTCCTGTCCCCCCTTTAAGCCCTGGGAGGCTGCTCGAAGGTCTCCCCGGAGCCTTCTCTTCTCCAGGCTGAACCCCCCCAACTCTCTCAGCCCGGCCTCCCAGGGGAGCTGCTCCAGCCCCCCCAGCATCTTCGTGGCCTCCTCTGGCCCCGCTCGAGCAGCTCCGTGTCCTTCTGCTGTTGGGGGCCCCCGAGCTGGCCCCAGCACTGCAGGGGGGTCTCCCCAGAGCGGAGCAGAGGGGGAGAATCCCCTCCCTGGCCCTGCTGCCCCCCCTGCTCTGGCTGCAGCCCAGGGCACGGGTGGGTTCTGGGCTGTGAGCGCACGGTGCTGGCTCACGGGCAGTTTTCCCCCCACCAACCCCCCCAAGTCCCTCTCCTCGGGGCTGCTCTGCATCCCCTCCTCGCCCAGCCTGGATTTGTGCTGGGGATTGCCCCGACCCATGGGCAGGACCTTGCCCTTGGCCTTGTTGAACTCCATGAGGTTGACCTGGTCCCACCTCTCCAGCCTGCCCGGGTCCCTCGGGATGCCACCCCTGCCCTCAGCGTGTCCCCCTACCACACAGCTCCGTGTCACTGGGGAACTTGCTGAGGATGTGCTTGAATCCACTGTCCATGTTGCCAGCACAGGTGTTATGATTTCTTAACCTGAATTCAAAGTAATGATGATCTGAAACCAAACTAATAATTTCTTGTCCTCATTCCTCAGCATATAAAGAACATATATTCTCTCTCCTGTTTGCAATAATCTTTTATATATGGGAAGACACCTTTTCTTACAAACTTCTCTAAACCAATTCCTTCAACCTTTTCTACTTTCTCAACTGCTCCTCTGGCTCTCCTGGGAACATTCCCACATTTATCTGGATCTTTCTCAAAATGTGTTCCATACTTTGCATTTTAATCCACTCTTGCAAAATGCTCTCAGCTCCTTTTGCCCCAGAATTATCTACCAATTTTTAAGCTCATTCTCTTCTCCTCATTAATGAAAATACAGGCTTGTTCCAGGATCTCCCTTGACATCTCCTCACTGACATATACTATTGATAACTCTCTTTCATACTGTTGTTCAGCGTCAGTCTCTAGTTGTTCTTTGTGGATGAGAAAGCAATTTAAAAATAGTTAAGATTCTGCCCTCAAAATCTTAGATGAAGCTGTGCACTTTGATATATTTTTAGCAATGTCCGTTGTGTTACATACCTTCTGGGCGATTTGTATTATTTTTCTCTTTTTTTCTTTTATATACTGTTATATGACTTGACATTACCAGAGCAAGGGGCACTAAAGAAATGAATAGAAATTTGAATTAAAAGAGAAAAAATAAATTACTTCTTTACACAGCAGTACTGTCTGCTAGGACTTGTGTCTACTGGAGTTTATGGAGGCAGATGGTTTCCCTGAGATCAGAAAGAGATTAGACAAACCCACGGTCAGGATGCCCACAAGGGAACATACCTTCCATCATGCCCAATACACCAGCCCAAGTGCTAGTGGGGTATGAGGGGACAGACTACAGAAAGTGATCAGATTTGTGTTTTCCTCCCTGAAGAACATGTCCCACAGCCATTGCAGAGTAATGGGCCAGGCAGGCAATTGCTGTGACCCAGAATGACTTTTCTTATGTGCTCATAAGTCTCTTCCACTTAACAACAGCACTGATGGAGTGAGGCCCCAGTGGACATAGGGCCCATCCCTGTCATCATATGTCATTATTGTGGGTGACAAAGTACAGAGCTGGCCTCAGTTTGGCTCTCAGATGCCAGCTGGGCAACCAAAAAATCTCTTCTTATAGCTGCTGATGGGACAGGAGTGAACTGGGATCCACAATGAAATGGAGTGTGACGTCTACCCATAGCTTTTAAAATGAAAATCCCCCAGGAGGTAGCTGTGAGATGGCTTACCCTCTCTACCTGGGGGAAGACTCTTAGGAGTGCTGGGATGTCCTTCACAGTCTCTGCTGAGGAGCCACCCCCACGATGAGGCTGTATGATGTACCACAGTGTTTCTGCAAAGGAGGACTGGGAAGGGGAGATTTTGGACAGGCATATGAGTGGGATTTGTCCAGTCAGCAGGGCAGACCTCCTCCCTTCTTGCATGAAGAAGCAAAAAGCACTGTGACAATGTGAAAGCCTGTTCCTGAGCCAGGACCTTGGCTGGGATTACGGCTGAAGCATCATTTTTCACCGGTCTTCCAAGTGCTTCTAGAGGTTACGGTGTTGTGTTAAGATGCAATCGCCTGCCTTTGTATTTTCTCTCTGAGGCTCAGGAGGAGGGCAATTCTCTGAGTTGCTGGAATTGTGCTGGACCAGGCCCAAAACAAATGAGATTTTACTTAACCCATCAGCGGGAAGCCTGGTGAGATTGTAGCTGTGGGCTCTGAAAGCAGATGCTCGGGGGCAGCTTCTGTGGGTAAACTCTGGTCTTTGGGCTCCTTTGTCTTCCCCCACTTGCTTTTTGTATGTATAGATAAAGCTGAGAAACCAACTCTGTTTCAGCTTGCTTAAATAAAAATGAAAATAATTCATCCAGGGCTAGGATTTAAAGCAGAAAACACAATCTCTGGTTAGTGGCATTGTCAGGAAAGTTTCCTAGAAGCCTATTTAGGTTCAGGATGGGGTCAAGAGCTTTATGTTGACTATTCAACCCATCCAGAATGTCCCTGTTCCTTGATCCAAAGCTGAGGGAAGCTTGGGGATTTTTTGATAAGATTTTATTTTTTTCCTTTCTTTATTTCATGCTGGGTGGAATGGGGACAGCTATGGAAAGGTGTAGCTCCTAGTAGATCCACTTTTGTTTCGCAAACTGCAGGAGGGGATACAAGCAAAGGGAGATTCCCGGGTCCCAGTACAACAGGTAGAAGAATTTTGCTCTCTGTCTGAATGGTGTAAATTTGATTGTCGGGTGCTTTGAGTATCTGGGGAGTGAATGTCCTCAGCGGTAGATTGGAGTCAGACTGGGCCTATATTTCTTTTATTGGCCACTTTAATGAGCCTCTCAGCATGAGGTGGCACGGCTGCACTGCACATCCATCACCATGCTTCTGCAGATGCCCCTTCCTCCTTAGGTGAACCTCCGGGCAACAACCTTTCCATCCACCAGTGAAGCTGAGTAAGGTTGTCAAATACCCTCCCCTCTTCTAATGTCAACACGTCTATATTTGAACCTTTGCTCCGAATATTTAATGCATTTACTAATACATTTATGAGGAGACATTCGGAGGTTTCCTGGTGGAGGGGCCCCGGCTCTCAAGGGCAGTAACAACGCCTTTGGTTCAGCATTAGGCAAACATGCTCAGTGTGGTTGCAGACTTCAGCTTCGGTAGAGGCTTTCAAAGGTTTGTAAATATTTACACACACTCCCGAATGAGGGGGAGCGGGGGGCGGACCTTTAAACACTGAACCTGGAGAGGAATGTGAGTCAGAAATAACAAACAGGAGGCCTGCCTGAGTCAGAAAAAAATAAAGGAAGAACAAGAACAAAATCTCAACACCTCATTAATCCCGCAACTTCTCCTAAAGCATTACCTCATCAGGAATTCCTATAAATCTCATGGATTTGTTTTCATCTATTAATGGAGTGCTCAGCTCGAGTCCGACTCATGCTCCTCTCTCTTTTCCCTGCCCCAAACCAGCCTTAGTGTGTTTCTGTTCAAAACAGCCATGTAGAATACGATTTCAGAGTGATGTCAGCTATTGCCTGACTCTCCAAACTGCCTTTCTTAAAGTAGTTTCAGAAGGCCATCAAGTTCACAACCCTATGGTGTTGGATGCATAATGAGATCTGTCACCTTACAGCTCTAGCGATCAGTCAAGCATCTGACCAGACATGAACACTTCCACCCTGGGCTATCTTTACAGCCCATGGAGAAACAGCATTGCTAGGACATACTTCTTATCCAAAAGTCAATGTTTGTTGTGCTCACATGTCCAGTGACGCAACTTGGAGTATTTTAGGAGAAGAAGATAGCTGGTTTTTGAGAATGGCTGTGGATCCATGATCAGTGGATCAATGAAAGAGATTCCCCAATTCATGAGTTATTTCTGAAAACCCAAACCAGCCACTTGCAAGCAGACAAAGTGAGGGAACGGCACACAATGGCCAACTTATCCCAACAAGTCTGGCTTTAATTAAAAGCAGAAGCAAAACAAGCAGTGAAAGTCCGTGTGATACTTGGCCACTTGTCATCCTACACTGTGCTCCTGCCGTGCTGCCAGATCCTAGGTCAGGACTCGGGGTGTTGCAGGGCCAGGTCCCTGGCTGCTCATGCCGTGCTGGGACACGCTTGGGGAGGGGGAAAGTGCAGAGTAGAGTCCTGCTAGCATCGTTTGTGATTTCCCTGGTAGGTTCAGGGCTGGATAGTGGCTGTAACAGCCTGCTCAGGAGCTTTCCCAGCCTGGGATCATTGGCACAGAGCCTGTGCAAATACTCCATGGCTGCAGGGTTCTTCCTCCATCCTTTTCAGGTTAGGTAGTGTTGGACAAACACCGGTGTTTGTTCTTTAGGGTATCATCTTCCAGCTCCTTTCAAACAGCGTTGGAACCTGCTTGGGAATACAGATTGCTAGGTGCTGTGTGTTTTTTCCTTGGTGGAGGTATCATGATAGCTTTGCTTGTCTGACTATACGGGAGCTAGGTCCTGCATGCCCTGGCTGACAGGCAGCCTGAAGGCTGCTAAGAGTCAGAAAAGGAGTTTAATGTTATTTTGGGTGTCAGAGCAAGCACAATCCTGGGCATTAGAGCAGGTAATGTGAGTGAAGCCTGGGGCCTCTCCCTGCCTCCCTTGCCCTTGTAGAGGGATGCTTGGATGGGTACTCACCCCTGTCACAGGCTTGCTGCAGCTGAGATGCAACCGTGCTGGCTTCACCCGGCACCTCGCAGAGCTGTCAGACCCCAGCACCACGGCAGGACAGGGGTTTGGGAAAGCCCTGCAGGGATTTGAACTTGCTCACCTCATTTTCCTTCTTCCAGGCAATGCAACAAGACCTCTAACGGGAGTGACAGTTGCGACTTGATGTGCTGTGGCAGAGGCTACAACCCCTACATGGACAAAGTGGTGGAGCGATGCCACTGCAAGTACCACTGGTGCTGCTATGTGACCTGTAAAAAGTGCGAGAGGACTGTCGAAAGATATGTGTGCAAATGAAAACCCTCCTCTCTCCACCCGGGAGCTGAGACGCCAGCGGCACCCCAGCACTATTCAGAGAAGAGAAAACATTTCCTCGACTAGACATCGTTTATCTTGTAAAGACACAGACTTGAAGAAAGATGGTAGGAGGGAAAAAAAAAAAAAAAAAGGCAATCACACCAGTAAAAATAAGACCCTTAAAAAAAAAAAAAAAACCAACCCACAAATGCTTCCCCCCACCAATAAAATGCTCTCTGAGAAGACAAAAACTCATTTGGGATGGTATCTTCTTCCAAAATATAGCCTATGGTTGCCAGTGACGTCCGGCCATCAAGTGCCTTAGTATTTTGAGAAACAAAAGTAGAAACTTTCCCCGGGGAAGAAAAACAACTCTTGTTTGAAAATAACTAAGGCTCACACCTGCCTATGCCTTCTAGCACAGGTAGAGTCTGCCTTAGGACCATCCCAGAAGGGAAAATGCTACAACTTTTCAACAACTGCCTTTGTTGCCAAAGACTTAATTTTTTAGCAGGGAAGCATCCACTCTGGATGATAAAGGTGGAAAGATTTCAGGTCAATCCCCTGAAACGAACAACTCATTTTGACCTTTCTTTTACACAGGTCTGCGACTTTGGAGTTACTGCTGCAGGAAAAGCTGTCCTTGGTTTGTTCAGGCTGGATGGGGTTTCAAATTCAGCCATGCAAACAATCCCCTGGGATCCCAGAGGTAGTAAGAGTAGGGTACCCTGGGAAGGACTTTATATTGTCCATGAGATAGTAGTGGAGCTGTTAGGATAAAATAACAAGCTGAAGTCAAAATCCAGTGGGAAAGTAAAAAAACAAAAACAAAAACAAAAACAAAACACCAACCAACAACAACAAAAAAACCCCAGCTCCTGCTTTTTTTCTCTCTTGCCCTTTGGGTGTGATGCCCTTAGTCACCAATGTTCTGCCACATTGGGCCATCAAGTCCTTAGGGAAATAAGCCGCTGCCTCTTCCCCCAACAAAACTGTCAAACCAGCCCCAAGAAACTGCAGAGAGTGGAGAAGGTCTAGTCCCGGCTGTAGGGAGTGCAGCCGTGCAGGGCAGCAGCTATTCCCAGCAGAAGGGAATGGGAACATGCCAGTCCTTCACGTGGCCCTGCCCTGACACAGCAGAGAACCACTATCTGTGGCTGTACATATTTTCTTTTGTATGCGGATATACAGAAATATTTATAAGATATATCTTGTGCTTTCGTCTACTCTACTTCCTACATAAATATATCTATATATTATAAACAAGCATTAACAATAGTATGAAATAAATGCTGAAGTTACTGGTGCAACAGCAAAATGTTAGATTATTATGTTTCACTCTCCTACTTGGAAAGCAACCCTGGTTTTCCTCCCAAGGACAGGAGAAGAGCATGGCTCGAGGTACTTGCTGGCGTGGGATAGATAAGTTCCTTTATTCCCTGTCTCCCCAGCCTCTTCATTTTGAGCAGAATTAGCCAAGATTACACTCAAGACAACAAAATAGAGCACTTGTAGAAAGGAAGAGTCACCGTTCTTGTTTTGCTTTTTATATCAGCAGTCACTCTCATTGGTAAAATATCCCAGTGCTCCCAAGGAGCTTAAAACCAAACGTGACTAATACCTCCCATGGGTGGTTTGCTACTCACTCCAGCATGTAGAGAGGAGTTGTTGTGCAGGAGAGGTTTTAGCTTAGGTTAAGTTTCTTTTCTTGTGCTTTTTTTTTTTTTTTTTTTAATTGGGCATCTAGTCCTGTGTCCCTGTTAGGAAAGGTGACATTGGAGAAGGATGTCTGCTCCAGGAGCAGAAGACAGTAGAGCCTGTGAGGTCCTTCAGATCATTTTTGGGCACCCCATTCCCCAAGTGAAGTGCTGTAAGCAGCCAGAAAATCACTCCTACGCAAATGTGGAGGGACAGTGGCACTTTCCTAGGGGAAAATACATCCATAACACTGCAGTCTTCCTCTGAATCCCATTTTTTCCCCACCCAGCCACTCTCTAGGAGGCAGCTGCCTCTTGACACGTTTCTGAGCAGCCCTGGGGAGCTGCAGGAGAAAAGAATCATGAGTTATAGAGCAAAATTAGAGATATTTTGTTCTCCTCAGATACTTTGCTTTGCTATAAGGGGTTTGGTCTCCTCGCCTCATTCCCTCCCCCGTCCATGAGCATGCAAAAAGAGGCCTTTGGTAGTTTGTCAGTGGTTTGTGTTATTGTCACCCCATAAAAGCTGGTGGACTAAAACATCTCTGCAGTGCGGTGTGATGAGCAGTGGGTGTCTTTAGGCTGACATGTAGACAGGCTGGTGGCACAAATCCCGCTGCTCTCCAAAGCCAGAATTTAGCTTCATGTGATACGTAAAGAAATGGTCTATTTGCATTCTTCTAAGGAGTTTTATTTCCAGTTTCTGATGAAGCCAGCAAGGCAGGGATGTTCTGCCTGAAGAAAAATTTGAGCATTTCAATGCTATTCTGTAATGATTCTTTTTCTTGCTCCCTTGCTGATGTTCTAAGTCTTTCTTCTTGGCAAAAAAATAGCAAGATGGAAGAAATGTTCTATATGCACATTGTTTTTAGCTGTATTTCACTCCTCCAGTGTCAGACTCATGTTCCTCAGCTGCTTTTGCCATGTCAGAAGGAACCATAACTTTGCAGAGCATGAAAAGATGTGAGTAAGCCTACCAGGCATCTGCAAGTCCACCAGGTGGGAAATGACCCCTCAGCAGACCTTTAGCCACGGTGGTAGCTCATGTTTTGTGTCTGCCTCTGCCCACAACTGCCTCTTACTGAAGATGCTGAACTGAATTGGCTGCAATGTTTGGATGTTTGCAATTTGGAGGATCCAGGCTCAAATTTTCTGCTGGCTCCTCTTGATAATCCATCATAGGCTTCAACTAAATTTTGCTTTTTTGAGCTAAGACTCTGTGTGGCCTCAGCCCATGTCCTAGGCTGTTGGATACCACTTTTTCTATAACTCCTAAGTTTCAAGGCCTGTTTCTGGAGCAGCTGCACCTTGCATTAGCAATAGGCCTAGGGCTATGTGCTTCACCACGATGGGAGTCATGCACAAGTCAAGGTCTGATAAACTACAGCCTCCCTTGTTACACAGCCTTATTTCACCCAGCAAATTAGGGTCATCTCCTTCCTGATGCTCTGGCATTTTCTAATTTTTCAGGAAATGGCTTTCTATGAGAAGGAGACAGCATTTTCTGTCTTTTATTCCTTTTAATACAAACTAGGAATAAAAAGAGAGTCTATAACATGAGACCATACTGGTGGAACAACTCATAGTGCATCTTGCTCCTTGCAACTTGGCTCTGATGCTTTCCTCCTGGCATCAGCAGCAAACCACAGAGAAGTCAGAAGAGAGAAGTGTCCTTGCTCTCAACTGCAATTCTTGGTGCAACAGGAGTCCAAAATGTAGCTGCCAAATTATTTTCTGTGCATGTGTGGTCTGAAAGATATTTAGGAGAACATTTGCCACAAACCAGTTTTGCAAGGAAAAAAAATATCCTTGAAGGCAGGGCAAGACCTTCATGTACCAGTCTCCTTCCCTCCCCCAGCCCCTCAGCAACCAGTTTTCAAGGCTTTGCTTCAAAACACCGAGGCCTTTCAGCTTCTGAATGAAATAGCTCTTGTTATTGTGAATGTCTCTGTCAGGTGATGCTACAATTCCCTCTCTTATAAAATGCCCTACCAGATCCTAACAGCTGGTATAATTTGGTATAGCTCCATATCCTATCACACAGCTCTGTTGATTTACACTAGCTGGGAAATACATCTGGGATATATTCCCATAAATTCTATTATTTCAAAATATTACACTATTACCCCTGAGGGAAAAAGGCAAGCTATCTTGAAACGTATTATGTCGGTGGCTTTGTAGCATTTATTCATTTGAAAAAATATCTGTGATTTAATAAAACAGTTTGGACTTAATGTTATTTCCAAATCTGAGTATTTAGACCTTGCATGCATCCAGCTGGCTTTATATTTTTTGATGAATTCCCCGCCATCCTCACCCCCTTCCAGTTTTATATCATTTGGGTTGCTCCCTAAGGTAAGCAAACGACATTCATTATAGAAAACCCACCCGATTGTTTAGTTTAGTCTGCAAAACGGGAAGTATCTTAATCATGCTAAAGCAGACAGCCCACGAGTGTTTCATGTGCTGCTAAAAAAGCCCTTGCTGAGAGCAACGGGGGTGGGGATAGGAGGCAAAAATCTGAATACAATTAAAAGCTCCTTTGTCAGGGAAGTGATAAGAGTCCCTGAAGGACCATCCCTTTTCCTGCTAAAAAACAGATCCCTGTAGACACCCATTAGCATCCTCCAAGAGAGCTGGGCTTGCACTGCCCAGCTCTGGCTACCTGCTCTGGGAAGATGCTGGGAGGAAGCTCTGGAGGTACTTGGGGATGTGAGGAGTGAGAGGAAAATTCAGCCCTGGGATTGCTTGTCCTTAACACCCTCAGCCCACCACGAAGGATTTGCCTTCTCTGCATTGACCAGAGGGTGGTGAAGCACCATCGCTTTGCTCCCAAGAGCAAACAGAGAGGAATGAATTTGTCCTCCACACTTGGGAGACGGAGCAGAAAGGAGGATTTGGGAGAAGGGGAGAAAGAACAGGAAACTTAAAATCCACCTGAGATTAATTATTTTAACATGTACAACATGTTATGTTTTGTTTTGTTTTGTTTTCCCCTCAGGACCAGTTTCATCAGACAGACAAAGTTTGATTAAATATCTCAGCAGAGCTGTGGTTTATTCATCTAGAGCAAAAGTTACCTGCTATTCAGGGAGGCAGCATTAGTTTTATTTTCTAATTATAAGAGCAACAATAATAATAAAAATAATAACATAGGTATGCATTGTGGATCGTTTTTATTTGCTTGTTGTTAAGAGTGAGTGGACTGTATTTTGTCTGCATTGTAAAGATGAAATGAGTTATTTTAAAGATCCTTTCTGGGTTGTGTGGAGTGGTTTTGCTCTTTTTAATGGAATTTTTCAAGGTATTCACCAGAACCACATGGCCTTGAAATTTCTCTTAAGAATATAAAAATGCAGAGGTGGGTATCATGTAATTGCATGACTCCAGGAGCTGGAAGGTGAAGGGACATGCTGCAAAGTCTGCAGAGTTTAGGAGAAAGCCCTGGGCTCCCACTGTCCTGGGGCTCTTGTGCTGCCATCCATGCAGGGACAAGCTTCAGACCTAAAAATTGCCGTGGGTTGAGTTATTTTGGGACTCTGCCCACTCATACAGCACAACGACAACTCAGTGGGGGATGTCTTGAATGCTTAAGGCTATACATGTGTATAAGTGTTTTTCTGGATCAGGGCCAAAGTGCTGAAAACTTTGGAGAATTGAATCTTATAAATGCCAGTTATCGATAACTCAGATCTTTCTAAGTGGTAACTGCTGACAAACATGGGCTTTTTAAAATGGAGACCTGAAATTCTTTCAGAATTTCTAGCTCTGGACCGCAAATTCACTCAGTCTGGGATCAGGTCTGTAACATTGCTCAGTGGTGATGAAGGATGAACCCAGGCTGGAGCAAAGGTGGGACTATAAAATAAAAACAGGTAAAGTTTGGTGCTCACAACCCCATTTGTCTGAAGTTCTAGGAGTGTGTGACTGCTCAACTTCAACATCCTTGAGGATTGCCTACTTTCTCGAAATTCATACTGAATTTTAGAGGAAAAAGAGATCTGAGTCCATCATTCCAGGGGGCTTCCTTCCTTCCCCATTGTTTCTCATATTTCAAGCTATTTTTGGATATTCCTAGGTAGCTTGAAATTTCGGATGAGATGCTATAATCTGGGTCATTATAAAAGTCATTGATAACAGCAACTGCATCACCAAAGCAAACCAACTGGTGGGCATATTTCAAATCAAATGCCTCCAGGTCCAGGTGGTTGATCATGCAAAGGAGGATCCAGACCTTTCTCTGCTTTGTGCAGACACTGAAAACACACACCACCTGCAGCTACTTACCACTTCGCTACCTGCTCAATACTCAATTAATTTTATAAAGTGCTGCACATGTTGACCAGGGCCAGTCTCAGGCAGAAAAACTGCTTTTTTTTTTTTTTTTTTTTTTTTTTTTTTTTCCTCTTCTCTAAATTCTTGCTCTGTCCAGAGCTGCTCTCCTCATCTGGCTCAGACAGATTAAAATACCACCTCGGTGCTCACCTCCGCAGGTGCTTCCGTCCTCGCTGCAGGCAGCACGCGAGCTGCGGGGGGTGCGAGCTGGAAGTCTCTGCATTTGGGAAAAAGTGGGAAATGATGGCTAGCAACTCCCTGTGTATCCACACTTGAGGAGCAGCCCTCAGCGTGACATAAAAGCGTCGAGCTGATGGTTGCAAAGAATTGGCTGATTTAAGGCAGCCCCAGCTCACCCTGACCCCCACACATAACTCTTCTCAGCAGTCTGCAGTGAAGAATCTGGTGCCATCTGAGGCTTTGCACAGGACTTCAGAGTGACCTTGGTCCTGAAGGAGTCCCCGGAAGAAGAACGTTAAGGGGACACCCAAGGGCATTTCAAATAATACTGACATTTAAGCAATCGAATTGCATCCCTGCATCTGGTGGTGCAAGGACTCAAGGACACGTTCTTCCCTCCACAGCACTGGTCCCAATGGCTCTTCCAGGTAGACTGTGGACTAACAAACTGGGTGATGCTCAAAAATGAGCTCTGCAAAACCATTGAGCTGTTTGTGCCTCATAATTGCCACCGACATACATAGGCCAGGTCAGACCTCCAGATCTGGTCCTTACAGCCCCAAATCACCAAGAGAAGTTTTTGAGTTAAACAGGACCTGAATGAAAAGTCCCATGCTGTTGAATGAATTACCCCAGGAGGAATCAACCTCCTCTAACATTGCATAGGTCATGGAGCAAGCTGTCCTCAGCCCCCTGAGCTGTCAATAAAGGTATTTCTAGAGATCTAGAAACCTGGAGTGCCTCCAAAGAGGGGATTGGGATAAGATGAATGGTGTCCACTGGAGTTAGTGTGACCCTTTTCACCTAGACATCCACAGAGCAGATGTCAGAAGTCAGATGAGATTTATCTTTAGCCTGATGCTTGTCATAGAAATCCTTCTGTTTTGATGTTTGGTCTTGTTATAAACCAAGCTAATTAGTTGTTAAGCATATCAGGGCTATTAGCATCAGAGCATGATCCTATATATCTCCTATGCCCAAAGTGATTACAGCTGGCATCAATTATTTTACATAAATTGCTTAAAGATACTTCCAAATAAAACAATGAAACTCAATGGATGAAATCAAGCATTGTAAACATATAAATGTAGCTGGTGAGATTTACTTTTTCCTCTTCTCTCCATTAGAGGGAACATTTTCATCTTGGGATTTGCAGATAATTTCAAGAACACTAAAAAAGTTACTTTTCACAGAGTTTATAAAGAAAATCAAACTATTTAAGTGCACTGTCCACTTTGTGGTTGCAATCAAATTCCAGACTCAAGGCCCCTGAACTTGACTTGTAGTTTTAATTGCTCTGGTACAAAGTAAGCTGTTGGTTTTTGTTTGGTTTTTTTTTTTTTTTTTTTTTTTTTCCCAACCGTTAAAGGGGTTATTCCAGATAATAAAATGTAAACAAAGAAACTTCAAAGAAGAAAATGAACGCAATACAGTAACGGTGTTTTACATGAACACTGAATTGCTGGTAGAGGATTTCTCCTTGCAAAATATTTTCCATTACTCTGTGTAGTCTGGTTAATAGCCTAAGTGCCCTGGCTTACCTTTAGGAGACTTAGATAAGTTAAGAGATCTTCCTACATAGACATACACTGATCATCTTTTCAACGTCATCGTTTTTCTCCTCAAAATGTTCTTGGCTGGTCTAACGAGTTTGACCTTCTTTCTTGTTGCTGATATCCTGCTGGTACTTTTGAACATTTCTCTCAGTGGTGTGTGTACTGTATGAAATACATGAGAATAAAGGAATCATGGAGAATGAGTTGAAATACTCCAAAACAAAAAAAATCAACACTCAAGGGGAAGGTGTTCTAAAATGCCTTGTAGGCACCTAAATTCAACAGCGAGAATTAAGTGCCTCGGAGACTAATATATTATTGTATATTTTGTCCTTTTTTAGTCCATACCAATTATTCCTTCCCAGATTTACAATTAATGTGGATATATAAGTAGGACAGTTATAAAGAAATTGTGTCTGGGAATTAATCAAAGTTTTTATTAAAGGAAATTCTCGCCCTCATTGAGCACAACCAAAAGCAACTCCACAGATCTCTAATCCCATCCAAGTTTTCCTTCCGCACCATATCCCACATTTTTTCAGGTGTTCTCATGCAGAGAGACACCTGTGGAGAAAATAATCTCAGGTGACAGTGATGGAGATACCTACATCTGAGCTAACCCAGCATCATCTTCCTGATGGATGGGTGAGAGGAAGGTGTGAACTGGCTGCCCCTCCTCTGTTGTTCTACTTTTTAATCTGGTCTGGGGTAAGAGCATATGATACATGTTTTACCTGGTTTGCCTCTGAGATCTGGTCAGCCTCACCTAATTCTGTATTATAATTGAATCCAGGACTGGTTCTGTTTGTAGGTTTCCTGCTAAGGGACTTCACCTCTCTAGCTGAGGCTAGGTAATGGAGTTATGTTAGAAATCCAGTGGAGTTGGGTTTATATTTATCATCACCCTGTAACTAGGACTGACACAAAAAAAGATTAAAGCAATAAAACCCCAAATAGAACATCTTCTTGCAGTTTTTTTTTTTTTTTTTTTTTTTTTAAAGGCCCAAAGTTTTCAACTAGAATTTTCCTTGACAGGATAAAGTACATTTTCAAACTCAGCTTCTTAATGGGCTACATCTGCTTAATGTAATTTCGCATCAGAGCTGTGTGTCTTGTCAGACACAAGCACAGTCAGAGCTGCACTCAGCAGTACTCACTTTCCCTGGAATCAGATAAACTCAGCCCAATAAATTAGTTTTACTGCTCTCAGTATCACCCTGTTATCATTGTGAGTGATTTAGTCTGGGTTTCCCAAACTTCCCCATTCTTACCCAATGAAAGGAATTGAGCTCCCAAAATAAATTAAAAAAAAAAAAAAATTTCTTTCTCTCTCTTTTTACTTCTCTTTCCCTTTGATTCTTTCTTTCCATTCCTCTCCTTTCCCTTCCCTTTCTTCCACTTTCTCTTGCTCTTTCTCTCTTATTTGAGCTTTCTTTCTCACTTTCTCTCTCTTTCCATCAATGGGCTATATAAAGTAATTCACGGTTACACTTTTTAGAAGTATAGCTTTTTGCTCAAATAGAAACTATTTAATTAGGCAATTGTGACCTGGTTCTCAGCTGGTGTAAATCAGCAGCAATGATTTATACCAGCTGAGCATATGAATTCTGGTGTTTGGTAGCAGGTTTTAGAGGGCCTGCCTTGTAAAGTGCATTGGACTGTGTATTATATTAGCTACAAGAACATTTTGTAAAAATACAGTTGTATTTTATGCCATCTTTTTTTCATATCCTTTATATTCCCATGTTGTTTGCATGATTAAACAAGAGGAAAGATGGACTTGTCGTTGCAGAACAGACCGGGAGCTGGGTGATAATGGTCTAAGCTCCCTCTTACATCATGGACAAGTGACTTGAAGCTGAGGTGCTGAGTATCGCGTACGAGGTATTGACAGATTGCAAGCCCCACTGGAGCCCACAGTGCTTTACAGAGATCTCAGGGGCCTCCAGAGGCATCTGGAGCTTTGATGGATGCAGCTCACAGGTTGGATACTCAGGATGGGAGGAGGTGGGAATAGGTGTCCACCCATCATGGTGATGGATGGGAAGGACTGTGCAGTATGAGGGCAAATAGAAAATGACATTTGTTGGGTATTTTTAGTGTATTTCATTTTCTTAGAGAGACTGATGGATCTGTTCGTGGGGCAAATGGATTCAAGGAGTGACAATCAATGTATTAACCTCTGATTAGGGGTATCTGAGAACCTAGTGAATATCTTCTGCTCCTCTTGCAGGTTTAGCTAGGCCTAGTGGAAGGTTAGGAAAGGAATGAACACCTGAGGGTGACAATATCCTAAATCTGCTAACAAACTTGGCCAGAGTTTGTCTATCAGAGCTGAGAGCTGTAGGAAAGGTAACAAGTTCTGGTAAACTGGAGGGACTCCAGTTTGGACCCTGATTTGTTAAGGATATAAGGCTTTTACAACATTATTCTTCTGCCTTCATGAATGCCTGTATGTCCATCCTCTGTCCTTTCAGATGTCTTCTGCTCTCAGTGGCCAGTTCCAGCAAACTTTGGCAGGGAGTTGAGGTTTCAAGAACATCAAAGGTGGATGATATCCCATCTGCCTAGATATGCTAGCTCTGACATTGAGCTGGTTCATCATGGACTCCCTCTATAAGCAGTGATTAGAAATTGGCATCAGGGACATGTTTCAATCCTTGTGTGATATAGCCCAGAACTTCTCTGATTAAGGTAGCACGCTGCCAGGGTAGTTCAGCATTAGTCTACTAAATGATTAATTATATTTGGGATACTTAGAAGAAAAAATAAAGTAACTGTACTCCTTGTAGAGCTAGGTAAATTAATTTAGTGATAATAACCCCATACTCTTGGAGCTGAGTTCCTGTCTCTATTTTGGCTAAATTTCCTTTGAAATATGCTAAATCTGTGGGCATAATAATTCAAAGAAAGGCATTTCTTTATGAAGCACCAATTCATTTTCCTGCTCTCCTTTGTGCTCGGTTATAACTGGGATTTTATAAGAGAGTGCTTGAGAGTGGAAAACCGTATTATCCTTTAAATATGGTGTCCCAGCTACAGCTGAACTTTCTGTTTGGACTTTGACCAACCTTCTGGGCTTAAATCCCAGCTCTGAAGCTACCAGATGGACCACATTATTCTCACTTGCAGAAACCCCATCAGACCGACTGTTTTGACCAGAACAGGTCTGCTGCTCAGGGAAGGCGCGAGGTACTAATGGGACATTGTGTTCCTGATATGGGTGCCATGCTCCTTCTGGTACCCATCCCAGCTTTCATCATACTTGCTTTTTAAAATTCCCTGGATCAGAGGGATGGGGAAAGTTCTAGTGGAGACACAGCTAGCAGATGGGGCGAGGCCAGGTGGACATGCCTAAAGGAGGACCACTGGCATCTCAGCATCACAGCAGCATGAAGTGCTTCACAGGGGAATGTCTCAGCCTAGCCAACAGGCACTGCCAAAGAGAGAGACGTGTTGGAAATCACACTTATTTCTTGGACTCAAGTGCCTGTGTACAGCCCCGAGATACCTGCATCTTTGGCTGCCTTTCACTAGTAAATAAACCAGACTGGAGCCTGTTCTCTGGCTGCCCATGGCAAGTGGCACAACAGAACTTACAGCCAGATGTTTTTTATCACCCAAGCAGATGACTTCACGCCTACTGAGTTTTGTCAATGATCCTTTCCCTTTTCTAGGATGACCATGCTTGGATGTTGTCTGGACTCACTAACTGGTGTGGGCCTCAGACATGATGGGAGTAAGCTAAGATTTAAGCAGTCTGGGTGATCATGGAACAGAGGTGGAGCCATTTCTTTGGCTCTAGCTGGCTCTAATACAGACATAACCTTGGAGACTTGAAGAGTTTTGTAACCCTTTGGTTTCCCTTTCCTGAAATCATACATTCTTTCCTTGAGCTCCTGTCACCTTTTCATATCCCAGCAGAGTCCTACAGTTCATCTCTCTGTTGGCCGAAGATCTACATCCCTTGTTTGTCATGAATCTGGCTCTCAACATCTTCATTTGGTGTCCGCTAGTCTTGCTTCTACAAGTGAAGGTTCTTGTATTGAAAGAGATTCCTCTTCATCCCTCCTGGATGTCCTTCCAGGACATCCTCTCATTTTCATGTAGCTATTGTCACCCTCATAGTCCTCAGCGGTGCATAACAGAAGCATAAAGGGGATATACTGCTACAGCTATAGCTGGTAGTCAAGCAGCACAAAGTTTGTAGACTTCTGGTTTTATGCCTCCTTAGAAATAAGACCTTGCAGCTTTTTGACTGCAAGGAGCAGGAGTCACTGTGATGTCCATCCAGGATTCCTTCACTGGGGGATTGCCAAGGTAGATCTGGGTCTCATTTGCCTATTTTTCTTGTCCCAGTTCCACCCAGGAGATTTCATACCCAAAGGAGAGAACTCAGATAGTGTTCCCAGGCCAGAACATGGTGAAGGACCAGGAGAAAGAGAAACAACTTTTTTCAGGTAAAAACCACCAAGCTCTCAACCACAAGATTGGACCACATCTTCCTCACTGGTGATACCAGGTCAGGTTTTGATTTAGTTACTTACCTTCTTACTTAATAAATTGGATGCGGAGGGAAGAAACTGAGAAAGAAGCAGTGGGTCCTTACTGCTTCTCCTGAGCTACTGCTTTTGCTCCTTAACTCTTTGCAGGCAGGCAGAGAGGATGAAGGTGCTGGCAAGCCCTGAACACCCATGGCAGGCTGGTAACAGTGACCGGTGCTTTGCCTGCATGTAATTGAGATGTAGTTAGAAAGACTGCCCAGCCAAATGTTTTTCTGGAGTCAAAGAAGCATGTATCACCCTGGAGGGTACTAACAGAGGCCATAGAGACCCCTTCCTTCCATATCCCCCAATGGGAGAGGAGAATAGAACAGCTATCCTAGAAGGACAATCAGCAAACTGCTCTTTTCCCCATCTTTCCAATTTCACAGGAACATCTGTACCTCTATTATACTTGTTCCCTCTTTATGAGATCCCTCTGTATACTGCTCAGAGAGAGGCACACGCAAGGACCAGAAATTGATCCCAAAATGCTTCAGGAGCGGGTAGCTTCCTTGTTTCCTCAGCTCAGATAACTTTGGGTGCTGGGGGTTCAAGAAGAAACTCTTGAGAGGTTCACTGCATGGAGTTCACCTGGGCCACCAAGGTTTGTGCCTCAGCTGGAGGTCTTAGCACCATCCCTGAGAGGGTGGAGACATGTTCAGGTATCACAAGGTGAGGTCTACAGGGGAAGCAGAGACTTTCCTGTCTCAAAAAACTAGGCAGGGGACTGGTGAATCAGTCCACAAGATCTTCACGACACCACCAAACCTCAACAGTGTCTAGCACCCTCCATTCCTGGTGCATGGTTAGGAGGGTGAGGGGCTAAGCTCCACAAGCATCTGGGGAAATGAAAAACCAACTGACTTTTCTGGCTTCATGTCAAGATGGAAAACAGATGGAGTCCTTGTACTGTGGCTTTCTTCCTCCCTGGCAAGCAGATGTTGTAACTTTTTCTAGAGTGGGCTGGAGAGACATGCCCTCTTCTCTAAGAGTTGGCCAAGCTCCCCACCAGGAGAATGAAGATTAAGAGATACAGACATCTTCTTGGCCCAGCTCACAGCCTGCAAAGAGAGTGTAAAAGAGTATGTATGAGGGCACTGACACTCACTCCATCATTGCTTTGCATCCGTGGGAAAGGATCTGCAAAGAGAATCAGGACTGTTGGTTGGCTCAAGCCGGAGTTCCTTGCACAGCCTGTGTGGGGTTTTTTTTTAAGCATATGCTTAAAAAGTAGTCAATTGTGACCTGGTTGTAGAAATAAGTGGGAAGTCTGGGTCCTTTGTGTGCACGAAAAGGCAGGTAGTAGGTTTAAGGGTGGGCTGGAAGGCAGAGGGTTGGGAACCATGGAGAAAAGAAAGTGCAACAATCAAGGAAAAGAAGGGAATGAAGTCACTGATTGCTTCTCAAGGCTGTATTTTAAAATGTCACCTGATTGGTTTTCAAGCCAGAAAGGTTTCAGGTCCAGTGGGTTTCCAGTAATGATGGTAAAATAAGGAGGAGCATTGAAAGGAATTTGTAAACTTTGTATTTCTTTCCCAGTTTTTTAAAGTTTCATGAAAAGGACTTTTGTCCTTCCTGGCTAGAAATCAAACTTGGGAGTAAAACCTGTCTATGTTCACCAAGAGAAAAGACATTTTCTCAGCAAGATTTCCAATACTTGGATTTGTCACATTGGAAGCTTTTTTCTTTTTAGAAATAAATGTTTCTCTGTGAATATATTTTGCAAAATTTCATGTTGTACTCACTTGCAGAATTTCATGTTGTACTCACTTATCTGTGTGGAAACAGCCTTTTTCTAGTCAAAGTCCCCAGAGCCACAAATTTCCAGCCCCAGGAGGGGATTGAGACATTTACAAGGAAAATACAATGCTACCACCTTGATCATGTGAAGATAGCACTGCAAAGTGCATGGCTGTCTTCCAACTGATCTGTGCTCCATCAGCTGGAGCGGTGCAACCGCAGTCCAATGGCTCTTGTGGCTGTGCTCTTCTCCAGCCACATCAGAGCAAACCACAAGATGTGCAGTAGTGAGTTTCTGGAGCGCCCATTAAACCATATAATTATATCAAACCATGGACAATTCACTGCAGCCTTTACACCACACCACAGAACAGAGACAACTAGAAAACAAGAAGATGAGTAGGCATCTCAGCTCATAGATAAGTAGGGAGCACCCAGTCCCTACTAGCACTGCAACAAACACTGGGACTGTGTCTTGACCTAAACCATTTGTTAGATAAGTTATAGTCAAGCCTAAGGTTTCTACAAAGGTTTCTTTTCAAAAGAAGGAAATACAACTTCGTCATGCTAGAAAGTATCAGGGAAGGAATCACGCACCAGGGTCCCAGGGGTATTCAGGAATCCAAAATGTGCAGAGCCGGAGTTGGGGACAGGATTACAGGAATAGGAAAAATTGCATAACTCTAGCCTGGCAGCTTGATCCAACATTAGTCCTGGAGACTCACCTGCAAACCAAGCTGAGGACCACCAGCTTGTGCAGACCCCAAACCAGAGGGAGTCAGCTCCTATGTGCTTAGTGTGGAACAGCTTGCAAGGGATTTGGTGAATCCAGCTTAATTTCCACGTGTCTTCTGATGAACTCTGTGTTGAAGTCATTATGATAGTGCGGGCTTTTCCAGATGTGACAGTAAATGTCTGCAGGCACACTTTTTAACTGTCTGCAGGGTTAGGAAGACATTTTATGATCTAGGTGGATGAGGCTGTTTAATGTCTGAGCAAAAAAAAATTAATGGCAAAGAGCGGCCTAACAAGCCTTTTTCTGAGTGATTGCTAGCCAGGCTAATGTGTATTTGGTCATAAACCAGCTGGGACATTTGGGATGTATTAGCCAACTTTTGCATAACATATGCAGGAAGATGCTGAGAAGGTATAACTGGTATGTTATAATGTTGTACAAAACTATTGAGTTACACAGTATACAAAATTTGAGTTTCTTTAACAAGGTGACCCTTGTCACTGGTGTGGACATGGTTCACATGAAAGGCAAAGGGTTTTGCTGTGACATTTTATATGACATTTCATCTGTATTTCCTTTTTTTCCTCCTACCTGCAAGATTAGGTTTTTACTTTCCTATCAGCTTGAGGATCATTCAGATATGACAGTAATGAGAGACAGACACTTAAAGTAGGCCTACTTCATTTTAGTGGCAGAAGACCAGTGACTGTTTCCTCATTGTCTGGGAAGTGCTGAGTCTGTTACTCCCATGTGAAATTACACTTCTTAATAATAGCTTTGTTTAGTAATGACATTGTCTGTCTGAATGGCCTATGGAAAGGGCAACCACAAGACATGATGGTCTTCTCTTCTGGAGAGTCCTTGGACTTGAAGTGCTGCTGCTGTGTTTGGTGAATGAGAGCTGGGCAACCATGTGTCGTGGTTTGGGCCTTGTTAGCAGCCAACCACAATGCAGCACCTCTCTCTCCCTTCCCCTCCGGCAATGAGAAGGGACAGAGAGCCAGGCTTAGGGTCCGAGATAGGACTGGGATGGGGAGAAAATTCCCCTTTATGGTCACGAGCAAAAGACAGACTCATTAGGGGAAGGAAAAAAAAGAACATACATTTATAACAGACACTAACAACACATAACAGAGTAGGACAGTGAGAAGCATTGCCACATCTTGAGAACACCTTCCCCCCACCCCTCCCTTCTTCCCGGGCTCAGCTCTGCTCCCGATATCTCTACCTCCTCCCCCAGGGGCGCAGGGGCAGGGAATGGGGGGTGCAGTCAGCGCTGCCACTTTCCTTATCTTTGGTGAGGGGAGTGTCTGGAACTTGTTCCTCCTGCTCCATCGTGGTCCCCCTCTCACAGGAGACAGTCCTCCACAAACTTTCTCCGACATGAATTCCTCCCATGGGCCACAGCGTTCCCCACACTGCTCCGTCATGGGTCACTAACGTCCTCTGACTGGATTCCCTCCCACGGCTGCAGCCCTTCCCGAGCTGCTCCGGCGTGGGATTCCCCCACATGCTGCAATCCTGCCAGCTGAATTACAGCAGCGGGCCTACCTTTTTCCATGAGACCCCGGCCTTCTTCGGGCACAGAACCTTGATCATCGAGCAGGAGCCACAGGCCATAAATCAATGTCTGCTACACCGTAGATCTTCATGGGTGGCAGGGGGGGCCGCCCTGCCATCTTACCACAGGATACAGGGGGGTCTCTGCTCCGGCACACCTCCCCCCTCCTTTCTTCCTCCGTTCCTCCATTGACCTTGGTGTTCAGGCAGCTGCAGCAACTCCTCCTCACCAGTCCCACTGCACGTCACCACGTCCCTTCTTAAATACGTTATCGCAGAGGCGCAGCTGATTGGCTCAATTTTCCAAACAGAAGTGGAGCTGACGTGGAGCTGGGGGAGCTTCGAGAAGCTTCTCACAGGGGGCCACCCCGATAGCCCCCTCCCCTGCCACCAAAAAAACTCCACCACTCACTCAACCCAGGACATTCCACCCCTCACCTCTGCGAATCACGTATTTAAGAATTAAGAGATCCAACATTCAGTACAGAAAACAGTATACACATCAACATCAGGACACCATGTAATTTCAGATTGCATTATAAATTACAATCTGAAGTCCTTAGCAGTCCCCACTAGAAGTTCCTTGCTGCTTCTAAACCATAGAGGAGCTGGTTTAGAGATCCCTGAAATCATTCCTGGGATCTCAGGGAATATCTCCACCACTAAGTAAGAGAAGTCCAGGGTGCAATCTCAGGTCTTGGAACACCAGTTGTCCACACTGCTTCACCATTAGCTCACTCCCAAATCCTGCTCTCAGGCAGAGAAAAGCTGAGGTGTTTGGACACAAGCCATGCTGTGACACTTGGCCTCAGGGCCAGCGAATCGGCCCTGCCTGGCTTTATTTAGTAGAGTAGGTGTTGCTGATGAGACTGCACCACTTTTGGCTCCCTCCATCCCGGCAAGCTTTGCACCTTCAAACACCCCCACAAGTCTTTATGCCACATCTCAGAGCTCGTAACACCTACCCTCAGTTTCTTGCTATAAAAACATTACTCTGGCAGGCTGCACCACAGGCCACTTAATATTTCAGACACTTTGAACTGAACCCCTCCATCCCTCCACCAATAATTACTATGAACTAGGGCCATGGGGCATCGCACAGGACCCAGAGGAGACTGAAGGCCAAATGCCATGTGCTGTGGACCAGGCAGTCTGCTGGCAACTCCGAGCTGTGTGTGGCGAAACAAACCAGGCTGCATGACTGGATTTCAAGGCTAGATGGGAGCACAACCCTCTTTGCTACAGAGGAAATCATTGTGGATTTAGGGGAACCATGCCCTCAAAAGGAAAGAAAGGATTTTGCCAGCGCAGACATTGGAAATAGTCTGTGAGATGTATGTTCATCTGACTGACTTCCTGGTTCACTTGTATGTGATGAAAGTTGTGACTCAGAGAAATCTTCCTTTGGTAAGACACGTGGCAACACTCAAAACCCAGCAAGTCTCCACAAATACCCCTGGTTAAGTCCCCAGCACAACGGAGTTATTTAATAAGGTTATCAAATGCAAGGTAAGCCATGGCAGCCAAATGTGAGGTCATTCACATCAACTCAGCTTACCATGCAGAAGTGTCCAACTTCTGTTTGCCTTGCAAGGAGAATATGAACTGAGGTAGTTACTACATCTCAGCCAACATGTGGTAATGCTATAAGGGCTGCCATAACTGGGTTGTGTGCTTGATCCCCAGCATCCCAATGTTCACAGACGATGGGTTGCATCTCCACAAAGGGATGGCAGATGTGGACTGCTCTTTGAGAAGGAGAACACAGCTTGTATTTAATCCAGAATGCATGGGTTTGACATTCCAGACATATCTTGACATTGCTGCAGATATTACAGAAAACCTCTAGGTCTCCATGCAACATGAGCAGAGATATTTTGTAACGTATACAAAAGGACCTTCTGTCAAAATGCTTGTGATCTAAATCTGTTCAATAGCCTGGATGTGGTCTACAACAGTATGAGTGCCTTGACTGTGTAGGAAGAGGTAGGTAAGGAGGTGCCCCAGGTAATGACTTAGCATAAAATCATGGCTACACTTTGGGCTTTGTTTTCTCAATGAGCAAATGACTGAAAAGTCACTACTGAAAAAGCTATCCTGGATTTGACTTGAGGAATTTACATCTCTTGACACAATGGCCTTGCTGTTGGTCTGAAAGAGCCAGCCTGTGGAGGTGTGAAGGCCAACAACTCATCTCCCAGTCAGTCAACTTCATGAGCCTTTCCCTTCTTCCCTGATACTACAGGGGCACTGCTGACCCATTTCTGTAGGTGTTGGGAGAAGATTCCTTAAACCTTGCATCTGGCCCACCTCAAAGGAGATAACTGTCCCCATATTTTATCTTCAGGTGTCATTGTGTGCAGTTGCTCAGGAGATTCCAGGTCAGGTAAGACAAACAAGACAGGCTTCCCATTTGAGATACCAGTTCATCTGTAAGGGTGGAAGTGGTGTGCCTCAGTCAAACAATACAAGAGGCTTGATACATCTTCAGAGATCATGTGGAAGAGAAACGGTCTGTCTTGCAGTGAGGCTGGAGGAAGAAGCAGCTTCTTCAGCACCCACCTCTCTGCTGGCAAGGACATCACAGGGGTAACTGTGGATTTTATAAAAGGTGGACATGTCTACTTACTGACTCCACCTGAGGAGAGGGCAGGTTTTCACCGCTACAAAACCAGGCTGGATTTGAACTAACATCCAAAACATATCCCAGCAGGCTTACAAGCCCATGAACGTCCCTTCTGTACAGTACTCAGCTCTCAGAGGCCATGGGTGTTATTACTATAATAAACATTGATGTTAGCTCTCTATCTGCCAGTTATGCTGCACTTTAGAAATGCCACACATATTCCCAGCCTTTAGGAATTTCCCCAAATCCTACCCATTCAAAACAGATCCTACAGCTGCAAAAATCCAGCTGCATCTTCTATTGTGCCTTTACAGTGATTATCAGAAGATTTTCCTTCAGTTTAGCAGAGCTCCAGCTTATACGATCTTGACCTCTGAAGCACAAAAAGAAAGAAGAACATAACCGGGCACAATGTCTCCTTTAGTTATTATTCCACTGGGGCCAGCCAAGCTACTGAAAGGGAAATCCCTGCACAAATTAAGGAAATTCAGATATTTCTTTCATTCTAAGAGTCATTCCCGACAGAGCCAGGGCTTGTTTCCAAAGACATGGCTGCATTCCAACATCAGAGAAACTTTATTATGCAAATATTGACCAGTTTTGAAGGAAACAGCAATAAAAAACAGTTGAAGGTGACAAAAGCTATTGCACTTAGTCTGTCACATGTGAAGCAAAATTTTGGGAGCATTGTTTCACTGATGAGATGACTTTTGCAAGTAGAGAGTAGCAGTGAATGGTCTGTGATTCTTCTTTTTTTTTTTTTTTTTCCTTCTTACTTCATTTTAATTGGCGAAATTTTAGTCCTGGAAATGATGACGGAAACACTAGCAAATGCACAGAATCCTATTATTGTCCAGGACTTAGTCGCTCAATGATCCAAACAATGATCCAACACGTAGACCAAAACTAATAAAGACCTACCTGGCAGGAACATAAAGAGGAACATTATGCATTATGGACTGGCCCCAGGAATGAGAGCACTGGGTGGAAGGATATTGGAAAAAGATGGAACTCCACCTCCAGTGAAGCTGATGGAAAAGTCCAAAGGAGGCCTAAGAATCATGGGGCAGGAACTCAGTAATGATATACAAGTTGTAAGGTTTAAGGCAAAAGTCAAGGGTCACACAGATGAGGGCTTAAGTTACACATTGGCGAGGGAGAGCCAAGAAGTCTAAATATTTGAAGCTTATGTGCAGAGGGGTTGTAGAAGACATGAGGATATAGCACAGTCCCACAGGTTGTGTAAGTGTAAGTTGGGGCAACATCTTGCCCTTAAAATGACTTCATCTGCCTCCACAGCAGAACTGAATTAAATCTTCCCAAGATGGGGAGACACACTTTACAAAGTCATCTCTATGCAGAACCTTGTCCTTACAAAAGCAATGATAAAAGAATGACTACCTTAGGCCGTATAGACACAGATAGTGTCCTATCCAGCTGTAGTCAGAAACAAACATTTGAAAAAGTATTTATAAAAGCAAGTAATGACTCCTCTTTCCTTTGCAATACCCTCATAGTCTCTGACATGGGTGATTCTAGGGAACAGCTTTATAGTATTCAAATGCAAATATACCAGACTGACATTTCATCCTCAGGAACTCCCACTGAAGCTGAAGGAGAATTTGGCCCTGAGATAAGGGCTACTTCAACTGATATTCTCCTTTCCTCTACTTATCTCCTTCTGTTAGACATGCCAGCTATAAGCCATGCTTACCTCAGCAGTATATAGGGACTTCCCAATGGCTCTGTAGGATATCCTCATTTATTCAAAAAAGACCTCTTACTTTTCCTTTCAAGCTCCCCTCATCATACATATTATCAACAACATGGACAGTGTGAAAAATGGAGTTTATACCCCATCCCTGAGCTGGCGTATGAATCAGAAGTCAAGGATGGGCATTGCTTTTAAATGCTGGCTAGACAAAAATTGCTGTCCCCATTACCTCAATACCTCATCTTCAGTATCTGACTGTGGTGAATAAACTGTTCACTTACATTGTCTGTCTCCTTCCACTAACTATAGAGACAGTGTACTTGGAGCCACACCAAATGTTAACTTGTCATGGCAATTAGCAAATTGGTCCAAAATTTGACAGAGGGTATGAGCTTTCCACGACCCCCACCCCCCCAACTCCCCCTGTGTGCATGGGATCTAGTGCTTGTTCAACCATGAGATGCCACCTTGATCTACATATGATACTGCTCTTTGGGTTTGATATTTGGGAGTGGTTTCAGTGCAAAATA
The DNA here is from genome assembly GCF_018691265.1 of Tyto alba. NCBI lineage: Eukaryota > Metazoa > Chordata > Aves > Strigiformes > Tytonidae > Tyto > Tyto alba. The sequence goes on along the minus strand of NW_024881282.1, from coordinate 3,430,838 downwards.
TTAATTGGGACTTTTGGGAATGTCACAGGTCCTTCAAAAGCAGCCTGGTGTTCATGGAGTCTGGCTGGGACTCACAAAACATGTGTTGTGGTTTAACACCAGCCGGCATCTAAATCCCATCCAGCTGCTCGCTCCTCCCTACTGGAATGGGGGAGACAATCAGAAGGGTAAAAGTGAGAAAATTTGTGGATTGAGATAAAGACAGTTTAATAGGTAAAGCAGAGGCTATGCACACAAGCAAAATAAAATAAGGATTTAATTCACCACTTTCCATGGGCAGGCATGGCTCAGCCATCCCCAGGAAAGCTGGACTCAATCATAGAATCATTGAGTGGTTTGGGTAGGAAGGGACCTTGAAGATCATCTAGTCCAATCCCTTGCCATGGGCAGGGACAACTTCCCCCAGCCCAGGGTGCTCCCAGCCCCGTCCAACCTGGCCTTGAACCCTTCCAGGGAGGGGGCAGCCACAGCTGCTCTGGGCACCCTGTGCCACCGCCTCACCACCCTCATTGCAAAAAATGTCTTTCTCACATCTAGTCCAAATCTCCTCTCTTTGAGTTTAAAACCATTACCTCTCATCCTTTCCCCACACCCCCTGATCAAGTGTCCCTCCCCACCTTTCCTGTCCCCCCTTTAAGAACCGGGAGGCCACTGGAAGGTCTCCCCGGAGCCTTCTCTTCTCCAGGCTGAACCCCCCCAACTCTCTCAGCCTGGCCTCCCAGGGGAGCTGCTCCAGCCTTCTGAACATTATTGTGACCCCCATGTCCCCCACTTCCTCCTTCTTCCCCCAGCTCTATATGCTGAGCATGATGCCATACGGTCTGGAGTCAGCTGGGGTCAGCTGTCCCAGCTGTGTCCCCTCCCAACCCCTTGTGTCCCCCAAGCCTCCTCACTGGTGGGGTGGGGTGAGGAACAGAAAAGTCCTTGACCCTGTGTGAGCACTGCTCATCAGTAGCTAAAACATCCCTATGTTATCAACACTGTTTTCAGTACAAACACAAATTATAGCCCCATACTAGCTACTACGAAGAAAATTAACTCTATCCCAATCAAAACCAGCACAACGTGGCACCATATATGCTGTCCCTGGCCAAAAGCCAGGTGCAAACCAGGAGTTTAGCCCTGGAAAATCCTGGTCTAAGGCTGTGTTGTTGCTATATGTTCAACTTTCTTACTAAAAAAGTGTCTCTCTGTCTGAGCTGGAGCTGGTCACTGTGTCTCTGAACAAGTGAGATCTGCTAATTACAGCCCTGATTACCTCATGGCTCAGAAAAATGGGATGAAAAGGTCTAACACTGAGTCTCTGCAAGTGCAGTGAAAGAAAATAGATGCTGGTGGTTCTTTTGCAAATTTTAGTGTTTCTCAGTGCTGCACCCTCAGGGCTGGTGAGGGGAGACAGCATGCCAGCCCATGTCCCCATGGCTCTCTCTCCCCTTCCCTATCTTATTTATTTAGGTGTAGGAGACTAATCTGGCTCTGAGGAGGACTCTGATGTGGTCTCAGCAGAAACAGAGATGGGTAAAATACTTCACTTTACATTTGATGGGAGGTAGGCAACAATCAAAACCCACCAGATGACACCTTCTCCAAAGGGTCTGCAATGAGGGGGGCCCCCAAATTTGCAATCATACCCCCAGGAAGATGGGATTTAGAGAGAAAAAGGTAAAGATATTGGGATTACTTCTTCCTATGTACTAGGAACAAAGTGGTCCAGGACGCTTTAACAGTAAGAATTACACACACACTCAGAAAAAAAGATGCAGAGGAGTCTAGACTTGTTAAAGTCTTTTCCTTGCTGGCTCTGTCTGGCAGAGCCTGAGTTTTAAAATACCAGTGCCTTTTCTTGTCACTCTCAGCTTTAATTTATTATTTTTTTAAATCAATAAATATCCCTTCACTCCTCCATCTGGAGGATTCCTCCTTCATCCCACTACTGCCAAGCTGATCAGAGCCACCTATGCAATGCCATTTGATCCAGAACATATTTCAATCTTGGCCCGTTCTCAGCCTCATAAATTCCTGACATGATTCGGGAGGCGTTTCTGTTGGAAATAGCTCTCCACTTCGCTGTCGTATTTATAGAGATTGCTGCTGCCTCTGATCTGAGGCCAAACATTAGGAATAATTGCAGCAGGAAGCAGGACAGAGCTCGACATATTGTTTGTCTGGATTGTTTTAATTTCAAGATCATGGAAGTACCCCCACTTACTGATGTTAGGAGCAAAAAAAAAAAAAAAAAAAAAAAAAAAAATAGAAAAAGAAAAGAAAAGCATTGTTCAAGAATTTGATGTTTTAATTTTTTTTCTTTTTATTGCTTTTGTTAGAGGCAAAGAGGGAATCATTACACTTGCTGCTGAGGACAGAGAGGTGAATTAGATGTTGGTGACTTATTAATTCAGGAATCCTGTCCCTGTAGATTAGACCAGAGGTTCCCACTTTTTTATTTTCTGCTTGTTGAAACAAAGCCAGGAAATGCACATGGCTCTGTGTACGCATATGTGTGTCTATGTGTGCACGACAGGAGGAAGGGGGGTGCAGAGCTGTAGGTGGGCCCCCAGAAACCTTGTCCATGTGCAGCTTCAGCCCTGGCCGGCACAGCCACACCACCGCATCGATCGGGGCTGAAGCTGCACATGGACAAGGTGCTAATGCTGGCAATTTGGAAGGAGCCACACATCCAGCCAGGCGATGGCCCGTACTCAAGGTGAGAAGTCCTTGGTGATGTGGCTCAGAGATGAGTAGGAAAGCTTGCAGGACCTGGATGCCAGGAGCCTTCAGACACGCTACATCTGACCTGGAGTAGCCGTGTTTGGAAGTGAGAGACACATGCACACGCTGGGAGCCCGAGCTGAAGCCTGCTGAAGTCAACAGAAAAACATTTTTCACTTCAGTAGGCTTTGCATGACACTTGGAGGTGCAGCTGAGAGGGAGGATGGGGAAAAGGACAGAATAAATTCTCCCCAGTGTGCCCTGGGATGGCAGGTAGACTATGAGGTGGAACCATGGGGCTCCGGGAGATCAGAAACCCCATCATAAACATCTCCTGCCCCTGTCTGACCATTGGTAAAATTGCCTGGTTGTCTGGGATGTCGCTGAAGTGCAGAGTGAGCTGATGAAGTGGGAACTCACTGCAGAGAGGCACAAGGGTTGTCTTCTCCTCCCACTGCCATGCTTTGTGAGTGGCGTTACTCTGATATGACAGGGATTTAGCATTGCCCCAATCTTACTGCCTTCAGAAGAGAGTACTTAGAGACTTGCTTAAGCACCCATTGTTTTGGTAAAACCCTTGGAGTCATTCTTAGGTAGGTGTTGAAATACATTCCTGAGGAAGGATCCTGAATTTGAGCTATTGTCTCTTGAGAGAGAAACCTGACTGCAATTTAATTTCTGGGCAATAACTTTGGAAAAAGAGGAGATGTCTTCTGCCACATCCTGGGCTGTGTTTCTTCAAGCCTACCCCTTTTGCTGGTTACTGAGAGCTCTCTTAATTGAGCATAGATATGGGGTAAGAGCTGCTGTAAGTTCAGAGGAGAAAAACATCCATGCTTCCAGCAAGGGCTACAATCATATTAGCTTAACACAAGGGAATAATAAAGGGCTTTACTCAGAGAAAAAAAACAGCAAGAGCCAACAGCTGGGACCTGAAGCCAAAAAAACGTTGGTTATGAGCAAGTGAGCCTTGTAAATTGAAGAGGGAGGCCGACAGCCTGGGGCGATCTATCAAGGAGTGGTTAAAGGGTTGGCCAATTGTTAGGGTGCCTTCAGGAAAATATACTTTAAACAAATCCAGGTCACTGGGCTCAGTCCAGTTTTGAGGTGAAAGTGTCTGTCCTGTGCAACACAGAAAATCAAATTAGGGGTTCAAAGGTTTCTGCCACCCTTAACATCTCTGAATAGAGGAATGCCAGGAAGCATTCATGCACTTCTTAAGCTGAATGAGAAAATGGAAATGAAGCCATCTCCTATTGCTTCTTGGATTGTCAGTGATACCATGCATTTGCATTTTACCCCCAGCAATCTGCAAAATAGTTCAGACACACTTTTGAAAAATATTTCAGCGGTGAAAAAGAGATAAGGAGCAAACTACACTATGTGTCTGACTGGATAGGGACAGAAAGCAGCTGCCCTGTATGGCTGCTGATGTGAAGGTGTCTTTGGCATCCTCCATTACATTTATAATGGCAGCACCCAGTACTGCCATTGCCTCAGATGTTGAGACTACTACCTCGATAAAAAGTGCCAGCAACTGAAAGAGGATGGGAAATAAATGTTTTTTAAAGTCTTGGAACAAAATGAGAGCAGAACCAAAACAGGTCTTGCTGTATTCAGGCTTGATCAGTCTTTCCTGAGCTCCTGTACCTTCTCAGATGTAGGACAGAGAGACTAACCCAGTGCAGTCTTTTCTACATTATTACATGGGGAAAACTCATGGACATGTAATAAGAAGTGCAGATGAAAGAGTGGTGGAAAAAAAAAAAAAAAAAAAAAAAAAATGATGGATTCATTCTGGTTTTCATCCAGGGAGCTGAGGCAGTGAAAACTATAAAGGAAGGCTATAGCAAAATGGGGAATTAAATGATTATTTTGAGTCTAAGTACAACCCTGTCGTTCCAGTAGCACCTTCCCATGGAGCTGACCACCTCAACCCCTAACTGTGGCTGGCAGTTATGTTACCCTGGAGTCTTTGCCACAGTTAAGTCACAATAACCTCCCTCTGGGAAAGGAAGTAGCCCTGAAAAAATTAACAAGCTCAACATTGCCTTGAATCTTTTAAGTGACTCCTGACATGCTTCAGTCTCCCTCCAAATCTGGCGCTAGTAAAAAATATTCCTTTTATTTGACAAAAAATTAAGGATAATAGGAAAAGGGATAACGTAAAATAGATGGAGAGGAAAACTGGGACAGGTGCCAGAAGATCTGATTCTAATCAGATCCAGATAATGTTTAAGTCCAATATCGCCTTCCCTGGGGAGAGTATCCAGGACACAACGCCAGGAGGATGTCAGTGCTGAGACTCCAGTGCTTGCTTGCACCACCGGGGAAAGGGAATCTGCAAATATTTAGTCTGCCAGAAAGACTATTTCAATTAGTGGATGTCAGATCAAGGCCTGAATGATTCTAAAACATGTAAGGGTTTGGACAGGGCTTACCCAAGTCATGCAAGGGTCGTCACTTACTTAAAACTATTAGTATCTGTCAAGCATGTACATCTCCAGACACTTAAACCAGAAAATGCCTAATTTACCCTAACCGTCATGGGATGGATCCCATTTAGAGTAAATTCCTGTCTCCCCAGAAAGCTGAGCCTGGGCTGATTTCTTTGCTTCTCATCCCCTGGAAATTTGCTTATTCATAAATAAAAAACACCATCATTATCTGAAATGAGGGAAGGAGTCTTTGTCACAGAAGACAGGGTGTCATCACTCAGCTGTGTTGTTGCTAGCTTCAGTCTGACCGTTGATCCTAATATGGTTATGGATAATGCTTACACCAACAGTCGCGGACAAGAGAAGACTTTTTTTGGAAATGAAGGGAGAGGGACCGCAGAGCCCCATGTGAACATTCAAGTGAAGAGAGTCATGTCAGCAGATGCAGCAACGCCAGCATTGCAATGGTTGTGGGAAGGGTGTTGTTCTCACCCACCTTCATTTTTCCACACTGCACTTATTTTTTTTCTTCAAACAAGGGCAGGAAAATCTTACAGGTCAAGACAACAAACAACAAAAAGACCGAGAGCAACTGACAGGGTGAGATTTAAGGCTCAGCCTTAAGTGCAGACACTGGTTTAATCCCTGTCTCGGCTCCAAAAACCAGTCAGGATGTCGTCAGCATGGTGATTCCTGGTCATCGCCTCCCAGAAAGGCACCAGTACCCCAATAGCAAGTCCAGGGTTCTCTGCCAAAAGGGCTAGGCTACTTCTCCAATTTGGTTAATGACTGAGAGTTCAGAAGATGCATTTTCATCTCCCCTCGAACCCTCCTCTTCAGCCAAGCCAGTCAGTAGGCTTCGCACACATCTTGCTATCTCTGAGCTCAATCTCTGGCCGACACTGACTGCCCAAGCTACCTGTGAATGGGTAAGGAAAGCAGGCCAGGTTTGATCTCACACCATGACTCACATCCACACAGTTAAAATCCCCTTTTTCTGCCCTGAAGCTCTTCATGGTGAATGGTCTCTGGCCAGTGCTCAGGCAATGTTGCAAAAACCATCCTAGGAGTAAGCTAATCCTCAGACAGACCGTACAGGTGAGCTCATCTACTGAATCTATTGACTGTGTGGCTCCCCAAAGCTTCTAGAGATAGAGGAGAGAGGCAGGCACCCTCTCGCCATCTCAATAGGAAAATGAAGGCTGGTGGGGTGAATGAATCTTTGGATGTGCCTCAGGCTGTTACAAGGTCCTACTCTGGATTCTTCACGTGGCTAATCTTAGGTGAGATGAACCCCTGACACCCTTAGCTGGTGGCTTAGGTCCTTCATCTGGAGGGATAAGGGATAAGAAGACATGTGAGCAAGCAAGGGAGCAACTTTGCTAGTCCTCACAGAGGTGCAAATTTTGCACTGTAAAAACACTGAGCACTGGAGACATGTTCCTGAGAACATTTTTGATCCCATCTCTCCAGATATTGAATGTCTTGTGACATCAATCCTTGATTTTACTTTTATTGTCCAAGAAGGGAAACTGAGATGAAGTACTTCAGCTAAAGTCAGCTTTGAAGTGAGTGACAGGGTGAGATGCTGAGCCTGGGTCTCTGAAATACCAGGCTGGTCCTCATACCATCCTAGATGCAGAAGGAGAACACTGGGGAGATGGAAGCAACCGCCTTTCTGTTAGTGATGGTCTGTCCAGACGATGGACAGGCACAGTGAAGTACAGTGTCTTCTGACCTTGCTTTTAAGTGACTGCATATCAGGAAGCTCCTAGCTATGCTTTTTAAAAAAATTAAAGTTTTAAAGCGGCTTATAACAAATGTCTGCTATGAAATAAGCTTTTTATAGCTGAGACTGGAATAAAACCCTCCAAAGGTGACATGATAAACTCTTCAAACAGGATCAGGCCAAGGTGTAGCTCCAGGACCAGGCCTGGCTGTACAGATCTCCAGGGTATAGCTCCATAGGCAGCAATGCAACTTCCCTGCATTATATCAGCTGGGATTATGGTTCAACTACAGACCTCTGCAGGTGGCCGCAGTCAACTTCTCTCATCTAAGAGCTCCCTAGAGGTATTGTCTTAAACATCAACGGGGCAAAAATAGTCCACAAAGGAATACATTTCTGCCTGTGTCTGTGTGGTGTGTAAGTCAAAGTCAAGTATATGTGCATTTCTCATGTACTCATGGGTCCTCTTAGAGTAACCCTCTGGATTTGGAAAACATGCAATTTATATGCTAAAGTCCACCAGTTTTTAAAAAAACAGAACTCAGTGGATCATTTGTGCCAGATGATTTTTCAGAATATTGCACTCAATACAGCTGCCCAAGTTAAGTTGAAATGTTACACAAGATTGTCATTTGAGAGGGTTTGGGGACTTTCAGACACACAGGGCTGGCACAGACGGTTCCTTCTACATGGCAAGCATGAGGAAGGTCCAAAAGCATCACAGGAAACCTTGCTATACAACATTCAGCTAGACAAAACCAACAACAAGGGAAGGAGGACAACTGAGGGACATGGTTTTACCAAAAATCAGTGAATGAGCAGCAGGTAGGAAAGAGTTTCAGTCCTTGTTCCACTAAAATCAAACCAGGTTTTGCAGTATCTGCTGTACGACCAGGGATTCATCAGTGCTTGCTCCCCTCAGATATATCTTGTCTGTCTAAAGCAGGAAGGTAATTTTCAGAAGATTGGTTTTAGGTGCAGGGTTGCTTAATTATGTGGATTTAGTTGAATGAAACAGATAGAGACAAACTGAGGAAACAAAACCACTGCTGATTTAGGGTGCCTCAAATTTCAGAGGTTGAAACTTCCACTTTGTACCTTGTGAAAATAAAAGTATCTCAAATGAGCATGCAAAATCGTATCTCGCTGTTTTGAAGCCCTTTGCCTCTCCTCTTTCCTGGTAGAGTATACACAGTCCTACAGAGGAGGATTTTCTGAACAAAATGTTTATTAATGGAGCCTATCCCAGCTGTGTAATCCTCATGTTGAGTAACAGTAAGAGTTTCTTCAGGTGTCCTCACCACGCAGGGTTTTGGTGTTTGTGAAAATGAGACATCATGAAGGGAAACTTTCATCTGAATTTCTCAACAGGTGAGCCCCAAATGTGTTTTATGTTCCATTACAACTGAAAACACACATCCAGGCCTGATGGATTTGATACACTTTCTGGTCCATCAATCTGACAGATTGGAAGGGAAAGGGATTTTTTTTTTCAGTCCACACGAGCTTTCAGTGCCTTGCAGATGATCATTTTCCTGGTGTACCCTGTCCTCCAACTGAATGAGGAAATAATGTTTAGATATAAAGATCGTGATTGACAGTCAGGCAGACAGACTCATTTTCTAGTAACAAAATCCAGACAGACACTTGGACTACTTTTCTACACCAACCTCCAAAAACCTGTGCTCGGTGTAAGGAAACTCAGGAAAGGACTCTGTCGAATCTCCTCAATCTTAAAACACCAGCAAGAAATTACTCCCAGCCCATACATGTTTCCGCTGTTTTTGTACCGTAAACCTCTTCACTTACCCTCCAGCAAATCTGCTGTACCAGATGCCAGAGTTCAAGCATAAACAGGGAGTTTCAGTACTCAGACCTGATCCCTTCCTTTCCCGTTGCAATCCTTCCCTATTGACCATTTCCCATAATTAGGGGTCCCCCATTTCCAAAACTACTTTAAGTATAAACGTGCTATCATGTTACATTCCCCTGGGCAGAGGTTACCTTTGGTGAAGTCCCCTTTACCATATGGATGTTTTTTTGTTTTTCTGTTCTTTTCTTGAAGAATATAATTGAAAATACAATTAGGTAGTATTAATAAAATTCTTTCCATATTTCACATTCCATCATGCTCCCTTTAGTAGATCTGTTTTTGTTATGCATTATTTAGCACTATTTCACAGCTACACCTTTTGGAGGAAGATTGGGCAAATATTTACTGGTTTTTAAGAATTACAAGACTAAATGTTGAGCTCAGAGAGGTTTCTCCGTCTCATCTTAGTTTATAGCTTAGCTACAGAATGTATAGATAATGTAGGGCCCATAGCTTGCCCACAGAGCGTGAAAAGACAGAGATAAGGTCTAGCAGTGGGTTGGACCAGAGATCTCACCCCTTGACGCAAAGACCTTGATTATTTTCAAGCTCTCATGTACGTCTTCAGTGAACTGGGGCTGACCTTTGTTTTTAGAACAGGAAACTCTCCAGAATGTATTTCTTCTGGGGGTATGTGATATTTTGCATATATTTCTGTATCTGCTGCTAGCTCATGGCCCATGTTCCTTCTGTGTCCCCCCGGTCAAGTCTCAGCAGATCTGTAATCTCTTACATCTGCATCTGTAGCTCATATGTGCAATGGGCAAATATACTTGTGGCTTCAAAGAACTGCTTTCTCTTATACACCCTTTACTTCTCAGTACATGTAGCGCTCTTACGTGTTCATGTTTTGTTCCAAGAAAAGAATCTAATCCTGGAAAATACCCCAAAAAGATGTTCTACAAGGTGTCCAGCTTGAGAGAAAGGTAAGCTCTGGTCTTTGTCTGTCTTCCTCCTCATCTTGTATTTTTATTTCACTCTTCTTGCTTCTTTCATGCTGTTCAAGTATTTCAACTTTGGTGCTTGAATCGCAGCACCATGCTGGTCTTCATAAGAGTCTTTCTCCTCTGTAGAATAACTCATCAGGCACCGTCTTTGCTTCCTTCAGTACAATCTTAGCAAATAAAACTGCTGGTTCAGCTTTGCTGTTTGGTCATGGTCAGAGGGCAACATGCTCGGACAGCATTTCTCTTCTTGGGTAAATTATGCAAAGTTACTGCAAGTCAAACAAGGTGCCTGCTGAAATGCTTCTTTGCTTTATTGTATTTCATCTGATAGTTCATCTACCTCCCCTCAATCTGAACACTTGTCTGCAACAATGAGGTAGTTTGTGTGGTTTGCGATGAAAAGGTCCTTTCCTAGTTTGTTCCAAAATCCACTGGGGATGCTGTATATTTTCATTGTCTCTGTTTGTTGCTTGGCCAGCATTTCCTTGCCTGTATAACATCTGCTTACCAGACCTCAGATATCCTTGATCGCATTTGGCCAGTATGAGGCACCTCTAGCTTTCTGGTGTGTTCTGGAGATTGAATCTGTTCCCAAAAATCTGGGTGTTGTGATTCAGCTGCATTTCTATCTGAGATGTTTACCCCATGCAACTAAATTATCTCTGTATTTCTAGCTAGTAGCCTCTCTCTGACTTATTTTCCATGGCTTTTTGTGCATGCTGTTGAGATCTGGTGAACTTTATGTCTGCTCTGCACTTTCACATAGGTGGGATTTCACTGTTCCTATGCTCACAGCTCTTACAGCTCTTGGTAGAGTTCTTGTGGGAGCATGAAGGTTGACAACTTAGAGGTTTGGACATCTGGGGATGGCTGTGAAGAATTTCCCTCCTCTTTACTCAAGAATTTATTAAAGGAGCTTTGCCTCCTGCCTCCTTCATTCTGCAGCCCCTTTATTTTCATGCCTTTGACTTCTACTCTATTGTTCCGCTTAGGACCTCCACCTCCTCCAGCCACTCAGTGCCCACCTCCACCTCTTCTACTCTACCTCCACTCCTACTCTACCCTCTTAATGTGCAGATATTTAGATCTGTAGATTTTAGACCCCATTTTACCTAACTTCAGATAACCAGCTGAAGTCAGGAGCACCCTTGACTAGTTGCAACAAATGGAGAAAAATTCAGAGGACATTTCAGCTCACTTCTTCTGGAAGTACCTTTTTCCACTGGCCATAAAGACGAATCTCCAGGCAATGTGCTTCTATATTCTTTGTTTCAGTGCTTAGCATCACCAAGCACAAAATGAGTCCATATGCTATAGTGCGTGTCAGATGCCTGGGCCCTTGATGCAACGCTCAGGTTAACTTCTTTCAGAGTCTTTGAGGCACTGTCCTCAGCTTCTTCACCTGCTATTTGCATTTCAGAAGCCCCCTTCTTTCCAAATATTACATGCTGGGGAGCAACAATAAAATCTGAACAAACCAGACAAAAACCCGACAGTAAGTCTGTTGAGATTTTTCATTCAGACTCTCGCATCTCTCATTCTTATTATAAACTTTGTGTAATTTGGCAGTGGTATGATCTATTGTTTCTCCAGGTCTTTGACCTCTGTCACAAACCTTTCATGCGTGACATTTTCTGTGGGTTGACACTGATTTTGGAGTACAATTAACATTTATTTGGGTCCTCTGTTGAGCCGTGTACCCATCCAGATGAGGGTGAGCATGTGACAGCTGTTGCCTACTACAGCTAGTAGTGCAGCAGCTTGTATTTAGCTTTAGTTTTTAACCATTGCAATGATGGGACAAAAATCATCAAGCAGGGTTTGGTGTGGGTCAGGGCTGTAATTTAGTCAAGGGATGTGATTTCTCTCTGACTTCTCTTCTTTTTTCCAGTGGTCTCCACTGTGGATTTCCTAGATTTGCTCTTAGGACCATGGTTATAATCTAAGTAGAAAAACAGCAACCTCAAACATTTATACAGTACTATTTTATTCCTTGTACCTCAAACACAGACCCATCTCATGAAACACTTGCCTCAAGCAGAGCTGCCTGCATACCCAGATGTTGTCTGCTCATCCATGTGCTGCAATGGCCCCATGGGGAAAAACACACACCATAACCTTCCAGAAGTGAATTTTCCTTGTCTGGCCTTCCTACATCCTGACATCACTTCTCCCCTACGCACTGCAGGGATTGCAGTGGCTCCTGAGGGCTGGCAGAACGTTGGAGACGTCAGAAATACCCTGCAAGAGATTTCCTAAGGAACAGACTTGGGCTCTGGTTGGAAAGCTAGTCTATAGATCAGCTTGTAGCTCTTTGGAGGTGATGCAGGAATGCAATTGCATCCCTCTGTCTAGCCCTGAACCAGAATGAAGAGGCCATGAGATTGAGTGGGTTGCTGAACTGGACTCCAGAGACCTCAGCTTATTGCTTGATCTAAGTCAGAAACAAAAGATGAGAGCAAGCAAATCTCTTCCTCCTTCCCCACCCCGCCCCCGCTGATAGTATGTCTTTTCCATTTAGAGATTATCTCTCGCTACGTGTATGCGCTGTGCAGTAGGGGCCCATGCTTTCCACTTCCAAACACTGCTTTAATACAAAGGAAATCAGAGGAAGCATTACTCCAGGCCTAGGCCTGTGTTTGCAAGCCTCATCACCTTCAAAGCTCTGATTGACAGCTTGTACTGGGGTTGAATCCCTTTCTCCTTCTTTGCAATACTCTTTATGGGATCATACTTTATTGCTTTCTCTCCAAGTGTTTCATTATAATCTCTATTAATGAACCACTAGGGGTAGCCAAATGTGTTTGGTTGCATGCAGAACCCTGAGAGAGGGTTATGGAGCAAATTCACCACAAACAGCCTCAGCTTGCTTGCAAACGAGGCAGCCTAACTAATTCTCCTTCCTGCTCCAACAAATGAGCTCTCAAGACAGACACCTCTCTGAACTCAGGACTTTGGGAAGACCTGGAAAAACATCAAATGCTCCAGATCTCAGAACTGGATGCAGCAACCTGACCCCATCCAGACGCAGCACACGTCCAGCAAGATAAACAAATGATGCTTGCCACATGGCTGTCACACATCTCAACACTAAGGCCACCAGTCTCCCACTGGGGCTATGAAATATGCAGTGGAGAATACTGGGATTGAGAGATCTCTCCCCTAGGTTTAAGTGAAAATGCTGGGAGAGTGAACTGCAGAAACTACTGATGTGGTCATCTCTCATGACAACTTTCCTTCCTGTGAGATGGTAAATTAGGCATGAAGAGACAAAATTTTGTATACTTCGTCTTCCATCTTCACCCTGCTTCACACTCTCCTCCCTGTGCTATTGATGTGCAGTTATTAACTGCTGTTAATGACAGTGTGCAATAAGCAAACAGCACGGCTGTAACATTGATGGGGAAACCACTTAAACTTAATGATTTCCCTGAACTTTGGGCAAGAGGTGTACCAAAGTCCCCCTGCATCTCACTTCAGTGCCTTGGTGGAGTTTTTCTTCCCACATTTCACTGCAAGGACAAAACCCAAGAGAGTTAAATGAAGCAAGCATGACCCTGTTCTGCTGGAAAACCAGACTGAATGCAAGCGGGTATGATGGTTTGGGTCTCAGTGGACTCGCATCTGCTTGCTATTAGGCTGGAGGTGTCCTGCAAGCTATCTTCACCATGCCTCAGCTGGGGTTATAGTTTTGCACAGAGGATGTGCTGAGACACTTCAACATGAGTTTGACTAATGCCGAATCTTTTCTGTGGTGATGTGGGTAAAATACAGTGTCCTGCTAGAAACTGAGAACTAAACGCTGCCCCAGATACAGCTCTGTCACTTCCCTGCTGTTTCAATCAGGCCTTCAGAAACCCACACCATAGATTGGCAGGATGAGAAATGAGTCTGCTCATGTTCTTAGGATCTGAAAAGTTATGAGAGAACAGGTCCTCAGCACGGGAAAGACATGGACCTATTGGAGCAGGTCCAGAGGAGGCCACAGAAATGATCAGTTGGCTGGAACACCTCTCCTGTGAGGAAAGGCTGAGAGAATTGGGGTTGTTCAGCCTTGAGAATCAAAGGCTCTGGGGAGACCTTGTGACATTTCAAGACTTAAAGGTGGCTTATAAGAAAGGTGTGGAGAGACTGTTTAGCAGGTTCTATGGTGGTAGAACAAGGAATAATGGTTTTAAACTGAAAGTTGGGAGATTCAAACTAGATATAAGGAAGAAATTTTTTACAATGAGGGTGGTGAATCACTGGCATAGGTTGCCCAGAGACGTTGTAGATGCCCCATCCCTGGAAACATTCAAGGCCAGGTTGGACAGGGCTCTGAGCAACCTGATCTAGTGGAAGGTATCCCTGCTTATTGCAGGGGAGACTGAACTAGATGACCTTTAAATGTCCCTTCCAACCCAAACTTTCCTGTGATTCTATGATTCTAAGTCCAGCACCAGACAATATTCATCCAAGGCTCCTGAAGGAAGGTTCTACCAGCCACTATGCAGCCCCCTATAAGAACCAGCTTCCAAAACATCAGTTTGATGGTTTGATAATGTTATGTCTGGTTACTTAAGATATTTTGCAAACTGAAGGCCAGAGCTTTCCCAGATACAATCAAACTTTGAGAAGCAATACTTCAAATAATTGGTAGAAGACCCAAGGGACCAGACTGGCATAACCTCCCCTCCGAAGCTATCCCAGGTCTAGTAGAGTTCTTAGTGCATGTTACTGAAAAAGAGGGAGGAGTATGACTGATAATGGGAGCACAGAATTTAATTAAACTTTGATGAAGTTCATCACTAGACACTTATGGAAATGATACAGTCATGATAGGAGAGTGATAGCTCTGTTAAGGAATGGGTCCATGTAAGAGACTGAAAACTTGAATTAGGAAAGGAAAATCAATTTTCAATCTGCTGGTGAGGTTCCTTGGGGATGAGATTGAGTGATAAATGATCTGGAAAAGAGTAAAGTGGCAAACAATAAATGGTAGATGGTTGTCTAATACTTCTGGGACTCCTCAAGAAGAGAATGGAAAGAACTCTATGAGAAGCTTTCAGAGGCCTTTCTAGGGCCAGTGTAGTCATACTACCTGGATATAGCCTAAAATTGTTAAAGAAATATTCCTTCTTTAAAAGCATGTTTGTCCGTTTCCAGATTCTGTAAGTGCCTGAAGAACTGTCTGACCTACCCACTTAAAAACATGACTTTGACACTGAAAACATGAGATTCTGCAATATAATACATCTGATAAACTTTTCATTTAACTTATTTTTCTGAGCCATTATGGTTGGTCTTCTGAAGTTTTTTCTTAACCACAAGGACAATAAGCTTTGGAGAAATATTACTTGATATTATCAGAATTACAAGTCTCTGGAAAAGAGGCAACAATTTCTGTGGGAGTCATTGCTGAACATGGCCATAGTTGATTCATGGGCTTGCTTTAGAGGCACAGCACACCATGCACTGAACAGCTTAACGTGAGACCATGCACAGAACACATTCTTTACACTTGGATGTGTGTATTTCCTCCAGAAACACATGCTGCTGATCAGCCCAGCAAGGGAACAGCCCCCCTTGATTTAGCTGACCGATGGTAACAGGAGTAGTATGACTTGCCTTTCTGAATTTTCGTCATTTACCTCTTGACACAACACCTTTCTCTGTTCTCAGCCCTTGGATATGTGAGATGTGGTTTGCATCCAGGTCTAAATTTGAACCCCTTCAAGGTGTGTGAGAGTTCAGATTTCAGCCTGTGCCTATCTCAAAAGTGAACCTTTTTTAATAAAGCAGAAATCACCGCATGCACCCAAACAGCTGAAAAACATCAGCAAGGATAGTGCCATTTCAGCTCTTTAGGAGAAACCTCTGTGCTCCCCCTTACTTCTGAACTTCTCAGTCTCCATCTTGCCATATGTTATCCTGCATAATTAGATCATTGCTTTGTATCTTGCCCATGCTCTTCACCTGACACAGCCCATTGCCCCTTTCTAATAAAGGTAGAAACACAGAGGATGTGCTTTGTGCACTAATTCTGTTTCCAACCCATCCTATTCTGGGGGCCCCAGGCAAACCACGCTATCAATCTGGTGATCTCTGATGATGGACCCCACATGGGAACCTTAGATAATGGATTACAGCGGATGACATGTATTTATAAATGTGTTTAAGATGTCTGGCAGTTTCTTAAGAAACAAAAGAGAAAGGGAAAACAAAACAAAACAAAACAAAACAATTTAAGGGGAGACAAATGTACCCCAAATCAGTGAGAGCTTTTTGGAAAGGGGATGAGGAAAGTCCTCTGTCATGCTGTACTGTTTCACCCATCCCAACACAGGAGGTAGATGGTGAAAGTATCCCTAAAGCAGAACTCCCATAGCTGAGGGCAAGGAGGCAACCAGGTAATATGGTAAATGTTGCACATGGTTTAAATTATCATTGGTAATAAAACCATTCATCATCAGCCTCCATGCTGAAGATTGAGATAGCTATTGCTCCTGAGGATTGAGTGACTGAAAGAATGAATCATTTGCTGTTCTCTTGCTCTCTTATTTTCTCTGACCTCCGTGGCCCTGGCTCAAGGTCTTGTTGCAGAATGACAGGTCAGCTGCTCAGAGCTCGATATCCAAAAATTATAACCTAGGATTCAAAGGTAATCATCATCACTGGTTTGTCTTTCTGCTCACTGAGACAGAGCCTCCTCTGGCATGAGGACTGAATTATCTCTCTACCTTGAAGACTAATCACTCAGCATCAGAGCTGAAAGAGGAATGGAGATGTCCTATGTGTGACCTCCTCCAAGGGCTGGTGATGATGGCAAGGCTCAGCCAGACCCCAGGAGATTGGTACCTTGTTGAAGTTTCTTCAGCAGACCCTAGTAAAATTCTGCTTTTTATGGCGTTTTTGTGTATCACATGCAACATAAGGGTTGCAATGTCTAGGAAGCAATGGGAGCTTCCCTCCTGCTTCCCTCTGGAGATGGACACAGTCACCTTCTGCACCTCCCTGCATGGTCTCCCAGAAACCCAGAAAACAGGGCAGAGTCTGTGTTATCCTCTGCTTAAGATCACAACTCAACAACCAGTCACTGGAACCAGCACTCTCAGAAGCAGATAGGAAGATTCTTCCACATTGACCTACCAAAAAAATTGATTTTGTCATTTCTTCCCAGTAGGTCTGCCAGAAGCAAAATCCATCTGGTCCAACGTACAGTGAATGCATGGCTCTTCCCAGTTGTCAACCCAAAGTTGAGTTGGGATGGTTGCTGTAAATTTGGTACATGTGCTTGGTTGACACTGGGGAGGGAATAAGATACTCCCTCTATTTGGTCTGACTGGTTGTAGAAACCATTTCTCTCTCTGTGCCATGTTTTCTTTTGGTGTTATTGAGCTGTTTGAATAATAATAACAGTTTGCTCTCCCAGACACATTCTTTCTGCAGTCAGCAATGCTCTTTGGGATCCCCTTACCTCCTTGCCCTCAGAAGAGCGATACATCCTGAGCCACATCACAGAAAGAAAGATGAAAAATGTAGTATTTGGTATTACTATGTGGGGGTTTGGGTGATGTTCAGCAGCAATATTGGGAAAAACTGGATGAAAAGAGCTGCAGTTCTATAGGTATCAGTGACTTTAAGCCATTTTTACACACACTGAGCTTTACATTACAGGATATTTTATTGAAGATGAGGACACCATAGAGCAGAACTACTTTTCACACTCTTTTTTTTTTTTTTTTTTTCCAAATAGCTTTATTTAGTTCTTTCTTTGCATCAGTTTTACACCACTGCCTCTTTGTCAGACCTGAATATGGTTTAAGCCAGCAATGATCACAAACTCTCAGCTTCTCGGAGAGTCACAGCCCTTTCCAGGTCAAGGTTGTGTCAGTTGCCCACAGCTGAGAACTTGGCTTAAGGCCATTACAGAGGTGTGACCTTGGGATGAGTGACCTTGGAAAAAGGTTGTTTTCTTCCAGGGGGTTACTCTGGTGCACAGATCAGATGGAGTTGTAGTGAGCATAGACCCACAGCAGCATGTGGATTTTTGCAGGACTGTGGTCACCTTGAATCTGGATGGCGATACGCATAGATAGCCGACACCAGGAGCACCACAATGTGAATTGCAAGCTCACTCTTGCAATACTGGATTAACAAAGTCAAGCTCTACTTTCGAGGGGATGCAACATAGATCGCATCGCATTTCTGGAGAAAGAAAAAGACAGGAGGAAGGCAGAGTCTGCCGTGGTATCTTCCATCAACACAAAACTGCTCTACCCATGTATACCTGGATATCTGTTGTGTGCTTATCATTTCAGCACTGGATCAGACAGGGAAATTAAAAATAAGATGACGGCTATAGAGACACCCAGAGGTACAGCATGGTGGCTGGTCTCTGCCCAGCTCATTAGCTCTACTGCAAAACCCCTCACTGCTCTGCCGGAGTCAGCGGGTCCCTGATTTACAGATGTCAATGCACAGCTCCTGTTTCAGCGCTTAATTTACTATTGAAATGAATGAGAAATCAGGTCCTTAAACAATAAGTTAGACACAGAAATGCCTCTGTGGATTTGGTCATGCAAGCTTAGCTAATAAATATCTGAAATGTCCCATCCCCTGTTGAGAGTCTGCTCACACTTCGGCTCTCCAAGCCCTTGGTATCGCTACTGTCTGCAACAGCAGGGTCTGGGTATCAGGGCAAGGAACACGATCCATAATCCACTGCTTAACGAGATACAGAGAGATTAATTGGCCCCCTCTTTATGATTTGTGGATTTGTTATTATTTAACTTACATTTTCAATCCTGTTACAAAGTCCACATGGCACAACAAGGTTTGTAGTAAACTTCATCTAGTGAGTGAAAAGCAAGCAGGGGGGACAGCTCATTTTCCATCCATAGCTGAATGGGGTTTTGGTGCTCTGCATTTTGCTCTTGCTGTCTGCTCTGAAGTCAGGAGGGTGGACTGAAGCTCCATCAGGCTTGTTTGCATGTTGCAATAGGGTTACAGCAGGGAGTGTTTTTCTCATGAATAAACACAACTGAAGTGATGACCTCAGCTCCTAGGGAGGACTGCTACTGCATTAGCTACTGTATTAGCTCCTGCTACTGTATTATCTTTTGAAGCAGCTACAAAACTGAGATCTTGTTCTCTGAGGCTTTACAAAGTCTGTGCCCCTTTTCTCTGATGACTTTTGTTGCCCTGAACGTCCTGGGGAAACTCCAGCTCTGGTATGTACAGGGGACATGAACAGATAACCTAAAATAGCTGCAACAGGTGAAGATGCTCCCACTCTCAGCCTTGCCTTTCCACCTCTCCTTCTCACTGTACATATTCCTAATCCATGCCAATTCAATGCCAAAACTCTTTTATCCTGCCCTAAGTGTGCAGGGATGCTCTTGTCCAGGAAACATCTCTGCTTCTCGAAAGAGTATTTCACTGGAGCCATCTGACTCTTGCAGCTGTAGTTTTGTAATAGCTGAGGTCTGAAATTGCTCCACTAACTATAAGAGATTAATCTTGGATTTATCCTGGTGTTCTCACTGAGGCTACACTGAAACTAGAGATCCCAGGGGCACTTCAGAGAGCAGAGGTGCAGAAATGAGCTCAAGACTTGCCCTGTAATACTGAAGTGTGGTCCCTGCATATCCCCATCTCTCTCCCACATTCTCCTCTCCATGGACAGGGTGCATGGACCAGCCAGGAGCCCAGGCAGGTGAGGGACCAGGATCCTGTCTCACGTCTCTAACTCTTTTCAGCAGGATCCCCAAGAAATGTGTTACTTTCCCTCTCGTTACTCAGCTTCCCAAACAACTTAGAAACACAAGTCTTGAAAAATCAAGGTTTCGAGCTTAGATTTTCCTTAAGCCACTTGGGTTCCCTCATCGCCCTCCAGCTGCATTCCTGAGATTTAATTATTCTCCTCTCTCCCTCCTTTTGTATGGTGTGTGTGTGTTTTGCCAGAGGGCAAGGCAATGGTAGCTTATCACCGGATGATGTTACCTCTCAACTCTCTCTGCTCAGGCCTTAGAAAAGAGCTCCTCTCCTATGGCCAGCTGTGACCTCTCTTGTCCCGTATGGGATATGGCTGCCAATCCGCCACCAGGACACAAACACTCCAGATGTGGTTGTGATTGAGAGACATTCTGCTCCAAAGCCCCTTTTTATTGCTATTATGATTACATTCGAAACTACCGAAATTTATGGGTTGGAGTTTGACAGGTCAGCCTGCTGCCCAAATTTAGCCTTCTTTTCTCTGATTTTTTTTATTTTATTTTTTTTTTTTGGTTAAAAAATCAGGGCTACATTTGCAGAAGGAGGAGGAAAGAAAAGAACTAATGAGCAAACCATTTGCCAGCTTGCAGGGTGACAAGTCTGAAAGTTTCCCTTAGAGTCAAGAGCAAAAGTCCCACAAACTCTAATGGAGAAGACTATCTGAAGAAACAGAGATATCTGCATAAAAAAAAACCCAAACCAATGGATCTCTTATGTTATCTTTACTCTCCTGAATTTATGCAGTGTCATCTGAAGTCTGTGTCCCAACTTCCTGCTTTATAGGGATGCCCATTTGTGTTCTGGATCCACTTTTTATGCACCCCACTCATATACTTGCCAGACCTGGAGGTGAGTTTCTTCACATCTTCATCACCACCTCTGTGGCCTTCTTATCCCCACATCCTCAATGAGTTTGCAACCAGTGCATTATCCCATGTGCCTCCTAGAAAGGAGTCCTCACTTATGGATGAGAAGGTAAAGTTTCCATCCGTGTGACAATATTGCTGTTTCCTTAATAACGAGTCAGAGCTTCAATATTTCCATGTGTGGCCTTTGTTGTACCATAAACCAGTATTATGCAGGTTCAGATTACTCGGGGTAATGAAGGTTTTCTCTTTCCAGTTTTTATTGCACTGATCAGCATCCCATCATAAGCCCCAAGGACCCAGGGAAAAATGGGAAGAGAGAGCAGAAGATCAGCACTAATAGATCCTTGAGGACTAATTAGTAATCCTCTGGCTTACATGTGGAAAGTCCTCTCCTACTGCACATTGGCATTAAAAAAAAAAAAAAAAAAAAAAAAAGACAAAAACCTAACCAAACAAAAAAGGAACCAAAGCTCCATGGAGTTTGAAGTAGTTGGAAAGACACTATAGGGAATGTCGGAGACAGTGGCAGAACATGGGATCTCCAAAAGTCCTCTGTCTCTCTAGGAAAAATACTTGTAAAGAGCCCTCTATACCAAAGTTTGCATTTCATTGGTGACGAATCCCAGCCCAGTGGCCAAGTTTCCTTCCCCACCATCAGCACTTTGACTTCCACAGCCCTGTTTTTTTTCTCGCAGTCATTTAGTCAAGCCAGGTATTCTAGCAAAAACCGCTCATCAGAAATGCAACATAAAGTGGAAGTGACCCCTGACACTAGCTTAAAATTAGACTCGATGAGCCTACAACCAGGAAACTGTTCCCCCAGCCCCCTTTAAAATGTAACAAATGAAAAACATTTGGTTGCTATTACCGGTGATTATGATAAGCTATGTTAAAATATGAAGTGGGGGAATTTATCTTTATTTCCTGGGATAGCATTGATGAAAAATATGCTGTTCCATCTTGATTTTCAATCACTCGAATGAAGTCTGTCACGCATTTATCTTTATTTGGCTTGATGCATGTAACTGATCTGGGGAGGGAGAGAGGGTAGGGAGAGGGAGGGTAGGATTGGCAATTTAATCTGATGCAGATAAGTTTATTAGCTGCCCTCAGATCTGTTCCTGACTGAACACAGCGAGCAAGGCTGCATGTCGGATATCTCATCATACTCCTTTGGGGAGAAGGCACAGCCTCTGTCGTGGCATAACCTTCAGCAAATGGTTTACATCAGTTTTCATTATGCTTAAGGCCTCTCTCTAATCATTTTCTGCCAGAGCCTGGGGGCTGGGTGGGTCCTTCTGTGGTCCTTTTCCTCTGCAGAATGAAAGCAAAGACTTGGACAAGAAACAAGGTCAAAGCTATCATCCCTCCCTGCCTCCCCCTTTCCTGTAGGTGAGATTCAAATAGTATCTACCAGATTTCTTGAACCTAAAACAGGGTTAGGAAATTTTAGATTTTGCCAAGATGAGACAAGAAGGTAGGGAAAAGCTTTTGCAAAATTTTTTTGTAGCACAAGTTGGTCGCTGAATTTCAGTGCCACTGCTTGATGCTGCACCCAGAAACAGTTTTCTGGGAATAGCACTAAAGCAGAGTTTGCTAGTTCACACTGCTAGACTGGCCATGAAATCAGTAGCTTTGCTGTTGACTTCCATGGGAATGGACTGCAAAGAGTGAAGTGTGTGTGTGTGTGTGTGTGTGTACACACATATATTTCTGACTCAGAAATGCTCTTTTTAAGCATTCAGGGGTGAGCATTTTTCAGCTGGTGCAAACTGTGCAAAGTTGTGTTGTAATCCTGTGGGCTATATTGAGTTTCACTAACTAAGAACCTGACCAAGAGCTTTGGGGACTTTGTGGTTGAAAAACCCAGAACCATCACAAGAATATTACATCTCTGAGCAATTAGCACTCATTGACCTGTCCTGAAAAACATTTCTTTCCAATAATGTTTGTTGTCTGTGTTGTAAAGAGCTGAGCTATAATGAGGACATTTCTCCTGGAGCAAATCACAACCTCGTAGAAGAACAGATTAGTTCAGCACTTTTTTCCCCCTTTCTGTTTCAGACACTTAACTGAAGTGCATTACAAATAGTAAATCACCCAGACAGTTCCCTGCCTTCACCTGAGTATATCCTGCTGGTCACACTACTCAAGAAATCTGCTCAATTTTCTTTTGTGTTTTTTTCCTTTAAAAGGAAAAAAAAAAAACAAAAAAAAAACCAAAAAAAAACAAACCACCATCTCATGCAGTACAGCTCAATTTAACAGATGTTTGCTCATTTACGACGAAGTCCTGGTTACAAGATGGGGTAACTTGTCTGGTTCTTGAACAAAAGCAACTATATTAACTTGATGCAAACCCCTGCCCAGGCTTGGGAAGAGGAAACATTAGAAATAACAACAGGTGAGACCTGACAGAAAAGACGTAATGGCTCATTTTGCAGAATGTGTCCGAAACCATTTATTGTCCATCTCTCTCTCAGCAGAGAGGAAAATTCATGAATGATTTCTCTCACTTGCTTTCTTTGTTCGTATTTTTATAGGAGATATTTGTATTTCCGCTGTTGGATGTTTGCCCCGTTTGTGCTGGTGTGGAGCAGGAGCTTTTCTTCTCTGGGGTGTGCTTCATCCTATGTCTTTGCAGATCCCTGCTCCCATGCAAAGAGGAAGGAACAGCAGGACAAATTCCATGGACAGACCTCAAAGTACCACAGGAACGGTGTCATCTCTGTTAAGCAAGGAGGTGTTGATGCAGGAACAGAAGAATTTGCAGTCACCCAAGGCTGAGCACCTACACTGCATGGGCTTTTTAGTAGGGTCTGTAGTGACAGAACAAGGGGTGATGGTTTTAAACTGAGAGACGGCAGGTTTAGGTGAGATCTAAGGCAGAAATTCTTCCCTGTGCGGGGGGTGAGGCGCTGGCCCAGGGTGCCCAGAGCAGCTGTGGCTGCCCCCTCCCTGGAAGGGTTCAAGGCCAGGTTGGATGGGGCTGGGAGCCCCCTGGGCTGGGGGAAGGGGGCCCTGCCCAGGGCAGGGTGTGGGGCTGGGTGGGCCTTAAGTTCCCTTCCAACCCCAAACTGTTCTGTGATTCTATGATTCTATGATCCTCATTCAGGATGATGAACAGACCTTCCAATTACAATGCAAAGTGCCTGGCTCTAAATCACAAATTCCCTTTAACCCAAATAACCTGCTGTGGAGTCTAAACTTAGCTGGCAAATGCAACATCAGCTGGTTTCCATGATGTTGTGCACGTGCAGTAGAGATACTTTCAGCCCCTGCTGCACTGAGAGAGGAATTTTGATGGCAATGAATGTTCCCACAGTGAGGACAAATGTGCCCGATGCAGATTAGGAATGAGAGGTTGGAAAAGCAGCAACCCGTTTGGTATCAAGAGCGCTGCTCTGGTTAATGTTAAATGTCCACCTTGGGTAGAAAGTGCCTGCAAACAGCCAGGCTTCTCCAGGGAGGGATTTAGCAGGTTTAGGTTTCAAGGCAGAGCCGAGAGACTTTCTGGAGCATGAGTCCCCAGGGAGGAGAAGCAGAGGCTATGGGGCATAAAGGAGAGCCTTAATGCACAGCAATCTTACAATAGCCTCTCCAGTGCAGGTATTAACATCTTTTGCAGTGGTAAACCCACGACAGATGGATTAATTTGCTATATGTGTACTTTTGCTGTTGTTTAGTTTTATTCCCTGCCTACACTTGGACATACATATGTGAACATTTGCTCATCACCTCTAAAAATAACTAAACCCCATCAAACTCAAAGCATAGTTTTTCCCATTTAAGTTGCTGGTAGATTCAGTGCCTTGGCTGCAGTCCCCAGAGATTTAAATCTTGCAGCCTGCTCTCTCAGGCCAGATCTCCCTGCTAATTTTATTGCAATATTTTATGTTTAAGTTGTTCTTTTGCTTTGGTTTTGTTTTTCATCCTGCTTATCAGAGTGTTTTTAAAAGGTTGCATGTGTCCCAAGTGCTTATCAGCAAAAATAACCTCCAGGAAAGTTAACCACAGGGATGTGATCCATACACGCAAACTGAGATCTAGACCAGGATGTCACAGGCTCAGAAATCTTCACCTCTGGAGACACTTATTTGATATTTGCTTTGCAGCCCAATGGCCAGAGCTGAAACCCTGGTGCAGATAGGACAATGGCAAGATGTTTCTCCTCCCCATGACCAAACTCCTGGTGTTGGAGGGCTGGGAAAGTCCCTTTCTGCACCCATCAGCCATGCTTGGGACCTTTCACCAGGGTGGGCAGGACTTGGTGGCCCCATCTTGCTGTGTTTGGGAGACAAGGTGGAGGAGACGTCCCAGTGCCTCCCCTTGATGTGGTCCATCCACCACAGCAGGCACCAACCATCTGGCTGGATTTCAGGAGCCCACGACAATGTCCAGTAACACACTCTCTGTAAAACAAGATTCCTACAGGATTCGTACCCAGCTGAGGTGCCAGGCTGTTTATTTAAAATTAAGGGATTGGTGTTTTGGCATCTCCCGCTGCAGATCTGCAGACTGACCTGGCCACAGATCTTCTTCTTACCTTCCTGGAGATAAACTGTTTCCCAAAGGGCTCTCACCCAGCCTGGTCCCACTGAAACACTTCACAACTCTCTTGTCCAGCCATGGGCTGGGTTGCACTTTTTGGATCCAATTCTTGCTTCCACTCAGACTTGATAAGGTGTCACTGTAGATAAGGACCCCAAATCCCTTATTCTTCTGTGTGGTTTTTCTATATGAAAGTTGAAAGTGAGTAGTCAGAAACTGTGAGCAGCACCTTTGTGTCCTCTATAGGTTTCAGTGGAGGTTTCAAATCCATCAGAAGTGTCACCAGATGCAACAACTGGAAGCAGAGACCAGATAAATTCAGAAGGGTGATAAGACGTGTTTCCTTTCTCACAAGAAGCATAAAACCCCCTTTGGGCAGTTTATCTAAAGATGTGCCGAGTCCTTCGTCATGTGGATTCCCTAAATCAAGATTGAATGCCTTTCTAAAAATAGATGTTAGCCAGCAAACTAGTTGTAGGCTTCGTTCAGGAATTTCTGGTTAAATACTTCTGGCTGTACTAACAGGACAATAGATTAGATAGCTGCTGTGATCCCTTGTAGGGATCTGATTTTTGAATATGCAAATGTGGTTAGAGGGAAAGATCAAACCAATATATAAATATGAATTAGAAAAGGAGTAAATCCTTTTATTGTGTTATCCGTGGTTGTGATCTTCTGGTAGAAACCACAAAACTCCCTGTTCTTTTGTTTTTTTGGGTTGGTGGGATTTTTTTTTTTTTTTTTTTGGAAGGAATTTGAGGATAAGGAAGAAAATTTGACTGCACTTTTCTATACCTTTGTTTCTCTAAATAATTGTTCTTTGTCATTCTTGGAGTATAATGAACTCCAGAGCAAGGACCTGTAAGCAGGTTACCAATGCACATACACCAAAGGCCATCGCACTGCTGGTTGTTCTGAGGGAGCAGGATGGATATGGACACATCCTCCAAGAGACACTGGTCCACAGGAACTACAGAGCCACAGACAGGTTTTTGACCCAAAGCTGGGAGAATGTCACCCAAGGGTCTGGCTGCAGCCCAGAAACTGCTGCATGGAAAGGATGTATTGGCTAGAGACGACCTGGATTTAGAAAACTATGGAAAGGTTTGAGGCTGGCTGTGAAATGGCCGTGGCAGCCAGTACCTGCAGCAGGTAGCTCAGTGTACTTGCAATTCCTACAAAATGAGCAATTGAAAAGTTTAAGCCTGGGAATGGCAGTACTGAGCAAACTTCTGGAATGAGAGAACTTAAGGTTTTTGCTGCAGGTAGAAGAGGGTCATTACTCAAATGCACACCCACCACAGCACCTGCTGAACCTGCTTGTGAGTCCATTTGCTGAGAGGACAACAGACAGACAGACAAACAGACAGACAAACTCATCACACACTGCACAGATTACGAGTGCAAGTCAGCGTGATTTGTGGCACATGGGCAAAGACAACACAGTTGTTCCTACTCCTCTTCTGCTCTTCATACTCATAAAAAAGCCCTTTTTTGAGTATTGAAAGGGTTACACCCCTCCTCTCTAACAATTAACTGTTTGATGGATCTGTTCAGTGTTTCATATGGCAGGCAGAGCATGAAACCTGCTTTTGAAAGCCCTGTTAAAACAAGGATATTTGAATATGAGGCTAGATAAAATGTTAAAATAGATATGGAGCTGCCATGAAAGTTATCTGAGGTAACTAAATCAGGACCCCTTCATTTTCCCACCCATACACTTGAAGCTTTGGGCAGTTAATTATTTTTGGCTGATGGTGTCCCATGGCCCTCTCCACTTATCTTCAAGACCTGGAGGGGTCCATAGTGGTTAGTCACCCCCTAAAAGAGCTCCTCTGCATGCAACAACCAGAAACAACACAGCCAAGCGCTCGCCCAACAACCTCAGCCTCATGTGAAGGGCAGGAGAAGACCAAAGAGAAAACTAAGGCAGCTCTTGATGATTCTTCAAACTTTTATCCAAATGACTTGACTTGGCTTCATGTGAAGTTAGTGGAGGTACACAGCTCTCCTGGAGGACAAGAATCTGCCTGCTATACTTACGCCATTTGTAACTGGGAAAGGTTTTGATATTGAAACACCTGTAAAATTTCACCATGAAGCAACACAGCAACATCTAAACCAAGATCAAACACAGAACATGCTCTGACCATGACACAGCCCCCATTTTCTAAATAAAACCAATGAGTGCACTACCCCCTTCTACCAGAAAACCCTCCAAAATCTTGACATAATGTTCCAGGTGAGTCTGGTACTTGAGGTGGAGACAATCCTTTGGATGGGTCTTGTCTTGGCAACACTGAGCTGCAGTAACAGTCAGACACAATGATGGCTTGCGTGGTGCTGCCAGCAGCAAGGTTGGGTGCCTGAGCCCTCTCCAGGGGGACAAGGATGTGTTTGTATAGTCACCGATCCCAGGAAGCACTGGGCAGACTGGAAACAATGGAGGCTGATTCACTTCTCCTTGGCTCAATGCACAGAGGGATGAATAGAAAATAATGTTTGCCTGCTGCTTTGGTATTGCTCTCAAATGTGGCTCAAGCAGGGGGAAGCAAGGACAAGGGAGAGAGAGGAGAGAGGTGGACAAGCCTGAGATTTTCAGGTCTGAGGTTTCTACATCTTATCCCCAGAGGATTTTTTGGGTTGAGTGACTGGTGGATTCCTCTGGGAGAAATAAAAGGGAAAAGAGGGGGAACTGGGAAGGGCTGAGCCTTGCAAATCTCTGATCTGTGATGCAGAGGGGATGAGGAGAGGCTCCATGACACTCGTTCCCTTCCAGAGCATCTCCTCCCTGAGAAGGACCTGTATGGACAGATGCCTACACCCAGCACTCTCCAGCACTGACACAAAGCAAGAGGCAGGCTCAGAGACCCCAGAGGTACATAAGACTGATGCAAAGAGTGGATGAGAAACACAGGCACCAAGAGAGACCTATGTGCAGCAAAGTGGGGATAACTCCAGATTTCCTACAATTTCCATCCTTACCCCAAGATACAACAAACATTTTAGAGTACTTAGAGGACAGTAATGAGCCACCTTCACGAACACGAGGATTTTGCACAGGAGAGCTCAGTCCCTTCATGAGGGACCTTGGTTGAGGCCCCTCAACCTCTGGTTTACCCCAAATGTAACCTCAACAGACAAATTTCCCCAGCCCAACTCACCCAGCCCAAGGGGCTGTATTGTAAAAGACAACAAGAAGCCACCACAGGCAGCAGAAACCTGATTTCTGTTCAGGTTCACAGACCTACTACGTACATCACTGATATAACCATTCAGCAATGAGGGCTTAGCCGGATGACTACCCCGTGTGGATAATTAACACATTACAGCCCTGACCCCACAACTGCCTTAGAAACTTACTTGACTGCAGTTAATTCTTTACTAGGTCCAGTCATTAATCTCGTTATTTGTCTTTCCTGGAGCGTGCGAACTGAACTGACTGACCTTGCATGGGATACAGGGATTTTAATAGGAAAATCTGCTTAATATTAGCACATTTTTCAAGCCCTGCACAGTCCTTGACAAGATTATTTTTAACAGATGACACACAGCTTTTTGAAAAGAAGATGAATGTTTTTTTGGCTGTGCAAACCAGAGCAGAAGTATCTCATTTGAGTTGATGAGGGAAACAAAAGAAAAGGCTGTTTGGGAAAGGCAAACTGGAAAGTTAACCGGCACACTTTCATTTAGACACCTCTCTCACCTGTGTGCAAGTCCTAATTCTGGTGTCAGGGGAGCCATGTGGTAGTCTGTGTTTGGCTAATGAGCCAGATCTTCCCTTGCAATGATCTAGGTGGGCTTTGGTGTCTGAGAGTCCACGGTACCTGGGCTGAGAAAGCAGCTCTTGGTCAAGACATTACACACCAACTTCTGTAAGAGAAAGCAAAACACTTTAATTGTGAATTACAAAACAAAGCACTAAAAATAAAGGTGCAGTTGTGAAGAAGTCATTCAGATGAGACACCTCACTGCCTCTGAGACAAGTTGTGGAGCATCATGCAGAAACATCCAAGCATCAACATTATCTTGGCACTATTTGTGCCAAACGTGGGTCAGACGCTGGCACCTGATGCTCCACAGCTCTCAGGCTTTGCATCACACAACATGAACCTGAACGCTCTGCAACCATGGCCCAGGTAAGCCTTGACTCACAAAAGAAAAAAGGAGTCATGTCTAAATGAGGATAAATGGTACCATGAAAATATAATGCTTTTTGCACAGTTATTTGCCTAGATAACAGCAGCAGCTGGGTAGGTACATAGCAATTGTGAACTGTAGACACCAGCTGAGAATCTGACCCAATGAATTAAAAAAAAGTTAAAAAAAAAAATGATGTTGGCAAAGCCACTTAATGTTCACAAGCTGAGGGACGCATTTTGTGAAAGCTTCACACCAAGAAATCAGCCCAAGGCATAGGAAATGTCAAGTTGAATTGCTGAGGTGTGGCAAAGTCACATGCAACTTAAAAGAGGTTTGTAATGGAAAGGCAGAACAAACTACACACTGTGTTATTCTCCATTGCCAAGGAACAGTCTGAGAGACCTTTAAATTTGGGCTCGAGTGCTCCAGGGTTACAGGGAGCTGTAACATAAAGAAGGGCAACAGTCTAGCTCCTCATCTTGCAACACTGTATGTGTGATAGATGGGGCAGTGCTAAGAGAGAAAGGATGATGGATTTTCCCAGCCTACCCAGTAAATCCACTCTTGCACTTACCAGCATCTTTTCAGAGACATGCATATTCCCCTAGGCCCCAAAGTTGGGCTAGCACTCCTATGAGGGAAGGCTCTTTCTGATTTCTTTGCTTTGCCCCTATCTCAGCCCACCTTCATTCTAGATGAGACTTAAAACCAGAAACACAAAGCTCTGTGAAGCTACCAATGTGGTCAGACATCTGGAGTGCAAGACCTACAAGGAAAGCTTGAGGGAGCTGGGCCTCTTTAAAGGGGGAACTAAAAGCAGCCTCCAACTACTTGAGGAATAGATATAAAGATGGATAAAGAGAAACCATTTTCTGTAGTGGCAAAAACCAATAGGCAATACACTGTTCTGCTTTCATGGTTGTATGGATGAGAGACCTCCAGAGGTCCCTTTCTACCAGCACTTCTTGAACTGCAGGAATAATATTAATCTGAATTTGTTTTGTTTTGAAAGTTAAGTGAACTTTTCTTGAACATGCCTGAGAATTACCCTGTCAAATTGGAAGCATTTTCTCAACAGACTTTATTCCTCTATATTTTCCCTGTTATTTATTTCTTTGATTGATTCCATTGAAGTACTTTCACTGCTAATTGCCAGCATTTAGTCCTACAGAGGTAAATTACTATTGATTAATAGTAAAATCAGTGCAATCATCTGAGCATGCATCTAGCTAAGAAAGAAGGTAAGCAGTGCTGTATACTTGAGAGTCAAAGGCAAGGAAGTCATGGTCTGGCATGGTGTCTTCAGGTGGAGGAGGTCTGGGACCCAAATAGTAACTTATAGGCATTCAGATTCAGGAGGATTCATGTGATCAAATGTCTTCCTAAACCCTAAGTGCTACTTTCCTGGTAGTAATAGAGAAGGTGAGATGATCTGAGATGTCCCCTGTCCCATCTCCCAGTAGTAGTGCATCAGGCCAGTGCTTTTGCCTGTGTGACTGCCACCTGACAGAAATGTGACCACCACAAGTCAAGGATCTGCCAAAAATGCCTCTAGTTGGGCATTAACAATCTAGGACTAACAGAGAAGAGAAGAGAAGAGAAGAGAAGAGAAGAGAAGAGAAGAGAAGAGAAGAGAAGAGAAGAGAAGAGAAGAGAAGAGAAGAGAAGAGAAGAGAAGAGAAGAGAAGAGAAGAGAAGAGAAGAGAAGAGAAGAGAAGAGAAGAGAAGAGAAGAGAAGAGAAGAGAAGAGAAGAGAAGAGAAGAGAAGAGAAGAGAAGAGAAGAGAAGAGAAGAGAAGAGAAGAGAAGAGAAGAGAAGAGAAGAGAAGAGAAGAGAAGAGAAGAGAAGAGAAGAGAAGAGAAGAGAAGAGAAGAGAAGAGAAGAGAAGAGAAGAGAAGAGAAGAGAAGAGAAGAGAAGAGAAGAGAAGAGAAGAGAAGAGAAGAGAAGAGAAGAGAAGAGAAGAGAAGAGAAGAGAAGAGAAGAGAAGAGAAGAGAAGAGAAGAGAAGAGAAGAGAAGAGAAGAGAAGAGAAGAGAAGAGAAGAGAAGAGAAGAGAAGAGAAGAAGAGAAGAGAAGAGAAGAGAAGAGAAAAGAACAGAAATTTCAGTTGGAAGGGTTCTACAATGATCATCTAGTCCAACTGCTTAAGATGATCAGTAGGACTTCACCAGCAGAATGTGGTAAAGGAATGGACTGTGAAGCCCCAAGGTACCACGTTACAGACCCACCATATGCCATGTGCCATTTCTCCTAGCCGACTCCTGCACAATGTCCCAGGTGAAGTTCTTACCATAGCTTGAAAACTGTGCTTTGCAAATGTCTGGCATGGGACTTCATGCTAAAACAACAGATAAAAGAGCTGAATTTCTTTTTGTTATTATCCCCACAAGCCAGCCCAAATAAATTATTCCAGTGGAGTGATTTGGTTTTCATGTAGCTTCCCTGCAGCTGTTCAGCTTGGCTGATGGGACTAACCCCTCCTGTGATGTTTTGTCAGATTTCCACCCAGATGGCAAACCTATTCTCTTAGGAAACCTGCAAAAACAAAAAATGAGGTCGTCTTTTATTCTCCACTTCTTTTGTGCTTCTTAATGTGCAAAAAGGCCATGCCCGGGGCAAAGACCTGTTACAAAACCTCTGCTGGGCAGGAGGAAAAAAAATGAGGTGGGAATTGCAGACAATAAAATAGAAGTTGAATAATACTCCAAAATTTCCTGAGAATGTTTTGAAACTCTTTCCAATTCAAGGCTGGCATTTATACGTTTGACATGAAAAAATGATAGGCAAGGCAATTTTGAATACTATACTGAGGCACAGAAGAGTTACTGTAAATAATTACCCAGCTCACCCCATCATGGAAAGTCAGGTCAAACACCTAGCCTTGCCCTTTTCTTCCTCTCAGCTGCTTCTTATATTCCACTGCATCCCTGCCAATCATGCAGAAATGATGAATTGAGAAGCAGCAGGCTCGTAAATTCTGAGACTGGCTTAGAAATCATGAGAATTAATGTACTCTGGATTCTTTTCCATTGACCCCTTGGTTTTGCACATTTTGGCACACTCAGGACATATATTCTAGTTTTTTCAACATTCATGATGCTAAAATAAAATATTTTCTTTGTCTTTGGTGGTTTTTTTTTGTTTGGTTGGTTTTTGTTTGGTTTTTGTGTTGTTGTTGTTGTTGTTTTGTTTTGTTTTTTTTTCTTCCCCCGAGGGAGGGAGAAATGAAAGCCCAGATATTCAGCTCCTGGAACTGGGGCTTTAAGAAAAACAATAAACATCATGACCTGCACAATAAAGTCATGAGAGTTGGCAACTTTCTGGACTTCATGTTTTAAAAGTCATTTTTCTGCTCTCATTAACTTACACTATCTAGTGTGACACATGGCTTCTTTGGAAGGGAGAGGGGAAGGGAAGCTAAATGTGAGGGTCCTTTCCCCCACCATAAGCATGTTTTGCTCATGGCTCCTTCTTCTGCCTTGGTTTGGGGTGCTGAAGGTACCTGGGTCAGCATTTGGAAGATGATAGATCAATTGTCATAGCTACTCAGGTGTGATGTGTGATAAGGGATTGCAGCGCCCAAGTTGTTCTTACTCCTTCAGGTCTCTTGATACTTTTCTCCTCTCAGTGGTAGGATGTTGTCTTTGTTTTGGAAGAAGAATGGATACCACTGGGCTCTGGGCTGAACTGTATCATCTGGGTTAAATAAAACAATATTCCAAAAAAGCACAAGTCATGTTCCCATGATAGAATACGGTGAGATTTACATGAGATGACGAGGTGGCTCTGCAACACCAAAGGCCCAGAGCCACTCAGTATTAGCTCACCTTCACTTCCATGAGTGCATTTGACTTCAGTGGAAATCAAGAGCTGAAATACCTTCCTGGTGATGGGCCAGAACATCTATTTTATCATGATCCCCTCTTGCCTGTCCCTGTAGAACTATAATATTGCCGGGGGGCAGAGGGGGAGACAACGCATTTTCTTGTCACTGATGAAAAAGGAATTTATTTTAACTGGGCACAGAGAAAAAGAAAACTTTTCTCCCTGTGGTAACAATAAAAAGTTCTCAGGCATTTCCTCATTGATACTATAGCATCAAGCAAGCATCGATGGTGCTCCATGGGTTCATAACCCGACAGCTTTTGGCGTCATGCAGGTTCTGTGGATCTCTTCCAGGTTTTTGCTACCACAAAGAGTCAGATCCCAAACCCAGCTGTAAGGATGGTGATTAAGGAAGCTATTTCCTAAAAGAGAATATATATTTTACACCTTTCTTGCTCTAACTTAGCAGACCAACTAATTCTCCCACCCACTTCTTGTGCAATGCTGATCATACATGCCTTTTACCAGCTGGTACATAAGTAGCTGATCAATGTACATTCTCGTTACTTGAACTAATGTTTCTTTATGCAATGAGGGTCCCTAATATGTTGCATGTGGTTTCCATTTGGGGATTTTTGGGATCTTTTCCAGGAAGTTTCAGGTCATTACCTCAAACCTTCCTCAGCTGAAAAAGGATTGAGGTAATAACCCACAATATCCTGGAGGAGTGTGGGGGGGGAAAAAATAAAGAAAAAGAGAGAAAGAAAAATTTCTATAATGTATTGAAGACAAGAGAATGAAAATTGCATGCAGGATAGATAGAAAGAATGTGGCCTTTGGCCCTCCAGCAAAGGTGTCATAAAATGTGTTGTATTGAAGCAATATGTCAAAATGCAAGATCTTGGGCAGGGAAAGCAAACTGCACAAAACCGAAACCACTGGGACTGCCACAAAGTGGTGGGCCTGATCCCAGCCCCTGATCAACTTTCACCTTGAAGAACTGAATATTAATTAGTTAAGAGGTTTCACTGGAATAATGGCAGCGTTTTAGGATGAAAGAGAAACAGAAAGTGCTGTGTGTTAAGAAACACCTTAAAAAGCTTCTGGCATGATGGGGGTGGCTCAAAAAGTTCATAAGAAATCACTACCAAAGGAAGGTCAGTTTTAAGTTTAAGTCTAACTTATCTGACTTTATTCTCCATCTCAGATGACACTATACCTCACTCTGCTATTCACTCCTTCTTCCTCTCCTCATCTGAGAATTTCCTAGGCTAAAGAAATTACCACTTATGTCCACTTTGTGTTTTCAGGTTGGAAGCCAGATATCTACCGACCTAGATAACTGGCCCCAGGCTTCAGCCAAAATTATTCGGCACCTACGGCCATTTTCAAGGAGGGTGAAGGACTGCCATGAAAGGCCTCAGGAGAGGGGTGGTTTTATTTATAGCCCCAACACAGGCAAATGATTTTAAAAGTGGGCTTTTCCAAAGTATGGAACACCTCCTGCTCCTCCTGCTTTCTCTTGGGGTTAGGAGTGCTCAACCATTTTAATGATCACCAGTGAGCACCTCAGATGCCTTGGGTATTTTTTGAAGCTTTAACTCAACAAAATATCTGCAAAGTTCTTTCAGGTGAGATCTGAAATGATCTATTTGAAATGGTGGAGAAAGAAACCTCCCTGAATGGAAAACTCTTGGTGGCACTCTAGGTAAAAAAGGTCATATCAAAGAAACTTTGGAAGTGTCTTAAACTACTGATTCTGACAAATTATGGATGGAGCTCTTGGGTTTTGTTGCCTTGTTTTCTTGTTGCTTGCCTGATCGAGTGAAAATTGTTCCCTTTACTTCAAAGGATGGGGTCAGCTGGATGGATGTTGAGGGACATGACAGGAGTTGCTAAGTCTTCTTCAAGCCACCCACAGTTGGCATCCTCCAATTGTTCATTGGGGCATTAAAGCAACATCATGCCAAGAGGTAGAGGTGGGGACTGATTTTTACCCTGCAGGTCTCAGATTTCTGGAACCTCAAGGTAACTGGGTATCTGCATCACATTTTTATTGGGGACCTTGTTTTCAGAAGGTGTTGAATAACCCATCTTAGAAACAAGTCCCTCATTGCCTGCCCCATCCCGCAAAAAAAAATCAGTCAAAATTCACTTTGAAACCCTTTGCATCTGTTTTTGTAAAGCAAAATGTGACATACAGCCAAGTGCTGTTACTTTATCTGTATCTCTGAAGTGATGGGAAGCAGTGCACTGAACTCCAAAGTATTAGAGATCTCCACACTGCTAAAAATTTGCAAACATGCCTCTCCTTTCTCCACTCTAAGTCTTCACCATCTTTACAGCTAATATATTTTCTTTACATCCATAAATAACTGATATAGCATTTCTGTACATCAAGGACCAACATCTTAAGACCTTTCTAAGACTTTAGACAAAATACAATGTTTTGTATCCAAGGACAGAATACATTTTCCTTCCTCCTCCTGTATTTCAAGGCACTGGTGTCATCACCTGACAGTACTATCCAGCACAGCCATCCAAGAAAACATGAGCCCACCCTAGAAAGTAATAAAATTGACACAAGTTTCAGGAGGTGCTTCTGGGACAAGACACATCTTGCTTTTCTTTTGTCTTCTGGTTTCTACAGAGCATCAACCAATGGCAGACTGTAATTTTGCACCTCTAGCATTTTGACTGCTTGGACATCCATTTCTGTTTGAGTGATGAGTGATTCCCACAACTAGTTTCATTGATGACACTTTCAGAAAATATTTATATTGACCAAAAATCTTATAAATCACTCCTTGCTTCTTATTTAAGGCTCCTTTCCCCAGAAATGAAGATCTGTATTGTCTTTAAATGCAAGATGGAATTTCGGGACATTTCTCCACTTGCTCATCCTGGGCTTCATAAACACTACATAACAGCACTAAATTCACACATTAAAAAATTCTGAAAACAGCCAAAATAATTTTCCACATTAAGTAGTGTGCTTTGTAGATTTGAAAAAAGAGGGTGCAGGACATTCTGTATTTTGGAGCAAAAGGAGGAGATTTTTCTGTTGTGTGCTGCATGCTTTTAGCAAAAAAAAAAAAAAAAAAAAAAAAGAAGAAAAAAAAAAGAAAAAAAAAAAAAAAAAGCCTCTATCTCTGGTTCTGGACCTTTCCAGCAATCGTAATCAAATCCACACGGTTTGGACTAATATCCAAAACCAGAGACATGCCAGAAAGCCTGCAGACAGACCAGTTTTAGATTAATAAACAGTTTTAGATCATAGTGTAACTCCAGGAGGGACTATTATCTCATCTGACCTGTATATTGCAGGCTATTTAATGTTACCCAGTTACCTGTATATTATGCCCAGTAATTTGTGTTTGACTGCAGCTCATCCTGAGTAAAGAAATCTGTCTGTTTTCAAAGACACAAGAGATATCTTCCACTTCCTTCAGTGTCTTTCCCCAGCACTAACTGTACTTACTTCCATGCGACCATGCTTTAGAATCTGAATTTGTCATGCCTTGTCTATGAGACATCTGCT
This sequence comes from Tyto alba, assembly GCF_018691265.1. Taxonomy (NCBI): domain Eukaryota; kingdom Metazoa; phylum Chordata; class Aves; order Strigiformes; family Tytonidae; genus Tyto; species Tyto alba. The sequence goes on along the minus strand of NW_024881282.1, from coordinate 3,394,457 downwards.
CATATTAGCTTTGCTCTTTCTCCATTGCATGAGAGCCCATGGCAACTTGTATTCTCCTCTACAAGATACCTTACATGGTAATTAAATCACACTTCAATTTGTCTCTTGCTGGCTAAGCAGACTGAATATTTAAGTTTCTTGCTGTTAGTTATTTCCCTTTTCTCTTGTTTTTTCAGCATCACAAGCCTAAATTCCCTGCTAACTTCAATCATCCCTAGAATTCAGGCATCTTTTGTCCTTTTTGGACAACAGGTTCATCTCTAAATGGGATGATTTTTATCTGTTATGGGTTTCTATCTTCAGCTGTGCAGGAAAAAACATCTGCCTGCTATGTGACTAAAGTCTATTGGGATATACCCCAGTTCTAAGGCTTGGAGAAAAGCCCTACAGGCTTGAAAAAAACCAAGTCATGAAGAAAATGCTTTGTAGTGGGAGATTTAAACCATTGATCTGCTCAGCTATCTATTGCTAACACTGGTGATGAACCTACAGATTTGGTGTTCAAGAAAGAAAAACCTGAAAAGCTCAAACAAGTACTTTCCCCATCCTTTGAGGCGATGACTTGCTTTCCAGCACCCTTCCCGTTTCTCAGCTAGGAAGGAGCAAAGCTGAACCTTTCCCTTCCCTTCTGAGTCTCGTGCCACAACAGTTGTTTCAAAAGCGGTCATCTGAATAATGTCCAAAAATAGGAAATTATTTCTCCTCTCTTTCAGTTTTTCACCCTTCCCCTTTCTTCTCTGCATAATTTTCCAACTTGCTTGACAGACTACAGGTTTGAAAGAAGGTACCATGAATGTTCACATTATTTCTGCTGGAGGTTTTCAGACAACCAAAACAGCACTAAACCCAATGTAACTGGAACTGCAAACCCCAAAAGTGCCTCACTGTGGCCTAGTCAGACCTTTCCTCATGACCAAGGCAGCTTTGAGATGAGGATGTGTTTGAGGACAAGTGTGAGCATAAAGAGGTGACTGCAGAATGAGGTAATTTCTTGACCAGGAAGGTCATTGTGAAGAGAATTATTGGAGGGCCACAGCTTCCCAGTGAAATTCTCCAGGCATTAGAGCCTGAGTATCATGTACTGAGAGCTACCCAGATATTTTGATGCATCGACAAGAATCACTTACTGACATCTAATAGCTTGTATAAAAGCAAGGAGGAGACATGGGGCTTTCCAAAATCATGATCCTGAAAAATATGCCTTCTGGAGTATCCCCAATACATGACTCTTAAGGAGTATCATTCTTCAGTCTTTCCTTCACAAGCTCAGACTTTTGTAAGGAGACCCCTGAAGCCAACTCAAGATCCCCCCACATAGAGAGGACCTATCCATCTGCATTCACTCATCTTAAAATATTCTTAAACAATGTGTTTCCCTTAGTGGTCTGTGTAGCACAGTATTATTTCCTTCTTCATGTGTTTCCTCTCTTTCCCTGGTGTATCTCTTTATTTGTTTATTGAATTATCCTTTGAACTTGCTTCTGCTTCTTTTCAGAGACCTCCAAATTATTCTTCCTATGCTAATCTTCACCTTTCTTTCAGGCCCCATATTGGCCTGTGCTGCCCTTTAATCCTACTGAGGCTTAACAACGATGAATTTACATTGCAAACTCTTCCAACTATTTCTAGTTTTCTACAGTAAAATTGTCCGTGCATTCTAAGATCGCAATCATGATTCCTCTGGGCGTTTTACATTCCCTCTGAGTCAGATGAGCAGAGGTCAAGAACATTTAGTATTGCCTCTTCCAACATTTCATTCCTCCCATGCCTTGCAAATCCAGCAGTGTTGTGATTCTCCTTTGTCTGAGATGGTCTGCTTTCAGATCTTTCCTCTTGCTCTTATCTACAGCTTTAGACCAGACCTTGGCTATTACTCAAGTGGCACCATGCACAACTGCTTCTACTTCTCCACACCCTTGCTAACAATCAGCACCCTCTCTTGATCTCTCCTGAGTTTCCATTGATTTAAGTCATTCAACCTTCATTCTCCTCTTATACTTCCTGTCATCTGAGTGCCATTTTCTTTTATGACTACAGTCTCTAAGGAGACTAGAAATAGGCCATAAACCATAGTTTTTGGCACTTTGGTAGTTCCTTCAGTCCAAGTACTTGGCAAACAATAATTTAAGCTTCAGCATGAATGTCCTGTCCACTTATGTCAAGTAGAGTTTGCTGTAACATGAACTAAGCTTCTGCTGTGGATATTTCAACCCTATGTGCTGTGACAGGAGCTGGCAGAAGCTATCTGTATCATTTAATATTTATCCTGCTGCATTGGCCAGAAGTCCCTGTTAGGACCCATCCATGAGGATTTTTTGCAAACTTGTGCTGATCTGAAGCCTGTAGAACTCAGAGTCTTCTAGTGATATCCAATGCTATAAGATGCTATAAAGCACGATAACAGATCCAGGGTGGGATGCACAGGTATAGGTGACTTTTAATTCACTGATCCCTAATTTTCATTTGCACGTGAGCAAGAATATTTAACAGGTAATGTCTCATCCAACATGGTACTTTGCTTTTGAAGATCACCTGTTTTAAGTCTTGATTCAGCCGAAAACAATGCATTATCAGCTTAAGGTAAGAGCTGCTGAATTTAGTAGCCTGGTAGGGATGAACCTGCTGCAATTTCATGTCCCCACGGTCCCCACATCTAGCACATGTACATTTGTATGTATATACATATATGAATATAAACATGTCCAGCCACACAGCTCAACACGGATGGAAAAGACAGCACACACACCAACAGAAATTATGTCAATGGCCTTACCTTCTCTGGATAAAGAGTGAAAGTCTACTATTGGAAATTATACACATATATTTATATGCATATGTACTGGCCTTAGGCACTCAGTCTGCCCAGTAGCTGCCGCAGTCTCACAGCTGCCTCATGCACAGACACATGTATGGTAGCTGGCCCAGACCCATGTCCTTACCAGCAGCTGACCACCAGACCTGAGGGTCTGCCCTGTAGCCAGCTTGGATTCTCAGTTCCCTCCAGTAGCCCATTTGCAGATGCCTTGTTCTCCCCAGTTCCTGGCCCAGCATTATGACCACTCCAACACTTGTCTCCTGAGCCTCTCCTCCCTTTCTCTGACTTTAGTCTTTCCCTTAAACATGACGTATGACTCTCACAACCCTGAAGTGTTTTTCCCTTGGCACCTCATGAGTCCCATACACTGTGGGCAGCAATTTCCCTCGGTCTGCAAGAAGGCCCTGTGTCTCCTCTCTTGGGAGTTTCACAGCAGGACCTTGAGTTTCATGGCAGGAACATGGGCTGATCCTTCTCCTTTGATAATCCTGGGAGTAGCAAACAGAGTCAGGGTTGACAGATGGGGGTCCCGAGGCTCCTTCAACTGTGGTGGTTCATCTGGTCCTCTGAGATTACAAAGATGAGCTTTTAATTGCACAGCCTAAAAAAGATGAATGTGAGAAGCATGTTGGTCACTGGTAGACCATGCAGAAGTTCATGGGGGATGGACAGACAGTAGGAAAAACCTATCTATGTGGGACAGTTTAACACAACTGGGACTTCAAGGTTGTCCTTGGAAGCCAGGCTCTGGGTACAATTCAAGCCAACACTCTCCTCGCCCTGCTGTCAGTGGTGCCAACCTCCATTGCATGTCTGACAATTGCATTCATGCAAATGAGATTTCTGCACATAAAACAAACTGAGCCAGAGATCCTCACTGTTGATAAAAACCCCAAACAAAGCAACAAATCAAGGGAAAGAATTGTTTGGAACGTCTAAAATGCAGGGTCTTAGTCTTCTCTTGAAACTAAAATTTCCAGCCGTGAAAAAATCCAACAGAAACAGAAAAATTCCTCTAACCTTTGCAAAAATATGTTCACTTTTGCCAGTAAAAGCCATTCCTTCACAACACCATTTGGATAATTTGCCTCTACATCTTGTTCATCTGTCACCTCATAGGCTTCAGATTTTTTTGTGTTTTCATCACTGGTCTGTATATAAGAAAATGAGTGGGGGGAGAAAAAGGAGGCACGGATTTTGGCAGGAATCCCTGCCTGGAATGAATATAAAACTTTGTTTTATTTAAGTGATCTGGTTGTGTGTGTGTGTGAGAGAGAGAGAGAGAGAGGAGAGAGAGAGAAAGAAAACAAATAAAGATAGTTTTTTTAAAAGTGAGTGTGAAAGAAATTCCCCAGAGAGTCAAATAAAGGACTTTTTTATTGCTAATAACACATGTTCTGGCATGAGCTTTGCACGTTGTTAACCCACCTTGAAACCAGTGAGTTTAGCTGTTGTTGGTTTGGGTTTGTTGAGTTTTTTCACATCTTTCTTCTGGCTTTTGAATTGTTGCAGTAAGGGGAAAAAAAATATTTAGGAAAAAAAACTAAGACACACACACAACCAAAACCCATCTCCCTTCTTGCTGTTTATTTGGAAACCCTGAATGATGAGGGGTGATTTAATTCCTTCCCCTCATTATAATACTATATCTCCCTGATGGACTGGGGTGGCTTTATGCCGGCTGATGCATGTACATTTGGGCTAGACGAATAGAATGGATGGTTTCAGCAGCTGACATCTTGGTGGTTGCCGTTCGCTTGACCTGGGTGGATCTGATGTCAAAGAGCAACGCAGAATGGAATTTTATGAAAGAGGGGAATAAAATTGCAAAGGAAATAGAAAGGAAAGGTCAAACGCATTCTGGAATTAACTATGCTCCCCACTCATGTCTACCAGCAGATAGTACTTAGTGTGCCGACTTGAGACAGGAGTGTACATAAGCCTACAATTTGAACATGCCCAGGGCCAAGGAAGGACCAGAGCGCGTGACTAAAGGTTTTCCTCAATCTGGTCCAAATGCTTGTGACTTATTTCAAGCCAGGTGTTGTGGGATGTGATCATGTAGTCCCTGTATGGGAGTGCAGTCAGCTGAAAGCCCTCACGTGCAGCCCAAATGGACCTCCAATATTAAAAAAAGGACGTGTTGTGGTTTGGGCCTGGTTGGCAGCCAACCACAACGCAGCAGCTCTCTCTCCCATCCCCTCCGGCAATGAGAAGGGACAGAGAGCCAGGCTTAGGGTCCGAGATAGGACTGGGATGGGGAGAAAATTCCCCTTTATGGTCACGAGCAAAAGGCAGACTCATTAGGGGAAGAAAAAAAAGAACATACATTTATTACAGACACTAACAACACATAACAGAGTAGGACAGTGAGAAGCATTGCCACATCTTGAGAACACCTTCCCCCCACCCCTCCCTTCTTCCCGGGCTCAGCTCTGCTCCCGATATCTCTACCTCCTCCCCTAGTGGCACAGGGGCAGGGAATGGGGGGTGCAGTCAGCACTGCCACTTCCCTTATCTTTGGTGAGGGGAGTGTCTGGAACTTGTTCCTCCTGCTCCATCGTGGTCCCCCTCTCACAGGAGACAGTCCTCCACAAACTTTCTCCGACATGAGTCCCTCCCACAGGCCGCAGCGTTCCCCACACTGCTCCATCATGGGTCACTAACTTCCTCCGACTGGATTCCCTCCCACGGCTGCAGCCCTTCCCAAGCTGCTCCGGCGTGGGACTCCCCCACATGCTGCAATCCTCCCAGCTGAATTATAGCAGCGGGGCTACCTTTTCCCATGAGACCCCAGCCTTCTTAGGTCACAGAACCTTGATCATCGAGCAGGAGCCACAGGCCATAAATCAGTGTCTGCTCCACCGTAGATCTCCATGGGTGGCGGGGGGGGCCGCCCTGCCATCTCACCACAGGATACAGGGGGGTCTCTGCTCCAGCACACCTCCCCCCTCCTTTCTGCCTCCGTTCCTCCACTGACCTTGGTGTTCATGCAGCTGCAGCAACTCCTCCTCACAAGTCCCACTGCACGTCACCACGTCCCTTCTTAAATACGTTATCACAGAGGCGCAGCTAATTGGTTCAATTTTCCAAACAGAAGTGGAGCTGACTTGGAGCTGGGGGAGCTTCGAGAAGCTTCTCACAGGGGGCCGCCCCGATAGCCCCCTCCCCTGCCACCAAAAAACTCCACCATTCACTCAACCCAGGACAGGACATCATTAAAATTCCACCTCCCTCCTCATGGTATGATTTTCAGCTTTATGGTTCTGAAAAGTGATTCTCTGTGCAGATTGATGGATAAATGATAAAAAAAGTTTCTTGTATTAGTGTTCCCCACTTTTTTAAAGTGCAGTCTTTAAACAGGACATTACCAGTCCCTTCCCACAACAGAGATAAGTCAGGTCTTCATCCAAAGCAGTCTTCACCAAGTCCCTCTGCACCTCCCAGAGCATAGTCAGGCTGAAAATCTGGCAATCACTCCCATCTTCCTTTCTTTTCTGACACACTGGGAGCATGACATCTGTGCTTCTTACCAGGTCTCAAATCCAGCTCCCAGCCCACTCTGCTGTCTGCTGACCATCTCCTTGTTGGACATACAGATGCCTCTATACATCTATAAGATCCTAGAGTGGGACCTGCTTGCATCCATCCTGAGAGCATCTCCTGCCTTGTTTTTTCCAGGACTGAACACATCAAACCTCACCCAGAAGGATGTGATCACCTCTGTCCCATCCCATGCTCTCTAGAGATGCTTGGAAGCAGGGTGAGTAGTGTGCCAGGCTGGGGACAGTGTCCTGGTTTGGACAAGACAAGGCTTTTTCTCGTGTCTTTGCCCATTTACCCAAAAGCTTACAAAAAGCCAGCCCAGGTGAGCTGTATAGCTGGTGGACTCCAGGAGCCTCGCATTCATTGCTTAGAGCAGGAAGGTTCAGATAAATATGCAAGAGGTTTCAGTGCTTTTCTGATCCATACCACTTCCCCCCAAGCCTTTTTGAGTTTTATCCTATACTACATCACATCCTTCAGCCCCACTTTTCCCAAGCCCACGGGGATTTCCCCAAGCAGGAGCTGCCAAACCAGGATGGTGTCTCTGTGATGATGACAAACATCTGGGAGAGCACTAAGGGAAGAGGCTGCCAAATTCTCTCTCTTGTGACTTGAGCGAGACTTGGCCTTCTCCCTACCATAACCCAGAGCTCTCTCTGGGCGGTGAGAGTAACTGCAGACATTCAGACAGAACCCTGTCCTCCCTTCCCCCAAAAGCTACCCAAACACTCAGCACAGCTGTCTGATTGAGGTTGAAATCACAGAAAATCTGAGCCCAGAGGTATCCAACTCTTGTACAGACCACTACTTAGGCTACATGAAGAACGTGCTGCCTAGAGGGTCCCCATCCAGAGATACTTTATCCCCAAGCTGCAGCTAAGAAGAAGAACCTGTCCCACCATGTCTCCCAACATTGCTGTCTCACATACTAGACGTGGAGTTACCATTGAATTTTAGGATATAGGAACACAAGACAGAAGGGAACTTCTCCCCAAGAAGGAAACGGAGAGGGAGATGGTCATCAGCCTCTCAACTCAGCTCTCTGTGTCACACATCATGAGGCCAAAGGGGACATACATGGTGTAGTCTCTCTCCCACTTTACACAATCAGGCTTTCTAACGTGGGAAGATCACAAAGAAGAGCACAGCACTCCTTTGTGCCAAGGGGAAGTCATGGGAGACAGAGTGGACCATAAGCAGTGACTATTTTCACTTTGATGGTCTTCGTTCTTGCATAGCTGTAAGACAGTTCTGCTCAGGGGACACTCCTGTCAGTTAGGACTTGTGTTGCATGTATTCGCGGATGCATTTTTGTGGATATCACCTTTTGCCCTCCCATCAAATACCATCCCATAAAGATACTAGGAACTACAAGCAAGCAGAAGAAGATTAAGATTTTAACCTGACCCACCACCAAACAGTTCAGTCCTTGAACTGAAGAAGGGACTTGGGTTAATTGGGTTGTTCCTCAGCCATTCATCTTCAATAATCCCTAACATGGAGGCTCATTCTGGGGCCTGAGTGATTACTTGTGGCATTTTGCCCATTGAGCTGTTTGCAAATGACTTTCTGGAGAGGAAGAAGTCAGAGACAAAAATCACTCTTTTCCATTGCTCATCAAGAAAAGCTGGACATGATCAGTGGAGAAACCTCTGCAGCATTTTGTCAGGCTGGCTGGGGCTCAGCAGCCCCAGTGGATGCAGCACAGCTACTGTCTTGCTATGCCTTCACTTTCTGCCTCCAGTCAAAGGCAGACAAAACACAGGGCTTCTCAAGCTGACAGACAGCCAAAGTGCTGCTTCTTCAACTGTTGGAAAATTCTCTTATTAAAGCGAAAGCCATAGGTTAACCTTAGAAATGGTTAAAGCACTTCCAAAACACTAATGTGCCCAGACCCAGGAGTTTAGTGTGGCTTTTTAAGAGGTATGGCACAGTCAATTCATTTTTGACCTGAGCTGCCTCAAAACTTTGCTTTTTTGAGGTCTGGAGATCACTGTTTTCTGCCTAAGCAATAGGAAATCACTATGTGTTTGAGGGAAATTCTCTACTTTGATGGATTCCTCAGCACAGCATCGTGCAAATTGTACAAATGGGCCACAGATCGTATTGTCAGCTGTCTAAGATAATGGCCATCCATGTCTCAGGATTAGTCCCTCCATACTAAACTACACCCTGAGTTTACAGCAGCAAACCAAGTTACCTTTCACCTTTCTGAGGTATTCATGTTGTTTTTCACCTCTCTCAACAGCAAAATTAAGTGTGGCAACTCAAGTCACATGTTTTAAGCCACAAATGGCTGCTGCAGTAATGCAACACCTTATCCATCATAACCATGCAACAGGGGACAACCCTAAGAGAGTTCTTTCTCACCATGACTTGCATCACTCAAGACAAGGCTTCTTCTCTTTGCAGTCAAGAGCATTAATTCATCACTGCCTGAACTAGAAGTTTTCCATTTGGTCCATAAATCGAAGTCAAAAATGTGACTTGTTCCTTTCTTAGGATCTCACATGTAGCTCTTCACTCTGATCCCACTGGAGTGGTAAGCATAATCCTCTTTTACTAGGGAGGAAAAGGTAAAGAAAACTAAACAAACTCTTGGAAATATTCTTGGGTGCTCAGTTCCTATTATTTCATTACAGAGGTGTCAAAACAAATGAAGCTTGCTGGTTATTTAGGTTCTTTGAAGTTCAAGTCATGTCATTGTGGGGACCTACATCTTAAGCTGACAGCTTTGAACATTTTTACTTTGTTGACACATCCACGGCCAAACATGGAACTGTCAGAGAGGGCAGGAGTTCTCAACTTCTGGCACCATGGTGCACAGATCTGAGTATCCTGCATCTATTCTCCAGCCAAAGCAGCTCACTCCTATCTCCCTCCCAGCTGTCCACCCTCTGCAGCAGGAATCACTTGCAAATCTGAGTCTTGCATCTGGCCTCACCCACCTGGCTGACACCGGTTGGACTGGAGCACTGACTCCCACACATGCTCTTACGGCTGGAGAGACAACTTTTCTAACCATCTCCAGTGAAGACATTGGTGAAAGCGAAACTGAATACAAAGCAGATGCTGATCATAACTGAATTCCCCCAGCTGATATTATCTCATCTCACAGCCAGTAGCTTTTATTTGTTGGTGATGCTCTGGTGTTCTTCTCTTATTCTTCCCTTTCCCTGTGGAGCCATAACCATGTTTTGTCCCTGTTTTTTCTTAGATGGAAGCCAGTTACCTGACTTCAGACACAAAATACGTATTTCCAGCCTCACCTTTCCCCTTTCCTGCCTCTTGCTTGCAGTGATCCTCCAGTGGTTTGGCTACTACATTTTCTGATCTCCTTACACCACGGCAGCAACAATGACACTCCTACCACTAACACAGCCACCGTGAAAAAAATGAACAAGTGTCTGAAGGACAGTAGTGCAGAACTTTACAAACTCATGTTGCAAAACCAGGGGAAATTCGGGGTGTTATATCAGTGACTTAATGTCTTTAAGGTCAATATGGCACATTTTTTAAGGCTACTTACCTGTGCACTTGAACTTTGGCTCTTTTCCTCTCTTCATGTCTCCCAGGTACAGATATCACCTCATAAACATCTCATACCACCACAAGATTTCTTGTCATATATCAAAACATCCAGAAGACACGTGTGACCTCACACCTCGATTTCTGCAGGGACATTCATGCAAACAAATTTTTGTGCAGACCAAAACAGGCTTCAGGATAGCACTTAATGAAGTGCACCAGATATACCATCTCAAAAGTAACCCACCAGAACATCTTGTTATATTGCTCAGCTAATTTCCTGGGCTCTGGTTCCTTGGAATTAGCTGCTGAGATGCTAGGAGTTTCCTAGCTGAAGTTTGGCAGCTGGAAACCCATCACTTGTGTCTACAGTGAATCCAATCATCTCAAAACTTGAGCTTTTCCGGTGTGCTTTCAAGACAGACCTGGTTTCAAAAGTTGTGATACCATTCTTTGGTCCAGACCTGAGATGTCCCTTCTAATATAAAGAGGGAGGGAAATATCTTTGTTCTCCCCAACTAGTGGGTTGGTGAGATCTTTGGGATTTTGGACACCTTTGGGAACTCTGGAGTTCTTCTGGCTAAAGTCCACGTACTCTTCCATGGAGCAACCTACCCATGCAATTCAGGGTAGGGTATGGCATGATGAAGAAGAGGAAGTTCAATAGGATGAGTCCTACACTTCAGCAAGTGGCCTTCTGGACCAGTTCAGGATGTGGATGGGAAAGATCTGTATTATGGGCGGAGCAAAGGATGCCTCAGAGCCCATGGGCACTGCATTCTACCAGCTTGATTATATAAGGTGATAGTAGAGACTGGGATTAAAGGCCTGGGTTGAAAATCTTTGTCAGGAATCCAATAATAATTTGGAGGGAATGGAAAGAGACATTTCCAGCCAGAGGTTTGTACAGGGAAACTAAGGCCCAAGATACTCCTGTGTGGGGCAAAGGGTACATCTTCTTCTGTCAGTATTAACAACTGATTAATTTATTGAATGTTGAAGACATCCCACTTGACTTTGGACTTTACTTTGTCTTATCTGCAAATTCAGTGCCTGCTAGAGGGGCATTTTTGTCTAACAGGGTTGCTACAATGGGGATCACATCTTACATGTGATGGCCAGAGGTGTTGATTGAAGAGACACAGCAAGAAGTCAGTGCCAGGAGGTTACCTGCGTCTGACACTGTCCAGCCAAGGCTCGTGCTCAAAATTTCACCTTCATCTACCAGACCTTTGCACATTCAAAAATTACTGATGACTTGCCATTTTTGCAATTGATTTGCTGATGATTTTCTCTCACTTCAACCAACAAGAACAAATGATGAGAGGAACCAAGTTCAGCCTGGATATGTATGGTCCTTCACCTGCTTCCACAAGAGGTGAACTTGTCCCCCAGGAATTAAAATGTGCAGAGGAGGCCAGCTGGTGAAATCTGAAAAGCTCCCTAGAGAACTCCTCCTGCCTGTCTAAGATTCTTTTTTTTTGCCTTGTTTTTGTCATTAAAGGTGCAGTCTCACCGCACACTTGCTCTCCCTTAGCTGAGCCTTTCCTCCAGAGCCACATTAAGCTGCTTTTGGACAATTCATCCCTGTGTTTTTTTATGTCTCTCCTTTCTCAGGCCGTAATACAGGAGAGGGGTGTGTGTGTGTGTGTGTGTGTAGGTATCCCATCAAAATATCCTCTGTCAAATGCACTTCACATGTAACTTCTCTGACACAAATCAGGGCTGGAGGAATGTCATTGGAGTCAATCCTTCTGTTTTGAAGGGAAAATCCAATAAATTCTCTGGCAGCTGGGCTTGGTCTTCAAGGATGATTTTTCTCCATCTTTGCCTGAAATATCAGACACTCTTCCAGCCCCATACAAGTCTAATAGAATTTCTTCCTTTTATATCTTCTTCTGTTCCTTTCATGTTTTCTTTTGAAGGAAAAGAGTAACAAACAAACAAACAAACAAAAATCCTTTGGAGTGTAATTGGTGGACCCAAATTATGTTATTTGGTCTGGAAGCCTATTGAAAACAAAAAAAAAAGTTCAAAAAGATAACAACTAAATTGGCATCAACTCTTGTAAATAGTTGGAACAAATGCAAAGCAAGGTTGGCAGAGACAGGCTCTTTGATGTTAGCTGAGGCTCTGTCCCACTGATGTGGTGTTATTTTTATTTTTCTTTTAAATAATATGTGAACAGACCACACAAGTACCATGAGGGCCAAAGGATGGCAGGGAATTAACTGCAAGTAACCAGCCAGGACCACTGGTTTACACACTCATCAGCCTTAGCTGTGCCCTGCAACACAGAAACATGACACTTGAGAACCAGCCATGAGCACTCCCAGACTATTAAAAGGGACAAAAAGAACGCCCTACCCTGCATGAAATACCTCATTCTTTAATTACAACATGACAAGAGAAGTGACATAAGCCTATTATTTGATTTTAAGGTCCTGTTCTCATCTATACCAGATGCATATTTTCTGAGACGATTGTTTGTTTCTATACTCAGCTTTGCCAGCTCTTTTTGTACCTGGAGTGCTCTTTCATTAGCAGTTTTAAGACTTCAATTTATCTGAGTTTTGAAACTTTTCAAAGGTCCAATCGCATGACAAATATGTTTTTCAAATAGATAACTCAGACTACCAACACAGAATAAATAATAAATAATAAATAATATTCCCTATGTCACTTTGCAATGCTTGTTTCACATTTTTCAGCTCACAAGGGGAATGCAGGCTGATCACCACCGGTTTTATGCTGGCTGGTTTCCAGTCACCTTCACTTTTATTTATATTCAATTTTTATGTTATTTTCTACAGTTTCTTGTAGGCTGGCTTAGTGAGGCCACAAACATAAGCTCTGAAATTGTGAACAGTGAAGAAAGAATCACTGATATACGTGAAAAAATAATAGGAATATTGTATATGCCTGATTTTCCTAGGGCTATAGTGACTTTAGTGTAGAATTCCCTTGACCCTTCAGGGAGCACATTACACCAGGGCTGCCCTGGAGTGCAGCAGTCTTGGGCTCCTCCAGCCACGGATGCTTTTCCCCATCCCCTCCTCACCGGTTCCCTGGGGCCACCACAACCACTTGTGACATTGCAGGGATCGATATTCCTGCAAAATAGCTCAGGAGGAGTTTTCATTTAAATTCAGTTTTGTTGCCTGAGCTGATGCAACACCCAGAATTGCTTGTTCTGGGGCAGGAGGTGGTGAGGTACCTTTTCCCCATGGCGGTGACAGCTTGTGTCAGCTCATCATGTTCATTGAAATGTGGCCTTAAAACCTTTCAGGATATGAAGGACTCTATTATCTTTACTCTGCAGGACAACACAGAGAAAGGATCAGGTGATGGTGACACCATGCAGACCTTTAAACACGAGTTCACAGGGCAGCCCTCAAAGTGATTCAAAACTTCTCATATGGGATTCATCCTGTTCTCCTGGGTTGTTTGAAGGAGGCAGGCAGCTGCTCAAGGATTCTTCTGGAGTTGCTGGGCAGAGAGACCCTTCCAGAGGGCCTTGGTTGGGATGACTGTCCAAGAGCTCATGTACTATATGTAAAGGAGAAATTAATCTGGTTTACCCGCAGATACAGTGCAATTATCCTAAAAAGGATTGCACCTGCCGTTATCCCAAAAAGTATCTTTTCCCCAAAAAATCAGCTCTGCCTATGAGTTTTCTACCTGAAGGAAAAAGATTATCAGGGGAATCCAGCAGAAATATGCCATAATAGTGACAATACATACATAAAAGTGTATAGAGAAACCACGACAATAAGAAATACTGTAACAAGTTTCCATAACCAGCAAGCCTGTGATGATTCATAACCATCAATTCCCTCCCTTGCCCCACTGCCCCCACAATTTGCAAAACCCCCAGTGGTCATTATTCACTGCAAACTACACAGCTGGATAAACTCAGTGATCAGACAGGTCTTTCCTATTTCTAATGGGAATCCTGCCTGAACTCTGGCCTGCCTGGGTAGCCCTGGGAGAAATTAGCTGATTAAAAATGTCCAAAGGGAGCTGCAAATGGGAAGAGTTTTATTATTCTAAAATGCATTTGGCAATGCACCGTGTTAGTGAGTTATCACAAGACACTGCAAGACCAGAATATTTCATTAAGGCATCTCCTTCCTCCAATTCATTGTCTGTCCCCAGTTTTATACACCCTGAGCCGGGGGGGGGGAGTGATGTTTCTCCAGTCAGTGTCCCCAGGAAGGTCAAACTGGGTTAACACAAAGACCTTGCTGATTTTCATCTCTAGGACGGCATTTGCCTTCCTTTTACCTCTAAGTACAGTGAGTTCGTTTTTATGTGTGCTGCCCCCTCTCTGCTCAGTCATTTTTCCTTTCAGTGTAAAGAATGCACTTAACTCCTAAAATATTAGAGCTAAGATCTGGTGTGCTTTGCTGGCAAGCGCCTTCACTGTCACTCCAGGGGAATTCATCATGGTGAAATTCATCTTACTTGCCTTTCCAGCCCCACGCCTGCAGACATCTCCATCTGAGCTGCATACCCCATGCTTTCCAGACGTTAGAGTCAAGAGAGGAAAACAGGCACTTCTGAGGTGCAATTCATCTCAGCCTCATGTAGACATTTCTATTAGGTCAGAACCATGCTCTGTTTCTCTTCACTGACTATAAAGGGAGCCTGGGGTGACTAGCTTGCATGGAGGCCTCTTTCATGTAGATGCCTATGTTAGGTGAGATTAATTTTGTCCTATAAGTCAGTTTGTGTAGATGTCAGGCACCCAGCTTTATTTCAGAGCTTGGATTTTGGAGCAGTACCTGCAATTTCTTTTTTCTTTTTCCCTCTCTTGCAGCAGCTGAAGAAGGGCTCTGACAGAGGTTAATCAGCCTGCTGTAATTTTGATAAACCTTGACAGCATCAGGCCCTATTGACATCTGCTTTGGCAACTCATCCCTAGTATTTTGCCCCACCCCTTGAAACATTCAAGATCAGGTTGGACAGGGCTCTGAGCAACCTGATCTAGTTGAAGATGTCCCTGTTCATTGCAGGGGGGTTGGACTAGATAACTTTTAAGGGTCCCTTACAACCCAGAATACTTAATTCCATGATTCTATAACTCACAGCAAGTGTAGGCGCTCTCCTGGGTCAAGGAAAATTTGTGTTGCAGATGACTCCTGCAGAAAGCTGCAGTGTCTCTCAAGCAATTCAGGCCATGCAAGGCAATGGGCAAAGTCTGCTTCGAATGTGTGCATGTTGGGGATTCGATGTCTGCTGTTGTTCATGATGTATCATCAGCTCGATAATGACAAGGCTCAAATGTTGGCAACCTGGACCACAAAGCTCTGCGTCTTTTAATGTAGCTCAAGTGGTCTGCAAAAACCAAATGGAAGAATAATAAGAAGACACAGACAGAGTGAAATCCATAGACACACAGCACTAAACCAAAACACCACCACGCTGCTAACGCAGATGTCAAAACAAAGCGTGAGCTCTGGGATTCATCTTTTGCCAGTTCAGTGCAAACAATTTGGCTCACGGAAATTAAGCGAGGAAGTCTAGCTTCAAACACATCAAGAGAATGAGTGGGAATGTGGAAGACATCCAGCTCTTTTGAACTTGGTTGATATTCAGAAAATGAGGGACTGATAGTCACTGGTTAGCTATGGAGGACAGCGGTGCCTCTCTCTCAGTGCTGCTCATCCAGCAGGTCTGTCTGGTGCAATAAAACATTTCATATTCTCTTGGTAGTGAAATAACAAATAAGGGAAGGACCATGAAAGGTTATTTAATATGAGCATATATGTCATCCTTATCTAGGTCTCTGATAAATGCATGCCTTCATGAACTGAGATGTAGGTCATGTAAAGCTGGTGGGGTGCACCAGTACCTCTGCTCAGGAGCCCTCAGCTTACACAGCCTCATGCAAGGAGACATGTTTAGACCCAGCTGATGCTTCTAGCTACCTAGAAGCCTCATGGTTTTAGGAACATATAGCCAAATCCAAGCTGATACATCCAGTGGGACTTGATATTTAAGGTTTGGTTCCACTTTAACTGGGCTAGTTTCTGGCTCACAACTGACAATATTTATCCAGTCCAGAGGATCTGCAGATCCAGTTTGTATCAGCATGCCAAAACCCACGTGCCAGTTGGTGCATCTGTACTTCCTCTGAGCCAGACACTTGTCCATTAGGTGCCTGGCCTGAAGTTGAACTCAAAAGGAGCATTTGCACTGAATCTTGAGGTTTCTAGTTTCAGGCCTGACCAAGGACAGCAACAAAACCCATCTATTTCTAGGCAGTCACCCCCAAAATTGAGCATGCCTAACTTTGTGCATCATAAAAACTGGGAAAAGCTCTCAAGGTGAGATTTTACCAACTGGAGAGCATGCAGCCATGTAGCACACTCAGCACAGATGGCTTCCTGAGCCAAAAAGACTCCCACTGAAACAAACCTGCTGCACGCCATCACTGGCTCTGCACAGAGGCAAAACAAGTGCCCCAGGATGGTGTTTTCATCTGCTAACTGCAATCAGGTATTGCTCACCCAAGGTCAGCCACAGAATATTTCCTACAGTGATGTAGAGTATCCTGCACAGATGATAGTCTGAAGAGTTATGACTGAGGACCACATCAGCTAAAGACATATCCCAGAACCAGTTTGCATTCAAGTGATCCTGCCACAATTGTTCCATGGCAGCTCAGATAACAGTTCACCTCCTTTTTCTGTAGCAGAAAGTCCTTAGTTGCCAGTGAAGCTGTGGGATAGATCTTTCATCAATTCAGATCCACTGGTTGCAATTTGATCAGTTTGATCTAGGGCTCCAGAGTAAAAAAACCTTCTGGGTAGAGATTTGTTGGATATTACCTCTCTTTTTCCATTACTTTTCACTCCTCAGTCTTCCTGCCCTTTCATTTTTTCATGTTTTTCTTCTGGATCTTCCCCCTTGTCAGAGAACGCAAGTGTCTCCCAGTATAGTCATTACAACTTCACTTCAGGAAAAATCTTCTAGAGGAATTGCAAAGATAAATGATACCAGTAGGAAGGCCCCAGCTGTTGCAATTGAACTTAGCTGTGTCACTGCATTTCTGTAGTTCCCTGATTGTTTTCACAGGGATCCACCAAGGCCGATCTGAATGAAAGGAAGAACTTGGTTAGGAGACAAGCAGGATTTGGAGATGACATAACATCAGCCTAGTTGGTAATGTGTAGCAGATATCCTGCCATATGGTCAAGAGAATTGTCGTGTACTACAGACTGACAGAACAGCTTATTTTGTCTCTCTTCTGGCCACCTTTCTGCATGGTGATTACAAAACACAGTCCTTGTTCTAATAGTTATCATGGACATGGACGGTTGGGTTCATTCCACCCAACTTCAACTATGTACTGTGGAAATAGTCACCCAAGGCTGTTGCTAATGTTAGTAGAGAGAAGAGAACACACTCAGGGTTGGTCGTTGGATCAGTTCTTAAAGTCTACACTGATATGAGCTGATATGGAGACCAGCCAGCACTTCTATCCCATGAATTGTCTGGCCTATTTTAGACTTCTGCTTCAGGAGAAGATAAGCTTCATTTAATAATTGATTGTTTGTCTCAGTTGTCTATAAAGAAACCAGATCAAGGGTAGGAACCTGTATTTATTCATCTTTGTCATCCCATCTTAAGTACAGAGGCTCAGGAGCATGCAGCTCTTGTTTATCCATGGAAAACTACCAGACAATTTAAGGCTCTTTCCACATAGAAGGAATCCTGTCAAGGAATGAAAGATAAACTTGGGGGGATCCAGCTAGAGGAAATGGCCCAGGGGATCTTGTTGCGTCTTTCCTCTTGGGAATAATTTTTAATCTTGTTTCCAGAAGTCTACAGTGTTTGCCTCTGGTATTGGCAGACACATCCCTGGAGAAGCTCAGAGTGATTTTAGTCCATTGGTTAGTCAATGATGTAGTTCAACTCCAAACAGATCGTGTTGGCTCTTCTACCCAGGACTTCAGCAGCTGTGACAGTAAAATGAAATTAACTCATTAAGGTGGCAATTGTCTAGAACTCAATCTCCTCTCCCAGTAGTATAAGGTCAACTGCAAGGGTGTCCAATCAACCACTGACAAGTAAACCCCATGTGGATAGAAAGTTCTCTGAGGAAGTCAGGAATATGAGAAAAAGCTTGAAATGATGCTAGCATAGTCCAGTGATTAAAGAGCCAATCTGGCTTCTGTATCAGACTTCTGGTGTGACCCTTACAGAATTTAACTTATACACCTGTTTCTTAGTTCCCTCTTTGAAAAGCGGAGGGAATTCTGTCTAGGCAATTACAGGTTCTTCAGGACAAGGACTGTCTTCCTACCTAAGCAAGTTCGGGACTTAGCACCACAGAGCCTTGATCTCAGTTCATGTTTCTAAGCAAAGTGGCATGCAAAAATCCAGAACTTACATACCCAGGAAGCATAACTGTTGAGAAATACCTCAAGTCAAAGTTACAGCAACCAACTCTTGCTTCAGATGTTAAAAACACAAATTGCACACTGCTGTCAGACCTCAGTGCAAGACACAAGTAAAGCAGAGGAAAGGAAAACCTGTGAAAACCTGTACTGTAAAACCTTTTTTTTTTTTTTAAAAAAAAAATTTCTTTGTTTATTCACCATTGGCTTGTAAACCATTAAGGCATGTAGTAAAAGATGCATTATCTTTCCTCTAGGCTCTTGGATACCACCATTGGATTTGCAAGCTGGGTTAAAAGCAATGAAAACAGCATATTTCCCTTGTCACTGTGGTGGTTTCTCTTCTCACTGGATGTAATGACAGTAAGCTGAGTTTAAGTCCATAACCATTAGCCGAATACTCCTTGATGCTACAGAAGAAATCAATATTGCAACAAGAAGCTGGCTGTCCTGGTGCTGAAAATGCACAGACCCAGATGGAACAACCACTGTCAGAGAATCTGTTTCAAGAGAAGCAGTTGCACATGTAGATTTAGGACCAGATCTACACGAATGGACCAATGCCTTTTCACTTCACTGTTGGGATGGTTCAGCCACTGAAGTCAATAATTATCTTAACCATGAAGAAGATGCCTTTTTTTACCATGTAACAGATTCTGTACCAACTCAGTGCCCAGTCCACAACCTTACAATCAAAGAAACAAAAAGGATAGAAAGACTTCATTGGCTTGGTTCTTTAACCTAAACTCAGGTCAGTGCCTTGTATTCTGTCAGATGTCTTTCAAACCTTGTATTACAAGTTCTGACCAAGAGGTTACATCTACTCCAGGCAAGTCAGTTATTATCCTCATAGCAGTAGGTGCTTGGATCAGCTCTAGTGAGTGAATTTGTGGGTGTTTGCAAATTGAGCTCTCAAGAAGAACAAAGATGTTACCAACAATATGAAATCTCCAATACTTGTCATTGTGGCATGACAGGCACATTTGGACAACCTACAGCTGCATGGTATGATAGCTATTTGTCAGCTGCAGAGGAAATAAAAATTCTCATTGTGACAAGATAACTGTGTCTAGATGGATATGTCCTCCTCTTCTGTTTACCTACTCTCTTATTTACTTCCCTTTGGTAAACCATCTTGTAATCCTTTTGAGATGAAGACTGCCTTTAGCAGGAGTCTGTGCAAGGCTCAGCCTATTTGTAGTCATATCCCTGCTTTGGACAATTTGGTGCTACTGTGCCATAAATAATACACTCTTTATTGATAAACAGATAAGAAGTTCCCTAGGTCTCAGCCTGGACTTTATCCCAGTTCAGGAATTCTGTCACAGGTGAGCTCCCCTTCCAGTCACATATGGTCCTGCCAGCAACTCCTTCAGTTACTTACACATGAAAATAATATTAGGAAAACATTTACTGTAAGCTTTAGCTTAATTTAGTAGAATTTAGCAGCTGGAAATAACAAGGAGGAGCCAGCACCTTGCAAAAAGCCAGCACTGCACAGACCACCAGCAAGTGCTCCACAGACCTCAGTTTGGAAAGTGATGAGACAGATGGAAGTCATTATTTTGTTTTGAACAAAATACCATCTGGGGCCAACATTTGCTGTCTGTTACTTCTGAGTAAATCCAGAGAAACTCCATCGTGTTCCTTAATAATCAGTCCTGGGACCAATCTTATTAAATATTTTCCTTAATGATCTTGGCAGAAAAAAGTAGGCGCCTGGTCATGAGATCTGTTGATGACACAGACGTGAGTGACGGTATTGCTATTGCAGAGGAGGATAAGAATATGATATGAAGAGCTGGATGACCCTGAAGGAATGCTGAGTGAGAGAAATGGGTGAATTTTACCAATAAGAAAGAGTAAGAGAGTTAGAGATTGAAGTGGAAGCTCATTGGTTCAAGGTAACAGTAGAGGGAAAAGGACCTGAATTCGTCTATCTGAGCACAGTGACCTTAAAAAGAATAACTGCAATTGTAATGTATCTCAGGCAAGATGCTTCCAGTAGAGATAAGTGTTCATACCATTGCACAGAGAGCAGATGAGACATCTTCTAAACTGCTGTAAAGTGCTCGTCACCCAAATTCAAGCAAGATGAGTTCAAAGTTGAAGAAGTGCAAGGGGACCAGAGACTGCATGTCATGAACAGTGACTAAAGAGATTGTCTCATTCAGCTGAGGAAAACAAGTAGATTCATAAACTACATCTGTGCTAGTAAATTAAATGTCTCCAAGATGATTCTCTGACCGAGGTCCACCAGGAAGGAATAAATAATGTCCAGGGTAGTTATATCCATTCTGCTGACTGGGCAGTCCATGATCCATGCTGCCTTCAGGAACATCCTGAGCATTGCTTGAGAGCACCCCAGTTGGCACAAGCTGAAACTTTGTCACTGATGTTCCAAAAACTGAACTGTCATGACTGAGTGTTTCTGGCAGTGTTTACATCAGAAGAGAAACATCAACAAAGGAGAAAGAAAAATTCAAGCTTCAGGAAAAGTTGGAACAAAAAGAAACAGCTAATACAAAAACCTGAGCAAGTTTGAGGTAGAAATTAAAGATGGGGTGTTTCTCCCCTTGTATTTAGGTGTACATGTCTGTACACATCTGCACTGGAGAGAAGGGAACCCACACACGGGGTGACCATTTCACTCTGAGATGGTGTCTAGCCTACACCATCAAGACCATTGCCTTCTGGAGCTGCATACTTCTGTCCTTTGGTACCAAGTGCCACAAGTGAGACTTATACATCTCATTTATAGATGTCTGTGATAGGGGAAATGAATCCCATCTAGAAGTTTTCCAAATACCCAGGGAGCAAATTCTGAAGCAGACTTTCAAGGAATTCAGGGAGCACATGCAGTCATTTTCTAACATTTGCCTCCTAGAAGAGGGCTATGTATCAACACCTAAGCAAGATAGTGTCTGAGACTGAGGAAGAGATTCCCAACCAATGGAAATTGTTGTAATCTTTGGAGCTACATTGATTTACAAAAGCAATGACCTTGTTCATCACTGTTTCTGTGAACACAAACAGCAGGTTGCTTTTTTTCAGAACACATCATCTTGTACTTGAGTGTGACTTTCTCCATTTACACTGGGAATACTCTATTGATTTTAGCAAAACTGTTAGTTACATTTATAGCAAAAGAATCAGATGTCAAAATTATAATATTGAACTCCAAAGCATATTCTTCTTTTTAAAAACTCCTCACCCAGTTAATATGTGACAAAAGGGAGATCTGCCTCTAGTCCATGAACATCCTTTAACGTTTATAATGTTGTCGATTTTTACACCTTACTTGCTTGCACAGCACAGATGGTGTGTCCCTCTGAAACACAGCTCTGCTGCTGCTGCTACAGCTGACCACAGGTCTGAGCAGCCAACCAGATGGATGGGCAGAGGAGAAATGACAATTTGTGCATTTATGAGCCACTCAACTGGCTCAGCTGTCTGCCCCAGACATGAAACTTGCTTTTTTTCTAGGCAGTTTCTGTCATGGATCAGAGAGCTACTGGGACTGTAAAGATATTGAATGACCTCAGTAAGATATTGAATGACCTCATTACTCTCAGTATCTTTTCAGATGACACCAAGATGAGCGGGAGTGTTGATCTGCTTGAGGGTAGGAAGGCTCCACAGAAGGATCTGAACAGGCCAGATCAATGGGCTGAGACCAATTGTATGAGGTTCAACAAGGCTCAGTGCTGGGTCCTGTGCTTGGGTCACAACAACCCCACACAACACGACAGGCTTGGGGCAGAGAGGCTGGAAAACTGCCTGGAGGAAAAGGACCTGAGGGTGTTGGTCAACAGCTGGCTGAATATGAGCCAGCCATGTGCCCAGGTGGCCAAGGAGGCCAACAGCATCCTGGCTTGTGTCAGCAAGTGTGGCCAGCAGGACTAGGGAAGAGATCGTCCCCCCATACTTTAAACTGGTGAAGCTGCACCTCGAATACTGGGCTCAGTTTTGGGTCCCTCACTCCAAGGCATTCATTGAGGTGCTGGAGCATGTCCAGAGAAGGGCAACGGAGCTGGGGAAGGGTCTGGAGCACAAGTGCTGTGAGGAGCGGCTGAGGGAACTGGGGGGGTTCAGCCTGGAGAAGAGGAGGCTGAGGGGAGACCTGATCGCTCTCTGCATCGACCTGAAAGGAGGTTGGGGCGAGGTGGGTGTCGGTCTCTTCTTCCGTGTAACAAATGATAGGACAAGAAGGAATGGTCTCAAGTTGCACCAGGGGAGGTTTAGATTGGATATTAGGGAAAATGTCTTCCACAAAAGGGTTGTCAAGTATTGGGACAGGCTGCCCCAGGAAGTGGCTGAGTCACCATCCCTGGAGATATTTAAAAGACTTGTAGACGTGGTGCTTAGGGACATGTTTTAATGGTGGACTTGGAAGTGTTGGGTTAATGGTTGAACTCAATGATCTTAAAGATCATTTCCAACCTATATGATTCTATGGTTCTATGACCTTCTCAGCTGGGACATGTGAGCCACTGGTTAATTGAATTTTTACTTCCTCTTGCAGGTTGTGTGGGGTGTTGGGTAAAATCACAACATGCACAGACAAGAGACTCAGACCAAGATATCCATGGAACACTGCCTCCTAAATCATAATTGCTTTGCAGCAGTAATTAAGTGCACAAGGAAGAATTAGGAAGCCACTGTAGTAGGTACTGCATAGACACACAAGCAACTTCTCCCGCCTATACATATATTTAAATATGGCTGCAGGGTTAACAGGCATGGCACACACACACAGATGTATGTGTATCCTTTGATCACCCTGCTTGCTTTTCTCAGAGCTATTCAGCCTCGTCTGCGCTCAGTTTAACTGTAGTCAAGCTCTGATGTCAAACACCTAAAACCATTGCCTTACAAGACTGAGGGAAGCAACAACATTAATAAATGTGCTGATTTACAAGCTGCACAGCACGATGGTTCTTCTTGTTTTCCAGTGCTGTTTCCTCCTCATTTCAGCCTTGCAACATCTTGCATTTTAGACTATCCTTTAGCTTGATTCAGCAGACTGACTTTTTTTTGCAAGTGTTCTCAGTTTATAAATGGTGGATGGGGGAGAGAAAAAAGACAACAATTACGATGATTAGCACGTGCACCATGTACCCCAGCATGGGAAACAGAAGCCATGGTGTGTTCAGTGGTGCAATTTCTTAGTGCAACATGTGCTTCATCTGTCTCTTTCTGCACTACAGTTTCTTTCTTCTACTCACTCCTCTGTGCTTTGTTGATTTGGAGGTTTGTTTTTCTCTTGCTTTCCTGCTAACATTGCTTGAGAGGTAGGGTTTGAGCTCTACTGCTCCTAGGCAGTCCTACCACATGGACCAATGTCATCATTTTGCTTTGAGGTAATACACCCATATGCCTGAAGACAATCAGCTTCATTTTGAGCTCTGAAGCTGATCCACAGAATGACTTCTGTGGGGCAAAGGGCACCAGAGCTAAAGTTACTTCTTTGCTGTCCTACATGTTAAGGTTTCTGCTTCCTCCAGGCTTCAAGAATTGCATAAATGGGACTTTGGAAAAGCTGATGGCCTTCATACTAAGGCAAGGTGGGATAAATCTCAGATTTGCAGATGCACAGAAGAGACTTTGAAAAGCCCCTGACAGCAATTCCCAAGACCTGTCTTGGTCCAGTCCTCAACTCTCAGATTTCCTACAATGAAATGAGAATTTTATAGATTCTGGATTCAGGTTTTCTAAACAATCTGCTAGCATGAGACTTCTCAAGCTGCTCTCCTCATCCCTTCAACTTTGGGAAGTCAGCAGGCCCCGAGGCTGTGAAAACAATAGTGTCTGGTTATGGGATAATTTACATGGCTGGATTACTCCAGACCTCTGGTCTGTGAATGCTGCAGGAGCCCCTGGTAGCTGAAAGCCTTTCCAAACCACCTGAGGACAGGACTGACACAGTGATGTTTAGGTATTTTGTTAGGGTGTCTTCAGGGATACTTTTGCACGACAAAGTGAAGGTTCAATGTGTTCAGATTTCCCACTAACACAAAATATCTCTTATCTCATGGTGTGCCAACTCAGCCTATCTGGAAATGAGATTTCTTTCTCTCATTTCCTGGGTCACCCTTCTTTTTATTTCATGTTCCCTATATAGAAAAACAAGTGAGAATCTGTGATTATCATTTACCAGAATTTGGACAACGCAGAAAGACTTGATACTTCCACTCCACCTTGAGAAAACTGCTTTCATATTTGGCTTCCCCAGCAGTGGAACACGAAGGCCAGTGCCAAGTTAATACATCATTGCCACCATATACAGCTGTTGACAAGCCCATAAGGCTGAGCTGAAGATTTCAAAGCCCTGGTCCTGGACCAAGACACTGTGCTGAGATTGTATAGTGCTGGCTAGACAGCTGGGGATGCAGTAAATGAGAATCATGACATAAGCCATTATCCAGTTCTCTCCAAAAGATTGCTGAGATATGGCTTTACCTCCTCCATCTCTAAGAATATTATTTCTGGTCTGTATTATAGATGGTGAGTCCCTATTTCAGGAGCCTGTTAGAAGCAGGTAGGCTGTTCTGTATTCCTGCAGTCCCAGTGGTCAGACTAACAGGAATGACCATGCTGAGGCAAGACTAAGTCATCTGGATAGTGTGCAGAAAGCTTGTTTACACTTGCCTAACATTTTGTCTGTTTGTAGCTCTTTCTGCACTCTCCAATCTCCAGTGCATAAATAAACAAACAAACAGATAGATAAATAGATAGATAGATGGATAGATAGATAGATAGATAGATAGATAGATAGATAGATAGATAGATAGATAGATAGATAGATAGATAGATAGATAGACAGACAGACAGATAGATAGATATATAAAACCACACCTCTGTAACATTAGAGTCTGGGCTAGACTCTAGAGTCAGTAGCAGCATCTCAGGACCTGACTGGAAAAACTTTTCTTCTCCTGTGGGATGTTATATGTTGCCCAATATATAGTCCAGCAGTTCTTCAGAAGCAGGTTCACATTTTCTGGTGCAAGCGCCCATGTCCAACACAAATATATTAAGTGGAAGAGGCAAGCAGATGAGTGCTAGAGGGCTGTTGTCTTCCTACGTGTTCATTTGGGCAGTTCGAACACATTTCCAAAAGCTACAGTCCCAGGGACATTTTTGACTCTGCAATAAAACATACTTGTTAAAGCAGGGAAAGAAAAAGCCATCTCAGAAATTAAACAGGTTGTTCTCCAGCACTTAGGGTGAGGGTCAGAGGCCACTAATACACCCCTCAGTCCAGGTGACACATCTCTTAGTCATCAGACTTGTCTGGAGACCAAAGCCTCAGCTTCTGAGCCACTCTGACATGGGGCCCAGGCCAGAAGCAACTGTGTGCAGAGCCACGATGGCTCAGGACATCTTCAGAAACCAATCCCCAGAAAAAGATCCTTGATACATCTGTCTGGGACTGTTCTACCTTTTTCTAATTGTCCATGGCTCCTGTACTGGCTGAGCTAGAGTTAATTTTCCCCACAGCAGCCCTCATCATGCTGTGCTGTGTATCGGTACCAAGAAAGATGTTGGTAACACCCCAATGTTTTGGCTACTGACGAGCACACAGCATCCAGGACATCTCTCCAACATCCCCCCCTCAGCAGTGGGCTGGGGGTGGGCAAGATCCTGGGAAGGGACATAGCCAGGACAGCTGACCCAAAGTGACCAAAGGGATATTCCATACCATATGACGTCTGCTCAGCAACAAATGCTAAGAGAAAGGAGGAGGCAAGGCTGGTATTTCTTATTACAACATTTGTCTTCTGGAGCAATTGCTACATGTACTGAAGCCCCACTTCCCAGGAAGCGGCTAGACATCACCTGCTGATGGGAAGTAGAGAATAAATCTTTCGGTTTCCTTTGCTTCCGTGCACAGCCTTTGCTTTTGCTTTGTTAAACTGTCTTTATCTTAACCCACAAGTTTTTTCTATCTTATTTTCTACCCTCCCTGTCCTGCTGAGGAGGGGAATGATAAAGTGGCTTGGTGGGCACCTGACATCCAGCCGAGGACAACCCACTACAGAGTGCTGGCCCTAAGCATAAAGAGCCCAAGCAACAGCTCGGAGGTTCATGTCTCTAGGGTCAAGGGAACCCTTCTATTCATCACATTACTACATATCAGCCATTCTGCAGAGACTACCCCATGGTTTCCCATGAACTTTGAACTAAGAGCATGACCAAATATCCATGCTGGAGCCACCAGCATATACAAGGATTTTGGAGGGTGGTGGTGTGCACTGGTGAAGGGAAGAAGATAGAGAAGCATGAAGTACAAGGACTAGATTTGGAAGGCAGTAATAGAGATAAGGAGGGGACAGAGGAGAGCTGGAGATAAGAGGTCAGATAGATCACTGAAAAGACATTTTAGGAGGGAAAAATAAAAAAAAAAAAAAAATATAATAATAAAAAAACAAACAAACAAACAAACAAACCACAACATAAAATGGGGGAACTTGCTTCTAAGTGTTGACTGAGGACTCTCAACCCAAAGGGCCGGCTGTGGGATAGATGTTTCCTAGCAGCATCCCATTTCCACAATCCACATGCTGCAACATTTATGACTCCACACTGAACAATCCAATAGCTAAAGCTGTTTGGCCCCATGAAATAAGCTAGGGACAATTTTCCAACTCTGAGCATGATTGGCACAACATGTTTCGTGTCCGTACAGCTGAATTTTCTTACCTTCTTTCTCAGCTAACTTGGTGCTGGGTCTCAACATGCCAGGCCTCTCTACTAATCCTGAAACTTATTGGCTTGAGAGTGATGGTCAGACTGCCTTCAATCTCCTTGCAAATCCACTGATTAATGAGATTTCCCTGGAGCTCGAAACCCCCTTCTCCCACATGGACATGGCCCTTCTGGACTGCCAGTGGAACTCTTCAGGTATGCATGATAGATACAACACATAAGATACCTGCCAAGGTAGCTTTTGCAAAGGGTTCCTGAAAACTCTGTGATTCTGGTTGCCTCCCCATTGACCTACAACACTTCACTCTTCACCACAGGACAAACAGACAGCAGCTCCTGTAAGCCAGGAAGACGGAGTCGCTCACCAGCCTTTGTGCTGTGCATTGAACATCTGGTTGTTGATAGGAGAATGAATAAGCTAGAGGGCTGATGTGAACCAGATTGTTTGCACTCCATCCAAAAATTCCTCTGCAAGCTCACAGTATTGACTTTTGGCTTATCTTTTGCACATAGACTCTCTGGGTACTTTCTGGGAAACCAGGAGAAATATGGATTTGCACCAGCTGAGAAGAGTGGTTTGTTTGTGCTATGCTTTCATCTTAACAGACAGGTTTGAGCTTGGTTAAGGACACACTCTTCCATGTCATTGAAGTGAGGAGAGGCACTCTCCCAAGCTCCAAAGCAAGAGGGACAAGAAGGGACGGGAAGGAAGGGCCTGTCAGAAGGACCCTGCTTCCTACAGGGGATGGGAGAAGTACCTCAAGAGCCGTGTATGAAGACCCAGCACATTTCTGCTGTTGTGTCTTGTTCACTGTGGCCAAGGGCTGGGATTCAGCATTTGCATCCGCCCTGTCTGCGGTTTCACTAGACCCTGAGGATTACTGCAGAGCAAAGTCTGGCCTCTAGAATGCTATTGAATCACGATCCCTCTCTGAAGGTGAGGTGGGTTTGTTTTTGAACACCTCTTTCTCAAAAACAAGTGAATAAAAGAAGTCCTGGCCCAGCAGGAGGGAATCCCAGGTCTGCAACACAGTCTCAATCTTGAAAAAAGTGGGCCAGAAATTCTGCACAAGCCCCTTGTGGAGGCAACCTCCTTTTCCTTTCCTTGATATCTTTTGACACTTTCAAATGATAAATTTGAGAATGGATACATTGTTTTTAAAAAATATTTTTAAATTTGTTTAAGCCCTGGCTGGGTGATGTTCAGCATTCACAAATATCTCTAACTAGGAAAGATGGGGTATCTCTTTCTTTAGCCAGCCTTTCTTGGCATGACCTACAAATGTCAGGAACTCTGGAATGACCACATGAGCCTCCTCCTAACTGAGGCATAAAGGGAAACAACTCTAGGAAAAATTCCATCATGGGCTGCTGAGTTTATCAACAACACTAGCTGTGTCATCTGAAGAGGGCAAGAGGCAGAGCCCATCTATCACATCACAGTCTGATCCTTGGTGCCCAGCACTGACACTCTTCTTGTTTCTGCTCTGTCTTACAAACAGCTGTAATTCCTTCCCTGGATATTAATGGTTGCTTATAATGACTTCTCAAGATGAAACCTTGGCCAGGGATCTCTATTATGTCCTACTCTGGCCCAAATAAACCAATAAAGGATTTTTATAGCAGGGAGAACAATATCTTCCCTTTAGCATTGCATAGTTAAGATATTGAGTAGACATGGCAAGAAATCATGAGGTTCCTTTGCAGCAAGGATGATTCAGGCTAGATATTAAGAAAAACTTGGTAGCAGATAGCAGGACTCTGGAATCAGCTGTCTGAAGTCTCTGTAATCTCCAACACTGCAGGTTGTTAAACACCATATTTTTAACTAGACATTTAAGATAAGTCTGTGCTGAGAATGTCACAGTTATAGTTGAACCTTTCTTGGTCCAGAAAGACAAGCCAAGTAATGGTTCAGGATGCCTTTCAGTTTTATTTCTCTATAGTTTCAGAAATTGTCTTTGGGGCTAGCACGTAGCCTTGACTTCTGCCATAAAAGAGCACATGAACATAGGCTGCTCTTTGGGGAAGTCTAGTTGAATTTGAGAGAATGAGAACTGTATTGTTTTCTGAAGAGCATTTCTAGGCTACCATCAAGACCAGATGTATCCTCTGTACAGACGGTCCTTATGCAAAATGAACCTTTTGCATGCAGCAGCCTCAGTGTTGGGCTCAAGGGTCATGGTTCTCACAAGCTTAGTGTGACAGTAGTTGCACTGCACAACCACAACAGCCATTTTCTCCCTTCCAATGCTGAGGAAATGGTAAGGGTGTACAACTTCAGATCCCAGCACAGAGAAAGAATTGAGGTCCTAGCATTATGTCCCACAAAGTCCCTTTGAAATTGCTAATGGAGGAGCCAGAAGGAAAGGAAAATCATTATGCTATAATTCAATGTATAAAAGAAGGCTACAGAGACTGAGAGACTTCTTGAGTCATCTGATCAAACCATTGCTGTCATAGGTACTCTGCCATATGTTCCCATTCACACCTTAAATGCTACTAAAAGGCTTTTCCAGAATTGCATTCCTCTAATGCTTCAAAGCCATCTGTTAATTTTTCCACTTCAAAAGTAGCCATGGCCCAATTTACATCCATTTATATTTGTGCCAAAAAAGACCTGAAACTTAAATACCTCCTCTCCCTCCTGCATCTTTATCATACTCAGCATAGGAAGCTCACTTCTCCCATCTACCCCATTTTAGGACTTCACTCTCCATACTATTTAAGAAACTAAGATTTGGTACCTAAAGCTAAAAAGAAAAACAAGTATGACTATAGGTCATTGTTGACAAAAACTGGCAGTAGCTGTTAGCATAATGTCATACAAAACTAGCTCATTTTCTTATTAGTATAATTATAAAAGTTCTGTTTCCTTCCTTCCTGTTCACACCCCCTCTTGAAGCCGAAAGCAAAGATTTCTGTAATTATTACTGCCAAGCCCAAACAACTCAAAAGAAATCAAATCTGGCGTACAAAATGTCTTCATTTACCATGTCTTTCAATGGCTTATTAAATATTTCACATACAAACACTCACACACACCCACACAGATTCTCACATAGGAATGCCTTTTTTAACATTATTTTATGAGTCTCCCCCGATGGCAAAAAATGAGTAAAGGAAGCTGGAAAATTCTTTTGGATCATGAGGTTGTGGAGACACAATCCAAGAAATAGAGATGTTGAAAGACTGAAAGATCTGTCAAGTCAAACTAAGGTGGCTCCTGGACATGTCACCTAATAACTTAAATTCATATTGCATTATATATCCTGAAGTGCTTTAGGACTTGGTCTGTGGTTGCTGATTTTCTTCTGCGATTCAGCTGGGGAAGAGGGCAGTAGCCAAGCTATGCTGGTAACACAGCAGTTTTCAGGAAGGAATGCAAGTACAGAGTGAAATTTAGTAAAAAAGCAACCCAACTTTGAGAAGGTAAATGGGGTAGGATTCATTTCACCTGTGTTCAGATGTCTGCAGAGTAGAAACCTCCATACCAGCTGGGTGCCCTGAGCTCTCATTTGAATTGAAGGAAAGAAATAGCTATGTGTAGCACAGAGAACATTTAATCTGTTTTAAATATCTACTTGAGATAAGATGAATCATACCCTGCAAGTACCTGCTTCTCTCCATTGACTGCAAAGAGTCCAAATAATTACTTGTAACATAAACATATAGGGTATGTATATGTATTTAATGTTTGCAAAGTGAATGCTTATGTCTGAGGCAGAAATCTAGGTTTCCACTCAAGTCAGTGGTGCAAAATTTGGTCACTACAGTCAATGGAGTTTTAAGGGGTAACCCAGCCAAGGAGGTACAGATTTTATAAATATTATTTAGTGTTTACTTAATTTACTGAATTTATTACTTCTCTTTATTCTTGATACAGGCTAGATCTACATTTACTGGCATAAAAGCCTGAATGCTCAACTGAGGGATGAATATCTACAGTGAGAACATTTGCAGTTATTTGAGATTAATTCTGTTGCTAAAGTTAGCTGAGATGGATCCCCACAATGAGATGGCATTTTTCCCTTAGGTCACGCCAACATTTACTACGCTCCATACCATGATTTAAGGATCAATCCTGGTCCACATGCTGATACCACCTCCTAACTCAGAAGAGGTAAAACTGGCATCTCCAGCAGTACAAACCCCTGGAGCATCACACTGAGTTGCCTTTGCTGTACTTCAGCAAAGATGTACTGCAGATGAGAAATAGTTCCAAGTTCTTATGGAGTTTCAAATTTCCTTGGAGATTTGATGTACTAAGACTGATGTTGGAAAATCTGGCCCCAGCAGAATGAGGGATGCTTAGAAAGTTCACAGGTTTTGGCAACAGACCTGATGGCCAGACAATGGCTTCAAATTATGGCAAAGCATCTTTACAGTATTAATTAACAGAGTCTCAGCTGAGACACGGTAACTGCCTGTCTGGTGGATGAATTATGAAGTGAAAAGCTTTGTTTTGGACTGCTGTGACTCAAGCCACTTCTACTTTGCATTGGGAAGGGCAAGCAACACACACAGACATGTCTGGATCTCATGACTGAAGCCTTTTGGCCATCCAGAGCTTGACTCAGGCAAGGCTTTGCAATAGTATCACTCCTACTTCTGGCTCCATCACCTCCACAGTCACTGGCTGGGCAGGCAGGCTCCTGAGTCACTTGAAACAACTGTGGTCAGACAGCTGGATTAAGCTGAATGCATCTTTTCCACTTCTAGACACTCTATGAAGTCCCATCTGAAAGTGTATTTGATGAGGAGCACGGCATGGAGCATGCATATCTCCAAGGCACAGATGCCAGAGGTTTGAACATCAGATTGGAGCTATTTCAGCACAAAGTCATAGGCCACAGGACATTCCTTCTTAAGCCATGGCTGTATTAGTCCATACTCATATTTTTCTTACAGAAAGCCAGAGAAAATGTTGTGCTAATCTGAAACTTTAGGTACAATTCATGGGGTTGATGGATTAGGCCTGACAAGCTAGCAGGTTTGATTGGGTCATGGAAATATCTGCTGAAAGCCACATGAGCACATTTGATTTGGCAATAATAATTAAAAAAAAAAAAAAAAAAAAAAAAAAAAAAGAAGAAAAAGAAACCCAAATATTTGCTGCATATAAACAGAAAAAGGTGCTTTGTTTTATACCCTAAGTGGGGTGTTGCAGTTTATAGCAGATAGACAGAAAACATATGTGATTCATCATGTAGATTATATTTATATTGCCTAATGCTCAGGTTTGCTTGGTTGGCATTAACAACAACTCGTGGCTTCCTTTCCTATAATGCTGGTTTACTTTTAATAAAATCTTGCGTTCACATCATCTCAGCCAAGCATTCTCCTGGGGTGGAGTCAAGGGCAAAGAAGGAAACCTCTGTGAAATTCATTTCAAATGCTCTCCCTCTTTTGTGCAGGGATTTTTTTTTTTCCCTGTTATAAATAAATAAATAAGTAAATGCAAGATGCTCACGGATTGTTTTTGACAAAAAAAAAAAAAAAAAGGTGGGCAAAAAAAGGCAGGCTGAGAAATGTTTGACTTGTTTTTCCAGAGCTGTCAGTCTGAGATGTGCCTGGCATGCCATAGTACTCATACTGAGAGCTGGCAATGACTGCCAGCATGTAAATTTTAGATCCAAAGTAGTTTTAAGATCACTAGAAAGAGCAACTTTGTCCATCTCTGTGGTGATAATGTTTGGGGTGTAGGTGGGACAACAATTGAGAGAGAATGGGGAAACGGACATGGATGAGAGGGGACTTTGAGGGAGCTGGACCCAAGTTTGTTTGTAGGCATTTGGGGCACATCACATGAGGATGATTATTCTTATTTGCCAGTCAAAGATAATCCTTTGGTGACAGCAGAAGTTCCTCAGTTGCAAATGTAAGGCTAGCAATGTGGCTACATGTGCTTCTTGGTAGAAATAAGGAGCCAGGTGGAGGAAAAGGCAGGGATCTCCTATATCACAGACTTCACATGTGTTGCAGGAATAAACTAGAAGGCATCAATCACAGAAGGGTATAGTGGAGCAGAGATGGATGAACATCAGGGCACAAAACAGTCATCATTCATGGGCTTACCACAGTCTGACAGTATTGGATGTGATGCCTTAGGAATTACTTGCAGATCCTCCTTTTGTGTTCCCGGCATTGGGTTTGGCTGGGGAAAGCAAAAACATGTAAGACAGTGTACTGTTACAAGGCTATCACAAAGAGACTGCTGGAACCAGTGTGTTGAGGTTCTGATTATACAGAGGTGAGCAGCTGGGTTCCAGTGCCTTGGTTAGACCTCATGGTACATCATGTGGCATTTTTGGAGGGCTGTTTTGAGCCCATTCTCAAAACCAGACTCATTGTCTTTACAAAATTCAGCTCTTGGCTCTGAATAACTCCTGAACAACTCAAAACATGCTGGTCTTCCAGCCTGGGAACCTGAAGTGCCCATAGAGAGTGAAAGGAAAACCCATGGAACCCTTTCAAAGTGTCTTAGTGTTGCCCTGAAAGGCCAAATCTTGAAAACCTTCCACCTCCAGATATTTTCATGGTATCAGAAAAGATAGGCATGGAGGAAATATCAAGTTTTGCTCTATCCAACCCACTGTACTAAGACAAGGTCAACTTTCCCTCATGCCAGGGTGCTGGTTAGCCAATACCAGTGGCCTGAGAATCACAGCCTTCCTCTTAGGATGATGAAGAATGATCATCCACAGGTGACAGGGGAAGATGGAGGTGTAGGAATATTAAGATATTTTTCCCAGAGATGTTCACTTATCCAAGGGTGGGGATGACAAGTCCTGGCATTCAGTGTCTCCTTACACCTGTGCTTCTCTCAAGTCAGGTATCAAAGTGTTTTTCCTGATTTGTTATCAAGGATTTCATTTGTGCCACTGGAAACAGTTAAATGAGTTTGTCTCCTATAACAAGACCTGGTCCATCACCCTCTTTCTCAGAGCCATGGGAAGCAAAAGCAAGTATCTTTAATCTCCCAAGCCCAATCAATCCCCATTTCTTCTCCTCCATTACACAGATGTCAAACCAGCTGTGGTAGGAGCAGAAAATGGGCTTTGTATTATGCCCAGCTGTTAGGAAAATCATGGAGTAGAAAGACCACATTTGGAATCTTTTTTCTTTTCAGTGCTGTCAGTCAGATGGAACAGCAGGTCCCTAAAATAGTTATGAATAACCATTAGTAGAATAAGACTTTGAAAATGTTCCTTGTTTATACATTCACTGGACGGTCTAAATCCTGGTAGAGCTTAGAAAAATCCACCGTTTTCACTAAGCTTTCAACTCTGCTTGGGCAAGATCTCTGCAGCACAGGATAATAAATAAATGTCATGCCACATGTATACACATTTTCTTCCAAGGCTGTTTTCAATTTCTCCTTTCAGGCATGTTTTGCCCTGATGGTTCCCTTTGCTGGCTGTATAAGAACCAGCTTCAGCACGCCTCTGAAAGCTTTCCAAACAGAAAGCTCATTCATGTCCTCAACTCTGAGATGAGTAACAGTCTGCAGCCATGTACCTTAGGAGCCATAAAGCAGAGTGGACTGGATCGGAAAAGCTCCTGTCCCACTTCCCACTGTGCTTTTTTTCATGGAAATAATATTCTGGAGGAGCACAAAGTTTGAAAGAAATGCCAGCAGAAAGACCCTGGAGAGTCAAGTCCTCACATCTCTGGATTCAGCAGCCTCGACCCCATCTTGTTATTTTTGCTATGGAGTCATTTCACTGCCCATATCACGAGCTGAGCCCACAGTGTGCTTGGGACCACTACCTGGAGATCTGGGCTCTCTCAAAAAGAGGGTACTCTAGTAATGTAACACATGCCGGAATTGCCCACCTCATCCACTTTCTTCTCATTGGTAGGATAGCTCTCAGAAAGGTTGCACAACCTTCACAGTCTTCCCACGCAGTCTGCTGCTGGCAGATGTGTCCTTCAGCTGGTCTTGGCCTTTGGTCCACGGCAGCAAACAGCTTAACAAAGACCTCAGGTCAGTGTGGTGCCCGTGCCCTCAGAACCTGCTGAAGCAGAAACTGAGACTACCCAACACCTCGCAGCAGATTAGTCCTAAAACCACCATTTCAAAACCCTTGAGAACACTTTCCTGCCATAGTCCATGTCAGACAGAAGTGGCACCCAGAGAACACACAAGGCAAAACGCTCAGGGGTGTTGAGCATACCCGTGATGCAGATGATTTCTGGACACGTTTTGCCTTCAGTCCAAGCATAGAGAGCCCTGTTGCCACCTTGCAGATAGCTCACGCTACCAAGCACAGTGGTCGCCCCAAAATGGCAGGCTCGATATTTCCTATGTGTGTTAGGGGAGTGATCAGAGGGAAGCTTGTTTGTCATAATTTGTTTTTGTCTTCTAATCTTGGCTGGGTTTCCCCTTAGAACAGTAAACTTTTGTCCACTTATTTATTTTTATTATTTTTTTTAAATGATATCATAGCTATAAAGCACTCTGGAGTGAATTTTGTCAGACCATTAATACACAGCATGGGTGGGTGAAGGCAGAGGCCACACTGCAGCATGCTCCCCCCACCCCAAGCATGGATTAATAGGGCCCATAAAACACACCCCGTTGTGTCTTCTGGCTTAATTGTCAAATGGTTTCCAGATTTAAATCCCTTAAAGAGAATCTTTTCGAGGATCTACGTTCATTAGGTAACATCAAAAGCAACAGTAAACATAGGAAATGGAGGCTGCCATTTCAAACTCACCGAGACATATATCATTGAGGAGTTTGCTAATGTTTTCTTTCATATTGGCCTAACCCATTTAAAAAACAGAAAAAGGGGGAAAAAAAAATACATATCAGACAGAAACTGAATATACCAAAAATTCGGTTTCTTTCCCCAACAGGATCTGCTCATGTTCTGATGGCCCTGCCTAGCTCCTCCCCACTTGTTGAATTATAAGTATGTTTGAGAAAGCAGAAAGGAAACTAGAACTTTGGGATTAAAATTTGTAAGGATGAAGAGCAATTTTGGATACCACAGAGTTTTGGGGTGCTCATCTTGAGGTAACTTGAAGATGCTTTAAACTTCACGTTATTAACTCCAGTGCCTTTGTCACATCTCAGGCAGGGCACTTGAAGATCCTACAAATCCCACAAATACTCTGTTTCATCTTGTTTCAAACTACTTTTTTTTTTTTTTTTTTCAATACAAGCCATAGCAGTGTGATTCAGTAACTTTCTTCAGTTGCCTCTTTTTTTCCCTCACTGCCTACTTCCGAGCTTCTTGTAGCTATTTTCATGGCATCTGGTACTGATCACAGGCAGAGACACAACAAACTTGCTGGAGCATGGCTTTGGTGTTGGGTGGTCTGGAATTAGATACCTCCTGCTCCTGCTCTCCGTGTCCTTTGGTACCAGTTCTGCTCAAGGCAGGCAGGCAGGCAGGCAGGCAGGCAGGCAGGCAGGCAGGCAGGCAGGCAGGAAGGCAGGAAGGCAGGAAGGCAGGCAGGCAGGCAGGCAGGAAGGCAGGAAGGCAGGAAGGCAGGAAGGAAGGAAGGAAGGAAGGAAGGAAGGAAGGAAGGAAGGAAGGAAGGAAGGAAGGAAGGAAGGAAGGAAGGAAGGAAGGAAGGAAGGAAGGAAGGAAGGAAGGAAGGAAGGAAGGAAGGAAGGAAGGAAGGAAGGAAGGAAGGAAGGAAGGAAGGAAGGAAGGAAGGAAGGAAGGAAGGAAGGAAGGAAGGAAGGAAGGAAGGAAGGAAGGAAGGAAGGAAGGAAGGAAGGAAGGAAGGAAGGAAGGAAGGAAGGACACAAATAGGTACTTCAAGACTATCTATGTCATTTTCAAATAGATGACTAAAATCGTGTACCGTCAGTTTGCTAATATAAGTGTATGAAAACATCCAGATGACTTGCACTCTGGAATTACCTCTTTGTCTTCATAGACAACAAAGAGAGTTTATTGTGAGTAGTTCAGACTGCAGACTATCCTCTACACACTGAAACTTAGATGTCATCAACGTTACCCTTAGGCCCTTCCCAAGCTCTTGCTGAGATCCATGGAAATTCCAAAAGAAGGCTGGGTAACAAGAAAACTTGTTGTACCTAAGTGCTCCATTTGTAAAATAAGGCTGATAACAGTTTCTTTCTCCCCTCCCCTGCATGTCGTGTCTATCAGTACTAGAGATCCTCCTTTTTTTTCAGGGTATAGTTCCTTGGATACCATGGCCTCAACTCTCATTCAGGTTACCAGCTTCTCTTCTAAGACCATTCCTTTGCAAAAACAATGATGATGGAAGATATGCCTTATAATTCATATTGACACCTTGGCCTGCCTTCATCCAGGTTCAAATCACAAAGGTGATTTGAATTAACAGTGAGTGAAAACAGTGTACTGTCTTTAAGCTCAAGCTATTGTTCATTGAGGAGCATTTGGAAACCTCTTTAACTGTTCCTACTAAGGAGGGTATGGTCTCATAAGCTGGAAAGAAGTGAGACTGTTTGGGACATAATCTTGTCTTCATAAAGGGATGCTGAGAGTACAACACCACGCAACTGGCTGTATCAAAACATCACACCAGTAATGCCAAAGTATCAAGATGCTTCTTTTGGAAAATGTTGCAAAGAGCATGTTTGTGATGAAGAAACTTCTGCAGAAGGTTTTTGCCGAATACTGTTGCTGCCCACCTGTGCTATAAGACACTCATCTCTTCAGTCCTGAGAGAGTAGTATATTTCTTGAGCATGAAATATTGTGTAGATTAGTGGGAAAGCCATGTCACAGAATCATAAAAAAAGAGGGTTGGAAGGATGAGGAGAGGTCACCAAGACCTTTTCTTTGCCTCAAGGCAGGGTCAGTTGTTCCTAATCCATTCCTGACAGATGTTTGTCTAATCTGTTTTTAAAGATTTCAAATGGTTCAAGAATCACAGCCTCCAAAGGCAATCTACACAAGTGCTAAACTGGCTCTACTGTTAGCAGCTTGCCTCTCAAGTTTAACAGAGCTCTCCCAGAGCTTCATTTAAGACGGTGACTTCATGCCTTGATTCCCTGAGGATATGGAGAAAAGCTTATTCCTTTCCTCTTTACAACCCTTTTTATGTAGTCAAAGACTGTTGAGGGGAACCCTGGATAATCAATCCCCTCTCACTGCATATTTGATGTCCACGCTCTTCACCAACCTCAGCTGTGCGAGGAGCTCCTGTGCATTCCTGTGGAGTTTATGTTCACTTACGGGATGGCTAAATTCAGTTCTTCCACTGTCTCAGTCCTGGCCTGTAACAGTGGCACAAAAGCTGTTAGGTCTCAGATCAGCAGCATGAGGGTGGCAGGGGAGCCTTGCTGCCTGAGGGCTTGTGACAATGGGGATATGTGAAAGGCTTGTGCAAATATACCTCCACAGGGGGTCCCTTCAGGGTGGTGATGTTTGCTCACAGATCTACATTGCCAGCCTATGACAGTGCTAACATCACCTTTACCCTCCCCAGAGACCGTGTTGACCCCAGTCAGTTTCGTGATTCCTGATCCTTGAAACTTTATTCTCACTTCTGAGCTGATGCCCCATGAAGACTGCCTTTGCCAGCTGCATCCCCAACATGATCAAGTTTTAACATGGCTCACATTATTTCCTGCATTATTTCCTGCCCACCACTGTTGCCCATCATCCTATATGGTTGCTCTAGATCTAAGCAACATCCACTGGGGACCTGTGTGGTCCAATGGATTTAGCTTCACCCAAGTGAGATATGTGTAGCTTACAAAAATGTGAGTTGTCTTCCAGGTAGGCTACCAAACCTGTTCAAAGTCTCCTCCACTGGAGAGTCTGGGTACTAGGCTGAGATGGTCTAAAGACCTGAAGGTTTGAAGAATGGCTGGTGGGCAGCAAAAGTAGATGCTCCCACAGTGCCCTCTTTCTCTTTCTACCCTCAACACTCAGCCCGGAGTAGCCATAATTGGACCCTCACAAAGCATCATCCTGCATCTATCATTTCATGCCTTGTACTGCTTCTCTGAGCATTTACAAAGTCTCTAGACAAAATTCCATCTCATCTGCCCATAGCCATAACTCCTTCTGTGATGAAAGACTGAGTTACCAGAACCTTGAGGAATGCCATTACATTTCATACTAGAAAAAGCAACCAAGCCTTGCTAGCAGGTCCCAAAGACAGATGATAATATACAAGAT
Organism: Tyto alba; assembly: GCF_018691265.1. Taxonomy (NCBI): domain Eukaryota; kingdom Metazoa; phylum Chordata; class Aves; order Strigiformes; family Tytonidae; genus Tyto; species Tyto alba. The sequence goes on along the minus strand of NW_024881282.1, from coordinate 3,355,309 downwards.
GGGTTGAGGCCAACAGCTGCTCTTATTCCTTCTCTCTGCAAGGGTAGTCAGAAGGAGATATTTCTGACAAATTATAGATGATTTACTGTAGCTGTGATCTTTCAGAGCAGCCATGAAGCATTGTCTCTCGGTGTTTCTCCCTCACTCCTCTCCTATCAAGAGTTTGGTAGCCTTTTGGTACCAGCCCACATTGACGGGTAGGCTTCCCTCCAACTCCCAGATTGTTCCGTTCAAAGGTCAGCAGGGAGTAGGAAGCACAGCAGAGGCCATATTCCTGTAATTTATTTGCATTTCAGCCCAGTTGCCACACTCTGTTTTCCTTCTCAGAGGAACTGGCAGCCCTCTCCGAGACCTCATCTTGTACTTGGGCATATAAAGTGGCTCCAGAACAGAAAATAAGAGCATGTTGTAACCAGGAAAGGTCACCATCACCTCCTAGATCATGTAGGCTTTAGCCTGCATCTTGCTTTAGCAGGAGTTAAAGCCTGTCCATTCTACCTTTGGTTATGTCTGCACTGCAACTCATCACTGTGCCTGGGACAAACTGAGAACAAAAGCTGGTGTTCTGCAAAGTGCTGGGAATGGGAAATTCATGGGGTCCTGGTATGAGAAAATAAGCCATGAGACCCAAATGCAAACCTGGGACAAAAAGACACTACTCAGCTAATCCAGTTTCTGAGACTCTTCTAGTAAAATTCAGTTTGCAGCTTGGTGCATGGAGATGAAACCATCTTGCTTTATTCACAGCAATTCGGGAAGGTTCACTACGAATAATATACAATGAAGATAACAAAGATTTCTGCCTCTCATGTGAGGACAAAGGCTGTGCCTGCACTTGTCTGTAAGACATCTGTGCTTCTTCTTGAGCTCATAGCTGAGAGAGGTAGTGCTTTCTGGTTACCTACTTTTATGGTCCAGCTGGTGCAACAGGTCAAGCATTCACTTGACAGGAAGAATGGAGGTGCCATGAGTGATTTTCTCAAAGCAAGTCGAAATGAGAAGGGAAACAAAGTCTTTGCATCATTCCATCATAACCACTTTCCTACTGCCATTGGTTTTCTTGTGCTTCCTCCTGGTTTGTAGTGGATGAAAGTTTTATTCCTGCTCTTACTGAAACCCAGGACATTCCCCTGGAGACCAAGCCATGGAGCAGGTTACAAGTGATTCTTTGTGCTGAATTGACACACCACCCTGTGCACCAAGACGTGGTACATGTGGTGCCTTGTGCTATAAGCAGCAAGAGCTCTACCCAACTGAGGAAGTGGCTATCATGCTAGTGAATGCTGTCCAAGAGCCCAGCCACTCTAGACCTTAAAGAGGACATAATTCATTAAGGGGCTGCTGGAGTCAACACCTATTTCTGTACCAGCTCATGAAGAATGTTGGAGAACATCTATGGGTATAGGAACACTTTCACCTGTGGTTTGGGATCTAACAGAGGCCAAGAACCATTCCCAGTGAGCAGTTCAGATGAAGCTACCTACTCAGATGTAAAAGCATGGATTCAAGCTTTTCTATGCCAGATGGCCTCAGAGATACAGAGATCTTGGGCACATTTAATTTATTTACACAGACACAAACATTAAGTCAAGCCCTCGGTATTTCAGGCACCATGTTATACAATCTTTCTCAGAAATACATTGAGTTCAAAAGCCCAAGGTTTCCATGAAGAGTGGTTGACTGGTAGGACCTCTGTCAACTTCTTAGCCGTCCTTTGAGTCTTTTGCTAGAAAGGAATTAATGTAAGTTATTTGAAGAAGCAAAACCATAAAGAAGAATTATAGAAGGAAGAGATCACAGAAAACCTTGTATGCAGATCTTCTTACTTTTGACTTTTACATTTAGCTTAATATCAGCATACAAGTTTATGCTATTTAGCTTTGCTTTAAGCACTTTATAGTAAACTGGTGATCTGTCTTCTCATTTGAATCAGTGCAGATCTCTATAGCCTTTAGGTGGTTAAAAATACCCCCAAAATAACTGAAACACTGATCTTCTGACACTGACCTTCTCTCCATTTTGAGCTGGGGTTGGCAGTTTCCCTCCAGGAGAGCACAGACCACATCAGTGGCTGGGATTTTCAAATTTATCCCTATCTTTTCGAAGGACTTTTGTTCAAATCCCATTAACCAGTGTTCATGATGTAAAAGTCCCAGTCATGACTGAAGGTCCCACCGTGCTTGACAAGGCACAGGCACATAATAAAGTGACAGCCCTTACCCTGAGAGGTTTTACAAAGTGGCATTGAAGTTAGTGGAGGATACATGGAAGAGAATAAGTAACACCACTGTTAATTGTGTTACCTATCTGTTTGGGAAAATTCTTCTGAATATGTCTGCCATAGGAGGTGATGTGTGTGTATATGTTCATATGCCAATTGTGTTACAGCCATATGCTCCAAGGTGGGATTCACATCTCCAAAGTGACATGGACACTTGAGCCTCACCAGGTTTTGGCTTCATCTTCTGCTCTCATGCAGCTTATTTCTTTCCACTCACCCCCACCCCCCGCCAAAATCTGGGCGTTTGAAGGTTGCCAAACACGCAATAAAAACATCTGCCTGCCAGAGAGGCGCCTGCATGGGGTCTGCTGCAGCTTCTTCTCCATGCAAGCTGACAACCTTTGGGGCTTGGAAGGGGTGCTCAGCTCCCCATTGCCCTTTCACTGCTCACTTTGTCCTCTGCACTCCACAAGCTTTGCACTGACCTCCATGGCCATAACGCTTTCCCACTGCTTTCAGACTCCTGCATAACCTCAAAGAGCATTTCTTCAGCTCCTCTATTTTTTTTTGCTGTCTCCCTTGTTCATTTTGATGGCTCAACAGCAAAACCCTCCACGCAGCACAGTGACAGAACATGTTAATCTGCAATAACACAAAGGATTATGGAAATCCATTAATACAACTAAATAATTTCAGGACAGTGAGTACTAGAGGGAGGCACTGAGAGGCAAAGTGTTATTTTTTCACTGATTCCAAGCCTAAAAGAGAAGAAACCTGGTTTCTGCAATGGGTTTCAATGAGCAGGAGGGAGGAAAGATGTGTAACACATGTGTTTTGCAATAGGACATCATACCTCTGACCAATTCATCATTGTACATCCACCCTGCTGGGCCCCAGCAGCAGGTCATCAGCGGAGGCCCCAGATCCACCGCCTCTCCAGAAGTGATCAAAAGGTGAGACTGGGAACAGTGTAAGATTTCCTGGATGGGATTACAACCCATCCAGAGCACATGACACTCTGTTTTAGAGCTCCTCCTTTTCATACCCCTGGAGCAGGTTTGTTTTAACTCCCCTCCTGCCATGCCCAGCACCCATTGCTCATGGGAGGTGCAGTAGGCATGATTTTGGAGGAGGACACAGTGCAATTTTCAGTCCAAAAGCCTGCAGCAAACTGGTGGTGTGTAGGGTTCATCCTCTGCAGCAGCTGTCCTTAGACAGGAACAAGCATACAGGAAAAGAAATGTTCAGGTCCTAAACTCTAAATTAGATTTAAAGTTAAGGTAAGACCAAACGACATTCAAAAAAATTTATAGCAGAAAAATTCCCACTGAGACTGATTAACATGAGCATGCTCTACTTCCCCCTGTCATTTCCTTCATGTTGGGTGGTCCTGGGTGCCAGGCAAGAGGATGCCAGGCACTGGTCCCCTATGGCTGCCTTTATGCAGTAACTGGGTGGAAAGGGGTGACTCTCTGAGCTGTATTTTGTGCTCCTGAGTCTGCAAATGGGATTCCCTCAGCAGAAAAAGCCACTTTTCGTAGGTCCATATTCTCCTGAAAGGTGATGACTACATTTCTGGGGTTTTATAAGATTTATGGACGTGGAGCAGGACGTGGAGTAGGATCTTGGTTGATGGTTAGTGCCAAAAACATAGAAAAACCACACACCAGCCGAGACACAACTTGCAAGAAGAGAAAGGAACTTTCTTTCTGAGGAAGAAAACCTCCAAAGAAGGAAAGAAAACCCCACCAATACCTGATAAGGTTAGTGTTGGTCCGTGGGATGTTGCAGGAGAAATGGAGGCAGCCTGTGGGGATACATGGGGAGTGGCAGCCTGTGGACTCACCAGCTCTTGGCAAGAGACGTGGGTATTCTGTACTTCTTGAGGTGCTCCTGCTGTACCCCCACAGAGGCACAACTGTCCTGCGATTGCTGTTGTCTCTACCTGTTTCCCTTGTGCCAGCTGTGGGGTGTCTCAGGCACATGGGACTAGGAAAGACCTCCTAAACTGCATCTGCTGCTATCTTAGCAAGTCTCACAAAGGAATTTTGACCTCCCTAGTTAGAAACTACTGTGAGCCCGTTACCCCCTCTGCCCTCTTCTCCTCTAAACCAACCCTGAGACTTTTCTCTCTGAGACTGCATGAAACTTTTCAGCTTCTTTTCCTGCCTCGCTGGCTTAGGTGAAAGACTCAGCATGTCAGGCGTGCACTAGAGTTGTCATGGCTTCTTGTAAGCACTTCATACATTACAAGGAGTGACTCCCACAAAGGCTTAAGATCCATGACAGCGTTTTCCAGCACTGCCTTGTTGCTTTCAATTACCCTGACATGGAGCTGATGTAGAAAAGAAGATCCTTGTCTCCCATCCAGAGACTTACCGGAAACTTTCCCTCCCTATGCCCTCGTCCATTGTCTTCCTCACGGATGAGTTACATCTTCCCTGGCCGCCTGCTTTGGTGAGTAGCCGGAAACTCACACGTAAGGAAGAAATATGCATGTACTAAAGCAGAACAAGTCATATTGTTTAGATGTTAAGGGCAGGCAACAGTGTGGGACGTGGCATGAATCACATCTGCGGCTTGCCTGGAGGATGGGGGTACCTCACAAATGGCAGCTGGTACTGATTATCTGGAGAAGTTCTCCCTTTTTTTTAATTCCTCCAGTTATAATAGGATCCAGTAATTCATCCTCAGCATGGGTTGCGTGTCTGTTCTCTCTAGAATATCCCAGGGATGGGTTAGTAATCCATCACAGGGAGATAGCAAGCTTTTCCTCCTCTTTGTTTTCCCCCAGGTGACTTCAGGGCAGCTAATGTACTTCTACTACCTGAGATACATGCAAACTGGACTGGTGTGTTCAATCTCCTAGGAAAAGCATCATCAAAACCAGTGTTTCTAATTAAATAAAATGGAAAGATAAGCAGATTGACAGGCAGGTGAAAAATGCAAGGGGTGAAGGTCTCACAAACGCCTTGCAGTGGAAAAAACCATCTCATAAGATGGCAGCTTACACAGTGACATAAATCACATTACAGAAGGTCAACTGTCTGCCTTAAACTGCAACTCAAATACTTGTGTATCTTTCCACTGACACCTTTCACCCTGAAGGACATTAAAAAGCTTTGCAAAACCATGTACAGATCACCATGAAAATACCTCCACCTCCTGAATGAAACGCGGGGCTGCCTAGCACCAAACAACGTGGCTGCCCAGGTGTCCGGAGCAAGGAGCAAAGAGTTTCACTCATCATTTGAAATTATGCTCTGAGAATGTAAGGAGGAGCGTCAAGCCAGGAGTTTGCATTTTACTGGGAAACAAAGCGAGCAATGCAGTTGTTCTGAATGGCAACTGAATACACTTCGTATCTGAATGCCATACCCTGAATACACCTTTGCCTTGTAAGGATGTTTGTAAACAACAAGGCATCTCCACGTGTTGCAGCTGCTGGAAAATACTGTGGGTACTCCTTGATACCAAGTTAGATAGATCCTTAAACCAAACCCACATGAACACCCTTAAAAGATCAATCCTTATAAGACCTTCAAGATAAATACTCCAAATCATCCGTCACACCTGAGAAGCCTGGCTTTTAATTTTATGGTGAGAAAAGATGTTAAAATAAGAGGTGTAGTAATGTCTTATCTTAACCAGCTCAGCCTGGAACAACCATAGACACGTTGGTTTGGGTCAAGGATCGGTCTAACTTGATATGTAGCAGTGGCCAAAGTAGAGAATAAGGCAAGTATATTAGTTTTAGTCAAAGATAAAAAACCCCTAACTCCTACTAATCCCAATTTATTCAAGCTATTTTTCTGATAACCCCCAATTTATAGTTTGGGGGCTAAAACCTGAATAACACACCAGGTACAAACCTGGGAGGAAGCAAGTGGATCTCACCTAGATGCATGCATCCCATTTCTCCTCACCCACCTCCTTGGCTCATTCATCTTTCCAGCCCTGCTCCAGGTGTTGACAAAGCTGGCGTGTCCAGCCACAGTAACTTTTCACCAATGGGTGCTAATACCTCAGCAACCTATGCCATGTGGTTAGAAAAGATTGCAGAGCTCTGAAGTTCATAAAAATTCCTAAATTATTAGTTTAATAATAAGTCTAGTCTTTCCATGTCAGTACATTATAGACCCCCGGCTAGGCATTTTAAATCCAGGACTATGAGAGAATGTTGTAAAGTCTCCAGCCCACAAGCCTGTTTTTTTCTTTGAGAAAGAGGAAAATTAATAAGACAACCTCGAGAATGGGAATAAGTCCAGGAGACAAAGAAAAAGAATGAGAAGGAGGGGAGGAAAAAAAAAAAAAAAAAAAAAAAAAAGGTGGAAAAAAGCCAGAGGGAAAAAGATGGAGGCTGATAAATAGTTCTGTAGAAAGGCATATTGAAACTTTGTTTACAATCTCATGGTACCAAAGCATGCAGTATTAATAGCCTTCGACACCTTGTAAACTCAGCAAAACTAATTTTGCAGAAAAGAAGTCCTTTCCCAGAAGTCTCCTCTTTCTTACTTAACACGCATTTTTCTGGGGCTGACATGTCCCCTTTCATCACAACAACAGAAAGGAAGCTGAAAGATTTGCCAGGACGCCTGGGGTAATGCCCCATGTACTCTTGCAAAGGCAAAACACAAAAACAACTCCATCAGATCTTTAATGACCCCAACCACCCCATAACACTCTTCTGGGACAATGGGTCCAGAGGTAAACTCGTAAACTCCACTTGTGAGGCAGCCAGTCATTATTGTCCCAATCTGACGGATAAAGAAGCTGAGCAGGGTAGTCCAGGGTCACACAGAAAGCTGATGTGATGTGATCCTGTGATCCTGAGAGAGCCCATGCTGAAGCACGAATTGAACGGCAGTGTGTCCCCTTACCACCATATTCATGCAGTTTAGGATGCACGGCCACACTGGTGTACCCAGACTGAAGTACCCTTCCTACTTCATCAACTCTACCAAATGTGTAGCGTTAGACTATATCCTTGGTCCAAGGACCTTCTGGCCAAGTCACTGCTCGGCATCAGCCACATGACGCCCAAGGACTCTTGGATGTAAATGTTCATTGACTGGACACGATGAGTCGCTCCTGTTCCACATCTGAGAGGGGATAGCATGCACCAAACTTGTTCTCTGGTGCACTCCAAAGCCCTACCTAATCAATTCCTTGCCTAAAAGCAGTCTGGGCTCAAGACGTGTCACAGCCTTGCCAAGCTGAGCCATACTCCGAGGTCCATGTTCACACTCTCATGGAAAGACATGGCAGACCTATGTGGTCTATCATAACCATGAGAAGGAACCATCTTTGGGTCACCCCCACCCACATGTGATGTCCTCCTGAAGGACAGAGGTAATGTTCCCACCAGCAGTGACTGTGGGGTATAAACTTCAAAGATAACTTCCTCACTGATCCTGGGGATGCACAAGGCTGAAACAAGAAGGTGTTTTGGATGAATAGATGCTGAGGGGCTTATGCAGGAACACCAACAACAGAGGCAGGGAAAGGCATAGGAATAGCTTTGACTAAAAGCTTTTAGTTATAAAATGACCTTTTCCCCCCAAATGAAACTTTTTACATGACATTTTCCCTTGTGAACATTCTCTGTGATTTTTGGTTGGTTTTTTGTTTTGGTTTTTTTTTTTTGGAGAATTTATCTGATCATTCTTGAAATTTTCCATTCATCCTGCTCCAATGAATATTTCCCTATACGTTATGAAACACCATTAGAAAGAGAACAAGAAAAGCTACCCTGGATTAGTGGGAATGGCAACCATCTGCACTGTGGAAAACTGACAAAGAGAGTTCCATTAGAAGCTGGTAAAGTAGGATTACCCGCTTCCCTGCCCTCCCCAGGCTTGAGGTGATCATGTATTCTGGAGCTGATACTTTCCTGTCTTTGGTTTTGGGAGTATATTCTTCTGTGGAGTTGAGAAATCATGAAGCTTCACTAAAAGAAGCACATTTTTATCAAAAAAAAAAAAAAAAAAAAAAAAAAGGCTGAGTTTGTGGGAATGTTTTGGGCACAGTAGAATTTTCTGTTGAAAAGCATTTATGGGGGAAACACAGAGCAGGTCCTAACACCACAGATGCAGGATCTTAGTGTGCTTCCCTCTTCTGAGAAGGGCACAGAGGCACTTGGTTCAAAAAGGATCTGCCCTCAAAGTGCCTCCTTTCGAGGGACAAGGGACTGACTTGAGCAAGCTGTCAGAAGATCCAGTTTATGGGCCATTGTCTGCCTCCAGTTACAGGTAATTCTCACCTCCTACCACTGGTAACATGAGCTAGAGCTCCCCAAAGAGAAAGATTAGCTGGCAGCGGTAAAAATCAGTCTTGGAGCAGGACCTGGCCATGCCACCTCCACCACTCACGCCCTCCCTCTGGGCTCCATCACTTGGCTGCAAATCTCACACACTGGTTGATGTCTCAGAAGACACCACTTTATCTTATTTTTTTTTTTCCTCCTAGTCTCCAGTGAAGTTTGGTTGATGACTTTCTGACCCTTTCTGTAGCACGGTGGAGTGTCAAGACCAAAATCAACTCTCACACTCTCCAATGAAAACAAAACAAGGCAAAGCCACTCATTCCCTGCTACCAGGATCTCCGAAGGTCACCACAATCCTGCAGAGTTTAACCCTCCTCTTTCCACCACCCCTGCACAACAGCACAACAGGCTCCACTCTGTAATAAGCCTGACTCAGCAGGCAGAAGATTCCAACCAATTCCTGGGTTGAAAGGTTCTTGCACAAACTGGATCAGCTGAGTCCTTTTCCAACTGGAAAGCTCACTGCTGGACCTTAGTGGTTCACTGATGAAAAACAAAACAAACAAGCAAGAAGCTCTGCAGGACTCTCCCCTCCAACTGGAACCTTAATCCAGATACTTGTCTGGTTTCAACAATGCTGAAGAGTTGGCCCAGACTTGGCACCAGTTAGGTGTGCGTTTGATGGGAAGTAATATTCATTGCCACATGCTGACTCAGCAAGAGCATTCAGTTCCTCTGCCAGCTCTTGGAACGCTGGCTTGATTAGCAAGTACATTGGGCCAGTTCTATATTCATTAAGAGATGTCTTCACATGCTTATTGTTACTGTAGGGACAGTAGAGTCTCTAATGACAGAGAAGAGCAGAGTAAGACACATAGGAAAGAGTTCATCCAATTCATTTGCAACTGCTCAGCATTGATTACAGTCAACAGTCACCTTTCTTATGCCAGCATAGGCTGGGACTGTACAACTAGTGGAGGTTAGCTGGAGAGAAGGACATGAAAGAGAAGTCCTGATCATGGAAAAAATGTTGGGGTGGAAGATAGATAACCTTTGGCTTGCAAAATCCAGACAGAGTAGGAGAGGTTTGAGGCCCCTCTAAGCCACTTCTTTTCAAAAGGAGTCCCAGTATTTACTCTGTGTTGCAAAACTATGGGACATGCAAGTAAACTAAAAAAACGATAAGAAGATGAAACCACCAAATCTGTTTCCAGTAATAATGTAAACATGAATCTATAACAGGACATACATACTTCCACCACTCAGCTCCAACACAGATGATATTTGTTTATATTTTGGGGGACTATATGGGAAACAGAGATTTCCAGCCTTCTGAGAACTGACCTGATGAAACTGGGAAGGTGTCCAAAAACATCTGCCGTGTCAATGGAGGGTGAAGGAGGAAGCTTGGGGAGATTTTGGCATGCAGAGACTGTTGAGCAAGACCTCCTGGTCTTGCTGGAATATATAGTTCAAGGGCAGCACAATAGGCTTGTGGCTTCTCCCACCTGCCTAAGACCTGGCATTCATCTTGGCAGCAGTGGATCTGATACTCTCACAAAGGATTCGAGACAAAAACACACAGGGTGTAACATTTAATGAGATGGTTGTTAAATGTAGCTGGAGTATGAACTGATGAGAAACACACTGATGTCTAACCAGCAACAGAAACTCATACACGTCTGTTCTTACAGTCAGGCTTAAACGTTTACAAGGCAAAATCTGTGCATGGTCCTGAATTTCAGCATGGGATCAGACTGGACACTGGTGATGTTCAGCTGCCTAAACTGGAAACACAGTTCCCACCTTGCCCCAGATGAGCTGGTCTAACCTCTGTTGTCTCTTCCACTGAGAAGGAGAATACAACAGTTATTTGTTAGGTGCTCCAGCCCTGCAGCCTTTGAAGCTGCTCCTGAAAACTGGCAGAGAGGAGATTCAGCCATTGAAAAGCTTCGTCAGAGTCTTCCATCAGATACCCAGGAACCTCCAGCTGCCTTTGGACTGACACCCTTTGCCGTGGAATAGGCTCTAAACAGCTACCCTCCCCCTTTCCTTTGTTGCCAGGCCCACCAAACTTCACATTTGAAGATGAGATTAAATTAGAAATATATCACTCACTGCAGCACCTGTATCATTTGCATCAACTTCCTATGAAGCTCGTAGTATACATAATCCTGATCATGGAGACAGTGTAACTTCAGGTCTATCCCCATTTCAGATGGGATGAGGTCAGGTTGCATTCCATAACCTTGCAGTCCATTAGACTGTGCAGGGCCTTTAACAAAAATCCTATCCTTTCCTGTCCTTTACCTTGTTTTCCACTCACATAAAATACATTAAAATGAGTTTCTGGTCTTCTCTCAGCAAACCTCTGCAGTGACACTATCTTCTGATGAAAATCTGTGGCTCAGAATCAGGATTCACATTGGGTATTATTGTGTCATCACACCCAGTTAGGGATGTAATCCACCAATAACCTTCCATCTCAAGATCGACCCTTTACATCTGTTCACAAAGTTAAAAATATCACCTCAAAGCCTCTCTGCTCATTCAGTAATTACCTGAGAACCTTGAAATGTGCTGGATTTTATGTGGAGCCAGGCAGAAGAACCCCTGGAGCCCCTTCACCACCAAGGGGCAGCCCCAGAGCCCCAGAAACGTGCAACTCCAAGGGACTGGGAAATTTTGGAGCTTCAAGTCGTTGCTTTATTTCTCCCACAGCTCCTGCTTTGAAAGGCTAATAGCAGTCTGGTTGCAGAGGACCTGGAAACATGGGAGTCCTGGTAGACACGCATGGACTTCAGGGACTTTTGGGGAGAAGAGGAGCTTAAGAACTGGGGCTCCTCTGGTCTCAGCCCCACAGCAGTCCATTTGCCCAAGATGTGGGATTCTGGAAGCTGAGGGCTCTCCTCCCAACCCACCAGGTGAAAAACCAAGCAGGACAAGCTAGAAACACGCCAACTTTCCATCAAGTCTCTGATGAAATCCAACTGTCTCCATGGATCATTTAGACTTCAACTGGGGGATCTATGGAGGTATTGTCATGGCGGGAGGTATGGATAAAATTGAGGCAAAAGAAACAAACTAACAAACCCCTGTAAACAAGGGGGAAAAAAAAAATCTGTGGATTTAATGGGAAATAATTAGCACTGGACCCAACCCAGGTCATTTATCTAAAATCCCACATATCTTGGGGGCCTTCATCTGAAACATGTCTAGCTTTTTTTTTTTTTTTTTTTTTTTTTTTTTTTTCCCCTGTTGTTTTAACCAGAATGAAGCCTAGAAGACAAAGATTTGAGACACTAATAACTGTGGCTGATTTCTGCCTGGATTTGTTTCAGCCCTCTGTCTCTTAATGCTAACCAGCAAAGCGAAAAATAATTAATAACACTCAAAATTCTCTACGCTAAGCGTGAAGTGCCATTGTTTCCTTTGCATTCCTACGCTGATTCTGCAGGGCCCCAACCCAACAAAGCAATCAAATACATGTGTAACACTGACAGTTTGACTAGCAGCTTTGGCTCCAAGGAGCTCAAGGCTAGTGTTTCATCCAAAAAGGTGTTGGGCTATTAGTTGACGAACTGTATGGACATCTTGAACAGGTTCTTGCCTTGGCCTTGAGTATGACCATTTTGACTTGATCTTTTATGTGGGCTTCCATGTTTTCAAAGCTGACCATGATAATTCAGCCCTGAATCCTTAGATGAGCTTCCAAATAGTTTCAAGGAAGGTATTGGTTGATGCAGAACTGGTTGTGGGGTCTTCTGCAAAGCTTCCCTTAGGCTGTGTCCATATGGGTAAATCAAACAGCACCTGGGATTATTCCCAAACATAAGAGCTCCTTTTCTCCAACTGGTTTAATTTTTAAGATGCTCTTGACACCAGTCAGGTCTGGACCACCAGACGGTTTCATGGACACCTCCCAGGCACAGCTCAGGAAGTAGCACAAGCCAGGAACTCCAAACAAGCAATTTGGAAGCAGCCACTTGGTTTTGGATGGCAAGAAGGAACAGCAGCATGGACCTCAGGGCTGGAGATCAGCACTGGGTACATTTAATTTACTGGTATAAACCCAGTGACTAAATTACTCTCTTTCTTACCCTCTCCATTACCCAGTGGGAACGTATCATGTGGCAGAGATGTTTATAAACCTTCATCCATCTGGAAGTCATTATCTCAAAATGAAGTTTATTTGAAGAAATTGTATTAAATGATTACACGTTATTTTTGCCTCAGCTAGAAAGCAAACTGTTGTACCATTGCTGAGAGCCTCTCTTTGGTTCAGATTTGTTTTAATATTTTATCTAGACTATCAGTATTGGGGTATGGCAGCTAATTTGGCTGCTTTGCTACAGTTGTCTGGTGGTCGGACATAATTTATTAAGAGTTTGACTCTTTATTTAGGTTTATTTGTTACTGTTTCTCTTCTCCATCTTCTGTTAGATTTGTATATTACCCATCTGAATTGTCTTTTTATTTACTTTTTGCATTTTGCAGTGAAGATCTGAAACACATATTAAAGTCCAGAAAAGAAAGAGAACAAGACTGCTAAAAGAATATCCCAGATAGGTTGCCAAAATATTGTCACTTGTGTTGTGTACTGGGAAAAATCTGGACTAGACAGTTGTGGGGGGTGATTCTTCTCCCAGTGGAAAGAAAATGGGGGGAAAAAAAAAATCAGGGAGGACTAAAGCAGCGCACTGACCTTCAACAAATGTATAGATTTGCAATCCAACAGTCGGTGTCTATGATCATGCAGTCTTACTGCAGACCCCCATGCCACTGATGGATAATTCATGATCGAGCAAGGGCATGCCTTTTGAAGGGAAAAATAACTGCTAGATTTAAATATGTTAACTAGTGGAGAGTCAGATCATCCCCTGCATTATGTTCAATGTGTAAGGCTTGTTGCCTTACACATGCTGCCTCTGCAGCCTCCCCTTTCCAACCCATCTGCACCACCGAACCCTTGTGTGGGAACCTCTTTTCCTCTGATCTTGACAAACGCCATCCTGTCCCGCTGATATTCATCCTGAGCAAGTATCTCTTTGATCACGTCTCTTCCTCCCCAAGCAGCTCTCCTCGGATTCCCCCATCTGTGCCGCATGCAACATGAGCCTCTTCTCCTTGCTTTCAAAGCCTGTCATCCCTCAGTCGGCGTCCGGTGTTCCCTGATGCCAGGTTTTGCATCTGCTGCCCATTTCAGGTTTCTCAGATGGATGCCTCTCTCTTGGCCAGAGCCTGGATTCATTAAGGCACATGAGCAAATGAAGTTCAGGAGACAACGTTACTCAAGTGCTTTGACATCTGGGTCTGGTGGGCTCCTTCCATGCTCCCCCCCCTCCCCCGGGTTACATCTCAAGAAGATAAAAGGGAGAGATTTGGGGGCAAAGGGACACCATAAGTGAGTGTGAACATGAGGTCTAAGACACAAAAAAGTTTTGAAGCGACTGACCTGCTGATAGTTAGATGTAGTTTTAAACCATCATATGCTTCCTTTCTGTGCATCATTATTCCCCACTACAAATCTGACCAGTATGATTGTTTTGTAGCAGAACTTTTTTTTTTTTTTTTTTTCCTTAAAGGCTGGAAGATTGGAAGATCAAGAAAGCTTCCTTTTTTTCCCTGCAGGTTACAAATCTCATCCTGTCACGGACCAAGACCACTGGTGTGTTCCTCTCTGGCCAGGGACCACCCCCCTCTGCTGTGTTTGTACTGAGACCAGCACAGCGGATAACTTTTGCCATATAAAAAAGCAAACTGTAGCCATTTGCTTTTATATCCTGTGGCCGCATTTCCACTGCTCCATAGTGATTCCTTAACTCCTTAGTTAAATCCCTTTAACAAGCAGGATAAATGTCAACCAGATGCTATGATTTGTACACGTTCAAAGTTTCCAAGCCTGTCCTTATCATCTTAATTTTTCTCTTTATTTTTCTTGCTAATGACATATTTTAAAAGGAATTCCATATTCTGGCGGGTTTAGTGGCATTTATTAATTACATCCTGCTCTTTGTTTATTAATGAGCTTGGGTTCTCATTTTTCCCTGTTACAATTGTAGAGGGCTTTTATTTCCCTTTAGCCCTCACACTCTTAACATTAGCTCATAAATGTTTCCTTTCTTATGCCCAGAGATTTTCACTATTAGTTTAATTGACCAATGGCTCATCTCAAGTAGGGAACTGACTCATTGTGCACTACAGCTGTCAGCAAGTTGACTATGTTCACTGGGGCCAAGTCCAGGACAACCTGAGGTAAATAGAAAAGAAAGTAGAGACCAAATTTCTCCTGTATGTTTGCACAGTACCTAGCATAGCACAGACCAGAGCTGCTTCAAAGCTGCTAGGTGTTACCACAATAGAAATAATAATAAATAATAATAATTAGTAATAATAAATAGTAAGAAATAAATAAGAAATAACAATAAATGCTGGAAATAATGTATGAAAAAGATAGAGCAATGTTTCCACAAAAGCACAGTCTAGCTGCTTCCATTTTCCAAGTGCTCAGATGACCCATTTTCCACATGACACTGCAAATTCTTCTAATGAAAGCCCCATTTGTATTTGGGCAACATGTTCTCGGGTTAAAAAAAAAAAAAAAAGTAAAAAAAACATTGATGGAGATGTCAGATCACAGTCAGCATTGTTGGGATGATGGGCACTGACAGAGCCCTTATGAAGTGAATGCTACAGATGAAAAATGCCAGCATTTCTCTGAACCAGGAGTCCCTTTGGTGATCAGCAGCGGCAGGTGAGCTAGCCATGCTGCCCAGAAGCCTGCAGTGGGGGAAACTGGTCACAAACTGACAATGAAACCATCCCCTCAGCACATCAGCAATGCATTCAAACATATGCTCAATGCTGGATGCCACGGGGCAGCAACATCCAAAGCACTTTGCTGATGTCAAAGTTGTTGTACCCCCATGTGAGATGAAGCCACATGTGCCCTGACATGGGTTCATCAGTGAGGTGGGATGGAGCTGTCGTACCCTGAACAAGGGTAAGTTTCCCAGCCTAAACTTAATGCAACTCCTCATCTTCTTCACCATCAGGACAATTTGGAATTCAGAGCCAGATCTCATGTTGGGGCTGCCTGCCCTAAGGTTGGCTTTGTATCTCTTCAAAAAGAGCTGAGTAAATGTAATTTTGGAGGATATTGGGATATCAGCTGAAAGCTGGCCTACAGCTCTGGGGTCCCAGCTTGAAAATGGGGAAAGAATCAGTGTCATGTGTCATCTGTCTTTGCCAATTTTTCCCGTCAGTCCTTCTGGGCCCTCTGTCCCTCTCCAACAGTGTCATGTCTTACTCATTGTGTTTCAGATCCAGACAATGAGCTCCTACATCAGGTTGTTCCACCATCAGGCTGGAGCATCCCTAGAAAGCTCCTTGTGCAGCCCAAAATATGTCTTCACTGCACCACGGGAGCTTGGAGACTGTCTGACACATCAGAGGAGACAGAGCTTCAGGAGTCTGCTCTTCTGCCTGTTTTTCTCTCCCTTGGCTTTGAGCTTA
The DNA here is from genome assembly GCF_018691265.1 of Tyto alba. Lineage (NCBI taxonomy): Eukaryota > Metazoa > Chordata > Aves > Strigiformes > Tytonidae > Tyto > Tyto alba. The sequence continues at coordinate 3,339,308 of NW_024881282.1, read as the reverse complement.
CTCCTTTAGACTACCCCTTTGATTTATTATGCTTTTGCACTTCTGAGCACCTGGAAAGTGTTTTTGTCCCATTAATTTTGACTTGGAAGTTTCAATGTTTCCCAGAAGGAAAATAAATCACTCAACCTGGGAAGACGCACCCCACACAACCTCCTCCTTTATCGGGGTCCCTCCTCTCCTGCCTTCTACTTTCTTTCCCTCCTACTGTTCCCTTCCCCCTCTTCTGAGAGAGAAGAGGGGGTGATAAATGTGCCACACAAGGTATGACCTTCACATACCAGGAGCAACGAGGTAATCCTATCTGTCCAAACATCGTTTTGTTGAGCACCTAAATAAAGATCTCTGCACCCAGCACATTTCCCATTGCTGGAGATGAAGACTGTGGTCCCAGGGAAGAGGGCAACCAGCTGGAGGTGTCTTATCCTAGCAGGGGTCTGTCTCCACTTCTAAAACATTTGGTCCCCAGAAGTCTGAAACACCTCTGCATGGTCAGTATTGGGCTGAAACTGCATTTCCTTTAAGGTCTCCGCAAAGGTGACTTCCAACCCAAAGGTCTCAAGTCTCTCTCAACTGCAGTATTATTTCTCCCACTCTCTCGGGTTGCCTCCTAGCTTGTTATTTTCCTCCTTGCAAGGAAGCAACCTACAGTAGTACACACTGGTCTTCCTGGACAGATTATTACCCCAAATCAGGCCTTTTCTCATTTTATCAGGCACAAGCATACAGCAAGGAAATGTATGTTCTCTTGGTTTCTATGGTAAATCTGCCCCAGTCCTCCAAGAACATTGATTTCTTGCTAAACTTCTGCTGTGTAAGTTAAACACTGCTGATGTCTTCTGCCAGGATAACTCCTGCTCTGCCTTGGGGCCATTATTCCTTTGCTTTAGGATATTCACTAAAGACTTAATGATTAGGATTTTGTAATATTCTCCCTTCCCTCACCACTTTGACAACTTGTTCAGAATTTCTTCCAGTGATGAGCACGATGGACAAATTAGATACACTTGGTACTAAAGGAAGTGCTTCAAAATCTATTAAATGTTTGTCTAATCAAGACTTGGGTTTTTTTTTTAAAAAAAAAAGAAAGATAAAATTTTAAAGATAGCCTCAATCCCCAAATTCAGACCTGGCTCGAGATTTTCCACAACTTTCTTCCTCTCCACTCAGTACAGGAAATACAGTGAGGGAATAACTTGTGAGTTCTGTTTACTACTTTAATATATGATTATTTTTTTTTTCCCCCTTGGAAATTATATTTATGTCATCATTCAGTCTGTCATCTATCTGTCCCCAGCAGATTTCTCCACCTGTTGATTTTGCAACCAGCTTTGACAGAAAGCTGAAGGTCTCCAAAGGAATTATGTTCCTATTTCCACATAAAATAAAGATTCAGAGAAAGGAGTGAATTAAATCTAAAGAGCGTCTTCTTACTTTTTATCCTATTAGCTGTTTTCTACAGGGCAGGTGATGTACGTAGCAGATTGTAGTAGATTGTAGTAGACAAATTGTACAGAAACCCCAAGGGAATTCTAAAGGTGCAACAGAAAACAGTGGACAACCTTAAAATAAATCAGTTTAACAGGCCAACAACTTTAAGACATAAATCCATAATGACCAGGCTCTGCTTGTTGCCATCCTTTGTTCTTCTAGTTTCTGTCTGGATTTGAGTCCACTGAAACCCTGCTAGAAAGGTAATTCCTTCTGGTATTTCCAGGCTGTCTAGAAATTTCTGCACAGACAGTATTGACAATTCTTCCAGAAAAAAACATTTTCACATGGTTTCCAGTTGTATTTTGTATGCTGCAGTCCCTAGATGCAGTGTGTGCATTGCAATGAGGAGGCAAAACATTTCAAATCAGTACTTACCCCAGCACAGAGTCCAGTGCAACCAGTGCCAGGTGTGTTAAAACTGGTGGTGACTTCAAAACCACCACCTATCCTGGTGGTGACATCTGGGAAAAAAAAAAAAAAAAAAAAAAAAAAAAGAAAGTAGGTTATTTTCCTCTAGACCAAACATTTAAATTGCTCGGTGATGTCATCAAGAGCATGTTTAGGACATAACTTGTCTCAACTTAGACTTTGTCAGTAAGTTAAATGAATTGCATCACCAAGTGCCTGCTTCTCTCCCTTACACTGAACATAAAAGTAATGAAAGTAAATGAGACTGAAAAAAAAATAAAATCATTCCAATAAGAACACTGTAAAGAATGCAAGTCTTCTCACTTTATTCCCTGCTGCCCTTTGAGAAGTTACAGCGTGGCATTCAATAGTGTCAGAAAGAAGAGGCTTGTCCAATTCCAGAAGTGCAGCCCAACATAACTTCATTTGAGACCTGTCTTGATCAAATTCCACTGGAATGAAAGGATTTCCTGGGGGAAAACCAGCCTAGGAGAGCAAAAAGGCAGGCAAGCGTGTTTTATGAAACAAGATGAGCATAAGTGCTCTACCTGCAGTGCCGTGAAGTTGCACGGAGGATATTCAGTTCCAGAGGGACATGGGGAGTGCGGTAGGTTACATGTCAACGGGGGTGCTAGAACAACACTACTTACACACTACATTGCTAAGGAGACCCACTTGGGAAAGCACAATAAATAACACGACTACTTAATAGCTCTGTAGTGCCTTTCATCCAAATATCTCCAAACACTGTACAAACATTCACTAGAACTGCTGCTAACCCCAGGCGAAGTCACGCTATCTTTGCCATGTGGCAGATAAGGAAATTGAGGTTACGTTATTTCCAGGAGCTTGTGACAAGGGACAGAGTAACAGCCAAGAGCCCCACCACCTATTCCCCTTTGCCTCATGGGAAGGATGGAAAAAAATGGAAAAGGAGGTGTGAGTCCATGGTAAACCCATACTAAAGTCAAGGGGTGCTCCAGTGGTGGTTTCTTTGGTTCCTCCACCAGCGCTGTCAAGCAACAATACAGGGAAAAAATGGAAGATATTAGGAGAAAACATAAAACAATTGCATAATAGAAACTCAGCTCAATGCATAGTACATTGGAGATGACAGATAATGACCCCAGATCTACAGGACACAAATATCCTTCTATGTTGGAAGCTGGAGACCGTGGGGGACACTCCAGGGCATCAGCTTGCACTACATGTCTACAAGCAGATAGATGGGTCCTTGATGTCTGAACTAGGTGTCTGGAGTCTGCTGTAGTGGAAAGAAATGGCAGGTCTGAAGCACAGATCACCTGCCCCAGCTGTTTACCCTGGTATTGGATGAATAATGACAGGGTGAGGCTGGTCCTTTCCACAGACTGTAGCAGACATTTAGATGATGAACTCAGATGTCAACTGTTACACTGAAGACGCCTAAATTGGGGCAGAAGACTCCTCCCTTTCACAGTGGAGACAGGGATGGGATTAGAGAATGTCTGTCCTTTAGACCTATCTATATCTCATGTGTTGGAGCAGGAAACAAATAAAATCAGATGCAGGGGCAACTGTGGGAGACATATAAGGGTAGGTTTAGCATGAGGTGCCCTCTTGAAGGTGTCACCAAATGTTCTGGGTGCCTGAGTTTCCATTATGAGAGGCAAGCCAAAAAGACTGTGGAGCTCAGATTGCTATTTACCTGGAACAGGACACAGTTGCTGAGCAGAAGTGTCCAAGTCACCTGAGATGCCCTAAGAGCACCTGACGAGCTCCAGCTGGCACTGCAGAAGGGCAATAGTATTTCATAAGCCTTCTGTTGCATTTGCAGGATTAATCAGGTATCTCAGACACTCTAGGCATGCTCTAGGGACTAAAGTACCACTAAGTGTTTACATTTAACCAGCTGGATATCATTTGCAAGAATGGTTGGCTAAATAGATCTCCATCAACTACAAAGGCAGAGCAGACATCACAGGGGAGCCCAAGTTTACGTGTCTAGGTCTGAATCACACCACACCCCTCAAACCTACAGAATTATGAGTCCCTTATGCCAACAGCTGGCAGCGGCCAAGTGTCCACACCTGGAACGCTCTGAACTGAGCAGTAGGTTGGCAGCAGTTTGTGACAATGACAAGACCTTTATTAAACAGTTACGAGCTGTGAAGCAGCCTTGGCTTCCACAGAAAACACCGGGAATTGAGGGAAACTCTTTCCAGCTCCCAGGATAAGGCCCATCCATGAGGGGCAGTCCTTGTCTTTGTCCAATAGCAATGTCAATATCTGAGTGAGCAAAGGCCCATGAACACCAATCCATTTTCTTCAAAGCCCTGATAGTTGTCCCTTCCCAAGTCCCTATTGTAATGAAACAGTCTGTTAACTCTAAGTTGTTATTTTTTTTAAGTGAAAAAAATGAGGAATTCAGATTGTTATGTTTTCTGACCTATAGCTAGCAACACATAACCCTCACTCTCCCTTTGCAACTCTAAAACGTTGATGTTAGTGTAACGTAAGATGCCGAGGAAGCGATTCCTCACAAATATTATGATGGGGTTGTCATGTTGCAGTCCATGTGGAGTGATATATGGACTGAAAAACAAACTGACCTGCTGGGACCCAGCCCCAAAAGATGAGTCTGCCTCTCACGGTCTACTCTGCACATGCCGGGGGTTGCTTCTTCAAAACAACTCCTTCGGGGACTGTGAGGGAGGAGGAACGGAGGTGCAAGAGGAACAGACAGTCCTCTCCCAGAGATGTAATGACCCGTTACTGCTTGCTCTAAATCAAATGGTAAAAGTTGGTTGATGGGGGCGTCTGTGGCTGAAGCTGCTCTGCCCAAAGGATGAAAAAAAGGAGAGGTGGGAATGGGTTGGTTTGAGTACAGGTGGAGATTTACTTGGGAGTCAAAAGGGGCTTCCCCCCACTGCTTTTTCCTAAATAGTATGGGATTTCAGGAGCTATTATGATCCTCCTGCACTCACCCTGTTTCAAGCAGGCAGTGCCCAGTGGACATGGGTCTGTCTGTAAAAAGATAAGTCGAACATCCCAGAGGAACCCTACTGACAATTTTACACTCATTTGAGACACAAAAGAAATATCAGAGCTCCGACATCTCTTAAAAACAGAGACACCTGCTTTAATGACAGCCATGTCCAAGTCCAGGGGAGATTTACAGGAATGTCTCCCACTGAGAAACAACTGTAATACCAAAACTCTCTCCAAACATTGGATATCAGCTCTTCCAAGGCTGTCTATAAACCTGTGACCTTGTCCAACTTCTTTTTATGTATATAGAAATTAAGGAAGGAAGAAAACTCCAAAAGCCCATCTGGTTGTCTCCTTCCTCCTCCTCTCAGGAAAGATTCCCACCCCGGGAGTTTATTTCTGTTCTCTAGGACTGGGCTTTTGATTTGGGAGCTCTCAGATCACATCCAGGCTGCCAGACACCATATTGGACTCTTCCATGCAGGTCCAGAGCAGACAGCTTGGGGATTGAACGTGAAGGTCCCAATACTTAAATCTGGTCCAGCTGGACCTCTTGTCTCCTTGACAGCAGTGTGGGATCAAAGACAGCCCCAAGTTGTAGCATAAACCAGCAGCTCCATCACTGTTTCTGCTTGGTCCAGACAGAGAGGAGCCCTCTCCTCCCACCACAGGGTACAGTGGCATCCCTGGTTAGCAGCTCAAGCCCACCTGGAAGACCCACAGCATCATGGAGTAGCTTCTCCTTTCCAGCTGGAGTGAGCCACCAAACTCCTTTATTGGATCCCAGGACCACCGTGATTGCATTTCAGCAGGCACCCCAAGTAGGACCAGCCTGCTGGAGCTGTAAAGATGCACGAAAAGCTGTGGCCCCTCTCCCCATGGCTCAGGCATTCCTCTGGCTGCTGGTGCCTTTGAGCTGCAAAATTACCTCCCATGGGAGTGCTCCAAAACCAGAGCATTTGTGCAGCAGGCTTCTCCACACAAGCACGTTTTCTACAGAAGCACAAGGCACACATGCCTGGGGACTCTGCTGCTGTGGGAATGTTCAGAAACTAGAAATGTCCCAATCTCTCTTAACCACATCTTGTGGCACATTACAGTTGGTGTGTTGGTACTGACATGCTATAGGATGATTAGAGAAGTGTTTTGGAGGAGAAGAGTAAAGAGTATATGCTCTTTGTACCCGACCCCATTGAAAAGTTGTCTGGAAAGCAGGGGATTGAACTCAGTGATGCTTCCTTCCAAGTTTCAGTCTCCTGTCCCATGTTCCTCTGCCTTCCTCTACCACTGTGGGGGACATACTTACTGCACATTCTTTCTCAAAGCATCCACTGCCATCAAAGGGCCTTCACTGGGAACCTTCCAGGACTAAGCCTAATGTGTCTTGCCCTGAGGGATGAGGGAAGACCAACCCACAACAGTTCTTCCTGGGAATCTGGTTCTCCAGACACTTCCAGTGCAGCAGAACAGCTCCAGATCTGTGGTTTCCCTTGCAGTTGAAATTTTCTGTGCCATATGGACAAGAAAACATCTGCCAAGAAAGTAATTAGGCACTGACATGAAGGCGGCCCCGCAGGGAGCATTTAAATCTACGTGCAGACTCCAGATCCAAAGGAGAGATGGGTCTAACCCCCAACCTGGAGAGGCATGCCATTTGCAACCTTTTCTCAGTCCATAATCAGAACCCTACAGTTCTCTGCTATGCCAAGACACAGCATCCCAAAGCTCCTTTGATGTATCCGCTATTTATTGCCTTACTAAAGAAAAGTGTAGGAGCTATAGCTGATTTTAAGATCTCCAGCATCTAAGCAACATGTGAGCACACACTAAGAGAATGTTGGTGTCTTGCAGGGTTTACGGTTCAAGTAAATATCACAGGCAAAGGGCAAGAAGAGACAGTGTAGAGAGCAGAACATGGCTTCCCCATCCTCTCTGCAAATAGGTCCTTATTTCTCAGGGTCTTGTCCCATTTGGCTGCTGACTTGTCTTCCATTTCCTGACCCTTGGTGAAATTAGAGACCCAACTGAGTTCCCCAAAGTCTACCCTGTCAGCCAAGCAAAAAGCGAAACCCTGCTCTCAAAGTCAGACTGACTCACACATGCAGGAGTCCCAGCAGAGAGAGAACCAATGGTTTGCTCAACTCCTCCTGTGGTCTGGACAAAGAGGACCTGTGAAAGACAAAGCGGACTACAAAGTGGACAAACTGCACCCTGAAAGGGATCCTGAAGCCACGGACATGGCTGGATCAAAGCTTCTCGGTAGCACAGGCAATGTTGAAATGTTGAGCTTTGGTGACCTCTGGATAAGAGGATGAGGCTGCCCCAAGCCTGAGAAGGAGAGAGCTGTGGGGCAGTCAAGGGAGAGCTCTAGGGCTGCAGGAGGATGGGGGCACAACTTAGGTCACAGAAGCAGGAGCACACAGTAGGTTTTTTTTACCAGCAGGAGCCTGTTGCTGTTGGCAAGTGCCTACTGAGCTCCTTGGCAGAGCAGTTCCCTTTGACTTCTCCCATTCATGGGACAGATCACTGGCCAGCACCCTGACCCTCACTGCTTTCTAAACTGGTCAAACCAGCCCATAAACCTGTCTCTCCGTTACGATACAGCCAGTAGTACTTGAGGACACACAGAAATACTACACCTCCATATGAGTCTCTCAATTTTCCTCTGGCTGTCACAGTGTGATTACAGGTATCCACAGCACCTCCTGCCCACACCATTTACAATTTGCAGTCATTTATATATATTTTTTTTTTTTTTCATAGAAATCACCACCACCACCCTGAAGCAAGAACAAAAGCAATTATAGAAAATCAAACAGTATTGCAGGCTCTAACTTCTTCTTCTGCAGAAATAGAATTTTGCAAAGGAAAAATATAACTACAGCAGCTCCACTGCTGAGAAATCCCGAGGTCTGCAATTTCTCTTTGCTGCCAGGGTTTGATGAAGGTGGGAGTGATTTGTTGCATCCTAAGAAGACGAAGTTTGTACAGTCACTCTTGAAGCACGTGGGAGGGAGTATAGATCTGTCCAACGGACTGTCTGCTTTTCCTCTAGCAATTTTTGAGCCCCTTCACCAATTTCCAGCTAATTTGACAGAAAAACATCAGTCTCCAAAATACTTGAGTTTCAACATGTTTTGTGAAGGAGAGAGGAGAAGAGGAAGAGGGACACAGTATAAATATCCTCACTGAGGAAAAGCAGGTACATGGTTTCTGTCCTTATTAGACCCTAGAAGATTTACATGGGAGAATCTGTGAACATCCCAAATACTGTAAAAGCTTCATCAAGGTTCATAGCTAGTAGACACTGCAGACCTCAAAACGGAGAACAGAAAACCTTTTAAATCAGGGTGCATTTCTACTCCTTGCTCAAAGTACAGCAATCCTTGCAGAGACCAAGAGTCCCCAGTGCTGATTGCAGCGGGTTGAGCAAGTCCTAAGTGTCTCCTCACCTGTCATTAGAGGTTTATCATATCTCCTCTTGCTCTTCCACTTCCCCTTTACAAGTCATGGACATTTTAATCTCATCCTGCCCATACCTCCCTCCCCAGGAGCTTTTTGCCTCCTCCTACCCACCACCCCTCTGCCGACCCCTTCTTTATCACTGGCGTCTGGCAGGACAATGCCGGAGTGAATTTGCACTTGTATCTCCTGCTGTTTGTTATGATGGCCTGGAGTATTTCTCTTGTTGGAGAGTTTGTTTAAATTCTTACATTTCCAGCCAAGTCTTTGTAGATGAGCGAATCCATGTGTCTTACTCTCTTTTCCCCTCGGAGCACTCCAAGCTTTTCTGGTTCTGCCCCAGGCATGGTGTCCAAGTCATGCTTGCTTCGTGGAGGGACAGGAAAGATTTGTGTCATGTGTGTCTACAAGGTCAAATTCTCAAAGCCCATGGGTTTCCACATACCATTATCCCAAGGTTTTTGGCTTCCTCTCTCCCAGTTTTCAATATTTTTAACCCTTTCTTTCACTCTGTAAATAGACTAATCATTGATCCACCAGAAAAACTTCCCCATACCATGCTGTTGAGAGTCTATTAGTATTTGGGACATTAAAAAGGATCATTTCACTCAGGGGGACAAACAGGGGAAACAAGCCAATTATTTTTTTTCTAGTAGGATGGTGACCATTTGTAGCAAATACCCACAAATATAAAATATGTGGACAATCAAACAAAAGGAGAGGTGTCTTCAATCTGTCCTCATCCATGTGTGGTTTGCACCCCAAAAGCCCTGTTTCTCTTTCTTCCCTTAGCCTGTATCTCTAACACATCTCCATTAGCTGGAGAAAATGAGGGAGGAGTTAAGACAGGACCAGTATGAAAAAAACAAGCAGAAATCCTAAACCAAGCACATGTAGACAGATTTGAATCACCTTGCTGGTACAGTTTTGATTGTGGAGAGGGATATCAGGGTTTTCTAAAAGTCACATGGAGAGCATATTGCCAGTAGAGTGGTATCCTCTACTGGGAAACACGCAGCAGAAACCTTATTCATTCATTGGTGAGGTAACCATGCTGTATTTTGTAGTCCCTAAGGAATGAGATATGTTAATTACTCCTTTTAATGAGGTGTAAAATGGCTGCTTGTGCAATTGCAGCCTTTACCTACAGCTGTCATTGCCTAAGAGCTGTTGTTGATGCTCTTAGCCTAGTGCTTTCTAACTAACTGCAGATCACAAATCTCTGTCCTTCCAATTCTTTCTCCTTTTGCAATGGCTCAGAGTGAAGCCCAGCCCTAATTAATGCACACTAATGAGCACAAGAGTCCACGGATCCTGGCCTGGCATCGGGCTGAATTTCAGACAGAATCAGACTTCTGGAGGTGACTAAACCCATCAGCTTCAGTAGGGATGGCAGCACACACAAACACAGGTCATAGTGTGCAGGCACTCTTCAGCCACCAATATGGATCACACGGCAAAGCTTCCACAGGATGCAAAAATATGATGTCACTAGGAGAATTTTCTGCGATGTCTTATTAAATTTATGTCAGCCTAAATCAGCTGGAATAGCTCAGGGATTCAGGAGAAAAATCACATGGGAAGCTCATCGCCAGGGCAAGTGAGAGGAGTGCATCCTTTCCAGGAACACACAATGCCTAATTTCTGCTTCCAGGCATGGGCAGGGAGGATCACAGACTTGGCTGTCCCTTCCACACCCTCCCCCAACAGAGAAGATACTTATATTTTAACATGAAAATTCTGTGGCACCATGGAAGGCTGCCAAGAACCCCAGCAAACCTCCCTGCCGGGATGGGCAGTCTCTGTGCTGCACGCCAGGAGTGGAAAGCATCCTCCTAATGATACCAAGCTCTTGCTAAGCCGAAACATGTAACAGGAGTCTCTGTGGGGAAGCACCAATTTATCAGTCTAACTGGACTGGAAATTCCTTTCCAGCAGGATCTGTTTGCTCTTGAACATGTGCAGCACAGCCCGAGGAATGAGCAACGAACATGATATCTCTTTTATGTCAGTCATGGCAGACTGCCTTGTAATAATAATAATAATAATAATAACAACAACAACAATAATAATAATAATAATAATAATAATAATAATAATAATAATAATAATAATAATAATAATAATAATAATAATAATAATAATAATAATAATAATGTAGAAAACCTGCCCGGTGACTTCACACCAGTCTTCCTAGATATAAAACATAGACGGGAAACACTATGAGACATTTGTGCTATTTACCCTTGAAATACCCATATGTTGCCTCAGTTTACTTCAAGGTTAATCGGTCACATCTTTAAGATGCTGTAATGTTTGAACAGCAAATTGCATAAACGCTGCAAGTCATTCCCATGAGGATGCAACTGAGGGACCCTGGTCCCCCATAACTTGGGTTTTCTGATATCTAGTAAGAGTTGTGCTCACCCCTTTCTTTTACCAAGCATCAGCTGGATTTCTTTTTCTTGCTTGCTCAGGTTCACAAAAAATCAGAAATTTTCTCTTTGGCTTAAACTGGCCAACAGCATTAATGGTTTTTGAAGAGGTAAACAGACACAGGCATGTGCAGAACATGATCATATAAGTTGTGCTTTCTAAGGGAGCCAAGCAGAAAGCAAGCCAGATGACTTCAACCCAAAATGCATTTAGCAAAGAAGCCCTTATGAAAGTGATCATGGAGGTGAGGATTAAGCGGGTGCAAGGAGAAACAGGCTGTGAGGGTAGCTGTAACTCTCGGGTAAATTAAAATAAACAGTGATGCAAATATAGGTGATATCAGTCATAAGGATTGCAGAATCTCAGCCAAAGCATTTGCACACTGAGAGCAGAATTTGGCATCAGATGAATAAAATTGCTACTAGTCATTCAGGGTAAATCACCCTGGGTACATCCATCCTACAGCATTGGAACACAGAAATTGCAGCAGAGCTGTGCTGATAATAGACCAGAGAGCAGGGACAGGAAGGTAAAGAAGAGAAGCCAAGGCACTTTCTCTTTGTCAAGACTCTCATGTTGTCCCTGAGAGCAGTTGGTTGAGTCTCACCTCCCAAGCTCAGATGGAGAGCAAAGGTTTAGTCAAAGCACAAGAACTGGTCTGACAGACATCAGGACCTGGAGGTATGGTGGTGGGTGCCATAATAATTCTCATCTGAGATCCTCTTGGTGCTTCCCTTTGGATGCTTGACATGGACCCAAGAATTTGTGTCCAGCCAGGGCTGCAATGGGTGTTGTATTCAGGCAAGGCTGGGATGGAGAAGGCACAATGAGAAGGCTACAAACCCCTCTGAAACCCATCTAGAGGCTTACAGAGATGCTGAACTCCCCTAAAGCGTGGCCATCGCGGGGCCGGGGAGTGTTAGCCGCACAGTCCAGGTTGAAGAGAGGTCAGCTACAGGCACATGTCATACTGGAAAAGGAATTGCAGCCAAACTCAAGGCTGAGTGGAGACCTCCCCTCTGAGACCACTTGCAGAATGAACATAATTGTCTGAGCATTTAAGAAAATAGAGATCCATCTTTCCATGCCAGTGGGCCTGCCGCTGGGAGGGGAAAGTTCAGGGAAGTGGTGGAATAAGTATTGGTGCTTTGAAAAGCAGAGATAAATCCACCAGCAAGGAGGGAGAAAAGTAAAAGATCTTGGGAAGCCTTTGTACATCAAATAAGCAGTTCATGCCCTGATGAGTGAGGGTGTTGGGGAAGTAGATCAATGAGCAAACACTCCAAACAGTAGCATCCATCTCTCATAATAAAGCACCTGTAATCTGATAACCCACCAGAGGAAGGGGGAAAATGCCTTTAAATGGTGATTATAATTCCCGTCATGGTGTTTCCTGATAAAGTGGCCCCAACGTGGTGTTAGTATCAATCATGACTACTACAGTAGCATCCTGAGGCTCCCATGGTGATCAGTACCTTCAGAAGGAGACCTTTGCTGTCCTGAAGGATCTCCAGGACCCTCATGAGAGTGAGGGCTCCACAGAGGTGAAATGAGTTGTTCAAGGCCTATGGGGTAAAACCAAAACCAACTATGCTTTTTGTTGTGGGATTACATGAGCATCTTGCAATCACAACAGTGTCGGCTGGTGGGGACCTGCAGAGGTCTCTGACCGAAACTCCTGCTCAAAGATGAACCACCACAAGCTTCCAGACAAAAAGAGCAGCTCACAAATTGGCATAGTCATAACAAACTGAAAGTGAAGATCTGAAAAACATAACCATCAAAGCTGTATGTTATTGTATAATCTCATGAATATCAAGCCAAGTGCTGGCAAGGAGCTGACTCTATGTTTTTAACTATGTATTTAACTGCTACAGGCTCTGCTGTACTGGTATTTCCTCCCATCTCTTCCTGGCCTGGACATTTCAGGCCATTTTTAGTTCCTCCATTTTACCACTAATGTGCGGAAGCAATAACAATGCTCAGGACATTTTTTTTACCTCCATTTCCTTCTCTTTACCCAGCAAAATGCGTATCTGTGGCCATTGTCAACACTGCTGCCATTTGTACTTCAGCTGTAACTAAGGGCCCAGTGCTTGGGTCAAGTGAGCCTTGTGCTAGGTCCTATAAAAGAGAATTCTTCCTCAAATAGGCACTGTATGACACCAGCAGGCGACCAGCACCTCATTCCCATCCTGAAGGTCTAACTTCAGACTTATCGCATGCCTCAACAATCCTTCTGATCAGCAGTCCCAACACAGCACCATGGCTTGACCCTCTCTCCTTCATCCTCCCTCACCAGAGAAGTGTGTTCAGACGGGAACTTTCATTCACCTTTGATCATATGAGTATGAGAGAAGATGAGATCTTAGCTGTACTCACCAACACGTCACTGGAAATGAAGATGAATTATGGAGACTGCGGTGCTGCACAGAAAAGCTGGGTGACTGAGGTAGCAACCATCCCACTTGAGACACATTGACCTCCTCTGGGCAGAAGAGCAGCAGATATCCCAAGATCCTTGTAACATTCATCTACCTGCCTAACTCCTTATGGCTGAGCTGGAATGGGAGACCTGATCCCATCCCTCCTCTGCTTTTTGCCTTCCCTAAGTGGTGAATTCTTCAGAAGAAGGACTGGCTAGCCCAGACATAAATCTGCCTCCTGTGGAGCAAGGGAAGTGGTAGGGCAAGCAAGAGGAGGAAAAATGTTGTGGGTGCTCCAGAACAATCATTAACACAAAGAAAACCCCATATCCCTTTTCAAAATAAAAATGGAGTGAAAGAAGGAGGTCAATAAAATTCCCCTTTTACAGCTCATATCATAGAGACATGGGTCTACCCAGGTTTCTGATTAATTAGGTACGTAATGTGTGACTGCTTCAGACAATGTGCAGGAACAGCTAATATAGCGAGCAGCACTGAATCACGGGCCTGAGAACAGGCAGAACAAAAGCCCCAGATTGCTTTATTATGTTTTTGTTATTAAATCATCTCTTCTAAAGAAAGCGTTGTTTTAAGACGGCTCATGGTTTCAGGCAGGAGGGTTGCCCAAGTCTGGTTTCTGCTCTGCAGCTGCAAACACTTCATTCCCAGCCGATCTACCTGAAGCAAAGGAAACTCCAGACCCTGAGATCTCACTGTTGGTTGTGTGTTCCTGAGAGTCAGGCTCCCACCCACCACCCTGCTGCAAGACCAACACCTTTCCTGGTTAACTCTGGATCCCAGAAGACGTTCTCCTCCCTGAGCCCATCACTGCCAGCTCCCAGTTGTATGTGACTGAGGGAAGCCAACCCCAGGGTCCTCTGGGTGCCTTGAGGAATAATTTGGAGCAGATCTACATGAAGACCTCTCAGTGACACTGTCTCTCTTCTTAAGGTGTGTCCAGACTAGAAACCATAAACAAATCACAACCCCAGTGACATTATGGATTTCCCCAAAATGATGATGGATGATACCTACTCTATTTGCCACAAGAGGGCACTTTTACATTAATTCTCACATCCCTGACTCTATCATGGAGTTTGCTTGAATACGTTTGGCCACAGTGGGATCCAATGTCCAAATCATTGGGGGAAATTTTTTTGCAAATACAGGGCAGTGCGTTCAGTGTGTTACTCATGACATTACAGGGAAGACTGCAATAAGGAGTATGGCCGCAGCTGGGAGTCTTGGAGTATCAGTTCTATACGAAGAGAAGCAATAGCAAAGAAAATCCCCACGATAAAGGATGCCATGTGCAAAGAAGATTTCCTCAGAGGAAAGTTTGGTAGGGAAGATTATGCAAAGCTTAATGTCTTTCAATCCAGATGAAGAAGACATACACTTCTCAACTTCTCTAGCAAAAGTGATATAAATCAGCATTTTGGAACCTGGACAGTGGTTTATGTTTGTTGCAGGCTGTCCTGGGTTGAGTGAGTGGTGGAGTTTCTGGTGGCAAAAAACAGAACCCAAACAGAAGTGGAGCTGACGTGGAGCTGGGGGAGCTTCGAGAAGCTTCTCACAGGGGGCCACCCCGATAGCCCCCTCCCCTGCCACCAAAAACTCCACCACTCACTCAACCCAGGACACAGACATGAGTCCTTCCTTTGCAAACACCTCACCAGCTGGAAGCTGCAGGATAGAGTCCAGGCTGCTGACTTGGAGCTGATTAAAAATCTTATTTTTCCCCCCTCTCCATCATACAGTAGATGTGGAAAACTGCAGACCCTGAGAATATGCATAGCTCTGAAATTACCGTTATTCATCATGTCCAATTGGCTCTTGGAGGAATCCCAACCAGTCAAGGAGTTCTGCAGCATAACAATAGGTGATTATCTTTGCTCCAATTCATTTTGTCACAACAGCCTCCCAGCCTCTGCCTGACTGTGATTTTCATTTGGTTTCCAGGAAAAGTACAGAAGATCCAAGCAATGATACAAGTCTTTGTTTCTCTGGGGAAGGCACCTCGTGTTTGGGCAAGAATTCAACTGTGCCTTGTAAGCCAGTTAACAGACACAATCACTATCTTTTGTCTCAGGTTGGAAAAAAAGCTAAATGTCTCTTTAAATTCTGCAACTTTAGTCCAGAAAGGAAGAGAATGACAGACATTAATTAGATCAGCCCTGAGAAAGAGAAGGTCTTTCTTCAGTGATCTTTACCCTCTCTCTTTTCATCTTAGCTTCATCTTAAGGATCCAACCACAGATATGAGACATAACATTTTTAAACGCCATCAACACTGTGAAAAAGGACAGTCAAATGTTGAACAAACACAGGAAAAGCTCACAGAAGAACGAGAATGATAAGAGACTGGATAAAATAGGACTTATGAAGAAAGACTGGTGGAGTGGTGACGACTCAGCCTAAAGAATTCCACAGAGGGAACATGATAACTGCCTTGGCATCACTTGCAGCACAGCAAGTTTAGGTTGGCTCCAAAGGAAACCTACTAAGTCGATGGAAGAGAAACACTGAAAAAGTCTGGACTCATTTCTACTGTGGGGTTTTATGAACTGGCAGCATGGTCCTTGGTGTAGGTGGTTAGACTAGGTGGTCTTTTGAACTTTCTCCTATCCCAAAGCTTCCTCCATGCCCAAGATTGTGAAATTCCACAGGCTTTTCTATATATGTACCATAAAAGAGTCTCTGTAGCTCTACCACCCAGACTTACACCACAAGGGAAAGCAGAATAGAAGAGAGACATCATTCATCTTGTCTTCGAAACCAGCAATGGTAGCCAGAGACACTCATTCACCCACGTACATCCCACCTCTGAGCACCACAGTTTACAAGGACTGGTTATGGTTAAAGAGGTTGAACTCAACAGATTGAGTGTGGAGGTCATGAATCAAATCCCGTTCTCAGCAACATCGGGTATGAAGTCTTTCTGCGAGCAGTTTATATGAGATTTTGTCCTTGCTGAGGAAATTCCAGTAAAACCAGTAGAGAAGAAGAGAGAAAAGAGCAAAGATTGTTTTGTTTCCTTTGTGGTAAATGTTCAGCATTTCACAGTATTGGAATACAATGAAGCCTTTCCAGCTGGATGAAGGAGACAGTTGAGCATTGCTGAGCCCCTACCTGAGCTGAGGTAGGACACATTGGGGTGCCTGCCTGCACCAAACACCCTGGCAAGAAAGAAACATGGGTCATACTTGTAATTTATATTTATAAAAAGCACCTCTGTCTCACAGCACCATGACCATGGCTGCAACCTCTCTGGGCCGCAGCAGAACTCATACACACCGTTTTGATTCAAACATGTGCACTCCAAAGAAGACCCAGCCACACATTTCTCATCCTCCCACAGAAAGTCCATGCACATTAGAATAAAACTTGAATCAAAATACAACATGACCCAGGGAGATTTCCCTAACCTATTATTTTCTAGCACAGGGAACAAAGCCTGCTTTCAAGTTGGAGCAGACTGAGCTAAAAAGGAAAGGCAGACCAAGGACAGGGAGGACTCCCAGGAGACACGACAAGCAGGAGCACTTATACTGTCTCCAAATGTCAGAGACTCCCTCTCTGTCCTCCTGCACTAACATTTTACCTTCAAGCATCCTCTTCCCAAACACGACCCCCCTCATGAGAGAGCTTTGAGGGGCAAAGCTATTTGCAGCAATCAGCTCTTGCTCAAGAGTCAGGAAGCACACAGCCAAGGAGGTTAATTAACAAGAAAACATTTCAATAACATTTCCGTTTTGTGGGACTCACGGTTTGCATTTGTTCCCCCTTTCCCCTGTGTGAAAAAAAAAAGTGTTGCAATGACTCTCGAAGACAGGGAGTGACATGTGGATCTCCGGCACCTTCCTGTTGAATTATTTCAGTGAAGGAGTCTGACCCTTCCTGGGGAGGAGGTTCATGCCTCAGCTGCATGTGTGTGATAGGAGGTGAACATCTGCACCAAGACAGCCTCCTTGCATGCAACAATGACCACAGAGTGTCTTCTTCCATCACCTTTCCCCAACCACTGATTCCCAAAGTCCATTTTGATTCATGGCTCCTTTCAGGCATGTATTTGTTGGACAAGATTTGCCCCCATCACTCATCTTACAGACAAGAACTACTCCCTCTGGTTATAAAAATCAAGTCATGGCACGCTTGCAACGTGATGATTTGAGAACAGAAGGTTTACAAATGCTTGGGAAAGCCTGGGTTTAAAACCCAGGTAAAATTCAGAGGCAGTAATGATAAAAATATAGATGATTTGCATGCAGTGGGTGAAATATGGTCAGTGCTGTGGATATAATTTTGCCAGTGCTAAGCCTCTTCAGCTGTACAGAGCGATCTGTGACTGCAAACCAAGGGGAGAAGCTTGGGTACAGGTCAGATTTGTAACTCATTTGTTGGCAGCTGAAAGCAGCAGCCAAGGCATCTCCAATTCCCAACCACACCAGGCATTTTCCTGGACCTCAAAAGAATGAAGAAATTCAGCAACTCCCAACTTTGGCAGAAATTTCCTCAAAACCGATGCCGAAAGGGTTTTCCCCGACATCTAGTGGCCGGCAAAAAACACTGAGAGAGATAACGTGGCAGGAGAAAACAAGCCGTGCTATTACCAGGAAGATTAATTATAAGTGCAATAATATCCAGGCCTTCTGATGAAATATTTTACAGTATATTGCCCTCAGGAGAGTGGCTCTTTTTACTGATTTATTTTAACCTTCACATTATGCAGATACGTTATAGATGTCTTCAGAGATGCCCTGGTGTTATTTCCCCCTGACAGCAAATAATAAACTCTTTCTCAGCTATATAACATTTCCAAGGAAGCCCTTGACGTGACTAGAAAAATATCAAGGACAATTAAGTCACATGGCACTCATAGCCCTGTGGGAACAGACTTGAGCTCTGCTCCAGGACACGGATAGCATGAGAAACCCTGGTTCAAATGGAGTAGCAAAAGTCTTGGAGGTAGTAATTATTAAAGATCTCATGGTTAAAGATCCTCTGGGGTCTCTCTATTATTTTAATAATGGTTCAAGCCAACTTTACTGCTTCCAGAGGAGCCTGTTAGCACAAAGGAGGAAGGGCTCATCGCAAGGGAACACGGGCAGGAGATCAGCAGCCTGCAGTTTTGTTCAGTAAGGAGCAAGGGGGTGTTGGGCACACACCTTTGGGGGTCCAGGTAAATTTGGTGGCTCACCCGCATCCCTGTTTTCAGCCTCACAGGATGGAGCAATGTCATGGGCAGAGGCTGCTATGAGGCAGACAACAACATGGGGCTGCCACGGTTAAAACATGGTTAGGAGGATTCAGGCAATTTGGGGAGATTTCTAAGCATCTAGTCTGCCAGCCCAGATGGTTTGCTTCATCCCTGCCCTTGGTTCCGTATTTGCACTTAATAAGGCAGCCTTTTTCCCTCATTACGGCTGTCTTGACTTTGCTCTGTGTGTGCAGCTCCTGGCACTCTGGCCACAGAGTCTGGCTGAGACCCCACACACTTATCACACTGAACAGAGATGCTTGCCACTGGAAGGGGCGAAGTGGGAGAGGCGACAAGATCCTGCTGATCAGCACCATGAGGGACCCACAGCATCCATGGGCATCAAGGGAGAAAGATGCTGACCTCCCTTGGGGCCTGAGAGCTGGGGAGCACACCGGAGGGTGTTTGCACCACGCCGAGCACACACAGACACAGATCCCCCACCGATGCTTTCACTCGTTGCATCATGCAAATCCATCCGTCATCCCTCCACCTGTATTCACAAGGTGTAAGTATCGGTGCTGATGCCACTCCAGGCCCCACCACGCTTCTGAAGTTTTCTCCACACCAGCTCAGTGGGAACCTGCTCTTTCTCTCCCTCGCAGTCTCCTCATCCCACCCACACAGCAAAACCCCTCTTAAATCCTTCAATAACTGTCAAAGCACCTTAATATAACATTAGGGTCCCACCCCATCTGACCCAGACGCCGTATCCAATTTCTCTCGGCGCTGTGAGTATTGGCGTGACGGCATGGGAGTTGCACATTAGACCTGTCTGCCACAGGCTTGTGCAATAAATCTTGGAAGACAATTGGATTTCAGCAGATTTAAATCCTCGTGAACATTCACCTTCTCCATTCACCCCCCTCGGGGCACTCAAACCCCACAGGGAGGAATAAATTAATTTCTAAAAAATCTTAACTAGCAAAAATAACACCGGGGCTTCTGGATGCTTCAGACGAGCCCTTGCTACATCATCAAGTCCTTGGTTCCTACAGCAGCAAGTTGCATCGGGGTCTCCCCTAGGTACAGTTCCTCCCTAATTTCATGGCATAGAAACTGTATTTTGCCATGAACAGGTCTGAAGAAAATAGACTGGAGCGAAGTCCTGGTGGCACGGCTGGCTGGTGGCCCAGGAGAATGGTGTGCCCACAAGAAAGGCATCAACATCTACTTCATGTAGATTGATGTAACCATCTTCTTATTTGTAGGATCCCTGCACCCCTGCTCTGCACTCATGTAGTAGATGGCAATGGATGAAGAGAAACCCTCTGAGATAATCATAAAGGTGACCCTGTAACTCCAGGTTTAAGCTATTCCAAAAGCATTCAGCACTTTGAGCTTCTCCTGCCCCAAGGGGAACAACTCCTCTGCCTGGGGGGTTGCAGCATCAGACCTCAAGCCCCTTTACCAACATTACAAACCTGAAGCAAAGCTTGTACAGTCCTCCGGTGCCTTTTTTGGCTCCCTCTTTCCAAGCCCTGTAATGCTGGAACAGATCCCTGCAAAACCACTTTGGTTGGAGAGCTGTTATCAGGTCATTTTGAAAAGTTTGCAACACTTTGCAAATTGTTCTTGCTGGAGGTTGTACAATAACAGTGCCATTACTCAAAAAATCCATCCAAGAATATTATGTTAGACACAGGTCAGATCTCTCCACCCACAACAATATTCCAAGGGGGAAAAAAAAAAAAAAAAAAAAAAAGGAAAATAAATTGTTAAATACAAGCTGGAGATGACAATGAAAAATTTACCCTTACCTATGCATATTTTGATGGACAAAGTTTATCTATCCATCCATCATCATGTACTAGTACAGGAAAGAGCCTGTGAGTATTTAGCTATTTTTATCTTGCATGTGTAGTTAAAGAGAAAAAATGCTAGTATAGATGCACGGCTGTCTCTACTCCCCGCCTTCTGTCCCCTTAGGTGCCCATCACAAACACTGCATAAATACATTTAGCCAGTCATCTGACCTCTTTTCATAACCTACATTAGGATGAAATGAGTAGAAGTGTCTGTTTCCAGCAACAACAAAGGGAGTCTCAAGCAATTAGTTCAGGTGTAAAAAAATCTTATGCCAGACCAATCCCATCTACATGTCTTGTTTTCTCCATCTCTAAAGCAGAGATGATAAACCTGCCTTTGAAAAGTACTTGGAGATCCAGAGGGGAAAGGTGTTCGTGACATAGGGATGGTATCTATGAAATAGCAACAATAAGGTTAACAAGGTTAGTAATGAGTTCATATATAAAACTTACTGTGGGACTGCAAAAAGCCCAGGCTGCCCTCCGCTTGGAAAATCATGTCTATAGTCTCCCTGTAGCTCAAACTAGATCCATCAAAAGCATTACTTTTCTACCAGAACTCAGTAATTTTCAAATGAAACGCTAAAGAAGAAAGGTTGTTATTTCTAAAAGCCATTCACTCAATACCTCACAAAAATTACATGACTGCACTCAGTGCAATTACCGTATTTTCCAGCATTTTGGTGAGCTGAATGCAACAGATACCAAAACCCACATGCATTAGAATATTTCTTTATTTTTCTTTTTTTTTTTTTTTTCCCCTTAGTTTTGCAATTTTTTTCATATTTGCATTCTCCCTTGACCTTCTGCCTTGGATTCCCCAGCATCAATGAAATCCTTCACAGCACAGGAGCAGAACAAGGACTTGACAGAGCCACCTTGAGAACGGGTGTTTCTCCACTGTCTCTTGCACAGAGGATGCTGCCTCAGCCTATGGGAAGCATCTTGTGCTTCAAGGCCGCACAGAGCCAAGACCTTATTTTCTGGGTTTGCAGCATGGGCACAAGGCTCTGGAAGGGGCCTAGGGTTGGAAAATCTGGGTCCTGATGCCTTAAATGTCTGGAAAAAGACACCCCCTGGGTCTTTGTCTGGTGGGGATGGGAGGTATAAGAAGAAGCCAGGGTTTGGTGGTGTCCCCACATGCACTTCAACCTCTGTGTTGGAGCCAAAACATCTGAAAATCCATGTCTCTAAGTCCATGCACCCTGGGGCTGGGTGAGACATCCCTTCCTATGCCATTCCCTGCAGGATTCACCAACGAGCAGGACGTATAAAGCCCCCATGGTTGGGTTGCTCCTGAAGACACCATGAGACCCCACAAAACTCATATCATCTAAAATAGACCCCTTCTAGCATCAGGGCAGGGAAATGCCAGCCTCTAGATACCTATCTGCTTCATGTCCACTCTTCACATCTGTTCCTGCACACTTTCAGCATCTTGAAGTCTCTGTGAGGGCCTCTGCAAACCTACAGCTCTGGATTCAGTGAAGTTTTACTGCCTCATTGGGTCAGATCAGAATCAGGACCCAAATCTTCAGAGTAATTTCTAAATTTCCACAAGGTTTCAACAACATTAATTTCCTTTCAATCAGCTTTTCCCTCTCTGCTGATCAGTCCTTTCTGCCTTTCATATATTTCCAGGATCTGCAGCCTCATAAAACCACAGGAGAACATTTCTGCTTGGTTGATGTGGGCAGGAAATTACTGTCATTTTTCGCTTCTTAAGCCCGAGGAGGTGTTCACTAGGCCCGTTATCAGGGGGCAGTTGCACGCTGGCCCTTCCAGAACCATCCCTAGAGAGGTCTCAGCACCAGCAGCCGATGCAGAAAAGAAGCCAAGCTCTTTGTTTTGACTGGCACGAAGAAGGCAACCTGGACGTTTCAGCAACACAACATCTCCATCCAACCCCTCAGCAGCATCTCAGCAGTGTAGTGAAGGCTGGAGAAAACCTCAGCCACCTCTGGAGGTTAGCAGCAACCCAGCTGCATCTGCTTATCCTGGTTCTGAACATATCACATCCTTGTCCCACCATGGCTGATTGAGTGCGAGCACCCACATCCCTGGCATACCTCTTTGCTTTGACACCTCTCTGGTGGACCTGGACCACAACGCCCCTGAGAAGGACTCCTACACACATGTCTGTACAGGGAGAGTTAGTAGAGAAGAGCTTTGTAGCAGAACACAAAGCCGAACGCAGGACTTGCAAGTGTCCACCAAGCTTTGTCTTCTTCCTTCATCATTTGAGGGGAATAATGAAAAGCAAAGACCAATGTTTTTGGGTGAAGAGCCACCTCTCCTTGCTAAGTACATCATTTTGTTATTTTTGTGGGTGGAAGGGCAGGGGTTGGAAGATGCAATTCTTGGGGAAAGCTCCAGGACATGTTGAACAGATGGGAAAAGGCTTTTTCTCCTTGGCTGTGCAGTAGCTCCCTATAACACATTTCTTGGTATTTTATCCAGAACAGCCTTCAAACTGCTACCTGATGAACTACACCCACTCCTTGTGGCAGGAAGAGCCTGCAATGCTCAGCTATCCACAAAAGATGATGATGAAGACAGAGCCTTGTCATTCCCTTCCTGTAGATCTGTCTCCTTGGGTTTAGCCCCCATCCCTAGCATTGCACATGCTTCTTCCATCCCAGACGTAAGCACTCACACATGCCCTTAATGATTTTGTTGGGATCCTGTCAGCCTATTTCTCCAGCCTGCCCAGGACCCCCTTCTGAGTATCAGACATGCTCTCCAGCACATTGGTCAGTCCCCTACCCAAATCTGGTGCCATCCACAAGCTTGCTGAGAAAGGAGTCCATCCAGATTATCAATGAAGACTTTCAACATTATCAATGCTAATATTGATTACTGAGGGATATCACTAGTTATTGGCTGCCAGGTGGACTTCACACCATTTATCAGAACCCTGTGAGATGTTCACACCAGAGCTAGCTACTCATGGCTCCTGTGATCATTGTGGTGATACCCAGAATCACACAATAACTGAGATTGGAAGGACCTCTGGAGGTTGTGGTCGGACCTCTGGAGGTTGTGGTCCAACCTCTGCTCACAGCAGGACAAGCTCCACTGTCAGATCAGGTTGCTCAGCCTTACCTTGATCCTGCTAGTTCAGCTCAGCCTTGCACTCTCACAAAATGCTGCTGTTCTCCCTGCTTTCATTTGGAGAGGGCAAACTCTGACCTCCACAGCAAACAGCAGATCACTCCATATCAACCAGCCCTGTGCCGTGAGGGCAGAGAAAAGCATATTGCTCTACCACATGCTCTGGGGCTAAATCTACTGTTCAATCAGCTTGATCCACTGTTCCCAGGTTTTACAGTAATGTTAGCCTCTTTAATTCCTAAATTCTTCCTGCATGCAAAGGCACACCTGTAATAATAAAGAGCCAAGGTTGCAGGTGCTCCATGCATGATTTTAATGTATTAATAATCTCTGCAGCCTGACAGATTCATATCCCAGGAAACATGAGGACATCTGATTTTTAAACAGAAATGAGAACAATCCCAGGGTTGTTCCAGTGTCCGAGTTCAAGAGTAACCCCAAATCACAGGGCCAGGGTTGCAAGAACCCTCATTCATTGAGATGTTTGTGAAGGATTTGATAAAAGATGTGAAGTACAAAGAATGCTTTCCTCCTCGATAACTTACTGTTTCACTATTTCCTCAGTTACCAGCATGCTCTTTCTCCTTTCACATTTAGACTTCAAGCTCTTTGGGGCAGGAGTTGCTTTTACTCCACTCATCTATGCCAAAGTCTCCACACGACTGAAACAAAACTGGATATAACCTTTCCACTTGAAGACAGAAATGAAGCACTCAGGAAAAATTCCACCTACCAGTTCCATTAAAGCCTTCTAGAAGTTTTCTGACCAACACATCCCTTTGCTGAGGAGCCAGGCTGGACTTTTGGTTTTAACATAGTCAGCCTAATCTCTGATTCAGGTCTCCCAGCTCAAAGCAGATGGGTCAATGAGCTGGAGGGAGCATCAGCAGGCCACCAACAGATATGACTGTCCTTGCAACAATCAGGAAGATGTGACTGTGTATAGATATCTATTGTAAGAAAAAAGATTCTATCTCCCTGTCCCACCATCCTCATTTTAGTCGAGTAAGCCATGCACATTTTAGAGATGTGTGTGATGATTAGCAATCATGAAACACTGAATCCTGCAACATTGTGCTCAGCAGAGGTGCTCATGGACTGCCTCTAAGCAGCACAATGAGCAAGAACAAGCCTGGAACAAGCCAACAGCATGAATTTGTCAACCTCGGCACCTAACCAGACTAATTAACTTGAGCCGGGATGAACTGTGACTCAAAGGTTGCATCCATTTCCAACACCAGAAAGGGTAAGAAGAGGATCTCACTGACAGGTGCCTCTCTTCTCTTCTTTCCCCACCTTTTCCCTACAGCTGTGGATTGATGTACTGCTCAACGAGAGACAGCCATGCTCAGCCCACACAACAGCTCAGCAGGCTTTCAGGAGCACTGTGTCAGACCACGCTTTCTCCTGCCACATCCACAACTCAACACCCCAAAAGAAAAGCGAAGGAACCAGATGACAGCATCTCCTAAGTAGGCTGATTGACTCTGGCTTAGCTCAGACCTCTCTGACCAGGAGGTCGCTGCTTCTTGGTGTTCAGACCTCAAAGGGACCCAAGCACCAGGAGTTGTTGCCTGTTGCTTCTATAGAGTTCTGGAGGTTCCCAGGAAGTCATTGCAAATCCCCCGTGTTTCACCATGTTGTAGGTTGCAGATCCCTGACCTAAACCCTTCAGACATGCTGGGCTTGAAAAAAAAAAAAAAAAAACAAAACAACCTGAACCTGAAGCTGACCCTGCTGTACTACCTAGTTTGAGGAAAACAACACGGCTTCTCTCTTT
The DNA here is from genome assembly GCF_018691265.1 of Tyto alba. Classification (NCBI taxonomy): domain Eukaryota; kingdom Metazoa; phylum Chordata; class Aves; order Strigiformes; family Tytonidae; genus Tyto; species Tyto alba. The sequence continues at coordinate 3,314,154 of NW_024881282.1, read as the reverse complement.
CCCCATCACCACCAGCAGCAAACAGACCGATTTCTAGGAGGACTTGGGCGGTGGTAAGAAATCACACCCAATCATTGTGCAAATAACAGAAATATTAGAACTCACAACTCAACAAAATTACTTCACCTACTGTAATTCGTGGAGAGGTTTCTTCAGCCTCTGGGTTTCCAGGCGTGTTCCAGCTTGTGTTCTCACTTGTACTTCAGCACTTGCAAGAAGGTTTGTTCCACATACGAGTGGTATGTACAACCCCAAGCCTGTGAAGTATTCCCTAGCGTTTCTAGCTCTCATGCCATTCAGAATAAGAAATAAAAGGCATCACTGATGGAGGTAAGCATATAAGCTATCAAACCCTGTCTCCCAGGTTCTGCCTGCACATTGCCTGCATTGGGATTTAGAACTAGGTTTTAGGGAGTCATATGAACTGTAAAGTCACAGTGTAATCCTGGAGAAAGAAGGAAAACCAGTCCCCTAGGAAAAGTGTGACCTGTAGGTCTGACTAGGGGTGCAGCTCGGCAAGAATGGCTCTGTATGTGCTGCTTCTCCCAAGCCCTTTCTGTGGCTGCTAGGGGAAAAATAAAGCTAAAACCCAAAGCAGGCATCCCAAGAGTGGGACCCCATGCTCCCTTCTCTTCACTGGCTCTAACTGGACCTCAGAGTAACCAGTTAAACTGCAGTGATCTGCAGTGCAGACATCCCTGTGAGCAAGCTCTTTTCCTCCAGCCTTACTGTCCTCACCCATCCTGAGGAGATGGTTGCTGTGATGCTGGTTTTGCTCAGCCAATGACAAAAAAGTGAATCAGTTGCTCACCATCCCAAATCCTGCTAGAGGAGAGCTCTTGGAGCAAACATGACTCCCCAGCCCCAGCCCCGGGGCACGCAGCCACCAGCTAACCAGGCGGGCATTGCAATGCCTGTCTGCTCAGTGGATAAATGCACAAGGACAGGAGGCAAAAATAATTTATTTTCAGCAAAGGGAGATAGTTCTGCATGCTTTGGTGACTTTGCAGCTAATAATTTCCATATGTTTAACTATCCTTCGCAAGCATCACTCCTACCTGACTTCCCAGCTTGCTTCCCCACTGCTGAGGATGGGGGAGAAACCTCACTCCTGTCCTCTCCCTCATTGGGGAACCAGCCCTGAGAGCTGCTCAGCACCCAGGACCCACGTTGCTTTACTGGCTCCTCAATATCATCCAGGCCAGGCCCTGGGCAAAGCCCAGCACTGGCTGTGGCAGACTCCTGGTTAATCCAGACAGGCACCTTTTTGACTCTTGTGCTGGACTTTCCTGGCAGGCAGGGAGATGGGAGCAGCCAGGAAAGGAAGGTTTCTAAGTATAAAACCCAAAGCATCCTCAGCGTCAACGAGGCACATGGTTGACCTGAACTATTTATAAACTGAGACCTGCTGGAAACACGATGGAGCAGAACCAAATTCCTGTTTCCAACCCATCCCTCTCCCCACAGCCTGTCACCTGAGCAGTGTGGCACCAGCCAGCATCCTTGGCTCTGACTTCCCCAAGGTCAGGGTCTAAACTATAGCTGAGTGCACAAACTGCACTCCTCAGATGAAAAGTAGGTCCTGGATTCCCCGAGGTACACAAATGGTGGTCCTCAGAAAGGTAGAGATGTTAGTGTACAGTGCATACAAGGAGAAAGCCTGGCTGATCCTGTTGGAAAGAGCTGTTGCCTGCAAAGGGCTCCAAGTATTTTGCTGAGGGACATAACAGGGTGGACACTTACCCTTATTTTTTCACCCCTATATCCATAGGGAAGGCAGACAATAAGAACAATGTGCTGGTTATGTGGGAGGGATGTTCCAGCTCCCCAGAACCAAAAACTCTGCAAGGTGGCAGCGAACCTCTGTGACTTTTATTTCATCTAGGGCAAGAGATGCAAGATCGGGAGGGACTGAACACATGGATCATTGCCACCCTCTGGCACACCAGACACCCCCCCTGTTCAGCTCACTTTTTCCTCAAAGATGAACAACAGCTCCTTGGGCAGTGAGTTACACCCAGGTGGAACCTCCACAGTCCCACCTTGGATGAGGAGAGAGGGTCCTGCTTGGCCCCTGCTCCAGCAAAGGTGATAGCTGCAACAGCAACTGCACATCACACCAAGCTCTGGGGACCAGCAGCCCAGTGCTCCCTTCCTGGCAGTGGTAGCCTCTTCCCCTCACATGGCTGGAGAAGAAGAAGAGGAAGGGCACAGCGGCAGGGAGAAGGAACAATTTGGGAATGTATGAGTCCTAGAAACGTGAAATTTTAAGACCTAGATCTATTCTGAGTCATCAGAAATAGTCTGGACTGGGAAGGTCTATGCCTCTAGGTTGAGCAGGTTTCTGTTCCTTCCTTTAGGGCATTTTTAAAGGGCAAACTTTGCAGGAGTCTCTCACTTATGCATCCATCCCTTGCCAAACCCCAGAGCAGCCTCTGCTCCCCAAATCCTAGGGGAGGAGTAGATGTAGCCACCAGGAAGAGCCCCATCCCCCTCTAGGTGACCAGGCAGCCCCTGAAGGAACAAGGTTCTCCACCTCAGCTGCTGCTTCTTGACACTTCTGCAACACAAGAGCAAGCCTGTAGGAAAAACAATCGTGTGTCGTTTGTCGTAACAAAAAGCTATCAAGAGAAGCAGACAGCAGACCACAGAGAGGAATTGTTTTCAACTCCAGTGGTTAATAGCTTTCTTTGCAGAGCTCATGGCTGATCCTCCACAGAAGGTCCCATGCTTCAGAAGGAAATGTTACCATATTTGTTCTTGTGCCATTGCACCGCTCTCGCAAGCGATAATCCTACTTTTATCACGTGTTCTTCTCACAGGAGCCATATAGGATGCTGCACTTCCAGCAACTAGCAAATTAATTGGGCTTAAGATATGTAAAATTTAAAAACCACCAAGGGAGGAAAGAATAGCAACCTTTTCCTGAGCTTTTTATTGAATTCTTAGGGAATTACGGATATGTGTGATTTGGATGAACAAAAACACAGAGCTGGAAAGGAGCTCAGGAGCCTGTGTAGACCACTGTTGGTCACTGAGACAGGATCACATTGGTATGGGACATCTCTCAGGGATGGTGGAGCACAGGGAGGCATCTGATGGGCTGGAGAACAACTTTTGGGGAAAGGACTTGGGACAATGAAGATTAACATTTCCATGGGTGATGGTGGCAAGAATGAAGCCAGCAGGGCCAGGGAAGTGATTCTCCCTCTCTTTAGCACTTGTCAAACAGGGCACTGGGGCCAGTTTGGACTCCCCAGTACCAGATGGTGAGAGAACCCAGTGAGGCCACCAAGCTGGCTGGGGCTGGAGCTCAGGGCATGCAAGGAGAGGCTGAGAGCTGGGTGTGCAGCGAGAGTAGAAGGCAAAGGGGGGGATCTTACCACTGTCTACAACTCCCAGCTGGGACATGTGGGATGAGAGACAGCCTCTGCTGGGAGATGCTCAGTGATGGGAAGAAAGTCAACAGCACAAGTTAGAATATAAGAAATTCCCATTAAGAAATAATTTTCCCCATGAAAGTGGTCAAACGCTGGAACAGGCGGAGGCCAGGCTGGGGGATCTCCATCTCTGAAGCAACTCAAAACTCTCCTGAAAAAAACGCTGGGCAACCTCAGATCAAACTTCAAAGCGGGCCTTTCCAGACCTGGTTACTCTGTGTGTCTTTGTTCTCACACCTTCCAGTAGCAGGGATTACAGTTTCCTTGGATCAACTCCTCTAATATTTTCTACTTCTACAGTTCTGAAATTTTTCCTAAAATATACCATGAGCACATTTGCTGTGTGTGCATGCATTTCTCACCACGTGGCAGGGGTGGTGCAGAAAGGAGACCTTTCCTACTCTTTTCTTTGCATCCCATCTTATTAATGCTTTTCAAGAGATGCATGTTTTTTTATTTGTAGCAGCATCACCTCTGGGCTGTTGCTCCACCTGGGATGGGGAACCTCTCAGCTCCTCTCCAAGCACTCAACCCCTCACATGAAGCCACTTCATATTTCCCCTCTGGAACACAGCAACATTTTCCCTTTGTCGTATTAGAAAACCAGCTTCAAATTCCACTGGTAGTTTGAAAATCCCAGCTGAAACCCATCAGATGGAGAGCTGTATCTGTTTTTGTAAGGTATCTGTTTCATTGAGGGGAGGAGGTGGAAGCAGAAGAGATGCTGTCCGTGTGTCAGACGGGCATGGACAAGTCCCAGGCCAAGTTCACACCTCATCATAACAGCTTATCAGCTGGCAGGTCAAGGGCTTGAGTAGCAACCCCACTGTGTTGCAACCTTCATGTAGACAGGGGAAGATTGGGAGATACATCCTGCTCATGGAAATAAGGGGAATATCTAAAGCCTCATCTGCTTGTAGAGTTTATCATGGCTGATCACAGGCTGTTTTGGTAAGATGTTGTGCAGATTTTTCTCTTGCTCTTTAGAAAGTGGGATGAGAGGAAAGAGTTTAGGTTCCAAGAACACTCAAGAAATGCTTAGCCATAAGATTGTGAATTCATCCACTGCTTTTTAATGAGCTTCCCTTGAGAGCAGCACTGAGACTCTGGTTGGGAGCTGTGCAGGGCAGGGGCCTCTGCCTCCAATCCCAAGCAACAAGGAAGGATAAGGCATCACTGCGCTGGACAGAAAATACAGCTCTGCTTCGGCTCCAAAAAACCTTTTGGCATAACTTGCTAACTTGAATTTTATCTGCAAACGGTTTCAGCCCGATACCACTGGGAATCCTGATTTTTCCGAGACTTACCAACAGGAAATCCCTGAGCCGGAGGGTTTAGCTGTAATGAACTTATTGTATATTCAAGCACTGAATGTCAATTTGGATTACGATGTCAAAAATAAGCACTGAGAGCATGCAACCGTACCCTGGGGTCACCTGTCAGGAACTCCAGACTGAAATTGGCCAGATATAGGCCAGCACAGCCTTGATTTATATTTTTCCCTGTGCAAATATAACAGCTAAGACTGAACAAACCTACTGCCTCTTGGAGATGAGCCCCCTCCTCCTCTCCCCAGTGCCTTCTTCCACTTTGCACAGGGCTTCCTTGACTGGGGATGTTTTGTTAGAAGCTGACAGAAAAACTCAGGACTAGTCAGATGTGCTGGGGGTCTAAACCCCTCTATTAGTGCATGTCTAAATCACGGCCACTTGTGTCATTCTGGGAGCCTGAAATCCAAGGCAAAAATCAGGATTCCCATCCTCCCAGACACTCAGCACGCATAGCAGAAGACAAGCTCTTGCTCCCCAGCCTTGGGCTAAAGACACACCAGAACTCATCCGGAGCACGGGATGCAAGAGGAGAGGTGCACAGGGGCAGGAGGGATAATTTACACCTTCCTCTCCAGGCACGTGGCCACGGCCCTGCCCCTGTTCAGGGGCTGCAGGCAGCTTAGGTCTGTTTTTCCATCCGTCCCCTTTTCTCCACAGCCTGGCTGCAGGCAGCAGCAGGGAGGCTGGATCAGAAAGCTGGGGATCTCTGTTTGTTTCTCATGCTCTGTCCCAAGCACTCTGAAGGGAAAACTGATCCTCCTCTGCTGCCCAGTGCTCACTGCAACCACGGAGCAGCATGGGCTCGTCTCGGCAGAAGGGGTAATCCCATCACACAGGGATGAGAAAAGGTACCCCACTAAGGGGAAGCTTAAATCCCAGGTAGAAGTTATGTTCTGGATTTTAAAGGAATTCCAGAATAGAAGATAAGAATCAGATGCAAATACACACCTTCTCTAAATAAACGGTTTTGCTAAAGTTTCTGTGAGCTAGGTGCTGTTATTACCTGCAACCTTGGTGTTCCCCCCAATTAGTGTCCCATCCCCTGAGATTTCCTCCTAAATCCTTCTCATGGAGACTCTACAGCCTCTTACAGTGAGCTGGATGGAGAAGATACTTGGAGACAAGGAAGGTAAAATTTGGTTCCTCCAACCAAAACTCATGGGACTGGAGTCTTAAAAAGTTAAATAAAATAAAAAAAATCTTCATTCATCCTCATCTCTCTCCCCAGTAATACTCTAGCCAGTCTGTTGTGAAGCTGGCAATGAGACCTTTATTTGCCTTGAGGAAATGTTGAACTTCCTCTCCCTTGCATGTGCCCACACACACCGAGCTGGGAGACCATGGGCCCCAGTACAGTTATTGAGGTCAGGGATGGGGTTTGCAGAGCACTTGCAGCCTCTTTTCCTCCCTAAAAACATTCAGCCACATGAATAGCTTGTCACCTCCATCCTTTTGTCCATCCATCCCTCTGGCTTCCAGGCACTGGGAAAACCTTCAGGGTGGGAGGATTTGCCCCACCCAAGTAATTGAGAATCGCCCTTGGAGAGCGCTTGCTCTCCCTTCCCTCCTCCATTTTGCTGGCTGCTGGTGTAGTTTGTATTCCTGAGCCTCCAGTTCGCTCCGCTCTCACACCAGCACCAGAATGAAAGTCAGGGATACTGGGTCAGAATAAAACCACTACTTGTTTTAAACTGTTTTTTTTTCAGGGAAGAATGTAGATCACAGAATCAGTTAGGTTGGAAAAACCCCTTAGGATCATCGAGTCCAACCGTTAACCCAACACTGCCACTAAACCATGTCCCCAAGCGCCACATCTACAAGTCTTTTAAACACCTCCAGGGATGGTGACTTAACCCCTTTCCTGGGCAGCCTGTTCCAGCTCTTGACAACCCTTTAATGAAAATAGTGAAAAGCCTTGGAGGCATCTCCTTCACTTTGGCAGATAGGAAAGGGTCGTTGTTTAACTTGTTCATCTTATGCTGAAGATCACAGAGGTTCAGAGACGCTCAGCCAAAGATCATGAAAAAGGCTGCTCGACTCTGCTGGTCCCCAACTTGACAAATATTCGCTCAAGGCAGAGAAGATTTTTGTTAATGCTGGAAGATTTGCTGCACAGAGCAAGCCCACGCTAATCAGCCCACGTACTCCAGTGCCTGATATCTGGCTAACGTCAGGGCAGGGAGGATTAAAGCTTCCCTCTTTGGCTGTCTGCAGTTCCCAGCAAAGCTGACAGCATCTTGGACTTCTCACCCAGGACAAATCCTACCCCAATTTAGCAAGTCTCCTCCCTGGACGAAGGGGTAGCCAAACAACCTCTTTGTGTTGTCACACTCCGCGCTGTTGACAAAGTTATCACTATAAAAACAAGCCAGATCCAAGCCAACCGGGGCCCTCCACCTACTCCAGCATGAGAGCATTTCCTGCTAGCTCAGGGAAAAAAGGTTATTAAAGATACACAGAAAGGCAAAGGTAAAGGTTGCTGCCACAGGTTGTGGAGCTGCACTTGCTGCGTATCAGCATTCAGGGTCTGCGAAAGGTGATCTGTAAAAGCAGGGCTCCATCTGGTAGATGACGAGTCCGAAATCCAAAGGCTAGATGTTAAAACTAGGCTGGGTAGATGATTAAAAAGGTGCAACAGGAACACGGTTGAATGCGCTTAAGCTGAACTGGGAATTAAATGAGAAGATGCTGCGGTTGCAAATAAACACTTTTCAGTTGCCAAAATTAATGCTCTGAACAGTCCTCCTCTCTTCCTCAGCATCTGCTATTCTAGGAAGGATTTCCAGGTTTTTCTGAAATACTGTGGCTTATATTGCAAATAGCACACTGAAAAATCTAGGTGGAACTCTATGGCCTGTATTGTATAACTGTGTAGACAAGACCAGCCTAAAAACTCAGCCTAGCCTGTTGGTACACACTCTTCTAGCAAATGTGGAGGGGAAGCAGAAACACGTGCAGCGTTATACGGGCATTAAGCACCCCTTCCACCGAAGATCTGTGAAGCAGAAGGTCTGGGTGCCTCTTGCCCTTTCTCCACACGCAGCTGGATCTCCTCGTTCAGCGGTTGCTCTGCTCGAGGACCACCAGCACTTCAGAAGGGCGATGCTCATTTTTCACTCGCGCACCAAGCCTATGGTTTCAGCTGTCAGAAACGTGCTCAGACCTTACTGGTGGATTGTGGTTTGGCAAACACCTGAGGAGAGAAATACCCAGGTAGATCTGTTATTAAGAACTGCTGGTAGAGCCCAGCTTGTAATTAATTGGACTGCAAACACCCTGTTCTAAAACAGTGCTAATGACAGGAAAAAAGAAAGGCAACTGACATCAGCGGGTGGAGAAGCCCTAAAGAATCCATAGGGCACTCTCCTTTAAAGGTCACCTGAAGGTATGTGAAATAAATTAGCCTCTTTTGGAAAAAAAAAAACAAATTCATATTTTTTACAAATTTCAATGAAAAACAGAGAATAGGGAACATTTTTAGAGATCCCAGCTATCCTTCAGCCTGCCAGTGCTGGTTTAAAGGGGCTCCTGGACTGCAGGAAACCACCATCCTGTTGTTTTTGTCCTTCTCTCGCATGGGAGCTAAAGGTTTCCTTCCTGAACACATGAAACAACCCGCAAGAAAGGAGGAAGAGCCCACCATCAAGGAAAAGTTGTGTTCCTGCTCTTCAAATATGTGTGGCGTTACCTGCATTTGCTTCCAGAAAGGTGCTTTTTAATTCCAGCACGGCGGCTGAAACTCCTCCTTTTAATCCGTCTCAGCACACACGCTCCTCCAATGCGATGCCCAGCCCAAGGCAATCGCAGCTGGGTCATAAGGAGGCACCTGTAGCAACTCCGGAGCCGTTCAGCTCTGCATTCACTGCTGGAGCATTACCTGCAGGGAATATATATAAAAAAAAAAAAAAAAAAGCAGCTTTGTAACCAGCATTTTGGTTTTGAGGCAAAGGAACAGCACGCTGCTGCTGTTGCAATGCAGCACTGGGAATCTCTGCCTGCTGCAAAGGACTGAGGAACCCCAACGTGCTTCTGGAGCTGAGTAAAACCAGCAATTGCAGCGTGAAAAACTCAGGGATGTCCAGACCCAAAGCTGTAGCTGCCCAGGGATCTTTTACATCCAGGCATATTTGACTCCAGCTCTCCAAGGGATGGGTGTTAAGCTGTGGCCAGGAGCGCAGCAGTCCATGAACAAGAATCCTCCCCGTCTTCGAGACCGGGCATCAAGAAATGGAAGAACTTTGTCGGGTCCAAGTTAGAGAGAGGTGAGCTTGGTTTACTGCCACTCCTTCCAGCATCGGCTTAAACACCTGTGAAAGAAAGAAGGATGCAGTGAGGTGACCACAAAGCTGAGATGTTCACAAAACATCTGCGCTGTGTCTGTGGGATTCCTGATCTCCCCTCGAGGAACTGTTCCCTCTCAGTCCCACACGGGGCACATGTATGTCTGTTTTTTATGGCTTCGGTTCTATAAGTGTCCTCTGTCTTTCTGCCAGCCCACTCACGTCTCCAATGAAACCATCGAGGATGTATCGGGTTGCAGTGAAATTTCACCATCATTGAAAATTTACAGGGAGAAGATTAATAGGAGAAAATGATTTCCAAAACCCAGCAGCCATGTTCTGAGCAGCGCCAGCCAGGTCAGATGGAACGGCAGAAGACAACCCCAAAATCCAAGACTTTTTCTGATCTCAGACCAACGACTGAAACCAGTCTCCTGAAAAAAAAGACCAGAGAGGCAGGAGCTGAAAGGAAGGGACAGATTTCTGCTGCAGAGCTTCACCGAGGAATGGCAAAGGCACCGTGCACGTCCTCCATCAAGAGGTATCCTGCAAGGAAAAGATTTTCTTCCCGAAAAGTACCTTTCCTGCCTGTAACGTGTTCAAGTCTCAGCTGAAAATAGAAGCCCTCGGCCCCAGCCGCAGTGACCCGGCCAGCTGGAGGGATTTTGCCTTCTTGAGCGGGGAAGCCTAAGGAGACTCGTGAGCAGAACAGTGGCTGAGAGGCAGAGCTGGGCTTAAAATTTAGGTAGGCACAGGTAATCCAATCATCGCACCATGCTGCCCCGATCTCCCACCTTCTGTAAGAAGGATGATGAAGAGAAAAATTTCTCAACGGACGACGAAGAGATAAACTTCTCCTCAACGGCTGGATTTCTTCTGCCTGTCCTGTCCATGGGGTGCAATGCCCACCGGTACCAACTGCACGGTCAAGCTTAACAGCTCTTCATGCATAGGCAGCTTAATTGACCGAACCACCTTATTACACTATTTAAAAAAATAAGGGCGTTTCATATGAATTTTCGAGGCAGTTGGGACTGTTTTGTTTGTGGATGTGGTTATATCTGCATTAATAAGCTACGGCACTTCAGGAGCTGCCCATTAGGAGTTGCCCATGATTTCAGTTTAACACTGGAGAGGTGACATTGCAACCTGAGCTGCAAACACCTTTTTTAACACAGTCATGAAAAACACTCCACATAGGAGAGCTGACAGGATGGACTGGAGCTACTTAGGCTTTGCTCACGTTTCAAGCACCTTCACCTAAAGGCAGCAGCTTCGGTGATACGTGTTGAAGAGCGTTCTCTCTATCTCACAAACACAGGAGGAAGGTCTTGCTGGCCCTGCCTGCAACCAAGCTACAGCACGAACCCATCTGACCGGTACCTTGCAGGGGCTGGGGGCTGGTTGCTGCCATTACACGATGCCTCTGGCACCGGCACACGGACCCTGGAACCACCGCTGGCAGGCGGACGCGTGACGAAGGCCAGAGCGCTGCTGCCAAAAAAGGCCAAAAAATCAATAATGAAAGCAAGTGTTGGATTTATTCCCCATCTCACCCCTGCCCAGCCAAGGAAAGTACATTTAGTTTTGCCTAAATAAACAGCCCGAACAGGCGCGGAGCTGCAGCAGAACCCGCCGGTTGTATTTTCCTCTGCGAACGACCGCGGGAGATCGCTTCCCTTGCTGGAGCTGGGGAAAGCAGCGCCGCTTCGCAGGGGTCACTCCAGCCAATTCAAGGCCTGACAGACCTGTGGCAATGAAACCTCTGTAATACTGGACTACCAGAAAGCAGTTTGCATTTTAATTATTTTTTTGTTTGTTTTTTTTTTTTCATGGCCAGTGCTGTAGTTTCTTTTAACAAGTCAGTGCAACACAGAAAAGGACTTTTTGTCCCTGTTAAAACCAAGACCACAATGGATACAGCTGTTCTAGAAGTCAGAAATTCAGAAATTCAAGTATGTTTTTAACAAAACAACCTACTAAAAGTAACGTAATAAAGCTAGACTGAAGAATCCAACAGATTAAGTGACAAGTTAGTCAGTGCAATACATACATGAGAGATTCCATCAGCAGCAGAGCTGATGTCTGACAATCAAGCACTTAGTGGAAAAAAGTTTTCATACTTTTTAATAAAAAATTGTAAAACTGTGTTGCATTGCGCCATATACAAAATAAGCTGATATCAAAATAACCAGCAACTAAAAGAAGTCTTAGTTTTTTTTTTTTTTTCCTGAAAAATATTTTTTCACCTGGGGTCAGGAATACCTTGCCTGCAGACAGGAGATGCTCATGGATGCCCAGATACCAGCTGAGCCGAATTGTTCCAGAGGACACAGAGCACGTGTAAACCCTTCCATCTGAAGAAGGTCAAAATCCAGAAACCAAGAATTAGCCTCCCCGGCCCTTTGAAAGGTGACAAAATGAGGTACAAAAGAGGCCAAGTGTTTATCTAGAACAAGTCCACTCTCTCCAGCAGCATCTCCAGCTGCATTTCAACACAAACCTTTTCCATTCAGAGACTATTCTTCACTTTAACGCAACTATATTTCAACAGCGCTGCTCGATGTTGCAAAACAGCTTAAAGTAAAATTTCTCTCCTGTATCTTCCCCACTTCAGCTCCAGGACTATGCAGTTGGCGTCTTGGCACGTTACTCTCTGCTGACAGACAGATTGGGTGGGAGGAAAAAAGACAAAAAAAAAAAAAAAACAAAAAAAGACAATCAACAAACCAAAACCAACAAAAAAAAAAATCTGTTGCTCTGATGATGCCTGGAGAGTCCCTGTAGCTCTTCACATTATAGCGCTTCCCACCAGCGAGTCCACGGTGGGGACAGTCTCCTCCCAAGACTCATGCACTAGACTCCTGTTCAAGGGGAACGTTAAGTTTTTTAGGCAGACAGATGTTGCTTATTAGCTGGGATCACAGGAGGTGCTGGACGAGGAGCAGTGCCTCCCCAGTTTGGGAACGCGGGCTTTCCGCTATCTGTAAAAGTTTGCAAACCAGCTGCCTCCCAGCCCCACCGCTGTTTTTCCAGCTGCCTGCCATCGACTGGGAAGGAGCACGAAAAACAACGGCAGTACCACCTCGCGTGAGATACGAGCGGGAGCCGACAAGGCTGTGAGGTCTTCTAGCAGACCTTCTCGCCCAAATATTCACGTTTTGATTAATAGGGGTCTGATGAAGAATAAGCCAAAGAGTTTGGGGGGGCTGGGGAGGATGTTGCGGTTCAAATCGGGCTTGTAAAGAAAACAAACACAAAGGAGCCATTAAGAGAAGACACACAGGTTGAGAGATACTAATCAGTTTTATTTTATAAATACAGATGAGCTTTCCCCGCAATTATCAACATAGTTTTAATGTGTCATTTACTATGGGATATTCTGGTTTTGCTTATTTTAAATACCTGGTCAAGCAAGGATAAAGCCAATGCTGTTGTGCTTGCTATAAAAATATAGTGGGATATGATCTTCCAAAACTAATATTCTCAAAAAATCTTAGGAATTCCTAGTGAGGGGAAAAGATCGCAATGAAATGTTTTCTCCACTTGAAGACATTTGCAGACATTTAGCAGTGTCACAGCTGTGCAGGAACTGAAAGGCTCTTGACAGTTTAAAGCACGCTGTGATATATCATCTCACCTTCAAACCTACTATTTGTTTCTCTTCCACTATGCTATTTTCAAAGTAATTTTGAGGGGGGGAAATAAATGCCAAAAAGAAAGCTGTGAGGTTGCTGCAGTCCGTACAATCCCCCATCCTCACAGCAGTGAGAAGTTTGTCAATGCTTTAATTAATCCTACGATGCTGCCCCCCTTCACAGCACCTTCTACATATAAAGTGATGCAAGTGGAAGAGAAATGTGGGGACAATTTAAGGCTTACTATAGATACATCCAGAGAAATCCCGTCAAAGAAGCTTTGCGTGACAGATGCAGAAATCAACCATCGCGTTTGACACATTAACAATCACAGGGCTCAAACAGGAACAGCAACACAACATCAGGGAGGAAAACTAGACTTCATTTGGTCGGGTGCAACCTGAGAAAACACGCAACTAATGAAACCAAAAAAAAAAAAAAAAAAAAAAAATCCAAGGTCCCACTGATGCTCTACGAACCTAATTTCACGTGTCGCTTAATTGCACTGAGCCGCTCTGTGTTTGCCTACAGAAACATAGCGACTTCACAACTACTCTTTGGGTTGCTTTGAAAAGTCACCACCACACACAAGCTACTGCCTTTCCCTTAGAGAAGGAAACGAGCGTGCCTACAAACGGATCTGGGCCGCTTTGGGGGGGCCAGATCCCATCCCTCAGGGTGCACGACTGACTCGACGTTACTGAATTTCACCTAGAATTATACTGCTAGCAGAAGATGGTAAAATATAGTCACAGGGCAGAGTATCTTACTTTGTTAGTAAGTGCTATGCTTTCAGGCATTTATTTCTGGCTCTCAGGATGCCCAAGCACGGCATGTGCTTCCAACCTATCTCCTCTCAAAGACGACAGCAGTGCTTTAAGCTCCTGCAGCATTTCCTTTAGGGAAACTTTTCATGAGGTTGGAACGGAGGAGCTGATTTGGGGGGGGAGAAGATACTCATGAATGCATCCAACTTCATGCCCAAGTTTGCACCTGGAATCACGTTCAATGCCTTACCAAATCAAGGTCTCTGCTTCTGAGAGCTTCCATCTAGCACATTATACTGGGACAGACCAAAGGTAACAAAATCGCTGTAGAAAGGCTCGATCCAACAACTCAACTGCAGACACAACCGTTAAAAGCTAACAGAAGAAATGTGAATATAGTTTTAATACAATCATTAAGGTGTTACCTGGAGAAATGCATATTCTAGAACAGTGCTATTATGTATATTGGTTCTCACATACACATCTTGTTTTGACAACAGATAGTTGAGATTATACATATCCACATTTTAAAAAGTTAATTTAGGCTAGCCTTACGGTGACGTTAGGAAAAAGACTAGGTCATTGGTTCAAAAGAAAGCAGAGACCAGGGAGAAAAAAAAAAAAAAAAGCCAGGCATGATGAAGTGTTTTTTATTCTGCTATATATTTTTATATTTGAGAGCTCACAACTGAGCCCAAATTCTTGGGTATACAATATAGAAAGCAAGAGCAATGAAATCCAAACTGAAACAAATACCAGGAATCACAAAGCAGGCTGCAAATTGCTTTCCCATTAGTGCAGCTGAACACATGTGCCAGTGGTAACCTACCTAACAGCAAACCGCACCCCCAGCGAACCGCTGGAAGTTTCTTCCTTTAAAGTACAGATGGTTTAAAGGATATTAATTTAGATTAATAATGTTAAGTGCCTCCTTTCTGCAGAGGGTGGAGCGATTCCACAAATTCGTCTAATTCCAAAGTGCTGACTGCATTTTCAGTCTGGGTTTTTTTTAGGAAGACGCCTGTGAGGTGCCCCACAGCACGGTGTCCCCTTAGACCCCTCGCAGGGTGGCAGCTGAACCCCGCTCAAGCAGCGCATTCGAGGTCTCTGCTGATGAGGGCTGTGACCACCTGAAGCAGGGAATGGTCAGGCTGAGATTTTTTTTTTTTTTTCCCTATGAAACCCTAGAGGAGATTTAGTCCTCCAGGCTTCTACCGGTAGGAACAGTGGGTATGGAGAAAGGAGGAGGAGGGGGAGAAAAGTCATTTGTGATTAATCGGATGCAAGGAAACCGCAGCTATCACACAGGTGCTCGTTCTCGGGCAAGTTTACACCACCAACTGAAGACCCATCAGTGCAAACTAGAACTTCAAAGGCTACAGAGCACAGCCAAGAGAAAGCTGTCCAATTATAAGAAATCCATGGTATTTCTGTAACAGTGGCTACATTGCTCGAGAAAACACAGGAGTACATGGGAGAAGGGAAAGAGGTCTTACTGTAAATGGTAATTTATGGTATTTTTAAATTTACTTTCTTTTATTTCTTCTGAAAAGATCAGAGTAATTTTAGCTTGAAATAATAATTAAGAAATTAACAAATATTCATAGGAGGGCCTGATCAGCGCTAGAACTTCTTTCCAGGAAAGCTTTTATAAATGGATTCCAATCCCTAATTAAAAAAAAAAAAAAAAAAAAAAGAATTTCCAACAGATTACAAATACCAGACATAAGAAGACTGGAAGCAGAATCAAAATTTACCTGGGCTGTGAATATACCATGATCCTGTGTTATCGTGCTCAAGTCCATTTGTCTAACACCATAGGAATAGCTTTAGCTTTTTTATTTTTTTTATTTTTTTTTTTATAATTAATATAAAGAATAAGTGCAATTTTATCTCTATTCCAGATCACTGATTTCACCTCAATGTCTGCTATCAAATCCCTGTCCCAGCTCACTTGTCCGAACTTTTACGCGGTCTGCGGAAGCTGGACATGTTTTCATTCAGTGCATAGATCCTTCGAGAGAACTCCTCAAACTCCCCTAGGACTTGTTCGTCACACTCCACTGCCACGGCGTGCTCCACCGGGATGGAGTTAAAGTCTTCTAGCTGATCTCCCGTGCTGAACCCCGTCGCTTCCATCCCCATGATCTCCTCCGCTTGCTCCACGGTGCAGCAAAGGACGGGGCCGAGCCGGGGCCGGAGCTCACAGGGCTGCTCGTTGCTCGCAGTGCCAGCGCACTCGCCAGGCAGAAACGCCCCGTTTATTGCACTAGTATGTCCTAGGAAAGACTCCTGCTGGGCTTGGGCATTGTTTAAGCTCCCGTTTTCTCCATTGAAACTGCTGCACAAGTCCTCGCCTTTCTTGGTATTTCCTTTCGAGGAGTCCATAGAGGTATCCAAGGAAGAAGATATCGATCCAGGTTTTTTATCTAACTCTCCTCCATGGGCTGTGATGGCAACAGGCTGCGTTAAAGCAGAGTTGTAACTAGGAGGAGGAGTTTTGTACTGTAGTCTTTCGTTTCCCGTGCTGGCTCGTTTTCGGAGTCCTTTATCTGGAGAAGGAAGCCCACTGGAAAAGCCAATATCCAATCTGCCGAAGCTAGAGCTCTGTCTCTTTGGAACAGGAATTGCACTGGATGTATGGTGTCGATCACTATAAAAGGAGAAAAGGATAAATCACAGCTGTCAGGCATGATCACGAGCAATACAGATGTTTAACCGAAGGCTGAAGCGATTATTTTATCGCAACTCCAGGCTCCGTTTGGCCAGCTACTTGTATCCTAAAGTGCTAAAACCCCAAAAGTGTTTAATGCTGTACGAACTACGGAAGACACCCCAGAGGATAGCTTTACTGCAAACCAGCAAGATTGTGTAGGAACACTTAAAGCTCTACGGTTTGAAGAGTCAATCACCCAAGAAACCACCACATTACGTTAATTTGTACTGTTAACACCATTTTATAGGACCGAGCTGTACTTTAGGAATTATTACTGTTGACCATATACTTATGTATTTATGGCCTGTACTGGGCCATCATAAACTCTTCAAAAGTGAATAATAATGGCCGAATCCTCTATGAGAGACTTCTTCCAACAGTGGCCTTTCCTGACAGCTGCACAAAGGAGAAAAAACAACACACTAACTTTGCTATTTGCAGAGGATTGTTTTTGCCAGATCTTCTGCTTTTCTGTGCCAGTCATTCCAGAACTTTTTAGGCAAATGTCAGCCTCGGTTTCTTGAGGAACATGAACTAATCACGCTTAATTTACAAGTTTGATTTCACTATTTAATACAGTGCCACAGACCGCTTACGCTGTCTCAGGGTGTAGGATTTGGAACATCCGCTTTACATCATCTTGGGAGTGTTATATGAATTTTCCTTCATCAGCTTAATCCTTATCCAAATATAATCACCATCCCATATGCAAATAGTATGTTGTACATTAACTTAAGATACCAGTTCATTTTCCTTCCAAATTAAAAAAAATTAAAACCCCCACAGCTATTACTGATCTGCTGAATGTATAGCTCCAAGATTCAACTGCTGTCAGTACGAGTCTCCTTCATTAACTCCATTTAAAAGAAACTCCTTCTACTCGAGGCCTGATACATATTGGGATCTGTCTTGTGGGGGAAAAATCTTGGAATAGCAGTTATGAGTAGTCCCTAGCGTGGATCCTTTTCCACTTTATTTTTCTTTTTTTCCTCCCTTTTGTAAATTGGATAAGCTTGATTGCAAGAAGTCCCTCTGTGAAAAATAAGCATTCCCATGGGAGGGCAGTGCAGACTACTACCGTTCTTTAATTTCCTCTCCCTTCTTACCTCCTCCCAGGCTGCCCCTTAATACATGTGTAGAGCTTCCTTCTCTTCCATAAAAACCTCAAATTACCTTAAGGAAAAGTTGCTTTTCAGAATTTACAGTTGCAGACAGTGAAGCAGAGAGATAAGCGCCACACACGCAGCTAGCAGTAAAATCATCAACTTTCTTCTTAGATTTCGACTGTTGTTTCAGAACTTTTTAATGCAAACTCTGCACAGCATTTGCAGCTTTGTTTGCAAAGGTTTGGAGCATTCTTAACAGAGGTGACAAAACAGAAAACAGTATGTGCCACAGATCCTAATAAGTGCTGTATACGTGGTCTTGGAGACCAATCTTCAGGTCCCTTACTGACCAGAGGCTTTAAAATACTTCAACCAACTTACACAATCAACCATTTATTTTTAAAATGATATAATATGGCAAACACAAGGCAGGAGAGTTGTGAACTTTACTGAGGCAATGTGCTCTGCAGACACATCGGGGATGGTCTGTTTTCCCCTCCCCTTCCCCCAGCTTAGTCATTTCTGCCTTGATTCAGAAAATAAACGTATACTTGGTATTACTTATTTGATAAGATTCTTTTTATCTTAAAACTTAGCTAAGAAACTTTTTCACATTTCCTCTAGGTTTGCTGAATCTTCCTTAAGAAAGAGCACAGGAAAAAAAAATAAAGGGTGACGTTTTCAGCTTTATCAGAAAAATGCAGCAAAACAAGCTATTTTGTTCTGTACTGAGTTAATAGAAACTTTACAATTAAATGGCAAGTTTTAGGAATTTACCCAAATTCCAAGACATGCATACATTCACAAGTCAACATGTCATTCAAGATACTTCCCTGGGTCCAAAAGCACCTCAACCTGTGTTTACATGAACTAAATCCTCATGGACAAGTGATAACTGATTACTACAGATGACTGTTCAAATTACAAGATACTTTGCAATTAAGTAGATGGTGTGCTTCAGTGCAAGATATCGAAGGTTTTGCTGCCTTTCCCATTCCAGACATAGTGATGTTGCACAGCTAAATTATCTCCTTCCTTCTTGGACAGGATAGAGTGTAACACAGTGATCTGCACGTCTTACCAAAGAGATGCGGCAGGATGCACGGCCCCCCCTTGAGGCACCCAAACAAGGACAAGCAGTGGCTGTGTGCCATGGAACTGGGCAGGGAAGGTTTCCCTCCTCTACTCTTCCTTACAAAACCAAGCCCAAAGCACAGGCTGGGATTAGTCCTGCTGCTGAGATAAAGCCTAAGCCTGCCATGAGTCTTGAGGAGTTCAAAGGGGAGCTTCCAGGCAGAAGAGATCTCAGCTGTGTGCACGTGCACTGTTGTGATCCATCACTTCATGGCTCTAAATGCAGGAGGCTCAGAAGACAGAGAGGCAAAAAGGAGAGATGGGTTCTGTGCTCAGTCTAGTATTTTAGATTAGGAGAAAAAAAACCCTGTTGGTGAAGGTTTGCTTTGTTTTGTTTGTACGGTATTGTCAATTCAAGATCTAGAGGGCAACACACTTGCTTTCTGCAGCTCTAGAATGAGCTGTATAAAATGTATTCTTAAGTCTGTACATATTTGACAAATTAGTTGTCTGATACCATTTAAAATAGCAAACATGTATGCAGTTCAAAAAGAACTGGGGTATATGAGAACACCATTTCCATACAAGCTCCTTTTCCAACTCAAAGGTCACTTATTGCCATCCCTTTCCAAAAGAAACGGGCTGTTCCCGGAACTGATTCCAGTATTATGTCCCCTGCAACAGTAATGCTAAAAATCTTTCTGCTTGGTTTCTATCAAGATGTCAGGGATGAGTCAAATGGGAATGCATTCCTGATGAACTGGAACCCAGGAGGGCTGCAGATTCCACAGAAACAACTGCACACGTTTGAAATAAAAAAAGCAAGACTAGGAATAATACAGACGTGGGCAGGCAGAAAAGGGTAACTTTTTTCCCCCCAGGTACAACAGAAGGTAGATGAATAGATGTATCATGTTGTTCTGCAGACAATTTGGGTCCAGATTCACCAAGGGACTTCAGCAGCAACAGCTGGGACAGTCTATATGCTAGCTGCAGAAGTTACAGTACAGGACACTTGCATCCTCTGCAAAGTAAAGCAAGAGTTTCATGTCAAAGCATCAAATAGGCAACACCCCGTACAGCAGTGAGGGCTTCCAATCTCCCGATCTAGGCACAATGACAAGAAATGTTCAGAGGAAATTCTGCCATTTCTCCCAATTTTATTCAACCATCCACAGGTTGAAATAGGCATTTAAGAGATTAAAATCTAAGCCAGGAAGAATTTCAAGCTGTACCTTGCAGATTTAAGTGCAGATGAATGTTCCCCAAACCAGTCAAAATACTATCTACTCTCTACACAATATTTTAGCAATAAAAGCTCTTGCCTGAAATGCAAGCAGTCAGAAGGGGGTACAGACAAACAACACAGTGGCCTGAACACCAGGCCCTCCTGTTGAATATATCACCTTGCAGCACAAGATCTCACAAGAGTAAGAGCCATCTCAGATGAGGAGGATGTGTAAGGAAAGGGGAGCCAAAAGCCATCCTAGGTTTATCCTAGCTCTTGAGTTGCAGAGGCACACCATTATGCAAAACACAAGTAATTCCTGGAGAGATCAAACTCTAGGCAAAACCTCTTCGCCATCTGAACGAGCAATACCTGCGACTCTCAGTTGTTGTGCTGGCCTGTGCTTCAAACTTGTTCAAATCCATTTATCTTAGATCAGACTCTTTAAAGGGCAAACATGTAAGTATGGCATAAGACTGCCTAATTGGCAAAACCCAAATTACCTCCAGCAAGTGCTGATCAGCCCAATTTAGGCACAACAGCAACTTTTCTGTGTAGCAGAAGAAAGAAGCAGCAGCAGAAGAAATTTGAGCGTCCGAGTAAACCAGCATGAAAACTGTGGTGTTTAACTAGCTTGAGAGAAGCAGCTTTATAAACTGTTCTAGTGGGCATGTAAATTTAAGTTCCTCCTAAAGGGAAACATGCCTAAATTCCTTTTATAAATCCAGGCCTTACAGGCAAACGGGCGAGAAATTAATTAGTTTGCAGGACCAGGAGAGTTTTTAAAAAGCTTGTTATGACAAGGCTATTCAAGCAAACACATTATGTATGCCTGAACAATACATCTTTAGTCCAGCAGCCAAAAAAAATCTTCCCTTCCTTAGTAAGTTGAACTGGCAGAATGATCTATACTAAGTGATCTAACAGCCTAAATGTAGCAGCAATACAAATCTAATCTCCCTCATCTACAAAATAACTTCCCAGTTAATAGAGTACGTAAGGGCTGCCCCATAAGGCAGGAAAGCAGGAATGATCTTCATTTATCATGCAAGCATTCAAACTAATGAATTAGAACAAAAAGCACTTGCAGCCGGGTTCTTTAAAACTACATGCCATGAAATGGACCTTACTTAAGACTGCAAAACCAGATTTTGAACTGCTGGAGACATATGCGGGCAGATTTCTGAAACTGTTCATTCCTACCAATAAATATGAATAGGATGGGTTTAGCTTCAGTTAGGAATAAATACGGGGATAACAGCCCAAATCTGAGAAAGAAGGAATGAAGTCAATAGAATGGCTTAACTACTTATCAAATATTATCTAGGGCACTTAGATAAAAGTAAGTTTGCATGAAGGACTTTGGAGATCAGCTATCTAAGAGTTCATTGCCTAGGCTCCTTCCACAATCAGTGGAGAAAGAAAATGAGCACTGGAGAGAAGGGTGAGTAATAACCCATTGCGAGCCATTTGTGATCAGTGGGACAATCACCCTCTCAAGATGCCTATTCCTGACCACAGGGGCAACCTAGGCAACAAGTTTAGGCTGAGTGATGAGTGTCTAGAAGGCAAACACAAGAAGATGAATAGCTCTCTGTATACTGTTAAGTAGAACAATGGTCAGTCTTGCAGGCAAGTTAAATAAAAAAAAAAAAAAACAGCTCTAGGAGCAGTGGATTAAGCAGTTAAATCAAGGGGTCTTTTCCCATTCCATCAACTCCCTCCAGGTGAGGATGAGAACTCAAATTGAGGGTTTCGTTCAAAAGTAATGTTTACAGAGAGGCACAGTGCTCAGAAATACTAGGTCGCTATTAATCTTCGTGAAAACAAGCAGCTGACAGAGGGTCTCTATTCCATTTGCATTTTCCTGGAGGAAAAGGCTGTACTGAATTCATAGCACTGCATCAAGGCAAAGTCCAGAGAAAGAGATGCTTTATCAGCCTCACGGCTCATGGAATTAATAAAATATATTTAAAAAAGCAAGTCATGTTTGAAAACTAACATCCACTTGCCCAGAAACTTTAGAGACTGTAAGGTATCATCACCAGTGAAAAGAGTTTGGCTTGCAGGAGCATTGCCCTTTACTCCAAGGCAAGATCTTGTTCTGAGTTACTAAGGTTGAGCTGGTTCAGCTTCCAGCCACAGTTACTTGGTCAGTCTTCTGAGAGAGCAAACAGATGTGGACACCCGTCTAAAAAGAAAGGCCCGTGACTAGTGGAGTATAAAAACTGATTTGATGAACTGTCACCAGGCCTTAATGACTTTTAGTCATTGAGTTGGATTAGACTAGAACTGGTTACATATAGGAGCAGGTATAGTTTCTATCAGGATGCAGGATTTCTAAATTAAAAAAAAAAAAAAAAAAGAGAAACCTCAGATTTATTGGACATTATAGATAAGAGAATTACATCATCACCAATCTCAATGTTTCAACTGCATCCAAATCTCAAAAGCCAATTCATAATAATCTAACTTCAGCTGTAAGTTTTACTGGCAGCAGAATTACAAAGTAGCTGCTTTCTCCCAAAAATATTAGTTTTCAGGAGTTAACAGTTGGTCCATTTGGGCATTCTTAGAGACCTAAGACAAAAGACTCAGACTCCATGCTGTAAACAGGCGAGATAAAGCGATTGAAGTTGGACACAAACATTTTTAAAGTTATTTTCTTAGTGAACAGATTCTGGTTGTAATCTGTTTGCAGTTTTGATAAAAAGTTTCTTCAGTCAGATTCAGTTGTGATTATCTAATCTGTCTGCAAGGGGCTCAGAGAAACTGTAAAGCAATATGAGAGACAGAATACAATTCACAGGCTCAAATATGTATCTTTTTCCTCCCCACAAAATGTTTCCTCTGAGGAACATTACTGGATCACAGCTGGTCAAAATACTAAATCTTGATTGTCTGGCCAAAAGCCAAAATCCACAGCTACAGCTCTTTGGTATGAGAATACTTTAAAAAAACCCAAACTTAAACACCATTTGATCTTTTTTGTTACAAACTATGACCTCATGGCAGTAAGAATGCTAAATGAAGGTGTTTAAGTTGGTTTATAGCCATCTGAAATGTTTGAAGCTCCAAGCACAGCTCCAAGCCAATATCATGTCAAGTGTGCTAAAAAGCAATAATAGTTTCTCACCTTTTTAGAGATTACTGGTTAAATAACGCACAATAGTGACAGGGCTGCAAAGGGAGGCTGCCAATATGAAGTTAAGGTGAAATTGCGTCCTTTGGCAGCTAAGAAATTCTGACACACTCTTTAAAAAAAAAAAAAAAAAATCTTCATAAATTAAGCTACCAGAGTTTTCTTAACTCAAACATAAAGCTTTAGGCTCCTCTTGAATCTAGCAATGTATGAATCAAGACATACCTTTGAAGCACAAGTTTAAGCATTGGCACGCAAGTATTTTTGAGTAAAGCTTTTAAATGCAGGCTCAAAAGAGCATCTCCCTGACTACAGGCAAGACTTTCTAAAGGAGTATCTCATATTTGCCAGCATTAGATAAGCCTGTCGTCTAATCTATTCACTAAGAAAAAACTCAGTCTCTCACTGGACTGCTCAAGTTTGCAGTGTGCTTTTTACTTGCCATTAATAAACACAAATACTATCCCTCAAAAGTTACACCGAGTAAATAAAATTAAACTGAAGAATGAGGGAAAATGAAAGTCTCTTGATTTAATGCACCCATGATCTAAAAAGCCTGGCTTATGAAAGAAATCAGAACATGCAAATAGGAATAAAACAACATTCAAAATGTCCAGGCTAAGTGTAAATATAGATTTGGTCTCAAAAGCTGGAAGAAACTGCATACTCAAGAGAAAAAGAATTTAAGAGAAAAACTGCGTAAGTTCTTTTGCATCAGCAAAAGCTAATCTTAAAATTGAGCTGCTTTTCTGGAAGCCAGTGATATTCCAGGACAAAAACCCTAGGAACGGAGAGAATTATTCCCAAAAGAAAACTGAAAAGAGTTGGGAGACCACAACTTAGACAGTCTAAATCAACTACAACTTTGTCTCATCACCTTTCACCTTAAGAGTCAACATCCAGATTTGGTATCAGAAAAATAAGTTTTTGCAGTTCTGTAGCCTCCGTAACAGTGTGTGCAGGAACCAACAGATCTGTCTTGATTTCATCTACATACAGCACAAATAATATTTTGCAGTAGGGGTAAGGGGGAAGAAAAGTAAACACAGAAGAATATAGGTGCCAGGAGAGATACGAAGAGGGAAGCGGAGCTTGTAGACCTGCTAGCTTGCTGCAATAAATCACGTGTGTTGGGATGTGAAAACATGTATTAATCATTTAAGTGTCATGCCTGAGAAACCAAAACAACACAAATCTCACCAGGCAGAGGGATCCAGCAGCAACGCAATTAAACCTTGATGCAAAGGCACCGGCCTCTGCAGACCTTCAACAGGGCCAAGGGCTGCCCCAGAGCAACAGGCAGAACAACAGAGCTCACGAAAGCCTGAAGCAGAGACTTTAAACACAAATTTGTTCTAAGTATGGAATAGGTGGGGTCTTCTTCAAAAACTGTGGGGGTTTTTTGTTTGTTTTTAATCTGAAGGGGTAAAGAAACTATTTTGTACTCAAATCTAAACTGATGCTTATCAGAGAGAGGTTCAGCCTGAAATAATTATGTATTTCAGTTACCCTGAATATCTAGGGGATTCAATTTCATTCCAGTCTGCAGAAAAATCTAGATGTCTCCAGTCAAAAAAACACAAAAATGAGGATGATGCATGGGCTAGGAATTAAAACCAGTCTTGTTCAAAGAGAAACTAAGTACAGTGCAAGTATTGTTTTTTACCAGTATGATTATGATTTAACAGAATTTAAATTCAGCAAAGCCCAGCTGTAGTGCTAAGAAAGGGAACTGAAGACCAGCAACAACACAAGCAAGCAAACCAGGCAGTGCAAGTGAATCTGTAGATAAGAAAACCCCATCACTGCTCCCATGTTCATGCTCTCATCCTGCAAATGAAGCATAACCTGGAAATACTTTACGGACTACCGTTTGTGGCAGAGGCTACCAGGTGACTCACCTACAGTATCCTGACAACAAAAAAAAAATCCTTCAAATACTCATTTTAACAGCTGGTGGCTTTTATGCTTGTTTAAATATATATAATCAGATATTATCCACAAGACAGTGGGCATCTGTACTCTATGTATGTATTCAACTGAAATGCCTGATTATGAAAGTCTAGCCAGTTTACCCCTTGAGCTAAACTCCCTGTAAAGCCTCATTTCCATTTATATTATTAGGAAGTACTAAGAAGCATTGTTTAGAATCATTAGCCTTAAAAAAAAAAAGTTAAAAATGAACAACTATTCATACAAGTTTTGGAGGTGAGAAGGAAATGAGGCATAGACATTCAAGGGGGAGGGGGGGAAGGAGGGAACGTGATACTCCCAGAGAACTGTGCTTAATATTCCTACATGTTTTGAAATATTATCCAGCCAGAAAAATGTGTTTTGTCTTGCTAATGACTGTGTATCACCTATAGGAAAATAAACCCCTGGTAGATGACGGCAAAACCTCTAAGGCATAACTAAAGCTTCCACTATCAGTTCTTCAAAGCCAGCACACACCAGAAGGGAAGAACAGACACTCTGTGTTTTGAAAATAGTTCCCATTTAACTTGTCCCGGAGTCATCCCACCTCTGCTTATCCAAGACTGAAGGAGACATCCACAACCTGTACCCCTCCCGCTCTGCTGATGAGTACACACAAGTGCTACACAAGTCACAATTTAGGTATTTTGGCCCTTCATTTTCAGATTTGCTTAGGGGACCACACGTCATCTTAAGACTTTTACATTACAGTGATGGATACCCCATGAAAACTCATAGTAATACTTTCCCTGATGAAGAAAGCTTTTCTTTATGCATCTTGCTAAGGGATAAGAAAAGCAGGGAGAATCTTTTCAGCTGTGCCTGAAATTACTGACAGAATAAAACTGCACAAGGGACTGAGCTTCCTTTTCTCAGAGCCTATTTACTTCCACTGTTTTGTTGGCTGAGTTGTATTTCCATCAGGCAACACTTTTTACAGTATTGCTCAAAGACTACTTTTTCTACTCCCGTATTTGTTTTCCTTTGCCAAGACTCTCTTCCCAAAATAAGTGATTTGGACACTAGCTTAGACCTCACATGGATCAGTATTTCTGTGCAAGGAATGAAAGGTAACAAAGGCAAAGAGTGACAAAGAAATAAGGGCTGGTAAGAGCTGTGGCATGATGACATCCCATAAGATTTTCATCACTGCTACGCACTGAAGCAGAATTTTTGTCCCAAAGGTCTGATATATTGAACTATGCTACTCTGAGTCACTAACCCTGTTTGAAGCTTGCTCTAATAATTTTCAAAGGGAGCAATAACAAAAAGCTTGGTTTTGCATAAAAGGATGTGTGATCACCTACTGCCTTTAGACCTATTGTGTTGTTCTTCCCATGTTCTTCATATTGCAGAAAAAAATAAAGAAAGGAGACTTTTAGAGCTTAGAAACATTTTAGGACCCTGTTAAAATATAGCAGCAAGAATGCTGTTGACATAGTAAAATCCTTTAAAAGTTGCCAAAGTGCGTACATGAGAAGGCTGTATTTCAGCAGTTTGCCCACTGTTTTTCAACCCAAAACTATTTATCACATGACACTGTTTGTTTTGCATTCATGGACATGTGTTTCCATCCCTACAAAAATCCACCTTGTGCTATGCTGCCTCTTCAGCTGTCACAGAGAGCGTGGCAGGAGACTAGGCTGCATTACGCTAAAAAAGGCTTTGCTACTTCTGCTGGTTTAGCACGTAAGGAATTCAGATATAATATGAACAGAACTAGAAAGCTCGACTCCACTGTTAAAGAAGGGCCAGTGTGGCAATGCTTAGTAACATTTCACATCTGATTTAAAAATTAGTTCAATCCTGGTTTTGAGTCTCCCCTAAAAGCCGTATACTAGCCCAAAAATACTAAGGTTTGGCTATTAGTGCTTTGTAGTTAATTATCTAATTAGGAATAACTAGCTTCTGTTAAGAAAACTGGAAGCACTCTTTCACCTCAATTTAGGATACTTTTTGTGCCAGAATAAATTATTTCTCAGACCACATGAAGCAGCGAGGCAGTCCATATCCATCACCAAAGCATCTTGCAGCAAAACCTGGTAGGGTTACCTCAGACTAGATGATATTTTAAATACCTTGGAGTATCCAGGGCATCTGCAGGAGGTCAGGTATGACACGGGGACCACACAAGACCTCTGCAACTTTGGAGCAGTGAATAATTAATGTAGGGATCCTAAAATGGCACGATGCTACGTTTGGGTGGGATTCAAGCACCCAAAGAACAAAAATGAGAATGCAGGACAAAATAATTGCTTAAGGTAAGAGGCTTCATGAGTACAACAATTCAAAGACAATAAATTAAAACAATGAGAATACAAAGCATCTAATACCTGAAGAAATACACTTGGTAGTGAATTGTGCCTTTCACATTTACTAAAGTTTACCTTGGTGCTTTTAAGGCGAACAGGTCAAGCCTCATGACCAAACAACTGCTGCAAGGTAAGCCTACCCTAACTTTGGTCTTACAACATAGAAACTGGTCTGCTTTGATTTTCTGAGCCCACAGTGGAGAGCACGTCTGGATCCTCCAGAGTGAATCAGAGCAGAAGCACTCAAGATTTCCCTGGAAGGTTACTATAACCCTTCAGTTACTTCATGTAGCTTCGGATTTAGCAACAACACTCAACACACAACAGCTATTTTCATTAGCAACAATTACACCCAACATAAAACTGTTGATTGTAACTCACATTCCCATGCAGCTCACCCGAATGACACATGTAAAGCTGATCAGGTACTGACCAGGCTCAGAGCTGTTCTGCTAAGGTTGTTACACCTTTCTACTCTGCTACACTATCATAATACAGAAGATGCATCTGCTACCAACCCTTAAATGATTACTTCATCTCCCTCTAGTGAAGAACACTGTTTTTCAACCAGTCTTCCCCCTGCTCCATACAGCTCTGAGAAGTGTTGCAGGCCCATCATAAGGAAGATACTATAATAGCAGAAGAAAATAGTAGAATATTGTGGACATTTACATAGTTTCTATTTGGGAAGGTCACAATCTTCACGGAGCATGCTTAACTCTTGTGAAGAGCAGCTGCTTGTTCATGAAAAATCTTTACGCCTAAATTTTTTTGTAGCACCCATCTCTTTCTTTTTAATTACAAAAAAATACTTACCATCTAACCATTAGCCCAAGCTCCATGAAGTTTTTCAGGTTAGGAAGAGTTTGCCTTAGATCTGGAGTACTCAGCCCATGTTGGTATCTAAGCTACAAGAACAGGAAAAACTAAAGTTAACATTGCTTTCCAAATGCCAGATTCCAATGAATATAACATTATGGTCAGTTAATTTACTAGGTTTTCAAAGAAAGTGTAGGATAATCAAGCAGTTCCAAGAGATCTATTCCCTTTAAGGAAATGTTCCATTTAATACTCATAACCTCGTATTAGCAAAACCCACCCAAGAACAGGGAGAAAATAATCATTCAGTCTGACTGTTAAAGCTCATTACATTTTTTCCATTTCCTATCTGTAACAGGAGAACAGCCTCCCAGCTTAATAAAAATACACCCATTAAGTAAAAAGACCAAATTTCAACACGATGTTCTATATTCACCAATTCAAAACATTTATTTGTGTGCAAATGTCGTCTGTGATCCTGAGGGCATCAATGTATGCTGGAATCTGTAGTGGAACTATTGACAGTATATTATTACAAGTTGATACTACTGTATACAAGTAATCTAAATCTGTGTTCCTTATACAGTTTATATCAACATTTAAACTGCTGCTATTATTCTCATAATTAAACCCAGCACTGAAATAAAACGCCATGTAGCTAAGAGAAAGGCTTCAAACACTGACACACTTTAGCCCAAGTATTAACTCCTATGTGGGTGCAAACATAAGTGAAAAGACTGAAGATGCTGACTTCATGCAAACAACAACTTGCTTTTACCCTCAGATTATCAAACAATGTACATGACATAACTGTCACTGCTGGTTTAAGACTTATTTAAGAAGTCTCCAAACTAAAAATACTTCTGAAAAAAATGGCACATAGAAAGGAAAAAGTCTTTCTTTCTTTCAAATTTGAATCTCAAAACTTTAGGGAAACTTTGCAGGGAAATTTATCCCTTGTATGGATAAAATATGGGAAAAAAAAAATCCCTAAATACCAGTATCTTTCAGGCTATTGGAATGAAGCAGTATCAACTTAATATGCAGTTCTCAGCAGATGTTAACACACTCTAGAAGTCACAGCTGGCCTCCAATATACACATACAGTAACTGCACAAATTTGATACTGATAGAGCTACTTTATGAAACAGGGAACAATCTCAAAGTTAAATTTGGTTTTTAGAATTACACACCTGTTTCCATAATTTCATGAAAGTAAGGTGTAGCCAAACATCCTCTAAGTCAGAAAGATTTCTGACTTCTCCAAAACAATGGGCCAATCAGTTCTTCACAGAAGAAACACTCTTGAAATTGGGAATGATTTCTATGCTTGTTTGAGTTTTAGAAAGAAAAATTGCTTTGGAAGAAAGTCATCCTCAGTACTGCATTGTACAACAGGAGGCCATTTATTACACAGTTTATTATTTCCATATGGACACAGTCAAGTCATATGGTGGGCTTGGATTCATATTTTCTGCTACAATGACAGAACTTGGATTAATACAACCATACAATATAAATTACTAAATGATCACCACATTCTCCTGATGGGATTACAGTGGATTTGGTTAACCAAAGAACTTGCCTGGGGCAAAAGAAATAAAAAAAGAAAAAAACAACATTACATTTGTTCCTCCTACTACAATCATATGTTCATAGAATACCCCTTTTTATAGTCATCCTTAAATTCTAGGGTTTCAGAGCATGAAAAGAATGGGATTAAGGGATCTCTCTATTTCCAACAGCCAAGATCAGAGGAATGCATGCGAGACTCTTGTATCAAAACATAAGCAAAAACACTGTTTCTGCTAAAACATATTTTCATACTGCAAATGGCAGAGATGTATATGCATAATAAGTAAACTTAGGATGTAAGTTTTGTGAAGACTCTAGGAAACAATATGATTTAACTTTATAAATGGTATTCTATTTTGGCTTTGTAGTAGCTTAAAAAACAAAGCAATATTGCCTTATGTGTCTGTATCAATGTACGCTGATGATAATATATTTACAAAAAAATCCTACAAGTAAACTCCACAAGCTTCTGAAAAGCTCACCTGTCTTCCAGTGACAGAAAAAATTAAGAAAAAAAAAAATCGGTTGAAGCATCAGAGCCATGAGTTACTTCCCAGGTTTTAGTGTGGTTCCAAAATTACTGCAACAAGGTTAACTCCTACTTTGCAGTGGTCTGCAGGAGTCTCACATATCCCTAAAAAGAAAACTCTCTACCTTTTGTAAGTGATAGAGCCCACTACACATACAGCACAGAGCAAACAGAAGCATGGAAGGAGAAAAAAATTAGATTTTTTTATTTTTTTTTTTTTTTTACTTAAAAGAGCAGAATTATTCTTCCTCCTACCCTTGCCCTCTGACAATGCTGCATTACTAGTAAGGACTGGGGCTTTTTTTCCCCAAATCGTAAAACGTCTCATACACTTTTCCTTAAATTTAATATTTTTTAACAGCCAATGCCATACATACAGGGATAGTTACTCCACCTCATCCAATAAACAGTGTGACACTGAACAACGGTAAAAACCATCACCTGTAACCTGTTGCAGCAGGATTCATACAAGTACACTTTAACATCAAAATCAATTTTAAAATGAGAAAAATGTAGGGAGAAGACAGCTGCTTTGCTCATGAGAGTTAAAAAGGAACTTACAGATAGAGCTCAGCATTATGGAAGATGTAAAGAGAAAAGAGGCAAGAAGGAAAGCAGTGAAGCATGACATCTGGATAGGAAAACAAAAGCAGAAAGAGGTGACAGTGTGCTGTCTCGAGTCTCCTAAGAAACTGAGTTCACATTTCAAGTGTTGCTATTAAACATCACCCGTCTCCATCTGCCCCACACTATGTTTCCAAAGGAACTAGGTATCATTTGCAAAAGCAGCATTTTATTTAAAGATTAGATTGTTCCTTCAGGATATTAAAGACCCAGCCATCCAAAGAAAACGTGCCTGCTTTGATTTGAGTTAACAAGTGTCCAAGACTCGTGTTCACATTTATGACTGTATTCTCCATGGGACTGTGACTAAATCATTAATGATGTTCAAGTAATAAAATATTAATTGCCATTTCCTTATTAATATTTAGCTCCTATATACAGCTTTGTTTTCCCAACTGCTGTGTGAAACATTACTTGATTGAACAAAAACACATAGCACACATGAACTGGAAAACAAATAACCTAAAGACATCAGACACTTCAGACAGGAGTGTGAGTCTGCTCTCATACAAGTTAACAGCAACAGTTACTCCACGTAAACAAGATGTGGCAGATGAGATGCATCATATTTTATGAATAGTTCAAGACAGAAGAACTTAAGAGTACTGATATTTAAGGAAAAACAAAAATCTCACTTTGCAATTTCTTTCAATTACACGGATTAATTCATTTTATTCATCTTAAAGAAAGAAAGTTTCAATGTTTTACTGTCCTTTCCTATATTGGCTTCTATGTTAACTGACATAATTCCAAGTTATTCAGAGATGTAAAGAAGTAGCTAGTCAAATGTAACTTTAAAAAAGTGTATATTCAAGTTTCTACAAGATTTTAGAAAACCACTCTAGATTCATCCAATTTGATTACTTTCTCAGAAAACTTGTATCCCCAAACCTCTGACACTGCAAATCCAGTGTGATGAACATAAGAATTTCAGCATTATCAAAATACTTTGAAAAGAGGATCGACAGTATTTATAACTGTCAGTAGGTAACTGCCTAGACTGAGTTTGTAAAATCAGAGTTTTTTGTTTGTCCTAAGACAATTTCAGGAAGTACCTGTATAGAACAATCTGAAGAAAGAGGAGATGAAATTTATATTAAGGCCAACTCCACCTCTGTAGAAGACCAGGCTATCATACTAGTGAGTATTTTATATTATAGTTGCTATTTATTTCAACACCAGAGAAAACCATAAATGTTGAAATAAGCTGCATTTAAAACAACGGTTCTCAGACTGAAAGGCAGATTTATTTTTAAAACTTGTATTAGCTTTCTAATAAAATGTTGAAATGCTTAATTTCCATCACGGACTAAGAAAATTGTTCCAGCTAGCACAGCCACAGTATTAGTTGTAGGTGAGGTATGACACACAAATTAAAGTTAACTCATAAGAAGCCAGGTGTAATTGGTTCAGACTCTAGGAAAAATAAAATAAAATTAAGTTGTTCCAGTTTCTACTTGCATTTCCTTCTGTCCAACGGGCTGAACTTCTACTGGAAGTTGTCGGTCCTCAGCAGTGAATCAGCTCCACCCTGAACATCTCTAAACCACTCCTGCTATCCAAGCATCTTCCAGGTAATTTGTCAACCAGACAAGTATACTTAATTAAAATCACGTCAGGCAACATAAAAGGTTACCACGTTCCTAAAGGTAACAACTCCACAATAAAACATTCATTCACCAAATCATGACACGTGTAGCTATCTCATTTGTTAATGTATTAAAATACAAACCTGCAAAGGCTTAGTTCCTTTCTTATACAGTAAGAGATAAGAGTACTAGAACTATTACAGTTTTTCAAGTAAGTTGCCTTAAAAAGAAACCATTTAGCTATCTTTCTATTTCTGGGTAAAATCAGATTGCACTCAAGAACAAAATTAGGGTTTATAGTCACTAAGGGACTGTCGCCTTAGGAACAACAACAAAATCCTGCATTTACGTGTGAAGAATAGCTCCCTTCCTACACTAATTCCTGTAACAGTATTTAATGACTAATGGTATACAAGCATATACATTTACTTCCAGACAGAAATCACCAAGTACCTGGACTGGAATATCCTTTTTTGGGAGCGCAGAATGACTCCAATTCTGAACTCATCTGGTCAGCGTTTACCATATTGTTTCCCCAGCCATATTCATCTTGTTCTGAGACATGTGGAAGCAGTCTGACAGCTCAGACTATGTTAATAAAGTTCAAAATACCAGCCACTTCAGTACATGTTATGCATAATACTCGAGTCTACACCGAAACCTCCATCATTTTTGTACTTTCCTTAGTCTCTACTGCAGGCAACTGGTCTTTGATGTTGTAGCTGCATCTATACAAGAGGTGGACCCAATTCATTACTACACTGTGCAAGCTTATGTACTGTTAAGGCAGTCAAGAGCAATTTTGCATTATTGTCAGTTCAACAAGGAGTTTTTCTTGATAGCATCAAGCGTTTAAAAGGACATCTGCTCTACAAATGTGAAAACCCACAAACAAAAATAGAAGCAAAAGTGTTCTTTCAATCAAGTTTGCAGTACTGGTTAGAAGCCAAGCATTTACATAAGGTTTTCAGAGGATGTCAAATGCTGGGACAGAAATATAAAATGCAAGTTTTAATAAAATGACATAGTTAATTGTTTTACAAGATCCTGGATGACTTTTCAGAGTATGAAGGAGCACTGGCTGGGATTCAGATGACTAAGCACTGCAATAATGAAAACAGAAAGTGTTGTTATAATGCCTGTTGCTATATAAACAACCTTGGGGGATCAGTGAAATAATGCCTGCTGCTATATAAACAGTTGTATGTGTTTATACCTTTTGGGGGAAATTATAAAATTTGAGATTATCTGCACTCTTAACATCTTGCTTGCCTTTGTTTTATTAAATCTAACGAGTTGTTCTCGCTCTGAACAGCTATGTGGGTTTACTGAAAAACCCTTCAGCTGCAACATAAGTGAAACACATTGTGGTATCAATTAGCTCTTGAGATAACATCTCAAAACTAAACATTTAAAATTCATTTTTATTTTTCATATTTAAAAGACTGTCAGTATACATCTATCACAGTTTGGAAGTAAATCTAACCAAGGCTTTTCTTTTTTTTTTTTTTAAAGCTTCTTGGGGAAGTAGTAGAGAAAAAAGCAACATAGCAAGCACTGTGATTATAACAACTCTTCAAGTCCTCAATCGCTTTCAGAAGGAGCACATAAAGGACTGGCACAGGAGGGACAGCCCCCATCCAAGCAAGAGAAAGTGCTCGAATACAGAGCTATTTTTATGGAAATGCTGACTTATATGTTGATATTCCAACCCCTGTCTCCCTCTCCCAAGTGGATAGGTCACCCTTGAACAGCAGCTGTTTACTTTGCAATTTTTCTAAGAGTACTAAACTAACAAGAAAAAACAAGTTACATCAACATCCCTGAAGACCCATGTCCTTCATTAATCCATCGGGCACAGGCTTTAAAGTTCTTCAAGGTGACCCAGAGTGCTTAAAAAAGCCATCATTAAAACCCTCTTAAAGGACTCCCATCACAATTTTGATTTAGCAGTAAGAAAGGTGGAATACAAAGAGCAATCAAAGCAGTAGCAGGAGATGACTCCTCCATTTCATGCTGTCCCTTCAAAGGCTGCTTACAATCACACTTATTTTTAAAAAATGCTTAGTCTAAACTAGCCTGATTTCCCCCCACACCCTCATTTACAAGGTGGAGGTATCAATAAAATGATAAAGAGATGAGAGGCGCAAGTATCTTTAAGATACTTTCCTCTTCTTTTTCTTTGATCTGTAACAGGGACAACTAACTGCCAGGATGCTGCACAGCCACTGTGGTCCAAGACAGCCAATGCTGCAGTTGGGAAATGATCTCCACATTATGGCTAAGTGTCTGCACACCTCAGGTCTGCATGGAGCTTTGATTCAGAGCTCACAAACTGCATCAAATTCATATGGTAACTTTTTCTCACACACTAGTTCTTGCTACCAGAAGAACAGCATGTCTCCTTTCCTCTCCTCTCAGCCTAAGAGGTTTAATTCACTTCCACCTGAGAGGCAGGGGAAATTCATGCATGAAATCTAGGTACAGGAGTGATTCATCAGGAAGCAGGAAACCCATATTCTCATCTGATAACACATCCAATTCCCTTCTACTTTCTTTAATTTGCCTTAAAATGATATTAAGCTGCTTCTTCCCCTTGCATCCACCAAAATACGAAGTCTGATCGTTACTCAAACACAGCAGCAGCCTGGAGGCTAACGCTCAGCAACTTGTAATATTCTGCCAAACATTTATGAAGTAGTTTTCTTCTCATTTTTAAAACTGAAATGTGATAATAGGCAATATTTAATACTGGTTTTTGGTTTCGCAGCAATAGTGTTTATTGGAGATAGACCACAAGAAAATAAGGAAATAGGAGTACGTGTTTGAGTACATGCAGAACACACTGTAGAACTAAACATTTAGATGAGCCAAAAGCCGCGTTTCCTCTCGCTCGTGTTCATGAAACTCTTCCTGAGCGTAAACACAATATCCCTCCAGAGGGGTCTCAAACATTAGCGTTCATGGTTCAAGTCTGGTGTCCCAGTAAGGATATGGGAAACCATTGTCCAAGACATGTAAGTGGTGTTTCCCCCAGCCTAAGTAAACTATTCCTGTAAAATCTGGTGGTTAGTTGGTTCATTATAAAAATAACATATATGAGCCCCCTTGCCCATAAAGGTGCTTCATATACCAGGTCCATTTTACAAAAAGAACATTAAAAAAAGCAATTTAGAAGATAGAGCAGTTACTGGCCTCAGAAAAGCTTCCCCCCTTCCCTAGTGAAGCACTCAAATAACTAAAACCATGTTTACTGTTCAGCTGTAGTCTTGCTGCTTTATAGCTTGATGAGATGAAACTATACAGCATAACCTTTCCAGGCTCAGGTCAGAACTTCTTAAAATGGCTTGGTATCACAGAGTGATGTTTATTGGATTATAAGACATGGGCACACTTACTTCCTATGACCTCATTCATCCAGAGCTTTTGTATTAAAAATCATTACATCAGGCACGGAACAAAAGGTCAGATGTGTAAAAGCCAGAAGGAGAAAGTCAAGTAACATTTTCTACCTCCATCTTGAACACAATGTTTTCTTTACGCAATTAGCTCCGCAAGCTTAATTTTCCACTGCATGAGAACATCTGAAGTTTGCTTTCTACCTACAGACACCAGACGGGCAACAGCCCGAGATGTGCACAGGCAGGTACAGAGAACTCACTCACCTCACCCCGGCTGGAAATCCGCATGAATATAGCGCAGAACCCAAACTCATCAGCCGCGCTGAAAGGCTGCACGGCCACCCCCGGGGCTGTCCCACCAGCTCAGGGTGGGGGGACGAGCACCCCCACCCATTTGCACAAGCCTGTGAATGCCTCTCTGCTAGCCGGGAGGCTTCATCACTTGATGACAGTTCAGAGCAATATAAGTAAAGTTTCCAAATAAGTTTTTGGAAATTTGCACGTGGTGCTACTCACTCCTCCTACATTTATTCGTTACCTTCACATTTTGACAAATCCACTCCAAAAACCAGGCAATTTTCCCATTTGGCATCAGTCCAGCTTCACCTTGTACCTTAAGACGCTGTAAGAAAGGGACCTGCAGAATTTTTTCAGTGTGCATGAAAAATGCACTCCATTAGGTATTGCGAACACAAAGTCCTTCAGCTATTTGTTCTTTCATGCTACGTTGGGAAAGCCTTTGTTTTAAGATGGGTAAAACTGAGCTTTTGCCAGTTCTTCCAAAGCATCCATCCAGGTTTGTGAGACCTGCTCCAAGTGAAAAGGCTCTTGCTTTGAGAAAACATGACTCAAAGGGCAAGTGGCCCATGACACAGAGCCTAAATGGAGGAAGAATTTGGGGATTCTCAGCTCCCAGCCCCATGTCTCACCTGAGCTGAACTGCTTCCCACGTACCCATTATGCTACTTTTAGTGGGCAAAGGAGATTGACTTCTAAAAAAGATTAGATGCTGAATCAAATGGGAAAACCTCTCATTCAAGAAGCACAGAATCAATAGTTTAACACGTGTAAGACTTGCTCCCTATCAGGATAACACTGTCATTCAGTGAATACCGAACAGCACCAAGACACACCAGTACTGGACATCTTTTCTCATACGGTGGATGATATTTCAAACTTAAAAGCTCAGGTCAGGAAGCATTAAATCAAGGTCTCTTCAGCAGTGGGCTTCCTGAAAACAACTAGCAACTTATACTTGCAAAATTGAACCAGAGTTTGTTTTTCCTATTTATACACTATGAACTTGAGAAATAGTCACACGAATTACGCACAAGACCAGCAAAGAAAGATACAATAGACCCTTTAGTATTTCCAGTCTCTTGAAAAACAAAATACTTTAAAGCTCTGGATTTCAAGAGTTCTGGACTGATAAAAAAAAGTAAATGAGCCAATATATATCAGACACTTTTATTCCTTTTATTGGAGAACAACTTGCTCTAAACTTCAACTACAGTATATAATAAGCCCGAAAGGCATTTATGGATGATTAAGCAGCTGTCATACCCAAAGCTTTCAAAACAGGATTTGTGCCCTGATGTGCCAAATCCTATGCATAGAAGTATGAGACAAACCCTGTCTCATGGAGCACAGAACATACATATTAAACTATACAAGAGGAGAACAAAGGATGTGCGTGGATGGAGAAGTGAAAATAACAGAAGCTCAGCAAAAAAAAAAAAAAAAAAAAAAGAAAAAGAGAGAATTCACAGCTTGTCACTTGTTAGTGGCAGATAAGAGTAATTTTTATGCATTAAAGCAAGTGAGGTTTCAGAAAACTATGTAGATTCTAGCATAACTTTTTTTTCCCCATTAAGAGGTGGCAACACAGCAGAAAATGAGAAGGCTCCTGAAGGAAGAGACAGGCTTACAAATGAGGTTCACGAATTCCACAGGTGTTAACACTTTGTATCTGAAAGTCAAGCTTTGTCTCCAGAGCACACACTCTATTCATTAAGAACAATTATACACTATATCTTTTTCCTACACTAACACTTTGTGTTGTGGCTTGATAACAGACTTTTCATTTTTCTATCTCTTTCAATTTCAAAATGTAGTGCTTTTATATACTACAAAGCAGTTTAAGTTGGCAAATCACATGTGTTTATGTCAGCTTAACTATATCAGGAACCCATTTTCCTTCTGATTACTAAATTTTGGTTCTATTTTAACAACGTACTCATTTTTTTTAAAAAAAAAAAAAAACCTTAGCAGGCTGAAGAGTTAATACACAGAGACGATGACAGCTACGCAGTACACAAGTGATCTAACACACAGGACATGTTTGCAGGGGGTGGTCCCCAAAATTGTTCTGAAGAAGCGACTCTAGGCCCAGCTGGTGATGCCACCTCTCCTGTTCCACACATCCACGTTGTTCACCCCACCTCATCTGCTCCATTTTCTCCGCATCCAGAGCGGGAAGCACAGCCTCCAGCACGGCCTGGGCTCAAGCTGCAGGTGCGGTGATGGGTACAGGTTGGAGTGCCAAGATCTGCTCCTCCGCGGAGCAAGTTAACACCGGCCTTTGCTGATCAGCACAGATTGCCCGCGGGCAAGGACAGGCAGGCTTTCATCTGAATGAAAGGGTGACTGTTGTTACAGCTAATCCAGTCTCATTTCAACCTATTTTATCTTGGCATGGGCGATAGGAAAGGAAAAAAAGAAAGCCTTCCAACAAGTTTTCAAAAAACATATGTAAATTCCCCAATTCTAAATGATCTGGCTAGGTATCAGCCCACTGCTACCCTAGGAGACTTTCAGGAATGAAACCTCTCCTAAAAGATTTTGGCTCTACGCAGCTGGGGAAGGTACTTTGTGGTTTTTCAGGTGCAGTCCCTTCCTCTTAACATTAAAATGAATGCTTGGCACTTTACAAGATGAGGACTTGACTCTGGCTTCAACCTGTGATCTTTCAAGAACACTTTTCCCTATGCAGTTAAATTGGCCACAAATTCAGACAGTCCATTCTTTCTGAACTGTACGGTTTATGATCTTAGTTTAGGGGCCTCATAAAAGATGTAGTGTGCAAGTCACAGTATCCTACACGCAAAGGGTCATAACCACTGCATCTACATCGATACCCACAGAACTCTTAAAGACACTTCTGCTCGCTAGTGTTTATTGCCAAAACAAATTTCTAGTCCTAACATTTCTGCCGTTCAACTTCCCATGGAAAAGTTTAATAGTTTCTATTATAAAGTTGATTTTTTCACATGTTTGATAGTCTAATAGAGCCAGAAACTGAACATCTTGCCTCATTTCATGTTTAAGAGCTGAATTTCAGTGCAGTTTCTTACATATGGCACTAGTACATAAGCATTCAGCTTTTATTCCATGCAGCTATTAGAAGGATCAGTTTGACTGCAACTAAAATACATCAAGAAGCATTGTGCTTTTCTTCTGTGCTTCTGTGAATGTTATTTACCTCGTGCATTAGACAAGCAACTGAACCAAAA
Source organism: Tyto alba (assembly GCF_018691265.1). Taxonomy (NCBI): domain Eukaryota; kingdom Metazoa; phylum Chordata; class Aves; order Strigiformes; family Tytonidae; genus Tyto; species Tyto alba. Next base: position 3,275,097 of record NW_024881282.1, on the reverse strand, counting down.
AGCACCGTTCCCACGAGAGCACCACTGGCTGATCAACATCTCTAGCAGGTTGCCTAAAGCACGTAACTGCTGTCTGCCACCACGTGGACACAGCAACTCTGGACACACAAAAGGAGGGCTAGGCCCAAGTTACTTGCTTGGATCTGTATTGCATTGATGTGAAAACAAACACCCTTGGGGGAGCTGACGAAAGATTGTTTGAGTGATTTTTTTCATGTCAAATAGCAAAGTTCATCTGTTGCAAATGACTGTCAGATGAAAGCAGAACTATTCTTTGGCCAGGGTTCAGCAAATCATGCCAGTGTGAATAAGAGTATCAGTCTAAGATCACTCAATAGTTGTCTGACAAAACAAATCAAGGCTGGATCAGAAAAGAAGCCTTGTCTTGTGGGGCGATCAAGAGTATGCATTCAGCCTGAACAGAAAAAAAGTCCCCTTAACTCATGCGGTATAAAAAAAAAAAAAAATCAAAAAGATTTAACAAAACCTGGAAGTGATGCTCTGACTGGCACCAACTCCAGAGTCTCCCTGACAAACACCAGCAACGAACTGGGGTAAAACCAGACACATTCACTCTTTCACTTGGCTCTAGGAAATCAAAGAGTTGTAGAACAGTCTAAATTATTTGATACTCAGTTTTGCAAATCTCCAGTCGAGAGCCAGTAATTTAGGTAAGGACAGAACATCCACGTCCACCAAAGCCAGATGGAGGTAGTGACCAAGGTCACAGTAGCAACAAGACTAAAACAGGACTCGCAGTGTTCATAGTTCTGGCAAAGCTGGGCTGAGGTTCAGAATAAGAAATCCAGAAGATCAAGAGACAAATCAACTTCTACCCCCTTCAGTGGCTGACCAAAATACCCAATCATCATTTGATACTCAGAATTGCAAATAAATTAATGGTTCCATGCAAGGAAATAGCTGTAGTAACTCCTCTTCTGACTGGGACCAGAGGAAACTAGCTCTACAGCTGTAACAATTATTTCCTCTCCAAGCAATCTTGCAACTGGACAAGGAACAGTGCCTGTCAAGTATTGTGCAAAAGACAACCTCTTGAATACCTAATGAAATTAGAAGTTTCATGAACAAGACAGTCAAGCTGTGTTCAATTGCTATTCCTCATATACACATGGGTTAGAAATAATGACCAATACGGGAAAGAAACAATGTAGTATCATCTTTTATACAACTCTGGACCAAGTATTCTCCAGTAGTGACGCTGTGTGTGCTCACTAAGGACTCACCTCAAGGATGGTCACTAAAATAAGATGATCCCTTCACATGTAATGAAGAATCTGCCCTGAATTCAGGCCCAAGCAATCAAGGCTCTGGGAATGAAGGAAAGAGATAGCAAACCAGCTAGTAAAGCAGAAATAAAGCCTCCTTCTCCATGCCTGAGAGTTGAAACTCAAAGCCACTGTACTTTCAGCAACACACACTCTAAGGTTAAAAAAAATTTAAAGAACTGAGAAGAAGAAACCTGGAGTGCCAAGACCAGTGCTCAAGGACTTGTGAGAGCTCAGCTTAGCAAGGTCCATGTCTATGCCCCAGCTGAGCTGTGTGCCACAGGCATTACAGTCAGTGATGAGAACTCATCAAGAGAAGCAAACACAGAGTATGGGCAAGCTAGTATATCACCCACAAAAAAACCCCTCACAACGCTTCAGTGAGTTCCTGATGTTTATCTGCTATAACAGGAGGTTTTCACAGTGTAATCTCGACTCCTCTACTGTGGAAACCAATGCAAGAGTTCGTTTCATTCTCCTACTAAAGCCTCATCTTCCTCAGACACTCCACACACATCCAAAACTTAACAGCTGCAGAGTTTGTGGGGCCAGCTACCTACTGAATGATCTCCCAGTGCCTAATGCTTTTGAGAGCTGAGCAATTCACTCCCATTTTTAGCAACTGTATTGTGCTTCACCTTTGACAATGCTCTGGAATGACAGTGATTTTTTTTTTTTTTTGTTGATATTATTAGACATAAGTCACTAATTTCCCTTTGAAAAAGAAATAACACATTTGTATGTTTGTTAGAGTCAAAGAGCTGAAATCTTAACTAGAAATTTATGGTCTTACCCAATATTATCCAACTTGAAAAGCTACTCTGTGAACTTCGTGAGGGATTCAATTTTACAAATAGAAAATATGGGGATTGAAACAATTTGTGAGCACATACAGATGGAAGTTATTATGAACTCTCAGAATTAACACACATTGTTTTGACTTCGGAATGTAACAGCAAAGCAAGTTTCTCCAAATAAATGCTCTCTCAAGCTAGCACTGAGCTGCTTCTAATTCCAGATGAATTCTCCTGAGTACAAGATGTGGTTTTCATTGTTATTATCCTGCTGTTTTACAAAATAGTACCACTTTATCTCTAGAATAGTTTTTATTTCAGTAATTTAACTTAATATCAACCCAGTCTCACTTATTCCCCACTCACATTTCTCCTTGCTGCCAGAACTCCAGGTACTTGTGAAAGGGAGAAAAAAAAATATCTGTGAAACCAGGGAAACTCATATTAATCCTTTCAAGTATTTCAAGTTGATACAAGTTTTTCTGGGCTCTTTTTTTCTCACCTGCAGTGATCAAGACTTGCATGAATGACTCGAGTAAGGTGATGGAGACCCAAGCTCTTCTCTCAACACCCCAGTAGAGTCAGCACTGTTCCTCCTAGGCACCTCCAATCTTTCCTACAGCACCCAGAGGGAATTAAGCAACTGATCTGCATTTATTAATGACAGAATAATTTGCAGGACTGGCTCTCTGAATTAAGGCCAACACCTTTGGCCCTTAAAAGGATTCCCTCACAGGTTGTGATGGTCTTGAGATGAGAAACAGGCAGCTGCTCATTCTTCAAACTTAATTATTTTCACACACTCACATGAACTAAGCGTATCTGGAAGCTTTTCTCAAAGCAGCCTTAAGAACTTTTAAAAGCTACTTAAATTCAACATTTCCAGCCTCCAAAGGAATACACAGAGGATTCAAATCATCTCAGGTTTTTAGTTCAAGTTAGCCCAAGTGCACAGGTTTTGTGATGTATTTCTGCATGTTATCTACCTGTTCTGCTTTCACAATGGAATTTCCCCTTGGCAGATCTATAAAAAGCTGCAATATTTGACCAAGGATATCAAAACAAAGGCAACTACAACAATTTATATGGATTTCAGTAACACTTTCCTGATTAAATAAGTAGAAGCCCCCCAGAAATTCTGATTTACTTTTATTATGGTTTTATATTCAACAGCAAACAATGTCAAGCATTAACATGTGAACCACTGGTGGCGTACAAACCACTTCAAAGCGTGGCCACCGGTTTACTCTAGCTTATACCAGCACCAGTGACCCCATGTAAATTTGGAAACTTTTTTATACAAATATGTACTTAAAGTCTTCATTTACTTTTATGAGTCTAAACACATGCCAGTGATTTCAGAAACCAACTGCAAGGACTTGGAAGGCAACATGGGTGAGTGACCATGCGTTCAACTCCAGAAATAGGACAACAACAAAATAAGAATGAGAGATTTCAGTAGGTCCAACAGTGGTAACAACTCAGAGATGACGAGTCAAAGAGAAAAACAGGGAAACACGTGAAGTGGTGACAGTTCCTATAAAAAAAAAAAAAATATTACAGGCACAAATGTCAACTAACCCAGACTACAAGAATTGGAAAGACTACCAACTTGGGCCCAATTAAAAGTTCATAATCTCAATCAAGGAAGAAGCACAGAGCGCTTGCTTCATATAACTGAAAGGCAAACTCCAGAATAGGAATAAAAACATGAAAGGCTGAAAAGTAAAGCAAGCAGCATCACGACTCACAAATTACAGAATGAACTAATGTATTTACATAAGCAGAGATTAAGGAAAGCATTGATTTGATAGTAATGGAGAGAGAAAGCTATCAAAGCATTTGAAGGAAAGAGTATTTAATCCCTTTCTCTCAATAGTCTTCCATATGAAAGTCAAGTGTGAACAGCTGGCTGCCATTATTAATACCAGCAACAAAGAGTCACAGTCTAAGTTATATTAACAGCTTGGTTAAGTGAATTTCCAAGATTAGCAGGACTTGATTAACTTCGTCTTAAGATATTTTAGCCTTTAAGCAATTTCAAAGCCATTGGAGGTTATCTTCCAAAATACACTAAGCATGGGCAAGATACCAGAAGTCTGGAAAATGGTAAATGCAATTCAAGTTTAAAAAACAAACAACATAAAAAGAGCCAGAAGCTTTACTTCAATTTGGGGTAGGGAATGGGGAAAAAGTGGTGGAAGAGAGAACTGGAAAACCGAACAACTAGAAACTAAACTTAAAAAAGATCAGATTTTTCAAGAATAAAGCTGTCATACCAATCTAATTTCAAGCCTTACAAACAGGTTAGAAATTGAAATGTCATATTTCTGTTGGAATTTAAATAAATCTCTTGGCACTTTATGGTGTAATATGCTCACAAGCATGCTGGGGAAGTGGCATATTGATGAAGTACTAATGAATATAGAGCAAGTAAGTACTTTTTGGGTGTAGTTAAACAATGATTCACTGCTATAAATGGAAGTAACAGGGAAGTGGGGCTTCACCTGGGTGCAGGCTTTACCCAACTTCTATTCAATATTTTAATTAGATGACCTGGATAGAGAATAGGCTCCAATGCAGATAGCACAAAGCTGAGATTGAGTTCTCAACCTAATATCTCCCCATCTTCTAGAGTTACATCACCAAATCAGAAACATGATTAAGAGCAAAAAAAGTGCATCTTTAAGGATACATTCAAGGTACAGCATGTAAAACATGAATTAAATGAGTCACCCGTACAAATTCAGAATGGACTATTTCATTGCTTGGGATTGTTGATTGCACAAATCACAGAATTCACCGTGTTAGGCTATTGAGAGTACAAACCTATTAGAACATAATGAATTGGAAAAAAAAAAAAAACAAAACACCAAACAAAAACCTGTGAAGCTTTTCTCCCATCCTACTCAATGTTTTGAAGATAACAGTTGCACATTGTATCCAGCTTTGGGCACAGCACCTCCAAAAAGATGTGGATTCAGATGGAGAGTAAGAGAAAACAAGAATGCTCAGAAATTAAGAGGCACAACCCATGAGATAACACTTTAAAAAGGAGAGGTTGTCTTTCAAAGCATAAAAGTTTGCAAAGAAGAGACTTAAAAGAACAGATTATTATAATAAGTGATTATGTGATTAAACAGAAGCAAGACAGATTTAGATTAGATGTCAGAAAAGACTTTAATGTCCAGACAGCCAATCACTGGAAAAGACTACTCGGCTCACAGGCTTTACTTCAGGATGAGTTATACAAACATCTACCAGGGGTGGCATAAGAGCAGCTGACCCTGCCCTAGGACTAGGCAACAGCCTAAGCAGCCTCCTCTTGCCCCTTTCTGAGCAGCTTTTGGAACATTTTCTGATTTCTATACTAAATAAGTTTGTAGCAGATATTAGTATGATCTCAAATACAAGTTTGGAAACTTGTAAACTCTCATGAGTTTGCCAAAGTAGAGGATGACATAAAATACATCAAGAGAAAGGAATTAAGGATGGCTAGAGGGTTTTTTGTTTGTTTGTTTGTGGGTTTTTTTGTTGTTTTTTGGGTTTTTTTTTTGTTTTTTTTAATATAAAGTTATGTATTTGCAATACTTAAGATTTCCCAGCTTGTTGTGTTTTCTTATTGTAAGTATAGGAGTAGAAGACTAGTTAAAGTAATAATGCAGCAAAATTAAAGCAGCAATGAGAATGACACAAATGGATCTTCAAGTATGACAGAATAAATTTAAAAGAACCCACACCAAAAAAAAAAAAAAAAAGATTTCACAACAGTGTGTACAGACTAATAGTATTTATTTGAAAAGGAAAAAAATCATTATTAGCTGGCAAGCCCTTCTCCAGGCACCACAAGAGAAAGTCCCGAGCACAAAGCAGTAAGGTAAGCGAAGACAAGGATGTGAAGAATGCCTCCACAAGTTCACTGATATTCACCAGAAAGAACAGCATCACTAGACTGTAGATGCACACTCATGTCATACCGACACTAAGCAGATGGTAGATCCTCATGAAAAATAAATCTCAGTGTACCAACCTGTGCTATATTTTTGTTGAGAAGATATACTCCATATTCAAACTGCAGCTTCTCCCCTCCTTTTGGATATAAAGGAAATCTGATGGGAAAGAAAAAAAGAAAACCAAAAGCATTTAAAGTGAAATTATTCATTCAGATGCTTAAGCAAGCTTTAAAAAGCCACAGACTCCTTTTCTGAGAAGGTAAATGTTTAAAAACCCTCCCTTGCCGACTTCTCCCAGGAATCCCCTCCACAGGCTGTACTCGGGAACCCACTACAACTCCAGTAAATCAGCCTTTTAAAAACTGACGTCAAAATTCAGCTAATGAATTACATTTCTTGAAGTATTTTAAGTTTTAAAAAGATGCTTTATGACTCTCCCAGTGCTGCAACATTCCTATCACGAAACGAAGCATATTTTAAGAAGCGTGCAGCATAATACCAGATCCCACATCATTCCTTTGTATTCAGCCATTCTGATTTGATTAGCTCATTTCCAAACAGAAATAATATTTTGAGAGGTGTTTTCTTTTCATTGTTATTTTGTGATTGAAAGAGCACAAATCTCTCACGCAGAGAAGACATTTGCAGGCTCACTTACCATCACACCAGAACATTGCTCAGAGAACAGAAGTGATTCCTTTCAACAAGCTCACAACATACCAAAGGCTCAAGTCAGGAACAGCATCATTGGTCACTACAGCCCATGCAGTTATTATATTCCTAACATTTATCTCTCCTGTTTAATAAAGCATTTTCACAATTTTAAATACCTAGATGTAGCAAATAGCTTATAAGTGGCACAGCTTATTTCTGTCTTAACTGCTGTGTGAGATCAGAGGACCAAAACTTTTTTCTCTAAAGTACTGAAACTGTTCAACAGTCTGCATTAGAGAATGTCATTTTATGCATACGTTCTAGGAATCTTTGCTTAAGTGAAACAGTTCTCAATCAGTTCTAATATTTGTACACTGCATTTCTTAGGATTGTCTTTTGGCTCTTCCTTACCACCAGAGGTTATGAGGTCATCATGGTCAATAAAGAAATCTTAGTACAATCTAAAATGTATGTTTATGGGAACTACACCATGAAACGAGCTTTTGCCTTTTCAAGAACCCTATGCCCTATGTTCTGTAGCTCCTAATCAAGATGCCGAGTGTATTATCTACACAAACCCCACATTACATCAGAAACCAAAGTCTCTCTCAAATATAAGATAACAAATTTAGGAGATCAATATCTACTAGAAACAACACACATTCTAGAGGGGTGATTACACAAAGTGTATTTTATCATCAATCAGCCCCACAGTAGAGTACATTTGCAACTTTTAAGGAGAATTATATAGTGCCACTAAAGCTAAAGGTTAACAGGTCATGATCACAGCAGATCAAATATTAAGATGTCAGCTTCAAGTTTTATGCTACTTTCAAACTCACTAGGTCACTTCAAGTTGAGGAATATAAAAATCACCATTAATAATATATATCTAGCTCACCTTGCTTAATAGATCTATAAATCCAACTAGTTCCCCATGCAAGAAAATAAAACCTTTCAAAATGAACACATGCTACAAAAATTCTACAACACTTTATCCTAAGTGTAAAATACAAATCAAAAAGAATTCATTTCAATATCTACAATTACACTACCCAAATAGAGCAGGATTTAGACTTAAAGGATACCTTTACAATTAACAGTATAAAACTAACTCAAGCTTGACAATAAAAGCACCATTAGGAACACAAGCCATGTTTCACTAGAAGATAGTATTTCATTAAGTCACTAGTAATGGGAACCATGTATTCTATTATTAGACACAGAGCTCTGACACATGCAGTACAGAAGAGTATAAAAACTGGTTTACAGTGCTCGCTACTATCTCCCACATACAGTTTCTTTTAAGTGGTAAAGATTAAGCTTTTCTCTTTATCACGTTGGTCCTGCTTCTTTGCTAATATTGATTGGTCCTGCTTCTTTGCTAATATTCACATTTCTGTCCTCTAACTTCCACTAATTAATCTTGAAAGCCTCTAAACTACATACATCCTCATGTCAGCTTTCATAACATAATCATTTACATGAAAATCTTGAAAAATGTCAGCGGATGTCTTTGTGTACGCACATTTATGACTCAGAAAAACATTAACAACTTTTATGTCTCTTTATTTGTGTGTTATCTTGCTTGCCCATTAAGTCTGGTCACAAGCAATAAACTCAAGGAAGAGAAACCACGACATTTTATATAGCGCTTCATTGAGTATAACTGAATGCAACTTTAACTGCTGGTTCTCTATGTGAAATTCTTCTTGCCTGCTCCTCAGAAAAGCACGACTGTAGGCTAAATCTCTCACTTTGTCATGCTGCAAAAAGTCTGCTGTGTGACGTTTTAGTTATACTTGCTCAAAAAATAGATTTGAAAACTATTATTTTAGTATTTTTATAATCACGAAGCACTCAAACTCCACTTGCCCGTTCTACTCCAACACGTACCTTCGTCGTTTCTATTTTTGCTGGTATGTTTGGGGGTAAAAAAATAAATCACTAAGATCCTTCTCAAAGCAGAACACAGATACTTTAAGATGACAAACTCAAATGAATAAGTGTGATATGTTTAGTGGAAATTAAAAAAAAAAAAAAAAAAACACACAAACAAGCTACAGGTGTCTGCTGTGTAATCAGCAGAACAGATCATCTGAGAGAAGCTACCAAGTAGTAGGAAACTTGTTCTGAGTAGCCTTAGAACTTGAGCTCTGGTCTTCCTCAGAGCAGTACTTACACACTGTAGGGAAGCCACACACCGACCATGCTGGCAGGCAGTGATTATGAACAAAGCAGCTTCTGGTCAGTGAAGTTCAAATTGTGCCCTTGTAAAAATATGTTGATATTTATCTTATGACTATGGAATATTACTTTTCAAGGGTGTGTAGACTACTTAAACAGCCCTAATACACTCTGAGTTTAGAGTAGATATTCTATTTCTGTATATAAAGAGCACGCTGCTCAGCTGGAATACAGCAGTAATAATTTTAACATTGACTCACAGAGAAGATCTTAGTTCAGAGAGCATTAACATGACGCAAGAAAAAAAATACAACACTTAGTAACTTCTAACAGGTTAACTCCATTTGGAATTGTTTTTGCTGCTTGTGCTTCCATTATACTCAAGGTTATTCTTGCTTCACTTCAGACATCTGACATGTCAACAACGACAAGAGCCTGTGCTGGGGAGGAACACAAGGACCAGCAGTGATAAAGGGAATGAAAAACCAGCAGGCACATGGAAAGGAAACTTTAGGATCTTTGACAAGTGTGCCAAAGATGCTGAATTTAAACAAGTCCTCTGAATTCAGAAGGTGGAGAATGCTGTGTAAAAATGATCCAAAATGCACACCAGACTGATTTTAACCAGATGGTCAATATGTGCCTTTAAGATCTAAGATAACAAAGAGAATTCTCGATCTTAAAAGCTTACGTTTGTTTTGGAAGTTTTATGTTTTGCTTATTTCATCCTGAAGGACTGTGACAAATGCAAAGTTTTTATTAATTTGAGTCATGTATTCTGTTTTACAGGACTCTCTGGGATACAAGTCAGATGACCAGTGTTACCCAGCTGTACCACACTGCAGTAACAGAGGCAAACCTGTAATAAACCCCAGAACATACACATGCATTTTTAGACACATAGCTCACCTCCCCTTTCAAGGCCTGTTACTTTGGACAAAAGTTGTGTTCTTCTACTTGTGATACCACAAGGACAGAACAGTTTCTTCCATAGTGAGCCAGAACTATATGATGCTGATATCCTCAAAACACACGAGGCCTGTACTAATACTAATACATTCAAGACCCAAGTTCTCCCAGTCTCACAAAAAGAGGTTTTTGACTGCTATTTCTCATGGGCAAAAGTTAAAAAAAAAAAAAAAAAAAAAAAAAGAATCACAGAAGCAGTTACAAGGCATTCCTAGTCATCTCTGAATAATTCCATTTTAGCAGAGTTTAGAATAGAGATGACAACTCATCTACCCCCAGCATATCTCTCCCATCTCTCCTGCTTGGAGGGTTCCCAAGAATAAGCATCTCCTGTCTACCTGCAATCTTAATTCCAACAAGTAAACATCAAATGCTTTTTTTCAACCTATCCCCTATTAATTACTGCCACACTTCCTAAGCAGACATCAGCAGCTGGATGAAGAACTCCTCAGCTTAAACCTCAGCCAAGAAAAAACTGGCATGGGAGTCAGAAGGGAGCACATTCTTAACAGCTAGTCAAGAAATTTTCCATTGAAGGCACCTAACATTCAAATCAGATACTATTATTAGCACTGCAATCCTATGTTTAACACAACTGGATGCCACTAACCATGAACAGTTCTATGAACAAAGCAGGGGTTTTTGAAGTACAGAGGGCAACCGACTTCCAGTCTATTTACACATAAGGAGGTTTTGCTGATAAGCAATGAGTAAGCAAACAAGTATGAGCAGGTCAAGGCTTAGAGCACTGCTGATCCACATAACCAAATATACCTACTTGTAAGAAACTCAAAGGAGACCAACAAATCAAAGCATGCACTCAAGTATCAGAATACAGATTAGTGCAAGCCTAAAAGGAAGAATCTCTAATTTCCTTGTAAACTGCCCAGGCAAACAGGGGTGGAAAAGGAAGAAATCCCAGCTAAAAGGAACAGCTAAGTCAAGTGTCAACATCGGTATTATTTTACATTGTAGACTCCACACGAAAGTTTCTAGGGTACGAAGCCTCATTAAACCCTCCCCAAAGAGTTGTGAAAAGGAAAAAGAAGCAAAGGTTACGTGCTTTGTTCAGTTACTCTGATGGGGAAAAGTAATCTCAAGTCAGCCTTTTAAATAAAAACCAAAGCTGAAAGTCTACCTATTCTCCAAGCTGGAACTACCATCCTACCGTCAACAATGGAATTAAATGTCGAGTTCTTCAAGGACCTCATAACACTTCACAATTGCTAAGTTTTAAAATAGTCAATTTGAACTTGCCTAAGAAATGACATTCTGATGGGCATCAAGCTTACAGGTACCCAACTACACCATCAACAGGACTCTCGGGGAGCTGTTACTTTGGAGTTAGTCTTACTCTAATGAGATTTTTTTCTAACATGGTATTTAGTCAAGTAGAATACACCTTAGACATAATGAACACACATACACCTAATGAACTGAAAAGCAAAGTATAATCTTAGTATGGTAAATCACATTTTTAAGGTTACAAAGACTGTAGACAGGGTACTAAACTGTCAACTCTGGTTTAAAAGTCTTTTTATCAAGAAAAAAAACTTCAACATACGCATTTCCAGTCAATATGGGAAACTAATGGTGACTGGTTGCCATCATTTCCACTCCAGCTGAACCATTAAGATTCAAACAGCTAAACAGAAATATCTGTGTTAAGCCAAGGCAAATTTCAATTTTCTGTTCAAGGTGTATTCTTCAATATATCTAAACACATTTGTGGTCTGAGGGCAGTTACAGGATGAGCAGGCTGGAGTTTTGATGAACACCTTTGCCAGCTGTACCTGTTTAGGGGCCTGAAGACATTTCTGCTGGGAGTAGACTCTGTGACTCTGACATCTGTGCAACAATCCAATCCAAAAGCTGCAGCGTGCCCCATGAAACCACCAGTCATTGCTCTGTATTGCTGAAACTACCTGTTCATCCAGATACAAGCAGATCATCTTATAATCATAAAGCCACGGGCACAAAGAAAGTCTAATGTATCCCCTCTAAGGCAAGTTCAAACCACTCTGTATTCCCCCTCTAAATAAATCCCATCCTTCCTCGGGGTAGGAAGGTTGTCTAAATTACTTTCCAGTGTTGATTTCAGCCTTATTTTCCGTGATTCAAGGCAGAAGGAGAAGACTATGCTTATGTGCTGCCTCTCGCAAGGATTTTTCCTCTTCATACTTACAGTCTAAGGTGAGATGCCTGCAGTTTGAATCAATCCGGTTTGGTGGGGTTTTGCCTTATAAAAAGTATTAGTTCTTAATAAAAGAAAGGGATTTAACCCATCTCTTACTGACTTTTGAATATATGGACTAAACCACTGGTTTTCATAAGACAGCGTGGGCAGGAAGTTTGCTACTACAGTGTTTCCAACCCAAACCGCTCACTAATATTGATGTATTTAAAAATCAGAAAACTGACTACAGAAGAACAGTCTTTTAAAGACTGCTTATATTGCCAACAGATATTGATGCTGGCAAGCCAGAGGTCTGTTTCAAAGCTAAAAATGTGATTAGCCTTATTTCAGTGTTTGAAGCATTAGATCACCCTTCTTACAGCTCATAAATTGTGCTCAATATTCTACTCTAACCACTAAGAACTTTTCTTCACTGTCCTACCTTTTTCAGCTGACTTTAGAAAAGTACTTAGCAGCCATCAAGATCTCATTTAATTTTATATCCTCAGCTAATCTTTAGCTGTTTTACATAGTAACTTCAGTGTTTGATGAACAAGCAGTAAATCACCACAGGACTCTTGGTTCAGTCAGATGTTAACTGTTAGGAAAAGCTGAAAGAATCCTTATTCCATACATTTATTTCAGACCTCAAGTATCTCTTATGAATTCAAGTCCAAATACTTTTACTGTTGTGTTCTGTGATTTATGAACTCCTCTGTATCCAGAAAAATCACATATGTACCAATATATTGGTGGCCACTTTTTATTGTCTATAACTGCCTGTCTTTAATACAAACTATTTTTAAAGCTTAAAAAATTGCTTCATTTTTAACTGCTTTCACCTGCTTCTACTTTGGGATTATACCATGTGTTTTACATCTTTTATTCTCTTTTCTGTTCAGACTTCTGCCATATCCCAAATTATATTAAAGTCTCAAAGTTTAATCTCTACTTCAGAAAGCTCTTTAGGGAAGAGGTCAGTAAAATAATAATTTTTTACACATTACATTTAACTGGTTTCCACAGGCTGAAGTGTGGCCTAATTTAATTAGCATATTACATCCCATTTAGCAAATGGAAGTAGAACTCCAAATCTAGTTTGGAATTTTGTTAGATAACCTTAATTTTCAAAGTGATGCAAAAGTTCAAGGACCACTAATATTTGTAGCTTTGAAAGCTAAATTAACAGCAAGGACATTTATGTTTTAAGAACACTTAGCTTTCCAGCAGTTAACTGAAGATCACAAACTTAGTCCACCGACTACATGAAGCCGATATTGCTGTATTTTCACATCACCATATTTGCAGTACCTTTGTTATTTCCTGCCTAACCGCATCCACCGTATTTGTCAGAGAATAAACTTGACACGGCCTTTTCCTTCACTTTTTATTTCCGAGGACAGTAAGCAGAATGGCTGCAGGGAGATGACTGTAGAGCAGACTTGGCAGAATGCAGCTGCAGCCCAATATCTCACTAGTATACAGATAAAGAACTGATGTAATTTCTGTGACTGTAACAGTCATTGGTGTGATAGCAGGGTCATCCATCAGATCTAGGGAACAACTGTGCCGCACATAACACTACCAAAACATAGGGAAGTTTACAAAATTATGACTTTCAAGCTTAAGCCTGTGGACAGGACACCCTATACAAGGATAGAACTAAGCAGCCCAATCCAGATAAGATAATGACCTGAAAAAGCCACAAGTTCTTGCTCGATATGACTGAAGTATGAGGAGCATGCAAGAACAAGGTTTAAATATTTACTGAAGTTTGAGTTATTTCAACCTCACCCTTTTGGGGGTCTGTGAGGGGGACAGGCAGGGGAGGAAGGAGCTAGAGTTTTCCCTCCAACCTAACCAGATCCTGTTTGTTCACTCTAAGGGAATGCTGTATCCAGAGGACAGAGCTCGTCTTACTTAGAAGTGCTGGGACTCTGCTGAACCAGAAGAAGCAAACCTTGAAAGCCTTTTAAGTGAGAAGGACTACCATTGTCCAGCCAGCTCACCTGAAATCACTATTCCCCGGGACACTTAGAATCAAATATTAGGAGAATCAGGCTGCTGAAGAGCCATAGGCACCAAAACACGCAGCATTTCCAACCTCTTAGCACTCCACCAGAAGACCAAGGCACGAGAAGCTTTGGTTGCACGGCTTCAAAACCAGTTTCCTTCTCAGATAAGCTGCACCACGGTTCTATCAGCTTCAGAGCAGAGACTGGCACAGATCTTAATTAGCAGACCCTAGCAGCCAAGTGCTTGTTGGAAGGAACACAAGTAAAATGCAGCAGTATGAAACTGCTGTCACCACCCAACTTCTCAATTATAGAGATGCTACACAGAGCATTTGGGGTCCTTTTTAGAGCAAGCTACTAGCTGATGGTGGTGGCCACAAACTGACCTTAGGGTGACTATTAGCCTACCAGGAACAGCTAACTAGTCTGACAACAATCAGTACGATTGGAAAAGTTTTAAATGGAAATGTTAAAATCCCCACCTGGTGAGCAAAGCCAAAATCAAATGAAAAGGCAGGGGAAAAAAAGGATTGCAAGTGTGCACTTTGCTTTGTTAGAGATAAGATTAGGACATTAATATGAATCACAAATCACAAGTGAATTCAGATTTGATTACTATATGGTTTTTAGTTTCTACTTGAGAGAAAGAGCTACACTTGTAAAACAAACTTGATGACAAAAATACAGACTGCCAAGGGAAAAAAGCATATCCTCATTCAAGCTTTACACAATACAAAGATAATTAGTTTACTGAGAAAGGAAAACTATTGGCAGTTTCACTTTATGAAATGTATTTTCAAAATGCCTATCTGACTAGCTCAACAAGAAGATAATCAAAAGCAGAAGCACTGCCATCTTTCTATTAAGAAGTGTAACTGCTGTGACCTTGCTCTTGGAGAATGTACAATGGCTTCAATATGTAAAGGCTGCATAGAGGAAAAAGCAGAGATACAGATTATGAAAGTCAGGCAGTTCTTGATAAGACAGTCACCGATTTATACAAGAGGGTATCATTCTACTACTTCAGCACATAATGCTTTCAAAACACCTCAAAAACACAGCTAGCAATCCATGGAACAAGCAACACTGATGGCTTTTGGTAAACTGTGCATTTCCATCACATATTTCAGCCAGAATTCAAGACTTGTTACATACAAGACATGATGGATATCACAACACAAGGACTATCTGTAAGGACAGAGCAGACAACCTCATTATCAGAACTTTAAATCGCCCTGCCACTGAAGGATCATTTTTAACTAGAGGATACTTCCTACAGGTCAAGTCCCTGCTTACTGAAAAATGAAGTAATGTTTTGAAAAATAATCTCATCAGGAGTATAGTGTTCCAATGGGAGCAAATTAAGACGAGTTTATCTTCACAGAAACATTTCTCAGCTGTAGGTGTCTGGGGTCAGTGGGCTCATCTACTGCAGTAAACAAAATCTGCTTTCTCAGACTGGCCAGGAACATGTAAAAGCTTCTGGTTCCCAGAAACAGTGTTAACAGTATCTAAATTTATTAAAGAACACCTGATCTAATTCTTAATCTACACATAGTAATATTTGCTGACCTAATGAAGGTAAAAAGCAGTATTTTGGTGATTGAGAATAAAATAAGTCAGGATTCTAGCTAAATATCCTCAAGAATGTGGAATGTAAAAAATACAGTTCAAGATAAGTTCATGGCAAAAAACATTCTTTGAGCAATATAGTTGAACACTTAACACACACTCAATCTACCACAAAGAATCAACTTTGCTTTGACAGCTATTAGATTTCTCAACAAACCATCTCTCTCCATCTGATTTAAGTTTGCCAAGATTTCTTCCCAAATCTGCCATTTTATTATCTCAGCCAAAGTACCAAATAGGATTAAAGACTTCTTGATTGAGTTGGAAGATATTAATGTCAGTGGAAATTCATTCTTCACTTGTGTCATGATTTTTCAGATTGCTTAAAGTGTCTTATCTGTTACCAGGCAAAAAGCAATAACTACCTTCAGTTGTGCTAAGTCTACTAGAGCTGAAACTGTGATTTTCCCATTCTTTGAAGCAGAAGCAATGCCATGGTAGCGAGGACCGCTTTTAGACTACATTCATTCAGCAAGTGGTTTCCAAATGTTCCAAAATTATCCATATGACTGTTCAGCAACACCTATCTCCACTTACTTGAAAATCCAGCTTGTCACAGTTAAAGGAATTGAAAGACACCACAGTTCATTGAGAAAGGTAATTTGGAAATAGTCTTGTAGCAGAACTGGTTTTGATATAAACTCTGCTTTACTCGCGGCCCTGAGAAGTGAAGCTTTTTACATCAGAACTTGTGCTGTCAGTAACTCATACTGCATGATTTAATACTGCGTGAACCACACACAATATAATGGAACTCTTCTTTATCAGTGCAAATGAGCATGTCTAAAAATACAACACCAACACATCAAATTAACTGCTTGAACATGTGCAGATTCAAAGTACATCTGGCCTGACTCGCTCTTAACTTTTCCACTTCTCTGAAATTTGGCTCCCTAATCTAATTAAAAGCATCCCAAACTGGGACAAACCAACCTGCTGGTTTGAATTCAAGACTCAGTCAAGAAGCCACACGGATCCGTTAACATTCACCACACGCTGTGCTGCAGCCCTTTGGCCCTGCACTTGCACTTCGGCTTTAGCTGTACAGAAGCTGTGTTAGGATAAACTCACTCGTGGCTTCACATCCGTAAGGAATTCAGAAGTATATTCTGAAGATCCAACAAGGGCAGCTGTGTTTCAAGCTTGGTACGCTCTTCAGATCACCTCACCCCAGTGAAAAATGACCTGTTTTTTTATTATTCATACCTTTGCACTTCTCACACAGGCTATGGCAATGAAATGAAACTGGTCTTTAAGGTATTGGCATCAGAAGAATTACAGCTAGTTTTGAGCTCTGCAGTGCCTCTGTGATATATGAGGTCAGATGCACTCAGACTGTTCCCAGATCAAGGCTGATGCCAGCAGATCTCCACAACCCCGGCTCAAACCAGCTACTTCTAGAACCTTTACCTAAATTAAACATTAAGACGAAAACTGACTAATAATTACAATCTTCTGGCATGCTTGAAGTTCTCAATAATGAGACTGAGCTCCAGAAAAAGACAATTTTGAGCTTTAATTCCACATCACAGAAACAGTTTTGAGGAAATTACTTCAGGATCAGACCTACCCCTTTTAGCTGCATACAGAGCATACAGTTTTGATCCTGTTTTCTATGAGGACACAGTAGTGCAATATATAGACATTTCTTATGTTTAGTGACAACAGAAGGTATTCACAGGACAAGAAGCAGCATAATTTGGAAAGCCATGGCAGCACACTCAATTTCCCTCCTCCTTATGCCATTTCATACAACAGTTGGGTTCCTGAGGTACAGAAAAGTCACAAAACATAACTGCAAAGATGTCAGATGCCTAAGACTGCATCGCAGCTGTTTGTATATCCTTCAGCCTGCTAGTGTCTGTATTTGTCAAGCAGAGTGGAAGAAAAGACCTTAAATATTTCTATAAATTATAAAATGCCAAGGAAATCTTTACAGTAGTTCACTGTTATCTCAGAGCAGATAATGCCAAATATTCCTGCAAAAAAATACACCAGACTAGATTAGACTTCTTCCATGACTGTCTAGTGCCTGTCTGATTTTTATTTAATTTTAAAATTATATATATTTTTTACCTTTATAACATTAAGTGGCAACAAGTTTAATATTTAAACATTTAACACAAGGAAAAAAAAAGACCTTCAAGATCAGACCACTCTGAAATGCCTATATATGCTCCAGTAGCTACACTTGAAAATTATGATGTTCTTTTCGCCTTTTAAGATCATGTATTTTACCGCTTCATTTTTCCCCCTAACCTGAAATACGACTTTGAGGTGGTTACTGTCTTACTACTGCTAATTTTCTAATCCTCCCTTAACACACTTCAGTGGGAAGAAGGTATAGCATGAGCCGGAACAGACTGTATGTACTATTTGATTTCTCTTTACTATTGCTATAGAACAAAACTATCTATTGAAACCACTCGTTTCCAAACTACCTAGCAGGGAAGTAGTTCTTGAAAATCTTTTAAAAAGACACAGGTATGAATGAGAATGCAAAAATACCACAGAAATAACTTCTCTGATTATGAGTTTCACTTGTCCAGATGCACACTGGGTACCAGAAAGGTGATTAAACTCCAAAGTATGTTATTTTTTTCTTAGGGGAGTATACAAATTTCCAAGCTGTCTAATGTGATTTGATTAAACAAGTACTCTATTCTTAAATATTCAACTAGCAGGTTGTAGAAGTGTCATGTGAAGTTTCAGTTATAAAAAGTATCAGCTGAGCAGAGCTTTGAGTGAACAGAAATGCCAAAAGACTTCCAAACAGATGGCATGAGTGTGCTTTCCTGTACTCACTTTAAAACTAACAAGTAGACTGATACAGCTTCAAAAAATTCGGTAGCTTCCACCCAGCAAAATGCAGGCATTTACTTCGTGAGATGTTTAGCTTTTATCAGAATTGAAAAAAACTGAAGTGAAGACTATATAAAAAATACTACGGCAATAGCAGCAACACTAACACAGGCCACTGCACAAAGTATGTCTTGCTTCAGACATAACAATCCTTATTTTGCTCTAACTGGAAGCTGTTCTTTATTTAAAAATCTGGGAGCAGACTAACAGAAGCAGGGCTTGACAGACAGTGTCAGAACATATCATAAATAGTTTAATCTCAGCATTCTTGCTCTGTTTATGATAATGCAATGAAGTGCTAGGCTTCAGTTCCGCAGGAACAGTGCCAAAGAATTTAGGTGGTTTATTCAGCAAACGTGTTCATCACTGGAGAGAGGAACATGCTGCTGTCCTAAGTAGCTTAAATTCAAGAGTTACATATCTATCATATGCCTTGAAATCTTTCAAACTCCAGAATGTTTGAGAAATGGTACTCTTTCTTCCTACATCTTCGATGAACTCTGGAGATGTTGAAAGGGAACACTGAAGAAATACACTTAGATATTTAGAAAAAATCTTATTCTTGCCTTAAATTGGTAGTTCAGAAAGTCATAAAAGTAGATTTATGTGAGAAAGCTTACAGCCTTTTAGTAGTACCAAAACCATTTTATGAAATGGAAGAAGGGAACAGTTATTGAATAGATTATAAACACTAATAACTCTACAATTACAAAGCTGACCATATACTGTATGCTACTGGCAGGTATTCTATAACTCATTCTACCTTCAGTATTGTGGCCAAACAAGTGCAAAGTTCTCACCACAGCCTCTGAATTCACTCTTAAGTTCCAATATAACCAGTAACTGCAACAGACAAAATGGAATATTTCTACAAGAACCCTGAGATTTAAGTGACCTGTATCATCCAAGTAAACAAATCTGTAGCAGATAAAGTATTTCCCAAATGTAACTTACATTCTGAAAGCTCTCAAGATATATTTAACCAGCTTATTATAAGGGCTTTAAAAAGCTGGTAAAAAAAACTTGAAAGTGAAGTAACACATTTATACAGTATAACATTAAAAACAAGCACGTGTACCTATGAAATTGCTCGAGTGAAAACATCAGCTACTCCCCTAGTGCACAATTTTTAGAAGCTCTTAATATGGATCTCAAGGCAACCCTGCAGTCCAAAAGAAAAGTATGAAGCCAAGTAAAATGTTTAACCCAGTCAATAATGATGATGCTATGTGTTCTAGTAAGGACTGAGTATAGAGAAAATGTCACTGTAATTACTTAACAGTTTATGTTGGAGTTTGAAAAGCTGCTAAAGAACAGGTGATTGAAATAAAGATATTTAATAATGCCTGTTAATTGCTATGTTCAATTCAGTTAGGAGCAGGTGAGAAACATGAGCTATTAGTTTGGAAAGAAAACTGCAAGTTAAGACATTTGAGGTTTTCTATAGCAACCAAAGTCCTTTGAGACTTGGTAGGATTGACTCTCCAATAGCTGGGAAGAGAAGATCTCAGGCAGGAGCTAATCCTGAAAAAATCTTGCAGAACACAGGTAAATGGCCCAACAGGGATTCATATACTTAGCTAAACCTTCTCCTTTTCAGAAATCTATTGTGAAATAAAATATTAAGTCATGAGGGTTTGGAAGGCTATAGCCTGAAGGACTAAACCTTCCAATCTGTCTCAGACAACAGGAAATTGGTTTAATCTTTATACACCCACACACAGGCAGCTCCACTCCTCAGAAATTTGTTTTCCAGCTATAAAGGTTTTCCTTTGCTACCCTTCTGAAAGGGATGTACAGGAAGGAGTATGATCATATGCTCAGAGAACCAAAATGAAGCAAACCAGATTAATGTTCTATTAAGTTACACAGGAAATGTTTGGACAAGTTATTAAAATGGTATCAAAATTAATTTGCAACACATAATTACCGTAGCCATATTTTATTGTGTCAAAACAGGAAGACCTCTGAGTTTAACTCTTAAGGCAAGCTACCTCTGCTGTACTGCCAAAAGTTACTGAGCTTCAAACAGAAATCAGACACTTCCAGGCATCCCAATCCTCTCAACTTTGCACAATAAGACTCTTCCATCTTTATTTGGACTACTAGGAATTAATGTTAAAATGCTATAATGCTTTGATTATATACTTCCAAAGAGAAGAGGGGTTTTTTAACAGGTTTTTTAACATCAAGAGACAGCTAATTTCCACAAATTCATTTCTCTTCAGCCATTTCATTTTCTCCCTTTTCAAACCCTGCATATGGAAAAACAAAAAGTCACTGGTGCTGCAAGCCTGACCTTGCAGCCACCCAAGCATGCACAGGATCAGAGCAGAGCAGCTGACCTCCCACAGCAGGTCAGTCTGGCATTCCTGAAGCTTAACCAATAATTGCCACTATTTTCATATTAGAGCACAGAGGTGCAAAGACAGCGGGAATATAGGCAAAGTGCCAAAATGCAGGAGAAGGCAGTCAGAAAGTGAATTTAAGAACAGCAAGATAGTTTCCTAGTAGCACAACACTAACAACAGTGTAGCTACATATTGAAACACAGAACAAATAAAGAACTCCTCACTGAATATTAAGTTGATTTACAGTAGATAACAGTTCACAGTGCTCCTTCTCAATTGATTAAAATCCTCTGTGTTAATGCAAGCTATTTGTTTTCTCCTGTTTATGAACCACTACTCCAGTACTGGCAGTAACTCCTCCGTGAAGCTACACTTGCTATCTGAGGTTTATTTTCATGGCCAGTAGAAAAACATGGAAGGCAAGTTTTCCAACCAGCAACCAAAACTTGCCTATTTAAGTTTTTCTGCGATTATTAGAAGCCAAATCAATAGTATATACATGCCAACAGACCTAGAATGACAAAGCTGAACTGATCTATTAGGTCACTAAATTCCAACCTAAGAAACTCAAACGACTGTCCCACAGCTACTGAAAGCCGTAACAAATAATTTCAAACTCCATGTCCCCTCAGACTACCCAAAACCGTTCACAATTTTTTTGTTGTTGTTTTGAAGAAAGTACATAAGCATATTTGACATACTTACTCTCGCTCTTTCTCTGTCAGTTTGTCATTGATATTATCTTTGATTGTAGACCGGGAGCCCTTGTGAATTATAGGATACCTGAGTGGTACTTGTAAGAAGTAGGATATCATGGAAACCAAGTGAGCGGTGTAGCCCAGGGCAACGGCAATGCTTCCGTCATCTTTTGCTGTCAATAAACAAAAAGACTCCTTTGTTTAATCAATTGGATCTCAATGCAGGCTCAGCACAAGTTCATCCTTATTGCTTAGTGAATGATATAATTAATGAAGCTAGCAGAAGTTGTGACTTAAGAATAGGTATAAATCTGAAATAAATTTAGACTGCTTTACAATTTGCTGTTCACTGTATGTGTCTCTTTCATTAAAGGGCAATGTAAAATGGGTAATGGCTTGTTCTCCTTCCAACTTTACACTTTCAAAGTTAAAAGTTACTCAACATTTGGCTGGGTGGGGGAGGGTAAAGAAGAGATGGGAAAAGTGAAACAAAATTCCCAAGACAAAATTCAAGTCTTAAACTTTCTGCATTTCTCTAGATGTAGCTGACATGTATGACCGGGGTCAGGGAAAAGCTGCATTCCTCCATAACTGTATTCATTAGTGAGATCAGTTGGAGAGACACCGACCCCAGGGTATGAACTCTGTTCTCTGCCAATAACTGGAAGAACTTAGATTAACCCATTGTTTTAAAGCATCATTTTCAATTTGACTTTTAAGGTTTCAACTTTAAAAGCTTCACCTGATGGGAACACAGGCAAATGGCAATTCAAATGACATCCTTTAGCCATGTAAGGACTTTTCCTTTCTGTTTTCTCTCTTTTTCTTTCTTGTAAGTGAACGCACCAATACAAACAACATGACAGTCATCCCTTCTGAGGCACAAGGGAGTCCCGTAAAATCAATTAAACGGAGGACCTTTTAAGAAAACTTGTAACGATGTTCAGTAACAACTATGAAATCATACTGAGCTCTATTAGAACACGACACAATATATGGATTTAAGTGTTACATCCTTTTCAAAAAGGATTTTGTAAAGTGTTCAATATTTGCAGCAAAACTTCCTCTTTAGGGAATAAAATTTTTTTGATACTTCAAGTGTCCTGGGTTTTTTTAAAGAATATTATTATCTACCAAGAGCCTGAAATAAGATACACGTGTCAGCTGGTTTTCAGATATAACTGCACATTTCACTATCTTGAATGCTTAGTATTTCTTCCTTGTAATATAATTTTCCTAGAGACTTTGATAAAGAATAAGTCTTTTGTAAGGAATTAATACCAGCAAACTGAAAATGAGCCAAAAGATGCATGCCACTGGTTTCTCGAGAATTACCAAACTGAGTTCATTAGCACATTCAGTGCAATCAGGAAAACAAAGCAATAGACTAATTATTTTGACAAATAAATTCAGTTTAAAGATTATTCCTCCATTATTCTAGCATCCAGTATACATGTTAGCACAAGTTAAATTGTATGAGATGGCTTTAAAGAGTTAGACAACTGAATGACAATTGAATTGATTTTGCCCAAGAAACCACATTCCTTTCAGAGTGTGCAAGTACTGGGAGCAAGAAATTCTCAAGGGGATTTTAACGAGGTTCCAATTCATGTCAAACATTTGTAGATGAATGCATGCAGCTACCTGTGTTATACAGACAGGTATATTATATATTTGCTCCGCAATAAGATGACTACAGATAAAGTAGAAGCTGACTTGTAAAATACTCCATACTGTCAGGCAGCTTTAAAGTCTTACTTATGCCAGATATTTATTTGGTAAATTCACCAGCAACTACAGCAAACTGAATGGGGATTCGGGCATGTTGCCCCACCAAGATTTATGGACTGAAAGTAGCCACAATGGAATTTTAGGTCAGACAAATATTTTCCAGACTCACTAAGTTTGGAAGGTGCCTCTGGAAATTGTGTAGTGCTAGCCCCGTGCTCAGAGCGGGATCAGCTACAGCAGGTTGCCCAGGACGGTGTCCAGTTGGGTTTTGAGCATCCCCAGGGACAGAGAGTCCACAGCCTCTCCGGGTAACCCGTTCCAGCATTTCAGTACTGAGTCTTAGAATACAGAGTTACTTTTCCAAGAGTCAACAGTAACTTCCTTTGTACTAGCTAGGAAGCAGGAATAAATAATGCATAAGTTTTCTTCTAGTCTAGACCTTCCTTTCAGAAATTTGGATCCTAAGCCATTGCTATCAGTTTACTTAATTTTATGAAGTTTAGAAGCAGTGTCAACTGTAACAACTAAATCAAGAATATCCAGCTACCTTGAAAGTCTTCAGAATTAGGAAGCTTGACTCCACAAACAAAGTAATCCTTTTGATCATTCTGTAAGTTTAAAATCAACAATGGAAAGTGAGAATGGAACAACATCTAGAAAACAGAAACCCGCACAAAATCCGATGACAACAAAGCATTTTTGTAAAGAAAAAACCTAAATATTCAATGAAACCCAGAGTGACTTCGACACAGTGCTTTAGTCCACATTTCATATAATTCAGAAATAAATGCAATTTTTTTAAAGAAGGAAGATCTTCATCTTAATCAACTCATCATATAAAAGGTTTTGGAGCTCAGTATTTTGACATCTGTTTATATGCACTCTGTTAAAGTTCAGCTAGCCCACTGTCAGGGTTACTTTAGATACTTGTGAACAAAATGGAAAGTATCCATTAAATTACAACTACAGTTATTCTCCTTTTATAGTGGAGATTATTTGAGAGATGCTGGCATAAGTCGTCTCCCCATGAGGTTTGCAAGCTGACCAAACCCAAGAAAAAGCTGGAAAACACAGCATGAGTCTTGAGCAAGTTTCATCATGAATAAAACATTATATTTGCTTGCACTGTAATAAATAGGAAGTTCATTTCACAGCAAGCAGATATTTTGAATGTTAAAAACATACCAGATCAATGGGGTAGATATAGGATAGCTCCGACAGCAATTGCTTGCAGCGAATAGTCTGCTGGGCATTTGTCTTCAAAAAAAGTTCTCTTTGGGGAAAGAGATCCCAAAACAATTAGTTTCTTCAAAAGCTTTAACTAAAAATATCAAGCCCTCGTATTCCTTCTGCATCTTCCCAAATACCACCTCCCCTCTCCCAAAAAGCTAGGTAATTCCACCAAAAAAAAAAAAAATACAGAAGACAAAGCTAATTCTTTATTTTCAGTTGTACCTCATATTATAGGTGTATTTTGACTACGACTAAGTATTACAAAGCTGTGTTACATGAAAACAGACCTGAAAGTCCTACTGTGGTCTACACATGCAACCAAGCATCTGTTTTGTTCTCTTCTGGACTTACCACTGTTAATTATCACTACAGAGATGTCTTAACAGAAGTTATGGTGTGATATTAGGAAGAATTTGGTGCCAGGAGCCTGGTTTCAAATGGCCTACTCTCAAGCCTGTATTTCATTTCCAATTGCAGAAAAGGCAAAAGTCCTTTTACCTCTTAGCAGTGCATTCTTTTCTTAATTCATGCAGGGATTCGTTATGCTCTTGAAGTTTCTGGTATTCAGTCTCAAATGCATTTTCTAAACAACATGAGGAATCAGGAAAACAATTAGTACAACTAAGAAAATATTTTATCTGGAGTTTTTAAGTAGATACTGACGCAAAAGTTGGCAATGATCCTCCACTCACTTTTAGATACCCATTTTCCATATTATGCTGCCAAACTGGGGAATGACAGAGCAGGGGGAACACAAGTCTTCATGCACTATACACCATTCACCAGCCAAATACAATCAACAAAACCTCATTCTCCATTAATACATGTTCCCCTCATGCCCACAGTAGTGGAATAGTTCAGTTAAGGCATCTTAATATTTGCACAGCCAGAGTTAAGTAAATGGCAAAATACTCATTTTTAGTAGTGACTATTTTAGACTCAACTAAGTATTTAAAAGGAAAAAAAAAAAAAAAGTCCTGTACGAATATCAAACATCCATGCAGTTTGGTCCCTGGTGAGCTCCAAAGAGACAATGGTCTAACATTTTACTATAGGACATTTTCCTGGTAGAAAATACCACGACGACTGAGCATTTCACCTTTCACTTACATAATAAGCTATTAAGAGGGAGTTTTGTCTTCTAACACTTAAAATGGGATCCTAATCAGAGGTATAATAACATCCCTCATGACATTATAATGTGCCTGCATCAAGCCACTGTTTACTGTATCTCAGTGCAGCTCTTCTGATTTTATCATAGAACATTAATTAAGCAGAGATTTAAGATTGCTTTAGAGAGGTGTCATAGTAAGAAGTTAGAGACAGGATACCAGAAACTGCTGTCCAGAATTCAGTATAACACAGATGGTGAAGAGATTATATCTGGCTGCAAATTTCAGATAAAGAAAAACACAAGCACATTAGAGCCAGACTAAAAAAAAAAAAAAAAAAAAAAAAAAAAAAACACAAAAAAACCCAGCACCTTCATTTTGGTCACCATGATCATAAGGTAGGCGGCTACTATCCTGATCAGAGCATTATGACTATCTGCAGTAGAAGCAATAACATTTCTACGCTTACCTCTGTCACACAAAGTACTTTTTTTCTTATGTAACAAGGCTACTTCTTGACCAAGGGCCTTCCTCTGCCTCTCCAGTTCATTACGTAGCACCAGGATCTTCAGCTGTAAACATTCACTCTCCTTTTTCTATTGGAAGAAAAACAGATTTTAAAAAAATAAAAGCTTTTTCTGCACACAAGCAGTTTCATAAAAGGGGTGATAGAAGGGATAGACAAACTCCCACTTTTCTATTTTGTCAAACCCTTAAGCCAGTTTGACACTTTTGGAAATTAGCTGAGTGATCTCAACCCAGAATCTACCTTAGAGCAATAAAGTAACTTCACATCACAAGTTTGTCCTTTCCTATCCAAGGCACCAGATGGGTGCCAGTGAGTACCAATATAATGAAATCACCATGAGCCACTCTTGTTCTGTCAACTCTGCTTCGAAATGAGCTCAGCTTTTCTGATCAGAAAGTAGAAACTAGTGCCAGTACACTTTGTTGGAGAGGGGAAGAGGACAGGCAAAACAAACTGTCAAAAGCTATTGCAAGATCTAATATAATTCTTCCTTAAAATGAACGTGTCACTTGAGTGACAGCTTCTGCATAAACTCTGTTCAACCAAAGGGAGTAGTGGTACAGGAAGATACAACGAGTAGGCTCACCTCACTCTAAATCCACCACAGGTTCCTGTCAAGATTTATCTAAATCATTAAAAGTTTGTTTTTCCTGATAAACCTCTTTCATGCACTGTGCAGTATTTATGCTTTTATACTATAAATATATAAATTTGCCTTTATCCAAAATAAAGGTAAAAAGAGGATAAGCAATCTATCAATCCATCTGAGTAACATAAATCTAAAATCCATTACATTACACTTCTCAGATGAGTTCCCATTTAAAATGACAGGTTTAAAAAAAGATTTCAAGTTCAAGAGTTAAAAAAAACAAGCTTATGGTAAAGACCTCAGCCAGGTGCTTCAGCAAGCCCCGCGAATAAAGTTCTAGATAATCAAAACTTACCAGTTCGTTGCTTGTAGATGTACATCTCAGCTTCTCTTCAATCTCCCTTCCTATTTTCTGAACAGTTACCTGAGTCTGTTTAATTGCACACTGGGCTCTGTGAAGCCTGTAAGGAGAAGAGAAGTTACAGCTGCAGTAAAGTTTCCCCACACACACCCTAGTGATGAACACACCAGTCACCTCACAACCAGCAGCACTAATACAAATTCAGATTGCCAGCTTCTATTTTGAAATAAAACATTAAGAGGAATCATAACTTGCACTGTTTAGAAATCAGTATCCAAAGCAAACCAGCAAAGTCTCTAAATTTGACCAAGTACCAAATTTCCTTTTCACTTGTTAAATTCAATAGATAATCATAGGGATCTTATGTCACAATTAAGTTATAACACTGCTAACATCAAGACAGATAAACACATGACAATCACCATGAGCTCTGTTAACACCGGTCAGCTTTTAAAAAGTGCAAGTATCCTTTCAATAACACAGAGCTTCCCAGGCCAAAAACATGAAACACCCTTCAGCATCCTCAAATACGCTACAGGCCCTTCTGTAACAAAAACATGGGTTTCTTGATTGAATCACATTTGAAGCGTGTGTTTCTAATCAATAGCCCTGGCTTCAGGGTGAAGAAAAAAACCTGGTTATTTGCCATATTTATTGAAAAAAAAAAAATCAGGCAGATGAAAGCTATGGCAAAAAATAAAAGTCTAAGAGAGGCATTAATATCTACTTTAGAATTAACATGGGGTGGAAATTAACATATTTATTAGAAAAACTTAGAGTTGGTCTGCAGAGACTGTGTTTTTTAAGGCATGCAAACCCATCCAAAGTTTCACTATTAATGGCCACTTCTTTTGTAAGGATATTCTTCAGACAGCCTTGCTGCTGGGGTAAACACTTAGCTCAACTAAGGTCTTGAGGAAAAGTGGTCAGATAAGCTACTGTATGACATCAGTGCTTTGCTGGGCAAACATAAGGAAAAAGACCGAGCCTGATTCAATGCACGCTTTAACAACCACCTCTGCTTTGCTGCAGTTCAAAAGCTCTGCCTCTCCATAGGAATGCCTCATTTTACTAAAGTAAGACTATGAGTTTGCTGTGCTCTAGTGCTTTGGTTCTGGGTGCACACCGAAGAGTCTACTCAGCTCCTTCCTTTTACGTTCTCTAACCTCTTCCAGATTTATAAGCAATTGAGGCACTGGTATTGAAAGTTTTTGCCTAACAGTTTTTAATGGTCTGTACGCAGCTAGACCAAGGCAACCAGGCTGTATATTTCAAGTGTGAGTGACCACAAAGCATTACTCCTCCTCGCACCACCTCCCATCAGCATCCCATCTCAACTCGCCGGCACACATTACATCTTACTCAGTGTGAGGACAGTGCCCAAACCACCTAGCCCAGCAAACAAATACATGGGGAGGAGATTATACATGGACAACAGGGAACAAGCAGTGCTTGTAAGATTAAACAAGGTCATTGCAATTTAGGATTTTTACACGTGTAACTCTACAGTGAATACATTTAAGTCAGACACCTTTAGTTCCTTCATATTATTGTTTCTCCTAAATACCGCTCTCTGTAATGGTGCAATTTGAAACAAAAATTTAAGAGATTCCTTCGGTTTCTTTAGAGCTTCTCGGACTGCTCATAGCACAAGCACAGCTTTTTAGGAGTGGTTGTACCCCATCTAAATCACCTATTGAACAGCATGGCTGCTACCAGGGGTGGGGGGTGGAGGGGTAAGACCGCTGAGGCCAACAGCACTGCGTCACCCAAGGGCTTGGTCTCACATTCCTCATGGAGCAGAGACCTCCTGGAAACATTTCCTACTGGGAACTACTACTTATACCTCCCAGCTTCCTGAACGCATCTCGGGGCTGTTAGCTAGGTAACATATGGCTACACAGGTCAAAGCCAAGGTTTGCTGACCATCCTGAACGTCACACAGCAAGGTCTAAGTTTCCTTCCTCAACAGTTTCCAGCCTGCCTCTTTCCAGAAGTCTGGAACATTTTCTTTCCAGACATAAGAAAGCCTTACTCTTTACCTATAAGTTTTAGCTCTGGGTAATAACTAAGTGACATTTCCCTTTCCCCTTCTCTCCCCTTCATCTAATTTTATACTGGAAGACCATTCTTGATTTAGTCCGTTAGGTGATTAAGAAAGAATTTTTACAAGTCTTCACCTCACGCCATTTAGGTAGCAAAATCTGACTGCTGGAAAGTGTTTTACTCAATGAAAGAATATTTATGTAACTGATACATTGTTAGAAGAGTCATTTGCCACACGAGTTCCTCATAGTGGTTTGATCAATATTCAGCTAACAACATACAAATTTTCTAATACTTTTAAGTTCTTCTACCCATGCCCAAGTATAAGACACAAATATCTATTCAGACTGACTTCTCAAAACAGTACATACCTTAGAATACTACTTCAATTTGGTGAATCTCTACCTAAAGGTATATCCCTAACCTATAAGGACTGCTATATAAAATAACTAGGCAATTGAGTCTGTTTTTAATAAGAAAGGGTTTTATTTTTAAGCCAAATATCATCCAGTCATTTCTTGCTATATAAAAAACCCTTACCATTAAACTTGGCTGCCTTGATGTCAAATAGTGCCATTTACATTGCAAGACAGAAAACTTACTGATACTGGTTGACTCAATCCCAGTATGTTCGCTGTTGTTCCAAGAACTTTAAAATGGTAACAGTAAGATCATGACCACATCCGAAGTTAAGCCTTCCAAGACTAAAATTTTAGGGGCTTCATGTCACAAAAGCAGCAACTATCAACAGAAATCTCCCTTCCACAGCCAAAAAAGCCCCCACTGCACCCACATGGAAATCTTTGGTCATCCAACAAGGGGGGTACAAACTAAGCCATAAGAACATCAGCATAGAAATTTTGTCCATCATTTCTGCACGTACAAGACAGACTTCAGTGGAGGCAATTATGATTGCACCAATGAATGGAGATCAGCAAGCTGAGGCTATAAATATGGATTAAAATTTATACATAATGAATGGAGAGAAACCTCAACACTAATTGACTGCATATTGTTTCCATTTCTAGTCCGAATGCAAGTCCAATGCTACAGCCCAAAGTTAGCACAATTTGTGCTTAGAGTACAATCCAGCTTGGTTTAGTAATTGACAACGATGAGCCAACTGATGGCATAATCTACGTGCTATCAGCCAACACAGGATTCTTCCTAGATTGCTCAAGAGGGGTTTTTTTATTATTCTTTATTAAAATTAGCACTTCCATAGCACTTTAAGAGCTAATTCAGTGCTTCAAGAGGCCACTGGCCCACTACCAAATTTCCTTCAGCGGTCAGGAAAGCCAAGCCAGATACAGCAGAAACCCAAGCCTTTTCAAAGGGATAGCTTAGCCAACAGTGTCGTCATCGTGTGTCTGCAGGCTGCTCTGGTGTCCCTGCAGCAGCTTGCAGCCACTGCCAGCCAGCAGCAGAGTAATACGAATGTTAAGTGTGACAGATTTACTGCTGCTGCTTGGGGCCCTGAGAGCTGCTGTGCAATTGTCCAACATCAGGTGAGTTGCATGCTGCTGCCTGGGGAAGAACTGGAAAGCAAAACAGACGTTAAAATTCCTTACAGGGGAAGGCTGCTCTCATATAGTTTGGAGGTAGAGATCCATGAACCTCTTGTTCCACTTCCATTCTCATATCACCTGCTTACCGAGATGAGGAAGACTGAGAGGAAACAAAATACTCTCCCTTCCTTTGGAAGATGAAGAGATGGTGGGATACATGCAAAAATGTTTGCCGTGTACTGTAAACTAAGACCAACAAAAGCTGTATCCCTAATCGATCTAGGAAGAACCAGCAGGCAAAATTTCAACATCTTCCTCTTCACTTGCTAGTTCCCAAGCTGCTGAAATACAGGCTATTTGAGGTATTTCTTCAAGGCTTCTCAAGTCTGAAAAAAAAAAAAAAAAAAACAGTTTCCTTTCTCCCCCCACCCCCCTAAAAAAACCCAACAAACCTACTTTCTACCTTGGCTGTAGGGTTTGAAACAATTCTAGCATATGATGTTCTGCCAATCAATCCAACTTGGGTACTGTCTTAGAGAGGGAAAAGTTTCTGAGTTTTGGACTTCTTCACCATTACAGAATTTCTTTGTAATAACATCCTTGTCTTGTTTGCAAGATCAAGCAGTTTTCCTGACTGCCCAAGACTGCAAAATGCACTGGTCCAACATAACTTGACTTCACAACTTGGGAATGTGCTGTAACAACACATTTGCTCTCTTTCAGCTTGCAGTAAATTTGGGGCAATGTTTGAAGGTTCAGCTGAAGCGCTTTCCTTTAAGACACAGCAGCACCCTGCAACTGAGATATTCCTCTTGGTCATGAATTAGTCTAGTGATTTACTAGTTTAATAGCAAGTTCACTCCTCGCTGCAATCTTTAAAAAACTGGAAGCTGGAGGGTGGAGACAGTTGTGTCTATTAAGCTAACATATGCTTATATTTACATTAATGAAAGTCTCTCAACCTTATTAGACATTCGATACAAGATTTTGTAGTTCTATCATACACTCAAAAATATATTTGCTCCTATCAGACACATCTGGATTTTTCATGCATGGAACTTTAAACCATAAATACATCAATTAATTATAGCAGTCACATACTACAGCTACTTCTCACAAGAGAAATAAATGCCTATGGTCTTATTTGCCAGAACAACCTTCTTTTACAATGAGACTAAATTTAAACTGAGAATTACTACCAGGGATTTAGAAAATAGAACAGAACATTTCTGGCAGTAAGTGATATGTAGGATCCTGGAAGTCAAATACCTAAGCCTATTAAAGAAAAAAAATAATCCAAGATTTTTCTATTGCATACAAAAAATGGAACATGCACTACTTCATATCAGTCCAGAAATTAGATTATAGGGAGTGCCAGCCAGCTATAACTTTTTTTTTTTTTTTTTTTTTTTTTACACAGCCCTTTAAACCATCATTTGCTACCTCTGCTTTCCCTCACGAAAAACTTTTCTAATTTATAATCATATACTCCCTTTCCCAATTTCCTCGGAAACCTATACCTACAATTTGTCAAAAACAGATTTAGAGTGAGAGAAGACAGTAGGGAGTAAGAAGAGAATAAAATGCAAGTCTGACTTGTTCATTTATGGCATTAAAGCTCTACAAGAGCCAGTGCTCTAAGAAATTCAAACAAGAGAGTGCTGTCAAAGCACAGATACTTTCCATCATTCTTTCAAACAGTTTTGAGTCTTACATGTGTAAGACTCAAATTAAGATTTGGAATAATCAAGTCCACATGGACACTGCAACAATGGATGCTTTGAGCTGGCTGCAAATGGAGAAAAGGAAAAAATACGTCTATCAGACTGGCAGCAGGGGAGGTCCTGGCCTGCAGTGTGAAGAACATTTAAAGGAGCTAGCTAGCATACAGATCACCTTCAATACACACAGGGTATGAACAGAAGAGTCTTAACATGAAGCGCAGACAATTTTTTCCAGAAATGAGGTCACAAAACCTGAGATGTCTCTAGTTCTCTTACTCCAATTCACAGATTTAACTCCAGCACTGGGGTGGAGCTAAGGCTTGATTCTTTTATTCAAAGAACAAATGTGTTTATGGCAATTAACAAAGGAAGTTTCTTTTTGTTCTTTATACTGGGGCTTATCAGTTTGTGATTACAGAAACCTTGCTGCCAAGGCAACAGAGAGAATCACATTCAAGTCACTGTATATAGCAGAAAGGTAAATTGCATGCAAAACCAATTTCCAAAGGGCATAAACATGTAAAGATGACTCCTACCAGGACAACGACACTAGCAGAAGCCAACAGCCTTTGGTTGACGTGTAATTTGCCAACAAATCTTAATGTAAGTTTCAATTCTCCCTCTGAGACAGTGAGCAAGCCTAAGATTGGAGCTCCCTGCACAACTGAAAAGAAAGATGCATAAATTCAGGTTGAATGGGTTAAAGCTCAACCTAAAACAGGAAACAGCTGCTCTTCAGCTGATTGTGTTCTTCCAATCACACTCTGGACAACTGATAAGGTGTTTGTGACAACTGAGCACAAGCCTTACACACTGGAGGAAGAAGGAGAAACAGCAGTCAATATACAAGTGACTCATTTTTTCAAGCTGCATACTGCTGCACTTTTTGCTGGATGCCATCCCCAAACTCAAATCAGAGTTTGCTTCCAAGAGAAGTAGAATACTGCAGCTGAAGTAGAGAAGCAAGATCTCCCACCAGGTGACAGGACAGTTGTAACACTCACAGGAGCCATCTGCAGCATCTCAGTCATAGGTGCATTCCCTGCCCTGCCCTCTTTGTAATTATCAAAGATAAAAGAGCATTTCCCCAATGTGAGAGCTTTAATCCATTTGATTTGTTCTCAGTCAAAATGCAGTATTGACTTTCCCTGATGTGGTTAGGTATTTCTGAGCATTTTGGAGACATGACTGCATTCACTGAAATCTCTGCCCAGGCTGAAAGAGAAAGCAATTAGCAGCACCATTCTCATGGCCAAAGTTATACCAAAAATAAAGAGGAGTCCCAATGTCACTGTTCACAAAATCCTCCTCCTTAAACACTTTCAAGTATCTGTTAGAAAATTATTTAGCTAAGCGACATGCTCTGTTTTTCGTCAACTCTAATAAAGCCAGAAATAGGAGGAGGACTGGGTTATGACTTCTAATCTAATTGAACATGGTCTCATTGACACGGTCTTTTACATGCCATCGCAAATAAAGCAGCAGAATAAAGCTATTTTTGATGTTCTGCACAGCTCTGTGTAATATCTCAAACAGGGCTCAAACCAAATTTGATCAAGAGCTAACAACATGCCTATCATGCTCGCTAAAAATCTGCCACTGTAGGGGTGTTTTATTCCATATGGCATATCAGGAAAGCTGAAAAGCAGCAGCAGAAGACTACTAACCCTGCAGCTAAGTTAAGGTACAAAAAAAAACCACCCCTCTCATGCTTCACGGACTGTTTCAACTTGCTATGACCCATGCCGCTCTCTCTTCTACAGATTTTGGCAAAAGGCGGGCTTGTAAATTGACTCTTCTGATGACTGATTAGCCCTAATTTCCATATAGCTTAGCACCACACAAGCAAAATGCCTGGGAACAGATTTGCCTGAAAGTCTGAGTCCACAGATCAAAATCCCTAAGGAACCTCTCAGAAAAATTCAGATCCCAGTTTCCATCTCCATTGCTACTTCCCAGGAAGACACCACCCCACAACTCCAACCCGCGTGGATTTTAGGCCAAGAGAGATGACACTTGTTATACTATTCATCCATTTCAGTACCGCTTATTAGAGTATACAGAGGCACTCAGATCCGATTACAATTCATATTTATTTATGCTGGCCTTAGGCCACCTGGGTTTTCACGTCCAAAGCCAAGGGGATGCCTGCCTTGTCTTGGCTGCCTATACAGTACGAAGAGCCAAGTCTTCCAGGTGGAAATCTTTCCTAGTTAGAAACATCAAACCTGGCCATCACAGAAAATCAACCACACTTATCACTAGCAAAGGGAAGTTTTAGCACAACTCGCTGATTTAAGAGCACAAGTCAGGCTAAGAGGAATCCTACCACCCATTACACACAGCTGAGATGGTGTCTTTCTACACCTGCTGGGAAAGGGCGATGGCAGCAGCAGTAGCAACATTCAAGTCAAAGTCTGAAACATGAGCCAGCAGTTTGTTTGCTAAGATAGAGGAAAAGCTAGAATGAGGCACTGCCACAAACGCACACACCATCTTCTCAAGATGTGGTACTGTTTCTACTGCATGAACATCCATAACTACCACACTTAGAAGGGTTTTAGTCACACCTATGAGTTGGGACACTTCTCCAAGGAAAGAACAGCAGAGGAAAAAAAAAAAAAAAAACCAACAGAAACAAAAGACTTAACTGTCAGTGCATGTTTTAAAATGTAAATAAAAATTAAATTATTCCTGCCTCCCCTTATCTCTGTGCATCTACCAGTGGGCTACGAGGAATAGGGTAGCAAAGAACAAACTCTCTATTTCCACACAGTCAGAACTGCGGAGGTGAGAGGCTGAATTCTACCCACTGCACAGCTCCAGGGGGTTTGCTTCTTCCATGAAGGTGGGGATGGAAAGAGAGGAACTTCAGGGAAGTTCAGAAGACAGTGCAGCTTTGTGTGGCTCTGGGTTTGTTATCAGATGCTGTACAACCCTCCAACAGCATGTCGTCTTCCTGCTTTCACTCCTTTTCACCCCACCAAATATTTGGGAAGCCTAAAGTTCAGAATTGCTGCTTATAGCAATGATACAATAGCAAAGTCTGACTGAGCTACTGGCTCTCAAGACAGGACACTGACATTATTCAAGATTGACTTGTCTTGTGCTTCTCCTTAGCTGTACGCAGGTCAATGTACTCCCCAGATACACCTTAGCACAAGTTTAAGCCCGTGATAACCTTGCTCACTCCACCATTGCCCACTCAGCTTAGGAAAAACAGCTTCAAGTTTAGCATAATTTCCATGTGTTAAAAATAGCTGCCCAAAGGCAGTTACTACATTTGGCATGTGCAATTCCACTGACAGTAGTCTCAGAGAAATTACTCTGAGCCACTAATGTGTTTTTCAACACTACAACTGCTTACTTTTGTCTGCTTCTAGTTTCAGAGGTCAGGTCAACTGTGTAAATTCTATTCATTCAATAAGACTGCTAATAAGGATGGAAGCATTTAAACACACAAGCAACATATCTGTTAAAAAGCTACTTTCCTAAGATAGGTAGAGCTAAACAAAAGCTGATTTTATATTGTGCCCCCGTGTTTTAGTCTTGGTCACTTGAGATAGTTGATTTTACCAACATCTCAAAGTTTCAGACTGCAGACAAACACTATGTACAGGTGTATTCTTAAATAATTTCTCTTCAGCAATAAGACATGCACTCTTCTTTAAACAAGCAGTTATTTCACAAATGGCAAATTCTGAAACAAAGTCTGTCACTTGATGAATATCCCTGGCCTAAAACAGATTATGAAATCTGAAGACGACTGGCATACTTAAGGTACTGGGACTTAAGACAACTTCTAGTAACTTATATTTCTACTTGTTATCTACCAACATGCCCAACGTTCAACAGTGCACTGCAGGTTACTTTGAGCCCCTAACCTAGAAAGTAGTAATGAGTTGCTAGTTCAGAGGTTGAGCTCTGGTCCTCCTCCGAGCAGCGTCTTGTCATTGGCCATCTTGGACCTTTTCAAGTCACTGAACCTGGGGCCATCATTGCTGTGATGTGAAAGACAAGGAAATTGTTCACTGCATGTTAGAATTTGATTTGAAAAGTCATGTTTACTTGTCCAGGGCACTGCAGTCAGATTTCTTTGCTTATCACCAGAACTCCGATAACCTGTTGCTTTTAATGAATGCACACCCCGTGCAGTCTCTGGAGTTGCTCTAGTTTTCAAGATTTAATCCACTAGATCAGATGCACATGTGGCAGTAGCAGAAGTAGCCCTTTAACACCTGGAACTATTATTTAAGTCAACTTCAGCCAGATTAGGTATTAGTAATACTACAGCAGTTGCCTGGAGCTAGTCTTTTATTCAACTCCAGCACTCAAATTGTACCAATATCAGATGATGATGATGTTAAACACCAGTATTTTTTCAAACAAAAATACAACCAAAATGTTTACAGTTTGCACTAACTGGCTGGCTAAATAGCACAAACGTGCCACCCCATCTGCTGAAGGAATGGTTAAACCATAGAGGAAGCGGCTTAACTGGAGAGATAAAAATATAGGAAGTAAAACTTCAAACGGGTAGCTTTCACTAGTCCTTAAAGCACTTTTGTCTCCAGGCAGAATTTGGGAGGATTTCAGGTACTCACATACTTACGAGGCACAAAAGATATTAGCAGGCCAATTGCTCCAAGCGTCACAAATACCATGAAAAGCTGTTGTAGAATCAAAAATACTATTTTTTGTATTTAGAAACTGAAGTAAAATTTTAACATACAGGATTTTAAGCCCTTTCTTTAGTGATTATCAGCACATCCCATCTTCCTGACACCACTTAATAACAAAAGGTCTATTGTTTAAAGTTTAAAGAAAAGAAAGGATAGAAAACAAAGAGAATACTAAATATAAACCTATTCCCATTAGCACTGCAAACGTGCCGAGAGCTTAATTATGGAGACATGTCCAGAACATGACCTCAGATGAATTTGGCCCATCCTGAGTGTTATGTGAAAGGTGAAACGTGTTACCATATAACCTATTACTACCAGCTACATAATATTTAGAAAGCCTTTAAGTGACCTCTTTTCAGGAAATCTGACAATATGGCCAAGGGACAAAAACCTCAAAATTTTAGCCTTCCAGTTGGGGTGGTTAATTTTTGTTAGTTAGCCTTTTTAAAACAAGTGGCTGGAAGAACATTCGTTATTTCCATATGGCATGAACAACTTAATAGCAGCACTATGTTTGCCTGAGGATCGTGTCCCTGCCCCAAAACAAGGTTCATGAGCTGCAGAGGTGCTGAGAACTTCCTTGTGTAAAGCTAAGCTGTTTGAGTACTTAAACTTTTCCTCCTGCTTAATTAACTTGTAAATCCATGTAATTAAGCATCTGAGCACACAGGCACTATTCTAATCCAACACTCAAAGTTTTCTACTGTTCACACACTCTGGCATTCCTAATTAATTTTTTAAAATCAACATAATTTGAGCCAAGCACGTGCTTCTCATTAAGGCCTATTCACAAGCTTCCTAAGTTTTAGCTATTCACTACTATTGAGAATTAAAAAGAAAAAGAAAATCAAATTAAGCAATTTCTTCCCCAAAAAAGCAGCTTTGGTAGTAGATGGAGATCAGCCACAGAGATTCTCAGTTTGCAGTTTTGCAGGAGTTAAGGGTTGAGCTAAAACCTGCTCCGTCGAGCGATTTTCACACTGTACAGTGGCTGTGCCACACCTGGCAGCGCAGCACCATCACAGCAACTGGGACGCAGACACCACCATCACCAGGACTTGCTTCCTTTTTTTGAGAAGTTTAAACAAAACCGGTACAAGCTGTTCTTCGTATTCACATGTCTCGTGAAAACATTAGGAAACCACATGTGCAGCTTGTGAATTTTTACTACAGACAAGTATCGTACCATGAGAAAGTCTTCAAAATGTGGGATTTATGTGACCAGATGCAAACCTTTATGGTGTAGACACCTCCCTATTCTCTTTATAGCCAATGGACAGAAGCAGGCAGACAGCAATTCATTTCCTCCCAAAGTACATGTCCTGTCAAATGAATCACAACTCAAATTATGCCCATCTCTTTCTTCTGGTTGTAAGTGGAACCTGGTCTCACAAAAACTATATTTAGGAAGAGTTCACAGGCTAGATACTCAAGCCTGGACTCCTGGAGGAGGTGGCAAACCAGACTGCTTCATATGAGAAAAAGGACACCCGACAAAAGAGACTACATATTATTTTAAAAGAAACAAATGCTATCACCAGTCTTTTGAGCTAGATATCAAAGGTAAGCAGCAGTAGAGAGAGTGTACCTGTAAAAAATCAGAGTTAACGTGAGAGGGAATAAAAAGGGTTCTGGACTACTGGGAGGACTTTGCCTCAGTTCCCAAAGAACTTTCCTAGTTAGGAAGGGAACAGGTAAAAATAGCACCTAGATATGGTCACAAATTATAGCTCCTAACTTTTTTTGGAACTAGACAATGCAATATATGCACATTCCTTGATAGAGTATGTAGAATCCACTGAAATATAAACAGCAGCAGGCCTGGTGCTGAGGCCTGGAAAAAAATGTTCCTTTTAGGACAAAGCAAAAAAAGGAGGACGTCTTAGCTCAGAGGCAGGGCTAAACAGGAGCTACACCAAACAGCACGCCTAGAAACGGTAAGAGACAGTGCCTGGACTCTCACCTTCCCAAAGCTGAGCAAAGCACATGGCTCCAGTAAGCAGGTTTCAAAACAGCACTGGTGAGCACCCAGCACTGGGAGCTTTATCAAAGCTGACATCTTCATTTCTTGTCAACTTTGTGACAGCCAGTCAGATACTTTCAGAAGGACCACAGCTCAGAACAGACAGGGTTAGACAGTGCTCCAGTTGGTCAAGTTCATGACCAGCTGGTAGAACAGTGTTTTTTCTGAAGCGTGCTTCATACTACAAAGAAGTGCAAAGAAAACGGTGTGGGGGGAGGTAGAAAAAGGCATGAATAAAACAATCAGGATGACCAGCACACATTTTCTTCTTTCTATTTAACAAAGACTTCATGTTAGGTAGTATGAGAGTTCTCTTCTAATGGACTGTGCCAGAACGTAACCAGATCTTCCTAACATGCCCCCTGGTTGTTTTCCACTAAAGTACAGAAGACATGCATTTAGAAAGCAGCCTTTAGTTTAAATATGCTTTATAGAATCAAGAAACGGCACATTTAAATTTTAAGAGAGCTTATAAAATAAAGACTTCTGAATAAGCAACTTAGAGTTAACTTTTCCTACCAGTTTCTTCACTCTATTGAGCTAATGCTTCATACAGGCAACAGTGACACCTACTGTTAACACTATCAAATGGATTCAACTTTTACATCTGATAAAAAAAAACAAATGCATTTTTCCAAAGACTTTTGAAAACATATTTAACTTTTCCTTTTCAAAGGTTTCCTTTGTAGCAAATCTATTGCTATTACTGCAGAACTGAAGTTAGCAACCTGTTTTGTAAAATGCCTTTTAAATACAAATTCCTCAAAACCAACCTACTGACAGTGTTTAAAACCTCTATTATATTTCCCGACAGCTAACATTCTTGAACTGTTATAATTAAAGCAGATCTCAAAAAGGCCTTCTTGTTTACCTTCATACCAGCATTTCATGTTTTCACCTAATTAACCACCCAAAAGTGCAGTTATCATACCTTTCTATACTATACATGTGTTGGAGTAACTGGGTCCTGACTATGCAATGCCTCTGTTCTAGATTACAAAGAACTATGTAAAAGGTTCAATGTTAAAAAAAAAAAAAAACCAAAAACACAGACACAAAAAAAAACCCCATACACCTACATGTACAGCTGGTTTATTCAAACTACAGTATCACTCTACCAAGCTAAATTTTGGCAAGTTGCTTTTTTCCCATCATTCTACTTTATTTAAATAAATTCTACTTTTGTTAAGGAAAGCAGGCTAGAGGCTTTCCAGAGAAGTTCTCCAACAAAGAAGCTCTGTGATTTCAACATCCCGAAGGCAAGTCCATGGGCTAGCTCTGCAGGCAGCTCCAGTTCAGAGCACTCAAGCATCCACATGGCAGAAGCCTAAAGACCAAGGCACACACATACATACATCAAGCCCCATCTTCTTGCTACCAGAGGTAAATGGGCACTATCAAGATACCTCCTTTGCACATTCCAGTCCAGAAGGTGGGGGTTATTTTATATTTTGAAAGTCTCCTTTCACACACACTAAAGAAGTTACTATAGCTATACAGAATATTCTCAAAAACCTTACCTAAGCAAAGAGAAGACATCATAAGAGTTACGAACACAGTTCTGATCCACCTGGAGAAGACTATTCTTCAGGGTACCTGAGTGATCCTTAAGGCAAAGAAAGAATGTTAATTCAAGAATCAAAAATTTTTCCAACTTGACTAAAAACATGCACTTTTGGTAGGAGAAAAAAATGATTTTGCATTTAATGTATTTTAAATCCGTCTTCATGAAGTTTTATGTAAAGTAGATAGAAACAATTTGAGGCAGCAATAACAAACACTACGTTCAACTCCGGCTTACAACAGCACTTACCTATAAAGATGCTAACAACCTATCACACTAGTTGTGTTCTAGACACGGAGTGTTTTCTTGAACTTTATAATCCATTACTGCACAAATTTTATGCACAGAAATACTGAAGGATGGAATTTACAGTACTGCCATTTTTCAGCTTCAGATCTGAGAGTCTATTCAGTAACGTGCCAGAGATGTACAAGACCGTGAGATAAAGCTCTATTCTTTATCCATGCTGTAACATGTTTCAAAGATCAAAACAATCTTAGTTTTGAAGGTTGTGAACAAGTTTCTGGAAGTTACAAAAAAAAAAACCTTCTGTCATTCTGAAGAGGCCAAAGCGTACATTCTGCACAAAAGGCATCAAGACAGTAAGAGGCAAACAGCAATTCTTCATGCTGCAAAGGTCAGATAGCGAGCTTTGCCGTATCAGGCACATTCACACAAATTCCTAGAAAGACACAAACTCAGAACTGTTTCTTCAGATGATAAAGTGAATTCTAAATAGGTCAAACCACCTGGCAGCATTGTCAGAAAGTTTATGGATTGTAGGAAAAAAAGGCATTTATTTTAGTGTACGAAGTAGCCCCAGCTGGTACATGTGATCAGCTCATTTTCCAACAGTGATGCAGATGTACCGAGTACCACAATCCATACTTATGTGTATTCCTCCCTGCCTCAACAGGCTGTTTCCATACAGAAGATGTTGAAATGCAGAGCTACATGTCAGCATTTACTGACACAACTGCATTAGCTGCAGGTCATGCAGCAGACATTCCTTTCCACTAAAAATAAGGTTCCACCTAAAGAATCACGCGATCTATACACTCGATTATGCAACGTATTGCAATAGAGGCACCGTATCAGCAGCTGTCTCAGCTGCTCATTTCCATTCTCAAGATGTTGGATCCTATATGTTGAAATTTCTGTATCCCCTGAAAAAACACTAAGATAACGACATCTTAATGACTCCATGAACTAGGATGGTAGAAAACTGAAAAAAGCACAGCTACCAGCATCACCATTTTACACCATGAAGTTGATGTCTTTTCAAGAAACACTGCCTTCAGAAAGCAAAGTGCAAAAGTTTTGAGAGAACAAGTGGAATGGCCTAGAATAACTAGTTTCAGGAGGGAAACAATTTGGAGCAGCAGCATATTTTAGCCTTTTCTTTTTCCCCTGCATTACAGTGTGTTGAAAGGAAATTCCCAAAGAGTCAGACACCAAGTGGTCTATACAAAACCATTCTTCCCTGAGAAAACTTGCAGAATGTGAACTGGAAGGGTTTCAGACTTCGTTATTAAAGAAGTTTGCCCTTTGAAAGGGGAGTTTGCCTATGTCTCTGCCACAGCATTTCTTAAATACAGGCACATGTATTCATAAACACACAAAAAGGCATATGCAGGGAAAGACTCTACCTGCACTGATGGAGAGCACATACTGTAGACAGAGATGCAGCTTTCCAAAGATAAGGATCTTTCCTGCTTGATGGTTGAAAAAAGCTACAATTCGGTATCCTTGAAGAATATAACTTACTCTTTTGTTCCCCCGTAGCCCTGACCACAGCCAAATATTTAGAGTTATGGAGAGCTGGTTTTATTTCTTTAAGGTGACAACAGAAAGCTAGTCATTAACTAAAAGCTACACTTGCTTCCCTAAATGCACTTTCTGAAAAGATATCACTGCAAGAGCAAGAGCGAGTCTTATCAGTTAGTAGCAGCAAGTATAAAATGGTTGAAAGAAAATTTGAAAGCCAAGAAGGCACTGAGAAAACCAGAGGAGGAGAAACCTGGCTTTAGAAAAGCCTGTACAGCACTCAAAACTGATTTTCTGAAACCTGGGTAAAAAGTGGTTTTATACAGAAGCATGCAGTTTCAGACAAAGCCAAGCAGATTCAGAAAACTGCAA
The DNA here is from genome assembly GCF_018691265.1 of Tyto alba. NCBI lineage: Eukaryota > Metazoa > Chordata > Aves > Strigiformes > Tytonidae > Tyto > Tyto alba. The sequence continues at coordinate 3,232,276 of NW_024881282.1, read as the reverse complement.
AAGGATTGGGAATACTTTAAGTCCAGGTTGACAGCTTCAAGAAACCAAAAATCTCTGAAGCTCACATCTATCTTATTCAAACATTGGTCCAGTTTGAGCAAATCCAAATTGAGTTTCACTGTATGATTACTAAAGAGGATGAAACAAAGAGAGGAACAAATGCTTCAGAGGTCCCATGCCAGAACAGAAAGAGGAAAATAAACTGGACATGGTTGTGAGAAAAGAAACAGAATCCTGCCGAAATCTTCTAGCAAAATTGCTGCATAATTTACTACAAAATAATAATAAAAAAGCTTGAACAAAAACAGAAGTTGGAGATACAATTATGTGGAAGCCAAATGTGGTTACAAACAAAGCAGCTATACTGCCAACACATGTTTGTATTTACACTGAGAAGAAAAGCTGTAAACACTAGAAGAGGAGTTACATGAGCACTGTCAGACACCTACAGTGAAGCAGTAATACCCTTCAGGACTCAGAAGGCATGCACAAAATCTTTTGAAACCCTATTTCCCAACTTTTTTCTTGCCGTGGGCTAAGTATCCATTGCAGCAAGAAAACTGCAACTTGAATGAGAACATCATCCAAAGAAAACATTAATTTTTTTCATCACATATCAGCAACAGCCAAGTTGCTGATGGACAGAAGAGATGGAAGAAAGGTAAAATTCCCAATACTTATATATTGTCAAGGATACAGATTTTAAAGGCTTTTTTTTTTTTTTCCTACTGATGTCAAAAAAGTAAACAGTCAGTGAAGATATTAAAAATAAAGAAGTCCTGGATATGGTTCTTTTATTCTGTTAAGACAGTAATTGCTATACGACAATTGTCTGGTTTACCTAGAATTTCTCCACCAGTATTGCTGCTAGAGTTTTCTACTTTGTTCCTTTATATGACAGAAGCTTCCTACAAAGCAATCATTCTGAGCAAACCTGCATCTTGAAGATTACCTTATATGCAAGTGGGCTTGAAGATTCTAAAACAGCAGCTAAAGTGCATTACGTAGTAAAGCTGTAAGCCTTCTGTGCTTCAATTTTAAATTAAACAATTTAGCAATTGGAATATTCCTATTTGAGCATGTTGCTCTTGCTGATTTTGTTTACCAGTTAGATCTGCATTTAATCAATAAATCTTCAATTTTCATCAATAAAAACAATAGTTGTGAGAGTCCCTAGTGTTCCTGCCCTACTTCAGTTTATTCTGCTACAACAGCTTTTAAGCTACCACCTCTCCTCACAGGTAAGTTCACAGAACAGAAAAAAAGGGAATTTGCATTTAGTTCCAGATGGATTGAGCAATGCTCAGAAGTACATCTACAGTGTGTTTCGAAGTTCATGAAATATCGCCAGAATGATTTAGTCAGCTTCCAACAAATTTCTTATTTTGGCTCAAAAGTGGTCTTAATTAACGACTAAGACATTTATTACATTAATAAAGTGTACTTTATTGTAAGTCTCCATAAATCCACTTTGGCAATTTATTAATTTTTTGGACTATGAATTAAGTAACAAGTGGGTTTTCTGAGCAATGGGGGCAGGTAGGGGGAGAGTCACAAACCTTAACTTCATCCATACTGAGATGTGCAAAGAGGACACTTTCAACATTGACTGAAGTGTCTTCATGCACAAGGTTTTCATTAGACTTACAAAATGATATTTGTGAACATCTATATTCATAACAAAGTTTCATATGCATCAGTGCAAAGAAACTAAAACTGCTATTCCATCCACATATTATCTCAAAAATTGAGGCTTATGACTAAGATGTCTTGAAAAATTACAGAGATCACCAGAAAGAAAAAAAAAAACTGCAGGACATCAGAAACCTGAGACTAAAGATCCCTTTCTGCAGAAGGTCTCATGTGGTGCTTCGTAAGTAATATTTAGTATAACCACCAAAGTGGGGCTGTATAATATTTAGAATATCCAGCACTGGCATGAAAGTTATAAAGCACGACCAACTAAGAGCAGAAATACCTTTTAGGTGCACACAGCTTCTGAAAGTCAGAGGAAGAGTTTGCATGTTGCCAACTAGTTCGGTTTCAGTGGCAGACAAATCACTTAAAACAAGAGGTATGTACTATACAAGGAGAGATTTAGGCCAAGGAACTGAAAGAAAGCAATCAGAAGCTAGAGAGCAGAGTGACAAAATAAATTTCTAGCTCTTGCAGCCAGAAAGAACTGAATACATTTTAGGGAAGGACAAAGGAGGAGATTATTTGTGCTACAACTGTATTTGCAATTCAGCTACAGAGCATGTACAAGAGCCAAAAATCAAGATGTATTTTCAAACCTTATGAGCTAGGGAGCAAGTCCTGACAACAAACAGTCGTGAAAGAGGATAGTGTTACCATCATTGAATTCAGGCCCAGGTTATTAATACTGAAATCACAAAAAACTAGAAATGCATCCCTACTTGAGGAAAACGGAGTTAGCAGCACCAAAAAGCAGAATCTGAGCTGTGTACCAAACCAACTAAAATTTGAAGGATAACCACCAAAATACCAGAGTTTGACAGCTTGCATACAGCCAGAGTTCTGCATACACGGCCACCTTGTCCCCTGCTCCCCTCTCCCCACATATGAACGGTTACCCATGTTGCTGACTATAAAGCCATTGCTGCCATCCAAATCCCCACAAGACTGGACTTGCTGGTTGTGGCTAATGGAGAAGCTGTAGCTGTGTGTCAAGAGTCATCTTCTCTCCAGCCAAGGACTCCTTATACAACCTATCTATACCACAGTACTGCCAGCAGCAATTTGGGATTGAAAAAAAAAAAAAAAAAAAAAAAAAACCACAAAAAAACACCCTGTCAACAGTGTTATTTACAATACACAAGTTTAAAATTTTCCATCATGGATGTAGTAATCAGCATTGCCATATAATTAATTTGGCTGTAGTCACAATATTGGCTGAACAAGCATAAATACTACAGTGGAGACTGGAAAAAAATGGGGTGCAACAGTTGCAACACAGAGCAAATAGCTTCCCATTTAAAAGCTACAAACTGGTTTTAAGAGTAAGAACCAAAACTTTATGTGCTTTTGTATTTGCCATGAAAATGAGTCTTAACAGCCACACCATTTTCAAAATGTTCTACATTTGAATGAAGTGTCTGCCTCAAAGAATAAAGTCAAGGTTTATGTTCATAACCAGGCTTTTTTTGGACTTAAAATGCTATATGCCTTCCAAGAACAGTTCAGATGTCCATGCAACAGAGGTGAGATAACAGTTCTTAACTGTCATGTCAAAAAAGTATTTCTTGTCAAAATCTAAGCATTTTAGCATTCTGAGCATCGAAGTGTGAGGATCTAAGTTTAGAAGTTGAATTTCAGCTTGTCACCAGTACTATCAAGCCAGAACAAATACGATACACCCTTACCTTCTGTTCAAATGAAGCTCCGTAATATCCATCATTGAGACCAAAAATAATCTCATTTGGGTTTCTTGCATGTATCTGTAAGGAGAAGACAAATTATTTTACAGTCAGCTTACTACGACTTTATACTGCAAACATGCATAAACTGCTCTGTTTGATAGTCAAATGCAGGTTTTCGGCACCTGTAATTCTAGACACACATGAAACCTAAGAAAAAATTAATTTCTAGAAAATGCATTTGCTTCACAGCTTTAGTAACAGTCACTGAGTATGTACAGCCTTCCACTACCTAAAGGGGGACTACAAAAAAGCTGGAGAGGGACTTTTTACAAGGACATGTAGTGATAGGACAAGGGGCGATGATTTTAAACTGACCGAGGGGAGATTTAGATGAGATCTAAGGCAGAAATTCTTCCCTGTGCAGGCAGTGAGGCATTGGCCCAGGTTGCCCAGAGCAGCTGTGGCTGCCCCCTCCCTGGAAGGGTTCAAGGGCAGGTTGGACAGGGCTGGGAGCCCCCTGGGCTGGGGGAAGGGGGCCCTGCCCAGGGCAGGGGGTGGCACTGGGTGATCTTTAAGCTCCCTTCCAACCCCAAACTGTTCTGTGATTCTGTGTTCAGCCATTCTACCTTGAAATCAGAACCACTGGCCAGTGCATCTTTCCTAATGTTGCATTTCCAGTCAACAAAAATAACTAAGCGACTAGGAAACTAATCAGAGATAAGTCAAAAGGAATTAGTTGTCACATGGTATTACCTAAAATGATACTCAAACTTAGGCTTTTGTGGTCATAGTAGACAGTGTTCAGCATTATAGCTAAGATCCTGCTATTAATGAATAGTAAACCATAAATAAAACCATGCACTAGAGCACATTATTTAGGGAACCATTTCTTCTGTCCAGTGAAAACAAATGGAAAGAAAGCTATAGTACAAAGGGTACTGGGTTTGGCTGTGATGGAGTTAATTTTCTTCACAGCAATCCCTATAGATCTTTGACTAAAACACTGCTGGTAACACATCAGTGTCTTAGCTATTGCTGAACAGTGCTTGCACAGCATCAAGGCGTCCTCAGTTTCTCATTCTGCCCCTGCAGCAAGTAGGCTGGGGGTGGGCAAAAGCTTGCGGGGGAGACACACTGCTGGAACAACTGACCTGAATTAACCAAAGGATGTTCCACATCATATAACATCATGCTGGTGGGAGGTGGTGAGTGACTACCTTTACATCACTTGTCTGTTGGTCTCCCCCCCCGCCGCACTTTTTAATTTTTTTTTTTTTCTTTCAGTTATTAAACTGTATTTATCTCCAACCATGAGTTTTTCCTCACTTTTGCTCCTGACTCCCTCCCAGCCCACCAGTACAGAGGGAGCTGGCCAGGATCAGAGCAGCCATTCCCTATAAAGCTTTCTTCCCAGGCTTTGAAACATCACAATTTGAAAAAAAAAAAAAAATAGTTTTAAAGTGAGAAATAAACTATGATCTAGTTTAAATAGATCCTATGAATTATTCAATCAAAAAGTGCCCACTGAAATTAAGGGCAATCTATTTGATTCAAAAGACATTATTTTTTGGTGATTTTATTATTTAAATGATATGGGTTTCTTTTTGAGCCACTTGTACTATAAGCTCCACAATACAGAAAACACCTCACTTTTTACCTCCTTCAGAAGGCTACTAGTAAGAGACAAATACCGGAATTAAAATAGACCTTACGGAGTAAGCTCCTGGGACTGAAGTTCTTGGATGGGATGTCATTCCCATGAGAATGGATTAAAACTATAAGATAAACAAGCTATTCCTTGAATCAAGGCACTGCAATCTAAAGCACCAAGTGCTCTCAGTATCATTTAAGAGGCTCAGTGAACAATGGTAGCTTAAAATATTCAGCTCGTCAAGATTCAGCTCTGAAGCTAACATGAAGCTCTGCAATCAAACTTTAAAATAAACCCTTCAAATGCATTCATTTCCTTTCTTAGCACTTTATATATTTGTTCATCTAGATGTTTTGTTTCTGTAAGTAAAAAGGTGAGGAAAAAACTGTTTTCATATTACCTGCTGGCCCAAGTACTTTAACCCATCTAGATTGACCTTCCATTCAATCAAAAGCTGAAAGTGCTCCTTCTTGCCACCCCAGATCCTCACAACAAAACAAGAGACAGATGTATCAAGACGATCGGGCATTATCCCAAAGTCCAGACTCCTCCATGTTGGATTCTGTAGATATTCAGAGACAGATAGAAACAACTCAAGCTGAAAGTAGTTCTAAAATTGACAATTCAGAAAGTACAAAGTCCATGTCAAATATTAAAAAAAAACCCTTAAGAATAATGAACACCAGTCATTTCAAGGTTTACAGAGTTGAAGCCAACAGGCTCTGTTGATTCCTCATTCTGCTCTCTAGATAGAATTCCTGGGTTAAAAGCTACATGCTGTAAAGTACTTCAGAAACTGAGTAGGCTCTGCTTCCTCCCGTTACAAAACGTTGAAGAATTTACTAATTCAGTTTAGCCAAATCAGGAACTTTAAAAGTGGAAGTAACATTCCTTTCCAAGTTATAATTCAGCTTCTGAAAACTAGAGTACAGCTTATATTGCAAAAGTTAATTTAAAATGCCAATCTATTCCCCAATAATTAAGCTTGCGTAATTTATTAACAGGTTTGTTCACATTCTTCTCCTCCTTGACTGATGCTGATGGCAATCCTCAAATGTTGTCACAAAGAGCTTCTCTTCGCTCCAATAGATCAGACATGCATCTCAAGCTTTACAAAAGCAGCATACATTAAGCTAAACTCCAAACATCCATTCCACTGGAACTCAGATTTGCAAACACGAGGCATTCCAAGAACTTGCACTCACCTCTGATAACATTTAAATTAAAGATTTATAGAAACTGTTGTAACTGGCCCAAGCTGCAACCAAAACAAGTCAATCCAACATTACTCGTTCCAAGAGCCAAGTACCAACTTTAGGACTTCCACAGGCCATAAATCACAGGGTGTCCAAATGCAGAAATGGGAAAGTGCTTTTTAGCTGTATCTCCCTCTGCTGCACACAGAAATGGTAGCTCCTCCAAAACAAAAGGTAGGAATCCACCATACCATGAAAGAACAAGCCTCTCCTCCTGGTGCTTAAGCAGCTTGGAACAGGCCAAGCATCTCTGAACTGGTATTATGCAATTTAGAGTAAAATACCTCTGAAAAGAAGGGAGGGGCAAAGCTACCCAGTAAGTATTACAGGAGGAATGGGTTAATCAAGGTTTCCTAAAGAGAAGGAATATTTGGTGGCTATTCATACATAAGAATACCAGGCCATTAAAGTACCCATATATGATGTATGGAATTCACTCAAGACATCTTTTATTTACATAATTCCATCGCCATTCCATCTCATATTTCCTTTGGTTAGATTCCCTTTTTGTTATTTCTTTTCCTGATTTAGACCAGGCAGAACTCAAAATCCTGAAGTCACAAGCAACTCGTCTCTCAGAAAAGTTAACAGCCTTAAGGATACAGACAGCTTTTCCTCCATTCAGGTTTTCAAAGCATTTACAGCCCAGTGTGCTATAAATGGTGCACTTGTACCTTGTTAATGCAGACATTAAAAAGTCTGTTTAGCAGGTTTTCAGACTCCCTTACCCAACACTTGCAACATCCTACTCCCAGAGACACCTACCTCTTCTCAGCTGTAATAAACTGTTCAGTTCTGAACTGGAAAATTTAGAAACTAAGATAATTTCAAACTTCAGTTTCTTAAAGCTATTAGCTCTTCAAAGAATATACATGTTTATATATGCAGGTACATGTTCCTTATTGTTCACCTATATAACAAAAATATGTTCAAAGAAATCAGTGGTATGTTCTGCCACACTGTTTGACTCTCCCTTTATTTAGGATGTTGCAAGCAGGGCCTCTGCTTCTACACCAGCATTGCTAAACTGCACAGCATGAGCTTCTAATGCATCTGTACACCCAGCAAAGTAATACACAAGTGCTCTTGAATTTGCAGACATTTAAATAAAAGCAGCTATCTCTGTTGCTAACACCAGCAACAGCAGGAGGGTAAAAAAAAAAAAAAAAAAAAAAAACACACACACCACAACCAAAGATGAACTGTAAACAAACCTGAGTTATGATGCAAACAATTCTCAGCTACTGAAAGAAGTTAAACCAGTGAAAATCCAGCTAATATTACTCTATTTGGTGTTCTCAGTATTTAAAACGGGTATATATTGTAAAGCTTAACTTAAGCACTGAACAGTTTTCACGTGAAAACATCCTACCCTTGGAGTGTTTAGTCCTATCTGCAGCAAGACCAACAGATTATAGCTCCACAGCTGTTAAAATGAACTTGCATTTCTACTATTCAGTAACTCACTATTCCAACCCTTGTGAAAAGAACCTGAAAAGGAGGAGAAGCACACGATGTTCCTAGCAGGACTGAAGAGTAGAAATACACATTTAACAGTTATGGTATTCAGCATAGAAATCAATATACTGCAGTAAAAAATACAATTTTGAAAAGAAAGTTTTTCAATATTAAAATAACTTACCAGAGAATTCTTGATCACCTCACTCTTATAAAATTCTAAAGAAAAATGAATAAAAAAACACCTTTAGATTAGCTTAAATACTGATACAAATCTTTGTATTTGAAATAGAAAAAGCTAAAATAAGTAACACTTATGAAAGACAAACGCTACTGGGCCTAGTTTATCAGTAACAGATACATGAGAGTCCTTAAAATGCCATGATGCTTTTGACTAAAAGTATTCATTCCCACTTAATTATTAGAAGTCATTATTGAAATTTAGCATTTCATCTTTATACCCAAGATAGTCCTCAAGATTTACGGAGGCTTTGGTTTCTGGGGAAAGAACCCCACTACTTTACAATATTTGGATGAAATTTGCAAAGTGACTGGTCTGTCATATGGCATCTTCCTGGAGGAGTACAGCACGGATAAACTAACTGCACAGCTTTCCTGAAGAGCAAGGGTGACCTGTTCCAGATGCTTGGAAAGTGAACAGCCAAATTACCTTGCAGAGGTGACAAGAACCCTGTATTTAAATGGAAATAAGCAACTGCTGACACATGGATCTCAGCTTTCGCAGCCAAAGTAAGAGCTTAAAATCTTTAGGTAGACAGCTCTGGAGGCTGGAATACAGATTTTGTACAATATCTCCCAGTCCACTGGGGTCCAAGGATAAAGCTCTGATGGAGCACACGACAGTCCCGTACACTGCAGAAACAGTGAGCAGTTAAAGGTTCAACCAACCACTACAAGAAAGTCCAGGTACCAACTTCAAGTTATATATTCTTACCCTTATAAAACAACAACCTTAAAAAAAAAAAAATAAAGGTTTAACTACTCTAGCTGAAAATAAAACTTAGGTGAAAAAAAAAATTAATTTGTAAAACTCTAACTGTTGATCATAAGGAACATAAAAATTTATTTTTAATAACATCTCTCTACATTGTAGTGGAAAGAAAAGCATTAAAGAGAAATGAGATCTAACACTCAAACACGGTTATCAAAAATGGAACAGATGCCTGGATGCTTCGTGCCATTGGCTGACAATTCTATTTTTGGAAAACTTTGATAGTATTAAGTGCTGGCTTATGCTCCGTAAAATAACTGGTATGCACAGAGTGGAACACCCTCCCCCCCACAAAGCAACTGAGCCTCCAAAAGCTTTAACTTTTCTGTGCTCTTGGAAATTCCCAAGTTTCTTAAGTTATTGGTATGGGGACAGGAGAGCAACAACAAAAATAGGCTGATTTAAGAGGCTCTACCAAACCTGTCATCTGTTTTGCTTCCTTGAGCTGCTAACACTGAAAGCTTTTATGAAGCTCAGGAAACTAAAGAGCTCTTTTCCACTGTTAGTATACATGATGTAAATAATAGCAGTAGGTTGTCATGGAAAAAAAAAAAAAAAAAAGGACAGAGAATTGTATCATAAGAATTCAAAGATTAACTAGTGAAAAAGTTGATAGCAAGCCTGGTTTACCTTTGTATATCTTGGCATTATCACACAAGTGAAGAGTGAAGTACGTATCCAAGAGGCGATAACCATTCTTATTGATAATGTTACGCGCAGCGATATTCCGAAGATGACGAAGCCGCCGCTAAAAATAAGAAAGACACCTAAATAGTTAAAGAACTTTCTTAGATTGAAATTGAACCCTTTCTTTTTTTTTTTTTTTTATTAAAGCACTTTAATGATTTCCAAAGCACCCCTGTCAAAGAAGTCCCACCAAAACACTCAATTTTCTTTGGCAGAAAGCTAGTGTAAATCATACATGTTCAGCAAAGCCATAGGAAACAAAGTGGACAAGCAACAACTAGCCCCGACATCAGATTAAGCAACACCGATATAAAAGACAAGCTATTCTTACTCATGTCCTCTACGTAATTTTTATTCCACATGTCTAAATCACCCCAAGTACTTGAGGAGTTTCAAGAAAATATGTGACACAATTAGCATCAAACAGCAGCAGCACAACCCAGGTGTTCTGCATCATCACACTGGAAACACTTCCTAGCCAAGGCTATTTTCAACAAGCACTAGTAGACCAAGAGCTCCAAAATAAACGACCACCTAATCCAGAGCCATTCGTAACTGGCTGAACAAAGCTTCCTGAATTCACAGGAATCCTGGAAACTGATGTAACAACCTTAAAAGTAAAATATAGCGGAAAGACCTATCCAGGTTTTCAGAGAAAATTAAGGGCACAGTCAAATTTGTGATGTCTGTCAGCTACCTTCTCTTTGGATAAGTGAGTACTTTTCTCTTGGATTGAATACACTAGAATGTGTCACTAAAAACTTTAGCTTAAGTGGTTTTATCCAACTCCAAAATTATGTTACTTTGCTACAATACTGGATCTTGAATGAAAATCATCAGATTCAATCAATTTTTCTCTCTCCCTCTAAATGCCAAACAGCTTTAATAGCTGTGGCTAAAATCCTCAGCTTCAAAGCATACTACACCCTTCGCCTTTGACAAATATTTAACAGCACTAGTTAATTGTTAAATTTAACTAGTTGACAAAGCAATTTTGTAGGACTGTCCAGTCACTCTTAAATCATTGCTTAGCTGTGATTCTTACTTTAACTTTGAAAACCTATGCATGCTTAAAACAGACTACCATGAACTTGGCACTCAAACTGCCACTTCAAATATATAGTTCACACCAAATCCTTCAGTAACATATTCTTCCAATTAATATCTCCACCTACCAGTGTCTCGCCCATTTACCACAGGTGGTGTTGGCAAATTACTCCCTATCTTTTTCTGGATCATCACAAAACACCTCCGCGCCTCAAACAATGGGTTTAGTGCATCCTTTTACCACAAAGTTCATTCTACAGCATACTACTTTTTTCCCCAAAATCTGGTTAAATTGTAAATCTGGATCAACCGTAAAAGAAACACTCTCACATTGACCAAAGGCAAATTTAAAATGCTTTTGAAGCCAAAACACAACTTTTCTGTTTGCAGGTTGTCCTAAAAGGTTTTAAACAAGAGTTGAAAGGCCATCATCTGTTTTGAAATCACAGCACGACACTTTGTATCACTTAGTATCACTTAAGAGATACATTAATTTTCCTTTCTGGAAATGTATTAGAGGAATATTACATTTCTGTTCATATGACAGACTCAAAAATTTGAGTTAGACTAAAACCAGTGCCTGAGACAGATGCTCAGATACCTCTAGTATGCACATGCAAGACTAAATTTAAAACAAATAAACAAAAAACCCCACAAAATGAAACACCCACAAAAAGCACCTTTCTAAGCTGCTTAATTGCAGAACTGTGGCCTTACATTGTTAGAAATTGGTATCAAGAATGTGAACAGCAAGATTAAGCCTCACTTAAAAAAAACTATATGGACCTTGTACATTCTTTCAAATCTAACCTTGAATTTGTACAGTTTTGCTGGCCATTTTTATGAGCAACTTAAACACTACTTAAGAAATGGCTTTGAACATAGATTGTACTCCCTATAAAAATGATTCAAGCATTTTATGTGCCATCTCTCTCCTTTAATTAATTTCAGTAGCATGCAACTCAATCATCTACCATGTTCATTTCCCCCTTCACTTTTTTAATGCTTTTTTGTTTTGTTTTGGGTGGGGTTTTTTTGTTTTGTTTTTGGGTTGTTTGGTTTTGTTTTTTTTAAATCCCTTACAACCTAAAAAGAATAGCTCACATAGCATCTAACAAAGAGGGCAACTTTCTCCAGGTCTTTTCAGGACTGCAAACTAATTGTGTGACTGGTTTAAGTAGTATGTTACAATGAAGTAGCCCACAAGCAAAGTCAAACAGGTTTCTCATCTCTCACTACATGCAGTGAGGTTTGGGAAAAGCTGTAACGTCTCATAACCTACACCTACACCTCTGGACAAGAGCAGAGAGTCCTTATCTCCATGGTTTGTGACTTCTCTGTATCCTTCAAAGTCTAGAATTCATCCTGAAGTCTAAAGCCTCACTTCTCCCAAACCAGGTGGAAAAGGAACATTCAATTTGAGGCTGTGAGATCACAACACAGTTCAGAACTCAACATGCAACAGATGTCTATTTATGTCTCCAACTTAGTCATCACTCTCCTCCTCCCTTCTGTCCCATTACTTGTCCATTTAGCCTAGCTGATAGGGAACTAGTTTCCAATTACATGGACAATTTTCTTCTCCACATTCTTTAGCATGAAGTCATGATAACAGAGGGACTTGGATCCTGAAAATAAATATTCCAGTTTGTCCACTACATTGTCGCTGATATTATATTGCATATTCAGATTTTCTCAGAACTCGACAGAGGCAGCATTCAGAGTTAATTAACCTCTCCTGACAAAAGATAATTAGCTTTAGCCAGGAGACTATCAGCTAGGAAGACACAGCCAAAAGGCAATTCACAGAGCCTCTAAAATTTTTTTTCATCAAGAGCCTGCAGCTGTTCTGTGACAATAAGTATTAATTCAAGGGAATTTTCAAATCTCTGTCGTTACCTCCTATGTGCTTCATATCATTTTTCGCTCAAGATACTAGAATACACAAAAACCCCACTGTGTTGTAGTTCAGCTATCACCGGCATCAGCCAAACCATCCTGCTGCCAGCCCCGCTGCTTATTCGCGCTGCTGCATCGCCCTCCCCGTTTGTACCCCCACAAATAAAGAGAATGTGCAGCCGCTCAGTGAATCACACTGGGGAACCAATCGGGCTGAAAACCAACCACCTCTCCTTCACTGGGCTAGTTTCACCAGATCAGTTCCTCAATACGGTTCATGGTGTGGCTGCACAAGCAGCTGTGCTGATGAAAGAGGGGACAGGGCAGCAACAAGGGACCAAGGGCAGACCAGATCACTTAAACGAAACCGCCTGCTTAAAATAGGTGGGGAGCTACATAGAGCCTGGCACTTCTATAAGCAAAGTGAAAAGCAGTTCACAATGAGGTGTCAGTGCGTTCCAAACTGCAAAAGCAACTCTTTATGGAGAAGTGACCCATTACACTTTGCACTGAATAAAGTAGCTGCAAATAATCCCAAATTCTTTCATTTCCTTTTTCTTTTAGACAAAGTGGGAAAGAGTAGTCACTTCTCAGCAGAGATAAATTTTAGCTATTTGCTCTTTCTATAAAAATACCAAGAAATTTCCATCGCATGGAGGGATGCCCACAGATGAGATGCTGTGCAACTAGTACAGCCATTCCAAAAAGCCCAGTTTAAAAATCAAAATACAAGTGCTAAAAAACACACTAAGTGCTTTGGCAGCCTCATGACTCACATAACTTCAAAGAGGCCAGCTGTGTTTGCAAGCTGATAGTGCAGGATCTGCTTTCATAAAAAAAAAAAAAAAAAAAGATAAGCAAAATATGCAGATAAGTATAGATAATTTTCACCAGTATCTCCTCAAACAGTTGACAGTTTATCAGTAACACAGTACTGATTATCTCAGACATTACTCCAGGCATCTTAATAAGATATCCTACTGCAAAAAGAAAACATTATTTTTTCATCAGAGCAGTGACAAGCCGAACTGATACCATTAAAAATGGTATTTAACTTTTCCAACAGTTCTGAATTCAGTGCAGGCAGCAGGAGTGGTGGCGTATCTGGATCATTGCTTAGCAGAGCAGTAGAGCAGGTTTAACAGCTCATTCTAGGCAGTTTGTAACACAGAAGTTATTTTGATTACTACAATTGTTCTAGTTCTTTGCAATTCCCAGGCAAGTCAATGGAGCAGTGAAATTACATTGTAGGCTTTGTTATCATTTGATTTAATTGCCAGTCTAAGTTGCAACTGAGTGAAAGCAATTGCTATACAGCAACTCTCTGTTGACCTACATGAAAGAAATCAGTGCTTCCCTCTACCTTGAAGATAAATGTCTACAAAACAGAAGAGATCCACTCATTTTCCCTTAGAAGAAATCCCAAGTAGTAGCTTAGATTTCAAAAACATTGCTGGAGGTGAAGATGTCAGAGGTTATAAGCATACAGCTATCCTTAAGACAGACAGAAAGGCAGATCAGGAGAGCTTTAGAAGAGATCAGGAGAGCAGAGCCTATCATCAGGTTTCAGCCCTCCTGCCTGCAGAGCCACAAAACCGGCTTCCCAGAATTCAACAGCAGCATCTTGACAGAGCTGCTCAGAAGCGCAGCGAGACCGTCCGCACTCAGCAATGACCAGCTTCTCTCAAAACTCAGGGGTCCTTTTTGTTATTTAAGAAAAGCACTCAATTTGCATCCTTCTGAAGAACTATTATCAGCTGTTTAATGTATCTAGTGTTCCCATTCAATGACTTTCTGGGAACCTCTCCAGATTTACCGCAGGCCTTAAGTCAGACTGCTACAGAATAAAGTATTTTGATCAACAACCTTGTTAATGCTTTGCTTTTTCATCAGATAATCCCAGAACTCTACAGTCTACCATGTCTTCTGAGGTTTCAAGGACTGAAACTGCCAGGCCCCTTCATGCTTTAGTTCCCTCAACACTAAAATACCACAGTCTTTCACTACCTCTACCTAAAATACCACCTTCTGCATCTAGACTTTCATTTCCATCCTGCACAACGTTTCCTTGTGCATTTGTGTAGTCTCATGGTGAGGGTCAGAGAATTTAACCAAGGTAAAGCTGACAAAAAAAGCAGTTAGTCTGAAACCTGTGTAAATTCCTCCAATCCAACTCAATACAGCCACATAAATGTGCACAGATGTGCCCAGCACAAATGCAGGACAGAGCAGGCAGACTGCAGTTTCTTGATGTCTTAAACTGATCCAGACACCATTCTTTGCTTCCCTCCAGGCCTGAGAAACTTAAGTGATAAAGCTATTCACTGTTTTTTTGGTTTTTTTTGTCTAAGAATTCAGTACCATTAATAAAAATCACTGCCCAGATTGGGGTGAGGGAGGAAGGGAAGAAAAGGTGATAAATCAAAACAAGAGAAGTGCACTGTTGTTAACATGAGGTCTGGACTGTTCATGGAACCACAAGGAGAACAGTGACTACCTACAACAGCCTAAAGTATTTGTGGAATTTCATAATTATTTGTTTAAGGTCACATAATGGGTAGCAAAAACAAGCACAGAGAGTTCTGACTCCTCTTCCATCTTAACCACATTATTATTCTCTTACAAGAACCTGATGACCCTGGGAAAAAAATAGTAATAATAATGTAAGTATATCCAGGCTGGATGAGAACACATCCAAACTCCATTTTTCTATCTTCACTAGTGATCTACCACACTTAGTAGCTCAGGCTTCAAGCATAAATTGTGAAGCTCAGATCATTAATATGGGCAACAGCTAGCCTATTCTTTATCACACAGAACCTATCATTTTATTAGCAGCATAGATGATCTAATAGCTCACTGCTGGGAAAAGGAGGAGGTGGTGGGGTGTCTGTCTTTTCATCCCACATCTGCCTCCTCCCACCCTCTCTCCTAGTCTGCCCTCTTCAGCACTGGTGCTTTCAGCAAAATTATTCATGAATTCTTGCTCCTAGCAGAAACACTAGTACTAAATCAATTAGCAAAGGTGTCAAAGGAGCATCTGAAGTCAAGCAAGGCAGGCAGTTTGGTTCCTTCCAGCATCAGCCATGCAAGATGCTGTCAAACAGCCCGCTCTGAAAGAAGGATTAAGCTGAAAACTCTTCCAGATATTAAGAAAAGAATGACAGTGGGCCTATTGCATCCATGCCCATGAGCAAGTTTCAGAAATTCTGCTGGAATAATCTAATTTTTAAAGAACTTAGTAAATTTGAATACATTTTCCAAAATGAAGTGTAAATTTGGCCAGGAAGAAATTTTTATAAATCCATGGCTGAATTGGAAAAAGGCTTTTTTTTTGCCCCCCATCCCCAGTGACATCCCATATAACCTATGTAAAGTGCAAAGCATTATACAGGTTCAAGAGAGCATTTCTGATTTAACAAAGAATGAGGAGGGGGAAGAAAAACAAACAAAAAACCCAACCTTTACTTTTGCCTGAAGTGTAAATACAAGGGTAAAACCAGCACAAGAAGGCTGGAAAACCATCTTGTACAAGTAAAGTCGAAATTTACAGAATTTACTTAAGAAGTCCAAAATTGCCAAAAGCAAATCACCACTCAGGGTCCTCACAGAGGCCCAACTACCTGAAAATCAAGGATTTTTTTCTCCAGAAGATTTACTGTGCAGGACTTTCAACACTGGCAACAATTTCAGCACCAATTATCTTTAACCTTTAACGGAACATCACCTATCAGATAGTTTTTAACATAAACACCAAGACATAGTCTTCATCTCTGGATAGCACCTCTGATTTTCAGACTGCTGCCTTCCTCCTGACTGTTTCAAGGGAGAATATTCCATAAACTCTTTTCAGGTCAGGATCAGCTCTGACCTCTGGACAAGCTGATAAGTATTGTGGTTTTACCTGGCTTTCACATGAGTTTCCTAGCGTCCTTGCTTTATGACCCACAGTAGCTCTGCAAGAATTTAAGCAAAATCCTTCCAACTATTTTAGCATTAAAGCAGGGTGCAAAGATTAGTTAGCAACACAAACGTTACTACAGCAAATCTAGTTATTTCAAACTTAACAGAACTGAACTTGCAAGGGCAGCTATTTGGGTCTTCGAATACTTGTCATAATAAAGTCACAGAAAACCACGCAGCTCTGTACAGTACATGTTTGAATATTAAGTAGAAATCATGTGATCCGAGTACTTGGAAGTTAAATGGTAGACAAGATTTCATATTTAATTCAATTTCATACAAGTTTTCAAGCTGCCTTGTTTTCCAATTTGATATGCTCCACTACGAAAAATAAAGGTACCTCACAGAAGATTTGGGTCAAGCCTGCTGCAGTACGTAAAGCATTTAATAGTAAAGGAACATACAGTGGGAAGATTAGATACTATTCAGTTGTGTTGTTACTTAAACCAGAGGAAGGACAAGAAAATGCTAGTACTCCCAATTTACGGACTGGCTAGGAAGATTTATTTAGAAGTTTCGTAATTAAACAGTTTTCCACAGTTCAGCTTTTGACAGCTCAGAGTCAAGAGAGTCACACGTGATTCCAGATCTATTTCAGAAGCAAAGCAGAAGCATCTGATATGCAATTTTGTAGGACATACCATCAGGAATTTTTGGAATTCTATTTTAATGTCCTTTCAGCACACACTTGAAGACAGCAAGGCCCTCAAAGATACACAACCATGGTTAGTTCAATGAATCTCTTGTGGATCTCCTTATACTTGCACCCCCTTGGTATCGCAATTTCCTCATGTCAGATGATGGGATACAACAGTAACTCAGTTCCCTTTCTAAGACTTAACTACTTTCTGGGAAGAGTCTTTCAAAAGTTTTGCCTGAAACACCAGTTCAAAGATGCACAGTAGGAATGCACCTGCATTTTTTTCCTGTGAAGGTGCTGCATACACACATCCAACACTTTCTTCTCTCACATTCCTAAAGATGTGACGCAAGGAACAAGACACATTCAATCTGTGGAGCGTGATTTTCCCAGACTAAATGACCACAAGTCAAAACTATTTTTACCAACATGGGCTCAAAGTTTCCATACTTGTAATTGTGGATTGTAATTTACAGTTCCTTAAATCAAGGTGCTTCCTTCCCTTTACACTTGTGGACATCTGAAAGGCTTTTGAAAGGTTCACTTCAGACAGAACACACCTATGAAGCTCTCCCTTGAGCACATTAAAGCTCAATACAGGTTTCTAATCATCCACACTTCACCACAGCAACTCCTGTTTCTGTACTGCAATAAGAGTTTCAACAAGGACAGTCAGCACATGGAAGATGTTGACCAAAAGGCATCGAGTCTTCCTTAATTCATACGGGGAGAAAGCAAAAGAGGAAGAATAAGGAACATCTCTATATTTGACATGGCCCATGCAGAAGTATAATTAATTTTCACCTACTTGAATGCAAAAGAGCCCTTCATTAGCTCAACCCAGAGTCAAAGAATGCAACAGTTAAGAAGTCACTGTGATATCTAACAAAATATGTCAGTCTATGGCACAACTTGCTCCTTTAATGGTAACAGAAACAGCAACAGTAGTGTCAGAAAATAATTAAGATAGCTAATTATATAACAGCTGAAAAAAAAATAAGAAAGCTAGATATTACTCTTTAAAGGTAGCTACGTCTTTTGGCCTACCCTCCCTCTCTTACTAGCTAGCCCACTAAATTCCTTCCTCACTAACTGAATTTACACTGGGGAGCAACTCCACTTCTCACTTCAAAGCAGTGATGTACACAGCTGGTAGCTGTTCAGCAGGTGCAAGAAATCTTCTCTTTGTGTTCCATAATCACATGTAGAAAATCTACACTGCTTTTTTAGAGCTCAGAAAATATGAGACAACCAAGACCACAAACTGGTATTCAAATGCAAGCCCAAAGTGTTCACACTCTTCACTGATTTTGTGCAACCTCATCCTTTCTGCATGCAAAATTTGAGCTCACCTCTGCAGAAAGACTGAAAGAGCCTGTTATTTAAAACATAAGGCAGGGACAGGTAGAGAAGACAGGGGTATTCAGTCTTTGGATACAAACAGGATAGCTGATTAGGTGTAACAAAACAGGACTCAAAACATAGAATTTATTTCAATGTAATGTTAGCAGGAAGGGCTCAAAAGCAAAATCATAAGCCCATCCAGGGTCTTAGGCAAATGAGGTTCTCTCTGTGTGCTGTTTCAACAGATGTGTTTGGTTGTGGTCAGTACAACATCAAGAGTGACAGACCAAGAGAGCTGGCAAACGCAACTCTGAAGAATAAAAACTATAAGCATACCTTAAAAAAAAAAAATTGCTCTAAACTGGGGTTAAGAAAAATCTTACAAGCACTGACCACCAGCCAAACAAAGCTCCTCTTGTTAGATGTTTATATAAGATACAAATAACAATGAACAATGTGCAGTCTCTCCATCTTTAACTAAGACCTTCAAGAAGCAGCAGCTAGAAATACCATTTTTCCTTATTGATGTTTTCCTCTGAGTTTGTCTAAATAAATATTTACTCACTCGCAAGATGAAAGACCAGCATGGTAGCTGCTTCTTTGCCACCACATGGGAGCTATGCCATAGGGTAGAGGAGAACATCAGGGTGCAAGTCCCACCTCCCAGTTCAGGGAAGTCCCTTAAGCCTCTTAATGCCACCTTGGGCAAGAGAGCACTAGTCCATATTAGCTATGGGAATGACCTGGGAATACCTCTTGAGCATTGGAAAATGAGATGATGCTCAGAAGGAAGGACCTAAAAAGTAAACAGGGTCTTACAGAAGAATAAAGCATCAACAAAAGCAAATCAAAGGCACTTTTGACCTTAAAGAACCACTTGATTTTAAGCATGCACCAAGTTGCACAAGCAAAGAGCATACGCTGATTAATATCCTGAAGCATATTAGTGTTTATCATGTTACTGGATGACAAACCACAGGCAAACCAGTGAGCCTCTTTTCATAAATAAGGGATGAATCTAGTTACCAGCTGCCAAGACCTTTTCTTCACTCAACTAGGAATACTCCCTAACGCCCGCACAAGCCTCCTAAATAAAGCATCAAAAATTATTTACTACAGCTGACAGAAGTATCTCTAACTTATCGACAGATCATTCACATTGAAAAACACATTGCATTCCTTAGGAAAAAAGAAAATTAAAAAAAAGTAGTACACTGCAGATAGCAAAAATCTAGGCCCAGATTAACAGCCAACCTTTTGGGCTACAATTACAATTTTACAGTAACTTTAACAACTATTTCCTCCTAATTGTCTCTGACAAACACTAGACATCGATACACCTGGACATGGGTATAACTGTATAAAATCACTAGGTCAGCACCCATGAAAGGGTGTTTTACTGGAGCAGCACTTCCCTCCCCACTTGGTATTTAAAGACAGTGCATGTCAAAGAGAAGTGAAAGCAATATTCAAATATAACACTTTCCATCCGCTATTCTGATTTCCCCCAGCATATTTACTAGGAAAGAGGAAGTAAAGAAATTTAAGAGTCAGTCTTTGTTTTCATATTACTTAGTGGAATATATAGCAATAGCTACATCGAACTATTTAAAAAAAAAAATATGTTTTTCACACTGTTTTAGTTAAAAAAAACTAGTTCACATGCAGCCCTGAGCCCATACAATAGCCTTCTTCACTTCTCCCACATATAAGACCTCTCAAATCCATTTGCCAGCACACTTTGAATCACCCATTCCTGCCATGTCACCTACGTTGTTGTGTACAAATGGTATGCATCTTTAAATAAGGAAACTATGAAATTTTAGCCTTGTTCTTATTCATCCATATTCTTCTCATGTCACTTTACTTCTACTCACTTGGATAACCCCAAGTACCTAAACATATACCCAAGGCACTCAATTGTCACTTCCAACTGCTGAAAATATGGTTTTATTTATTACTGGAATCCAGACGTACCTGCAATCCAGAAGTACTTTCTCTTTTTGTCCTGGGAAGTTCTTTCCAGAAGTACTTTCAAAAGAAAAAAAAAACATCTTTTGCTTTAAAGTTCACTTCGCTCATGATTTCCATTCCTTTGCATCCAGGGGTCAAACAGGGTAGGCAATGCAAGTTTCTGAAGTATGTACGTTAAGCTCGTGCGATTACTAAAATCCCAAAAGTTCAAAGACCACTGAATGTTTAGTATACATAATTTCTTTAAATATTGCTCAATTGAACGATTTCTTGTACAAGAAATTTTACTGAATGGATAGAATCTTCACTTCTATGATCATCACTGAAATATTCAACTTCCCATTTCTTTATAGGAAGGATCATGGAGTAAGAGTACAAACCTGAAAGGGGCATTCACAGTCTTTGAATTCAATCCCTTTACTACAGTCACCCAGTTCAGGGAATATAAACACTACAGCATGGTTTCATGTTCAAAGTAGATTTGGGGGGATTTTCTTCCTACCACTTAGGGGTCTGCTCCACAACTTTGTTCAGCTGAAAGAAGTTTTTCAATTCCTTAATAAGATTTCCATCATTACTATTCAAAACAAAGGACCCTTCCCTGCCAAACAGGTTTAGGACAGGGATAACTCATTGTTTCAGCAGTGGTGGGATGTGAGAAAATGTATCTTGGCCATGTGATACTTTTAAACCAGCTACTGGAAATGCCAACCAACATGAGCATGCATCCAGTCAGACAAGTCTGTATCAGTACTGAGTATAAACAAACTGGATGCTCTGCAGTTTGCGAATTCAGAGTCCCATGGCTCATCATGGAACCAGTTCAGGTCCCCTGCCCTCATCTCAAGCCTCTGTCTCATACGATGTGAGCTAAACTGCTCCTAGAGGTCAGCTACGATGGAAGCCACGGGAGCCATGTTTGCTAAGCGATGCTCTCTGGCTCCTAAAAACCCATGAAACTCCAACTGGTTCTTTACGAGTCCCAGTCTGAAAATGAATGGAGGCTACAGAGCATTCTTGACAAGTTTCACTAATTGCTGGCTCTGCCCTAAACACCTATTTCTGACGTCTGTGGCTGAAAGCTCATTGCTGCTCCTTCCCACAGAAACTTTCACCACCAGCCAGGAGATATCTATGAACTGAAAGACACAGAAGATGCTGGTTCACCTGGACTTTGGTCTATGTTCAACTGTGATAGTGGCAGATTTTACCACTTCCCTTCTTACCACCACATCCATATTCACCAGAGCATATCTAATTCCCTCCCATGCTCCCTCCCAATGCAATACACCCAAAGTCTTTGAGCAGCTCATCCTGGAAACCTACCTGGGACATCACTACCCAGTGCACAGTGAAATGTGATTAGCCAACACTGAACTGGAACTAAAACATCTGATGGAAAAGACCTAACTCTGTGTACAGCTCCTAGTGTATCCCCTAGTATCTATAATACCTAGGGGTTTTTTCCCCATTACTCAGGCTATCTCCAGAAAATTGCTTACATCAAGGTATCAATAATAAGAGTCCAAGAGCTGAACAGTTTCCTAGGGAAAAAAGCAGATATAGATGAGGGTGATCTATGGTCCCATTATAGGGCTGCCTTATGTACAGTCTAAACATTACATACTGGTTTACCCCTACAATTTGGAAGTAAGCCATAAATGATCTTCAGAAGAAAGCTTCTTGCAACTGATCATCAATCAGGCCAGTGGAAATTAGCATCATGAGCAGATCAAACTTTTTAGTTTACAATGGGCAAGCACTGGTGGCAGAGATGCAACCGGCTGATGAGTGTTTTCCCGGTGGTTGGTGTATTCAAACCTCTTGGGAATGAGCTGTTGAAATACTTCACAATCAGCCAAGTCACAGAAGCACTAAGCAGTTACACATATGATTTAGTGCTCACCTACTACACTGGAATCCACTCTGGGTTTTGTTTGCTTTTCTTCTGTCATCTATCTTTATCACAAAAAAGTAGTAGGGGACATTTTTGTAATTTTCTAAAATTGTTCTAGCCACTATTTCTGAGGGTTCCTCCTCTGCTCCACCCAAAAGCAATTATACCTACAGTTTATTGCACTGGTTAGCCATACAGACAAGAGAAATGCTTCAGTCTGTGGACATGGGTCTGACTGAAAGCCTGAACCACAGACTGACTGAAAATCATTTGATTAAAAAAGAAGTATGGGTTCTTTTTCTTCCATAAAACTCCCTAGTCACTCACTAGAAACTGTGTATCCGTACAGTTGTTTGTACAACAGTATGTCCAGTTCAAGTTCCAGTTTGCAGGTCTTCAAACACTATCTCACAGTTCATTAAAAGCCTCAGTCTCTCTAATGTTGGAATTGATAGTAAAGGCTTATCAATTCCAGCGTGAAGGAAAAGTTTGAAGTGCTGGAGGCACCGGTTCTGGAGTCCATGAAAATGTGCTTTTGTGTCTCTAGACAACCACACACAACATCTGTTTTGGTCAGCAATTAGCACAGTAACATTCAACAGATCATTTGACTGCAGCATGACTGGCTCGCTATGTTGACTACTTTTTTTTTTTTGTCCAAACCCTTCCATCTAGCATATAAAAGTCCAAAGGGTTTGGCTCTCCTACCCCCCCCCCCTCCCCCCCGCCATTGCTTTGAACTGCTTGTAACGACAGGACTGGAAAGTTTGTTTTGAGCATTTAGAAATCAGTAAGTTATCATGACACCCTTGGCTTTCTTGCATCAAGCAACTAGGAAGAAATAATGGTAAAGAATCTCAGCTTTTAAAGCGTAATTACTTCTCGACACATTTTCAGTTCTGTTCGACTCACTTTTCCAGCAGAAGAAAATTACATCCTGTCACAATTACTTAGGAATACAAATTGGAGTTTTATGCTTAACCAGATGCATTTCTTTACAGCCATATCCTCTATTTCTCCCACTTAAAATGCAGAATACAAAAGCAAGCAGCATTCTCAGGCCAGGTCATCCTGCCACCAATGAACAAGTTAAAGAATAGGTTAGTCAGTCTGACACAAGCATGGTCACATTGGCAAAAGGTTTTGGACAGGACTTTTCACTCTTGCAAACGTGTCAGCAGCAGGAACTCTTTTCAAATCAGTGAGAACTTCACTGGCACAGTTAAATCTAGGCTAAACCCAAATTACACTGTCAACACTTCAGTCCTTAAAAAGTCACTTCAATCATTAAAAGCACTCCCCTTAAGTTCACATTTAAGAATTTGGTCTTTAGAGAGATTTATAGCCGTGACTCAGACCATCTTACTCTCATCCCTACAGTCAAAAACAATGCAGAACTGGGTGTTCTACAGAAAATTGCCTACTAAAAGAAATCACCAAGTTGATTTCTGTGCTGGCAGGTAGCAAACAATTACCTTGTGTTACGTAGCACCAGACTCAAATCAGACAGATTTTCACATTATAGAAGTGGTACAACAGACAAGAATGACTTTTCCATTCTTTGTCATGATTCTGCAGTAAAATATCTCCAGGGTGATTATCCTCTTCAAGGCAAGGTATCTCGCAATTCAGTAACGGACTTTTAAGCTCAGATAATACGGTGAAAGAGGATGATTTTTTTATCAGTGTATCCAACTGCAGTTTCAGAGCTTCTTGACTTGATTGCAAACACTGACACAGCATACAGATACCTCAGCACATGGTCTTTATGTTTGCACAGCACACAGCAAAACAATACTTCAGACTTTGTCACAGACTTACACTCGCAACAATTATCATTTCTTCAGCGCACACACACACAAGCATCCTACATGGCTTAAACTAAGTATTTACTCAGCTGGAACATCCTATAATTGATGATTCAGTTTCTGTTCCTACGAACTCCTACAAAAGTTTCTGCTTCTGGAAAAAAAAGACTGTGCTTTGGTCTCACTTTCACAAATGAAGTCCAATGACTAATAACTAAGGTTTCTCCTTGCAGCCTTCACTTGGTTCTTGAACAAGCCTGGGGAAGAATAAAGCCAAAAATTCAGCAGGGAGAAGGCCATACCTGATCTCCTGAACGATCCACTGCTCCCTGTAAAGTTCATCCAAAGCAGTGCTCATGTTTACGTTCCTTTACACGCAACAGGCCCACATTTTAGAAGAAGTACTTGCTTTCAAATTGGGGCCAATACTTGCACAGCTCTGGTGGCCAAGAGCCATCTCCATTCTCTCCCTTTGCCCCTCAGTGGATGCCTGGTAAATCATGTTTATCTAAGGAGCAGGTATATCTTCATTTACAGTTGACATCTATTGATTTTTCTCTAGTAACTCCTCATTTTCACACCTGGTAACACACAGCTCAACTAACTGACAGTGTGTCTACTTCTTAATGTTGACTACACCGAGTCAATGAACCAAAACTTC
Organism: Tyto alba; assembly: GCF_018691265.1. Classification (NCBI taxonomy): domain Eukaryota; kingdom Metazoa; phylum Chordata; class Aves; order Strigiformes; family Tytonidae; genus Tyto; species Tyto alba. The sequence goes on along the minus strand of NW_024881282.1, from coordinate 3,207,599 downwards.
AAGTGTAGACTCACATCTTACAGTAAATCTGCAGAAAAGCATGCCTTTGCTAAGCAATTATTCCACCGTCTACCACTACTGCTTAAGCTCCCGTACGATAAAAGTCACCACATAAAGGAGGGGAAAGGGCAGAGACTTAGTTTGATACAGATTGCTAAACCCTCATGCAGAGCCGAGACTTCCTCACTTAACCTTGCTCCTAATGCTCTCCAAAATTAAAACATGGGACAGTTGCCCAGTAAACCAAAAGCCAACTATCAGCAAACAGGAAAAACAGTTAGCTGAAGGAAGGATGTGATGGGGAGGGAACATTTCACCACTTTTCAGAATACACCGTATGTTTTTTTCCATGCTCACTCCCCACCCTGTTAAGAGACATGGCAGGAGAGGACAGGGCACCCCAGCAGCTCCCACCTCATCACTTGCCCAAGCTTAGAGCAAATTTATCTGGGCATTATCTACACTGTAATTCCCAGATTTAGTTTGCACCAGCACCTCTACAGACACAAGAGCAGCTTCTCGGGGAGAAGGACCCCCTGCCTTGACTCTCCAGTACTGGCAGGAGAGGGGCACAGGCAAAGGGGATCTCACACTCCCACCTTCCTACCAGCGCAGGAGAAGGATGCACAAAACCCCTTGCCTCAGGGACCATGCCTCGGGCAACCCAATACCTCAGGGAACCCCCCCCCCTTACACCTCAGCGAGTATCTCTTCAACCCTTCACCTCAGGGCACCCCGTACCTCAAGGAGCACCCTCCTTCAACTCAGGGAATAAGTGTCCCCCCCTTCACCTCAGGGCACCCCATACCTTGGGGAGCACACCCCCCCCTTCACCTCAGAAAGCACGACATACCACGGGGAGCACCCTCCCCTTCTTCACCCGAGGGCACCCCATAACCTCAGGGAACACCCCCTCTTCACCTCAGAGAGCAAACCTCTCCTTTCACGTCGGGGCACCCCATACCCCAGGGAGCAACCCCCTTTCACCTCAAGGCACCCCATACCTCAGGGAGCACCCCCATTACACCTCAGAAAGCACCCCCAACCCACGGGGAGCGCACACACACACACCCTTCACCCCAGGGTACCCCATACCTCAGGGAGCAAGCCCCCCCCCTCCCCTTCACCCCAGGGCACCCCATACCTCAGGGAGCAACGCCTCCCTACACCTGAGGGCACCCCACACTCCAAGGGGCATCCCCCCATTCACCTCAGGGGACCCCATACTTCAGGGAGCAGACCCCTTCACCTCAGGGGTGAGCACCCCCCCCCCTTCACCTCAGGGGTGAGCACCCCCCCTTCACCTCAGGGGTGAGCACCCCCCCCCCTTCACCTCGGGGCTGAGCACCCCCCTTCTCCTCGGGGCTGAGCACCCCCCCTTTTCACCTCGGGGCTGAGCACCCCCCCTTTTCACCTCGGGGCTGAGCACCCCCCCTTCACCTCAGGGGTGAGCACCCCCCCTTTTCACCTCGGGGCTGAGCACCCCCCTTCTCCTCGGGGCTGAGCACCCCCCCTTTTCACCTCGGGGCTGAGCACCCCCCCTTTTCACCTCGGGGCTGAGCACCCCCCCTTCACCTCAGGGGTGAGCACCCCCCCTTCACCTCGGGGCTGAGCACCCCCCCTTCACCTCGGGGCTGAGCACCCCCCCTTCACCTCAGGGGTTAGCACCCCCCCCCCTTCTCCTCGGGGCTGAGCACCCCCCCCTTCACCTCAGGGCTGAGCACCCCCCTTTTCACCTCAGGGGTGAGCACCCCCCCCCCTTCACCTCAGGGCTGAGCACCCCCCTTTTCACCTCAGGGCTGAGCACCCCCCCCCCTTCACCTCAGGGCTGAGCACCCCCCTTCACCTCAGGGCTGAGCACCCCCCCCTTCACCTCAGGGCTGAGCACCCCCCTTTTCACCTCAGGGGTTAGCACCCCCCCCCTTCACCTCGGGGCTGAGCACCCCCCTTCTCCTCGGGGCTGAGCACCCCCCCTTTTCACCTCAGGGCTGAGCACCCCCCCTTCACCTCGGGGCTGAGCACCCCCCCTTTTCACCTCAGGGCTGAGCACCCCCCCTTCACCTCAGGGCTGAGCACCCCCCCCCCCCTTCACCTCAGGGCTGAGCACCCCCCCCCCCTTCACCTCAGGGCTGAGCACCCCCCTTCACCTCGGGGCTGAGCACCCCCCCTTCACCTCGGGGCTGAGCACCCCCCCTTCACCTCGGGGCTGAGCACCCCCCCTTCACCTCGGGGCTGAGCACCCCCCCCCTTCACCTCAGGGCTGAGCACCCCCCTTCTCCTCGGGGCTGAGCCCGTACCTCGGGGAGCACCCCCACTGCACCTCAGAGAGCACACACACCCACACACACCCCCCTTCACCCCAGGGCACCCCACACCGCAACGAGCCCCGCCCCCTTTACCTCAGAGAACACCCCCCCCCCCCCAGAACCCGCCGTACCTGCTGCGAGGGCAGCTCCACATGCAAGACCCGGGTGGCGGAGCCCGGGGACAAGGCGGCGGGGCCGGCGGCCGAGCTCATCCTCACGGCGGGGCAACGGCCGGGCCGCGCCTCCCCCCCCGCTCCCCGCCGCCGGGCGCCCGGGGGTTAATGGCGGCGGCAGCCCCGGCCCGGGCCGCCCGTCACGGAGCCATATTACCGCAGTGCTGAGGGGCGGGCAGGGGGCGGGCGGGAAAGGCGCGTCGCGCCCCCTCATTGGCCGGTGCTCCACCGAGGCGGGAGCCCCGAGACACGGCTGGCTGAACCGGAACGCCAATCAAACGGCTCCCGCCCCCCCCCCCGCCCCGGCCTCTGTCAAACGGTGGGGAACCGGGAGCCGGCGCCGATTGGCGCGCTGACTTCCGGGAAGGCGGGACGTCGCTGGAAGGGGCGGCTGATGATTGGAGGAGAGGGTGCTTGGCTTGACGTCACCCGTCCTCCGTCACGTGTGTGGGGAGATGTTTTTATCACGTGGTGGGACGAAAATATTTTGTACCGGGGGGGGGGGGGGGGGGTGCGGTGGCGCTGTCGCCATAGCGACGGGAGCGGCCTAGTCCCGCCGCGGCCCGGGGCCTGCGCAGGGGCGGGCGGCCGGGCCGGGGTCGGTGAGGGAGCTGCAGAGCCTCGGCGGGGCACTCACGGCTGGCCCCACATCTCACCGACCTGCCCCACATCTCACCGGCAGGCCCCACAGCAGATCAGCCTGCCCCTCAGCACGCCGACCTGCCCCACCTCTCACCGAGCTGCACCACCTCATGTCCACCTTGCCCCACTGTCACACCAGCCGGCCCCACATCTCACCAACCTGCCCCACATTATGTCCCCCTGCCCCACAAAAGACCAACCTGCCCCACATCACACCGACCCGCCCCACAGCAGACCAACCCGCCTCACATCTCACCAATGTGCCCCATGTCACACCAACCAGCCCCATATTGTGCCAACCCGTCCCCCATCACACCAACCTGCCCCACAACAAACCAGCCTGCCCCACATCACATCTACCTGCCTCACATTGTGTCCACCTGCCCCACATCTCACCGATGTGCCCCACAGTCACACCAACCTGCCCAACAGCAGACCAGCCTGCCCCACATCTTGTCCACCTGCCCCACTGTCACACTGACGTGTCCCACAGCAGACCGACCTGCCCCACATCTCACCACCGTGCCCCACATCACACCATCCTGGCCCCATCACACTAACCTTCCCCACAGCAGATCAACTTGCCCCACATTGTGTCAACCTGTCCCCCATCGCACCAACCTGCCCCACAGCCAACAAACTTACCCCACTCCCACACTGATGTGCCCCACACCTGACTGACATGCCCCACAGCCAGCCAACCTGCCCCACCTTTCACCAATGTGCCCCGCACCAGACCAACCTGCCCCACATCACATCAGCCTGCTCCACGAAAGACCAACCTGCTCCCCAACAGGCCAACCTGCCCCACATTATGCCAACCCGTCCCCCATCACACCAACCTGCCCCACAACAAACCAGCCTGCCCCACATCACACCTACCTGCCCCATATCATGTCCACCTGCCCCACACCTCACCAACGTGCCCCACATCATGCCAACCTGCCCACCATCACACCCACCAACCTGTCCCACAGCCAACCAACCTGCCCCACTATCGCACTGAGGTGCCCCACATCCCACTGACGTGCCCCACAGCCAGCCAACCTGCCCCACATTTCACCAATGTGCCCCACACCATGCCAGCCTGCCCTGCAGCAGGCCAACCTGCCCCACATCACATCAGCCTGCCCCACAAAAGACCAACCTGCTCCCCAACAGGCCAACCTGCCCCACATCATGCCAACCTGTCCCACATCACTCTGACCTGCCCCACAGCAGACCTACCTGCCTCGCATCTCACCAACATGCCCCACATCACGCCAACCTGCCCCACACTGTGCCAACCTGTCCCCCATCACACCAACTTGCCCCACATTGTGCCAACCTGTCCCCCATCACACCAACTTGCCCCACAGCCAACCAGCCTGCCCCACTATCACACTTACGTGCCCCACATATCACTGACGTGCCCTACAACTGACCAACTTGCCCCACATCTCACCCACGTGCCCCACAGCAGAACAACCTGCCCCACGTCACGCCAACCTGCCCCACATCACGTCAGCCTGCCCCACGAAAGACCAGCCTGCCCCATGACAGGCTAGCCTTTCCCGCGTCCTGCCAACCAACCCAACACCCTGCCAACCAACCCAACACCCTGCCAACCAACCCAACACCCTGCCAACCAACCCAACATCCTGCCAACCAACCCAACACCCTGCCAACCAACCCAACAACACCCTGCCAACCAACCCAACACCCTGCCAACCAACCCAACACCCTGCCAACCAACCCAACACCCTGCCAACCAACCCAACATCCTGCCAACCAACCCAACACCCTGCCAACCAACCCAACAACACCCTGCCAACCAACCCAACACCCTGCCAACCAACCCAACATCCTGCCAACCAACCCAACACCCTGCCAACCAACCCAACAACACCCTGCCAACCAACCCAACATCCTGCCAACCAACCCAACACCCTGCCAACCAACCCAACAACACCCTGCCAACCAACCCAACATCACACCGGCCCGTCCCACATCGCACCGCCCCACATCAGGCCAACCCTCATACCAACACGGCCACCCGCCCCGACACCCACCTCCGTCCCACCCCACCCAGACAACGCCCATCCCGCCCAGAAGGACCGTCCCCACCATCCCCACCTACCGCGCAGCGCTGAGGGTGCCAATCCTGCCCCCGTGCCCCACCGGGGCCACCCGTCCCCGCAGCACCCTGTACCACCTGCCCGGCGTAGGCAGCCGCGCTGGAGATGCTCGTCCCCATCACGCTGCCGGGGACCGGCACGGGCTGTGCCGAAACGCTCGGTCTCCGCACCGCCGGGAACACCCGTCCCACCGCCCCGGCAGCAGCGCTGGGAGCGCCCGTCCCCAGCACGTGCTGAGGCGCTGGAAACGCCCTGTTCCCACCGGGCTGGGAGGCTCCGAAAGGGTTGAGCGTGGTGCGCAGCGCTGGAAAGTCCTGTCCCCTTCTCGTCCTCTCCTCCTGTCGTCAGCCCCGTGCAGCTCTCGCACCGCAGAGAACCTTCCCCGCTGGCAGCCCACCGAGGCTTCGCTCACCTGCAGGGCTCGTGGTTTTGTAATATTGGTGCTATGTTGATGCGCGCTGCGCCGGCTGTGTCTTCAGCATGCGTTTTGGTCTTGGGTATTCAATGGTGAACTCGTTAAAAATAAAAAAAAAAATAGAAAAAAAAATAAAAAAATATTTAAAAAAATAATAAATAAAATAAAATAATAAAAAAATAACAAAATACAAATAATAAATAATTAAAAAATTTAAAAAGAGGAAGAATAGTGAAAAGTGGAGTCGAAAGTCAAGTTTTCTGGAATTTGATGGCCACCCTTGCAGAAGTCATCCTCTTCCATCCTCTTCCATCCGCACCCTCCCTTGCAGCTGCTTGCCACGGTCTGCCTTTCCCCAAAGCACTTCCCAGGAGTTGAAAACGGAGCTGCCAAACTTTTCCCCTTGGTAATTCCCTGTTTTACCATGCAGTGAAACGTCGGTGTGGGCTTTTTCTACCAAATCGTGTGATTCTATGCGTGGTTGCTTAATAAATTCGATACCTCGAGCTTAAGTTTTGGGCAGTGTGAGCCTGGAGTTGTATTTGAGTTCTGAATGTTGCTGTCTCTGATCAGGAAAATTACTTCAGAACAGGGTCATTTTTTTGGAAGATCTTCTGAGAACCAGTGCATCTCAATTTTTTCTTCTCATGAAAAAAACCTTTGCTACTTCAGTATTTTCAACAGCAAAATGCACTGTTTTCAAGCATGCAGACTCCTGAGCCATGTGGAGATCAGGAGGTTCAAACACAGTAATTTTGGACTTGTTGTATGAGTTTGATTCACCTCCTTGTATCTGGTTCATTACAAAGCACGTGCTCTTTCCTTTTGAAATTTCCATCTTCATCTTGGAGGATCAAAACTTGCTTTTTAACATAAATTCTGGAGGTTTTTTTGTCCAAGGTGTGAAAAACGCATTTGAAATGACAAAAATGATCTTAACTTCAAGATATTTGGGAATGCTTTCTGAATTTGCAACTCTTTAGATATGCTTCCTCCAGTGAGCAAAACTAATTCTAGCTCAGAATTATATATAAAATCAGAATGGATCACGGTTGTAAGAACAGTTATTCCTGAGATGAATCACTAAAAACATTTTACAGAAACAGTGTGAATATACCACTGCTTGTTTGCCCAAAACATCAAAAGATTTAAACAAAAAAAAAAAAAAATCAATCCTCGGATGATACATGACTTTTCTGCGAGTAGCCTGTGCTGATTTGGTGAATTTAAAGTCCACATGACACTACCATAGCAGAGTTTTCCTATTTTAATTCATTTCCACAGGAGCAGATGACTATCTCAAAACTTTCTTAAAATACTGATGTTTAGAAAAGTCAGTTGAGTTACTTAGCCTAGCAGCTTGCATGCCCTATATATGGAGATCGCTTTTAATTTGCCGCTTAATGTAGACTGAGAGATCTAACCTATAATTCAGGGACTAAAAAGCAAAATTTCCCCCAGAGGAAAATTCAAATGTGACCCCAAATCCCATGTTGATTTACTAATGACTTTTTAGCAGTGGAACTGATGTAGCTCCAAAGAAGACCCCGCAGATTTCCAGCTCATACTAAATAAGGTTTTGGCCTCATACTCTAAATTCCAGACTTATCCTTGCTTTTTGCTGTCTTAGCATGTCAAGAGACTGTTTGCAAGCGCATTATAAAATGAGGAGTTTCTAAGGATAAGGTTCCAGTTTTACATTTGATTTTCAAGAACTTTGAGAGGTTACGTCCATTGTTTGCATAGTTCACTGCAGCGAACATTCAACAAGATGAGAGACATTTAACAACCCAGATTCTGCCTGAATTTGAGCAAAATAATCATCCCTTTTGGGCTTAAAATGATCAGTTGATTAATAAGGATTGGTGGATTATTTTAACCAGGGTATTTTCAAGCTGCAGCTGGGGAAGACTGTGGCTTCTTTCATCCCTGGTTTATGAGGAGTCACTCAGAGCAGTAATGCTGGAGCAGTACTGCCAATCTCAGGTGTATACGTAGCATTACGTAGGACTCTATGTAATTTACTGACGCCCTAGGAAACTGCCATTTGAATATTTTAACCACATTAAAAGGCCTGCGTTATCATCTGCATCGTTTTGAAGATCACAGCATGACTTTTTATTACGTCCCAGTGGATTTTCCTGCGTCTGATTACCATAAAAGATTAAATTCCTGGGGCTGCAGCACGTGCACGGGTGCACGCAGCGCTCCCACCTCCATGACCTGCTCATCCGCCCAAGCTGGGTGGTGTGGCCGGTACTCCAGTGGGCAGGGGTGGCATCCCGAGGGACCCGGGCAGGCTGGAGAGGTGGGACCAGGTCAACCTCATGGGGTTCAACAAGGCCAAGGGCAAGGTCCTGCCCGTGGGTCGGGGCAATCCCCAGCACAAATCCAGGCTGGGCGAGGAGGGGATGCAGAGCAGCCCCAAGGAGAGGGAATTGGGGGGGTTGGTGGGGGGAAAACTGCCTGTGAGCCAGCACCATGTGCTCACAGCCCAGAACCCACCCGTGCCCTGGGCTGCAGCCAGAGCAGGGGGGGCAGCAGGGCCAGGGAGGGGATTCTCCCCCTCTGCTCCGCTCGGGGGAGACCCCCCTGCAGTGCTGGGGCCAGCTCGGGGGCCCCCAACAGCAGAAGGACCCGGAGCTGCTCGAGCGGGGCCAGAGGAGGCCACGAAGATGCTGGGGGGGCTGGAGCAGCTCCCCTGGGAGGCCGGGCTGAGAGAGTTGGGGGGGTTCAGCCTGGAGAAGAGAAGGCTCCGGGGAGACCTTCGAGCGGCCTCCCAGGGCTTAAAGGGGGGACAGGAAAGGTGGGGAGGGACTCTGGATCAGGGGGTGGGGGTAGGACGAGGGGTCACGGTTTTAAACTGACTGTGGGCAGGTTTAGGTGAGATCTAAGGCAGAAATTGTTCCCTGTGCGGGGGGTGAGGCGCTGGCCCAGGGTGCCCAGAGCAGCTGTGGCTGCCCCCTCCCTGGAAGGGTTCAAGGGCAGGTTGGACGGGGCTGGGAGCCCCCTGGGCTGGGGGAAGGGGGCCCTGCCCGGGGCAGGGGGTGGGACTGGATGGGCTTTGAAAGGGCCCTTCCCACCCAAACCATTCCATGATTCTATGATCTTCAGTTTTCTTCAAGCAAATCCAACAGGCAAACAGGAAAAAAAAAGTTTTTGAAAACATCAACTGATTACTGAGCATGTCTTGTATTCACATTTGGTCTAAACTCACACCAGCAGCTCCTCACTTTGACCTGATGGAAATGCAGAAGCAGTTTCTTCTGGACATTTTTTGTGGAAAGAAAAGCCAGAAAATAATTGAAATTATTATTAACAGAATTTTAAAATGTAATTTTAACAAAATAGGGTAAATAGTCTTCCAGAATAAAGCATATTTTGAAAGCCCTCTGGAAAAAGCTGGATGAAATACCACTCTAGAATTTTCAGAAATGCTGTTTGAAAATTTAAGTGCCATTTGTTGAAGCACGACTATACCAGTGCTCTTTTCGCTTGGTGGCACTGAATTCGAGACACGTGAGCTAGTGTCCTTTCAAATGACATGTGGTGGAGAGATACTACCTGCAGGTCATTATGGAGATTATTTAATAGACTTTATGGCAAGCTTTGTCATGGTAGAAGCTTTGAGAAAGGAAGCAATGACTTTGTGACTAACGGTAATTCCTACTTCTGCCACAGATTGGGTCAAATATGCTCCTTATTGAGGCATGAGATCATTGCAAAATCACTCAAATGAGCAAACATTCTTGACTGATGGATGAAAGGATTCCAAGTGCAGAGCAAAATACTTCAAGTTTGTGAGCTATTTAAAGAAGCTCACATAATATATTAAATAATGTATTTTACAGTCACAGATTGGGATTAAAAGAGTTTGTTTAGCTTTGCCTTTGGAGAGATCCAGCTCAAGCAACAGAGATTAACATAAGAGATTGGGTTTGTAGGCACTAAACTCTGGACTCACAAGGTATTTCTGAGTGTCTGTATTCCTAGTTACAGGAGAATATGTTTGCTGTATCCCCAGAGTTTGTTTTAAACTGCTGCGAGACACCTGCAACTACCTAAGACTTTCTAATCATCCCTATGCAATGTATCAGAGGCTTACAGTGAAAAGCATAATAAAGGTCAGACCTTTTTGCTATGAAGGCCCTTTGTTTTGAATTAATAGCAATACATGTCTATTAGCATCAGCTGAAGAGCCATTAAGACATCAGCTGGTACTATAAACATACAGGTCTGCATGAAGATGTTCCAAAAAGTGCTGAAAACATGTGCTCAAGTTATACCCTACTTCAAATAGCGAGAATTCATTGTATTTTTGACACGTCATCAAGCAATTCTGGTCACATTATGTGCACAGAGGAGATCCCTCTTCAGCAGAAGACATCTTCAAGTCAGCTCACAACTATTAGACAATTTCCATGGAGGACGTGGAAGGGGATTTCCTGGTGCTTTGGAGTGGAAGTGATGCTTAGAATATCTATTATTATCCTAGTGCTCAGAAGAGCTATTATTTTCATGGAAAAACTTCCTTCTCAGACTCAAATCTATATTTTAAATATGTATTTTAAATGAGATAGCATCATGAAAAACAGCAGCACCATCTCAGAACAAGGTGATCTCCACATTAACCTTTATAAACTACCTTTATTCCCATACCAACTAGGTTGTGCAAGAAGTAACTGGTAATTTCGGTAATTTCTTTAGGCACCAACTGTCTTTTTGCTATGTGAACTTTAGCATTTGGCACCTGGGCTCTTCTCCTGTCAGAATCTTCACAGCACAATTGCAAAATATGGAGAAACAGCCCATGAAACAAACCTAATTTCTGGGAAAACACATATTGCTTTAAACCATATTGCTTTAAAACTGCGTGTGTATTATTTCTTTGAAGCCTTCAATATACTAAAACACTGTGGTCTGGGGGAAAGGGTGTTGTTTGTTTTGCTGTTTTTTCTGGGTAGCTTGAGAAACATGATGGTTGACTCAAGTCATGTGACCAAGATAGGCTGATCAAAAATCCACTTAAATCAACAGATTATAGCATCTTTGGTGGGCTTTTGATCAAGTTTATGGTAAGGGTTTGCAAAAAAACCCCTCCTCAAGTCATGCTGGCTTGGGATGAGGTTCACCAAACGGCCAAGACACCGTGATGCAACTCAGTTCAGCAATGAATGCTGCAGAGGTAGTTGCATCTGAATTAGACCTGACCCACTTTTTTTCAGCCTTTTCTCACCAACCTGTGATGAAGTCAATCTGTTCCGACCTTCTTAACTATCCTAGAAAGTTTTTCTTTAATAGCAAATCATTTTGGTTTTTTTTGTTTTTTTTTTTTTCTGCTGCCTTTAAATTCTCTTGTTATTTGCCTTATTTTCAGGGAATGATGGATGCATGGATCTAAGATAGTGACAAGATTTAGGGATATGGCGCTCAGTTTTGCTACAGGAATCTCACCCACCAGTTATAGTGTAACCTGAATATGTGAACCTGATTTTTTTTCTTTGAAAAAGATATTTCAGCATGTTTACTCCTATGAGAGGGCTGCCAATAAGTTTAGAAGTTGTTTGACTTAGCTTGTTGAAAAATCCAAACAAAAGCTTATTGTCCAAAAGAGCTGGAGGGGGGTCAAGTGGCGGGGGGGGGTGGTTGTAAAAACGGCCTTCAGAAGGATGTTATTACCTCATCACTGTGGCCATAAAGAAAAGCTTTTACCAGGAAAAAGTTTAACAAGTTCAATAAATGTTCAAAGAACCTCACAAAAGCGTCTCGCTTTGGAAACAACATGAGCTATTTCTTGATGCATTATGTTTCGTGTGTGGTAAAAGAGAATTGCCGCCATGCTAGGTCGTGCTGTGATCTTCCCAGGTTTCACAAGCAAGGCAGAATCAGGCCAAGATAGTTTGGAATGAGGATGTTTTAAAAGGCCTCTTGGAAATGACCTTTGGGATTAAAGCCATGAGCCCGCAGTGTGTTTACTCAGGGACGTCTGCATTAAACACAGGAGGTTTTGGCTTTGTGGGGACTATATATGGGCTTCGAGCGAGGGAGTGTTTGCATCCTGCTTAACAAATTGGCAAGGTGCTCTTTTGCCCTCTGAATTGTTGTTGCAATAGTTGGGGAAAAGTTGTTTTGGATCACATATAAAACCAAAACCCCAAGTCATTAAATGTACTCTGGAATGGAAGATGCTGTACAAAATATACACGATTACTGAGCGTGCTTTGTAAGTCAACAGATGCAGCTGAACTGATTTATTTAACCATACAGACAATTAACATATCATGAGCTAGAAGGCAGAGCTTGGGATAAGGAATAGTATTTTCCAAGATTTTTCTCCTGCTGTTTTCAGCTGGTTATGGGAGAAGGCTATGTCAGCAAACTGTATGCTTTGGGATTACACCAGGTATAATTGTTACGGGTCTGAGTTTACGTACCACAGCACTGATCTTTCTGGAGACTGTCCTAGGGGTGTGCCAGGAAAATTGGGCCACTGCTGAAATTCCCTGCCCTAACACACATGCTTTGTCTGCTGCTGATGTTGCTACTTGGACTGTTGAGAAAATGTCCACATTTTCTGTGTTTTTTTTTTTTTTTTATTATAGGAGTTAGAAAATAAATTAGCAAAACTGTTATAAGATCATACATTGAGCTGAAGTATTAACCTCTGATAGTTTAAGTGTATGGTACAGAAATAGCTCAAACGCTATTTTCACTTGGGATCACAATTTTTTAATGTAAAGTTTTAGTGTAACTCAGTTCAAAGGAAGACAAGCGATTTCTCTGGAGAAGGAACTGACAACAAGCAACTTCTTTGCTCTGAAGGTAATTCTACAACCTCAGATCAGCCACTGAAGCACCTTTTATGTCAGAAAAAGTAAATCAGTTACAGCTTTCTGCTTGCTCACAAGACACTGAATCTGCAAAGGACCATCCACGCCAAAGCAGCTCACTGAGCTTTTAGTACATGGGCTCCATCACACCCACACACCTCAGAGTGGTCGTCACCAGCCACTAGCTCTCACTGGAGACTGCACTGAAAGCCCATGTAAATCAACCAGAAGATACTTTCTGCTTTCAGTGGACTGTGTATCAAGGCCAAAAGCTGGTGGTTCACCACTGATTAAGCACTTCATCTGCAAACTGCTGCAAGGACAATCTTCCAAGCAAAATGCAAAAATCGCAAGCTCCTGTATAGGTATGACCATGAAATATCCCCTGCCACATTGCCAGAAGTCCCTGAGGGAAATTTATCTCTGAATTCTGCTTAAATTGAATTCCCTCCCTTTACTGCGTCTTTTCATTTTGCAGAGGTGGTATTGCAATTTCCTCAGTTAATCTGATGTGCAGTGGTTGTGCTTTCCACCCCAGAAGTGGTTACATTTCACCAGTGGGCAAAGTAAATCATTCTGTGGGATATTTATGGAGTTCTTTAGGGCCCTTTGGATGGATAGCATCTGCAGGAAGATCCGTTAATGAATGTGAAATCTAAGCATACATAAGGAGAACAAAAATCAATATACACATTGCCTGGGAGCCCACTGGCTATGAATCCTCCCCAGGACAGCGTTTGTACCAAAACCTTGTACCCTCATCGGCTATAAGCACCTCCTGGACAATATAGCACCATTATACCAAACTGTCAAGACCTTGACCTTTTACAAGATGTGTCTCAATATTCAGCAGACCAGACACTTGGTCAGGGATAAACCTGTGGTTGGGGTGGTGGTCAATGTCTAAAGCTCACCTGACAGGAGAGAAAATGGGCAGCAGCTGATGGCAGCTATTGGTGTCTATGGCAAACTCTAGTCAGACAACTTAATGTTTGGAGAACTGAGGTAGTTTCCCCAAAACTCACGCTATCACGGTGGATGAATAGAAAAAAAAGTCAGACCAACTCTTGCCTGACTTGGAGAAGGCTTGGAGACGGCAATGTTTGTATTAAGGAATCCACAATAAGAGTGTTTTGGGGATGCCACGCAATGGGAGTATAAGATCTTGGCACAGAGGCTAATATTTAGCTTGGTCAAACATGACAGGAGAGTCATCCTGCACTCTGTAACCTTGATCAAAGCACAACAGAAAGCACAGAGCAAAACCTGGAACTATTCTGGGGAAAACTCGCAATGTGTGATCAGCTAGCAAGGGTGGATCAGATCTGGGAGAAACCAGGGAACTGGTAAGTGACCAGACCATGATTGAACTTCAGATTCCCACCAGGCTTCTCTTACAGCCTTTTATAGCCTGCTAAAACATTCTCATCCCTAAGACTCCCAGCCCAGAAGAAGAAAAGATAACTACAAAGCAGAGTAAAGAAAACTCTGTGTTGGTATTTTAATTCCTGCCCTTTCAGCTGCAAAAGGTGGTCCCTTGAATCCCTGGCAGAAGTAAGCAAGAAATTGCCCATTTTTATGACAGTCCAGATTTTCCTTTGGAGGGAGAAACCTCATTTAGCTGAGCTGTTGCCAAATTGCACCATTTTCCCAAGGATCATTTTACAACATGAAGCTCAGAAGGATTTCCACTGTAGAAATTCATTTGATATTCCATGTGGTACTGCTGCTTGGGCTAAATTGACAAAAATATTTAGCCAGAGGGTAACGCATCCATTTCTGCTCTGTGCCTCCTCCTTATACAAGGCCATTCCAGTCTGGGTTAGTGGTTTCTCTACATTGCTACCTGGCATTTCCTCAAAACGCTTTTTTTTTTTTTTTTCTTATGCAGTTACTGACAGGCACCTGATGAGGGCAGCATGTCCTCCCTCTTTTTCTTTTTTCCACCTCTTTCATTAGAGCCTGCTCTGGTTCCAGACTGAATCAGAAAAAGCTGTGTAGGCACTACAAATGGCACTGTTTTGCTTATACTACTTCAACTAATTTCTGATTGTCTCAGAGCAAGCTGGCGACGTCCCACCTCATGACATACTGCTGCCCTGCTTTGCAGATAGGGAAAAAGTAGGTAAGTAAACCCATGTAAAATGCTCAGGATGCCCTAGGGCTGGCAGTGGAGGAAGGAATAAATCATTGTAGGTGGCCTGCACCCTACTGCCATGCTTCTTCCATGAATTTAGTCATATACCTTTTTGTTCCAGTTGTTTGCTGGAGGGAGAGCTCTGATTTGATGCAAAGGGGACAACATAGGGCAGAAACTCTGTAAATACATGAGGAAGAAGAGGTAACAGTGGAAAATCCCCTCGTCCAGCCTCTAAGGAGGCACAAACAGGTACAAAAACAGGTTGAAAAGCCTCAAGTTACTTTCCTTCCCTTTTTAACAGGAAAGTTTGTGAGCCAAATCCCAGTGAGAAGGGAAGAGAAACGCATCTGTCAGGAAGGGGCAAATAAAAGAGTACAAGAAGACCGAAACCAGAAAATGCTTAATACAGCTCAGTGCAGAGGAAGGGACAGATTTATTGGGAATCTTGCAGGCATAATGAGGAAAGTTAGGAGGACAGGGATGTCTTAAAGCACTGGAGAAGTGGAAATGCACTCACTATCAAGCTAAACAACAGCAAAGGAAGGGGAGGTTGCTGACCCAAGGCAAGACAGGTGCAGAGCAAAGAAAAAATGCCCATTTCTCAGAAGAGACTATAAGAACAGCTTTATCAGCACTGGCAGAGGCCTACATCTTGTTAGGGCCAAGGGAAGATGCCTGGAGGGCAAGGCAGCAAGAGTGTAGTGACACCATCTGACACTGCTCCAGCAACATGTAGCACGGTCACCACAAGTCAGAGGTGACAACTTTAATCTCTATTATCATTTAGATTATTTTACAATATGATCTTTTTTGTTCTGGATGCTGTGTACATCAAAGGCAGCCCCTTTCCAAGAAGTCTCTGTGTTACATACCAAGGGAATAAGTAGGAAATTGTAGACACAGGGGATGGTATCTACAGTACCAGGATGCCCCCCAGTGAGTAGTTTGCTAAATCAAAGTCATTAAACACACCACAAGTCAGAGATGAATTTTAGGTAAGGCTCTTATCACTACTCTCCTAAAACTGGCAAGAGAAAGGAAAATCAACTGCAGAAAGACAGTTTGGAAGGAGTCATTTGTCCATGAGCTCAGCTCAGAAGGGTGCTTGAAACTTGCATGAGACTTGTATGTCCTGGGCTGGTACCTTCAGCACAAGATGAGATCAAAGGAAAATTCCCCTCCCATAGACTGGTGGTAAGTATGTAGAAAAGAACAATATTCAGTGGCAATCTTAAATTAGACACTAATTAATGAGACTTCCAGCACAGATAAGAGTTTTGGGCATAGCTGGTCCAACCTCACAATATAAGCATTCTATAGTGCAGCCCTTTGCAGGAATGGATTCTTATTTGAAATAACTCCATCCCCCTCCTCCGCTTCAGGGGGATTTGCTATGCTTTGCTGTAAGTCTTGATAATTGAAAACATTGCTTGGAAAAAGCTCTGCAAGAACTGACCTCCTCCAGTTTGTGCCAAGGGTGGTTTCTAGGGTCTGTCCTGTCACAAACCGTCAAAAGTAGTTTGGGCCTTTCTTGCTGTGCATTTCCAGACCAGTCACTGGAAACCCAGCCTTCATGTTTGCTAGCAGCAAACAGAGGGCCAAATCAATTCTACTTGGGTCAGGACAAGGGGAAGGGAGCAACACACCAGGTTTGTCTTCTGGAACGAGCAGGAAACTTTCAAACTCCATTGACCAAGCCTGAAAAGGGCAAAGAATAAATTTGGCTTTCACCTTGAAGAGCAGCAGTGTCAGCCTGTGAAAGTCAGCCAGCACTGATGGACCACTCTCATGGCTCACTGGCCAGCCCCAGGCCAACAGATAACAAGTTAAACCCTCACTTGTTACTAAAAGGGCCCACATGAACTTTAAAGCAATGCATGCTATTTCTGGAGCACTTTGCACCTCCGGTGGTAGAAGGTTTGGGCTCTGACAGGAGCTGGAAGGATTTCCTCAGCTGAGGACCAGGGATGCAATCCAGCTCTTTGTGCTAGGCAGCAACAAAACCCAAAGTAGTTTGCTGAAAGGAGCAATAGGGCATGAACTTTCTGTATCTGCTCAAAAGAGGTCCACAGATACAGGCCAACTTAGCTCCTTATACACTGACAGGCGAAAACCCACCCTAAAAGTACACAAAGATTTGCTTAGCCTATCCTGGGAGTTCCATGCAGGGACAGTGCAGATCACTGTGGGTCTGCTTTTGGACAGAGAGCCATTTTCTTCCCATAAAAGCCAAAGCACGGCTGCAATCATACAAAAAACTGCTGTAACATGACCCCAGCCACATACCACTGGAACACCAAAGAGAACAAAGCAGCCCACTATTTTTGCCCAAGTTTATTTCTAGAAATTTGTACAAAAATTGATACTCCCTTATACAATAATCTATCAAATATGACAGATGTCTTTAGAGGCAAGATTACAGGAATATGAAGTACCATCATCTTGCATGGAAGAAAGGCACATTTTGGAGCTCAAAATATACTCAACTGAACTGTTGAAAAGGCAGGTCAGACATGCAAGTAGTGCAATGTTTCAGGTTTACACAAACACGTTGTACTCTGAAGAAATCTCACTACAAGCAGTGTTAACTTCCACGTAAACATTTTATCAACACTTTAAAAAGCCACTCACTTTAGATCCTATGTGTGACAAGGCTACTTCTTTACATTCACTGATGGAATATTTAAAAGCCATCTTTGGGCAGAAGTCACTCCCAGTTTTCCCCAAATGCTTTTGGGATCCAGAACACTTTCACAAATAGTCCCACTGCATTTACCCCCACAGGCAACTTTAAGGGTCTGCAACACCGGGGCCACATGATTGCACCATCCCACCACTCCTAGAACTTGTCCTTGGAGTTTTGTGGCTACGAAGGAGTCCCGTATTTCCAGCTACATGCCTCTGTGCAAGCAGCACCTGGGACAGACCTGCTTCTAAACTGACATTCAAAATACAAGTGGTGAAGTTACAGCCACCAGAGCATCCACCACACTACGGATTGAGGTCCACCAGACTCATAACCTTTGGTTTCCTGCACCATCCACAGTAGGTGCCACACCAAGGGGTTTGGCAGCCTGCTTGTGCTTTCAGAAGGGGCTTTTCCAAAGCAGAAATGCCCCTGTTCTACGCAAGCATGTCTCAACACAGCTTTTGTGCAACACGCCTGTAATACTGCCGTCCTGGTCAAGTCAACCTGCTGCTTTTTTGACTGAAAACCAGATGGATTCTACTCTCCCAGAATATCTTGTGCTAGTGGGTACAGTAGCTGTAGGAATGCTACTCATCCATCGCTGGCAACCCAACAGCATTATAGATCAGATTACAAAGGCAACCATTTCCCCATCCAAATCCTCAAAGCAATGGGGAGGTGTGCTTTTTTGGATAGAAAGACATTTGTAACAGGATTTATCCAAAATAAAGCCTTTTTTTATTTTTGAAAGTGGTCTAGCAATGTTTTAAACACTTTCTTTGAGACATACACCCACACATGCTTTCAAGTACACGATGACAACTTGGACTCCTGGAGAAGATGTGTTGATTCTGAGAAGGAGATGCCGCCAAGCCAGTCCCTTCAGTTGACTTCCAAGACCTCAGTCTCTGGCAGGCCAAATTTGCTCTTGTATTTGTCAAAGAGTTTGATCAGGGAGTCCACATAGATGCTGTGGTAGAAGTCCACTTCCTTCTGGGATGGATTATCGATTTTGGGGACGGTGATGGGCTCCCCAACTGATAAAAAGAGGGAAAGATCCACATGTTAGGTTGAATGCTCCTATACAGCCTGGAGATTTGTCCTCTATGTTCACAGCTATGCTGGTTCAGCACGTCCACCCTGGCATAGCACAGCTTGCCATTATAGCAGAGGTTTGCCCGATTCCTCCCAGCTTTGCTAGGTTCTGAAGCCCCACCACCAGGACCCTCATCCCATCTGCAGCAATACCCAGATCCATTTTAGCTATACAAATGCCAGCAGTGCAGGCCCTCTACTATGCAAGGTGGTTGGGAAGTCCCACTTGCTTCTGTTTACAGCAGTGATAAATCCCTCCTCCATTAACAGGAACCAAGACCAAAAGCTGTAGTTCTTGTGTATTCCCCTATACATGTTGCAAAAGCAGTGCTTTTTTCCCCTCCCTCAAAGCCTTGCTGCTTTGGGTTGAAAAAACTTAAGTGCAAATTTTAGGGTTTACTTTAAGATTCAGCTATTGGACAGCATCACATTGCCAGTCCTGGGGGGACAGGGAGGCAGGCAGGCTGCTTTTGATTTCAGCTATCCAAGACCAGAAAAGGTAGCAGCTACAGCATTTTGTCCGTAAACCTCAGTTGCAAAACTGGCTGTCAGTAGAGCATGAGGAGAGGCTTGTAGCACATGGAAACTATTCTAGCTTCTTCTCAGCTGTGCTGGAAGGTTTTATATAGAAGGGAAAAGAGTTTTATAGTCAAGACTCCAAGACCAACCTAGAGTAGGGGTATGGCATAGGCTCAAGTATGCTACTACCTAAGAAGCACACAGCATGTTTATACCAAGACCTTACCAACAGTAGTGATGGGCTTGGAGTAAGGTAACAACCCCCAGGTGTTGGAGGAGAAGAGGCCACGGCCATGAAAGATACATGGAGCAAAGCCAATGTGCTTCTGAAACTTCTTCTGGACCCATCTTCCCCAGGAACCCTCCTCAAAGATCACCTGCTTGTACACTTCATTCTCCCCAAAGGAGTAGACAGGAACTAAGTCCGCACTAGAAAGATGGAGAGATGTTAGGACCCCACACCCCGGTCTGCAGTCAATACTACAGCACCACACCCACTGCTGTGTACTCTTTCAGGCTGCCCATTTGCAGATTTTACTGGCCA
This sequence comes from Tyto alba, assembly GCF_018691265.1. Taxonomy (NCBI): domain Eukaryota; kingdom Metazoa; phylum Chordata; class Aves; order Strigiformes; family Tytonidae; genus Tyto; species Tyto alba. Next base: position 3,188,129 of record NW_024881282.1, on the reverse strand, counting down.
GAGCTGTGTTTGCAGCACAAGGCACTGACATCAGTCAACCAAGCTTGACATGATGTAGCAGATACTTTCAGGGCACGCAAGAGAATTGTACTGGCAATGGGCCCATGAAACACCACCCAGTCAAGCTTTGAATGCGTTTCCATATATTCTCATCTCTGATTTTTTTTTTTTTTTTTGATGGACATCCCATTTCAGACACATGGGATCCCTGGAGATCACAAGGGCTGCAGAGGTGATGCCCCATGCGCATGACTGCCACCTGCCTCTCCTTGCCCTGGAAGTCCCCTGCTATCCTGGGCATCTTCTTATCTCATCCCCTGCTCAGGGGCAGAAGCCAGGCTCACGTGTCTGATGCTCTGGGCATACAACGACACAGCACAGCAAGACTGCAGGAAGGAGAATCCACCCAAGAAATCAGCTGCTTCAGGGGATGTGCATGCCTTTCATCTGTTAGCAGCACTGCTCTGACATCGCGGTTGCCTCTTACCCATGTCGGAGAGCCAGTTTCACAAATCCTTTCCTGTTCCTCAGCGTCACAGAGTTCTTCCCTGGGATGCAGTTCAGGGACTCTGCTGCCCCTCCGACCACGATGATGATGGCATTGCCGCTGCCGTTCTTGGACAAGATGTAGTCTATGCTGTCACGGTTCACAGGACATATTCCTGCATATCCAGAAAACAGACATAAAGCTCAAGCTGCAAAGTTCAGATGATCCTGAAAACAGCCATACTTGTAGCAAAGTTTGTGCCTTGATTGCAACTTGAGTTGTCCAGCTTCCCCGTGGTCACAGAAGGTTGGATGTATTATTAGACAATCTGTTTCTCGACTAAACAATCAGTTAGACCTGGACAACCCTAGACTTCATCACAGACAAACTCCAACACTAGCTCCAAAAGCTGCCCTTAACACAAAAGACATCAGCATGGAATTTCTTCTGTGCTTAGTGATGCCAAAGGCAATTGTTTAAGACGTCCTCCCTCCAAGTGAAGATTGTAGTAAAAACTGGTTTATCCTTAGGGGGAAGCAAAGTAGTTCTATTATTTTGATGGATAGGAGTCTGAATTTGACCAGTTCCCCAGCAAAATCAAGTAGTGGAATAGGTTGTTAGTGAAATGAAAAGAATAAAATGGACGAGCCTTTCCAAGACAGATCTATTATGAGTTAATTTTTTAAAATATTTTTCTGAAATAACATCAAGCTCTTGCATGGCAAGAGAGCAATCCTTTGCTGTCCTGGGAAGGAAGAGAGGTATGGGACACAGTACTCAGGTAAATCTGTACTCCAAGACAAGTGTCTGGGAAGGTCTTTTATTCTACAGTTGTTGTCAGAGATTGCTCATGCCTCACTTTTTTTTTTGCCTAGGATAAGCCAAGAACTGACATGCCATCTTTTACATTCCCATCCACACAAAATGTCTGAGTACTTAAGGTCATTGCAGTAGGAAGGGCAGTATTACACACAGTTTAATTTTAGAAGCTGATTCTGCACATCTAGTAGTCATCGCGTGAACCAAGAGCTAAATGATGAATTAGTCTCATGGAATTATATGGGACAAGTTTGCAAGCCTTCATGTGTATCTGGGCATCAAGGTCACCACCTAATCCCAGCTCCAGGCCACAGGGGAACAGACCTCACTTAAGGTAGATCAGCTGGATTCGAAGATGAAAAATTTATTTCTTTCAGCATGGCTACATCTCCCTGACCATGTTGCCTTTCAAACACTCAGGCTATGCTTGCTGTTCCACAGGACAGACAGAAGGCTTTGTACTTCCCCCATTCTGCACACCAAGACTACACAGCCCTGGCTAAGAGGGCAGCACAGGTTTATGTTGAGCCATTTGACACTTGTGAGCCGGAGATTACTACTGCTTACAGCACTGACCACTGAAATCCTTCCTCCAGCAAAATGCAGTGAGGCATGCAGACAAGTAGCAATTGCTGAATTGTACTCTTTAGAACATTTACACAGTACATAGGATTTTCTGGCCATCTCCTCATGCCTGAGGAGATCCCTGCTGTAGCTCTAATCTCTAGTAGACCATAAAACATTGTAATATGCAACAGTTGGTTATAAACCAACAAAGTACATGCATTGGTATAGTAATATTTGTTAGGATTTCACTTGAAGTGGTTCATCCACAAAACAAAGGATCAAGGGAACTATCAGCACTTCCTAAGCAATGTTAAAGCCTTCGTAGTGACACCCTTAAATTCCCATATAGGAAAGAAAAGAGAAATTATGGCTTTCAGAGTTAACTTTGTCCAGTAGATCACACCTATAGTCTTGCTTAAATCCTAAATAGAGAAGAAGCAGAATTTCTCACCAATTTAACTGCAGTGCTTGGGGATAACCAAGCCAGTCCTGTCAGCAGTGATGCTGCTAATGTCTACTCCCATCTTCCTTCCAGAAAGAGGGAAGCAGCTCTGGCTGGACACAAAATTTGTCTGCCACTCGTCTTGAGCAGATTGAGCTTCTTTTTAAATATAGAAAGGCTAATGCTGTGTGGAAACTTAAGCAATAAATGAACTAAGTTTATGGACACAATAAACTGGAAAGCAGATCCCAACTTCTTGTGCAGTGCTGTCCTGTGGAATTCTCAGATTATGGGAATTATGAACTCACACAGCAACTTCCATCCAATTCAGGAAGATAGAAGCCAGCTTGAGATACTGCCCTTCCTAGGCAGGGACAAACACCTTTTCTGCACCCAGTCCAGTTAGTTTTCTTCTCCTTCACCAAATTAAGAGAGTAATCTTGGAAACAAATCTAGCAAGTCTGAGCTAAGTATGGTTACTCCTATCTTCTCACTAGCCATAAGTCAAGTTCAGCCAAAATACTATATATATATAGTATTTATATATACCTGTTACAGTAATTTATTGGTGAATCTGCTCCAGGAACAGCAAACAGGGTACTGGACTATGCAGTTTGTGGTCTTTAAGCATTACTTCTTCATATCTACCCAGCTGATGAGCGTCCTCACTCTGAAAAGGAAGCTCAGGCCATGCAGGAACGTGGTTTCTTGAGGCTGTCACCACCGATTCCTCTACCTAGTCATAACCTACAAGCCCTCCATCATGAAAATACTGGAATCCATCAGAACAGGCCTATTAATGTCATTCAGCAAACTTGTAGCACTGCCTCATCACTGCGAACCATCTGTAGGAATATGTTCAGGGAAGGGGCTCTTCTGAATAGCTGAAAAGCTGAAATCATGGAATACCCTTTTTATGCTTGGCAGGCACCTAAAAATGTAGTTGGGTGAAAAGGGCATCTGTCACCACCACAAAACCTAGACACATGACAGCTCATGGGGTAGCGAGCCCAGGAGTAGAGCTAGCCATGGTAGTCACATCTCAAAGGCTAATGAATACTTTATATTTTCAGTCAGTGCAACTTCTTCATCTACCAGTACCTCCTAACGGTAACTAGGACAACTTGCTTCTATATCTCCACCTTCCATACCAACTGCAGATGTGAAATATCTTCACTATGCCTTTAGACAAGAGTATCCTTGAGTTAAGGATGACTGCGGAGGAACAACAGTCCCCACAGTCCAAGGTAATCACTTTTATTCACAGCTTCCTCTTGACAACTATGCAAAAGCAATGTTTGTGTGACACTATCAGGGAGAAGTGGTTACATGAGCTTCTGCCACAGCTTTTCACTTGAAAGAGGGGAAGGCAGCTTGAAGAAAAGGGCATGAGTAGAAGGAGCACAGTGCTCTTGCACTTACCACCAGACATTAAGTAGTCCCTCAAAATGGGCATCCTGAAGTTCCCAGCCAGAGTAGCAAGGTATGGTCGGATCCCAGGGAATTTCTGACTGACACCTGTGGCCTCTGTGCTGAAGTTGCAAAAGGCACCCAAGCCCATGATGCCATGTGGATGGTACCCAAAAATGTAATTCCTCGTGGTCAGCAGATTGTGGGTTTTAACCAGCTAGGAAAGAAAAGAATGATGTCACATGAAAACAGATATTTTCAGGTAATATGAAAAAAAAAAAAAAAAAAAAAATCGAGAAAAAAAAAGTCAAAGTCCCCAGCTTTTATCTCTCTTCCTACCAGGAAGAACAGCCTAAGAGCTGAGGTATGGGCTATACTGGATTTCAGAGGCTGTGGTAAGAGCAGCAACTCAGACTTCAGTTCTCCAAGCAGAGGGAACAGAATAAACAGGCTGATCTTAAAAGCAAGAAGACTGCCAGACAAGCAGGAATCGGGGTTGGGCTGCAGTAGCCTGTGCCCTTTTCTCTACTCCTCCCAAAGGTATTCTTGCAAGCCTCTTGCCCAAACCAACCAAGTTCTTCATGGCCCTATAGCCACAGCTATGCCTCCTTCCAGGCCCCCCTCTCAGCACATTAGTGGCTCACATCCCAGTATGAGAGGGGAAGGAAGACAGAAGGGGGGGGGGGGAAAAAAAAAAAAAAAAAAAAAAAAAAAAAAATCAATGTCCATAACAGAAGCAAGTATGCTTAAAAACTGAAAAAAGACCCAAACACTTAATATGCCTGCTGGCCACCATCCAAGAGGGAAAATGTGCAGAAGGGTGGCTTACCACTGGAAACTATCCCTCCTTTCAAGAGGTTTTGCTCTGGCCTACATGCCAAAGGACCAACAAGACACTTCACGCCAACCACAGCAGCACTCCAATTCCTGCAGGACATGCTCAAGGACCAGGGATCATATTGTTTTGGAGTTGTGCAATATTCCTAACCATTTACTCATATTTGCCCAGCATGGACACTCCAAACCTGCCATAGCCATGCACAGCACAATCCATGCCCTGGTATGGATTTTTTTTGATGCTGTGAGTAGGACACAAGCGGTCTGAATAAACATACAACAGGACTGCTGCAACACCCTACAGAAGTAGGGATAAAATTTAATTTTTAAGGCCGCAATGGTGCCAGTTTTTGCTGACAGCAACACCCCAGCAGCTCTCAGGTTGAGGCAGGACCTATAAACCCCAGCTGCACCTTCATCACAAGGTGCTAAACAACTGCACCCCATTCCTTAAATTGTATATGCAAAGGTCACTCTGTCAGCTCCTGTAGGAAAAAAAGTGCAGGTTTCCAAGACGTCACATCAGCATTACATACCCTGCTGTCTTGGCCAAGAAGTGCTTTGGCAGTAAGCGAGCAAGTCTGGTTTGTTGAATCATGCTACAGGGAGCTGAAGTGCCATTGCGACACACTGAAGCAGCGTGCCCAGAAATTTGATTCCCTCCTCCCTGCGTTCCCACCACTGTCCCTAGATAAGGCTACAACACTTGTGTTATTTAAGACAGTAGCTGCAATATAGGCATGACACAGCAGCGGGTTAAGCAAGCTGACTACCCTTCTCCATGCTTTCCTCCAGATTTGAGGTCACTTAAGGCTCCAGGAAGCGTGTGCAGATGCTTGTGGCTGTAGCAGCCCTGCAGAACCCCATGGCCTGTGTCATGCCAAGTCATCCTTTCTCCCCTTTCCCTTCTTGCCCAATTAGTAGATGACTTTGCTGTCACTCCCCAGGCTCAGAGGGCTGTCCCTTGACCAGTGAGGACAAACAGGGCTCCCAGACTACAGACTGGAGACCACTCTCCAGGAAAGACTGAAGGGGGGGAAAAAAAGAAATAAGGTAAGCGACCCCTCCATCCGTCAGCTCTTGCTCAGTTGTAGGAGAGACTGAAGGCCTGGTGGCTAGACACACATATCTCGGTTGGACCTTTGGTGGACTTCCCCCCCCTTAGAGCTCTTCTCAGAGCAGGGTGGTGGTTTCCAGGCTCCAAGCCACATCCTTTACCTGCACTATGCACAGACACTTTAAAAAGTAAACTGTCTGAAACAGAGGATCTGTCCTTGTCGCTCTGGAGCATGAGGCATCGGTGAGCCGAGCTTGGCAAAGCCACGCATCTGCTCTCAGAGAGAGGACACGCTGTTCTGCCACTGCCAGCCGTGGCAAGCACCCTGCTTCAGCCCCTCCAACCACGTGCAAAGACACCCAGCTCCCAGTGGAGCCCATTGCTTCTATACCTTGTAGGGGCCCCAGCCAAGCTGCAGCTTTATCACTCTGTTTGCTTTCCAAAGCCTCCTGTGATGGAGGCAAAGGGCTGGTGCTACCCACCACGCTCACCCACACCACTTGCTGATGCAGTGCAGGAGCAAGGCGAGGGGTATGCAAGGAACCAACCCACCTGCACACCCACAGCAAGGCAGGAGGGGAATATCTGAGCCGCACTGGAGTCTCAGTGAGAATCAAATGCTCACAACAGGGATTTACAGGTCAGAGTCAGCCTGGCATTCATATAAATGTGCTTTTCCCCAGTTTGTCCCTTGCAGTCTGTCACTGTACTCCATAGATTGTCCCCCAACAGATAGGTGCACAGAAGGTGAACATGTCTTCCTCCACCCCAGTCAAGCCAGGGCAAGCAAAGACTGCTGGGCATAAGACAGGTTTGTGCCTTTGTCTGCAAGTGGTGCAGGTCTTAGACCTGCCATTGCATAAACTCAGCCCAGGATCTGACCTTCCAACAAAGACAGAGCCTTCATACCTCCCTAAATTTAATCTAGAAGGCATCATTTCTGAAGTGCCGTGCTCACTTATTTCTAGTCTCAAGCAAGACTGAAGCTTTCCTTAAGAGGCTGATCACTCACTACTGGTTTTCTTCCACCTTTCTACTTGACAAGCAAACACTGAGCTGCTGGGCTGCCTTACCAGGTTGGCCTAAGGAATTGGTGTAGCTGTCACTTGACAACACCTTTGCAACTCTGTTCTGAACCTCCAGCAGGTTTTCCTTCTGCCCTCAAGGTCTTCTCCAGTCCCACAGAGTCCTCAGCTCCTTAAAGCCTCAGTGCTCCCATGGTGAGACAGAGGAAGCATGTCCTTCTGCATCCCAGTCAGATGGTTACAGTGCTGGGACAGAAGCTGGACCTTCACCCCACTGCACTAACATGCCTGCTCCCAGCTGCTCTTTGAGACCAAACCTGTTTCAGTGGGAGCAAAGGTCCATCCATTTGTTCTAGGAATAACAAATTTCTTTAAACAGATCTAAGTCTGCCTACAGAAGCAATAAAACAGTGCAATTATGGTAAAAAAAAAAAGAAAAACCAACAAAAAACTAGTGCTAATATTTGTGTGCCAGATATGCCCACAGAACAGTATTGCCAATTTTATTTGTAGGAAAAGGATGAGCAAGTGCCACATTCAAGTGTGGAGAAAGGGGACTGCAGAGACACTGCTGCTCAGCACCAGGAGCCAAAGAACAGGATGAAAATGAGTGGTCTAGGTGGGTGCTAAGCCTACCTGTAAGCTGAGCAACACAGTGACGACAGAAGCATGCATAAAGCATAAAATTAAATGCTCACTACTGCTGCAGGGTGAGCTCTAAGCTTTCAGAACAACCAAACAATTGCATTTAGCTTCATCACCCCCAGCAGCACTATGGAAGAAATTATCTTACCTTCCCAGCAGTGCAGGCCAGGACTTGACGACTCCTCCAGCCTCTCAATATTATTACTATACTACATCACACACAGGAAGCAAAAGCCTCCGTCTCCATTCTAAGTCATCTACAACAAAGGAGAATCTTTGCCAGGAAGCCAGTCAAGCCAGAGTGCAAGACAAACACTGCAGAAAAAGTCAGTGTCTTGCAACAGTCCCTGCTCTGGCATGCTGCCGACTCTCCCATCTCAGTAAGAGACTGAGAAAGTCTCACTGCACACATCTGAAATGCTCACTGCTTGATAAAGGTGAGCCAAAGGTCTGCACTCCTTGCTATCTGAAGTGTCATTGCCTATGGCGATAAGCAGGGGCTGTGCCCACATGCTCAGGTGATGGCTTCTTTACCTAAAGATGACCTTTAGATTGCTGGCACTCCCCACACATCCTCGGATCATTAGGATGTGCTCGGGAGGCTGCTGGGACCTTGCCTGCCTCTGTAGCTGTGGGGGTGAGTCCAGCCAGGCACAGCACCATGCTCACATCTGCAAGAGCTTGGGCTTTACCTGGCACTTCAGCACCAGGATTTAGCTCACTGGCAGCTTCCTCAGCTTAAAGCACTGCTTAGCTTAAAGCACTATTTGCAAGGCCAGTCACTAAGCAGCAGACAAACTTAAGCTTCTAGTGCCCTAAAATAGCTTATTACTGTCAGAGCAGCTGCATGAAGCCCCAGTGAATGTGGAAAACCTCTACTCATGCTGAGGAACTGAGCCAGATCCAAGCTGGTTCTCAAATCCACCAGGTATTACAAAACATGACCTGGTATCTCCAGATACAAGTACAATAGTCCTACTGATGTTTCAGGATGGGAGGCACTGCTGACTCGGGTGCGAACAGAGCATAATCATCATCAAAAATGTCAGAGCCAAGCCTGCTTCTCATGCAGCTACTCTGATAAAGCCAGCCTGATGCCAGCAGGTAGAGCTGTGGAAGAACACAGCAGATGTAGCCACAAGTTCTAACATACAGCTTTGTCAGAGGTCGATGCTGGTGGTGTTTCAGTCTGGCCAGATCCAGCCTGCATCCTCAAGACTGAGCTCACACCAGCTTGGTACCAGGAAACCTTGGCCTTCAGGTCTGCAGCCACTGAGGAGCTCGCAAAAGCTGAGTGTAGCATTACGAGTGCCACTGGCAAGATTGTCACTGGTGTGATCTGCCCTCATGGTGCTTCTGGCACAGGATGGGGTACAGATGACTACCCCAAACCACCACGAGCCAGGGAGGCAAACCAAGCTCTGCTAAGCCTTTACATCAGACAGCCAGGATCCAGTCAAGAGGAATTTTGCAGACAGAAGATTTGAGGATGTAACCATCACTATACCAGTCTCTCTCTTGACTGAAGATGGGTAAGTAGTTTATCCAAGGAGTTCCCATGATTTTAGCAAGTTCAAGCCCAAACCATTCTGGTGACTGTTACCACTCCTTACAAGATACTATGTTCATGACCACAACTGCAGACAACCAACTCTAGCACCTCGCATCCTCATGGTTTTAACCACCATGCAGCCGTATGTTCCCCCACAGCAGGCACAGGAGTTACCCCACAGATGTCAGCCTTCCTGTGCTGCGTTTGCATACCATTTACCTGCAGGCTCTGCAAACCTTGCACAACTGTACCCCTTTAGTGACAAAGGAATTACAGCCATAAGGGCTTCTCGCAAATGGACTGTGTGAACTAGCAAGTATTTACCTAAAACAGCAGAAGTTTTCAGTTTATCTACCCAATCTCATCTCTAAACTGGCTTGATCAACCCAACTGTTTGGCAAACTTCTAATGTCTACAGTGGATCTGACCTGCATGGCTGGTACAGAGTGTGTTTCCATGAAGACACGGGCTAAATACACCATCGAAGGAGTGGTGAAACAAGGGCACCAGCCCATTACTGGTGACCTACTTGAACCAAATCCCGAGGAGAACCTAGCCCATTTTAGCCTTCAGCATTATCAAGGAGGCAGGGTTTAGTGCAGTACTGAGGACTTGGTGCTAGAGGACAACCCATTTGAGACCCTTCAGCACCAGAGCATGCTCTATTCCCCGTTAGCTCTGATACCCGGGTTGATCAGCCACTTGCAGCCTGTGCAGCTGTAGTGTATTTGTCCATGTACACCCGTATTTGCCAAGAACAACCTGTTAATAGCAGCAGGAATGTTCACCAGCAGCATGGTCAGGCACCCTGAGAGTTCAAGGGACTTTGCAAAGGAGGAATCCAGTCTACACCACTTTGGCTTCCTACTGGAATTGGTTTTCCTACTGCCTTCTGAGGATGGAATACCTTGGGGCAGTGGTTCATCAAAAGCCACAGCAAGGTCCCTCAATTTTGCTCAGGCTGAATAAAACTTGCCACCAGCCTTACGTAACAGTCCTTTCAGCTGTGTGTCCTTCCAAAGAGGATTGAGTTCCCTCCTAGCTGAATTTGGCCCCTGCTCCCTTCCAAGTCCTTCAGATAATTCTGTCGTCCCCAGAGCAGACTGACAGCCCTGTCCTCTGTCTGTAACACGTCTGAATTAGCAGGGAAAATACAAGCAGACTGTGAGCAAGTTACAAGCTGGAAAAGTAGAGCTACTCCCACTGCTGGAAGCCACCCTTCCCCAAAGCAGCTAGACTTCAGAGCTGATTTCACTGCTCCCTGTGAAGTGGCAGGAGTTTTGGTGCACAGGGTTCCCAGCTATTCTTACCCAATACACTGCTGCCCTAGGCTGTAACTGGAAAACAGAGCAAAACTGAGCTAGATTTACAAGACAGAAACAGAGGGAGGGCTAGGCACAACACAGGACTGCTGCAGCACAGAAGAGAAGTTGAAGAGATGAGCAGGGAGCCTTGCTGCTCGAGGGCAGATTGCCTCAGGAAGTCTGGTGATAAGACCAGAAGAAACAGCAGCTTCTACAAATCATGATACCACCACTGGTGATGCATTTCAAATTTTATAACCACAGCTGCTCCAAGCAGTAGTATGGCAATAGTAAGCCAGACATGTCCTGCTTACAGTTCAGTGTCATGGACAAACTAGTGTAGCTACATCAACATCTCCATGGGTGTTTATTACAAGTCAGTCTAAAACAGTTAAATCCCAATGCATAGAGTTAAACTGTTACTTACTCTTATTGGAAAATAATCCCTGAAGTACCTCCATATTGTCCAGTTTCTCACCCATTGGGATCTTCTTCCACCTAAAGAGGAAAAAAAAAAAATGTTTAAGCTCTTTCCACATGGGTGCTGACCAAGAAGCCTAGAGGACTCCAGATTGTTGATTTCTCTAGTGATACAGCAAACTATTTCATTCATTTAAGTAGAACACTTCCATCTTTCATTAAAATCAGGTGAAACCATCCATACTTAGGACTTCAGAGTGCTTCAAGCTAAAAAAAGGCCTGACTACACAAAAGGCCTGACTATACAATCAGAGTAGGATCTGACTTGATAATCTGTTGTAGCTGGGCAGTGGACAATTCCAGCTAGGAACAACATGATGTTAACCTCAGATTCGTCATTTGGGAAAGACCAAAATCCTGGATTTCAGTGGTCTTGAAGCAGTGGAGAATTGTGCTAATCTGGCTATGAAAGGAGCTGCCAAAGCTTGTTGCCATTGCTGTAGTGGGTTCTTAGAGCTGGTTTCTACAGGGCGTTCTCTGAAATAAAGTTTTCTGCTTTATTTGCAGCAACACTGGCTCCATAGGCAAGACGCATCTTAATAGTCATGCCACAATCTGAACCTTGCAAAAGCTTGAGAGGACACCAGGATCTTGAGTTTTTATGTGGATCTTTCTGATCTACAGGAAGAAGCTTAGCTTTATATATATGTTGCTGAAAGCAAGCAATGGCATGATATTAGTGAATGTTATCTTGTATTACCCTCGGTATCAATAAGACCTGCAGTCACTGCTTATGCTGAGTGCTGACATTTGTATGCTTCACTGAATAATGCTTTCGGTCAGTGATTCAGCCAAGTCCCACTAAGCAGGGAAGTCACCCCATTATAAGGAAGTGTTTCTTTGTCCAAATATGAGGATAGGGACACTTAAACAGCAAGGATCTATTCTGCAATATTTACCTTTCTTTGGTGTATTCCAGTCAAATACCAGCCAGGCTAAATATAGAGCAGCAATTGCCCAGCAATCTGTGCACAGTATGTACATGAGGATTAAAGTGCAGGCAACACCTGGATAGGTCCAAGGAAGAGAAGAAAACAAGGTTGTATCAGGTTTTAGTCTGCATTTACACTTGCATTAAGAGCCCCTTGCCTTTTGACCCTTCTATACTGAAGCCTTAGTCTCAATCTGATGTCATTAATCCTCAATCAAATCGGATTTAGCTAAAAACCCCTTATGTAGGGCTGAGAGAGCCTACTCTAAAGCTACCTGAAGTACCTCAACCTCCCCTTCATGGTTTCTCCAGGTCTCTCTTCTATAATATCTCCAGGTAGGGCAGCTGCTTCACCAGGCAAGAGCAAGACTTCACAAGCATCAAGATTTTTGTGGTCCACACAGAGGAGGTTACTTCCACACATCACACCAGCTCTACACCAGCCACCCCACCAAGGTGCCAGAGATCCCACCCACAAACGATGTTGCCATTTTAACACAAACTAAATTGAGAAGGAACGGCAAGACTGGCTTGACTGACTGCAATCAGCATCTTTCTCCAGTTTAATCATCGACAATACTATGGAACAGAACAACCTGAGGCTTCACATAACAGAAGCACTCAGAGACAAATAGTCTTTACTGTTTTACTGGTCTAACACAAACACTCCTTGCCCATCTCTGGTACCTCCTGGAAGGAGACCAAGACAGGGGGAAGGCACTCCTGTTAATCAGTTGCATCAGTTATCAGTTGTTTCTAAGATATTTCTTCTCTGTGGACATTCCCATGAGTGAGTTGGGTAAGATATTTCCAATTGTTCCAGTCTTATTTGTATGCTACAGAGTTGAGCTAAACATCAGTAGGTCCTTCCATAGCTCCTATGTTTCTCTAGAACCAGGTAAAGTCATTTATTGCCAAAATATCAAAGCATGAAAGTGTGCTTTACAATATCCACACACCCCAGGAACCATCCTGCTGCAGTACACATACAATAACTAATGCTTATGTGAAAGTTGACATTTTTGCATTAATCTCAATTCTGGAAGAATTTTAAAAAAGCTTTGCTTTAAGCAAAAAGATGTTACTTACCCATGATAAGGAAAGTGAGAACCCATTGCAGCACAGAGATGATCTGGAGTTGTTTCTCTACTTTGGATTTAGACAGCCAAAACAAATCCTGCAGAGCAGAAAGAATGCTCGATCCTGTGCCTAAGGAAAAAAAAAAAAAAATAAAGTTCAATTTGCACACTGAGAAAAGATAACAATATTTTCCTTTCAAACAGGAGGTTTAAAATCAGTGTTCATGCAGTTTGCTTTTAGAGCAAGGTTTGTCAAAGGCTAACATTTCCCATGGAGTTTAAAGCATCCTGGAAGGGGAAGGTTTGCCATCTGCAAACGTCTAGCTGTTTTGGGGATACTGGAGGGGATTAGTGAGTAACATTCATTCCCACCTAAGCAAGCCTCCATTCACTTGACCACAAAAGCACAGAGGACATTAACCCACAGTCCTAACACATGTCCCTGCTTCAAACTGGCAGTTCCTGGAAGTGGTGTTTGATAACACGGAAACCCGTGAGTTCACCATCAGACAAAGATCAGCTGCCCCAAGCCACAGGCAAGCACACAGCAGGCTGCGGTCTGAACTCTTGCTCATCCACCTTCCACCAGGTCTGTTGCACAACTCCTACCTGCATGTTCAAGGAAAGCTCTGCACTCCAGCCTTACACAGCACAGCTCGAAGGCTGGTTGAGCAACACCTCAACCCATAACCCCAGGGATCCACAGCTCCAAGGGTAAGAAAACTATCACAGTGTTTCTAAAGCAGTAAAAGAGGAAGGAAGGGGTTGAAAGCCACTCTTAGAAACTTATGCTATTTGAGTGGGGAGAGACTCAAATAAAATACTTAAGTAAAAGACTTGGCTTCTATATGAGGAACCACTTACTGCAGCATTTGCTGATATGCTCAACACCCTCAAGAAAGAAGCACTTGCAAGCATGTTTTCCTTCTCCATTATTTTATTTCACCATAATAACTGGCTAAAATGCAAATCAAGCTGCTGGCCTATGAACAAGCCAGGAGGTGTTTACGTATTTCCTTTTCTGTTTAAAAATCAGCCTGTTATTAGAAGGGATGTGATGCTGCTAAGTAGCTATTATACTGAATGGGTTCAGTCCTCACTGTTGCTGGCAAGACATGACACTGCTAGTGGTGACACCACAGCAAGTGCTCACACTCAGTCAGATGAAAGTCTGATGGAGAAAAGGTTCTTCTCTAGAAAGAGAGAAGGTACTGTAGCTTTGGCAGTTTCTACAAAGTAGTTTTCAGTTATGAATCCTTTAAATATGTGAAGCACCACTGCAGCCTTTGCTAACTGTTGCCCTTGCTGATAGTCTAGGCAATAGGATTAATGCACAGTAGCTGCACCTGCAGAACTACTACTGTATTAGTTTTGCAGCTTCTTCACTGACCCTTTTAAATGCCATTTAATGTTAAGCCTGCACATGGTCCCTACACTGACAGCTACATGGCTTCTTGAGCATTTTCTGGTAGCAATGAACATCAACAGGGAGCCACACCAGGCCCTTGCAGACTAAATCTAGCGCCAGTCTACCCAGCTCAGACCCTTGGCTCTGCTTAGTCTACATTGAACGAGCAATCCTAGCAATGGGTTAGGCATTAACTACCCCAGGCAGACCAAGTTTTGGTCTAGGATGGGTCACATCACTGCAACTGTCAGTAAACTGAAACCTACAGCACTAATCCAGTCTGAAGGATCAGCTAGAGTTGCAGGCAGTTCTTTACAAGATAACATAGTACAGTATTAAGTGTGAATTCAGCAAGTAAGTGTATCTCCCCTTTGAGATGAGACAGGAGAATGAGTTAAACTGTCACCATGCATTGATTTGCAACACTAGAGTACCTAAGCAGGAAAACTCAGAAATTCCCTGCTGCAGCTCTTCACATTTGGCAGCAAATCCCCAAGTCTGGGGCAAGCAATAAACTCCACCCTTTTTTTTTATAAAAGCCAGAGTCACTTGTCCAGGGGTAAGAAATCTGTCATTCCTGCCAAGGGGTTACAGCCTAGAGGCAGCCTCTACTGCACCTCTAGGAACCTGCTGTCCCCAAAACCTGGTTTACAATATCGCACAGACAGATCTCAATGTGGTCCAAGTACAACTAGTTACTAATTTAAAGGAAGCTTTCAGCAATGGTGGTATCACTGGCCATATTGATGTCCTCAAAATAAGCCAGAAGTCTTAGAGAGGACTTGTGATCCCTAATAAAAGCCCAACCCCATGTAATTTATCCTTCCAGCACCTGCACTTACACTACCAAAGCATCTTTGGATTGATGAATCCAACACTCCAGCCTTGGATCGGCTAAATCCCTATCCTCTTCCCCTGAAGAGAACAACTGTTTATCCCTCCAGATGAGAATTTGTACTTCAGCATTTTCTAGATGCTTTAACAAATTGTAGGCATTGCTAGCCCTGCAAATAGACCAGTATTGGGTAGCATAAGTCAGCCTGTCAGCTCACTTCCCAAACCACATTAAGCTTTTTGTGGCAACGTTCAACTCTCGCAGACAGAGGGAAAGCACAGGTTTGGCAGACAGCTGAGCACCTGCCCTTGGACAAGTGGTGTCCCGGGTCAGTTATTTGCTGAAAGCAAAAACATCCTTCAGAGATCAAGACTTCCAACACCAGAAAAGCCAGTAGTTACCATGGGCTGAATAATATTAACATTTAATTCCTGGTTAAGGACATCCAAGGAGTCCAGTGGCAATGGAAAGGACTGTAGGAAAAGGCAGAGGTATCACCTGGCAAGTGCATCTGCCTGTGCACAGTCTACCTCTGCACCAACAACCTGCACGCTCCAGATGGACCCAGTGCATCAACTTCAGGCTGGGCAATTACAGATTTTAGTGCCGAGACAGCCATTTCCAGCCAGTCCTGAGCTTTCTGTTCATCATGTCAGACTTAACACCTTATGTACTCAACCCTCCATGCAAGCCTTGCTTCCTTTCTCCTTCAGCTGTAGTAGCCACAGGACATTTTGGGGAAGATCCTCCATGCTCTGGAGAACCAGGCTGGTTACTGGGGACAAAGCAGAAGGGCTTTGACAATTCCACAGAAATGTGTTTTTTGGGGACTCAGCCACAGCAGCATAATGCGACACTGATACTTAGGCTCAATTCTTTAAAGAAAACTCCTCCTTTTAAGGGCTCGCCTGGGGGCCCACACCAAACACCATTCACATACTAAAAACTCCAAAGGAGAATTAAGCATATGAAAGACAATTTCTCTAACTTTCAGGGAATACATTAGCCTAATAAAGAAGTTTAATCAAGCCCATTAGACATAGCTATGATTAATTTTGAGATGAAGGATATGACATAACCGAGTCTTTGGTGTCCATTTGTATCAGTCTTTCCAAGGAAGTATTTTGAATCCTGGAGATACAGACCTCCATCTTCCACTGCTGAAGCCTGTCTTCTACGGATTATCTTGTTCTGGCCACCCAGCCAGCCCCTGGAGCGTTTCCCAGGGTGCCTGTTCCAGAACTCAACAACCCAACTCTTTGAGGTCACAGCCTTAGAAACCCATGTCTACATAGTAGAGATCGTACCAACAGCTTTCCTGAGCCCCTCAACTCACACCGCGGCTCATGCCCCAGAGTATTGATGGAATATTGCACAGCTTAAGGACACTATTGGTCAAGAGAGCCAGAGTAGGGACTTCTCCAGGAGACCTTATTACTGCTCAGTGATGGCAGCCACCTGCAGCCTTCCAAGGAAGCTCAGCAACATTAGCCAGCTGTCCCCCAACTGGTGATGGGTTTCCTACACTTATTTCATTCCAGCAGCCATCAAATGCAGGAGGTACTACCAAGGAGATCCTGGAATCAATAAAGGGTTTGACTAAACATCCTACTCATGCCTGCAGCAAAAACTCGGCTAGGGACAGCATCTGGTACACTTCCAGCAAAGTTTATTTCAGATAAAGTGCTCAAACACCATGATTTAGCCTAGGCAGGGAGGCAGAACCAAAGGTCCCAGGAGTGGAAGTAAACAGGACCTCACACTTGGGCACCGGAAAACCCAACCAACAGCATTTAATTGAGAAGCAGCCAAATAAATTAGATGAGAGGAAGTACAAGTGTTACAGATAGTTAAAAATACACTGAAAGCTTGTTAAATCCCAGCTTCATCTGCTACTTTTTCAAGACAATTAGCATGTTAATTCTTGGCCAAGAATTATACTGCATCACACAGCGTATTCAGAGGAAAACCTAATTAGATCCTCCAAAGCATAAGGTGCAAATGAACATTTTGATCTACATATTTGTCAGAGGAGCTGACACCAGAGACTTAGCAAAGCTAGATTAGATGAACAGACCAATACTAGTTTACTTTGAGGGCCCAGCAACCCATGCAGGAGCCAGAGTCTGCACCAGAAGCTGCCACATCAAATGTTACATCTGTAAAACCCCTTGAGCAACACAAGTTATTCTGTGTCTTTGGTTTACTCAGATGCCCCAGCTGCAGTGCACAAGCTCCCTCCACTTCCAGCTTTGTTATTAGTGGTACTAGATAGTGAGTAATTTGTTAGAGAATAATAAATTACCAGTGTGGGCTATAGTTACCCTGCCCTGTACACAGCTGTGTAGCATTTTGCTCATGCCCCAGGAGACTACTCAATAATCCCACATTATCTGCAGTAAAGAATGCGTCTGACTGGAGGACAACAACATAGTTAACAGGGACATGTGACAACAACATTTATTTCAGCCCTTTTAGAAAGGAGCTGGGATTCTGTGCCACAAAAAAAAAAAAAAAAAAAAAACAACAAAAAAACCCAAATTTGTCATGGCATTTGTCTCATGTTATATCTGTATTTACTCATAGCACTGACCTTGGCCTTCAGTCTCAATAGTCACAGCTGTATGCGGGTTAAAGTGATATAACCATGAGGGTAGACCCTAATGCCCTAGACCAGCCAACAGTTAGATTTAAGTCAGCACAACTTAAAAATCTCTAGACAAGAGAAAGGGAACCATCCTACTACGTCTCACCCATGTGTCCAGGAGAGGCATGTAGGAGCTCTGAAAAAAGGGCTCAGTTATGAGCAAACCCAGACCTCCACCTCCCAGGCAGTTTTGTCAAGAGGAGACCCCCCCAGCACCACTAGCAGTGATGCCATATTCCAAAACCAGGAGCCCCCAGGTCCTACCCCCCAAAGCAGAAGTGAGGTCTGCCAAACCTCGGGTGTAGCATAAGACTAACCCCAAGGTAAAGTTAAGCAAAATCATCTTCCTCACCCCAAACTTCCATAAACTGAAACTAGATTAGACAAGACACTTCAGAAAAGGACAGCCCTTAAATGCTCTGGCCACACAGGCACCTTTCCTCAGGAGAGTGGAGCACCTCCTTGCTGCTCTGCCAAGCACAAGGAGAGTTGCCTGGACAGCCTACAGCCAAAGTGGAGCAGGTCAAGATGAGGAGATGACAACCCCTCCTACCCAACCAAAGTGTCTCAAAGCATCATCCAACCCCAGGCACTGGTCTGAGGTCTGCTCTGAGTTTTGCAATACTGGATTACTGTCCAAGAAAGTTCCCCTACATACACACAGGGATGGATAGAGGCAGATGGCTGCACCCCGTTTTTGGGTTTTTTTTTTTTTTTTTTTTAATCGCTTCTTTTTTAAATAAGATGACTTTCAGCCAAATCCACAATCACTGGGACAAAGTCAGATGCTAGGCAAGCAAGAAGCCTGAAGACTAAAGGACAGTATGAGTCATTCAGACTCCCATGCCACAGAAGCCAGCCCTTTTCACAAGCAAGATACTTGGAAAAAATGCTCAGGGAGGTAGAGAACAAAGTCTAGTGAGCTTCTTCTAAATACCCCCCGCAGTGAGGGAAGTTATCTAACACGATCAAGCAGCACATGAGATCTTGTGCATGAACTGCTGTACCACATCGCCTCTGCCCACCTTTGATCTGCAGAGTCCCACGTCATCACCCCCAAAGGCCAGACTGAGCCTGAGCTCCCCTAGCAAGCATCTGGCTTTTGCTTTGACCAGGCAGGCTTTGAAGCTGCTCCTCCACTTCGTTGCCCATGGCAGGCTACAGAACCAGCAAAGGGTTGCGTTGGTGGATGCTGCAGTCGCCAAGGCAACATCTCCCATCTCCTCAAGCAGAAGCACATGAAGAAATGAGTAAGGAAGCACAGATATCACTGCAGGACTGCCATGAGGTGCCTCAGAGGAAAACTGACCCAAGGAGAGTTAAGACAGCTTTCCATCGCTAAGCGGGATTATCTAGAGTGGAGGCCAATCACTGTCCCTAAACCAAACTCCATTTTGAATTATGCACGTGTCCTAGATCCATCATTAACATTCCAGTGCCAACAAGGTGGCCACTGAGGTCTTAGGTCAGACCTACATATTTTATAGGTCTCCTGAATTATTTATTCCCCGTACTTGGCTTGCAGTTAACTCTCAATTTAACAGTCTACAGGCTGTTAATTCAAATGACCTCTCTCAACTCAAAATGTCACTTGTCTTCTGCCGGTTGTCTAAGTAAGCCAAGTTACTTTAAGGACCAGATCTGATCATGGGAAACACCTGCAGATATTTTTTATCCCCAAGTCAGTTCACAACTGATCCTACAGATCCCTCTCTAATATCAGTGAGTGCCTCATCTTTCTGAGATTGATAAGCACCAGCAGCTCTACATGTGGGACTGGGCAGGACACAGTGCAAAAGCAAGAACTTAGGGGTTAATTCACCAGGTTCAGGTCATCTTAGCTCTGCTAATGATTTGCTTAATCAACAAGCCATTTCACAGGTCTCTTCATCCCAGGAGGAATTAACAGTTTACTTTTTCAGGTCAGAAAGTCTTTTGCAACACAGAACAAGCTGCTACTTAAGGACCCTCCACAAGGCACAGTTTAAATTAATGTCCAAGTGCATTTTCCTGCAAAGCCCCTGCTACTTGACACTCCTCCAGACAAGCACCCTTCCAGGAGGGGTGCGAGATTATCAAGCAAAATATTTAGGCTTGGGGAATTTATTCCTGTGAGATCTCTAGAGCTGGTAGTTTGGGATGTCCCATATTCTCTCTCCACTGTCTTTAACCTCCACGTTTCAGCCTGCAGCAGGAAGTGTTCAGCGCCCGCAGCAGCTCTACCCGTGATGGGTGTCAGTCACTGACACCCAACCTGCTCCTCTCGACGAGGAAGTGCCTTACCAGCACGGAAGGTTGTAAAAGCAAATTTGGCTGTACTTTCTAGCAGAAAACCTTGCTTTCACACTGAATCTTCAACTCCCCATTATAAAGCAACAAACAGCAATGCTTTTTATGCCTTTTTTTTTTTTTTTTTTTTTTTACCCACCTCTTCCCTGTTGATGTAGGTGTGGGGAACACACTATTACAAAATAAGGCTGCAACAGTGAATTTCACCAGCCATGCAGTGCTGATAAAACTGCTCCACTTTCCTTCCTACCATCACAGGGAACTAAAAATAGAGCTCACTTCCAAGCAAGGGGCACCCCCCCCACACATTTTGCCAGGGTGCAAACACACTTCGATAAACCAGAGCCGTTTGCAACAGCTCCAGGAAAGCAGCCCAACCCTCCAAGCTCACTAAAAAGCAAAACCTGCACAGAGAGCTGTAATCCTCACCCTTAAGAAAAGCTGCAGCCAGCCTCCCCGCCACTGCACGTTGCTTCTCCCCCCCCCTTAAACAACCGTTCCTGCAAGCGGGAAGGAGGAGGGGGGAACGTCCTAAATAAAGCGGAGCGTTTCGGTGTTGCTTCCACCCCACCCAGCACCTTGGACCGCAGAGATGCTGCACCCCCCCACCCCGCAGCATCCTCCCAGCACCCACTTCTACCCCCCCGCACCCCGATACCTCGCAGCACCCCGGAGTAGGCAGCGATAATGGTCTTCATTGCGGAGGGGCGGTCAGGTCCCAGCCAGGGCCATGAGATGGAGAAACGCACCCAGCTCCGCAGCTCCGGTAGAGAAACACCGGCTGCGCATCCCTATATAGCCCCGGGGAGGAGGAGGAGGAGGGAGGGGAAGGGCGGGCCGAGGGGAGGGCGGGGAAGGGGGAGGGAAGCTCTTGGCCCTGGTGATGCAGCTTGCTGCATAGGATGGAGATTTGGGCGGGGGGGGGGGCACCCCCACATCCTCTGCAAGCTGTTTCCTTCCCTGTTTTCCTTCCTCCCCGTCGCAGGGTGGGGGGAAATCCCCTCCAAACCCCCGCTAGTGATGGGCATTTTAATATACCCTGGCCCTCTTCTTGCTCAGACGTTCTCCCACTCCACTCTTGGCTGATTTTAGCTTCCCCACAGGGATTTGGGAGATCTGGGTTCCTAAAAGCATCATGAAATGAAAAGGTGGAAAAGAGAAAAATATTAGAAATTTTATTAACAGAAGCCTTAATGATTTCCTTAAGTTTCATTTTCATTAAGATAGCCTGCAGGTATGCCCAAACTGCTGACCAAGACTCATTTTCTTTTCTTAACAAGATGTTTCAGGATCTACACAAGAGATCCGCAAGAAATGAGGTGTCATTTACGTTTACATCAAGGTTTTAATGTAGCTCCACTTGCCAAGAGATTTCTGTAAATTTTTGCAGATGGGGACAGATGGGTCTGACCCAGCTCCCATAACATTAAACCAAATTCTTTATGACATGGTCATGCCTGGTCCTGTTATAGGGGGGATTTTGCTATACCCCTGGGCAAAGGATCAAGCCTCTACCCCTTTCTTAATCTCAGCTTCATCTTCTGTAATTTGGAGAAAAGAAAAAGAATCTGCCTTTGAGAAGCACTTTGACATCCCTCAAGAAAAAGCCCATTGAAAGCAATGAGCATGTGGAGCCTCCCATATGTGGAGGACAGGTAGCAAGCACCACCAAAACACTCCCAAAACCCTTTCAACTTTTGCCTGGCTTTTAGGGTGGGAGCAGGATCATGCCTTGCTGAGCCAGCATGATTTTTCCTGTTGCTCCTGGGGATGCCACCGCAACATCCAGTTTTTGGCCCAGAGAGACATGTCTACCAGTGTCTTTCGCAAAAAAAAATAAATCTTATTTTCAGCTATGGAAAGATTAAATCTGATATTCAGAGGTGAAAGAGTGATTTTTTTTTTTCTTCCCAGTCCCCTGAGGCATTCCCATGCCCATCTTTTTGCGTCAAATTGGCACCAGGACTTGTTCGCTCCCCGCTTGGCCAAAGGGCTGTCTTCCAACTGTTGTAGTAGTGGCCTGTTGAAATACATATAAAAATGGAAAATTGCAAGAGCCTGTCTGAAGTAAGGGTCTTGCCCAACAGTTCTTGGATAAGACCTCCAAAAGGGAGCACAGAACAGAAATAAATCACCACTACTATACCACTGAGTGAAAGGGGAATGGGCTCCTGCCTGTCCATGTCCCCTGATGACTTAAATAGAGTTATCTGCAAGCAAAGTAAGGCTTGAGGTAACTTTTGTAACTGGAATAAAAACTTGCAAAAAATTATACTGCCAGGTTGTGACAGCATAAGATAGGTATCTAGAAAAATGTTAGTGTGTTGGGGCCATCATCTGTCCAGATCCACCAACTTTCTATTGACCTACACTCACTTTTTCATACATTTTGGGTGCAAACTCTCTGAATCCTGATCATCTTCTTGCTCCGTATGCTGCAGTGGGGTCCCAACCTGGAAGGATGCATTAATAAAATACATTTTTAAAAATAAATAATAATAATTAAAAAAAACCCTCAGTGTTTAATTGAGCATTACAACTTGCAGGAGTAAAGACACAACTGGTGCAGCCCTGGGCCAAGCAGCAGCTCGAGCGCGTGACTTGCAGGTGCAAATTGTGACACCACATTTCTTGGGAGGAAGGAAAAGTTAAGCCCCGATCTGTGACGACACGGCTGAGCCCCAGGACAGCTTCTGCCTTCACGAGACCTGAGCAGTGGCAGCAAACTGGCTGCCACCCAGCTCCCCTCTCACTTGTTTTACCAGTAACTTGTCCTGCAACCTTCTTTTCCCTCTCCCGTTCAGCTCACTGAAAATCAGAAAACAGCCCCAAATAATAGATTAGAAGTATCTTGGCTCTGTTCGCCATGAAGATATTTTTTTCCCACCGAGACGACACACACCATGGTGTTAGTTTGATAGATGGTTTTGGAAATGCATGTGGTTTGTTTTTCTTAGTGCTTATGTTGACGCAGGAGATATACGACCCTGTCTATTATTAACCCGCGTGTCTTGCACGATTATTCTTCAACAGTAACATCCTTTCAAATAGCCTACTATTACTTCACCTGAGCCTGAAAAACAAGAGTTGTGTACAGAGTAACATGGGCAGGAACCAGTCTTCCAGCTCTCTGCAGCCAAGAACAATTCACAATAGTTTTAAGCGTCTTTATTTCTGTTTTTTTAGCAGCAACTGAATCTCACAGCAAAGCAGCAACACACCCCTACGCAGTCATTTTTTTTTTTACTTTTTTAATGCAGATACTGAATTTTTCAGGCAATGCCTACCAAATAAAGCTTTGGAGGACACATTTATTTTTCTCTTCCCACTTCTATTCAGGGACTTGAGAATGGTTTGCAAGGCGTGGGGTGGGTTTGCAGTACTTTGAGTCAGCCGTTGGTTTATGGCTCTGTAGCTTTGTTTCTATAGGTTATTTAGCAGCAGAAAATGCCCTATTTTCAAAGCATTGGTGTTCAGTGTCTTCAGGCAGGGGCTAGGTGTTTGGATGCATGTATGAAACTGCCTGTATTTGGCATGTCAGGACACATGCACTCAATTTGGGCTTATCTGTCTTTGTAATTCTCCTTCTCTGACTTAAAAACTTGGAGTCATTTCCCTGCCTGTGGTTAACCCTCTGCTTATGGCTTTTTAAGTTTTTTCTGGCAGTATTATTTTTAGCAGAATTTTGTTTCCAGGACTGATACAAGCCTTAAACACAGCGAGTTTACAGTTACCAGGGTTGTCCATTCATCCAGCCATCTCCGCACAGACTGCAACCATAGCATTCGAAAAGGGCCTTTTCTCCTCAGTTTCTCCTCCTGAGCCCACTATGAACAGGATGGGTCTGTCTCTGCACTGGAGACCGTAGCTTGGGTACCACAATCAGGTCCAGCTCACTGTGTAGTTCTTCTGATGGCTGCAGTGCAATGAATTCAGGTTGGAAATAAGGTCTGCTCTCATCGGAGGCCACTCGCGGTGTGTGAGGAGCATCCTCATGGGAAGGGAAAGCCTGGCGTTGAGTAGGAGGATTCTTCAAGCACACCAAGGTTGTTCTGCCAAATTTTGCCCCACCAAGGAGCTCCCACCAGACCACAGGGACCTCCAGATCGCTTCTGCTTTCATCCCTGCACCTTCTGAGCCATAATCATCCCGCTCACTGGGAGCAATGGAGGTCTTATCATCAGTGATGTAAATGACAAACCAGACGATAAGAGCTGGGATTTAATGAGGAGTTTGAACCCAAGTTAGCCAGCCAGCAAGATTTGCTTTGTCAGATTGCCAAGCAGGCAAAACATCAACAAGACCTGTTCTCCCTTCTGCAGCAGTTATTTTTCTACCTCCTGTAAATGTGACTTTGGCCGTGCTTACTTTGCATTGCGTATCACCTACGGTGATCACTTCTGGGGCTCTCCACTCTCCCTCCAAGGCCTTGTGTCCTCTTCCTTTGCTAATTAATTTAGCCATTGGAGCCCAGGAACTGCTCACATGAGACCAAAATGTAACCTGAGCCTCAAAGTGCCACTTGGGAGACACTCACAAACAGCAATGCTGGCAAAACATTATTCAGTCATCTGCGCCCGCCTTGACGAAAGTCCATCCATCTCCTCCCCGAGGGTATTTTTAGCATTTTGTACAGAGGTAACTGAAAGTCATGGGAGGGTTCATCTGTCCCTCCATTATTTTTCTTGCCTTGATGGGTATAGATTGTTGTCCAGGTAATATTTATCAAAGTGTGATGCTAGCTCACACTTCGCTCAAGTGATGGACCTGAATTTTGAGCTAAGGGAGAAGAGGTACGTTCCCACATCCACGCACATCATCTGCTTCTCTACAGAGCTTCAAATAAACCCAAAAGCTGTGTAAGCCCTGGGTACAGAGAGGGAAACTGAGGCACAAGCTTGCTGGGGCACTAAGCTGCTGCATCCTTCTTGAGAAGCATTGCAGATTTAGGTGGTTGTAGGAATTTCATGCTTGGTCCTTCACCCCTTTCCTTAGTCTAAATTCATCAGTTTTAAAGCTCCCCTTGGTCCTTCCTCCTTCCTGGCCGTGGCTTCTGGTGGGATCCTGCAGGTCCTGTTCATTAATGGGTGGAGGGAAGTCTGTTGTCACCCCAGGTGCACATCAGTGCCTGGACTCTATTTTCTGCCCATGCTTTTGAGTTAGGTGTTATGATTTTAGGAGCCTGGACCGATCCTTTCCAATGTTTCATGCCCAGAGAAGTCTTTTCCATATAGGCAGGAAGCAGCCACGTTTCAGACATGCAGTCTAAGTGTCAACTAGGATATCTCTGAACCCACCAACAAACTCTTCACGGCCCATCCTTCACTGCACAGACAACAACCACGGATCATACGCTTCCTAACTGGAGCATAACAGGACAATGTGTTACAGGTGCATAAAGTCACTCTGGGCAAGGCCGCCTGCACGGTCCAGTGATGCTGGCTCATATTCTGCCAGGGTGCAAAGACATCCACCACCATTTCCAAAGCCAGAAAGAGCTGAGTGATCTTGAGCGATACCTCCCTCCCCCGGAGAGATCAGCAGAGCCTGTACTGAGATAGATGTCTGAGCACCACCGTGGTCACTGCACTGGTTGGCCCTTGCACCTGGAGCTCGACCCACTTCATGTGGCCAAAGACTTGTCCAAGCCCCCACCCCACAGCTTGATTTTCAGCCAAGTCCTGCTTTACACCCTCCCCAGACCTCAGTGTCATGCCCTGCTCTTATCTTGCAGGTATTTATCAGGTTTGTCCCTCAAAGAATTTGCTTAGGAAGGGGATGTTTGAAAGACAGAGCCTTGCAAAGCCTTTCCTCCAGAGGGATTTCTGCACGTAGTATGGGCACCTCACATCAACACATCCCTGGGACTTTTTCATCTGGACATCCCCAGGAAAGGAACAAAGAATGAGCATTCAGTCAGCACGGCAAAGCTCGAATTCATCCAGACTATGTTAAGAGCAAATTTGACTGAAGAGCAGCCCAGAAGTGCAGGGAAGGGAAGAGCAGAGGGTCAAACCCCAATGTTCATCCCACAGTTCTTCTGTCCACCTGTAGGACACTGGTCCTGTATCCTTTCTGATGGCTCAGCATATATTAGGTGCAGTACGGGGTAGAAGCACCAACGCTACCAACCCCCATCTCATGTTCAGTGCAGACACAGCCACTATTTTGGGGAGTATTGAGGCAAAGAGTATGTTCTCTGCAAATCACTGGTTAATGGTGCAACCCCTTTGGAGCCCAAAGCTGGAGTCAGCTATTTTCATAGCATTTGGGTTTTTTTTTGTTCATGGAGTCAAAACTTATTTAATGTTACAGAGATTTTGAAATGTAGCCATTTCTTCTCCTTTTAAGCTGCACTTACACCTCTTTTTGCACAAGTGGAAGCAAAGTTCAGGCCAAAACTGCAAGAGGCTTCACAGCGAGCTTTGTGCTGGAGGGCATTAAAAAAAAAAAAAAATTTAAAAAAAAAAGCGCCCCACCCTCACTTTTCCCCACCAGACAGATAGGAAGATTTATGCAAGTCACTGAGCAAAGCCAGATTTTGCCTGTTGGCAGCAAGTCGGGGTATAGCTGCCTAGCTACAGTCTAAAATTAGAGCACCTAAAAATTAACTGTACGGGTAAAGAACTTTGGTCCCTGAGCTGTATGAGCACTGGAAAATTAGTAATAGACAATTAACCACCTCCACTTTTAATCCAATTACAAGGTTTGTTTTTTGTTTTTTGTGTTTTTTGTTGTTGTTGTTGTTGGGTTTTTTTTGTTGTTGTTTGTGGTGGTTTTTTTGTTTTGTTTTGTTTTGTTTTTTTTTAAAAAGGTGGTTTTAGTGTTTTTCTCCATCATGTTTACTTCCTTCATTAAGAACAGTGTGGGGGAATGACACATGGGAAACTGGTTAAATATAATAGGGAAAAAATAGTTTCCCCTTATTGTAAAGTGGGAGACTTCTATGTTCTTTTAGGAAGCATCACATTAATCTCATGTTATACTTCACAAAAAAATGATCATTTTCAGCTCTCCCCTGTGATGAAAACTGCATTTGCCTGAAGGCTTCCCCATTAACTCCTCAAATGTCTGTGTTTGCAACCAGACAGCCCTGGGCCAGCACCAACCTCCAACCACAGGTGGGGAAACTGAGGCACGAAGCTTGGAAGAGTGACCATCCAAACCCAGACCATGCATTTCTGACAAAACCAAGGCAAGGTGAATCCCCAGAAAAGGCCTCATACACCTTGTCCAGGGCCAGTGAGGAAGGCTGTAAAGCTATTAGCCAAGGCTGTCCATCCCCCTGTGACCTTCCAGCCGGGTCAACCTCTTGAGGGCTCTCCACCACCCTGGACATGACAACTCCAGCCCCAAATCCTGTGCAGGATCTGTCAGTCATAAGACAATAAGAAAAAAAATGGATGAAAAAAGGAGAAATGGGTCCTGTAAAACACCCTCAGTCTGGATGGACATAACCAAGAGTTGGCCCATGGGATTTGCCCATTTCTGGTGCTTTGCAGCCTCAAATGATTTTACCAATTGTAGCAAATCTTTCTGAGCCCTTTGGGGACCATCCAGCAGCAGCACCCTTGTGCAGAGAAAAGCGGGGGCTGGGGAAATCCTCCTTTTGCCCCGGACTCCTGCAATCCTCCCTTAGTGTTTCAGCCCTGCACAGAGCAGGGGGTGACTTCTACTGGGGGAGCAGAGAAGAAAGATGCGCCCCATCCTTGCACAGCAGCCTGGTGAATAGAGACCATCTTTCTACAGGGCAGAGAAGCAAGTTAACCACTGCTGCATGGGTATTTAGCTTCTCAAGGTGTAGTCATGGCATATTCTGGGTACCTCTGCTCTACAAGAAGAGGTTTTTGATTGTTTGCTTGGAGACTGCCTCTCTCCAGCTGGTAGGTCTCTGCTCCATGGTATATGATGCTTGTCTCTTCCTTTGGCTGGAGAAAAGCTGATGTTTCTTAGAAACTGGGAGGATGCTTGTGGTCTTTTTAAGACATAAGAAAGGGCTTCTTATGATTGAAAACTGGGAGACATCAGTTTGGAGTCAGCAGGCTTTGTTTTGGTGTTAAGACTGTGTACATATCTACATCCAAGAATTTGTCTCAGAAGACGAGAGGAGGTGCAGGATGCGTGTGGATGACCCAAAGCGTGTGGCTTTCAAAGGAAAAGAGAAAGGGGATGGGCATGACAGTGCAGGGATCCCAGCCCTGAAACATTACAACTGGAATTTCCTCTAGCTTGAGCTGCCCTGGCCCATCCTCAGTCTGCAAGAGCAGAGCTTGTGTGAGCTGCTGTGCTGGGTTTGTGTGGTGCGGTTTTTGGTAACAGGGCAGGGGGCTACAGTGGTGGCCCCTGTGAGAAGCTTCTTGAAGCTTCCCTGGGTGCAAGTCCCACCTCTGGGCAGGGCTGAACCATTTGCAATGGCAGCTGCGCCTCTGAGATAACGTATTTAAGAAGGTGAACCTGGGAGGAGGAGTTGGAGTTGTGAGGAGGAGTTGCAACATCTATGTGAACACCAAGATCAGTGGAAGGAAGGAAAAGGAAGTGGGGGAGGTGTGCAGGAGCAGAGACACCCCTTGTATCCTGTGGGGAGAGGGCAGGGTAGCCCCCCTGCCACCCAAGGAAGTCACTGGCAGAGCAGAGGCCAACCTGCAGCCCATGGAGGAGCTCACACCAGAGCAGGTGATTGCACCCGAAGGAGGCTGGGACTCTGTGGGGTGAAGCAGCCTCCGCTGCTGTAGTTCAGTGCTGGTAGGGCTGCGACACGCAGGGGTGACCCACGCTGGAGCAGCTTGGGAAACTGCAACCTATGGGAAGGACTTATGTCAGAGAATGTTTGTGGAGGACTGTCTCCCATGAAAGGGGGACCATGAGAGAGCAGGGGAGATTGCGAGGAGTGTTCCCCATCCTGAGGAGGAAGAAGTGGCAGGACTGGCCATACACCCCATGCCCTGCCCCCTGTGCCGCTGAGAGGGAGGAAGTAGAGAGATTAGGAGCAAAGCTGAGCCCCGGAAGAAGAGAGAGGTGGGGGGAAGGTGTTTGTAAGATGAGGCAATGCTTCTCACTGTCCTACTCCAACTGTTAAGTGTTGTTAGTGTCTGTATTCAATTTATGTTCTTTTTTATTTCCCCTAACCAGTCTGTCTTTTGCCTGTGACTGTAATGGATGATTCATCACTCCTTGTCCTTATCTCGATTCTTGAGCCTTTTGATTCATTTTCTCCTTCCCAGCACTGGGTGGGAAGAGGGGGAGTGAGCAGCTACGTGGTGCTCAGCTGCATTCTGGGCTCAAACCACGACAGTTGCTTTGTGATGGGGAAAGGTGCAAGAGGGGAAGGACATGGCACCTCCTGCACCATTTTCCCCACTGCATGAGGTATGGGTCTGCCCGCAGGTTTAGGGACACACTGCCACCCACCTACCTGTGTTTCATGCATATCTTAGAGGCCCAAGTTAGGCTCTCCAAGCTGCCCCTTGAAGTCTTGAACCAAATGGTTTCTGCCAATGAGGGGTTGAGAGTCAACCAAAGGGACTCAGGAGGGTCTCAGACCAATCAAGTCTCCTTTCCAAGGATGCTCTTGCACACGACATCAAGAATGTTGGAGGTCTGTCTGGATGTGAGCATCATCATGTGAGCATGTGGGCTTTAGTCTCCTTTGCTATGGCAAATTTCACCACTTGTATCAGAGATTTTATCTTTTTCCTGTATTTTCACAGGTTTTCCCACCTGGCTAAGTCTGGCTGCAACTTCTATCACCAGCTACAAGGCAGGATTGTGATATGGACTCAAAATTTACTGCGATACTCCCTGGACCGTGGATGAGAAGCTCCTGCAACATAAATCAGTAATAATGACCTTAAATTTACCAGGACATCCAGAAGAGGCCCCAGATTTGCTGCAGATACTACCTTTGAGAAAAGCTGCAATTAGACCCATGCTGGCTAACTAGGCCTCACAAATGTAGTTTTGCCTCCTTTCACCCTGTCCCAGAGCTCTCCCTTGGGAATGCAGGAGAGCATCACTGTTGATGGTTTGGGAGAAGAAACCAATGCTCTTGCCCTGAAGTGCCTCTATCTAGCAAAAAACGAAGCTTTTGCTTCTCTCTGCTACAGAAATAGCTGAAGGGAAGTTTCAGGGGTTGCTTGCAATGTTTTGGTTTAGAGCAAGTATGCTCACCAGCCACCAGTTTTAGGTGAGTTAACAGTAAACAATGATTAAAATTGAGGGTTATTTTAGCAAGGAAAGGAGTTAAGTTCTCAATTACAAAATTGGAAATGCAGCTGCAAAGAGAAAAGCATAAAACCACTAGAGCAAAGACCTGACACCTACCTGACATTTCTCCTCTTGCTGTTCCTGCTACTGGGATTTGTCTTCAGGCATCTGTTACTAAGACAGCAGGAGACCCTGCTCAGCAGGGATCTGCTACTAAAATGCATTTGTCTCTGCGACTTTGACTCCCATGCATGCTTGGAAATTTTATATTCGGTCTTGAATTTCAAAGCACACCTCCAGAATACACGCACGGTTGGAAATGCCTCCCCCTGATGAATGAAGAAGGATCTTGGAATGGAAATTCATCTCCTTCTCTTGGGAAGTCAGCTAACAAACCATCCCCACTGGGCTCTGCAAGTTGTACAGCAGAAAGGGTTTGTGGGCACCCCGCAGGAGGCTGTCTTTTGATTGCTGCTGGCTCAGCCAATCTGAGCAATAACCTGAGCCTTCCCGTGGTGTTAGAATAGCTTGCAATTTATGTGCTATGAAAAGCACATTAATTCTGCTATATTTTTTACAATCCTGCAATTGCAGGGCTCTATGTAGAGATCACGTGTGATGGTTCAATGGACTAGAGCTGCCCTGGTCCCCCATGGTGTTAAATTTAGAGTGTTGCATCACAGCCAAATATAAAACAACTCAGAATTAACCAAGTCTGCAGGGAAAAGGTACCAGATTTGTTTCACAACTCCTGCAGGTCCCAGCAGAACCATCCCACAGATGCATGTGGACAGCAGGCACCATCCAGGCCCTATCCTGCAACCCTTTACTCACTCAGGGAGTCACGCCGACTGCAGCAGGGTTGGCTCTGCAAATGCTCTCTGTGCACCCCACAGCTGCAGGATCAGGCCAGAAAATGCAGTATAAGGGTGGTACTCATTGGTGGCATCAACTACCCAAAGGACAAACCATGATCTGGTCACCTTAGGTTGTCTTTACTCTCTACAGAGCCTCTGAATGGCTCTTCAGCTCATCCCAGGATGCTGGAGTGTCTAAGAAAGGTTTCTAGGAAGATGTAAAGAGAGAGAGAGAGAGAGAAGTAATAATATCAATCTAGGGAGAAACAGGCCAAACAAGCTGAAATTACAATTATTTTAAAGCAATCAAGGTGGAATTACTGATTATTTTAAAGCAAGCAAGCTGAATTGCTAAATACTTACTTAAAAAATTAGAAGTAAAGAGGTGATGACCAAATTTGACAGGCATTTAGTATAAAACTTGTTCCTTTCCTTGGAAAGAGTAAATGACAAAGATAAAGCAGGAGTCCTCTCCAGGTTAGGCCCGTGGCTCAGCAGTCCCAGCAACCTCACCTCCTCTTTTGGTGGCTGTCTCTGTTAGTCTCTAGTTCCCCTCTTGTTCCTTCTTAACCTGCCAGTCTAGTTGGCATCAGCTCCCTTGCAGAAACACTTGCAATAATGTTGTATCAGACCTCCCTGTGTCTGGGATGTCCACATCCTTCAGCCAAGGGCTGGGACAGGACGGATTTCACGTCCAGCTGAGAGCATGTGTGCAGCACAGAGGTCACTGCTGCCCCGGCACACAGCACTGATGATGCCAAGACATGCTGCTGGTTCTCCCTTGCCAAACTTTAGGGCTGGGCATGGCTGGAGCAGGAGAGGTGACACAGGAATGAAACAAGGAAGAGTGCGGCCACTCAGTCTATATCTAGTCCCTGCTGGGGTCAGTAGAAAGGATTTTTCTGCTGAAAATATTTCCTTCTCCACCACCAGATCCTTCCCTCTCCTCCCTGGCCATGACTTCCTTGTCCCTCACAGTCAGAAAACGCTCTCCTTCGTGGTAACCTCCAAAGGCCACGTTCTCCAGCTTGACATGGGGCTTTCTACTGCTTCCCATTGGGTCCCACCAGACCTCTAGACCAGTATCCAGCCATAGGATGAACCACTTGGTCCAGCTCACAGGCAGTAACTCTCTTCTGGGATTCCCAAACCTTTCTGGAAGGTCTTCAGGGACAACTACCCATTACAAGTTGAAATACAGGGCCAACTGAGTGAAAGGTAAAGGCCTGTGAGATGTGGAAGATGATAAAACCTGTGGTTTTCCTGATCTTTCCCAGATATTTTCTTTCCCCTTTGCTCTGCTGTGGGGATTTAAAATTTTACTTGGTTACTTTGCTTCCATTATCATTATTTGGGTAGGATTTCAGGCTGCCCATCTGAGATGACGTATATATGAAGAAGGTGTTTGCTCTTTTGTGTATAAGAAAGAAGGCAGATGACTAGAAACTGAGAAGACCAGAAACTGCAGTTGTGCAGGAATTCCACATATGGCACTCCAATTCTTAGGGATTGTTTTGATGCTAAATCATCTCTATTTGATTTCACCTACTGCTCCTGGGAAGGGGTTTAAGCTACTTTTTAGAAAACCTACAAAAGTAAGGATGTTTCTTTGTTCACGTACTCCTACATAGCCCAAGCAGCCAAGTGGTGATGGGACATGAGGAAGGAGCTGATGTGCTTGCTTCAGTGTTTTGAAGAACATGGATGTTTATGCAGGTTTTGGGTCAATCAACCCATGTCCTGTCTCTACTCATGGTCAGCAGCGGGTACTTACAAAACAGGGGAAGATTGGCATTGCTGTGATTTTCTCTCCCAGGAGAGAAGGAGATGGCATTTCAAGTGTTGCATTTAGGAGTCCAGTGGACTTATCTTCCAAATTTTTTTCTGATTCTTTTTGGACCTGCATGCTTTGGGGCACCCCAGCTTCTAATGACAGTGTCCTCTGGAAAAAAAGGGTAAACAAAGCAAAACTTCTTTTGATTTGCTCCAAAACTGTCTGCCCAAAGATTTATGTGGATGTTCCCCATTCCCTGAGCTCCTAGAAACAATTGCTTCATCACCTTCTCCTCTCCATTCAGAATTTCACAGGCTACTGCTGCCATCCCCTCCATTATCTCTTTCCCAGGTTGAGGGCTCTTACCATGTGCCTCCTGGCAGAGGTTTCTATCTCTGCTTATCCTTTTTTGTCCTCCTCAGAGCAGAACATCACTCATTGTTTGAATATTAAGGCACATCATGAGTTTATTCAGTGGTACAGAGATGCTTTATTTTTCATTTTTTATTCCTTTCCTAGTAATTCATATTATCCTGTTTGCTTTTTTTTAACCAGTACTAGGCAAATAGCCAACCTTTTCAGAGAACTACTCACAAGGACTTAAAGATCTCTCTCATACGTGATGAAAGAAATTTAAGGTCCAGATGCATTAAAGTTTCTAACTTTGGAAATATTATCAGCTGTGAAGATAAAAGTTTGAAAAAAATCTGAGGGAACAGGGCAAAAACATTCATAGAATTTATTGTCAAATACAAAGAGATCACCTGGTCAGGAAGACTGAAACTGAAAACTGCTGGGAGATGGGAAAGTGTCACCGAGGAGCTTTACATTGTGCTCATCTCGTTCTTCTCAGGCATCTGTTGTTAGTTGCTCTGCTGGTTTTGGCTGGGATAGAGCTAATTTCCTTCATAGTGGCTAGTATGGGGCTATAATTTATATTTGTGCTGAAAATGGTGTTGATAACACAGGGGTGTTTTAGCTACTGTCGAGCAGTGCTCCCACAGAGCCAAGGCCTTTTCTGCTCCTCACCCCACTCCACCAGCGAGTGTTTGGGGGTGCAGAAGGAGCTGGGAGGGGACACAGCCAGGACAGCTGACCCCAACTGACCCCAGGGGCATCCCAAACTGTATGGCATCATACTCAGCATATAGAGCTGGGGGATGAAGGAGGAAGGGGGAATGTTTGGAGTGATGGTGTTTCTCAAGTCACTGCTACGCGTGATGGAGCCCGGCTGTCCTGGGGATGGCCGAGCCCCTGCCTGCTTGTGGGAAGGGGTGAATGAATTCCTTGTTTGCTTTGCTTGTGTGCACGGCTTTTATCTATTAAACTGTCTTTATCTTAACTCACGAGTTTTCTCACTTCTACCCTTCTGATTCTCTCTCCCCTCCCACGGAGGGAGTGAGCGAGCGGCTGTGTGGGGCTTAGTTGCTGGCTGAGGTTAAACCATGACAATCACCAACAGAAATGCAACTGAAGTAGCTGGACCTTTGCTCTGAACCAATAAACCTATTTTATCTTCTTAACCTGTGGTTGGGAGGAGGTTTCTGAGGACAGAGTTGAAGCTGGAAATGCTCTGCATGTGCTGGAGAAGTAGCATTTGAGTCAATGTGGCCTACCCATACCTCACCATTGTGGGAAGAAAAGATATCTGCATCCCAGACACTTTGTCTGTAGTCTTCAGAGAGCTGAATCCCAGCACATAAGTTTGAAAGCCCTAAGAGAGAGGGAAATCCTAGGGCCAAGGGCTGGAGAAATTAAGACAGCAGTAAGTCCTCAAAGCCAGCAGCTTTTCACCTCCTACACTGGGGGCCTGGATTCTGGACCTCAGTCCAGAAATAAACTTTTAATCTTCATTGAAATCTTTATTTTGGTAAGGAGGCCTCCTACCACTTCACTTTCTTTTGTATTGACCAGCGCAGAGCAGTAGAAGCAATGAAACCTAGTAACAGGCAAAAACATTGGACACTGGTGTCAGTAAGAAGGAAGAAGTATTGATCACTTCCTAGCAGGCCATGCTAAAGCTGGCCTCACAAAAGATCTGTTGAAACCTATTAGCTAAGGCACATCCTGGGGGAAATCCTCTTAGAGCAGTGGAGGTGAGAATGCAGATGATATTACTGTTTCCAGCACTGCAGTCATAGAGAAATAGGGCTGGGAAGGGATATTAAGAGGTCAGTGGGGCCATGCCCTTTATCTCAAGGGAGGATCAAGTCCATCCATGTCATATGTCACCAGGCAGGCATGGTGTTAATGTGCTCTTAAAGACTCTCTATGATGAAGATGTCATAAATTTTCCAGCCAAACTATTCCTAACCAAGTACTCCTGGCTGTAGTTTGGCCCACTGCTTTTTTTTCCTGTCCACTATGGTCATGAAGACAAAATTATTCCCTTCTGTTCATCTGCCTTCATATATCATGTCTTCTCAATCCACAATTCTGCAGATTATACCATGTTAATTTGTTCAGCTGGATCCAGCAAAACCTCCATAATCATCTGTACTAGTATGGGTGCTTGTGTGTACATATATATGTGTGTGCATGTATGTGTATTTTGATGGTTATCTCAACTTCTGGAGTTGGACAACACAGGGTTATCAGGACTGCCATGAGTCTGAATGTGCTTCCAACATAAAAGAGCTGTTGTAAATTGGCTTGTGAAAGGAGTATTCCTCCTCCTCCCATTTATACCCCAAAGCTGTCTATCCATTGTTGGGCATCCCCAAAACACTGGTCCATTTTTGGCCATAAATTTCTCATATGGCAGAGCACTGAAAAGACCTGCAACATAAAAATGCAGATGACAGATTCAGGAAGCGATCAGGAAAGGAACATCAGAGCACACAAGTTACTTTTCTGCTTCTTTCTTTCATATGTGTTTGTGATACAAATCCACCCCCATCCACACTTTGAGCAGCCCTGAGGTTGCTCTGATTTCCATCCTGTTGTCACAAGGTCTTCTCCAGGGCCGGGAAAGTAGAGAACAGCTGAAGCACAGGCTGCTCCAGCTGTGAGTGTTTTCCACCTCAGGGAACAACCTACTACAAATAGAGCAGCCTCATTATTCAGCAAATTGCCATAAATTAACCTCCATCCTGGCTACCTTGGAGTGACTGACACATTTAGTCAATAATATATAATGTGCAGCCTCCCAGTTTTCTAGTAGGATGATCTCTGTCCTTGTAGGGTTTGTAGTGAAATGGCAGATTACCCCAAGGCCAATGCTAGGGGCATCCTCTGGATTTTTCTGCAGATGAGAAGTGGTGAGTTATCCCAGCTGAACAAGCCCTGGCTGCAGACACCACTCTATTTTGCTTTTATGGAAAAAGCTCATTTTGCTCAGTAGAGGTGATTTCTTAACGTCTCGAGGCTGGATGGCCATCTGGCTCAATGGTTAGAGCCCTATGGACAAGACTTGAAGCACCTGAGGCTGGAAATGGGAATCTAAAGCAGGAGCAAGCCAACATCAGTGATAAAATGAAACAGCAAAAAAGAGCCAGGAGAGGACACCAAGCCCCGAAGCACCAGAGTCACCCAGGGAGAACATCAGACTGCACTTGTTACCCACCAGGCTGGGATGAAGCACTCTGCAGATTCCATGTCTCCAGCCCTGATGCTGTGAGCATGTCCTTGGATTGGTCAAGTGCAGCTTGGCCAGAATAGCTGTCCCCATGTGAGGAGCAAAGATGTCCTTGGAGGACAGTGCTGCTCCCATGGGAGAAGGGGATTTGCTGATCCTGCTCTTACCAGATTCACACCCAGGAGCTTGCCTTTTTATATGACTTACACATGTGTCTCTAGGATACTTTGATCCATAGGTTTATTTGGTAAGAAATCTTCTCTCAGAATAATTTCACAAAACCCAGCTTTAAGATAGGGTTTAAATTTCCATCCCATCTTTAACTGCAGCGTGTTACCTGTAAAGCTGCAGGATGTCTCATATTGACTTAAGAAGACCCAAGACATTTTCTGGATTCACATATAAAATAAACCATGTTCCTATAAAGATCCCTTCTTGCTGATACAACAACAATTTGAAGATATAGCAACAGGCAAGTAGACATGCTGGGATGTCTCCTGATATCATTAGGGGTTACTCATCACTTGTACAGACAAATACCCCAGATGTTCCTGACACTGGCCATGGGTAATTGATAGCTGGTAGGAGACAGTGTTATGGGACTGGTACTGGGACACACCATCAGTTGCTTGAGTGTTTGGAAGAAAAAACCTCTCTGTGTCTCTTTCAGGGCTCCTTCCTGTAAGGGGTCAAGATCCAGAGGACCTGTCAAAGTGTTCATCCCACTCCTCTGGTATATTTGTCAGGGCTTTGCGGTTGGGGTACCCTTGAATCCCGCAAATCCTTTGGCAATGATGGGAGACAGGCTGCCAGAATGAGACCTTAGAACAGCGGTCGGTCAGGAACAACATTGAACAGAGGATATTTAAAAGGATGCATCTGGTGGTTGAAATGGGTCAGATATCTGCCCCAATCTTGTCTTCAGGGCTTAACTGTAAGAGAACAGGCAGTGCCACAGTTAAGACCCCAGGACGTGGGATGGAGGATTCAGGTCTCTGTTTTGCTACAGACTTCCTGTGACCTGGAGCAGATCAGTTGTGTCTAAACGCACCAAGGATTTGGGCCACAGGGTCATGATTATTTTTTCTCTCTGGCCCTCTGATGTGCACGGTCTCAGGTTGAGAGCAGCCCAGCAACAACCAAGGGGTTAAAGGAGCTCCCGCTCCACCTCTCTGGGGATTATGGAGCGTATTTACTTGTAAAGTGCTTGGCAGTTCTTGGAAGCAAGACACAGTGGGATTTGGTGGCAATGTCATGGGACTGATATAAAATACAACGTGGAAAAACCCATAACCCAGCTCATTCCCTCATCAGAGGGACACACTGCAACTCCAGCAAGTAAGTGCATAGTGATGCAGAGTCTCTAGAGTCAAGATTTTGGGTTGCTGATGGGTAAAATGAGGTACTTAGCCTTGTTAGGAGATCCTGCTGTGCAGCAGCGTAAAGGATCTCCTTCACAGAATGTTGAAGCTAAGCACTTTGCAAACACTTCTGAAAACCCTGACCTTACGGTATCTCCTCGATGGAAGAATCCTATAGCATTGTTTACGTGCTCTTGGCAATGCAGGGTTGTTCTCACAGTTCAAAGTACTCTGTGATGTGGAGGGGAATTCCTCCGGCATCCACACATACACTTGACCATGAATCGTTTGTTTGCAGTAAGCAACCAAGTTCTGTGCTTGATGACTGTGGTGCATTTTTTTCCGTGCATGCACAATTTTCTCTGCGTGCACAATTTTCTGCTCATGTATTTTCTGCGAGCATTTCACAAATCCAAGTGATTTCAAATCATTTCCACAGTGCTTTCTGTATGTAATTTTCAGTGCATCTTGTGTTGCTCATTGAAACCATGTTTGGGCTTCTTTTTCTTGGCTTCAAACGATCTAATAAAACATGAATGGGACACAGCCAGGAGTAAGAGTAGGCACAAGTTTGAAAAATGGATCAACCATACCCACTATTTCTTTTAAACCAACCTGTTTCATTCAGCACACTGATCACTGCAGGTTATTTCTCTACTGGTGGTTTTTTATAACCTGAACAAGGCTGTCTGCCAAAATCCTGTATCAGATGGTTAGTCCCAGAAAGGCTGTGTCAAAAGGTGATCTCGGGTGATGGGAGGTGCAGAAAAGCAGCTCATTGGGTTCAGATTAGACAGAACTAAAACATTACCCCAAAAAAGTGTCCACATTCCTGGGGGGATTTGTGGGTGATTTTTGTGGTTGATTTTTAAATGCTTTAAATGGTTTTGAAAGCAAAGTTATGGGTTTCAGATGCATTTTCAATTTTATTTCCTTTCTTGAAAAGGCAAAGGCTCTGTGGTGTGAGGGAGGGATGCTTAACATACCACATTTTGGGTCTTTATTGAATTACAAGCAGGAAATCTTTCCCTGAGTAGAAAACCACACATTTTTCTAGTTGTTTGCCGCAACGGCAAGCAACCTTTTAACCCCATTCCCAGGGCAGTAAAACAATTTCGTGGGACTAGAGCTACAGAAAGACAGAAAAAGCATTTTGCTTGGCTTTCCTCCTCATGAGGAATTAGTCTATATTTTGTATTCTTCAGTCACTGGAGGTTTTCTTCTGAGCCTCATGATCTGAACCCGCTAAGTAAGGCAAATCCAGATTAGTACCTCTCACAACAGAAATACTGGAAAGCTCACGAAGGAAGTGGTTGGAGGAAGAGACAGGCAGGAGAGGAATACCAAATCATCACACCTTTATTTTTGACCATATTTTCCAATTTGGAATTTCTGTAGAAGTCCCAAAAAGGCTGAAATTTGTGCAAGAGCAGTAATTAATTTATCTCTTCTCCTTGGGCTTGTTTCTCAAATCAAAGCCAGTAGCAGAAATAAGGAGTGATTTATGCTGGCAGGAAACATGCTGTGTTGTTTTAGTTTTAAATGGTCCTTATTTTGGGGTGACAGCTTGGATGTCCCCCCATCCTAGCATTTGTGCCTCCAGTTGAGCCAGCCCCAAGCTGCAGACTCCAAACCCAATTTACTTTGGTTGGACTGGCTGATTCAGGC
Organism: Tyto alba; assembly: GCF_018691265.1. Classification (NCBI taxonomy): domain Eukaryota; kingdom Metazoa; phylum Chordata; class Aves; order Strigiformes; family Tytonidae; genus Tyto; species Tyto alba. The sequence continues at coordinate 3,148,875 of NW_024881282.1, read as the reverse complement.
ATTCCTCTTTTCTTAAGGTTTTTCTGGCCTTGTGTTGCATCAGAGGAGTTTTAATCCTTCAGACAGATCTGTGCAAGGCTGAAATAGCACAAAAGCTTCTCGTCTTACGGCTTTTCGCTCAGAAACAGCTATGGACATTTGAGAAGATGAGACCTCTCATCACGCTGAGCCTGGTGCATAGCTCCAGCTGCAAGGACACCTATGAATTATTATTCTTAATGTTATATGTAACACAAGCCCAGGCACTGACCTCTCCAGGGTTATATAGGTCCCTGAGGGAACAAGGATGTGTTCCAGTCTGTGAGATAAAACTGACCTCAAAGGAAACCAATTATATATAGCCAATACCCTCCTCTGACCCTTCTTCTCCAGAACTGCAGTCTTCCTTTGCCTTCGGGCCTTGCATGCCCCTGACCACCCCATCAGCCCTCAGGCAGCTCCAGCATCCTCCTCTCCTCATTCCTCCCTGTGATTTTTTCATGATTACCTGTTTTCTGCCTTTTCTGTCTTTCAAGATGGTCCGGAAGTTGAGGGAGCATCCCACCTCCCAAGTAGGTGTGCCTCCGGCATCAGAGGTGACACCTTGTCAGGTCCCCAAAGGGGAAGACTAAAGCCTCCATGGACAACTGGGGAGCACACCTTCCAATACAGCTTCTCCATTGTGTTGGGGCAGAGTCATGTCACTCCTACAGACCCAACCCCTCTTGTCTGTACCAACACTTGTCATCTTTGTCCATGCCACGGTCTGGACCTTGCACCTGCTCCCTCCCTATTTCCTACATCACCACATGCAACCACCCATCCGGCATCTCCTCATCCAACAGCAGCATCTTTGCTCTTTTTCCCATTACATCAAGATTGCAGCTTCCTCTCTTCACCCCTGGAGACCTCCACCATCCCCACAGCACCCCATGTCCCTGGGGACATCCCCATTGCTTCCGTCCAGCACTGATCCCCACCGGGTTGTTTGCAGAAGGTCATGGCAATGTTCCTGGGACTTGCAAATGGCATGGCCAATAGTAAGGAAGGCAGAGGAAAGCACAGGAAAAAAAAACCTGGAGTTAGGGTAAAGCTTGGATAGTGACAAACACCAGAAGAAAAGGGTGGGAGAGAATTATTTTTATTTTCCTGGTGCTTGCTTAGTCACCTCTGTCCTTAATTAAGGACAAAAGAAAAAGTCTTTATAGAAAGCAAGCAAGAATTCATATCAGGTGACCTGCTTTATTTGATTGGATTAAGCATGGGATTACAGGAGGGTTTAGAAATGTCAATAAGGGCTCCACCAAATTCTTCCCTGTTGCTGTTTGTTTTTTGAGAATAGGAGGGATTTCCAGTGGGTCATTCAGATTAAGAATCCAGTGGAGTAATTTGATCAGGGCAGGAAGAAAGGGAAAAGAAAACAAAGCATAGTGATGGCCCTGGTATTGTCAGTTGAGAAACAGTTCTGTGTGTTTTCCTTGTTAAATACAATTCTTGCAGCTGCAGTAACAAAAATCCTGGGTGCAATGAAGTGCACGTGCTCCACAGGATTTTTGGTGGCTCCTTGCAAGGGGGGAATGGGACGTGGGGAAGGGAAGGAGAAAAGAAGGGAGAGAGGGAAGAAGGCGATGGTATAAGAGTTCTATAGGGGTGATGTAAAACTGATCTGAGCAGATGGTTTTCTGCCACCTAAAACTTCCATGTTGCAAAATCCCATTAAGTACAGAGTTTAATAAAGTTCTGGATATCAAGAAAAAGCAGCTATTTAATGCCTTGATCACCTGCCAAACGTGGCTTTATGAGCCATATTTCCTGTCCCAAATCACTTCGCCCTTCTCTTGGCCATGCTCTCCCCTTAGCAAGTGGCCTTGTTTGTAAAATTAAATGCACAGTGACAGCGCTGCCATAGCTGATGACTTATCCAAGGTGTTCCCATGCAGGGGTGTCTGGGGTTAAATTGATAAAATTCTAAGCAGAACTCCTGGATCCCAGATAGGGTTAACCCTCAGGATGAGCCTTCGCCCTTTATAAATGTTTTATTTCTTTTACCCCAGTGGGGTACAGCATCAGGTGCCTGGTATCATGCTGGCAGTATGAGCTTTCTGATAAATCATGTTTCAGGTAGTGAGAAAAGAGCCCAGAGCAATTAAAGACATGAAGAGCATCACGCAAACAATGATCGCTTGTTGATCTAGACAAATTATACTTTAAAAAAAAAACATGCATTCAGCAGAAATTATGGCTCATCATCCCATTTCTGAATGAAAATAATGCAAAGGAAACTTTCAATAATTCATATCTGCTTGGAAATATCTTAAAAAACTGGCCTCCAAGCCAGACTGGAAGTGTGAGTTTTCTGCTGGGGAGCTTCAGTAGTGCTAACTGCAGGTGGGATTTTTTTTCTTCTTCTTCATATCTTTTATCTGTCCTACAGAGAGAAAAAAAATAAAACTCTGGCCTTACACCCATGCAAATGCTGGGAAAAAATCAAATCCTTCTACCTACACTGTACAGACCATATGTCAACTGTGACTAAGCTGAGGTTGTGAAATAGCTCCAGAGATAGGGAAAAACTTGGATCTTGATCTCCATGGTTTCACCTTCCTTGAAGAGCCCTATATAAATTCCAGATGTCTGTCTTCTGGGATGTTATATTTAGCTTTGTGCTCCTCAAAGAGCTTGCACAATTCATTTAGGTATTTCTGATGGACTTGATCAACCTCTTCCTTGGAGGGTCTGTGCTTCCTCTGCACTGGAATTGGCTTCCCAACTGGAAAACAAGCACAGGCATTAGGAGGAGCCCATGTCAGGTCCCTCTGAACACTTTGCACACCTTTGCACAGAGCTGGGGTCCACCTCTCCAAGGATGCAGTGGATGGATCAATATGAGTAGTCATGTCCCAGAGTGTGGGAAGAGGCAGAACCAAAGACACAGGGAGATGGAGAGTCAGATCCTGACTCTGCTCTTGGTCGCCAAGGTCTTTGCCTCAATTTCCCCATCTGCAAAGTTGATTAATGTCAAAGACCCACTGTGTAGCATTTTGAAGTTAAAAGTACTGCATCCCAGTGCAGTCCCTACAGCTGCTCCTTACAGCTCAGATGTGCCGCAGATAAAGACAACATCATCCTAATATTTGGGTTGAGCTTTCCAAGCTGTCCCCACATGTCCCTGAGAATCTGCATTGCCAATGGGGAAATTGAGGCCTAGGGGAGCCCAAGGCTATCTAAATACACTAGCAATTGAGGTGCTTCCACTTTGACCAGATTAAAGTTTCTGTGAAACACCTGATTTTTATTAGGTACCAAATTATCCAGTTATCTTTAGAAAATCATGTTTTTTTTCAATGACAACTCCAATTAATTCAATTCCTATCACTAGAAGTCCCTTCCCACCTCTCAGAGCCACCAGCAGCAGGACCTGCAGGGGACAGGAAAGTCCAAGAGATACCTCTCTTGCTCTGGTCTCTTACTCAAATTGTGTTTGTCAAGTGATGGAGAGTTTCATCATCATGTAACGCTGTTCCTCATCAGGCTAATGAAGAGCCCTTGTGATACTGCACAGCTCATAAAACCATTGAGACAATCCAAACAGGTTGTAAAACAATTAGAAGTAATTGCTGGCTGTCAAACCTAATCAGTGGGGTGAGCTCTGACCTTTCCAAACAGCCTCTTTAATTAGACTAATTCACACAGCATCAGCCACACTGGTGGGCCAAGCACGGAATAGCTGAAGCCCAACAAAACTTCCTCAAAACCAAAGACTTTCTTGATATTTGATCTCCCATGGGCATGGTCTCTGGTCAAAATGTCTTGCCTTGTTCACATGCAGATAGGTTGGGATTTGTGGCTGTGTCTGCACGGGACACTGAGCAAACCTGCAAACTGATTAGGTGTTGTCCTACTTGTGTTTGTAAAATTGGCTTGGAAGAAGTTTAACCCAACACTATTGCAGTGGTTTGTATCACCAGGTTGTGCTGGGGTTGGGGTTGGCTACATCCCATCGGGATGATGGGGTGGCCCTGTTTGCTCTGGGGCTCTCCCAGTACAGCCCAGATGACCTGGGCTCTGTCATAAGACCAAGACAGAGTCCCAAACACATGAGCAGTTGGGGATGTTGCTTTACGAGCATGTTTCTAGCCCATCACATCTCGTGCTCTCTGACATGATGCTCCAGCATATCTCACACTCTCTGCCAAGATGTTCCAGCCCAGAACAAGGTTGACACAACCCAGGGACTGTCCCCAACCCCCACTTTGGCCAGATTGAACGTGGCCAGAATTGTGCTGGTGTGCTGAGGAAGGACTTACCTACAGTGCAGATGGGCCGCCGATAAGGTACCAGCCCGAAGCTGTACTGGAAGATGCCTCGCGCGTGGAAGAGGGGAAGGGAGATGCCCATGATCTGCTGGAGCCAGTGCTGGAGCCGCCGCAGCCAGGAGCCCTTGGGGTTCTTCACCTGCTCAAAGAGGTCGTTCTCCCCAAAGGAAAAGATGGGGACCAGCGGGGTGCTGCGGGGAGTCGAACCCAACGTACAGGCATGAAGATTAGCAGATCCCACCCCAAAACACCTCCCCTCTGCCTCTCAAACGAGCAGGAACACCCCGTTAGCCAGCCACAGACCCGAACACCCCTCCCCAAGCACCCCTTGACCCCATCCCCTGCATCACCCATGCTCGATGGCCAGGCGGACGAATCCCTTTCTGTTCTTCAGCAGCAAGGTGCAGGATCCCGGCCGGGCGTCCAACGCTTCCTGTGCCCCTCCAACGATGATGGCCAGCATGTTCCCACCCTCCGGCTTCTGCAGCACATAGGATGCGCTCTCCTTGTCGGAGGAAACAAGGCCTGGGGGTCAGAGAGGAAGAAAAAATGAACATCTGTAAAACCTACAGAACTGTGGTTTGCTTTGTACCTTTTTTTTTTTTTTTCCCCATTATCCAGCTCTGGTAGGGTGCTAGACGCTATTTTCAGAGTTTGCCTACACATGGGTAATCTCAGCCCATCTCCCCTGAAAGGTGATGGATTCACGCACAGCTCTGCTGAGTGAATATACAATTAGCCCTTTGCTATCTGGCCCAGAAGTGAGAAACAGGAAAAAAAAAATCAAGAAAAATATAAACTGACAACTAGCTGCACTTAAACCTCAGGGAAAACCTGTTTCAGTTTGTTGTCAAATGAAACCATGTCCAAACCTGAATCATTCTAAAGTCAGTGAAACATTTGCTTTAAGTCAAAACGCACACAAATTTCAGTGGATGCTACTAATTTAAAGTGGAATTTCATGCAGAATTTGGTCCCTTGGTGTTACTTACTTGCAAAAGTTAGAAATCCTTAGTTCAGAAATGACAAAGCATCATTGTTTTTCTTCTTTTAAAAAAAAATCCTTGTTTCAGGGGCTGAAATAATTTGCAAATTAAAACCTTTTTGTCAAATGGATTCAATCGACCTGAAAATGAGCTATGCACTGATGTGCACCTGCATTACAGTGATTAAACCTTCTTTCACCTGGGTCACAACTCTCTCACATCTCATTGTTATGATTCCTCACTCTCCGTGTAAATATTTTTTCAGCAGCAAGAGCCAGAGTTTATGTGGAAAACAGGGTGATGAATGCCCTGGGGTATCTCAAATGGAGCTGGATGCCCACATTTAGTCTATTGAACTTTGCCCCCAACATAAACCCATTTGGCTGGAGAAGTGGCCAGTCCCCAAGTCCACTGGTGAGAGATGGAGGTCACCTCCTGCCTGTCTCCAAAAATCTCTCCAGACTCCCTTTCCCCTCTTTCTATTTCATTTTTACCTATTCCTTTTCATTTCTTCTTACTCTCCAGCCATGTGGTTTTGCAACAGCATGAGCTGCTATTTGCATCCTCTCTCCTTGGATGCTGCTTCCCTGCAAGCAGCAGCAGCTTCAGAAAAATAGATTTTCCCCTTCTTTCAGTGGCAACCACAATTTCAATCCTGAATGTTATTTGCATGGAAAGAAATCAAGAAATACAGGACCACACTGCCCTGCTGGTCTCAGCATTTCTGCTCAGGATTTGTTCCACATTTTGCTGTTACACAGTGCCCAGCACAGTGATGCCCTGAGCTCAGAGGTGATCTATGAAGTTGAACAACAGAGGTAACAGCCAAGAGGGCAATTTTTAACTTCAGAGAGTTTTTGGGTGGCACCTCCAGTAGCTGTGTCTACACATGGGATCCGATTGGCCACAGACGGGGACAAACAGACTGTTGACGACTCTTCCCCTCGCGTCATCACTCTCTGCTCCCCAAAAAAGCACCCACCCATCCCACCCCTTGCCAGAGGGGTTGGCCTGTGCTGCTGCCCTGCTCACCTCCGCTCATCAGGTAGTCCCTGAAGAATGGGATGCGAAACCACAGGGAGAGCATCATCAGATGTGGGGTGATGCCCGGGAAGAGTGTGGAAAAGCCCGATGCCTCTGTGCAGAAATTGAGAAAGGCTCCTGCTGCCAGGACCCCATGGGGATGAAATCCCATCAGGTAGTTCTGCCTAGGGTCCAGCTCCGCCGTCTTCACCAGCTAGACACAGGGATGGAGCCAAAACGGGGCCACAAATTAGTGTTGTCACATTGGGGGGATGGAGCATTGGCTATGAAGAGCAGATAGAAGATTTCTGGACTGAGGCCCATAGCACCCACCACACCACTGTTGGAAAAGATCAACTGGAACAACTCTATCATTTTTCACTAGATGTATTTCATTGCTTGTATTTCCACCTCCTCCCACCCACTCGCCCCAAAGGACATTTCCAATGGCACAGTTCCTCATGTTGCCTTGAGCTAGCCTAGATGCTGTTGAGAACCTACTTCATTTCAAATGTCCTCCAATACATTTGCTAATATGGAAAAAAAGCTAAAAAGTGAGAAAAGGGTGATTATTTCCACACATACCCCTCCTTCACCCCACAACCAGAACAGCAAAGGGAGTGCAGAATCACTCTGGTAATGATCCATGTAAAGCTGGAACTTGGTGCAGGGATATGTCCCTGCTCAACAACACGGTGTATCCCCAAGGTTTGTCCTGTCCTGAAGTATGTGTTGAGTGATTAAAGGATGTTTTTGTATGTGGTAAGGTGAGATCCAGCTCCCAGGCATCTAACAGACAACAAGCTGATGGTTTTCTTTCCAATGGGGAAAGCCTGCAAGAACCCAGCTGCTTGTGCCTGTGTAAGGTGCCCAGGTAATCCATGAGGACTTCCAAGAGCAAGGTTGCTTCAATTTTACTGGGAGGAGGGAATGGGGAATGCCTATGTCCAGATTTTAGAAATGGGCAGCACAGATTGTAGATACAGTGCAGCCCTTGAGGTTTGGTTAAGAAACTAGCTGAAACATTTGACCGAACTGAAAGTGGATTTGGAGACTGGGAGATACTACATGGGAGAACAGGGACCACAGCAGAAGAGGGGACGATTAAAGGGTGATAAAGGGACACACAGGAGTTGGACTCTGTGTATTAACCTTGCTATGGTCTGCCCAGAGAAGGGCTGGCATGATGAACCCACCTTCCAGCTATGCCACTGAGAAGACCCTGCCATGCCAACATCGGCCAGCTTGTGCATAACCCAGGCAGGAGCAGTCAAAACTGAACACTGACATCTCTGCACCCTTCCTGTGGGTGCTGAGGATGTTCACAGAACCAGGGAAGGATGAACCTTTCCAATCTTAGCCATCACAGAGCCACCATGAATTTCCAGACAGATCAAAGCCACTTGCTCTCAAGAAGAACCAAAGCCCTGTGTGTTTTAGCGTGTCACCCCCCCGGGTACCTCGGTCCCATCCTCGCTCCAGGAGCAGCTAATGGTGCATGTGTTTTCCTAAAAGCAGCCAGAACCACAGGTTAATCACAAGGGTGTATTTTACTTTCTCACATCATCGTGGCTAATTTCCCATCTGTCCTAAGGCACTGTTGACTGTACACATGTGCCCATTCAAGCGCCTGCTCTTAATGAGAGGAACAGACAAACACGAGTCCCACCACTTCTAGGGTGCGAGGTGCCTAGGCAGGAAGAGGGGCAGATGGCTGAATCACTAAATACCCAGGGCCCCTGCCACCATTTGCTCATTTTTGAGTAATCTCAGCTTACATCAATGTTTCCTGCATTCATCTTCGGCTTCCAAACAGCCTTTCATCTCTGCGTGATTTATAAGCAGGGAGGAGAGATGCCTGGGTGTGTTACAAACCACTACATTTCTGGCTCTGTGTGCACAGGGTGGCAGGAAGGGGGGGAGGGTGGGGGGGTGACAGCAGGCTCAAAGCCTGGTTGCACCCCAAGCTCACACCATCCTCCTTGCTAATGAAGATCCAAACTCAGGGTATCCGTTGAGCTGTGAAAACTGTTTCAACAGCAGAGTTCACCTGTGCTAAGACATCGCACACACTTAAAAACCCTCCCTAGGAAACATCCAGGTGCTGCCATGGTGCTCATCCCAAATGAAAGGGGAAGCAGGGACAAGACAGGGAAGAATGAAGAGTAGGGCTTGTAGTGATAAGACAAGGGGTAATGGTTTTAAACTAAAAGAGAGGAGATTCAGACGATATAAAGAAGAAAATTTTTACAATGAGGGTGGTGAAACACAGGCACAGGTTGCCCGGGGAGGTTGTGGATGCCCCATCCCTGGAAACATTCAAGGTCAAGTTGGATGGGGCTCTGAGCAACTCGATCTAGTGGAAGGTGTCCCTGCTCATTGCAGTGGGATTGGACTAAATGACCTTGAAAGGTCCCTTCCAACCCAAACCATTCTATAATTCTATGGTAAGAAGTGAGGGAAGAGGGAGGTTATGTCCCCATACAAATTACTGGACACCCACCAACCAGCAATCTTTCCAGCTCTATTTCTGGTTGATCATATTTTCTCTTTGTGTTTTTTATTTAAATCACCTTGTGATTTATTTTATTTGTTGTAGTGCATACCCATTTTCAGATACTGCATTTTTCATCTTGCTTTGCATTACCATATTATTTGCTAGGCTTTCTGAGTTGTTTTTTTTTTAAGGCTAATTCTGGCCACAGGCAAAGCTAAATGCAATCCCAATGCATATCTGTCTCTGATCAATGACTCTTCATCTCAACACCACTAAAGTCTGGACTTCTACCAACCATTGTTGGTTCGGGATTGGGCCTTTTAAACAACACATTCACTTTGGATCTTGATCACGATCTGTATATCTGATTCTATGTATCCTTTGTATCCAGCTGAGAGGAATCTCTTGACATGCAACAAGAAAAAGGACAAAGTCCTGCACCTGGGGAGGATCAACCCCAAGCACCAATACATGCTGGGGGTCACCCAGCTAGAAAGGAATTGGCAGGAAAAGACCTAGGGTTCCTGCTGGACACCAATTTGAACATGAGCCAGCAATGACACCTTTCAGCAAAGAAGGCAAATGGTATCCTCAACTGTGTTAAATATATTGCCAGAGGTGGAAGGAGGTCATTCTTGACCTCTGCTCAGCACTGGTGAGGCCACACCTGGAGTGCTGGAACTGATTATGGGCTCCTCAGTACAAGAGAGACATGGAAATACTAGAGAGAGTCCAGCAAAGGGCCATGAAGATGTTGAATGGACTGGGACATCTCTGCTATGATGAAAAGTTGAGAGAGCTGGGACTATTCAACCTACAGAAGAGAAGGCTCCGGGGGATCTCATCAGTGTATATAAATACCTGCAGGGAAGGTGCCAAGAGGGCAGAGCCAGGCTCCTCTCAGCAGTCCCCAGTGCCAGGACCAGAGGCTGTGGGCACAGACAGAAACACAAGAGGGTCCCCCTGAACATCAGGAAACACTTTGTCACTGTGAGGGTGACCGAGCACTGGCACAGGTTGCCCAGGGAGGTTGCGGAGTCTCCATCCTTGGAGAAATGCAAAAGCCACTCGGACACGGTCCTGGGCAACCACATCTGAGTGGTCCTGCTTGAGAAGGGGGTTGGACCACATGACCTCCAGACAAAAAAAAATATCTGTGATTTTTGACTCCCTGCTCTAAGTCATGGGTGGTTAGAGGGCAGGAGTCTAGTTGCTTGAGAGTTGATGGATCTGGTTAATGCTTCTGCAAGACCCATCCCCCGCAGTATCACTAACCACATCTTAGTGACTTAGTTGAATTATTTGCCTCTTTCAGTTTTGTAGACTGGGCTCCTTCTGGGGCATAAGCAAAAGAGAGGAGAGAAGGTCCCCATTTTGTCACAGTGCCTGCTCACTTTTGGATGATTTGGCCAGAACTTACAGAGAAACCAAAGAGCTTGTACAAGACTGAGAAGGAAATCTGTAGCAGAGAAGAGACTTCAGCAAAGTCTCTTCTGCTGTAGGTCAGGCCCCTGGACTCTAAATCACCCTTTTCCTTCTGGAAACTCTTTAATGCAGAAACTCGATCCTCCCATCTGGATTGTTCACGCTGTTTATTTGCTTTTCCCCTTTTCTCCTATGAACAAAGTTAATACCTGACATTGCACAGCCTGTCTCTCCTGCACTCCAACCCCAAAGTGCTTAACAGGCCTGGAGTTGAGGTGCAGAGGACTGGGACTCTCCTCCCTCCTGACTTGGCTGGCTTGTCATTTCCAGATGACGTTTGCTGCTCTGGTCTTTCTGGGTGGACTGAACCTTTAATAATTGTCGAAGGACATAAGGGTCCAGCCAAGACAGTCTGTGCATAAACACCTAAGTGAGGCAAGTGCTCGACCCAAAGGTTTTTTGGTGAGACAAGACCAGTTTCTCATCTCAGAGGCATCTGAGGGATGCCAAATTATGATCTGAAGGCCAGGAGCTGTTAGCAGCTCAGGGATGTGCTCTCCAAACTGAGGCATGGGCTTCCCCAGGCTTCCCTTCGGCATGGTCAGGATGTTGACTGGTTTCTTCACTGCTGACAGCAGTAGTGACCCTTTGTCAAAGGTGTTATGAAGCCTTTCAGATCCAAGATCTGGGGTTATATTGGCCTTCCCAACAAATGAACTTAAATTTGTGTTTTGAAGGATGAGGTCTACTTTATGCTTCTCCTTCATGAAGAAATATCTTGATAGCTACAGTTGTTAAGTGCTCACAGTGATTATTCTGTAGCAGAAACCTTCCCTGTATTCTGTCTACTCAAATGTGGGTCCAAGACATGGGTGAAATCCTGCCCCAGTTCCCCCAGCCCCTGCAAAGATATGGAGACCTGCTCCATACACTGTCAGCTGCATTAGGGAAATGTATACACAGACTTTCAGGGGCTCTTATACGAGCCCACGCAGTGGTGAGGATCTCAAGCAAATTAACACAAATTAATTTTAAACTGGATTAGTTAAACTACATTAACATCCCAAGTAGATGCTCTTAGCTGGAATTAAAGTACCCTTCATTTGGTATTTGTTTTGTTTTGTTTTGTTTTGGGTTTTTTTGATTCATTTTGGAGTGGAATTAAGCTAATTGGAGTTAGGGATTCTGAGTCACTGTATCAGCCCAGGAGTTCAGCACTGGTTTAACAAGACTGCTTTAATTCACTCCTTGAGATGTGGATGGAGTTTTCTGGCTGTCCCCTACAGACTGGAATGTCCTGCCCCAAAACCATGTACAGAGGGAGGACGGATGATTCCTTGTGTAAGGCTGGTGCACTAACACTTGAGGAAAATGAAATTCTCCCTGAATCCAAAGGGTTGGAGGGCTGGGTGCTCCAGCATGCCCTGGAGGTGAAGCAATACCCAGGCCCCCAGCCAGCATTGTTTGCAGGCCTGAAGGGATTAAAAAGTCATTAAGTGAGGAATTAATCAAATCAAATTGAGATGAGTATGGGTACTGCATGGTGCTTGCCATGCCGGGGGACAAGTAGTCAGGGAGGGCACGGACATGCCATGACATTGCATCCTTAGGGATCCATGAACATGTGCTAGGAGACAGGGAGTAGCATGGAATTACCCCCACAGCAGTTCACAGGGCAGAAGAGGATGTGGTCAGGAACGCTGGTCAGCAAGCTTCTGCCTTCCTCATTTAAAGTCTCCCAAATTGAACTGCTATTGGATTTCTATCTTTCTCTGGCCCCAAACTCTGTTTCCAAGGATGTTACGTTCCTTTATCTGCTCTTCAGTAGGATAAACCTCCTTCCAACTTTGTCCTAAGCAAATCCTCAGGTCTGTTGCTGTCTACCCAGGCACCTCCAAAGAGCATCTCTCACAGGTTGAAACACACAGCCATTTTTTTCTGTGAGATGGAACCCAACAGAGAAATCCAGAAACCCATCCAGATCCAAAGAAGAAATTGTGCCAAGGTGACGAGACGTTGGTAGCCCACCCAAGAGTGTCTGGATGGGAGACCAAAAGAAGGGCAAATATCTGAGTACTGCCAGCAGCTGCTGAGGAAGATAGGTTTCAGGTCCCAGCAATGGTGAGGGTCTGAAAGGGACAGTTGGAGAGATAGAGGGGTTTGGGCACTGGGGTTTTCTCCAGGGGCTACAATGCCAGGTTAGAGATGTGTTTTCAGCAAGTATCAGGGAGTCAGACCAGCCAGGTGGGTTTAAATTGAGTTTGGCTGGGACTTCACCACCCTCACTCCCCAAGTTGGGTAAGGATGGCAGGTCCAAAATGCCCAAGTCTTCCCTTGCTCTTGTGTGATGCTGCTTTTGGGGGTCTTGTATGACCTTTATCTAGTGGTTTAGCATGTTACTTGGCAGTGCAGATGGTGGGACACAGTTCTCTGGTGGACCTGACCTTGGCCATGGCCTATCTCTTACTTAAGGTCACCCAAGGTTAGAGAAGAGAAGGCCAGGACATGGGACAGAAAAGTTCCTCAGAAAAGGAGAGAGATGTGGCTTTGGGCCATTTGGCCATGTCTTGCTTTAGTTTTAAAAATCCCTCTTCTCTCCTCTAGCCAACAGACGAAAGCAAAGTGAAAAGTCAAGACTGCTGGAAATCAGAAATTATATTTAACATCATAAAATCCTTATTTACAAGTAATACCACTCTTCCATGAAAAGAAAAAATACATTCCTGGCAGGGCTTAGTTCACACAAACTGGAGCTGTTCCCTCTCTGCAATGCTTCGTACTTCCCCAGAACCACAACACACTCAAATAACCCCCGTCATGGTTTATGCAGTTATGAGAATGAATGAGCTGTGGGACGGAACCATCTCAGATCACAGCTCCTAGGGTTCAACTAACTTTCCAATAACTCATTTTAGTTATGCTAATAAAAAAACAATAATGCCAGCAGGTCCCCAAGCACAATGACAGAGGTTGGGACTCTGCCAGTTGTTATAGATAATAAGGTCCAACTGGCACTTAGATAACCCCAAGGATAGTAAGAAATGTCCTGTGGCTCTTCACAAGGGGAAAATAGTGCAGTGAAGACCACAGGGACCTTCTCCACTCAGCATTCACTTTTCAGGCTGCTCTGAATAGGCTGCTAGATTTAACTCGTAATCCAGGTTGTGTGATCCGAAGTTGAAATGTCTTGTCTAAGCCAAGCATCCAGCCCCAACTGAGAGTCATCAAGAAGGACAGTGACTTCTGTTTGAGGACTATGGTAGAGATGGATCTTGTCAGGGTTTTGCTATCCCCATTTCAGCCCTGTCCTCACCTTCTGCACATCCATGGTGCTCTTCAGCTGAGGTTATCAGAGGATATTGGGGGGTATGAGGGAGGTTGGTGACAGCACAGTGGTAGGAGGGGCTGGAGAGAAGAAGCAGTGAAGATGTGCATTTGCTTGGCCATGTGATGGAGAAATTTGTTTTTACTGTAATGCTGGGTGTATCCTTCATAAAGATGTGTTGATAAATAATGGGGAAGGGACTGTGCAAATGGAGACAAAGGTTTGGGCAGAGACCTGGCAGCAGCAGGCAGATTTTTGTCTGGTTTTTGTACATAGCATAGATAGAGCAGTCTGCAGGATCCAAAATCTCTCTGTGGGCAACATGAGTCCACAGCAGACATCACTGGATATCTGTTCAAATGCACTCTGCCCCAAACAGATTAATTCTGCACCTTTTGGTATATCTTCCACAGTTTTAAGATGCAGCTGAGCTCAGCCATATATTGCAGGCCTATCATGAGGGTGTATTAAAAAGGACTAGAACAGTGCTAAAATACAGGGGGATGAAGCAGAAGTAGTCTTCTTGGGCAATGCACTTGACCCCGCCTTGAATTCTCACTGCTTTTATTCTCTTCCCCCTTTTAAAATCACCCAAACTGGTCCTGCCTGACCCTATAACTCCCAAACCTCTAATTAAAATACAGGCAGCTCCAAGGGGAATAAACCAAGCAGTGAAGTGGCACTTGTGCAAGGGTGGTATCGGCAGAGGGTGCTCCTTGCACAGCTCAGAGCCTGCACGTTCCCATTCTCTCTGCAGCAAAATGTAAAATCACATTGCCCATATCCCCGGAAAACAGATGCTCATCTCAACCTCTCTGTTTCCACAACAGAAAATATGCCCAGGGATCCCTTAAAGGCAGAATTTGCAGCTACTTCTTAAAATAAAAGATCAGGCAGCTCTTCCTGCCTCCAAACACTGGTGCTTGGCCATGCTGAATTTGCTGCTAGTATCTGGGAGGATTAGGAGCCACAGTTAATCTTCCCAGAATGACTAATTCTCCAGGGCTGAACAAACTCAATCTACATGAAAACAAGGCACAGGGTGCTGAGTGTCCACCCGGTCCATGTCCCCAAATCCCGCTCCCTTTGGGTCCCTGTTCTGGCAAATGAGAGATCCATGGGATAATCCAGCTGTGCATGTTCAGACTGAAAGCTCCGCTTAATTCATCATGAGAGCAGCGAACGGGATGGTTAAAGTAATATTTACAGTCCTTAACTTCCACTCTGCTAGGAACAAATCAGCTCGTGCTTGGCAGTATGAAATTAAATGCCTTCCAAGCAAGGGAGCAAACACACTTTTGGTCTTGAGGTGGGAGAAAAGCTGTCAGATGGGGGATATAAATAACAGAGCATAAAACCAGGAGTTTCATGGGTAGGTGGGACAGGATTTGCATGGGCTAAGCAGAGAATTTCCAGCGAAATGATCAGGGAGCAGGCAGACTTTCACCCTGTGAGATTCACCTGGGGAGCTCCTTGCTGCAGGATGCTGGGGATGCCAGGCATTTTTCCATGCTCTTGTAGTGAGAAATGGCAGCAGGTGAATTCAGTAAGGTGCTAAATCCTATATTCTGGCTTAGAAAGTCCTTGAGCAAACAAAGTGTGGAAGATTGAGAAAGTGTTTTTGGGAAATAGTATTATGTGATTGCTTAACTGTAATACTTTTTTTATTATATTTTCGTTTTCTGCTGGAGAAAGGCTCCACTGAACCCTCCCTGCCTTCACCCAGTGAGCTGCATCCAAACCCAGTAGCCACGCTCCCTCTACTGGTCTTACTGGTCATGCTGTCAGGGCTTCCCTGCCCGGCAGTGGCACCCAGGGAGGGAAGGACACACAGACAATGCAGTGTGGCGTTCAGGAGGGGGTTTCCATGTCCTTACAAAGGGACAGGAGAGGAGTTGTCACTGGGCTGGGCTGAGCTGGCAGCAAAGTTTTAGCAGAGAGGGTGGTCCAGCTCTGCCCAAGTGGTGGCCGCAAATAATTTACAGAATATATATTGCATATAATCATTACAGCCACATAAATAGCTCATAGTGATTCTAGCAATTTCTAAGGCAACCTTGAGAATAATTTATTAGGAACTCACTTGGTGTCTCCTATTAAACTTAATGAAATATTACCTGTCCCTTATTGTAAAACTCACCACAAGCTTTCCTGGGATGTGTTACTTTTCCTCTGCAGAATATTATGATATACTTTCTGGGGGCCTTGATTTGAAGCTCCCTCAGAAGCCCTTAAATCACAAGTTAATCTCTGAGATGAGCCATAAAATAACTCACTCCAGGTCCTTGGCATCACTTTCTGCCATGCCTTTGAGCAAAGAAACTCAATGGCAGCAGGACAGACACAAGGTAGACTTACTTTGATGGATGGTCTTGGAGAGAGCCAACTTGGAGATGCAGATCACCCAGCTGAGACATGGGAAATTTGGCTAACTCATGCCAGCTTCCAGCACAAAATTCAGTAGATTTATTTGAATTGTCCACCGCAGTGGAAAGGGAGGGTGATCGTCTGGTTCAACCCAACACATCTATCTCTACCAGTTGCACCCAGGTCCTGTGAGAGGCAATCCCAGCTTGCACAGTGAGATATGCCATGAACCAGACATAGTCACAGACAACACTGTCCTTTTCTCCTTCACCTTCACCAACCCAAGAGGCATATTGGAGATGAGATGAAAATCAAAGTGAGGGGAGGGAAAATCAAGTGAAATAAAAAAACTCTGATTTTACTGGTGCAACATCTGCTCTTGGAGTAGTCTGGAGGTGGTGCCTTTACATCCAGATCTAAGTATATTCATGGTGTTGCTCTTCTGGATGCTGCAGTTTGCCTTGATATCAAGTGATGTTTCCGCTCTGATGAAAAGGAGCAGTGTTTGCTGGGACACACTGTGTAACTAGGTTTTGGCTTGGCAAAGCCCCCGTTTTACCTGCAGCACTAGGGTCAATATTGTACTGAGTGGTGGCCTGCAAAAGAGGATTATGTGCCATCAGAAGATACACTTTAGGCACCATCATTTGAGGAGCAGATGTGCTCATCTGAGTTGTTATAACACAACTATGTGTAAGATACACTCAGAAATGGTAAGAGAGATCCAGACAGACCCTATCTTCTAATTTTTTTTGCCCAGTCTTGACTTCTACTCTAACTTAATCTCCTTCTACACCAATCTTGCAGTCTGCACTCCAGAACCTTGAAAATTTCAGGTGTGTTTATTGTGGATATGTGGGTTTTTTCTCCTGGACAAACTGAAGAGGCAAATCTCATGTTTTACTGTTGAAGTGCAGGGCTGGTATTCTAAAGAGCTGGCTCTTATTTCTGATTGAGCAACAAATCTGATGGGTGACCTTGGGCATGTCATCTCTGGTCCTCACTTTGATCCAGCTCCCCCTAATCCTTATTCCAGGCCCTACTTTGTGCAGGATGGACTCTCAGACTGGGTTCTTGTTTTTCCTGTGGGCTGATGAGTCCTTTGGCTGTTTGGGGTCCCCACTTCATTTTAGCTGGATTGCAGCACCCAGATCCTGACTCCAGGCTCTCTCTAACCACCTGTGTGCATCCCATCTGAGTTCCCTCAACAGACAAAGTTTCATTAAATGAATTATCTTACCAATTGCCATAGCTTGGTCCACCCTCAAAACTCACTCCTTTTCATGGCCCATGAACACTTGTTCTGCACTGTTCAAATTTGTACTGACTTGTGATGGCTCTGAGGCAGGACTTTGTGCTGGTCCATGCATTCATACCGTGCCAAGGGGATACCAGATAAAGAGTAAGGGCAAAGGCGAGCCACATGCATTAAAAGAAATCAGGAAATGTCACAGAAGTCCCTCTCAAGGGAACAGCAACTCTGTGAGACTGCCCAGTGCACATCCAGCTTTACCCACCTAGCCTGTTCCCCAGCAGAAGGGGATGATGACCTTGCAGGTCACCAGGATCTCTTGGAATTTGGTCAAAACTTGGCCCTGTGTCCACTGGGTAAATGCTGAGCAACCTGAAGAGCAGGAGTGTTGCAATATAGACATGGAAAACAGGCAAGGGGAGATTTCCCTAACTGCTGGAATACAGTGAGGTTAAATGGGTGTGTAAAAGGCAGATGATTAAAGGATGTAGTTGTGAAAATGGTGGTCTACCTTTTTTCTTGGATCTTGCAGGTCTTGGGAGCTGGGAAGACAATCCTTCAACACTGACCTCCCAGCACCCCATGCCATGACTGCTGGCCCCAGACCACCTCCAAACACCAAGGACAAATTTGGTCCCTGAATCTCCTGAGAGCTGATGGGATCGATGGTACTTACCGTGATGGGGAAATAGTCCCTCATGTACCTCCAGACGACGCTGTTCCGGATGGTGTGGATCCGCCTCCCACCCTTGCTGGGTTTTTCCCTGTCTATGAACCACCATGCTGTGTAGAGGGCACTAACCAGCCAAAAACGCGTGAAGAAGAGGGTGATGAAGACAGCTGTGCAGCACTGTGCTGAGAGAAAAGCCAGCAGTGAGTTGACAGTTGGGTTAGGTGGACTTTAGGAGAGGAATTATTCACTTGCAGGGATTCTGTTTGGTGCTGGGATGGAACCCAAGCCTTCACTGGGTTTGCTGATGAATTATTTTTCCAGTATGAAGGCAACTTTGATGCAGAAGTGGTTTCTTTCCTATCTGACCCAGGAACCTGGAGAGGAATCAAGCACCATCCTTGCAGCAACCACCTATTTCTTCAAAGGCCACCATGTCCCCCTCTTCCCACAAGACTGATGGACCTCACTGCATCCAGAGGGTCCCTGAGAATCAGATCACTATCCCTTTGCTGTCTGGCTTTTCTCTGGAGTCAGTCTGATCTCTGCAACCGTAATGCTTGTGTTTTACCCCAAAACTCCTGTTAATACCCCTTGATGACACCTGGCATTTTGCAATGGCAGCAAAGAGGGGGCACTATGCCTTGTCTGTACAGTCCCCAATAGCTTTGTCCTGAGCTATCAATTGTCCATTTTAACTGTGTTCTTGATTTTTAATTTTTTAATCTTCCCATACGTAAGATTTTACCCTTTATTGTATTTTTCTTATTGATTTTGGACCTTTTCTTCCACTTCTTGGGTTCCCTCTCGATTCTAATCATGGCCTCTAGAGGATTTTCAGTCATTTCATCTCGGTGTCATCACAGATTTTATAAGAATGCTCTATTTAATTCCCTAAGACACTAATGACTTGAGACTTTCCCATGTCATTAAAGACTCTTCTGAACCGCTTCCAGTCAGTGCTCATCTTTGCCCTCTACCTCCCACCTCCCTCATGCCCCATGTTTTGGCATAGGAACAAGAGAAGAGAAGTCTGTGTGCAAACAAGCACCACTTGGTACATCAAATCCCACCCAAGCCAAATACTATCTGTCTGCAGAGACTGGGAAGGGTTGATGGCCACCAAGCTGCCACCTGGTAAAGCAGATGCCCTAAATAGTGCCTGGGAAGAGCTGTGTCCTCTCCATCTGTCCCTCTGGAACCCTTGGCGTTGTCTGGGAAGGGGGGGACTGAGCTAAAAAAAAAAAAAAAAAATCATCCAAACCCTTTGCCTCGCCCAGCTCATGGGTTACATCATGTGTAGCGGGTTATATATTTTGGTTTTCTCTGGGTATTCATCACAGATCTGGCACCCAGGGATGAAGGACACGAGGATGGAGATGCCCTGTTCAGCTTCAGCTGTGAGACAGGTGCACCCATGCCCTTATCCTCTGGGACCTGGATTTTCATCTTTGGGAGTCTCCTGTCCTCTCCAGCTCACCTCAGCTAAGGCTTATCAGAGAAGACTTATTAGATGCTCTCATTTAAGATCTCCTTGTACCTCCTGTTTGCTTTTATTTAAGGATAAATAAGTAGGACTGGTTTGTATTCTTTTTTTTTTTTTTTTTTTTTTTTTTTTTTTTGTGATAAGTCACCCTGATTCCAGAGCTTTGTGTGTAAAAACAAATACCTTCCCCATTTTAAAACATTGGCGTGATGGTACTGATAATTTCTATGGGGAAAAGAAAAGAAAAAAAAAAAAAAACAAAAACAATAATCTAGCAGGATCCTAAATCTCCTTAAAGCTGAAATGGGATATTATGTCCTCATATAGTAGAGACATGGGGAAACACTGCAGCTCTCTGCAGAGCAACAGGTCTAAACTGTAACGCATCCTCCAGGTCAGAACCAACTGCAGCTCGTACCTGGTGCCACTCCTCTCAAATGCCACAGACACAGTCTCTATAATTCTTGACAAAAATAGCACACAGCGTGAAACGAAGCTCCAGGGTCCACATGACACATGAACACTGCTCAAGGAACAACGCAGAGGTTGCAATTTTACTGCACCTGGGAGCCAGGTCATCAGGTCTGCTGCAAAACTGCAATGCCTACTTCTCTTTTTATCATACCGTGCAAAGCTCAAAGTACATTCTGCAGAATGAAGGAGTTGTTCTGGTCCAAATCCATGCACTTCTTATCATCCGAGTGAGGCTTTATCTTGCAATTATATAATTATTAATTTCTCCCTCGATTCATATGCACTTCATTTTTTTTTTTTTTCAGTGCAGAATTTGCACACAGTGACTTTCACTCAATTTTAAAATATTTTCTCTTTTTTTTTTTTTTTCTTTTGTGCGCTTGTAAAATATTACTGTGCCCTGGTTGCTGTGGGAAAGGAGCCAATTCCTGTTCCAGAATGGACAGTCTGAAAATTGCTGTGGATGGAATCAAAGAGACAGGAAAGTTCTAGAAAATGCATAGCTAAATCCCACTCCCTGTATCCATACCAACCCCAGCCTTAGGCAGACACGTGATTATTTATAGGCTGTATTTTGTTGAGAAGGGGGTTCTTGGTACCGCTGCCTGGTGTGTGAGGGGGAGTCACCATAGCTGCTTGATTCAAGGGAGATTGCTGTTCCCCTTCCAACTTTTTTTGCAGATGTCTGTGTGTCACGTCCTCAAACTCTTCCATGAAAACATAGCAGAGGCAGTGTGATCCCGTCGGTTAGACACCAAGATTTTCTCATCCACCAGCACACAAGATATTTGCCACAGAGCTGTATCGCTGCTTCCTAAAAGCCATGTCAGGTCCCCAAGAGGGGTCCACCACCAGCCCCACCACCCAGGTCTTCATGCTCTTCAGCCTGGCTCCAGTGTCCCTTCATGGGCACAGACTTCACCTCTTTTAGGTTACACAGGTGACTCTTCACATCTTAGAGATTCTTTGTTCTCCAAGCCACTGAAAAATATCACCCCACCCAAGAAAGGGCCAAATCCTGCATCCATTTGTGCTAAAGGCTAGGGGGAAGGACTATGCACCAGGAGCCAAGATCCATTTCTATTCCTGCAAATCCTGAGTCTTTCCTGAATCCATGCTGGAGGGCAACACGCACTCCCCTTCCTCCATGGGTCATGTCCCAGAGGCAGAGCAGCAAGGACAAAATAAGCCACCGCCTTGCTCCTTCTGCTTCCTTTCTGCAGGACAGGGCAGAAGGGATGGGTGGCAAACAGGAATATTTGCCTGCTGTGAAGCCACTCCCCATAACAATTTCTTTCTTGCCTTGAGGGTAATCCCAAGAGGAAAATGAGGAATGATGAGGGTTTCTTGCCTGTCCCTCCATGGACTGGGGACCACTTCAGGTCTGCCCGGACGAGAGCCATATTTCTGTCAGCATCTGCTTTTCTACAAACAACTGTCATTTTCTGGGCTACCTGCCAGGCAAACCATTTAAAGGATATCACGAACATGGCATTAGGCTCTTGGCCAGGGAACCTCAGCAGATATCTCCCTCCTGGGGCCAAACTCCAGCCTATGTACAACCCGCTGTACCCACAAAGCAACCTGCAAAGGGCTGTTGGGTCTTGGAAATGCTGCTGGAAGAGATGAAAGTCTGTCATGATGGTGATGAGGGGAAAACCTGCAAGTCCCCAGTTCATTAGAAACCCGTCTTTGAACCCCACTGGCTGCCAGGGCTCTGCTGGGCCAGACAAGCTCTCCAGCTAGGAATCATAGAATGGTTTGAGTTGGAAGGGACTTTAAAGACCATCTAGTTTCAACCCCCAGCTTGGCCAAGCTCTCCATGGGAACAAGCTCTCTGGTGGGAAGGGGGACTGCAGGCACATCAGGCATACAAATGGCAAAGAGATGTGATTATAACACATCTCTGCCTCGCTGCCTTTACAGTATTTTTTAAGTGAAAGGAGGGGAGAATTACCTTTAGTATTCAGCCACAGCATCACTACAATATCTATCTTCCACCTTTCTGTCCCTGTAAGTCCCTTGATTCCCAGCCTCAGGCTGCAATCTCTCAAGCCATGCCTTTACACTCAGGAGGAACAGGTTTGGGGGTGAGGTTGTAAAGAGATGTGATCCTCATCTCCTCCCTCTGCAGGTGTGGACTCTTGCGAGGTAGCCCAACCGCACATGCTAAATTGCTGTAAAATGGCTTAAGCCCTTACACAGAGACCTTTCAAGGCAGACATCACCATGGGCCGCAAGAGGAGGTCAAAGGGAATTATGGATGTCTTTGCAATCACATCAGTTTGGCTATCTGAAAACGGCCAGGTAATCCTAGTCTGGGCTGAGATTAGCTGCTGCACTGTCTACACTGTCATGGAAAGTGAAGAGACACTCCTTCAAACTAAAACTAAAACCAAAAGGCCCTTGACAAGAAGGAAAGCTCCATATAGACCCTAAATCTTACACTTTCTGTTCAGGCCAGATGCGAGGACGTTTGTCCATGGTTGTCCATGGTGGTGTGGCTCTGGGTGAAGGAGTCGTAAGACATTTCTGGACTGCAGGGCCACCAGGATCTGCACCCATCCTGTCAACCAGGCGTGCTTCTGAAGTAGTTCCTCATGATCCAAGACCCAGCACCTCACATCTCCATGGCCATATGGGAGTCAGCAAAGAGAAGACACGTCCCTGTGGGTGTGATGGCTTTGTTGGATCCCCTCACAGGCTGAGTGGTTTCCTGGACTGGGCTCCCTCAAAGAAACCCAGAGCAAAAATGAAGTGTTTGGTGGTGGGTAACTGGTGTTAAGTAGTTTTATTGTGAGCTGCAAATCCCTCCCTGGACGAAAACGTGGGCATATCACAGACAACACAAATGTATATGCCCCAGGCTCCAGGTGAGCCACAGGCTCCAAAGCACACAGAAGACTTTTCTGGCCAAGTCCAACCAGGGACCTTGTCCCATCAGCGTGCTGTTGGGCTCAACATTGCTGCTAACCCAGCATTTGCTTATTCAGCCTGAAACAGAGAAAACGGCAGCCTGTGGAAAGAGACTTTTGGCATCGCAGCAGCCCCAGAGTGAGTCAGATTCATACTGCGGTTGTCAGGAGGGTTTGCAAGATGCTCATGGCTGAGGTCCCCAGTGCCAGCCTGGAGTCCCCAACAGTGCCAGCCTGCATGGGTGTCGCACCCCTCGGCACAGCCAAGCCTGGCCAGGCTGTCCGAGGCTGTGGACTACGCTCAGCCCGTAATGCCCTTTGAGTCAACCCTGCTGACTGAAAAGGTTCAAAGGCTGGTGCCATAGGCTGCCTCCGCAGAGGTGGTACTCACAACTCTCCTGCACCCTGCGCTGCTTTTTTTTTTTTTTTTTTTTTTTTTTTTTGCACGGGTTCAGCCCTACGCTAACGCTTCTGCGTGATGCATCTGGATGGATGCCCCACGCCCAGGTTTGTGGAGATGGGGAATGAGAGAGGCAGCGGGAAGCAGTGCAGCAGGTTTGGGCACCAGCCTGCTGATTTCGGTGACCCGCAGAAGCCTGACTCCACCGTTTTAGGAGGGGGCATTGGTCAGTACTGGGATTCTGCAGTTGGTCCAATTCCTCACCCCGCATCCCATCCTTGAACCGTGCACTTTCTTTCCAGCCACTGTCAGCATCTGAAGCAAACGGCCCCTTTTGTCTCGTTGCCCTTGCCAGGAGCATCCTCAAGAAAACCAGCAGCACCGACAATGCCTGCCTGTTGCAAGAGATGCTGCAGCTGAGCTCCCTGCCAGCACCGGGGTCGAGCTGCTGTGCTCATCCAGCACCCCACAGAGAATGAATGAATGAGCCCCTCGCCTGGCACTTGGCTTCTCAGGGGATCCATTTGCACAACCATAGCAACAGCTGCCTGCAACCAGTGCTGCCAAGCGGCCGGCTGCTGGGATCTCCAGCCAAGGGGCTGTGCAAATGTCTGGCAGTGGCCGACGTTGTGTTTTCGGGAGCCCTTTCCTGGCAGCAGAAGCACAAGCCTGTCTCAGAGAGAAAGGAGCAGTGAGCGGCCAAATCCTGCCCACGGAAGGTCTGATCTCTGTGCCTGTGGGCTATAACTGAGTGAGGCATGGGGTACTGGGCAGCTCATGGGATGAAATTAAGGGTGTCCCTTAGCATCAAGATTTCGCTCTTGTTAAACTGGGAGCTGTTGAGTGGAAAGCTCTAGACTTAAAAAAACTTTGTAAAATTTATCAAACCAGTTGGAATCGCTTCATAAGTTTTGGTTATCACCTTCCTATTGCCTTATAGCATTTCTTAACTGCTTTTGGTTTCAGACTGTATCACAAAGAGAAAAAAAGAAAAAAAAACAAAAGCAAAATAAAACTGTTCCAGGGAAAGAGTAATCTCTAACAGGTCAGCCATGGAGGAGGGGTGGGTTTGGGTCTCATGCTCATTCAGAGTAAGCTGCATTTCCCCGGAGCAGGAAGAGGCTGTGTTTCGAGTAGCTCCCCATTACCCTCTGACTATGGAGGATTCCCTCCCCTGCCCATTTTCTGGCTTTCTGCTGGCTCCAGAAGTATTTCCATCACTGAAAAGTCAAATTTCAGCTTGTTCCCAATACCAAGAAGGGAAAAACCTAAAGTACAAGTTGTTTTGCTTGAAAATACTGTTAAAGCTCCATAAGACCCAGCTTCATCCATGCTGGGAATGGGGATGTGTTGTTTTATCCCTTGTTAACATTGCAGCCACATCTCTACTACATCCCATCCAGGCACCATGGGAGGAAATCCAAGTGCAGGGGCAGGGAGGGAGCTACAGAGCACCCCAGAATGTCCCAGTCTGGCCATCTGGGTCTAAGGCTGCATGGATTTTACCAGATCTCCCCTCCCCTGCGCTGTTAACAACACCCATGTCTCCTCCTGTACGGTGGTCTCTGGTGTGCAGGGGAAGGTTGATCACAGCTGGGATCTCTTCTGCACTGGAAGAGCCCCGGGGTTTATAACACCAGTACAGGATGGCACCATGTGCCCTGCACTCTGCCATGCCATAACCATGCTTTGACGGTGGCTCAGCTGGCTGTGCCACCACTGCCACACTGGGATTTCCCCTTCAGATGGAGAGTGATGTCCTCCAGCTTGTCCCAGAGCAACCCAAGAGGCCACACTGGTTCCACCTCTCCAAATCACCCCAGCAGAGCCCGTTTGCTGGCCCAACAGCTGAACAGTCATGCCCATGTTGCTAGTTCTCTTCTAATAAGAGGCAACCTCACCCATCCT
Organism: Tyto alba; assembly: GCF_018691265.1. Taxonomy (NCBI): domain Eukaryota; kingdom Metazoa; phylum Chordata; class Aves; order Strigiformes; family Tytonidae; genus Tyto; species Tyto alba. Next base: position 3,123,852 of record NW_024881282.1, on the reverse strand, counting down.
GGCTACCAGCAATGGTCCCTGGCCTCTGCCATTGCCCAGACTGGGCTAACCTGTAGTTTGGAGGAGTGTTACATGGACCAAACCTATGCCAAGAAGCATGCAAACAGCTACACAATCTGGACCAGTATGGCCCAGTTCTCCAGTCTGTCAGATACTGGTGCAGAGGTGACCTTTCAGCCTCAGGTCTGTAGCAGAGTTTGGATGGAGCCATCTCAGAAACTTAATGAGACTCTGAAGCATAGCCTCTGCTTTCTCTCCAGCTATTGTTTTTGAGATGCTTGTGTGCCTGGACCCATATATACACAAAGATCTGCTGCCTCTGTGTATTGGGACTAGTCAACAACTATCCTGCCACAATAAAGCAGAAGCTTTACACAGATCCCATCTGAGGTTAAGAATTGGCATGACAATGGCAAACCCTAGGTTGTCACCTTCCAGCTTGGCCTCTGATGGGCTGTAAATCATCCCAGACAGTTTGCACTCTCTGATAAACTGCCTCTGGGTCTCCCATCTCCTTATTTCCCAGTGCATCCTATCCAAAATTGCATGTCTCTCATCTCCATCAGCACCTGGTGCCCTCCACACAGTAGCGAGTTCGTCTCTTCCCCAACCTGATTGGGTTTTCCTGGAAAAATGTCCTTTTGGGGTGTGCAGGGACATCTGTATAAAGTGAGGTGTCTGTTCCCAGGGTTGCAAAGCAGAGTCCCTCATGCTCTTCCCATCGTACCATCCCTCAGGCATGGGAATGCCATTTCTCATGACTAATGCTGAGCAGGGCCATACCTTAGACCAGGAAAACACAAAATCTAAAGAGCAGGAGAAGCTGAAACCCCATGCTGGTTTAGCTGCTGGGTAAGACCCGTCGATGTTCCCGTGCACAGGCACGTAGCCAGGCACTTCCCTAGCTCCACTGTGCTCAGATTGGATGGAGAGAAGAAACCCAAAACAAACAAACAAGCAAAAAAAACAAGCACTGCTCTTCTTACAGTGAGACAGAGACATGCAAGTGCAATTTCTGCTGCTAATCACTTGTCCTAACAGGGCCTGGGATTCACTGGAAGCTCTCAGAAGATGTTTTTAATGCCACTTTCCTTTGGTCCCAGACCTTTGGTCTTCGTTCGGGTCAGGGAGAGAAGGAGTTGGGACAAAAGCTGCTCTGTCTTCTCAGAGAAGGAAAAGGAGATGTCTCTTACCTAGACATAGGAAGCTGAAGACCCACTGAACCACCGATGCTGTCTGAAGCCTCCTCTGCAGTGGCACGGAGAGCGGAGCAAACTCGACCTTCATCTTGGGCTCTGCGTGAACGTCTCAAAAGGAGAAGGAAGGTCCGCAAGTGGCGAATGCAAAGTGCAAAGTCACCTGTCAATATTTACCCAGTCTTACAGTATAGTATTGTGCAACATACAGTGGTGATGGTGACCGCCCGCAGCCACCCGCCCGTATGGGGAGGAGAGGAATGCTGCCGGGCCGTGTCACCAACTTCATGCCAATATGACTCACCACGTGGTTAGAGGGTGAGGATTTCATGCTTTTACGACACGAATCTGGGAAGTAAACTCCCTTCAGGACCCAATCCTGCCTTCAGTTGCCTGTCTCTTTCAAATTTTGCAATATTTGGGTGTTCGCAGAAAGGATGAGGCATTTGTGCGTGTGAGCCAGGTTTTATTTCCCTCGTTCCCCTACAAACTACCCCATGCACGGCAGGAAGGGACAAAGAGAATGGACAAGCACAGACAGGCCACTTGTGTTTGCAAGTGATATGGTGTGGATGGGTTTCAGTCTCCGTCAAGGAGGTGGGAGAACAACATAAGGGTGTTTCACTGCTCAGCAGTGGGGTACACGAGCAATCTCACACCTCTGCCAGGACATACATGCATGGATAGATGGATGGATGGATGCATGCATGCATGGGGCAAACAAGCCTCCATGTGCATCCTTGCACACATTTATATGGGTGTGTAAGAAAGGAAATACTACCTCCCTTTTGCATTTCTACCTCCAAGCAGGTACATGGTCTGAACCTTTGCCTCGTCACATGCAAAGAGCTGCAACTTACTGAATGGAAAAAAAAAAAAAATCAGAAATTTGGGGAAAAATTCCTCAGGGAACTGACAGGCTGCTTAGGTAAACAAAGAAATCACCTCGTGAGAGGCCTGGGAAAACCAAGGGTCTCGTAACCAGGATACAGAATAATACCGTTAACAGGCTGAATTAAACAACAAGCCGATCCACTGCTAAAGCACCGGCGCACACACAAAGGCGTCACTCGCTTGTCTAAGGGGCATTTCAAATCCCCAAGCTCACCGCCGCCAAGAATTACAGAACAAAACTAAGAACAACCCTTGGCAAAAGCGAATCAGAGGTGTTAGCTGAAAAATAACCCCTCCTCTTTGACAGGCCCTAGGAAGACGCTGGGCTATGAGGAATTTACATCTGTTAGACTTCATTTTCCAGAGTCACTAGAAACAACAGGGCTCTGGTAAAACCCCAAAGGCTCTTTTTTCTAGAGACACCGTTTGCTTTAATTCTTTAATTGACCTGAAACCGACTTAGATTTCGCTTGAATCTCTCCCCATCCTTTGTCTTCCGCTGCAAATGTCAGGCCCTGTCTGCTTTGAGAAAACAAAGGAGGCTTTTAACTCTTTCAGCTCTATTGCCTGGAGATAAGATGTTTCTTGGTGAGAAACCAACATCAGTTTCCAAAATGCTGTGGGGAAATCTGCAGGTCTAGGGTTCCTGGTCTTCCTGCACTGTGCAAACCCCAGCATGGCCAGGGAGGTGCATGGTGGGACCAAGGAGGGGAAAGTCCTTGCAGGGACTGATCCAGAGGTGATGTTTCAAGGTGTCTTCCATCCTGCAGTCTCGTCCTTGTTGGAGCAAAGCCATGCCATGGAGCTCTTTTGTTTTTTTTTGCTAGTGCAAAGGGTCACACCTGAGCCCTGGGGACACCCAGGCATGTGGGAAGCATATTCTGCTCCCAGAAAATTCAGTCTAAGCCATGGAGGAGTTGTATTGCTGGTTCCTCAAGCAGTTGTATTAGAAAAAGTCCCAGCTCTTTGCTTGTGGCTTATTATGACAAGGAAAGACCCATGTTCCGTATTTATTAGGAACAAGTCAGATACTTAGAAGAGCTGACTAAGGAGTGAAGCAAGGCTCATGTGGGTAATAAATATTTATGTTGTGCTCTGCTGTGGATATGTAATTTGCTTTTTGTCTTTCTACTTCCTTAAATCAGGAGAGAAAAATACCTACTTATGGAGGGCTTTGGAATCTTCTGCTTAAATCAGAGAGGGATCAAAGTTTTCTAGACAGCCAGGAGAATCCAAGAGAGATGCATCTCCTTGTTGTGTGTAGATAAAATAAAACCTGTGGCTTATTTTAGGGAAGAGCAGAGCTCTGTCTCTGAAGTTTGGAAATAAATAAGAAAGCAACCATGGTCAATATATTTCTTGTTGTTGATGGGAGTGAGCCCACCGGGGCCACCAAGCTGGTCTGTGCTGGAGCTTGGGCTGTGCAAGGAGAGGCTGAGAGCTGGGTGTGTGCAGTGGGAGTGATGGCAAAAAGGGTTTATACAGTTTTCTGCAGCTCCCTGCTGGGATGGCAGAGAGAAGACGGAGATGGGCTCTCCTTGGAGGTGCCCAGTAATGGGACAAGAGATGACAGCCCAAGCTGGGACAAAATAAATTCCTGTAAGATATAAGGAATCATGTTTTTTCCTGTGAGAGTGGTCAAACCCTGGAACAGCAGTCTGAGGGCAGGAGGAGACAGTCAAAGCTCACCTGGACGTGACCATGAGCAACTTAATTTCATCGGCCTTTCTTTGACCAGCGGGTTGGAGCAGAGACCACAGAGACCCCTTCCATCCAAACTCATTCTATGACCTCACCTGGCTTTCACCATCTAAATGTTGGATGCTGAAGTCCAAACTAAGCAGACCAGGATCCCTGCAGAGTCACAGCAGGGAACACAAACCTCCACAGTGAATTTGTCTAATTTATTTTATCTGTTTAACTCAGAAAGAGGCAAATTGCTCTCTGCAAGTATTGGGATCTCTCCAAGGAAAACTTTAATCTAACAGGATGAGTTGAGGGGCAGGAACTGGAAAGGCCTATTATGGCCCAGTTTAGCAGCTCAGACTACACCCAAGCCTCAGCCAGACTCATTTCTCTGCAGGGAGCCATCTCTGAAGGTCTCACCTTGCTCTTTGCCAGTCACATTGTCCTGCTCTGCTCCTTTCTTCTTGCTCTCTCTCCCTGGCACTGTCTACATTCTGGCAGGGGAACTGCAGATGCGGGTGATAGTCAAAAAAAGTACATCCATCAACTCTGGCACTGCTTGGCAGATAGGTCCCGGTCCCATCGTGGCCAACCCCATCCTTAGTAAAGGGTCTTGCTCCTGTTGGAACATCCTTCACAACTCTTAATAGTCATGGGATCATCTTTGAGGACTGGAAAGAAATAGAACCAAAACCCAAAACCAAACTCGTGATGGAGCTAGGCTGGTAAGAAACCTATCAGATCAAAAAAGGCTTTACCTTTACAGTGACTTCACATGGATCTGGGCTGGAAATGGAGCGGTGAAGGTCCATGCTTCTGTGTCTGTGGGGGACCACCACACCTTGCAGTGTCCTTCTAGAAAGGAGCCATGCTATGGGTATAACCTTACATCACGTCTGTCCTTGTAGTAACACAATCCCCATCTTCCCTGCTCTGGGGGAAGTAATTATATGGGATGGGAAGGATTTCCACTGAGAAATGAGAAGATACAGATTCATTCCCAGGCTTTCTGTGTAACTTTCAGCACGTCGTTCAACCTCTCCCTGTCTGGGACATGTGTGATGATTTGCTATTTGAAAGCAATGATAACAGTGGAAAAAAACTTTACTGGCCCTTAGATGAACCTCTCCATGGCAGGACCTATCTACTAAAAGGCCCATCTAATTTCTCTTGCAGCCACATGTTTCTCTGGTCCCTTTTACATTTTCCTTCTCTTGTTCTCTTTGCTGACTTGGGTTTCTGTTGTGGATAGGCCAGGGTGGATGCTCTCTTTGGGAACACCAAAGAGAGACCATCACTGAGTGGCTGCAGGCATGGCAGGGACCTCTGGGACCACTCAGCTCTGATTGCTAGCAATCCCTACAAGTCCCACGTTAGCATTTCCTGGAAAATTTGAATGCTCTTTAATTTACCCTTCTTGCCTAATTCTCACTTCTGTGGCTTTTTAAACCTCATCTTCCTCCATTTTTTTGTAAGCTTCTCACCATTTCTTCTTATTTCCTAACATACTCAGACTCACGCACACATGTGGCCCATGATATAGCTCTAACTACATTCTCCTTGGCTTTTCTCAGATATTTATAGTTATTTATCCAACCTCCGATGGCTGGTGTTTAGCCTGGGAACATTAAATTCCTTTAATTCCTCAATAGGTCATCCTCTGTAATCCCTTTATCAGTGGCCCTTGTGACTCAATTGGTCAACGTCCATCTCTGAGTACCATGAAGCCCTGAGTCACCAAGCTGTAGGCTTTGAAAGCCACCGAGCTTTGCAAGTCAGTGCGGTGGGGCGTGCCCATGGGACTTCACGAGTGGAGCAGGTTGCACGTGGAGACCTGGCCATGCTCTGGGATCAGGGCTGAGAAAGCCTAACACGGAGCAGCTGAAGGGACGCATGCAAGGGACAATGCAGTGGCATGTAAGGGAAGCCAGGACACTGCATAGCTCTCCTGCTTTGCCCTGCCAGGAGAAGCTGGTCATGGCTCCTTGTTGAGTCCCTTGTTGAAGCCCCAACACATGTAGACCCTATGGGACTTGTTGATCCAGTAGAAGAGCTAGAAGTTCTCTCCAGATCACTGCTCTTCTCTTCTAATCATAGATAACACTCTTTTTTTTTTTCCCCCTAAAGCACTCCTAGAGCCTCCCACCAAACTAACTTCCCCTCCAATGGGCAAAATTATCAGAAGGAAAACAAAGGAATCTTTTTGGTAGTTGTCCTGTGGTTTCTCTGAGTCCCATTTGTCTCTGACCCATCACTCCACCAGCAGTAGTTGTATCTTCCCTGTGAGGTTCTTCTTGCTGGGGAACTTCCCACCACACCAAACCTATGTGATACCATTGCACCAAACCTGATCTTTGTCTGTCTCCAGTTCTGGGTAAGAGCATGGGTGTGAGAGGTACCCACTTCTGCCTGCTGTTATTTTTTTTTTTTTTTAATGCAAATTCTTTCAAAATACAGTCTTTCAGATTTTACTCCCCCCGCTACTTGTTGCAAAATCACTTCTTCTGAAATCTGGCCATGTTACACCAGTGATTTTTGTTACAGAATTTTATGTCCTTTAGAGCACTTGAATTATCGGTCAAATTCTTCTTTTCATGCACTTCAATTATTCTCTTTATGCAGCACTCTGAAATGGATTTTCTTCGGCTCCCATCCCATTTAGCCTTGAAGGACTCTTCCAACATATATGAATCATAAACAAAGTCGACAAGGAAAACAAGAACACTCCAGGCAGATCCTTGTTCCCAGCAGTTGTGTGTGATTAGAAAATGATTTAAGATTTGAGAAGCCACTAGAAATCCCCTGTAAGTTGCTACCCACAGTGTTGTCACATTCTTGCATCCCTGATGATACATGTTGGGGACAGGAGTAATTCAGACAAGTGTCTGGTACAGAGATAGCGCCTGCAAAGCTGTGTGAGTGCCTGGGACAACCCTGATGCGACAAGGACACGGAGGCACAGTGCTGCTGAAGTTAAATATAAGTGAATAGAGCTTTCCTTCATCTCACTGGGGTAGGGTGGAGTTGAACACACTTCACTGGGGGGTCTCAAGGTGTGGTCCAGGTCTAGCTTTGGAGCTGGAGTCTCACCTACCTTTAGCCCATGAGGCTGATGTCCAGGGTCCTCCTATAATGGAGGAGAAAGGACTTATGGGGCTTATGCCAGCCCCACCTTGTTACGATTATATATTTTTTCTCATTTTCACTTCATTACAGCTCTTGTCAGTGATCTCCTGAGAGCAATGGGATGAGCTGCCACCCCCTCCCGCTGACACTCACGGGGAGGACAGTGATTAGCCAGGAGCCAGGTGCCCCCCTATGAGATGGCTACACCATGTAGGGGTCTTTTCCTAAACAAAATGTCCTTCCCTTCCTATAAGGTCTTGCACTGAGCTTTGCCACACCACCCCTACAATGCCATCACGTTGCTTCCTACAAGAATTGGTGGATATGTATGTAGAGGGCCAAGGGGGGGGAGAACATGTACAGACAGCACGTGATGAGATGTCAGCTGGTGGTCCGAGAAAACAAGCTGCTCCCTCTTCATCATCAGATCCAGCAGAGAAAAACATAAATCTGGGCAAGCTCTTGGGATGGCGGCATCCTCTCGCATCATCTAGCTGGGGAGTGTGCTCTTCATGCCGTCATGGAAAGCAGGAGAGACTATCAAACCTGCCCCAGGGTGGTCTCCACCAGCTTAAGTTTGAGTGAAAGCCATCCTGGCTCCACTTGAGGATGCCAGGAGAAGATTCACCAGGTCCCTTATTCATCAGCTCCCAAAACATCTATTCCCTCCCTCCATGCCAGAAGATCCCAGTATGGATGGGACAGGGAACCACTGCCTGAGGGTCCACCCAAAAGCACTTTTGGGTGCTGCATACTGGGCTCGCTCTGCTTTGCACCCCACCGCGGTGCCCTCAGCATCGTGCAAACTTCTGGGCAGGATTGTGCCCCAGACTGGCACAGTCCGATGCCGGTTGACACCCGTGTCCTTGGCCATCCCCAAGACCAACATCCCACCATGTGGTGTCACACTCGACCACGGCCTTTTCCCAGAAGATGCTGGAGAAGGAGAAAGCTATTCCTGCTTTCTGCCGCGGTGGCTGTAATTTAAACACGGAGACATTTTTATTTATTTAACTCCCATCCTCTCAGAGAGAGGTTTGCAGCCAGCAAATCAATTTGGCTGATTAGAGATAATGGATTTGACTTGACGTAAGCAATTAAGTTATTTCCATAGCTGATTCCTGAAAGTGAATGAGCGGCCATGCTTCAAGATTTATATATAACTATATGTTTCACTGCAGGAGATGCTAAGCAATTTTTTTCATTCTGCAGCTTCTAACTCCATCCAGGTCTGCCTGGTATCTGCAGAGCAGCAAAAAGTCTCCTGACGCTGCAAAACCTCACAGAGCAGTTTTGCCCGTGTCTTTTCTTATCAAAAAAAAAAAAAAAAAAAGAAAGACGGGTAGTGCATGACTGAGCGTTTTCACGGGAGATGAGCCCAGGCTCATTGCAGATGAGGGAAACTCGGAGAAATGTTCAAAACCATTTTGTGCACGTGCAAATCACCGGTCCCCAAACGGGTGCAAGGCACTGTGCAAGATGGGAGCAGTTGCAATGGGTTCGTCTGGGCTTGCACCCACTCATATGTTACTTTCCCATTATATTAATGGCAAAAAATTACACTAATAGCACTGCAAACCCTGAAACAGCAATACAGATGCAATTCAAAATGTTTTCTGCAAGAAAAACCCAAGCATGTGCGGGGCATCAGATCTCAGAGCAAGATGGGGTTTCCACCCTCAAAAATCACTGCAGCAGCTTGGAAATAAATGAAATTACAGAGAGTATTTCAAAATAAGCACAACCTTGAGATTCACAGGCCGACAAGCTTGATCCCGTTGCAATCTTTTGATCATGTATCTTCCTTGCAGACCTTGGGTCATCATTGTAGGGTGATGCTTTTCCAGTTTTCCTTGTTGCTGTTCCCGTATATACATATACATATATATATATGCACGTATATATATATATATATATATATTTTTTTTTTTAATACCACAGTCCATCGGATGCAGAAAGCTGTCTGCCATCACCGTGTGCAGAAAGCAGCGGGTGTGGAAATGCAAAGCTGGGGTCTGACACCAGCAGTTGTGGGATTACTGTCCCACCTTTGCTGCATGACCCGGACGGACGAGCCGACAGTTGCATCTTCTGCAAAAGGAACGTGCGGTGCAGCAAGAGCCACCTGCCTTTATAATACTGGATTTAAGGGTAAAAAAATCAGCCTAAATGGAGATTAGCACATCTATTGTGGGTGGAGAGGAGCATGCACTATGCTTACAAAAGCAATAGATGAGGAGTTGATGCCCCAGAAAACCAGCTCAGTCCCAACCTGGGAGATACTGAGGGGCTTCCTAATTCTTTAATTATAATCAACTCTTTTAATTGCACCGGGTGGAAAAGCAGGGATGATATAATCCTTGTGGGCAAAGCAATGCCTGGTGTAGACACCTCTAGTTGCATTTTTTTTTTTGTTTTGTTTTGTTCCAAAAGCAGCTCTTTCGTTCAGTCATCCCTATCAGCGAGGGCTCCGATCCCATCTGTAAAATGGGTTTCCACAATTTACCTACGGGTATGACTGAAATCAAGCAAATCAAGAGAGAGACAAGCAACAACAACAACAAAAAAAAAAAAAAAAAAAAAAAAAAACAAACCAAAAAAAAACAGGGTCCACGTCTCAGTGAGGGAATGGAAAATGTTGGATTAAAGAAACAATCCCGGCAGGAGTAATCCTGTTTTTCATGGCACTCCCAGCAGCTGCACTCGCTGCCTGGTGGGAATTGGGATTTTTCTTGTTATAATTCAATATTTAAGTGTGTGGATCTTCTTGGGGTCTTCTGAATGTGGGTGGAGCAGAAGGTGGATGAAATTGGGGCTGAAAAAAGGGTTTTATTGGGTTTGGGGAATAAAGAGCAAGATGCAGGAATAAGCACGCATGTGTGTGTATGGCTGTGCACATGTGTGTGTGTGCATGGATGAGCACGCACATGTGTGCATGCCTGTGCATGAGAGTGCATGGCTGTGCACGTGTGTGTGTGTGCACAGATGAGCACTCGTGTGTGTGCACATCTATGCACACATGTGTGTCTGTGTGTGCACAGATGAGCACACATATGTGTGTATAGCTGTGCAAACTTGTGTGCCTGCATGGCTGTGCATGCCTGTCAGTGCATGTCTGCACACATGTGTGGCTGTGCACACGTGTGTGCATTTGGCTTTATCCCTAAAAACCCCACGGGGAGGGGAAAGGGGTTCGGTGGGCTGGCAGTGGATCCGCACAAGCACCTGTGAACATGTTTGGGCACATGTGTGTATGGGTGGGGGTGTATAGGTGCCTATGTGTGCACGTATGTGCTTGAACTTCCATATGTCCATGAGGATATGTGTATCTGTGCACACAAGTGTGCATGTGCACGTATGTGTGCAAATATCTGCATTCATTTACGCCTACACATACGCACATGTGTGTGCATGTGCATGTTGCACGTGTATGTGTGCTGGTGTACAGGTGAATAGGTGTCGGTGTGCCTGCTTGTGTTTGTGTTTGCATGTGTGAGCGCATGTGTGTGCAAATGTGTGTGCACAGTGTGTCTGTGAGTGCCTGTTTGTCAGCATGTGCATGTGTGAACACATTAGTGTACATGCGTGTGTGCACATGTATGCACATATGTGTGCATGCATCTGTGCGTGCAGGTGATTGTCCATGCATGTGTGTGAAGATATGCAGCTCTGTGTGCATGTGTGCAACTGTAAACGTGTGTGCAGGCTTGCCTGGGCGTGCCTTACACGTGTGTGTACCTCTGAGTGTGTGCATACATGTGAATGCACGCGTGGGTGTGTTTTGCACGCGTGTGTGCCGGTGCAGGCTTGCAGGCATGCGTGGGTGTGTCTTACATGTGTGTGTACACGCGCGTAACTGTGCACGTGTGTGCAGGCATGCGCAGAGGTGTCTTACGTGTGCGTGTGCCTGTGCGTGTGCATGTGCACGCACACGTGGGCGTGTCTTGCACGCGTGTGTGCCTGTACACGTGTGTGCCCGTACCTGTATGTGCCCGCACATGTATGTGCAGGTGCCTCACAGGTGCCCCCCCCCCCCCCCCCCCAGATCCCCAGGCCAAGCCCCGCCCCCGGATAAGCCCCGCCCCCTCCGGTGCGGCGTGGGCGGGGCGTGGGCGGGGCGTGGGCGGGGCGTGGGCGTGGCCAGCGCTCCGCCCCTCCGCGGGCTGCCCGGCGCTGCGGCGGGCGCGGTGCGGGGCCGCGGGCGCGGTGCGGGGCCGCGGGTGCGCTCCTTGCGCGGGGGCCGCCATGGCGTGGCCCTGCATCACCCGCGCCTGCTGCATCGCTCGCTTCTGGAACCAGCTGGACAAAGCCGACATCGCCGTCCCCCTCGTTTTCACCAAATACTCCGAGGCCACCGAGCAACCCGCCGCCTCCGCGCTTCCTCCGCGCCCCGCCGCTCCCATCGAGACCCAGCCCGGCGGCGAGGCGGGCGGAGGAGGAGGAGGAGGAGGAGGAGGAGGAGGAGGAGGAGGAAGCGGGGGCGGCGGGGAACCGGCTCCCGGTGCTGCTCGGCCCGGCCCGGCCCCGCATCCCTCTCCCCCGGCTGACTCGGTGATGCGACACGATTACAAACCCTGGAAGGTGCAACGACCGGAGCCGAGTTGCAAACCCAAAAGCGAGTACCAGCCCTCGGATACCCCTTTCGAAAAGGAGACGCAGTACCAGAAGGATTTCCGTGCCTGGCCCATCCCCAAACGGGGGGACCATCCCTGGATCCCCAAACCGGGACCTTCCCCCGTCCTCGCCCTGGACCGCGGTTCGCCGGAGAAAACAGCTCAGGAAAAACGACGGAAGGTTCTCCCCGCTCCCGAAAAGAAAGAGGAAGACCCCGAGGGGGAGGATGAGCAGCTCAAAGGGGTGCGAGCCGGGGATGGGAGAGAGAAGGGGAGGAAGAAGGCGGAGGAGGCGGGGGGGCAGCCCCCGGCCGCGGGCAGGGGCAGGGCGGCCGCCGATGCTCTCAACAGGCAGATCAAGGAGGAGGTGGCGGCGGGGGTCAGCTCGTCTTACAGGTGAGAGACACCCCCCCTTTAAACCCCGACCCCCCCCCCCCCCCCCCAAATCCGCCGGCTGGTCGCCAGTCCTCCTCCGGTCCCCTCTTTGCCCATCCCCGGGGGGGGGGGGGGGACACACATCCCACCCTGGGTGTAATAATTCAGGGAGGGGGAGGCCCTTAAAATTCCCTGTTTCTCAAGGTGTCGTTGAGGGGGTGTGGGGAGGTGCTGTGCAGGCAGTGAATACACGGGGGGGGGGCTTTTTCTCGGGTGGGCTTGCAGCGTTTTTGAGCGTGTGTGTGTGTGTGTTGTAGTCCCGCCCTCCCCCGCCCCGCTGCCTCCCAAAATTCAGAGACACCTACAGCCTTGGCTTTCAGCGGGGGGGGGGGGGGGGGGGGGGGAGGAGGAGGGGGGGGAAGGTTTGGGGTGCTCCCCCCCGGGGATGTGCAAGTCGCCTCTGGTCCTTTCCAAGCGCATCCCAAGCTGCCGCGATGCGACCAACCCAAAGGACCGGCATCCCCCCCTGGGCCCTACTCTCCACTGGGGTGCCCCACGGGTGGGAGGGTCCCATGCAGCACCCCCCCCGGGGCCGGTAGCATCCCCCAAACAAAGCGGGATGCGGGTGACACACGTCCTAGGCCGCTTGGGTGGGGCAGCCTTCGGATGCTGCCATGTTTTAACGCAGCGTGGCCGGTGTGACAGACACATCCCTCCTCCCCCTCGCCCCCCCAGATCCCCCCTTCCCCACCCTGGGCTAGAGGGAGGCGCCCTTATTTCACCCCAAAACAGAAACTCCGTTTGGGATTCAGAGCACGAAACTCCTCGCCTTGAGATGCTCTTGTTGTTCCTCTCCGGGTGGAGGGGTTGGGTGTGTGGAGAATGCAAAACAAAAGTGATGGGGTGCCTGCCCTGCACGTACATGTGCAAGGAGGGTTTTGCTGCAAATGTGTTTTCCAGAGCTTTCTTTGGCAGAGCCCGCCGAGGCCGGAGTGGAGGTGGCAGAGAGCGAAGCTGGGGTTTGTGGTGATAAAAGTGGCCTTTTTGCTTTTCCCCCTACCCATGTGAATGTTAAGGTGTTTACACCATTGCAAGACTGATTTTTTTCCCCAGGGGGGTTTAGAGGTGACACCCTGCCATCAAACAGGTAGTAAATTCATGCAGATTTAAAATGGAGTTGGGTTTTGACCTCTCTGTCCCACTGGGGACTGTGTGGCACAGCCGAGCTGGCAGTCATCCCCTTTCCCATGTCCCTGGGTGGGAAACGGTTCGAGCAGTGACTTTTTTTTTTTTTTTTTTTTTTTTTTTTCTGTAGTTCAACATCAGCTCTGGCTCTTGCTGGGGATGCAAGTGATGCTGCGGGCTCAGGGGCATCCAGGTGTGATGGCGGTGGTGGTCTGAGATGCGAGAAAATGGCCAGGGATTTTCAGGGTCTCTGTTTTGAAGGGATGGAGGCTGTAGGGAAAGGTTTTTCCAGAAGTGACACAATCCTTTCATCGGTTTCAGCCAGCCGTGATTTTTGACTCAGCTTTTTGTCTGGTCACCTTCCAAGATCTGGGCTTATCTCCGTGATGGCAGGGCTAAAGCTGAAAGCTGTCCTAGAGCTGGAGAGCTGTCGTGAGCTCTTTCACTGGTGTGAAGGTTAATTAGACTTATTTATTTGCATATTTAAATGTGGATTGCTCACCCTCCCATCCCTCCTGTCTGCTCCAGCAAATTCACACTGTTACAGCAGGGTGAGCTGGGCTGGGTTTCCTCCTCAAGCAAAGGGCTTGGGTCAGCTCAGATGCTGAACCCAAGAGGAGCTGGAAGGCTTCAGCTCTCCTTGTGTTGCTTCTCAGCTTTCAGGACACCCTTAGGGCTTCTCTTTCCCCTGACATCCTTATCTGCTCGCCCACATTTTTCTTCCTTGCAGCATATTGCAAGAGAAGTGTTTGCTCTGATGCTCAGCCCTGGAACATAAGCGCCTCTTCATTAATGCATAAGTGATGTTGTGGCTAATTGTTCTCATTTTCTGTTCAAATTAGGCATCTTTTAAAGTGTTGTTTATTGTTTGGGTTCTTTTGAAAAGCCAAATTCTCCAAATCCTTCTTGTTATCAAGAACCTTCCTGCTCACAGGAGTGCCTACTGGGTGGGTTTTGAACATCTCCAAGCATGGAGACTCCACAGCCTATTTGGGCAACATTTTGGGCCACCCAGCAGCCAAAATTATCTCCTAGTGACCTTTTGCTAGAGAGGAGCAAGGATGGCACACGTGGGGCTTGTCCTCCATGGCCTTTGCTGGGCTTTTGCATGGATGAAGGCTCCTCAGCAGCAGAGAACAGGGGGAGATTTCCTTACAGCCCTCTGCCACCGCTGCAAATCAGCGTAATGCGATGCTCCAAGGCTGGGAAACAATTCCTTGGAGAAACCAAAGAGCACACCAGTAATGGTTTTTAAACTCGCTCTGTCCCCCTGAGTGTTATTTCCAGGTGAGGGTGGGATAGAGTGAGCAACTAGCACAAGGTCATCAAGGAAGTCTGTGCTAAAGGGAGGAATTCCCTTTTTTCTTAGAGTAACCTCTTTATACCAAGACAAATTAATATTGCAGATATTGTGTGCCTGTGACCTGCTGCCAGACCTACAACACGGAGGTGATGCCCAGCAGTGATGGCCACGATGACAGGACAAGGGATAGTGGTTTTAACCTGACTGAGGGCAGATTTAGGTGAGATCTAAGGCAGAAATCCTTCCCTGTGCGGGGGGTGAGGGGCTGGCCCAGGGTGCCCAGAGCAGCTGTGGCTGCCCCCTCCCTGGAAGGGTTCAAGGGCAGGTTGGACGGGGCTGGGAGCACCCTGGGCTGGGGGAAGGGGGCCCTGCCCGGGGCAGGGGGTGGGGCTGGATGATCTTTAAGGTCCCTTCCAATCCAAACCAGTCTGTGATTCTGTGATACGGAGGCTACTCCCAGTCCAAGGGATGGATGATTTGTTTGCATTTGCATTTGAGCCCAGAAGCCTTCAGTGAGGCCAGAGCAGCCATGGCAGGGCTGTGCATGTCTGCAAGAGACTGCCTGTGCTCAGAGATCCTACAGAATAAATAGGATTTCTTTATATTATTTACATTATTCGTCCTTACATTATTCGTCCTTACATTATTCGTCTTTCTCTTTATTTGTATGCATTTATTAAGTAGTTATTTATATATAGGATTTCTTTATGTATTTATGCCCAAATAAATTCCCTTGGCAAACCAATGGAAATAGTGGGAGGACATACTCATTCCTAATGGTTTCCAAAAGTTGTGACTTCCATGACAAGATCTGGTTTGAAGCCATCAATAGCAGGTAGGTTTGAAGGTGATCAAGTCATGCACGGTGTCATCTGCTTGCCAATGAGTGCCCTGTGACTGTTCCTCTTTGGCTGTGGGGAAACTGAGGCAGAGGTGTGCGTGACCTACCTGAGCCCACGCAGAGCATCAGGGCTGGGGTCAAGGTGCTGGAAGCCACCGCTGTGACTGAGTGTGATGGAGGTTCCAGCACCGAGGTGCTTCTTGCCTCAGTTTCCTTCCCCAAAGCATGTGCTGCCCACACAGAGCACTACAGGGACAGGTTGCATCCCCCTTCACCCCCCTCTTCTCTGCAGTCCTGCTTCTCAGGGTGGCCTCTGGACCCTGAGGGACCAAGTAAGGACCAAGACATCCTTCAGCGAGTAGGAATAGTAGGTTTATGTGGCTGACCTGACTTCTAGATGGGAGTCAGGATCCAGCCCGGGGGCTTTTCAGCTCCATGGAAAGCTACTGCTGCTGGGTGGAGCCTTTTCTGTGTCCCATGGGAGGATCTTGTGGCATCATTGAGGGTTTTGTCTACCTTGGGCACAGAGGTGGCCCTGGTGACCCCAGTACTTGAGTGCTTGGGAGGAGATTGTGCCCCCTGAACTCCTGGAAGGGATGGGCAGAGCTCTTCTCCCCGCTGCACCGAAGGATGGAGGGGGCTGGCGTTGACCGTGGGGGTCTGGGAGCAGAGAGAGTACGTGATACAATGTGCAGACAGTGGTGTTTGCCAGTGGAACAATTAGAAACACATTTGGCGAAAATGCAAGAAGTAATGCAGGAAGTTTTACATTTTTGTTGGAAAATGATGGAAAAATGCTAGAATTAGGTGTTGCCTTGGTGGACTTTTTCCTTCTTGTCCTTCTTTGTCTTGCATTCTTCTTTTGTACCTTTATTCCCTAAAAAAAATACATAAAGGCAAAGGGGGAAATTTCACCCCCTTTGCAGAGTGTCGAAATGAGTTGTAAGGCGATGAGTTTTCCCCAGAGAAGTAATATTGCAAAACCTAGGTTTCAAGTTCTTCATCAGAAAGAGATCCTTTTTTTTTACCAAAGCAATTATTTTTTCCCCCACCAATTTCCTTTCCTATCAGAGTCAAAAAAACAAGAAAGGTTTCAATGGAAAATTTTGGACTGCCTCTAGTATTAATGAATTGCCTGTTGCTAACGTTCTGTCATTCATCTCAAGCCCTGGAGGTACTAAAGATGTGGAGCAAATGAGAATTTGTAGTAGCTATAGAGATGAATGAGTCAGTGCTGGAGACTTGCTGTGTGTTTTTGAGATACAGAAGAGATAATTTAGGGAGGGATGCCCACGTGGGAGGGCTGGAGCAAGCTACATAAGGGTGGGGAATTCATGGTCCATCATCAGAGATGTGGAAATGTAGGGCTGGAAGGACCTCCTGAGATCATCTGGTCCACATCCCATTTCTGGGAAAGGAAATGGTATATCTAGACCATAACAGGTTGACTTTTATCTAACCTATTCTTGAAAATCTCCAGTGGAGGACATGTCCCACCTTGGTGAGACACCTGGTAACACTGCTTGTACTGTCAGATCTGCCAAACTTGATGGGAAATTTGCCATTGCCTTCTGAAATTTTGGATCATATCCATAGACTGGGTCTGTATGAGCAAATTAAACAGTTACAGGACACGTTCCCGGTCACAGGGACATGATCATCTACACTCTTCAGAGGTTGAAACACTCCTTAGTTTGCTTCCCAGGCTGGATTTGGGCATGGGTATGAACCAAGAACGGGTGCCAACAAGCAGCTTGGATGCAACCACCTTGTTTTGGGGGTTAAAGGGGTTTAATAGTGTGAGTATGGGCTGTCCCAGGCTTCAGTGCCGGAGAACTTTCCTGGGCAGATTTCGTTTCCCAGTGCCATTTCAGCTACGAACTCCCAATTTGGATGAGAATGTCACTGAAGTAACCCATGTAGGCAAAGGGATCCTGTTTTGCTCTCAGCTGGAAGGGAAGAGGCAGGATGTTTTCTTCCATCCAGAAAAGACTTTTCAAAGGGATGTTTGGCAGCTTTGGCTAAAGCTGAGCTCTGGCTCAGCAGTTTCTTGATACGTACCTTTAGCAGCAGGAGGAGACACGACCTCTGCTGATACCCCAAGGACCGGTTGTATGAGTATGTAATAACCATGTGTGGAGGAAGCCCTTGTATTTACTAAGGCACAAAGAGGATAGGTGTTGCAAAAAGGCAGCGATCCTGCCACACTCTGCGTCTCGATCTCCTCTGGATATAGTCCATCAGATGAGAAATGGTTTTGGTAGTATCTCCAAGTTGGAGATACTTGGTAGTATCTCCAAATTGCAGTATTTGCCAACATATTCCCTGCAGTCACATTAAGATGGGCAATATCCAGTCCCAAAAGCCAGCTGGGAGCTGCTCGGCGGCATAGGCAATACTGATTTTTGCTCCTCTGACTGTTTTCAAGTTGGAGCTGGGCTGTGCGTGCTGTAGGACAGGGCTGAGCAGGAGGAAGAGATGGAGGTGGCATTCGGGTGATGGAGTCAATGTACTTGAGCTCCTCAGTGTCCTCTGCTCCTGCTCAGCTGTGTCACCTCAGCAGGGACCTTTGGGCACACAGGACTGGATGGGACCCTCTGAAGTAGTCAGTCTAGTTATTTACTTTGTTATTTAGTCTTTACAAGCAACACCCAAGGCTCTGTCTCAGAAACAGGGAATTTTTACTTGCATGATGCCAACTGGCAGGGTGTGCCAAGACCTCAGTCTCTGATGGTGTGCAACCATCATCTCATTTCCAGTCTGAGTCAATGGACAGATTATAGTTTGCTGTTTTGTTGGCACTGGGTTACTTAGTGCTTTTCTCCTGTCTGGAGTTCACTACTCAGTGTCTCCAACTACAGTACCACATCGTTTGGCTTTGTAGCGAACAAGTCAAAGCTTTTAATTTCCTTTTTACTCCCTGTATCAACCATTTCTCTCCTGCTCTTCCTAGATTAAATCTCTGTTTCTTAAACACATTTGCAGACTGTTGTCCTTTGGGGATGAAGTCCCCACTTCTACCGAGACTCACTTGTCCTGTTTGTGGCCACCACAGATGCATTATGAATCCCTCACCCTTTGGTAACCAGAACCTTCATGTTGTTCTCCTTCTTAGGCAGTTACAGCCTTGGAGTTCCCATCCCATAGCAAAATATCCTGCTGATTAGTACTGAGCCTAGAATTTAGTACTAATAATTTTCATCCCATTTTGAACACAACAGTCAAGGTCAATCCCTTTCTTCCTCTGTGAAATCCAGATCCTCCTCCGTATTGGTGCTGCCTACAACATTGTGTCGTTAGGAGGTCTCATCAGTGTTGCCCTACTTTTTTGTGCCAAAGTCAACCTTAAAAATGTTAAACACTGCTAACCTCCTTCCAGGCTGCAGCTCAGCCTTCCAACGCCCATCACTGTCATTTGCCTTGCCCAGTTTCTCATTCTGCTGATGTTCATGCTTACTGGCTTAATTAATAATTTCCCACGTGGCCCTGTATCAAATGCTTTACTGAAACTTGATAGATTTTAATATTTCTTTTGTCTGCTAAGTCAATTATGGTATTAAAGGACATGGCAACCGTTTCGCTCCCCTTCTGGTCACAGCCATGTCTGCTTAGACCACCAGCTTCTCCTGGATGCAGGAGCAGATGCTGTAGAGCAAACCCCACTTTCCCTTGGTGGCTTCAAGCTACTGCTGTAACACAAACAATAAATAAAGAGAAGAGGAGAGGGATCAGATAATTTAGACAGCAGGACTTTCCCTGTCCTTCCCTTGCCAGATAAATCACAAACAGCCCTTGTAAATTTGTCTTCTCTCACATTCAGAGGGGTGACCTTTGCTTTTCCTGTCTCCTACCACCTGAACAAGCCTTCACTTTCTAAGTACTTCTGCATTCTGTCCTACATCAGCCTTGCTTTTCCTTGCTCTTAGCTGAATGCATTCAGAGCACTGATGCTGATATCTTCAGCTAAGCCTCACCATGCCAGGGCAAGAGCATGGATGCTCTCCTGCTAGCGTGACCATCAGCATCATCCAGGAGGGGAGAGGCAGTTTTAGGAAAGTTTTATAGAATGAAAATGCTATTTCTCATGATTTATAGCTCAGCATTGTGAATATCCTTCTGATGCCCTTTATATTTTTATATATATGTAGATACATACACATGTGCAGACATACGAGCAAAGCAGACACCAAGTTACTGCTTTAACCTCCAACTTGTCTCTCCGAGTCCAACATTGCAGGTGTGACATAGTGAACACATTTTTCTTTCTATTAATAACTCCTTTTGCTCAAACGGCGCCTTCACCTGAAGGGACCCTGCAGCACTTTGCAAACACAGTGTGCATACAGAGAGACTTCTGCTGCTTTTGGGGAAGCTGTTGAGACTACGAAACAGAGTGTTTTGGTGCTAGGAAGATGGGGAGGCTGCTGCTTTTTTTTTTTTTTTTTTTTTTTTTTTTTTTTAATTTCTTTTTGGTGGAGCTGTAATTCAGTTTTGCAAAGGAGGATGCACTTGAGGGATGTGCTCAGGTTGATGGTGTGTTGTCTGAAATGATGTGCTGCTCATGCCTGGAAAGAAGGGGGCTGGTTCCAGCGGTGAAAATCACTGCAGCTCAGAATTACCTGGGAGTGAGAATCCAGTCTGCAGGCAGCTGCCCCTCTCCATGAGGACTCCAGCTGCACAAAAAGATGCCTTGAAGAAGGGAAATTAACCAATGGTCCTAGGGGAGCAGCTTGTTTCAGAAAGCACTTTACACCACTGTGCAGTGGAGCAGGGAAGGAAATACTCCTGCTCCACAGCCCACCTGGGATGTGCGGCTGGGGACAGCGCTGCGTGGTGCAAAACAAGCAGGTTGATGAGCATTGTGCCCCGTGCAGGGTTAGGCTGGCATTGGGGTACAGCCCAGGGACCCCAGCATCCCCATCCATCTCCATCTGCAGGGACTCACCGGGGTGTCTCGATCAGGCTGCAATTCCGGAGCACAAAATAATATCCCTGGCGGGGATTTTTATTTATCATTTTATTGTCGAAGCATCTCCCAGCTTGTCCTTGCTGCCGGCAGATTTGTAAAACCTTGCTGTTTGGCTGGCGCGTGGTTGCTTAATACCAGGCTTCGTGTTCATCTGGTTTTAACTCTAAAAATACCACCACAGAGCCATAAATGAACCATTTTGGCATCGGTTGCTCCATCCCCACTGTATGGGCAAGGAAATCCAGGCTGTTGTGAGCCATGGGCTGGCTGCCGGCACCTCCGCATCCATCCACAGGACTCCGGCTGAATGCAGTCATCTTTCTTTTTCACAACATCCTCCCCATATCAATTAAGCTCTTGCACGGTGTTTATCTGCCCAACCTTGCAGGTGCTGTCTGGGGAAGTGACCAGAGATTTCTTGCTGAAATACTTTGCAAGGTCGTGGGTGCCCTGCTAATGTTGCTTGGCTGCTGCTTTTCTTTCCTTGCTCTTTGAAAAGGTTGAAGGTATGGGGGGGCTGTGCAGGTGCTTTGCTGCTTATCTAGCTCAGAAGGGGAGTAAAAATGAAGGTGTTTAAAGAAAACAGTGGCCTTCTGGAGTGGAGCTATTTATAAATTGCAAATGGCATGGTTATTCTGCTCGTAGAAATCAATAGGGCTATTCCCAAGAGTGCTGGGGTTGGCACTGGGGTTTTAACTGAGCCCAGAGCCTGGATAAGACCTCCTTTCTCTCCCCAAAGATCTGGAGGACCATCATGTCATCTCACAGGATCTCTGCTCTCTTGCAGGATTAAAAGCTAGTACCTCGGAGTTGATGTCTCAGATTTTCTTCCCCACAATCATCCCAATCTTGCTCCCCTTGCACAAGATGTGAGCAGTATGCTTCTTGTGGGACTCCTCTGTGTAAGGGCTAGCTGGCAATTAAATTATGATTATATGCAATCAATTACTAGGCAAATTACTTGATGTTTTCCTCCACTTTGTCCTTTTTCTCCCAATTCCTTCCCCTTAAATCAACTACAGAATGTATCATGGCCACACGGGTGGAGGAGAAGATGGTCAGAGAGCTCATCTCCCAAAGAAGGGGATCCAATCTATTTCTTCCAAAGCAAAGATAAGCAAACATCTTAGAAAACACACATTTATGGAGAGCCGGACGGTTTGAGTTTTCCAGAAATCCAGTTAGACCAGATAAAATCTTGACTTTGGGAAGGTTGGAGCTGGCCAGGCCAGTGAGTTGCAGTAAAGAAACCTCAATTTTGTGTCTGAGTGCTGAGTGAATGGCAAGAGGGGAGGTTATCCAGGTGTAGGAGGAGGGAATTCTTTGGGATCAGCCCTGACTGCTAAGCTTCAGGCTTCCTCCTGCATTTCACTTTGCCTTTCACCTTGAAGGAGGCTGCGCATCTGCTCTCAGGCAGGCAGCTTTGCCTAGAAGAAATCAGTGCATCATGCTCTGGTGGGCTGGAAACACAGGCAGGGACGTGAACCCTGACTGGTCCCATTCCCCAATTTGGGCAGCAGTGGTTGGTTTATTGTCTGAGACCTTCAAGGAGGAGCTGCAGGTGCCCCCAGGGTGCTATTTTACTGCGAAGGGGGAGTCCATTTCCCGTCTCACATAGACTGTGGAGCTCCGTCAGCCTGAGCCCCAGCAGGAGGTTGAAAGGATGCTCAGCATCTTGCAAGCTCTTTTGCAGCCCGAGCCGTGCGTTACTGCCAGTGCAAGACAGCAAAATCTCCATTGGTGAAGTTCCTAAAACTAAAGTGGGGGGTTAGCTGCAAAAGCAAGCCTGGGTTTTCTGCTTTGCTAGATTTGTGGAGGCCGGCACACTGGGTTGCAGATCAAGACTTCCACCATGCTTTGTGCTCTCATTTGAATGCAAAACGGACGCGCAGAAGGTCTGAGCTGGGGGAAGAAGGGCAAGAGCAGAGGTTGCAAGTGCAAGATCCTAGGCAGGTATGGAAAACCCTGGGCCGGGTTTGCGTGGGGTTGATGCGCCATGGCTGGGTGACAGCCTCCCGCCAGGTACCCCACGCATCCCAGGGATGAGCACGCCGGTCTCGTCCGAGCTCAGCCAGTAGCTATGGCAACTCTCACAGAGGATTCCTGGGGAGGGATGTGTTGGCAAGCAGCCCGGCGGAGGGAGGACACGAGGAAAACCACGTGTTCCCCCCCGGGAGCTGGGACGGCTTTCGGCTTTCAGCAGCATCATCGTGTAGAGAGCCCGGGGGGGATGCTGTTGTTGAAAGTTGCGGCACTTTTTCCTCCACTGCCAGGGTAAAAGCCTCTGGCAGCGCTGCGGCATTTGCAAATTGGAGCAAAGCTCAGTGCAGGATGCTGTAAGGGGAGAGGTGATTTTTTTTTGTGTGTGTCTCATGGAAATTCTCCCACAGCTTTGGATAAACCCATGAGGCTGGAAAGGTCTGCTGCGTTCAGCCGGTCTGATTTCTGGGATGACACAGAACACATTATTTCAGCCATCAACTGGCTGTAGCATCTCCAGAAAGCTAGATGGTCTTTGGGAGAGGTGCAAAGGTCCGTTGCTTGATCTTGCCCCAGAGCGTGAGCTGAATCAGATGGTTTTTGAGGTTTTCCCCAGCCCAGTTTGCCATGATTCCCCTTCTTGCTTAGTCTGGTGCTGCTAACTGCGCTGATCCCTGTCCATGGAGGAAAAAGAGGTTTCTCCTTTCTGGGCAGTTGTGGTTTGTTTCTCACTGACCTCTCTGAGGAGAACACTGGTGCATCTGTTGGCTTAGAGGATGGTTTTCTCGTTGGGCTTCTGCTGGTACCTCTAGTCACATTTGAAGTCTTGGTAGCACTTTTGGTGAGCTTTCGCAAAGCCTAGCTCATGGAGCTAAGTGGTTATGGGAGGCCCTCATCTTCAGAGTAAAACAAGGGTCTTGCAGGGTGGCGCAATGTGTGAAGCCAGTCATGAACAACTGGAAGATGTTTTTTTAAAACTCAACATGCTGTTGCTGTGAGTTGCAGCCAGGTGTGTCTGTCCAGCCCTTCCTACCTCAATGTCTGGTCTTCCAGTGGCTCTCCAGGCATGTTTAGTAGTCTTTAAATGGTGGCATACACATCATCATCTTTTTCACACCCTGTTGAGGAGGAGGGGTGCTCCCAGAAACTAATGCTGGAATCTGGAAACTACGGTTTTGACCATGTCACACTGAAATGGAAATTGGGTGGGAATTCAAACTGGGTGAGGTGTAAAATTGGAAGGGAGTGAGGACATGGTGCTTTCACATGAGACTTTTGACATGATGCAAAATAGGGGGAAACAGAGGCTTGTATTGTTATTATGGCACGGAAGGGGCTAGGATGTCCAAAGGTGATATATTGCTGTACAGGCTGCTTTCATAGCCTCTTTCCTCTGCTGTTGGGGGAGATACAAGAACTGAAATAAATAGAGAATGTATTTTATTTTAACCTCTCAAAATGCTTTCAAACAATTCTCACTGATTTAACCTGGTCCCCATTCTGGATTTCAGCAGACAACCATGTTCCAGCCCATATGAGTATTGCTAGGTGCAAGACCTGAGTCTGGTAGTGTCCGGGTTTGGGGTTACGCCCTTGGTATCAAAGCTGCATGGATGTGTTCTGCAGAAGGTGAAATGGGGGGAATCACCGTGGCCCTGATTGCTGTGCACATTCCATCCCTCTGCTGCATTGCCAGATGTGGAGACAGCCCTTGGGAAGCTGCAGAGGTGCTGCAGATGTGTTCAAAGCTTCTGCAGGGACAGATGAACATGCCTCAGTGCACCAGGGTACAAAAGCAGAGCTGCAGCTGTGTGGCTTGGAACATGCCTGGGTGATCGTATACTCACAAAATACAATACCACAGGAAATTAGTATATAATGTTCAGTGTAAGACCATATGGAAGGAGAAGGTCTTTATTTACTAAATGTATAAATAAGTTGGTTTTCCCCCTTTCTTTCACAGATTTCATTCCTTTACACTCACCCCATACTCACAGGTACTGAGAGGTCCATGTTCAGGTGGACTGGCCAGGATCACTGATGGGCAGCACATAGACTAAGGGACACCAGCTTTTGAGTTCTCATTTAACCTCTTGTTTTTTTCTTGGCTGACGACTATAAACTAATTTTTGGACAGATCTTTTATATCACTTGGGGGTTACTGATCTCAGCATCAGCCTCGACTGGACTCATTGGAGCTCTAGAGATGTCTCCCAAGATCTTGATTCAAATCTCAGTGGAGTCAATGGTAAAAAAAAAACAAAACAAAAAAAAAAACAAAAAACAAAAAAAAACAAACCCACCCTATACTCAGCTTGGAGCATGGATTCTTTTCTGCACGAACATCACATTTTCAGCTAGTAATACTATTCACTTAGCTCCTGCATCACATGGACCCAGCATTGATTGGAGAGAAGTGGAGAGAAGGAGCCATTTCATCCCTTCTGTACAGGACACAGCCTGCCTTAAATATCCCAGAGGCAGTTTAAATTTACAGCACTACTTTCCTCCTGTAGTTGTCATTGATACCTTATTGCAATTAAGAGATTTTTAAGGGCAGAAAGGGGCGTTAGGACCATCATGTGGGAGTGCCTCTGCAACACCATATTTCATCCATGTAGTCTTGTTCTGAGTCCTTCACTTGTGTTTGGCTAAATCATTTTGTATGCTGGAACTGGAATTCAAAGAGAACTTGACATATTGGAGAAGCAGCCTGAAATAAATAAGCAGTAGTTCAGGAGAGGTGAGGGCAGGCTATGACATAGAGGTAGGAATCATGAGTGGTACTGGTGCAGATGGGAGCAGCTGGTGCAGGAGCAATTATGCAGTGAATCACAAATCACATCTCAGTAGTGTTATTTCATTAAAAACAAAAACTAACCAACAAAATCATTCAAAAAAAAAATCTTTTGGGCAAGTAATGTACTGAGATTTATGTAGAGGAATTTGACATGTAAGATGTGACATCCTTCCACATTAATAAAGCCTCAGGTAGAGTCTTTTATTCAGGTTTTGGCTTAGTACTTTAGCATAGCTGTGGACCAGAGAAAGTCCTGAGGACACCCATTAGACAGGTCAGGACTGCAGAAGATAAGGTCGTTGTAGAAAGCTGGAAAGTATCGAATGGTTTTGGATAGAGAACAGAACACCACAGAGAAATGGATAATTGTCTTTGCATATATGAAATATGACGGTCCATTGGGGTGCTTGAACCCACTGTAGTCACAGTCAGAGGGAGCAAAACTTGGATGTTGAAAGTTAAAAATGTACAGAGTGCTTTGCTGGAGCAAGTCCAAGGGATATTGTGCATCTCTGGAGATGCCAGCAGGCTATCTCCACAGTCCCTTTCTTTGAAACTAGGGAAGAAATAAGTCATTACCATTCATTCCCTGCATTGATTTTCTGTCTGCAGTGACCTTGGTGCTGCTTGCTGTTCTTTATGCTCTCCAGGGCACAGGTTGGATCAAGCAATTACAGTTTTAATAAAACGTGCCTGGGTGTATGCAGGATGACATTTAATTCATATTATCTTGATGGCTTCTCAGTCATCAATTCTTGACGGATCCTCAAGCATTACCCCCCTACCCTCTCTCCTACTCACCGTGCCCCCGGTCCTTTATCCCATGTTGGGGTCCAACTCTTGGAGTCTTATCCCATGTTGGAGCTTGTGTGTCTTTGCAACCAAGACCCAATAACCCGTTAGCGGGCTCGAAGCCTGCTAACACTCATGAACAGCTAGTGATTTGAAATCAAAAGCACTATCGCTCGATGGCAGAGGTTAATATGGGAGTGCTGATCCTGCCCTGCCTGGCTGCAAGCTGCCGCGTGAGGAGAGCTTGCGCGGATGTGAGAGCAGGCTCCGCGCGGATATCACAGAGATCGATGAAAAAAGCCCTGTCATTCAGGGCAGGATCAAGATTTCATCTGACAGAGCAGAGGGAGCACCGAGTGCAGCCAAGAACCGCCTTTTTAAATTGTTTTAGCTTTGCTTTCAGCAGAGAAAACCTAACGTGACTGCTTCAAGTCAATCATTTTCCCCACCCTCCTTCAGGTTGTTTTTTCTCTTGGCTGGAATGTTAGTTATTTTTTGTAATGCAATATTTAATTATTACTTAATATAAACATTTTATGAACTGTTGCAAGAGGTGAATTATTTATGGGAGGGGAGGAAGTGCTTTTTCTGAGCCTTTCTGCTCTGTCGGTTGCAATAAATATCAATCTAGGAGCGTGTTTAAAACATACATGCACTGCCTGGGAGACAAGAACAGTGCCGCCTTCTCTTGTCTCCTCTCTAAATTAAGTACCTGCTTAATACATCTGTCCCTAGCATGTTTTATTTCTCGATTAAGGTTGGAACAGCTCCAAAAGAAGTAGTATTTGCAGATTGTCTCATTTCCAAATGCATAGTATTTACCCAGTGGATACAAACGGCTTAGGCTGTAAACACTTGCTGCGCACACAAGAGTGCTTAGTAATAACAAATCCTTCTTCCAGTTCTTTGCAGAAGAGTTATAAAGCTGGTGTTTTTAATTTTTAGCCCCCAAATGTATTGCCTGGGAGCTTTTATTTTATTTTTTTTTTTTTTTTTTAAATTTATTTATTGCTTTAAGAAAAGGATTGCAGTGCACACTTCTGTGCCCTGGCAGCTGGGTTTGGGTTTTGGCAGGTAGGTCTGTGATTGCAGGTGCTTGCAGAGGGCTTGCAGTGGAAGGATGTTTTTACTCAGTCCTACATTAACAATAACCTTCTTGGGATGTGGGTTTCCGTGACCCAGACATATTTTTAGGGCTATTTACGGCCATGTTATGATGGCACTGTCCTCTGGACCAGGTGGCTCTGGGCACATGAACATCATTGCAGCACTGTGTCAAAGCAAGTGGCCCATTTGCAACCTCCTCCAGATGTTCCAGGCTGGGTCTGAAGGTGCTAAAAGACCCCAGGGCATCAGACTCCTGGGCAGTAACATCCCATCGGCTTCCAAAACCATGTCAATGCAAGGTCCTCCCAAAAATGGGAATGGTTTCTGAGTCTCGCAGGTTTCTGGGATTTTGTCCCAGCCTGTGCAGCTCTTCGGGTTTTGTTTTCTGCGGACAGCATTTCTAAATCCCATTTGCTGGCACAGGCAGCAATGCACCTACCCTGGGATTTTCTTTCACCTCTTCTTGGTTTTAGTGCTGCAGTGCATAGAAACAGAAAACCACATCTCTATTCCACTTTCTCCTCCAACAGGGAGTAAATCCTACAGTGTGCCTGCTGCTTATCGCTCTGTGCCAAGCCTTCAGGTTCCAGACACGCTGATTTTGGGGCTCCTTCTAGCTTCACACCCTCTCCTTTGGAGCACAGCACCAGCCTTGGTAGCGCAGGGCTATCATCATGCACGTGTGAACGCTGTGTTTCCCCCTCATTGCAGGGTGCTCAGAGCAATGCTTTTGATTAAGCACCGTGAGGGGCCTCTGAACATGAGCACCTTTGATGTAAAGACACAACCCATTTTGTCTGTGCTTCACTTTCAGGGCTTTCCACTCCTTGCAAGCACTGGAGGAGCCCTTGAAAACAGCCAATTAATTATAAAATAACCTTCTTCCAGAACCTACTTTCTCACTGTTTCCCATATAAAGCTTTCCGACAGCCCTCCTTATCCTCTTTTATTTCATGACAGCTTTCATGCGGACAGCGTGCTACCAACAGTGACCAATAATTGCTTCGTTCACTCACGTTGGTCCTTGTTTTACCTAATTAAGAGGAGATTTCACAATACAGCCAGCTGCTCCAGTGTCTTGTGCTGTCTCTTTCCCAGACTCCCCCGAGACAGCTTTGATGGTCCCAGTATCTACCGATTCAGTATCATGGGACTAATCCAGTCATTGGGGAGCTGGAGCCAGCGAGTTCTCCCCATTACATCGTTATTGGTGCACACGTGATGCTGATGGTCTCCCAAACTTGCAGAGGTGGGGAAATGGAGAGCATTTTCTACATTAATTTTCTCATTTCCTACCATTCATCTACTTTTGTGCCTCCTGCAGGCAGGGAAAGCTTCTAAAGACAGACAGGTTAACTGGAAGTGGCATGGACTTGAATATTACAC
Source organism: Tyto alba (assembly GCF_018691265.1). Taxonomy (NCBI): domain Eukaryota; kingdom Metazoa; phylum Chordata; class Aves; order Strigiformes; family Tytonidae; genus Tyto; species Tyto alba. The sequence goes on along the minus strand of NW_024881282.1, from coordinate 3,095,599 downwards.
TGCTAAAAGTGTCACATTTTAATGTGCCTGATTCTGCTCCCTGTTACACCCATGCATCCCTGGTGACTTGTGGTGGTGTGCTTTATGCTTTCCTAAAAAAAAGAAATGCATGGGCATATTAAGCTTTGTCCTCTTCCCAAAGAAGCCTTCCTACCTCCCATTTCTCCCACACTGCCCCCCCAAACTGCCCATCTGCTCAGCCCAGTTTAGTCTTTCCATGGTGCTTTTAAAGCAACCTTCCCCACAGCACTCAGGGCCATGTCAGTGTAATTTCCCCGTGTTTCCTCCCCAGTAATTCTACATATGCCATGCAAGCTCTGGAGCAGGAGCTCTCTGCACCTTACTGTCCACAGCACAAATCAAATTTACATCTAGATTTTAAAGCCCTTGAAATAAGACAGTAATAAAGGTAAAGATGTGGGGGGAAATCCGACTCAGCCTTTCATTGCTTTCCCTTAGCTCAGTAAACTTAAGATCCTTGCTCAAGCCTCAGCTCTGTTCTTTCATCTGCTTAGTTCACACCCAAGTCTAATATGGTTCTTCCAGTTAAAAAAAGAATTATGACCTGTTAATTTCAAGTAAAGAAATATTCAGTGGGTATGTTGCATAGGAATGCATAAAATAGAAAGCAGAATTCAGCCCTCTCTGTCAAAGCCAGCAACTGGCTTGTCACTTTTGTATGCTGAAAAAATACTTTAGATTCATTATATATATAAAATCTGGTAAAAAAATAGCACGAGCTCACACATATATATACACATAGGCACGGCAGAGGCAGGTGGCCAGACCAAATGTAGATTAATCTGCATTTATCCACGTTCTGTATTGCATTATTTGAGGCTGTGTGATTGTCACACTGTGGATGTCATGTGTAGCACATCTCCCCATGCCTGACTTCACCTGCTTGTGTGACACGCTTGGGACACAGTGGAAATGCAGCTCATCAAGCTGCAGAACCATTTGCTGTGAAATATGCATCATGTTAGATCTGGTACCCTAGCTGGTGGATTCAAAAATATCTGCACCCATCAGTAGGAAACCACAAACCTGAGTGCCGTGGGGATGCGACTGGCAGACATGCCTTGTGGATGCATGGTATATAAAGTGTTGTGGATCTGAATTCTCTTTCCTTTTCTGAGGGTAAGATATTATGCATCCAAAGCATGTATATACAAGATGTTTAGATTGCATGTTATTTTCTATGTTTTACTTTGTAGACTAAAATAGGATAAAATTGGGTATCTTTGCAGTCTAAACATAAGCGTGTGCTTTGCTTTCACAGGCGGTATTTTAGCTTTGAGGCTCTGAGCTGTTGAAGCGTAAAATCACTTAAGGAGATACCTGGTTGTTACAACACCCAGGTTTCAGTGGTCTAACAGAAAATAAGAGGCCATCCTGGTTACAGCTTGGCCTCTAAGCTGAGCTGCAGGGTTTTCTATCCTCTAGGCACTTAGGAGACATATCCATAGGTGTGAGCAGCAACTGAGGCTGTGACCCTGCATCAGTATCTCCATCAGCTCTTCAGGATCACTGCGGGTGGAGGGGGGGATGCTGCCAGGAGACGGCAGGGTTGAATCATATATTTACTTGCCATGGGCAGTATGTATAGGAAAAAATATGTGGTATTCAAGATTTTATTTGCATTGGACTTTCAGCAGCATGTTACTGCTCCAGCCCAGTGCAAGGAAAATCTTGACTGCCACATATTCCGGGCACTAAATTTGCCATGGTGCTTGGTTTACTGCTCTGCTACTTAGTGATCAGGGTCCTTGTTCCTCAATGTCTTCTCCATGAAGGTTCATGGGGCTTCTGATCTATGATTTCCCTTTTCCTAGCATTTGTCTTGTTGCCATCTTGGACATGTAAACCTTTTGAAATCAGACGTTTAAGTCTTCTATTAAAGCCCACAGCAGAACTGCTTTCATATATTAACTGAAACTCAGACTGTGACTAACTACTTTCTTCATTTTTCATGTGGACAATTAAGTTTTTGGACACATGGTGCCCAATCAGCATATGAGGGATATTCAGATATAGTCATATAGTAGCTACTACAGTGAGGAGCAAATAATAATAATGCCCTGAGTCATCAATGCAGTGGCAAAAAATAGCTGCTATATAAGTTTCACCATCTTCCTCCTTTACCCCCTTTACTGCTGAATCTATTTCTACTCCTGTGCCAGGATGGGCAATTACAGTGTCACTCAGACTAGAAATAAAATCAGAGAGCAACACTAATTTTGAGCTGCATTAGAAACACAGAAAGAAGGGAAGTAATGATTCCCTGAAGGGAGCAGAAAAATATAGCTAGTCAAATAACGTTGCTGCGACAGAAGAGCTATATCATGTCAAACAGCTCTGTCCTGACCTTCCTTTGGAGAGACCCATCCTTCTGCATCCGTGATTTGGATGACAATCAAACAAATTCAGACAAAATCCTACCTGTTGTCCCCAGCACCACCCACCTCCATCTTTTGACTCAAGGGCAAACCTTGCGGTTCCTATGCAGCTGAACTGCAGTATCACTGAAGCATCCCCAGGTTGGAGAAGGGCCAGGATTTAAGGAACAGGAGCTGGTGATGAGCTCAAGCGGCTTCACACCAGAGCTTCCAGGAAAGTCAGGGCAGGAGGGTTTCCCCAGAAGTCCCTGCCCAGCACTACGAGGTTAAATGGTTTTCATGAAAACTCCCAGCAGAGTGAATGGAGCAATTTGGACCAGAGATGTTGTCAGCAGTGCTGGGTAGTGAGATGCATCATCCTTCATCTCCTTGGGCAGCAGCTCTTCTGTCCTGTAACCATCTGGCCTGCCGTTGCTGAAAGGTGATGCCTTTGGATTCCCTCCCCATCCTGCTGCTGGATCTCTGGGGTGGGCTGATCAGACTATGAATTCATGAAATGCAATCATTTGACCTGGAAATCTTCATTTTCCCTAGCCTTTGTTAGTACATCTTGTTGCACCAGACTCTTACAAGTCACATCGTGGCTTCACATACAGCTTTTCCAGCATGGTCCACCCAGCTCTGATTCGGGAAGTCATTTATGCCCATATTTACATGTAAGGAGTCTAAGAGCCACTGTGCATGTGCTAGAGTGTTTTGCTGAAGTGAAATACTGCATTTTTACTTCATCTCTTGTTTGTGTCTTCAGACTCTTGAAATGAGGTGCTGAAAACATCTCTCCACCAAGAATCCCACTGGAGCCAAAGGCTCACGAAGCCACCAGCTGAGCACAACTTCAGCGTGCTGTTTGCTTGGGGATGGGCAGAGGCATCCATTAGCTGGAGACAGACCAGTTCCTCTTATCTCATCAGATATTTGAATGAGTTCACTGCACGCAGCATGAATTTCACTGAAAATTCGTTGCACTTGAAGAAGGGCAGAATTTACAACACTGTGTTGTCTTTGCAAGTTCTTCCACTTTTCCTAATATAAAGGTTTCTTCTCAAGGTTTTTGCCCTCTGGGAATGGTTGAGCTTAGTTAATTCATGTGTCCAGACCTTGATGTCACCGTGCAGTTGTGCATGTTGTCTTGCAAAGGATGCAAATACATGATGCTCTTTGGCCCAACAAACTCTCACAGGAGCACTTCAGCTCTCCTCACCCTCTTCAGGTTTTTGCAGCCCATCCAGATTTGCTTGTGGTGACACTTTTCCTAATCTTGATCTTGCTACAGCACCTTGTCAATAAAGATGCTTTTGTGTCAAAACATCCATGCCATGAGCTGCTTTGTCTAACCTTGCAGCAAATTTTAGTCATCTGCCCATTTGGGGAGGGGTGAGACAGTGCTCTTGCTCCAACCAACTGCAGAATAGAATAGACATACAGGTCATTGAATGGGATGTTAGCAGAGCTTCAACCTGGTCCTGACTCATTTTCCAGGGGTGAACATGACATTTACAGATGGGTTGTTTCTGCCAGGCATGCTCAGAAGGGTCAGGCTGTGGTCACCCTGGGAGCTTTCCTAACAGGCTGCATCGACTGGCTTCACTGGTGACACCAACACTGAATTCACCAACTTTACCAGCCTGAACATGTACAAAGATAGCACCACAGCTTCTGTATGGAATGCCCAACATGTGTCCCTTAATCAGCAGGACCCATAATCTTATAACACCAAGGGAAATTCAGAGAGATATAAACTGGCAAATCTCCATGGGGTTGTGATTCACACCAAGAGGGTTCCTGCGGTCTCACTGCCATTGGGTTTAACCTCTCTTCACATCTCCAGATGGACCTTTCCCTGGTTTCTGTCATTTCTGCAGTGGGATATCCTGGTGTTATCTTCCCCAGAGTCCACGCTTTTCCCTTTGGTGGGTATTTAGCTGCCAGGAGGTCGGTTGGGCCTTGTGCTACTGGGCTGTAGCAGATGCTGATGGATATCCCGTATCTGGCTTGGACTGTGCCTTCCCCATGGCTGGCTGAGCACAGGGACTTGGGTGAACACGGCAGGCTGAAGAGTGGAGCTGAGGTGAAGGTAGCAGTGGAAGGAGAGAGATGATCGTGGGGGTGCTGTGGACTTTACGCGTCAAAGGTGCCCAGGTGGGCCACCTAGTCCGAGTGTGGGGATTTATCTTACTCTTTCCTATCATACATGGACCGCTCCACATTGCTCAGTGGCTGGCTATTCCTCACGGATGGTCCTCAACTCTCTTACTCCTCTGTGCTGAGGACACGAGCAGTGGCAGGGCTGTTACTTTTGGGGTTACGCTCCCACAACAAGGTTGCCCTCCCAGCTCCTTGGCCCTCTGCGGTGTTCACCGTCACCTTCAGTCATGTATTTGTGACGTTTTAACATGACAGCATGTGCAATAATTCTGTCTCATTGGAAGGGCATGCTCCATGGCCCTCAGGCAGTTCAATATCCATGATTTGTGGGCTGCTGACTCAAGCAACTTTTATAAATGGATCGCAGCATGGTTCTGCTCTACCAGATGACTCCAAATGACTTGACATCATCCTTTTCAGTACATTAATCATATATTGCTTGTGGCCTGCTTCAGCCAGTGCTGAAATCTCCTTTTTGAAGGCTCAGCACTTTCCTCCTCTTCTGTGCCAGTGTTGCACTTGACGGGCCCTAACCAGGGATGTCCACAGATACTGGTCCCTCCCCATCCTGCTCACAGTTATTCCATTGTGCATTGTCCAAGTTTAAAATTCATGCATTAATATATCACATTGTTTTAGTCTTTGTACACAATTAGATGTTGGCTCGTCCAAACTGACTTGCTCTGTGTACGTATATGTATGTGCATGTGTACATGTCTTAGAGGTTGATTATTAGTGTTCGGGAAAAACTGATCTTGGGCACCAGGAACTTCATTATACCATTCACAGTCTCAGTGAAGCTTTACAGTAAATTATTGTGTACAAGATAATAGCATGGGCATTAGAGGATAAAGCTCTCATTAAGCATCCACGTAGGAGTTGGAGACAGGGCACTTGATGCAGCGGACAATGAGGGGGTAGTCCTTGCACTTGCAGTGGCAAATTTTGTGTGTTGACAAGACCATTTCAATAAGAGTTGGTTGGAATTGACCTTTTAACCAAAGGGGACTGAGGTGAGAGATTGGATGAAACGGTTGAAGCCAGTGTCTTGGGGTGCAGGGGACACGGTGTGCTGCAGTAACATGTCAGGCTGTCAGAAGCAGCAAGGAATCATCCAGGTCCAGAATTTTAGACTTATTTCTCTGGAAAGAAAGAACACATTTTACTGTTTACTATTGCACGAGTGACCTCAGAATGGGGCAGCATTCCTTTATTGCTGAAAATGTGTTACGAGTCATGTTTTGGCTCTTGCAGAACAGTAACCATTGATCGGGATTATCTGTAAAATTAATTGTGTTTGCAGAAGGATACCCAGCCTGTTTATATCGAGTCCAAATTGAATTTTTCTATTCACATTAGAAGAGAGGTCGGCTTTACGATCAAAAGATGTGCACGCCCCTCATATGAGCAATCCTTTGCAAGCAGAATTTGCTCGCAGTCCAGCTAGTTCAGTATCTTCTGGCTGATCACGGCCAGGACCAGACAACTGGAAGGAGGTTGGAGGGGGTTCCTACAGTGTGGAAGAGCTCCTGGTTCAGCCCATAGTTTGCAGAGGACAGCTAAATTCTGAAGAGCAGTGTTTATTATTATCTCAAGAATGTGTTGCTGAAATTTCCTTTGATACCTCTGAATATTCTCAATATCCATTTAAACAGTCATGACTTAATTAAATCTCATTAAATGCTAGACTTCAGTGACCTCATTTGGCACTGAGTTCCAGAGTTCTGCCGCCCATTATCATTGATTTGGGGTTTCTCACTGTTTCATTTCACTGAATATCTCTTTTCCAGCATTAAGAGGGAAAAGGGAACTGGAGGTTATTTGGGAGTGAATGATACTCTACTCCAAAAAGGCAAAATAATTTCAAAATCCCAGAAAAATTTGCTACTTAGTTTGGCCAATGTGTATTTTTTTTTCACTGCTCTTTTGTTTAGTCGAATATTAAGGAGAAATGTGATGTTCTGAAATATTCCTTGTGAAGCAGTTTGATGTTTTGCTTCATAATGGGATTCATAGTTCTTTCATGTCTTGAGTAGAATATGCAAAACAATCAGATGGAAAAGAATTAAAGAAACTGAAAAAGAAAGTTAAATTTTAATTTTAGAATGAACAAAACATTTCAGGCCAAATATTTCATAAAGGATTTTTTTTTTTTAGTGCAAAATTAATATTTTTCACTTTTGGTTAATTCATAGTTTTTCAAATTAAACTAGAAATATCCCTCCTGTGCAGGACTCCACCATGAAGTTTCTGGTCTCCCTTTTCTGGGCCGTTCATTATTTCATATGTGCACGTCAGGATGAGGGAACTGGGCTGGCTCAGTGCTGGTAAAATTGCTGTCATCAGAAGACATTTAACAACCTGTGCTGCTTCTGAACAAATGCAGCCTCTCTTTAAAGTCCTTCAGAGAAGGTGGAAGCTTTGAAGTGGTTAAACCTGACCCTGTCTTTCCCCCTCTTGGCTTTGCTCTGGTATCAATAGATGAAAGCAGTCAATGCCTACGTGAGTGTTGGTGAGCATCTCCAGAGATGGCTGCATGCCATATCTTGGAGCTCACATCAACCACTGGCTGGGGTGGAGGAAGATGTTCAAGTCACCTTCACCTGCAGCCACATTTAACAATCCTCAGCCAAGGGGAAAATGCAATTAAAATAAAATAACCAGGGTGGATGAAGCCCCATGCAAGAGCGGTGCGGTATCCACTGATATATGTGAAGAGCAACTCTTGGCTTTAATGGATATAGATCAAGCCACCACCTCCCTAGCCTACTGTCATCTTATAAGAAGATCTGTTACCTATTAATTTGAAAGATGTTTGCCCCATCCTATGCAGCCCTATGTTCTTGTCAGGTCTGTAGATGGCCAAACTCCCTTTTTATTCACTGGGAATTTTTCCTGTTGGACTTGACTTGCAAAAGGTCATCTAATGTCTCATATACTCCTTTTCGTTGAGTTTAATTTCGATTTCCATTTCAGGTCAGCACTGGGTTCCTGATTGATTCTAATTATTCTTTATAAGTCTGGAACTAGAGCTAGGCAGAAAATTAGGAGACATGTAATTTACTGCTATTTCAGTTCAACCCCTCTGTTTTCATGCCAAGGTAGCAATTCTTAAAAATTAAGAGCAATGAAAATCCCTTAGATAAAGAATTACAGAGCTGGAATAAGCTGTGCCTGTTGGGCATGTCCATACTGATGCTAGTCCATATTCATCCCTCATCCTTGCAGCATGAGCAAAGGCTTTTGCTCAGTTTTTAGGAGAGCTTTGAGGCTGAGCTCTTTTAGGATGGGGTCTAGCACTCTCCTGAAATACTTTCAGAGCTAATTTTGTGTGGAGTGGACTGTGGTGGTCCAGACACCACTATGGCCTGTTCTCAAAGCAGAGAAAAATAACATTTGCAGGGCTCATTTCAGATTACAGACAGAATTTGTAACTTTTGGGTGCCTTCCCCACAAATTGGCCTTGAGATGTTAAATAGTAATGAGGGAGATCTAAGAACTGCAGGGGCTTTCTCAAAACCAGGAGTTATTTTAGTATTACAGGAGCAACCGTTACGATACCTTAGAGAATGGATATTTTTACTATTTCCAGAATACCAAAAGGAATCAGCTTTTAAAGCAGCTGCTTTTCCTCGCACTTCTTTGTTGCATATAAGGAGTTTACAAATTTATAAAGCAGCATCTCTGAGTGACATAAATATCCCAGAGAATCAGGCCAGTTCCAAATAGCACAGTGTAGCTGCCCTGAGAGTGTTTGGACAACATGAGCTCATGGTGACATAGGACCATATCAGACAGATATTGGATGGAGAGCCACCAGACTTGGAAGGGGGATTTAGTTGACCTTCCTGAGACATCTCCCTCATTCCTACAATCAATAGAGACTCAGACCACAAGCAGGGCACCTGCCTTCTCTTTCGTACTTTGCATTACTAAATTCAATGTGTCTGGCACTCAGATATGGTGATCCAGGCTGTGAAGTTGCTAGCACATGCCTGCCTACATTTTTGGCCCAGGGTAATTAGTACTTTTCCAAGTGATTCTTGAGCTGAGTTCAGGAGCTGGCAAGTTCCAAGGGCAGTTCCCAACGGGCTGTCTTCCCTCACTGAAAAGGATTTAGAATAGAATCAGAGTGGTTTGCATTGGAAAGGAGCTTTCAAGGTCACCTAGTCCAACCCCCCTGCAATAAGCAGGGGCATCTTCAACCAGATCAGGTTGCCCAGAGCCCCATCCAGCCTGACCTTGAATGTTTCCAGCGATGGGGCATCTACCACCTCTCTGGGCAACCCGTTACTTCCAGATGTGCACTGAATCCGTGTGACAAACCTGGTTTATACAACTTTTTTGTCAACACTGTAAAATACTTCAAGATCAATAGCCTTCTATCCTCCACTTCCAGAGAAGATTGTGGCCAAGCTATTTCAGAGCTGGAGGGCATAGTGCATCAGCATCCATCCACCTAAGAATGGCTCTTGGTCTATCCTTTGCCTGCAAAGCCACGCTCATCTTGGGAGACACAGGGTAGTCAAGGGTCCTGTCACCCAGCACAGTGGAGCTGAGTACTCACAGAATTGTTACATCTGCATTAAGAGACCAGCAAAGCAAGGATGGAGAAGAGGAGAGGAATTTGTGCTCATTTTTAACGGTCAGATGAGATTGATTGTTGTATTAACAGCGCAGCTTTATTGAATGATCTCTTGCTTTAGCTTTTCAGCAGCCAGCCCATGGGAGTGCAGAAATGCATTCCCTGCCAGCCCACAGATAACATGAGGCTTTTTTTCTCCCTTTTCTCCATCTCATGTGTCTGCCTTGTCTACAGAGATCACAGGCTTTTCAGGGAGCAGCCCATCTCTTTCTGTACATTTGCATAATGCGGTGCATAATGAAGTTGCCAGGCACTATGGTAACAAATACAATCATGCTGCTTCAAAGCTCACCTCCATATAAGCCAGCATTTTATGAGCAGCGGAGTGAATAAATCCACATTTGTGTTCCATCTTTAAAGTCCAGCCACTGTGTGCACAGTCCTACAGCCTCCATCCTTTGTCTCTGGTTCTGTAGATGCAAACTGTGCTTAGGTTTACTGACTGACCTGCTGGTCCATGTGGGCTGGTTGTCCACATGGCATTAAAGTGAATGAGAAAATGAATTTTACCTGGCTTTCCCTTAGCTGAAGAGCACAGTTTGGATGTTCCTCCTCTGCCCACTTATAATTTTGAGGAAAGGTGTTGTGATTTTCACCTTTGAGATTTCTACCTCGGCCACAAATACTATAGAAAATAGCTAACGGGTTCAGGAGTTGCTAGGAAATAGTCTGAGTGGCAGGTAAACATGATCAGAAAGAATTAGTGCATTATTTTATTTCCCTTTGGAAAACCGTTGAAAATAGATAATCTACTTTGGAACAAAAGTGGATCCTAGGAAAAAGCCCCATATTGTCTGAGAAGTTTAGGATGAACTTTGAGTTTGTCAGTAATGTCTTCACATCTTTAATCGAGTTCTTTAAAGATCTTTCCTCTTCCTTTCTCTCAGCTCTTCATGCGGGAGGGATATTTTAACAATGGACTGAAGGGAAATATCTGTGGACAAATGGGTGACATTCACTGAACAGGGAAGAAGGGGACACAGATGAGCCCCTTTACGTATTGCTCATTCAGTGCAACAGTTTCATGAAGAATAGAATCATTCAAACAGTCAGTACCCCTGGCCTTTGGCAGTATTATCCAAACACAAGAAGGGCTGAATAGTAAAAGAGGGGGAAGGAAATTAAGAAATACCGGGGAAATAAAAAGTAGATGTAGGTAGAATCAACACTGAGAAAGGATGGAGAGTTGGAGATGGGATCTGGCTCATAGATTAAGATACCTACATTTAGGGGTGTATGCATGAGTGTCTTCATGTGTGCTAGATGTTTGTATTCCCATCAGTGGATATATAGTCAGTTAACAGAGCCCAAAGAGGCATTAAGCTCATCCTAAAGCAGTCACCCATCTGACATAGGGAAAGGCTCTCCAAGCTCCACTGATTCTGTTGGCCAGTCTGTATTGACTACCACAAGGACACAGTCACCCTGCAGATGTGGTGAGACCTTAACAAAGGTCTCTTAGGAGGAGAAACGCACCCACGAGACTGTTGCAACCAGTAGTTATCCTGGAAGAAAAAGGTTTTTTCTGTCTTTGCAGTGGGATTATTTGAATGGGAAATGTAGTACTGGGTGGGCAGGGAACCGCACTGATCCTGCATGTAGAGGGATCATTTATTACTGGTTCCTGAGGACAACAGATGAACTTCTGCAGCCTAGCCTCCCTGTCTAAGCAGGTCCTCTGATGACCAATGAAGTGTGCATGTCCATACTGAAGCTTTCCTGAACCTTTGGACTCAGTCCAACTGCTTATCTTCATAAAAGTAAAAGCTGGCTATCTCCATGAACATTTGTCGAATTTGATTGAAGCTCATTAAGATGTTCAGAGCTATTGTGGGAAGGGATTGATTGCCAGTACCCTCACACAGAGTTCATTTCCCTAATAAACCAGGCTGAAAACAAGTAACACAACCCAAAGGTGGTTGACTGGAACAGTGCAGGAGGGACAGGGTCGGCAACTTAGAGGTCCCATTGCCTCAGAGGTCCTGAAACTAAGACAAGGGCTTTGATTTCCATGGAAAATTTACCCCTTTGTGGAGGGCTTGTATCACCACCGTTAGGATAGCTCCTGGCTTTTATTGGAGTATTAAAGATCTAAACACTGTCTGGGACTATGAGCACAACTCCTTTAAGGTAGCAACAGTCTTGGGGTTTCTCCATCCCCATTCTCAGATCAATGGCAATTTTTAGAGAGACCTTGTTGAGCAGTGGGGGATTCCATTTCCACATTAACACTGCTCTCCTGTTGGTTTCATTCCTGAACCCTTTTCTTCTTTGATCTTCAGAAACGAGTTCAGGCCCTGGGTAGACATCAAGCCCGTGAAGGCTATAAAAGCAAAGGCCCAGTACAAGCCGCCAGAGGAGAAAATGACCCATGAAACCAGTTACAGCGCTCAATTCAAGGGGGAAACCAGTAAGCCTGCTCCAGCCGATAACAAATTCCTGGAGCGCAGAAGGATACGCACTCTCTACAGCGAACCCTACAAAGAACCACCAAAGGTGAGAAACGTGGCAGAAGGGACCCAGGGCCATCACTGCTCCTGGTGGGACATGTCCAACACAGTAAGGCTGGGCTAAACACTTCTTGCTGTCATTCCCCCTATGTGGCATCTTCATTTCCAACCAGTGGGTGCATCTGGGGATCCACCTTGGAGATGGTGGTAGATGAAAAACTGAATATGATTTGGCAATGTGTGCTCACAGCCCAGAACCCACCCATGCCCTGGGCTGCAGCCAGAGCAGGGGGGGCAGCAGGGCCAGGGAGGGGATTCTCCCCCTCTGCTCCGCTCTGGGGAGACCCCCCTGCAGTGCTGGGGCCAGCTCGGGGGCCTCCCAACAGCAGAAGGACACGGAGCTGCTCGAGCGGGGCCAGAGGAGGCCACGAAGATGCTGGGGGGGCTGGAGCAGCTCCCCTGGGAGGCCGGGCTGAGAGAGTTGGGGGGGTTCAGCCTGGAGAAGAGAAGGCTCCGGGGAGACCTTCAAGCGGCCTCCCAGGGCTTAAAGGGGGGACAGGAAAGGTGGGGAGGGACTCTGGGTCAGAGGGTGGGGGTGGGACGAGGGCTCATTGTTTTAAACTGAGAGAAGGGAGATTTAGGTGAGATCTAAGGCAGAAATTGTTCCCTGTGCAGGGGGTGAGGTGCTGGCCCAGGGTGCCCAGAGCAGCTGTGGCTGCCCCCTCCCTGGAAGGGTTCAAGGGCAGGTTGGACGGGGCTGGGAGCACCCTGGGCTGGGGGAAGGGGGCCCTGCCCGGGGCAGGGGGTGGCACTGGGTGGGCTTTAAGGTCCCTTGCCACCCAAATCGTTCTATGGGCTCTAGTACAGATTGATGCACTTTGGAGACAATAATGCCCTACATGAAACTGTAAAGAAGTGAGAGTAGGGCCCAGATGAAGAGGTTTTTGCATTGTCATTTCCCAGGTGATTATCTAGACAGCTTTCTCTTTCTCCTTCCAAAACTGTAGGCACCCCACATTACACTTCATCCCCAAAACAACACGGTAACAGCCAGATCTTCATCTACAATTAATTCAGATCACTCCACAGATTTTGACAGTAAGCACTTTCAGCTTTGATCAGATTGAGAAAAAGTGTCAAGAAGGGCCTGGGCTGAAATTTCTTCCAGCCTTATTTTCTAGGAGTAGTGGAGGATTTGCATATAAAAGGAGTTAGTCTGTCCTAAACCTAGGACCATTAGCCCTTCCCAAAGTTTATAAGTGCTTAGATTTTTGAGGTCTCAGAGGGATGGCAGGGCCAGCATGAAGGAGCTAAAGGCTTCTGTTCCTCTTTCATTTTGAAACTGTCCTCCCTATTTTGGGGGCTGTAGAAACAGGAGGATGCCAGAAACTTTTGTGGACTTTTCTCAGGTGCCAACTGGTGTCCTGCACCCCAGCTATCCCCAAGTAATTTTCTTCTATTACGGGACAAACAGACTGAGGAGTCATGTCCTGCAAGAAAGGTGGGGATTTATATCAGCCTCTTTGTCCTGAGCATCATTTCACTGCTTCAAATTCAGAGAGAGACAATTCCCTGTGGGCTGGCAAAGCCCCTCCTGAAGTCAGAGAAAGATGGAGGAATTGATAAAATGACTTATAATATTCCCTTTCCTATTTACCCTACTGTGTCCTGATCTGGATACAATGGTCTCTGCTGGCTTCAGGGGCAATGTGACTTCAGGGCATCAGCACCATGAAAGGAGTTGGCCATTTGAAACTCAGCATGCCCCCAGCTGCTCTCCTCCCTTTGTGGCAGGGCATAGCTGAGTAGATAAGTAACGTTCATGCCATTTCTGATCTAAATCCTGTTTTCCGCCTGTCCTTGTGTCTCTCTTTCTCTCTGTCTCCATCTCTGTGTTGTCGTTTTGCATGTCGCCCTCCATGCAGGTGGAAAAGCCTAGCGTAAAGCCTTCCAAACCAAAAAAGACCACAACAAGCCATAAACCCCTGAAAAAGGCCAAAGACAAGCAGATTGCATCTGGCCGGGCTGCCAAGAAAAAGAGCGCCGAGACCTCCAACACAGCAAAGCCAGAGGACAAGGAGAAAAGTAAAGAGATGAACAATAAACTGGCTGAGGCAAAAGAGTAAATGTCACTGCACTTTCCTTTCTTTCTTGTCTTTTTTTTTTCCTTTTCTTTATTTCTTTCTTTCTTCCTTCCTTCCTTCCTTCCTTCCTTCCTTTCTTTCTTTCTTCCCTTTTTTTTTTTTCCTTTGATTAAATAAAGGCCACAAAATTAATTAGAGGCTTCTAATCTGCTTTTTGTTCTGATTGTATTAGAAGCTTTTCTGTTTTATTTCCAAGGAGGATTAGGGAATCCTTGTTTCTGAGGTCAGGTTGTTCTGCTTTGCCTGCACAACACGGCTCTGCACAGAGTGAGGGATGTGGGAATGCACAAGCGGGGTCATAGGAGATGAAGGTGATGGATCAACCATGATTGACTCCAACAGCCTGACCCTTTCCTCAGGCTTGGTCCTTCAACACTTTGATGGTGTGGAATGCCTGTTGAGCCATGGAGGGGCTGTACTCTCATCCCATGAGGCCCTTCTGGGGTTGGCCATTGTTTGGTTGTCTCCCACTGGTGTCAGCAGGTGAAAGGTTTTGGAGGCAGAGAGGATCAGAGGTTCATTCACGGTGCCATGGATCTGCTGTAAATCCACTAGAATCAGTGGTGTGGCCAAGAGTGATTTCCCCTGGTGACACTGGTGGGACTTTTGCTCCAAGAAGCAACAGAGAAGGAGACCCCGTACAAATAAAGGGCCAAATATTTCCCCAGGGTAGCTGGTGGATAGTTCTAGCTGCATCAGGGCAGCTTCACCCATCAACACCACTCAAAAGACTTGATTTAAAAGAAAAAAAAAAGGAGTGAGGGAGGGCACAGAGAGCAGTGAAGACTTCCCAAGCATGTGGCAGGTCAGACTAGGTTATCAGCAGGCTGTTCTTCCCTATTGTTTTCCCTAGGTTATGGATCTTTTTAGTTATTCCTGGTTTGTTTTGAATCTTGGTCTGCTTTCTTCACTTCTGGGGTGCCAGTAGACAGAGCTAGATTTCAGAAAGAGGTTTAGTTTGCAGATGTGGCCTTCCAAGGAGTAAAAAGAAATGTCACCAAGGTTGTCTAGAGCTGTCAGTCCCCACTGTTCTGACTCTACCAGCTGTTGGAGTTCATGTTGGCTCATAAGCATCCTCAGAGGGCCATAAACCAGTTGCTGGGATCCGCAGACTCCCTCCAGGCAAAATCTCAGAGTTTCAATCTTATTTACTGTGCTCTTACTCTAGGAAATCCCCATGCCCAGCAAGACCAGTTTGGAAGCTGTAAATTCAGCGGGACCATTTGTCAGCAAGTATGAACTAGCCCAACAGATTGGGGATGCATACCCCAAAATTTGGGTCGCTGAGTCAATGAGATCTGGGAGAGGTACAATCCAAATCCAAATTTACATGCCTAACTCCTGGATTTGGTCCTAAATATGTAAGGATTAATCTTGATCCCACCAAACCGAGCTGTTAAACGCTCCTGTAGCGGAGTAGCTGCAAGTCAAGATGCAGGGTTCTTTAATTTTGCAGCTCAATATTTCTATCCTAACGTGCAGTCCAGCTTGAAACTTTCAGAGAACAGACAATTGGGAAGAACGAAGAGATGGGAAGTAGGGTAGGGAGGTGGTATAAGAGGAGAGTATCAGAACTGTTGATGTAAAGGTGTTCGAATGAGGAGAGTCTTGCTGCTAGGATATTTTAGAGATGTGAAACTATCTAACAGAAAAAGGGATGGGCTGGGAGGGCGAGAAGTCCTGGTTTTGGGATCTCACCCCATTAGAATTGGGTCTTTTGGAAACATAAATGAGTGGTGGGCTACAAGGCTGAGAGAAAGTTTCCAAAGAGGAAGAAAGCTCTGTGGTATACAGACAGTGACATTTGCTGGCCTTAGTAATGAATAAATGCCAAGTTCAGTGTATTGTGTGATGTGTCCTGTTTGCCTTGCGCTAACAGCCTAAACCTTTGAGTATCAGTAAGTGTAGTGTTCTGAATTCAGTGGTGTATTTCCAAGCTTAGCTGTGTTAGAACTGTGTGCTATGAGCTAGTCAGGTTGTGTATGTGGAAAATATATATTCATATATAGAAATATATATATTTAAACCTCCGCTGTTTAGGAGGAAACCAGGGAAATCCTCCAGGAAGTAAAACTGTGGAAATCTTTGCGAATGTAGTGCATTTTTTGATGTGCATGCTCCATGGAGACGCTGACCTGTCCATATTGACCATTGCTTTCCTGAGTGCTCAGAAGCCTTTGCAGCACTGCTCAAGTGCAAAGCTCAGCTCTGTCTCCAGAGCAGCTTGGCGAAAAGCTTGTGTTCAGCTGGTTGGAGAGGAGTGCTGCTCGCAGCTCTTCCCACCCCGTCGCACAAGGGACAACTGGCCAGAGAAACCCGAGTTTCCAAGACTTGGTGTGATTCCTTGGCATTTAGATGCTTCATGCATCTTCACACTCCTCAGTAACGTCCTTTCCTATCGCAGGATGTAGCAACAGCCGTGAAGATGATGTGTGACAGCAGGCAGAACATGTCAGGAAGGCACGTAGATAGTTACCAATAGCCCAACACACCGATCTCACTGTACATAGGGAAAGACCATGCCAAACAATTCTCCCTATTATTTTTTGGCCCTAAGTTTCACATTGAAAGAGACACCACACTTGCCACCATTTCACCTTGAATTCAATGGGAATTTAGCCTTTGACAAAGGGTGCCAAAATTTTGCCCAAGGAACATCACTAAGATGCTCAGACCATGGTCTAAGTATCTCCATGATTCTGGATCAACTGATCACCATCCAGGGCTTCAGGATTGCTTCTTCTCAGTGAAGAGCATCCATCTTTTGGATGAAACATGCACAGTGTTTGGATGAAACATGTTTGGATGAAACATGCGCAGTGAGTGGCCAGAAAATGGCCTTATGTTCCCTTAATACATGAAGATTTTGGTGGCATCTAACTACAAAGCTAGGTATGAGGGGCTAGCCAGTGGTCTAAACTCCCTTTCTAGTGAAGGAACTTTCCAAGGGCCATTGAGCTACCTATTTTGGACACCTGTCTTTGGGTGGGATGAATGATCCTTGGAAGGTTTCAATCTTTGCAGAAAGAGCTTGGGAGACTGGTATGACCTGGGGACCTCCCTCTCAGACAGCGACAAAATAGGCATATAAATCCTGGCCTTTGCTCCATGTGCATCAGGTCCTCAGCATACATCCAAGCATGCAATTTAGCATTGCATTGAATGCCAGGAACTGCAGCAGAGTCATGGCTCAGGGTGAAATCCTGCATTGCTCTACCTACCACAGACTTTATGCCCATCCAACCCACTCAGGTTTA
The DNA here is from genome assembly GCF_018691265.1 of Tyto alba. Classification (NCBI taxonomy): domain Eukaryota; kingdom Metazoa; phylum Chordata; class Aves; order Strigiformes; family Tytonidae; genus Tyto; species Tyto alba. Next base: position 3,078,559 of record NW_024881282.1, on the reverse strand, counting down.
TCAGAAAGGAGACCAAACCTCTGCCGTTTCAAGTTCACTTTGGACTCTGATCTTGTCAATCCCACTGGGAAAGAGTGCTCTGCTTTTCTGTGTTTCGAGCTACCACAATGCTGATTCTGTTTCACTGCCAATTTGTAGTATGTTTTGCTTTCCTTGTTAAAAAAAAAAAAAAAAAAAAAAAAAAGAAATGTTTTGCTTTTTACCCTGTGAAATTTCCTATGCTGTCTATTGCTTGCTTTCTCATTTTCACTGTATTGTACTGTTACTCCTTTCTGCAAAATGGTGCTAATTGCTGACTGAGCTCCTGTTTTCTGACTGCTTTGCACACCGATCACCTGCTTCTTCATTTGCAATGCGTCCGGTGTAAAAACATGGCTCCCATGAATTCCACAAACTCTTGCCTCTTGGAGGCAGATAGGAAGTGTCTAATTACTATTTTGTGGCCTGGGTTTGGTTGCATATCACAAATTGTCTCTTGTAATGTGTGAAGCACACCTTCTCTTGGTGCTTTTTCATTCTTGCTGTTCTACTGAGAATGACACACACACACACACACACAAACACACACACATATTAATGTATAGCCAATTGATTGTGACGTGCTTGTGATCTTTGCTTGCTCAAAGGGTTTTTTTTCCAATGATAAATAAATGCTAAAGACGAATATCACCTCCTTGATCTTGTTTTCTCGATAAGAAGCACAATTGAGTGAAAGAAACACCCTTCCAACCGTAATCAGATTTGTGTTGCTTAGAGCCACCACTTCCATGCCTGCCGCAGGGACAACTTAAGCTGTCACAGTCTGAGTCCCTTTAGATGGCCGCTAACCTCAGACTAGCCTGACGTGAGAGATAAGCGTTTGCAAATGTGAAGATGGACAGTGAAGTCATGTGGACGGAGCAGGTAGTTTGCTTTTATTTTCTATGTATACGGCGTCTTGAGCAGCGAGTTCGTGCGGTGAGTGCCCTGCATGCAAGCTGCTGCTGCGCCTTGCTCGTGTCCACGTTGTGCTGGATGAGGGAGCAGAAACTGAGCCCCACCGAGAGCCAGAGGGAGGGGAGGTAATGTGGATGAGGTCGCTTAATTACACACCCTTTTCCAACTGCCTACAGCTTTTGCTTTGGCTCAAAACCAGCTGAAAGGCCCATGAGAGGGGTCAAGGGAGTGTAAATCCTCATGGAAAGGAGGTGGCAAATTCTTGGGGTGAGCACTTTCAGCATGCTGCAAAGGTAGCCACCGTTGAGCAGGCACTTGGCAGTGTCTGTGGAAGTGCAAAGCACTGATTTTATATTAATGAAAGTGTTGGCTGTCTGGAGAAAATGATGGTTGAGAAAAAAGCAGGGCTGAGGGCACAATTTTATTTTAAATGGTGAACCCTAATCTTAGCTTCATCTCTTTTTTTTCTTTTAATTAACCTGTAAGATCCTACCTGCAATTTTGATTTTTAATCACATTTTCTCCTTCAATGGATATTCCAATAACATCCCCACCAACTTGGGGAAAATTGTCTGCATTGGAGTTGTGTTTTGAAATCTCTCCTCCAACATACATCTTCTGATTTCCATGGAGCACCAACCCTTTTCTACCTTGCCGTTTCTGGGTGCTATTTCTCATCCCTGCTTGGTTTACAAATCACTTTCTGAATTTATTCCATCTGTGACTACATGCTAATAACAGTGCTGCTTTCTGATGACCTGCTGTATCACCCTGCCTTCCCTCTCCCTTCCCCACCAGCTTCATCCATTCATCAATCACACATAACTATGTGACCTTTAAAGTGTTTCAGCTGAGCTGTAGGTCTGGGGATTTATTATTCCACCTCTCCACAGCTGGTGTTGGAAAAAAATGTTCATTGTTAAGTGATTGGTTGTTGATGAGGCTTATCTGTGACAACCCATGTTGGCTAACAAAATGGCTCTCCCATGACAAAAAGGCACAGGGTCTTTTCCATGCTGAAGCATGGATGGATAATCCATCTGGTCCCACCCAGCTGCCCACACTCAGTATTGGAAAACATGCCTTTGCTTCCCAGTTGCTCTCTCAACTTGCTCAGCACTGCAAAGCCTAAACACCCAAAGGGGCAGGGTGCATTTCTAAGAGACAATAGAACCTACTGAGCTGATGACAGGCATGGGCACCTGGGCTCCCTGGTCTTTAACCATCCCTGTCTGATCCCGGCTGCTACTGACTCACTCCTTAATCTTTGCCAAGTCATTAGTGACTGGCACTGCTCACCTATTTCCAAGAACTGTTGTGAGAATGATGTTTGAGCAAAGCATTGGAGGTGGGTTACTAAAAATGAAATACTTTGTCTTATAAGGGCATTCAGTGTGGAGGCACTGGCTGGAGTAAAGGTAGTCCTAATTGTCAGCATCGGTGTCTGGTGAGGGGACAAGGAGGGGAGAGAAAATATTGGCATGTTGAATTTAAAGAGTCAAGTCTGCACTCTTAATAATGAAGCATCTGAGGGAGGCTTTGCAGAGATGTTGCTTTGAATGCACAGTGTGTGTGCAGCCCCATGAGGGGTGGCCAGGATGTTTCCAATCGTAATCAGTTGCTTTCAAATATATCATGTGCTGAGGGCTTCAGCAGACACCCCTGGAGACTTGTGCATGGGTAGATGCAGAGGTTCCTGCCTGATGCTCCCCATCCCTCCATCCCATTCCTTGTATTAGATGGAAGCTTAAGTGCCTTGAGCACAGGACTGAGATTTACCAATTTTGCCACTTCCAAATCTCTGATCTTCCTTTGAAAATTTCAGTTATCATTATTACAGCCCTGACTGGTAAAGCAAGGTCTAAGGATAAGTATGGATATTTTGTGAGCTGACATGTCAGCCCTTCCATGAATCTAGTCTCTTGCATTACAACATCCTTTGGATTTAGGGTTTTATTTAGAGTTGTGTCAGTGCCGGGGAGAAAGGGACTTTTTAAGAAGATGTCTCTGTCATAGCTGGTACCTTCCAACATCCAAGGAATAACCACCAACCCCCAACAGCATCAAATAAAGAAGAGGAGCTGTACCGGAAGAAGAAGCTCCCTAGTATGAATGTGATGACATGGCCATGTTCAACACTAAGAACAGCGTCTTTTGCACAGTTGGAAAATACTCTGATGTTCAGACATAGGCTTCAGCTCTCCCTGTTTCCAGCAGTATCATGGTAAGTTTGATCCAATTGGGGATTTGACAGCCTGTTCCATTTACCCTTATTCACATGAGCTTTCTGGGTTGGGAGCAATTCCACTAATGCTGCTGGGTCTATTCACAAGCTCAGAGGTCTGTGATGAGGGGTAACACATCTCTGAGTACTTCAGGACTAGTGTTTTATCATGAACTATGCATTGCTTGTAAACAGGCTTAATTTCTGTTGCAGGGTGCCTTGGAAACAGCTCCCTAATCATGACTGTCATGTGGAAGAGTTGTGAGCCCAAGGACAAAAGAAAATCCTGCTAATGGATTGAAGGCATCTTTATGCTTTCTAAAACGCCAGCTTTCCTTGCAGGGAGTCTGCTCCACGGAAAACAACAGCAAGGACCAGCCGCCAGAAAAATAATGGATGAAGAGTAGTGACAGATCTTGCAATATGTGAGAGCTCTGAGGAATAATAACTGTTCCTTCAATGCCAGCAGTGCAGTGATGTGAGAGATGGAAAGGGAGAAACATTTTTGAAACCCCCTCATTGTCATCTCCCCACTTCCCACCCCACCCTAGCCTGGGATATGCAGCAACCTCAGGCCCCTGAGCAAAGCTGGGTCTTCCCTTCTCTCCTTGGAGAGCCAGAGACCTGCATACCCTGCCTGGCTCTGAGAGAGCTCTGGGGAAGGCTGGGTCACAGCAGAGGGTGAGGAGCACCCTGTGTGGCATGTGGTGGAGGAGATCTCACCACACAATGGCTGTGGCAGATGGGTCTGTCCTCATCAGTTAAACAGCACCCAGGAGCACTTGATGGAGCCAGTACCTGAGGGTCAAGATAGGGAAACGTTGAGAGTAGTCCCTGGTCATTGGACTGACCTGCCCCTTAGCCTGGTTCAGGATTTAGTACCCAACTGAGGATCAGTTCAGCTGCAGGCACCTTGTTGGGAGCCCAGAGATTTTTGAGCAGGGACACGAGCCATCAAGGCACCTTTAATTTAATGAAAGAGATAGTGCTTTGGAGTCACAGGGCAGCGGACATCCTTGCCCCCGTTACCCCTGCCCCCTCCTCTCTCCCCAAGTCTCACTGCTGATCAGACTTTTCTGTCCCTGTTGGCTCCTTCCCATGCAGTCTTCAGTGCCCTCACTACCCCATCAGACCCCATCTGCCCACCATGCTGCTATTCCTTCTTACCTTCAAAATCATTTTCCGTCACCTTCCCCACCAGCTTTTCCATGTGTATCACAGCTGCTTCTTCAACACTTTGCTTTCCCCCACTTCTCCCCCTTCAACACTTTTCCACTCCACATCATCCTAAACACCCAGCTCTACCAAGGACCTTCTCCTTCCTATCCTCCCCAAGTTACTGTCTCATGTCCTGTCTCTCTTGGACTGTAAGCCTTTTTCTTTGCCTGTACTGTGAGATAACACTCACTGTGTAGAATAAACAATACCTCACCCAACTGCCCTTTCTCTCTCTTGTTTCTTGGTGTGGCTTCAGTAGATGTGTCTGTAAGTGCACCGTGTGTTTGTCCTCGTGGCCAGTTCAGCAGTGAGTCATGCTGCCACAGCTCTATCCATAGTCTTTTGGGATGACTGCTCATGTTTTTGTTCCCTGCTACCTTTCTTTCTTTTTTACAGCCACGGAGACAAGCTTTATTGTCTGTGTAGGAGCCCAGCATATTCAGAGCTGCATGACCTTCTGTCTTTTGCAATTCTGGTGCACCTGATAAAGGGGTTGGCCTTTCTCCAGCTTCATGCAGAGATGTCCTGGGCTGGCAGGTGGCTCAACAAATGCAGCAACTGAAGAGAATGAAGGAGAAATCTTGTGGCCCAGAGAAGCAGCCAATGGTAAAGGAACTGCATTTCCTGGCGCAATACAGAAAACAATGGGCAGAAGTGTGTCAGTGGAAATCCAAGCAGATGCACCTCTCAGGGGAAGAAGCAGAAGCTGGCTTAGCAGCAGGACATGTTTCAGAGATGGATGCCCAGGAGACTTCTCGTGGTTCAGAAGGTGCCCTGAACATCTGCTTCCTCTATCCCAGGCTAGGACTAGATGTGCCCATGGTCCCTTCAACCCGTGAGTACAGCAGGGACCCAATTGTGACTAAGTCCCAGGTGTCCCCTTGCTGCCTCCTTGTCCTAATTTATTTCCTGAAAGTGCTAGTTTGGTCTGTGCTGGCTGGCAATATGAGTGCACATGGAGATGGTGCTTTTTCCCAGGTGCTTCATACACACATGGAAAGTTGCAGGAGCAGCTCAGTTCCTCTATCCTTCCCGTGACCCTCACTACCAGTGGTGTGACACCACCCTGCCAGAAAACAAAGGAGACTCCTCATGCTGAGTGAACAGCTGAGCTCACAACATGGCCATCAGTCTGGTTTCATGGGCCATCTGCAGAAGTTAGGTCTGAAGACCTAAATCAAGGCCAAACTGAAGCTGTTTGGTGGACATGGATGGGAGAAGGATCAAGCAGTGCTCAGTTCCTTGGGCTTCCTTCAGTGCCTGTTGCTGTCCTTGAGTGTGCAAGAGCAGGCAGAAGAGATTAAATGTGTGGGGAACTCCAGTCCTCAGTGAGGAGCCTGGAGAATTCATTTGGACAAGCAAGACCTGCAGCTGGGTTGTGCTTGACATCTCCAGGCTCTAGGGATTTCAGTGTAGGCACTGGAAAGAGGCAGTGGGAAAGAAGATCCCTTGGTTTAGGTAATCCCCTGCATCCTTTCCTATATGCCACCATGATCTGCTCCCATGTGCCGTGCTTTCACAGTGCTGCTGCCTCCTCCTCCTCCAAACTCTAGACTCCCAAGAGCCAAAAATCTCTAAAACAACCTAAAACAGCAGCCAATAATCTCAGCTACACAGTTTTAGGGACTGAATAGTATTTAGGACAAGATTCCTGCATGCCACTGAGGTCCCTAGCTGACCTTGGAGGTACACTGAAGTCTTCTAACATCTAAATTTCTACTAGCAGAGCTCTGTCAGAGCTTCTATGTCTTCTGCTTTACAGGTGGACATTTGTTTAAGTGCTGAGCTCCTTGTTGCTCATCTCACACCTACATCAGGTCAGATTTCACAACCAGATGCTTTCTTCTCTTTCTGCCATGCTGGCCCCAAATTGGTGCACATTTTTAGGGCCCACCCAACCAATGAAAGTGATAACAACCCCTCTGCTTGCTTAGATACAGATCCAGGCTGAGAGTGTTAGCTCCACTACTTGATGCTGCTGCCTTTTCCAAGGAACGTAACTGGGACCAGTTATTAAGTACGTTAAGGCCATTTTTCAGGACAAGGACTTGTATTTTTGTCACTGTTATCACAGACAGCAAACTTCAGTGCACAATGGGCAGTAAAGCATTCAGAAGAGAGAAGTGACTCGCCATATCCTACAATCTAATTGTTAATTGCATTTGCCCAGGAATCGATGAGTTTGTATCTTCTGAGGAACATGAATCTGCCAATGTCCTCCTGGAAGAGGGATCTAACCAAAAGGTCAGTTCCTCCACAGAGGAGAGCCATCTCCTCACCTGAATTCTTTGGGAAAGAAAGGACAGATTTCTCATAGTTCCTTTTTAAAAATGACCCTTCGGCACCAAACTTCACAGCTATATGTGCCTGGGACTATTCTGCCATTTCTGAGCCACCACTAGAGGATTCCTGCCTGCTTCTAGTTACTCTTGAAGACAACTTTTAGTTTTCCATGTGCCTGAAGTCAGGTCTGTCTATATGGACTGATAACAGCTCCCAAATAATTAAACTGTTTTGAATTAAGATCATTTTGCAGAAGAGGATAAATATCATCAGCTCTTTCTGAGATGAGGTCACCAAACATCAAGACCTGAATCCATAGAGGAACAGGGATGAGCTGTGAGCAGGTCCTCTACCTCTGTGAAGAACAGGACAATGTTGCTGGATCCCATCACCATCAGAAACAAGTTTAGACCCCAAGTCACAAGATCACAGCTCCCTGTTGTTACACCAGGACCAGCAAAGAGGAGATTGTACTACGTGTGCTCATGGTGGTCATCCATTGACTATTTCCAAACACCATCTGCTGCCTCTGAGAAACAAAACCCTTCTGACTTTCATACTCTTTCTGCATCTCTCTCTCAGACGTCACTTGAGTAATGATCTGTTACCTCCAAATCATCCCTTCTGCATTTTTACCATGTCACATCACATAATTAACCCAACAGTTTGCTGCTGGCAGCACTATTGAGGGCAAAGTTCTCCAAAGTCCTACCTTGCTTGGCTAAGACAAAGATTGTTTGTAAATGTTACTGCTTGTGTGTTAGGACTTGTTAAGTCTGAGGGCCAGGCTTTCCTTTAAACCCTCAGATTTGCACCCTCCTGGATCCCTCTTCCCATGGCTGGTACTGAGGGCCAGACCTTGCTGTGCAGCCCTGCAGAAGAGCAGCCAGGGCTGTTCTCCTCCAGTGAGAGGCTGTACGATGTCGTGTTGTCCCTGGCTACCAATTCCTGGGGGAAGGAATGAAATTACCTCCCCCTCACACTCCTTCCAGTTTAAAACAGGTTTGGAATGAGCTTTACTGGGAAGGACAGTCACACAATTATCTGTATTCGATGCAAACAAAGAGGAGGCCAGGGGTTGGGGATGGGACACAGCCTCTTTCTCCTCCAGGAGGCTGGGTCTTATCCAGTCTTCATGGCTGAAGGTTGCACACACTTGTGAGAAAAGAGCCAATGTATTAAAATTAAGAAGTATCCACTATGCAAACATGCACCGCATGCACCAACTTTCTTGGCTGCCTCAACAGAGAGGTACCACATCAAGGCTGCTGAGAAGGAAGAATTCCCCTGGTGACTAACAGGGACTAAGGGAAATGCTGATGGAGGGTGATTTCAAACAGTTTATGTTGCTCCGGGTAGAGCTGATTTTTTGGCTTTCAAGGTCTATTCTGAAATGCAGGGCAGCAGCAAGAGCAAGGTTGGACACCAAGGAAGAGGGGGGATTAGTCTGGTCTTGACCCACCTACAACCTGGATCATCACATGCGCACTGGCACAGGAAGACCTGAGCTCAGGCCCCACAGTTACTGCATCCTCCCTTACTAGATCAAATGTGAAGATGTGCTTAGATGTGCTGGCATCTGGAGTAGCTGCTGGCAGCCATCAACCTGCGCAGCTTGAACTTGCAAGTGCCCTTGGGCACGATCTCCACTGGCAAGGATGTGCAGGCATCTTCAGCCTTCTCCAGAGATCAGTCAACAGATCCTGTCCTAGGATACCTGTGCATCAGCGTATGGACCTGGTCTGTCCTGACAGCGAGGCATCTTTCCAAAGAGGAGCTGCCCCACATTTTCACCTAATCCCTTGATTTACGGTGCTGGGCTCACCTCATTCCCAGAGGAACTGTTAGGTTGGAAGGACTCAGCAGTCTTCCTACACCGGGGACATCAGGGAAAGGCCTTACCAACCTCTGCCAACAGCTTCTGGCAGCAAATATCTCTTCACTGTAAGCACAAAGGGCAGGACGAGGGTGAGTATTGGAGTGAGAACTGTCCTGCCAGGACTCTCCATGTGGTCCTGCCCCATGAGCCTCTCATGCAGGGGTGGTTAGACTCATGTGTCTGGGTTGGGCTGGTTTCATGGGCCAAGGAGATGGTAATTAGCACTTGTTCTCCTGGCCCTGGGGTAAGCCTCTCATTCCCTCCTTTAACCTGCAGGCTGAAACCAGTCCCTACACAAAGCCAACATCAGGCTAGGGGATGAATGGGGATCTCCACAGTCCCTTAGTGCAAGCGCCGTACAAAGCCACCCATTCTAAAGCTGAGCAGGTTTCTCCTGCCTCTCCATTTGCTTTCTGCAGCCTCACAGATCCTTCCCCCATCCATCACACATCCCTCCTCATCCCTGCAGATCCTCCTCTCTTTCCTAATGAAAATTGATTCCTTTGTTCCCTACAGGTTTTTCCTTCCCCATCTCTCCCTTTGCACTTCAGCAAGACCTGACCTTCCCTCCAGCACTTGTTCAGAGCTTCTCCTGGCACCATCTACCCTAACTCCCAGGCTTTGTTCTCTTATGCTCCCACCCAAGACTACCCCAGGTACAGAGCTGGCTCCAGAGCTGATCCTAAGAGGCATCCAACACCTCGGTGCCACCATCACCTCCTGGTGTCTCCTGGGGATGTTGAAGAAGAGGGGTGCTCTCAAATGGGGGTTAGCATGCGTTAGCTGGCCTTGCTTTCCTCTTGGTTGTTTTAACAGGCAGCGGGTGCTTCCTGAGCAGCACAAGAGCTCAGCTCCCCTGCGTTATAGGGCTTTCACCACCCGCCTTGAGGGAAACTGCTTCTTTGTGAGACAATTTTACAGCGAGGTGCTCGTTCAATGCAGGTTATAATCAATTGGCAAGCATTTTTCATAGCTGCTGGGTGGGCCCGATCCTGGTCACAGCTGAACCAAAGGCTGGTCAAAAAGTCAAGAGCTCCAGCTCTCCCAATTTTGTGGACATCCATGGCTTTTGGGCCAGGACCAGGCTCACCAACCAGCCTGAGGACATACCAAACATGTGTGGGCTGCTTGGGGAGTGCTCTACAGAGCCACTTATCACAGGGCAAAATTCTTTTGTATCAGCCAATTGCTCTGATGGCTTTGCAATGATGCTCTTTCTCTGCTTCCAGGACCCCTGAAAAAAACATTGGTGCTACAGACCAAGAACCAAGTACCTTAGTGCAGGATCAGCGCACATGAAGTCAAGCACTTTCTTCTGAGTGGCGGTTGGAGAAAACGTATAGTCTGCATGAAATCTCTAACGTCTGGCTGGTATACAATAAAGCTGATGATCAGAGCTGAACGACAATTCTCTTGTCTCTCAAGCACTGAGAAGTTACTGTCACTAGGATCTGTGTAATGCAGTTAGCATGTCTGTGCCTTGATTTATATTCAGTAAAGTCAGAGAAAGAAAATGGGTCCAATTCTCCCTTTATTCGTAGCTGTGGAACATCACTGGTTTCAATGGTCTCTCTAGTTTATGAGGGCAACAGAGAGATCAGATTCACTTCCATAACTCATGGAGGTTTCATATTGGATTTTAGAGATTATACCATAAGCCAAGTTGATAACATCATCAGCTCTTTTCAAAAATACTTTGAAGATTTAATGCACTATAAGTTCTTAACCACTGTCAGGAGCTCACATTTGGATGTCACCAGGTGAAGCGCACCTTGTGCAACATCTGGCAGATCCCATTGTCATTGCATTGTAGCCAAGAATATCTCAGACCTTCTTCTGAGACTGTTACCATTTAATTTGTTCAATTTGCCATTGAGGGCAAAGGCTGGACAAGACACCGAAAACTTGTTGGCAAATAGTGTTTTTTCTCAGCATTTTTTCCAGAAATGTTTCATTGAAAAAATTGTAAAGTACAAACTGGAAATGTTGTATAAGGAATGCATCTGGTTCATGGGATTATCAGGTCTGGCTGTTCTGTATGCCCATCTCTTCTGGGTGAGGTTCCCTATGTCCATAAAACATATGCAGGACATGATGGGAGATGTAATCCAGCCCTACAGCCTGTTCGCTGTAGATGATAATTACATGAAGTACCCAGACTGCAGTTCCAGCAAGGCACTGGCCCAGTACACTCCAATAAACACTTTCAGATTTAGGCTGAAGTGTTGTAACACTTAGAGCTGGGATTTACTTTACTTTCCTCAAGCGCTAACTTTAGACAGAAGGCTACTTTGCCTTCCCAAATTAATTAGGCAAGGCACTTCATCAGGGGTGGGCAAATCTGGGCAGCTTCTATGGAGCACAGCTGCTCCAAAGCCCTCCAAAACCAGAGGGTCTGGTTTGCTGCGTCTAGTTCAGAAGGTAAGCACTTTGAGCTTAGAGAGGTCATTCCAGTATTTCAAAGTGAAAATGCAAGTCCATGATACACTTCTTCCTCCTCCTATATAAATACTCCTCCTATAAAGACCCCTGTTCTGCTCAGGAGTAAGTCAAGAGTGACTCCAGCCATGGCTGGACCAACTTTAAAATGAGTGAATTTTTTCAGCAGATCCAATTTACTTCACACGCAGAGACCCTTGGTGACTACTATCTGCTACTCGTACCACTAAAGCACCCTGTGATGGCCAAAATCCCAAGGGTGCCAAGAGCTGAGCAGACATGGGACAAAAACACAGCGACCCACCCAAAGGACCTTGAAGGCAAAGCAGGAACCTAAAATTTCCTTAAGCTCCTAATGTTCAAGCTCTGGTGAATTGCCTTTGGCAACAGGAAGGTTGGAAAGAACCTCCTTGTTAAGAGGATAAGATAGGGAGGAATATTTGTACTGGCAGCGTTTGTACAAGCCAAGAAGAAATTAGAGTAAATCCAATCACTGAACCATTGCAAAGCACCTCCGAGAAGATGTGAATAGTAACTAATGAAATATTCAATACAAAGGGAAGTAGATTACACGCCTGTGAACAATCGCGCCAAGCGTGCGCCTCAGTAGCTGAAGGGTCCTTGTTATACATGATTAAGCAATTAATTTTTTTTGTGTCTAATTACCATGATTGCACAATTATTAGAGAGGAGCCCAGTCCAAAGCTCCAGTGCCAGACATTGGTGGCCTGCAGGAGGTTTTGCTCCAGATCCCTGGAACTGCTGGTGTCCCAGGGAAGCTGGACCTGGCAGGCATTTGGCTGCTGCTCTCTGGTGTCTCAGGCATCATCACTCATCTCTGAATCAGATACACCTGAGGAAATAAGGCACCATAGACCAAGACAGCCAAGTATCTTATCTATATGCATTTATTTGTAGTAACGCATATATCTATGGTGGAAAACATGAGAAAAAAAGGCTCATTCTCCCATCGATATCTGATCTTCATGCAGCTGGCTCAGTGGGGCAGGAAAGCCAACCCTAGCATTCACCAAAATACAGACTTTTTTTCTGGCTCTTCAGCTCCCTGAAGCAGCTTAGCAAAAGGGGACAGCAGGAACAAGTGGCCACCAAGTTTCATTTCACCAGTGGAAACTGTGGGGAAATGTGTCTGAAGTAGGAAGGTGAAATTTCACAGAGGAAGGCTTTGAAATGGCAGAGTTGATTTAAACTCTGACCCAAAACAATGTAGAAGATGCCCACTTCAGAAAAGATTTATGTATCTCATAAATAACTACATATTTTTTCACCAGACTGGGTATGATATTTCAGAACAACCAAAAAAAAAAAAAAATCGGGATTTATTTAATTGGTGGCCTGGACTTGTGCAGAACATTTGATGCTGTCCTGCATGACATCCTTGTCTCTAAATTGGAGAGAAATAGATTTTACATATGGACCACTTGGTGGATAAGGAATTGGCTGGATGGTCAAAGAGTTGCGGTCAATGGCTCAATGCCCAAGTGGAGAGCAGTGATGAGTAGTGTTCCTCAGGGGTTGGTGTTGGGACTGGTGCTGTTTAACATCTTTGTCAGCATGGGCAGTGGGACTGAGTGCACCCTCAGCAAGTTCCCCAATGACACCGAGCTGTGGGGTGCGGTGACACTGGAGGGCAGGGATGCCATCCCGAGGGACCCGGGCAGGCTGGAGAGGTGGGACCACATGAACCTCATGAAGTTCAATAAGGCCAAGGGCAAGGTCCTGCCCGTGGGTCGGGGCAATCCCCAGCACAAATCCAGGCTGGGCGAGGAGGGGATGCAGAGCAGCCCCAAGGAGAGGGACTTGGGGGGGTTGGTGGGGGGAAAACTGCCTGTGGGCCAGCACCGTGCGCTCGCAGCCCAGAACCCACCCGTGCCCTGGGCTGCAGCCAGAGCAGGGGGGGCAGCAGGGCCAGGGAGGGGATTCTCCCCCTCTGCTCCGCTCTGGGGAGACCCCCCTGCAGTGCTGGGGCCAGCTCGGGGGCCCCCAACAGCAGAAGGACACGGAGCTGCTCGAGCGGGGCCAGAGGAGGCCACGGAGATGCTGGGGGGGCTGGAGCAGCTCCCCTGGGGGGCCGGGCTGAGAGAGTTGGGGGGGTTCAGCCTGGAGAAGAGAAGGCTCTGGGGAGACCTTACTGTGGTCTTTTAATATGAAAAAATGAACTTAAAAGAGAGATAAAGAAAGAGTTTTTATGAAGGCCTGTAGTGACAGGACAAGGGACAATGGTTTTAAACTGAAAGAGGGAAGATTTAGGTTGGGCATAAGGAAGAAATTCCTTACGATAAGGATGGTGAGGCACTAACACAGGGTGCCCAGAGAAGCTGTGGCTGCCCCCTCCCTGGAAGAGTTCAAGGGCAGGTTGGACGGGGCTGGGAGCACCCTGGGCTGGGGGAAGGTGTCCCTGCCCAGGGCAGCGGGGTGGGACTGGATGGGCTTTAAGGTTGCTTCCAAACCAAACCATTATGTGATTCTGTGATTTAATGTAGAAATGCAATGTTCTGATTTGACTCAGCATGTCCCCCTTCTCACCCCAAAATTTTCATATCACCCTAAGCTGGAATATTTACTGTTTATTAAGAAAATAACAATTTCTGTATCCTGGTAGATTCTGTTCTGCATTGCTAATATTTCCCTCCTGTTCCTCCTGGTGTCAACTGCTATCCTCAGACACTTGTTTCCTTTCATTTCACTTTCCATTTAGCTTGTCTTCCTCTACATGATATGTCCCACTCAGGTTCCTCCTACTCTCAAAAATAATTGAGTTACCAACTGTCATATTGCCCACCCAGCACACTGTATATAATTTCCTACCGTGCTTGTCTGTTTAGATTGCAAAGTGTTTGTGGTTGGGAGGTTCTCTCATTTTCACTGCTCTGCCTGTCTTCTGCTTATCCTGAGGTATTACTGTAATAGACATGGTTAATAGGAATTAGCCTTCCACTAGCAAGACTAATTCAATGCAGCTGAATTTTGCACGGCTGCTTTTATCTGTAGTGTACGTGGTACATCCTTACAACCTTGGCTGTGCTTTGTATCAGCAGCAGTGCAAATCTATAAGGCTGAGAAGGGAATCCCCCCAAGCAAGCAAAGCCAAGGGTAAAGTAGGAGCAACACAGGAGACCAGAAATTATAGCAGGAAAAGAAAAGGAATATTTGCAGATCAGAAATTAAATGCAGTGGAGGGAGATAGAGGCAGGAGGCAAAGCTTTCTGTTCCCCATCTTCCAGGAGCTGGGTAATAAAACTGGTCCGGGAAGGATGTGTCCCATAGAGAAAAGGAGCAGCAGTACTAGAGAAGAAGAAAGTGTTCAGGAGGGTGTTTCAGACTTAATTTCGCCCTTTGTAAGTGCCAGGCTTCACAGATTTGAGGACTTTTACTTATTTTCAGAGAAAAACATGTCCAGAGCTGAGGAGACATGTAAAGTTCATAGGAGATGCTTTTCCCATCAGCAGCACTGTCAGCATTAACATGGATTAATTCTGCAAAACTCCTTATCTAATGGGTTAATTCCATTTAATAAGTCAGTGAGTGAAGGAGCTCAGTGGCTGGGGAGAGCTCCCAGACAGATGCATCATGCACCAAGGCAGAACCAGGGGGGGATTCAACTAGTATTTGAGGTCAACAGCATCCGTGGTGTAAAGTGGCCAAAACTGCTGGAATTGAATCTGTTGAATTTGCCCTTCTGATTTATGAGCCACTTCCTCAGAAGGATGTAAATACCCTCAACTGGATTGACTCCTTGCTGATTTACACCAGTCAAGGTCTGTCCAAATGGCACAGAAAATCCAACAGCTCTTTTTAAGGCTGTGAATAACTTGTTGGTTTGGTTGGGTTTTTTCCACTGCAATGATTCCTAGATGACTTATGCTCCCTTGTATCTTTAAGGCTCTTAAAAATCTTGACCTGAATTATTTAACCTCTATTCCCTCCCCTTTTCCTCCATCGTCTTTTCTCTTTTGTTTCCTTTGCCTTGATGTGTTTATCTCTCATTCTGGCATTCCAGTCACTTCATTTCTCCTACCCTCATGCATCTTTTATAGTTTACCCCTCTTTGCTCTGGCGAGGGGCAGGTTTTCCTATTTGGTGGCAATTAGTTTTTGTGACATATCTAGGTTACTGTCAGGACTCCTTCTCTGTGTAAAATTGTCTTTCATATTTTATAAATATGCTTTAATAATTTATTCCCCATCAATGATGTATAATAAAATCACCGATCCGAAATGGCTTTTCCATGTTGAGATAATGGAACAGGGATGAGCTGGAAAGTACTACCCCTGGATGGTATTTTGGTGCAAGATAAGCCACAGGTTTCAAGGGAAGGAGAAAGCTGAAATAGTTGAGAATTTGGTGTTGTTTTGGATCTGGATCAGAAGAGAAAAGAATGGACCTGCCTTTACTTTGCCTATAGTGCAAAACATCAGGCAACACATGGACTGTTGTGATACTGCCACTTTGGCTCAGAGCTAATCAGCATGGAGATGAACCACCAAAAATACCATATGCAAAACATCCTTCCCGTAAAGTTGTAGCCACACATCTCAGACCGCTAAAACCACTCCATCACTTACCTTCCCTGAACTGCAAATTTCCTCACTGTGGTCCAAAACGGATCATAAGGTGTAACTGAGGTTTATGATCCTCACCGTATCATGAACTGATGGCAGGAGAGCTGCTGTAGTCCTGGTGATCTAGGGACACCCGTGAGGTCAGGCTGGTAGCAAGGTTGGTGTTAACTTTTATTAGAGGAGGAACAGGGTTTGAGAAGATGTTTTCTCAGGATCACAACTGCTGCACCAAATAAAGCTGAAGCTGTTGGTCTAGACCCTTGCAGTGTCACAGAATGGGTCAATTAAGGAGTCAAATACACACATGCAGTATTTTAATAGTCACAACTAATTATAAGGTACAACCAAAACCCTCTTATTTTTCAGATGACGTGACAGGAAAGTGTGTGGGACAAATCATGGTGTAAACCAGCACCATTACATTGCTTTGAACCCTGGCTTTGAAGGAATTTGGATGATTTAACACAGCAGAGCATCTGAAAATGTCAAATCTAGAATCCAAATGATGCAGCTTGTTCCTTCCTGACATTTAGAAGAACCAAACTGCCAGACCCCAGTGATCCCATCCAATGGAATAGCATAGCCTTGGATCCAGGCTTAGCAGCTGGAGCCCATCCCTCAGGAGGGCCTTTTTCAAAGTAGTACCAAATCCCCAAGTATTTAAACATTTTATCTCATGCACTCAGAGTTGGCAAGTTATTAAAAATAATTAAATTAAAACCGATATTGGATTATTTTTTGTGCTTACAACCCTTATTCTCCAGTCATATCTTTAAGCTTTTCTCTGTAATCACTTTTTTCTTAACCCAATGGAAGTGGAGATATTTACCAATACAACTAAGTCTAGCAGCTACAAAAATAAATGTTCTTTTAAAAATAATTTCCTAAATTGCCCTAGGAGAAAAACATAAAGGAATATTTTTGCATGGAAGTAAACTTGAAAGGAATGACTCTTTTTTGCCTGGTTCCTCAGTATTTATCATGTGAATATATATATATCTTCATAGAAGTCACTAAATAAAGCAGCTCAAGAAAATATAATTGATTTTCCTCTGTCCTCTGCGTAGCTCATTTCTGATTAGCTATTCCTTGTTTATATTTCCTCAGGAAGAACAATGAATATATATTTATGAAACTGCACAATCACAACTCCCAGAAGAGCAGGTTTTTAAAGGGTGAGATTTTTGTATTAAACATGAATGTCTTGCATGGGGCAAATGATTGTTCAGTAGAAGTTAGCATCGTAAAAGAAGAGGAACTCAGTTATTCATTCATGTCTAGCAGAACTATGATAAACCAGATATTCAACCCAGGAAACAAAACCCAAGCAGTAACAAAACAGAAAGTTTCTCCAAACAAGGCAAGCTAATAAAAAGCTAACAAAGCTCGTGGCAAGGTGTTTAGGCTGGGTGCATTTCAGGAGGAGAAGGAGGTTCTCCAGAAATCCGGCTTAACTGTAACAATCCTCATGGGTTTTCACAGGAGTTGTGTATGACATGGAATTGTCTTTTCTGGGCCAAAGTCATATGAACAGAGCTAGAATCTCCACTGGCCTTCAGGTGTTGATGCCACTACTTTCTGGGGCATGTAAGCTCCTAAATAAGTTTTAAAAAAGGTCCTCAGGGAAGTGTTTAAATGGCCTTTTCCCAACCACACTACCCTCTACACCACATTTCCCCACTGGCTTTGGTCTCCATCCCCCATGCACAAGTAGAGGCAGCCAGGAAGTGAGAGCATCACCAAAAGCCACGATTTATTGAGATTCTTCTTCTAGTTTTACAGCAAATGCCTCTATTGAGCGTTGCTTGGAATTAGTGTGATTAGGGACATCCTGAAAGAATGACTGGTCCAGCCTTCCCCTAGAAGGGGGTGGAAAGAGAGACAGACAGCCCAGCAGGCCCAGGCACTGGTCCAAGCAGTGATCTGGGAGACAGGCAGCAGAGAAGGGCAGAAGGCTTAAAACTGCAAGGAGGAATTTATCCAAACACACAAGCCCTCACCATCTGAGGTGTTCACTCCACTCTCCTTCACAGTCAAAGGATAGAAACAGGCACTACCAGGAGACAGCACATCTCATCCTAAGGGAAATAGTAAATATAGCTTGGATGAAAGAATTCCCAGAGAGCCAAGCCAGGGACAACCATCTCAAATATTTATATTTAGGTGTCTGAAGTCCAGGGAATTGAATCTCCAGTGCTGGCATCCTGTGCCCCAGAGAAGCATACATGAAGGTCTTGTAATATCTTGCATTGCATCAATGATAGCAGAAAAATGGTGGAAAAAGCTTTTCTATAATAGCAAAATGTGAATTCATTGCAACTAAATTTAATACATGCACACAGCAGCCCCAAACAATAATAGGACTGCAGCTGTCAGCACAACATTGATTCATCTGTCCTAATGTTGTAGAAAAGCAAAATATTTTTTTTTTGCTTGTTCGTAAACAGAAAACCAAAGCACAAAGAATTTATTGCTTTCTCAAGTTGCTATAGTGCAACCACGGTACATCTCCAAATCTCTGTCCAGCATTAGTCTTATCTCAATAAATACTTTTTGTAAATACTATTTTCATAAACATGCAGTTTTCTGACTCCTGAAAACAACCCAGCAGCTGAGAAATAGGTGACAAATGGATTTCCTGCTTCTGTCTAGATACATACATATTATTCATAATTACTTTGGTGACATTTTCATTTGTCTGAATTTGCATGGCATAATGGAAATTATATGATGAAAAGTGCAAAGAAACTGTTAAATGGAAGCTGTGCTACAACTTGTCACTAAGAGATTTGGGAAGAACTTGGTGCTCCTTATCTATTCACCTTCCCCACAGTGTCCACCACTTTTCCCAGAAAGAATTTAGGGTCAAAACCTTATAAGACTTCACAAATACCTATATGGACATGAAAATACATAACTTTAATCAGGATAAGCTTTTTATTTTAAAAGATTGTGTTTAAAGATTTCAGGATGGAAGTTGCAAAGCCACTTCCTCACATGATAGGTTATTCTTGAAATGTTCCTTCCAGACTGTTTTCCCACAGTTTCCTCTGAAATAACAGACATCAATCATTAAGGGAGATACAATGCACAGCAGGGGCAATACCTTCTCTTCCAGCATATAAAATCCAGTTTTTCACTGAGGGATTTCTAACTGTGTGAAATCTCTCATGCCCGTTACTTATAAACAAAAGAAACATAGGATGCTAAATTTCCAGTGGGGGAAAATAACCAACCCACCTCCTGGTTATATGCATAGAAATTTCCTTATATTCAGCATAGCCAGATGGATTTTGTATTGAAAGGGTGAGGGAAGAAGATCCTTGTCCATGCTTCCCTGAATTTCAGCAGAGCCCTGCTCATCTACAACATTTGAGCATTCCATTTGCACACTTCAGATGTTGAAGTCACTTCATGTTACACATGGTACAAGGAGTCTCCACAGCTTTCTCCTGCAGTGAGATAATTTCAGATACACATGCAAAATGATCAAAGTCATTGGAGAAAGATCTGCCTCCTTACAAACATCTCTGCACTGGCATGAATGTCCAGCCTTGTAGCTTCATTGATCATTTCTGTGAGGGGACGTTTGTTACTGGCCTGGCCAATTTCTGTGGCTGTATTGGTATCTCCATTACAGAATCTGAACTCTGAGGTTCTGACCTTCTCCAGCTCATTAAAATTGCTCTGAACAGTGATTTGACTCCCAACTGTGCTGATTCTGAGACTTAACTACCCTACAACATACTATTTTCTTTCTGTCCCCACCATCACCCAGAGTTCTGTCACCTTCTGCTCAGATTTTTGCTGTGGGACATGCTGGCTGGAAATGCGGGAAAATGGACATATATTCCTTCTTAAAGACAACCTACACTTGGCCTTAGGAGACCACAAAATGAAGAAGGGTGCCATATGCTTCTTCTTTGAAAGAGATTCCAGGCCTTCTATGAGCCTATGCTGTCACTGTTATTCTTTCAGTGATTTTGCTGCCTCTCCTCTGATCCCTCTAGAGCTGGCCTCATTAGCACTAGGGCACAGGAGAGATGACCAGTTTTATCCAACACAACAACTCAGTGACTTCCACTGTCCCTAATGGGACATGCAGGCAGTGGCACTCCATTGCTCAAGAGGACAGCCCCTAGATGTAAGTGCAATGGCCAAAATGGCAAATAAATTTTCTCCCAAGAGGAGATCCCCTCTCCAAACAGTCTTGGAGCACTTCTTATTCATCTGGTCATCCAGAAGATCCCAATCCTACAAGTCCTTATGGCCAGCCAGGGCCTTCTTGGTCTATACTGACATGCAATGGGTGCCACCATCCAGTTGCTGGGACTGCACGTGACAGTTCTGTTCCAGACCAACCATTAAACATAGAGCAAAAAAACCCAGGTCTTAGTTCCTTCATCAAAGCTGAATTAACACCAGTTTAATTCCTCAGATCACCTTTCTGGGCTAGAAACTGCAAAGCTCCTCCATCCTGCCCAATACGTAGAACAAGGTGGATCTGGCAGGAGAAAACAAACCTGCCTTTGTTTTGTGTGAAAGGGCTTGGTTTTGGGAACAGTTGCACAAGGAGGAAATGAGATGCATGGGCGACCGTGCTTGTGGTTCAGCTTTCCAGACAGGCAGAAATAAAAACAGGTTAGTGGGTTTGCAGATATAGGAAAATCCTACAATCCTCACTGTGGGGATGAGTGACCAGACTATTCTTCTCTGAGCAGTCTCTGTGGCCAAGGCTTTTCCACCCTTCTCAGTTACCCTCTGAAGAGAGTTAATCCTTCTCATCCAGGAAGGCATCTCATCTTGATCTCATGCCCCAGGAGATGAGGAAGCCACCACTTGCCTCATTAAGGTCTGCTCCCTTGACACTTAAATATGCATCACTTTATTATGTCTGATAATAAGTAGCCCCACTGAATCTCTAGAAGCTCCTCTTGATGGCAGTGCTTTCATCTTGAAGGATGGTACTAGCCCTTTTTCCCCAGAAGATCACACTAATTGCCTGCTCTTGGTGACCCCAAGAGTCTGTTCAGAGCCCTTCTTCCCAAGAAATGATGTTCAGAACTCAGGCCACAACCTCCTGCATTTTCCCAGATTCTGACATAGCTTTTGGCTTTATTAACATGCATTTTCACTGTACAGCCCCAAGCAATCCAGATTGCTCTATGTGACTCATCATATTTTTGTGCTGGCTGTCTTTGTGTCGTCTGCGAGTTATGTTAATGATAATTTTATATTTATTTCCAGATCATTGAGGAAAATGTCGAAGAGCATCAAGCCTTGTAGCAGCCTCTGTGGATCCCTGCTGAAAAGCTCCACAGGCAATCACAGATCTCAAACCAGCCAGGTCATCCAGCTGGTATATGTTGATTGAAACCTGTTGAGTGCTTGTATCATTGATTAACATCTCCTCTTGCTGATGACATAAAAATATTTAGTCATTGTCATGCATGGAAAATATAGCATCTAACATGTATTTCTATGAGTTTGACACTACTTAGGAACTACTCCAACTCATTGCTAGGATTCCTCCATTCCCATTGCAGCACTTCTTTGCTATCTTCTCCCCGGTCATCATGTACTTTTTCTTGCAGCCTTCAGCACCTCTTACTCATTTTCTCTCCTTCCTTGACACTATGCATAATAGAAGATGCATGCTTTGCTTTTTGCCATTGATTTTTAGTGTTTCTAATTATGAACACTGAACAGAGAAAGTTCTTACTCTAGGCAGTCCTTTTCTGTGTTACAAAGCAAAATATTTGAGATATCTTATTGGTTCTTGCTGAGAAGCCCCTAGATATCATCCACACTTTCTCAGACTGAATTTTCCCTCTTGATTCATCTCATCTACTTTGTTGCTTTGTGCAGAGGAAGGAGACATCTCAACCAATTCATTGTTAAGCCAAGGAGGAAAAAGGCAAATTTTTTTTAAATCAGAAGGATGAATGTAGTCTTATTAATGTGCTTAAAAATATATGAGTTGTAATTTATAACTCTGAGTTCTTCAATCACTTGATAAGATGTGATTTGGATTTCATTTTAGTGCTAATGTGGAGCAAGCCAAGAGTGCATCTGGGCAGACGGGACTTCAGTTTTAGAAGAGCTGATCTGCTTCTGAGATGTTTTCAATAGACAGATGTGGGCAGTGCATGGGGGTGAGGGAGCTTCTGAAACATCAGGTGACTGAAGGGAGTCGGATCACTTTGGAAAAATCATTCTGCCACATTTAATCATGACAAGCAAACACAGGATGAGGGGGTACCAGCTGGTGCTGTCTCAAGTGCTTCCAAGGAGCTCTGTAAATAGTGCACTTGGAAATGCACCTTTGCCTTGGGTAGCATTTCAAATAGGCAATGGCCTTACTCATGCCACAAATGATGCTTCCATTTGGAAGCATGAAATGGTTGTAATAATGCTCTAAATCACAAGAAATGTTCTCTTGTAGAGTGTCCCTGCCTCTTTCTTCTCTATGGAGAAGGGAAATTTTGCAGCAAAGATTTCTTTTCTGCAAAGGTGTGAATTATGAACAAAGAGGAAGGGAACACTGGCAAAAAAATAAGGTGAAAACAGAATTTGGGGTTACTGGTGGATAAACACTGCCCATGAGCCAGCACCGTGCACTCGCAGCCCAGAACCCACCCATGCCCTGGGCTGCAGCCAGAGCAGGGGGGGCAGCAGGGCCAGGGAGGGGATTCTCCCCCTCTGCTCCGCTCTGGGGAGACCCCCCTGCAGTGCTGGGGCCAGCTCGGGGGCCCCCAACAGCAGAAGGACACGGAGCTGCTCGAGCGGGGCCAGAGGAGGCCACGAAGATGCTGGGGGGGCTGGAGCAGCTCCCCTGGGAGGCCGGGCTGAGAGAGTTGGGGGGGTTCAGCCTAGAGAAGAGAAGGCTCTGGGGAGACCTTACTGTGGCCTTTTAATATAAAAAATGAACTTAAAAGAGAAATAAAGAAAGAGTTTTTATGAAGACCTGTAGTGACAGGACAAGGAACAATGGTTTTAAACTGAAAGAGAGAAGATTTAGGTTGGGCATAAGGAAGAAATTCCTTACGATAAGGATGGTGAGGCGCTGGCCCAGGGTGCCCAGAGCAGCTGTGGCTGCCCCCTCCCTGGAAGGGTTCAAGGCCAGGTTGGATGGGGCTGGGAGCCCCCTGGGATGGGGGAAGGGGTCCCTGCATGCAAGGAGGTTGAACAAGATGATCTTCAAAGGTCCCTTCCAACCCAAACCATTATGAGATTCCATGAAAACAAGCTTTCTGCTGGGGGTCCTGGGCCTGGGGATGAAATGGGGTGACATCGGAATCACTGCCAAGGAATGGTACTGATCATGTCCCCAGCTGGTCCTTCCCAGGACACAAGGGACAGGGACAGTCTCCCAGTGTTCAGCTCCTGACAGTCCACGGATCCCCACTGCCGCCCGACTTGGCCAGGTCAGATGAGACATCCTCTTGTCCCCATGCTGGAGCAGGGCTCCATCTTTTCCTCCTCCTTGTTCTGGGCTTGCTGCTCTCCTCCCATCAGCTTGTGAGAAACTAAAACTTCACACCCTTTTCCCCTCCAACTCAGGAGACTGTCAATAAAAACTTGTGTTTTGGAGGCTGTTTTGCTCATAAAAATGTGGGTTGCTGATATGAGTATTCAGGGGCCTCCCATGTAATTCTTAAGATTATCTTGGAAAACAGAAGTGCAAATGAGATGACGAGAAATGGGAGCTGGGGGACTCACATGACCCCAGGAACTAGGGATTTAAAAAAATACAATATTTACCTATTTCTGGCAACAGAGTCTTTCTCCCTCCATTCGGCATCTCTTTATCAATCCATTCTGTTTTATCCTCTCTGAAAGAGAGGAGATTTCTGTTCCACTAAGGAACAGAAAATTGTGGTTTTGACATTTTTGGCTAAATTGTCAGCCTTTTCAATTGATAATAATTTGGGTTCTTTTCCAAAATCTTCTCTGATCTCAGTCCCTGAGATGGCAGCAGATTTCTGGAACTACTGGCACAGCCTGAGGCCACCTGTGATATTTTCAGCACTTCCAGCCTCAAGTCAAACCAGAAATGCAAAAGATGGTCGCTTACCCTGGCTTCTCTGCATTTCCCACTTCTTTCCCAGAATAACATTTAGTCTTACAGTTCTGTTTCTCCCATATTAATTTATTTTTTTTATTTTTTTTTCCAAACACTGAAGAAACACCAATGCCATAAATATCATGCAAAGTATGACCTGGAAGCCAGAAACCCCATGACTCATTCCTCACTCTGCCATTCATTTCGTGCCTTGCCTTGGACGTCTTATTTGATCTTTTTGCTTCATATATACAGCAGAGAGAATTCCTTTTATTCTCTCTGTTGTGAGATGTTGTTATGAGGATTAGTCAGTGTTTAAGACTGATAATTATTCTGCGTTATTCATGAGAAAACCACAACATCAGTCTGTGTGGATTCTGTGACAAGATTTCATTTAAAATGATGACAAAAATATTGCATGCAGCTGCAGCCAGTAGCCAACAGCACCAGCCCCCACCAGACTGCTGACAAAGAGCCCTGTTTGCCCTGTTTTCCCTTCCATGGATAATAGAATCATTGAATATCTCAAGGTGGAAAGGACATATAAGGCTCATCGAGTCCAACTCCCAGGTATCTAGCCTATAACCTCTCCCGAAGAGATACAGGTTCCCATAAGAGAAACCAAGTTTGAATTTACTTCAAGACTTGGTCCCACAACACAAGTCTTTGGAGGCAATATTGTCCCTATCTCTCGACCCTGCCAGTTCACAGTCCAGTCACTGTCATTTTAAACAAATGGATGGCCTCCTGTCCTGGTTGGGGCTGGAATAGAGTTCCTGTTCATTTTAGTAGCTGGAGGAGTGCTGCAGCACAGAGACCCCAGGGGCTCCCCAGGTCCCAGTGCCCTCACCTGTGTGCGGGGGTGGGGGGAGCACAGCTGGAGGGCTGGGCCGGGATTGGCTGATATTCCATGTCATGTGACACTGTGCTCACTATATAAAGGCAGGAGAGGGCCAGGAGGGGCTGCCACTTCTGGGAGTGGGGCTGTGGGGCCTTGGTGTTTGGGATCACCAGCTGGGAGCAGGTGGGTGTCAGTCGGTTGGTGGGTGGTGAGCAGCTGTATGGTACATTACCTGCTGATACTGCTGTCAGTGTATTATTCTGTTACTATTATTAAACTATTTTTATCTTAACCCCCGAGTCTCCCTTTGCCCCTCGATTCCCTCCCCATTCCCGAGTGGGGGGTGGGTGGGTGAGGGACTGTGTGGCATTTAGCTGCTGAGTAGGCTCAAACCACAACACCTCCATAGTCGTCTTCTCAGCTGGGATAGGAAGGATGACCTTAAGCCAATACTGCTGCTGAAAAGTGGACTGTGTAAAACCGCAGCTGAGGGATATTCAGATTTACCCTTGGAGGAGCTTATATTTCTCCATGGGGCTTACAAAGTGTTGGCTGTTGCGTGCATCAGCCTGAGATGTCTGAAAACCAGAAGAGCTATTCCTCATTCAGCACATCTGGCCAATATTTTTTGTACCAGACTGTAAAGAGGTCATTTTTCAGAAGATCACAGAATCACCAAATTGCTGAGGTGGGCAGGGACTTCTGAAGGGGATTTAGTGCAAACCCCCTTCTTAAAGCTGAATTATCTGGAGAAGGTTGATCATTGTCCCGTTGGGTTTCATACATTTCTGAGGATGGAGAGTCCAGAGCCCCTCTGAGCCAACTGTTCCAGTGTTTGATGCACTTTAAAAGTTTTTTCTTACATTTAAATGGAATTCTGAGTATTTCAGTTGATGACCATTGTCTCTTGGCACCACCACCAAGAGACAAGGCTAAACAAAGACATGACTACCCTGGCCTAGAGTTGAGACTAATGCTTCTCTGAGTAGGTGCTCGGCTAAAGATGTTCAGAGGTCACTCATCTCATGAGCCTTTTGTAGTGTTTGGCCACTCATCCAGCCTCCCTTTAGGAAACAAGGTCTCCAAATGACACCTCTGTAAAGAGATGGGAATGAGACAGAGATGGACTGGGCAATTATTGATCAAAATTAAAGCTGCAACCCAGCCTGTCTGTGGAGCAGAACGAGCTGCTCAGCCTTTTGGCTACTGCTGCTGGAGCCAGACAGACACAGGATTTTCTGGCTGTGATGAATGGAGATGAAAGTTTCTCTGATTCACTGCAGAAAATGCCCGGCTGTTAACTCTTCCCTCCCCTCCACTTCCCATCTGGAAGCAAGAGGCAGCCTAGGGCTCTTCCCATGATGGCTAGAGGGCTGCAGGGCTGGACTGGCTGGTGGACATGTCCTCCAGAGGTGTTTCTGGGGGACAGCTTAGCCCACCTAGGGCCTGGTATTTCCCTTTTGTGCCATGCCCATGAGCTGCAGGCACAGTTGGGTGTCTGGCACAAAGATGAGAAGTTGTATCTGGTCCATGAGGTCATGCTGATGTCACACTGAGAAAAGCAGCTTAAGGTGCAACAGAGTAAACACCACGTTGTGTGGGAGATGAGACAGGACTGAGTAGGTTGAAAATGGTGCTGTCACAGCTTCTGTGGCAATGGTTAGGACGGGCTTTGGGGTCACAGCAACTCACACCATTCAGGAAAGGGAGCCACCCCAGCATCCAAATTCTCAACTTTTCTACACAAAACATGGTTCAAGTAAAACCCCCCAAAATCATCTCCAAAGCCAAAGCACCTTTACAGAGTCCAGCAGCATGTGCCCAGGGCCACACAGCCTTGAAGCCTCTCAGACCGATGCTGATAGGTGAAATATGTTCCTGATTCAAGTTACTGAGTCCAGCAGAAATTTGAATGCAGCATTTTGGGCGTGCTCCCTGTCTAGCAAAAAGTAGCCATTCGTGGGGAGGAAAAATATAGGACTAGCTGATCTTCTCGTTCTCCTCTCTTTTTCCCTCAATGAAAAATTTCAATGGGTTTCATTTTCATTTTGTACAGGAGATTTTTCCATTCAGAGAGCTGTTGTCTATTATTCAAAGCCAATAAATATACCCTAAAATCACAGTACTTACAAAATGAAAAAGGAGCTATTAGATCATCCAGTCTATTCATTTATGAGATTTATTAACCTCCGGTAGAAGCATCTACCACTCATCCCTTTAGGACAAATCTTGAGCTTGACTTCCCAAATGAGTTCATTCATCTCTCTAGCCCTAATTTGCATGAGTCATTGGTGCAGACACATTTGCAAGCCTCCCTTGTGCTCAAACTGTGGATGTCTGCACATAGGGTTGCTTGTGATTGATTGTTATTGTTGCGTTGTTATTGTTGAAAGCCAGGGGATGGTGGGGTGGGTTGGAGTAGTTGTGTCCATGTAGTAGATGAATGTCTACATCTGAAAAGGCCCTCTACCTACTCATCCCTCCCAGACACTCGAGTGACCTTGGAGAACTGCTAAACTCCCTAAAGGAGATGCTTTAGGTGCCTGGACCCCGCTGTTGCCATTCTCCAGCCCTGGTGCCTTTCCCCCTCCAGTTCAATGAACCATGGTGTTCCAGTTATGGCAGAGCAGCTTCTGTCTTTCAGAGCTCAGTACTGGAGAGGAGATGGTAGATTTATCTACGCTGGGAGGGAAGAAACTTAAGGACCCTGAGGAGGTGCAGAAGTGTATGGTGGGGTTTGCTCTGGGTTTATTACAACCAATCATCCATCCATCTCTTCCCTCTCATGTTCTCACTGAGCTCTCTGAAGAGGGCTTGTCTAACAAGTTCAGTGCCCCATAAAGGAGATTTCCAACACAATAACTTCTTCTTCCCCAAAAGCATTATCTCATCCATGCAGTAACTGTGCAGGGTTTTCGGCCGAGGATGAGAAGGGATGAGCTGATCTGGAGCACTCTGCTAGCAGACACATTAGCTCAGTTCTGCCAGAGCATAGTGCAGACACTTTTGTCCATGCCATGGGCAGCAAGATGAGTGGGAAGCAGCCAGAGCTCACAACCATGGTGGACAGGTCTTCAGCAGGGGTGAGCATAGAGTTATTGTCACAGATAGGCACCGTGACCACAAACTAATGAGGCAAATCCCCATTACATCTCACTCTAAAGTAGGAAAGCACTCTTATCTCCACTCCACTGTATAATATACTAGACCAACATCTCCCTGCTGTGGCTGGATGCCACCAAGAGTATTTCTACTGCACTGGATTGTGTTTGTGTACTGATGCAGCAGGCTGACATAAATGAAAAAGTAAAGAATGAAGTTCTAACCTTTCTGGAGCAGGGGATGACCCAGATGTCCCACGTACCCTCACTATCAAGCCTGTACCTTCTTGTGGCCACATGGATCATTACCTCTCTTCCTGGTTTCTGCAGTTGTTTTTCCATACTAATTAACCTTCATAAAAGCCATTTCCAGAGCAGTGTGCAAAGGCAATCAGGAAGACTGCATATGTGAAGTGCAATTTCTTTGGGCTGCAGCACATATCCCAGCAATAATCCTTCCCCTGTGCCCTGGGGAGTGTCACAGTCACTGCCCATGCCTCAGTTTCCCCATTAGTAAAATGATGGTCCTGACATTCATTAGCAACACAGTTGTGTTCTGGAAAACAGATAATGATTGCAGAGATCCAGGTAAAATAAAAATAATTCTATTAACTTCTGTTTAAAATAAAACAAAGCAAGCCATTTTAGCCCCTTTTAAAAATCATCTTTTAAACTGAAATGAAGCAACAGCGAGTGGTTCAGGAACAGGCAGAAACAGGGAAGAAAACCAGACCCTGGGAAGAGCTATCCATTCTCATTTTCTCAGTCTTGCTCTCTCCACCAGCGGATCTGACACCATCATCTGTCACCCAGCATGAGCTGCTGTTCAGAAACCATCAGCCTAAACCTTACTGGGCTGAACTGCTCAACCTGCAGCCAGTACCTCTCCAAATCAATGCATCTTCCCCTCGGATGCTACAATGGGGTGACAAGGGAAGATAATGAGACCAAATTCCAGTTCTAGCAATGCCACAGCTCCACGGAGATGTTCAGAGGAGCCAACCAAGGGGCACACTGTGCCCAGTGAGTAAGTGGGATGGACGTCTTCATCCCATTAGACACCCTCATGCTCTGGGGAGGGGATGGGGGAGGAGAGGGAGTGAGAGGGATGGACATCTTCATCCCATTAAACACTCTCACACTCTGGTGAGAGGATGGAGGAGGAGAGGATAGAGGAAGACCCCTCTGCAGACCTGCAGCCCCAGTCTTTGGGCACAGCAGTTATCCTGCATCCCAGGCCAAATTGCATTTCAGCAGCCTACACATCCTACGTTTAAAGACTAAGAAATTGTTTAAAGACTAAGAAATTTTTTAAAGACTAAGTGATCAATAAGGCTTCTTTTCTTTGTTTGCCTCAGGGAGGTCTGAGCAGTGAACAAGGAAAGGGCGGCTGCAAGGCCAGGGTTTGTCTCACAGTATTCTCCAAGCCCAAGTGCATCAAGGAGCAGGTTGCAGCCTCCTCCCTGCTGCTGCGTGTCCGTGACGAGATGAAGCCTCCTGCTGCAGATGGACACAGCCCCACAACGCGATACCGCGTCTGGGAAATAAGGATGAACATGGGCTTTGGAGAAGACGCAAAGCTTTTCCTACAAAGACATTTAGGATGTTCAGCACAACCTGTCACAGATTTGTGACAAGCTGGGCACTTAGCTTTGACTGGATCTTTAAGGCTTTCTTTGAGGGAAAAGGGGCACTTTCTACTCCAGGGGCTGCTAATGAGGATGCTCAGCAAATGCAGAGTCAATCAGCATGGTTTGACTGCAATTTTGTAAGTCTGTGAAAGGGATGACTGCCTTTGTAATTTTAGGAAAGTCACCTTACTGTCTGCATCAGTTTCCCACTTATGAAATTGGAATTTGAAGAGCTCTCACTCTCAGGAATATTACGCAGTGTTTCAGCTCCTGTGCAGAGATTTCACATTATATCTGTGGGGTGAAGACCGCATTGGGGTGAAGTTACAATATCAGAAAGCTAAGACAGTGGTAAGATCCTGACACTCCAAATAATTGTGGTTTATCAGCTTTGGGATGACCAGCTCAGGGAAGACCTCTGCTTTGTTAGTGTTTGAGGCTGGCTGAGTAGAATCCCAGCCAAGGTCTGCTTTTAGAACAGGATCACATGTGTGCCCAGAAATGTCCTGGTAGGTCCTTTGCTCTAGGAAATGTCTTTTTTATTCATAGTAGGTGCTCAGGGTGAAGGGTCTGAGGCCATCCTGGAGAGCCTCCCCATGCCTCCAGGGTCACTATGAGCCAGCTGCAAGCAGAACATCTGGAACAGTTAGGAAAAACCCTTTCCCAGGACACTCAAAGGTGCTTAGGGCATGGAGTACATGTTGCATGACCACATGCCTGGCTCCTGTGTGTTTCTCAATGCACTGATAAAAACAACCTCTGAGTTAGTTGTCTTTGACCCATTTATTAAAATGGACACTTTGGGGAAAAACAAAAAAAACAAACCAAAACACCTATAAATCAGAGATTTGGTCCTTGAAGATTATGATTAAACTGTGTTCCGGGTAGGCTGCTTCTTAGGGCATTAGTGTTATAACTCATTTCCTTTTTATTGCTATGATTCACTAATGAATATTCGTGGTCTAATATCTGCCTGGTTTTGTGTTCAGGTTTTCTTTTTGTTTCCCTGCACCACTGTTTTCAATCTGACTCCAGATCAGCAGAAAAATGAAATCTGAAATGCTGGCAAATGTCTTCAACTCAATTAAAACCTTGATTTATATGGTGCTTCTGCTACCTCAAGAAAGGCCATATATTTTCCTGTTATTATGGAGAAATTACTTAGAGCCTATGAGAAAGCCAAGTTTAAGTTATGGTTACTGCATATTTCCATTAGCAAAGCTCTCTGCAGCCATGGGATTTTTCTTCTTTGCTTAAAGAGAAGCCTGGATGAAAAGACTAAGATGTTCAGAACTTGACACATGCAAAATCTGGTCCTCTCTAACTCCACAGTATTTTCATGCACCCACCTAGATTCAATACCACAAGAACCATCTGTTGCTTCTCTCCAAAAACACTGTTTATTTATTGTCTTTAAGTATTTAGCTGAGATTTCCGGGACCTTTAGTTGTCTATATTTTTGTTGTGAGTTTCAGCCTCAGTGTTTTACCCATTTCTGAGGAAGAGGTAAGGAGAAAGATGCTGTCTTACTGCCTTACGGCTCCAACCACTGTCTCTGAGCTGCTTTCCTCTCTGTTCCTTGCATGCCAAGATTTCAATGTCCAGCTAAATTCTTGCATCTAAAATCTCTGGTATTCAAAGAGAAAAGCTATCAAAATTTCCATGAGACTGGCTAAATTTGGGGCAAAACTACAAGATTTGGTTCAGACATTTTGCTCAGTGGGAAAATGCACTTTATGACACCGACTCCATCTCTCCCTCTTTTAACTCCTGCCTGTGACACTTAGGCTGGGTGGAAGAAGGTGCTTCATTCAAAAAGTCATGTACGAGCAGGGCAGTAGAGATTTCCCAGACACTTTCCAACCTAAAGAACCTCTAAGAAATATAAAAATTCACTGCACTTTGTACCTGCTGTTTGGCAATCAATGAAGGAGTGTGTATGAATGGCAGAGGGGAATAAGCAGAATATTCTCCCTTGCCAGAAATAAGTTTAGTGCTCTGGAAAAGCACAGTTTTACAGTCATAAAGATAGTTGGTACAATTCCACATCAGCTTCCAGGTACTGGTACAGGACCAGCCCTTGATGATGTCTCTAGACCTTCAGCAACAGGGTTGTATTCGTGCACAATACACCTGGTTTCTGCTCTGTGAAACACCTTCTCATGGTTTTATAGCTCATTAGTGGTCCATGAACCACAGGTCAACACTGGATCCGTGCAGCAGAGCCTGTGCTTTGCCACATGAGACACTTCTGGTCAGATCTGTTTATTTCTGGGGGTAATTTCTTTGCGGATGTCTCAGAACAGAGCCATAAATCATGCCCAAATGCTATTAAACACAGCTGACATCTTCAGAATGGGCTTTTGCAAGCTGATCGCTTGCAGCTTTAATGACTGAAATGGTCATTGCTTTTATAGTCAGAATTTCTCCTCCCTTTGAGGAAGAGTAAGATTTAGTCTATTAATTGCTTCTCCTGACACCACAACAGAAGGCACAGGGGAAGCCTCAACCCAGGAGAGGCTTAGTGAAAACCAGGAATCTAATACCCTAATCTTTCTGGAGGAAACATGTTTATAATATGAGAAAGCATTGCAGGATTTGCCCACAGCAGCAAAGCAGGGATACCCAAAAGTGAGATTGGCCCCCTGAGCAACCCCAAGTCAGTGGGAGCTGCTGGTGACCAGCTTGTGCATCCAGCATCTTGCAAGCATCAGACCATGGAGAAAATGAAAAGGGAATGCCAACACATGCCCTGCAAATGCCCAACAGCTAGAAAACCAGTGTTAAACTGGATTATTCTGCCTGAGCATTCCCCCAAAGAGCCTATATTTACAAGATTTTTCTCTTTACAGATACAGCCATGAGTGTTCCTGCCCATTCAGAGTGAAAATTCATATAACGAGTCCTCTGTTTTTATTGCAGACCATATGGCCTTTCCATTTCTATCTCTTAATACAAATCTGTTCAGATTGTCTCAGCTGCTCGAGTATTTGGTCATTTGTGCTGGCATAACTGCCTAATTGTCCTTCATTGTCACGGCTCTTCTGGACGGGATTGGGTCTTGTCAGCAGCAGTGAGTGAATTTATAAATCAGAGCATCTGTCAGAGGCTGGAGGGAGATGAGTGTCAGATGGGGAATGGACAGATGTTTTCTCATCCCCAAACCCACAATTGGCAGCAAAGCCAAGTCGCAATTCATTCCCATTACAGCATCCCAGCTCCATCCAAGCTGGGAGTATAGGGAGGCAAAGAGAAAGATCTGACCTCTAATAAATCCTGCCATCCCTCATCAGACAATTTACCTTGGTGGCTTTAGCAATTTAAGCTGCAGTTATTTTATATATTTTTTAACAAAGAATGATCCTATTTCTTGACTGTGCAATACTATCTTCTTATCATCTGCCCAGCTTTTCTCAAAGAGCCACTTCTTTCCTACAATTTTCCATACAGTTAATTTAAATCATAATATTTCTCTGGAAATCAGCCCTGCAGAAACACTGACTGCAGGCACAGGCACGTGCAGGTGAACCCCCCCACAGTCTGATACCGGCTGTGACCACCCTCTATTTACCCAAATTAAATGTAAGCAAGTTAACATCCCTCATCCCTAGACAGTCATCAGCTTCCAATCAGTAATTCATCTTCACCATCTGTTCCAGAGAGCACAAAAGGGAAAGAATATTAACTCTAATTTCATAAACTCTACTGATGGTTTCTTACCAGCTCTGTGAGCTTGCATGGGTATGTCTTTCTCTGAGCTTCAGACAACTGGC
This sequence comes from Tyto alba, assembly GCF_018691265.1. Lineage (NCBI taxonomy): Eukaryota > Metazoa > Chordata > Aves > Strigiformes > Tytonidae > Tyto > Tyto alba. The sequence goes on along the minus strand of NW_024881282.1, from coordinate 3,045,586 downwards.
GATTTGCACCCCTTACTTAGTGCTTTTTCTGTTCTTTTTCACCCCTTACTTAGTGCTTTTTCTCTTTTTTTGCACATAGGACTGAGAGGATTTAAGAAATCACTTAGACATTGGCATTCATGAGCTCTCTTCCAGTGGATATCATTGCCAGATGAGAACTTCTCACTTCCATGTAGTGCAGTTTTGCTTCAAAAAAAAAAAAAAATGAAATTCCACAACATCCCATCCTTGTCTACTATCTTGAAGTCCCTGCCCAGCCTTGCAGGTATGACTGTTTGCCTCCCTAGGATCATGAATATCTGTTGTTCCTTTGCTTTATACTACAAAGACACTCCCCAGTAAGGCATAATTTTTGACAGAACAAATTTTAATGCATGTCAGGGCTGGTGTGCAATGGGGAAAAACAACAGCACTCATAGAAGTCAAGCTCAGAATATGCCAAGCCCATGGGGGTAATCAAGTGCTTTGGAGGGTGGGATAGCTTCCTATTCTACCTTTTTAAAGGCAGCAGGCCCAGATTAACTTCACCTTCAGCCACTCACTGTTGTCATTCCTTTCACAAAATTATTTCAGGCACTGTAATGATAGTACAAAAACCATACAGCTGGCCACAGCATTCGCTGTCCCAGGAGGAGGTGGCTGGATGTTCTCCTGAGGTCCCTCTCAGGCTGGGTTACCCTGCGATCCCATGGGGGTGCTGGTGTGGTGGTTGCAGTAGCTCCCTGTCCAGGAGGAGCCAGGCAGCCAGCAGCAGTCTCATTCTGCACATTTAGTCTCCCCTCATCAGCTCCTCCTCTCCCCAAGCCCAACATCCCCGGGAAATCACTCTTCAGGTTGCTCTTAGCAGCATCTTCAGCTCTACTGCAGCAAGACTGACAGGCATGAGAAACCTCCTTTGCTTTTAACTCCAGTTTCCTATCAGAGACTGCATCATATGTGAGGAGAGGTCCTTTGCTTTTCCAGAATAAGTACACTAGCAACAAAAAGTGTAATAGATGAAGTAAAAGCAAGCAGCTTTGAAAACATGCTGTCAGCAGTCTGTTTTCCCATCTGTCAATCCATCCGTCATTCCTCAACATACCCCTGGTACCAAACAGCTGCCACAAACATCTCTTCCTCAGCAGGATTCCCCCCATAAATGCTTCAGGATTCCTGGATGTATTTGAGACCAATGCACCAGTCCAGACATTTACCTGCCCCATCTCAGTAGAACTGAGAGCAACTCGTACTTGAGATGTGGCTTAAACATTTATGAATTTGTGGGTTAAATCACTCTTGGAGGCCACAGCCTGTTCCCTATTTGCTCTCTAAACTAATTTTCATGGATGAGATACCTGTGCTTGTGCCCTAATAGAATTCAAAGAGCCTGTGCAAGCTCCAAGTTATGTTTCAAAAATGTAATGCAAAGATTTGGTGGCTGAAAAAACTTGTGTTGACCTCCATGTAGAGATGATCCCAAAATTGTACACATGCCTGTCATGCAAGGAGGAGGCAATACGTTCTCCCATTCATCCTTGGACATCCCAGAAACTGGGTGGTTCTGTTTTTCCCTCTGTAGAAAAAAACAGAAGAGAGAGGGGTTGGTTTCTGCCCAGTGTTCTTGTTTTCTGGAGGCACTGCTGCAGGAAAGATCTGGGAGCTGAGCTGGAAAGCCTACAGCTCTGCAAACCCTTGGTGGAGCAGAGCTGCTAATAAACCATGAGGGATGGGGATCTCCTCCCTGCTGCCTCAGAACTGGGAGCCACCTACACCAGCCTCCCCTTTGGGCTCTTTCCTCTCCTTTCATGTCCCTCTGGTTTGGTAGCCACCGGGAAGAAGCCTTTTAATCATTCTGTCTCACCCTGCCCTTTCCCAAAACATGCCTCCAATTTCCCTAGGCCATGCTGATGTTCTCAGCCGTAACTAGGATGTGGATGTTTCTTCACATGTAGGTCACCTCCTAACTACCATCCCTTACCATAATCTTCTCCCTCGTTCTATATTTAACACAACAAAAATATATACACAGGAGAAGGTAGGGAGCTCAAAGGAAATGGAGAGGGAGAACAACCATATAAATGAAGGTATAAAAATCATATGCACCATGAGCTACGTGATCATCTGGACAGCCAAAGAACCCTAGGAAGAGAATGATTAAAGGGAAAAACAAGGAAAAGATGGCCAAGGTTAGGAGAAGGACTGTAATAGGGGCATCTGGGATAGCTACATGTGAGATGAGATCACTGCACAGCTTCCATGCGACACTCGCCTTAGATGTGCAGGGCAGGAGGGTGGCATGTGGGATTGCACCATCCTAGAGCCAGCCCAAACTCTGCCTGGAGCACGGTAAGCCACCAGCAACTAGTGGTCTTCCAAAGTAGAACAAGAAAAAACAAGGTCTTTGCATTTCAGGACCAGGCCTGGTTTTGATGTGGCACCCAAAGTCCTAAAGCTGGATATTCCATATCGCCATTGCCGGCCAGATGGGGACTATGGCATAAATTATGCGTGAAATTATGGCTTTAGCTTGAGGGTGAGATGTGCTGCATCACTTCAGTATTGGGCACACAACTAACTATCACTATTTAGAAGAGAGTAAACATTTTCTACAAGATAAAAAAAAAAAAAAAAAAAAAAATTCACAAAAAGTTAAAAGGTTCTATTGTTTAAGAAATTGAATTCCCTTCACAGTTCTCAAAAGAAAAAAAAAAAAAAAAGGAGGGAAAGGGAGAAAAGAAATTATTGGTAGGTAGGTTTCTTCTCTTTGGAGGAACTGAGACCCGAAAGAAAGGTTAGCATCAGGGTTGCAGGTAGTTTCTTCTTCAGGTCCAAAGAAATCCCTTGAAACCAGGGACGCAGATATGCAACCACTGCATGCCCTGTCTGAAAATCCCTGTATGCACTTGGTCCTCTCCTACTGCTCACCGTAGAAGAATGCAGCTCACATTGCAACCCTACACTACCCCACTATTTCAACCAGTGCAGGTGCAAACACTAATTTGGGTCCTATATTTACACCGGGAATCATCTTCTGGCTGCAAGGGTCCAGTGCAAACAAATTCTCTCCCAAAACCTCAAAACTCAGAGAGGTAAAACAAAAAAGCCCCAAGCATTTCTGATTCCCAGCCTGCTCTGTAGCAACCCCGATTGGTACAAACACGTATTTGAGGACAAGGTAGCTGCTCACTTCCTACCCTCCAGCCCTTTATCCGTAATTTTTTCCATGGCTAGGAAATCAGCATTCACAGGGCTAATTAGAGAGCAGAGATCTTATTATGCAGTGCGCTCAGCATGGCTAGTTGTGCTGATGGAGATGGATGGGTGTTGGTGGATAGGAGGAGAGCTGAGAGCGTTTGTCATGAGCAGATGGCAAGGGGAGGGGAGGAAGGGGGAAAAGGGTCTCTTGGGAGAGTAAATCTAGCTCAGGAAAACATGCGTTTTACTCTCCAACCCAGTCAACTGAATTAATGCAAAGAGCAATCAGCCTCTCGCCCATTAATGACGTGCTTTTGAAAAGAAAGAGAAGAGAGGAGTCAATCAGTTGAGGTGTAATTGAGGGATGACTGAAGGAAAGGCCTAATGCAGGTGCCTTTGATGCATTGGGGTGAAATAAATACATGGATAAAGCAACCCTCTCCCTTCCTGAGGGCTTGGGAAGACTTTTAAGGACGCCAAAAATCCTCCCTGCACCTCTAGTGAGGGTGGAAGCTCTTGGGTTTAGGGAGAGCCAGGCTGGCACAGCACTGAGCAGGATGGGTTGAGGCAGCACAGCACATCCCCCTTGGCATCCTCATTACAAAAACCACTGGTCAAAGACTCTGCTGAAAATTTGGGCTCTATATTTGCTCCAGGAATCACCTCTTGGCTGCAAGGGACCAACATGTGCTTTCTTTCCTCGTCAGCTCCACCAGATCCTGCCAGGGCATCTTAGTAACTGAAGGAGGGACTTGGGCATCATCCTTGCAGCACCTGTGAGTTCGGTGGCTGTTGAGCTTTTGTACGGATGGGAAAGTCAATCTGTGCTCAAGCTTTGCAGCTTTGGATCTTTTCAAGTCAGAGATCTGCCAGAGTTGACCTATAGCTGCTCAAAATTGTTCTTCTGAGCTGAAGTTTGGGCCAACACACAGGGTGAAACCTTGGTACAACTTTCTCCTCAACCAGAAGGGATGCCTATTTCATTTTCCCCTGTACAAGAACAAGGACCTGCTCCTCACTCAACCCAGCCATATGGTTTAGTGTTTGATCAGAGTATGCTCTGTCCTCGCCATGACTGGAAGGGAGGACCAGGCAAAAAGTGTCTTGTTCTCGGGGTGGATGGGCATTCAGACACAACAGACACGGGGACAATGTGCTCAGCCTTTCCTAGGTGCAAACATCGCCATAAATCATCATTACAAAATCCAGGAGGTCAGGGTACAACTTAATAATACAGAATGAGAGAAGGAAGGGGGAGGAAAAGAGCAAGTCAAGGACAATCATTAGTCTAAGGCTCCTGGACATTCTTGGGCTGGCTTAGTGCTTTGCTGGTAATACTTGGAGAGATGGAGGTGATCCACATGTTCATCTCCCTGAAGCATCCTATTTCTTGCCACTGTTTCTAGGAAGATATGCTCAGAGCATCTTCTCTGTTTAAGAGACTGTGCTGGAAGATCCACAGTCTGCTGTGGGTCAGAGCTCCATGGGCACTTCTGAGCTCTTATTGAAAGCCATAGGATTAAAGTGTCCAAAATAAATCTTTCAGCACAGATATGACTCTTGATTGCTTGAGGAACAAGAAAGAACTAAGAATGATCATGGTCTACTCAGGGCTGGCCTTGTGAGCAGTGGGTGGTTAGGAGCAACAGTATTATGTTATGTCCTAATCTCAGCCCATTTTTTTTCCAGGAAAAGGAGAAACAGAAGGATTGTTTCTGGAGCTTTCCAACCACCTGGTCCTTGCCAGAGACAGCAGCCCGACAGATGCACACCCCCACCTGCCCAGCAAACTCAGCTTTGTTTTCATTTTCAAACCTGCTCACCCAGGGCTGTGCATGAGCGGCACGGTGTCACACGCTGCTTAACGCGCCTGCTGCCGGCACAGGCTCAGCCGTTTCCATGGCAAGAGACAGTGGGATGTTATTAGGGGCTCTTGCTTCCTGAGTTGATGGGATGCTGATGAAAACAGCCTGCGATGCAGATGCAGTGTCCTGAGGTGCCTCCCTGCTGTGCAACCTGTCCCACCTCAACCCTTAAGGGATTTATCATCATGAAACCCAAATAAACTTGAGGTTTTTCCTGGAAAGGGGCTCTGTCGAGCAATAGATAGCCTCTCTTTTGTGAGGCATCTACATGCTGCTGTGGCAGTCCCCGTTTTGCAGGTGGGGACCTATCTATAATGAAGCTGAGGGCTTTGGCCAAGGGGACATGGATAGTTTGTAGTGGAGCTGGATGCTGACCCTCAGTGCCTCTCCTAGGAGCCTATAAGTCACCCTGCTTCCCGTGTACCTTTAGATGGTTGCAACCAGAGGTGAACTTGAACTGGTTTGGGGAAGGAATCTGGACCTGTGTTCAGTGTTTAGTCTGTAAGCAAATTCCAGCTCTGATTCCTTTTTTTCCATAGCACATCCATGCTGTCATTGTACCCATGTCTGCTGCAAAGCAGGGACATAAATCTGCTTCAAACTTGTCTGAGCAATGTCTTAAAATACTGTACAGAGCCCAGAGCCCAGCCTGGGCAGCACAGGGCACCCACAAAGGGAAATATTCACCTGCAGACCCCTTTCCAGCACCCAGTAATCTGGGTTAAAACAGCCTCTGGTACCTTGGCCCCTCCACAGCATCTGCTCCAGGCAAGCTACCTCTGACCTAAGTTTGTTTAAAAAAAACCTCATCTGGGTTTATAAATGTCCCAAACACACTCCTTTCCCCAGAAGCCACTCCCAGGCTTTTTCTGCCATTACTGTGAGTTTCATAGAATCAGAGAATCACAGGACGGTTTGTGTTGGGACATTTCAAGATCATCTAGTCCAACCAACCTACAATGAGCAGATACATCTTCAACCAGGTCAGGTTGCTCAGAGCCCCGTCCAACCTGAACTGGAATGTTTCCAGGGATGGGGCATCTACCACCTCTCTGGGCAACCTGTGCCAGTGTTTCACCGCCCTCATTGTAAAAAATTTCTTCCTTATAGCTAGTCTGCATCTCCCCTTTTTAGTTTAAAACCATTATCCATTGTCCTATCACTACAGGCCCTGCTAAAAAGTCTGTACCCATCTTTCTTATAAGCCCCCTTTAAGTACTGATAGGCCACAATAAGGTCTCCCCAGAGCCTTCTCTTCTCCATGTCTTACCTGGTTCCTTGCTACATTCAAATATGTTGGACCTAAAGAATCACCTCACCTTTGTGTACCCAAACCCCACTGGTCTACATTTGCAAAGCCTTACAGTCCCAGCTCCTTCCTTCTGAGAGCAGCACCCAGGTCCAGTGCAACCCAGAGCTGCAGGCAGGGGATTAAAGAGGGGGGCTGCAAAGAGAAGGTGGGTAAAAGCCAGGGTGTGTGTGTGTGTATGGGTCATGTTGTGGTGGTGTTGACCACTGCTGATCCAGCCACAGCCCCAGACTCGTCCCCATTCTCCATGCTCTGCAAACCCAGGCTGCAATAGCTCTGCCTGCATTTGCAATTTTAAGGATGGACACAGCACCAGGGAGAAGTGGACAACCCCCTTTCCGGGTGGAGAAAAATCCTACTGGAAAACGGCAAGAATGATCTGAAATACAGCCTGGATCGAGCTACAAAGTCCAGGACTGGTGTCTTTGAGGTGACACCCACTGGCGAGGAGCAAGACTGCAATCAGAGTGGGGGGTCCTGGCCACACTGCCTTGAAACAATCGGGGGGGGGGGGGGGGGGGGGCTTCAGTTTTGCAAACTGTCCTTAAGAGAGACCTGTTTTAACTAGCACACCAAAAGAATTACCTCAAAAAGTGGCTGCACATTTAACTGCAGCCTATGGCTGGTCTGGGACTGCCTGTCCCTCCCAGCTTCAGAAATGTCCATAGCAGTTTTGTAGTGATTTTATGCATTATTTAAAAGAGCATTTAAAGGATCTAGGCATGGACAGTTGTGATAGGTGGCCATATAATACACCCTCCCGCAGATGGTGCAAAAGAGGGGTTCCTGCCCCAGAAAGCTTATAAGCAAGGAGAGAAGAAGTAACTGATTGCACATGATTTAGAGAAAAAAAAAAAAAAAAGGGGGGGGGGGGGCGAAACGGTGAACCATTAAAAAACATCAACAGGGACAATATTTCCAGGAGGAGCAGCCACAATATACGAGCCCGGGGAAAATTTTACATTCATAGGTACCTCAACATTCAAAGGTGGTTTCCCACACCAGCTGGGAACAAGCTGGAGTGAGGCTCAGGGGGACTCAAGCAGAGGTTAAACCCATAAGGTTACACCTTGGAGCCTGTCTGGGGCTTTACATGGGGTGTTCATAGTGGTCAGCTTGAAATTGCAGCCCTCTGTCCTGTGCTCCTATGTATCTCGGAGCAAGCAGGGGTGACAGCAGTCAGCATTTACCTGGCAGATTAAGATGTTGAGAAAAGAAGGTGTTGGTGTTCTCGATGAATTTGGAGAATTAGGCAAAATTTTCTCATGCATCGCTTCATGCCTCAGTTTCCCTTCCGAGCCATAACATGACCTAAGAAGCAGGTCTCTTGTTCTGAATTTGAATTTTTCTTTCTCGCAGAGAAATACTTGACCTCCCCCAAGTCAAAGATGGGAACAATCTTTGAGCTGCACAGTCAGATTTCACCTGCATCCCCAGGAAGCTATTCATGTTCTCCCACCCAAGCCAGGCAGGCACCTTCCAGCGACATAGGTTTTTTTTTTTTTTAAAAAAAAAAAAAAAAAGAAAACAACAAACAATTTTATTTCACAAAAGTGAAAGTTTAGCATTCACAGCCTCTTTGACAAACCTGTTGTCTCATGCATCCTAAAGCAAGCAGGGACCACATCCCTTCTCCAAGGTGGCCCAGGTATTATTTGCCTGGCTGAGAACAGAATGAATCAGTGCATGTCAGACAGGGAGGGGCATCAAACTTTGTTGATGCTAAGAGGAGTTGTTAAGCCTAGATTAACCTATGATGCTGTGGACCTTGTCCAGGACCACCCCAGCTCCACTGTAGTAGTTGTAGGAACAACCTTCCCCTTTCCAGAGCTCATTTCAACCATCCTCACTTCTGATCCCTCCACTTAAGATAAGCAAGGCCCAACCTAAATGCCAGCCCCACAGGTTAAGCTGGTAGCTCTGCATGCACTGGAAAGGAGGTCTGATCACCCTTGGCCCAAGGGGACACCCCAAGACGGAGAGGAACACAGTGTTCCCTAGAAGTAAATGTTATTTTGCAGAGGTGCCTCACAGCCAGGAACCGAGTCCCTGTTTCATCCAGGAGATGGGAAACACCTTCTCCTTCCCCATTTTTTTTCCAAGAATGATGGGTTTAAAGAAAATCTTGGAGTTTGGGGATGGAGAAATGTTGATCTTACAGCAGATGGCGCTTCTGCCTAGGAAATAGGGCCCTAAATAGGGGTTTTCATTGACGAGCAGTGAGTGGAGCAAGGCTGTGGCTCCCATGGATCAATCACTGGACATGGCAAGTATACCTTGCAAATATCCCTAATTCAGGCTTTCTGGCACTGCCTTACTGCTTTCAGAAGGTCTTCCTGCTCGTCTTCCATCTCTCATTGATAAATACATCATTTACACCCAATACAGAATATTTGCAGCCATCACCACAAGCAAACAAAACCCCCAGTTTGGGTTGACCTTTTTACACATTTTTATGGCAGCTGTTTGTTTGGGAAAAAATAAAAAAACCCAGAGGGAATTAGGAGAGGAGAGGAGAGGAGAGGAGAGGAGAGGAGAGGAGAGGAGAGGAGAGGAGAGGAGAGGAGAGGAGAGGAGAGGAGAGGAGAGGAGAGGAGAGGAGAGGAGAGGAGAGGAGAGGAGAGGAGAGGAGAGGAGAGGAGAGGAGAGGAGAGGAGAGGAGAGGAGAGGAGAGGAGAGGAGAGGAGAGGAGAGGAGAGGAGAGGAGAGGAGAGGAGAGGAGAGGAGAGGAGAGGAGAGGAGAGGAGAGGAGAGGAGAGGAGAGGAGAGGAGAGGAGAGGAGAGGAGAGGAGAGGAGAGGAGAGGAGAGAAGTTTCATCAAAATCAGAATATCACATTTTGCTAGTATAGCTGGAAGTAGTGTTTTAATAATTTTAACCAAAATTACTTTGATTTTTATTATTGTTGTTGTTGTTGTTGTTATTGCATGAACAATATAGCAAAATATTTCCATCTGCCTGAAAAACTAAATGTTTTTTTCATGGAATCTTTTTAAGGTCTTTTGATTGGTCTTGTTCAACAAAAATATAGTTCAAAATGTCAAACAGCAAAATCTACACATATTTGTATGCACACACACATACACCCTTCATGTATCCCCAAGTGCACTGTGAAATAACGTACCAAGACACCATCAGATGGCAAGCTCATTACTTGACTTATCTGACTGATAATAATTGCTTAGAGAGAGGGGAAAAGAAAGATTAGTGCTCTCTTCCAGGTGGATGTGTGGAATTCTAGTGGTTCTCCTAGGATAATTTGTGCATAATAGGGATTTTTTACTTATGGGAAAAGAAGAGGGCAAGTCAATCACAAGACAGAGTCAGTGGCCAACCACATATATATCTGTTTGTACAGCACAGGCTGAAATGGAGTTAACGCCCAGCCCGGATGGCAGATCAGGATGACTATGAACGGATGCTCCTGGGCAAATAAAATTCTCCTGCCCCCACAAGTGACCCATGAAAAATTGCAATTTTATGTCACTTTGCTCTTCTGTGAACACTTCTATATTATAATTGTTTGGGGTTTTTTTCCTACCTTGATTGCTGATCCTTAAGGGGTGTGGGTTTGAAAGGCACAAGATCTATATTAAAATAAAGGCTTTTCTCTTTTGCTGCTTGAACACAGGTTACTGAATTACTCTACGTGCCTTTGATCAGAAACATGATCAAATATTTATACAGTGGGAGATCCATCTGTTCAGATGAATTCCCATCAGGGTAGCTCCATTCCCGCCTTATTACTCATTTTGTTTTCCTTACTCACTCCATTTTTCCTGGAATAAATTGGTTAAAAAGACTGACAGTGGAGGGAGTAAATATTTTCTACTCCTTTTCATCTGCACACCTAGGAAATACTCTTGTTTACTTGCATGTGCATTTATTTAACAGTGGGGACTGGTCTGCACACAAAGACTTGTCCCCAGGCTGGGTTGGCTGTCAGCTCTGACTGTACATGGCTGGGCAATGCTCAGCCCATCAATCATCTATTCTGACACTTTCCATGTGTATCAGCTGGAGGACAAATAAATTTCATGCTGAGATTCCTGAATTTCCATTTTGACCCTGCTGGCCTTCATGGAAGCAACATTTCTCCGTAATATCTATGCAATTATAGGAGTAGATAGAGGATGGGTACCAAGCATGGAGACAAGGGGAGTATTAAACCTCCTGTAGAAGAAAACCCTTTCAAAGGAGGAAAAAAAAAAATGCATCTGCATTGGTGTGGAACATGTGGAGCCAGTGTGACTAATAAGACTAGGACAGAAGCTGAAAAATAAGAGTACCAGCACAGGGATCCATACGTATTTGGGGACATTCCAGCCCCAGGTTATACCTGCAGGTCACCCCTTAGTCCCCTGTGGATGGATGGTCTTCACTGGGACATTTACCCAATTTGGGGCAGGAGAGATGCTCTCTCTGGTGTTTAGCAGACTCTCCTGGCAAACTTAAACATCCATCCCATAGGATCACAGTCAGTGCAGGCTGGAGGGGTCCTCAGGCGGTCTCTAGTGCAACCTCCTGCTCACAGCAGGGTCAGCTCTGGGGTTTGGACTCAGGGATTTATCCAGTTGTGGCTGGAAAACCTTAAAGGATAGAGCCTGCACAACCTCTCTGGGCAAACCCTTCCACCAATTCTTTTCCAAATCCACCTCCACTGAGACAAAAGCATCCTCTGGCCTCTGCCGGTGTCTCAACAGATGGGCTGAGGCCTCTTGAAAGAGCTGGTCAAACCTCAACAGAGGTGCTATGCTGTTTTACTATAACTGATTATAACATAGCCAGCTTTAAGCAAACCCACATATCAACACCTAAACAAAACACAAGCCAAGACTTACTGTCCGCTACTAGGAGGGAGTGGGCTGAGTTCAAAACCACCCAGCAACCAGGAAAAGAGTGAGACTGAAAGAAAATCCTGTAGAAAGGTGTTTCATATAATACACCGTGTGCTGATCGCATTCCCATCTGTGTCTGAGAAGGGTGGCTGGATGCTGACCAAGGCACCATCAGTACTTCTCAGGAGGTCACCACTACCCCAGGTTGGTGGAGGAGACATTCCTGGTGGAAACAGAAAGACTGCATCACCAACTGGTATCGGAAACTGAGCAGGGGACAGGGAAAGAGAGGATGAATGCCCTGAGCCTTTATCATCTGTTTTATCTACTGCTGATTTTTCAGTCAAAGCCAGCAGCTCTCCTCTCTGATCCCCAGTTAGAAAGTAAGTTGTCACCAGCCAGGGAAGCATGGTCAGAGAACAAGGAAAAGAGTCTCACCAGTTCAGAGCTGGAAAATCTTCTGACCCACTGTCAAAAAACTCATCTGCAACCAAAGCAAATCCAGCCCTGTCATCTGCCCCGGCAAGTCCCAACGTCTAGATTTATAGACATAGTTACCACTACATTAATGAGCTCTGGAGAGCGTCTGCTGCCAGCTTCATTACAGATGGGTGGAAAAATATTCTGAGGAATCCCCCAGCTGGACATAAATATTTAGCATGTGATCAGCTGCTCAGTATTCCCCTGACCTGAATAAATCTGTGTTGTTTCCTCTGCCTTCAAATAGAAGGACCATAATCAGGATCACTCCCCTCACTTAATCTTTTTGAGGGGCGCAGTGGAGATGGCTGGTTTATAGCTCTTTGTAGCCCCCGTATCCCTACATCTGTGGCAGAAAAAGCTGTTTAAGGCAAAATCATCTCTCCAAGGCAAATTCATCAGCCCAACAGGACTTTACAGTAATTCGTATTACATGTAGTGGGAAGGTTGATGCTGCTCAGCAGCTGAAATGGATCCTCTCCTGGGTTCCCCAGTTTGGGGCAGGTGCTACATGGACCCTTGGTAAACTCAGCCTTTGAGACCCCAGGAACAGTTATTTGGGCTCCGGTTAAACACCTTTCTAATCCAGTATTTCAAGAACAATAGAAGGTGCAAGAATATATAGAGTCATAGAATCACAGAATGGTTTGGGTTGGAAGGGACCTCAAAGCCCATCCAGCCCCACCCCCTGCCCCGGGCAGGGCCCCCTTCCCCCAGCCCAGGGTGCTCCCAGCCCCGTCCAACCTGCCCTTGAACCCTTCCAGGGAGGGGGCAGCCACAGCTGCTCTGGGCACCCTGGGCCAGCGCCTCACCCCCCGCACAGGGAAGAATTTCTGCCTTAGATCTCACCTAAATCTGCCCTCTGTCAGTTTAAAACCATCACCCCTCATCCTACCCCCACCCCCTGACCCAGAGTCCCTCCCCACCTTTCCTGTCCCCCCTTTAAGCCCTGGGAGGCCGCTCGAAGGTCTCCCCGGAGCCTTCTCTTCTCCAGGCTGAACCCCCCCAACTCTCTCAGCCCGGCCTCCCAGGGGAGCTGCTCCAGCCCCCCCAGCATCTTCGTGGCCTCCTCTGGCCCCGCTCAAGCAGCTCCGTGTCCTTCTGCTGTTGGGGGCCCCCGAGCTGGCCCCAGCACTGCAGGGGGTCTCACAAGAGCTGCCACTGTATATTCCCCCAGCAGTCTGTACGTCACAGTTTTCTTGGTATCTTTGTGCTAATACACCCTATAGGATTTTTCTTTCATTAACTTTGTCCATTTACTTTCCTGAACACATGTCAATTTTTTATATCCACAATGTCTTGTGGCAATGACTTCACTGATTAATGACATGAAGGGAAATACCTACTTCAGCATGTTTGTAACTTCCTACCTAGAAACTTAATTAAATGACCTCTGGTTTGTGCATTATGAGAATCACCAAATTTTCCTTATTTATTGTCTTTAAACCACTTCTGGCCTCTGTCATATTTATCTTTATAAGGCTAAAATGTCTTTGCCTGTCTATTGGTGTCTTTCTCAGCTCCCCCAGGCAGCCCTTGGTTTTTCATTGGAGTCATGCAAAGCCTGCTTCAATTCTCTTTGGCCATTGTAGACAATGTGAGGGATTGTAACCAGGCAAGCTCATGTTTGCATGCAAGTAGCAGACTACAAGAGCTGAAAGAATTGTGACTGCAAAAGCCCTGGCACAGACTATGGGAGATGTACAGCAAAATCCATGTTCTGCCACTGACTTGCTGGGCAACCCTGATCAAAGAAAGCAGAACAGCAGCTCCTTGGGGCACTGGGCACCCATATCCCATCAGGTTCAGAGAGAGACAGATATCTCCTACTCTAGACTTATCATATTGCTCTCGTTATATGCAAGCTGAGAAAACTCCTCTAAAAGAGGAGCACTGAAAAGTTAAAGGCATGACAGATGTGGGGAAATAGGTGCCTATTTTAGCACATTAAATGATTGATGGGCCTGGTGCAGGCGGGTAGAGGCAACCCCAGGAACTCACCATACTATCCCCATCATCTACTTTCACATGACCTAAAGATGCATCTATTCATGTGTATAAAGACAGCCTTTTTTTTTTTCCTTGTGTCATTATAAAAATAAAAGTTGATTTAAAGCCATTTTGTGGTTTTAGACACAGGTTTTTTGACGACAGTTTGTGCATGCCTTTTGCATCAGGGATTAAAAGAGGGCTTGGCCCTGAGGCTGCTATAGTCAATAGAAGTATTTTTATTAACTTCCCTATGTTCTGCATCATGCCTTAAGAGTTAAAAAATGGAGGGTGTTGAGTTAGTCACTGTGAAGAGCTTTGATATCATTGTTAACACCTCCTGTAATAACTCCTGGAATGCCCTTAATTAGAGGAAGAGAGAAGGAGAGAGCATGGTGTGTCCCAAAAGCATAAATCTCCCCTATTATTTATAATTTCTTCATGAGACTGGGGCTCTGGGAGTGTACTGCTTGGAGTGAAGGAGGAAAAAAACTCTTCCCTTTGAGAAAACAGACTTTGTTTTACTTATTTTAATGTTTCTTAATAATTTTAAGGTTTCTTAATAGGTTCTTGGTTCAATCCAGGCTTCTTAGTTAAAAAAAGGAGTCACAATCTTTCTGAAAGGAAAGAAAGGGGGTGAAATAGTTTAGGACTAGCTAAGAGATAAGGACTTGCTAGGAGAAATTTCTCTTGGTTGATATATTTTAACTAGGTCTGAATACGATTGCAGCCTGGTTTGCTTGGACTCAAACCACATGTTTAATAGTATACCCAGATCACATATTGCAGATTTCTATTCTTCCAGGAGCAAAAAGATGGGCCCAAAGCTTACGGCCTCCAATTTCCATAGCAGCTCTAATCCAGATGAGTAGCGATGTACTAAAAATGGCCCTGATGACAAAGGGAAATGGTCACTAGGAGCAGGATAGGTGGTCAAATGCAGTAAGACTAAACATCAGATTGGGAATAATCAGAGAGATCAAAACTTTACTTTTTTTTCCCCTTTCCCCTCTTCCTCTACAGTTTTCCAAAGCTTCACCTCTACAGAGTCCACACCTTTCTTCCACCACTAGCACGGACATCCCCAGCAAATGTAATTCCTGGATCTGACCTTTTTCAATGAAATATTGTGAAATCAAATATGAGACCTCAGATATTTGGTCACTAATGAAAAACTACAAGATGAAAGAACAAATGCAAGACATGCACATCCTGAACCACTAGGATGGGTTGTTAGAAGATGTTGGGAAGAGTTGCAGAAGGAAAGGAAGAACATCAAAGACACAGTGCAACAAAGGGAAGAGAGGCTCCAACTACCATAATACAAAACCAAAACCCTGAAGTATGCCAATAAACAACTCATCTTGCAAATCAGTGGTATGGCTGACCAGTTGGCTGCATGTCAAGACTATCAAACAGTAACAGACATGATAGGAAATAGAAGTGAAGCTCAGAAAATGAAAAATTATGCTCAGTGCCTTGAGGACAAATTGGAAGGTGTCCAGCAGCGATATGAGAAAGAAAAGCAAGACCTCCCAGTTACAGGAGGCACTGACACACCTCACCCAGATATGTAAGTCAGAGGAACGATAGAATGCAGCTGAAAAGGGATCTGGAAACAGCAGAGAATCGAGCAGCTCTCCAGAGACGTGACTAGGAGTGCTGGCTCCCCATGAGCTCACTGCAGAAGGATGGAGACAGGATCAAGATGATAAGCTCCTCAGAGCCAGCTGTGATGAGAAAATTGCATTGGCTCAAGGACCTCAACAAGATTCTACCCCCCTTCATAGCTTGTGTTGCACTTGTGTGCTGTGCACTATTTCGTCATGGATTATTTCACTGCTGACATTTTTCTGCTCTTAGTTAGTGAACATGACATCTACATGGTTGTGGGGCTCCTATCTCAGTATCTTAACATATGCCTTAAAAGGTAATGGCCTCTTGCCAAATTAGATTTGCTGCAATCCTGTTTGGTTAATCCTACTGAGTTTCATAGTTTGAATTCAGTTTAGTTCTATGTCACATGTTTGCTACATAGATATTTATTTAAATTACGTATAATTTAGATAAAGCAATCAAAATAGACTGTCGAGTAGTTGGCCTTTCAGTTAGTTTTTCACTGAAATGCTCAAAGAATTTTTGTAGACCCAGAGAGATGATTCTTTCATTAAAAATCTTATTTTACTTTAATTTTTTTTTGCACTTCACCCACCTATTCCCAATATGAAGGTTGTTGTGCTTCTTCAGTCCTCTTACAGCACAGAGAAGAATTCAGTTTGATCCAGCTACAGCTTTTTCTTCAGAGACCGGTTCTATAGAGTGGAGAAATAAAATATGCTGGACTCACTGATGAGGGAAAAGAGATATTTGGTAGGTTAAATGACTTGGTTGAGGTCAGACAGGGAAGAGCTGGCAGAGGCAAATATTGGGTCAATCTAGAGACTTCATGCAGACTCACTCTGCTCTCCAGAAAGAGGACAGATATGGAATAAAACAAGCCAGCCTTTATCTCCAGGGTTTAATTAATCTGCAGGTGAAGGTGGGTGATGCATGAAGTATATTATTAAAGCTGCTAAGAGCACATGTGCCTGTGGGGAGTGGCCCAAGCATGACCAAGGCACTATTTTTATTCCAGGAGGATGAACTCTATTCCAGTGAGACCTTCCCACACTTGCTCAAATCAAGGAGGGCAAGATGAGTTATCTCACATGGAAAAAAAACCCCAGCTATTTATTTTTTTCTAAAGATTTTTCTTTTTGGATGTCCCAAAGTTCTTCAGATGCCCAGATCTGCTACCCAATTTTCATTTCTTGGGTTTGGTTGGCTGGGTCAATGTAGGAGCAGCATTTTTACCAAGTGCTGTTGAGTTCTTGAGCTGTGAGTTGGAAGGAGAAAGAGCCAAGGTGCATCAAAAAATATAGCTCATCATTTCCAAAGCAAAATGGCCAATTCAGCTGTTAGGGGGACAAACATAAATACAACATTTTAAAAACAGTGAAGAGATTTGAGAAATATTGGTTTAAAATATACATAATTTATTATTATTATTATTATTATTGTAAGTAAGGATAAGAGCAAGAGAAAAACAGAATTTCTGCTGTTGCTTTTGGTTACACTTGATTCTAAAGGTACATTTTCAATGAATAAATAGGATACCAACAGGAGATTAAGCATGACAGATTTAAGCAGTATAACTTCACAGATGGATAAACATGCATGAAGAGGAGGTATTTTTAAAACGCTGCACTAGAGTTCAAGACTAAAGGTAGTTATGTACTTATACCAGCCCATGACCAGGCTCCAGTGACTGTCACCCAACTTTAGGTAGTCAACTGATGAATCTAAATTATCATCTTATCTGATATTCATTGCTTTCATCTTCAGCAAAGAGAGAAATTGCCATCAGAATATAATCCAGACCTCTTTACTGACCATGAAGTTTTAACACTAGTACCTCTATTAAGTGGTTTAAATCAGGTGGGGAGACTCTTAACCTCAGCCTTCATCTCTGCTTCTTATTTGAGTCCTTGGACAAATCACTATGGCCTTTACCTATTCCTTAGACAGGAGAAATACTTCAGGGCACCCAACATCTTCACAGAGCTGGGTGTTCATGTATCTCCTGTGTTTCCAGTGCCCCCTCGGACAGGGATATTTCCTCACCTCACAAGAGTATTAAAAGGAGAAAAGCATATTTCAACAGTGGAAGCCACATGTGGTGAGATTGGCAGACTTAATTACTTGAAGCAACCGGAGTTTCTCTCTTATATATCCTTATTGTACTTTATCACAAAGAATCACCTCCATTTTGCTCCACATCCTGGATTTTCCCCTCCTCTTCAGCCTTTACATCCAGCTCTTGCTGTTCCTTTGAGCATCCCTGCCCAAGCAGCTTTCGTGGGCAGAATATCCTCCTCGAGAGGCTGCAAGGTTCTCCATGCAGAACAGCCCCCATTTTCTGCTGCCGGTGGGGCTTGCTGCACACAGAGGCTTTCAGTCCCCTTTTGGTGTCTCAGCGGTTCACTGAAAACAGGCTCTGTCACCAAAGTGGTGAGCACAAAGGCTGTTGGCTACAGCCCAGACATGCTTCTGAATCCCCTTTCTGCAGAGATTAATGGGAACCGAAAAGGGAGACCCAGCACAGACTGTCAATGACCAGCGTTTTGCCAAGCCCAGGCTGGATGGGGGCCCAACCAACCTTCCCAAGCAGAGCAGTGGGGTACCCCTGGCCAGCTTTGCAGGACAGCAAGCACCTTCCTCAGAGATGTTATATGTGGTAACCCCTGCCCACGTGTGCAGTGCAGTCCTTGGGGACAACCCCAACTCCGACCGCCCCTTCTGCAGTTAGCAGTGTTTTGTGGTAAGCTGCTCACATCGAGGTTGCTCAGGTGCAGATTTCCAACTCTCTGCAGATGAGTGAGTGTTGCTATCTTGGCCTGGTGTCATTATGACTGGCTGATGCAAAATGAACTCTACATACTTTATATCTTGATATCTCTTCAAAGGTGTGGTGAGGCAATGCTTCCTCCAAGCCCAGTATCTGCTTGAGCAAGATATCTTCTTCATGCTATCTTCTTTCATCTATGCTCCAGCTCCTGTGGACTCGTTTTTGGGTGACATTCTAGAAATATTTGTGCTTTGCGCATCAACTGATTGTTCTGCAACAAAGCACTGAGTCCCTCACCCTCCCTTCAGGAGAAGCTGCCCTCTTATCTATTTCATTTTTCAGGTGTAGTTTTGAGATTTTGATCAATTCCTAGACCACTGAGGTATTGTTAAATCAACATTTTTCATTCTTTTTAATCCAAGACACGTGTAAACCAGCAAAGGGAATACCTAGAGAGCATTGAAGCTTCCAGAGGATCTAGGCTCTCAGTGTAACTCCCTGCCCTTCAAATAAATAAGTATTTAGTTCAGCTTGAAATGTTTAGGAGTTTTAGGACACCCAGTTTTCTCTGCTATTTGCATGCCTAAGAATATTTTTTTTTTCCTCTACTTTGCAGTTGTTCTCAGTTTACCCTCTGACATCGTATGGCCTCAGGGTGAAAAACAGTATATAGACCATAAAATATCATCTGCTGCTCAGTAGTGAGTCTCAGGACTTGGGAATCCTCCTCTTGCATTCAGGCACAAGGTTTCTCAGGTGTCATTGCACCACATGTGAGATGAAGCAGTTGAGAACCAACACATGAAGCCAAATAACTGGATAACCCCTGTTGTGTTGCTACACACAGCCCAGCGCTTGCATCCAGGAAGAGTTGTGGTGTGTGTATGAGTCCTAAAAGCAGGATTCAACTCTTATCACTACAAACTGGTAAATGTCTTGTTCTGCGTGAAGTGGGAATTTGAAGCCAGGTACTGAGTCTGAATGACCCTGCTGGTCCTACCATTATTTGCATTTAAGAGGAAATAAATCTGGTCACAACAACCTTGCAATAAATCTGACACAGTTCACCCCCTTGCCTTCCTTCTTACAGAAATATTTAAAGCTAGAGAGACAGCCACTGAAACTGCTATTATCTCTGCCCACCAGTTCCCAGCTGGCTATTGTGGCCCTTAATCAGAGTTAATCAACACTACCTCATCCTTTCAGATGGGACTTGCATCCCTGGGCACTGCTCTCCTGCCCCACGATGCTATCATCTCCTGCCAGCTGGACAGCTAAATGCAAAGACAGCTTCAGCATCTCCAGGGGCTGGAGCCTAGCAATGCCCTGCCACACTCATGCTGGGGAGGTGTTTTTTCAGCTTTCTGCCTTAAAAAAAAAAAAAAAAAATAATAACAATTACCATATAAGCAAATAAGCTAGGTTCATTAGAGACAGCACATGCCTCAGGCCTGAAGTGGTCGGGTAAGAAGGAACAGGAGTCAGCAAAACAGCCCAGGCCAGGGGGATGTCAGGGGCAAGTGATATATCTCTGGAGGCCAAGCTTGTATGTGACAAGACGAAACTAGAGAAGGAAGGTTTGGGTTTAAGAGAGGTGAAAGGGCAGCATGAGGAGTGGGAGGATGAAATAGTTTCTATGACCTATGGTAGTGTCACAGGTAGATGGCAAGTCTATGACAATCTTAAAGGTGGTCTCTGTCTGGGTCTGTGGAAGTCAGTGGTGGGCTTAGCCCAACGCCAGTCCATGGCAAAACAATGGGAAGCTGTTGTCATCTCCTATGAGAGAGCCTCAAGTAAGTCTCTCATGAGAAAGCTTTGCCTGATTGCAGCTAATCTCAGCCTTGCCTTACGTAGAGAGCATCACGTATTGAAAAAAAGTTCCCCAAGGTGCCCACTGTGAAGCACTGATGGCTCTCACCTCCTGTCAAAGCACAGACTAGTGACCTCTCCATGATGCCACAGTGGAGCAGAGCTGGAGGCAGATGGTTTCCCTCCATGCAACAGCAGGCTCAAACTTTTTTTGAGACAAGTGTTATAATTACTTCTTCATTCATCACAATTCTCAAAGTGTGATAATTTGGATAGAATTAAAACATCTCTTTCAAAAATGCATCTAGTCTTGATGTAAAGGACTTGCAGGGTAGGAGACTTGCAACTAAAAGTTAGGTAGCTACTTCAAGGTAGTCATCAAGGTCTCTCTCAAGTCCACTGAGAGTGAAAGCCAGTGGGCCACTCATCTCACTCCATGAGACATCTAAGGCAAGGAGCTTGACTCACTCTTTAGAGGGGCTCCTTTCCCCTAGTGACTTGGGAGGAGGATCCAGTTTCTATCTTTGAGGATCCCACCAGACTTTCTAACAGGTGAAAGCCGAAGCTTATGAACCTCTGCTCAGGTATATAAACCCTCATTTAGATTTACATGTCTCTATCTTCCCATGATTTAGTTTTGCTTGAGGAACTGAAGGACCCAGCGGTGTCTGTGAAGATACCTACATGACACTTAGGTCATCAGGACTTAGTATCAAAAGTGTCTGTGCCTTCTTTCTGCTAAATATCACAGACTGAGCACATTATTATCCTTATCCCACTCCTGAATAATTTTGATGGCTTTACTCTGCTCCTCAGGATTTTCACATGCTCCACTAATGTGGATCTGCTCCCCCAGTCCCTTCTCCTCTGCAATAACAGCAGTGAACCAGCACAGCCCACTGTGTCATCCCTCTGCTCACACATCCCAGGACCGTGTCTCTGCTGACAGGGTCACACTGTAAACTACTTTACCTGCTTCTCCACTCTAGCCACCAAATCCCTCTCTGGATGCTGCTCCACAGGACCCTTCTCTAGCTCTGGGTGGCATTTGTTTCTTGCCCAGTTGCATCATACTTCATTTGCCTTCATGAAAAAGGCAGTTTTTTACTAGGTAGCAAAGGTTACCAAGCAGTTGAGCTTGCTTTCCACAGCAGCCTTGTCTGCCAGGTTATTTATAATTCTTCTAGTCTATGTGTCATGGACAAATGTTATCAGTCCCTGAATAACTTGCTGTCTACACCATCCATATGACTTGTTCACAAAAAGCTTTTTATTCCCTCTGGCTCCCATCCAAAGTACAAACATGCCCAAAATAACATAACTGCTGAGACAGGCAGCAGGAAAACCAAAAGGATGGGGGGGGAAAGGGATGATTTAAGTACTACTTGGAAGTGATTGACAGTCGCTGTTTTGGAGTGCAAAAAAAGTAATTTATTTTTTTTTTTAAATCTTAAATACATAAAGCTGAAACTATCGCACATGCTTTGCAGATGATCACTACTTTTTGTCTACATCTTTTGCTATACAGAGCTCCCACAGCAAGTCTGTGCATTACTGTAAACACAGCAAGGAGGTGCTTAACACGTGGTCTGAGAAGAGTCTTCTCAGAAAATGAAGCAGATTGTAGTGGCAGACAGTTTCATGCTTTGTGTTCTTCTGCCACACCAAGAAAGAGCAAGAATCAGACAAGACAAATAATTTTTCATTTTCTCTGGAAATACTCTTTCCATCGTGTCAAAATGCAAGTAAAAGATTCCCCATCAGTTGAGTTTGAATGATCCAAGCACCTTCCCTAGACTGACTTGGCCGTGATGCCATATAATAAAGATATCATTTCCTGCAGACAAAAAGCAATACCTTGAACTTCCTACTTGCTTAGACTGAGAATTCAGGTATCCCAGACAAAGCCTGGGACACCTCAAGGATGGTACTCCCAAAGCTCCCCTGATGTTCCATCAATGATATATTTTTGGAATGCCATGAAGCCATATGCACAAACAAAATTCCTGCAGCAAAAGCACTTAGCAGTCAAAGTGAATATTTATTTCTAAATAAAACCAAGTTAAGTTCCTTTCCTAACCCTCCCTTGAATGCCCACAGCTCACAGCCCTTACAAAATACAAACACATTTCAGTGGTACAATGAATATTAGGATCAAGAACGAGGCAATCGTTTTAGTACCTATGCCACAACTTCCACCACCATGCTACGCCTATTCCAACACACCACACATGTCAAAAGCAGATTGGAAAGCTGACGAGAATATCTTCTACCCTTTTGAGTGTGCTTATTTCTACAGGAATAAGGGGTGAAGTACAGCAAGAGACTCCCGGGAGGCATTAGGAAAACCAGGAAAGACTGTGGAAAGAGAAGTTGTAAGCACAACTAGAAAACTCTTCCTTTTTCCTATCAAGGCTCTTGTTATGTCCAAATATATTACTATGCTCTTTCCAAGAACAAGATCCCAAAGATCTGACAGCAGCCAAGCAAGATACATCTGTTTTGACAGCCCTATTCTATATACCTTAGGCAAGGCAGCAATTTAGCATGAGGACCATCCCTTTTAAGGCCTGATTCCCCATGATGCTCATCATCCTCAGCTGAGCAGATGTTGCTCAATGCATGCCCCTGAAAGCTCTGGGTGTGCACCTTCTCTTGGAATATCAGCAGTGTTTTCCAAAGTGCAGACCAAGAGGAGGGACATGCTAACAGGACGGTTTGTGGAGAATTAAGAGCCTCCTTGCCCGTATGAATCATGGGGTGAGGTGGAGATACTGGGTCCCAAGCCACACACCTTGAAGGGGTGCCCACACTAAAACCATGAATTGCTTAAGGCACAGGGGAACAGTAAGAGAGGCAAAATCAAGGAGGAGAGATGGACTGTGATTTGTGGTCCTCAGGAAATCAGGCTGTAGGGGGATAAAGGTCTTTCTGGTCCTGAAGACTATCACAGCATGGGTTGATGTGCTCATGCTTTCTTTTGTGCTAATTTGACTCACTGAAGGAAAGATGTCACTTTCTCCTGAAATCTCCATTCCCATTAACAACCCAATTGTGGATGCAATTTGATTGTAAATAAAATTGTCGTTTACCAGCATGAATTTCCTTTCCTCTCCTCACAGGAATAACCCATACCAGCACTGAATCTCCTTTATATTGCTTAAAGGACACATTGTGCTGCTCATGATCTGATAAAAGGGCTAACCCACATGCATATGCCTTAAGGAGAATTTGAGGCTGAGAATGTCCAAATAGTGCACCTTGATGAACAAAATGGCTGTGATAGCCCTGGGACTTTAGAGACATGACTATGAGGAGCATAAGGTACATTTCATGAAATGAAACACCTTGCTTGTCGCTTGGGCAATGGAAGAGCACACATCTCCTACAGAGAAGAGATCAGCATGCCTTGATTACAGCCAATTTTGGTTCTTCAACAGGGATGACATTTTGCCATGTTTTACAGGTAAGCCTGACGATATCACAAAAGAGAGGTGAACTTCTCAGAGTTTACAGAAAACAGAAGTACTAAAAAGAACCACGTAAAAAACAGCCGTATGGGGGAAGCAGTCAAACCCAGGAGGTTTAAGACAATGAAAAGGCCCTGAAAAGGAGAATATCTGGGCCAGTGGACCTAATAGTTTCCTCTACTTCAGGAAGGATTCATCACTGAGATGAGGAAAAGAAGGTGCAGAGAAAACAGCAGCCAGCCAGCAGCCTGCTGTGGAAGGGCGCACCCTGCAACATAAAAGTAATGGGAGTTTTTAAGAGATCCCACTCTACATTTGGCAGAACTAAGTCCCTACTTGAACAACATGAACATTTGTATGGAGCCATCAGAAATTACCAATTCCAGTCATGGACTAAAGACACTGACACCAAAAGTTATGGCTATTCTACCAAATCAAAAGTGCTAAAGATCATTTCTAAACCTGAGACCAACTGGTTTAGAGCAATGCAGTCTGTGTAATTGAACGCTTGCCCTCCAAACTAGCTGTACATTCAGGCTCCCAGGGACTCTGTATCTAATCTGTTAAATATTAAGTTTATTTTAATACTTGCTAGCATACTACAGAGCAAAAATGAACCAAGTGTGACTCTGGCTACCATGCTTCAGGTCTTCATGCTTAACTCCTACGTATTAATATTCCCCCTACCTCTGCTTTCTGAAAGAGGAACTCTTGGCTACACGATTCACTTGTCCTCTCAATGACAGAGACGGTGAGACAGCAGTCCAACCACAAAACATGTATAAAAGGAGATAGCACTCTGTGCTTTAGGGGAATAGACCCTTGTACAGCACATGCAGAATGGAATCAGAGCTTGGACTGTTTAACCAGGATTTTGGGGATTTAGTGGAGAATTTTTCTTAGAATATCAGTTTTGATCTCAATCTCAGCTCTCCACTGTAATAGGACTAACTGTCTGTGGACATTAATGACCATTTAGGCCACCACCATGGTTTGACACAGGGTTCTGCAGAGCTAAATGCACAAATATCTGATAGCTTTAGCTAAAGAACTGGATCCTGTATCTGTAATTGTTACTGCAACAGTTTTGGTTGTCAGAAAGCGGCAAATGCATGTCCCTGCAGGACAACGAACCTCTGTTGCCAACACGACAGAAAACTGTAATCTACAGCCAGAAAAACCTAAGTACAGGTCAAATTCAGTTCCAGGGGCTGCAATGATACTTGAATCCTACTGTGCCAAGGTCTGCAATGCAGCTTCACACAGCCCAGCACCCTTTCCTCCTCTCACCTAGACCAGCATCAAAGCCATTGGTATCATCAGGCCAGGAAAAAGAAGACAGAGGCTGGAGCACATCATCTTCAGCGCTTGTATTGCCCTTCCCCACAAAAAGGTGAGATGTTTGTCCACGTGCTGAGTGGGCACTGTCTCAAGGGAAGGCTCTGGGTGGGATTTGGATGCAGTTGGAGCCCCGTGGTCATCTGTTCATGCGCTGCAGGATGGTCACACAGCCGTGATAACTGGTACAGCGTTGCAGCGGCGGCTGCTGCTCCACACTCCCCATTACCGGGTCGAATGTGAACGCTTTGTCCGTGCCTTCCCCGTTCTCATCTCGGCCACCCAGGATGTAAATCTTCCCTCCGCACACTGTCAGGCCACAGCTCTCCTGGAAAGCAGAAGGAAAGGCCAAGAGCTGAGGAGCAAGCCTCCAGCTTTAGGCAAAGGGGATGAGCAGAAGGTTGAGTCGTTGCCATGGGCTCAACTCTCACCTGCCCAGCAGACAGGAGGAAAAGCACTGACATGTGCATTTTGATTCAAATCGGGACAAGATGTGTCCCATCATTCCTCTTCACTGTGCCATGGCTCACATTGCAGCATGGCTTTGGAGTGCAAAACCATGAGGACACTAAATCAAGATACACAACCGCCACCAATCCATGTTCAGCCCACAAACCAGACCAGAGCCAGCATAACCCTCACTCTGACACACAGTGTGGAGAGCATGTCCTCAACACCAGCAGTTTCACCCTGCAGATCTGCTCCTCTGGCATTAATAGCTGGAGTAGACCCAGCCTCAGCAAGAAAACTTGGGTTTACTGTGGGAGAGACATCCTCCAAGCAGTATGGACACTGGTGGCAAGTACATATAGGTTTGTGTTGCTCAACAGATGTCACATTCACATGCTCAGAACCAACCCCACAATGTATTTTCCTTGCCTCCAATCTCAGAAAAGCACAGATGGCTGCTATTCTAGAGAGAGAGGCAAGGCTCAGAACTTCTTTCTTAAAAACCTCTTCCTTACCAGAGGCCCAGGGAGGGTGGCCACTTCTCGCCAGTTGTCTTTCCTTGGATCATAGCTGAAGATTTTACTGAGGAGTCCACCTACAACATAAATGATGTTGTCCAAGCAGACAGCACTGATGCACCTCTGGTAAAAAGGGGTGGGAGACAAGAGTGTCCACTTGTTGTCCTCTGGATCATAACACTGGACCTGGGAGGAGAAACGCAGCCATAGGAACATGAATTTACCACATCTCCCTGCTTGGACAAAGCAGCAATTCCCTAGAAATAAAAGCACATGGGGACAGAAACACAGATGGGAGCTTTAACACCCAGAGACCTGCACAGTGAGCAAAGGGGTGAAGGGTTCTAGCAGTACCTCTTGCATTCAAGTCTCTCAGACAAATTACAAGCCCCCAGGGTGGTTGTCCTTGACCCAGACAGCACATGATTAAGTGTTCAGAGATGGAGCTGAGAAGCACTGATGGCTCTTCCTGCAGCTCAGGAGACCAGAAGCATCATTTCTGGCTTGCAGAGGTCTCCTCCACGCAGGTACTACTGTCGCTACTTACCTGAAGTGAATGCCCACAGTGTCGGAGGTTTTCTCCTGTGGTGCCTCCGGGCAGAGGAGACTTCAGAGCAGAACAGGCTCTACTGAAACCATGCCTAATATACTATAAATTCCTGACACCTTTTCCCCCTCTGGTCTCTAGGTCTCACTGTATGACTTCTCATCTTATTATAAGGGAGCCTTCATTAGCCTTCAAAACAAAGGCACCCTTGGAGCTTACAGACAACCTCACTTTCCTCCACATCCCCTGGAAAACCTTCTTTTTTAGGTATCTGGCCATTCTTGATGCCCCAGCAATACCTTGTCAGTGTTAGCGGTGTCATCCACAGCCCCTCCCAGAACGTAGAGCTTGTTCAGGCAGGAGACCACAGCTGCTGAGCTCACGGCTTGAGGCAGCGGGGCCAAGGTTGACCAGCTGTTGGAGAAGGTGTCATAGCACTCCACACTGGAGAGGCGGTAAAAACCATCAAAGCCTCCCACAGCATAGATCTGTCGCAAAAAGAGCAAACAAGGCAATTAGAAACTCCCAAACTCACCTAACAGGCTGCGCTGTCACAGTGTGCATGAGGGGACGCTGGGACTTGGCCAGAAGGACAGACACCAAGCCAAGTAAAACCCTGAGATTGGACTAGATGACCTTTAAAAGTGTCTTCCAACCCAAACCATTCTATGATTCTATGAAACACCCCACGCTGTACAGCTCTCACCCAAAGACTTAGCACAGCTATCTGCAGAAGTCTTGCACCATCCCTTGTGTCATGGTTTAACACAACAGGCAGATAAACACCACAAAGCCATTCTCCCACTCCAACCTCCAGTGGGATGGGAGGGAAAATTGGAAAAAAAAAGAAAAAAAAAAAAAAAGTAGCCAAATACATGGATTGAGATAAAGCTTTTATAATAGCACAGAAAGGGAATGGAAAATAATAATAAAAGAATTATAATATACAACACAAGTGATGCACAATGCAATTGCTCACAACCTGCCAACCAATACCCAGCCAGTTCCCAAGCAGCGGCCACCAGGTGTCCCCCAGCCTGCTTGCCAGCAAGGCAGCACGAGAAGCTGAAGAGTCCTTGATCACTGCGTAGCAACCACTAAAACATCAGTGTATTACCAAGATTATTCTCATCCTAAATCCGAAACACAGTGCTCTACCAGCTACTGGGAAGAAAATTAACTCTATCCCAGCAAAAACCAGGACACCATGGTAGATCTTATTGCTACAACTTAATTTGTGACTGCTCGGGTGATAGCACACACCCAATCGAAACCAGTGAGGTCTTGGTTAGGTCCTAGTTGTTCTCCCATCAAAACCATCTCTAAATGACTCAGAAGACAAGCACACACTGACTGACAGCTTCTCGTTGTAGTGGGGAAAAGTAGGATACAGAGCTCCATGTGGCTTCTTCCAAAATTCAGGTCATTGCCTACCTTGCCCTGAAGTGTTGCCATTTTGTGCCTCCATCTGCCCTTCTGCAGACAAGCAACTTTGATCCAGACGTTAAGCTGGGAGCTCAGCACCCAAACATCGTTGCTGCTGATGTGTCCTCCTGAAAAATAGAGGGATGGAAGCCTGGTGCGATCCCAAGGACAGCCCCACCACCTCACTACACCACAGTATTGCATAGTTCCTCCATGCAATGGAACAACTTAGGCCAGAATACCGTTATTGGGTTATGGTCATGTAAACTCAGCTTCCCAAGGGAGATATCATCTGGACTTTAAGACACTTATTACACTGTCTCATCCCTTATACAGAACTCATCTGACAGGTGTTACGATTTCAGTGAGGAACAAGCAGGAGACTCTGATGTTTTATGAAACCCTGTCTGACAACACACACCAAAACCAGCTGATTCCACAGCTGAACACTTGACAGATGCCCAACAGGAGGGAAAGATCTTTTAATCCTATGATTCTCACCCTTGAAGGTGAAATTGTTCCTTGGAACAGCAAAATCCAAACCACCTAAGGATAAACTTCACCAAGGAGTGACTTTGATCCAAAGCTGGGGTGCACAAGTCCTTGTGAATATACTCAAAGAGTGGCTGTCCAAGCAGAGGTCATGCTGTTCTTTGTAACCAGGAAGGGTATCATCCAGTCTCTCACCTGATATGTACACATCATTCTTCAGTGTGCAGGCAGCAAACTCTGACTTGGTGTAGCCAGGCACGCTGGAGAGGGCTGTCCACTGCCTGCTCTTTGGATGGTAGAGGTCTGTGAAGGGCAGCTTCAGAAGACCCTTCTTATCACAGCCCCCAATGACAATGATGACTTCTGCCAGCTCCATGAACCTAGACCATGAAATGCATGCATAAGTCTCCAGGCCAGGATACTACTTTCCACCATCCCTGCCATCTTATCTAGGACATCATCAGCACAGTCCCACAGATAGGGCAAAGTATTCTCCTGCATCAGCTACTGATTTTCAAGGCAAATCATTTCACCCTTGCACCTTCCCTTTTGTCTGCATGATCAGTTCGAAGACACCTCCCAGTTTGGGTGGGAAGAGGTCTCAACTGCATAGGGAAAGAAAATGGGAATGACCTTTAAAAGTCCCTCATGAGATTGCCTCCTGCCACTCACTCTCCCCCTTCCAGCACAATCAAAGCCAATAATCCTCAAGGCACAGCCACGAGCGTGGAAAGCTGTTCCTGGCAGCTTGCCTGTGGCAAGCTCTCTGCCTGGAGAGAGAAGTGTTTTCAGGAAATCTCTCTCTCCAGCCCTAATAGCAGCGAGCAGACGAGACAGACGGCAGGAGAAGGAAAATCCTGCCAACTAGTAGGTGGCAAGAGACGAACGGCTCTGCAGGAGGGGAGGAGAGAGGAAGGAGGAGGGTGAAAGGGGATTTGAAAGACTTGGTCCAATCCCCAGCTCTGCCATGGTTTGTGCAGGCTGCGACAATTCACTTAAGACCAAAGCTGTAAAAGGAGGGAGGTAAAATGTGGATGCTAGGGGGGTGGGATTTCTCCCCAGTGAATTTTAGCTGTTTGCATCCTTGAGAAGGTCACCACGGACCCTGTTGTTGAGTAGTTCTGTATATAACAGTCTGTTGCGGTATTCAGCAGAGAGAAGATGTGTCAAATCATCTTTTGCACCTGACAGAAACATGCCCTAAAGGCCAGGCTGGAATTTCCAAGATGCACTGGAGCAACATCCATCCTGCTGAGGTTGCTCCACTCCTTGGGCTGAAGAGCAGGAGAACACAAGAGCCTGGACCTGCAGCCCCATAATCATGGTTGTCCTCTGGAAAAGGATGGGGAGTCTTGCAAATCAACTCAGTTTGATGTGGCAACCCACCCCAGAGTAGAGTTGTCCATCAGTGCTCTTACCAAGCACACCCTAAGGGACCTGTGGCACCATAAAGGAACAGCAGAGATTTAAAACATGGTTGGTTAAATCCAAACATCACAGTCACAAAAAGATGCAGATTTCTATACACGTCCAACCCTAGAAATCACTTTTTTCTTTGCCTCCTCAACTTTACACTGGCAGCTGCCTGGACCAGTACCTCTTTTTCTTCTCACTGTTCATTTATAAATCAATGGAAAGAAAAAAGAAAAAAAAAAAAAAAAAAAAAAAAAAAGAAAGAAATTTGGAGATGCCTAAGTAGTCACCTAGACAGTAACTGGTTTTTGTTTTTCCCCTGGACATTAATTCCTGACCCTGCAACAGTGTCTGATCTAGGCACCATGCTGGTGGCCAGGAGGACTGAGATTGTTGTTAACAGCCTGAAGAAGGTGGGAGAGAAACCAAAAGAGGTGAAACAAGAGCAGACCAGTGGCAGAGCTGGGAATGGAAAACAGGTCTCAACTCATTGCTCTACCCATTAGTGAAAGCAGAGAGAAATAAAGAGCTAAAAACACCCCTTTCTGTCCACAGTATGAACACATACCTGGACAACATCATTGCACACCCAGAGCAGCATGACTAGAGCACTTCTTTCCAACAATAAAAAAAAAAAAAGTGTCACATGCAGTTTTATAAATTTCACAGGAATCCTTTATGCCAGGCAAACATCACCAATGCCTTCGTTTTGGAAACAGGGAGACCAAAAGAGAAGCAGTTGGAGGGAAAAAAAGGAAAGAGCAACCAACCCAAGAAATCCCCTCAGACTTCAAGAACCAGCAACTTAGGCCATGCTGGTCTAGGGAAGAAGATGCTGTGTTTTACCTTCTAGGCCTTGATCGCAAAGAGCTGACCTCGTTCCCAAGGATGTAATACTTGCGGGCCTCATGCAGTAGAGGAATGCACTCCTTTGAGTCCTGGATGAGTCCATCCATTTCCACCTTCTCCAGGAAGTAGGTGGGGTCAAGCAGGGGCAGACGGACATGCTCAAGAAGATCCTTCAAGGCTCCCTTCCTGGCAGGTACGTCATGCCGTACCCAGCGCATGACTGCTTCAAAGACCACTTCCTCCTTGGGGACCACCAGTTGCTCATCAGACAGATACTCAATCAGCTCTTTCACACCCATCTCCAGGAACTCTTCATGACATGACACTTCCACAAAACACTCCAGCATGAACCTCTTGCTCTTTTCTGTCAGAGATGCAATGGAAAATGAATCAGCAAATTTCATGATGCCCAAACAATTGCATGGGTGAAGCTGGCCTTCAAGGAAGGTGACACAAGCATCTCTGAGCTTGGAGATCTGCAGCAAGTCAGACAGTTCCAAGATGCCTTCAACATTGTCCTCCTGAATGATGATGTTCCCCCCATACATATAATCAAGAAGGAGAGACATAGTAGAAGCAGATATCTTCTGGATATTAATGATATCCTGGTGGCCTTCCTTGAGATCACCACCAAACATGGCTCGGAAATAGGTGCTGTTGGCTGACAAAGTGGCACGGTGACAGGGGAATTCTTGTCCATCAATGAGAAGCACCACATCCGTGAAGGTGCCGCTCTGTCGGTAGGAGTTCAGTGTCTGGAGGATTTGTTCAGCGTGGCAGGACCCACTGCAGAGCTTCATGTGAAGCTTTTCTTTGCTTGGGTCCCGCGTCACATTTTCCAGGCTGCTTGTCCTGAAACTCGATTCTTCTTTCATCATTCGATGCATGCTGATTGGGAAGCAGTGAAGGAGACAAGAGAACAGTACATGTATTAAAATATCTGACTGCAATGTCCAATATCATCATGGTCTCTGCATCTCCCTCAGTGCCCTGAGGAAGTGCAGATTCCAGCCAAAACATAGTCAGACTCTGCCCCATCATCCACACACGTGGCTCCACCTCAGTAACCCATTTCCTCCAAACCACAGCACAGTGACGGGCACTGGGATATTTCCAATCCAACCCCATCTCAGATAAATTTGTGTTTTTAGGAGACATTTCTTCTAAGGTAGTTGCCTTGTCCAACCTATGCTGTGCTACCACCTCGACGCCCTTTCTTTCTGACACCTCACAGCTCTTATTAACTGGTTTCCCCATCCTCTCAAATTCAAGCGCCCTATGGTACAGCCCAGTTGTACTGGGAACATCGCAGTATTTTGACATTTTCTATCCATGTTTTCCCAGATGACTTATTCCAGGCAAAAAGCCAGAGCTAAGGATGGGAAACTGAGATTTGCCAGAGGTAGCTATGACATGACCTGCCCAAAAGCAGGGGAGATATCTACGTCTGACATACCTTTTTGCTATATTTATTCTCTGGATGATTTTAAATCTTTCCTAAAGGATTTCATTAAGTGATTGCAATTAAACACGGCAGACTTGTCTCATTTGAGCTCTAACAGTTCACACTGACAGTGTGAGCAGTAGGACCCGTCCTTGTAGCACAGGGAAAGTCACATACTCAGCCTGGAGGCTGCAAATAGCTGTATATCCCAAAGGGTGATCCCTGCTGAAGTTGGGGGGAGGCAGCCAGGTCACCTGTAAAGAGTGACCCCTGGGGAAAAGGGCCTCTGCCTGCAGAGGAGGGGTCTGAAAAGCAGAAGAGCATTGCAGCATTGAAATAGTGACAAGAATTAACTATTCCTGATAATGATGAGTGAATCAAGACTCCCAAACCCTCAGCTACTGCCCTCAACCATCCTAGACCCACTCCCAGCTTGGCATTGCTCCTCCACTTCCCCAAATCCCCCCTGTTGCACAGCCCCAGATGCTGAAGGGGGGAGAAGAGTGAGGAAGCGATTGAACCTGGGTCTCCCTGCACTTCCCCGGCTGCTTTCACCAGCTGGATGTTAAATAAAACAGGCACAGCAATGCTACCACCTGTGTTTTAAAAGCATGACAGAAGGGCAGCACCAGTCCTTGAGTGGGGATGCCAGTGAGGGACATTAGCAGAGCACTCCTGATCGCAGCTTCTACCACGGCTGAGATTCATATTGCTTTCTGAGGCTCTGTAACAGCAAAGAGCCAGTTTGAGGGGTGGGCTCACACTCTGCTCTTAAGGGACCCCTAAATCACTCTCTGGAGCACCTCGCCACAAGCCTCTGGCAGAAGCACAACTCCCCACCGGGGTGTCAATTTACCAGACATCAGTGGCTTTGTGGTGTCCACACACTCCCCTGCAGTAAGATAAATAGCACATCCCTTGAGGAGGATTACCTTGAATTTCTCACAAGTCAAAAATCACTGGTTTAGCTCTAGTCTTTCATCTCTTTTCCTACATCTGCATCTCCCAGACAGCCACTGCATCTGACCACAGACCCCAAAGCAGACCCCATGCTCCAGAAGACACGTCCTGGCTGCACCTGCACCAGGATAGCTGTGTGTAGGAGAACCAAAGACCTGAGGATCTTCGCCCCACCACCCCAATAAAGTGTCACCTTATCCTTTGTGCCTCCAGAATCTCCCAGCAGTGGGGAAAGCACCTTTGCCCGTGCCACAAGGGAGCTGCAGAGATTTAAAGAGTAGTGAAGCAGCATGACAAGCCCTAACTAAACATTTAAGAAATCCTGTGGGAGTGGATGAAGGCTCTAAACACCCCAAATGCCACTGATGGATGCTCAGGGCTGTGTACAGAAGGGAACTGTTATTAGTTGGGTCAAAGTGATTTAGAGAAGTTACAACAAAGGTAGCTATTTAGAGATGCCTTTGCAAAGAGTACGACAGACTACACATTTCACTGACACACGCGGCTCTGGCCAAGAAAGAAAAACACTTCTATATTCCCACTTCTCTCCCTGATCCACACACGATTCTAAGCCATCACGGTCACACGCAGCTCTACACGGCTCAATGCTGAGAAGAAACATCTTGGGCTCACCTCCTTACATAGAGACACCCCCTGCTCCCTCCCCAATTAATCCAAATGCCCTTTCCCAGCTCACATAATTCCCATTTACCCATGAGACAAACGATGCCAATGCCAAAGAAAGAGGGAGTTTGCCCCATTGCCCTCACCCATGCACACTCCTCTCTGGGTCACTCTCTCTATCCAAGCACTACACAGCAGCAAACACTGCATTTTTTTTAGTTTTTTTTCTTTTTTTTTTTTTTTTTTCCCCCAAGCCTCCTCAGCTACCAGTGCACAAAGTCCAACATTACCTGGCCCACAGGTTGTGTTGTCCAGGTGGGACCTAGCAAAGACTCAACTTCCCTCTTGGAGAGCTCCCATCCACGCTGGGGCTCTGCACAGAGACAGGTCCCCTCCGCAAAGCACACTCAGCCCTTCTGCAGCAACTCTTGGGGAAGCACAAAAGCATCCCCTTTATCCTTACTGCTGGAGAGGTGGGGGAGAAATCTGCTTTTGTTTCTCCTGAATGACATGCCAGAGAGCTACAGGGCATTAGCCATGCAGCTGTCAATAACAGCCAGCCAGGGAGGAGCCAGGACCCAGGGAAAACCTATCACAGCTCAGGGAAAATATATCACACCAGGGCAGCTTAAGAGGGCCGAGCCATCTGGAGAGCAAATTGAGGTCCAGGTGGAACAATTCATTTTATAGAGACTCTGTCTTGCTGGAAACCACACTAAAGGCAATAAATAAAATACAGCTCTCTGAGCAAAACGATGCCTGGAGCAGAAAGGACTGAGTCAGGGAGAAGATGCAGTCCCCCTCATTAATGTGTGATAATTAGGTAATTAGTTCCTTGGGGATGAGGAGGACAGAAGGGGAGGTTTGCCCCATGTGGCTTTCTGCACCCTCCCCTCTAACTCAATCCTAGTTGTTGGCTGAATTTTTAAATCCTCATAGCAGGGATCAAAGCAGCCCTGGGGAAGCTCCACAAAGTAACCCTTGTGTGAAGATGATCAATCCCCTTAATATAATGCAGCCAGCCTTCCCCACCTTGTCCAGCATTGCTTTGAACAACGTGTATTACTTCACACCAGACAGAAGAGCAATATTAATAACAACCAGCCCCTGCACGTTGTCATCCCAGTGAAATCGCCTTTCTGCAGGGCACCACTGCCGTGTTTGCTGGCTGGCTCCTTTCTGCTCCTCTCCCATCGCTGGGATGCAGGGCATAAGCTGGCATCCTGCTTGCTCCCAACATTTGCATATGAATCACCGGCAACCTGGAAGGGACCGTGGTTTCCCAGACTGTGCAGTGGGCTGGGAAGGGTTGGGGAATTTTCTTTTAGGATCTTCCACCCTGATAGAGTTGGCACTTGCAGGCTGCACCGACCAGGGGTACAATCATGTCCGCGTAAGGATGGAGCTAGAGATGATAGGGAGTGGGTCATCAGGACAAATGGCAGCACAGCAATGATCCTGCCCTGTGGGCCACAGCAAAAAAAGGTCTCCAGAGTGTTGGAAACTCTTCAGCAAGGTTGCAAAGCTGTCATCTTCTTGCAACCACAAAGGATGGGGCGACCAACCCATCCAAAGCCAAACCCCAGCTTCAAGCAGTGTGTGAGGCCCCAGGGGTGGGGGGGGAGCAGCTACTAAGAGTTGTAAACACCGAGTGAAGTTACCACAGTGCAGCTGTCCCTTTGGCCACGACAAGCCACCTAACAGATTTCTACCACCAGACTGCACTTGGCCTTGGGTCTCCCTATGTGATGCCACCGTGCCCCAAATCAGTGTCACTGTGCAAAGCCTGTGCTAAACCCCACATTTGTGGCCTTTTTCCATGAAACAATGAGGACACTGAATACCCCTTAGAGCTGCAGGAAATGGGGGTGTTTGAAAGGGGTGTCTGCTAGGCAGCCCCAGAGGAAGGACACCTTATGTAGTGGCAGGAGCTCAACCTGTCCTTTGCTCCCGGATCTTCTCCCAGGTAGATACAGACACAAGAAGCAGTGATCTTACAACGGATTAGGACTCTAAAATCCCTTCTTCACATTCAAAATGCTCAGCCCCTGACACATGGCTCATGAAAGCCATTAGGCACAAAGCCACAAGCATTAAAAATATGCAAGTGGGAAATACAAGTATATAGAAGCAGGAACTCCAGGCGCCTGTTGGGGAAAGCTCTCTGTGAATGTAGGGCCAAAGCTTCCTGAAGGAGCAAATGGGAGGAGAAGGGAATAGGGAGGAGAAGGGTTGCAGGTAAGCTGATGAGAAAACAAAGATAAAAGAATGGAAAGGCAAGAGGAAATGTAGATGAGAGTTTTGGATGAATTGGCTAACAGAGGCCATGCTGAGTCATCTTGAGGGAGATGGTCACTAGGATTTGATCATGCTGTGGTCTGTACCTCCCCAGCACATGCCCAAGAGAAAGAAATGCATCCTATGCAGGACAGCTGTCTATGCACTCCTGGCACCACCATCCACAGCTCCACCTTGCCATGGAGAGAGTCAGGATACCCTCTTTTCACCCTCAGCCAGTTAGAAGTGAAAGGCAGTCACCCACCTCCAGGAGAAGAGACCAAAGCAGGAGAGACAGGTAGATGAGTAAGGGCAGAGAAGTAACAGAAGCACAGTCCAGAAGGATGAGAGGGAGAAAATCAAAAGGCTTAAGAGGAAAAAAAAAAAAAACCAACAACAACTTGTTTTCCTATTTCACATATGGTCAATACTCACATTGAACGTGAAACGTGGTTAGGAACTTCAGCCAAGAAGAGGTTACTTGCACCAAGAGTCCAGGAGAAGGGGAACCAGCCTTCGGCCTCATGCTGCTGTTGTGCTCACATCATGGCTAGACTTTTCATGCTCAGTTTGAACTTTGAAAGCTCCTATCCACTGAATAGTATTAAGGCTTTCAAAGAGATAAGGGAACCCTCTTATGGCAGATAACCATGCAGGCCTAGGGCATGGTCACATCAGCAGCACCTCCCAGACCCCAGGACAACAACTCAGCTGGCAAATTTAAAGGGCTGGAAACATTCCCAGACACCACAAGAACTATCCCAGCTGGACCACTAAGCTCTTATAAATAAAGGCAGTTTTAGAGAGGAAGAAAAAGAGTTAAATAGCACAATGTTGGCTGTCCCAAGCCATTTGGGCTTAGAGCCAGCAACCAATCCTCAGCTCTTTTATTTGAATAACAGACACAGCCTACATGACTCTCATTTCACTCCTTTCAACTTTTCAAAATCTTTCCCTGGAGTACAGCAACGACAGCCCCCAGTTAAGGATTATTCAATATTGTTGATATCAGGATCTCTACTCCTTCCCCTAGGGCAATTTTATATTTAACACTCAAACAGTATTCCCAGAGCCAGTCAAATTCATGACACGGTACTGACTACCCATCACCAACCAGTGAAATAGTCCTGTATTTACTTTAATCCCTTTCAACTATCAGTTAAATGCAGCCATTCAGGGGCCGGAGAAAACAGCTGCTTAACAAAGAACAATCCCATGCTGACCCAGACAAGATCCCCTTCTTGCCCGAAGCACCCTCTGTCTGCAGCAGGGAGCAGATCCTGGGGTAAAGAATAAAAAAATAAAAAAAAATAAAAAAAATAAAAATAGAGGAAGCACTTCTCTTTAGCATGCACGTTTAGAAAAGAACTGCTCATCAACTTCCCAAGCTGGATCTCACATTCAGACTCCTTTGTTTAATAAGCGCTAATGGACATATGAGCCATTTATTCATCTTCAAACTTGCTTATGGTTTTTGGCCTTCACAGAACCCTGGGGCAATGACTTGCATAATGTGTATAAAAAATTAATTACTTCACATTTGTTTGGTTTAAAACTGCTGCCTGATAAGTTCTACGGGTGCATTATTGTCCCCATGTGGCCACAAACACTAAAAAATTATTCTACAGTTACTGTTCAATACTCAGGTCTGCACAGTCACCTTGTCTCCACGTGACTGCATTTAAGATACTGTCTTCTAAAACCTGGATGGGAGAGAACTATATAACCACAGAACAGTTCAGGTTGGAAGAGCCCTTTCAAGCTCATCTAGTCCCAACCCCCCTGCCCCCGGCAGGGCCCCCTTCCTCCAGCCCAGGGTGCTCCCAGCCCCGTCCAACCTGCCCTTGAACCCTTCCAGGGAGGGGGCAGCCACAGCTGCTCTGGGCACCCTGGGCCAGCGCCTCACCCCCCGCACAGGGAACAATTTCTTCCTCAGATCTCAGCTCAATCTCCCCTCTCTCAGTTTAAAACCGTCACCCCTCGTCCCACCCCCACCCCCTGACCCAGAGTCCCTCCCCACCTTTCCTGTCCCCCCTTTAAGCCCTGGGAAGCCACTCGAAGGTCTCCCTGGAGCCTTCTCTTCTCCAGGCTGAACCCCCCCAACTCTCTCAGCCTGGCCTCCCAGGGGAGCTGCTCCAGCCCCCCCAGCATCTTCGTGGCCTCCTCTGGCCCCGCTCGAGCAGCTCCGTGTCCTTCTGCTGTTGGGGGCCCCCGAGCTGGCCCCAGCACTGCAGGGGGGTCTCCCCAGAGCGGAGCAGAGGGGAAGAATCCCCTCCCTGGCCCTGCTGCCCCCCCTGCTCTGGCTGCAGCCCAGGGCACGGGTGGGTTCTGGGCTGCGAGCGCACAGTGCTGTCAAGTCATGTCCAGCTTTCCATCCAGTATCCCCAAGTCCTTCTCTGCAGGGCTGCTCTCCATCCCTTCAACCTTAAGCCTGCATGGATACTAGGGATTGCCAGGTGCAGGACCTTGCACTTGGCCTTGCTGAACTCCATGAGGTTCATGTGGGCCCCCTTCTCCAGCCTGCCCAGGTCCCTCCGGACGGCATCCCTTCCCTTCAGCATGTCACTGCACCACTCAGTTTGGTGTCATCAAGAGATGCAACATAACTGTACCAAACTCAAGGATAGATGTCCAAATCTTCTTCTGGTCAGACCTTTAGCTCCTTCATGAATTATCAAAAAGCAGAAAAACAGGGGGGAAGATCAAGGCATCATTATTACGCAGGCGATCCCCAGAACACACAACATCAGAGGCTGGCAGGGGAATACTGACAGTTTATTTCACAGAGCATTGCAGAGTTTATGTTGGTCTAGGTCTATTTTCATCAAAAAAGTATCATCCTTTTAAAAAGAAAGGTAGCAAATATTCAGGACGATAAGGGTAACAGTCAGTGCATCACGCATAAAGTTTGGGTCTCGTCATAAAAAAAAATAAAGAAAAAAGTGAATTGGAAAAAAAAAAAAAAAAAAAAAAAACAACTGTCGGTTGGATTGCTTTTAACACTTCCAAGTTTCTAAGCACTTGACCTTTCAATAAAGTCATTTCCAAGGATAAAAACAGAACATGCAGGTGATTATCAACAGATGCTGAGATTTAAACATCTCTCACTTGGCAATGACAATCCACTGGGAATGTTTCAATACAGCACCACATTAAAGGGAGAAGCAACTTTGTTCTCAAAAGCCTTCAGATCCACCAAAATTTTGCAATTCTGCAGAATAAAAAAAAACACACTGTTTCACAGACTTAGGAGAGTACCATATAGAAGGACGGTATTTGGAGAAGCTAAAAGGCAGCACGGACCAGGGTCTTACTCCACTTACATTCATAAAAACCCAGGGTAGGTGTAAACGGATTAACGTCTTGGTGTGCACTGCTTAGGAGGTGCTCATTAAAGTGTGACAATTCATATTTTCATTATTAATAGGGGCATTTTTCTTTTACATAGATAAATTGGCCACTTTTGCCCCCAAGTCTTACACACAGCCCAAGAGTTTGGGGTTTCAAAACATTACTGGAGTACAGCTGAAAAAAAAAAAAAAAAAAAAAAGAGAGCGCAGTTCAGTGCTGCCAAAACAAGAACAAACTGCTTGAGGCTGTTCTTACTGTGGCTTGTTTCTGGCCTTTCCAAGCCTGCTTTGTGCGTTGAACATGATGCACATCAACATCCCTTAGACCACCTTCTTCTCTGCAAGGTGACTTCTCCCAGCTGCTCGTGGGCTCTGCAACCCAGCTTGGCCAAAGACTCAGCCTCAGCTCCCATTCCCTCCACGGGAAAGAACTTTGACGGTCCCATCGCTTTCACGGCAGTGCGCACCGAGCTTCAAAGGAAGCTCACGCTCAATGGGATTTCTCACGTTGTGTTGACCAAGACCCAGCAAGGAAGGAAGCAACCCAACCCCAGAAGGCCGCGGGGACCGAGCCAAGACCCATTCACAGCTCCAGCAGCCTTCCAGCTGGCTTCAGCTGCCTTGGGAACTGGCTCCGTGCGAACAGCAAAGTGACCCAAAAACGGGCTCCTCTCAACGAGGCCTTGAAGGTCAAGAGCAGAGAGCTGAGACTGCCCTTGGCCTGGCTGTGAGCTGGTTCAAGGTTTAAAGCCTTTTGCATTGGAAACACGCTGATGAGAGCTCTTGCCTTCATGAGCCTGTCAGCATCTGCTGCAAGACTGTCACTCCTTTGGAGGACGTGAACATGCAGCTTTTAAAGATCCTGCTTTTAAAGCAAGGAGGAAATATCTCCTTGCAGGAATAAATTACACTCCGGGGCTGCTTCACCTTCCAAACTATTTACAACTTCTTCACCCATGGGCATCTGCTTGGCCCAGAGAGGGAGGAAGGTCACACTACACCACCACCTCCTCTTCCTACGAGGGTGCAAGGACAGGGAAGCAAGGAGCGACTGCAAATGCCACTTGGAGTGGCAGGCACTTTAGCCAGATCTGAGTGGTGATGGTGCCAAAGGCATTGCTTTTTGCAAGCCATCCAGGCTCCCAACAGAGCCCAACTCAGGGAAAAGATAGAAAGAAAAAAGTTGGGGTGGGAGTGTGTGGAAAAACAATCAAAAATCAAAACATTGCTGTCAACGGAGGCCAATCTGCAGCCAACATTCAGGATTTGCCTTCAAGACTGCGACAGGACGTTTCAAGAAGGCCATTCTCCTGTGAGCATCCAGGCTTTGGGAAAGGAGGACGGGACCAGGGAGAAGGTGACCAAGTGACTGAGCCAGTGCAACCCCTTCCCTGGCTTTGAATTTCAGCAGGGAAGAGCAGTGCTATCCGCTCTCCTAGGAAAGCTTCTCTCCTCCAAACCACCTCCTGTTGCATTAGAACTAAAACTTCATTGCCCGGGAAAAGGGGGGAAACAAACAAACAAACAAAAAAACCCAAAAACCAAACATAACAAAAACGACACTACACAAGAACATCACAACATTCAGCTACACAGTCGCTGCACCAAGGGAAGGAGTGGAGCAGGGCAAGGGGGAGAAAGGGGACACATGTCCAACGTGTTTTTCCCAGAACCCCCCCAAGAGGACTCGGGCTGTCACATCAACATTCAAATAACTTCAGCCATAAGGTTGAGGATTTAATGAACACAGTATTTCCACTCATGCCCTGGAAAAATTACACTCAAAAAGGGGACCAAAAAAAATCAGATTTTCTACATATTTACAAAAATAAGCCCCCCAACCTCACAACCAGGGAGGTGGAGCAGCTAGTGATGGGGTATGGGAAGGGGTCTCTGCCCAACCAGCAGTTCCTCAAAGGTTCCCATCCCACAGCAAGCAGGAGAGCACGGCTCTCGCTGCTGGAGCGAACGCGGGGCACGCCACGAGCCGGGGTTGGACCGGAGCCCCTCAGTTCATCCGCAGCTTGGTGTCCCGATGATCCGTGGGGGTGACCATCTCGTTGGCATAGCCGTTCTCGGAGCAGAGAGATAGCTCGTCCGTGGTCTCCACACCGTTGTTGATCTCTGGGGAGGGTAGAGAAAGCAGGGACAGCGTCACAAGGGGTGCAAGTCCCAGGAGCTCCCTTCCCCATGGATGGGGAAACTGAGGCACTGAGAGCTGTGCATTTCTACCACATGGGGTCCATTTGATCCTACAGGGATTTCACCTGGGGTTTAGTAAGATTGAACCCATTTAAAACCATTTCTGAACAGGATCTGCCTCCAAATTTCAGACCTTGACAATCGTGCCACCATCAGATGCAAAACTGCCCCCCCCCCCCCCCGCCATGATGCTATGTCACCTGTGGGAAAAGGGTGCAAAATACCTGAACTTAATCCCTACCCAAATGGAAAAAGGGCAGACTCAAATAGGCACTGGTTTCCCTAGGAAAAATATGCAACTGCCTGTGTTTTAATTGCAAACACCCACCCTAAGCAAGTTTTGTTTCAGAGGCATAAAACTTCACTATATATCCCCTACCTCTAAAGGTATTTTATGTCTAGGACATTTTATATCTAGAAGACATTAAGGAGGCTTAATTCTGCTGTGACCAAACCCTTTCCCTCTCTGAGTTCCTGGGATTTACACCTGATTTTCGCTATCTCTAAAGGGCAGAATCAGGCCTGCATTTCACACAATAAGCTCTCTGAAGCAAGAGTTGTCTTTTTGCTGTATGTGTACCCAGTACAATACACTCTGATCCCTGCTGAAGGTCTCTAGCCCCTAAATACAAAGAAAGAAAACCTAAAATAACGCTCAAGGAAAGATTATATCCACCTTCCTTCAAACGTGAGCTTCATGCACCAACAGTAATCTTTTAAAGCTAAATGTTTCCCTCTTTGTACGCATTTCTGAGATTGTCCTTAGAGGTGGGGTGAGATGGACACATTGCAGCCTGTTCCAACACAAATAAACGCTGGGAGGAGCAGAAGGATATCGGGAACCTCTCAACCTATAGTGCCACTGAATTTCAGATCTACCCCAAACTCATCAGCCCTGTTTGTGGTGACCTATGTCATTATTTTAATGGGGTTTACAGCTTTTGACACACTGATGACAACTGAGAGCAGAGAAGATGTGGGACAGTTTGACAGAGCTGCATGTCATAACTTGGGAAATTTAACGCAGAATTTTTGAGCAAATCAATGCTCAGTCCTACACCAGTTTGGGATGGATGAGCCATAATCATATCCCACAAGTGGTTCAGTGCAGTAGGGTCAGTCCAGTCACCCTGTCTCACCAATAGGAGATGACACCCGTGTCAAGACCACCGCCTCCATCAGCAGAGAGTAGGGTGACAGCTGAGGGACGAAGCAAAGGGCTCTGACCGACCAGCCCCATCCATACCTGAGAAGATCAGCTTCTCCTTCATGATCTTGACATCCCGGCTGGACCGGCGGACAGCAGCACTGAGCATGATCTGCTCCGGGTTGTAGGTCCTGATGCTTCCTAGGCGCCACCTGCAAGACAGGAGGGGGATATCAGGGGCTGGTCTCCCCAGCCACGGGAGCATCCTCAACACAAGCGACCACCAACAATGTGGAGACCAACAACTCCCAGAGACCCTCATGCCTTTGCTCCCTTGCACCTATGCAACCCCGCACAATAGGAGGATGTTCAGAGATGAGTATGTTTTCTCAGGAGGGGTATAGAAATACAAGCAGGTCTTTAACTACCTTGAACATCCTAATTCCACTAATTTCACCAAGGACTGAAGACACCCCAAGCCCCTCTCTATCACATCAGATCTGCCCAAAGAAGATAGGGTTATTTTGACTGTTATGGTGGGAAAGAGAGAACAGAACAAGAGACCAAGCCAAGTAAAGAAACCATAACCTTTTCCTCAGAGTGACATGCTCACAGTTGTGGGAGAAGAGAGCTCAAAGACAACTTAAGGTCTCAAACCTGAGACACAGTAAAGACACCAATGTGAGCTGCAGGAAAGTATAAGCAGTCCCAATGCAGGCAG
The DNA here is from genome assembly GCF_018691265.1 of Tyto alba. Lineage (NCBI taxonomy): Eukaryota > Metazoa > Chordata > Aves > Strigiformes > Tytonidae > Tyto > Tyto alba. The sequence continues at coordinate 3,002,509 of NW_024881282.1, read as the reverse complement.
TTGTCACATACAGAGCCCTTAAAATGTATTGTTGCCCAGTACACTTCTCTCCCCAAATGCCAAGTCTTTACTTAAATGTTTCTACACAAAACCTCCACTTTCATCAAGGCTTAAAACCCTCAGTGTTCACCAAAAGTTTCCACCATGTGAACATGACGGGAACTGGCTCAACTTAAAATTAGCCAGACTTAGTCTCATTACCGAATGCACTTAAAGAAAATTACTGGTGCTAGTAATAATTGCAGCAAGTTCCAGGGGTATTTTGCTTTTAAAGCTGTTTTTCAGCCTGAGAGCACACTTGTAGCAGACCTTCAGCTGCAGAGCTGCTAGCATTAGGAGTGAAGGGTGGGCTGCTGACACGTTAGGGAAAAATAGGGCTTGGTGGGCTCAGACAAAGCAACAATATCCAAGATCCCCTTGCAGAGGGATGATGTTTAGGCCAGGCTTTCATAGAATACACCCCAGCGATTCATCCTACCTCCTGACCACAGAGGAAGGCTTCCAAGTAAATCCCATTCTCCTTGCCAGAGCCAGGCTATAAGGCTATTTGATGGAGAAGCAGCAGGGATTTAGGGTGGTTTACAGGGTGTTTCTGATCTTCTGGCACCATCTAGTGGTTCAGCCACACAGGAGAATATGATTCTTTTTTTCAATTTTTTTTTTTTTTTTTTTTCTGGGGGGGGGGGGGGGGTAGGGGGGAGTCTGGGGAGGGGGGCTTGACAACAGCCTTCTCAAATTTCTAACCCCCTCCCCAGTCTCGGGGAGCAGAGGATTTGAGGAGCCCCACACATCTCCAGACTAGGTCCATCACATCTGCCTGACAAAGGAATATCCACAAAAGAAGTTCTGCAACTTTTCCAGGAAAATCTAACTGGTACCGATTTCATGGGCGTTCCCTTCCCAAATCCCAGCAGCTGACATCATGCCATCAGGCTCTGACTGGAGTATGGGTGAAAGCAGTGCTCTGATACAGAGAGAAGAGAAGGTGGGATGGCAACACAACACAACTCACAGACCCATGGACAGAAGCAACACAGAGGAGGCAAAGACATTAAAACATTAACAAAATTAAAAATAAAAAGAATTCTTTTTCTTCTATCATCACTATCATCTCAGATGAGCCACTTTGACTTGGAAGACCACCATTTTTACCCTTAGTGTCCCATGCAGTCAGATCCCTAAGATTACTAAGGTCAATGTGGTTGCAAGTGCATAGGCTCTCACAGGATAAAACCCTCCTTAAACTATAATCAGGACCAAAACATATTGCCACGAAGAGTCTTTTCTTTGCCCACAACATCAGGATTTTCAGCATTAGGCTGGGTTGCATGGCCAAAAGGCACGATGATCTCTTGCCCATAAGTCCTAGACATCCCATGGAGGACACGGGCTATTTTGAGGCATAGACAGCCCAGCCTCAAAGGGGTGCAGGGACCAAGGGCTTTTCTCCTCCTGCCAAGAGGAACAAGCACTGCTCTCTGCTCTCTACATCACACGGTGGCTGCAGTCAGACCCAGGGTGGTTAAATATGCACAAGGGGCCAACAACTCTTCTCACAGGGCTGCATTGACCTGATTGAACAAACTAGGAGGGAGTAAGTCCATTTTTCAGGGGTACTTTCAAACACCCTCTTAGAAGAGCCACCAGTACATTTAACCGTGATGCAACTCCAATCAACACCATATGAAATACTCTCTGCCATGCTCAGTAGCCTTTGTGTCTCCAGAAAGCTTGTTTAATAGAAAATAGCACCTCTCCTACCCCCTTGGGCTCTCTGTTGTGATCGACCACGTTTAGGACAGCAGCGTGCAAAAAGGCCAGACAGACAGCAGGTAGGTCTTGTTCTGGGAGGCTGGCGTCAAAGCAGACCAGACGGACACAGGGTGGGAACAGACTAAAAAATACTGCGACGACAACAGAGACAGCATACACCATGTTAGGGCCAAGACTGGGGCCCTTGGTTTGGAGGCAAGATGCTAAATGGCAGGGAAAGAGGATGGGAGAGGGGCAGGCTGGGGAGAAAACGAGGTTGGTTGGTACCGAGATGATAAGATGGAGCGAGCGTAGAGCCAAGCCAGTTGCAACCACAGAGTCCCCATCCTGCGACTGCTCTTGCTTAAAGCCTGCCCAACTCCTCCACGCCTGACTTCTCCTTATCCACAAGCCAGGGGGAAGCAAGAAGGGGAAAACACCCAACCTCCCTGCACCCACAGAAGGGGTCAGCCAGGTCCCATAGCCAGGTCCTGTTTTGGGGAGATGCCACGAGGACGTAACGCCGCAAGTCCAAGGTACATCACATGGAGCAGGCAATACTTGCAGGTGGCCAACCCCGACCCCCAAGGCAGTGGGCGGGCAGAGGCATAGAGGCAGATAAGCACAGGTAGGGAGTAGCCAAGTCCTCAGAAATACAACCTCATGGTACACAGCAGAAGGAATGAAGAAGGTAACACATGAAGAGTTTGGTCCGAGCACGGACACGGTGAAGGCTTTACTGCAGAAAAGCGACAGCGCTTCCCTCCAAGGGGATGAGAGCGACTGGTGACAAGGAGAAACCTGAGTTCCCAATTGATGGCACTTCAAATCCAGCATCCCAGGCGCATTCCCTTCCTGGGTGCAACGCTATTTATTTTCACGCTGTGCTTCCCATTTCACAGTGGTGTAACTGGAAAGAGACTCCTGAAAGATCCTAAGCCCTGAGTGAAGCAATTGATGAGCCACACCTTTCCAGCTATTAGCCTTATTAATTCATTCCCAGGGCAAGAGAAGGGCTACTTTATATAATCACACAGGTTACATTATTTTCTTTAGAGTTGTCCAATTTAGAAGAGGCTGGTCTCAAAAACCTCTGGTAAACACAGGAAGGAAGAGGATATTTTGCATGGGATTATTTCCATGGAGAAAGCATTACATCCACTGGGAATTTCCCAATTACAACACACTGCAGGACCTCAGAATAGGGCTGTTTTAAAAGGCAGCGAGTTGGATCATTGTAATAGGAGATCAGATTGCCTTCAGCATCAGGCTCCTGTAATGCCCATGGCTATAGACTATACAATGTCCACCCCTGTGAAGCCAGATGTTTGAAAGCATCATGAAAAACCGTGTCCTGCCCTGTCCATCTGCAGTGAAGCCATAGCAGAGAGGGAGAAAGAAAGAGAGAAAGGAAGGTTGAATGAAAAAGAGAAAGAGGAGGAAAGTACCAGAATTACCTGATCATGTGATAGCTGTGAGATGCCAGAATGCAGCAGAGAGAGAAAGAGGAGGAACATGCACAAGTCAGAGCAGTAAGAAAATAAACAAGGCAAAGAGGCAAAAAAGATTGGTTAGAAGTCATCACAGTTGGTATTTCCCCTCAGGAGAGGCTGCCATGATCCTGTCACCAGGGCTGAAGCAGAACAGCAGGAGCAATCCCTACCCGTGGCTACAGAGGAGAGACAAGCCATGCGTAGGAAAGAGGACGAGCACATCGAAGCGGTGGCTCTGGTCCCACCCACCCCCCTCCTCCTTGCATGAAGGAAGCAGCTCTGGTTTACCCCAAAAAGGACTTGGGGGGAAAAAAAAAAAAAAGTCACAAAAAAACCACCAACCACAACACTGAAGGCCAAATGCCAAGCCCCATTTCCCAGAGCTGAATTACACCAGCAGGTAGTAGTTAGGCAGTTCTGCTCCAATTTGGTTTTGATATATCCTTAACACTGCGACAAATTCTTTCATGTGGTGGAGAAACCGCAACGGCAGGGAAATGGGTCTTTCCTGCTCTTGGAAGAGCAAGACCTTTGCCGCAGAAAGTCCAACTTCTGGTACTAGAGTTTCTCCTTCTTCCTTATACTGACTTGGGGTTGAGTTGTCCCAAGGGAGAGATCCAAAAGATGACATTTAACCCTGCCACGATGGACCCCGCATGGCCAGACCTCTCTGAGCAACTGCCTTTCTAGGTCAGGTCCGGAGGCTGGGCAGGGAGCTCAGTGCTCCAGGCTGATGGACTCTGGGCAAAGCTGGTGGCAGTTTCCAGCTCTTCTCACCTGTATCACACTCACACTGAGGGTGGAAGAGAAATCCCACACTAACGACTTCCTTCCCCTGCTTCCTCTTGCCCAACTCCATCAAACCTCTTTCAAACTGGAAGAAATTCAATCTGTGCAGAGAGGAAGAGTCCAGCTATTGCAAAGTCCACATAGCTGCAACTTCTCCCTCTCTCCAAGAATGCATCATTTCATTCTGCTCTGGGACCTATAGTTCCCATTCTGCAGGCTGAATCACCTTAATTTCTTCAGCTGTGGTCTCCTGGGTCTGATTCAGGAAAGCCTTCTAAAACTGCAGTCTTTTGCATCCTCTCCCAAAGCCAAATATCTCATCAACTTGGCCTTCAAATTCTGCTCTTCAGAGAGGTCAGTCCCTGCCTCTAGACTCCTCCATGCATTTCTGTATCTGACAGAGAAGTACAGGGTCTCAAAAGTAGCAACATCTCTTACTAAACCAACTGATTATTTTAGAGAGTGGAGGAAGCTTTCAGACAACACAACCACAACACCCTTCTGGAGAGGAAAGGTTTAAATCGGCCACAATTCAGATCACAAGACTTCTTAAAAAAATTTAATCTCATCTTGGTCAGTGCTTTTATTTACTGTCGGGAAATCTAATGTGAGAGGCGAGGTTTGAATCTGCTGCTGACTCCATTATCCTATGTTGGAATTAGGAACTGCTGGGAACAGGTTTACCAGCATGGAACTGGGAAAGTCATAAACTTAGACACAATTATAAATATGTGGCCTGAAGTCAAATCCCTAGCTGGTGCTGACAGGAGCAATAGCCTACTGTAACATGGCAAAAATACCTGGGTAATTACACACCCAGATCATGCAAGCAGATGATCTGGGACAACGTAACAGCAAAATCACTAGTTCATGAAGATGAAGCAAATTAAATTGCTGCTTCTAATGCAAAAGCATTTTGGATATCAAGAAGGAAAACATAGGTCCCTTGACATCTCTAGGACAGTCATTTGAGTGTGCCAAAGTAGATGAGATTATAGAGCCAGGGGAAGAGGAGATGCAATTTCAGAATGACACATTTTCCCAGGAGAAGGTTGCTGTTTCTCACTGGAAGGAACACATCTTTCTGAGCTCACGCTTTTTTCCCAGAGAGGGTTATTACACTGTCACCACTGACAGCTAAAATGCTTCCCAGAAGAAAAGGCACATCACCAGGAGGACACCGTGGCTTCCTCCAGTATAATCAAGAGGAGTGTAGCTTGGCCAACTCTGCCATTATGAAGTTGATTTACCTCCTCCCAATTTACCAGTGTCTTAACTTGCTCTGCTCCTAGGTTTTATGCTCCACATTTGTCTTCAGGGACCACGGCTAACAGAGATGCTTCTGTAGTGCCCTCATCAAATCCTTGCTCTCCCTTTTCTTTGGAAAATGGAGAGGCTTTCTCTGTGCAAACTAAGCAACTGATTTGATTTGCTAGATCATAACATTTCTATTTTTTCATCAAAACGGGAACAAACAGATTTAAGAAAACTGAGACATGTTATTTTTGAAGACTATAATGGTGGAATCTTAAAACATCTCCTCTTCTTCCTTTAAAGCTTTTTCTCTCTTTCTGAAAGTCCATTTCCCTAAAGCATTTACAGTTTCTCTCCCACATGCATTTATGAACAGAGCCAAAGCGTCTATCGCTACTATTTTGAGATATCTTATTCTTTAAAAGTAGTGACTACATCCAATTCAATGTCACATCTCAGAAGTGGAATTATTGTTAGCAGTCTTTTGTAGGGATTTTTAATAAACAGTTTCCCTGCTATTGCAATCCAAGCACCTGAGGAGCACGTGCTCCTCTCTCCCATCTCCACCCCACGCTCTGAATAAAAACACACGCCACAAATACTTGAGGGTCAAGATGTAATAACGCTACTTACTTCTGGAATATAAAAACTCCTACAATTACAATAAATGAAATGAGATCAGACGTGATCCAGATTAGGTGGTACTCGTCTGGAGGCTGGAAGACAAAAAACAGAAGCAGATCTTAAACCTTCTGGTTTGTGCAATCAGAGAGACCACTCGTTGCTGAAGTTACCACCAGGGCAGAAAGAAAAGCACAGAACTGTAGGAGTCACGTATAAATCACAACATTCATGACATTTCTAATGCTAGCCTGTCATCCAAAATGACGTTATCAGGAAAAACTGCAAACAGGAACAATTTTAAACTCTCCCTCCTTTCGTGTGCTCACGTTTTCTCAGAGCTCTGTGGGCTGAAAGTTTCCTACCTCAGTTGTACCTTGAGGTGAGGGCAAGATGCTGTTTGGAAATCCAAGTCTGTGGGAAAACACAGAAATATATACGCATTGCCCATGAGACATGCAGGGTGTGTTTTGAGAGCTAATGTTAGCTGTTCTGCACAGTCCCCATGCTATAAGCATATATTTTTCAATTTCTGGCCTTTAAGGCACCAGTAGTTCTGGCTCCATGGGCCAGTGAGTGGTTGTGGTCACCACACCAGCTAAACCCATTGCTGGAACCCAGCACAGAAGCACACTACTTCACACTGAATTTTGTGCAGCCCAGGGAAGAGCAGCACTAGCAAAGACAAGAAAGTAAAGTGATAATAATCAATTCCTCATGATGCTCAGAAGGCACCTACCCAGGACAGTCACCAGTGATGCCAACACATTTCTCCTATCCCAAACCTGGTCTAGTCCCAACCAGTAAAAGGTTGCTGATTTCATACCAGTCAGCTCCATCACAACCAGCACCACCATCATTAATGCACACAAGTAGTATTTCATTAGAGAAATAGAATACATCATGCATAAAAGATGAGTTCGTGCAGTGGTAGTGTGACATGGATAAAACCAGTTGGGAGCCATCAACCTTGCTACCTCTGTTTCCCAGCAGAGAACAACTTGTTCTTCTGTTCAGTGACTCTCTGTGTCTCAATTTATCTTGTGGAAGTGCACCACAGAATTAGCAGGGCAGTGCTTTAATTAGCCAACGCTTCTGATGGAGGTTTAATCCTTGTATTTTCCAGCTTAATTACAGAAGGGTGGCATTTAATGTTACATTTGCTGCATCTATTAAGACGAAAGGACACAAAATTGATGTTTACCATTTTCTTGGCAGGAGAGTGACATCACAGCTATTTTGAATGAAAACTCGAGTCTTCCGAGTTAGAATAAAATCTACACACCTAAATTTTTAATTGATACAACTGTTATTTCACAACTGAAGAATCCAAATATCAGCTTTTCCTGTGGGGCAAAAGTTGAATTTCCAATATTATACCCCAAGCAATAGGTAGACACAAACACAACTTTCTGGGCAAACTCCAGCATCTGAGTACAGGACTTAAAAAAAAAAAAAAAAAAAAAAAAAGTCCTGCAGAAAGCTCAAAGCTGGAAGTGTTTGTTATCAAATCAAAGTTTTATAAGTGACAAAAATGGAGTTTCAAGGTGATCAAAAGGGAAAAACTGGATTTTTTCCAAGGACATGCACCCCATGCACATCGTTATTAAGAGTGCTCAGTGAGCAGATGCCTCCCCAGCCCTACAGAGCAGGAAGCAGGGGTCAGCAAATATCTATTGCAGAGACAACTTGTTATCCTGCTATAGCTGCACCAAGACCTGCTCAGAAACTTGCTATATTTCACCTGCAATTCCTCTTTTTCAGACGAGGCTCTTTCACTGAGATTACTTTGGGGTTTTTTTGTAACCTTTGCCCAATATAAGTCCTACTCCTGAAATCCTCACATTTGCAGCCCGTCAAACTCTTCATTAATTCAGTATAACTGGACAGAGAGCAACTCAAACCCTGGCTCTGAAGGAGATGCCCAAAAACGCGGAGAGGGTTCCCACACTGGGCTCCTGCTTTAAGGACATCAAATTAGGGGCTGAACTCCAGCTCAAGCTTTTCAAAGCCCTCCTCTATGCTGTGTCTGATGGCCTCTCTTCTTAACAGCAGCTTTTTAAGAGTAGAGACTGTCACTTTTTCCTGCTTCCTCACTTTTACTTAACTGAAACACAAGTTAAACTTATTTTTGCAATTGCAAATGGCTCCTGGGTGAATGGAGCAGAACAGATTTGCACTGTGCAGCTGGCAATAAAACCTAGCAAAGCCCCCGGGGGCACTGGGCAGCCAGACCCTGGCTCTCAAGCCATTCCCCATGTGGTAGAGGGGGCTCTGGTGGCAAAACTGGCTAGATTACATCACCCAGGCACTTGAACATACAGGAAATCAAGGGATTTTCATACTGCCAGTGATATAAGAGTGTGCACTAGCAAAAGAGGTCCGAGTTGGAAATCCAGCAGATGGGAGAGCCCTTGGAGGAAGGCTCCAAGTACCAGTAAAGAGGTTTTTGAAGCAAAGAGCTGCCAGTGATGTGCACACAACTCCCGCTAGCTGTAGCAGAGGACAGATGTTTCCAGCAGCACAATTCAGACGATGATAATCTCTTCTGCCAACAGATTCAGTCTTTATAAAACCATTTCCAATTCTCCAGCTTCAGCACACACTAGTGTGAATTTGTGTGGTCAGACACAAGCAGTAGGTTAAGCTAAGGTTAAGGACATTGTGCACAGATCTTCATCCATCTAAGCATGAGTCTTGAGGGTCCTACCTCCAAGCTAATGATGCAGATAACTCATTAACATTAAATTCTCCTTGTGCTCATCTTATTTTTCCCTTTTCCAAGCAGATCTGCCAGACTAGCAGGTAAAATAGCTGCCTCCTGTCCTACCCTCATCAGAATCTGTCATCAGAAAATAGCCCCTCCATCCCGTGTACTTACACTGCTGCAGCTGAGCTCTTGTTTTGAGAATACTTTGGTGCAGCTATTTCATCATTTTCTCCCAAGTCTAACATGAATATTTCTGTTTGGTTGAGACTCAAAGCACAAGGGGAGTTTTCAGAGAGTTTACTGGCTACTTGATGGGCAAGGGAGGTACCTTTGGTCTCTGGTTGTTCCTTGTCCAGCAATGGGGTAGCCAGAGGTAAAAACTTGTCCTCATCTGGTATTCAAAACAGATAAAAAGCTAGTTTTGCAGCCTGGCTGAAACACAGAAGCCAGGTTTGCTGGTTCACCTGTGTAGCAGCTTCTCAACATCATCTCAGCAGGTCTACAAAGGTGGGTTTTCCATTGGAGAAAAATGGAAAAATCATATGGTTTAAATGGGACATGTGATGCAACGTCCAAAGCTCCCAAATCCTGCATGGGAAGAGATGAGGCCATCCGAAGGAAGGGACTGTGCAAGAAGAGCGTTGATCCATTACCATCTCAGGGCGCAGACACACAGAGGGGGAAAACCCTCTAAGCCCAACAGCACATTGGACCCAACCAAACCTTCCTGAAGAAACCCACTAGACATGTGGTTTCAGCAGTCAACACCCCTCCACTGCATCCCCCTGCTTCCAGGGGTTCACAGCACCTTCCCAGGTGTTGTGCTTACCATTAGCCAGATGGGAAAAGGCACCTTGAGAAGGACGTGGGAGCTGTCAGAGGTGACCGACTGGACGCCGGCGCACCACAGGATGGAGTAAAGCCAGGGCTCGTTCACAGTGTAGAGATTCACACTCAGGTTCGCCATGGCATAGTCCCTGCCGGGAGACAGACAGAGAGAGATGCCAGTCCCCCAGGAAACATCAGACCCTCGTCTCCAAGAGCAGAGCTCTTTCCATCAGCCACTACTGTAATCACAGATAAATTTATCGTGTCTGAGTTGCATGAAACAGGGTTTTTTTAACAGGACACAGTCACTTCATAAGCAACCCAAGGGCATTGCAATCAGATGGTTTGAACTTGAAAGCACTCAATAGGTAAAAAATAAAATAAAATAAAAAATAAAATTAAAAAAAATAAAATTAAAAAAATACTACAAAATACTACAAAATACTACAAAATACTACAAAATACTACAAAATACTACAAAATACTACAAAATACTACAAAATACTACAAAATACTACAAAATACTACAAAATACTACAAAATACTACAAAATACTACAAAATACTACAAAATACTACAAAATACTACAAAATACTACAAAATACTACAAAATCCTACAAAATACTACAAAATACTACAAAATACTACAAAATACTACAAAATAAAATATCTATCTGACCCAGACCACAGCCCATCTCAGATACGTCCCTCACTAATGATGGGCTTGTCATGTTTTTCTAAAAACCACCTTATCACGTTGATGTAAAATTAACATCTGGCTCAAGTGCTTGTAACACTTCATAGGCAATTTGCTTAATTAAAAACTGATAGACTGCATCTCCAACAGCAATTCCTACAACTCCCGTGCCCTTGTTTCAGGGACAGCCGCAGAGTTACAGCTTCTAGTCTCCTGAGGCCATTTTCCAAAAAGCTAAAACTGCAAGCTGGGGTACAGGAGCTGTCGGCAGCAAACCAAGCACTGATAGTGAACTCCCTGTTCCCATACAATTTGCATAAACTGCTCCATTTCTTTATATCTACAAAGCAGAAGCATCACTAATCTCCCTTGCATGAGCAGCACAGAAATTAACCCTTGCAATTCAGTATCAGCCAAGCACTTTCAGGTGGAAGGCTATCATACAGGATGTGGACATCTCAGAGCTCACAACATGATCAAGCTGCTCCAAAGGCTACAGGATTCTCAAAGGCAGAGGCAGTCACAGCAGTGTTACATCCAGATGCTGATTGGGGGGGAAGGATAAGGAAACTGTTATACCAGGACTTGTTGAGCCTGCTCTGGCTCATGCTGCAGGACTGCAGCAACATTTGACTGGGCACCACAAGGCCCAGTTGCAGGGTTCAAGAAACACTGAGGTGGCAGATCTGGTTTTGGAGACAGCTGGGGTAGGATTGATGAGATTGCAGCTGATGAGCTGGGATAGGTGAGAGAGTTGGCATATGGTCCTCTCCATGAGATAGATCAAATAGGTAGGGAAAAACTAGGCAGGAATTATCCTGCAGGTAAAGCACAGACTTGGTTTTAAGGGCGAGCAACTAGACCGATTGCTGGCAGCCACGGAAAGATGCCACTGGATTACACTAAATAGGGCCACACTCTCAAATAGCTGCAGGCTCAGCTCTTCCCTACTCCCAGCCTGAATGTACAGCAAGACAAATCCTTTGAAGATGCTTTTCTTCTGCAAATCTGTTTCATTTTCTAGTATTTCTTTCTGGAAAAAATCTGAACTCTAAAAAATAGAAAAGCTCAAGTAGAGACAATTTGCCCTTTCTGAGAAGAGGTCAAAGCTGGGAGCTAACACTGCACGGTTCAAATACAGGCTCAAGCAGAAGAAGAGGAACACCACACTGTGACAATCTCATTAAAGAGATCTGACCAGCCTAAATAGATGACAAAGGGCAGTAATGGGTGAATTCTTTGCAAAGAGAAATTTCTGAAAGCATATCCAGACTTTGGACTAATCAAAATTCTGTGGTAGCAACTCTGGAGCAGATGAACAAAAGCAAAGGGCAGCTGCTATTGAGGATGAAACAATACTTGGAGGTACTCATTGTGAAAATCCTTCACTTTTCCCCAGAGCTGATAATGTAATAAGAATCAGACAATTCATATATTTGTATTTCAAAAAAGATCATCGTATATTGAATTAGAGTGCAGAGTTATCAGTCAGCTGTGCACTCGAGGGAGCAGCCCGGATTCTGGGTAGGGACAAACTTGCACAGCTCAAGCTTTCAGGAGCAAGTCCATCTGAAAAGATACCTCCAGATGATCAGAAAAGATGCTGCTGGGCCAGGGATGAACGCAGGGCACAAGGACGCAGAGAGCTGCGAACACTGGCTGTGGAGCACATGGGCTACCACAGTGCCCGAATGGAGGACCGTACCTGACATCCTCGTTCGTGACCTTGGTGTACCGCAGGTTGAGCCTCACGATGCCCTTCTCCTTCATGCGCTCTGAGTCCAGCTTGAGGCCAGAAGTCTGCTGGAAACCTGGCGCAATCTGTCTGACCAGCTGCCTCTCCGTGTCCGGCAGCCACATCACCTGCGGAGGGAGACACACAGGGCATGGTTATGGCAAAGATGGTTCACAAAGCTGGTAACAGTGGGCAGCTTTGCAGACAGACAGTTTACAGCAAGCCAGAAGCAAATTTACACGAGAGACTGCCTTGTTTGTCACGAATTGTCTAGGAGACACTTAGAGCCTCCCATATCTTTAATGAGATGCATTTCAGGATTATCCTCGAGCCCAGAGGACCGTAACACACAAAATCTTAGAGGTGAAAAGGGTTGAGATACACAGGGGATCAGGCCAAGGGCTCATGAGAATACACACAATGTATCATTGAAAACCAGTCCTCTCTGCCCAGTTCAGGGCACAGAGAGAACTAAGGACACGAGGCTAAAATTGACATTGTGGACAGGATGCACAGGAGAAGCCTCTCATGATCCGATGGCTAAGACTAGCTTTTGTTTTATTCACCCTCTTTTACTAGGGCTACATCTACTCCAACCCAGGGCAAGGATTTCTCTAAGTTCATGCCATGCTTTGAAACCATGTCAAATTAATTACTGTTAACATGCTCAGCTGCTAGATGCAAAGTGGGTGCAGGAACCAAGCTGGTCAATTTTATGGCTTGTGCCATGCAGAGGGAGGGCCCATACAGATGATCCCAACAGTACAACTGGGCATTGTATTGCTTTCACCCATGTTTAATAAGTCAGTGACACCCACCTACCAAAGCACGAGAGGAACACAGATACAGCCATATGCATTTTCAATAGGGAACCTTAAAAACTGTGTGAGAAATATCACTTCACAACCCCACATCTATGTCCTGACTATTTTTCTCCTGCTTTCCATCCCAACATCCAAGGAGATGACAGTGTGGTCCTCTCTTGGGTCTAGCCAATCTGGCAGAGACTTGTGGATAACATTGTCACTGCAGCCACACAGTTAATTAGAAACTGGGTGGCAGTGTCAGTCATTAGAAGCACAAATGGAAGTTAAAAATAGCTCCGTTCCCTCCTGGGCCCGTCACTGCACAAGTCAGTGCTGAACTTGTCTGTGCATGCAGATGCACCTAATTGGTACAGATGAAATATCTGAGCTGCGAGAGATGTAGTCATTCCACTTGCCAGCTCACCATGCTATTTTCAACCAGTCCATATTCAAGGGAGAGCAAGCAAAAGAACCACATTTCCTTCCCAAGACAGGTCAAGGAGAAAAATTTTCCAAGGGACACCCTTGTGCCGTTCTGACACATGGGAAGTGGTGTTTTCCCTCCAGAAGAGATAACTGCATCAGAGGGAGCTCCTGATGGGCTGGGTGAAGATTTATACCTGGTGGTCAGAGAGGACACAGCTAAAAAGGCTGGCTGGACTCCGATTGCAACCACTCAGAGCTGGAAATCAAAGCGTTTGGCATAACCCAGCAAGGAGAATACTAGGGCAGAAATTAAGGTCTGGAAGAGATCTCTGCAGGTACATAGACCTCCTTTTGCTGAAAACCCCTCAGCTCCAGGACATCCATTTCTTCAAGGAGAAGCTGACTCTAGGCAGAAACAGTAGCTCAGCCCAGGGAGAAGGATTATTTAAAACTAAAGAGTGAGAGGAAGAGAAAGGCCTTTCTGCTGCTCGCAACTGGCATCCAGGTCTCAGCCCCTTCTCTCATGTCTGAGGTTCTTATCAAAGCACTTAGTGGGAAGAGGCCCCAGGAGATCTCTACTCCAACACAAACCAGTGCCAGCATTGATTTCAGACCAGCTTGCTCAGGGCTTTGTCTAGTTGGGTCTTGAAAATCTCCAAGGATGGAGATCCCTCAGTTTTCTGGGCCCCTCTTAACATTTGCCTGCCCTTACAGGGAAAATTAGTTTCCTTCTATCCAGTGGGAATCTCTCCTGTTTCAATTTATGACCACTTCCTCCCATCCTCTTGACGTGCAACTCAGTGAAGAGCTTCTGTCCAACTTCTCAACAACCTCCTTGCCAGTACTGAGGAGAACTAATAGCAGCTCTCCAAAGTCTTTTCTTTACCAGGATGAAGAGACTCAGTTCCTTCAACCCCTCTTTCTATGTTCAGCCCCCCTGACCAGTTTGGTGGCCTCTGCATGACTTGCTTCAGTTCATCACCTGTACTGGTGAGCCCCACACTGAACACAATTGCTGAGTAACAGGAATAAACACTTCTCTCTATCTACTAGCTCTACTACCATTAGTACAGTCCAAAATGCTATCAAGCCTCCTGATTGCCAGGGCACAATGCTGCATCAGCAGTCACCTTGGGTGGCTTTCAGAGGTCCATGCTAACCCCAGCCTCTGGGACCACCAGCCTGGAGGCACAGTCCTCCCCAGTATGACTTCCTGGCACATGGTGGCATTTCAAATCAAGTGTCCAAAATAGATCACTCAAGAATTGATGCCCAAATGGAGACACTCAAGGACACAGGGAAACCCTAAGGATGGCAATTTTGGAAAGGTCACCAACCCCACAGAACTCACAGCCTGTTGCCGAATTCCCGATGCCAGGATGGTTTCCAGTGTGATGTTGATGTAAGTGCTGTAGTAGGGATGAGTGGATGGCAGGTCCTGGAAGTTCAGGATGAGCGTTGTGTTGTTCTTGATCACCTCTAGCATATCAGCCAGCTTGCAGACTGACTGGTTGGCAGCTTCCAAGTAGTCAGACCTCGAGAGGGACCCGACCGTCCAGAAAGGGTCATTCTGAAAGCAAAGCACATCCCAGTATTACTGCCACAAAGTCCAGACTCCCCCGATCCAGGTGAAGACCCTTTTCTATCCCACCTTGGCAGCAGTGAGGCATGCTGACAGCTGCTCTTCATGACCACCTTGCAACTTGCTGAAGTGTTTCTCTGTGCCTCAGACTCCCTATCCAAAGGGAGGTCATAGATCCTTATCGAAAGAGAGGTGTGCTGGACAGGTCACCCCATTTTCAGAGGAAGAGCTGAGCTATAGGGCAGTAATATGATTTTCCAAGGTTGTAAGCTAATGTACTTTGTCACACAATGTACGTGATCACCAGGAATTCTTCGGGATCCAGAAATAAAAAGGACTGGTTATTATCTAAGAACTATCAGGGAGGAGCTATGGGCTCCTGACTTAAGGATATACAGGAATGACAGCTTCGAAGTACATCCCAAAAAGCAGCCTTCCAGATGCTGTCTTGGCCCTTCTCATCTGGCAGGCAGCAGTTTCCCTACACTCCCTCTCCCACACTGACATCTGCAAACCAAGCCAGCTTCTGTACAGCTGTAATACATCCCCATCACAGCTCCTGACCAGCATGACAGTGAAGCTATGGTGGTTTCAGGCTTCCACCAAGCAAGCACCCAGGGAATCTCAAGCAGGCATATGAAAAACAGGTACCTGAGCTCACATCGCTGCAGAGATACCTCAGGAAGCCATGTTCAAGCTTACATGAGTGTGCCAGAGCATTGCAAGCCTTCCTTCCAGACCACAACTATTGCTCTCCAAGAAGGTTAAGGCCACTGGCCAGAGAGCAGCTTGGCAAAAGAAATCCCACCTGCAACCTGGCTGCATACCAAAGGATGGGTCAAGCTTATCCCACAGCAATTCCTCCTCCCTTCCCGGACAAAGCTGAATTTCTTGTTTTTTCCATTGTAAAGAAAACTGTATCCAAAAGTAAATTAAAGAAAAATGAGCAGCATATGACATGCTGCCTTTTCTATTCTCTTTATCACCACATTCCCCCTCCTGGAGTCTTGAAGTTCTTTGTGGTGTCAACCAGACATTAAGGCCCTTTCTTCCAGGTGGTAGAAGAGGCACATAAAGGCAACGTGTCCTTTAGACCAACTTTAACTTTAGTAGAGGGCAGAACTAAACGTGGTTCATGGACACTTGGTCTAGCTACACTTCAGACCACTCCACCAAGGAGATGGATCTACACCTCTCCCCCTCAAAGAGTGTTTAGGCATGAGCTTTGATCTCATGGCCATGGATCCAGGACACCCTCTCCATGGCCATACACACCTTGAGGAACCACTCTCCAGCACTGAGCTTTTCCAGGTCGGTCCAGTTGAACATGGAGCAGTGCTCATAGGCTCGCTCTGGAAACACTTCCTCCACGTTTGTTGTTCTCCTGAGTGTCTTGTCATGCATCAGAAACGGCACTCCATCATAGCTGCAAAGACAGTCAGAGGCCCTGTTACAGGTGAAGGGGCACAACCACATACACAGCACTAGAAAAATACCTGTTCCCACTCCAGATTCTCACAGCTTCGCATCAAAGTAATTGTGAAGATCTTGACCAGCTTAACACATACCCAACATCCCTAAGATCAGTTGAAATGAGACGCACTCAGAGGAAAAAGCTTTTTAGATACCTGATAGATGTTTGCAATCATTCAAATGCTGACATAACCCTATCCACCCCTCCTCCTCAAAAATGTCAAGTGCCAAACTTAGGTAGCTTGGACAAGAACAGCCACCCTGAACGCTCACACTAACCAGAGCTTTCTGCAGTGTCTGTAGCTCCCAATAATGTCAGAGGCTTTCCATACCCTGTATATGCAGACACACAAACTATTCTCAAATTGTTAACAGGAGATGATGAGTAAGATTTTCAAAGGCTCTCAGACTTTATGGGAACTTAATGTTCGGGGGCTTTCAGTAAGCTACAGGGGCTCCAAACTACCAAAATTGCTCTGAAATTGCCTTTTCCAATTGAAAATTGGTTTCAGAAAACAGCCATGCTCACATGAGTTGTTAAGATCATGCATCTTAAAACCTGCCTCTCAGAAGAAACTAAATAGCCAAATGCATGCCCTGTGGCTTTTAAGTCACCTAGATATGACAGAACAGTTCTGGGAAACTTAAAAAGCTCTTTAAACTTTCTTCCACCCAATTTTCTGTGACTGGATCAGTGGTAGCACGATACAGGGCAGTGACTGTTTTTATCAAGGACAGGGGGACTGTTGTCTGCACTCAGAAATCAAGATAAACCCTGGGCAGCCAGACTGATTACAATAACATTTTCCAAAGTAAGGAGCCCATCTTCATAATAGGAGACCCAGATAAGGTCTGAAAAGGAGATGGGGTTAAAATACAAAACCCATTTGAATTAGGAGACAACCCTGAGCACTTGCTCCCAGAGCAAGAGGGAAAACAAAAAACAATTTTAGATGATGGAGCAATGCTGCCTCAGCTTTACTATTGTCTGCACAAGTTCTTTATCACAAAGGTCACTGGCATCTTGATTTGCAATTTCTAGCATGCACTGTGCCAACTACTTTGCCCCCTAACCCAAAGCAACACACTGACACAGCAATACCATGCTCAGCAGCACACCATGATGCTGCTGTCAGAAGGGGTTTTAATAAACACAGTTTAGAGGGGAAAAAAAAAAAAAAAAAAAAAGATGCTAAGCAACTGCAGAATTAAACCTATCGAGTGTTTAAGGGAGATAGGAGCTCAAGTCTTAACATGTCAGATACTGCTAAGCCTTAACCACAGTGTGGAAATCCTATGAGGTACTTAACATTCACTCTCTCCTTTCTATTCCTTCCCCTTATGGAGTCACTCAGCACTACCCAAGGCTGACCACAACGTATTAGCAGGCACGGGTTTGAAAAAATAATTCAGAGACAGAAATCAGAGCTTTATAAGAGATGTGGGAGGAGGTAGAAGGCGAGAGGAACACACAGTGATACTATGCTCCTGCTGCTGGAAGCAAAGTGGGTTTTATAACCAGCACTGGCTTTATAACCAGGGCCACCCAGTTTGGGGTGTGTAATGGATGCGATGGGTCTGAGTATGTCCAAGCAGCCCACCCACTGCTGATATGTGCCTAGAAGAACATGGAAACATCCCAGGAGAGATGTCCTGGGGACATCCCAGGCGGAGTGGACCCAGCCAGACACAGGCACAAAGAGCATCTTTCAAAAGGGATAAGGACAACAAGGGGTTTTGTGCTGCAAACCCTTCCCAAAGTTGCTGCCAGCTGTACTGAAAGCTCACTTTCTGATCTGAAGGTCACTGGAATCCTATTTTTATAAAGACACTTGGGTCTCCTAGAGAGGGCCTGAGATAATTGGGCCATCAAGGGCATTGTTTAAGCTATGGATGCTTGGAGTACTCCTCTGGGATGGCTGATGGGTGGCAATATGGAAAGCTCTTGGAACTTTTCCAGCTCTCCCCCCTCCCAGAAGTCCACCTTTCTCCTTGGCCAGTGCTAATAGAAGCAACTGCTACAGCCACGTGAACCACGTGCTTGTCTGTGAATCTGGACAGTCAAGTAATTGTTTTTTCACAATAGTCAGTGAACTCATTTTGGAAATAAAAAGAATTGTATCACATCCATCCCAACTCATATTTTATCCTTCCACAATAACCTTCTATATCCCAGTGGGAAGAAAATCCTTTAGTTTTTGTATCATTTGGTCTCAAACAATTATACAGAGGGGGAAAAAAAAAAAAAAGCACCCTAACAATGAAACTTCAGAAGCACATCTTCCACCAGGCAAAAATATATTTCCATCTACACCAACCTCCAAAGTGGTCAAGGAAAAATAAAATATCAGCTTTGAGTCTTTCTTGTATTTATAACAAATTAAGACAAACTGAAGTATCACCAAGACAAGGCATTACTCCTCTCTTTGTGCTACTTCTGCCCTCTTGCACGTCTATATAAACTCATGCGAAAAACACAGTTCAGAAAAGGAAAAAAATATTAAAGAATGATCACACTTCTGGAACAACACATGGTTCTTGAAATTACTCTCTCTAAATCCTCTTTAAATTGGCTTCAATTCAGTCCAACATTTGCTGCAAAGAATGACTTTTTGACAGTCAGCAGCATCATTGGGTTCCTCCTTCACCCAGCACTAGTGGTATGAGGAAGGGGAGGAGGAGAAAGGGGCTTATTCCTGGGCTGCTAAATTCCTGTGGCAGTTTTGCAAGATGGATAAAAGCCCTCCTGAAGACTTGCAGCGCAAAGTCAGTTTGGTATCTGTGTTCTCTCTGCACCTGGAGTATCCCAGCAAGAGTCATTTAAGCAGCTCTGTCTCTTCCCAAGGCCAGCAGACTTCAAGCCAGGTTAGAAAGCAGGCACTGTGTTTCACTGCAATAAAGCAAGCTCTAGGATAAACTACACTCTTCTTACAAATGAAGATTATTTAATGACAAATTTATCCAGGTTCCCCTACCTGGACAATTTTACCTTTAATAATCATCTCAGTGGAACAATTAGTAGCATCTGTGCATTACAAAGGAAGACAGCTAGAAGTTATCAGATATGTTCACCACAAGCGCCCTTTTCAATGGGCAGGAGCAGTAACACCCAGTCACAAATCAAATAGGAAAGACCCATCAGCATGGTTTAGGCAATCCACAGAGAAAGTCTCAGACCAACCAGCACACCAGTTTACCTCAGTACAACATCAGCTTGGACTCCATACATCTTCTGCTCCACTGCCTTCTGGAAGGACATCAGAGTGTTTTCTGGTGCCAACTATGGGGAAAAAAGAGCAATGAGAGATTAGTAGTAAGAGGAAATGTTTATGAAATAGTGACAGCAAGGTTTAGGGAGCCAAAACAATCTTGTTTTGCAGATTACAGGTTATCCAGTTACACTGGTGTACCAGCGTTCCACTGACAGAATTGTATCTTACTGAAGTCTGAAGATGACCAATCCATTTGCCTCCACTGATGGTCTTTCACAGACAGGATATGGTTCAGTGCAGAATTATTGTGGCCTGCAATGCCAGAAACCCAGATAGCTCAAGGTCTGGAGCAAAATTAGCATATGACAGATTTGCTCAAAAGCATGGTCCCACAAACAGTGGCCTATTGAAGACCCCCAGAAAGTGATTGCTAAAATGATGCCAATTCTCTATTCTCAGGTTATATCTAGAGCTAACTAAACAACCTTAATGACTCTTCATTCTCCTATTTTTCTATACAAGCAGTGATTACAATGCCATTATAGAAGGAAGTCCATAAACTAGGGTATTATGACTGAATGGTTTGTGTTGGAAGGGACCTTAAAGATCACCCAGTCCCATTCCCTGCCCCGGGCAGGGCCCCCTTCCCCCAGACCAGGGGGCTCCCAGCCCCGTCCAGCCTGCCCTTGAACCCTTCCAGGGAGGGGGCAGCCACAGCTGCTCTGGGCACCCTGGGCCAGCACCTCACCCCCCGCACAGGGAACAATTTCTGCCTTAGATCTCACCCAAATCTCCCTTCTCTCAGTTTAAAACCGTCACCCCTCGTCCTATCCCCACCCCCTGACCCAGAGTCCCTCCCCACCTTTCCTGTCCCCCCTTTAAGCCCTGCGAGGCCGCTCAAAGGTCTCCCCGGAGCCTTCTCTTCTCCAGGCTGAACCCCCCCAACTCTCTCAGCCCGGCCTCCCAGGGGAGCTGCTCCAGCCCCCTGAGCATCTTCGTGGCCTCCTCTGGTCCCGCTCGAGCAGCTCCGTGTCCTTCTGCTGTCGGGGGCCCCCGAGCTGGCCCCAGCACTGCAGGGGGGTCTCCCCAGAGCGGAGCAGAGGGGGAGAATCCCCTCCCTGGCCCTGCTGCCCCCCCTGCTCTGGCTGCAGCCCAGGGCACGGGTGGGTTCTGGGCTGTGAGCACACGGTGCTGGCTCACAGGCAGTTTTCCCCTCACCAACCCCCCCAAGTCCCTCTCCTTGGGGCTGCTCTGCATCCCCTCCTCGCCCAGCCTGGATTTGTGCTGGGGATTGCCCCGACCCACGGGCAGGACCTTGCCCTTGGCCTTGTTGAACTCCATGAGGTTCACACAGTCCCACCTCTCCAGCCTGCCCAGGTCCCTCAGGATGGCATCCCTGCCCTCCAGTGTCACCGCACAGCTCGGTGTCATCAGGGAACTTGCTCAGGGTGTACTCAATCCCACTGTCCCTGTCACTAACAAAGATGTTAAACAGCACCGGGCACAACCCCGAACCCTGAGGAGCAGCACTCGTCACTGCTCTCCACTTGGACATCGAGCCTTTGACACAACTCTGAGTGCAACCATCCAGCCAATTCCTCATGCACAGAGGGGTCCACCCATCAGATCCATGTGTCTCCAATTCAGCGACAAGGATGTTCTGTGTGACAGTGTCAAATGCTTTGCACAAATCCAGGCAGATTATCCATAGCATAGGGAAGAACTAGACCACAGGTTCTGCAGCATACATTTTATTTCTACATCTACTCATTCAATAAAGTCATCTATTAGTCAAAAAAATCAGTTGATTTCTCTCATAACAAATGTTCTATTTAGTTTTAACAACTTAAAATAAATAGCCTTAAACCTAGAAAATTTAACCCAATAGTTATCACAGATAAGGACTCAAATTTAATTTCAATTTCCTTCCTGTTCAATTCAGAAGATGCTAACAGAATTTGGGTTTGTTTAAAAACAATATAGTGTGAAGACAAATACTTTGTTTTTCTACAAAACCTGTACAGTATAGCTAGCCCCAAAGTGACCATAAGCCAACAACAGGCAGATCTGAACAAAAAATAGACAACTGGAGAAAAAACTTGGCAGGTTTTCTGCACTGAAACATGAGCACATCAAAACAAAGCTATTTTTAAAAATCATTTTCTTTTTTCCAATTTTGCTTTCAGGTTTAGAGTACCTGCAACATCCTGTTTTTCCACTCATCTCTGCCACCACCGGGACCAGTAACTTTCCATCAAGACACAATGAGCATTCACAACCCATGATTTTCAAGAATTAATTATTTCACTTTCCAAACCCTGAGTAAGAAACAAAGGCCGAAATGCACCATGCGAGCAAGATGCACAATAAATATAAAAACCTGCTCAAGAGTTTAAGGTGTCTCTAAGAATCATTTGTTTTCTCATAAGCTGATCACCTTACATGCTCAGGTCAGCAAAGCTTTGTGGTAAAATAATCAGACCAAATGTCAGCAACAACCTTCACACGGCTCCGGTATCTCTTTACTGAACTCCTCTGGCTCACTCCATGCATCAATACTAGCTCATTTTTATGTTTGTTCAAAGGCAACACAGAGGCACGTTATCTTCCTAAAAAAAAAAGCTCCCAATCAAAGTCTGACTTGTCTAGGCAAAGACAGAGACAACGCCCCCCATCACACCCTCTTGCACAGCCCAGCGTTGGGGTCACCCAAGGTCGGACTGAAAGAGCTTTTTGCACTATATGCACGATGCCCAGCGCTGTCAGCAGGGAGCAGCAGCCACAAAGATCTGAAGATCCCATCCAGACTTGCTCCATCTCCTTGGGTTGCTTTCAGCATCTCGGGTTTCACCTCTTGAGTAGCTCAGGTTTCCTCAGGATAACACTGCAAGGTGATCCTCTCTCTACAGGGTAATGCTCAATATTTGCTTTCGGAGACTGCAGCAAATGCACAGAAATAAAGTGAGCAATCTTCAAACAAGAGACAGCTGAGCTAGAGAAACCAAAGGGCAATGCAAGACCACCAGCCTGTCAGGAAGGGTTGCTAGGTAGGTGTAACACAAGTCCCAGCTCAAGAGGTGACACCACATCAAGCAGCAGGTGAACCCACACCCCTATAAAGCTGTCTTGCCAGGGATGCAGACACACAAGGAATAGAAAAGCAAAGCGTACTGAGCTGTGAATCATCTCTCAGGCTAAGGGAGACTGGAAAGGGCAGCTTGGACTAACTCCACTAAGTAATGAATGTAAAACACTTTGACACAGGTAGAGCGACACTGCTGTTACCCATATACACAGTGAAGAGCCCACATTGCATGAATTGTGGCTAATGAAGGCAAAGAAGCATGGCTACAACAATATTCCACCTCTGTAGAGGTGGGCCAACATGACCAAGGTCTTCTCATGTCTTACTTGTACACCAAACTCCTGCACAGCAGAAGCATAACCCAGAGAGGGCACAGGCTCTGCTGTTTGATAACAAGATTAAAAATGGTTCTTGCCTCTTTTCAGTGTATTTTAGGTACTGCAGAGCCAGGGTCAAGCCTTGTTTGGACACCAGCCCTCCGGAAATGCAGATGGTTTGAGATGCAGGAGCAGCTTTCACCTAAATGTCAGGGGAGGCCCAGCCTCCACTCCTGGAAGCACTCAAAGGAAACACAGAGCCAAACAGATGAGGTGGCAAGTCAGTACACAAGAGCCTGCATCAGCTGGACTGGGGAAAATTAAATTTAGACAGAGCTGAGACTCCATGCAGAGGTGATAGATGAAAACCAAAAAGGAAAACAGCCTTTTGGGGATGGGATTTCTGTTTGCCAGACTAGTCAAATTTGGCCATGTAAAGATAGTAGGGATGTTCACGCATCTAAGGGGCAGTGCTGTAATACAGGTTGCAGTGAGCTAAAACCTGAGATTTTCAGAAAGTTTTAAAATTCAGTGCACTATAACTGGCCCATCCTCAGCACTCAGACAGTTGACACTGAATTTAACCCCAGCTGAGACGATCCCACTCCTGTCTCATCTCTAGGCCCTACAAAACTTGCAGACCAAGTTTCAGTCTTCAAGAAGGGCAAAACTTAACCCGAATCACCCAATGGGGTTTAGTGCAGCTGCTCAGGTATGAGACACATCCATTCCCTTCCTAGGAACTTGACCCCAAACACAAGTTAAATAAACTTACAAAAGTCTCGCCAGATCTGTGTTGAAAAATGCAGCTTTGCAGCTGTATAGAGGAAATAGCATTTTAAAACTGTTCTAAGAACTGATTGTTGTTTAAGGCCCAACCATCCAAATACGCACTTAGGAGCTGTAACATCATCTCCATCACAACACCACTAGAAGTGAAGAGCATCCTCTTGAAGAGCGTTACAGGTGGATGAACATCTCTGGCTGCTCTGAATCAGCAGCACGGACGTCAGCAGAAGTGCTCTCCGTAACACCGTGCCCCACGAGGGAACATACTGGGTAGTCTCTATAACACCACAGTGCTCTTACTTGACAGCCCGATTCCCTGTATGTCAGAAGATTTTGAAAAGTGGATTATAAACCTTCCAGGCAAAGGCATCATCTTGTGAGCACATGGTGGGTAAGATCCTAACCTGGCCAGAGCCAGTCACCCTGATACGAATAATTGCAACTCCAGATGAGTTCATCATTGATGCAGAAAGCTGTCCTCCCTGATTTCTAAACCTCTCGGTCAATCCTAGCCTTGAGGGGACTGAACAAGCCACTCACCAATGACATAACCCAGTAAAGGTCAACCTGAAAGGCAGGAAAGCAAACTTAACCCTGTCCCCTAAAATCAGATGCTCCCTATTCCCAGAGGTACCCCGGCACCACTTTGGAGGCAGGATTTCTCT
The DNA here is from genome assembly GCF_018691265.1 of Tyto alba. NCBI lineage: Eukaryota > Metazoa > Chordata > Aves > Strigiformes > Tytonidae > Tyto > Tyto alba. The sequence continues at coordinate 2,978,275 of NW_024881282.1, read as the reverse complement.
GTACCAGGAGTTCATATGCCCTGCAATGAGATTTTTTTGTGAAAAGGGAAAATCCGAGGTACAGGTATTTCCATTGCCCCAGCCTGTCTCTGTCTCCCACCAAGAAAGAGGGAATTGAGGCCCCAAATCCAGCATGTTTAGGGCAGAGGTACAGGAATTACTTGCTGAAAGTAGTGCTTTTTTTTTTTTTTTGCCTTTTTTTTTTTTTTTTAAGATTTTACAGCACAACTGCAATAATTAAATAAACGGATAATCTTTCTTCTTATATCTCTGTCTCCCTACAGTTTCTTTGATGGTTTTTCCTCCTTGATACACTACATTCAAGCACGCTACATCTGAAATCCAAATCCAGGTTTGCAGTGATCCAATGCAACAGGACACAACCAATTTCTGAAGAAACCAGTGCTGAAGTGAAGGAAGCCCTGGGGCACAAAGCAATGATTTCACTCTCAAACCTCTGTCCTACATAAACCTTGCCAACATCCACTGAAAGCCACAGACCAATACTGTCCAGGGGGTCTAGAAGCTGTTCCTTCTCTTCACACTTGGTCTGATAGGCTCATCCCTTGCAAAAATCAGGCTCCTATTAATTTCTTCCTGCTACAGACACACAGCAAGTAATTTCTAAGAAATTACCTATGGATTAACTCATTTTGTCCATTTTTGTGCTCAGAAGTCAACTGCAAATGCTTTCAAACAGAGCCAAGAGCTTTGGTCCTTCCTCAAAGAAGACTATGAAAGCATGCTAGTTGGAGCAGCATAGCCTTGCTACAGATGGACATCACTACACTGGATTTTCCCCCTAATTAGCCACCTTGCCAGGCCTTCAAAAAAAAAGAAAAAAAACCCACTGCATCATTTTTATGTTGGGAGGCTAAAAAGAACATTGCACAGAAGAACCAAATCTGTTCCAAAGTGCAACTGCAGCCACTGCACACCTCTGGCATTGTGCACCGAGCTGCACTAAAGGATTTGATCTTTGCCTTATTGACAAACTTTAAGGATATTTTCTCACCCTTTTGGAAACATAAGCATAATTTTAATTTTTTTTTTTATTTTTTTTTTTTTTTAATTTTCCTTCCCTTATCTCTCCTTTCCAGTACCAATCTCTTCATGAGCCAATAATTAGACTGAAAACACAAGGCACAATTAGGGTGATGCTTTAAAAATGGTATTTTCTTTCCTGTTTTTTACAGGCCTTTGGAAGTTCCCTGTATGGGACTTGGTGTGGGAACTGTCAGTACACTGATCTCAGCATTAGTGTCCCATCATGCCCTGTCACTATGAGGCAATAACGACACTGTTTAAGAAAAAAAAAAAAAAAATCTTTAATCCCTAGGAATTCTAGGTATTTTAGAGAACGTACATATCAAGCACAGTTGGAAACAACTCAACTAGACTAAGAGGAAGGGAAAAAGCACAAAACAAAAAGAGAAAACAAAACAAAAGAATTGTCTTGGACGACAGTATAAACTCATTTTAAAAAGCCATTAGAGATTTAATAACTAGACACAGGAGATGAGACCTCATTATTGTACTGCACACAAAAAGGCTGGCGCTTGATTTAATGAAAGACTACCTAACCTTACGTAGATTTATTTCAGTGGATACAAGCTTTTCTCTGGGTCTGACGGAAGATGCTAACTGTGATTGTTTGTCACTATTGATCAGACCAGCAGGCAGGTTAACTAGCCATATTTTTAATAGGTGGGAGTGCATAAGATGTACAACAAACTAAATGCTTCTTGATTTCAGCAGCACAAGCAGTCCAAACCAAGGCACTTCAGAGCCCTTAGAAAGCAAAGCCACCCCAAATAAGTGGTGACAATGTCTTGGTACCCAAGATAAGATGAAAGATCCTCAAAACCACCAATACAACAAAAACCCCAAAACAACAGAAAGAAATAACCGGTGGTTCTTCATTCGCTGAAAGCTCTCCAATAAGCCACAGTCCAAACAAAAAGTCTTCATTACTGTTTCTATCAACAGTTGGCACCACAAAATGACAAAAGATGTCTCTGAGAACATCAAAATATATTGGAGGCTTCACCTTCAGGTGTCAAAAAAAAAAAAAAAAAAAAAAAAAACAACACAACAAAACACAACTCCACATGTACAAGGCCATATATGCTGGAATTTTCCCAGGAACACCATGACACACCCCCTGTCGAGGCAAACACTCCCATGAAGTAACCCGACAGGCAAATCCTAAGCACAGTTAAACATTGGCTGCTCACCAAGGTACTTTGTCCCAGCAATGGGTGCTTTTCCACCCTGGAGTTGTGCAAAGCCAACAAGTCAGCACCACTGAAAAATGCTCCTCATGGCACAGTGTCTGTGCTCAGCAAGGAGGTGGCCGTTGTCTGCCATGCAGGAGGAAGCCCGACGGCACGAGCACCACGTGCTTGGCATCACACGGGCAGCTGCTTCAGCACAGTCTCTCTCGGTGCTGTCAAGACGTGCCGAAAACCAGCTGTACTGGTGGTTTGCCAAAAGCGTTTATTTCAAAGCTATTTGTAGCCTCCAGCTCTGAAATAAAGAGCTGTTCTTGCCTCTCACATCCTTGGATGGTTTCCACAGGTTTAGCCTGGTTGTCTTGAGACCAACCAGTACCTTTTTTGTCCCAGTAATGGGAGGTGAGTTTCCAGGCTTTATGAAGGTTTCCAAGGAGACAGATACAGCTCTTGTTCAGATAAATCCTTGCTATTATTAATCCTTTGGGTGATTTACCTACAATTTGAGATCAAAGATCATCATGCTGAGCCTAATTATTTTTATACAGAATGTGTATTTAGGACTAATGACCTAAAAGCAAGTAAGATTATGGACAGCACCTTCTTCAGATCCCAAAAGCAAAGACAACCTGCCTCAACTTGAAGCACCATGTGAGGAAAGACATTTAGAAGAAGACTTTAAAGATGTAAATGGCAGTAGAAGTTGCTGTCCTACTGGATGAAGTTCCTCATTTCCACCCCAGATTTGCTTCCAGATTTTATCTTCTACCCTTGTTTTGGTTTATCTTCAGGGTAAGTGGCATATTTGCCATCATGGAAAGATGACAATCAAATCTATTGCTACTGAAGACAAAATGCAATTAGATTTCTGTAAGAAGAATAAAAAAAGATCGAAGACCAAAGACAGCAGACACCCACTCATAAAACCATCTAAAAGTTTAACATCTTAACATGCAAAATTTACAGAGAACCTCATCTCATGTTTTGGGGTGTCAGACAATTCCTGTACCCATCAGGACAAGATCCTTTCAAACCAGCAGTCATCAAGTGAGGGCTAGAGCTCTCCCTTCCCAGCACACTGCTGCTAGAACCCTGATGCTCTTCTGATTGGACTCCAGGAGGACAGAAACAGATCTGGAGGCTGAATAATTAATTTTAAAAGAGCCTTTGAAAATAAACTGATTGATTAACTAAACACCTGCTAAGGTTTTCAGATAGCACCCTGATGGGAGCAGACATTTAGGATAGAGAAAAGTGAGCATGACTGGATGACATTTCGGCAAGGGAAGGTAGGAGGAGTCATACAGAAGGGCCTTTCTAGCAGTGAATTAAAGCTTGTGGGGAACAAGATGATACCAAAGGGATGTTGTTTGGAAGAGCACTACTACCGCAGACAAATGGTCAGCCAGTGTGGAACCAGTAGTTTTCCTATACTGTGAAAAGCCACACTTCATCTAAGTACAGATGCCAGGATGGTTTCTGATTTGTCTCTTGTCACTTAAAATGTAAGGACTTTTTCCCCCCTCCAGTATTTCAAGACATTATATGAGCCATATGGCCTCTGTTCCTCACTTTTTTTCTCCACAGAACAAGGACAGCAGCTGAGTTGCACTCATACAGATGCTATGAATATTGTTCTGTAAAATACTAAAGGGGCAAGAGAAGAGAGATGGGGTCTGTGCATGCATGGAGGAAGGCAGGCTCTGGAGCGCAAAGGAAGATCATCGCCCCTGTGTGAGGAGCAGGCTGCACGCACTGATGGATCAGTTTGCCAAGTATTGTATCCCTTGGGAAGTGCACGTATCTACAGCTTTCCTGGGAAACTCTCCATTTCACCACTTTTTCTCCCATATACCATATCCCCAGAAAACTCTTTATTTCAGGACAAGTGTCTTCAGCCATCTCACGGATCCCTTTTGTCAGCAGAGCACCCAGTTGTATTCGTGTCCTTCCAGTATAAGAGCGTTGGATGTGCAAATGCAATATTACAGACCCAGTCTGGCCAGAGGAGTGAAGCAACAAGCTCTCAGGCTTTATCAGAAAGCATGTTTGTCTCCACAGAAAGTCACATTTGTCTTGCTTCAGGAGATTTGAAGGCAAATATTGCACTGCTTTTTTATCATCTCCACTCCCACTAGATCTAGTTTCACCTCGGGTCCCAAACTCTCAGGCTCTGCTGACTTTTGATCTTGACGTTGCCCAAGGGAGGATGTCTGTGTCCTACAGCTCCATCCCCAGACTATTCTCTCGGCTATTTCCTCCTCTCAAACTCCATTTGGCCATTTCTCCAAACTAAATATACATACCCTTGGGCTCAATAGCAAGAGTGTAGTAGGGAGTCATGGGAAAACAAGATTCTATTAGCAGAAATGTCTTTTGGAAAAGTTTTAAAATCATTAGTTTCCAAGCAGATATGACTTAGTACAACCTAAGCACTTGAACTGCAGGTGGAGTTCTTCAAACTCAAGGTGACATTTGATATAGTGAAAAGCTGGACATGGAGAGAAGTACAGTACAAGGTTTTGACCACCTCTCCCTGGTCCTCATATTTCTTATCCTCTCTCTGTTTCGCCATTCAAGGGCACAGTAAGTGGACACTCACTACACGTACTGCAAAGGCAAAGCAGTTGGATAAACCTACTGCCAATGCGTCACGCTGCATGCAGACCATTGCTTGGAGGTTGGAACAAGGCTTGCTAGTGTTTGATCTTGCTTCTTGTGGGCTTCAGAGCAAACCATCTGCTGCTAACAGGCCACCAGCTCTGTGTCCTGGGGAACAGTGAAGGGGAGGGATGCACCCTGCTGAACACCACCTGGGCCACGGTTCCACACCCAGCACCGAGTGTCCTCCACCACTGCTTAATCACCCTTTGCATCCCTCTGCACCCTCACATGCAAGCAGCATCTTCTCAGATAGGTTTAATTCTATACTGCAAGGAATGTTTGCTGGCTCCGAGGAAGAACATGAAGCAAAGCAAAGGGCCAAGTTAATGCTGGGAGATTTGCTCCAAATAAGGTTTATGTAAACTATCTGGAAGATAAGAGTTGTCTGCTGTTTAGTTTCTTTAGAAAGCTATGGGGGAGGCACACAGGCCTGGAAACCCCACGGGAAGAAAATCTCCTAACAGGTTTTGTGATTTCCTGTCATGCAGAAAGCATGCAGAGCACAGGATCTCACTTGGCTTGTTCTGGCCTTCGTGATTGGTACAAACTCAGTAAGACATGAAAAAGCATTTATCATGCTCAGAACTTCATTCCAGCACCCACAGAGGCAATAAAGTTAAGAGAGTGACACAAATTAAGCTGGCATTTCAAGAGATTGCTTAAAGAAAGAAATCATTAAAAATAAAGAGAACTAAAATAAAATACTTCTTTGTCATGACAGGTGCTTCTCTCACCTAGCAAACTCCCCTAGTGCACACTCTGACTTGGAGAGGAGCTCAATCATGCTCCAGCCTGCCAAATTCATTCTGACAATCTATAGAAATATGTTTCTGCTTTGAATGTCACCAAAATGAAAAAAAGTCAGTTACATGTTTAAAAAAAAAAAAAAATTTGCAAAGCCATTGCCTACACTGCAGTACACTATCTTGTCTGAAGTCTATCAACCAGTAGAGAGAGATGGAGGTAGAACTGGGCAGCAGACCTACATACAAAAGCACCCAAACTAGAAACCCAGGCCAGTCTGTTCAAATACCACAGGACAGTGTTATCGCAGCCCAGGGCTGTGCCCAAGCCAACATGCTCCATCTTCAGCCTGGCCATGTCTAGAAACCTTGGAGAAGAAAGGACTATATGATTATGACTTCAGGATGTTTCATCACCTCACCCAGTCTCATGATGATCTGCAATGCAAGAGTACTGTGCAGTCATGCAGGGTCAAGCACAGCTTGTTTGTTTTTCCAGATTGCCATATACTCAAGGCATCTTGCCATGAGCTGAGCATAACCACTGCTGGCAAGGTCCTGCAAAGGGCATGAAGACTAAACCTCAAGCTCTTTAAAAAAAAAAAAAAAAAAAAGAAAAAAATCACAAACTTCTACTACTCCAGATCAAGTGCCAAGCCTGGAGAGCAAAAACCAGAAGAATGAACAGCCAGAAAAATGCAACAGGAAAAACCACCCTGTGCAAGGCAAGGATTGTCCTTTTGTTTGTAAGGCATCTAGAATATCTGGGGAGTGACTTGACCCTGCATTCACTTACTGATTTATGACCACTGTAATTCTAGCCAGGAGGGATGCCTCAAAGCTACATCTGTCATATGTATTCTCTAGAGAGCAGACTGGAGACCATCAGATGCGGTTCCATCCTTCACACAGGCAGAAGAGTCAGACAACACAGTACTAATAATGTGAGACTACTCAGTACTAATAATGTGAGACTACTCACCATCGGTGCTCCGCGGTGACCTATAATGGCTGGCTTTGGTCCTAGAGCCTTCTTCTCCATTATGCAAGGGGACGAGATGGTGAGGGGGACGAGGTAAAGTGCAACTACGACTGCGAGGTATGCAGTAAACATCAACATCTGAGAAGCTGAGATGGAAAAAGAGAGAAAGAACTGGTGAAAACATTGGTCCTGACCTCCTCACACCACAGGAGCAAAGTCAATACACTTTCATCTTCCTCCAGATGAGACACTGATCTACAGCCATTGTCCCTAGTACAACAGCAGAGCTCTGTGTTTAAGGAAATACATATTCTATTTAAAAAAAAAAAAAAAAAAAAAAAAAATCTTTGAGCTAGTCAAGTTCTGAGGGAGATTTTTCATTTCACTTTGTATCAAGGAAACAAAAAGTTAAGCAAATTGCTTAAAGTCCCAGCATTGTAGCCCAAAACACTTCTGATTTCCAGCCCTCTGGGTGACACAGCTCCAAATTTTGCCCTGCCTGACAGCAGAAATAGATCACCAGTTAAGCATATCTACAAATAAGTCATGACACCATGTCACTACATTTAATATCACTTGGGTTTACATCACTTGCGTTTACATTGGTAGCTCACCAACACCACCCATTTCAGCCGGGGTAAAGCCACTTTAACTGCTTTTGCATTAGGATTTGTGCCAACCAGAACTGAGTTAATTTACAAAAATATTTTATTAAGTTGGACATGTTTAAGTAAGTCCTTGGGTTGCAATGGTGCTGCATTCCCCAGGGTCTCTGCAAGCAACAATATCTCCAGGACTAGCAAACGCAGCGAGGAGGGTTCTGGCTGCAGCATTTGGGTCCAGATGAGCAGTCCTGCCTCCCACACCATGCCTCAACCACCTGCCTCCAACTACCAGTGATTTCTCAAAGTCCAGAGCATCTGGGAATCTTTCAGATGTGCTGACAGCACAACAGAAACACCCCTTGTTCCCAACAGGGGAAAAAAAAAAAAAAAAACTTAAAGGACAACAGGCACCTTTGAATTCCTGAGCTATTTGGAGACACTTGAAACCACAGGTATTAAAGCATAAGACTTCTTTTTTTTGTTACTACTATTATTATTTATTTTTTAAACTCATTAAGGCTTTGGAACTCGAGAGAACCTCCAAAAAAGTTTAAAACAAATATCTGCCGTGGACGCAAGATGCAGAAGGCTGTTTTTTTTTTTTTTTTTTTTAAGGGAAGGACAGAACAGCCCAGCTTTGGTCCTGACCACAACTGATCTGGTTTCACACATAAAATACTATTTGCTTCCAGCATCTAATAGCTTCATTCAAACATGTTCCTACAAGCCAGAAATTAACACTAGTAACTTTGCCAGCTAATTTTTCATCCTCTCTGGAAGAGATGTCAATCACCCACAGAGCTTTCAAGGAACTGAATGGCATCTTGCTAAGTGAGTTCATGCTGTGTCCTGCACCATAAAGGTATGATGCCCTGGATTTGCGCATTACCAGCATCAAAACCTCCAGACGGACAGAGGACGTGATCCTGACCCAATTCTTGCTCACCTCAGGAATACCACACACCAACCAGGCTTTGAAAAATCAGCTGAATTGTCAGCAAAGTCTCAGGCTGTGCAAAGAATCTGGTCCCTTCCCTTCCTGGTACTGCAGTTTAGGGATTAAACAGCTCAGATAAAGGCAAGCACCACATGAAACACATGGGCTTCCAAATATTTTTATCATTGGACTGCACCCATAAGGAAAGGATGCCCCAGCATGGGTCACAGACCATGTTAAAATGGAGCTGAAGACCTCACCCAGCCATGCACATGCAGGAACCGAGACCATGCACAGAAACCCAAAATGAAATACATGAATGAAATACAAGCAAAGTACAAACTTCAATTTGAGGTTGGATGGTCTGTATGGAAGAATCTCTCCTGGTGACCACCCAATCCAAGCAAGCAGGACAGATAAATCTCCCACTTTCTACAACATGACACAACACCAACGACATTCAGATGAAAGCCTTCCTTCTCCATTCCTCCAGCACTTAGTACACCACACCAGCCCAGTTTGGGCTCCTGGAAGAGCATGTTTCTCACACTGCCATTTGCTACTCAAGGCTTCCAGGGCTGCTTTAAGTCCAATGTTTCCTATCTGACCTCAGAAGCAATCTTCAAAAACAAGCTACTACTTTTTAAAACACTGCAGCTATTCAAGGCACTTCTGTTCTCCAGGTTCGGAAAAAGTAGCACAGAGGGAACAAAAAAAAGTGTAAATTTGTTCAGTTAAAAAAGCCAGTTGCTGGATTGTCACATGCTTCAAAAATTACAAGAACAGATTGTTGCACCAATGACTGCAGCTGCACCAGTTATTTCCAAAAGATTATTATTAGCGAGTGAAATCTTATTTTCCCATTACAATTGACTGAAGGTTCTCACAGAGATTTCAGTTCTTCTTTTCCACTTTTTAACACCACCATGTCAAACATATCTGTACCAAAACGTCTGTAAACTCCTCCAGGCTAGATACCTTTCACAAGTAAAATGACCCTGAAATAACTAAGATCTAATAGTACAGAGGAGATGAATGTTTTTCCTAAAAGCAAACAAACAAAAAACCTAACCCAGGAGCAGAGGAGAACAGCTTCCTAACTTATTAAAAACAAACAAAAAAGTCATTTTCAGGGAACTCAGCTGCAAGAGAAGTATGAGGAATTCAGAAGGAGCACATGCAGTCTCTGCTCTAGGAGTAACCACAAATCCTCCCTCAACTGGCAGCCTAATTACACGGTAGGACATATTTAAGAACCAGGTACAGCTTTATTGGCATATTTATGAATTAATGCAGAGCAGTTCTTTCTTTGAAAGGTCTCTCTGGATATCAAAATCTTTCCATCTACAGACAGAGTTTCCTCATTCTTAACTCCCACTTCTTGGAAGCCTTACACAAGTGCTGCCAAATCCTTCCAGGGCTTGTATTTTGCTGCAGGTTAAATACCAATTAAAATAATTTTTCTGGAGCTGGCACAAATGTCTGAGAACATCCATGGACACCCTGAAGAAAAACACTTCTGAGGGTAAAGGAGGATCAAATTATTTCACAAGAAAAGCTGGAGGAACAGCTTAGGCTTGGGAGAGGCCTGGCAATGAGGTGAGACAGGGGAGATGCACAGAACAGCTTACTTCAGTGGGTAGAACCATCAAGAAGAACTGTGTTCAGTGTGTCCTTCACCACTCTGCTCCCTTAGACCTTTGACCATGTCTCAACGTGCATTTAAAGAAGCACCTAACCATCAGGGGACCAGATCTCTACTGAGCCCTCTGGGTGCTACTGCATCACAAGCAACAAGTGCATGAAGGTTTTCAAAAGCCAGATCCACCTAGAAATGCAGGTGAACCAGAGCCAAGGAGGTGGGGGAAGGCAGATGTGGTTGTAAAATCCAGAGAAGGACACTGCAGGTTTCCTGTGGAGAGTGCGTTTAGTGCTTTCTAAAGCATACTGATGGAAATCTGGATGCTTTTATTCATTGCATTACTGAAAACAGCCCTTTCACCTCCAACTCTAGTGAGCTTCCAACCACAAAGCAGCAGCTGTGGGATCTGGATGCATCCCCAGACCAGATTCACCCACTCCAGCTTCAGCCAGATTACTCCAGGAGAGCATCCACCTTCCCCCAGCGTGGCTGAGCTGGAGGCTGCTGAGCCCAGGGAAGGAGCCAGCACTGCCTCCTGCCAGCTGGTTCCCAACGGGAGGTCCCACACCCCAACAGCCACCCACCAACCCCCGACTACCACGCAAGGACATGAGTGGTACTCACTGGCTTTCTCCATTCGTGCAAACTGCCCCGCTATCAACCACGACAGGGCCGTGACCGCCACAAGTGCTCCTATGTGCAAGAAAGGGGCTGTGGCCTGCAGGACACAAGAACAGGAGAGAAAAAATGATGACAAACACCCCAGCACCTTGAAAATTCATTGCTCTTGCAGGTTCCACAGTGCATCAGACCATTCTGTTCCCAGTTGAATTTCACACCGTTGCTACATCAGGCTCCTGCACCCATTTTGGCAGTCTCTTCTTCCAAACCCTACCATTGCTGTTGGCACAGCTCGCTACGAAGGCAAAGCACGAAAGCTCTAAACCCCTTTTTGGAGAAGAGCTCATCCAACAGCAAAAATATTTGGAAAAGGCCTCCTTAGACACCATGCAAATTCAAGTAAGACTCTTCGTGCCACTAAGTTTTAAATTACTCATGGTCCCATTGAACACTGGTCAATGGCTCAGTGTCTGGAGGGAAATCAGTGATGAGTGGTGTCCCTCAGGGGTCTGTCTTGGGACCAGTACTGTTTAATATCTCCATCAATGACAGCCAGTGGAATTGAGAGCACCCTCAGCAAATCCACAGATGTCACCAAGCGGTGTGGGGCAGTTGACACACCTGAGGGATGGGGTTCCATCCAGACAGAGCTGGACAAACTTGAGAAGTAGGCCCACATGGATCTCATGAGGTTCAACAAGGCCAAGGGCAAGATCCTGCCCATGGGTAGGGGCAACCCCCAGTGTCAATACAGGCTGGGGGATGAAGGGATGGGGAGCATCCCTGAGGAGAAGGACTTGGGGCACCTGCGAGGTAAAAACTGCCTGTGAGCCAGTAACTTGTGCTTGCAGCCCAGAACCCACCCGTGCCCTGGGCTGCAGCCAGAGCAGGGGGGGCAGCAGGGCCAGGGAGGGGATTCTCCCCCTCTGCTCCGCTCTGGGGAGACCCCCCTGCAGTGCTGGGGCCAGCTCGGGGGCCCCCAACAGCAGAAGGACACGGAGCTGCTCGAGCGGGGCCAGAGGAGGCCACGAAGATGCTGGGGGGGCTGGAGCAGCTCCCCTGGGAGGCCGGGCTGAGAGAGTTGGGGGGGTTCAGCCTGGAGAAGAGAAGGCTCCGGGGAGCCCTTCGAGCGGCCTCCCAGGGCTTAAAGGGGGGACAGGAAAGGTGGGGAGGTACTCTGGGTCAGGGGGTGGGGGTAGGATGAGGGGTGATGGTTTTAAACTGACAGAGGGCAGATTTAGACTAGCTATAAGGAAGACTTTTTTTTTTTTATTTTACAATGAAGGTGGTGAAACACTGGCACAGGTTGCCCAGAGAGATGGTAGATAATCCATCCCTGGACAAATTCCAGGTCAGGCTGGATGGGGCTCTGGGCAACCTGATCTGGTTGAAGATGTCCCTGCTCATTGCAGGGGGGTTGGACTAGGTGACCCTGAAGGTCCCTTCCAACCGAAACTGTTCTGTGATTCCATGAACACACTGGACTGTATATCACCATGGTGTGTCACCACGAGAGAAAGTTGGAGATGGATTCTCTGAGTCATGCTTCTGTTCTCCAAGTGCCTGCCTGAATCTTTAAAAAAAAAACAAGAAAAGGGAAGCACTTCTGAGAAATGTTAGTCACTTGTGTGAATGCTATTTTTTTCCTGCCTGCATTTGTGTATATTTGCACACTCCCAAATATACAGCTGTAATCACCAGTAAAATCGCTCAAGCCTATCATGGGCAAAGTGATTTTTGGACCCCTTTTTGAGGAACAGGAAAGAAACTGAATGAATATCAGGCCTATAAAGAAATTAACAGTTTGTAACTATTTTCCTCCAGTACCTATATAGCCCTGCAGCATACTACAATTTTTTTTTAAACAGGATTAGAGCACAGAATTTGCATTCTTTTTTAGATATATATAAATTTATGTGCAATGTATAAACAAACCCAGAGTACTCCTCCCATAACACTGTGAAGAGCATGATGCTCCAGGCCTGGACACCAACATCCAGAGCATTGCAAGCCAAACCAAGAGGAAGAATTGCCCTCTCCTTCCAGCAACTATGAGTCACACCCAGCCTCAGTATTTTCCACCTCAAACTCTGCAGCCAAGCCCTGGTTTGAGTCTAAAGGAAAGATCCCAGGAGATGGAAACAATGTGATATAGTGGCCTTGAGGACTCCATGGGAGTTTTGCTGCAAATTTTCTCATTGCCAAATTTCAGTATTGGGAGTGACAAACATCAACATGGGGTTTTGTACAGTAAAAAGACAAAGTCCATGACACGTAGCTCCAGTGGCCCCTTTCCCCACCCAGAGAAGCATCCTTGCAGACAACTTACTTGCAGTGAAATAAATACCATCTCCCATTCATCATCCCAAAGCTGTGCTATCGATGACATGGTCACCACAGTAGTTATCAAGGTCGTCATTAGGCCAATCTGCAACAAATATGAGTGTATTTACATACTGGAGTTTATCATTATCGTATAAGTTTTACAGATTGAGAAACAGAGAGAGAAAACTTTTGTACACAATAAAAGGCCTAAACCAACCAGCTTTAGGAGCCACAAGGGAAGTGGTTGGGCTTGTGTGTTGTCCCATCAAACCTCCCCTTTTCTACCACTGGAAATACAACACTGAGCTAAATAGTCCCAAGAGGGCACATCTCATGGATGGATCTCTCACTTTCTTCACACTGCGGCCAATGGTATGGAAAGATCAGGTTATTTTCTTTGCCAACAAACTGGATCAAAACCAGCTTAAATAGAGATCAGGTTCTGCCAGGCAACTTCAGGAGGTGATCCCAGACTCTCTTGGCCCTGCTGCAACAGCCTGTGATGCACCAGAGAGGAGACTTTGCTCAATTTGACTGTCTAACACTTTTGTTCAGACATAAACCTTTAACACACCCAACAGACAACTAACATTGCACTTCATAAAGGGTGAACAGGTGTGCAAGCAAGGCTGTGCATGCCCATCACTATGCAATCACACTGAGATGGTTCAAGCACACTTTTGTGCGTGGATGTGACTTCACATGGGCCCGAAATGGCAACAACCGTGCAGTCAGCATTCAAACCATGTTGACAGAGCAGTTACCACAGATATTGTAGCTTGAAAAGAAGCTCTGGATGAGACAGTGGCTGAACTGAGATGGCAGACCAAGATCCAGTCCATCAGCCACTTTCCCCCAGCATCCCTCTCCCTCCACATAGAAGCACTCAGAAATGTGAACAAAGCAGTCAAAAAGAAAACATCATCTCCTTTTTGAAGGTAAAAAATTCAAACCTTCAAAAACTGCCATAGAAATAACTCCATCTCTAAAGACTTAAAATCTGGGCTATCTATCAAAAAATAATAGTTCACCATTCTCCATCTGTCTGTCTGGTATCTCAGTCTGCTGCTCCACACGCCTGGTGGATTCAAAGGATGATGCTGCTCTATGCCTCGATCTGATGCACTGTCTAGATCTGAAATCTGTGTGGGACACCTGGGAAAAGGCCAACTGATACATAGCAATGAACTGATCATCTAGGATGCACAGGACATCTCTAGATCAATTTCAGATTTACTCAGTACCCCATACAAGTAAATAAAATAATCCACATTCCCAACATATACAGAAATCACTTTTGGACATAAGGACAGGATTTCTCTTTCTACTTTAGCCTCAGCTCCCACACGCTTTTCCTCTCCTAGATGCCCACAGGCAGACCTGCCAAGAGCACAAGAGGTGTCCACAGGACAGCAGTGGCACATGGGGCAGCAGAAGGGGCCAAAAGATCCAGCTGCCCTGGGTTGAAGAAGATCCCCAAGCCAAGATGTTCCATTCAGACCACATGATAACGCTAGACAACCCACTTCTGCACATCCAAAGAGGGACAGGAATTGCTTGCCTATTTAAAAGATGCCCCATAGTGAGCTATAGTGGCAAGCCACACTATTTCAAGAGAAGCCCTCATTAAGGTCTCTGAACTAATAAACAACAGTGCAATGCACACGGACAATTGCCCTTTGCATGCAGTAGTCATTCTGCTGCCCCATCCTGTGCTCAGACCTCTGGGCCACCTGCCAGAGTGTAACACAGCATACAACCCAGGTTGAACCTACTTTTCATCCACTTTCTATCCCCCAAATCTGAACTTCACCAGAAACCGAAGACTTTGTCAGCTAGATTTCTTCAGTACATCCTTAATTCCCCTTGGTGTCGCTGCCCTGTGCAGCACAGAGGTGTCAGGACACAAGTGAATCTCCATTCCATCATTTCCTTCTCTCATCAGCTCCAGTTGATTGCTTCTTACCCTCCCTCACACATCTCCAACTTAGCTTACAATCCTTGACTCTTTTTGCAGGATTACAGGAGAAAATTAGAAGGAATCGTGTGGTTTGCACATACCAGCCTTTCCCACATGCTTTAAATCTATATTTGAAGGTAATTCAGCACAGTTAGAGAATATTAACTTATTCCAGTCTCTTATCACATCCTCCTTAGAAAGTTGAAGGAGGTGTAGAGAAGGGAAGAGAGAGACAGAGCAATGCATATGAGTTGTGATGAAAGGGACTTATTTGGAAGAAGGGAAGGAAGGGTAGGCTTCTGTAGGCAAGAACTAACTGATCTCCACCAACACATTCCTCTTCTGGACTTACTCATCCAAACCCACCAGCCACCTGGAGCATGTCTGAAAAATATCATTTCCCCCAGTGAAGAAACATATGTTAGACTCAAGAATCAACAATTTATTTTCCAGCAGCAGTCAAACAGTCCCTGCCCCCTCTTTGCCTTGCATCTCTTCCTCCCAAGGAAGCATAATTTCTATCATTTCTAGAAAAATAAATTTAAAAAAAAAGAGAGGGCAGGGAGGTCTGTGCTCTCCCTGTTCTGGAAGGTGGTACATCTGCTCAGGCTCTGATCCTATGAGACCTTGCCACATGCAGAGTGACCAATTTCAGCAGGAGTTGCATACCAGCAGATTCAGGACTGGTCCCTTAATTACCTATTAGCAGATTGCCAATTACAATTTAATCCTGCCAAGCCATTTTCTTTGGCAGTGTCTCTCCGTGCAGCTTGCTACATACCCTTCCTCTCCCCTTCTGCGTTCCAAATGCCAGATCTGCATCTTTTCTTATATTTCACAGCAATTTTTCAGATTGCTTTACATACGAATCAGGACCTCCTTGCGTTCCAGCAAACCACAACCTGCACACTGCACACCCCCAATTTTAACACCTACATCTTCTCCCAAGGCTTTTACAGTCAGTTCCTCCAAGCACGTCCTGAACAGCTTCACATCCACTCAGCCCCTCCTCCAGGGCTGAGATCATCACAGAAAGGAGCACCAGAGAGGTTCATAACGCAGTACCACACTGAGCCGAGACTCAAGTCAGGCTGCTCTAATGACCCAGTGTTTCCTAGTCTCCAGAAGCGAGCCCTTTGTCAGCAGGGACCCCATAGTATTTCACCAAAGCCTTTGTCCCCAGGCTTTGATTGCCTCTACTGGGCCATTTGCTCAGTCCTCCAAGATGAGGAGACATGCACCGCAGACGTCTACAATTTATGCTCTTCCCAAAGAGACCATGACAGTGAGTGCCACATACACCACCTGCTCCTTAGACTCCCCTTTTTTTGAGATCCTCCTCATTTCAAAGCTGAGAAGAGCCATTTACCTTGTGAAGCCAGTGCAGGTTCATTTGCTGTCCCACAGCTATGTGACATAGAGCTAGTATCTGGGAGGAAGAAATCAAGAGTCAGACATAGGCACATCACAACCTTTTAAGTGTTTGAACTTGCAGGAGCATACCACCATCCACAAAGATAACCAAAAAGTCCAGGTGACAAAGCAGGGCTGGAGTGAGGATGGTCCAGCAGATACCACCTAGCTCAGTTGTACAAACAGGTCCTCTCCAATGTCAAGGGTGTGGAGGGAAAGACTTTCACCTCCAAGAAGTAGGGAGTTGAGATTCTGGTCCATGGGTGCACAGCTCCTGGGACTGCAGAAAGCAGTGCCTACATGGGGCCAGGCATGCTACCTGACTGGACACCACCTTGAAGGCCCCAGCACCCTGGGATGAGGGGAAACAACTTGCATTTGTGACTGGCAGATACACCAAAATGGAAACTGAGCCATCCTAAGAGGAACAAGAGTTGTGCTTCTCCTCAGGCCAGCTGCATCACTAGTATCAGGGTCTCTGTCTTTGCTCTTAATCATCTGAGGTCAAAGACCATGCATTTTTCACTTTCCATTTATTTTAGACAACTTAAGGCTGAGAAAGGAAGAGAGAAATCACTTCTGAAAGGAAAATTGCTCAAGTTGTAGGTGGACTGAGAAGTTCATGCCCTTTTAAAACAAACACAGACTTCTATGAAACGGCATTTTATTCTACTCACCAATAACACTGTAATGTACGTAAAGCCAGCAGCAGTTGTTACAAGTATTGGAATGGACCAGTCACTCCAATATCCCATTCGGTTATATAAAAACCTGAAAGATAAGCGTGAAGTACAGATTAAGAAGAGATTCAACACCATAGCAACTTCACTAGGATTAGACAAAACTTTATAAAACGGGTCTTTCTGTTCCCACTGTACAGACAAGAGATAGGCAACAAGAAGCACAAGTCACTCAAACAAAACACAGTGTTTGTGCTTTGATCCCTCGTGGGAAATTAATTATGCAGAGGAATCAGACAAGTATGTCAAACACAGCAATAACATTACATCGAAAAAAAAAAAAAAAAAAAACAAAAACAAAACAAAACATACAGGACCAGGACTTGAGCTTTCTGAAAAATATTCCCTGCAAACAAGAAAAAAGCATCCCCATGTGTGGTGGTGTTTGCCTAAACAATAGAACCAGTGCTGCCCCATGTGCTCATGGACTAAAACACAATATAGAGATAGTAACAAGGAGAGGGGAGGAAAATTAACATTGCTGTGCATATCTGTGCTATATCATAGAATCACAGAATGGTTTGGGTTGGAAGAGACCTTAAGGTCCATCCAGTTCCAACCCCTGCCCCAGGCAGGGACACCTTCCACTAGACCAAGTTGCTCCAAGCCCTGTCCAACCTGGACTTAAACCCTTCCAGGGAGGGGTCAGCCACAGCTTCTCTGGGCAACCTCTTACAGTGCCTCACCACCCTCATAGTGAAGAATTTCCTCCTTAAACCTAAGTATATATCCTATACACTCAAGGTGCAAACTCTGCAGAGGGACAAGGTGATGGAAGAAACTGGGTCTCCTGTACCTATCAAAGATAGTGTCTCTTATTCAAATGGGATATAGAGATGATCCAATCCTGCAAGAATGGACACTGCCATGAATTTGGCTCAGGACTTCCCAAAATGGGACTGGCTAGAGGAACTGCATCCTTTTCACTTTCTCATCTTCAACTAACTGAAGGGTTGGGTCTGCCCAGCCTGAAGGATGCCTGTGGGGTTTTTTGGCTCAGTGGGTTTTCTTCTGCTTCTTCCATTTACCTTAGAGCTCTAAGCAAGAGATGGGCCATTCAATGGCTCTGTGATCCAGCCTTGGCAAGAGGCAGCAGCACTGTCCTGATGTGCTGGAGAATCAGAGCAAGGATTGAAACGGAGCTAGAGCAGTACTGAGATACAGATGACATCCTACAGATGCTACCAGCACGTACCTACAAATCTGATCCTACAGATCTCCAAAGCATGTACCTCCAAAACAGCTTCTTTGGTTCCTCTGGGCCATTGCTCACCAGTGAACTCCCCACTTTCCCTGGGCATATGCAGAACAGTTGCCACCTCATGAAGGCTTAGCACCACAAAAGCATAGCAGCCAAACATTTTTTCCTACAGCCTAGTGATCACAGCACTGCTCTAGGAACAGAGAAACCCACGTTCATGCCCTGCCTTAGATTTGGGGATTACAGTACTGTTCCCCTACCACCTCCCCAACCAACAGGCAAAGAGGTAGGCTTCATCCTCTTGCTGAAGCTGATGTTTTTTCTTTCCTCTTCTCCTCTATTTATCCAGGTATCCTCCCCACTCTCAGTTATCAAGTTTCCCAACCCTGTATTCCAGAAGGCAGATTCAGCTCAGCACCCTGCCTCTCCTCATCACTTTCATGAAGGCAAAGGGCAGAAAAAGCTTTATGAACAGGAGCACCAGGCAAAGCAGACCATTATTCACAGCAGCAGCACTGTCCCTTGTGCCTAGCATTGGGTCTCAAATGTCAAATTTGCATTTAAATAGCAATATTATTCCCAGTGAAACTGCCCCAGAGTTGGATTAGAGAGTCATTAAAGCACATTTCAGCAAAGCCACAGCAAGACACAAGATAGACTCAGTCAACTACATTCCCTGGCCAGAAATGCAGTTTCCCCCAGGCTCTACCTCACCAGAAGAGAGGCAGCCAAATCCCAGAAACCTTCTTGCAACTTCTGAGAGTTCAAGCCTGACTTGGATTAAAATTTTTTCCAGTGGATTTTTAGAAGAAAAAAAAATTTAAAAATCACTTTTAGGCTAATTTTATATCCATGCAAATGTTCTGGTGCAGCAAGGACGGGATGGTTATGGGATGGGTGATGCAGAAGGACTTCTCACAATGTGCCCAGCAGAAGCATGAGCTCTGGAGCAGTGCCTGGCTGCTGTCTCTCCTGTGCCCTTCTGAACACAAGGGCTGCATGAAGCCCATCCTGATTTGTCAATCCCAGGACTGAGTCCTGCTGAAGAGGAACAACCAGGTTCAAAACACACCTGAGCGGAGTCTCCATATCTCACTGTACTAAAGGATTCCATAGCAGAGTAGACATTGAGCTTCAACATCTGACAGTGTGGGGCTCAGGTTGAATGGTCCCACTTGCCCCTCTCAGCCCTACACATGAGCTCATTCAATGAACTGGCCAAGGCAAGCACCCAGGTTTTTTGTCGCTTTTTTTTTTTTTTTTGGTTACAACAGACACAAATGCTACATGCAAGCAAGTCGAAGACTCAATCTCCCCCCACCACTGGAATCCATCATCATTTATCAGCCACATAGTCTGGTCAGGCAACTGCCCCATCTATTCTGTCCAAGAGTAAAGCTCCCATGTAGGTATCTGGAAAGCAAATCCTTGGGCTCAAATATAACCTATGTCCAGGTTCTGCTGAGGGATTCAACGAGTCATAAACAAAAAGAATCTGGAGAGGTTCAGATATGCTGTTAGTAAAAATAGGGAAGAAAGGAAACAGGGCTTCTATGAAGTCTTTGCTCATGCCACCAAGAGATTTCTTAGTTCAGCTTCAGTACATTTAAGTTTTTGCTCTGATGTCCCTTCAAGTGGCCCTCTAAATAGTGTCAGGTCTTCACTTGATGTGCAAATAACTGTTTTTAAATGGTGTTTCCATGGTAGTTATGAACCAGACAAGCCTTCTCCAGAACTAAGGAAGAAAAAATTTGCTACACAGCCTTGCATTTATAGTCCTGCTCCAGAGGGAACACAGCCAGGTTCACAAATTACATCTCCCACATCCTTCATTAACCGATGTTGAGCTTTCTGTTGCAGTGCATAACTTGCAGACTGGAGATCAGAAGTATAATGCAATTAGGTGTAGACACCAAAAAGGGAAATGCTCAAAGCAATAAATTTAAAAAATATTTACTTAAATTTAAGAAGCACAAAGCCCTTTCACTGACAAGAACCTCATTGCATATTCAGCCTCACGGAAAAAAGTTTAAAAGCCTGCAGCAATATAAGCTGAGCTATAATTTTGCCTTGTCTTTCTAAAGCCCACTTCAATCCCAGAATAGTCCCTTAAGTCTTTAAAAGTTTGAAGGCCAAATCCCCACCTTTATGTAGTTGAACACCATCACTGCCACAATTTAATTAAGTCGGTTTGGTTTTACATGGATAAGTGCATCCACTGCTGGAGCCCAAACATGCTACCTGAACCACAGGCAGCATTTGCTGTGCTCATCTGTAGGTTTCTGCTACCTCTTAAGCCACCTCTAGCAGCTGCTCAGCAGCACTTCACAAAGCTCTGCACATCTGGGTTAAGAAACTAAGAACATCCTAATAAATTCAGGTTCCAAGTACCATTTTGGCTAAAAGAACAAAGAAAGGGATTGCAGCTCATCATGAAGCTCCATTATTCTAGTTGAAACTACATTAGCATGCTAATAACCTTGCCAAGAAGGACCTGGGGTTATGGAGGACATGAGGAATAAGAAAACATGGTACCTCCACTGTGAATAAGTCAAAAGACTGGGTGGCATTAAGAGAAGTGTCACCAGCAGACCAAGGAAAGTTGCTCTCCCTTCTGCTCAGCACTGGTGAGGTGGCACCAGTACCACAGTGCCCTGGTTTGGGCCTCCCAGTTGAAGGAAGATGTGTGGGGGGTCCAATGCAGAACTACCAAACCAAGGTGGCGAGGCATCTGGGGAACACAGCTTACTAAGAAAGCTTGAGGAAGCTGGGCTTTTTTAGTCTCAAGAGGGGAGTCTATAAGATGATCTAACTTCTGCCTACACTTGTCTGGCAGACAGTTACGAAGTTGATGAAATGGAACTCTTGAAGAGTGACAGACACTGTCACAAAGGCAAATGGCCCTCAGAGGTTTGGGTTGGAAAATCTTCTCAGAGATGGTGGTATAGTGCTGGAACAAGTCCCAGAGAGGAGAGGAAGTCTTCATCCTTGAGGTTTCAAGACTTCAGTCGATCTGGTCTACTGCTGGCAATAGTCCTCCTTTGAGGGGCTGGTTGGACAGATGCTTTCTTCACCTGCTGTGGTGTGACAGGTCGAAGAAATTCAGTGTTGTTGCCTGCATGTGATGTGAGGAAGGATAGCTCAAAAGGATGAGCTTTGGAGCACAGGAATAATCTCAGTGGCTCATCACACCAATGTGACACCAATTCTTTGTCCCAGTTCCTCCAGGGAGCCCCTGCCAGTAGCTCGGCCTGCTAGGTCCTGTGCACAGATGGCATTTGCCCTGAAGAGCCCTTCCTCTAGTCTGAAAGAGGTCATGGCTTGTAAATAAATCAGTGGAGCAGAGAAGGCAACAGGAACAATTATCAAAGAAATATTGTCCACAAGTAAGGCCCAGAAGTGATAGCCACTGAGGAACAGCAAAAATGGGGTTTCTAAGAGCCAAGACTTCACTGTATCTCAGCAGCAACGGGCTTACAGCCTCGTTGGGACCAAAATGATGCTTTCATCTCCTTTACACCCCCATTTGGCTGAAAACTGTTCTGTTTTAATGGAGCCCACGCATCCACACTGGGAGGGAAAAGGGCCAGGCTCCGCCTGAACAGACCCAGTGGAAATTGTTTCCTCTCTGCCTGGAACCAGCACCGCCGTAATTAAAACCTCGCCCCATGTTATCATCCTCCCTCCCAGCCTTTCAGGCTGTTTTTTTTTTTGAAACCCTGCCGTTCTCCTCAACCTCCAGTGCCAGTGCACAGAGCAGGGATCTAATCGGGGTTACAGCACACACAAAACTTTGATCGTTTTCAGCATGGAATGGCAACACCTGAATAGATATAGCCTTGCTATTTGGCATCCAGAGAGCCTCTTCCATGACTGTTGTGCACAAGAGGGCTTGCTCTTCCAGTGCTGTCAATCCAGAAGCACTTCTAGCACCAAGTGCACACTTGGTTACATGGTAGGGGAAGGGACTTTAGTCTGCAGGTGACACCTGGGGGCTTTTTACAACCCATATACCTCTTGCACCCAGAGGAGACCTGCACACCTCCTCCCATTCCTGCATGAACATTTGGGAACCCGGAACTTTCCAGCACTGCAGCTGCAATGCCCACCTACAGTATTCCCAGGGCTTTGCTTCATCTCTGCATGATTGGTTTTTTAGCCCTGTCTCAACTTTGAGTAAAGACAGACTTGGCATTGCACTGGAGCAGACAAGGAGCATTAACATCCTTTACTGAAGGTATAAACTGAGAGGAAGAGGAGTTCCAAAATACCCTTAATAAAAATTAAAAAAAAAAGGCTCTTTTTTCATGCTATTATAATCAAGAACAATGGTGATGGTTTCAGTTCTCAGAGCATGGGTCTGAGCAAATAAAAAAAAAAAAAAAAAAAATCACACCCCTGCGAGGCAACAGCTCACATCATTAAGTTGGTAAACACTCTCCCTCACACAACTTCAACATCTAAAACAGGTGATTTATTTAAGGGATCAACTACCCACTTCATTTTAAAATACAATTTACATATTATGTCTGACAAGAAGATGATGTCAAAGCAGTTTGGTTAGAAGAGAGCCCAAAGTACTGTCAAAATGTTTTAAGATGCTGCTGAGATAGTAAAAGGGAGAATAATTTCCAGCACTGGGGGGAGCTGGCAACAACCCAAACTCCCCAGCACATCCCACTGGAAAGCTTGTTTTCAGCTCCTTCCAACTTTGCAAAATTTTCCACACCCATGTCTGCTTCAGGCTGAATTTCTGTCATTTATATTTTGTGGAAAGTCACAGCCAAATTGCTCAGCCACTTCCAAAAACAGCCAACCATAGAAACAAACAAACAAACCACCAAAAAGCTTCTACGTGTTTTCAGCACAACCTCTGTTTTTGCATGCTGTTCACCAGGGAGCACACCTACCCCAAACTGTTACAGCTATGCAATGGAGATGTGAGGACACATTACATCTACCAGTGAAGACCTACAGAAGCAGCTCTCCTTCGGTCTTCACTTCCCACCCCATTTTCCCTTTACTGTCGTTAACAAGTCCATCTGAAGGACCCAAATGCATCCAACACAATGTCAAACAGTTCTTAGAGGCATATGACAATCAGCCAAATTTGTTAAGGGTTTGCCCCTCCCACAACAGGGAAACTCCACTCACCAGTTGATTTCATTGTAGTCATTGTGAACTTCCCACCAGAAATAAAACCAGACCAGGGTCAGGAAGAAGGACGAGGTGAGGATGAGGAACCAGAGGCGCTCCCACTGCAGATGGAAAGAAAAGTCAGCGTCAGTATTATCCCATTCCAGGGCCAGTTCCCCGTCCTGTCCAACATCTCATCTAGAAGCTCTTGAGATTGGATGGAGCCAGTAGACATTTCCAAGAGCAGATTTCAGACCTTCCTCCTCTCGGGGTGGTGGAAGATTAAACCCCGGTCTCCATCTCTGGGCTCAAGTATCACTTATGTACATCCATCTTATGTAGAGCTGGGACAGCATTTCTCCAGCTCTTGGGGCATGTGGAATGAAGGAGCATGTCTGGATATAGAACAGTTTTTTGTTTAGTTGGAGTTTTGGGTTTGGGTGTTTTGTTTGTTTTGTTTTGGTTGTTTTTTTTTTTTTTAAGTTTCTTTTTTTTTTTTTTTTTTTTTTTTTTTTTTTGAGACAATTGTTTAATTAACTTTTCCATTCACCTGTGAGAGATGCAACCTAGCATCTTACCCTCTCATGGGTTCAGCCTGAATGACCAAGTAGTAATCAAATGGCAAAGACTATGCAGCAGGTTAGGGATGATGCTACTCCTTCCCCCCAGGGCACTCAGATCCTGCAGAGCCAAACCACCCACCCGCAACATTTATTCCCACCACCACCACATATGCAAGTATTTTGCAAATAATACAGCAGCAGAAGAGACCACACCAGCATTGGATGAAAGAGATTTGCACTGACATTCAGTTTTTATGAATGTTTCAAATAATACTACACATACACATCCCCCCTAAAAAATAATCCCTAAAAACATCTGTTCAGTGTCCCTCTCCAATAGTATGGGTAAAATCCTAAACCACAATGACATACATGAAGAGAAGGGTGTTGCAAGACAACCATCCCTAACCAGCACCATTTCCACACACACAGTGTTAATTTTACTTTGCAGGCATTAAATAGTCCACATATGTTTCTGTTTCAACTAACATCCAGTCTGTTTGGAACAAAACACTTAAATCTTTTATGGAAAATATTCAAATGAATCCTCTCTTCTCAGAATGAGCAAGAAGTGATTAAAATTGAAAATGTATATGGAGCAACACTACTACTATCGTTTCCTTCTAGACCCTGAGCACAACATTAATCTTTTTTGAAAATGCCCTTTTCTCTAGTGAACTGTCTCATGGCTTTTCAATTATAAAGAACAACGTAACCAACATAAACACTGTTTTGATGATAAGAAACACTACTATTCTTTGTCTTCCCTTTCCATTTTAGGGACTGAAGCTATTTACTTAACTGTGTATTGACTATTTTTCATCATGCATCACCCTGGATACCAGTCTTGTGATACAGCTCTTCCTTGTATGCTCCATCTTACTGAAAGTGCCAAAAGAAAAAGGCAATAAAAAGTGTTGGAATTATTTAATTTTTGCTGTGCCAAAAATGATATTTTCTGCTAGACATTCCCAGTTCTTGGCTGGTGTTACAGTTATAACATTTTTTCAACTCAGCTCAAGTTTGTTAGCCAACTTCTGTCAAACCCCAGTAGCAGCAGGTGCCTAAGTCCCATGAGGGGCATTGTGCTCCAGGTAAATGGGGCAAGAGAGACATGAAAGAGGTACAGAGGAACTTCTACAGTGCAACTACTGAGTATTTTCAAAACCACATGGCCAAACTGCTCTGCCATGATTTTAGAGACTATAATCTCTCTACTTCATGTACATATCTACCCCTACATTCACAGGTGAGCTCCTGGAGGGAAAGCACTGAGGCTGGAATGGGGCTTTTCCCCCCAAACACCCCACCTTTGGTAGCAGGATACCAGCCACAGCAGCTATGTCAGCTCCATAGCCAATACCAGCCTTCTCCAACCCCAAATGCAGCAGCAAGGCTGCAACATCCCACCATGATGAACCTCCTCCACACCAACCACCACCGCACAACCAAGCCAACGCTTTCCAACCAAGAAGTTTCCAATTAAAATCCACCCACAGAACATCTGGGTTATATAAACACCCAAACCAAAAACCACTCACACCTTCACTTCATCCCAACAAAATTCCCCAGGAGGAAGCAATTGCTAACCCTTTCAGCAGACTATGACTATTTTCTTCAGCTGCCTTCCAAGTCTGCAGACCTCCAGGCTTTTAAACCTCACTTTCCCTATTGTTTGATGGTCTTTTGACTCTCCATTTGGGTCTAACGCATTCTTGCACTTATCAGCAACACTGCTAAATCTATTAACTGGACAGGTTTTTGCAAAGCAAGTGAAGTTCAAAGTATCTCAAGTGCTGAAGACCAACATTTCTACAAAAAGAAAAATTCCTCCATCTCTTTAAAGGTCACTGTGGGATAAGCTTGGCCAGCATTTAGGCACTGGATGACACTGATTTTATAAACAAGCCAAGGAAAACATTTCAGAACATGTTTGGGCTTTTCCCTTATTTTCTCATATATTTTTTGCCCTCTCCCCACCACTCATTTACCTGCAAGTAGCATAGCTTGTGTCAAGCTCTCCAAAAGCTATTTTTGGCTTGTCCTTGATGGTGCACTTGCCAGATATATTAACCTGGCTGATTTTATGAAAACCCAGTCAAATTCTTCAAGGGTTGAGATACTTCAGTGAGTTCAAGCACAGTTCTGGGTGGGCTTTCAGAAGAACAGGGAGCATCTTCCCAGCACCACTGATGCTATTCAGCACAAACTGAACCAGAATCTGAACCTGTGTGACTCTGACCTATGTGCACAATATATTGGATTTAACCTGGATCCTGTACAACCTCCCTCCAACAGCCCCTCACCAGAAGAGCTTTATAGTCCCCTCCTTTGAAAGGTCCCACATGCTTTAAAGTTGAAATCCGCAACGTGCAACAGCTTCAAGCCTCTACTGCCAAAAATAAATACTTAAAATCATGTCATCCTGATCACTCAATCACAGCCACAAGTAGGTGGAGGAAATGGTGCCACTTCACCTACAGAAGCGCAGGCAGAACCTCTAGAAAGTTTGAAGGTGTTTGAAAAAGCATCTGTATTTTCAGCTCCATAGGATTTTATGAGAATGTCAGCACTGACATTTTTGACAGTTCTTCCAGAAAACCTTCTCTTCCCCCTCTTTCAGTTTCTCTCTCTTCACCCTGGGACAAGATGGACATGCTCACTAGTTACAAATTACTTGCACTAAGCTTAAACATGCTCAGCTCACTCGGTATTGTTTTGCAAATGAACCTGACCAAGCACATCTGCATTAGCACCTTCATTCCTATCAGGATGCATTTTGGAAGTAGCTCACTGCTTTGTCCTGCTTTCTGTGCTCTGGTTCACATTATTAGAGGACTTTGGGTGAAGCTAAACCAGAAGATGTGCTCCAGGAGCGAGTCCAATGCACCTCAACTACCAATGGGCATTCAGTCCGTAGGACCAGATTACAGCTAGTCCTGAGTGACCACATGACCACCTCCAAAATGTTTGGACCGTGTATGTCAGGATCTCGGCACCAACTACCTCCTTCCACAAACCTCTTCTTTTGGGCTATGCTATTCACTAATGTGGATGTAGCCATGATGTCTTACAAAATGGCACAAAACAGTATTAACCTCGTTATACCAACATTTAATTTTAAAGGAAAACAAAGAGTCGCCTTTTTCCTCCATCTAAATGGCCAGAGAGGACCCATATCATGCGCTCAGTTAACATCAAAAACAAGGCTACCTGGTATATGGAAGAATTTTTTTCAGAGCACAACCACTGAGATGTCCACAGCCCAAGGAAGGATGGAGACAGTATCAACTGAAATAAGTAACTTTGAAGTAATAATAATTAAGAGTCAAGCACAGGTTGAAGATACTGCACTGCAGTAGCACTTTCACGAGCAGACATCTTACACATACTACTGTGCTTGTGATCTCAGGTCTACTGTGGGGCCACTTCTAGCAATGGGAGTAAGATTTCTTACTCCAAGAGTATTTACAGACATAATCAGATGAGCCCCAAAATGAAACAAAGGAAGACTGAGACATGTCACCAAGTTGCAGTGTGTATGTGATTTTTAAAATTTTTTTAATTCACAGAATCCTTAAAAATAAATAAATAAAATCAGTGTTTCATCCACATTCTCCACCACTTTTTGTGCATCTTCAATCCCTACCCTAAATCTGGTGGGAGCATAACCAACTCCAAAGTAAGGAATGATGGCAAAAAAACACCAGATTAAAGTAATTTGCCACAGAAAAAGCCAATTTGTGATTCAACTGTGAAGTTGGCTTGCACATTTTACCTGCTTTTGTGCTGCAAGCTTTAATCTTACTTGTCTGAAATAGCTCTGAAATTCGTAGCAGAGAGCACAGAAGAGATTTTCCAATTTGGGGACTCATTTTAGTTAACTGAAGTCTGCGCCAGCCTCTTTTGCTGCAATTCCCCAACCCAGATGGTCTCAGCATTATTTACCACCTGGCACCGGTGGCACAGGAAAGCAGGGAAGCTCAGGAAGATAATTTTATTTCCTGTAAGTTCTGTAGGAGTTATTATGAAGTTCATCTACATACACACTCCCACCCAACCCTCCTACAAGGACTACTTCAATTTAGTGAAACTTGCTATAACAGAAGCAATGAGATTTCGCACCCATTTCTACAATAGAGCTGATCGCACATATGCTGCAAGACATCTCTTAGTGTGATACCATTTGTAAACCAAATAAGTTCTTCAACCAACAGATCCATGCTTTTTAAAAAGTTTCTTTAGAGGAGGTTCCCCGGCTGTCACTAGGAAATGATCCTCTGCCAAAACTAGCCACATGCAGAGCTAATGCACATTTGTCTCCCACAGCTACTCCCTGCGGAATTATGGGGTGAACACAGCTCAACGCTGTGCCATTCTAGAGAAGGTAGAACCATATCCATCTTAAAATGTACTTGATCCACCTTTATTAAGCCTTTAGATCACCAAGTTGACCATTATATTCCCAAAAAGGAGATCAGCATAGCATCAGGATCTAAGAACAGAGAAGGAACATTTATCTTAAGATCATATAATCAAGATTGCCCACGGTGACACTTTATTGATCAGAAGTGGCTGTGACTGCATTTACAAGTGTCCCTCTTCCTGCGGTTTAAATATTTTTATAATTAAGCTAAGTCTATCAGAAAGTACGTCCCAAGCCCTATCTGCAGGCAAAACAGAAGGGTACAACATGTGAGACCACATTAAATTGCTTATTTATTACCAAGTGTATTCCCGAAGGTCGCAAAAATGTTGTGCAATGAGCTAACTGCCCCCCCTTGCTCTTTTGTTAAGCCCAGCTGGAGGAGGAGCATGAATTTTCAGAAGGGACGCTACACTGTTGGCTCAAGGTCTGCTCCATTAAAGCCAAGAAAAGCCGAGGCTAGAGCCAGCTGATTTGCTGGCATCTTATGGATGAAGCAGAGCATAAACATTTTGCTTCACTGAAGCTGCTGGAGTCACCCCAGTTGACACTAGTCCCAAAGTGTCCTCCTCCACCCACTGTGGTTGCTGGAGACCTCTGTCAGCTCATCCCAAGGGAGCAGCAGGACTTGCATCCTTGAGATGCACCTACATCTCCTGGCATTGGGATGAAACTGCAGGAGCCTCTCTAAAGCAAACCCACCGCCTCTAGCATCCTCTCTGGCACCAGAAAGCAAGAAAGAGTTTTAAAATGAACTGGAAAGGGAGAAGCCTGCTTTGAACTGTGAATGGGTAAGAGGAAATGCCAGTGCTGGATGGATTAGGGCTCCATTCCTACAGGGATTAGCTCATTGAAAACAACGGTCCAGCAATCAATCAATGTGGGCGAAGCTGGGTCCCTTCCAATTTGCACATCCCTAGAAGCTTTCCGGTGAAGGAAGTCAAATGTCACTTCTGTAATGCTACTGCCAGCTTGTCCCAGTTTATACCAGTAGAGGTAATCACGGCAGCTCACAGATGGAAACAGCCATTTCTTTGTAGTCCCCCTTTTGATTCACATCCAACTGTGAGGATTGCACCGATGCTCACATCAAACCCTCTGTGGCTGGAGGTCCCCAAAGCTCTCCCAGAGCAGCTGAAACCATGGTGAGCAAAATTTCACCTAAAGGACCTTAAATATAGAGTGAAATTTTGGTTGCTTGGAAGTGAGGAGATGCACAACAAAGCAGATTTCTTTCTCTGATTCAAAGGTATTCTCTTTACAAGACTAAAAGCCAGAAAATATTAACAACTTTACACTAAGCCACCACTGAGACCAGTCAGAGGAAATAAACTTCTTCCACCGAACAGTAGGTTAAGTCAGACAAGTAGGGTACCATCATTTTCTTTCTCACAATGCCCCATGAAAACCCTTCACAGAGAGCGTAAGGGAGGTTAAAAGAAGGCAATAACGAACCTGTATCCACAACTCAAGTTGGATCTACAGGTGCCTTGATCTTTTAACAACATTCAATAAAACAGAAGACAGTTCTTCGACAGAAGGGCTGAATCAGCAAAATGAAGGAAAAAAAAAATATGAAGAGAAAACTAAACTACTATCTTAGCCTGGAGGGCCTCAAATCAAGAAAGATAACTAAAATTCTAACATTCACAAAGAGAAGCCAAAAACCCAAAACCACAGAGCAAGGGGGGAAAAAAAAAAAAAAAATCCCTACACCACAGACCACTATGTAAAGACCAAACCTTCATTTGAAAAGCAAAGACAGGAAAGACGGGTAGGGTTTGCTACCGACCGGAAAGACAGCATGACGGCAGGGAGACTGAAGGGCAGCAAAAAGGATCAGATGTGCCCACTAAAAATCAATAGAAAAACGCCAACTCACTTCCCTGCACTCTGGCTTCGAACCAAAAATCTTTTATTGCTAGATTCATTATTTCAGGAAAGTGAATAAACTGAGTTCCCTTTCAATTCTGCATTCCTCTTGGCTGTTAATTTATATTTCACACTGCACCAGGAAATCACTTGTCATTAAATGTTATTGGCAGAGCAGACTCCCCTCTTGTCTCACTGCTATTTCGAGCAGAACCAAGCTTTGTTCTGCCAAAACTGGTCAGAGATGCCCTTCCTCCATTTAAATATGTATTTTTCAACCTTCTTAAAATAGTTGGCTTTCCAAATCCAAAAAACGAGTGCTATATGGTCCCATGTTTGGAAAAAGTCAGTGTAAACCACATCCTTAAATCATCTGATTCACTTCTCCACATTAACACTGAGTTATGATAAAAATCGTGCAGAGTAATCCAACCTAACAAGTTAAAATTATTTTTCCATTTCACCTGTTGATAGAATCTGTGTTCGTCAGAGGTTTCTGTGATCAGAGACATTAAGCCTGTTTCTAATAAATATAACTAGCTACTGAAAAAATGTGGAAAGAAGTCGCTCCACACTGAAAAAATAGCAAGTGTATCTATAGCTACCCTGGATAAGAATTATCATCTACACCTATCTGAGGCTATAGTGGTTTCCATGTATAGTCAACCAGAGGTTTGCTCCAAAGATTTTGATTAAATGATCTAAATTTGCTCTGGAGGAAGCTGGCAATATAAAGAGCCTCTGAAACCATCTTCTCACTTTCAACACCTACAACTAGATGGTGTGAATATCTACCCACCATCCAACCCCTGAGTATCTTTCTGCCAACATTAAGAGACACATTCTACCTTCAGTCCCCATGACCGGAGAGGATTTTCACAATAATTTTGTGTACAAGGAGGGGGGACTAAAACATCTCAACCTTCAGTCTGCTCCCCCCAGCATCTCTGCAAGTACAACCCTTTGGGTCAGGACCACTGTGTGGCATGTGAGGTGGCAGATGTACCTGCTGGAGAGCCTCTCCCAGCATAGCTTGCACACCCCGGTTAGAAATGAAGAGGCAATCAGAGGGACAGACTGGTTTCTGGAACTGCCAGTCATCCAACATAAAGAGGGCTTTTGTTCAATTCAAAGTGCCTCTGGGAATTCATGGCTTTCAGTCTTCAGGGCAGACCCTACCCATTCTCTATCTCCTGAACACAGTAAACCTCCTGTTCATTCATTAAAAATAATTAATTAAGTAAATAAAAATCAAACTAGAGCAGGAAGAAACTTTTTGACAATGTCTTCCCTCTTCCCCCTGCCCTTTTTTTGTCAGAAAAATTCCGGTTGTGAAAGACAGAAGCCTTTTATAGGAAATATAATATTTTAAAGCAATGTCTTGCTGAAAGGCATCTCAGCTCAAGGCTGGAATTTCTGGGCAGAGGAAACCGGAGGGAGACTGAGCCCGCCCCAAACCTGGCAGCACATCGGTCAGGACACACACAAACAGATGGAGAACAACAGAACGAGGATCTGACCACACATACACAAAAAAAAAAAAAAAAAAAAAAAAAAAAAAAAAATCAAACGTGGGCATCTTTGTCTGGATCCACCCACCCACCCACCCAAGCTACAGCAACGACTGCAGCTGCAAACTCGGCAATATGGAGAAATCAAAGGGGAAAAACCCTGAGGTTTGGAGGGGTGATGTGACATGCTGAGGATAGAGGCAAGTGACAGGGTCAGACCTCAGCCTCCTATCATAAACCTAGCCACCAATTGTATTTACTTTTTATTTGCATGCAACTCAACCTTGGTTCCATGCTCTGTTGGCTTCAGTCTTCTCCCCACTGCAGGTCACATCCATAGCTGGAAAAAGCCATCCTACAACAGTTCTGCCCTGCCAGCACCAAGATCTCTAGACAACAGCTATTTGAGACTGCTTGGCTGATTTACTACTCACTCCCTGGCCAGATCTCCTTACAAGTCTAAGGATATCATCGAGGAGCAAACCAGGGTTATTCAATTGTTAGACATGCATCAAAATCACTACAGCAAGCAGTAACTTCAAAACAAGTTACATTAGTACCTCCATAGCTCCACACAGATCAGATATTCACTGGCTTCCCTTGGGTTATGGTGAGGTCTCCCTGAATCCCTCCTCTGTTCTTGACCCCCTCACTGTACATCTAAACACTCCTCTTCCCATCACTCCTTTTAAATTCAAGCCTTCCCCCCAGAAGAAAGCACCTACCAGTTTAAATGCAGAGCTTTCAGAAGAGCTAAGCTACATTAATCATAGCAGCTAAGCAACCTGTGGATGAGTCTCATCTCCATCTCCCCTGCCAGAAGATACTTATCATTTTCCCACAAGACACTGTAAATCTCTGTGCTGAAGGCTTTACATTCAGTCAGCATTCAGAGACGTCCAGTACAACCAGGCCCTCAAACCTGCAAACGCAGCAAGACAGAAAAGGTATTCTATCTTCCTGCAGTACACACCATCCTCGTGTGCCTAGATATCCACAAGCTCAGGCGCCTGCCTTTAACAAATTAATGGATTTTGTTGAAGGATCAAGGCCACATAGTCCTAAATAACTGCTTTCTACCTCAAGAGCAAATACAAGAGCTGGACTCAAATTGGAGCACCACCATTACTCAAGTGTGTTTTCAGGTTGTTTAAATTCACTCCCGGATACAATGAAGAGTTTACTAATGAGTCTTCACTACACTATTTTCTGACATTTTCAAGAATCAATTTCCTGCAGGCATTTATCAGTATTAGTTTGGAGTGAAAAGGAGGCAAGCTAATGTGTATCCAGTGAATATAAAAGAAAAATTGGCAGCAAGGTTCTTCATTTCCTGATTACCCAATTGGACCTCATTCAAACAAACAAAAAAAAAAAAAATCTTCTTCAAGCAAGTTATTAAATCATCTCTGAAGATGAAAGATGACTACATCTCCCAGCTGTGCCCATTAGAACTGGGAACTGAGGATAAACAAGAACAAATATCAGCTGGAGCATTTTGTCAATGTGCACAATACTTCAGTTCCTACAGTGAAGTTACAAAATTTCATTAATAACTCATGGTATGTGAAAGCACAGTCCTTAAAACAGCAACTTGTGTACTAGAAATGTGAACAGTTTTCCATCCCAGTAGATTTTGAGCTCATTAGCTCTGATCACTGTCAAAGATCAAATGCAGATCCCAATAAACATTTAAAGATAAAATAACTGAGGCATCAAGGGGCCTCTGGCAGGATCCACTCTAAACTCTCACTCAAAGCAAGGCCGACACAGGTCAGGTTGCTCAGGTCAATGTCCCAGCAAGGTCTGAATGTCTCCAAGGATGGAAATTCCCACCCTGCTCTGGGTTGTGCTCCAGGGTTTGACCACCCTTATTGGGAGAAACTTTCCTACTGTCTAACTGGAATTTCCCTTGATTACAGCTCGTGTCCACTGCCTCTTGTCAAGAAGCATCTTCTCTACAGCTGCTCCTTAGATAGTTGTGGAGAGCAGTGAGATCTCCCCTTCCCTTCTGCATAACCTCTCATCGTATGTTCCAGGCTCCAACAAGTTTGGTGGCCCCACTGGGCTTGCTTCTGTCTGTTATTGCCTGCCTTGGTTTTAGGGAGCCTCAAACTAGACTCGGTGCTCAGATGGGGTCTCTCAAGCGTTAGTAGAGAGGAAAAACCACATCCCTCAGACTGCTGGCTGCACTGTCATTATTACAGCCCAGGATGCAATCAGCCTTCACTGCCAGAAGTACATCCAATAGCTGAATCTCGTATTGCAGAGGGATATAACAAAGGGAAGTACCATGCACTCCAAGGATTTGAAGCATTTAAGCAAGCAAATCGATATACTTGACTAGTGGATGTTGACCTACTAGACCTTACATACATTGGGAACAGAATCAAGGCGTCTGGGTTTCACTTCCCTCACCTTAAAGAGGCTGCAGAGGGATCAGGCTTTCATCCCTCTGTTGCATTTAAGACTCATGAACCCAAAAGAGAGCAGGCAGCAGTCTGCAGGACTGCACAGTGCAGTCAGCTCTGGTAGTACTTTAACCTGTCCAAAGGCTTCATCTAACATCTCTTCATCTAACAATCACGACCATGAACATCTGGTGCAAAACTCTCCTCAAACACGTTTCCCAGCTCTTGCTTTTTTTACTCTTCATCCTCAACTTTCCCTCTTTTCCCCATCTTTGCTTATTACTTCAAATGTCATAAGGTATGGGACTTCTTCCATTTGCTACAGCCCTCTCCAGGAAGGAAATGGAGTGATTGGAGGGACCCATTTGTCAACACAACCAATTTGAGCCAGCCTGGCCACTTCATAAACACTGCAAAGGTTTTATCTGATTCACTACTCCTAGGTAACATGCTGTGGTCTTGCATAAGAGGCATCTGCCAATAAATAAATAAATTAGAAGAAAAAATGAAGAAATTGGGTCTAACAGACAATGGATCTAAAGTAAAGAGAGAAAAAAAATTCCTGCCATTCTGGCTGCTGAGGCTTCAATAGCTAACCAGATGCTTCTGAAAGTCATTGCAAATCTCGGACATATCTTACTTGATTATTGAAAGACTAGGCTAATAGCTCTCTGCACACCTTGTTAGAGAAGGCCATGAATGAGATTTCTGAGCTGTGACATGCTCCATTTACAATTCAATTTAGCAGGTCAAAGAAAGTG
Source organism: Tyto alba (assembly GCF_018691265.1). NCBI lineage: Eukaryota > Metazoa > Chordata > Aves > Strigiformes > Tytonidae > Tyto > Tyto alba. The sequence goes on along the minus strand of NW_024881282.1, from coordinate 2,943,528 downwards.
GCAGAGAACATATTATTGAAATATGTGTTCCTGCTGGGGCTGCCGTAATTGAACTGTAGATCAACAGATGCAACGAAAAAGAGAGCCAATTCTCTAAAAATAACATTATTACACTTTGTAAAACACCTCGGCTCCCAGCCTTCAAAAACAACCAGAAAGGGTAGTCAGGCAGGACCACTAATTCCCTCCAGGCTTCAGGGCTTGCAGACTTGCAAAGCTGAGGATCAATCAGCCAGTTTTGCTCGCCCAGGTAGCAAGTAAAGGGATAAAGGTATCCCAACTAAGGGATAACTCCTACTTCCCTGTCCCTCCTTTCCCCCGCACTGATATTACAGAGGACCAGTTTTTCTCCAGGTATACTTCACTGAACAGAAGCAACATCTAACTGTATCCCCACAGCTGTATTCATCACAAAAAACACTGGCAACCCTCAGCGGTGCTGCAGTGGGAATTTCTGTGCCATTCCAGAGATGGTGCACAGCTGGACCCAGGGATGTTTCTGTCTGTTAGTGGCCCCAGGGGACTTTCTTCAGCAATAATAATGTCCTGGACCAGCTCTGCCCTCTGCAATTATATCCTCCCTTTTTCATTCAGTGCAGAGATAAACAAAAATCCCCTAGGGAGCCTCTGATTCATGAGAAAACAGAGACAGGATAGTGACAGGGGTTCCCCAATCTACCCCTCACAGCATGATTTACTCTATTTTCACAGCTCCTGACAATGTGTTTTAAATCTATTGGATCTTTCCCAAGTAGCAAAACCAGCAATAACCAGTGTTTCTGGTCATACTAATGGAAGTATTACAGACCTATTACTGATGCTGATAACGCAGTATTCCCTTTCTCTTTACCAAATACTTTGTATATTTGGAGGCCGAGAGAAGGCAGCTATCTTTTCTAGTCTAAATATGTCCAGCTCTTTCACACTCTATTGATGAGGCTCATCTAAAAAAAGAATAAAATAATTATATAGCCCATTGCTCTTGCACAGACCGACTGGATGAGGTCCAAGCCTTGCCTGAAGTGGAGCACCTTGCTGGGCACAGCATCCCTACTGAGCTCTCATCAGCATCAAGCAGCAGGAGGACTGCGTCCTCGAGGCCTCCTGAGGATGTTATTCCTGGTAACACATCCCAGTCTCATGATAGTCTTTTTCACAAGCACATGATGTTGTTGACTCGCATTCGGCTTATGGTTCAGTTTAATTAAAGCACCAACATCCTGGAGCAATGGTTTTTTAAGATTAAAAATAGCTTTAATAAAAGCAGGCTTAATAAAAAAAGGACTATGTAAGTTAACTAAGAACAGAGCCAATGAAGGCTATTAAATGTAATGGCCTGAGTACCACCTCTTACTTAAGAAATCTCAGAAAAACTGATTACCAGAAGGAAGATCATTCTGTGCATATGCTGGGGGTTTTAGAAGGTCTCTCCCTAGCTGTTTGCTTCTGGCCCTGGCTGGAAATAGGACATTTGGTTAGATGGGTCCTATACAAGGTCTAGAAAAAGCTGTAGCCATTAAAAACTCCAGACACCTTCAGCAAAGCTGTGGCCCAGCCACCTTGCACCTCAACAGATCACTCACACCAGAGGAAAAAGCTTTGCATTAGCCTTTACTGATCCCATTTCTGTCCTCGCCCCAGACTGCTTTTGCAGTTTGTCCAGTACAGTCTACCTCCAGGCTCTGACACGCCTCCAGCTCTTTCCTCTTTGATGTTTACAAGCTTAATAAGCATGCTTTTCATTAGGAGTAACAGCAGATAGGATAAATACTTAATATTTATCTCTATTTAAAGAGAATTACTGTATTGCAGGAGTGTTTACAGGGATTCTGTGGTGAAATACTCTAGTTCAGAGCAAATAGTCCTATTCCAAATAGTCTGATACAGATGTCAAATGGACTCAGGGGCAAAGGACTGGACTGGGAGGAAAAACAGCCAGTAAGCTAATTCCTTGGACAATTTCTTTCCCTGCTGCATCTTACTCTCAGCAGCAAATGTCTGCAAACCAAATGCTAAACATGCTACTTTGTCATGGTGCTTGGCACAAAAAAAAAAAAAATATATATAAATCAAGGATTTCTTTGCTGGTTGAAAGGGTGAGAGCATCACTAGCCAGTGCTAGAAGATGAAAACCTGACAGTAGAGGCAATGGGTGCCATTCTTGATGTCAATCTGAGGTCTTCCACCTTCCCTCAAAAGGAAAGGCAAATAGCCTTCAACTTGAAAGGAAGAAGAGTCAAGAGATGCACAGAAAGCAGGACCAGATGTTCACAGAATGATCAGGAAGCTCACCCTGGAAATGGTGGACTGAAAGGACTCCCCTATTACACCCCAGATTAGACTCCATTTGGGTCGAGGAAAATCCTGCTTGGCTCTATGATTCATATGAACAACAGATACCAACATGTTGTGTCTCTAAGAAAAGGCGACAGGCTATGCATGTGAAAACGGCCATCCCCAGAGCCAAGCTTGTCTTGCAGCAGCCGTTTCGGTCCACTTGCAGAGGGCCATGTCCTCACCAACAGATGCAGAAGTAGAAAGCTAAACCAGGAGCATCAACTAAGGTGATGTCAAAAGGAAAGCCAGAACATTTCCCCACATCAAAGTCCATGAAGCTCTTTTCTTTCCATCAGGCTCACAAGTAACAGGCAACAATAGCTTAAAAAGGCGTTTTCAAGGGCAGACTACCCAGCTATCCTGCCTGATGGGTCAGCTGGAACCTAGCTGATAACAGCAGCAAGGAAAGCTATAAAGCAGTAGATACCCAAATGCTGTGTTATTCAGAAATCACTGTCCAGAAGGCACAAAAATTACAATGACAATAAGCAAAAGATATTGGATAATAAAAGCTCCAGCAAAGAAGCTGAAGATCTGGCTTATACAAGGACCCCTTTCCACCCTCCAGCAGCTCTGACAAATCACACATCACTATTGTTGTGATTGAGCATTTTCTGTGATGTTTGTAACTCTGGCATAGCAAAGCCAAATTATGTAACAGCAACTCTGTCACGCTTGTCTATAGTGAAGCCACGAGATTCCCCTGCAGCTATTTCCTTTCAGTATCCATCACCGTGACTAAAATGCAAGCAAACAACATGCAGGCAAGAGAAGTAAGGCGTTCCCATCCTGTTTTAAGCAGGACCGAGAGCTTGATTGCTCTGTGTGTGTGTTGAAAAAGGCATTGCAACTGCTTTGTCTCCTGGTGCTTTCCAACAGCAGGCCAGCACATGAACTGCTCAAATCCCAAAATAATGACACTGCCCAATTAAATCTATTTTTCTTCTCTTCATTTACCGTATGACCATCTGCAACAAAAGCACAAAGACACGCAATGAGCAGGGGATATTTGAGTGCTCCATACCTCATCTCACTTGAAGGAAGAGACATTCCTGATTTGTTTTTCCAGAATCAGAGCAAACTTAACATTTCTGCTGGGATGTCCAGTGGGTGCACCTGGAGCCAACCAAAGCACACTGGAAGGATATTCTTCGGAGAGAAAGCTCAGTTCATTTCCTTGCCATAAAATGTTTGCAATTTCAGAAAAGGTATTTTAATCTGTCTCATATTCTCACTCTGTAAAAATGGGAATAATTACCCCTCTCATCAAGAGCTGTACATTGATTAAAGCACTTCAATTCCTTCAATGGAAGGTGTCACAGAAATAACAAGTCTGCCATACCACTGTTTCTGTACCTTGCTGTACTTGAGAGTTTTTTCAAAGCAGCATGCACACCCAGCCTGACTTTTCACTTTCTTTTAAGAAGCTGACCTGAAGAGGACATTTCCTGAAGTTCAAAAGAGCTCACACTGAAAATAACCCAGATAGTCAAAGTTCAAGGTTTTTCCTCTTGTTCATCGCTCATTGGTTGCAAAACACACCAGGCAAAAGTGCTAATCTTGCAACTCTTCTACATGACAGCGGACATTTTGCATGAGCAACCTGCTTTTACACAACCTCTTTGCACAGCTCAACGTAGGTATTTAGCAGCAAGTTGGAGATAAAGTCACTGTTCTGGCCAGAAGATGGATGGACCAAAAAGATACCACACATGGGAAAAACAGCTTGAGGAAGTAGGCAGGGAAAGAATTCCCAAAGTATCACTGTTTTGTAGCCTGGGATTTTATAGAAAACAAACATCATGGCTTTTGGCTTCACATCTAGAACACATGCTAATAAAAAAATATTTCCAAGCACAAGAATAGATCGTGACACAGGCACTGCCCGCAGTGTCAACAATACCATCCCAAAGATACTCATCGAAACCACACACAACCTCTCTCCTGCCGTGGAAGTGACTATAGCAGTCATTTGCGCCAGCCCAAAATTAGGCACAACCTGCATTGTACCAAGGTGTAAAGCCTGCATTCAATGATCCTTCACCAGTTTGCTCATGGAGCAAAGGAATGTCTTTCCTTGACATAGGGCAAGTCACAGTCCACTCTCCATGATAAATAACAGCAGAGTTTGAGCTCTCCCACACACTACCACAGATTTAACATGTCCAGAGGACTAGTATATATATATTCATTACTCACTTCCTCAACTGTCCACAAGTTTAAGAAAATTAACTGCTCAAACTTGCTTTTATTGGCATAAAAGCAGGCTCTTTTATAGAGCTGCCAAAAATGCCATGAGCACGAGAGCAGGACAAACAGCTCAGTAAGAGCAGGACTGGCCTCCCTGAGTGAAAATGATTTTTTGCAACTAAGGGAGAAAAGATGCAGACAGCTGCAGGGCTCTGCACGCACTAGTGTTTTGTGGATGCACCGCTTCTTCCCTGCACAGAGCAGGGTGGGAAAAGAGATCAATTATTTCCACTTTATGCTGGTTTTCATCAACCAGGCACTGTGTTGCAACCCATAAAACCCACCTCCAATTCACAGATGATCCAGAGGGGCAGGGACCAGCACCTTCCCAACAGTTTAGCCCCTTGCTCTAAATCAGAGATGCAGGAAGAGAACCCAACACTTAAAGCTCTGCAAACAACAGGAGGAAAAGGCAAGGAGATCACAGCAACATCCCACCCTTGCAGCTCAGATGCTGGTATACCATCTTCTCCCTCATCTTTTAGAAAGCTGTACCAGGCAATTTATCTGGCTTCTCTTCCACTAGCACTCCCCATGATGATTAATAGGAATAAATTTGTTTCCCCATGGGCTGTTTCTCATATGGCATTAATTTACTCTCATATTTTACTGGACAGCAAGAGAAAGAGGGCGATGATCTGAACATTGCAGGTATCAGCCCAGCTGTCCCAGCACATCCTCGTGTAATGGCCACGGGGCTGCCACATCCATCGCAGGGTACTCCTCCCTTTCCATCCCAACTAATCCACAATAGGTTATCGTATGGATGAAGCTCCTTAAGGAATAAAGTAACCCAGCAGACAGGCCAAAAATATTCTCAACATACAAGCATTGAAGCTGGAGCTCTAGGGCAAGGGATAGTAGGGCTCAATATCTATAGTTTCCAGAGATCAGCTCAAGCCATTGCATCCAGCAATCCTTCCCAGGTAGGCATTAAAACAGTCAAAAAAAGTCCTCGTTACGTATCTTTGTCCTTACTAAAAACTTCAGTGGACATGGCAGGATAGAAGCAGGGAGGTGAAACCCATCTGGTCATTAACAGCTCAATACATGGGCACCCTTCGAGGTACTTTCCTCAAGTGAAAGAGCCGAGCAGCCAGCTTGGGCACACAGGTTGTCACGGGCATTTTTTTTTTTCACTTCAGAAGTTTAAGAGCAGCTCATCGATCTATTTCTTGTTACATGATGGGAAGGGAACCTTGGCAGACAGTCAAGATGCTCTAAGGGCTACTGACCACATCTCTACCAGAAGCTATTTTTTCTCCTCCTACTCTGTTCAGACCATGACAAATATCTTGAACTTGAAAGAATAACAAGGGGAGATAAATTCATGGTAAAGAAAATAAAATTTGGATTTTACATCAATTTAATTTTTACCTCCACCCACCCCCGCCCCCCCCCCCCCCAAAAAAAAAGCTTTCCAAACCATTTCTCTCCCTGAAAGAGTATAATTGCTTGTGCAACAAAACCCACAGCAGGGAAGTTATCTGCACAGTCACTGAAAATGCAGGTCATCTCTGTCGGCTTTGACATCAAAATCCCTAAGCAAAAGGCTGTATTGTTGAAGTAGATGTTTTGTGGGATGAATGGTCTACAGCAGGCCATAGTTTTGGCTTTACTTGTTAGCTGAACATTTTCCGGCCCTGAGCTGTTCAGTGTATCTCAGAGCATCCAAGTGTTTTCCAGGGAGAAACAGCTGGTGAGGAAAGGATGCCTAATATTTCAATTAATAGCTACGGCGGTCATGGTTCATAATTATGGCTAATTAAATCAAGGAATGTTAGGTATTATACACCTGCTCACGGCCTACTTACTGTTCATACTGACAATACAATCCTACACAAAGCACAGGGCAATGGAAAAGTAAAGCCTGATTTACAAACCCGTAGCCAAGCACAAGGCTGACAACCATCTGCCAGCAGGACTCCTGTCCAAGCAATCCAGGTTCCTTTTTCCGAGGAAATATTCAAATTATCTATGGCACCCTCAGCTCTCATTTCAGTAGGACTGATGGAACTTCTAAATATAGAATGCGCAAAGCCATATTTCTGATTTTTTTTATAGACATGATTAAAAAAAAAAAAAATAATCACTCTTCATCAGTCAAGTTATTTATGCTTCAAATCTGCCAACAGAATATTATGGGTATTTTTCAGATATGCATAAGGACTCTTTGATCTTTCCCACCCCAAAACAGGCGAGGAAGCTCAGAGGTAGGAGGAGAATCCGCTGTTTAAGTCTGCAAGTTCAAGAGGAGACTCACCTTGGATTTACTCCAGTACCAAACCTGATGCAGCTACTAGAAGAGGCACATAAAAGGAAAATCAATAGCTCTAAAGCTAAGTACAAGCAGTAGCTCCTGATAACCTAAGGGATGCAACCATTTGCATTTTCTTGTCTCATTTAATACCAAACTGGTTATGTTCATGAGGAAACTCATGACAAAGAAAAGACAAACAGATGGAACTGTGAGCTTTGGTCACTGAATCAAGGGGGCCCCAAGCCCCATCTCCTTGACGGGCACAGTTGTCCAGCAATCATATGCACATGGGCTAGGATTTTCCAGTAACACAGGATTATTCCCACCAGTCTCAATTCAGACTCTGCCTGAATTATTCAAGTAAAGACTCTTCCATCATCTTTCTCAACATTCTAGCTCCAGATGATCTCCATTAGATGCTGAAGGTTCAATGACTGCTAGCACCATGAACCTGTGCCTGAAAGACAGCTGAATTTTCAATTACCTGTCTCATGTCACAGGAGGCATTTCCCAAAGCATTTGCTGGCTGTCACCAGTAGCCCTGGGAGTAACAAAGGATTGAGAAGATAAAGAGATGGAAGCAGTTCCTGCCTAGCATCAGAAACACTTTTTCCACCAGCAAAAGGGCATGAATCTTTGATGAGCAAAGCTTTTTCTGCCAACTGTTAATTCATTAAGGAAACAATGTCAGAGCTGATTTCTCCATCCCAGGATCCCCACAAAAATCCTGTCTAATGCAACGACTGCACTATACCAGACAAAAACAAAAAAAAAAAAATAGTGTTAGTAAATCACATGGCAGCAGCCTGGAAGCAGGCTGTGACCACAGCCCAATCTAATTTACATTTGAGCTTGCAGGAGATGAGAGACAGGAAAAAGGTGCAACATGACCCCAAAACCTCAAATTAGGAAGGCACTGGGAGAACCGCATACAGATGTTGCTATTTCCAGGAAGAGAATTGTTGCCAGAGACGGGCACTAAAACATCCAGTTTAGCCAAGGCTCCAATGTGGCAGATGCTGGACCATTCAAATAAGCAGATCGAGCTTGCTGGTCCCACATGATTTGTCTCATGTTCTTGGGTACATCTTGGAGTACAACACCTCCCTTTGGCTTGATACACCCGTGACTGAAAAATGGAACAAGGGAACAGAAAGGTCTCTCTCTGCTTGGAAATACCCAAAAGTAGAGGTTACATGAATGGGAAATTAGAAGCCAAATTCACTTGCCACTCAGCCAGAGCCCATGTGCTAATCAAGTTTTAAGAACAGAACCAGCTGAGACCAATTTCACACTCACTTCAGCTCAGAACCAACTGACTATTCACTGAAAGTATTTATTCAGTGATTGTTTGCGTGACTGGGAAGACAGTGCCCCAGTACCTTTACCTTACTGGTGATGGTCCTGAAACTCTTGTCCAGAAGTTTGGGTTGTGTTCATTAGACCGACTGAAGCTCTCTGCTTCCACATCACCTGTATTAGGTAGTCTCCAGCAAATAGTTTGGACTTCAGAGGAACTGCTGGATTTATTCTTGTGGCCTAATCTCTTTCTTCTTGATATGCTTAATGCTGTCTGCAAAACTGAGTTATTAGCATGCAGTGTTCCCCAGCGACTGCCATTTCACACAGCAGATGTGTATGTAGAAAACCACAAGACAGATGAGGTAGCTGCCTGGGGTCATGCAAGAAAGTATAAGTGTGTCAGAATCACACAATAGCTTAGAGAATGTTGAACTCTGAGTTTTCTGATGGCAGGTGTTTTAAAAAAAAAAAAAAAAAAAAAAAACAACCAAACTCTACCTTAGCAAAACTAAGTTCTGCGGCACACAAAAAAAATGCTTTATGCATATGCTTGGGTAATAAATGGAGTATACAAGTCAGTACTGAATGAAATCACATTTCTGCTTTGTCATCAAGCTTCACATAGACAGAAATTAAGGCGACTTCTTTTTAACCTGTTGCTTTCACCAGTGGAGTACAGTTGAGCATCCCACTACTCCACTATTGTATGCAGGAAGGTCAAGACACACAGTTAAATGTGAAATCTTCCAACTGAGATGAAGCATCCCTGAGATGAATTAGGAAAGGTTCAGCATGAAGAGCCCACCTGTCTTCCAAGTATTTGAGCTTCACCCTTTCAAAAGACACTACTATGTAGATACCTCAACCATCACTTGGGAGGTTTCCTAGGTTAGAGTCACTAAACACTTGTTAAAAGAGGAGAGACAAATGTTCTATCTGGTGCAAAGAAGCCTCTAAAAAAACACCATCCCTGCACCAGCTACGGACTTGGGATCCCCAGATACTCTGCACTTGGTTGCTAAATGTCCCCAAATAGCTTCAAAAGCAACATGACGTGACTTCAGAGCAAGGGTCATGTCTTCATCAAGGCTCAGCCAAATTAGTCCCATGCTTCTCTGGATTTCAGATCATTCAAGGGCTGTATTCTTCAAGAATAATGCAGATTGTCTCCACTGCACTGGACTGTGAACAACACAAGCAACTTGACCATTTCCAGACTCACAACAGATATTAGAGCTATGCAGTTTGGGTGACAAAGCTTTGGCCATGCTCCCTGTGGAGCACCGGGACTCCTGTCCTACTTTTCTCTCACTTTAACATAAAAATTCAAGAGTTTCTTCCACCAAGCTGCTTCCCAGAAAGCATTCAAGAGCAACGAAGGAAGTTCTCCTCTGCCAGCCAACAAACTTACATAGCAAGAAGATCTACAGATGCTATAAATCAAGACAGAAATAAGCCCACTCTGAAGAGTACACAAGCATCCCTTTCATCACTGTCATCTCACATTTATTCCTAAGAGTCTCTTCTCAGAGCCTCACCTCTCTCCAGCACAGAGATGTTGCAAAGCAAGTCATATCACAACATGGATAGGCTCATTTCCCCCATCAAAAGAAATTAGACAAGCTATTATTGGGTTGCGGCAATAAATTCAGAACACAGCAGCATGCTTGAAACAAAACAAGGTAGTGCCAAATGGGATAACCCAGCCCATAAAAGCAATTGCACTGTAGATGTTATTGAGCTTACTAAACTGCTTCTAAATTATTACGTTTGGCCTGCTATAACATGCCTCCCTGCCTTGAGCAACAATCTATAGCTTTATTGGATTATAAATTAAAGTCAACAACTCTAGCAAGGTACAAATTAAAAATCTGCTTTAGAAGTGTAATTATCATAGTGCCATAAATAGTGATACCTGGCACTTCCCTTTTATTCTTTATTACATTTAGGATTTGCTCTAATTTTAAAATAAAAATTCTGTAGCATGAGCATCCCTCCAACAGCATCTTTTTTAACCAAATCATCTTTCTGTACTGGCTAAGAAAACACTCCAGAAACTAGAACATTTACTCATCTATGCAGGGGGATATACAGAAGCAGGATGTAAAAAAAGCCACTCTGCATGATAATAAATAAAAAAAGCAATGACATCTCAGATTGAGATCCAAGGGATATATGTCTACCAACCCATGTGGCTGGTTGATGAAGACAGAAGAGAAAGTGAAGAAATTTCTCCAAGCAATGATTTAGGAGTGCAGACAAATTTAACTGAAAGACACCAACTTTTTCTGCTATAACACAGCCCAAGCTATCTAGTTAAATCAGGAAAATAGATTTTGCCTTACCAAATCCTGCTTTATCAGGTTCTTTGAAGGACCAAATCTGCCCAATGGGCTAGTCCAGAATAAATAGGTGCTGGAAGTTGCACAGATGTTTTGTTTGATTACAGCAAGTACATCAAAGATGTCTAATGGGTCAGAAAAGTTATATGGAAGGGAAAAACAGGCAAGCAGGGGCAAACCTACTACAGTTTGCACCCTCTTCTCCAGGGCTGGCCCAGCATCTGCCAAGACTCAGGTGTCCATGCAGGAGGTATGGTTTCCAATCCCTTGCCACATCTCGTGACCCCAGTGTGGTGTCTACAGCTTCCCACAATCTTAACTGTGATGCATGTTACCCAAACATCGGGACTATTTGACCAACCAGAGCACACTGCAAGCCTTTGCAGCTTCTAAACTTTGGAAAGTTGCACCAGCCTTGCTCCTCAGCTGAGGTCTGTCCAGCCACCACTGCCAGGGACAGACAGATGTGAACACCACAGGCCTAAACATGTGTTTGAAGGCTTTTCATTATGGTCCTAGTTTGCTGATCAGAACATGACAAATGCAAAAGCAAAGCTGCTCTGTATTCTTGAAAGTACTCATGGTAGAGAATAAAAAAAAATAAATAATAATAAAAACCAACTGTAAGAGCTAGAGGGACTCCCCTGAATCTAGAAATTCCCCCCATAAATTGTCCTTTGGGGCAGCGACACAGCTTGCTTTGCCTTCTGAGGACACACAGCAGTGTTTGAAGACATGCCAGACACTGGAAGGAGATTTACTGCTTGCTTAGTCCATAACCTGGCCAGCTCTTCACCTTTTACAAGCCCCCCCAGGAATTCAATTTAATTTCCCACCACCCTGAGTACCTGCTCTAGCTCAGTTTTGTACTCTTCAACCAAAGCTTTTTTTTTTTTTTAGTGTAACGTTCAAAGAAAACAATTCAGCCTTTTTCAAGGATGAACTGTCATCAGATGCTCCAGAGGGAAAGTCACAGAAAGGCCAAAGGAATCAATAGATCTGTATCAAGGTTCAAATAGCAGCCAATAGGTTATAAGAACATCTTGAAAACAACTGTATTGAACTTCCTGGTACACGGAGCAAGGCAAGGGAAAACCAACATGCCAGTAAAACTCTGAACTGATCTCCTCCAGCAAGGCAGACTGGCCTGGAGAAATACCTTGATGAAGTTTTGCTTGGACCACATGCAAGTCTGAGATGTGTGAACTCTCCCTACTTTCTGAAGAAGAATTTATCCTTTCTGTCCCTGTTTCATGGGCGTGTGAAAGGAGATCACGCCTGCCTTCAGCCATGAAGAAGAAAAGCTGCTCAACAGCCAAGAAAAAGGTGGTGCCTGCAGCAAGGAAGTCCAGCAAACCTCCCCAAAATACAACCTGACCCCTTTGTACTTCATTTCTTCTCCTTGTTCACAAACAGGGAGGGCCATGCACTGCAAGGATTCATTGCCAACCAGAAAAATTACTTTTTCTTTAACGAGTGCAGTAAGCAGAGCAAGCACAGCTTTGGGACCAAGTGAAAAGGAAGAAGTACATGAGACGAAGGGAATAGGGTTAAAATGGCACAACTGATTCATAGAAATATGGCCCATTTTCCCTAAAAACCAATATGAGGAAAGCTTTTCCCCAGGAATCATAACAATCAACAACTCAATGCAATAGCCAAGCAGATCTTGGCTGCATCCTTATTTTTGTCCCTCCTTGTAGTTCAGAAACAAGGAAACAAGAGGTTAAATATTTAATTTTTCAGGAGTCCACAACTCTGACATCTCTGTGCTTGTAAAAAGCACAACACTGTGTGTGAGCCCTGAAAAAAATTAAAAAGATTTGCTTCTCGCATCAAGCCCATCACAGGATGCCTGCGCTTTGGCTCTGAGATGACCGCAGTAGGTACATTTTATAGGCACGAGCACTTGCATCAAGATAACCCAACCCACTGCATTTTCCCCAGAAGCCTTCTCAATGTCTCCACAGGAGAAGTAACATTTTAAAGAGGACACTGATCTAGATAATTTGGTCTTCAATATTCACAAAGCCTTAAAAAAGTGGCCCTGAACTTGTCGTTCAAGCTCAGAGCCCACAAATGCAAAGTCTCTATTCACAGGCAGCAAATCAATCCTGACACCCTCTCAAGACCTCTGAGAAAATTAAAATAATTTTTAAAACCCAGCTAACCCTGACATCTGGAATTTGACTGCAACAGGATCCTGAGCAAGATAAATAGCTGCAATTTTGCAGACAGGAATGACAGAACACACGGCTACAGAGGACTCCTTCCCTACCATTTAAAATAATTAGAGTCATATGTATATAACCCTCCCCCCACCCAAATATATGAAAGCAGGTCTACTGTAGAAAGCTATAACAAATATAAAGCAGTAGGCAAACACACAAGAAGCACATGAATTGCTTCACAAGCTTTCATCATCAATGTTCGTGTCCTTACATAGTAAATACAGCTTAGTAAGAGAGCTAAAGTCCTCCTTAAGCAAAATTTCAGGAAGCCAAGGAAAACAAATCATAATCCTATTTCAAGCCAGCTCTATGATCGTAGACAAAAGTGTTTAAACAAAGCTCAAGATGTTGATACATGAATTACTAAACTCAAAGCCTCTTTTTCACCAATCCAGAAGACACAAAGAGCATTTCATCACAATCCCACAAGCAAGCCAGCAGTCCAAAAATTTGCCAGTATGTTTGTTCAAAGATATTTTCCCTGAAGCATGTCCACATATTTATATTTTCTCCACTTACTAATTCCTTCCTGTTCACCTTTTGTCTCTGACCACCCAGGTAAGAGAGTGTAAGCTCTCAATCTTGGGATGAGTTGACCTCTTCTCTGTACACAGTACTCTCCAGGAGGGTGGGCACCAGCTCATCCTCTCAACACTATTCAAAGCCATCCAAAAAGGCAAGTTCTGTTTCTAAGAATAATAATTCTTTTTTAAAAAGGCAACAAACTCAGAGGTAGGGCTGGAAAACAAAGCTCCAAATTCCCAAGTCCCTTTTTCAAAGCAGATACTTCCTAGAGTCCCGCAGTACAGTATCTTTAGTCCTTTATTTTCTTTTCTCTGAACTTGAAACACACTTATTTTTACTTTTCCAGAGTTGCTAGAATGACCATTATTGCACAAAGTATTCACAAGGCAAGAAAAATAGATAGCTACTTTTTCATGATGTATTCTTGCCCACAACATCTACCGTTTCTCTCCACCAACTCTCAAAATCAAAATATTTTTGGATATCTAGCTTCATTTTCTCACTCTAACCAAGACCTGGTGGGAAGGTGAACACAATGCAGGATGCTACACGAGAATTCATTTCCAATGTGAAGATAACAACGCTTTGCATTCTGAACAGCTACATCAATAGTTAAGAGGCTTGCAAGCCATTTCTGGATTTTACCTAGCGTACGCAATTTTGACCCATCATAGTATAAGGCAGCACCTTCTGAGACTAAAATGCAGCACAGTGATTTGCAGTTACAGCTGCCTTCATGCATTTTAAATTACCATGTTCCCTACTTCAAAATAGGAAGGATTTTGGTCTTCATCAGATGGGAAAAGATTAAATTATTCTTTGCAACTATTTACTGTCCTGATTCAGAAGGCTGCCTGATTATTTTAAGTGCACCTTAATCCAGGTGCTTCAGCAGGCTGCACCCATCTGGTCACATGCCAATCCACCCAGCGACTGCAGCACTGGGTGCATGATGGCAAGTCAAAGGCATTCCTTTTATTCAGGGCCACCTCTGGTTTTGCAGGTGTCTTTGCACCTCTCTGCATATTTGGACCACCCCAATTTGGTCCAGGTGGGCTGTGCACAAGGGTTTCCACTGAATACATGGCACAAGGGCATTTACACTTGTGGTTTTAGACAAGAAAGCTGGCACACCTCTAGTTATCATCTTGCCGTCCAGACATCTAGTCCCAGTCTGCAACATGTCATTTGCCCAGCCCAATCCGACACATGGCTTTCCAGACAATGACTGTAACTGATATCCCATTAAGATAAGCCATATACAAAAAGCAGAAGTTCTGCACCCATGATTTGCCCAATACAGAATAAAAATCCCAGTAAATTTAGGCTATTTGCCTCTTATGTTTATCCCTGATGCTGAAGACCTGGACTTTAGACTTTTGGTTTTTTCTCTTAACACTTAGAAGTATTTACTTATATCTGTCCAAGAAATTGTAACAGACACTTCTTTATAAAGCTAGGTTCAAACATCACATCTTTCTCCCTAGATAACTGGGGGGAAAAAAAAAAAAAAAAAAAAAAGAAAAAAAAAGTATCCTAAAGAAGAACTGCGATTCTTCCGTAAAGCTGTGTATTAATGCAACTTTCACTTGGCATCTCTTCCAAGAGATGTTTTACCTTATAGCACAGAAATGGGAACATTGGGAGCTGATTTTGCATATGGAAGTGAAACCATCATCCAAACCCATATAAGCAGCAACCTACTTTTCAGAAGCAAGCAGACATCCTAACACCCTCTTAAAATCCCCCCTGAAGCCAACAAAAGCTGTGGACTACCTTAAATTAGAAGGTAATTTGAGACTTTTGGGAATGCCCCGGTGTCCTTGAAGTATGAGGATCTAATTTTAGTGCCAATCCTTGAAAACAGTGTAATCTTGTGCCATGCTAGGGTGAGAAGCTTATGTTCCTCAGTCTCCAATCTGGTATCCAGAGTACATCTCATATCTTAATTAGAGAGGCTGTTGGCATGGCCAACCAAGCCTACATCCAGACAACCCAGGAGCATAACCTACCATGGTTCCTCCTACACATGCTACTTCTCTTCAGCCAAATGATCTCAGAGTTGGCTTTGAATGGTTGATTCATTCATCACTGCTCAACTCATCTGAAAAACAACTTCTTACACTCTTCCCTATTAAACTGTCAGAAGAAAAGACAGTGCATGTGTGATCAAAAAAACTTGTCCCCATAACCTTTCAAGCATGCACTAGTGATATCCAATGAAGGACAAGACAAGGACTGCATGGAGCAATACGCTCCTTAATAGTGCTGCTCAGCCGAGACAGCCGAGCAGTCATAAAGACAGGAGAACTGTCTATATAGTGAAAAGCCAAAAAGTGCAAAAAAAGCACCAGGACACTTTGTGCCCTGCCTTCTCCACACACAATAAACAGGCCAGCGTTCACATTGCTAGACACTGCTCTTTTCTAACCCCACACTGTCCTGTTATGTTAAAACACTGAAAAGTCAACCAACAAGGCAGAACACAGAAGTACTCTTGCAGAATGAGACAGTACACAAGAATCAGCAAATTCAGTATATTCTCATTTAGATTTTTGCCTTCATAAATCTGTAAGGGTAAAAATTGTTGATTTGGAGACTTTTATCTTCAATATTTTCACTTCAAGAGCTTCTCCCAGATCAGCTGGCAGATCAGCTCCTGTGCACTCAGAGGGTGGCACTGGATACATCAACCTTGGAGCCATGGGAAAAGTAGGAATCCTCAGAGCTAGCACCTATGAAGGGTGAGAGTTGCACTCCCCAAAGCCTTGGCCTCCCATTGGATGAGAAATGCTGTAGAAGAGATGTCGTAAAGCCTTTATAGACCAACATCTCATTCATGCTTCCCCCCAGAGCATAGAGACTACAGAAAAGGAGAAGTTTGATAAAGAAAGAGGAAGGAAGGAGGGAGGGAAAATGAAAGCAGACTCTAGATGCACTCCCCTGCAACTAAAATAGGGACAGGCTGGATGCATAGACATAAGTATTAACTGAGGCACATCACCAAGATGCTACAGAAAAACAGCAGGTATGTCCCTTTTGAAAAGAGCAGCACTGGCAAACCAGGAGCTAAGGGCTGGACCGCACCTGCCAGAGCAGCGCAGCCAATAGCCACACTTTCGTGATGCTCATTGGCCCTTTTCCAGAAAAGCCAGAGCTTTAAGCTTCCAAAGCATATGTCAGTCAACATACTGCTGAGCATAAGCCTCTTCTGTAGAAGACACAGGACAGGCAGGGCCAGTAAACAGAGAACAGTGCAGAATAGACCTAATTTAACCCTTGGATTTTGAGCCCAGCTGTCATGATCTGGGACAGCACTCAATCCCTGTTCACATAAAGGATGGAAAAGAGCACAGCCTTTACCCAGACATTATTGTGCACCAGCCCAGGAGATACATTTTGCACAGAGGCACGTCAAGACCACATTATGCTAGAACAAAATAGGACAAAAACTTTGGTATTGCTCATCCAGCCCCATGTCTAAAGTAAACACCACTGTGTTTGACAGGCAAATGAAGAAATTCAGTTTTCCCCTTGCACATGTGGTTGCATAGTTATCATCATCACCACAGCAAAAAAAAAAAGCAGCACCTTTAGGTTAAATAAACAAGCCTGTCCGTATTCAGAGCTGGTTTTGCAACACCATCCACCCCTGAGGATTGTACTCCCCGGGGCTCCGCAGCTCTCCAAAACAAAACAAACAAACAAACAAAAAAAAAAAAAAAAAAAAAAAAGCACCAAAACCCACACAACCTAACCTTCTTCCTTTACAGAGGAGATGAACCATTCCCAACTAGCTCCAGGGAGCGAGGGGTGGGAAATCTGTGCAACACTCTGCATTTTCAGAACCTGGGCTCTCCATCCAGGCATGTGGCCCCAGCCTCCTCTCTGGACAAGGACACACTCTTCAGACACCACACTACAATTCCTCTATGTATGTTCCTGAACAGCAATATGGTACCAAAGACTATAGGTACTGCAAGCAGTCTCAAACCAGACATCCCTCTCATAACCCTCCAAACAGTCCTAGCAGCCTGCAAACCAGCCTGAACCCCAGGGTGCTTGAGGGAGATAGAGGAACCTGCCAAGATCAAGGCCTCCATTACATAGGCATCATTGTTCCCATCCTTCAAAGTGTAACAATTTCTCACCTAGGAACTGACTTTCCAGAGATAACTGGGTGACATTTAATGCATTTGCTGCTCTTGCAGCTCAAAGGCCTTCTCCACCTGCAGGAAAGACATGATTTTGAAGACCATCACTTGCAAATTTTTCCCTTCAGCTCTGTGTTTAGAGTCCTCTCCTGATCCCAAGTCCCTCTCCTTTTCAAAGATTTCCTTAAATGTACTGTTTTGTCACTACTCCCTATAGTCTCATCCATTCCAGCATGGAGAAAAGGCGATTTCAAAAGGTCCAACTGACTTCTGTAAAATTAACTTGATACTCTGCTCTGCCAGGTGGTCAGCCTTGTTTTTACAAGCTTTTTATTCCCTGTACAAGCATTTCAGTACACAGACCTCTCTCCCCCATCCCCTTTGAAACCTCCAAGGCTCTTTTGGCAAGTGCAGCCATCCGAACGTGCCAGATCAGGCCGCAGGTGACAAGGGACACCCCATGCCCTTGACCTCTCTGCATGCAGCGATGGATCAGTTCGCTCTCACGGGTCTCCTGCGTGGGAAGCAAGAACACTTCTCAAATGACAGTCACACATTTAGCAGGAAGAAAAAGGGGAATTTCCTCTGTGGGTGCTGGTTTGGGGGTGGTATCATAGGGAGGGACGTACTCATCTTTAGATATTGCCGCTGTAATTAAATTTGGGCACAAACAGCAGCTGCACATACAAGCCTGGAAGTGATGTGGGTGGCAATATTCATTCTATAATACAACTACTGGACTCATCGCTACCCCCAGGGTCATGAAACAGCCCCAATTTGTCAGGGCTACCTCTGACCCTAGCTCCTTGCCAAACGTACAGCTGGCCAAAGCCAGCCCCAACATTTTCTGTAACAGAACAGCCCTCACCAGGAAAATCCCAACCCTTGTGCCCTGCAGCTTCATTTGCGCAAGAGCTCAGGATGTCCAATATCTACAGAAGTCTAACGCTATATTATTCACTTCAATTCACTTGTACCCTTCAAGCTGTATTTGCTAAATCTCATCTTTCCTCTGGTCTCCGCAGCAGGTTTTTACATTGTTATCAGCATCTACCTTTGCCATGGAGAAAGAGATATACAAGATACTGCAGATGAGTAGAGAGGAGAAACTGGAGCTGCAGAGATCAGGTGGGTTTTAACTTGCTCCAAAGAGGACGCAAACATACACAGAGGAAACAATAGCAGCCTGTAATTTGGGTTGGGTTTTATTTTTTTACCTCCAGGAGTTTCAATTGTAACACCTACTGCCTGACAGTATCTGAGCGAGTTGGTCCTGAAAAAGTTGCTCAAACTTTAAAAAAAAAAAAAAAAAAAAAGAGTAGAAAAATATGAATAGCACTGCCCAGCCGAAGGAACACACTCTACCTGTTTCTGAAAAATGTCATGAATGTCACCTACCTCTTTTCTTTATAGATCTCAAAGCAGGGGAAAAACAATCTCTTTCTTAGTCTGATGGTGTCTTAAAATCAGCATCATCAGGAACAAGAGTACAAGAACTCATTGTCCTCAGGGAGCTCTAGCGCAAATGAGATAGAGTTAAAAGGAGTTTGCATTTGAACAGTCTGATGTTACTTGCATTGCAGCTCTGAGGAGAGAGTTTTTTGGCTATTTCTCTCCTTGCAAGCAAAAAAGATCACAGAAAGAGGGAGAAAAACAGAACAGGGAAGAAGGGAGGAAAAGAAGTGTGCACCAATTAAATAAAAAGCACAAAACAGCATGTGTAATTTTACTGCCAAGGTAGAAAAAAAAAAATAAAAAGAAAAAATAAAGTTAATTCAGGGCAACATTAGATATCGAGTAAGACCATGTTGCTGGAAGAAGTGCAGAAATGGAGAAGCTGGAGCCTTTCTTTTCCCCCCTGTTGTTTTTTTCTGACCTCAAATCCTCTGGAGGCTTCAAAGGAATTGCTCCTAGCAGGGACACTGTCCACTCATCCACAGCCATCCCTACAGAGGACACCACTGAGCATCAACACCAGGGCTGGGAAATCTTTTTCCCTGTGCCACATTCACCCTCCCATCTTCACTGCAGCCTTCTGAAGAAAGAAAGTCCAGAAACAGCTTCAAAAACCATTATAGCATATCACTGCTTTTTGTTTGCTTTATTAAGCACTCGCGTACCTTTGAAAAACACTCCAATCAGTGGTAGCAATTATAATGGAGGCTTTAGCAGTCATTTCAGCCTCTTCTAACTCTGTAATAGCTTTAAAACATTGGCTGCAAGTGCTGAAAATCTCAAATTTAATTTGTTCGAAGACACAGAGGCACTGAACTAATAACAAGTTGAATGCTGGTCTCTCATAAAGCAGTTTTAGCACTAACCGCTCATAAACCAGTTAATGTGCAAACACCAGCAGATATTTCCAAAATTCCCCCTCCAGTATGAGACTCAGTGTTGCTGATGGGAGCCATTTATAAAGCAAAGATAGAACAACACCCTTAAGAGCAGCATCTTAAGGGTAAGATGACTGTTCTTAGTTGCAGACAAGTCAGAAGGAGTGAAGGGAGAAAAGGAAGACAGGTCTTCATCTCCAAAGATGTCTTGTGCTTTTATAAGACAGCCCTCAATAAGCAGAAGGGGCATGAGTCAGGTACCCCTGAGAACTAAGTGGGTCCAATAGCATCTCATGCACAGCAGAGAAACGAGCCCTAAAAGGTCACAGAAAAGCAACCAACAACTCGCTCCAGCTGCCGTTGTGGGTTGCTGCAAACCGCATCACTCTGACATTTGCAGTGACGGATTGCCACCATCCATCAGGTTTTATATGCTTGTCCGGCACCTGTTTGAAGGAAGTGGCAGGAGCATTTCTAGCATGCACCTGACTCGAGGTGAACTCATCCATCACTGCTGGCAGCCTCAGCGGCAAATATATTCCCCTAGGGAAGCCAGCGTGACCAGCTTCCAACCACATGTAATGACAGGCTGGAGAACAAGTGATAATTGATAAGGAAAACAATTCTGGAGCACAAGGAGTGAATTATCTCATGAATCACACCTAGACAGAGACGGCGGAGGACTCTGCTAAACCCTAACCCTGTTGCAAAATATAGATGTTCAGCTCCAGTTGTCAACTGACTTAATACCTTAAAACAACCTGACAGGTCAATGCAGCCAGGGACTAAAACATGTCTAGCATCAGAACAGATGAGTGTTCTTTCTTGCCATGATGCAACACACAGATCCCTTTAGTAACAGTCCAAGATGAAAAAAAAAAAAAAGAACATCCTCCCAACTTGTTTCACACTGAAATTGATGAAACAAAGAGCATGCAACACAGGGAGCAAAACTTAAAAAGAAACATGGTAAGTGGATGCAGAACTGGTTAAAAACACTCTTCAAGAGGAAGATTTGAACCAAGATAACTGCAGGGAGCCTCAACCAGACCTTCTCTCCCAGACCCAGCTCTAGCAGGCAGACAACTGCCACAGATTTTCAATTGAAATGTTAATGAGGACAGACTCTTGCAATCAGGGACTCTCTAATTTAGACCGGAGTGCTTGCATTTTGCCAAAGAAACAAGAAATGTAATTAGAGCATCCCGTTCTCTGGTGCAGATTTGTGAGTGAGTCACAAGATGCCTTTGCCTCCAGGGAGCATCTACCTCCCAGAGCCTCAAACCAAGCCATGAGCTTGGTGCAGCTCCTGCACCAGAGACCTTGCTCCCGAACCAGAGTTTCCAATCCAACTCCTTACCTGGCAAAGCCAGGCTAAAAAAAAACAAACAAACAAAAAAAAAAACCAACCAAAAAAAAAAAAAAAAACAAAACAAAAAAAAAACACCACACAAAACTTAAGGTTTGACCAATGTGAAAGAGGGAGAGAAAAATGAGAGAGAAGATCACTTCACTCTTCCCCAGCTGTAACTGCCAAGATGCTCTCAGATAGGTCTGCTTTTAAGTAACAAGATCAGCATGGGGAAGTTTTGTTTCCTAAAGCAGGGAAAAAAGCTTTCTTGAATTTTGCAAAAGTTTCTAGGAAAGGGAGAAAGGAATAACTCTAATAATTTAGCTTGGCTGTTCAACAGAGAAGTTCATCCATGGATCCCTATGTTTGAGCACAGAAACACAGGTTCAACTACAGCATCTCCCCAGGTCACATTTGGTCTCAGTGTGAAGGCATCAGGCCTGGAGAATTGCCCCAGGACATAATCACAGACCCTTAGGACACTGTATCCTCTATGTCACACAAGTGCCTCTATACACCAACATCCTCCTGCAGCCACTCCACTCCCCAACAGCCTTTGAAGAACCTTTGCAGCATCACTGCATCACTGTCATGTTCAGAGACCAAAACAAACAAAAACAAAAAAATATCACCTCTTCCTTCCACTCTGTATTCTCGACTCGGTTTATATATGCCAGGAAGGTTTTAAACATTTCCATTACAGGATCTCAGAAGGAAAAGGTTTATACCAGTTATTTGACCACACAGTACAGGGAGAGGCAGAGAGAATCCTAATAAACTCATATGTATGCAAATATAAAACTGGGCAGATTGTACTTAAAATGCTAGAAAAGCAAAGAAAAAAAAAATCAGTACATACTGCCTACATACATAACCACGGGTTAGACACGTTACATGCATTCCTAACTTATTTTCTAACTTCAACCACGGGTGGCATAACCCACAGTCAGTTACAACTTCAATTCCCACTGCCTCAATATGGGCAAAAGCACATCTTTTTGGCCAGTGCAACATTTAGTCCCCAAGCAATGGTACACACACACACATTAATCAGCTCACCACCATTTCAGCACTTCCGTACATATATTTTCAGAGCACCAAAACTGTTAAACGCTACTTGTTTATATCAGCCCAGCACTCCCCACCAGCAGATGAAGAAGATAGATTAAACTGACACCTTGAAAGCCAAAGACTGGTAAGACAAGGGCCAGACACCAGGCTTACATTTAATTCACCAGCCTCCATCATATCCATCATTCAGGGCTTTTATTATAATAATTAACAAAAAAAAAAAAAAAAAAAAAAACAAAAACACAAAAAACCACAAACCTAGGGAAAAGATAGAACATTAAATCAAGAAGCACACACACAGTCCAAGCTGTGATTACCAAAAACAAAACCAATCTTAGGACCTAGCACAGTTTTTATCCCTCAATGAATTCTAGCCATCTCACACAATGAAACGCACTGAATTGTGGTTTATTAGCATATTGCAGAGCTCCACAAGCAATACTCCACATCTTGGCAAGGAAAACTTCTGCACAAAGTAGGCAGCTCCCTGTGCCATAACGAATTAGCAGTTTATGGAGGAGGCTGAAGATTTAGCAACAGCACCTAAGGAAACACCTTGCAGTCTGGGATGGGGCTATTCTTGGCAAACCAGGGGAAAAGTTGGTAAGTTTATTGGTAAATATCAAAGTAAACACACCATTACTTTGCTTTTATTGAAAAAGACAGATAAGAAGCAGCAATAAAGAGCAGCATCTCCTGATAGAGCTCCAGCTTCCCCAAGCAGGAATAAGCTCATTAACTAAAACTCTTGGGTGGTTTTCTTCCATATTAATCCATTTATTTTTCAAAATATACCCACTTCAGTTGGACCCATCTAGGCAGAGATATGTTTGAGAGAAATGGCACCTCTCTAGCCCAATAATCAGCTCAGTATCACCACTGCTCTACTGGTGTAAAGGAACCTGATCAAACCTTAAAGTAGACAGTAATTTTGGAAAACTGGTGAGCCAGATGTGTTTGTAATTCAGAGTAATAAATCCACTGTAAAGTCAATTAGTTCCCCACCTCAGGCTCCATCAGACAAACCAAGCTATGTAAGGCAAATTACTTTGGTGATAATTATTTTTCTGCCCATCTGTAATGCACTGGGGAGAGGAAGGTGTGACAGAGCAGAAATAAGCTCTATCTAGACCTAGAGATCATGCAATGGCCTGGACAATAAATGTTGAAAATAAAAAGGAGGCACAAAGATAGATCCCAATCCCAACCAGAAAGTCAAATAAGGAATTTCAGTTGAAAGGAACCCCCAAACTGCAAATGCTTGGCTTAACATTATCCAACAGTCCAGCATGTAGGCTGTTGATTGTAAGAGTATTATCCTACACCCAAATCCAACCTTGGTGAGCTGAAATCAGAATAAATCTGTTGCATCACCTCTACCCACAGCCAAGAAGAGAGTAAAGGCAAAGCACTCATGCGTGCATTTGCAGAGGTTGGCATTCCTTTCACCTCCATGAACCTCCTTGCAAAAGGGGCTGTGGAGTCTCAGAGGTGACGGGCTGAGCTGTGTGTCCCACAGCATGGTCCAGGCTGTACCTCCTCCAACGGTCCCTGCGTGATGTGTCACCAAGCCACCATCTACCTCCCATGAGAGAGAGGGCATCTGCCTGGGACATGCCCCTGTACAGCACCACAACCCATACAGACATGCTTTAGGCTGGAAATTCAGGCAGTAAAAGTGTCTGAATTATGTTATCGGTAAGCTTCCAGATTGACATGTCATGGTGCTGAATTACAATCCTTTTTTCCCAGCACAAATCTATCTCCATGGAGTGCTTGTGCAGACTCCTAAGGGAAATAACCCCCCTTTTTTAGTTTCTCTGACCCCGAATGAACCAGATTTGTTAAATCAGGCAATGAGACACAGCCCCATGACTGCACATCCTCCATTTAGGAAGGGATTTTTGCAGAGATGCACAACACAGAGCTGGGGCCAGAACCCACCTTGCACCTCCTTATTCCATCAGTTCCCTTCCCAGTTCAGGCCAGTTTTGTGCTGCTCTGCTGCACAACACCTCAACAGGTCTGAGGTTGGAGCAGGACCCTACATCAAACCAGGAGGAAAGAAGATGAGGGGGAAAATGAGCGCAAAAGAAAAAGTCTGAAGGAAAAAAAAAAAAAAAAAAAAAAAAAAAACCAAACCACAATTTGAGATTATTATTTACTTTTTAAGTAAGAACTGTTGCAAATCTAAACTTTGTGAAAGCAAGCACCAGACCTACACATTAATCTATTCACTAGTTATTCCCACTGAAGACAATTAAAACCCTTAAGCGTAGCTAGAAGCTCATTGCCTCTTCAGCGAATAACTATTTAACAGACAACACTGAGCAGAGCTTGTCATCAATCCCAACAAAATTAATTTTCCAGCTATCCCTTCATTCAGCCCTCTGGGTTCATCCCAGTGAAACCACAGTAGGATGCTGACAAAAGCAAAGGTTGCTTTAAGTATATTTACTGTCACTTCAGTCCAGGGCAAGTAAAAGGACTATTTTTATTTGATTTTCTCAGTTGCCTTTTATAGGAACATCAGGCCACCTCCCATTTGGTTTAATTTATTTGCAGAGGGCAGGCTGGCCCCATCACTAAATTCTCCCATCACAAGGCCAGTAATAAAGTTTGAAGTACCAGCAACTCCAGCTTTCAACAACTTCCAGTGAAAACTAACTTCAGAAATACTTTCTTTCAAATGCATTTCCATATTCTACAATCATAAGCAGTCCAACTCAAAGAAAACCGACACAGCAATTTTTTTACTTTTATTGAAATAAAAGACAACCACATATGAAATGGATAGCTTTTTCCTCCAGCTCTAACTTAAACAACTGAATATATAAAATTCGTCACAGATCTCTGCTTGAAGGCTTGTACATACGCAAAGAAAACCTCTCAGATATATCTGCTGCCCATAAATATCACAGTTTATTATGGAAACAGTGACGAGCTCTGTGAGGAACTGATGCTAGACCTGATGAAATTAAACCCAGCAAGAATATCCACTGAATTATAGAGCAAGGAGTTGCTCAAAACCCTGTTCCAGACAGCCTGGGAAGATGGGGAAGGAAAAAATAATTAGTATTTCCTAGGTTGGCTGGAAGTTTTAAAGGGATATTGCTGATATTTAGACCTGTAATCCAGAATCAGCAATGGCCATTACGCTTGTACAACCTGGGAAAAATCCCTATATAGTCTCAAGACATCAGAGCATCATGCACTTTGGGTATGAACAGATGTAGAGCACAGGTCAATAGAACTGGTTGAGACCCAAAATCTCAAGCAGCTGGGCAAGTCCATCGTGAAATAAACATTTGAGGTTTATTTCACATAATTTGCATGTTACAGCATCCACCACCTTATCCTCTTTACCTGTGTCATCTCCCTCAGAACATGAAGTCAAATCATTCATGAGCAGCTCACAACTTGTGTCTAAGTCAGATGCAAATAAACAGCACTGATTTAGATGAGGTCACCTACATTTTGGGTGCCCAGTTCATGCTTCTGAGCAGTGAAGATGCAAAGATCAGACTGAGCCATACACGAACAAGAAGTTGGAAGAAAAAGTACTTTATTACTTTATTCACAAGTTCAGACCCAGTAAGACACATGCTCTCTAAAAGCGTTATGAAAATAATAGTTTAACATGGCATCCCTGAGCAGAACTAAAAACTACCCTGGGGAAAAAATAAATAAATAAATAAAAATCTTTAAACAGTAACAGCATAAATCTAGAAAAATACAATCAAGAGTTGATGAACCTGAATTTGATTCTACTTCCAAGAAGATAAGCTCTGCCCAAGTCCTGTAGTACAGGGAAAGGCTCAGAGCAGCAGAACAATATCCTAGATTAACAGGTATGTGAAAATACAATATATGGAAGAGGGTCCCTGGGACCATCTCCAGTCACTCATCCAATTCTCCGGTGTTCAGAGGGAGTGTGCTCAAATTACCCTAATGCCATTTTATTACTCGAAGAAGGCAGTGTGTCCATTCAAAGCAATCTCACTAGAAGAAAATGAATTTCTTTTCCAGTTGTAAGATACTGTCAAGCAATATCTATTAAATTGGAAAGGTTTTTCTGCTCACTTTCCAGGCAAGTTGAAGGACATAAGATAATTAAAATCAAAAAGTACAGCCAACTATTGGATCAGAGTCACATCCCTCCTCACTGCTGCTTTATTTCCTTGCCCTTCATCCAACCATTTCTCTTCCTCAGGCTTTGTCTTGGGGTTTTACAAGTCTCAGTGCATCAGGACAGCAAGCACATATAGAAGAAACTCAATTTATAAGCACAAGAAAAAGGACTGACAATCCAGTCCATCCATACAGCTAAACTGCTATAAAGGAAGAAAAAGGGCAAGATGGGATGAGAGCCACAAAAAAAAGGAAGGAGTGAAACTTCACACCAGTACTCATCCCCTTATCAGAAATACCACCGCATAATTCACATTCCCTTAGCCAGCTGCCCATGCTCCAGCTGCAGAAGTCACGTTAAGGACTACATGGTGCAAGGCTGATGGGCAGCTCTATGTGGACACCCTGTAGCTCCTTCATCCTTCGGGGATTTATTGGTTCAAGTAGCTGTTACATAGAAGACTTCCTTGCTAAGGACACGTTAGCCAAGTAAATTTCCCATCACCTGCACCCAGGCTTCAGTCCCTCTCTTGCTGTATTCTGGGATTTTGTTTGTTTATCTGGTTTTTGGGATTTTTTTTTTTGGTGGGTTTGTTTTTTTAAGACAATGAATCTCCAGGTGTATGTTAATTAGACTTTTTGTTGAAGGCCGTCCATTGGGCTGCTCATAATGCCCTTAAAACAAAGGTGCCAGGCAGGTTGTAGTCTCTTTATAATCCTCCTCTTTGAAAAGAGGAGGGGGTGAAAAAAGAAACAACAAAAAACCCCAAACAAACAAAAACCACCAACAATTATAATATTTATGGCAGAAGAGCACTTTTCCTCAGCAACTTCTGGGACAGCTCTAAAGTTTGATCCACACCATCTTGTTCCACACCACCTCTCCACTATCACATCCCCCCCAAGTAGGGACCTCGTACCACTAGATACACTGGCCTGTTTCCACCATTTCTGGGGATTTATTACTAAGACAATCATCCAGGTCCCCAGCACATGGACCTGCTCTGCCAGAATTAAGACCCCAGCACGTGGGTGCACAGCCAGCATCTCCACAGGCTCTTGCCAAGACTCTGTGTGCCCTTTCTCACCCCCATTTACCCCTCCCCTTCCCACCCAAGGCTCTGCCTGTCTCACTTTCATCTTCCAAATGGTCAAATTGACCATCCACTGCACCAGGAAGAGCAATATGCCCAAGGTCCATGTCTCAACCAATGTATTCATGACTGGGTGATGTCCCTAACTCTTGGTGTTCCTAAAGGGAGCAGTGAGTGATGACTGATGCTTCACTTGCATCCTCTTCCAGTTACCCTGAGAGCTGTTACAGTCAGTTCACCACCAAGTGAAGAAGCAGTAAGCTCTTACAGAAGACCTCTGTAAGACCTCTGAAGCTCTCTTACAGAAGACCTGGGCTCTCTCTCACCTGCCTGATCTCAGCTTCTACTGCTTGCCATTAAGGAAACAATTCTCTGGACAGGGGTACCAGGCTGGAAAGCAACAGCCCAGTCCCTTGCAAGCCCTATGAGGAGAAACACATCCTACAGCAAAGACCCCAATTCAGATGTAAGCCAACTTCCGATTTTCCCAGGAATTCCTCAAAGGCATTCAAGGATCATCTTTCAGATCACAAGCCCTTTTCTGTTTTACAGCATTTCTGGATCAAGCTGCTGGCACAAGGTCACTCCAGATGAGCAGAGGCAGCTTCACGGAGCAATGCCACATTTCGCATTCATCCGTTGCTTGCTAGAAGCCAGGAGAGAGAAGAAGGGAGCACAGAGCACAAACAAGATGATCTCTTCTCTTGCTCCTCTCAAACACCCGTTGCTGGGCCCTTGCAGAGACAGGATGCCGGACAAGACGACTTTTTGTCTGACCCAGTTGGCAAGTCCTATGTGCTTGCACTTTGCTCCACGAGACATTGCCCCATCGATACACAGACTTATTTATCTCACGTGATGAGATCCAGAGGGCAAAGACAGATCTGTTAACAAAACCCATTGAACAGCCTAATATGCCAAATGCTTTCTCCCTTATCTTTGGGGGCAACCCAGTGACCTGAAGGACTATAATAAGAAAGATTTAGAGCAGGAAAAAACTGAAGCCTCTCTTTTAAGGGGAAAATCGATAAGATCAGAGTCCTCCCCAGCCTCCATATGCCCAGCTAATGTGAACAGAGACTATCTGAAATAGCAGACAATGACATGTCAGATTTACCAGACTGAGGTTAGAGCTCTGCTTCCCAGAAACAAGGGTGCACTTGTTTCTGTATCTGTCAGACAACGGGACGCTTTGTGCAAGTCAAAGAAATCATGTATGTTTCTAATACTTGACATATGGAAGGGATTTACCTATTTTCCCTGTAAGAGATTTAAATGGGTTCAGCGCACTGCCAGAGGGAAACCAAATGAAGTCACAAGCTTCAGCAGCAGCTGAGTATCCAAAGTCAGCATCCCTCTGGAGAGAGGGCAGGAGCTTTGCTTGCAAGATTTATTTTATTTGTTGTTTGGTTGGGGGTTTTTTGCCTCAAGAGCTAAATGTTAGGGGGGGAAAAAAAAAAATAATTAAAAAAAAAAATCAGCCATTATGGGAATAATTTAAGTGCTACAGTCTGCTCATCACACAACAGCCCATTTGAGGCCTTATATCCACAGCAGTGTCACACTTACGCAGCACAGATAAAATGCACTGAAAGCATAATACAACAGCATTAAGGCAGATTTCACTTTGCCTTGTGCTATTTATCATTCACTTCTTGCTGAAGAAGCAGGAACCCCTGATGGCTGCAGACAATTGCAGTAAAATAGCTTGGTCTGACTCCGGCACATTGCTAATAACTCTTGCAAACATGTGCACACGCTAATTCACACTGACCTCAAGAAGAAAAGCAATAAAATGAGATCCTCTTTCCAGATATCACTCAGCTAAGAGCTACACCACCCACCCAATTCAACTTTGGGCTCCTGACCTTACTGGGGAAGGAAAACACCAAGACAATAAGGCACAGCTCACAGCAGTGTGGTTTGCTCGAGATCTGCGGCGGTTTAGGTGGCTACAAACTAGACTCCTTAAGCAAATGCAAGTGAGGCATAGCAGTGTGTTCTGAATTAGAGGAACCAGGAGGTGGTTTGTTTTTCCAGAAAGGCCATCAAAACTACGTCAAAAAAAAAAAAAAAAAATGTAAAACATGAAGAGGCAGCAGATAGCAAGAATGAAAGAGCAGCTTTGCGGTGAAACCAGCAGTCTGAGAGAGCGGAAAAGCCAACACATGCTCTTCCTCTGCCGTTAACCTGCGGTCCTCAGCCTGGCAACAGGGCCGACGTCAGAGTCTTGCACAACACCAATACCAAAAAAAATATATCACCCCAAACATCACGATCAAGAGACAGGTTGGTTTCCCCCTGGAAGGGATGAGAAGCTGTGTCTCTCCCCTGCCTTTGCTAAACGTCCAACTGATTTGATCCAATTGAGATGGTTGGCTTTTTAATCCCTTTGGGAATTTCAGCCCAGAAGGGAGACTTTTGCACAAGGTGAGATTAAAAGCACCAGGATTCTGATATTTCAGTCACCCTCAAGTTGAGCTGTCTATTCCAGCCTAGCAGCCTCAGACACCCAATGGGTGTTGTAGAGAGGTAAGAGCTGCTCTCCTTAGAGCAGGGGCCATCTTTGGCACACAGAGATATTTGAACACCCCCCAAGATTTATTTGATGGTAACTGGTCCTGCTTTTTGTCACACAAAAATAAACTTCAACTTTTCAGCTGGCTAGTGAGGCATCAGGATAGCACACAACGAAGTTAACTCCATTTTTAAGAGTCAGAATACTCCAAGTTTAGGAGACTTTACACAAGGCCTTAGTTGTTTCATTTTTTCTCCATAACGGTCCCTGAAAAAAGGGCCTCTCTTGACTACACTGAAGTCAATTGATTCTCAAGTGCTGGCTGACATCATCTGCAAATAAGCATGCTGCCAAATAAAAGCTCAAAACCACACGTCAAGGAGAACATGACAAAAGATGGGTCCAGACCAGTTCATCCTCTCTTCTCCTTTAACAGCTCATTGTAGGAGATAGTACAAAGGGAAAGAATAATTTTCAAGGTTGAGATGAGCTACAAATACCAGTCACTAAAAAAAATAAAAACATTAAAATCTTCAGCCACAGACAAGAACAGCTTCTCTTTGCACATCTCCAGCTGCCACTCACACCCTTGAAATCACACTTTGGAGCTCAGCAGTAGTTCTCTTGGAAACAACCTGGAGAAAGAGGTCGAATCTGCAATCAAACACCCCTAAATGCAAAGGCCCTTTTCAAGAAGGACTCACAAGACAGTAAAAACTGTCAGAAATCAGAGACCAAGTTCACAGCCAACACTGAAGAAGTCATTATATTATTCAGCTTTGCTAATCAATGTTGTTAATAAGCCAACACATTAGTGCAGAGGTTCCCAATTCATTAAAAAAAAAAAAGCAAAGCACAAGTATTTCTCGAATCCAAGTTGAGCACCTCAGTGCTGAGGCAGTCTGGATCCCCACCCAGATCCCACAGGCAGCCAAGTCATCTTTAAAACAAACTAACAGATTATTGAAATGTCCTGTGACAGATGCCACGAAAGCCACATCTCCACATCTCTTCAAGTTCTTCTCCACTAACTACACAACACTGTAGAGCTACCTATCAGAAACCAAACCACTCACATGCCCTTGGTCACAGTGTACAGCCTCATTTTACCCACACCCTAACAACACTTTTGAAAGCATCATAAACCTGCATGAACCACAGGACACCCAAACACAGTGTAACTCAGACATCCATGGGCTCTCAGGCTTTTCCACCACATTGGCAAGCTGAGGCTACTACCATGGTGTAGCCAGCTCAAATCTTGTTTGCAGGATTATGCGAAGGACCTTACTACAAACCAATGATTTAACTTAATTAACCATTTTAGTCCCATTTGCACAGCAGTGTTTCCCTTCCTCATCCCACTAATGCATTTATTGGGCTGAGAATTGAATTGCAGATGGCACCTCAGGGAACAGGCAGCCAACAGCACCGCACGGCATTGTAGCACCACGCTTTGCTAGCAAAGTCCAGCAAGAATGAGATTGAAGTAACTACAGCCAAGATCTGATGTTAGAAACATCTAGGATCAAGATTTCACATGCATGCACGCACAAACCCCCAAGTGCACAGGCCTCTGGGTCAGGAGACAGAGCTAGTCTGGCAACCACTCCGGGCGTTTGCTCAACGTCTATCAGGAGCAGCTTGGAAGAACAACCCCCCAAAACATCATCATAGCAAAGACTAGGGAGCACAGATGGGTTATGAGCTTTCCAGCTTCAACTAGCATTTGCTCAAAGAGGAGCCTGGCCTTCACTGCAAGTCAGGATCTGGCCACGTGCACGCACATCCTTGAGGGCTTTTTCCTTGGCTCCACCACGCAGTCAGCACAAGGGGAAAGCATTGCAAGAAGTCTGGTGGGGCTGGCCATGACCACATCACTGCTGAGACCTGAAGGGGAATCAGAGCAGGCATTACAAGCAAAAGTTCAGGAGAATTAAATGTGCACTGTTTGGCCTAGCTGCTTGTTCACATGTGCTAAGAGCACAGGAGAGATTTTGCTGCCAACTCCTCCTATTTATTACATGTCTCACAATCTTTAGTGATGTTCTTGACCTTCAGCTGCTGAAGAGCCAAAGTTTACAGGAGACACCCCAGCTCCCACTGCAGTGGTGTTCATCTCAGACACTGCTTCTCTGCCCTCGTGTTCACAGCAGGGTGGGAGAGGGGTCAGGAATGATATTCAGATGATACATCTTGGAGGTTTAGAAAAATCCTACAGTAGATAATCCCATCATTGAACTCCCAGATGAAGGAAATTTTTGAGTCATCCCCATGTTTCACTGGATCCAAACTGTCACTTCCTGAAAACATGGGCCAGAGTACACAGCCTGCCAGAGAATGGGTCTGCTCTGGTCCTAAACAATACAGCCACGATCAAAAGAGTGCATCAATCACGACACCTTTCTAGATGCCAAAACTCTTTGCTTGAGCAGTAAGCTATGTGGGGAATAAAGAGTCTTCTCATGCAGAGCTTTGCTTCCCACAAATGCTTGCAATAAGCATGCACAGAAAAAAAAAAAAAAACAAAAAAACAAAAAAAAACTGCTGAACTGCTACAAGCCTTTTCCTGGAGAAGGGGGAGGAAGACACAGCCACAACTGTCAGATTTAACCCCCTGAACAACCACTGCTGCAAATAAACCACACACTGCAAGAAAGCTGCAGAGTTTCAGTTTGTGGTGGCTTTTTTAATTTAATGGGACTAGGTTGCACACTACAAAGAGCAATTGCCCCATAGGGAAATCTGCTCTATCTACCCCTTTAATGCAAAAACCGTCTGTCTGAAACAACACATTGTTTGATTTATTAATAAATGGATTGGACACTCCAGCAAGGAAATTAATCTCAGGCTATACCTGTTCTGGGATGGTGGTGGGGTGAAGGACAGGACCAGGAACTGTGTGCAGTTCCTCCATGCAGAAACTTGGCCAGACTCCCAGAAAAGGAAGCATGAATGTGAACATCTGTATTAAAAGGCAGAAACACGTTATTATGCAAAAGCATTTTGGCTTCCAAGCCTTTCTGTTCCAGGACTTTTAGTAGCCTCTCCTTCCAAATTAGGATGAACAGCTGCGATGTATTTGGCAAACTAACCTCTGCCCTCAATTTAGAAGCTTTTTACATCATGAAATAAAACACATACATTTTAAAAACCAAAGGGACCATTAAATCATCTAGCTCGACTTCTGTACAAGAAAGGCCACTGAATGTCACCCATGTGAATATTGTGCTACAGCTGAATATGGTTTCTAGGCACACTTTCTGAAAAGGCATCTGATGGTTTTGGAGACTAAGAATCCTCAACATTATCCACAGTAAAACAGGGAGAAATAGATCCAAGTAACCCACTTTTGTGATTTGTTAGAGCCTGTTCAAGCAAAATTATGTCCATTAATGCAAATGAGGATGGTTGGTGCAGAATTTAAACCATTCCTGAAGTATTTCCTAAGGGGAGAGAGGACATGAAACAAAGCAAAATAGTGCAACCCACTCCAAAACAGCAAGCCAGAGTAAGGCAATTCTGTTTTGCAAAACAGCATCAAAACCATTGAAGAGGACTCAGAACACAGCACCAGAGCCTACAAGTTAATCCTTAGTAC
Source organism: Tyto alba (assembly GCF_018691265.1). Lineage (NCBI taxonomy): Eukaryota > Metazoa > Chordata > Aves > Strigiformes > Tytonidae > Tyto > Tyto alba. The sequence continues at coordinate 2,910,028 of NW_024881282.1, read as the reverse complement.
ATCCAAGTTTGTAGCATGATGCAGTTACCGCCCATCATCTTTAGACATGGCAAAATGTGACTCATTTAGAGCTACTTCCCACAAATACCTTGTGAGGAGAGTCTGTACACTCAAACACCAGGAAATTCAGTTTGACAAAAAATAAGTCAGCTTACAAGAAAGCAGTACATCAGAATTTTTCAGCATAAGCTTCCAAAAAAGTGCCAGTTATGGAAGTTTTCCAGGAAACCATGAGATCTTTCATCAGGAGATTTCGTAAATCCAGGATGCAACTTTGAGTCTAAGCCAGAGACCGCTGAGATAGACCAGTTCCTATACTGGACAAGAGGAGGAAAAGCCAGTGACTATTCTGGTATAGAATTTGGATGGGATGAGTGTGCCTCAACCCCGTGCTAGCTGGGTTTATGCTCACAGGCCAGGTGGTAAGCTAGACAGAAGAGAATTCCTAGCTGCTGGCTTTCCCATGCGGGTACGATACATTGCCCTCTTCCCAGATGCTCATTTTCAGCATCTGTAGGAATTTAGGAGCTCCAAAACCTGCTTCCTCTGCCAAGATTTCCGAGCAAGATTTATTGCATGACTCCATTAAATCACAACTTTACAGTCCTGCAGAAGGACCTGGATTTTTCCCTGCCATTTTTAGCCAAAGGACCTTCCCACACACAAACCACTGCGTTCTACGAAGGACCATGAAGCTGTCACAATACTGTGGTGTGCAGTGGGGCTGGGGACCCACAGTGTGACACAAATACTTGCTCTTTCACACTGTTCTGTCTCTCTGTGGCTTTTTCCAAAGCAGTAGGATGTGTCACCCAAGGAAAATAAAAGCAGATGATACACATGCAATCAAACTTACATCAGTAGTGGAAAAAGTACACAAAAACACATCCCACTCCCCAGCCTACCTTGCCCTCCCCTCCCAACCTCCAAATCAGTTATCAGCAGCACAGAGGTAGAACTTTTATGAAAAGGATGGGAGAAGAGAGTATTGATGTAGGCCTTCTGTTTGCCATTATATCAATATTTCTTCCCTTTCATAACCATGTAGGATGGCAGCAGCTGTTAAAAGCAACTGCCTATTTAACTGTACTTCACTGAACATTTACTCTTCAAGCCTTTTACTCTCAATTCTGCATTAATCCAATACCAAAAGGATGAGGTTGAAGGACAATATGTGTCTTTGGGCAGAGGAATTAGTAGAAATAAAGAAACATTGACAGGTTCAGCTCCATGCCTGGCTGAAGCCTACAGAAAATATATCAATCCCTCACTTGAGCACCCCTGTACTGAGCTGCACAGAGCTTCCAAAAGCTCTTTAGCACAGCAGACATCTAGACACGTTTCTCCCAGATGATGCAGGACTTGGAAGCATCTCTCCACATTCAGGCCTCACCTTCTCCCTCCAGTTCTCCCTTTTCACCTCCCCAAAGCATGCTCTCATCCCCAACATTTGGCAACCCATCACTATTTTGAAGCCTTCCCATCTTAAGCTTGCTCTGTCTCCCCACAGCAGCAGCCTATATATCATCTTGTGCCCCACCATCTGCACAGCAGCATCTCCAACCCATCACATCTGGCAAGAACTGGGCTCTCCATCACCGTATCTTTCCTCCTGCTAGCAAGTACCAGCACCCTCATGAAGCACTCAAACCCGCTCACACATCTCCTCTGGAAACTGATATACATCTCTGAGAAGAGCTATAGCTGCAGGACACCACTATTTTGGGCCATCTGTGCTCCACATGTGGCTTCACAGGAAGTTCAACCTCTTTAGCACAGAGATCTCTCTACTTGCTTTTTTCCCCCCTCCCCTGAAGGCTGCTATTCACAGCCATTTAAAAGTAATGCTGAAGTGGTGCCAAGATTAAATTGTTCTTATAAATATCTAATCCACTGTTGAAAATAAAAAGAGGACACCAACAGGAGGCTGTTTTCAAAGCACAGCTCATCAGCAGCCCCCAAGCAGCCTCTTCATTCGCATCAGCATCTTGCACAATTATTTTCAGCCCTTCACAGTTTTGGTGGGAACAGCTGGCTGTGAGCTGGGATGGCGCCAAGCAGTAGTGAAAAGGAGGAGGCTATGTCCCAGGTGACAGGACACACGCTGGCGAAGGCAGGAGACCCCATCTGCTCTCAGACTGTTGCTTGCATAACTTCTACCTCTGTCCCTCTGCACATGCTTAGGGAGGGAACATCATCACAACGTAAGCCTGCACCTCTATTTCCTCCATTTCATTCATTTACTCCCACTGGTGCCAGGTTTCCTTCTCATCTGGCTAATTTTTGTGGTCATTTTGGACCCACAAGCATCCTTGATCAGCTTTCATAGTCTGCTTTTATGAGAAGCTGGGAATTTTCTTTTATTGGAGGGGGGGGGGGGGGAGAAAAGGGCAAATAAAAAAAATAGTCTTCTCCACCAGCCAGTACACCCTTCCTGGACATCCAGCCACCCAGCAAGGAGATGCTGCAAAGTTGTTCGCCAACATTTTACAGTCACAGCACAGTTGTCCTTGGATGCCTTCCCAGGACACCTGGGAACTGGGGAAAGGTGCCGGGAAATCTGACTCAGTAGACTGGTGAATTCAAACCCAAAAATAAAGTAAATCACTCGAGTCCAACTGATGGGCAGCAAGGCCACACTTATTTCCCTTCGGGGGAGAAAACATAAAGTCTCTTCTGGAAAAGGACCCCAATTTTTCCACCATCCTTGTTGAGATTAGAGGGCTTCAGACACCAAAACAGACCAACAGGTCAAACTTCCATGATGTTAATATCATATCACTTCTCTAATTTGCTGTCTTCAAAATTCACAGACTTATGGCTCGATATATTTAGTCCCTTCCCATATCTAAGTAAATAGTGACACATTGAATTAACCTGTGTTAGCGCAGCTACCAACGATGAAGTTGGCACTGGCAGGAGTACAGTTTCCCATTGCTGATTTTGAAAAAGGTGTTATCCAATTAAATTTTCAAAGGCTAACTAGCTTTAACAGAAACTACACAACCAACAGAGAAAAAAATTTGTTTTGGAAAGCAAGCAGAGCCACCACCTCATCTCTTCTGCCCTTTTAGCAATAATTCAGTAAATATTCTACCTTGATGCTGTGTAAAAACCCTCCAGCAATAGCTAAAACATCCTTATGTTATCAACGCTGTTTTGCTCACAAATCCAAAACATAGCACTATACCAGGTACTATGCAGAAAATTAACCCTATCCCAGCTAAAACCAGTACAGGGGACTCACAGGGACAGCCTGGAAAGGCTCTCCCATGTGGGGTGACAGGTTAAACCATGAGTTGGTTGAGCATCCAAGTCCCATCTCTCACCCAGCATCTTTCAGACTGGTTAAGATATTGTAAGAATGGTTGCACGCCACTGTCTTTATACTGGAAGGACATTGCTGTGTCCAGGGAAAAGCTCTGGGAAAAGCCACCTGACAGAGCTGCCAGCTCTTGTTTGCAAAGCACAGGGCTGGCTTTAAGGGGCTGTGACCCAAAAATCCCTCTTTCCCCCCTTTTTTTCCATGTGTCCCACCTGCTTGCCCTCCCCTCTTTCTCCAGATGCAGTTCCAGTTCAGTGCTGGTTGTTTATAGCCTGAAACACATTTTGCAGATGCTCTGCAGTAAAAACCTTTGACATCTATAAAGTGTCATAAATCATAGGGCGTGTTAATCACCCAGTCTGAGCCCATAATCCTAACTCAGGCACAACAGTCAATGGGGTTTGCAGACTCCCTCTCACAGGCATTTTGCCTGCATCACGACTAAGGCAGAGATTTAGCATTAGCCAAACATCCTCACCCTGACAGTGTTAGACAGCACCAGGCAACAAGTTATCAAACACTGCGGTTTTCCTGGAGTTTCAAGGACTTGGGATTTCCCATTTTTCAAACAAGAGTTATTGAAGTAGGAAGCATCTTTCACACAAAGCTGGCAGGAATTTACAGAGAACGCAGTATCCACAGTCAAGGGCTGGATTATATTGAAGAATAGCTTTAGAGGACACAACCCAGCCCTGTGAAGCTGAAACTGTATTTATTGAATAGACTTATTTATAATGCAGCCAGGCAGTCTGACCTTTTGGTCAAGCTGTCATGAATATACCAGCTTTCCAGGATTGTACCTCCATGGTGGAATCTAGAGGTGACCAGAAACGGTCTTCTACCTAAGCAGGTAATGGCTTCAGCATCAGCCTGAGCCAGGTTCATCCCAGCCTTTCGAGGAGCTGTCTGAAGAAGTGTGTCTCAATGAGAAGCAAGCATCTGGCAGGTCAAGCCCAGTTTCTGCGGCTAGCACACCTCTTTGCTCCTTGCCAGTCTACCATGAGACTCCTGCCCAGCCTAAGTCTCACTCCTTCATGAAGACCAAAACATGCCATTCCCAGATAGACCCAGTAACACTCCTTGCAAAGTCTGGTTTGATGGCACCACACACACAAAAAAAAAAAAAAAAAAATGCAATTCCTGCCTGGCTCAGCTGCCCACAGAACAGCGTTGGGGAATATGCAATGATGAGACAGTGAGATAGAAGATAGAAAAACCACATTATAATATGAGAGCACAATGCCCTGTGTAAATTCAGTTCAGTCTTGAAGGCTGGCTGCAGCCACACTCCAGATGAGATCACCTTCAGCAGATGGCCTTGGGAAAAATCCTGCCCTTTCACCTTCCCGACTATGGAAGGAAATTTCCACTACTGCTGAAGCTTTGAATGCATTTTAGCATTCAAATGTCACTGAGCAAGACAACACCTGAATGGCACCCATGCTCCCGGGTGAATCACCTGCAGCCCCAGACACAAGGAGAGGTCTGCATTTTCCCCAACTCCCAGAACCAAGAGGAACAGATTTTACGAGGAAGTAAAACTACAAACACAATTCCTGTAAGGCAGCACAACTGCAATGACAACAAATCTGAGGGAGTTCAGCAAAACCTGCAGCAGGAGCTGGAGGCTGGGCAGGGGGAGGTGTCCACATACAGCTGTGAGCATCTCAAACCCCTTCCTTGCACAATCATCCACACTGTGTCATCTCACAGCCTCCCTGTAACATGAAGGTCTCAAAGGTGAATTTAAAGGATGTTTAAGTGATGTGTAAAGCCCTGAAAACAAGGTAGTTTTGCTTTCAATTCCAAGCATTGGGGAAAATAAAAAAAAAAAAAAAAAAGGAAAAATAATCAATATCTAATCCAATGATTGGATTTTCCTGCACTAAACCTATCACTCCAACATAATCAGTCACATGCATTCATGGGAATTCAGCTCTGAATCATGTCTAATGTGCAGAGCGCCCAATGCCTTAGTGCCCAACCTCAAATCAAACAGGCTTGAAAGAGCCTCTTCCCATCAAAAACTCCTATGTCCTCAGGCCTACAGTCATGAACATTAACGAATTGAAACCACATGAAAAAGGGCAAATTCATCCATCCTCTAATAGTGGTTTTCAGCAAAGCAAGCAATTTCTGTGACCAGTGACCTTTGGCTGTCTGGGGATTAGCACTGAAGACCCAGCAAAGTCCCAGCTCCAAAGCCTGTAGTCACACAGATATATCACGCCAACACGGCTTAGATCATCTGTTCAGGTCACTTAACAGCTCTTGCCAAGTGGGAATTACAAGAGTATTTCACTATAAAGTGAATTAATACACATATCACAGACACAGCACAGCAATCCATTATGCCCATGGGTCACAGCTCCTCATTTGTCTTTTCACAAAAGGACCCAAAAAAGCCCTCAGAAGCCTCAGTTCAAGGATACTCGATGTTTTTAACCAGATGGACCATCTTGATTCATTCACATTTCACTCTAAGGGAATAAATTTTAACAGTGAATGCCCAATTAATTAGGAAGGGTTTGATATCTCATTTATACAGGCTTGCAGCTAGTTCAAAAACAAGCATTAGATATTCTCCCCATCTCCCCTCCCATACTACACAGCTTAGACACCTTGCATTTATTTAAACAGAGGATTAGGAAATGCATGATGTAAAAACACCATCTCCAAAAGAAGAGCAGCAGTGCAACTCCTCCAACAGTGCTGCTGCTTTCTAGCAAGAGTGTTTAGCTGCCTCAAGAGCTATAACAAACCCACTGACTTCACCTCTTGTACCGTGTGCTAACCAGGGCAAATGCATGAAGCATTTGTTTCAATCACAAAGGACAATTTGGTTTCTAATCTCCGTTATAGCATCTCTACAACTTTTCCTGCTACGTTAGCACCACTGATGTTTAAATGATGCTGTTTGCAGAAAGTACAGGGAGATGCATCTGGCTCTGGGCATTTCTGTATTTCTCCACTGCTCTTATACATTCCCCAGCAGTCTCCATCTCTTTGCTGTAACCACAACATGCCCATACGAGAGCACATTCTGGTAGCTCAGCAGCGGCCGACACGTGCCATAACACCACCGGCAACATTTATGATGTACCAGTTATACCAGTGTCACCCCCCTCTACAGAAAAGCACCGGTACTGTGAGCAGAGACAAGGTAGTTCTGCTCCTTGCTGGGTTTGCACTGCGTCACTTTAACTGCTTTGTGCAACCACGTGTCGGGTGGTAAGAAATAGAAGGAAGCACCAGCTGAAGTATTTTTTGCCTTAAAAACATCTGTAGGTGGTCAGTGAACTAAAAGAGCACCTTTGTATTATCCAGATTTAAAAACCTACAAAGCAAACACATGTGTTCACAGTAAGTCTTGCACTGCAGTATCCCAGATAGGAGACACTGCATCAGGAGGCAATAGATCCATAAAGCCTTTTCTTCTCCAAGTACCAAAATCTGGATGATTCTCATGGAAACACTGGCATAGTCATAAAAATCCAAGGAAGAATTCAGAGTGAGCAACCTCAAGGCAAATGAACAGTGTAAACATCTCAATCTAATGCAGAGCACACCTGAGGTCATTTTTGGTTGCCATTTTGCCAAGAACCACAAATTCCAAGTCTCATGAACTTTCCCAGCACAAGGCACAATGCAATGGGCTGCAGCTTTCTCCCATCTCTTCCATCAGCCACCCCTGGAAAGCCTCAAACTCTGGCCCCATCACTCTCAGGAAGCTCACTCCAGTAATTGGTGAGAAATTATTGCCCTCATAGCCAACCGAGCCTTTAAAGTTTCCTCCTTCAGCAGTGTTTATCTTCAAGAGCTGCAAGGTACCAACCATCTCTGCTCTCAGCCTTCCTTCTTCCCCAAGCTGAGCACGGCAAATTTGAAGTCATTGCTTTCCTAATACTTTCTAGGAAAGGTTTGGCTAGACCCTGTGATAACATGTAATGGATTTCCTGGGAAGCACAGGCAGACTAGACTTCTGTCTGGAAACCAAAGATAAAGGGAACACAAAAAAAAAAAAAAAAAAGCACAACAACAAAAAAACCCCAAGAGCTATCTCTCCTAAGGCTGCTGCTGATGGAGTAAGGACAAAAGAAACAAATTTCTTGAATATCAGAAATAGGACAAGTCCAGTTTTGCCCTGGCTTGTCTAGGAATCTTTAAAGGGTTTCAAGCTCCCTTTTATCCCTATATCCTTTCCTAAATTTAAGGTGATTTTCCCATCTTTCTTCCTCCATCCCCTCCACAACAGCCCAAAGCCTCTTTTTCTGCACAAACAGCACTTGGCCATCAGTCCTCAGATCTACTTGCCCACACAGACACACTAATTATCCAGCCCTGTTTTAAGCTGTTAATTCAAGATTGCTTTTCACTGAAACCCAGGATGAAGACTGGGGGTGGTAAAGGTCCATCCCTACAAACTTCTTTTGGTTTGCTATTCTGTTTTAAAACTTCATCAGCCACTTAGGGGAGTTTCTGGTGCATCTTAAGTGGGTTTTAGGCAAACATCCTCCTGGCACTCAGTAATGCTGAGTTCACCTTCCTTTATTAAACTTTAAGGCAACACAATGCACACAGTTGCTTCAAGGAGGACAGGAGAAGCAGCAGCATCTGCTATATCCTGAAAATGAGCAAGAGCAAACAGGAGGAAGGAGGGATGATGGGCTCCAACGATGTAATTTTTCACCCCGATAATTAGTACAATGCATAAAGAAAAAACAGTTGGAGAGAACACATCTGGTAGCTATAACAAGGAAATGCCACAATCTGAATAAAACCCTAGAGGCCTGTAACATTGGAAAAGTCACAAGGCACCTTTGTGTATCTGAGGAGGGCTGGCCTGGCCGTTTATCACCAGGAGCTTGCACATGGATCACTTCAAAGTTTCTAAATAAAGTAGTAATGACAAAGTATTAGAAATTCTGTAAGCCATTGCTCTATGAGCTAATCAATCACCTATAAAAAGGTCAGCCCTGCCCAGGGGCCACTTATAATATTACCCAGAGCCTGAATTCACAAGCGGTCAAATTAAAGCTGCAGAGAACACAACTGCAACCCAAGTTAGCTGAGATTCCTGGTGGCACTGGCCACAGTGCCACACAAGACACTGTTGCTAGCTCCTTACCTCCAAACCAACGGTCAACAGCCTGTGTCATTAGGAAGCCCCTAAATGCATTCACAGGTACCGGGGAGAAGTGTCCATGTTAGGACAATTCCTGGGATTCAAAATGCATCAGTAGTTGCCACCACCAAGTCTTTTCATAACAGCTTGGCTTCTGTGCCTCAATTTACTTAGTCACAATTAAAAAAAAAAAAAAACAAACCCACACCAAAAAAAACACACCAAACACCAACAACACACCAAAAAAAACACACAAGCTGGAAAAGGGATTTATGCCACTTCACACACTAAATACAAAGGTTGTGTCGATCATAGGCTCTGGTATTTTGCCTGAATTTTAGCAATTCCATTTATTAACACTGGAACGTTATACTTGGGGAAGGGAAGAGAGGTACCTGGAAAGTGCTGAGCAAGAACTGGTTGGCTTGGGAAATTCTCAATTCCCTCCCATTTCCACATGCCCATCTGCTACAGAGGCCACGGGTCAGGAAGGTCAATGCACTCTACCAAGTCCTATTAAGTTTTTATTGCACTAAATCAGAGCAGTTCCAGGAAGGTGTTCCTAACAGTATTTTCCCCAACAAAGGTATAAAAGACTGTTTGTCAAGCGGGACAGCGAATGAAGCAATGCTCCTGGCCCAGTGTGCTTCCAGGGAGCCTCTAATATCCAGCCAGTGCTGCCCTTTATTGATCGGGCATCAAAAGACCCTCAAACTGCAATTCATCAGCACATAACACAGCAGCTCCTGAACTCCACGAACTGTAAAGCATCTACAAGCCAATAAAGCAACAGCAATGAGGAGATATCTCTGCTAAAATTACTGAATATTACTGTCAGAAGATGGAGGCAGGGAGATGTTGCAGTTGCAGCAGCTACTGATAGGTCCAGAGGAGCCATCTATCAGGTAGGGAAAAGACCTGCATGAACACAAGTTCAGGGAGGGGAATCACAAAAAAAAAAAAAAAAAAAAAAAAAAAAAAAAAAAAAAAAAAAAAAATCAAACCAGGGACACTTGCTGGCACATAGAACTGGAGTCTAAAATACAGCAGAGGGGAAATGCTGGAAGCAAGGGCTGCAGGAATAGCTCTACCAACACCAGAAGCTGGTGGGTACAAGCAAGCAGCAGTTCCAGCACTTGGATCATGCCCCTGTGCTGCTCCCATCAGCAACTAAGGGGGATCTCTGAGAAAGAAGGGGGACAGTGCCTTGGATGTGCAAAAATAAGCTTTAAAAATATGAGGTTTCTGGGAGATATAGGGGCTTTAAATAGGCTATGTTCATATATGCATCAGCCCTACAAAGCCACACTGAAAAATTATAAGAGGGATGTTTTTAAAACGGATTCTGAACAAGTTGTGGTTTTAAGGATGACAAAACATTAACACTCTACCCAAAATCCAACCCAGCAAATTCATGTTTCACTGGCCAGTCCTGACCAGTCCCAAAGCTTTCAAATAAATCCAACTCCTGAGCTTGAATGTAGGTCTCATTAGCTCTGGTTTCACCATCTTTCCAGGTTCTTAATGCAGGTTTGGTTTATTAGATGCTCAGGTTAACACCCATAGGATGAAAGTATTCAGAAAGAAGTGGGATTTCTGTGTGTACATAATTTCATCGCTAATACTGCTCCTTTCACTCACAACATCTCAGGGGTGCTTACAAGAGAAATGGGAGGAAGAAAAGTGATCGTACAAGCCCCATTAAGTGCCCCAGTCACAGAAAGCTGATGAAGAGACCTCCCTTTAAATGCTGTAGATGACATTGAAGAGTAGAAGTCAGAGATCTTGACATTTCAGCCATTTTGGATCCAAAGCTGCCAATTTTGGGTTCATTCCCAGGTGATGATGGCCCTTCCTACTGTAAGTAACCAAACTAGGCATCTACCTATTCTTGGCAATTTTCTGGAGGAAAATATAGTTGTATAAACATTGGAAGCTTCCAAGGAAAACAAGGAGACAAGAAGAGATCCCAGTTACATTTTGTCTGCCTCAACTTGTATCTCAGAAGGGTTTGTAGTTGAGAAGCACAGCATCAGCCATGCCTGCAACTAAGCAGAGAAGCCAGAGCCCTTTGCAAAATGGTGATACTATTTTATCCTATTTGACAGGGAGCTAAGCAAGATAAATAAACTAAAGATCCAAAGTTGTTTGTTTGTTTTTGCAGTTACTGTGTATTAAAAAAAACAAAAAAACAGCCAGCCAAAAGTGGCTGCTTCTGTTTGTTGGATAGATAAAAAAATGATTGTCGCAATTTTCTTCTGCAGAATATCTTTTTCCCCACTCCCACCTAGGATGATTTCCCAGGTGTGATATTTGCTGTGTACAGACAACACTGTTTTGGAAGCAATAAAAAAAACCTGAACAAAACCAGTTGATAGATTTAACTTCATGCTTATACAATGCAATCCATCAACATCTCCCACGTGGATAGCGATCCTGCAACATGCCTGGATGGATTTTAAAAGATGCTGCAGCCAGCCCTGGACTCTACCCATGGAGCAAGGGCTATTCTGGTGTTGTAATACCCAGCAGCAGTTCATTTTGGGTGAAGCACACAGGCTGCGCACAGAGCATTGTGTTTATACACTGCAATTAGCAGTGTCACTCTGTGCTTAATTGCTGCCAAACCATCAACAGGATCTTGGTATCTGGGAGCTACCTTGAAATCTGCCACCTGAACTTCAGGCCTTTAAAAGCTCATATGGCGATTGCATGCCAAAGCTTATTTACCCACAGTTTCTGTGTTCAGGGCAATAGAACCCTGTTAAGATGATGCACTGACTTCATAAGAACTTCCTTGGTTGAATAACTGATGAACAAGCTATAGTTAGATCAGAAATTACTTCCTCACACCAGCTACAGAGATTATAATGGTCTGAATCTCAGCAAGACCATTTCTTCTCCTTTATATGGCTTTCATTAAAAAAACATTAAAAAATTTAAAAACGTGAAAGGGAATCTATCCATTAAAGCTGAAGGCACACAATAGAAAAAGGAGTTTTGCAGCTGTTCAAAATTTTAAAAGGTGATCAAGTGTGCAGGTTGGGTGCCTTCAACCCCCCTCCTCCATTCACAAAAGGTCAGAGGAAAGCAAGAGATAATTACAATTCTAGCAAGCAGTCTCCCAAAAAATTTATAACTCAAGCTTACAATTAAAATTCTTATTTTCATGTAAATTTTTAATGTGTAGTAGAAAGCCTCATCTGCATACATTTGAGGGAGAAGGAGAGGAATCATTAACACTCTGGCTGTCGAGCTGCAGCACAATTCAGAACACAAATATTCCCAGTCACCAGCACAAGATTTCAAACATGCAAGTTTGGGTCGTGACCTAAATTTAGGTGAAGGCCTTTTATTCTAGAAGGTTTGATCTTTTAAAAAGAAAGCAGATTACCATGCTGTAGCCTACACTAAAAAGGGTTGCTCTTTGAATACATGCCTTGCTTTCTGATTATTACAGCGTATAACATGTACATACCCCATTCCTTCCTTCCCAGGTAGATTCCCTCTAGATTTTTGCAAGGCTTAAGACCTCTCTAAGTATGCCATATCCTTTTTTATAGAAGCCATTCTCAGGCAAACATGTAGTATACTACAATTGCCTCTACTATGGGCTTGCGGTGGCTGAATTACTGTAAGGTCTGATACAGGGCAATACAATAGGTATTGTCATCAATATGCCACCACCTTTATGTAAAGCAAATAGACACCTAAATTACAGTATTTTCCTGGTTAATCCTTCACAGAGACACCTAATTACTGTGGCTGGATATACAGCAGCTGGATACAATTAGCATATGTAAAACTTCCTATCCTCATCCAGTACCTTGTGATCTTGGCAAGTTTTCCCATGCATCCCAAAAGTCCTCTCATGCAGAGCAGAGATCACTAAACCCCAATGCTGGGAGCTTGGGGTAAGTCCATCCCAGCTTCAGAGCTTCACTCAACTGCAGAGATTGGAGTTTACAGTGCAAGTGATCCTGAATTTGAGCGATAGCATGAAACACTCTCCCACCCCTTCCAGAGAGGGATGGAGGGATGCTCATACTGGTTTGCAGCCCGTAGAAGTTACGTGCTTACTCAAACAGCCAAGGACTATTTTACAATTGGAGGAGGAGAAAAAAAAAAAAAAAAAAAAAAAAAAAAAAAAAAAAAGAGGCTTCTCACTCATCTTATTCATATCCTAGAGTTCACACCCATTCTCTGCAGTACTCAGGCACACGCAACTACACCTGTCCAGAGGACAATTAGCCTTCATTTGCATTTCCCCCCTCCAGATACAGTGCTACAATTCCTCATTTCAGCTCTAACACCTTTGAGGCACTTTATTGACAGCAAGAAGGGAACAGATTCTTCATACTTTGGTTTTGCATAGCCTGGAGCTAACTTTAGACCTTCTTTTCTTGCTCCTGCAATAGCTATTATCTCCATTTCTCTATTCAACAAAGTGGAAGTTGAGGCTTCATGTAGATCTTAAAAGACAAATTTAGAGACTGAATATTTTTAAGCCTAGCTCAGATACCTTTAACCAAACTCTTTTCTAGCACTAGAAAAACAAATGAAATTTCAAGTAGAATTGGAAGCCTGCCACTGATGTTTTTTGTTAAAATAAATCAGTGCAAGCAGAGCCAGCTTTCACAGAAAAATTAAGCCAATGGTAATTTTTCTATGATTTTTTCAGCTAAGAAGCATGATGTTCTGGTTCATAAGGCATATGGAATAAGGCATTTTTAGTATATAAGTTAGTACACGCACACATGCCAAGACATTACGTCCCGCTGTTTTCCTGACAAGTCTTTAAAACCCAATTACACCCTCCACTACGGATGTGCCTGGGTATTTGCTCAAAGGAAACTTCTGCTGGCTCAGAAGCAATCAGACTAAGCTGGCCAGACTGAAAGCAGAGGGAAAACAGCACAAACATTTCTACTTTGCAAAAGGAAATTTGTTTTACACTGCACAAATGCAAGCCATTACTTTTCAATTCACATGGGAGCTCCCGGCCAAGCAGCACCACCAACAATCAATGCAATTCAGAACCAGGGAGCATTTTTGGCATGGGATCTGCCGCCCAGAAGTGTTTCTCCTTAACAGGCTCTTTTCCAGAGTAAAAGCACTCCACAGCCAAAAAGATCCCTAGTTATAGTCTTAAAAACAAAACAGAGAAGCTAACTGTCACCAGAGCAAAACCAAGCCCTCAAAAAGCAACGAAAGAATCTCCTGGGAGCATTGCCAGAAGAAATGAGATTTAAGTTCTGTTTTGGTTTTTATTCTTTAAGTAGTAAGCACACAAAAAAAGAAACCCAGGTAACATGAGAGCACAGAAGAACAGTAATATACAACCATTACCTAGATGATGTAACAGGGCAGCTTTGACAGCAGTTTTTTCACACTTCTTCCTATAAACACATGGACTCTCATGAGACCCCACCTCACAGCCCCATCCAACAACAGGGAACATGTGAGTCCAGCCCCGCTGCCTGGATTCCTTCTGCCAGAGCTCTTAAAACTGCATTTATCCAGGGGAAGGAAAAGTCACCTCTAACAGCTCCCTTGATTATCCCTAGCTAGTTCTCACCTCCTGGTGCCTTTCCCTACCTATGAACTTATTCTCACATGGACAGAAGCTAGAGACCTCATAGAAATGCAGGTCCTACCTATTCAGCCAAAGAAACACAAGCACACCAATAAGACCCAGAGCAAGGAGCAAAACAGAAGTCTCCCCCAGAGCCAAAAGGAAAATACAGATTTGGCCAAACCCATACAACTCAGTCCCTTTGAGAGAACCATCACCAGCTCAGCATTCCCACCTGTTATGTCAACCACATGGTGAGAACTTCTCACAGACCTCCAAAGTCATGGGGACAGTAGTTTCCATGGTCTGTGTAAGCCAACAATAGAAATAAAATACCCAAGCACTTTCAACCAAGACCCACACGTATCCCAAAGTCACTCGGGAAGAGGTGACAGTCAACTACCCACCTTGGTGGTGTCATCATGTGACCGCTGGTACCGTTTCCAGCGGCAGCCGTAGATCCCCGTCAGACAGGACAAACATAGCTGCGGCTCGTAGTACTGCAGCGGCTGGTGTTTAACCATGCTCCTTCCCGCCCCTCAAGAGCGAGGTATCAGAAATCCATCAGGTCCTGGGAGTGCCCTTTAGCAAGAGAAGAAAATAGAAGACGGTTTAAAAAAAAAAAAAAAAAAAAAGGAATTTAAAAATGCCAAGCATTTCAATATATTAACAAGTAATTTAATAATTAACCATGTCCTCTGGCTATTAAGAGGGGAGGGATGATAATCAGATCTATTCCCAGCTCTGCCAACATCTCCAGCTTGTTACTCAACAAGACTGAGAAGTTTAATTAGTTTGCAAGTTATTTCCTTGTGCAGTTTCTCCCACACCACTAAAAGCAAATGTATTCACAGGAGTTATCAGAAAGAAAAGCCACACAAGGACAAGAGCAGTGGATAGATTATTTGCAGCCCAGGTGATTAGATTTATATGAATGATTGAAATGTAAAGAACCATACCCTCTGCAAACACAACCTTAAAATTGATTCAGAGACCTCTGCAAAGTTGAAACCCAGCCAAGTCAAGTCAGTGTATCTTGAGCATCCTATAGAGCCTGCAAAACAGTCACAGATGAGAAGCTAACACTTTTGTGGACAGTGGAAAAGGCAGGTATTACCTTCTCCCTTCATATGCATCTCCAACAGGCACTCACAGGGATGCAGAGCTGGTTGCAGCCTTCACCCAGGAGAAAGATCCCTTCTCCAAAGAGCATTAACTCCCTAAAGGACCAAACTGACTCCAGTGCAGCTGCTCTATTTGCCATGCATGGGAACATCACTGTTTCAAGGGAAAGTACTTCGCTCCAATTACACGCTTTGCACGTCACAAAGTTTGAGGTTTTTTTCATATTTAGCTGCTCACTTCTGTCTCTGGTAAGACGCTTATCAAGAACAGACCAAGTAATTGTATGCTCTTACTAATTCATAGAGTCAGCATTTGGGGATGGCAACCTCAAAGTAAATATTTGACAGGCTGGTGGCGTCACGCTGTTCTCGGCTCTGCTTAACACCCACGAGGGGTTTTCCACAGGTTCCTAGTGCACAAGGGTACGCCCACAGCCCCATGACATTGCTGCTGCATGGACAGTCACTGCACTATGAGTGATGCTCAACAGCAGCTGATCTTGAAAAGTGCTTGGCTACCTTTACAGGACATGCACAGTTGCATGTATGATATGTGGGCAGTAAGGAAATCGTACTCTCTCTAGAGAAAACGCTTTGTGTTTCCTTATACACAGGATTTCCAGTGCTCAGGTCTTGCAAAAAGCTATGACAGCCACGAATAGCAACATCCTCACTGGCATCAGCAAAGCCTGACAGGGCTCAGGGAGATAACCTACCCACCTAAGAGCCCCTCATTGCCACAGCCCATGGAAGAAAGCTTCCAAGAACAGGGTTGATCATATTTTTTGTTATAGCCGATGCATAAGGGGATGCTGCAGGCACTGCAAATGCTGTGGCAGAGTCTAGAAATGTCAACAAGGACATGGACAGCTCAACCCTTCCAGCTTCTGTCCTTCTTTGTGTCCATTTACACTCTGTGCTTCATGCTGACAGCCTAGGACATCCCTGTCCTGAATTTCTCTCATCAGGACTCAGCATCCTGGAAGCAGACAGTTCTTGCTAGTTGGTTGCTGCTGTTTCAAAGCCCACCAGACCGTTACCACACTGTCTCCAGAGCCTGCAACCCATAGGTCCTCTGCCTTTCTCTTATACACACGAAATGTAGCTTTGTCCTTTCAGCAAACCTCTCTGTAATGCTCTGGGCGCTGCTCAAGGCATTGACCCAGGTGGAGGACAGGAGATGTGCAGGACTTGCATCTCAGTCTGTAGCTGGCCCAGATCCCCACGCGATTTTGTTCACCCCCTCAGGGAGGATATGCAGGACAGAGGCGCAAAACACATCCAGTTTGAAACGAGAGCTGTTTGCTGATCATGTCACCCCATGCTCTCCCAGCTCATCTGCCCCTAAGCACTGCTGTACTACCTCCACAGCTTGAGGTCACCTCCCTGCCTGCGTTTCAGCTCTTCTCATGCTATTTATAAAGCTCAGCATTAGTCACTGCACAAGTTGCCTCCTATCTTCAGCTTTTGTCTGCTTCAAGATTGCCCCTACAGCATGAGTTGCCCAGTGTCTTCCCCACATGCCAGCAGCACACTGCAGGCAGAAACAACTGTCAGTTAGAATAGGGCAGAAACACTGAGGACATGTAAATTCAGATGCTACTTAAGGGTCTTCTACAAAGCCCTAATCTCTACCCAGAAGATCCTAAGCAGCAAGTGATGTACAAGATGTTATGGGACATAAGCAGGACATAAAAATTATGCACAGCCTATGAACAACTCCACTGCCAAGCCCCATATTACCACCCTGAACACCTAGAAGCTACAGTCATTAATTTGGGAAGGATTTCTTCTAATCTCCAAAGGACAGCATCTCTCCTGATTTCCACCTCTTCCTGTTTTACTCATGCAAGGCAAGAGGGCAAACAGACCACCCCTATCCGTAAAAACTTTGACCACATATTTTATTTGCTAGCTTACAAGAATTGCACTGCAAACTCAAACACAAGTGGTACACTCAAGCATTTCATCACTCCACTCTTCTGGGAAGCCCATAAGCTCTTCTCCAGATGTCTGGGCTGAAGAACTGGTGCTGTACACCAGCCACACATATACAGTGTCAAAGCTGGCAAATTCTGACTTTTCAAATAGAAATCCAAATAATCTGGAGTGACAGAAGCCTAGGGGTAGAGGCTGCCCTTCAGAAATAACATAACTTATGTTAGGGTTCTATCATTCCATTAAAAAAATTGAAGCTGAAACACTTAAGTCCGTAGCTGAAACTTCACAGCACAATTCAGGAGGCAACTGATAAGGCTGGGAAGGGAATGGGGTGAGTTTTGGCAAGCACCACAAGTTAGCAGGTATATGAAGAGTTCTCAGGTCTATCATCAGGATCCCTGATTCAACCTGGTCAGGATACAAACATCCCTCTCATGACTGCATATCCAAAGCTACCAGTTAAAGGCATAAACTCTGCTGTGCATAGTGAAGGCACCAAAGCCTTTTCAAACTGCATTGCTTTAGTAAGATATGAGTCACAAGAGAGAGGGACCAGCAATCAACCCTTCTCCCTGCAGAAAAATCCTACCAGGAACACCAACAACCAGGGTAGATGTGAAATATTTGAGTTTATTGTCCAGTTCTGAAAGGCATCTCCCAATCTCCTGCAGCAGCATCTAATCCAGCATCTCCCAATCTCCTGACAGAGTTCAGGATGGACACGAGTGTTTTCAGTACAAAATGGGAACACAAAAGCACATCTGCCCATCAACACCATCACCAGAGACAGTGCTGGAAGGTTTTAAGAGCAGCAGAATCAACTTAAAACAACCAGAAAGACAAAAGTCACAAGCAAGGGAAAAATACAGCTAAAACAGCTCCATAAGCCACCAAATGAAACTCCCACCCTGGTTCCTCTCACTGAATCCCAGCACAGGTAGATGCTATGGGAGCCCATGGATTCAGGCTGCTCTCCATAAAAGCAGTCAGGAGACGCACGAAGAGAAGAAATACAACATGAGTTTCAAAGAGAGTCATTCCTAAATGCAGTTGAATCGCAGCAGGCACAACCTGCAAGCCTAAAATCATTCCCTCTTCTACGCGAATGTCATGTGCAGATGCACAAAAGCCCACAACAGGAAGGAAAACACAAAACACAGCACCCATCCTCCCCACCAGACACACAGTCACTTGAGTAGTAACAAGAAATTCAGGAAGAGACTGAAGCACAGCAAGCAAGATGCTGCTCAAGAGAAACCACACTGATACCATCTGCCCTGAGATCCTTGCTTGGCCGAGATCATGGACTGAATACTTACTTGTCTGGCTTCCAGAAATGGATTTAATGGAGAGAAGCAGAAAGTCTGTGCCTTACAATCACTGTTCCCATGACATCTACAGCTTTGAGGTGGAGAAAGCAGGCTATGAATGATTCAAACCTCTGCTGGTTAGCATTACATACAGAAATGAAAACAGGAAGCAAGACAACATACATTAATTATTCAAATTCAGCAACGCACACCAGAAGAGGGAAAAAATAAAATAGAAAACACAAACCCACATAAGCTATCAACCTTGACTTTAAAGATGCATCATCTGCCAATGGCTATAAACTTCTTGAAGCTGAATAACTGAGTTTGTCAGCCAGCTTGCCCAAAAAGGGGGAGCAGGGAAGAGTCCATCTGCAAATACAGCGGGAGCATTTTCTGAAGGCTCCAGGATGCCTAATTAGCACACAGTGCATTCCTGAGATACTGGACTGTAGGTATCCGTTACAGCCTGTGACACATTATTCCTTTCCAAACAGCTTTGGAGGGGAAAAAGAAAAAAAAAAAAAAAAAGCAAGAGAATTCAAGTTGCAAATTTAAAAGGGAAGCTGTCTGGGGAGATCTGGCCTAAAAATTTGTATTTTTGTCTGTATGAGTTAACTCCTCCATCCCTGTAGCCTTAGAGCAACACTCAGACCTGGAGTGGAGAGGTAACAGAGCGATTAGGACCAATTGTTAAATTATTTTCATGTTATCATTTTAGCAAAGGGAACAACAGCATGAGTCCTGAAGTGCACTGAGTAAATAATGTGAATGAAGCCATGGTATATTAGATTTAATAGCATCTAACCCTTTCACAAGGCTTGGTACAGTCCAAGCCCTCCCCCTCTAATCCCCCTTCAAGTTTTATTTCTGTCAACCCAGTTCACACTGGTCACACTGATCTCATTCAGCACCTTGGGACAAATCTTTTAATAGCCCAGAGACAAGCAGCTTGCCGCACACATCCAGAGAAACTACCAACAGCACTATCTGACCTACCCACATGGCTTGGGGGAGAGATGAGAACTATGAGTTCCCACCTGCCTTCTTCCAAATACCCTCAGCTGGTTCAGTACAATAAGCACATGGCTTCTTGCTTGAGCCTGCCAAAGGCTCGTAATTTGGATCAGCACATCCAAAAAAAGAACTGAAACATAGCTAAGGATGCTTTGATGCATGCTTATGAATCCTCAAGTCTGAGGAGATGCTGGAGTGTGCAAACCCAAGCCCTTGGGGAGAGGACAACACCTGTGGTCTTCTACAAAATCGCCATCAAGGTGTGGCTGGAAAGACCCAGCAAATGGGAAGCTCAGCAGGCTTTCCATGAGGAAGCTCCCATGGTTTCAGAGAGGCAGATTTGTTTGGTGAGTGCAGGGCACAGTAGAGAAATGCCATCACCATCACAGACATACCTCCATAGCCAAGCAGGCCCTAGGCACACAAGGTGCGATCTCTCAAAAGTCATGTCCAAGACAACTTGCCCCACTTGCAATGCAAATACATGCAGAAAATATAGACTCCAAGGCTGTTGGTGATTTTGTTTTTAAACTTACCCATTTTAAAAGAGCTTTGACAGATTCTACCAATTTCCACATTAAAAGAAGTGTTTTCCTCTCTCATTGGTGACTCATGGGATCACTGTTTATCAAGAATCTCTGTATAATTTCAACATCTCCATCTCTTATTAAAATTGCTATCAAGCCAGATAAACTTAAAACCTTGTTAAGCAAATAATTACCTATACAAATTAGGTGAGAACATTACTGATAACCAATTATCCCTATTGATATTCTTGTAAGCCTTTTTGGCATTTCCCTAATTATACTAGAAAAATACTGATTTTTCCTCAAATACTTTTTAAACAATAGAATTTAAGTTCTTCTGGAGCAAACCCTCCAGTTCCATGCACAAAAAAGAAATCCCTTCTGTTGCTCAGTGAGGACTAAAATGATTTAAAGCATTAGAAGGAACTGATCTAAATTCTTCTGACTTTCACAGCTCTTCTTGGTTTTCATAGCAATCTTTCCTTTAATATACTGAACTCATCCAAACCAAAGTAATGTAATTCCACTTTCCCCGACTTGGAAAATGGAAGAGGGATAATATCCCCATCTGTTTAATAACAGAACAACTCTTACAGAGGGATGTTTGCTACAGCCGTTCCCACAGGAGGAAATCTATACGCACACACACGCTGAGCAGTACTTTCCACATTTTGTTGGCCCAGACCCAGAACATCTCAACTTGCAAGATCAAGATTTAATTTCAAGGTGGGAATGGTAAAAGAACACCCTAAAGCCATAAACAGCCTCAACTGGTGAGATGATGCATTTCAGTGGTGGAAGGTGCCCAAGTAATGACCCCCCTGATTGCTGAAGGCCTCTTGATGAGATGACCCTCTGGGGTTATTCTTTCCAATACATTGTTATCCCCCACTCTGGAAATTGGATTGGGTTAGAGGTCTGCCACCCGCTTTTCACAGGCTACAAACATTCTGGTTTATAAGGATAACACTGAAGTGTCTCTGCATAAATAAAAGCAGCAGATGTGTTAAAATGCCAGTTGCTATCTAATTTTTTTTCCCTGGCAAACAAACAAACAAAAAAAAGATAATCTGCAGCAGTGTTCTTTGCCATGTGCACATGTATATATAAGCAGAGTTTTTTGGAAGAGAATTGGGGCAGAAAATTGACACGTTGGCAAAATAACCTTGCCCCAAATCCAAGTGTTGATGCCCCAGAGACAGAAAATAAGAGGGGAAAAAAATAAAAATTAAAGAAAAAAAAAAAAATAGGTCAAAACATGGCTTGTAGACCTATCAGAGAACTCTTGCACCTCTGAAGGGGAACATCACTGTTTCCCTGATGCCTGGTGATGCCAAACCCCTATGACTACATCCCAATCCAGGGAGACAGCCTGCAGAGACACTTTGATTCACAAAGTGGCAAGTAATGACCCAAATAGTCAGGATCTGGCTGACGTGTAGTCCCTATGGGTCTGACCTGTTGTTTATTGTTCTTAAATTTTTTTTAAAAATTAACGCTTTGAAACTAGGACAGCATGTAGTTTGGGGACTGTACACTTCCAGTTAATGAAAATTCAGACTTCAAAAGATAAACACTTCAAAGGGATTACAAAAGAAAAACTTAGACTTTAATCTCACTAAATAAATAAACACAGTACGTACTAACGCCCTCTGCAATCCAGCTTCTTAACGTTTTCCACAAACTAAGGGCATATTGGGTGCCTAGCTTTTTAAAAGGATTGAAGAAGCGGAACAGGACGCCGGAAAAACCTGTACAAACTTCTTGCAGAGCAATAACCAAATGCAATCTCTGCTTTCTACACAAGCCTTTGCAACAAAACCTTGCAAGTCAAGGCCTCGTCACAGCTCTGAAAACCCAACAACTGCTACAAAGCCATTGAGAAGAACCAGATTCTCTCCTCCTCCCCCCCCCCCCAAGCTGGAAAACACCAATACCAGTTACTCAGATCTTTTTAATATTAGTACAACTGTGGTGCATTTTTGTCTGTGATGGCAGTGGTGGTCACACATTGCCTGACTTCAGGTTGTACCTGCACCAACACGTCACAGCCAAGTCCCTCTCCTACAATCATGCCCTCAAGGAGATCATATGCTGTAAACTTAGTCCCAGTAAGAGAATTCCACATTTAGTTCAGTTTCTATCTAAACAACAGTTTGCATCTGTATCTCCTCAAAAGACAGCAGGAATAGGGTTCTGCAATAACCCCAGGTGACAGCTATGATGCCCAAGACAAAAATCAACCTACTTTCTTTGTCCTAGCAAAGCCCACTAGGGATGGGCAAGACACAATCCAGTTCATGATCAGTTCAGATTCTTAGAGAGATATTCAGAAATAGACACCTAGCTGATAACAGGTAAGAGTTGACAAATACATGTAAGGAATCCCATGAGCTGTGCACTCCTGTTTTCTAAATGACTGTTCACTGGAAGCCAGTGCAACCAGTTCAAATGAGTTCTGCCTCATGCTCATAAATTAGAAAGCCAACAGAAAGATGGCCAGAGATAGAAAAGCCATGAGCACACTCCACATACTTACCTGGGATGCTGCCTTGCCTAGACAGTGACAGAATCAGAGAAAGAAGTAGCAATACAGACCAAAGATTTCTATGAAAAGGAGACGAAAAATCAATAACAGGTGATAAATAAGATAGCCAAAATTTCCCAGACTTCCCTAGTTGGAAGAGTCCAAAGAATATATGTTGCTTGCTTTGGAGTTTAATGGTTGATTTTCTAAGGCACAACAGCTCTGAGAGGAGGCTAATGCAGCAGAGACTATCTTCCCAAGCCTCTGTTTCATGGTTAGATCTGAGTGGCCGAAACACAAACTCTGCTCAGAGGTTTTCCTGCCATGGGGGTAGTTCCTGTGCAGTAGACTTCTGTGGCTGACCAAGAGACACCTCAAAACACAGCTTCCCTTTTACCTTGTTTGGTTCATCTCCTCTATGCTACTCATATTTAACAAGCCCCAAGAGCCCTATTTTCCACACCTCCACTATTCTTAAAAATAAATAAATTAAAATCTTACAAATCAGGTGTAGGTGAATTCACAAAGAGGTTCCTGAAAGAAGTAGGAAAGACGCAGATGGGACATGAAGATATTTCCTTAAGAGGAAACATGGGATACTTTTTGTTCCCACTGTCAAAGACTTCTTGACAACCTGAGTATGAAGAGAGTTTGACCTTCTGGGGGCTTGTGGAGAGATGGGCAAGTTATTAATTGCTCACATCTGCAAGTCTAATGAGGTTCCTGGCTTTACTGCTTCCAAAAGAAAGATTTTAAGCAGCCCAAGAGGTGTAAAACACCATTTTTGCTGGCAGGGAAAGTCAACTATTAGCCATTGGAGAGACATATGGTTGGGAAGAGTCAAAAATACCCAAACAAGCTAGAAAAATGCATTGACATGGATAGAGCCCATCCCACCTCAGGGTAGCTGGTGCATTTATTGAAAGTCTGTTTCCATCTTTATGTCATAGGGGAGGCCCAAGCTGGGATGCCCATAGAAGGACATCACCCGTGTTTGACAAGAAAGGCCAGAAAATGTCAGGCAAGTTAGGCTAGAGTTCAGCAGACAAAGATTTATGTTACAGCCATGGAATAATGCTGAATTCAGTTGTAAAGGGAGTTAAAAAAAAAAAAAAAAAAAAAACAAACAAAAAAAAAAAAACACAAACACACAAGTAGAAGAAAACATGAAATTTGTTAAAAGCAGTAACAGCAACACCTTGAATTCCCGTGCCAAGGAGTTAATTAGTCCTACAGGCACATTTCCTTTATATAGTGCTTTGTGGCTGAGAAAAGCTGAGTCTCAGTGTTGCACAGTCACTGATCATGACTGCACTGACATGTAAACAGTTTCATGTGAAAAGCTACAGCAGCCCAACTGCTGCACAGCCTTTACACAGTGAGAGAATATACCCCAAACCTACCGAGCCACTCTAACTTCCAAGCTAGAAACTGCCAGGAAACCAGGACTTCAGCAGATGCCAGGTTTTAGTTTTACTGTCCAAGAATGAGCCAACACAACTTCCCAAGAGGGCCTTGCTAGTATTGCCTTGAAAGAGCTGCTCAGTGGCATCCAGGAGGACCCAGTAAAGGTCAGGGTGTGCTCTTTTGTCCTTCAGAAAGATGAGCTTGGCACCTTGACAAGTTCAGTTGGGCACCAGGAGGTGCTGATGCGTTAAATAGTAAGAGGGATGAGGACATCCTAGTGCTGCTCAAAATGAGGGCTCCAAAACCCTTAGCCAAGTCAGCCAGAAGAGATAACAGTCACGTTGCTGAAGTTCTCCTGCTTCCGAGTAGTATTCCAGCTAGCAGGGATGTTGGTGTTTGGGAAGAGGGAGGTCAGCATCCAAGATGCAGTCAGAAGTTTCCATGTTACAACAGCCAACCATTTATGCCACTGCCAGTAAACAGCGGAGAGACCACAGGGAGGAACCTCTGGGTTACAGCCGGTACCAACCACAGGAACAGGCTGGGTGCAGAGGGTTTTTACCAGGCACAGTCCTAAATGCACACAAGTGCCTCTGACTTCCCCAGACATGTACAGGCACTGTGACTCCAGTACGTCTGGTCTCAGACCATCAGCTCTGCCAAGGAGGAAGACATGTAGATCACACTAAAAGTCATCACAGCACATCACTTTGGAGCAGTGGTGAGCACTGCCTTGGCACCACGCCTGGTGGAGTCACCTTGGGACAGCATGCCAGAAACATTCAGACCACCACAAGAACACAGCAGTTGAACAATTAAAAAAAAATCCAAAATAACAGCTCAACAGTTAAGCCAAGATGAGACAACACAAGGACCCAGACAGCACCAGGAACAGCTATTGATCTTGGCAGAAGACAAGGAAGAGGAGGTATCTGAGCCATAAAACCAAGAGAGACATGAAGGAAAGAACCAAACAGGTCTGGGAGAAGTTGGAAGGGGAAAGAGGCGGTGTCTTGACTAAGAGACCCTATGTTCAACCTTTGTTGCCTAAAGATCATCTGAAAGAGAATGGACTGTGATGCTGGCATGGTCTAGGTGATGAAACCACATCAGCAGGTTGAGCAGAGAGAGCCAAGGTGAAAGAAGAGAGGAAAAGCCAGTGGAAGACAACAAGACCTAGGAAAACACAGCTAGATGCTGAAGAAAACTCTGAGGGGGCTCAAGCAGACAAGGCATTAAAAAGTATTTTAAAAGATTGTATAATATTTTTCCTCTCCATAGACTGCAGAAGTTTTGCCATCTTCACCAAGCTGAAAAACAAAAGTTTACATCAAGCCTTATCCATTTCCAGCATGTGTTTTTGCTGAGGAATTAAGTGGAAACAGAACTGGTTCTGAACATGCACACCCTGACAAGCAGTTTCCTTTACACACAAGCTTTCCCTCTCCCTCCCTGCTTACCCTTTCCTACACACACCCCTGAAGAGCTCTCCATAATCACACATGAATTGTATTAGCCGTCCTTTCAAGGGGCAGTTTTAATCTTCTCTGGAAGGTGTTAGCAGCTAAAGCAGAAGCTTGTCCAACACACTGCTGTAGGGGGCTTGTCGCCCGAAAACTTGGTTCGTGCTAGTGGGAAAAGAAGAGAACTGCGTGAACCATGCCAATAGCACTCATCTGAGAATGAGCAAAATGCCTCCACACCCACTGCACGCACTTTAATTGAAACAGTAAGGGGAAAAAAAACAACCCAGCCAGATTCATTTTACAATCAATACTCTGCACATCTGCTGTGCAACTGCTATCCAGAGAATTAAGCATGAATGTCTCTGGCTTAATGAGAGGTGGAAAGTCCTAGTTAAATGGATTACAAGCTCTTTATTTCCTATGATTGATTCCTTCCATACGGCTGAAAGAAACGTTCTTCAAAAAATGTTCTTAAGCATCAGAGAAGCTGAATTAGCGAAAGAGCAAACTTGCTTTCACATACTTGCTGCTCCTTGCCTCCCATTCTGTACACAGCCAACACGTGCAGTGCAGTACTGAAACAACCTCACTGATCACATCGACAAGACCTGCACGCACAAGACCTAGTCCCTCCGCGTCTTCCAAGATGCCACTTCTACTCCCATTTCCAAAGCAAATATTCACTGCACATAGCAGTTTGCTGCTCCTCTGTAGCTCCCTTGTTCTACAAGGCAGATACTGTTTTGGCTTCCTACACCAAGAGCGCATAAATTAATTTGATAAGACTCTAATGACACAGCAAACTCCTTCCCACTACAAACACACTGGATGTGCTGTGGCCAAAGTAATCAAAAAAGATAGTCAGCAGGATCTGGTGACGTGAAAGACTCAGAAGTCAACACCATCTCCCTGATTTTGGACAGCATCTGGCTCTAGCATTTTTTGTTTCCTTTGCATTGCAACTGGACTGAATTGGAGCAAACAAGACAGACCACCTGACACTGGAAAGGCCTTATAGGTATTCATTTTTGGATAGAGCACACTGAAAAGCCACAAGCTAACTGATGAAGCCCAGGACAGTTCAACAAGCAAAGTCGGGTTTGATTAGGAAATGACTACAGAAGGACTGTTGACTGGTCTTTATAATATAGGCATGGGATGGGGGAAAGACCAAAGTTCTCAGCAAAAATAAGAGCATGAATGCATGCGATATGAAGAAACGATGGGAGCTGCTGCCTCAGGCCTGGGAATGCCAGATGTGACATGAGATCTGAAAGCAGTTTGAAAGGTTCATGGCACCACATCTACCTGAAGATACCACTTCTGACTCAAAGTCAGAATGCTAGAGGTACGTCTGGGAGGTTGCACAAGGTCCATCCTTGGAGATTTTCAAGACCTGGCTGGACAAAGCTCTGAGTAACCTGGTCTGAGCTCAGTGTTGACCCTGCTTTTAGCAGGATGAGATGGAGTAGAGCCTTCCTGAGGTCCCCTCCCACCGAAGCAATCTGATGGGTCCACAACTAAATGAAACATGAAGTGCCACACCCCCACAGGAGCCTCAGCTTCCAGAATGACATGTACTTGTGCGGTTTTCAAACAAGCAGCTACAGCACATCCCAGAAACCCTTTTCATTAAGTGATTCCAAATTTAACATGTTACCCCCTACAGCTATTCCAGTCTGTGAGAAGATAATCCCCTTCTCACGAACTGTCAGGACAGACTCACACAATCAGCTGTTTCCATTTCATCACTACCACTACAGCTTTCTGATCACTTGAAAAACACGGAAACAAAAACAATATCAGAAAAATGAGGTTCACACACCCCTCATCCCTCCTCCACCCCTATTGCACAGCAGATATTTTGATTTCTGACAGAGGACGGGCTAACATCCAGTTTACCACTCTTCTGTTCCAAAGATGCTCAGTAAAGCACAGGTGTGCCTCAGATTCCTAAAGCCTCCTTCCACTTATTATTGAATTCTTTCCAGTTCTGTAAAAATCAGTTGATGTTCAATGCAAGGAGACCGACATGAACATTTCCCTCCCAGAGGATTTACAAGCCCGACCTAGACACTGTGTGGTGAATGAAAATTGCTTCTAAGGAAACAAGAGGGTAACAAGAGACAGGTTACAACCACCCCATCACACCATTACTCAATGCCAGGTAAATACTTGTCTCAACTGCTGATGCGTGTATTCTTTCAAAACCTGGAGTTGATCTTTGGGAAGACATGAATAAGGACAAAGTGATTTTACTCTCTTTGCAGTTGCATAAATCTTTCAGAAGGGAATTTTCTCAATTGACTTGGCAAGCGGTTGCAACATTTTCAAACGCGCTTTCCAAAAAGCATCTTGAAATGCAGGTCAAGGTCATCCTGACTCCGACATTAGAAGTGACACATCAAGGGAAGGGGAGAGGGTGAAGTCAGGAAGGAAACCGCCCCTCCATCCACAGGGTGACACCCAGAATTAACAGAGGAGATTCAGTCATTTCCAACCCGTGCCTGGCGAGTCCTGTTCTAATAAAAACAAAACAACAACAAAAAACTCCATCTGCCAGATACATCAGCTGCTACCTTGTTTTCCTTATGGAAAGGACGAGTCATAAGGGATTCATAAACTCATTTACTGATGCAAATCCAAGACCTATTAGTCAAAGTGCTTTCAATCATTTCTGAGTACTTTTAAGACAATGAGCATTAACCAACTCCATTCCAGCATCCTCCCCAGCATCAGTGACACTCTCCCAGTGACACCACTCAGCACATTATCAGTGATGCACAAACTGCCATATTCAAGATAATCATCATCAGAGTGAAAAAATAACATCTGCAGCAAGCTGCCTTCACAGCAAGACAACAATCTTCCCTCCACCCCACCTCAAGGGAAACTCTATGCAAAGCTAAACAGGAGTTATTCGGGTAGTCAGAAAGTTGCAAAGAATAGGGGTACCCTGTAACTTGTGAAGTGCTGAGCACTGTTGCCCGTCTGTACAGCCATTTCTACATCTTTCCCCCTCCTTATTCACAACCATCAGGTGACTGACAATCAGGCAAAGGTATCCAAAGCAAACTCGTGGCCAGGTTACAATAACCCTGGAGATTTGGGGATGCTGGCACAAAGCTCTCCATCTAGCCTGCCTCAAAGCTCTAATGCCCATTCAGGTCATTGCCTATAATCCTCAGCCTCATGCTACAGAGAACACGGTCCTGAGGTAAGGCCCCAAGGGGTCCATTAATGCGCAGTTTGGTGGGAATTGCTTCCAGCCCAGATCAACATCTGGAGCAGCTAAGGACCATATCCCACAGGACCCCAGAGGCCAAGCTGCAACAGCACCAGTATTTCTCTTCCTTTCCCTGTAAAACACTAAGCTTTCTACGAAAAGGCCTCAGAAAAAGGAAAGGCTGAAAATTAATTTTTCTTCAGTAATGCTGTGACTCTGAAGTAGCAAAAAGAAAGTAAAGAAATACCCAACAGATTTTTACCAGGGTAGGGTGCTCAGCATCATGGACTACAGATCAGTTTTGCAAACATTCAGTCAGTGCTAATAAGCTTGACCAAGGGGAACATGCATTCATTCAACAATATCACCTTTCCTTTCCTACCTAGAAAAACAGAGATATCACCACAAAGGGCACTCCTCAAGGCA
The DNA here is from genome assembly GCF_018691265.1 of Tyto alba. Taxonomy (NCBI): domain Eukaryota; kingdom Metazoa; phylum Chordata; class Aves; order Strigiformes; family Tytonidae; genus Tyto; species Tyto alba. Next base: position 2,881,032 of record NW_024881282.1, on the reverse strand, counting down.
GACCTTTGAGCACCAGACAAGAAAAAAACAAAATTAAAAAAGGCTTCTTGCACATCTTTTAATGAGCCATCCTTACACAAGCATCAAGGAAACAAGAGAAACATGCTAGTTTTCAAGGCTACGCTTGCTCGGAAGACAGAAGTGCCTACCCAGGTGGGTCAGGCACCTCACACATCTGGAATACAGACTAAAAAGCAGCCACATCCCAGGAAAGCAGATAAGGATTTTCTGGAGCACCAAGCTCCCAACAGAAAAGCATTTTTCTGTTCTCACACAAACACTCCCAGGGTTTATTTATTAAGAAGTTCACAGGAAAATTAGCCTATGTAACTTAAAAGAGCAAGCCAGCTGTGCACAAACACAGCATTTCCAGGATTAAATAGCTTTCAGATAAGCCTACTTCACTTCCACTAAGCCACTTTGTGTTTTCATCATCAGTCAATTCAGATTAAGAGCCTGCCTCAGTAGGGAAGCTACTGTCTGCTTAGGAAAATAGGCAGTTTTCCTTACACTGCCTAAGAGCTAAAACATATCTTTATTTTCAGTTTATTTTCCAAAGAAAACAGTGTGATTGCGTAAGTGTGTCTATTCCTATTATCCTCTGCTCTCCTCTACCCTTCCTTCCCTCTCTAAACAACAACCCCCTAGAACATCAGCCTCTTCCAACCCGCAAAGCAGTTACGCACTGGCGAGCTCTCCAAAAAGAGTTGCTGCTGGGTGGGAAAAGATCAAATGAACCTCCCCCCAAGAAAAGAGCAGTTCTAGTCCAGCCCGCTGTCAAAGGCTAGTCAGCATGCATAGATGGAGACATGAAAGTATGGAAGATTAAATATTTTAAATAAGTCCCAAAGAAACTAGACTTCACTTGTTCTTGGGTCAACATTTTTTGATTAAGTAGTAAAACATTGAGAGCACCTCATGTTAAATAACTTTCAAGATGGATGGCCAAGCCAGTTTCTGCCACCCTCTTGAACATACTGAAAAGTTCCTGGAAAAAGTACTGGCATATGCAAATTAAGAGAAAGCACCAAATTCCCAAAACAGCATCTCTGCAGGTATGATTTAAGCAAGAAATTCCAGGATTAGGCTTTATAAGGACTAGAAGCAAGAAAACAAAAAAAAAAAACAGAAACAAAAACAAAACATCAGCAATGCCTTTCTTTTTTGAAATGGTTCTTACATATTACCAAAACTCAAGGGCCAATCAACATAAAAATTACTGTTCCCTGGATGAGCACACCTGAGTTCAAAGCCACCAGTACCCAGACTGGATAAATGTCCTGGATTGAGTGAGTGGTGGAGTTTTTTGGTGGCAGGGGAGGGGGCTACTGGGGCGGCCCCCTGTGAGAAGCTTCTCGAAGCTCCCCCAGCTCCACGTCAGCTCCACTTCTGTTTGGGAAATTGAGCCAATCGGCTGCGCCTCTGCAATAACATATTTAAGAAGGGACGTGGTGACGGGCAGTGGGACTGGTGAGGAGGAGTTGCTGCAGCTGTGTGAACACCAAGGTCAGTGGGGGAATGGAGGAAGAAAGGAGGGGGGAGGTGTGCCGGAGCAGAGACCCCCCTGTATCCTGTGGGGAGACGGCAGGGTGGTCCCGCCTGCCACCCATGAAGATCTACGGTGGAGCAGACATTGATTTATGGCCTGTGGCTCCTGCTCGGATGATCAAGGTTCTGTGCCCGAAGAAGGCCGGGGTCTCATGGGAAAAGGCAGACTCGTTAGGGGAAATAAAAAAAGAACATACATTTATTACAGACACTAACAACACATAACAGAGTAGGACAATGAGAAGCATTGCCACATCTTGAGAACACCTTCCCCCCACCCCTCCCCAACATGGACTCTTAATTCCAGTAGAAGAAGAGTCCAGAAGACTCTTAATTCCAGTGGAAGAGAGCTGGCCAAGAAGAAAGCAAATTAAAACTATACAACTGGAGGGGTTTTTCCTAAAAAAATGGTAACTTCCAGACTAGAGGAGCATATTTGGAAAGTACATATGGGAGTGGAAGAAAAAAGGGGGAATATTGATCTCTTTGACCAGTTACTCAGCTGAGAAACGCTCTCTGCAGCCTTCTACTACAGTCTCTCATAATGGCAGACTGGAGAAGGGGAGAGGAAGATGGAATTGGGAAACATAATTCAAATAGAGGTAAAAACACTGGGGAGGGTGTGCCTGATGGTGGAAGTATAGACTAACAGGGAAAGAAGCATCTCTTTACAGTGAGGAAGAGGAGGAGAAAGAATCCCAACTCACCACTAACACTTCAGGCCATTAATGGGAAGATGTGTTTTCCTCCTGCACAAGGACAGCATTTAGCAAGAACTAATTTATTCAGATTTGCACAAGGCTGCAATATAAAATACCCTGCATTAACAGGGTAAAGAGCTACCTGAGGGGCAGGAAAAAAAAATTTCACAAGAGCAATAATTTTTGGAGACCATTGTTTGTCTCAACTTCAGAGAAATCCCCCTGAAGCACGCTCCAAGCCAATAAACCTTCCCCTCAAAGTGTTCCAGGGTAAGAAACTCCTGGGGTCCACCACTTTCCCAGTCTTTACAAGGTGTCTATATGGCCTAACACAATTTCTCCATTTATAAAAATGTCCAGGATCCTGTTAGTCCTCAAGGGCTCATTGAAAGCACAAGGCAGAAGTGATCTGCACTGGCATAAGAAGTTAGCAAGGTAATCTATCACCAGTTGGAAAGACACACACACAATCTGGGGCAGGGGGAGGGGGGCAATGGCAATAATCAAGTGTGCTTCTTGTCTTTGTTCCCAAATCTGGCAATCATGTTCCTGCATGTCTTAACTATTTTTAACTGAAAACAGGGAATTTGACATGAATGCTCAGTCTGCTTCATCACTGCAGAAGCTTCAGACCTCCAATTTTGCCTGCACCCACGAGATGAAAGCATCATGGTCTAGGTAAGGTATGAGAGATACAAGTGCTTCCACACTACCTGCCAGAACTAGAAGGCTTTGTTTTCCTAGCTAAGTCACAATTTATAAAATAACATGTGTACCTTCACACCAAGATTACAGTCCAGCTGACATGTGGCAGCAAGTCTATCTGGCTCATGGCTGATTTGACATGGCTTGAATTTCTCCTATCTCCAGCAGACCATTACCTCCATCAGGTCCTTCTTCATTCCCAGTAGCATGAGCCTATTTTAGGATTCTGTGGGCTTATCAGCAATATGTTTGACTAAGTTTTTTTTCTATCTTGGCTATCTCTTAAGCTGGTTTAAGAGCAGTTATGCAAGAGTCCTGCGTTACAATGGGAAGGAAGCACTTTATTTTCTGACCTGAATTCTGGCATTATTAGCACATCTTCCAGATCTGTCAGCCCCAGCCCTACTGAAACTACTCATTTCAGAGTTGTAAAACCAACCACTTAGCTCCCACAAATTAAATTATTTTGGATATTAGACCACAGAGCACTTTCCTAGCCAGACAGTGATTGTTTCTACTGAAAAGGCACTGAACGTAATAACTGAGAAAACACCTGAAGCAGTGTCTTACCTTTTCCAGTACAGTCAAGTCACAACTCAATCATGTAAATCTAGTTTCAGAAGCTCTTAAGCCAAGAAAGCTGGAAACAAACAAATACATGCATCATCAAGTCAGCAAGAAGCTGATCAAGAAGTCCCAAGGGTGGATGAGGCTGAAGATACCTCACTCATGAAAATGGGTAGCAAGTGAAAGACATGATCAAGCTTTGCACATTCTTCCCGCCCTCTCCAGTTGAGCCCATTATTTTCTTACTTGGATCTCAAAGGAGGCCAAAAGAAATCTAAGCAAATGCTAGACAGCACCTTTGCTAGCCAATTCAAAGGGGAACTCTTGATTATTTGTGTGTGTGTGTGTGTGTATGTGAATTCTATTGTGAATTTCTTATCAGTCAAAAAACCCATCAGACTTAGACCCCTTGGCTTACACTATTCTGCGTGACACAGGGTGGGGTTGTGGTGGTTTCTGCTCATCTAGCAGTGATTTTGGAGTCAGCCTACACATCCTGCAATATCATATCAGGCTCTGGCAACCTACATGTTTCAGCTGTCATGATTATTTGATCAACTTGCTCTTCAGATAATTTCATAGATGACCTGAGCAGGTGGTTGGACTTGATGACCTCTTGAGCTCCCTCTCAAGCTGAACTATTTGTTCTATGATTATATTTAAGTACAGCAATCATTTTCTTCAAGGAATGTAAGGCTCTGCCCCAAAACCCAAGTTTTGCATTCCAATAAGTTCTCAGGAATTACCCGACAGCAAATTACACAGGAACATTCCCAATTCTGCAGATTGCTTGGTCAGGGTCAGGCTCACAAACGCACTTGATCTTGGAGGATCATCTAGCTCTCAGCACCCAAAATCTGACCTCACAAGGTAGCCACAATCCACATTCTCCAAGCTGGGTTCACTTACAGGAAGAACATCCACCCAGAAGTGAAATTGTTAAGCCAAAGGCATTTTCTAATTCTTAGAGCATGAATTGGGAACACTAGTGCCCTATCACTCTGAATAAATGCTTGTGAGCCTTCATTTCCTTATCTCCTCAATCAAGGCAAAACATGATCCTGTTCTGCGGAACACACAGCTGGAGTTTTGCCCATTGCACCAGTAGGTGACTGGTCCTAGGTTGCCTCCTGCATGGAGCTGTCACTGACACACTGGTGTCAACCACATGGTACAAGGATATTGATGAGCAAGGCAGGCCTGTGTTTGAGTGACACCATCTCAAAGTAGCATAAGAAAATGCAGGAAGCAAATAGAATAAAAAAAAAAAAAAAAAGGCTTTGCAGGAACTTGAAAGCCCAGAGGTGTTACATTTCCTTCACAAACCCATGCCAAATTTTCTCCCATGCATCAAGGCACTGCAGAGAAGGAAGACTGCTCAGGCAGCTTCCATAATTTTGGAGAGGTGGCTCTGTCTCAGGGAGAGCACAACCCAGTGACTTGGGAAAGAGCGACCACCACTTTCACTGTGTTCTAAAGTGACTTGGAAAAAGGAATCAGAAGAATTTAGTATTCTCCCTTTCTAAATGGATGTTTCTATCCAAGAAACAAAGTGCTTTATCAAGTTTTAGAACAGCCTGAGGTTTACAGACTACATATAAACTCCAAAAGAATGTGGCTGGTCAGGATGGAAACATCTTTTCCAGCATAAAGCCCCCTCAAGCTAGAAATATTGGCCAAACTGCTGTAAATCACCATCTTTTTGCTCTTTAATCTAACTTTTAGCTTTCTAAGCGATTTTACATATTCCAGAAATTTGGGGGTTTGGATTATGCTGCTTTCCAGGAATGCCTATTTCTCTCCTTCGCAGCACAGCAACTGCAAGCTATTGAGTAGCCTGTGAGACTTCACTTAAGAAAAGAAATTCCTCATCCCTTAGCTTGGATCTTCCTCGGTAGTATTTAAAAAAGGGTGATAACATTTTCACTGGGCTAGAAGACACACTGTCCCAACATTAATAACCTGTAAAATCAACTTGAATGCTAGGCATTTTCAGATGGAGTGGTTTGCTGTTCAATCTTCTGCCAAGCCCTCGAGAACATCACATTTTCTTTTTTTGCTCCATTTACTGTTGTCTGACCGAAGCCTGTTAAAACCTTTATTTTTTTTGCAAACAGCTGATACCACCTGCTTCCAGCAGCAGAGATGAGAGCAGAGCATCACACACTCGTTTCTATTCCGGTGACATTACGCAAGTACCTTCTTCACACCCCACCTACGCTTCAGTTCTCAATCTGCTTGGCTTCACAGCATCCTTAAGTGAAAACACAGAGGTAGCTCCATGTCTTGTCTAGCTCCATCTTTCAATGGGCTGTTCGTGTTTCTTTTCACAGCTTAATAAGGTTTTGTTCCCCATGCTGGAGAATAGCCTTTGCCACCTAGCACTCATTCAGCGCACAGGTTTGAACCCAGCGTATGCAGCTTGCTCAGCACACCCAAGCTCAAGAGCCCTCTCTCTCTGCAACAGATGGCTCAGTTTTTATGGGGATGTGATAGGACAAGGGGTAATGGTTTTAAACTGAAAGAGGGGAGATTTGGGTGAGATCTAAGGCAGAAATTGTTCCCTGTGCGGGGAGTGAGGGGCTGGCCCAGGGTGCCCAGAGCAGCTGTGGCTGCCCCCTCCCTGGAAGGGTTCAAGGGCAGGTTGGACGGGGCTGGGAGCACCCTGGGCTGGGGGAAGGTGTCCCTGCCCAGGGCAGGGGGTGGGGCTGGATGATCTTTAAGGTCCCTTCCAACCCAAACAGTTCTGTGATTCTATGTAACCGTGATTTCTCTTAAATCTCTCCTTGAGCTCAAAATCAACATTTTAAACACAGGCTTCTGAAAACCCTTGGACCTTCTCCTAAACTAAACTGACATGTCAAAGCTGTTGTTTTCAAACCTGCAGATGAAAACTCAAGTTATTTGCTATAACAGATCTGCAAATTTGACAAGCCCAACTTTGATTCTTGGCCACCAGACACAATAAAATAGTCACAGATATAGACAAGTGTTTTAGAAACAGTTGAGAGGGTAGAGCCAGCTGCTCTTTGGTAATGGAGTGCTCAGTAAGCAACACCTTTCCCTAGCATGGGATCTTTCCCAATACGGTTCAAGAGAAGTTTCTTCTCAAGTTCTTAAGCGTCACAGAAAATCATAAGTCTTGCCTGAAACACCTCAACCACACAGCAGAAGATAATCCTGCTGACAGTTTGGTCATGGCTGCAAAATAGTTTCACGTGGTCCACAGCCAGCACATAGCTAGATTGCACCCAACTTCAAGATAACGAGTACAACTCAACACTACACTGCTGTCTGCAGACCAGACCCAGGGTAAACCCAGCCTTATACCCAGTCAACACAAAACACATTTGAGGCTTGAGGCCCCATTGTAGTCACTGCACAGACAGTTCTCTGCTGTGCACTGGAAGAAGGCCAACCAGTCCAACTATCCCACTACTGCAGTAGAGGTGAAAACACAGCTTGATGCCATAGGACACGTTTAAAGCTCACAACACTGGTGTAATCCCTCCATACTATGAACTATTTGCCTCCACATTTATCTATGGAAAAGTTTCCAAAATATAAGGCTGCTCAGTTTTCAGATAGAAACAGACTCAGCGGTTGTTCCACTAAGCTCACACACCCTGTTAAGAAAAGTAACATGGAGGGGAATATTCTGTATTTCAGACACTTTCATACGGGGAAATGGCTTTGCTTTCTTCTGTAGCAAGATCAAAAGAGTTGAGATGACCCTCAGTTGGTAAAGCTCAACCCTATACCACCATCTTTCCCATTAGCTTCCACAGTTCCTGGCTGCTTATTCAGAGACCTCAGGAACTAGGCAAGATGCAAAGTAACGGGATCTCCCAGGCTTGCTTGGAGAGGATACAAAGGCTTCACTTATGCTAGCACAACTGAACTCTTTGCAGCTTGTTTTGTCTGTCCCAAGAGACATCTTCTACAGAGCAAATGACATCAAGATACATCCATCCCATAGCAGCAATGAGGCTCTCAGAAAATGTTGAGGGCTTTATGCACAGATGGCAACATCTGAATTCTTTGCTGTCAAGGAGAGAAGAATGGAGACTTGGGGTTTTTTTGTTTTGTTTTTAAGGGGAGGGAGCTAAGTAGCTACAAATTTATGCATCTTGCAAGTGCCAATATCCCTACTTTTCAGAGCTTCCTCCTGGTACCAACATTACATTAAGATGAGCAAAACACAAACAGTGACATTCTCAGAGCATAAACTCCAAATCCCTCCCAAAATCCACAGGTATCACTGAAGGAAGGAACAGAGCACACTGAGCAGATCAGAGAACAAAACAAATCACTGAGCCTTTTGTTACGTCCAGAGTGTGTTTAAGAGCAATCTCATCTTTGCCACTCTCCCCTGCTCTCACAGAAACAGCTTGAACTTACCAGTATGTAGGATTTCCCTTTTTTTCTCCCACTCAGGCTATCAGGTGGAAGTGACTGAAAAAAGCCTGAGAAGTAAGAGGATCTGACATGCTCATGAGCCCCTAAAACATAGCAGACACAAGGAGGTTTTCAAGCTTTCTCTACACCACTCTGTCAGAAAGGACACTGTGACAATTATTATACTTTTAAGTCACTTCTTTCCCCCAACCATTAACATCTTGGGTCTGCCACGGTCTCTAAGAGGTTTCAGAAGAAACATGTATCTCAGATGCTTGGTAGCCCTAACCTTTCCCTACACACTCTAGAAACCAAGCAAACATGTCAAGATGACCTTTTTAGACATCAGAATAAGCCTGGGTTCTCTTCAGGAGAGTTTACCAAGTGGCACACACAAATTTCAAGACTTTCATGTATCACTTTGAAGGCTGCAGAGCCAACTGGATCATCCCTTGTGCCCCAAAATAAAACCTAAACATGTTCTGCTAGAGCTGACCCTTTCACCAAAGAAAAAAGCAGGTACAGGATCAGCTCCACCAGATCCAGAGCAAACTCCAGACAATCCCAGCCTGAATGCCATTTAAATAAACCTACTTGCATTTAATTTCAAGAAAAAAAGTGTTGTCTCTCTCCCCTACCAGTTCTATTGCATTAGCCTTTGTCACGACTGAGACAGGTAACTCTCTTGCCACATCTCCAGCACAAGGCTCATCAGAAACACAAGAAAATGAGAGCCTTTAAGAGGAGAGTCAGTATACTTGGCAAGAAGTTTGAGATTTACATATTTTTAACTGCACATTCATGCATTGTAACAAACATCTGCTATGGAGGCTGAAGCACTGGACTTCAAAGACAGGAGCTGTCAGCAGCTCTTCTCCTTTATGGACCAAATACTCTCCAGAATAGTTCCTCACTACCAAGTTCTTTATTTTTAGTTTGGCAGCCATCATTTGTATTATGGCAGTCCTGAATTTTTACTTTAATTTACAATGCAGTTTATTAGCTGAAAGGATTTCCAGCTGCAGTTATTGACTAGTAGGAACTGAGCTGGTATTCATTCATCATCCCCCTACTTACAAGACACGATTGCACAAGAAAGCCAAAGCTCATCATCAATTCCCTGCTAAAATCAGGTTCTAGAGGCAGAAGAAACTCATTATATATTTTAATCTTGCTGGGCTTTTAAATTCTCCTCACGAGATGACTTAACTAACACAATTTGGAAACTTGCAACAAAACTGGAAACAGGAGGTGGCCAAGACTTCACCTACACAACAGCTCAAACATTTTGCCTGTCGTTACCCATGCAACACAGAGAAGATATTCCAGATTCGTCAGCCACTGAGCTATTCTTTGCAGCAATCTGCACTATTGAATGCACGTAGAACGGGCTATTATTCACCGAGACACTTGCCTAATGTACAAATATCACTTAGGCACCAGCATCTGAACAGAGAGAAGTGAGAAGCTTAAGAGCTCAGAATAATACTGGTGGTTCATGTGAACCACACCTGGAGGTGAAGGTAAGGTCAGATTCAACACAACAGAAAAGCTCTTTAGATGTAGGGATGTTGAGCAAAGGGTAACAAAACCTTTGCAGCAGTCTTGTTTGACCACAGCATCATCTGGGGTCTAAAGCCACATCCCACAGTTGCAAAACCAGCACGTGATTCCCCCCCTTGCTTACCGGAAATGGGAATACATGATGGAAGAAGCATATCACAGCCACAAAACCAGGTTACACCTTAAAAAAATCCATATAAATCATGACAGTTGAGTGCCCTGGGTGGGGAGGATTAGCTGTGGTTTTGCACACACACATGCAGGATGTGTTTCATCTCCAAGGGTATTTCAAGCAGAAAAACAATAGCCCCTTTTTGCAACACCTCTCCTCGCCAGATACACCCACGTGCCACGCAACAATGAAAAGCAGTTCTCAGCATGTAGACACACTGCTTTTAAAACACAACAGCACAATTAAAAACCTAATACCTGAAGGGAACAATAGGACATCTGTATGGATTAATGTGAACAGCAGGCTGGATGGCAAGTACAAGAGGGAACAAAAAGAAAACCAAAGGTGCTTTCATTGCAATTCTCAAACCTACCCTCAAATTAAGTTCTTCCAACCCTTTAAAAATACTCAGACTATCTTATATTTACTTTTAAGCAGCCTTCCTACTATCAATGCTTGAGCATGCAAAAGCCCCAAGGATAGAAATCAAGCAACAGGGCAGGATGGGGAAAAGTTAAACTCCCAAAAGGTCATTCCTGTCTCTACATCTCAAAGCTACTGACGCTTTTTGGCAGCTAAACATTAGCAAAGGGGGCACAAATGGGAACAAACATGACATGGTCTGCTATTTGCATGAGTCTTACATTCAGGTTGCAGTTTCACCAGCATAAAGCAGATAACAGACGACAAGCCGCCCTGAAACTTCCTTGGGAAAAAAAAAAAAAGTTATTTTTGGCTAGATGTGTGTACATGCTACAAAAAAAATATAAAGCAGAAGTCTCACTGAAGTGTTATCCCTACCTAAAAAAAAAAAAAAAAAAAATCTATTAAAATGATGTCACATTAATAGTTTCTATCAATTTTACCTGTATACCTGTCTTCAAACCACACAATTTGCTTTTTATTTCAGACCAACAAAAAGGCAAATAGGTCTCTAGATAACATAACCACAAAAGTCCACAGCAAAAATCAACTATACACATGAAGGCCAGAATCATGCAGCAGGCTTTTCTTTCTGTCATGGGTTGAAACCCTCCCCTGCGAAAAAAAAAAAAAAAAAAAAATCACTAAATTTCAGGATGTTAAATTCTGCTTTTCACCAGATTACTGAAAAATCTGCTAGAGATGCTGAGTCACACAGGAAACCAAACTTTGTTTTCAATTGGGGACAAGAAACAGAAATGAGAACTAGAAATACTAAAGAAGAGACAGCCCACCCACCCAAAAAACACAAGACAAATTGCCATCATGCTACAAGCATAGACTGATCCAGGTTTCTGCAAATCTCCAGGAAAAAAAAAAAAATAAAGGCGTGCTGATGGATGGTGCCACTTTGCACCTTAAAAACCTATAGATTCATGCAAGTACAATTCCCACCACGCAGCCCATCAGCTAACCCTGATCTCCTGTCCCAACCTCCATGCTAGATGCCCCATCACACCAGACCTCATCTGGCACGCCTGTTATTTCAGGGAGTTGTTGCAACAAAGCTTTTTCTCACAGTGCACAAAACTGCGGCGAAACGATCCTCTGACTGCCCTGCAGCACTTCAGCAACGCTCGGATGCTTCTCTGGTTGCCACGAGCCTGCTGCGCTTGATCTTCCCCCCCCCCCCCCCCATACCCCATGAGGACATTGCAAACCAGCAACAAAACACAGAGAAGCACTGAAAAGAAATCTCACCATCACATTTGCAGCACGGATGATTTCATCCCAATTACTTGTTCTTGTCATGCAAAAAGAGCTACAGGAGAAAATTTAAATCCTGATCCAGACAATATAACAGCCAAAAACGAAGACACTGCCCCAAGCATTTATTTCAGATTTTTACATGCTGGGATCAGCCCTTCAGAGTCTGAGGAGTCTCACAGAAGGGCTTTTGAAGGAAAGACAGACATTAAAGCCCAATTATACATCTGAATTTAAGTCTTCACCCTCTGATTCAGGGGAGCCCAAGGAACATACATGCAAGAACAGCTCATTTAAAAAGAGGACCTGAAAAAAAAAAAAAGTGCAAGTTATGCAGAGAAGCCAGGCAAAGAATGCAAATTTTGACCTACTTCTCCCTCCTGGCTGGGAGAGGGCACAAGGCAGCTGCTATTGCTGCTCCACAAGCACAAGAGATGAACAGAAGCCCTGCCAAAATTTCTGCAGTGATGCCTCTTCTAGACACAGGCTGCTTGCAAGGCAGGGGCAATTGTCCTTCTGCCCAGACAACAAGACCACAACCACCAAGGCCAGCAGCTGATGAAGTCAGGATGGGCAGAGGTCTTCTGAAGAGCTTGGGTTCATCTCTCAGGCCAGAAGTGTTTCCCACTGGACTCCTCTGCCAGCGCCTGCCTTGGTTCTGCTACAGGCAGGACAGGGAAGAGCAGTGTCTTCCAGGTAGGAGGGACGTCTGGTGCCTTCATAAACCTCTCAAAACCAGCCTCCAAGATTGTAAGGAGGACAGGGACAAAGCCACTGAGGTGATAGACACATTGGCTTGACTACAATGCCAACTGGACACCCATGGGCAGAAGTGCCTTCTCCGACCAAGATCCACATGAAAGCCATCCACTTGCCCGGTGCAATAGGCCAATGACGCCAGGAAAATACCAGGAGAGAAAACAGGGAGCCAGAACAGGAAGAGTTTCACTCAGCAACTCCTCCAGTGGAGAAAGTTTCTCACTCATGCAATCTGAGGCTCTCAAACCAGATCTTTGTGCTGACTACCTACCCAAGAGCCATCAACCTTCTTTGAGGTTGGTCTGAAGGAAAGTCACGAGCCTTCAGCCACTTCTCACCCCAGCAGGATTGAGTCCAGTCAGCCCAGTTACTGCAACCAGAGGTGAAGTGGAACCAGTGGCAGTTATGCAAGATTCACCCTACAGTACTTTCCATCTCAGGAGGTTCAAGTTTTCTCTGCACGTGCAAAAAATGAGCACGATCTTTATGAGTCATGATAAGCCTTCTTCTCAAGCTATATTCCACATAATTTTCTATATAAGAAAGCCTTTCAGATAAAAAAAAAAATCATCATATCTCACACAGACATGAGTTGATTGGGTTAACCATCAGCTTAGGTTAGATGAGTCCAAGATGTGTTACTGCAAAACATTTTCATTAAAACACCAAGCTGTGTCAGCACAAATATGGAATAAATGCAACCAAGAAGCAAGAGCTTACCATCTTACATCAGAGATACAGCTCATTTTACACAATCACATCTTGCTTCACCCAGGGCCCACGATGCAGCTGTTTTTTGCCAATGAGCTCATACCTGGTGCTGCTAGAGCAATGTTTGGGGGCGGTTATTGGACATTCCTGGCTTATTGCAGCCAGCTGATAAGAAATTGGGACAAGCAAAAAAAGCAATGGGAGTAGCAGTTTTCAAACAGCTCCAAGTCTCAGCACATTTCCAAGACTAGCATAAAGGGACACAGTGCCCACAGGGGTTAGAAATTACCTGCCAAATTTCAAGCAATGGGAACACGAGTGGCACTAACAGTCCCAGATCCCAGCAGGAGAAACAAGTGTTTAAAGCCATCTCCAGTGATTCAGTTTCAGAAACGCACTGGTTTTTCATCAGTTCTTGACATGCATATACTATCATGTATTATACACATTAATTTCGTAACAGTACAGTCTAAGGTATATTATTCAGCATCTCCCAAACCACCTGGCTGGCATAAATGCAGTTAGAGAACCATAAAATCCTTGCTGTACTGGCCAATCACAACTTCTGTCCAAAGCCTACTGCAAAATGATTATAGAGAAGGCTTTGTTCAGCCAGACTCCTTCCTTTCCCTGGGGAAATCTATATGTCAAAAGACCAATAAATGCTGGTAATTTATTATGTGGAAAGACAGTCATGCAGCTAAGAGTAAGAGTACTGAGACCTAAGCCAGGTTTATGTTTGAAATTCTCAGAGCCCCATGGTGGCAAGACAAATTTGTTGTTCCTCTGTTTATATGCACATAAATACTTGGGGGTGAAAGGATGTAAAGTAGAGATGGATTATCAGCATCACAGGAATGTTGAGCAGAAAGATGTAGTTCAGATTTAAAGACTGTTCAGGGATTGTGTTGCAAGAAAACAGAAGAGAAAAAAAAAAAAACACAAAACAGTTTACAAGGAATCAGATAGCTCCAATTTGAAGAGTCTCTTTATCAGCATTGATTAAGCAAAGATTGGTTTCATCCTAAAGAACAGCAGGTTAATCACCAAGTCCTTAGAGTTCTCATCCCTCATTAATAGATGCCACTACCCTGGGTTCTGGAGGCATCTCTGGTATAATTATGATGTTTAAATAAACAAGAACCACATACATGGTATTTGGGGTTCTTCCAGCCTCCCAAGCATCCAAGTAACTCTCAGCAGACATAAGATGTGGTCTCCTGCTCATCACCACCTGTGAAGACACCTAAAGCACAACCTGCTAGATGACCCCTCATTTTTTTCTGGCCTCCTCCCCAGAAATTGGAACATTCAAACAGCACTTGGATAATTCACTTGCTCATGCCTTTTCTGTAAGGCTGCAGCCAGGGAAACTTGGCTGCACTGTGGTTAAGAACATGAAGCAGAACAACTTTCTCCCAGATTCAAGGAATCAAGTGCTACAGGGACACTGTCTTTCAGAAATGTTCAGCAAGATGCTCCCAAGGAGATGTCCCCCCACCAGATGTTGGGCAATAAAGACATTTAACTCTACATCGGTATTGCTTGGTTTGGAGGAATTTAAGATATCCGACTTGTGTATAAAGAAGAATGGGAGGGGGAGAAGAGTTACATAAGCAGTGAAGTGTTTTGGACATGGAGAGACCATGGGAGGGATCGGAGAGCACTGTAGCTTGACAAATGATGCAGATGGCTTGAGTCTTGGTTTGGCCAGTCACAAAGCAGATATTTAAAATAAGTACATACTGCTGTCTCCACTTCCAAAGAGATGGTGGGAGATCCACTGAGAGGAGAGACATTCATGATTTCTTATCAACTGGAACTTGTCAGGGAACCCAGTTCCTGTATCTGACACTTCATTGTGTTTGTGGAACACATGCTCAACAGCATGAAAACTAGTCAGGATTTTTCTTCCTGCACCACTTTCTACCTTTATCAGCCCTCAGAACAGCTTCACACCAGCTTCTGGGCCCAGTTGTGCACCCTCTCCCAGTCTCCATCGGGTCACTCATAGGCTCTGTGCTCTTTCTGAGGAGGAATGACCTTTCCCCATGGGTTAGCAGAGGGCCCAGCAGAGAAGGACAATCAGTTTAGTTCTATTTGCTGCAGTGGTAGAAATGTACCTCAGTAACTTAAAGGTTTGTTTTCTTGTAACGGTAATAGCTACTCCAGGAACACAACAGCATGTCTGCTCAAAACGACCAAGGAGGAAGAAAAACCCAAGTTCATACTGACCCTGCTCTCCCATTCTTTATCCTTTGAGGAACATGGTAACTGTTCCTCTAGGAAAGGTACAGCAATATTTGTGCAGAAAATCCAATATACAAGCTATACTGCCTGCTGAATAAAGCACTGCCAGTAACTTGTGTCACTCCACTCTGTGTGTCCTTAAGCTTTTCTCCATAACTGAAGGCAGAAATCCTCAGGCTGCTGTCTAAACTAAAAGACGTGAGATTTAGACTAGATAGAAGGAAGAAGTTTTTTATGATTAAGATGATGAGACACTGGGACAGGTTGTCCAGAGAGCTGGTAGATGCTCCATCTCTGGAAACATTCAAGGCCAGGTTGGACGGGGCTCTGAGCAACTTGATTTAAGTTGAAGATCATAGAATCACAGAACAGTTCGGGTTGGAAGGGGCCTTAAAGATCACATCAGACTAGGGATTTCAGAAAATCCCAACAGCCACCCCTCAGATTCAATAAGGGAAGGGTAGGTGCAAGTCAGAGCTACAAGCCCATCACAATCTGCCCCAAAGGGCTGGACACTTGTCCCTTCTTCCATATCACCCCTGGCCTCTCTTCCAACAAACCCATGATGGTAATATAACTAGTTAGTTGGGAAATAAGGCTTCTCAGCCATCCTTCCTCTTCTCCCAATTCTCCACAACTGAGCTGGGATCCTCTCCTGGCCTTTTCTAGAGAACTTTTATTAATGCATTGAATATATACAGGCTCATATATGAATGCACACAGCCTACCTTTGAGGCATCATCCCAAAAAACACACACCACAAGCTAACAACAACCTGGTCCAGAGATGTTCTGTATCATCTTCAGTGGCGAGAGTCACAACCCCCTTTCCCTGGAGCTCACCTTTGAGACACAACTCATGAGTGTCTTTGACACCTGAACAAGAACTTGCTTCTTCCTCACCACTTAGGGAGGCAAAGGCACATCAACCCTTCCATAACATTTTTAGGGAGATAAAGATGTAAAATAGCTCCCTAACATATTTGGGTAAGTGTTAATTAACTGTGTCTCTTACAGACCTGACTGTTTTAGGAGTTTTAACTGCCTCAGGTTTTAAGAAGGTCACTTCTGTATCTGCCAGGAAAGCTGTATTTTGTTCCTCACCATCTATGGCCTTTTTAGATTCAGAATTAAAGTCTTTACACACAGCTTAGAGCAAGATGAAAGACAGCAAGTGGATTTCTCTTCACCTCCAAGGCATGCTAATACTGATCAATCAAACAGAGAAAGCAAGTCAAACAAAGAGCTTAAACCTTCATAGCAGCAAAGTTATTTTTGCAGCAGAAAAGACAGAACAGCTGCTAAGAGAGTAGTCAGTTGCATTTAATAGTGACTGGGATTCACGTGGTATTGAAGGAGCCCAGGGACATCTCAGGTCCATGTTCTGCAGTGGACACAATGAAAGAGGACATCTCGAATCATCATCCCCATTTCCTTTTCTCCATCCTCCTGTGAGAGACAGTAATTGCATCCTCTAAGATTTGGATTAAGCCAGGGAAGGCCAACAATCTTTTTTTTTGCAGCCTTAATTAGAATGGCATTCACCAAACGAGATAGTGGGGGGGAGGATATCAATACATCACAGATATTTCCCGCTTTGCAAGTTTAATCACTTCAGCAAGCCATTAACATATTTCAGAACACAGTTATCTGCCTAATATTAGATTTTTAGTTGCACTGAACAGTAATTAAAATACTCAGGTCTCCAAGAGTCAAAGAAATGGTTGTGCAACCTAGCAGGGTCTCAGCTCAGCTTCCTGTGAGCAGCTCTGATGTCCCACCAAGCACCAGGTTGCACACAAATCCTGTTTAAGGATTTTGTTAAGTTTTCTTTAATCTGCCCCACAGGTTCACGTGTTAGAAAAAGCTGCACAGTTGCACAAACCTTGTTTTCCAAGGGGCCATAAAGGAGGAAGAAATTAAAGTCAAAGCACTAATTTATAAAGATGTTGATTCATGTGCTGCAAACATATGCTGGAAGGGGGAGGAGGATAAATTAGCACAGACAGTCCAAGTTGACACATCTTTGTTATTAGCCTCCTGTCATCTCTGGGACAGGGATCCAACTGCAACGGAGAGCGTGACTCCAAACCAGTGTCTCTGGGTCTGCCAGCCCTGGTGATTAACTGCACAGATGTTAATTAAAGGATGTAAACAGTGCCCTCACCTGACCCATAACTTGATGTCAGGCATTTACAGCTCAGCCCATGCTCTGGGGAACCAGTCAGCCATGCAGCATGGTTGCGTGCCTGCCACCTCTTGTCAAGCCATTGCAGCCCCTTACCACCATCCTCCCAATTCGGGGCAGCAGATGACATCCAGGGTGACACCACCTTTACTTTGCAACCTGCATTTCTACCCTCATTTTTTCCATTCACAAGGTAAAAAAATCTCCTCAATACTAAGAGATCACAGAGCTTCTACCGCAAATAACAGACCAGAATTAAAGCATGTCACACCAAGCATCCAAGAAACACCTTGAGGAATGCAGATCGATACTTTCACAGGCATCCCCGCACCAACATCAATCCACAGCATCTACAGAAGCTGGTGGTTCACTCTCACAAGCACCACCAGAACAAGACCCTTAAAAACTTCCAGAATTTCCTCTGCCACAAAGGCACTACTGCTGTCACGATGGTATTTAGCAACAAAGGACTCCCCAGTCAACAACCCACAAGGACTGCCACTGTGTGACCAAGACAGACAGTGCTGGCATCTTAATACATGTCACCATGACCCACTGCTGCTCCAGGAATAAACGGAGGCATAACAAGATAACAGAAATGCAACTACACTAAGGAATAAAACAGTTATTCCTGATGAATATTCATTAGCATCTTTCCCTGCTGTAATCTTCCAAAACACTTTTTTTTTATCCAAACACCAGGGAGAGAAGAGTAGATCCCACCAGCCCAGATGTCCAACTCTGCTAGTTAATAAAACCAATGCACAGCTTCACAAACACACTCTGAGCCTTTCCACCAGAGAAACCAGCTCTCCCATCTCCCAGTTTGCCCTCACCTTGGCTTTCCTCACAGTATTTCTTTAGGCAGCTTTTGAAACATCTGAAAAGCACAGTTTCATGCTAAACTCTTATCCAGAAAGCACAGACACAGAGAGCACATGAAGCAGTCAGGGTTCCCAGACTGCTTTTTCAACTGTAAGCACATCGAAGAGCAGATGACCTTAGGTGTAGAGAGCTGGCATTCTTGAGAATTCAAACACCAGCCTCTGGTTTGAGTATTTGCTTTTGAATGCATAGCATTGGATGCTGAGCATCTTCTCCTCCCCATAGGGGAAGGAGCCAAAGTCATGCCTACGCGTGGCACTTACAAGCACCAGGATTTAGCATGTGGTCTCACACACATAGAGGCTGAATCATCTCACACTGCACCAGAAAACACTTTTTTTCCCCT
Source organism: Tyto alba (assembly GCF_018691265.1). Lineage (NCBI taxonomy): Eukaryota > Metazoa > Chordata > Aves > Strigiformes > Tytonidae > Tyto > Tyto alba. Next base: position 2,862,551 of record NW_024881282.1, on the reverse strand, counting down.
CTAGACATCCACCTGCCACACAGGAACTGCTCATCTCACAGGGATCAATGCAAAAAGACACACAGGACCATCAGCTTGTTCCTGCTTAAAGTGAACAGGACTCCCGCACCCTACAGCGCTGTCCCTGATACAGAGCAACCTAAAACACAAAGGCTTTGGTTATCCCCCATCTTGGCCAACACAGCCTCAAAGCACAGATTCCTTTCTTCCTTGAGGTCCCAAGGAGATCGAGATAATCAGGCTGAAGCAAGTCACATACCACATCACTGTCACCCAACCCAAAGGGGTGGGAAGGTCCCAGGGGGACAGGGCTTGTGCCAGCACAAGCCACCATAACATTTCAGTGATGCTTCCAGCTATACCATGCACACCTGGGGGTTACTTTAAGCAGTCCTTTCCAAAAGTTCTTCCAATAGTTTAAAAACTGTATTTCCCCTCATTTCCTCCCCACACACCACAGTATGAAACACAAGCTAATAAGCTCCCCTCGAGCCAAACATGATGGGCACAGATAAGGTCAGGCCGGTGCTTATCTCCCACAAAGCTGCCTATTATTAGCAAGCTAGGCTTGACTCTACAAACAGTGCATTAGTACAGATCAGCCAGAGCAACACACACAGCTAGGCCACCCCAAAGCTGTCACCTCAAAGGTACCCGGCTCGTGCCAGCATGCTGGAGGAGGTCAGAAGAGAACCAAAATGGATTTACTTAGGGATGAAGGAGTCCTCCTTGCATTAGGCATCCCTTTGCGCTATGGCCCTGGAAGCAGCTACCCAGTAACTGGTTCAGGACACAAAGCTAAAACAAAAAAAAATAATCTGGGTGTAATTTTTAGCTCTAGAAAAACTTCAGTTTTTTCTCCATGCTTTTACACAGCCTCATTCATCTACCACTAATCTCTGCTTGGACACTCTCTGTTAACACCAATTTTGAATAAGGATAGGGATTAAACAGGGTGATTCAGATGACCAAGGTCAAGTTGAAGGGGAGCTGAAGCCACCCTTGCAGCAGCAGCATGGACCTACCCCATCCATGCCATTCACAGTCCCTACCCCAAGGGACACAACACAAAGGTTCTCCACAGCTTTCTGCAGCACCAACCTAAGGCTGGTGACTTTGCACATGGTCTGTTTGGGGACCAAACTGCAGCGTACAGGATCCCAAAACTCATCCCAGGAGGCAAAGAGCCTCTTGGGCTCTTCTCAGTGTGGTTCCACCAAGAGTGGCAGGTCCAATGTCAGAAGTGGTGGTCACCACACAGCCCACTTGCAAAATTCTTTGGCATAGGTCTCTAAACTTAAGGTTCTTTTCAAACCTAAACAATTCTTTGATAGGACACTGGGGAGACCAAGTTTATAGACTTTCAAGATGGACACACTTTTAAGGGCAAATTCTGCCAAGACCTACTGAAAAAAAAAAAAAAACAAAACAAAACAAAAAAAAAACCACAAAAAACACCCACACAAACAAAAAGCCCAAACCAAACTGTTATATTTAAACAGGCATATAAGTTTTACACAGCTAATGCAAGAGGTCTCTAAGCAACAACCATGAAGGCTAGAAACATATATCTGATGACAGAATATCTTTAAGCATTGACCCTGTTCCTCTGCTCTTTTCTATGCCTCTGGATGAGCTCTGCATTGAAGATTTTCCAGAAGTACCTTCCCTGGGGCCCAAACTTCAGGGCAATTCAGCTAAGAAAAAAAAAAGGACACAAGGGAAGAGCAAACAACTTGTGCAGAGTCAGCAGCGTATTCTGGTGCCTAAATCAACTGACTTGTTTTCTTTTGAGGAATTGGAAAGGAAGGAAGTGGATCAGCACTTCAGAAAAACAACACTACTACAGCTGTATCCGTGGAGCGTTTCTGATTCAAAACAGGCTCCAGCAATCTAAGGGCTGCTGCAGATTATAGGGGAGCTTGTCTTAGAGACTTCCTTGGCATTTCTGGATGAGCCAGTAATGTTAGTCCTTGCACAAAAGCAGAGCTGTATGTGCAGTGCTTAGAAGAATACCCAAATGGGTCTCTATAGGACTTCTCCCCAAACTTCTGCCCTCCTCCCCAAGAAAGGGACACCCTAGAGAACACATTATCACCTCCCAAGAGGAGGGAAGGAGATATCTGAACCCATCTCCCAGAATAAGTCAACCAAGAAGTTTCTTGAGCCCTGGAACCTCCAGCCTGGCCAGCACCAGGTCAACATTTCAGTGTTTGAACCCCTGTTAAAAGAGAGCACACTCTGCATCATGCTATTTTTAAGGCAGACTGTTTCCTACACATCTCCTAATAGCACCTCACTTTGATTTTTTTTTTTTTTTTTTTTTTTTTAATAAAAGCAGCAATAAGGAATCGGAAAGAACAACCTAGATAAACTCAGTCCTCCTGATATACACAGCCTGAGCTAACAGGCTTGCTCAGCAGCCACCCCAGTCCCAGTTGCTGCAGCCATCCCAGTCCCAGTTCCCACCGCATCAGCATCCCATCTGTGCTTCCCACAGAGAAGAGTCCTCTGTGCAACCACTCTTGTCCCCATGAGACAGCATTAAACAGTTTTGACAATGTCTATTTAAACACTGTCTAAAAATACATCTGGCTTTCAACCACTGCAGATGCAGGTAAAGCCCTGCAGTGACCAGGATATGGCAAGGGCAGACGCTTGGGTACAGCTTAGACCACACACTGTTTCAGGGTTTTATCTGTCAAGTCAGCAAACAGCAATATTTCCAAGCAATTCTCAGGCAATAATCATTTCAGAGGATTACTTGCAATTCCTAATCTCCACATGCTTTGAGAAAGGAACAAAAAGGATCTCCTTTTTTTTAATAAATAGGAACAACAATGGATGCCTAACTAACAGCTCATAGGAGAAGCCAGAGTGAGAATTTGCATTGGTTTCAACTCTTTAAGACACAAAACACCCTCCATTCCTGCACAGTCATCTGGCACCTTGTGGTACCCATAGCCAGTTAGGCAAGCACACACACACCCCTCAAAAAAAAAAAGGGAGGGGTAAAAAAAAAAAAAAAAAAAAAAAAGAACAGACCTGGCCAGAGCAAGTGTTATATTCTCTCTGTAGTACTACTTCAGATTTAGCCCAATATTTTTGTGGACAAAACATCTGATGGGAGGTAATTTCCATTTCCGTGGACCCAGAAGGACTTAGAGGTGCTCTTGCCTCCCCACAGCCTGGCCCATGGCGTATCCATCCATCAACATCTCTTACAACATCTCACCATCTCCAAACTCCAGAGTGCTTCATACTGAGCTTGGCCACAACCTGGGACATGAGAAGCAAACAGATTCTCATTCATCTCTGCAACTTGCACTTCTCTGGTGTCTTGTCCTCCCCTCAAAGTCACATTAAAGCCAGGCAACATTCACACCCCTGTAACCTTTTAATTTGCTTCTCTAAAGAAATTAAACTAGTCACGTCTAGGTCAGGTTCCACCTTCCGTGGATTGCCCAATGCCTTGGCATTTCTAACCTCCTTCCTCCACACATAAGGGGGAACCAAAGAGAATAATTTTAAATTAACCCCAAAAAAATCCCTTCAGAAATACTAGAACAGTTAACTCCACAAATACAGAGTTAATGTATACACTAGAACACTGCTCTGACACATTTGTTTTCTGGAGGCTTCTTGCACTAACAATGAACAAGTCACTCCCCTCCTCCCCATTTTTCATTAGCTGCACTGTCTTTGTAAGGAAAACCATGAGATCAAAGTGAACTAGAAACAACTCAACCAAACCATTAGTAATCCCACTGAAGCCAGAAAACTTGAATTTCATGATCCTGGGCAGAGTTGGAGCCTTCCAGTGACAACTGGATCCCAGACTTACCCTCTGGACTGTACTGGAAGCAGGTGGTGGTGTTAAATCCTCATAATTGGCTGATTATTTGTTACAGCTCTATCACAGTTCTCACCACGTGTCCTAGAATTGAAATCTACTGTAGGATCCAAGCCAGATGATAATACAATTTCCAGAAAAATTGGCCTCATCCTCCACATTATTGCATGAGGTATTTTCCTTAGAGGACCATGCTTCCACAGAACAACCAGCTATGCAAGCCTCCACCACAGAAAGCCAGTTCAATTCAACACATAAATGTCAGTTTTCCAGGAGAAACTCTTATCCAAAATCATAACTATAGCAGTAACCAATCCCACGATGATGAGTTTCTGCAGAAGAGCAGGACTAAATCACCCCTAAGTACACCTTTCCTGCTCTGTAGAGTGGAATAGTTACCCACCTCACCAGATAACTTTCCACTTGGCAGAGCTGGAGATGAAGTTTTCAGACGCTCATCAGCTTTATATACCAGGGACACAACACCCTTTCCTCTGCACTAGTAATTTTTAGCAGGGAAGCGCAGATGTGCTGTCACTTTTCAGTTTCTTCTTCCTCCTAAATTCCAACCCCAAGGCTCTCATTTGCTAGAAAAAGTGTTGATGCACCAACTTGCTAGGACAGGTCTTGTAGCTGCAGTGTTGTATTGCTGCTCTGCAAACTGATGAATGAGAACACAAAAAAAAAAAGCCATAAACTGCACAAGGTCAAGGGATCCAGCTCCCAAGCCTACACACAAAAGGACAGATCAACACCATCCAGTGCCTCAGGACAGTCTTTAAAACCCAACTATATCATTCCATCACATATAAGTTGCAGCTGAATGGATTTAGGTTCACTTCTCTCCATAAAAATCATTATGAACCCTATGCAAGAAGGTAGTTTACCACTGCCCAAGGGAACAAGGTTTTAAATACCCACCAGATGCTTCTCCAAGCTTCTTGCTTATTTTCAAGTTACAGCTTTCCATTAGACATCTCACATGGGCTCAGACTGTTAATAAATATGTTTACAGTAGGCGTTGGCCTTATCAACAGGATGAATGTTCTGGCTGCATGCCCCAGTCTGCTGAAGCATGATATAATCCCTTAAAACATATTATCAAGACCTACTGTTGCTTAATTAGCCCATGTGGTTTCCACCTAACAGAAGAGGGCAAAACCCACTAGCTTGCTGCTACCTTTCCTAGCTCACTCCATGAACTAAGCAATCCAAAGCCTATCATGAAACATTCACACCAGCCACCTTTCCTTTTCCTCCCCAGCATAAATCACCAACAGCTCCCTGCAGGAAGCTCTTCTGATAAACGCTTAAAAGGACCTGGAAATTCTTATCTGCTGTGTCATGGAGTCTAGGGGATATTTTGAAAAATAAGTAGGTCATGGCAAAATAACAGCATAATCAGGTGGTTACTTACATCCTTAAGCCTGTAATATCCAAGGGATTATTATTTCTGCATATGGCACACCATGAATTACTGCGGTCCAAGTCAATCCATGTACCCATGCTCCTCTTTCTCATGTTGCTCTGTGTAGTCCTGATTTATGATAGCTTTTCCTTGGAAATGCTCTTGGAAAACAAATCCAATCTTCTCATAGAATGGTTTGGGTTGGCAGGGACCTTTAAAAAGTAGCCTAGTCCAACCCCGCTTCAAAAATCAGGGACACTAGCACAGGTTGCCCAGAGCAGCTGTGGCTGCCCCCTCCCTGGAAGGGTTCAAGGCCAGGTTGGATGGGGCTGGGAGCACCCTGGGCTGGGGGAAGGGGTCACTGCCCAGGGCAGGGGGTTGGGACTGAATGATCTTTAAGGTCCCTTCCAACCCAAACTGTTCTGTGATTCTATGATCTTCAACTTAAATCAAGTTGCTCAGAGCCCCGTCCAACCTGGCCTTGAATGTTTCCAGAGATGGAGTATCTACCAGCTCTCTGGACATCCTGTCCCAGTGTCTCATCATCTTAATCATAAAAAACTTTTTCCTTCTATCTAGTCTAAATCTCACCTCTTTTAGTTTAAAACCATTACCTCCTGTCCTACCACTACAGGCCCTAAAAAGTCTGTCTCCGTCTTTCTTATAAGCCCACCTCAAGTACTGGAAGGCCACTATAAGGCCTCCCAGAGCCTTCTCTTCTCTAGGCTAAAGAATGCCAACTCTCTCAGACTTATAGCAGAGGTGCTTCATACCTCTGACCATTTTTGTGGCCCTTCTCTGGACCCATTCCAGACCCATGTCTTTTATCAGTAGTATTCAAGGCAAGCCTACTAATTTTGGATATATTGAACGATATATGGGATTGATATACTTCAGAAGTAGAGATTCACATGGATTTAGCATTTCCTTAATTTGCAAAATATTGGCTGGTCTGAGATGGCCACTATCTCCACTATTTTCTTCTTGCCCTGCCCCAAATGAAGAGGGGAGTGTCCTTCATTTAGCCACATGGCTGATAGCTGTTCAGGCTCACTGTCTAGTTTGGCTTCACTTCTCTGAGTCTGCTCCAGGAAGAGACGACACAAGGTCTGACAGGAGGAAGGAAGGGATTCTTAAGCACTACAGATGCAAGAATTAAGAAATAAAATCTAAAGGTTTTTTTAAAAAAGTCTTGCCTGCCAAAGTGTATGCATTTTAAAATCTGTGAGATTAGTGTGATCACAAAGACCGGCTTTTCCTTAATGAAGGAAGCAGCCCTCCCAAAAGAAAGCTATATCAACTTGAGGGATGGAACCCAGTGGTACTATAAAGCCTGTTAGAATTTGCAGTCCCATGTCTCTGGCTGCTCTGATAGCTAATTCTTCCTATCAGCACTAAAACATCTGGTTTTGTGGACCCTGCAATGAGGATCCAGGCAAAAATTAAAAAAGAATAAGAGGGACCTGAGCAGAACAAAGTCAAGTAAACGAGGGACTAAAGTTGAGCCCATACATCATCAGGAGAACACTTCCCACGATGAAGAGGAAGGGGAAGGAAGAGTCAGCCGCACAGGGAACAATTGCTCCAAGGAAGGGGAAGCAGTATTGTTTGAGAGATTTAACAAAAAAAGCATATACACCAATCTCCCAACCCCACCCCTCAAAAAAAAAATCCCATAGTCTTTGGGAAGTCTTAGCTCCACCTTGACATCACATACCCACTCTGAGCCAGAAGGGAAGAGAAGCTGCTTTGTTTGATTTTCTTCCCCCAAGCTGCACTACCAGCCCTTTTCCCCAGGAAGGAAACCTTCCACGCTCCCCTTCCCCTCAAATTCACATAGTCTGAATCTGGCTCTTTATTCCACCTCCCCCAGCGAGACAGGGCACGGGACAACAGGGCAGTGCTTTCACGTCACTGCTCGATATCTCCCAAGGGCCCTGACAGCACAAGGAAATAGGAGCAAAATGCAGCAGCTTACCACTGGGTCACAAATTCAAATCCAACCTGGGGTAGCAGGACATCTGCAAGCTTTTCAGCTTTCATGGGAAATCCTGCAGACTCAGATTCCTCACCTTTCCCCATTTCATTGAGAAGATCCCCCCCCTTTCCAGCAGTCAAAGCCCCAGGGACATCTCTACAGGCAGGAGAAACGGGGTTCTGGACATCCCACTTAACAATGGCAAAACTCATTGCTCCAGCTCAGTTAACTCCAGGCCTCCCTGCTGTAATGTGATCACAGCTGAATTTTATTCCTCTTAAACCTTTCCCAAAATACTTGTGGTCCTTTGAAGTACTTTTTCCTCTCATCAAAAGCATTGCAGAAATTAAATCCTATTAGCCATAACTATCACACAATAACTATGAGGTTTTTTGTTGGTTTTTGGGGGTGTTTTTTTGTTTGGTTTTTTTGTTTGTTTGTGGGGTTTTTTTTGTTGTTGGTTTTTTTTTTTTTTTTTTTTTTTTTTTTACTGACACCATCTCAGCACAGACCTTACCACACCTTCCCCTTCAAATATAAGAAGTTGAAGCCTCAAAGCATCCTTCTGTGCACAGAATTTAGCACTTATCCCACCAAAGCTACTCTGCCCTTCACTGCTAACAGTGGTAACAACTCACTGTCAAATCTGGGGTCTCTGCCCTATCCTACCCCAACATCCACGAGCACAACTTCACTACATTGGATCATTCCTGGTCCCTCAAAGTACAGGTTAGGGCAACCTTTAACCAATTGCTAAACAAGTCACCTCCTTGTGATGGCTGGCAGAGGCAAGACACTTGTATGCTTGAACTTTAATTGATCTCAAATGCTGCAAGAGCCTCAAAGAACTCTTCTCCACTTGGTTTATTCATGCTAGAAACATCATGTCTTTACACCTCTTCCCAAAGGAAACTGGACATGTCTGCTTATCATTCACAAGCCCCATTATCTTTAAGGTTTTTCCTACAAATATCTCTGTGTTTCTGTGCTACAGCAGCAATATCAAGTCAGACACCACTCCTTCCATAATATCTTCTCACAGGTTCCTGTAGATGTTCTGAAATGACCTTTCCACCAAGCAGAGAAGTAACTTATCTGGGCTCTCCTGGCAGCATTAAGGAGTGGGATGTGTCTGAGGAACAGTGTTGGGGAGAACCTTGAGATATCACCCAACTTTATTCCCACCTCTGCATAGAGGATTAATTTCAGTCATGCACAAGGCTTGTCCAAGCTCTGCTCAAAACCTGGAGTTTTGAGGCCCCACAGCCATGCCCCAGCACATCACTACCAACGGAAAGATGTCCTTCTACTAGACCTAAGCCACCTTATCTCTAAATGAAGATAAAATAATTCCTCTTGTTTTCCCTAGTTCTCCAAGATTTCAGCTCAAAACTGGAAGTGCAAAAACCTGCTAGAAAACAATTATATTCCCTTTTGGTCATCTTGTTCCTTAGGTCAGCTATCATCCACATTACCACCTTCGCCTCCTAGGTCCTAGATAACCCTCCATTTCAGCCCATATCTTGCCAGAGCAAATACAGCATGGCATCCATTCTTCTCATACCAAACCCAGTGCTGAATCCCAAAACACAGCACTATTCTAGTTACCAAAAAGAAATATTAACTCTATTCCAGCCCAAACCAGGACACCAGGGCTGAAGACAAAGAGGACTGATTTCATGTGCCTTTTGCTTATTTTCACTTTTATTGCCTCTTAAACCAGGGACATCCATCCAACTCCCCATGGTGTTTCTCACATGCCTCAAGACACGAGGAGCCAGGCAAGAGGAGGAAAGTGCTCTGGCAAACCTGCGTTTGATCCCCTGCACATAAAGTCAGCAGCAAAACCACTCACCTTTAAAAAAAAAGATCTTGTCAGCTCACATTTGTCTTGACATTCAGTTGATCTTTTTAAGTCATGGGGTTCACAGCAGTGAGATCTCCCTCCTCCACCCCCAGTTACCAACAGGCAATTTTATGCATAAGATATTCCTGTACCACACACACACACACCCCAAACACAGGAGCGACAGACCTGACAGGGAAGCTACTCTCCAAAGCCCACCGCCCCAAGTTAGAGAAGAGTTTTGTGACAAGAGTGACTTCTAGAAGAATTTAAGAATTCCATTATAGCACCAGCTTCCCATACACACACACACACATTCCCCAGGTCTCAGGTTAGGTGTTGACAACCAAAGACTGAAAAGCAAAGTAAAATTTCTGACATTATCTCCACTTTAACCTGCAGTTTTTCTTTGGCATCTCCCACAGAACCAGAGACTGGTCTCTAGGGAACGCTTTCAACCCAAACATTAAGGGAAGCAGCTTGCAATTTCAACTCTGACATCTGCTTTCCAAGGGTATTTTCTCCTCCAAAAGCTCGGAGGATAAAAAACACCTTATTAATCATAATAGGAAGTCTTGCAATAACTTTGGGAGTGAAAGTTTTTTTTAAAAGGCAGATATTTTCTGTCATTATCCGAAACATCTTTCTAGGCTTCATTAAGCGCAATACAAATTTACTTTTTTCAATGAAAGTACAGATGCCATTTGATCTAAAGATTAGGATCACATTTCCTTCCTCTAAAGCAAAAGGCAAACATTAGCAAGGACTACTGGGGTTAAACTTTAATTATTGCTTAAGTGAGGCCCACACTTGCTGAGGCAAGAGTCCCAGGTTTAGTAAAGCAGTTGCAACATATTAAGGGGCATTTAAGACACAGCTACATGTGGTAGCAACATTAAAGTCATGCCTTGATTTCACCCCCTCCACCACTTTTGACCTGGCCAATAAGCCATCCACAGACCACAGGAAGCTGAGCAGTGCTCAGCACCACAAATACAGCACAGATAAGAAGGGGAGAGAGGGGAAATTACAGGGGAAGTGGTACACAGTGACTGAGTAGAGCCAGCAGTGACTGGCTGAGCACCTTCACACCTCCTTGTCCAAAATGCATGATGGTGAGCAGAACACCCAAACTCTGTGGGAAAAAAAAAACAAACAAACAAACAAAAAAACCCACAAGATCTGTTTCACTTCTGTACTCATTCCCAAATATACAACTGGCCAAGTGTTGTGCATGAATAGTGAGCAAGTGACAGGGAAAGAGGAGACCTCTGAAGGATCTTATCCCTCAGATCCTCACTCGTACACTAGCCGTGACATCCCTTCTCCAAGAGAAGCCTTCAGCTATGGGATCTGTCATGAGGTTGCAGTTCAAGATAATGCCCTGCTTAGCACCTTCCCAAGTGGAGGATTATGCAGAACACAAGTGCAGTTTCATTCTGGTGGCCAAGCTTCTCAAGTGTGGAAATAATCAGCGTACGTGCCAGGCATGGCTCCCCTCCGAGCTCTATTCCTGCTTGTCAGCATCCAGGCTGTGGCAATGATGTACCTTTCCACTTCCTCTGCTGTAAAATTGAGTTATTCTAGGCTCATAATTGACAAAAAGTCAAACTCCATCTGTTTCCACCAAGATAAAGATTCCTCTGAGGTCGCTCTGCTAAGTACCTGCAACTTTGCTACACTGCCTCCCAGCACTGCTCTCCCGCACTGGGAGCGGAGAGGTGTGTGATGCCAAAATTAGTGCCCAGATTTGCTCAGGGCCTATTCTGGGCTGTGTGCAAGGCAGTATCTTTGTGCTATTTAAGTGCCCAGACCAATGCAGCAAGTGCAAGGCTATGCACATCAGTTAGTGGGAGTCTTACAGTCTGGAGTAAAGAGGAAAACGCAATCATCCCAGGAAAAGCTTGGGAGGAGACAGCTCTTTCTGAAGCCATTTTCTGCTACACTGCAGTTTCAGAAGTTACATCAGTCAGGCAAATATCCCACCTATATATAACTAAGTTCAGTGCTTGCTTTAATTTTAATTACTACTTAAAAAAATTAAAACCTTTCCAGAGGTGCTACAGTGCACAGCCAATATCCAGGGTGGGAAAGCAAAAGCCACAGCAGCATTGATCTTTACACCCAACAAGAAATGGGATTAAAAACACTCAAGCACTGTCAGTAATCTTCAAAGCAGAGAGGCTGCATGAAAGTATTAGTGAGCTGAAGGAACAAATAAATCCAAAGAGCAAGAAAGCAGGTATGCAGGCAGGAAATAGGCGTGATTTTCTTCATACTTTTCATTATGAATGATCAAGCTATTGGGTGACAAATTCATTTGTGCTGTATAAATAGAGGCAGACAAGCCAAGTTACCCCATTGCCAAAACTAGCACCAGGAGGCCAATTGCTTACTACAGAGTCACTGCACTTGGTGACAGTTTGGATGCTATTTGATACTGTCACCATTATAGCCAGCGGGCAGGAATGGGGCCAGCAAGGCCAGCACGAGCATCTTCCTCAGTCCTGCTTGACCAAGCAAACACTGCATGGGAAGTTTTGCTGCACACCCAGTTCTTTCAAGCCAGAATAACGACTGAAATTTCAGCAGCCATTCCATTTAGGTAGCCACCTTCCCATAAACTGACTTTGGTCTGTGAGCTGTACAGCATCACACCCAGGGTACAGTCCTGCATGGATAAAATGTCTCTGCAAGGTTTGGTTTACTCTTATATAGCAAGATATTCCTTCCCCAGTGCAGCATGTGCAAGCTGTGCATTTCCCAGAGGGACAACATGGGAAGGAGGTCAGTCCCTTGACAGGTAAAATATGGCATGAAGCAGCATCATGTAACCACTGTGCAGCTGCACCCATGCAGCCAGTGGCTTGCACAGAAAGGGATTTTACAAGGAATCCAGCCCTTTCTCAGCATCCACAGAGAAGCCAAGGGTGCAAGCCTGCCGACAGCAAAACCAACACCAGGCTTGTGCTTTGAAAAATCATGAGCATTTTGTGAAAGAAGTCTGCAGAGACCTGCGAAGACAAGATCCCTCCCTCCAGCAGAGCACCAATTCCCTTCCCCAAGGGCTGCAGGACTGGGCAAAAATGAGAAGCAACAACATCGGAACACAGCCCTTGCCCAGGCAGCCTGCAGTTATCTGGATGCCACAGGGAGCTTCAATGCCGCCGAGTGATGGGCATCCTATGCCATGTCAGAAGCTGTTTCAGACCCCCAGCCCACACACCTGAGCCATGCGTCAGATACAGCCTCCAAGATTGTCCCAATTTGACCCAGGAACCCCTGCTGATGGCCAGAGGCATCACCCTTAGATCTAGCAACAATTCCTTCTAGAGAGAAGCTTGCCTTGCTCTCCCCTCCACATGTAAAGGCCACTGAGCTTCACAGATATCTTTCACAAAGAAGTCTGGAAGTTACTTTCCAGTTACTCATCAACATCATATGTTGCTATGAACATACACCTAAATAAAGGGACCAAAACCATTGGCTGAGCAGGGGCTAGGGAAGGCATCAGAGCATCCTGCCTTACAGTGCAAGGGATGATGAATCTCAATTCTGCTCAGGACCTTGATGTACCAGCAATGCAAGTTCTTATATTGCCAGAAAACCACAAGTCTGAGTAACGTACTAAGTTTCTCATATCTCACAGCAGACAAATCCCACTCCTGTCCCCAACTTGCCACCAAATAAACTCACATCATAAGGAGGACCATTGGAAGATGACCTCTCTGATTTCAGTTCCTCCCTCCTTTTGTTCTGGATGGATCAAATACTTTAGAGACTCTGTGAATATTCCCTCAGCAGCTCCCCCACCTCCATCTCACCCCACCCATCAGCTTCACACTGTATTTCACAACAATGTGTATTGTGCTGCTTCTTCTACACCATGGGTAGACTCACTAGGTTAGCAGTCCCTGCTCAGCAGAAATTGGACTTACCAGTGTTGATCAGGGTAAGGGCACAGAACAGTCTCAAGCTTTCTCCTGATTAAATCAGTTTTCACTTTATTCTGTGCTTTATCTCATAATAGCTCATGAGCTGTCTTAAGAAGAACCACATTTAGTCTGAAAGCCACCCTTTTGCCAACAATATTTGGAGAAACTAAGTCACACCATTCTAAGCAACCCCCATGCTGTTCCCACCTCCAGTGGAAAGGTTATTTCGCATGAATCAGCATCATGAAAATGATGCTTTACAGGTTAACATCAACCTTAAGATCAGCCTGAGAACACCCGTTGTAAGTCGAGCCTCCAGAATGAAGCAGACCTCTCATGCTCATCAGCTCCAGTGACATCCCCCACTTATTACCACCCCCACATGGGAAAGCGCCATTTCCATATTGAACGCGAGGAGCCAACACGTTCCCTACTGCCCTCCTCCCAAATTATTCACAAAGCAACCCACAGAGTCTCTCTGAACCGGGCTGGTGGGGGTGCAGAAGAGACAGGTTCAGCTGCCAGACGCTTCTGCACCATGTGCAAATGCCTCTTGGGGAAAAGCAGCTAAAGATAGCTCACAGTCCTGTAATCAGACCCTTAAGATTAGGATTTTACTCCCAGCCCAGCTCATCCATGGTTACCAGGATAAATGCCTCCTCTACACAGCTAAACCATTACAAGCTGCTTTCACAGGGAGCTGCTGGGGTTCGAAGACCTCTGTTATGTTCCCAGTCCAACCCCAGGGCACCAAAAAGTACTCAGCCATTGGAATGAAAAGCAGCAATGCTCAGGCAATGGTTTCTAGCTGCAAAACACACCACCGTGAGCATCCCACAAAGTGATGAAACAGTCCCTGTGCTGCCGCAGCAGGAAGGTTTTCCCATTACCACCTTCATGCCCCACTGGCTCCAAAGATGCTCTGTGAACTCATCCCATTGGCATGCTTGGGATAAAGTGAGCAGAGCCCTATGCCAAGTACCAGCCCCCACAGAGCTCCCGGCTATTTTTGGCAGGTTGTGTCCAAAGCTGAAAGTATTTATGGTATCTAGTTACTATCCATCATGGGGCGGGTGGAAATCACAAATTAAGTGTTCATCATTTGGCTACTGCACTGGAGAAAAACTGTTAGAAAGGAAAAGGGAAAGAAGAAAAAATATCACAGATTCCCTTTTCTTGTCCCATCCCACATACTCCATTTCCTCCCGTGGACCTGGATCGCTGCTAATGTGAAACAGTGACATTACACTGAGGTTATTATTGTAACGGAGCAAAAACTATGTACTAAAAAGTTGGAGCCAGGCAAAGGCTCCTACACAGCATTTTCCAGACCCTCTCTCATATCTCAGCCTGCACCACCCACCAAAAAACTCACCCCCCAGGCATATCCCACCACCTCCACATAGGCATTGCACACCCTACCCATTCCAGCCCATCACCACACTTTCAAGTCACCTCCCTCCCCTCTGAGGCCACCCAGCTCCTCCTGCAGCCCTGCTCAACCTTCAGGTTCTCCACAGCAGCTCTTGAAGAATATTTTTTGCCTACTGCAAGAGGAAAGCACACCTGCAGAAAGCACACGCAAAACATCTGAGGACAGGGATTGCAGGATAAGGATTTGAATCCCAGCTTCATCACCGGCTCAGTGGTACAGATATGCAGGTGGATTTGGTTTAAGTAGCTCATCCCCTGACAGAAAACTGGATGCTGCGTGGTTGAAAGGGGCATCTGGTCTACACCCAAAAAGGCACCCATGGTGCGTGTGAAGGTCTGCCAAGAGCAAGCTGCAGCTCTGCTGACGGGATTGTCACCCTCCCTCCAGTCAGCCTGCTAGATGCACTCCGAACATGTCACTGGAGTTAGATTCCTACTCATTAAAGCAGGCTCCTGAAAAGTTCAGTTTACCACAATGCTGCAATGAATGGCTATAAACCCTTCAGAAGGGATAGGCCAAGGAGAGGTGGCACAAGCACAATAGCCCTGTACGTTAGGGATTGTTTTGACTGTCTAGAGCTTGATGATGGTGATAAGGTCAAGTGTTTATGGGTAAGAATCAGGGGAAAGGCCAACAAGGCAAGGTATGGTGGAATTCTGTTACAGACCACCTAACTGAGATGAAGAGGAAGGTGAAATATTCTATAAGCAGCTGGGAGATGTCTCACAATCACTAGCCCTTGTTCTCATGGGGGACTTCAACTTACCAGATGTCTGCTGGAAATACAATCCAGCAGAAACAGTCTCAGAGCTTCCTGAATTATGTGGATTATCGTGACACAGTTGGTGAGGGAACCAACTAGGGAAGGGTGGCCCGCTGAACCTGTTTGTGAACAGAGGACTTGGGGTTGATGTGATGGTTGGAGGACATTTTGGGCATACAGATCATGAAATGATAGAATTTTTGATTCTCAGAGAAGTAAGGAGCAAAGGGTCAGCAGAACTGCCACCTTGGACTTCCAGAGGGCAGACTTTGGCCTCCTGTTTAGGGGCCGGTTTGAGAGACCCTTGGGAGACCATCCTGAAGGGCAAAGGAGTCCAGGAAGGCTGGACATTCTTCAAAGACATCTTAAAGATACAGGAGCAGGCTGTCCCCATGTGCTGAAAGACAAGCCAGCAGGGAAGACCACCAGCCTGGCTACAGAGACAGCTTTGGCTGGAACTCAGGAAAAAAAAATAAGAGTGCTTATGACCTTTGGAAGAAGGGGCCAGCAACTCCAGAGGACTAGAAGGATTCCAGGCCCAAAGAGTGGTGATCAGTGGAGTGAAATCCAGTTGGCAGTCACAAGTGGTATTCCCCAGGGCTCTGTATTAGGGCCAGTTCTGCAGCTACCCCACGGTATCTGAGGACAAATAACCAACAGCTCAAGTGTTTCTTAAATTAAAAGGCAAGATAAAAACCCTTCACTGTTCTCTGGGCGAAACAGGAGGTAGATGGCACAGGCAAGAACTAAGACCTCTTCTCTTGAGATGATAATTTTCAGATGCCTTCATCTTAGTGGAGAGGAAGGACCCAGAGTTTACCAGTTCCTTCAAGAAAACATATCTTGCTTGGCCAAGGGAGAAGAAAGATTTCCACTTGGGAATTCAGGCTGCCCACAGCATCGCTGACAGGCTCAGGTAGAAGTGATACCTCAGACCCACCAACCAGTATCCCTGAAGCTGTAGCAGATGCAGCCAGCTGTGGCCAGACCAACCAACCTTTCTGCCTTCTCTTTCAAGGCCAATTGATGACGCACCATGCATCCACTCAAGCTCTCTTGGTTAGAGATGGAAGAGGTCCACCAGCCCCAAGGGCCCTTGGACAACCAGTCACTCTCTGCTGCCATTTGCTGTGTGGGGCCTATGCAAACAGAGGCGACCACACCAGTCAAAGACCATCCAACAGGGACACAGGCTGATGTGGGGCATCAGCCACCTACACCGAGGGGGTGAAGCTCCACTTCCTATGAGTCTCAAAGCAAACACTTGCCCTAAAACCCAGCATGACTTGAGCTGAACAGGAGAAAATCCTAGCTTTCAGGAAGAGAATAAGGGAAACTAAGGTCAAGCCGTTTCTGTGGGGTGGTACATTCTGGCAAGTCCTGCTCATCCTTCAAGTCATACTCTTGCTCTGCAAAGTAACTTCCGGGAGGATAAAAGAAAAAAGAAAACAAACAATCCAAAAGAGAGTTTCTTAAACATGGGCATTTTCTGCCTGAGCTGAAGTGTGACAGGACACAACTGAAGCACTCCAGGAGCAAAACACATCAGCCTGAGAAGACCTAAAGCACCCGAGAGCTCCAGGATGGCCATGGCATACAGGTCTTCGCCAATCTTATGCCACCATGACACCAAGATCTTTCAGCATTTTACAGTTCTTCTATAAAAGCAAGAGAAGCAGCAAACCCTACTTTGTCCATCCTTTACAACATGAAAAAAAAAAAAGGTTACAAGATCAAACTCTGTAGCTAGTTTCAACTCTAGAACAATATTTTTTTAAAAATACAGCCATCATGTTTAATGGCAATGAGAAAATTACTATGGGGACATGAGACCTTCCCCACAGACAGGTGCCCTCCCAAATCCCCCACTTTACAGTGAGCCCTGAAGAGAATCCAGACACTTCAGCTGTCCCTATATATCCGCTCACCAAGCAGCCACAGCATAATTTATTTCAAAGCTCAGCCACTTGCAGCTATATTTATTTTTTTAATACCAGCTACATTGCCTCAGCCCAATGCTTTTTTCCCCAACAGCTCTGCCATTTAGCAAGCATTAAACCTGATGGTGCATGTGACATAACAGGGTTTTACTCACACCTCTGTCCAAGAGCTGGCTCAGTGGAGCTGACAGCCACAAGTGGTTTAGGCAATATTTATCTCATACCTTTCCTTCCAAAAAAAGCCAGCCTTTTGGAACCAAACATATGGGATCTGTCACCAAAAATGGCCAGTTTGAGAGCAGAATATCTCATCAGCTTCAGGCAATGCTGAAACACAGAAACAAGTTTTAGGGTGGCCAGGCAAAAGCAGCCAGTAGAAAACAACAGTGGCTGAGCTGAGACATGTACAATGAAGATGTGAAGTCCAGCTTCTTGATCAAGTACTAGGGCACTCCTATCAAACAGCAACACTCAGACAAGAATTTTCCTCTCCCTGAAATGTCTCTCTTGGGACTCCACAAGCCTTTGTAAACCATTATCTTCTGGAGCCTAATAAAGGGTTGGGATTAAAAAAAAAAAAAAAAAAAAAAAACAAAAAAAAAACACACACACCACCACAAATGAACAAATAAATTGGGCCTGAAGTCCAGATCTAATGCCAGAGACTGAAAGGTTAAAGGGAAGATGGTACATATATACAATGATTTAAGCTGAGCTTGCTGCCACCTTCTTCCTCCTAAATCTAATCCCAGGCTCTGCCACAGTTGTATTTCACTTCCAACTTGAAGCAGAAAACTTCTTCTAAAAAGTACAAAATGGGGCAGGGATCCAGTTAGCAGCTCTCCAGGTAAAAAGAGAGGATTTTAAATCACTGCAGCCACCTTCCCCTGATGCAAAAAGCTAGTTTGTGTTTTCTGACTGCAGTATTTACAACAAGAGAAATTTCTCAGGAGACACTGCCTTAAGCATAAGGTGTTTGAGCTATAATAAGTACCAATAGATGCTCTTTCTCCCCAGCTTTACCACATTTTGAGTCAATTCAGTTATAATAATTAGTGTGTCACTTCTGGTAAAGATCAGGTGGCTTTGCTACGTGAGGAACTGGAACTGGATAGCCCCAGGAACTCACATTTCCACTTATTTTAACTCTGACTTTTTTGGATTAGGTTGCTATCGCAAAGCCAAGTTAAAAACATTGGATGCTGTGTTAAATTCCATTAACTGATTATATGGCTGAGCAGCAGCAATTGTTTGCTGAAAAAGTGAACCCGACTGCCCGATTTGGGAACCAGACGGTCACACTGACCTTGTGCACTGCAGCATGCAACAGCAACGAGCTCTTGCTCCCGCTTTTGTCAAAAGCCATCTCTTCCAACAGCTCAGACTATCTGCAGCACAGCCAGGGCTGATGTTCCTCAGCCTAACCCTGGCTTATCCAGCCTAAACCCCAGCGCGTGGCTTTGCAGAGGGCAGGCATATTTCTGCCATCATACCATAGCAAGCATCACTCTTGCCAAGTCCCAGCTCCTTCCCTCCTCCATCTCCTGCCATGCCACCAGTTGGTTCAAACCAGCCATCTTTATGCCCTTCTAGAGAACCCCTCCCAGCACATCAGCACAACAGAAAAGGAAATGAAGTTATTCTAAAACAAAGATAAAAATAAAGCCTTCAACAGCAGGGTCTGGGGCAGCCCAAAACACATGGCAACAACAAGGACTGATTTGTCCTCTGTTCACAGCAGATGGGATGCTTATGCAAGAAGACAGCAACCTAGAGAGACCTTCCTGCCATGACCAACAGCAGATTAACCTCGGGATTGACTCTTTCCCATGACTTTCGGTACATTTGTGGCATTTCTGGCAGGAGTCATGAATAACAACAGGGAAGCAAACAAGGAAAGTGTCTTCCCACCTTGGCTTAACTTCCTAATAGGAGCAGCCAAAGAAACAGGTTCCCTTTCCAGGTCCTTCACTTGTTCTTGGCTGTCTGCTTTAAACCCCCAGGCTCCATCCCTTCTGGGGAAGAAGCTTTTACAGAAGCTGGATATGAACATTTTAATTTCCTCATGCTGAAAGGAAAAGGAAATTTCTAAACAGCTGTTCCAATCACACCACTCCCCTGTAAAGCATGTATCACCACACCTGAGGTTAACACAAGAAAATAAACCTTATTCACATTTTTAGAGAGAAGCTGTAGGCACCAGTCCTCTGGAGGAGGCTCCAAGTTGCAGATCCCAAGAGGATGGAGATGAATGCATGTAAGCATGGAGCCAGCTGCCCAAATTTGAGGAGAACAAGACATGCCCACAGTCAGACTGCAGCAGCCTCCCCACTCATCTCAGGTGCATTCAGGCAACACATGGGAGCTCTGGGGAATTATGTGCTTCCAAATCAAGGCGGGAACCAGGTGATTCCTGGCCTAGATCTACACCACTGTACCTTTTACCAGACTCAACCCATGCTTTTGCCATCTTTGCAAAGGTCAGTGCCCTGAAACAGCACCAAGCCATGTCGGGAAAACTGTCCTCCCTGCACTAGTGTTCAATAGTTGCACAAAAGCTCTAGGAGCTCTTTCTCCAAGCAAAGGGCAGCCTGGTGAGATGCAAGAAGGTAGATCCCTCAATTTAATTCAGTCCACACTGAGACCAGCTACCACTTTCATTAAGCATCAGTCAGCTCATTACATGCACAAACATATAGCACAGTAACCAGCCAGCTGCATTTAAGACACACACTTGACCAGTTTACAAGCCTCAATCCCAAAATTATCCACTTCCTTTAAAATAAAGATATCACATTTGAGAGGGACTTACAGAGCAGCAGCACTTCCAGCGCGATTCCTCATATGTTTCTATACTGCTAAAGGACCCAAAACACCCACATCTCTCAAGCCTCGCTGAAGTTTTAATAGTGCTGATAAGCCCTCAGCTGGAACAGCTCTTGCGCACAATGAGTTTTATCTGCCACAGAGCACACTTGTTACAGAGCCTTTCTTATCACTACTACTAATATCAGCAGAGATAGAGAGAAGCACGTAATGCCTGGGAAGGGAAGGTGCAGAAATACGAGCAGACACGTCAGCTTTTGACTCCATCTGCCCAAGCTTGTGACCTCGGGGGCTCCCTGCTTGTCACCCCACACACCCTCAAAAGCTCCACAGGACAGCCTGACACCCAGCCCACAAATTGCCCAAGGAGAGGAGCAAGCAGACTCCAGACCTTAAGCCAGTGGTCTGAATATGTCCCTCTAGGGAACATGCAGCTGAGCTACAATGCTCAGGGAAATAGGGGAAAAGCCAGTATTTTCCCTGGGCTGGCGGGGGGTAAGAAGCCAGAAGAGCAAAATTGATCATCTCATAGGTCTGGTACAGCACTCTGTACAACCAGACTATTATCCTAGAAGCTTGGATTTAAGGACTCTCACAACAGAAGGGTTTATAACATAAGCTAACACTTTTAGAAATACAGAGGACCCCCTTAGTTTAAGCTTATTCTGCTCCTAGAAGTGGCTCCATAACTGTTCAGTACAGGACATCTCCAACAGTCTCAACATCAGGCTACAGCTTCACAAACTCCCAGGCTTCGTTCCTGCTTACTAATCACATTCCCACTGTAATACAGTGGTGTTTGGCACATAAAGATAAAACCACAAAGAGTTTTCAGCCCAGCAGGAACCTCTCCCTTCAGGTCACAGGCTCAAATTCAACCTTGTTATTAACCATCCAACTTCTCTCCCTCTACAAGAAGAACCCAGCCACCAGCAAAGGCATTTATCACCCCACTCCAGGTGACACTGGGGCAGGTTACCAGCATCATTAAGGCTTCCCAGTGTGTCTTTATTCAGTCAAGCATGATTTGAGGTCAGCGTGCACCAAAGCTTTCCCAGCCTGGCAGATGGGCTGCAGCAGGCAAGCTGTCTGTAACACCTCCACGGAGGTGACCCCTACACAAAGAACATTTCCAATCTGCAGCAATTTTTGGTGGAGCTAGGGTTGCATTACAGACCCAGTGCAGGGACAGCACAACAGAGTGGGTTTTGAAGGCTGGAAACCCAAAGTCAACCTCACATCCTAGATCAACAGCTTGCACCCCCTTGTCTTTCTTTTGGGGTTGACAAATAGGTATGTTCAGATTTGATCTAGGTAGGTATATTGCCCCAAGGGCTCTGACAGATCCTATAGCTAGAGGCCATGTATTTTCATATGCCCTGGAGAGACAAAAAAAACAAACACAGTAAAAGGCTCCCACTTCCCCCAGTTGCTGGCAGGGTGCTCTGACCTTTGCAGGGATCCCCCGTTCACTCTATTAGTTCATGTGTGGTCAGTGACTGGTCCCCATCAAGCCATAGCAGGTGGTCACATGAACTCCTGCCATGTTTTTCATGCCTCAAAAAGAGAGTATTTAACAGCTTTTGTGGTGGTCTTCACTGCCCAGAGAAAGATATCAGTCTGTGCCACTCCCCAAGCAAACACCAAGCATGTCCCCAAATGCCACAGGTTCCAACAAGCACGATGGCTTCACAGGACTCTGGGGTACAGCAGCGACAGCATTGCACCCAGGTTCCCCGAGCTGGCTACATGCACCGTGGTGGCACTGCCCACCTTCTCCAATACCCTCACCCTTCAACAGGGAGAGCAATTTTCCAGGCTACATCTAGTTAACAGAGCTGCTTTATCAGATATGTCTATCTCACATATGAGAAAATGCTCACAGCTTCCAGCTTACTTCAGTTAAAGACTTTTGCCTTAAATGAAGCAGGAAAAAAAAGGCTGGTAAATCTTAAATCCCAATCACCAAATGCAAGATGGTAGATTTTTTTTTTTAAAGACTCCCAAGTTATATGCGTTAGCCCCATTAACAACATTGAGGAAGCTGAACAGGTTCCTGCCTCCATCACAGCAGCACAAGAGATACCCAGGAGGGATTTTTCAGGAATGGTTTGCACCAAAGGCAAAGACCGTCTTGCATCCAGGGACTGACTTCCAGCTTGAGACATCTAAGCAAGCCAGTGCAAATTTGGAGCTCCTCATTACCCGTGTCACTCCTCATACCCCTCACGCAAGCTCAGGACCGGAGCTGAAACCGCAGCACGTTGCAGGGCTGATACTTGCCCAGGTACAAACGCAAGGAAGGACGTTTCCTCAGATGCTGGCCTTCAGCCACACTGTTCCTGCCCGTGTTTTCAGGGACAGCGGATCTATTGCTATAATCCCACAAGCAGCTTTATTTTTCTTTGCAAAGCAAAACTGTTTAAGGAGAACCCACGTCTACGCAGCAGCGTGACCTTGCAAGGTACAAAGGCTTGCCTGACAGCATAAGAGACACCAGAGCACACTTATTCCCATCACATTAACATTTTAACATATACAGCTGTCTTACCCATGAGTACACCGCATTCCTTTAACATATAGCTCTCCAAAAGCAAGAGCCTGGAGATCCAAACAAAAAAAAAAAAAAAAAACACAACATCCTTATGCAAAGGAGACAGATTAGGAAACATTTGTGATAAGGGAAAGTATCTCCAGCCTAGTTGTCAGCCTTGCACTTTAAATTAGGCTTTTAATGAGGACTGCAAGCACTCTGCATTTCAGTGATTAACTTGGAGCTAAATATGAGTTCAGCTGCTTCGTTTTTAACACAGATTCTGCCACCAGATTTCAGGCACGAGCAGAAACAGGGAAGACAAGCACCACGGCGAGAAGCTCACAGGCTGTCAGACACCAGCAACTTTTGAAGCTAATGCCAAAGCCCAAGCAGGGGGGTAACCCACTCCCAAAATAAGAGCCACCCACTGCTATATATTTACAGAGCAACAAATGCAGCATTGCAAATTGTTTGGGAGCTCATAGGACCCAGCTCATGAACACAGGGAAATACAAGACAGTAATGTATATATTTTTGGCAGGCATTTTGATATCTGTGTAAAAACTGGAAAACAGGGTTTAGAACTTCAGTGTATTAAGTGCAGAGCAATCTTTTATGATAAACGTAATTCACATGTGAACAGGAACACACCTAAAAATAGACATTTTGAGAAGCCGTAAGTCTTACCTTACCTCTTGGCTTGATGAATTCCAGGGGTCCTGACAAGCCTCAAACCATCCACAGATTACAAGGACTGTTCAGCCATTATTCCTGTGCAGATCTCTAAGCTCAAACAGCCAGCTCACGGCCACGGATGGAGAAAAATCACATCCCGAAAAGCTTGAGAGAAATTGAGCAAATTAAGCAGCTGGATTTCTGCCTGGACACCCAGACCAGGACACAAGCTCTACCCATTTGCTGGATTTCAAACTGCAATAGGTTTGACTGACAGTTTAAAGTCTCATCCACAAGATGCATGAATAATTAGTGGGTAGATTGACACCAAAATTCCCACAATACCTGCAAACATAATGACTGCTGTATCAGGCAACAGCCTACAAAACATCACCTGCTTGACAGCCTCAGGAAACTTCTGTACAGGGCTGCTTCATATAAGAAAGTGGTTGGGTAAGAGAGAGACACACAGGTTTTGAACAAACACCTTCTACCTTCTCCAAAAAGCCTTTCTTGTCTCCAAGAAAGGTCAAAGGGTTGGATGACTCCTTCCTACAGCAACAGCTGAGAGGTGCAGGAAATATTTTAATACCAAGGAAAGCATTAACTATCTCTTGGCAAAAAAAAAAAAAAAAAACTAAAAAACCAAACACATACACAACAAAATCCACCCAAATATCACAGTGACCTCACCACCATGAGGAATCACTATAAACAAGCCTAAGCCCTCTCTATCCACCTCGGAGACAGGGTTTGGGCACCAGTAGCACCTCCAGTTAGCATGACCTGGGAAGCCCCCAGCCCCACTTTGCCCCTCGGTAGCGTGATGGAAAAGCACTGGGCACAGCAAGGGGGCCTGAGGCATGGCCCTGCATATATCCCACTTTAACCACCATCCTCTAAGGTTTTGCTCAGAAAAGAGCTCTGCAGTCAGCATACAGGTTTCAGATGAGGTCCCACACAAGCGACACCTTGGAAAGGCCAAGCCTGCCCCTTAACACCAGATTTCTGCCCTCTCAACAAGGTCCTAGGAAACGTAGCAGGACAGCAAGCCTAGAGACAAGCCTCAAATCCTCTCCAAGCTCTTAAGTGACCTGCTCCAGGATTAGACCTATTTGGTGCATCACCCAGTCACCCCATGACCTTCGGGTACCGAGTCCCAGCCGCTAGCCGCAGAGCTGTAACCATCTCCAAGTCAGGAAATGTAATGCATTTTATTTGTTCTGCTGCAGTTCTGCAGGAGGCAACCAGACCATTGACTTGATTTTAGACTCAGGCAATTTGATTTATGATTAGGTGACTGTCAACTCTAAAGCTTCATCAATACAAGATAAGTGGCCCAAGATATAATCTATTAGAGTGGCTTAGAAGAACACTTGGACATTGAACAATACAGCCAGTCCATTACATCTTTTTAAATGCTACACCTAAATTACCTATTAAAGGAAACTATGGTCTCCACCTTGTGCTATTTAAGCTTTCCCCGAGCAACCTGTGAAAATGTGAGCCTGATACTCAGCACAGCTAAAAACAGCGGATGACCAGAATATTTCTGCACTATGCATCTAACCTCAGGCTGGGGGAGAGAGAAGTTTCATTTCAGTTTGCCAAGGAGGGGGGAAGGGAAGCAAAATGCAGGGACCATATATTTATAAAGACATTGTACAAGTTACAGCAGAGTTTTAAGAGAGTTCCAAGAGAAGTGGTAGTATTTAAAAAATAAATAAATAAAAATTAAAGGCAAGCTTGCTGTGAGGGGAAAAGTGCAACAGCTGCTTTAGCACATGGCTGCATGGCAAATCTGAAAGTGAAACAGATCCTTTTGAGCCTTCCCAGACAAGAAGAGCATAAATTCACAGTCCATCACCTCCCAGTCTTCCAGGATCCAGCAGCCTGAACCCTGAGCACCAGTCAAGGACTCGCAGAAAGCCTGGCTCCTTAGCAGCCAGCAGTGCGGCGGATGCAGTGGTTAGAGAGCAGGAGGATCCAGCTTTGTCATGACTAAGGAATTACATTAAAATCAGTATGAGGTATTTCCAAGGAAGAGATTAGCTGCCAGCAGGACTCTGCACAGATGTGGGAGCCCAGTGACAAAGCTGGTACCCAGATTTGTGCATCACCCCAAGCAAGGTGCTGCTTGCCTTCCTCCCATCCTCATCCCACCCTTTATTCAGCAGAAAAAAAATATACCAGCCCACTTCATCAATACCTAAACCCACCAAAAAAAAAAAAAAAAAAAAAAAAAAAAAAATCGGTGAAAATAACATTAACCAAAAAAACATTTTTCATAAAGCTGATCCTGCCCAAAAACCAGACGGACAAAAGAGACAGAGCTCAATCAGAACATGTAATGGATTCAGTATGTGAAAACACTCAATGCATCGAGATAGGCACAAGCATGGAAAAATTTCCAATTGCCACCCAAGAAGGTCCTTGTTTGAATACCCTTCAGGGGAACACACTGTACCTTGAAGCTGCTCCTTGGCAGAAATCTTATACAAATATTTAATTACATATAAAAATAAGGCTTTTTTCAGGTTATTGAGCAATGACAGGCTATTTAACCAAATATTCAGGCAGCTGCCCCGCCAGTATCTGTGGGTATTTTTGGAGGAAGTGGGGAGAACACAGCGGTTAACTAAAGAGGAAAAAGCAGCAAAGCCAAACACCAGTATGCAGCTTTTTTTTTTTTTTTTTTAAGTCAAAACATGTATTAAAGTAGCTGTATCTAATCACTGTTTATAGAGGGGCTGGCAGGCAAAGGCAACAGCT
Source organism: Tyto alba (assembly GCF_018691265.1). NCBI lineage: Eukaryota > Metazoa > Chordata > Aves > Strigiformes > Tytonidae > Tyto > Tyto alba. The sequence continues at coordinate 2,836,584 of NW_024881282.1, read as the reverse complement.
ATAAACAGTCCTTTAAATCCCTTTTCCCAGCATCATGCTTAGAATATTCCTACAAAGGTCTGTTAAACACAGGTAACGTGGTCAGGGAAAGATGGCAGGGAGCAGAGTTGGAAGGGGAATATTTTGCCTGGGGAAGAAGGGAGAAGGAAGGAGGTGCCCAAGTCCCCCACACAAACTGGATATTGCACCCCTGCAAGACCCCTGGGTGGGCAAAGGTTGCCATCTCCCCGCGTATTTTTCGGTTAGGAAAGCAGCTCGTTGGTGTGACACTGCCCTCTCCTGAGCAGAAGGAACTGCTCAGCCTCGCACCCAGCCCAGCACAGTGATTTTGGGGGAGCAAGAGCCCTGAGCAAACACCCTGCTACAAGGGGAGAAGCCGAGACAACACTCACCCCACAACAGCAGCAGTTGGCACCAGCAAAGCCCAAAGCAGCTACAACCCTCTCACACTATCACTTGCTCTTTTTCTACAGGAGGGTGACCTACCAGAATCTTCTTTTCCCCCACCATTTGGTCTGCTCAAAGCATAATTACCAGCTGCTGCAGCCTAACGAAGCCTCTTTATGGCCACAAGTGGTTGCCAGGTGGATCCCATCACTTCATCTCAATATCAGCAAGAAGGTGCAAAGCAACCCATTAAAGGGCTTTTAGAGAGGAGCACAGCCTCTCCAGGTGCATCCTCTCAAGAAAAAGGAGTTTCAAACCAGCATCGCAGCCTCCAGGGAAAGCGTGTTCCGACACCTCATGTTTGTAGGAAAGCTGCTCTCAGGAGGGGCCCTAAGTGCCCATCCACATCCGACCTCAACACTCTTAATTTTAGTGATGACCACACCTTCACACACAAGCCTGTAGCCGCGCGGCAGCAATGCCATGAGTATTTCAGAGGTGCAAGCATGCCCTTTTATCTTCACCCTCGGAAAGACTTACAAAGCAAGTTAAAGGACAATATTCCCCCACAGGTGTGTCTGCTAAAAGGGGACCCAGATCTAACTTCTACCACCTGTGAGCATCAAAGTGCCTCTAAGCAAACAACAGGGTGAACAAGCCATCTGTTACCGGCATCTTGACATCAACCCACGGCACCATTTGCAACCGTGAGTTACTGTAACCCACACACTAAAAAAAAAAAAAAAAAAAAAAAAAAAACAACACCTAAATATACTGATTTTGGCACCGAGCAGCATGAAGCACTATGGCAATTTTAATGCAGTTATTTAAGATTACATATGCATGGCAGTTTATGGACAAAAGTACAACAAATAGTGCCTGGCCCTTGCATCTGGTTCAGTATCTCATTATAATCTCCCTGGTTCATAAAAGCAATCTGTTGCTCCTGGAAAAACTAAACCCTTTATCATTAATTCCAAGCTAGCGGTTTCTGAATCTACAACCCAACGCCAAATGAATTGATCTAACCAGAACTCATTTTTTTTGCGCTGTTCATTGTCGACGCACAAGCCAAACATCAGTCATGCTTCGCCTTCAAGTACAGAATTCATCGCAGGGAAGAGCGTAACGTGCAGAACATGCTTATTTAATAGAAAAAGTACAGCTTGACAGAGACACCCACTCTAAAATTAACTCTGCCTCAAAGCAGAGCTTATATTTGCAACTGAAGAAGCACCTTCTAAGTCACAGAGAAATATTCTGCAGCTAAATATTGCTGGGATATCAGCGTGAAGATGCTTCAGGTCTTGACAGAGGAAAATATGTTACAATAGCAGGATTTAAGGATTCAGGGTGCATCACTGCTCAGGTGGATAAAGGCTGTATAATGTATTAATGGACCACTTTCCATAGCAGTCTGATGACTGGTGAACAGAGACATGCCAGACAAAAAGCAAGGCAGGAAATCCATTTACTTCAGCTTTTCCCCAGCCACACCTGCCAAGTGCAAATACTAGCAATTTGTAAGAGGGAAAGAAGGTAGAAGGCATTTATCCTGCATCACTCTCTGCTCCAAACCCAAAAAAGCTCTTTACAACTAAGCACTGGTCTAACTTTTGCTCACGAATAAGCAACAGTCTAAATTTCCTGGCAGCTGGGAGCACCCCGAGGAGAATACAACGTCCGAACGGCAGAGTCAGGTTTAACGTTCTCTGTGCACGGCATAACTTTCTAACGGAGGAAAACCTGTGCAGGCTTACTGAGCGAGCACTCATTTTCCTTCATACAGGGACAAAGAGCCAGCAAAGAGAACCATAATTCAATTTTTTTTTAATTTCACATGCAGCATGGTCATGACTATTCCGATCATTTATCCGTAATCCCTTTCCAGCCCCAAAATAACCCTTAAGCCAACAAGATTACAAATAATAATAGTGGCTGTTCAGACCCACCCCTAAAAACCCAAAGCATGGTGAGTTTGACAAAGCCAGGTTTTTTCTGGCTGAAGAATCCCCATTTCCATCTCGCCAGGGGTGAAATTTCACAGCTTCAACATCAGGAATTGCTACAACAGACCTTTTCCAGAGGAAGGCTCACATTTCGACTGCAACTCCTCAACGCCCAGTTTTCTAGGCGGCGAATATACAGGACTTGGGACAGGGCTTCAATAAAACAGCAACGAGATTATTTTTTTTTCCCTTCTTTTTCCTGAATCACACCTTTTTCCGAGCAATTTCTTTGCCAAGCATCATGATAAAATAATACACTCTGCATTCACCCTTTTTCACCCTTTCTGTTCAGTGAAATTTGGGGTCCTTAACATAGTGCTCTGCTCCTGGGGGGGGGGGGGGGGGGGGGATGTCCCCAAAAGCCATCCAGGACATCCCAATGGCATCCTCAGAGGGTGCTGGGAGAGCTTGGGTGCTGGACGGGCACAGGGTGCTCCTCCAGCTGGGTAAGCAGCGATAAATCCCTCTTGGGATTTTGCTGCCTCAGGATTTTACAGCGCCAGACAACCCCGGTGTAAAGCCCGGGGGACGTGGGACACTGCAGATGACATTATTTTGAGAGCGATGTGTGAAAACGAAATGTTACCTGTAACACAAGTGGGGCCTAAAGGAAGAAAAAGGGGGTGGCCAGATCCATACCCTGATAATTGGGGGGGGGGGGGGGGATGTCCTGGGGAACCCCAGGACCTCTCCCTAGGCAGGTGCCCCCCATGTCCTCACAGGAGCACCCCGTTCCATCCCAACTTTGCTTGGGATGCTCCCGGCCAGGTGAGCCATCCATGGAAGGGGGGGGAAAGCCCACGCACCATTTGGGGGGGGGGGGGGCACGGAGGGCAAAGAAACATCTTCTGGGGAAGGAGACACCTTTTGGGGAAAAAAGAAGCACCTTTTTTGGACAATGGAGAAAATTTGGGGGGTCAAACCCGTCATATCTGTCACACAGCCAACGCCCCCCCCGGTTTAGCATCATCCCCCCCACCCCCTCCAGGGACACCGTGCACCCCCTGTCGCCAGGCGGGCGGGGGGAAGATATGCAAAAGGCCACCCCCCCCCCCCCCTTCCTCCCAGTCCAACCCAGTCCAAACCCTTTACCTCCTGTCGCTGGGAAATCCTCCAGGTCGCCAAGCCCCGAGGGGGGGACACCCCTGCCCCGCCGAGCGATGCTCCCGCCCCGGCAGCGAGGCCGGTGTGTTTTGGGGGGGTCGGGGAGGGGAAGCCGTCCCCTGTCAGAGGATGGGATGGGGGCAGCGAAGGGCCAGGAAAGAGGGAGGGAGGTGACACCACCGCGTCCCCGTCCCCGCAGCCCGGCGCGGCTCGGCTCGGCTCCCGGGAGCGGGGCGGGGGCTGGGGCGGGCGGCTCCGCCCCGGACAGCGGCAGGAGGAGGAAGAAGAAGAAGAGAAGGAGGACGCAGGCTGCACCCTAAGGCTTCTAGCTCCTCTTTTTGGGGTGTCCCTGCGGGGATGCATCCGGCTGCGAGCAGAGCTTTCCGCGGTGGGGTGACCCAAGGGGGAGGATTTCCCCCACCAAGGGAGAGGTTGGGGAGCACCCCTGCTAAGGGAAAAGCCTTCCTCCCGCCGTGCTGCTGCCCCAAACCTCGGCTCTGGGAGCCTCGAGGGGCTGGGAAAGCCGTGGGGTGTTTGGCACAGCGCCGTGGGGATGGGAAATGCCGAGCCCCGAAAGGGCAGCGAACGCCGGGCTCCGTCACACGTCTTCATCACGCATCGCCTCCTTCATCTTCCTCTGAACCCAGATGGATGGAAATTGGCCACCCCGGGGAGCAACATGTGCGTACACACACACACGTGCGCAGGGTGTAGTTCAAATAAAAAGCTAACATGGAAAAACTCCACAAGTTACACCAAATACGTGGCCCAGTACGCCCCGCACTGCTGTTAACTGGAGAGCAGTAAATCCCCGCTGGGCAGCAGGGAGCAGAGGGGTCACGAGGGAAAATACATTGTTCATATTTCTACTTCTGAGGTATTTATATCAACAGCAATCCTGCCTCAAAGCCTCCTAGGAGGGATGATTTATGCAGCGGGGTGTCCCTACCTGGATGGATGGAGGAGGATGAAAAGTGTCAGGTAGAGGTTTGGGCTCTGCAGCCTCCTGATTTCTGCTGCTCCTGTAAATATGCCTGTTACAACCCACTCATCATTTATTTTTCCATCTACTTTCCTCACCTGCTCTTGATCTTACATTAGATCCCAACCTCCCAAGTGTAGAGGTGCACCCTGGACCTCATCTACACGCTCTGGGCATCCCGGTCCAGGGTCCTCTACTCGCAGCAGTTTGGGGAAAAGATGAGTGTTTTGGTGTGTCTACACCATGCTCAGGATTTGTTTTCTGCATGCTGCAACAGCACGGGTGGGTCAGGGTGAGAAGGGTGTCCAGAGGTGCCCAGCACTGTGGATAAAACTGACCTGTATCCTTGGTGTGATTTTTTTTGCCCTTCTTGATGCAAGGCAGCAAAACACTCACCTGAGAGAAACAGATCTTTCTGCAAATTGGCCATTTTTCACCATTTTGGCCCATACTCGGAGCCAGCCCTGGAGGTGTGCATGGTCCACATGGCACAAAAGGAGGACATGTGCTGTCAAAATAACGAGCAACTGCAAGAGAAATGCCGGACTCATCTTTACCGAGACACACAAAGCCGATAGTTCGCTAACAACTATCTGTCTTTTCCTAAAAAGCATAGAAATAACCCAAAAAGCTGCACCCACCAGCAGGAAAACCTCGCCTGCAGGGAAAGACTGGAAGTGAAAAATCAGAATATAAAATCTGATCCAAAGTGACGATTCCCAGCCCTAGCAGAAGAGACGTGAGGTTGCGTTACAGGCAGCGGCCTGGGTAGCTGTTTGCCAAACACTTTTCCTTACAGTACTGCTGACAGCAGGCATTTCAAACTCAGAAGTCCCTCAGAGCTGTGATTATTTTAAATCCTGATGAAAATATATCCTGTGGGAGCATTTCATCTGCCGCCTGCTTGCTGGGTCCATTGCAGAGCTTTAGGATGTGTTTTCCCACAGGCTTGAGGGTGGGTGTGCAGGGGGGTACAGGACAGATCCAGGTATTTTGAGGCACATAACAACGTCATGACCATAAGTCCTTGTGACTTTTCCAGACTTCAAACACTGGGAATGAAATTTTACATGTTTGGGTGTCTGCCTAGGGATGGTCTCCTTTTAATTTCAGCAGAAATAGTTCAGCCATTTGTAAGATCGAGGGAAAAATATTTTCTTCTGGCACCAGGAGAAAATATTCTTCTAACTCGTGAGGTTCCAGAAACACTGCAGCTGCTCCTAACGTCAGCCAGTAATTTGCTTTTTAGCATCCATTTGCTGAGCAAAATGCCTCCAAAAAGAATCAGAGTTTGCACATTTTCAGAATATTTCCTCGACTTGACCAGTTGAATCTGACACAGGCTCCCACTGGGGTAGTAAGGCCGGGGAAGGTTTCCTTTTCAAGCCACCTCCAAGCAGCTGTGAAGAGAGGAATGAAGAGCAGAAAGACCGTCTTTTCCCCAATGCTAGCAGCACTTTGGTTGCTAAAGGCCATGCAATGTCAAAAAAGTCATGGAGCAGCCAACGGAAGGATGTTTCATATGAATTTCGAGACAGCTTCTAGGAGAATAGATACAATTTTGGGTAGGGAAAGCTGTTTGCAGATTTAAAAGTTCCTTCTCCCATGCTTAGAGCCTTGAATGCTGAAAGCTATTTTAAATACCTCCCTTTGGCATAGTTAGGATTTCTGCTGTGCTCATTCCTCACCGTGTATCCCCAGCCACATTCATTTTGAAACGATGCACCTATAAAACCCTCATTTAACCCCTTTGTACTCCTGTGACACTCACAGCGTGTGAACACTTTTTAAGCTGCTCCGTTAAAACGGGGCTCAGCGCTGATGTTTTAAACCAGGGGCAAGTTTCAGGCGTAGGCAGTTTTCACACCACATCCTGAAAGCATTTCGCTATACGCTTATGGAAGGGAAAAATTGGTCCAGAAGGGAAATTTTTGTTTTCTGGCAAGGAAATACAAGGCTGGAGATCTGGCAACGCAGAAGGGCATCACGTGCAAAGTCTTAGAGGAGACGGTGCTTCTGTATTTTGGGTGGGGGGACGGTGAAGGAGATGCTGCAGTTTCCTGTGGGAGTGGGAACAGGGGGAAAGGGGTGAACAGTCCTTAACCACACAGCATCACCCTCCTCCAAGAAAAAGTGGGGTTTCATCCCCTCTGTAGTTAGAGGAAAAATTTTCCTTTTTCCAAGCTCACAGGAGAGAAGTCTTTGCTGGAGAAACACTTGCCTGAGCCCTTCTGATGACCCACCCGTGGATCTTTTTTGGTGTCACAGGTTATTTTGTTCCTCCCTGCTATGTCGGAGCGTTTTGGGTGTTGTTTTTTTTTTTTTTTGCATTTGCTACTGTTCTCAGGGGTAGGAAGGCAATTGAAGGAAGGTTTGGGAAACAAGATAGGGAAAGGTGAAAGCACAGCAGATTCCTCAATGGCTGGCTTTTTGGGGAAGAGCAAGGAACACCTGATTAATGGACAGTGGAACCGATGCCACATCTGGGTGGAGGGCACTGGGCAAGGCTTGGAGCTCTGCGATACGGCCTGCGTTTTGCAGAAGAAGAAAATGAAGCATGAAAAAAAGCAAGGCCACATTTATCTTGAAGACGTCTGGCAGGAAGCGAGCCAAGACGTGTACGTCTGTCTGTCCGCCTGCCTGTGCGAGGCAGCGGAGCCGGCGGGAGGTAAATCCCCATCGCGGCTGCCCCGTAGCCCGCAGCATCAGAGCAGCCCTGGGCGAGGGGAAGGAAGCGTGGTAAGGGACATGCTATTGTTTTGCCCATGCAAATACTCGGGGAATGCAGGGCAAACAGGAGGGAGCTCTGCGCTTTCCTGTGTTTGTGCTGCGAATATTTTCATTAAGGTACTTTTTCCTAACTCTTTCTCCGAGGCCTTTGTGCCTCTAAAAAGTGTAAGGAGGGTGTTGATTGCAAACGTCCCCTTAAGCACAATTATTTTACCATAATAACATTTACAGGGAGAACTTGCAGAGCTCTTTTGCTATTACAACCTCTGTATTTCAACCTCTCCTTCACTTATTTTTTTTCTCATCGGTCTGCCCCAACAAGCCCATGCAAGCTGTCCATCCCTGCAGCAGGAGGGGTGATGGGCTTGTGAGCCTTGAAGAGAGCACTGAGGGCAAATATGTGAATATTTGACGTTACCCAGCAACTAGAGACGAAGGTATCTATCGTTTGTCTGCTAAGTCAGGAAACACTTTGCCTGTTTGCACAATAGCTGTGTTTGCCTGCTCTGTGGTAGGTTAACCAGCAGCCCCACAAGCCTTTCAGGAGATAAGATGAATGTACTTAAATAGGAGGCAAGCCACTGGCATGGACTACTGCTGCAGGTAAATCAGGTCCCAACCACCCTCAGTCTCCGCTAATCACTGCACTGAAGTCTTCCAGCATGGGGGAGAAACTGTGAACATATCAATGGTCCAAACAGTCAGGAAAAAAAAAAAAAAAAAAAGACCAATTTTGTCCTGGCACGGTCTGAAAGAGAGAATTACAGTCAGCACCCTGCATCCCTTCCCCACCATCAGAATAAAATACTTTGTGGCGTGTCATCAGTACAAAATTAGCCCTGAGCACATCTCCACATAGACCAAGCGGCTGAAAGTCAACAACAAAGTCAATTGAGAAAATAAGCTAGCATTTTTTTTAGCTGTTAGAAGAAATGACCAGGGAAAATGCTAAACACAAGCAGAAGTCTCCCCATTTGATGACTTTATTGCAAACTAGGTGCTCCTCCACTGTGGGGATGGTGTTTAGATATAGGATGGTTTACATAAATAAATGCAGAATATGATGTAAGGTGTATTATCAGGTCAGTCACACGAGGTATTTCCTCTTCTTTCATATCTGGAAGGTGTAGTTGACCACTTGAACAGGCAAGTGGAGTACACCTGGGCAAAGGTTAACCAGCGTTTGATCACGCTGTTGGCTATCACAGTGTCTGGCCTCTCCACCACCATCCTCCAAATCAATTCCTCGGGAGCAAAGTATGAACTTTCCCAGCAACTGGCTCTGTAAACTCAGAAGAAGACAGTAAGGTTAAAGCTGGCAAGCTCAAAAGAGTGGGTTGCAAGAAGCATCTACTGTCTTCAGATGGGCAAAAAGGCAATATAAGGATGGAGGAGGGGGAGAGGTCGGTTGTCAAAAGATGAGAAGATCTGGAGGAGCCAGGAGGAGACTTTGTAGTGATGATGGTCCAATGACAAGGTGAGGGATGTCTGTCTCCATCAAGGTTGCTCAAGAGGAAGAGTGCCCTGTGCCCTTCTTTCCCTCTGAAGCCCTAAAGGACATTGCCCTGTAGCAATATCTTATGCAAACGGCTCCCCAACTGGCACCACAGCTCTTCAGAGGGCTTGGTTGGAGAAGCATGGGTCTGATCACTCTGTCCACAGCCTCCTGGCTGAAGATGAGGTGTGAAGTGGTGCATGACCTTGTGCAGACTTCTTAACTGACACAGACAGGCATTGCCACAAAAGGTACCCACAGCTGAGTTGGTGGCAAGTCTCAGTCCTGGATCCCAAGCTTTTGACCTTTCATTTATTGGTATATTTTCCTGCATTAAATACACAACTGGAAGTAATGAGCCCATCTATAACACTCAGCTCCTGCTCTCAGTATGAAGCTCAGGCTAAATACAGGTCTGCTACAGGGGAAAAAAATAGGCATGCATTAGTACAAAATCCCATATCACCTCACACATCAGCCTTCATTACCAAAGTTCTATGAGTGCTGGAGACATTCATGGCTGTGTTCAATTAGTAGGGCAGTAAAATAAATATCTGGATGTAAGTCTGGACTAGTAGCTCCCCTTCCAGCTCAGTTGAGGGGCAGGGAGTTAGACCAGACGTCTCATTCTCCATCTTCCTATGGTCTGCAGCTGGCCTCACTCATGAAACACATGCCTGTTGACTACAGCCACACATTGTTAGCAGAAAGAATACATCTGGTATCCACATGAATTTCTTTGAAGGAGGGAGATATCTTGTCTAGTGGACAGAAAACCAAAGTGACTCAGCACGCTGACCCAGCCAGCAGCACTCGTCACTGGGATGCAGCGCATGGTGACCCCAAGACACATCTGTGCATCCTCTTGGTACCACGGAGCAGGTTCCATTTCCTTTCCTCCCCTCTAGTGACACAAACCAGCATCACGCAGACGATGAGTGTACAGATGGGACAGGTCTTTGGTCCTGCTCCTCCACCCTCAGTGCTCAAGGGTCAGGAGGATGCAGCCAGACCACTCCAAGATGGTTATACACCACATCATCTATGAAAAGAGATGAATAAAGATTATTGCTCCTGGAATTGAACATCTAGGCACCACCAAGGATCCTTTTTCTCCCTTTCTAAAAACCATTAAACCAGCATCCTTCTCACTATCTGGTGATTGCCTGAATTAAGGTATTTTAAGGGAGGAAAATCCAGTCCTGCCTATATAATTGGTGGCAGAAAATACAATTTCAAGCCTGCAACACCTTTTTTGAAATGTGTATTTAGCTGTAGGTGGGAATAGTTATCCACCCACTGCCAGACTGTGTTTAAGGCGTATTGTGAGAACTTCAGGGCACGTAGGTAAAGCCATCTCTGAACTAATGAGTCAAAATGACTGTATTTAACAGTGTTTTCTAGATCCTAGATGTGGTCCACTTAATAAGCTAATGTAGCTAAAACAGCAAGGAAATAAATACATTTGTCATCATGTGAAGCAAGGTTTCCCTGCCCTTTGAGAAGGAGCTTTGCCAAAAATGTTTCTGATACCATCTGGCCCAAAGAGTCAGAGAGGATGAGTATGAAGGCCAAACCTTACTTGCATGGTGATCACGGTGGGTTTTGCTGGAGGAGCTCCCATCACATCCATCCTGGAAAGAAAACCCCAGCACTCTCCCAAGAGGCGCCCGCCAGTTTTCCCGTGCAAACAGGGCTGAGATGTTCCCTTCTGCTCCCTGCCTTCCCGCCCCTTCTTGTCTCTTAACCGAAACATTAATCTGAGGCTTTTCGATAATGCCTTTGTTCTGTGCCTGAACATCACCGAGCACAGGAAGGTCAGGGCTCATGGTTTATATTCCTGATGCCGACACAGAAATCTATCTTTATTGACAAAAACAACCATTGATGCAGCTCCCTCCAGGAGGACTTTCACCTGCTCCAGCCTTTGCAAGACTTTAGCCACATTAATACAACACTGGAGGTGATGTTTTTATATAAACTCAGATAGGCACACAATCAAACCTTTCATAGATGTGCACTGGTCCAGTTAATATTAAACAACACCTTTGGGTGATATCTCTCCGTTTCTCCAGACCGAGAAGAACCTACCACATTCTTCTCATAGCTCTTTTGCAGGTAGCTGAAATAAAATCTCTTGCAAGAGGCTTTGCCACAGACCTGACCTGTACCCCTGAACAAAGCCTCTCTTATTCAGCAAGGCAAAGGGGAACATCAGTTTTCTGATTATCTCCATCCCGGCGTTTTCTCGGACAGAGACGCAAGACTTGAAGGTTCACTGACCCCATAACAGGGGCTTTATCTGTAGGCTGGGATGAAAAACCCATCACAGCCTCTGGATAAGTCTGTCTGTGATGGAACGTGTTTGCACAAACAATGCCGAAATTAAACCCACCCAGAGTTCAAAACCTCATTGTCTGAAAAATGCTATGTGAATCGATTTCCCCCCCTTCCTAATAAAGCAACATCTTTTCTTCCTGTTACAATGTAATGTGGTTCTACATGATGCAGTTCCAGTGGTTTATATAAATTTAATCTGTAAACTGCTTTTCTGATGGGTGAAATACAGCGTGTGTGGGGTGCGTCTGAGTTCAGCTGTCCAAGCATCAGTAACTATGCACAAATACGTTCCTCTGCTAAAGTCAGATTGGCATTTTGGGGCATATTTGGCCCATCAGGGCCTTAATATAAATTTTGGGAAGATGAATCGGGCTTGCAGAACAACACGTGTGCTAGCCAGCATTTGGGTGGCCTGGGCTCATGGAAAGGATTGTAAGCAGAGTGGAGTGCCCAATGTCAGAGCTGGTGTTTCCTGAAGGTTGAGTGCGCTTAAAAAGTTCAAAATCCCCCCCTCAAAAAAACCTCACTAGAAAAGCAGGAACACTATCCTCTTCTGGTGTGGAGTGTTACAACCTACTGCAAAGCCAATCGAGCCAGTTAAGTGGTTCAGATAGAAAGGATAAATGCACGGATGGATGAAGGGGGTCACCCTTCATCTTGCAAAACTCATCCAAGCATAGATGTGGAGTTGGACCCCCGGCTCGTGTGTCAGAGCCAGGGAGGACTCAGCTTGCGTGGTGGGAACCAGGCAAGCCTTGACTCAGGAGTGAGCCAGACTCTGTGTGCAGCCACCCAGGAGAACATATGCATGGAGAGAGCATGAGCACCTTAAAATAACCCGAGGTGAGTCAAAAGGCAGAACTGCCTGTACGCTGCCCATCCTTTCCTGGAGCAGCTCAAGGTCTCTGGCCCCAAAGCCCCCATGAAAACCTTTCCCAGGAGATTTTTAGCACCATGTTAAGACCTGAGACCACACAGCTCTTCCCAATGCCTCGTTGCTCTGTTTGCATCACTAACTTGCCACACTACTACACGATTTTATCTTTGTGTTCAAGCCCAGAGTCCATAGGCAGCGTCTTTGCTCTCCTAGATGAAATCAAAGCCGGGTGTGAAATAGCAAGAGGAGACAAAGGGCCTGGACACAGCAAGGGTTTCACTTCTGCAACCCAAGCTGTGCTGGCACAGCTCCTGCTACCTCCTCATGGTCACCAGAAGCAAAACAATCCCATTGAACTGGGCGCACTGGTTGGGCCAGGGCTGAGCCAGTACTTAGCTGCGAGGGCTCCTTGTCCTTGTGGTCCTGCGGTGCCAGGGCAGGATGAAACCCAAGGGAGTTTCAGCAATCATCATACAAATCCCTAGGGATGCAAGACAGGCAGGATGGGCAGGGCTGAGGAGAGCAGCAGTGACTATTCCCAGTCTGTGGTCAGAGCAGGGCTGGGCAAAGCAGCGTCAGAGCATCCCGCGTTCCTGGGGCAGGAGCATGGGCTGCACCCCCAGCTGCAGGGACAAGCTGATGTCTTACAGATGGATTTTGCTATGGCCTCAAAGATGGAAGGCATTTTGCCTTCATCTGCTGGACTGCAAAATCCACAAGTCCCCGTGACACTGGGAGACTCTGTGTCATCCACAGTGGGAAGGAGGTGGAGATGTGGGAGCAACATCGTCCTCTCCAACCGGCTCATGCTGGGCTCCATGGAGGAGATGTGAGCTAACTCAGTCCTAGTAGATTAAAATAACTCAGGCTTCCCCACATTCAATGCAGCAGGTTGTCCTCAGGGGACAAGCAGGAGGGCACTGAAGGCAGGACCTGTGCATCCTGCCATCACTTGTGCAAATCAGTCCAAACCATCTCCCAAGCAAGCTGTGGGCTCACTCTGAATATATCATGGCAAGTAAGGCCCACGCAAAAATCCTCCTTCAAAGCAGGTTTTTATAAGCCCTTAAAGTGCTTATTTTGGCCCATTTCATGCCCAGCTAGCTCAGCTCATCACCTTGCTCTTCGGAAGTGGGTGGCTCCCAGGTCAGGTACGTAGCTGCCGTCCGAGCGGCTCGCACAGCCCCAGCAGCGTGGAGAACCTGTTGGTCTCGTCTCACTTCCAGCTTCCTGCTCAACCTGCCAGGAGCCGATCCCAGGAGAAGGCATCTCAGCTGGGCAACCTCCTCGCCTGCCAGAAGCATGGTGAGAGCAGAGAAACTTATTCAACCTCCCCTCCTTTCCTCCCGGGACCAGACCTGCCCTGTCTTCTGATGGTTTCATCCTGAGTTTCCCCTCCTCTTCCTGGGCTAGGAGGCTTTTTCCTGCTTCAAATTCTCTCTGGAATTTCTGATGCTGTAAACACAACTCTTAATCCTCCCTTTGCCAATCCTGCAACCCAGAGGCATTTCGCTGGCAGACACCCCAAGCCCCATGTGGGGTTAGCAGCCACCCCAGCAATCACTGCGGTCCTCTACACCATGGTGTGAATACGCTCATTTTCAGCAGCCGAGCAGATGTGGAGCAACAGCATCTCCGCTCCTGGGGGCGAATTGTGGCCCCCCCCTGGTTTGCAGGACAAGTCGGAGAGGCCACGAGATATTTACTTTGAACATGAGGTAACGTCTGGGGTGGAAGGGTTACAACAAAGATGCTTCCAGTATTTACACTAGTGAGACCAGCAGCCACCAGCAAGCTGTGCCGGGCAGCGGTGTTGTAATGAGGAAAGCAAATATTATGTTATATAGGTGTAATGAGCTGCTGCTGCTTTTTAATGCTGGGCCCATCCAGAGAGAAAAGCCTCCTTAAATAGTTGGGATTCCTCTGACCAGCACAGGGATGAGAGGAATAACATTCGAGAGAGGAACACACCCCAAATAACAGCGTCTGTGTGTTGGGTGGAAAGCAGAAAGCAGCCTGCATCTCCCAGCCACAGATGGTTCTCATCAAGATGATTTTTTTCTTGTTAATCCCCAAACAAGCTTGAGATATATTTTTATTTCAGTGTTAAGTGAAGAAAAAAAGAAACTCCAACATGACCCCCTGTTTTTCTGGCCTCACTCCCTGCTTGGCCTCTGCTGTGAGCAAGCACAGAAAATTCATTTCATATTAAAGGCAGAGCCTCTGAGACCAAAAGCTCCTGGGGTGGTTCCTCCAGCTCTTCTTGACCTGGAAATTTATCCCATTCAAGCTGAAAATGGAGGTGAAAATCTAAAGCCAGGACTACCTCACTCCATTACCGAACATAGCCAGAACAGGGAACCTGAAAGGAGTATTGAGTTTTGACAACAGCAAAAAAGTCAGTGTAAAGCTCTTTGGGGTTTGTCCCTTGTCATGCATCTGTGGCCTGCTGGTGGCCTGCTTTTCAGCAGGAGGAGAGGGTGAAGAGAAAGGAAGCCACATATGAGAAAGCAAATAGGTTAACTCCCAAATAGGATGAAGTGAGGAAGATCTTGTGGAGGAAGATCTAGTTCCACTGTGGTGCAGATGAACTCCCACCATACCTGTGGAGGGAAAAGTCCCCTTCACTGCCCCTCCTGAACCTGTCATCATCCTAGGGACTCATTTTTTTCCCATTTTATAGCTGAAAGAAAGGAGAGAAGAAGCCAAGGGCTTGATAAAAATAATCAGGACTCCTTCAGGCTGACTGTGAGGAGCATCCGTACAGCCAGCAAGTGCTTGGCAAGAGAGAGGGTGATTTGGGGCTGTATATTTAAAGCATCCTCTGGTGCACTCTGTGCTGTTCATCGAGGGACCGATGATATTCAAGTGTCTGTGGGGGTCAGCAAGTGTGTCTAGCACAGAGGACCTGCTTGTGCTGCAGCTCCCACCTTTAAATCTTAAACCTGCTTTGAGCATCGGGGATGAAGTCCTGAGCTAATCCACATCCAAAGCTATCACATGTGCTGAGAAGCATCTTTACCTAAAAAAAAAAAAAAAGAATTTTACAAACTGCATCAGTGGGGGGACTGGGAATTAGTTATACTCAGAAGACATTCCCAAAGCCCTGCTTTGTGGATTTGCCAGTCATTCCTCCATGGCCTCCCCACCAGTATGGCATGTGGGACAGCATGGTTCCCCAGACATGGTGTGATGGAACTACCAAGAGTCACCCCTTGGCACGTCCCAGGACAGGTCTGCAAGGGCAGCCATGGGTGAAGGATGTGGCACACGTCCTGAATGATGAGCTGTGGGCCATCTGGAAGGATTCAGGCAATAACCTGTCCTCACAGGGTGACACTTCAGATCCATGATGGCCCTGCTAGAAGCAACGCTACAAGGTGGTAACCTGTCCTTGACAGCTCATTAGGCTTCATTAATAGGAATTTTTTTTCAGACAGATTTTCTTCCTGGGACATTTCCACCCCACCAATGAGGCTGGGCGCCCCCCCCCCCTCCTCTCTGGCACCTCCCTGCAGTGACTCAGCATGCGCAAACGCTGACTCATTGCAATCTCCCAGCAGTGTCGGACTTCCCACGCACTCCAAGACTGGGTGGTGGGAGGAGGAAAATGCTCTGTTTGCTCTCCCCTGTGCCTTAAGGACACATCAGAAGGTATTGAAGACACATCAGCGGGGTGGGGAAGCTGGGGCAGCGCAAGGACTCTTCTCCTGGACAGGAATGTACAGAGATAAGTTGTTGCCCAGCATGGGAATAGGTTGCCAAACATCAGCCAACACGCAGTGGCACCTGCCCTTCAGGACATGCTCTTCTGGCTGTGGAGGAGGGCCAGGGATAGGTTTAGGAAGAAGGATTTGCAGAGGTGAGGAAGAGAATGGGTAAAGCCAGGCTTGGTGTCTTGCTTTGGAGCCTGCAAAGGGTGGTGGCACAGACCTTGTAAAGTCAGGGAGCTTGGCTGCACAAATCACAGACTTCAGCACAGACATCAGGAGATGATTATTCCATACAAGGATAAAAATAAGTGGTTTCTGCAGCAAACAGCACCACTGAAAAGGCTGCCAAGCTCTAGAGTCTGTGACCACCCACTGCAAATCCTACTGGAAAATTACGGAGAAACCTGCATTCGCTCACCAGAGACGAGGTGGACTGCTCTCCTGGAGATCAGCAATGTAAATAGTCCTCCAGAGATAGGATTGGTCAGCCTAAAAAAGATATTCCCTCATGCCATTGCAAGTTGTGGGGGACAATGCTCTCTGACCTGCTTTGTACATGAGTCAGAGAAGATGAACAAGATGTTCCCTTCCAGAACAAATAAATAAGCTTTAGAAAGCATCCCAGGTATTTCACCCAGAAGATCCCATGATGAAGGTGTCTTTGTGCAGTTGCAATCCAGGCGGCTGCCACACCTCTCTCATGGACAGACAGACAACATCAGCAAAAGACAGGGATGCAGTGTGGCTGGGCACTGCCCACCCGTGCAGCGTTTCGCCCCAGAAATGATTGCATCCTCAAGGACCTCTTTTGCCTGGCATGACCAGCCCTGTCACATGTCAGAGAGATGCACCCAGGCTCAAGTTTCCCCACGGCCAGGGCTTTATCTCGTTCATTCACATCATATTTGACTTCTCTGCTCTGTCAGTCCTGGGCAATGGTCTGTCACCCTTCTTCTCCTCCATGACCCACCCTTCCCCCCTACTCCTTCCTTCCCCATCTCCCATGGGCTTCAAACAGCCCAGGAGAAACCTGAGAGAGGCCTGACATGTGGCAGCAGATAGCAGGGTCTTTTCCCTGCCACTCCAAGGGGGCAGGCCTGGAGCTGGGAAGGTCTCCAGGTGGTGCCACCACGTTACCCACTCAACACCAAGCCTGGGCTGCCAACACCAGCTGGCCCAGTGGGATTTCTTCAGCAGGTTGACTTCTGACCACTTAGTGACCTTTCTGCCTTTGGCTTTCATGCCGAGTTAAATTACTCTGTTAATTATGCTCTTCTGAATTAATGACCCAGTTAGGGACTCCAAAATGTCTTACCTGGAGGTGAGGCCTCCACATTTACCCATCTGTAGCCACTATCTTTTCAACAGCATCTCTGGAGCATTCATCTTCCACCATGGGTTTAGTAGCGCATGGTGTTTTAGATGTCCTTGGGCTATTTTTAGAGTGAGGGCACGTGGTACAAATGAGTCAAACCCAAGACAGGCTGTGGCCACAGAGGCTTTCTGCCATGTGGATCCTCTAGTGTCTCGTAAAGGGTTGTGCTCACATTCAAGCCTTTCCCCCACGGGTCATTTATAACTTCTCTCTGCCTGCCCAGTTTCACAAAACTCAAAGTCTGCTTCTGCCCATTGATTGTGTCCAAAATTGGCTCCAAAAGTGGGTTGGATGGGACAAAGAAGCAGAAGGTGAGCCCACCTATGCCTTGTTCTCCCCTTGCAGCAGAAGCTGAAAGGATGTACAGAGAAGCACCCATTGCTGGCTGCTAAAGATTACAGACTAGTCCAGAGGAGAAGGATTGTAGGAGTCAATCCTATTTAAGCCTTTCTATTTAAAGGAATAAACTACCCAGAAAAAGCTGCCTAAGATTAGAAACTCACAGGATTTCCTCAAATTCCAGCCATCAGCCAGAGATTCAGCCCGGGGGGCAGTTTATTATTCTCCCGGTGCATGAATCCCACACCCCAGCAAAATTAAGCACAGATTATGCTCTGCAGCTCCATCACAGAACGAAAACCCACGCTCAAAGCCAGTTTAATGCTGCTCCTTCTCTGCCTCAACCATCTCTGGTATTGCCTGATTGACAAATAGTTTTTTAGGCAGGAGTGTTTCAGCTTTGGTGGAGACACACAAGGAAGAGATGTTTCCTACAAAGTGAATGCAACGGTTTGTTGCTCAGAAGGAGACTCTGGTGCAGGAGGATCTTTCAGAAAATGTAATGCTAAACAGAGTGGGAAGCAGAAATAAATGCACTGTTATGCCTGCTTCCCACGGTCAGCTATAACAGCAGAAACGCAGGGAGGTGGATGGTGAGTTTTGCTTGATTTCAAGGCAAAATACCACAAAGGTAAATGTGAAATGGAGGAAGAGTTGATAGGTCAAAATGCAGAGGGTTGGCGAGGTGGTTACTGCAAGGGTAAGGAGGCAGAGGGGTTTGGTGTGGATCCAGACCTTGCTGTGTTATGGCACTGGTACCGCATAGCACCAAGCGCTGCATCCAGGGTCTGAGGATGCTCCCAGAGCCAGCAGCACAGATAAACCTTTGTGCCTGACTATCAGCGGCTGTGAGCAAACAGTTCGGCTCCTGTCTCTATAAAATGGGGCAGTGTCTCTCCAGGAGCTGGGAAGGAAAATGTTTTTCACACCCTGCAAAGTGCTGGGGGTTTGGCACTTGTGCGGTTGTTCTGGGACTTGGGGGGAAAAAAAAAAAGCAAGGGATGTGGGTAAAATAGAAAAAGTCACCCTATGCTTTGTGCCATACTAGCCAAGAATTGGGCAGTCATTTGGGATTTTATTCCCAGCTCTGCTACCTCCCCAACCTGGGTGAAACTCCAGCATAATTTATCTTAGAGCAGAAAAAAAAGTGTAAAGCTTGTAAGCTTGTTCCCGATGGAAATGTGTTGAAACCTGGTGAGCACCATACAGGTTCACAGATGTGCATGTAAGGGCAAGTTCAACCAAGTAGCATTTTCTGAAGAAAATCATTTTGAAAAAAAAAAAAAAAAAAAACAACCAAAAACCCCAAACCACCAAAAAACAACCACGTCGGTGGCTTCCCCTCACTTCTGTGTTTAGGCTAGAAATGTCTGGAGGCTGGGAGTGTGTACACAGCAGCTTCCGCAGCACGGCCCACTGACAGCTTGCTCCCATCCACCAGTCCTACCCCTAAACCAGGGACTGGAGGGGCTGAGGTAGCCACTTGGAAATGCACTGAGCACAGCAGGAATACCCCTGCTTGGAGAAGCAATTTTACACCATTCCAGTTCCCCCAAAGACATCCTTTCCATTTTTCCTTCTCCTGATCCCACAGCATAACCACTGCCAGGCACTTTGGTATGATGCTGAGGCAAAGGCTGACGTGCAGGAGAAGGGTTGCAACCTCCCAGCAATTGCTAAGCCCTGCCATGCATCCCTGTTAAAGCAAGCCAAAAAAAAAAAAAAAAAAAAAAAAGATCCCAAAGGAACCAGAAAGCCTTTCTTTCCCCCCAACCCCGCAGCAGGATGGGAAGCAGTTGCCAGTGGTTGCTTTTTCCAGGCGTAGTCGTGCACGCGGAGCGTGACTCATCCCCAGCAGGAATTTCCATCTCACCCTGTCCCCTCCGTGGGAGTGCTCCAGCCCCTCTCTCCACCTGGAGATTTTCAGCCATCCCCTGGAAAACAACAAGGAGGAGTCGCAGGGGTGAAGGCTGCTGTCAAGAGCAGCCAAGAAGCAGAGACTTTCTCCAGCCCCAACTGTCAGCAGCTGTGTGAGGATGTGTCCAAGAGACCCCCAAGGTCCCCACTCCCTCCCAGCTGCCAAATGTGTGTTTTGGAAAGGGGGGAGATGTGAGATTCTGAAACGCTGGGGAGAACTGCTCCATCATGAGTGTTGGGGGCCTGGACATCAAGAGCAAGACACTCCATGTTCAAATTGTCCTGGTGATGGTCCCGAGGTGCAGCCAAGGCTTTCATAGTCATCAAGGCTGAGCAAGGCACAGTGAAGGACCTCAGCCCTCCCAGGAAGACTCAGGTCTGTTTGCAAGCTCAGATGAGCTGCGTGTGCACAGACAACATGTCCAGCCACGTGCTAAGGAGACATCCAGGGATGACCACACTGCCAAGTAGCCCATGACTCATGGGATAACCACGTCTCTCATCTGGGTAAGCTGCAGTCACTCACCCTCTGCCTCCATTGCTCCTTCGAGACGAGCAGCAAACCCACGAGAAAAGAACTTGCCTCTTTCTGTGCCCATAGAGCACACCCTGGTCCTGCAGCCCCCGGCAGCAGGCGCTGCCAATACTGATGCTGTAGCAGCTGCTAATGTGATGCAAGACCTTAATTCAGCCACACAACAGCAATAAATCCAACCCTGCATGACTTACAGTGCTGATGTAGGTCTAGGGTAGCCTTGGGGGCAAGCCTTGGTTCTTGGTTTCTCAAGGGGTGCATAAGGTGCAGAACCTGAAAGGAGATCTTGGGAAGCTGAAGGTGGACGGAAAGAATCCAGATGTGAACCTCATTTGTAGCAAAATAGCAGAGAGGTCACAAACGTACAGGGACACAGCAGCCACCTGCAGCAGGATGGTCCTGTCTGAGCTGGGCCAGATGTTTGCAGCCCCAGTCATGGCTTGTGCTGGTTGGGATGTGTTTGAATTCATGCTCAAAGGCTCTGCTCACTAAGAGACACCTTCAACAGTCACAGCAAGCCTGAGCTATGTTGCAACCATAATCCTATGTTGAAACCATACAAAATTCAAGGCCTGCCTCGGTTTCATCAGACGTTTTCACTGAGCTTCATTAAGGGCTCAATAGGAATTTGGAAACCTGGGTGCAGTCCTCAGTTGCACCAGGGCATGTAACGTCGCCCAGAGACTGATGAGCTCCTCCTTGCACGAGTCTGGTTTTCTCAGTTCCCCACTTTGGGAGGCAGAGAAGATCCTTGCTGCCATGGATGGGACTTTCTGATGCTCAGAGTCCTCCTCCTGCCTAGCCATCACCCAGGCTAGTCCATACTATCTCAAAGCAGTCTCAATGTCACTTTTTTTTCTCTCCCATGTGTTTACTAACCCTCCCCTCTCCAGACTCCCCACATACTTATGGACAGTGATGCCTCATTCTTTGTTTTCCTAGACTAAACAAATCATTTTCACTTGCAATCACAGAGCCCTCAAAAAGCCACCGAGACATCCCTTGCCCCAGGCAGGGCCATCCACAGTACGTGTTTATCTACCATGTGCTTTAAGACCTTCAGTGATGGGAACTGCAAGCACTCTCCAGCTTCCTCTCTCTTCATCCTTATAACATTTCCTTAATGTTCAACCTTAATTAGTAGGATTTAAGCCTGTAACATTTCCTCCTATGCACCCCAGGCATGGTAAAGTTTATTCCTTTCCTTGTTATATCAACTTTTTCTAAGTATTTGAAGGTCATTTCATGCCTCCACTTGGTTTCTTCTGGCTAAAAATCACATTTCAATCCATCTTTCCTCAGAAATTTCATTTTCCTGATTGCCAGTCTCTCCCATAATTTTTTCCCAACCCTCTCATTGGTCCCTCCCTGTTTTGATATCTGCACCGGGCTCCATACAGCTCAACAGCCAAAGGCTCCCCAAGGCATACAACTGCAGGTAGACTGTTTGTAGGACATGCATCCCAGGACAATGCTAACCTTTTTTTTTACATCAACACCATCTTATTTGCCTGGTGTCCAGCAAGTGGTAGCTCGATGTCCCCTCCCCAAGCCTGCCATGTCTTGAAGAACCCATCACTGCTCAACAGCACTCACTCCAGGTTGATTTTTCTTGATCCAAACAGCAAGAACTGTACAAAGCATTCCAAGTGAACTTCAGCAGAGCCTCATTATTTCCCCATCCCCCTTAGAAATACTATGTAGGGAAGTTAAAGGGCTTAAGGTTGCAGATTACAGTGGGCCAACACAGCATAGATTCACCTCAAAAAAAAACATCCACTTGGGGCAATCAAAAGAGGGCTGAAACAGCACAGAGCTCAAGCAGCTATGAACTGAACCCGAGAATGCATCTGTTGTATGACCAACTGGGCTTTCTTTTTAGTGTAAACTGTGAAATTTATGGAAGAGCTTTAAATTCAGCGCCTAGCATGTGAAGCCAGCCAGTCAGGAATGGAAGTTCAGATCTCAGTACTAAATTCAAATCTCTGCCTTGCTCAACTGTATCTCCAGTTTGATCCATCACAGAGGTGAAAATCTAGTCACTGGAGCTTGCTGTAGGTCCTTTGGGGCTTGAACGTGTCTCTGCTTCAAAAAGACACACAGCTGAGAGTATATACCAGGGGTAATAGCAGTCTGGCTTAAGAAACATCATACCTTACACCAAGGAATGCAATGGGGCAAAGCAGAAAGGCGTGTTTTTATCTCTGTGATGCAAAAACATACTTGGAGCTGAGTTTGATTTCAGAGCAGCAAAAATTCAGGCTGCCTGCACTTCTCTGTCCTGTTAAGCTGCCATAAAACAGGAGTTTTCTTGACACCTTTAGAGGGGAACTCTGTGGGTGGAGGAGACATCCACGATACCATGAAGAGCTTTGATCCTCCTCTATCCCCCTCTCAAACTTAACAGAAAAATGGCAATTTAATACAGAAGACAAGCATGGGCAGAACACCTGGGTTCTGGAGATGACATCCAAGGTCCAAAGGGCTGAAGTCTGGTCTCCAGTGCACCCTGGTAAGTGACCCACAATCTCTGTGCGCCTGTGTAAGTATTCCCAGTTAAAAGTCTGGTGTTGAGAGGCTTTGGAAGCTCAGGGGTGGGTTCTGCAGCCTGGATTTGCCTTTGATATAATTTTGGCTCAGCTCTGCCAGGAATGGCACATGGAGATGAGCCGTCACGAGCAGAGAGCTCTGTAGGAACAGTGTGGGACTGACAGGTCAGGGAAGCATTTAGAGCACTAGATGGGGCGTTGGATGCTTGAACTCACATTCCTGCTCTGTCAGACTCCCTGGATGTGCAGATCAGCCTCTGGCAGCCACTGGGAACAGCAGAAGCTTGGTGTCTCCAAGGATTTAGGCTGGTCTCTCTGTGCCACCAGCAAAGTGGTTGTGCAGGAGGAGGTATCCCAAAGGGTCTCTGCCGCGGCTCCAACCGTTCTCTGATCTGCTGAAAACACCCTTCCAGATACATCTGGGGATCTCATTTGCTTTTGCTCATGCAGCAACACACACTTAAGCGTCCTGTGATCAGCCAGAGTCCCCTGGCCGTCTCCTTATGTCCTCCAGATGAGCTCAGAACTGACGGGGCTGGTGTCCATCCCTCACCACAGGACATGCACACTGGCAAGTGTGTTACTCCAGCTCTCGATGGAACCTAACCCTGATGGACAAGGGCATGGCCTCCTCTGCTCTGCCAGGGCCTCCCAGGCTTGTGCCATCCCTTCCCACCATCACAGCTGGTGCTGGGGGCAGCGCTGCACCCCAGAGTTGGTCGCATCCCATGCAAACCCTCTTTAGGGTATAACAAGTCCTCTGGTTTCCTAGAGGGAAAAGCTGTTTAAACATTAGAAAGTATTACACAGCATGAGGTAGGGCCTCCCTCCATCATGGTATTGAGCCTCAGATCTGCTCTGAGAAGCTCTCTCTCTGCAGTGCTCATGCTGGCTGCTCAGAAGAGAATTTCCTATGGGAATAAAGAGAGGTCTTTGTAGGCACAGCCCATCCATGGTACCCAGAAGAAAAGGCTGTAGGGAGAATCCTAGAATGGTTTGGGTTGGAAAGGACCTTAAAGTCCATCCATTTCCACCCCCCTGCCCCAGGCAGGGCCCCCTTCCCCCAGCCCAGGGTGCTCCCAGCCCCGTCCAACCTGCCCTTGAACCCTTCCAGGGAGGGGGCAGCCACAGCTTCTCTGGGCACCCTGGGCCAGCGCCTCACCCCCCGCACAGGGAAGAATTTCTACCTTAGATCTCACCTAAATCTGCCCTCTCTCAGTTTAAAACCATCACCCCTTGTCCTATCACTAAACACCCTGATAAAGAGTATAGCCGAAAGTGATATAGGTATGGCAGAGATGTGCTCCCATCTCCTGGGACTCTGCCTGGCGTGCTTTTCATTCACGTTATGCAAAACATACCAGCTCGCCCTTTTTTCCCCCCGCCCTGTGCAGACATAGATTGAATGTCAGTGGAAAATAATTCCTTTAATGAGTGTGCCGGGATATATCAGCTGACTGGATTTGCTTCAGTAAATCTCATGGTCACACAGCCCTAAATGTGCAGCAGTGTCTGTCTAAGCCTTTCCGTTTATAGGACAGAGATGGGAGCCAAGAGGATGGAAATAAAGTGTTTGCAAGCAAAAGGCCATAGGGTTTAGAGGTGGAACAAGACTCCCCAGGGGAAACGGACTGTGGTTGCAGAGAGGTTTGGAGGGTGGGTAGCAAGGCACAAAATGGAGCTGATCAAACACTCCTACATGCATCTGATTAGTCTTCTGCACAGAGGACAGGGGAAGGGCTGTGCTGGGCAATGAGCTCTGGGCAGCAGGAGAAAAGCACTGGGGTTTCTTCAGGAAGGCAAATCCCCAGCGGGGCTGGGACCTGCCTTCCAGGTTGGGTTGGGGATGCAATGTTGGAGTGGTTACAGGAGGGATGCTGAAAGGGTGAAACCTGCCTCCTTGAGGCAGCCTGGCTCATCTCTCCAACCCCACATCTCCACACCCTGTTGAACAGAAGCAGAAATCCAGCTCTGGAATAAATCACAGCTGTCTCCAAGGCAGGGTGCAGCGTTGGCCTTCCCTGGGCGAGCTGCCACGCCATGATAAAGCAGATCCTTCCTCAAAGGCGAGACCCTGAACTGTTGCTCCTTGGGATGCCAGCCTGTTGATGAACTGTGTCAGTGAATAACATATGCCTTTAATTCTCCCTTAATTCAGCAGATCCCTGCGGGAAGCATCGTGTCCTTACGAAAGGCAAGCGTGAGGCACCCAGAGATGTGGGTATAGGCACTCAGATGCCTGGTAAATCACCACAGTCAGGCTATAATAATCATGATAGGCTCTAATTGCTCTGTCCTGGATATATATAGGGTAAAACTTATTGCTTCAGTTGGTTATTCCAATGCAGGGGGCTGTTAGAGCAGGTCTGAGTTACTCTGCAGGGATTTTCCTAACCACTAGCAATTGCAAAATCAAGAGAGGAAGGGATCTGAGCAGAAACTGCTCCTGATGTTTCATTTTAAAAGTCCATTCCTTGAGCATGAAATGTTTCATGTCAGATCTGTAGGGGTTTTTCAGGTCGATCGGCAGGTTTTGCTGGCATTTGCACCAACAACACTGAGGCTGTCAGCTCCAATCATGCGCTGCACAGCTCAGGGCTTGCTGGCGATTGAGATGATGTTTGGTCTCCATCCAGTTCAGATCGAACTAATTAAAGAAAATAAAACACTTCCCTACAAGCCAAAACCCCCCTTTCTGGTTGGCATTTGATGTGAGCCTGCAGTCTTGGACCAGATTTGAGTGGGAGACCATAAGCATATCACTGCAAACCCCCGCTGTTGGCTCCAGCCCTTTTTTTTTCTGGTTGCTAGTGGCTTGTAGGAAGCCAGCCCTTCCCATCCCCTGCTAAATGGATTTCTTGCTGCTTTGCTTGGGCTGTGCACCCTGGCACATCCTTCGAGGACACATGGATGTGCCCCAGAAGCAGATCTGGCACCTCACGGACTAGTGACTACCAGCTACAGCAAGGGAGGACAGCATGTCCCTCCTCTCAATGTAGTCACCGATTTTGAAGCACGTTGGGATACCCAAAAGATGCCTGGACCTTGATTTTTCCACCCAAAGGCCTGACAATCAGAATCTGGAAAAAGCAGTGCACAGCAGATACTACCAATATCATCATCCCGACACCAGGGCTTAAATTTCACATACCCAGAGCCACCCGTGACGTGGTATTCAGTGGGATGTGGCCTTTTCTTCTCTTTGCATCACTCAGAAATGCTCTGAGCTCCACGTTGCTTCCAAGACCAGGTCATAAAGTGTTTCTGTGACTTCAGGAATAGCCCTGGAGCTCACCCAGGGGCTGCCCTCAGATCTGCGGCGGGGGGGGGGGGGTGGGCTGGGGGTCGTGGTGGTGCTTCCTCCAGTAAAGCTTATAGAAAAGGGCTGCAAGGTGGGAAGAAGGAGAGCATTAGGCATAGAGTTAAAAATAGTAGAGACAAAGGAGATGGGCTGGATGAGAATCAGTAGCTAACAGAGATGGGAGCACAGGGATCAAATTAGCGTGCTGCAGGATTAATTTAGAGCCCCTTCCCATGCCGGTGGCGAGACAGCAGCCCTGGGCAGGGCTTTCCCCCGCAGAGACTCCCCCCGTGCCCGTGGCACCGCTGCCTCTGCCCCGGGGGCTTCCCCACCGAGCCGTGTCCAGACACGGCTCCCACCCAGCTCCACCACGTCCCCTCTCCGCGCAGCGCCGGGTCCCAGCTAAACCCACGCAACGTCCCTCCCCGCGGAGCTCGGGGCTGGCAGCACCCTCAGTCTCCCCCCCCGCCCAGGGAAGGGCTCCCCCGACCCCCCCCCGGAGACCTGCTGCTGCCCTGGGCTGGGCTGGGGGGGGGAACCCACTCGCCCCCGCACCACGTCCCGTCGAACGGTCTCGCTGCTCCCCCCGCTGCCCAGCTCCCGCAGCCTGCCTCTGGCTCTCGCCAGCCTTCCCCTTCCACGGCCCACGCCTCGGCGCGATTGGGACCTCGGCACCGAGGAGGACGGCTCGGGCAGACGCTCTCCACCGCGCAGGGCGTGGGTGCCCCACAGCTGGTGCTGGCACAGGGCGCCCGGGGCTGCGCTGCCTGCAGAGCACGCCGTGCAGCCGTTCGCCGGTGGAGACCTCGGAGCCCCCGTCTGCAGGGAAGAGGTGGCTCTCCTCCCTCTCGCTGCGGGGCCAGGGCTCTTCCAGGCCAGCCCTCCCCGGTGCCGGGAGGAGAGCGGGTGGGAGAGCCACCCGCGGCCAGGCAGCAGGCGGGCTCTCCCCCTCCTGGTGCAGGAACCCGAGCTCTGGGGCTCAGGGGTGGGCACCGCTCCCTCCTTGGCCCTGGCGTGCTTCTGCAGAGGGGCCGATACTGCCCCCAGCCATGGCTTTCTGCCTCGGCTCCTCACCCAGGGCTGTCTGCAGATTCCTGAGCAGCTCCTGCTCTGGGACCCCACGGTGTCACCCTCTCTGGGGGGTGAGTCACCGGGGGCGCAGCACGAATCATTCACAGACCCCATCAAGGTCTTACGTGGGCTCCTTCTCCATTATGGGTGCTGTAGCCCAGTCAGTGCAGCACAACCTCTGCTAGGGCCAGGTTGTGTTGCCTTTGTCGAAGCACAATTTCTCTGTGGTTTTGCTAATGCTGATGGGTGGAGGAAAAAACTTATGTTCCCCTTCAAGGCTGGTTGGACAGGGCTTTGACCACCCTGGGCTGATGGAAGGTGTCCCTGCCCGGGGCAGCGGGGTGTGACTGGATGATCTTTAAGGTCCCTTCCAACCCAAACCCTTCTGTGATTCTATGGTTTTATATGAGAAAGCTGCTCTAAATCCTTCCTGGCCTATGATCTTCCTGCAATTTTCTCCTGCAGATCCCGGCTGCCCCCTGCCTCTCTTTCCCCCCCTGCATGAGAAAGAGACAAACGGTTCAGAGAGTCCTCACAGCAATTGGGATTTGGGCAGTCTGGGGAATCCTCTTCAAAAGCTAAAGAGCCTGCAGGTGCTTCCAAGAGAAGGAGAAGGACTCCCCCTCTCTGCCCTCTAGCAGAACAGCAGCACTGACCAAAGCTTTTAAAATAAATCCTGAACAGACATATGGGATCTCCCAGTCTGCTGCGTGCTGGTCAGGCATCCATTCGATGCTGCACAATTTGGGGTCCTCTAGCATCTGAAGTGGCATGGGATTATCTGTACTATCAATGCCTTCTTTTTTGTGCTAACTCTAATAAATCACATTTTAAATAATACTTTACAGAGTCTGAGTGTCTTTCTTACTGGGATGAACCAGGTGAGAAGATGAATGCAGAGCCCCAGGGCATCACTCAAGTCTGTGTCCCCCTCTGCCAGATGCTGGGCAGAAGTAACCTTAATTCATTGAAATCCACTCCATTACTAAAAAAATCAACTGATATTCTAGCCAGGGGTATTACAGCCAGGAAGATTACTCCCTGCTCACAGCTCAGGCACAATTTGAGCAGAAGACTTAACACGGCTGGGGGAAAATATCCTTTCAAGTTCCCATCAGCTCAGGGCCAGCGCTTTTGGGGGGAAGGATGGCAGCCCCCCTGTTTTCCTTCCCCCCCAAACCTGTAGCATTGGAGAAGCATCAGTCCCCCCAGGGCCATGGTTGTCCCTGTGATGTCACCCTGCCAGAGCAGGCAGAGGCTGGGTGAGTGCCCAGCTTGCTTTAACATCCTTCATGCTGGGGAGTCACAGGTCTGGCTGCCTCCTCCCGGGAAAGCCAGCAACAGGTGTTGTCCCCAGAATGTCCCCTGAACTATGCAACACGCTGCACCAACCGAGCAGCACATCAGGGAGTGATGGGGGAGTTTCATGGATGCTCTAAGCAAGCACAGCTGGGAGATTAATCCACAGAAAGTACAGCAATCCCACACTGTTAAATGGGAATGGTGTCTCCATGCAGGCAAAGCCAGGTCCCTGCAAAATCAGCGCCTGTTCCTCTTCCTGCCAGGCTCCTCTCCAACGTCAGCAAAATCATCTGCTGACAACCATGTAGATACCACAAGCAGTTTCTGCCACCAGGAATAATTTACCACCGGGCTGGCTACCCCAGGGATGCTGAGAGCTCTCTTCCATCACTGGGAGCCTGCAAACATTTGCAGAGCCAATGCAATGAGCAGTGAGCCAACATGAGCTGCAGGAATAAGCTAGAAAGGGGAAAGCCAAGACAAGGATGTGTGGGCACAGGATGGGAGAGGGGATGGTCCCATCAAGAAGGAAAAGAAAACGTTCCCTGTTCAAAGCGGTACATACATCCATCTTTGCTTTATTTTTTCCCTCCTGGCCCCAGCCAGCCTTGTTACTGCGTTTGGCTCAGAAATACACATCCCTTATGGTGCCACTGGCCCCAGAAAGAACCCTGAGGGCTCCTGCACCAGCCCGTGGTCCCTCTCATCCTGCGTCCCCCTGCTCAGAACCTCCAGTGTCACGTCGTGCCTCTGTTCTTCCACCTTGCACCAGTACAGGAGAGGCATAAATACTTCACTCCACACAGATAAATTGCTTGCTCCTAATGGCTATATGAAACGTTGGCTACACCAGATAAAGACAAGCAGAAGTAAAACAAATTAGTCATAGCCACTTGGTTATGAAAAAGATGCAGTTACAATTAAATCAAGGAAAAAACTAAGCTTCAGGCAGTTCAAGACAAGTTAAGACAAAGCAAGACTGGCAAATCACATTCCCGAGGCCCTACAAACCCAGCAGAAAGCCTGCAACCTGGCCCTAGCAGAGGTTGTGCTGCACTGACTGGGCTACAGCACCCATAATGGAGAAGGAGCCCACGTAAGACCTTGATGGGGTCTGTGAATGATTCGTGCTGCGCCCCCGGTGACTCACCCCCCAGAGAGGGTGACACCGTGGGGTCCCAGAGCAGGAGCTGCTCAGGAATCTGCAGACAGCCCTGGGTGAGGAGCCGAGGCGGAAAGCCATGGCTGGGGGCAGTATCGGCCCCTCTGCAGAAGCACGCCAGGGCCAAGGAGGGAGCGGTGCCCACCCCTGAGCCCCAGAGCTCGGGTTCCTGCACCAGGAGGGGGAGAGCCCGCCTGCTGCCTGGCCGCGGGTGGCTCTCCCACCCGCTCTCCTCCCGGCACCGGGGAGGGCTGGCCTGGAAGAGCCCTGGCCCCGCAGCGAGAGGGAGGAGAGCCACCTCTTCCCTGCAGACGGGGACTCCGAGGTGTCCACCGGCGAGCGGCTGCACGGCGTGCTCTGCAGGCAGCGCAGCCCCGGGCGCCCTGTGCCAGCACCAGCTGTGGGGCACCCACGCCCTGCGCGGTGGAGAGCGTCTGCCCGAGCCGTCCTCCTCGGTGCCGGGGTCCCAATCGCGCCGAGGCGTGGGCCGTGGAAGGGGAAGGCTGGCGAGAGCCAGAGGCAGGCTGCGGGAGCTGGGCAGCGGGGGGAGCAGCGAGACCGTTCGACGGGACGTGGTGCGGGGGCGAGTGGGTTTCCCCCCCCCAGCCCAGCCCAGGGCAGCAGCAGGTCTCCGGGGGGGGGGGGGTGTGGGGTCGGGGGAGCCCTTCCCTGGGCGGGGGGGGAGACTGAGGGTGCTGCCAGCCCCGAGCTCCGCGGGGAGGGACGTTGCGTGGGTTTAGCTGGGACCCGGCGCTGCGCGGAGAGGGGACGTGGTGGAGCTGGGTGGGAGCCGTGTCTGGACACGGCTCGGTGGGGAAGCCCCCGGGGCAGAGGCAGCGGTGCCACGGGCACGGGGGGAGTCTCTGCGGGGGAAAGCCCTGCCCAGGGCTGCTGTCTCGCCACCGGCATGGGAAGGGGCTCTAAATTAATCCTGCAGCACGCTAATTTGATCCCTGTGCTCCCATCTCTGTTAGCTACTGATTCTCATCCAGCCCATCTCCTCCATCTCTACTATTTTTAAATCCATTGCTGCAGCCCTTTCCATGTGCTTCGCTGAGACTTACAGCCCTGAAAGGCCTCCTAAATAAAATTGTTCTCCCAAGTGTAGACATCAACCCCACCAGGGATCAGAGCTCAGAGACAGCAGTGCAGGGATTGTGCTGTTTCTTGTGGTTTTATGGCACTTTTTGAAGCATGGGAAGTGTCAGTCATGTCCACAGGCAGCCAGAAGTGTATTCCCAGTGCAGGATTCAGGGCGTGGGATTGGGGCTGGGAGAGGCAAGAGAAACCCCGGGAAGAGTCAAGTCTGGGTGAGGTTTTTGCTTTGATGTCACCCCCAAGGACAGTGATCATGCTGGCCCAGGGGCAGGAGTGACACCAAGACACCATTTTCTTTTCATCTGAAGCAAGAGCACTGAGGTTTTCCCCCTAATGGGAAAACCCAGGTGATGAGGTCCTCCAGGACCTGCTGGAGAACATGATGCCATGATGTCTAGTGCTTCTCTGAAGCCTCCTGTCCACAAGAATTTATTTCCACCAACTCTACATCAGCCCTGTGGTGCCCAAGATGGTTCCTGCAGGGATTTTTGGGTGTCTCCCCACTTTGCTGCCTGGTGACCCACCTTCCTAGGCCCTTCCACGCGGTGACCACAGCCCTTCCTGCAACCGCTGTGGCTCAACCTGCCATCAGGAAAGCTCCAGGCTGCGGTGAATTGCTTGATTCAAAGGCACATGGTGACTCAGTGGCAGAGCCCAGACAGAATCCATTATGCATCCCACATTCTAGGAACTTGCCTCCAGCAGATCCAATTATTCTAGTAGCTGAAATTAGAGAGAAAATCATTGTTAAACAGTTAATTCATCAAGACAAGTGCTGTCACAGTGACTGAAGATATTTCAGAATTAGGGGTGGGTTTGAAAACTGAAGACAAAAATGGGGGGAAACCAGCTAAGCAGTTTGTTTTGATGTCTTTAATTTGTTTTATTTGTCTGAAAATTATATTTGAGGCTACAGTAAGCCCTTATTTAGTTCAGAAGAATAATGAAACAAAAAAAGAAACACAATGTTTCCTTCAAATTGAGTGCTGTGTATTTCTCTTTTGGCTAGAAATATTGCCCTTTCTGACTTCATTTGTCCCAAATAAACAATGAATTTGATCTCCTGGTGTGACCCTTGGGACAAAAACTCCTCCCAAAGCTGTGCCTGTAACGTTGGAAAGGGTTTGTGCATCTCCTCCACCATCAACAAAGCACCATTTCTAGCAGGTAATTCTTCCCACCATGGGCATGTAGGAAACATCTAACATTTAGTTTTGAAAGCCACATGAGTTGTGTAAGGTCATGATGTCCTACAGATACTTCCGCCACCACTGAGGCCACTAAAACTTACTGTGCTGGGCTGTCTCCCTGGTTTGAAGAGGAGAGAGGAGAAAACAGCTTCATCCACACCCAGCACCCAATATCTGCCAACCTCTGGCTGCTCATCATTCATCAGGTTCTTCCTCCAGATCACTGAGTAGCCCCCCAGCAACCCTCCACATAGGTTCAGCTTTCTGCGTGCCCAGAGACGGGACAGACCCTGCCCCAGGGGACCTGATTTTGTGACCTTGGTGACCACACTGGTGACTTCCCAGATGCCTGGGTGCTGCACGTATCCGTTTGGTTTAGTGAGGTTGGGCTAAGAGATTTCCACCAAGGTGGCAAGAGTAGACTGGAAACATGAAGCACCAGCTCTCAGGCAATGCTCTTTTAGCTTTTTGCCGTTGCATCCATGTTTACCCTTCTCTCCATTTGAGATCCAAAGCTGCTTCTTTGTAAAGTGCCTCCCAATTCCCTACAGTGACCACCAAATGAATCTAACATAGGAGATTTTCCCGACACCAAAACCAACTTCATACCCCAAAAACACTCTCAGCAGTTTCTTCCACTGAGGAAAACCCAGATGTTTCTGTCCTGAGTTTCTAAATGCTCTGGACTCTGCTGCTCACTTCCCAGAGTGATTGTGTGATGGTGAGGCCACAGGAAAATTGAGACCTATCCACTGGCTGTTAAGATATACAGGCAACCCAGTCATCTGCCTGCACTTCCTAACACCAGCAACAACCAAATAATTCACCACCAAATCAGTTTACAAGCCGAATACCCCTGGATTTGCATGAACAGGACAGGGTGTGAAGAAGCATGAAGGTGGCATGGGGATAAGGAAGAAGGAATAGGGCAGCCCCTTGGTGAGCAATCCCGCCAGGCTTGGTGTGACACAGGTGCTCATGGAATCTCAGCAGGATGGGGAAATTGATGTTCATTCCCCAATAGCTGCTGATATAAATTCTCCAGGTGTACAATGCTCCCAGACTTCAGATATCCCAAGACACACC
The DNA here is from genome assembly GCF_018691265.1 of Tyto alba. Classification (NCBI taxonomy): domain Eukaryota; kingdom Metazoa; phylum Chordata; class Aves; order Strigiformes; family Tytonidae; genus Tyto; species Tyto alba. The sequence continues at coordinate 2,804,022 of NW_024881282.1, read as the reverse complement.
ATCACAGGGGAAAACCATAATCCAGCCTGGAGGTGAAGACTAGAAAGAGGGTCTACGTGTGCTCTAAAATGAGACCTGATCTCAGACTTCCTTCATGGTCCAAAGAAAGACCTAGATTCATCTCATGAGGTTCCCATCTCATGGGAGAGACACACTCATTAAATTTAGGTGCTTGAAAGATTCTGAGACCTTTGAATATATTAACCAAAGTGAAAGTCACAGCCCAACATGCCCTCACTGTCAATTATCCCCCTCTAGTCTCTATGCGAGAAGTTTTTACTAGGAGTCCCACCACAGACACATGCTCAAAGCAGAGACTCTCCATGGAAGGAATGGAGAAATGGCTTTTCTCCAACTCCTGCCATTATGTCCAGACAGAGAATGGGAAATGGTTAAAAAAAACCCCAAACTTTAAAAATTGAAAAATAAAAATAAGCAGGAAGAACAAATGGAGACAAAATGATGCTCAGGGGGGATTCCTGAAAAAATGTGAAATCAAACCTGGAAATGTGGCATCGGAAGGTATTCATGAATCAAGATGAACAGGAGACACCAAACGTTCTGTGTTTTGCTCTGCAAACTCCTCATCACGAGTGTGTTCACTGACAAAACAGATTCCCGTGCCACTGCAACTTCCCATGTGAATGCTGTGTCTCTGAAGAGGTACCACGGAGTTCTCCTAGAAAAGGACCATGAAGGAAGTGCTTGTTAAGGGGGTTATAGCTCACAGACACTGCACCAAAGGAGGCTGCAGGGGCAGGAACCACTTATGGCCTTGATTTTGGATCTGGAGATCTTCTAACTGTTTCCATCTGGGGGCAAATTTGGCTTGTTTACAAATTGCACAATGTACAAATTACAGTTTTTCCATGATTTTGTATGTCCGGCACACAGATTTGACATTGGAAACTGCAGTCAACAATAACCACAGCTGGGTATTACCATATCCAACAGATACCTGTGGCCTTGGAAATTTAGGATTTGAGTGTTTCCCTTTAAATAAAGTGCAGCCCTTGATTCCCGTCCTGAACTATTCAAAGCTCAGGAGCTGCCTTTCATTCTTTGCTGCTTCTTCTCTATGTTCGGGCAGCAAATGAGCTTGAAATAAATTCTGGCTGGATAGGGCTGAGCCAGATCCTTGCAGGAGAGGAGGAAGGCAGCTGTAAGAGGCTTTGATTCACGTGTATCTAACCACAGAAGCCCCCTGAGTATCAATCCAGGAGTGATCACAGGGGGATACAGGTCTTGATGTCAAAGCCAACAGAGTCCAGAAGTGCAAACGATTTTAAAGACTGAATCCAAGCCGTTTGTGCATGGCTGGTAAACATCCAGCATCCCCCCTGAAAGTAATCAAAAGTGAAACAACAGTCCCCATTCATCGAATCCTCCTACCCCACCTCTCCCACGCTTGCCCAACCACCTCTGCCCCACGCTGAACAAGAAACCCTGTGTGTAAAACCAAACTCATCAGCACCGATGCGTCCTCCAGTGTTAGAAACAGCCTGTCAAACCCCGGGTGCGATGCAAGAAATGTTTAATTTGCTGAGTGTTGGACCAGGAGCATAAACGGTGCTACCTTTGGGCAGCCACGGAGCTGGATGCACAAAGAGACATGCATCTTCTCCCACTGTGGGAAACAGAGAGCTCCTTGCTTAAAGCAAAATTTGTGCATCCACCTTGGAGAAGGGTCATGGAGCATGGTCCCATGGTGCTAGGGGCTACAAACACACAAAGCAAGAGCCTGTTCCTGCCTGGGATTTATGGCAGACTGAGCAGAAGGTGGGAGAGAAGACAAGGATCCAGAGGGCTGATCTGTGGCTGCGAGGATGGTGCAGCCTGCCTTGAGATCCATCTCTGCTGGATGAGAATTGAGCTGGGGTAATCACAGAGACCCTGCCCTGCTTAGGCACAGCTGGCAAAGAGCAGCTCAACATCCAGGGGTACCAGCGTACCAGCCCTCCAGGCAGATTATCTGTCCAGGGAGTGAGAAGATGCCTCTGTAACTCCCTATAAAATAGTGTCTTGGAGAAAAAAAGCAGCACAAACCAGTGGTGCAGGATGCCCGGCTCTGGTTCTGACCCAGACTTGCGCTCTGTACCTCAGTTTCCCCAAGTCTTAAGTCAGGACAAGCAGCCTTGCCCAGCTTCATAAAACGCTTAGACATCTGCAGATGCAGATCTTATGCGATGAGTCAGATTTTCCCTTGTGTGACTCAGCTCACAGATGCTGAGCCCCACATCACCATGGCCATCTCCCATTGAACAGCTACAGAGCTTTCCCTGCTCCAGGATCTGTAATTGCTATTCTTACTGCGTCAATGCAGCCACCGATGTCTCCTGAGTGCCCAACTATTCCCACAGTTAAATACTTCTGTGAGTTTCTAGACCCATTTGGGAAGACCAGGAAAAAAGTCTTTCTAGATTAAACATTTCTGTTTGCAACTTTTGTCTGCCACCCAGAGGGACCTGGACAAGATGGAGAGGTGGGACCAGGTCAACCTCATGGAGTTCAACAAGGCCAAGGGCAAGGTCCTGCCCGTGGGTCGGGGCAATCCCCAGCACAAATCCAGGCTGGGCGAGGAGGGGATGCAGAGCAGCCCCAAGGAGAGGGACTTGGTGGGGCTGGTGGGGGGAAAACTGCCCGTGAGCCAGCACCATGTGCTCACAGCCCAGAACCCACCCGTGCCCTGGGCTGCAGCCAGAGCAGGGGGGGCAGCAGGGCCAGGGAGGGGATTCTCCCCCTCTGCTCCGCTCTGGGGAGACCCCCCTGCAGTGCTGGGGCCAGCTCGGGGGCCCCCAACAGCAGAAGGACACGGAGCTGCTCGAGCGGGGCCAGAGGAGGCCACGAAGATGCTGGGGGGGCTGGAGCAGCTCCCCTGGGAGGCCGGGCTGAGAGAGTTGGGGGGGTTCAGCCTGGAGAAGAGAAGGCTCCGGGGAGACCTTCGAGCGGCCTCCCAGGGCTTAAAGGGGGGACAGGAAAGGTGGGGAGGGACTCTGGGTCAGGGGTTGGGGGTAGGACGAGGCGTGACGGTTTTAAACTGAGAGAGGGGAGATTTAGGTGAGATCTGAGGAAGAAATTCTTCCCTGTGCGGGGGGTGAGGCGCTGGCCCAGGGTGCCCAGAGCAGCTGTGGCTGCCCCCTCCCTGGAAGGGTTCAAGGGCAGGTTGGACAAGGCTGGGAGCACCCTGGGCTGGGGGAAGGTGTCCCTGCCCGGGGCAGGGGGTGGGGCTGGGTGGGATTTAAGGTCCCTTCCCACCCAAACCAGTCTGGGATTTTATGATTCTAACACAGGGGTCATCACAACATCTTCATCAGCTTGTTATGAATTGATATAACCTCTGGTCTATGCAATGACGTAAGAGAGAGACAAAGGCCAGAGTATATCTACTTGCAGTGGCCAAACTGCTGTCAATGCCCACAGTAGCTAATTTAACTATAGGAACAGCCAAAAGGCATTTCCACCCCTTCAGTCCCATTCTAGTTACCTGTCAAAGCCTTCAGGTTCCCAGTGGCCATGACACCAGCTAGGTGTATCAAGACTCAGCCACACGCACAGCTCAAACCCTGCAAGAATTGATGTGTCCAACGGCCAGAGGGTGATTTGTGACAAAGAAGCAAAGAAGAAACATTTGCAATGGCTGGATGGATTTTTTTGCACTTTCAGTGAAGACTGCAGCAGCTGTGGTTAATGCTAAAATGGGAAATAGAGAAAAGTTCATTGGACGATTGACAACTTTCCTCCCTGCAAGTTATAAAAGAAGGAAAATGGAAATCTAACAGTGGCTTTCACTTCTAAAATTAACATAATTCTCCCTGATGCACGACCGTGGCTCTGCAATACCAGAAGCACCAACCCCAGAGCTCTGGCAGGACAGAGATTTGACCCTGGAAAAGTCTTTAATGTGTGGATGCAGCTTGTTGACATCCAGAGCAAAATGCCAGCAGCCCCTTCCCAAGATTACACTAGCAGACATCGCTCTGCAAGAATGCATCAGGGTTGCATCATGTGGGCTCCTTGAATTTTCCAGAAATCCTGCCCGCCACCTTTTTCCTGCCAAGTTTTCACTGAAAAGCTATACAGTAGCTAGGAAATACACACTGCAATTCCCTGCTGGCATATTTTAAACAGGCAGGAGTATTTAGGTTAAGCATAGTATGTGGTTTTTGATGCATGAGGACATACGAAAGGCATCCCTTTTTGCTAAGGGTCCTGCATGCAGAAGCAGAATTCTGGGATATAGGAAACTTCAGACAGAGAGAAATACATGGTTTAATGTATTAAACATTACATGTGACACTACATATCTATCATGCACTGCAAAATGACATCCAAAGTGGCATTAAAGTTCCAAAAAGCACTAAAGAGCTTGGAAAGGCCACATTAGTTCGACTGGGTAACTCTTGCCTGAGCTCAACCACTCTTGTCACACAGAGAGCAAAGAAAACCTCAAACACTTTATCTCTGTTCTTATCAGTGCATGCTCAATCCTCTATTATCTGGTCCCCTTGCTTTGGAAACTGGTCTTGGCCTTTTGTAGATACATCCTAAATTGTCACGAGGGTTTTGCTCCCTGACCCAACCTGGAGGGACCCGAGCGGTGTGACATTTGCCTCCTGGGAGGGTGCACTGTGGCATCCCAAACAAAGATGCAGCAACTCTGATCTAGACATAAAGTGGTTTGGTCCCACCAGATCCACGTAACAAGGTCACCAGGAGTGGGGCAACCTAAAACCTGTGATGCCTGGACCCTGGGAAGGAGGAAGCCCCTTCTCCTATTGTATCACTGGGCAGCTTTTCTGTTGCCTCTGTGAGTGTGGAAAAGATGATGAGGCTGACAAGCCCCTTCCTAAGCATCCCTTTGCTTACATATCTGCAGCACGTGGGCGATGAGAAATGGATATGCCGTTTGCTCCTGCTGGACCACTGCCTGGAGCAGGGGAGGTGCTGAGCCCAGCATGTCTTTCCTTGGATTCATCTCTCCCCTCCTCCTTTCCTGCCTTAAAACAGCTGCATCGAGCACCCTGAAGTCCACAACGCAGCAAAAACACCAGTCCCAGCTCCGTCCTGCATTCAGTGCCCCCTGCCATCCCATCAGCATCACCAGAATTTTGCAGCTCGGCTTGTGGGGGACTGTATTTCCAACAACCAAGCCACCAGCCAGGTTGGGGAGACAGGCCGTTGTGTAACTTGTGTGCCTACACACAAGCCGGTATGCACATGCGTGCACACGCGTGCAGACGCTGAGCCCGCCCCGCTGCCTGCCCCAGTGTAACTCTGTGCTGGAAGCAAAAGATTGGCTGGCGGAGGATCTCTCTCCAAGCAAGGGTCGGCTTTAGGGGCGTTTCTGTTCCCTTAGCTGGCTCCAGAATAAATGGTTTCCTTTTACATCTTGTTTCCTTAGAAGAGGCCTGAAACGTTGCTGCGCTGCGGGGGGGGCACGCGGGTCTGCGTCTCCTCTCAGCTTCCTGACAGCTTCAGCCAAATTTAAAGGAGAGGCAGAGAGCTCAAACCTTTTAAATTCCATATGCTTCTCGAAAACAGGCAGCCAGAAAGAGATGAGGAAGAGCTTTCATGTCACAGCAGGTGGGAACTCAGCTTTTAACGAGACATCAGAGATTCCCACTCCGTGCATGGCTCTGAGCAGACCGACCTCCCCATTCCTGGGCCTTCTCTGCTCGTATTTTGTAATAAAGGGTCAAAAATTGGAAATGGCACGTTCTTTGCCGCCTGCCTCAGGCTCCTCACAGTGGGGAAATTGAAGCTACAGCATTCCCAAATCACTGGTCTGACCCTGCTCCCGCAGCCTGCCCTTGAGATGGCCCTGGCGCTCGTGGGGCTGACGTGGCTGAAAAACTAACCACTTTCTTTTTCTTTCAGTTAACTTTAGGGTGGATCCAGATGGTCCCAGTCACTGCGAGACAGAAGGGAAGGAGTGAGGAGATGCAGTCCAAGGCAGCTCAGCCAGCCAGCCTGGAAAGGGGTACCCCAGAGCTCTATTGCTTTGCCACAACCCCAAACCAGAGAGCTCTTACATCAGTGTAGAATGAGCATGGGACCCAGCGGGCACGTGGGTCCTCCCAGTCTGCTGCCCAGGGATGGCAAACTCTATCCAAACATCCGCAAGGAGCTCATCTCCTCCTCCCACAGCCCAGCTCCTGGGAAGGTACAGGATGCAGGGGTTTGCAATCCGACCTGCTGTCACCCGTGCTGGACCGAGGCCGAGGCCGCGCAGATGTCATTCTTTCCACCCGAAAGCACCAGAGAAATTTCCCCCCCTCCCTGCCTCAACATGTTGGCAGGAGACCCTGTGGATTTTGAACTTTTCTCTGGGAGTATTAAACAGCGATTACAAACTGGGATCAAGGGAGTCTCACTCCTCTATGCCCTGTGGGAAAGCTGCAGCTGCAGCCTCGCTGGCCTGTCCTTCCTTGTTTGTGCATCACAGCATACCTGTGTGATGCCATGGATGGGGAATTCGCCCCCTTCCAGGATAATCAGGTTTTTCCCTCTTGCTTTTTCTCCTCCATCACATCTTCTGAAGAAGCAAAAGCTGACCAGTGCTTTGCAGAGGATGCATGCATCCATCAGCTGAATTTATACCTTTATGGCATATAAACCCACCCTGTGACTTCCCAGAAAGCCAGAGCATCCTCAGCTCTGGGCACAGTGGGCCAGCAGAGATGAGTTTGGCTCATCACTGCTGCAGACCAGACAGGCCAGGGCACAGATCCACGGGACACTCAGCCTTTCAGCTTCACTGCCATCCTTTGTGTGCTGTCTGTTCAGACAAAGCTGGTCCCTTCCAGCTCCAGCCAAGCTGGGACCCAGGCACGACTGCAAGCCAGAGAGGGGGAAAAGGGCTGCCCGAGTCTGAGACATCGCTGCCGGCAAAGCCATCACTCCATGATGCCTTGAGCTGCATGAATGAGTTCAGAGCATCAAAGGAAGGTGCTGCAAGGGGAAAATTAAAGCACCAATCCTGAACTTGCCTTTGAGCTGAGCAGAGAAGCAGAATCCCCCTAAAGCCTTTGCATGTGGGTACCCAGAGAACCAGGGGAGCTCTGACTAGCTCTGGATGGGAAACCCCTCACCCACCACATGCCTGATTTGCCTAGATGTGAGGCCATGGTGTTTGAGTGCTACTGGGAACTCACCTGAGATTGGAGTCATGTTGGCTGCCACCTTCCCCAGCTCCCTCAGGGCTCCTCGCGTGGCTCTGGGAGATGAGCTCAGGCTGGATCCCTCCATCAGCTGCAGCTGTTTTCAGGATCCGTCCAGACCCATTTGCTCTGGTTTGGGGAGAGATTTGGCTGATGAAACTGAAACACATCAAGTTCCTCAGCAATCCCAGATAGATCAGTGATAACACTGCTCCCAGGGCTGCCCTGGCAAGCTCTGAGGAATGGTCTGCAGAGGGTTGAATTGATTTGAGGTTTGAGCTGACCTAGGGAGGGTTTCTTTAAGGCTGGTTCAGCTTCTCTGTCCATTCTTGCTCATCAGGTCAGAAAACAATGCCCAGCAGATGCAGGCAGAAGAAGCAAGAAGCAGTGCAGAGGCAGTGGAGCATTCACATCAGTGCTGCCTTCATCTCACCCTTGCAGGCAGGTAAGAGAACACTGTCACTAGGATGGAGGGCACAATGGGGACATGCAAATTTGGGAATCTGACTGTATCAGGGAGCCTCCCAGGCACGTTGCATCCTCTGCAGGAAGACTAGATGCATTCAAGGTGGAGGCTGCAAAGAGGATCAGCATCACCTTTGCTGCCCCTACTGTGATCTCTGCAGGTCTCATGGGTTTTAATCCTCCAAGACCTAACCCTGCCATGTGCTGTTCTCCCTCCAAGAGATGTTCAGCACCAGGATGGCTTCTCAGCTGCTTTTCAGTGTCAGACCCATGCTGGCTCTGAGCACCCCTGCCTTCCTCACCTGCAGCACAGAGAACCCCCAGAGGTAACTGAGCTACCCAGAAGGGGAGGTAAGGCTCATAAGGGCACACAAAATGTCCTACTAAACCAGCGTGGTTCATCTAGCTCTGCTCCACCAGTGACTGTGGAAGAGGCAAGAACCTTTAGGGCAAGCAACTGGTTCCAGCTTGCCTGTGGTCCACTGCACTTGTGCCACCCCAGCACCTGCTGGATTAGGGATGTTCAGCATACATCCCCATCAATATCTACTTATGGAGCTAATTAGTCTAATTTGTCTCATCCTTTTAGATTAGACCCCAACTGCCTCTCGCAGATGCAACTGCATGAAAAAGGACTGCCTGGGATCTGTTTTAAAATGACCTCCTGCTAGCTTCTACATAGTTCCATGCTCTTAACTGTGGGATGTGGTGACCAGCTTTATTCCTCCGCCCCATTAAAGCTGAGAGTTACAGGAAGGGACTAAGTATCTCTGCTCTACACATTGCCTTGACTGCTATCCTTGCTACAGAGCATGCTTGATCCTGGAAAGCAGAAATCCTGCACCAGCACTGCTTCATGGCAGCTTAGAAAATGACAGACTGTCACTGACACAAGAAAACAAGGGTCAGTCTCCTGGGTCACTGTAGCCTACAGGAAAGGGTGAATGTGCAAAGCTGCTGGAGTTTATATTTAAAAAGTTCTGTCCAAAGAGCCTGTTAGACTGCAGTGTTTGTTTTTGTACAAATAAAGCACTCCTTTAATATATAATCAAGTGAATTGGTAACACTGCTTTAAATAAGACAAGCCAAATGACCACGACAGCATCAGTCCAGATGTTTTACAGCTGGGCATGGGTTGTTTGCCACAGAGCTGGGTGTAGGACTCCCAGTACCAGCCAGATTTCACTGTCCACCACCCCAGCAGCTTCCCCACACCCAGCCCAGGCGCTGCCACAACAGGCTGCAAAACTCCCTCTGGTTTGTCAGGGTGTGTAGAATCAGACCTGTACCACAAACTGTATGTTGGTTGTTTTTTTTTTTAACTGAAGTATGTCTTAGCCCAGTAGATCTGCAGCCCCCTAAATCCAAAGACTCCCCAGGGAGCACAACCACACTTGAAATAACTCACAACCAAAGAAATGCAAGTTTTGCCCTAATGCGCAAGAGCGTTTTAAAGCCGGGCGGCTGGAGGGGAGGAGTTGTGCTGGAGAAGTGGATGTGTCTTTTGGCAGCTGGGCCCTCTCATTAAAGGAGCAGAGAAGACGGAAGAAGGCAACTCCCAGTATCGCTCCCCCTTCCCAGCCCTCTCCTCCCATCCCACTGCTGTAGGATCTCCTACGTGGCACTGTGGGGGCAGGGAGCGCTGGCCAAAGCCCCTGCAAAGTCCAATTGCACTTGGAAATCACTCGATGGCAACAGAAATCTCCCCCTGAAATGCAGATCAGCCCGATTCCTAGCACTTCTGCCCTAGGAAAAAACGTTTGCCATCAAGATTAAGCTGTTCGCTGACATTTGGGTAGAATTTACTCAATTTCTGCACATTCATATCCTAAAACCCTGCAGAATTACTATGGCTGTCTTACAGCAATGCACTCAGGATTGTGTTGCCTGGGGGGATGAATTAGTATTATAGGGTAGTTAAGAATAGCAGGAATAGGTTGGAATATACACTCAAAAACCAGGCAAATTTGAAAAAAAAAATTGAAATGTCTTTATGCTGGGCTGCCTGTCCTCAAACACAAAGAACTACTTTTACTCAACTCCAAATTCCCATTATTGAGGCAAAGCCATTTAACAGGACTGAAGCACAGAGCCCTGCACTTCTATCAGAGGAGTAGGGTGCTAGGAGGCATTGAAAGATATCAAGATTAAAAGTTTTAGAGTTTAAATTTCACTAGGGAGAAAAAAAAAATCTTACATGGGAAGTAATTACACAAAAGGGTTTGAAGGTGGAGCAGTTTGGAGCATGGCAGAGAAAACCAGCTGACAGTGAAAGGAGCTTTTAAAAGAGCTTTTCTCATTTCTCAGCTGGTACATGCTGCTGGTACAGGCCAGTAGCATCTCACCTGTGTACTGATTGTTTGCTATGAGCAAATTCATTTTGTGAATGAATTTATTACTATGGCAGTGTAGTAAAAAATCAAAGACTGTGGTATAAAAACCCTGGGGCCACATTCTGATCATTTATGCAGACACAAAGCCAAGAAAACTGCTCAAAATATACACTAGGGTACATGAAAATATGATGCTCAAGGTACTTCAAACCTCCCTCTCCCACTGAATCTCTCCCAGAAGGAAGCTGATCTCGGAACATCATGTTGTGAAGCCATTAGGACCATTTAGGCACATTATCATTAAAGACTGCAGCATAAGCTACCTGCTAGGATGCAAAATGCCCAGGGAAGATGTCAGCTAGAAACATGTTTTGTTCGGGTATTTCTTTGTCCACACACCCCACTGAAAAAGAAGGAAGAAAAAAATTTTAAAAATCACACAAAGCCAGGAGCCTTCAGGCATCTGAAGCGACTTCATGCTTGGCACCCAAAATATCGCCCAGTGAGTGAGACCTCGTGGCACTTTTCCCCTGTAACAGCTTTTGTGCAAATAACATCGCATGGATCAATTCAGCCTTAATACATAATATTAAAAAAATAAAGATTGGGAATGGCTGAACAGGTCAATCTTTCTCACAGAAGCAAACACCCAGTGGCCAGAACAAACTTCCTGTTATCTGCTACCGCTGTTATCAAGGTCTTGTTGCTGCAAACTGTGGTGTGAGCGAAATCATTATAGATACACGGGTTTTGGTGTGTTTTTAGAGTTCTGGGGAGCTGGGTTATTGCCATTGGTGGAAAATTTTGTGCGCAGAGGGCTCAAAGCCCTCCCCTTGTTTCAGGTGTGGAGTACCTACTCACATGGCATCATCTGAACTGTTTAGACAGAAGAAAAACATCACTTTCTGATGCCATCTTCTAGAATTAGTGGAATGATGTGCAGAGGAATGGACAGTGGAAAGATGAGATGATCCCAATGCAAGGTGCTTGCAAGACAACAACCCAGGTTCTGAGGGCAGAATATTCAAAGCCAGAAGACAAGATCAGATGCTGTTTTCTACTATAGCAATAAGAGGTAGCAACCTGCTGAGACCCCTGTCTTCTGAGGGAAGCGGAGACACTTGCAGAGGCAAAACAAGGAGGGGGGGAAATGAAATTACATGGTGATTAGAAGCAAGGGAAGAGATAGACATCAGTTAAACAACACAATGATGTAGCATCCTTCTGCTACTGTGGCAGCAATCAGTGAGGATGGTCCTTAATTACTGGGTGGCACCTAGTATAACACTACATGTCAGATTGCCATTAAAATATCCCATGATGGCTTAAAATATGACAGGGTTGAAACGGAGTGGTGCTCAATACTCGTGACTCAGTGCAGAAACTTCTCTATGGCACATACTTTGCTGCAAGCGCTCTCAGCCAGGCAGTCTGGCACTGGGCAGCATGAGCATTTAACTCCTTCAACATTATTTTGTGGCTGCGAATATTTGTTGCTGTAACGCCTTTCTAAACTGCCTGTGTTTGTGAGACCTGAGGATTTTGCCACGCTGTTATGCCACTGTGAAGAACAGATCCCCACCGACCTGCTCATCTCACACCTACGGTGCAGGGGGAGATTTGGACGTGTGGAAGATGTGATGGGTAAGAAGTTCATCACTCCAGAAGCCAGGGAAAAAGACAAGGTGTTAGTACAGGTGGGGAGATGGATGGAAAACCAGTCTCTGGGATAGAGTAACTTCTGTCCTCCCCTGTGAGGCCAGGCTGAGAGAGTTGGGGGGGTTCAGCCCAGAGAAGCGGCCTCCCAGGGCTTAAAGGGGGGACAGGAAAGGTGGGGAGGGACTCTGGGTCAGGGGTTGGGGGTAGGATGAGGGGTGATGGGTTTAAACTGAGAGAGGGCAGATTTAGGTGAGATCTAAGGCAGAAATTGTTCCCTGTGCAGGGGGTGAGGCGCTGGCCCAGGGTGCCCAGAGCAGCTGTGGCTGCCCCCTCCCTGGAAGGGTTCAAGGGCAGGTTGGACGGGGCTGGGAGCACCCTGGGCTGGGGGAAGGGGGCCCTGCCCGGGGCAGGGGGTGGGGCTGGGTGATCCTTAAATTACCTTCACACCCAATTTGTTCTGTGATTATATGATAATATAAGGATGCTCTCCAGCCGCCTGTGACTTGGCCACCAGGTCACTGCAAAGCAAATGTGGGTCCTCTTGGGTACCATGGAATGGGGAGGGGGTGCAACTTCAGACGGCATGATGTGGCTTGAACTAGGTGCAGATGTCAAACATTCTCTGCCTGAGACTGCTCTGGTCGTGGCTGAAGCCCTTTGCAACATCTCTGTTGACTTCGTGGAGGATGACACCCCAGAAAAAAAAAAAAAAAAAAAAAAAAAAAAAAAAAAAAAAAAATCACCCACCTCACATGCTATCAATCCTCAAGACGGCAGCGCGGGGGGTGGGGGTGGGTGGGGGGAAAGAAGATGGGCTGGAGCCTCATAAAAAAAAATGCCAAAGCACCGATTTGGCTTGGAAGAGCCTCCCCTCCCCCTGCTGCTGCCAGGCCTTGCCGGCAGAAGGAGGGACCAGGCGTCCCCCCCAGCCCCGCCGGGCCCCCCCTTGCAGCAGCAGCAGGGCCGGGCGCTCCCTGCCATTGGCGGGAGGCCGGGAGAGCTTTATCGGATCCTCCCCTTCCTCTCCCACCCCAAGCGTTTTTGAGAGGTTTTTTCCCAACTTTCCAGAAGTTTCTCCCCGGCCCCTTATATACCCCCTCCGCAGGCCCGCGAGGTGCATAGGGGAGCCGAGCAAAGGACCGCTGAAGGTAAGGGGGGGGGGGGGGAAAGGGAGGCGGAAAAGGGGGGGCCCGGGCTTGCAGGACCGTTGCCAGGCAGGGATGTGGCCAAGCTGAGATTGCAGCAGGCCGGGGGTTATTTTGGGGTCCTGCATGCTCCTGGGTGGCCCCATAAAGTAGGGAAGTCGTGGGGGTGTGTGTGGGGGGTATTGCATGGGGGGAAAGGGGTGAATGGGGGAACGGGAATTGCATGGGGGGAGGGGGGGTGCCTAAGGGAAGGGGGGTGCATGGGGGTGGATTGGAGTGGGGGATGTGGGTAGGGTACAGACTGCCCCACAAGCTAGCTTTGTTTTTTGAGAAGAGCCGTTAAAAGATTCCCACCACCAGTTTGCTAGAGGTGGTTGCAAGCGAAGCTGCACCCTGGTTTTGCACCCGGGAAAAACTTTCGGGGGGGAGCGGAGAAGGAGTTGGAGGGGGGGGTGTGGAGAAGGGAAGCACCAACTTGCTCTAAGTGGTCCCGGAGCAGCCCTGGCTGGAGAAACGCCCCCCAGCCCCAGCTCCTGCCCAGCCTGGGAGCCTCCGGGACCCTGGGCACCAGCTCAGCGCAGGGGATAGAGCTCTCCCCGCAGCCTCCCGGCCACCAGACTCACTAACCCTCTCCCCCTCTCCTCCCTTAATTAACAAAACCTCACATCCCTCTGCTGACACGGGCACGGCCTTTTGCTTGTGTGTCCTGCGGCTTTGTCTTGGGTGGTGGGAGAAACGCAGTCCTCAAAAGGGTGCGTGGGCTGTGGTGGGGTGGTGGCACCTCCAAATCCAGCCGGGAGAGAGGGTCCCTGCCAGCCCTAAGGAGGTCTGCAGGATGCCACGTTGGCGTGGGGCGTCCCCTTTGCAGGGCTGGGCCGTACAAACACAAGAGAGGATGTTACCAGCTGCGCATTCCCCCCACATCCCCTCTAGCTTCACCCCGGCTTATGAATTCACCAAGAATCTCAGCCATAATCCAAGGATGGGCAAAATTTCGTTGTCTCGCTGCTATGGGTTGCATCACTCATTGCAGCCCAACGCGCCCGGCCAGAATTCTCACCAGTCTCTGAAATAATGAACCTTTTTTAAGCTGAGGATGTAAGCGGTGTGGGCACCCTGTTGCTCACAAGAGAACTACTCCTTGTATCTGTTTTCTTTCAGAATGAAAAAAGCAAACGTTGACCTCACTATGAAACAGTTTCAAGGTATCTTTAGAAATAAAAGGGAATTAAAAAAAACAAACCAACCCTCCAATTTTAAACGCTTGCCACACCCAATGCTGTCTGCACGTTAAAAGTGCGTCAAAGGCAGTTTTGAGCTTGTTGCACAAGTCTTTGCTCTGAGGTAGCTGGGATGGCTCTTCCCTTCCAAGGAAGGCTTCCTCCCAAAAGGATTTTAGGTTACAAATTGCCTCCCTCTCTGAGGCTAAGTGATTCCCACTCTGGCAAAGGGTCCCTGGTGCAACTGCGCACTCTCTTTGCTTCGGGCTATGTGCGTGTTTCCTTCCATATGTAATCCCAGCCGGCCCTTCGCTTCCTGCTCTGTTCGCTTTAACCCTGAAGCTGCCCTGTCGCAGCCCTTTCTCATCTCTGCATGCAAGGAGCAGCCTCTCAGGCTGGCCAGGAGCAGGGTGGGAGGAGAGGACCGAGGAATGAAACTTCCCTGTAGCCTTGGGCATGATGCAGTGCTGGCTTTGGGCGAGAAGGTGGAATTTAAGCCCTGAGGATCTGCCATCAGGAAGGTTTGCAGTGAGCAGGGTGAAGTCAGGAGGGAGGGAAGGTCTGAGGAGAGGTTGTAGCCTCAGAGGCAGGTGAGTTGAGCTCCAAAAAGCTTTTTAGGCACAGCCTTTAGGACTGGTCAGTCTGCAGATTTATTGAAGCCAGTAGGTCAGAGCCCTCACTGGAGATGGGTGCACCTACGTTATGATGAGATGCATCTCCCTAATGCATGAACGTGTTGGGAAGAGGCTCTGCAGGGGAAAAGAAGGGGTCCACCACCTTCCTCTGCCCTGGGACCTCCCTGACAGGGCTGTACAGGGAAAACTAAATCAGAGCCGACCAGTGTTGGATCTTCTCAGGCCCTCCCCCCCCCCCCCCAGCTTAGCTTGGTGGAAGCTCATGCGCTCCATCTAGTGTCTAGAAAGCTGAGTGAGCATTTGGGTACCGATCTGGGGTCCCCAGAGAGGACAATCCCTTCTGTACACTGGCCACAATAGTCCCTGGACTGACAGACAGCACTGTGCAACCTGGCCTCTGGGTAGCAGAAACATCTTTTAGTTTTTCCTGACCAGGACAGAGGTTTTACCGGTTACTCTGGAGACAGAAATATCTGTTGCTTCCCCTCAAGTCATTTACTGTACATGAACGTAGAGTAATATAGTAAAATTGCTTAAAAAGGGAGCTTTCATTCAAAATGCACAGGGTCTGCATGTCAGAGTGCAGCCTGAACTCTTGAAGATTAACTGTTGCTCAGCGGAAAGCCCACAGTGGACTTGGTATCGCTGCAGCCCAAGTGAAGCGTTGATGCAGATGCTTTGGCTGTCACCGGAGCCCAGGAGTGGGTTTCACTGGAAGAGCCCCTGGGGTCTCTGAATGCTCCAGGGAGGGCTGGAATCATGCTGACGGTGAGCTCTTCTTGCCCAGCAGGTCCTCAGAGATGTTGGGTGCTGCTGAAGCCATGTGGGTTATTCCAGTGCTTGCTCTCTGCGGCCTCACTGCAGCCGTGCCCTCGGAGGACAGGAAGCTGAGCGACAAGGCGACGACGCTGGCTGACCGCAGCACGACACTGGCCTTCAACCTCTACCATGCCATGGCGAAAGACAAGAACATGGAGAACATCCTGCTGTCCCCCGTGGTCGTGGCCTCTTCCCTCGGCCTCGTGTCCCTTGGGGGTAAGGCCACAACAGCCTCCCAAGCCAAGGCGGTGCTCAGCGCAGACAAACTGAACGACGACTATGTGCACAGTGGGTTATCCGAGCTCCTGAATGAGGTCAGCAACAGCACAGCCCGCAACGTCACCTGGAAGATCGGCAACCGCTTGTACGGCCCTGCTTCCATCAACTTCGCCGATGACTTTGTGAAGAACAGCAAGAAACACTACAACTACGAGCACTCGAAGATTAACTTCAGAGACAAGAGGAGCGCCCTGAAATCCATTAACGAGTGGGCAGCCCAGACCACAGATGGGAAACTCCCAGAGGTCACGAAAGATGTTGAGAAAACTGATGGGGCCCTCATTGTCAATGCCATGTTCTTCAAGCGTAAGTTCTACCTTCAATTCTTGATATGAGTGACCCAAAACCTAGCCTGAGCCGAGACAGAGCAGCCCAAATAGGAAGGTGAACAAGTCCTAGGTCCACTGGAGGCATGCTCTTTTTCAGAGTAGTGAGGAACTGTACATGAAATTACCAACCCATTCCCTTTTCTTACAAGCTGAATTCCTCTCTCCTGCAGCTCACTGGGATGAAAAGTTCCATCATAAGATGGTAGACAACCGTGGCTTCATGGTGACCCGTTCCTACACTGTGGGAGTTCCTATGATGCATCGCACAGGTAAGTTGCAAACCTCCTGCCCCATGTCAAAACCAACTGGAGTTACGCTCACTGCTGCTTTGTTACCCAGTTGTCCACCAGCTGCTTCCAAGATTGTTTTGCTTCATGGTCAGTGAAAGAGAACAAAGCAGGGCACGCTTGTTCTGCTGATTCAGTCTCTCTGGGAGCACAGAAAATCTACATTTACTGTTGGGTGCTTGGCTGTCAGGAATAAATCCAAGCTCATCACGCGTAGGAGCTGCAGATTTGAGTTGTTGCCAACTCAAATAATGCTGGGCCAGTTCCCAAAACTGTTCACTCGCTTCCCTTGCTGGTCACGGAAAGGCCAGGGTGAATTCATAAGGTTGTGGGTAACTTTGCCTCTGTTCCACATCTCACCCTTTCCTGCTTCTGATTTCAAGGTCTCTACAATTACTATGATGATGAGACAGAGAAGCTCCAGGTGGTAGAGATGCCACTTGCTCACAAGCTCTCCAGCATGATCTTTATCATGCCAAACCATGTGGAGCCTCTGGAGAGGGTTGAGAAACTGCTGAACAGAGAGCAGCTGAAGGCCTGGGCTGGCAAGATGAAGAAGAGATCAGTGGCCATCTCACTGCCCAAAGTCATCCTGGAAGTCAGCCACGACCTTCAGGTAAAGGAAGTCCTTAAAGAAAACAGTTGGGCCTCCAAGTTCTTTGGGGTGGCGGAGAAGATAGCAGGATGATGGGGTTATATGTCCCTGTCATCCCTTTTCCAGCAGCTAGTCGGGAAAGGGTTGCACCATGTCAGCTCTGGGAGGGTTGCTGACCTCTTTTCTCCTCCTAGAAACACTTGGCTGATCTGGGCCTGACAGAAGCCATTGACAAAAGCAAGGCTGACTTGTCAAAGATCTCTGGCAAGAAAGACCTTTACCTCTCCAATGTCTTCCATGCTGCTGCTCTTGAATGGGACACGGAAGGGAATCCCTACGATGCTGACATCTATGGCCGAGAGGAGATGAGGAACCCCAAGCTCTTCTATGCTGACCACCCCTTCATCTTCATGATTAAGGACAGTAAAACCAACTCCATTCTCTTCATCGGCAGGCTTGTGAGGCCCAAAGGGGACAAGATGCGTGATGAGTTGTAGTTAGTTTTGGGTTTGTTTGTGTTTTGTTTTTTTTTTTTTTCCCCAGAGCTTTGGTTTGTGTGTTTTTTAGTGGGGGATTTCAAAAAAGGGGAAACACTATTTTGTATCCTTCTCGAACTATGGGTGCTATTCAGACCAGGGTGCATTGTGATGAGAAACCAGCATACACTTTACCTCACCCCAAAATACTTATTGCACAAACCCACCTCCAGAGAATAACAGGGGAACCTGGCACAAGAGGGTTACCAGGAGTGGAAGGGAACTGGCATGCACCATCTCAGCTACTGGTATCCTCAGCTGAGATGTTCAGGCTGATGCCTAGCTCCTCCCTGCACTAGTTAAGCCTCCTGCTAAATACCTTGCTGCTACCCTGCAAAGAAAGGCACGAGCCCTCCAACCTTCCATCTCAAATGCTTCTGCACATTTAGCTCTGCCACTTCCTTTTCTGCCCCTCTGATGCTCTGCGGCACCACACCAGAGCTGCTCTGGTTGCTTTGCAGTTGTTCCTTGCTCCTCTCTTCAGTGGTCTAGAACAGAGCACAAGGGGCCAGTTCTGCAGAGCAGCCCCCTCTGTAGCCCAGGGAGCAGAGCAGAACTGTGACAGCACATAAGAACAGACTGGAGTTGTGCCCTTGTCCTGCCTAACCCTGCTCTGGATGACTGTTAGATGCTTCAACCACAGCAGGTCATCACCTACTTAGCTAGAACATTTGCTGCAAAGCCAAGTGCAGCTTTGCTCAACGAAGTGGCTTAGGGGTGTCAGCAGAGAGGCCAAATTGCAGATGGGCTTCTACAAAGATAAACCTGAGGTCCCTTCAATACACTTGCATGACCGAAATGGCTGGGCTCCGAAATGGCTGGGCTCCACCCCTTGGGGGATCGCTGAGGGGGCTCTCGGGCCAATATCTGGAATTAAACATCCTGCACCAGGCAAACAGAGCAACTCCACTTCTCTTGGTGCTTCTGCATCAGCACATAGGGCTGGGAAAGAGACAGTTAATCACTGTGAAGGTTCTCCCAGTTACGACCAGGGCTGGTACCATTCAGCTCCCAGTGCAGGCCAAGGGACCCTGCTGGCTTCTCACAGGGAGGCGGATCAAGTTCACTTCCACTTTCTTGTTTAAATGCAAAACTTTAAAGCTGCCATTACCTGACTTCCTAATGACCCTCTTCTGAAGCTCCTCTCCTCCATGATACTTCAGTTCCCCACTGGCTGACCTGGATAAGGGCACGCTGAAAAACAAATGTATTTATAGTTATACTCGTATTTATGTCTGATAATCAGCAAGCTTCACAGCCTGCTCCAGCCTAGACTTGGAGGCTATTCCTATCTTCTTCTCTCCAAGGGATACCATCAGGTTAATGCTATTTAAAGAAGTAACTGAGATGATCCTGTAAGCATTGAAGCATATGTCAGGTAAGCCTTGCTTTACACCGAGAGACATCACAAACCAAATAATGACAGGAATACTGAGAGAAATCTCTGCATCCAAATCTAAGTGCCAGTTATTTGAAACCAGCAAGGACAGTGACTGCATTCCTTTTCTTTTTATTGCCCTGCCAATGCGCTTGCTGTCAGGTTGCTACACAGAAGCACAATACTGCATTTTCTCTGACCATACACAGGATTATTTCCACTTATTTATTAACTTACAACTACAGAGTCTCTTACTGGGCGTTTCCTACAGGCAAACTACAGCAGCTTGTGCCCCTAAGTCTGACCTGACTGTGCCTTCCCTAGGTTTGCAAGGTTACACGACTGCAGAAAAACTCATCTGCCCTAATTCCTATCCAAGCCAGCCGGAATGGGAGATTCTTGTCCTTAAGCCCCTTCCCAGCTCGTATTCCTAGGTGCTTTCCCAACTTTGTCGGGAGGTAGGAGGCAATCCACCGGGATGTACCCAAATGCACAGGAAGCCTGAAGCCCAGCGTGTATGCTAGATGCTACCCGGTGAATCAGCGCACTGAAACCCACACGCTGTAGCACGAGACAGAGGATGGGGGGGGGTGGGTAAAAGGGGTGGGCAAGGCAAGAACACACTGTGGGACATTGTGAATAATTTGCATCATGTGGATGCAGGCGTCTGATGGCTTTTATTGTCTGTTCTTGTACCACACCATGACAGTTGTATAATTTTGCAATAAAACTTTTTCAATGAACCTCTGGTAGCCAGTCACTTGCAGGGTTTGAGTAGAGACAAAGTACTCTGCCATCCTTAAATCCAATACACCTTTCTTAATCTGCTATTTATGGGCCAAAATTACGCTTCATACAAAACACATGAATTCCCACCACATCTGTGTCATGGGAAAGGAACACTATAACATTTTGCTCCTAAAACTCCAAGTATGCAGCATCATCAATGCTTCACAAGTAAAAGGACCTAATGTCCTGCCCTGGCATTTAACAGAGCAGCAAATGGCTCAGTTAAAAAAAGAAAATACAGCAGCGTAGGAATAAAACTGAACTGTCAGCTACAGGGAACAACCTTCCTCACCCTATGACCCAAAGCTTCTCTAGCTGGTGTCCAATCGAGGGAAATGGAGGAGGAAAAAGAACTGCAACCACCTGCATCATCCCTGTGGGCATACAGCTGTATCTTGCAAACTCCAGCAGTGTCAGACCCTGCTGGCCCATGTCCTTTCACTGCTGGAAAGGGATTAACCACTGTCCATTCAAGCATGCTGCCTTCCGCCACTCAGTCCCAAGCAAAACTAATGTCACAGGCATCTCCTCTTTTCCCACTGCCAAAAATCACATATGCCTGGGACAGACAGGCACACACATCTGGGTGGAGCTCCTCTGACTGAAAAAGCACTTGGGTGCTCGCTGGATCAGCCTTTCACTGCACAAAGTTACAGAAGCCATCTCCAGCACCAACCATAACAACCACCAACCTGAAACAGCAGTATTAAAAAGCAAGTTAAAAAGCTTTCCAAAGCCCCTGAGCTCATCCTACCCCTAGCTCATCTTGCAAGTATACTCCAACCACTGCACGCTAGAAAGGTAATGTGCAAACCTTGACCATCATGGAATAATCAGAATGGTTTGAGTTGGGACCTTTCAAGGTCATCTAGTCCAACGCCACCCCCCCACAATGAGCAGGGACATCATCAACCAGCCCAGGGGGCTCCCAGCCCCGTCCAACCTGCCCTTGAACCCCTCCAGGGAAGGGGCACCTACTACCACCTCTCTGGACCTGTTCCAGTGTCTCACCCTACTCATTGTAAAAAATGTCTCTTACAGCTAGTCTAAATATACCCTCCTTCAGTTTAAAAACCATTACCTTTCTCCTACCACTACAGTCCCTACTAAAAAGTTTGTCCCCATCTTTCTTATAAGCCCCCTTTAAGCACTGGGAGGCTGCTCTAAGGTCTCCCCAGGGCCTTCTCCAGGCTGAACACCCCAAACTCTCTCAGCCTTTCTTCACACCAGAGGTGTTCCAGCCCTCCAACCATTTTGGTGGCCTCCTCTTGACCTGCTCCAACAGGTCCATGTATTTCCTGTGCTGAGGACTCCAGAGCTGGATGCAGTACTGCAGGTGGGGTCTCACCACAGCGGTAATCCCTGATGTTGTCTTCAACTTCTCACAGGATGGATCTAGCAAGAAGAGAGGTACAGCAATACCACTCTTAATCACACTACTTGCACATCCCTCGATCTTGCACACAAGCAACTGAACATCTCTGATCAGCACTGACAGATTAACAGGCTGATGGACTGGGTTGGAGGTCTTTAAAGCCAAAATAAACAGAGCAATCTCCAGGAAAGCCAGCCTTCCCTGGAGGACTGCAGGAGAAATTTCTAGCTGATTATCATGTAGCATACTGGGACATTTAATAATTTAGACACAACAGGCAAGGCCTTGCACTGTGTGTCACTTTTCTATTGCTTCAGGCTTTCCAGCTTTCACACATTTCCTGCTCCTGTAAAGTGACAAACCTGGTCTTTTTTTTGGAATTTTTTTCCAAGTGTAAATTTGTATTAAAAAAAAAAAAATGCATTGCTTACTTTAAAAAAAAAAAAAAGTTACAAGCTAAGTATTAAAGCTTTCCACAGAAAGATGTGCACAGAAACTCACCATCAGACTTATCCTCTGACACACTGAGAAGGCACATCTGTTTCTGACAGGCTTAACCAGCTTCCCAGCCCGCACCCTGCCAGGCCGGGTTTCCAGGAGACCTGCCAGAGAAGCTGGGAACAGGAAGACTGAGGCTCACACATCCACACACTGCCAGACAAACCAGTTCCTGACACTGTCAGTTTGAAATTCCAGTCCATAAGCTGCCTGCCTAGCTCCTGCAGAGAAGCCTCCTGAAAATGTAAATCTGGATGTAAAAGCTATTCCTAAGCAGCAAATTTTGCAGATTTGCACAATATTTGTTAGTGCAACAAAGAGGTTCTGAATTTCTTGAAATCTGAACAAAGCCTTGATCCTATGCACAACACAATCTCTTATAATGTGAGTAACAGCCTCTTCCCATTACTGCACCAGATTTTGAAAAACACACTGGGAAAGGAACTGACAGAACTAGAATCTCTGCCTGAAACTTAACCAAATGGTCCATCTCGCTGCTTCAGGTAGAGGGCTTTAGCTTGACCACAGCAGACAAGAACAGCATCAGAAGCAATTCATACAGCAACAGAAGTAAAAACACATCCCTGCCTACATACTAGGCATTTCAATAGCATAACAAGTCTTGTCAATATTATCAACTTCAGGATCTACCTGTTATCCTGCAGCTCATAAAAGCCAGTTATTAATAGTGACAAATTAACAGACTGTCTAGTCAAGCCTCAAAGGAAGACAAGTCTCTTCCCTGATCATTTAAATGTATTTCCATCTCAAAGCTTAGGACAGAAGGTTTGAAATTCAGAGTACACTTCCTTTTTTCCCCCCTCCCAACTAATGTGTAAACATCTACTCAGAAGTTTATCTCACCCAACTGCTCCACCAACTAAAGCTAGCTGACCCAAACAGGAGCTATAATGGTCATGTTCAGTCTATAGCCCTAGAATTCACACAGTGAACATTTTTCCAGTGATAAGGAAAATGGATGTACAGAGGTAAAAAAAGCAGTTCGTAGAATACAGTAACACCTCAGCTGAAGTCAGAAAGGTATGAACTACTGCAACTGCTCTTGACACTGCTAAAAAAGCTCCCCCTTATGGAAACTTCAAAGGAAGGGACTGGTATGTGGAGCTGCCAGTACTACTCCAGTTCTGTTATTCAGGACCTCTAACACCAGATTGCTGCTCCAGCTCTACCCAGAAATCAGCATTTTGTCCCCACTTTGTTTAGATCAGGATCTGTTAAGTACACTCCAAAAGGGTACTGTAAGCTGGAAGAAATGCAGCAGAATTCCTTCCGTACCAAAAGTGGGAGCAAGGCTTTCCTGGAATACATCTTGCAAAAAAAAAGCACCTCCACAAACACTGTCTTTTGTGATTTTATTAAGAGATGTTTTCAGGACAGTCAAGCTTCTGGTTGTAGATGTTACAAACCCTACAAGAAAAAAACAAAATACAGGGTGAGATGGTGGCAAACCATTTCCCATAACCATTCTACCCAGAACAAACAAACAGGCTCCAAGTTTTCAAATTAAACAGAATCTCACTTCTTCCATTTTATCCAGTGATCTCTCTTTTCCCCACAGGAGCAGACCTTGCTAGCTGGATTCCCTTGTTTCACTGTGACCCCGCAAACTCCCTGAACTCTCCCTATTCATACAAAGCCAGCTTCAGTCAGAGAACAGAGTCTGGCTTTCACTAGCAGCTAAGGAAGTCTTGTGGAAGAGGCCTTAGGCCCTCTGCCTCCTGCTGCTCTGATCAGAGAAAGCGAGCAAACTTTTAAAAGCATTAAGTTCCACATTCTCACCAGGAACAACCCAGAGCAGGTCTCGGACAGTTTCAAGCTATTGATTTCTGTCTCAGAAGCTACTCATTCAGGGAGACAGGATTTCAAACCTTGATTATTTACTTGCAAAACTCGCCTACATAACATGCTTGATGTTATTGGTTTCTAAGTCTAACCCAAACTGCATCCCATGAGGGGGGTTATATGAGGAATATATACTCTGTGCTGTCAACTGAACACTGGTAGCAGGTGGTACAATGTGAAAACGTCCAAGACACTGAACCCTTCTCAGACAAATGCCTCTATGTCACTCAAAATGTGATCCAAGGTCCCCAAAATCCATGCTGTAGAACACAACACGAAACAGAGCACTTGGATATTGTCTTTCAGACTCGTCATCTCATCTTCATTGAAGGGTATGCTTAGCTGGTTTGCAGCATGCCTTAAATCATGTCCCTTTCACCCAGGGCAATAGTCTAAAACCTAGCCCAGCTGATCACTGCACCTAGCACAATGCAGCAGCTTTTCTTCCCAGTACCCCAAATACCCGACAGTTTTTTTGGTGATGAGACACCTTTTCCACACGGATCTTCGCCAAAGCTACCTCCCACCGCTTGTAGACACTTACCCCTCAGGCAGTGGGAACCGGCTGAGGCATGGCTGGCTGTTCTGGTTTGCCACCTTTCTGCTCTGAAATGGGGGTGGTGGGCAAGATCTCTTCTTTGGGTTCCACAATGCTGACATGGTCTGGCAGAGGCTTTTTCGGGCCAATCTTTCCACTTGGGTCCCAGGGTAACATAATCTTTACTTTGATACCCAGTACTCCTGCAAAGCATGACAGGACAAGAGAGACCTGCTCATTTAACACAAAATATCAAGCACGCATTCAGTAGGGACAAGCCCCAAGGTTACAAAATATGCTATCTGCAGCAAAAACATCCCCTGACAACACAGACGATGCAAGCTGATTAACACAAACGTGCTATACCTTAAAAATATAATTACTGTGAATTTACATCAGCATGTTTACCTTCATTCAATTCACTTCATTTGCTAACTGCACCCTGGGACTATGATGAAAACGTGCTATATCCTTGAGTCATGCTAACCCTGGTTTTAAACTATGTCCTTCCTGGGACAATTCAGCTCATTTTTCTAGGAAATAGCACTGTTTTTTTTGCATCCCTTCTCAGACAAATGCCTCTAAATCATCCAATGAGTAGGACATCCTGCCCAAGGCAGCCTTAGCACAGCACCACAGAACGTGGTGCTGAGGAGACTACAATGCACAAGGACATCCCTTCTGACTCGTCATCGTATCATCACTGAAGGGAAAGTGGACAATAGTTTAGTCTGTGCTAGCATCCCTACTCCAGGTATTTTGCAATTAAGGAACCTAAAGCCAAGTACAATGCAGAAGTCATTTGTGTTTTTACCAGGGGAAAGGACAAGTGTGAGCAGGCTTGGCTGGTTTAGCTGGGAAGACTTGCCAGGGCACAGCTATGGGGGGAAACCGTCTGACACTGGCTTTTTTGTGGGTCTTCTAGCACCCATGGTCAGCCTGCCAAGCCCTGGAAGCCAATACAACCATAATCCAAACTGCCAACAGCTCTTAAACTCAGTCCATATGGATTTCATTTGTAGGTTGTTTTGCTACCAACCTCAGAGGCCACAGGACACAAGTGAGAGTATCTGGAAAATCTAAAGCCACATTCTCAACTGGAAACAACGAATCCCCACCACTGGAAAAGTGGATTACCTGGGACGACTACACTGAATTCTGTTGCCTGCTGAAGGCCCCTTCTCCATTTTGCACTCACATACACAAATGCAAATAAAGTTCTACTTCAGATGTAATGTACAAACCGCAGAGTGAGAGCTTAGTTGCAAAAGCCCAAGAAAACAACAGATTTTCAGTTAGAACAACTAGTGGTAGCACAAGTGAACCACTCTGCAAGATCAGTTGTGCATCTAAAATCATGTGTTACGACCCCACAGGTGCCAGAAGGAAGCCTCCAGTGGGCACAGGACACCAGGAGATGAGATCTTCTGGCTCTGAAGCACTGATGGAACCAACTGAGCTGCAAAGGGATCTGCCTCCCAGCCACTCACCCTGTCGGAGAAGGACGTGACGCACA
The DNA here is from genome assembly GCF_018691265.1 of Tyto alba. Classification (NCBI taxonomy): domain Eukaryota; kingdom Metazoa; phylum Chordata; class Aves; order Strigiformes; family Tytonidae; genus Tyto; species Tyto alba. The sequence continues at coordinate 2,778,603 of NW_024881282.1, read as the reverse complement.
GCTGTGTCGACGTAGTAATTCACTGGGTCTCCACTGTGGATCATCAAGCCATCCACAAATTTCATGGACTTGGCACGCTGACCTCTGAGTTTGCCAGACACAACCACCTCGCAACCCTTGGCGCCGCTCTCCATGATGAAGCGGAGGACACCATAGCAAGCTCTGCAGAGAGAGCAGCAACAGCCACAGCATTACTCCTGCTCTTGTCAGATCCACATGGCTCCATGGAGGCATTTCACACCAATTTCAAGCACAGATAATCACAGTTCAACTTCTTGTTTGTAAAAAAGCCTTCCAAATGTACACTCGGGCAACCAAAACTCTTGTCAATGCTATGCAAAACAGCAAAAATCTTCACACCATTTCAGCACTGTCAAACCCAGCCTAAGAAAACTCTTGTGACTTATGGTCCTTGGAAGGTTGTGGGAACAGTGACAAGCACACATTTTTTGTGACACAAAAGCAGCTCCACAGCTGAAAGTGGCCACCTCATGACTGCAGCTCCACATCCCTTCTCAGACAAATGCCTCTAAATCATTCAATGATGACAGGATGTTCCTGCTGAAGAACCACATGCAGCATCACAAAAAATGACACTGCAGAGGTACAGCAACAAGAGCCACCCACTTCTGACTCGTCATCTTATCATCACCAAAGGGATCTGAGAAGCAAAGCCACTGTCACCTGAATTACAATTCAGCCAGAAGGCTTGAAATTGTGTCTCACTCCTCCACCCATTTATCGACAAATGCAGGCTTTATGCACACCAGTCAAACAACCTGTATTCTGATCTACTCTAAGACTTCAACTTTTAGGTCTGAAATACATTATCTAGCAATTACTATCAGAAGTAACCCTGTACTAAACAAAAAGTTTCTACAGGGTAGAATTATCAAAAATATGAACTGCCCTCTCCAGGTGCAGCATTACTAGATTACATTTTCAAGCTACAGACAAGTTGGCAAGGAAGATTTTTTTACATGGTATTTGAATCCCATACTTCCTCACTATGCCATCACATTCAACTTGCTCTACTCACCGACGCACCGCTAAACCTCCCAGAAGCTTGTACCGCAGGGACTCTGCCTGAGCAATTGCACACAGACCTCTCGTGGCCACCTTCTCGGCATAGAGCTACAAAGGAAAAAAAGGAAACTCAGAAACAAGGCTGTATTTCAAGATGCTTTTAATACAACAGAATACAGGAGCTTCATACTACTTTATGCCCCATTCTCTGCACTCAGTTCAGTTAGTCCTTCCACATTTACATGCAGAAGCTTTATCCTCGCACACTACACTCCCTTAACTCCTCTGGTGCCTGTCCCCTATTCCTGGCAGAGCTGAGATACACTGATGACACACCACTGAATGTCAGCAGACTATTAAAACATTCATAGTGCAGTCTCAAAGAGCTGCTGCTTCAAACCGTCCCAAAACATTAGTTATCACTGGAGAGAGGTGTCCAGGCAATGAGAAGAACTTCACTTGTGATAGTCTTTACCACACATCAGTTACGCAAGTCTGCTTAAGTATTAAAATCAATACTAAGAAAAGGTTTGATTTTTGAAAGCTGGGAGAGTAAGGTCTATTAAACCTAACATCTCCAACAGACCAAAGTCTGACACTTCAGAAGAAGCAGACATTCAAAATCATGCATGCAATATTCCCAGAGCTGACAAACCATGACGTGCTCTGTGAAGGTTTGTACCATTCAGTATGTTTAAGAATTTGCTGGAGATAATCAGCAATCTTCACTGTATAATGTGATCCAGCAACACTGGCCAAGCTGGAATAAATGTGAGCACCACCCCAGACCACACATTCCCCTCCACCCCTAATTTGTTTTAGAGGAAAGTACTAGTAAGGGTGTCAGATTTCAAACACCAAAAGACCGTTAATTACTGGTGCGTTACTTTACTATTTTATTACAGTATCATACTCAAAAACCTCAAAGATCCTTCTGCACCAAAACAGTTTCTTTGTAAAGACAGAAGCATTATGAATTCAGTAAGGGTAATGGTCATACACAAATACCAAACATTATGCTGTTAGGCTAGCTTCTCACCTCAATACTGGGGCAGCAGCATTCTCTATAAAATATAGGTAAGTTTTAAAAGTCTTATCTGCATCCTCCTTGTTCGAAAAACAAGAGAAAAACAGCTGAAGTGACAGCACTCAAAATACCACAAACAGCATTCTAAATTTCAGTGTACAAGTGTTTTGTGAGATTATGTAAAACACCTCAAGTCATCTTCAAGTCAAACCACCTTTCAGCTGACACCATCCAGACAACGCACAAAGCTAACTGCACTGTCCACTTACTACTGATTTAACCAAGACAGTTTTACCTCAACGCTTCCCTCAGGGAATCCAAACCTCTTCTGCACGACAGCTGTCAGCTCCCGGATGCGGCGCCCCTTCTCGCCCAGAACATTTTGAGTTCTGGAAAAAAAATGTACAGCATGAGTGATAAAAGTATCTCCAGGTCTGAGCCTGTAACCATCCCAAAGAGCTTCCAGACTAAGCATCTAACTTACAGCAGTGTTACACCCCTGGACTATCACCAAAGTTAACTTCAGGATCTCCTTCCCAGGTAGCTTCCTGATATAATATTTACCACTTTAAGCTTCAGCCTGCAGCAACATCCCTCACAGCCTTGCACAGCACCTCTGAGTCAACAGCAGCATCTCAGTTACCTTGTGGCAAGTATGATAATCTCAGTTCTGGTTGGGGTAACCCGGACTTCTACTCCAGAGTACCCATCTTCAGCCAGTTCACGAGTCAGAAACTCATTCAGCTCAGCTTTGAAGATACCGTCAGCGACAAACTAAAAAAAAAACAAACAGACCAAGTCAAGCCCTGTTCAAGCGCGCAGCCTGAACACAAGACTTTCACATGCTGAATTTGGGTGCAATTCATCCCCGGGACCATTCTGCAGACTGGCAGTCTCGTCCCCCACGGAAACAGCAGTGGGGTGAAGCAAAAGTATCTCCCCTGAAGCTGTCACTCAAACACAATTTACTTCTGGCAGGAGCCTACATCACTGCCTGATCCACTGCTACAGCCACACTTCGTGCTGAAGGATGCAATCACAGCTCTGTTGTCTTGCAGTGGTGCTTTGATTCAGTATAAATTTACGTAAAATAATTAAAGGGGTCATATCCCTTTAGCAGCCCCACAGGGTTGCTAGAGTTCCCACTTCCACCTTGACACTGCACAAGCCCCAAGCCTCCCCCCCTCCCCTGCACACCCACAGAAGCAGTCACTAAAACCAAAACTCTTTTCACTAATAAAGGAAAAAACAATTGAGTTCAGCAGCTCCCAGCACCGCTCCTCAGTACAAACCCACAGCCCTGTGCAGGCCCCACGCAGCGCTGTGGGGAGGAATCACGGCTCCCGCCACCCCCGGCCCCGGGGACGGCACTGGGCCCGCCTCACCCCGACCTCCCGCCGCCATGTTCCCCGCCGGGCCACCGAGCCGCATCCGCCGCCATCCTCCCGTATCCGCCGCCATCCCCTCGCCGCCGCCCGCCTCGGCGAGGCCCGAGGCCTCCCCCGACGCCATCCCCGCCGATATGGAGGCGCCCCACGGTCGCGCCGAGCCGGGAACCCGCCCTCACCTTGCGCTTCTTCGAGATCTGCACCGCCATCTTGAGCCGCGCCGCCCGGCGGAAAGGAGGGAGCGGGCCCTGCAGGAAGGGCTATATCTGCCTTCCGCCGCTCCACATTGGCCCGGTGGGGTCACGTGGGCCGGCGGGAAATGTAGTCTTCCCGGTGCGCTGGCGCGCCGCCATGTTGGGAACGTTTAACCCCACAGCTCCCAGGGCGTTCAGTCGCTCTGTCAGGCTGCTGAGGGCGCCTGCGGTCGTCATTAAAACGGCTATAAAACCTGTATAAACGCGCGTACGAATCAGCGGCATGGTCGTTCGTCCTGATTTTCTACCGCTCTCCCTTCACAGTGCTGTGGCTGGCCAGCCCAGGTGTGAGGGGAACAAAGCTTGAGGGCTGGCGTGAGGGGAGGAGAGCAACACAGCACCCCTCCGAACAGGCTGCTTCTCTCGTTTTAACCATTTTTTTTTTTTTTTTTTTTTTTTCAGGCAATCACTGATGAAGGTAAACGCCCATCGGGAAAAAGGTGTGAAAATCACCGACAGGCTATTTTTGTTATTTCCAGGGAAGTATCGGGGGTCTTTGCTTCCAGAAGGTGCTGCACTGTTACCCTCTCCTTTATGTAAATTTTAACAATAGCTATGACAACCAACAATTAACAATTAGCTAATACAATTAGCTATTTATAGCTAACTGTAAATATGGATGGTAGCTAACTGTAAATTTAAGGTCTTCCCTCCTGTGTGTGCTGCATCTCGAACAACAGGGCTGTGGTCTCTGTGCCTTGCTACAAGACAGATGATTCAGTAAATAGCACAGCTGTGGCTCCAGGGCAGATCTCCTGACGGGGGTTTTTTTGATTCCTATGATGGTATCAACACCTCTGCAGTCTGGGCACTGGGTTAAATTACTAACAGCAGGATGGGATTTCTTGCTTGAAACTTCTGTGGTGGCCAAAGATGGGGAACGTGGAAAATTTTTTTGAAAGGGATTGTAGGGGATTACAGGGGTTTAGTTGTGCCATTTCAATTAGAAATAATAAGTAGAATTGATATATGAAAATACCCATGTGCTAGTGGGTAAATATGGTCTGTTTGGGAGGAGTCAGCAAAGGGAAGTCCTGCTTTGCAAACATCCCAGATGGGAGCCAGAAGATAGGGGGATGAGGGGAAAAAGGTTGGAATGAGCTGCTTGCCTTTCTGTAAGGCTTGCTTTGGACAGCCTTGCCAGAGGCTTTACAAAACCAGAGCAGACATGGGCGAAGGCAGGGGCATTGCACAGCTTTGTTCCTTACATAGGTGCTGCAGGGGTTTGTGCAACAAAAGTAGAAATTAAATGTTAGAATTATCAAAAAATAAAGAAGAAATGGGAGATTTCATGGCTCTGTAAATAATTCCATGGTGCACCCACCAGGTACATCTGATCCTCTGTCTCTGAAAGGGTAGAGGATACCTGGGAGAAGGGACAGAGTAGGGCAGCAGGGATGCTTACAGGTCTGGGAGCACCTCTGTGTGAAGTAAGTTGTGCAGGTTAGGACTCAACCTGGGAAAGGTAAAATGTGGTCGAGATCTACCAACCCACACAAGCTTCAAGAGAATGGGCAGGGTCTGACTATTCTCGGTCCTCCCACAAAGAGCAGAGGAAGGCAATGGGAGCTGGGTGTTTTGCTGCAAACAGGTTGGTCATATTTTCAGTTTTCTTTGAGCTTTTGGCTACAGAAAGAAACTCTGGCCTAGATTTCTTCTGAGCCAGTGTGGCCGCTCTCTTGTTCGGAGGTAGCTGACAGTAGCGGGTTGCAGGTTAGGGACAGCAGCGGTTCAAAATTAGAAAGTTGATGGCCCCAGTGTCCCCACCAAGAGGTATTGCCACAGGCTGGCAGCCAGTTCACACACTGCCAGCGTTTTGGGGCTGGACTGCTCAGCTGTCAGGTTGTGCAAAGTTGATGAGCAAAGAGCAGGTCCCCATAAAGGTGCCAGGTGGCAGTCAGCACCCCTCTGGGAGCAGTGAGGTGGAGAAGGCACCTCTGCTCTGGAGCTGGTACCAACCCTTGAAGGGAGGACAGGGAGCGGAGTGGGATCTCCGCCACCTGCTCTGAATCTGCCTGGGAGCGCGGGTGAGGGTGTCTGACACAGCCCAGCCCTCATCCAGCTGTTTCAGCTCTTTCCCAAACAGGGTGGCCACATCCAGACCCCTGTTGAGGTTTGGGCCGTGCTAACTGCTGGGCCAAACCCCACCAGGGCCCCATTAACAGTGTCACTGCACCAACAACAGTGTTCCGGGGCCTGTATTTTTCAGCACTGCTTTGCTGCCTCATTGAGATGTAGCCAGGCAAACCATGCAGGGAATACCAGTATGACCAGTACAGCACTGGTAAAACACCTCTCCTTCAAACACCCACCGGAGCATCGCCCATAGGGAGCAGCTGTGAGGCAGCAGCTCCTGGAGGTGCCAGCTCTCCTTTACCAGGGAGAGGAGAATTTTGCCACTAGATGTCAGTGGAGACAGTTTCCAGGGTGGGAAAAGCTTCATGTCTCTGTCTTCCCCAGGGATTCATTTGTCCAGGATTTGCGGGATGACAGTGTCATCGGTGAGACAGAACCTCTCCGGAGCAGCTCACTGTCCACTTTGCAAGGTCAGCTGCCAGTGAGAGACTTCTGCCCCTTCTTTTTGTCACCAACCACCTTTCTCTCACTCCTGGTGTGTCCAGCCATTGCGCCCTGCCCTCAGCCAACATCTTCCCCTCTCTCTAGCCCTGTCCAAGCTTGGCTCTCCCTCACCCTCCACCCTCTGACCTCTCTTCCCACCCTTTGCAGAGAGCTATGATCTCTCCAGAGAGAAGGGACGCAGCAGGACACACTCTCCCTCACCTCCATCCCCCTTTTCTGCTCCTGTTGTGTGGGCTGTCCTCTGTTCCCACTCTCTTCCCTCACTCTTGATCTGCCAAAACACGCTGACCTCAGTGGTCTCTCTGGCAGCCCCATCCTCCTCTCTCCTTTCATCTCTGTGCTCCTTGAGTGCCAGTTACTGTCCACGAAGTCCAGAAGTTCTGTGCTCAATGGGGATTTCTTCTTGGCCAAAATTAGCCCCAGCTCTTCCTGATCTCTCCCCCAGGGACCTAGGCTGTGGCCAGGGTGAAGCCAGGTGGATCATGGATGGATTTGAGGGGCACTGATGTCCCAGAGCTCAGACTGGGCTGACATGGTGTGGACAGAAATACCTGCTTAAGCACTCTGTGAGCTCCTGGTGCTCTTTTCCATCTGTATCCCTGGACACAATGAGACAAAGCCAGCTCACATCCAGGTGGAAGAAGAGGTGCTGGTCCCTTCCTAGCACTGTATAAATCACCACCGACACTTCATCCAAGACAAATTGGCCTGGGTATAAGGTGCCCTAATTTCTGTCCCCCCCCATCTAAGCCTGCAGGTTGCTCCTCACAGTGCTTTCTGAACTGACCCCTCAGAGGGACCCACTGAGCCTCATCTTCCAGAGAAGCTGGGGCCGTTGGGCTGCATGGAACTATGGCAGAGCTGCAGGGGAGTTCAGGACGATGCCCAGATTTTAAAGCTGGTAGGAAAAGGGGTTGAGAGAGCCACCTTGTGAGGAGATACTAAAGCCAACTGGCCAGGGTTGTACCTCAGACATCCCTAATCCACCTGGATGGACTACAGGACTGACCAACACAGTGTTTCTGCACTGGATGCAAACAAGCATCAGTGTGCATGTGCCCTTTCCCCAGCCCATCGCTGAAATACGAGGTGAGCAGGAGAAATCTCAGCTCCAAGGAAACCTTTCCTTTTTTAATTCCAGCATGGTGCAGTGTTGCATTTTCCCTAGCAGAAAAGAGGCTTAGAGGAGCTCCCTTCTTTCCTCCCTCACCCCTGCCCCTTCCTCCCCCTTTCCCTGGCCCATCTCGCCATTTCTGGAGCCCGGCTGTCAACCAGCTCCCAGAAACGATCCAACACAAACACACATATTTTGGAGGAGGTTATTTAAAGCCCAGCTCCACAGCAGCCTCTGAACACCAAGGCAAGGGCAGCAAATTGGAGCAGGGGGATGGGGGCAGGCAGGAACATCTTGCTCAAAGGACCATGAAGGTGGTCAGGTTCAGGGTGGCACTTGGGGAACCCATGGTCCCAGCACCATGCCAAGTTGAGGGGACATCTGCATTTCAGGTCCTCACCCCAGGATAACGCCAGACCATCCGATGCTGTCTTTGGAGAAGTGGCCAGGAGCTGAGGATGTCTCTGTGCAGGGATCCGAACCCAAGGCCCTGTTAACAGACTCTCAAACAATTTTTAAGGAAAGACCCTCCTAATCTGCACAAACCCCACTCTGTTTGCTTGTTTCCAGCCTGGGACCATGATACTTGCAGAGCAGGAAGTATCTGCCCAAGTTCATCTTTTTTTTTAGGCTGAGTTTACCCAGGAGGGGCTCAACCAATGTATTTCTGGATTGTATAAAGACAGGGAAAGGCACAACATTAGCAAAAATCCTGGCCCTGACGCGCATTGCCTTTTCCATGCCCTATTAAGGAGAAACTATGTGTTGTGTCAGCATTTCAGGGTCAGCATTGACAACTGGAGCCGGGGTCAAGCTTCACCCTGGTATAAAGCAGGGGCCTCGGTGGCAATAGGCAGCAAGGGAATGTCCCCTCTCCCCCCAGACATGGCCCAACTAAGCCAGGGGGCTCCAAGCTGCAGCCTTCACAGCCGGGAACATTTCAGACCCTTCCACAAATAGCAATGTGGGATTCCTCCCTCAGCTCCAGCCATCCCCATCTGCAGCCCAAACCAGCCAGCGCAGCTCCCAGAAAAACGTGGTGATGCTCCGAGATGCTGTCTGCAGCCAGATGAGGTTGGATTCACCTTCGCTCCATCCCTGCCAAAGCTGGCAGCATCCCGAAAAAGCCATGATGTACCCTCACCCTTCACCCCAGAGAGCTGAAACCCGGCCCAGCAAAGGAGAGGGCCCTGGTGACTTCTCAGCCCTGGTGAGGCCAGTTGGTGGCTTGGATCTGCAGCAGGACCAGTAAACCCCACAATGGGAGCGGCTATTGCTCAGGTTTCTGGGGCTGGAGGGAGTAGGGAAGGGGTGGCCACCCTCGGGATTGCAGCCCCGCTGTCCCCATGTCCCCGCCGCTGTTGCGTGGAGCCAGCCACGAAAGGGCAGGGGCTGCCTTGCCCCAGGGAAAGAAGCTCCCGTTGTCCCCAAAGCCCCGGGTGGTTGGAAAAACCTTCAGCCCCTTAGTTGGCATTAAAAACCCTGCTGCAGACCCCGCTCTGGCACACAGCACTTGGATCTCCTCTTGCACTTGCAAAATAAGTTCCTTTTCGCAGCCGTGGGCAGGAGCAAAAGCAGGGGGATGCCCAGGAGTGATGTTACCAGGGGACCCCCCTGTGCCCTCGCTTGGAGGTGCCGGGGGGTGAGCGGCAGGTTTCCTCGCTGTGGGGGATGCTGGCTTGGAGCAGGTTCGGGAATCAGGAGCTATCCTGCCTCCCCCCAGCTCCTTTCATTTCCCAGACAGCAACGTGCTTTATGGCAGCCGATGGCCATTGAACAGGCTCAATTAAGCCGGCATCCCTGCGTTTTCTCCCCGGGAACCTGGCTCCTGTTCAGAGCATCCAGGAGGGGCTGGCAGCCCTTCACAGTGAAGGGGCCAGGACAGCCAGCGGCTTTTCCAGCTTGCAGGCACGCTGGATTTTGGGATACCCCGTGCTTCCCCTGAGCGATGGCGAAAGGTGGCATTGGGAGCAAATGTCCTGGGAAGGTCCCCAACTGCCACTGCTGCTGCTGCTGCTTTCATTTGGCAAAACAGTGCCAGCACTACTGGGAGATCCTGCAGGCACCCAAGGACTGTGCTGGCTCGGCATCAGGGAAAAGCCTTGGGGTCATCAAAACTGCACCTGGACAAATTGCTGCGGGCAGAAGTACAGGGCCTGCCCCTTCCCACTGCGCCAAGACAGCCATTGCCCCGTGACACAGGGCAGCTGCGGCCAGACCTGGCTTCTTCCACCTGCGCTCACCCAGCAAGATGTAGACTGAATTTTGCAAGAGAGAGGGAGGTGAGGTAAAGCCTCGGCCCTGTGGTCCCTTAAGCTCAGACACCTGCGGGGTTTTAGGTTACAAACTGGGTCCCTGCTGAGGCCAGCCCAGGCCCCTGTCACCTCTCTGGATACGCCGCCTGAGGAGTTCAGAAACCTCTCTTGCAGGAGCCCGTTTCTTCTGATTTCTCTCCCTGTGAAAACAAGCTGTGGCACAGTCCTTGGGGCCATGCTCCGGGGGGATTTCGACAGCCTCAGCAGAGACCTCATCTCCATTCACGGCAGACCCCGAAAGAGCCCCTCGAGAGAGAGTCCTCACTGCAGTCACTCTTCTGAGCTCTGGTTCTGAGGACGAACCTCCTGCCCCAAAAAGCTTTTTGGGGCGTTGGAGGGATGTAACTCCTGCCTCTAAAATCACCCCTTTCACAGCAGACAAGCTTTTCTCCTTGCAACTGTGGGCAGCAGGAGATGGAGCTGGTGCTAAAGGAAAGGGTGGCTGCTTGGAAGGATCTGTCTGGATATAAATTTACTGGCTGATAGATGGTCTGTAACAAATGGGCTCCCTGGGGCTGGCTGTTCCCCAGCAGGATGGTGCACTACAACCCCATTTTGTCAGGACAGAAACTCCTGGACCTGTGACACTGGACCGAGGGCCAGCACGGGGTTCACCAGACCCCAGTCACCTGCAGGCCTGGGGAATGGCAAAGAGGAGGCATGGAGGAGCGAGATGGCCTCTGCAAGGGAAGAGCTACCCCCAGCAGCAAGAAATCTGATGATCACTATTACAGGAATAACCAAATTGTATTAAGGGGGGGGGGGGGGCGCTTACGCCAGTCAGCTCCCAAACATTTCTCTCAGTGGCAAGGAATCTCTCCTGTAATGGGCTGGTCCCAGGAGAGAATGTCTGCTACGGGAAATGGAGGCTGGAGCAGAAACCTGAGCCCAGGCTGAGGCTCTGCTGCGGGCTGGGAGCTGCATCACGGCAGCCCCGTGCTGCCAGGACCGGAGGAGGGGACCAGGATCACACATACAAGAAGCCAAGGGCAGAAATTCTCTTCACATCCCTGATGGCAGGTGCTGAGCAACTTCTTTGTGGAGTGTTTCCTTGCAAAAGGAGCCGTTCCCCACCAGCTCAGTAATCTGAAATACCTACTCGGGTGAGTGTCTGTTCAGACACATCATTCAGACTTGTTTCGGTCAGTTCTGCCCAGCTGGGCTGAGAGCCAGGTGACAGGACAGGGCTCAAGACCCAACAGCTTGATGCACCTACCTGACGTTGTGCCCGTAGGGTGCTGCTGTCCCAAAACGAGCCGTCGCCATCCTCACAGGGACAGGCTGCCTGCCCCACCCTCCCGAGAGCCTAACCCCCACCCAAAGCTGCTGTGACACCAAGAAACCAGACCAAGGTCAACGTTTCAAGTTAAGCCTCCATCCCATAACCTTTTTGTACAGCAGGCAGAGGCCTAGGCAAGAAAAACATCCAAATCACCATCCCTACAACCAGCAATTTCATCAGGCGCACCACAGAGTTAATGAATTTTCCCAGCAAGTAGCTGTGGAAAATGAAACCCAGGGTAGAGATGGACAAGATGAGATAGTTTGCATTAAATGAATGGAGACCGGTCCTGGAAAGTAATTCAAGTAGAGATATGATGAATTGTAAGCACCAGTTGTAAAGCATTTGTAAAGTCTGACTCAGATGGGAGTTTTATTGCAAGTCAGAGTATTATAGTTTATTGCTGCAGTTGGAGCAGCTGCTACCATTTGCGTTGAATTGCCATGTCTGTTATAAATCCTTTCACTGAGTTACTTGCAACTCTGGTAGCTCTGTAAAAGTTCCTGAGAAATGTGTCCTGCCCCTGTGGAGCTGGTTGCCTTCCAGGGAGCCCAAGCCCTGCTCCAGTGACCCCTTTCCCGCACGGAGCAGCCCGAGGAAGCTGTTAGAGTGGGGCAAGATGGAATAGAAACATGGCCAAGATGAGTGGGAGTCAGGGCCACATTTACAGACTTTTTAAACATTTCACATGCAGGAGGATTTACTGTTTCTTGGATTGGCAAGAACATGGGGGACTAAGTCCAGCAAACCTTCTGGCAGCAGTGGAACGTAGCGCCATCCTGCAGGACAGGGAGGGGAAAGGGCACCGTGTTTCCAGGCAGAGATGGCATTCAGCTGCCCCAATCCTGTCTCCTTCCCTGCAGCTGGCTAAAGGAATCCAAGAACAGGATTGAAATTGGGGCAGAAACAGCTCAGGTCTATGTTAAAGATGAATAACTGTGCTCTAGTGAAATGCAGCTCTGGAAACATGTGTGTGAAGCTCCAGGCGGAGATTTCGCATGTGTGAGAACGTAGTTAAAGCTTCCGAGTGACAAGGCCTGAAAATCAATGCCCCTAAACTTACAAATGGGCAAATTTAGCAGTTCTGCACCAGAAATTCTCTGGACTTAATCCACAAATTGCAGCAATCACCAAGTTGCTACTGAAGCACCGACGTCTGACCCACCAGCCTGACTTGATTGTAATCCTGGCCCATTACCTCCATTAAATCTGATAAATTATCAGCAGCGTTTTAGTGGCTGTTCACAAATGGGTCCATCACTCTGACACTTTCCTTTGGGCATCTGCCCTGGAAAACAAGATTTTGCTTCACTGCCTGGATTCACTTAAAGAACTTTAAGCACATTAGTAAATAATTTATACTTCCTTTAAAAACAGGAAATGAAATAAGGATCCTCAGTGTGCTATTTAGCTGGAAATTGTTCTGCTCTTTACTATTTAATGAACCGACTGACTGCTAACAGAGGTCATTCCAGCAGCTCACACCCTGGCCCTACGGCTCTGTGCAAGGCACGTAAATTGAAACTTTAATGGACATTTCAAAGAGAGCAGTTTGCCCTGGTAGTATCACTTGAAACCCATCAGCTTAAGTAAGTGATTCTTAATCAGCTTTCAAGCTCCAGGAAATAAGCAGAGGGCAGGAGGTGGCTGTTTTCCCCCGCGTACCGCATTTTACGATGATTTATGGGTGCGTCTGGAGCAGAGGCACCGAGGTAAGGCCAGTCGCAAAGGCCATCACCTGCTCTTCCACGCAGTCCCCGAAATGGCAGCTCCTGGTTTGACCGCTCGCCGTGGTTACACGACACAGGAGGATGTGGAGAGCCCAGGAGAGCTCAGGACTCTTGAGATGGATGTGGGAGTGCATGCACGGAGCACGCACTCACCATGGGGAGAAAGCTGGGAAAAGGGTTTGGTTTTGCTCCTCTGGCCAGCAAGCGAAGAACCACACAGTTCCTCCACGCCCCAGGCCAGCACGGATCCCACCGGAGGCATTTTTGCTGCTTTAGACTGAAAAAAGTAGAGTGGGAAAGCGCCGCGGTGCCAAGTTTCAGACTCCTGGGTTCCTGGCACTACTTGTTGCCCTAACCCTTGGCAACACGCCGTGCCTGCTCTCGGCAGCATCGGCTGGAGCGCTCGGGCTGCCCTAACGATGTTCCTGCCTCATCAGCTCGCCCGGACAAAGTCTCCCGAGCCGATGGTGATCGCAGCCGCGGCAGCGTGGAGCCAATGAGGGCTCTCCCTGCTGCTGCTGGTTCTCCCACTGCCTCTTCACGTGGCTTTTGATTTTCTGCTGGGCAGCTGGTCCTCAAGGGAAATAATACTAATGCCCCGAAGCACAGAAAGAACAAACACAGCCTGAAATGTCAGTGTGCCTTCTCCTCCCCACTGTGCTGCTACCTACAGCCTTATGCTCCTTTCTTTGCTAGGTAATGAGGTGATTAAAAGCAATAATAATAGCAGGAGAAATACAGCGCCAGAAAATTATGCCCCTTTTATATTTTTCACAAAGACGTCGTGCCGCATCGGAGACTAACTGCAGAGAAGCTTTCCCTACTGCCAGCAAACATTTCCTAACCGGTCCAGAGGCCCCAAACATCGTGGTGGGATCTCTGGGTGTTGCACACGAGTGCTTTCCCTTTTGCACGTGGGTGTCTGGCTGCAATGCACTTGTGAGCACACAGGTCTCTCCCCTGGGCTCAGAGCAGCGGCACGTGTTTTCCACACCTACCTGGGGCACGTGCACCCCGCTACGATGGAAAGGTCACTTATTTCACTGTTGTGGGACAGGCAAGAGAAGAGCACACACGGAGGAGCTGCACCGGCGTTTTGTTCCCCATCACCGCTGCAGTCAGCTCAGCCTGTATTGCTCCCCTTTTCTCTCAAAAAGCGGTCCTGTGCCTGTTGTTCCTAACCATCAGCGAGCCACACGGCCTAACAAAAATCCCTATCTCTAGTTTCCCCACCTGGCTTCCTCCTGCGTCGCTGCTCTTGGTGACTTTCATCCAACCCCGGCTGTGGCCATGATCAAACAGTCACCGTGGACCCGGCAGCGCTGCTACAGGTGCTACAGGACCTGTTCCAATCCTTCCCTCCTTTACCTGCTGCGGTGGAGCCTCCAGCCCTGCACGGGGAAATGCAGCTTCCACAGCAGCCGCCGGGCCAGGGCTGCAGATTAGCACCACACTGCACTCGCATCAGGGACATCCTCGCTGGCCACAGACTCGTGAAAATATTCCTTATCTTCACACTACTACAGCCAAGTGACAAAGCCCCGAATAAAACTACAGCCATTCTCAACAGCCTGTGTCTAATGAGGCCATCAAACACCAGACACTGAGAGGGGGTGACATTAAGTTGGCCACACTCAAATAATTTAACGCCAGTTTGGGGTCTCTATAGAGGCAACACCTACACTCGATGCTGCCTTCATCTCTCGAGCAGGCACGCAGCCACCTTCCAGACGAAATGCTGCTTAAGAATGTGAAATCTGGTATGCTGCAGAGTGATGGAGATTTGAGTTTTTTTTAATGGAAGTCTGGGGACTTGGAGGATGCAGGATTTTCCCTCCTCAGGGGAACGAGAGAGGAGCAGTGCTCATCCCAGCCCAACGCGATACAGCAAATGAAAGCAAAACTGATGGTGGAAGATTCCAGGTGGGGAGAGGCAGCATGCAAAGTCTGAAAGGGCCAGAAATCAGCAACGTTTGCTCTGTCTCCCAAACACCACGCTTCTCCGTGGAGCCATCCGCCTGCGAGGATGACACCTTCAAAACATTTTAGGAGAACTGGAGCCAAGTACCGGTGAAGCGACTTGGGAAGGCTGCAGCAGGAGTGTCGACGCTCAGACTCCTGATCCCAGAGCTGTGCCTCGAAAGATTTCAGCTGTGTCGCCTCCTTGTTTGGGCTAGGGGATGCAAAACTACTTTGCAATGCAGAGAAGGAAGATGAAGGCATCAAAGCAGCAGCATCCTTACTTGCAATCCCACTCCGGGGCTCCTCAGGGAGGCTTTCTGATCCAGCGCTGGCTGACCTCCATCCTGCAGTTCCTTCTAACAGCCGTTGGCAAGAGGATGGGCTGAGCATTAATGGGGCATTAAGTGAGTATTAAGGTGCAGAGTCTCGGGGGCCGAGCCTGTCCTTTGCAAGCTGTGCACTTAATTTTTGTAACTCGTGGTTTGCCAGGCTGCCGGCTCAGTGACCACCCCGGGCCAGGCAGCCGCGGTGGGCAGGGACACTTCAGGCTCAGCAGAACGAGAGCTGTTCCTGAGCAGCCTGGCAATAACGTGGTTCTTGCTTTGCCCTGCTCCCGCAGGCAGTTCTCCACCCCCGAGAAACAGCAGGAGAGCAGCAGTGACAAAATGGCTGTTAGTCTAAGCACAAGGTCATTTTCTAGGACGTTAACCAGAGTCCTCAGAAGCCAGCTTGCAAGAGGCCCACAAAGCGCAGAGACACCCCTGACCAGAATGCAAAAGCAGGGCTGCAAACTTAACACCTTTTTTTTTTTTTTTTTTAATCTTTTAAAAATAGCTTGAAAGAAAGGGTGAGCTCAAACCAGAGTTAGCAGTTTGAATGGCTATTTGCTTTCGAAAAGAAGCAGTTTCAGCGAAAATATCAAATGACTGCTATCCAGAAAGCTCTTATTTTCAGTATCTCAGCTATTCTCATCTCTAAATAAAACATTCAAGCTGCAATACAACACAACTATTTTGCAGGGGCTAATAAATAAATGAAAAGTATTTACCAGGCCCGCTTTTCTGTAGGGATAATACCCCTAACATCCCAGAATTATCTCCATCTATGTCTGGCTAGGACTTCAAATCAATAAACCGTCTCCTCATCCTCGGATTAGCTCAGTCAGATAATTTCGAAAGCAGCGGCAGCAGTTCCCCGCTATTAGTTGTAGCAGCTCTGCCAGCTGCATTAACACGAGATCCCCCTTGTTATCTGAGAACAATCACACTCTGCCAGTGTCCTTGGGTAATAATTTGCACTGACCTCGACAACAATTTGTGGTAGCCTGAGAATGGGCTGTGATGCGGGTTTCCTTTCCAGGAACATTAACTGCCTGGCATTTAGTCTTCTCACCCGCAGCGCGGCTCCGCCGCAAGAGCCGGGCTGCGGCAGCGGCGGTTGAGGGAAGCAGCGCTGATTTACGGTGTAGGGAGACCCGGCCTTGCAAAGCCAACGGCAATCAAAAGCCAACAGGTAGGAGATCGTTCAAGAGACGAGAGCTGGGTTAAAGGAGCTCGCAGCAGTAGATTTACGGGTGCACTCCTTGGCTCAGCCACTGCCCTGCTGCAGTCCCTCAAATGTCAGCCCGAGCCGAGTCTTTAGCACTCTCTCTTTCAACCTTACACCGATGCAGCTTCTGGGGCTGCGTCCCGCATTGCAGCAGGCTTCCACTTCAGATCTGGGCAGGCTCTTCGCCAGAGGGATGCTCAAAATGTGGCATTTCTGCTCTGCTCCGAAGTCTTAACGTGTTAAAAATAGCTATTTGTGAAGTTTAACACTTAGAATGAAATTTTGGTCAAAACTCTGGCAAAAAAACCCTACCTGTTTTGGAAAAACTGGAGGCAGATGCTGTGAATCTGTGAATCTCAGATGCCATGACCCAAAAGAGACTCTCGGTACTGGGATTGAGGAATAAGTCCCCGTTACTGGCAGGGAAGCCCAAGGAGGCACTGAGGGTTTCTTGGCTCTGCACGTGGCTGGTCCTTTTCTCTCTGTGTTGTTCATTCCAGCTCCACACAGGTGGCCTGCAGCTGCGATGTTCCTCGGCCCTGGGAGGAAGGCCTGTCTTCAGTGGAGACCCGGGAGTCCCCAAGGGGACAGCAGCATGTGTGGGGACTCGGGGGGCCTTGACCCTCAGATCCGTGGGGAGATAAAACTTTCCAGTACCTCTCACCCAGGTTTGGGGCAGTCCTCTCCCAAGTTTCCACGCAACTGAATGAAGGAGTGAAGTGTTCTGGTTGATCTACTGCTACAAATCTTTAGTGGGTTTTGCCAAACCAGCATTTCCTAGTGAAATCTGCTTCATTAGAAAATATTCTGATGGTTTTCTCAGTTTGCTTTTTCCTTTCAGAAACAAGACCCGGCCCAGTGGCCGCCAAGACAAAGCTGAACCAGCCCCCGCACCGGTTCGTCTCTGCTGAGCCAGTTACAGAACTCACCCCAGCCTTCCCTCGCCGCGTTGCCTGCAAGGGGACCCGCAAAACCTGATCTGGCCGACGTTCTCAGTAACCACACACGCTCCTCAGCCACAGTCCCCTCTCTTGTCTCTTCTCTCACTGCCATACGGAGCACCCTTTTCCCCTTTTTAAGGAGTGGCAATGATCTGTCATCTCATTCCTGAGACAAATGCCAATTCTTCTGTTTTAAAATCAACTCTGCTCACTCCACAGCGATTCCTGCAGCAATAAACCAAGGGAGCATAAACAGAAAACCACACAATGCAACGGATCATACCTCCCTTCTCAGAAACCAAGATATTCTCATGAAGGAGGACGTGAAATTAATAATGGAGTGTATCTATTTTTTAAATCCTGTAGCCCTACCTTTAAATGATCAGCTTCTCATGTCTCTTCATGCAAGTTAATCCGAGGTTGTTGTCATTTTCTATCCACCCTTGATGCCTGCAGACGGAGTGCCCTCGCTTCATCCTTCCCCTATGTTAAGCAGGAAGGAGGCCCCAGTCTTCAAGAAATTAATCAGTGCAGTAATTTGCCCTGGACACAGAGGTGAAGCCGAATTTGGCCCACTCTGCAGGATTCAGATGAGTAAAAAAGACAAATAGTTGTGCTATGGGATTTGAAAAAGCTGCTGTCAGCATTCCCAATGCAACAAGACCTGGAAATTCATTCGTCCTCCAATAAACAATGGAAAAAGGAGAAGCAATTACAGTAGACAAAACTAATTACACCAGAGCAGAAGCATACCTCACAGCAATTGCTCTTGAATCTGCATTTAAAAATTCTAAACCCAAACCCACTCCATTAAAACAAGGTCGAAATTTGGGAGGGAAATAAAAACAATTTCAAAATGGAAGGGTACTTCATCATGCAGCTCGATAATGCCCAGATTTATCTTTGTAAAGAGAAATCTTCAGGTGATGCCAGCACCGCTCTGCAAACAGGGCACAGAGAATTTGTTCAGGCAGGTTAACGTCAGAGCGGGGAGCAGAAACGAGCTCCCAGCTCCTCAATCTCATGTTTTAATGTAACCGTTTCTTCCCCGATCGGGCCCATTTCGCTGTGCTAATGCCACAGCCACGACCACTTCTGTGCTCATCCGTAACGCCGCTCGCTCAGCCCGACCTCTTCCTTCGAAGCATCAGGTTAATTTTGTTTCTGTCCTCACTGCAAACTCAGAATGCAACGTAAACCAGTGTATTCTCAGTGAAACCCCGCAGGTGGAGCCGTAGCCGTGCATTTCCTGAGTCGTTCTCAGCTGCGAGATGACGCGCGGGTGTATCGGCATCGGCCTCAGCAGCGCGCTCTCTCCCAGTGAGCGCTCAGAAGAGGACCCAGATCTTCTCCACCTGGGGGTATCTGCACTGCCTGTTCCGCATCCAAGCGCATTTTTAGCTGAAATGATCTACTTAGGTGCAAGAAGAACTGGAGTGGCTGGGGAACCATCTGTGGAGCTCAGCTTGTGGATTCGGGGTTGAATAGCTTCTACTTTTGTAGCGAAGACGAAGCACTAAACCAAGCTGAACCACGACTCCTGTTCTTCACAGCAAACACTGGATGACTCAGGAGGATATTTAAGAGACATTCACATGGTCACGTTTTTTGCTGGGTGAAATGATGTAAGAGAATCCAAAGCCTCTTCAAAAGTCCATTTAATCCCAGGCCAGTGGCCAGGCTGTCAAGTAACAGGGACGGGAGCAGTGCCAGCTTTTGCGAGAAGCGATGCCTGCTCAGCAGAGCTGGACGCAGGGCGCCAGGCCCTTCTCCTCCTCCGTGCCCCCTTCAGATACCAGCTGTGAAATTCAGGAGACAGCAAAAGAGGGTTTGAAACAAAGCGGTGGAAGAACCGCCGCTTAACGCATTCAAGAGGCCAAGAAGCTGGAAAATTGATTGCAGGGAATAAACTTGAAACGGGAAGAAGAGGAGGAAGGAGATCGGGCTGCAAACTGATCTGGCAGATGCTGCAACGCGCCTCGTTCACTGGTGATGAGCTCTGGGCTTGGGATTTCAAAGCCTCCACAAGCCATTTCCAACATACAGAGCAGCCGGTCTTTACAGTAGGTGTTCTTTCCCAAAGCGTTTTTGGGACCAGAAACAAGGCCACGTCAGAACATTGTTTTTTGTGGAGGAGGTTACAATTTGAAGCCTCAGTCCTCTAATCCCATTTCTGAGTCTCTGTGGCGGTTGCACAGCACCCAGAGTTGCTCCGTGTCTGACCTGGGAGGCTCCAGACCCGCTGAGGCAGCAGCCTGGGATCCACAGACAACGCAGAGTCCACAGCACTTGCTTACTGAAAGGTTTCTGGCTGATTCCACGCTCATCTTTGCAGGGAGAGCACACACAGAAGTATAGAGAAAGAATTTTGCAGCCTGGAGAAGGCTCCGGGGGATCTCATCAGTGTATATAGATACCTGCAGGGAAGGTGCCAAGAGGACAGAGCCAGGCTCCTCTCAGCGGGGCCCAGTGCCAGGAGCAGAGGCCATGGGCCCAAAATGAAACACAGGAGGGTCCCTCGGAACGTCAGGAAACATTTTGTCACTGTGAGGGTGACCGAGCACTGGCACAGGTTGCCCAGGAAGGCTACAGAGTCTCCATCCATCCTTGGATATATTTAAAAGCCACTCGGACACGGTCCTGGGCACCCAGCTCTGAGAGGTCCTGCTTGAGAAGGGGGTTGGACCAGGTGACCTCCAGGCGTCCCTTCCAACCTCGACCAGTCTGTGATTTCGTGCGCCTTGTCCAGACGATAATCTCATCAGTTTCCAAACAACGCCGCGCCAGATACTTAGAAAACTCGGTGATGGCTCTACACTAGAAACAGCTTTTAATAATTTACTAGGAGATACTTTTTTTTTTCACTCAGCTCATCTCAATTTTATCCCCCCGCCAGGTCTGCTGTATGCAACACAAACCAAATCGTGGTCTGCTACAGATAAAATATAATCCCAGGGTGTATTTCTGAGGGAAGAAGGAGGGCTGAGTTTTCCCTTGGGACGCCGAGCGCGCTCCAGCATGTTAAACAACGGCCCGGCTACCTGCGGCCCCCCGGCGCCTGCAGCTTGCCTTCAGCTCGTGTGGGGAAGCAGAGCTGGGAGGCGGCTGCACCCAGCCCGGCGCCCCGACGCTGCCGTGCCGACACGGCGAGCGGCTGCGCTTGTGCCTTCAGCGGACCCGCCGGCCTCCTCCCCACGGGGCTGCCAGCGGTGCTGGTTATTCACTGCACGTCCGGCGTTCGACTCCGCTAACCACAGAGATTTCCTACCTTCTCCAGGCTGGCCCCTGTATCACTGCAGTGCTTTTATTTTCTGGGTGGAATGACCTGCAATGCAGAGGCTCACTCGCTACAGTGTTCCTTCCACCAGATCTGTAATCCTCAATCCCCCCCGGGTAATGCCTGGAGTAGGAAACTACTTGGTATAGTAAGCACGTCAGCATTTTCCTAGCTGTGTTTTTTTATTGGCTCATTTGCTGCATCCCTGACTGAAGTTTTCTTTTATCCTTCTCTTTCTCCAACCTCTCCCTGTGCCTTGAACCGAAGTCTCAGCAGCCCCGAGCTCCCTTCTTGAAGGGGGCAGCGTGCTCCCTCCCATCATTTTCACGTAGGGCAGCAGATCTGCAAACAGAGAAGACGTGGGGGGACAGGACTCTGCCCGGCAGCAGCATCCTGGGAGGCTCAGGAGAAGGAAAGCCTGATGAAGGGAGATTCCCTGCTCCTCCTGCCCCTGCCAGGCTGAGATTTGCGGGTTATTATTACAGGGACTTTGATGGAAGAGCCAGCAGGAAAAAAGTGCAAGTTGCAGAGCAGCCAGTCCTGCAGGTTGTATGCAGAGAAGCAAAAGATCCTTTATTTGGAGGAGAGGGTGGGGTTCTCTTTTCCTTTTTAATCACCATTACCAGTGAGAGACACTTGTGCTAAGAAAACTCAACCCCGTGCCTGCGTTTCTTTTGATATTTCAATGAAACAAACAAAAAGAAACGCCGGCACAATTCATTTGTAGTAAGGTACATTACATCATCTACCCCCATCGCTTCTGTCACGTTTCGGTCTCATCATCCTTTTCTGAAAATCTGGGAGCCAGAGGAAACCTTGGCTGTAGCGGGGACGGTGACGGTCCTGCCGCTGCCTCCCAGAGACAACCAGTTCAACCGCTGAGCTGGGCGAGTTCCCCATCCTGCTTCTCTAAATATCCCAAGCAGAATATATATAACCACAGAGCCTTTGGTTTGTTTGTTTGTTTGTTTTTGCCTCAGCACCATTTTTTTTTGGCCTGATAAATCCACAGCCACTTCCCACTCGCAGGCAAACAGCAGCAAGGGGGGCTGGCCACTCATGCGGGAAAGCACTTTGGGGGTGGGGGGGTGGGGGTGGAAGAGATTTTCATGGAAATAAATTATGCTCATGTTAATGGCAAGATGATGCAATCACAGCACACCTGCTGAACGGGCATTATCTGCTGGGTTTGTTTTGTCCCAGCACAGCTTTTAAGGAAGGGGGGAAAGAGGAAAAGTGAAGGCACGAAGGGGGCCTGTTAAAAAATGGAAGAAATTAAAAGTGGCATCGGTGGTGGATTTGAGGATTAACAGCATTTATAAGTGATACTGATGGTGGAAAGAATCATAAGTGAAGAGGTTTGTGTGTGATGCAGCAAGAAAAGGAGAGATGCAATGAGCAAGAAGCTAAAAGAAAAGGACAAAGCGGTCAAAGCAGCAAGGCAGGACAATCATTTTTGGAGGAGCACCGTGAATATAAAAAGCAGGGGAAGATTTCTCAAAGGTAGAGGCTGCAGGAGCTCAAGAGGAAAAAAAAAAAAAAATGATGAAAGCCTCCGTAACAGCTCTGTGTGAACAGTGGAAATGAAAGATTAAAGCTCTAACCCAACACTGCGGCAATGCCCAGCGGCCGCTCGTGCAGCGAGCTGTGTTCCAACAGGCTACAAGAGTCTCGTCTCCCGGTTGCTGAACGCAGCGATCGGGAGGAAATCAGCACGCAGAGCAGAGCTCGGCCCCCGCGCGGAAAGCACTCACCTCTGAGAAACTGCAAGTGGGCGAGCCAGGAGCCGGTCAGCGGGCGGTGGCTCCCCAGCGCCCGCCAGAAAGTGAGAAACGGAAACGCAGAGCAGAGAGGGGATCCTAGAGGCAGGGAGGCGTGGGATGCCGTGGAAATGCTCCGCATGCAATTAGGCAAATCAAGCCTATCAAAGGACAATCACACTGAAGAGTTATTATCAATCCCTCTCCTTTGCTTGCTTTATACAGTCATCCTAAACTGCATAAAGGCTATTAAGAAATTATGTTGATCACTGGAGCTTGGTCACTGGCTCTCCATTTTTGACAGAATTTCGTTCCTCACACAAACACCACCTTAAAGCGGTATTTAAACATATTTAACAATGTGCGCACGTGTTTTCCTGTGCAGGAGGTTCAAATTTCCGTGTAAAAGCATAAATCATAAAAATTATATCCAAGAAAACGCACATTTTCATCCCCAAATGCCCACTTCTCCCTCAGGCACAGACCGACGCCCAACTCTTGAAATGCCATTTTGCCATAGGCACAGCGGTGTCTGTATCAAGGCAACATCATGGATTTAGTTCCACTTTTTTATTATTCAACTTTTTATACATAATAAATACAAACTTTTTACAGCCAATATAAAGAAAGCATTTGCACCTATGCTTTCAGTGTACTGACGCTGTACACGATGATACGTCGAATACATGCCCTGTATGAAGAAATCATAGTTAAAAAGGAGGCATATTTTTACAACTTTTCTTCTTTTTTTTTTTTTTTTTTAAATAAAATTAGCAGCTCTTACAGAAAATATTTTAAAATACAACTAAAGAGACTTTAAATAACACTTTCTGAATTTTGAAAGTCCAAGTATGAAGGACACAGAAAAACTGGCCAAAGAAATTGAACATGAACATTATGGCAATACTTGCTTTTCTCCTGCATTGTGAAGCTTTCAAAATTTCTGCAAACAGTTAAATCTTTTTTAAAAACTTTTTTTTTTTTTTAAACTTAAGAATAAGTTTGATAAACACATAAAAAGACCTCAAACAGATCAACAGGACAAGAGGTGCAAAAGAATTAAAAATATGGAAAAAACTTCGTTGGACAGTCACTGATTTCATAACTGATCCAGGAATCGTTTTCTTCAAACAGCCCCACTCTTGCTTCAAGATCCCCCTGGGAAAGGAGATTGGCAAACACGAATGTCTCAGAGACCCAGCCTGGGTTGGGATTTACAAGTATGTGCAAAGTTTATGATAAAATCTTGTTAGATGATTTTTTTTTTTTTTTGTGTGTGTGTGTGTGTGTAAATGCAGTTTCAAAAAATAGCCCTTGTTAGTAAACTAAAGGTAGAAAATTTACTGGCTTAGGAAAAAAAAAAAAAAGAAGACATAAGAGCGCATTCAATAGAACCCATATAACACCTGAAAAAAGCCAACCTTGTGATGCCTTTTAACCGAAGCTTGATCTGACAGAGATTGCTGAAAATAATTTAGGAAGTATGCAAAGAAAAACCTGTTTTCATCCAGTTTTTCCCTCTGTGACCACTCCTCTCCATGCTAAACCTCTGAATACCCTCTGCCCTTTCAAACAACAACAACAACAAAAAAGCTTCCTTTTCAGAGATCTCCGATTGAAAATTAGTCTTGAAATTCTTTTACCCTCTACCTCTTGCCTAAGAGTAATTTGAGACCAGAGTCTTGGCCACGCAGGCGGGCTGAAGGCGTCGCAGGGACCAGAGCTTTCCCTGCTGCTCTGGCTTTGGCTCGTTAACGGGCTTCGCGTGGGAAAATGCTACCGGACCATCCAATGCAAAAAACTAAATAATGCATGTAAATACTCTAAATGTAACTCCTAACTCTAGCCAGGTGTTTTGATGACAAAGATATACTGCTAACGTTGGATAATAAAGTACACGGCAATAACTGGGATAAAAGTGACCCAAATACTTAAAAAAAAAAAAAAACAAACCAAAAAAAAAAAAAAAACCAAAAAACCAAAACCCCCAAAATCTGATAAGAAAAAAATGAAGCTCAATTTCCAGATCTAGACAAAATCTCACTTACTTTTCTACCAGTTGGTTTATGCTATGGAACAAGATGTTGCTACTAATTCAGCACCTCCATATTAGATACTCTATTACTAAATGTACTGCATAAATATTAATACAAAGAACATAACAGTTTAACTGTTAATTATTGAAGAGGTGTGCATTAATGTAATTAACGCCATATGATCTGCATCAGTTTTCCTTATCTATAAGATTATTTTCCTGTTTCTTCCTTTCTGCAAGGGGATTAAAGAGGAGCCAGCCTCTCCTTATACTTATTTTTCAGTTCCCTTTTTCGTTCTGCCAGATCTGATTAATACCTAATCAGACAAGTAATGCTACTTGAAGAATTGACAATCTTTAACACATTCCTATGGCAACAGTAATATACTGTACTAATGCACGTGATCGAAGTATGCTATGACTAAGTTGCATGAACGAGGCTCTTTCCTCAGCCTCCATATAAAAATTGACCGTCTTCAGCCAAGAGAGAAACCTGCTCCAAGGCAATCCTCTGCTCGCTGTTTGGCCCGTCTTGGTTTGTGCTAAGAGAGGAAGAATGATGTATATAAATCAAAACAAAAAAAAGGCACAAAATAGTCATGACTGTGGGAAGGAATCCGCCGTGTCACTGCCACATAAAATCCTCCCTATCTCTTGCTCTATTAAAAGTCTTCATCATGCAAAGGTGCCTAAAAACGAGATTGACCAAATACCGCGTTTGGTCTTGATTGTAGCACTACTACTGAACTAGTCCCATCATTACACCAGAGTGATTTCCACGTCCTCTATCTTCTCTGTTGTCCGGCGGTGATGCTGGGTAGGAGGCGGTGGAGCTGCTCGCACCTGAAACAGCCAGAACCAGCCTGTAACTATCAGAAAACCGTCAACATTTCCGAACTCGTAAAGATTAAAAATGCAACTTGAGGCTTATACCTCGAGAGGTTGCAAACCTACAGATTGTGTATTAAGATCAACAGTGAACTGCCAGCTGAATTCAGGCCCAGCAGGCTCCAGTGAAGCCATCGAGGCTCTTCATTATAACCTGTCACCACTCTCAGAGGATTTTTTGTAGAATCTCAGGTTGGAAGGGACCTCAAGGATCACCTGGTCCCTCTCTGGCATTTTTCTCCAGGTTAACTAGCAGTCACGATGGGGCAAACACACCGAGTGAAATAACCCGTCTATTCTGCCTATACCCGAGGATAATCCGGAACGTAATCCCGGGATGGACTTTGGACTTTACATCAAATGCTGAAATCTGATGAGATCCTTGCCTGGAACTTCTGTGAACTGGAAAGTACAAGAATGCCTTGTTTCCAAGTGGCTTACTTGTATTTAATCAACCACTGACCTGAACAATACACACCTGAAATCTGATGCTATTTTTACACTCTGCCACATCAATAAAGTTGTTATTGCTCCTGGCAGAGATTACCTTCAGCACTAAGAGCATTTTATGCAGGGTTTTTATCACATGATTTCAGAATACATCGGAGTGACTTGCTACTGAAAACATGAATTGTGGAGCAATACCATAACGAGCTTCGCAGTATTTTCAAAGCAGGCACATTTAAAATGCAATACTAACAGAAATTCTTTCAGCTAAGGCATAAGACTGTAGTAATATCCTGAAAAGACAGTGCATTGCAAGAAACTCGTGAAGAAAATATAAATCTGCAAGACGGAAAAGATGAATCAGTGAGTTTACAAGGGAATAAGGCAACGTGAAACTTCTGTTCATTACTTAGCGATGCAGTACTACCTCTGCCTTCGTATTCAGTGAGTAAGGCTAACTCACTGACTACTGGGAGGTTCAGAATGTAACTTCTGAAAATCCAAAACCACTCTTTTTCTGCAACCTCACTCATTGAGAATGCCAGAAAAATACAAATGTTACCTCTTAATATGATTTGGTTTAGGACTTTGAAACCCCTAAAACTTGATTTCAAAGTTAATCCTAGGAGACGGATTTTGCAAGTTCTAAGTGGTTAACTTCTTCCTGTCCTTTTCGGGCAAAATCTCCCTTTCTAGGCAGCAAAGACATCACAAAATATATGGATCTTATAGTTTGGAATTTTTAATCCAAACTCCTCAAATCAAGGTGTTCAGAAATAAATTTAACCCTAAAGGCAATGGAGTCCCAAGGATCGCATATTATGTCAAACTGGAGGCAAGCACATTTGTCTGCCAGCACACTGGAGAAGCAGAAATTGTACAAATAATATGAATAAACTGTTCTGGGGTTTATTCACCACCTCCTTTTTAGTTCTGTTTAGGGGTTATTACATGTGGCAAGAAGAGAAATAATCTCTCAGTGCTTGAAAAGGCAGTGGAAGTTTATCGACTAGCATCAATTTTACTATCCTTATCGATGTACTATCCTCCCAGGTTAGATTTCCTGATTCATATGTCTCACACAGAGACACGCAGGTATTGCAATGATAAAGGCAGAATCAGACGGGCAGGTTAGATGAAGGAGAGGGGATGGAGAAGATTCAAGGTCATCTTTAAACAGTGACTTACTGTTTAAACAAGTGCAGCTTTGTTTTGTTCCGGTGTTCACTTAATCTCAAATAGCTCTCGTGCTCTGCAGCTTTTTAACACATCTGTGGGATTATCAAAGGGGACTGAAGAGCCCTTCCCTTGCAGTATTCATCCCAGGTACTGCATTTTATCCACAGCAATTGGGTTTGCAGCACACGGAGAGCCAGATCACCACCCTGCTTTGAACGTCCCCCATCCCCATCTACCTACACGTGGCTTTATAGCATCATGAAACCGACAGTCTGTGGTTTTAACTCACAGGTCGCAGTTTGCCGTATGAAGTTTCGGGAGGAATTCGCGGAGTCTGGGAGAATCCAGGGGACTCGGAACTGAAGCTGTTTTCTGAAAGAGTAAGCAACAACCCATCACGGACGGACAAGCCACTCAGTATTGCTGAAGTAACTTTGCTTTAAAAAAAAAGTTGTTGTTTTTTTTTTTTTTTTAATCCTTCCCCCACTCTGAAACACGAACATTCTAAACGAAGCATTTAGCTGAAATGTTCCTTCTAGTATCACAAAATTTCTTACCGTTAGTTGATGGTGATCTGGGGAAGTACTGAGAACCTCTTTTATCTGGACTGTGGTAGGGACTAGTGGGAGGCTGGTCGTAGAGTGGCAGCGGTGGAAGGGCGTTATTAGGCTTCGGAGTCGGGGATACCTGAGTAAAAAAGAGAGAGGGGCTGCAGAAAACCTTACTCCCCCACCATTTTTATATGCACACTGAGGTGCAGAAAGTTCTCCGACACATCAGTCTGCTAGAACTGTCATCTGGAGAAAAACTATCTGTCCAAAGTGCTGCCAGGTAAGTTTGGGAAGGAAAGCCAAGATGTCCCATGGTGATTATAGTTTTTTAAAATCACAGGTTGCCACTGAGCAGAAACGTTCGTCCTCTCCCAAGTAGTTTCAACAGACTTCTTGAAGGTTATCTGAAAAAAGTCATTTGGCCAAGTGTGTCTCTCCACATCTATTCTGCAAAAGCATTAAGATCATGAGTTTTATCCCAACTCAACTGCATATGCATCATTTAAATGTTAAGTTTTCATGGTCTTATCAAATCAAAGAACAAAAATACTGAAGAAATTACTTTGTCAAGAACATGGAAGTCCACTTTCTAGCACCACAATTACACACGAGAATGTGTCTAATTTTCTAATATGATATAAGGATTACAAAACTATACTGAAATGAGGACATTTTCGCAAAAATGACTGTAATACATTTGGCAGTATCCTGCCCTTCAAAAACTGAGAGGATACAGAACAGATTTAAGTATGAAAACATTAAATCAGGGATGAGAGAGCCTGTAATTCTCTTTTTGCCAGGTTCTGTTTGATCCCTCAGTCTATGCCATAAACTAATTACAGGAAGTAGACTGAATTTTCTCCTCTGGTTCATTTCCTTTCTACCCCAATACTTGCCTTTGTTCACAAGCCTCTTACATTTGCCAACATGTATCTGTTGAGAATATTAGGCTGGGTAAGAAACTGAAAGGTAAGCACTCAGCAGTTTTTTTTCCTTAAATTGGTTCTATTTTTTTTTTTTCCCTAAAGAAGCAGCAGATCTTTGCAGCCTTATAAAATCGCCCTGACAAATACCGTATATGCAAGGTAGCACCTCAACTCCTTACGTACCTGAATATCTCCAATCCACTGAGTCTCGCCATTTTCTGAGGCCGTGAGCTCTTCAACTAACACTGATGGGAACACCCCAACGCGCCCGTTGAACTCTCCTTCCCAAAAGCCATCATCATCTTGATTTTCCTTGTTCAAGATGCGGATGATTGCTCCTTCCGGGAAGGACAGCTCATCATCTGTCTGGCCCTCGTAATCATAAAGTGCTTTTACAAAACAGACTGAAGAATGGAAAAGAAAAAAAAAAAAAAAAAAGCGTAATTGTCATGAGCTTAAAAAAAAAAAGCACTATACATACTTTTACAGTTGGACATGATGATCTTAAAGGTCTTTTCCAACCTAAAAGATTCTATAATTGCTGAGTCAAATTATTTAAATTTTCCATAATTTTGGTTAATGTTTATCTCAGACCTATGAGATCGCCAGGTAAATTACGCAGATCCGATACGAGAGAGGTAATTACTGTGAACTGCTGTATTCAGACACAGGTCAAATATGAGAAATTCACAGGTGCCACGTCCAAACTCAGTATGCGGAATGCTTTGGAGAACAAGCTTAACATACTATTTATTTTTTTATTGGTATTTACCACTGGAGTCTCCATTCAGGCTGCCCGAGACTAGGTCGGCCTCGGTGGAGTTGTTGGAGGTGTGTGATCGACTGTCCAGCGCCGCGAGGGACTGCAGCATGCTCAGCAGGCTGCTGGATGTCGGGAACTGCAGGTACTTCTCTGGCACGTAGCCCACCTGACCTGCTTTATTCCGTGCCTGGAAAGAAACACCAGGGAAGATGCTCTGCTTTTGCATACTACTCTGAGAAGAATCCGAATACTTTCTCCCGTCCCAAGTTCTGTTTCTAATAGCGAAAAGAAAACAATCTTGGAAAAATGATACCTTTACCCAGTCTTCCATATCTCCGTCTTCAATAACCTCCAATACCTCGTGTTCCTCTATGGTCAGTTCATCTGGCTGAGAAGCCTGGAGTGTGGAACGGGAAAACAAGAAAATAAAAGTGTTTTCAGGTGCATGGGACAGGCAGTGCAAAGAACATCCTCATCCAGACTTTGATTAAAAATTATTATTATTTTTTTTTTTTAAATAGGAAATTTTATGACATGGCATGCTGTAAAACCTATTAATAAGGGGGGTTCTGTATATCTACTGACACTCACAAGACCCTTTTTCACTCCGGAGGACAGACAGGAGCACCCTGAATGCCACCCAGCGCGTTGAACCCTAGTTCCTTGTGAAACCCCGATTACTCTGCACTCTAAGACTGAGCCTTCGGCTGCCGCAGCGGCGGGATTCACAGCTGAGCCAGCGGTGCTAGCAGAGGGGAACGGCACGGATGCAGTTTGGCAGCAAAGCTTTCACTCAGGAGCGGTGGTGTCACTGTTCCAGGACAAGGAGGAGCTCTGTCGGACAGCCTGACACCGAGGCGGCATTTCTAATATCACCCCTATGGGCTCAGCAACACAAATCAGAACATCTTCTAGTGGCAGGCACGCATCTGGTCTCCCTGAAGCCAGACAGAGGCATCTCTACACGCGTCTATTCACTCACGGGCTGCGGGACTCTGCTCGTCAGTTAACTGCTCTGAAGTTTAAGTCTCTTTCACAACACTGCGCGTTCTGTGCTGCTGCAGTTTCTCACAACTACACGTTAGATATATTTAATGCGCACCATTACGGAGGCAAATGCTGACCACCTGCCCCAAACTCCCACAGGCACAGTTGCATCTATTTGTTTGCTGCATAATTCACTTTTCTAATATATATATATATATTTTTTTTTTTTTTTTTAAATCACAAACCTTATATGAATAAACAACTTTGCAGGTGAGAGGATAATTTCTCAGAGTACCAGAAGGACTAGAACTACTGTCATCAAAAACATCCATGCTGTCTTCAAACTCTTCACCTTCTTCCTTTTCTGCATCAGCATTAATCTATTAAAGAGAAATTAAATTTGGCATTGTATCATCAAATAAAAAGAAGCGAAGCAATAACAATAAAGATTAATTGATCAATGTGCTTCAGTGTGGTTTTATTGCTGCTTACGGTTATTAAAATTGGACCAAAAAAATGACTAAATAATATTCAACATACGGTTCTCAAATAACACCAGGAGAGCAGTCATCGAAGAAAGCAAATTCAGGGAAGCAAAAGAATAAGAGCTGTCCCCAAACCACATCTTTGCTGAACTCAGCTGTATTTCCCCATTCAAGCTCAGGCCCGAGGACTTTAAGAAGAACCACGGAAGATTTTGGAAGCTCTGGCTCAGCTGCTGGACAGTTATCTGTTTTTTGCACAAGCTGTGAAACAGTGACTAATGTGCTTTGGAGATGCTGTTTCAGAGGCATAGCAAGTAGTTTAATGGAAGAAAGAGTCACTTAACTGAGAATTTATGCTACTAAAAGATTAATGTACCTGTGACCACAAGTGATAAAATGGAACTTCAGTGGAAATACTTAAACTTGAAAAAATAAAAATTAAAAAAAAATCATCCCGGCCTTCCAGCTGGTGTATTCTGCACAATAGATTTGCTGCAGTTTATAAAAAAAACATAAAATCCTTAGAGAAAGAATGATGATTAAAAACTAGCTATAAAAGTTTAAATAAAAACTGAAGTCAACACACTGGAAAAATACAAGTTTCTATAAATGCAGTTTGGGCAACACTGACATGAGCTGTGCTTTGGCCTTGTGCCTGGATTAAATTTTGAATAAACACTTTATCTCATGTGAAAATAGGCAAGTCCTTCGAATCAAAGACACACTGTTATGTATTTGCCATCTTCCCTTTATTTTTTCCTTTTAATTTGGGACTGAAGTTGGTATTCCTCATGAAAACTGAAAGGCTGGTAAATCAACAAAAAGTTAGACTGAGACCAAAACAAGCACTGTGCAGGCTCCCTAAACCAGCTCCCACCGTGCCTCTGCTCCATAACATCTTTGTTCTTCTAGACCTGGAGTAAAGAGCACAAAGCTTCATGATTTTCTGGCTTGGATTAAATTTTATGTTACAACTTTTAGACTAAGTCCTTGTAATTCATATTATTTTATCCCCGCTCATTTTCATTCAAGTGCAGTTTGCACCCACTGCTACTTCAATGCATTCATGGATGTTGCGGTAAGAAAAAAATAAATCACTGTCCTACCTAGCTAATGCTTTGATATATTACCAACCAACTATAAATTATGGCAAAATTAAGGATTCCCCCTCCAGTTTCTAACTGCCTTTTGCTGTGCATGGTCTATGTCCCCGCAGCCAAAGCTGACATTCAGCTGACAGCCATACGCAACATCATGGAAATTAGTGTATCATGTCTAGAAAGACTCGTTTGTAAAACATCTGGTTCTGGTTTTCTAACACGAGGAGGAAAAATACATTTTAATTTTCAGTGTGTGGGCTGCTCAAACTCCTTGAATAGAATCATTTGCAAAGTAGGCACACAGAGGGAAAACAGCATTAATGATAGAGAAAACTTAGCAGTTTGTTTCATAAAGCTCATCTTGCTACGGAGTCGGGTAATGAAAGACAGCATAAGCAAAGAATAAGCCACGATTCTACTGAACGTATGTAACAGAGAACAAACATAATAAATGCGGGTAAGAAGGCGACAAGATAGATTGATTATATATATGAAAAAAAGGTATGTGAAAATATATATATATATTGATCTTGTTTTGCTGCAATCCTACACAATAGAGATTCAATACCAAAAAGAATACCAAAAGCCCTTTTTTTCCATCCTCAGAAATGCAAAGACCCTGGCAACAACAGAGAACACATTTATCCTGAACTGCCCCTGGGCTGATTTGGATGTATGACGAGGAGGAGCTAAAAAAGGTTGAGATTTCCTGCCAATTCACTAACAGCGTGGTGGGCCGGGGCGCCCAAAGGGATCGATCAGCCAGAGGCAGTTTGCAATACATGTGTTTAGGGACTGAAACCAGTTTGCTCTGCACAGGTTGCTGGTACCAGGTGACAATCAGGCCTGAACATGAACCAGTAACGTAACAGCTGCAAAACGCTCTGAGCTTTTTCAGTGAAAAGATGCTACATCCCATTACAGTGAACGCAGCCATTTTCATGTTCACAGTAAACACACCAACTGCAAACTTTATTTCTAACTCTGCAGTACTGTACTTCTACTGTACAACTGTTTCTCGTAACTGGGCTACTTCAAGTCTCAGTGAATACAAAATAAAACATGAACCCCATAAACACATTATTCTCTCCTCTTTTTCTGAATAAATTACATAGTATTTACCATGCATTTGTTGCAGGCAGCATAAAGGTTTCCCGGTGATGTTAATATATAAGAGTAGCACTGCATACGTTTTCCAGATGACATTAAAATTCAGAATGACAATTAACTTTTTTTGGGCATGTACACTGGGAAAAGGAGTATTATCTCCCAAGATTCTGCATTTCATCATTATATCAGAAAATCAGCTGACTGTAGAGGTGATGGGATATTAACTCCTTCAGCTTGCTACGTTATTGTAGCAAGTTAAATAAATACAGCGACACCAATGCTGCTTGCTTCTTTTTAGCTCTTTGAAAGAAAATTGATCAAGAGCTTTGCTGATCAAATTTGCATCATGACCCATACCGACGTGAAGCAAAGCAGTGCTCGGTGGAGGGACGGCAGGCAGCTGGGTTCTGAACGTGAATCACTGCTCACTCTTCAAGGATGAAGTGAAAGCGCTGCTTGTTATATGCTGCAGTAATTCTTCTAATAATTGCAAGCAGAGTAATTTCGGTAACGGCGCTAAGAATTCCATCTACGGGCCGTCCCCATCTGGCCTGCCAAGGTCAACAGCATCTTTTTTTTTTTTTTTTTTTTATATGGGAGTGTACGTAAGTGTAAAAGGGGAAAATAAGAATCAGAGTTTAACCTCCCACGCTGTGGCATCTGCTGCCTCAACAGGGACTAGCACGGGGGTTGGCTCCCTGGCCAACTGTTGGTGTGTCTGGTGAGACAGAGAACAAGGTCCTGGGCACAATCCAGCGTGCACCACAGGAAGTTAAAGGAGGTGAAGTACAAGAAGAAAGGGAAAAAAGACTGTTAAATGCAGCGATGCAACACATCTTCATCTATCCTGGCTAGAAAGGATCTGAAATGAAAGCCAGCACAAGAACTCCTTTGAGATTTGGGAAGGCTGAAGCTCAGATCTGCATACTACAACTTTAATCTCTAATTATACTATTAACCATGGGAATAAAGCCTGCAGAGACAGGCTACGCAGAGCAGTGACTACAACAACCTTTCCTGCCAATCACTGTGCCCGTGTTTGAGCTCTGTGTCCCAGAAGAAACATCCCAACACCCTGAAGAAAGTGGAGAGTGGGGCCAGGAGTCTCAGGATTCGCTGAGACCCCGTTCAGCGCTCTCTCACTTTTTGGAACTGAGGTTGACCTAGATGAAAATAGCTGTACCTTCCAAAAAACCTTTCCCTCTAAGGGTTTGTCACCATTACCAAGAAAACAATAAAGAAGCAGAAAAGCATGAAGAAACACAGGAACGAGCAAGATTTTTGGTGTGCAGATAGCACATACTTGCTGAAATGGAGATTTTGCTTCTCTTAGGTGGTCAGTGAAAGTGAGCCATTCTCCAAATCGTTAGCAATGCAATGAAAAACCACATCCCCCTGAAAGTTTTGTTCCACAGAAGATACATTCTGGCTGTCCAAAGCATTTAAGATTCAAAAGAAAGTGTGACTTCAGTAATTTAAATAGTGTATGAAGACTATAGTTAGGAAAGCACCCACATGCAAAGCCTCTGAATTTTGTTAAATATTAAACACGCACAGAAAATTTAACATTTGTTTGAGGCAAACTGACCAAACCTTCAGGAATTTTATTTTAGTTGGTTACTGGTGAAGAGCAACAGATCGGTTCCTTTTACTGCCAAAGGTGACAGCTCAGCATCGTATGCCATGTAGGGGAATTAGGGAAAAAAGAAGAAAAAAATAGGTTTTATGAGCTCTTTTAGCAGTTCCTCTTTTCTGAACAGGGTTTCTTGGTTCAGGCAGCTGTTCGATTCAGCCATCACTATTTGTTTTGAAACTTATCATTCTTCAGGGGGGAGAGGGGAAGAAAATGAGAGTCTGCTTTTTATTCTTTCTTGAACTATACAAAAATGTCCTTTCTTGCAAGGTAAACAGATGGGAGATGTCTCTGGCCTATTTTGCAAAGCAGCCACAGACATTACAAACGCAATTAGTCTTACATACAACTGAATAAAAAAATCATTATCAATCTTCCACTGGTCAAAGTTGCTTTTTAGTTCAATTTTGGGTATATTGGATGAAATTTTTTCAAGAGAGTTAGCGTGATTTCAGACACACAAAGACATGCTCATGAAATTGAATATAACAGTTTAAGAAGTTACCAACTCTTTGGATGGAACGCAGCAGTGATCAGGTTAGTGGTCTGTTCCAATTTAACTTCTTTATTGCTTTAAGTGGAACTAGTTACTCATATAGAAAATGTCAAATATTAACTCTATCTCAAATAACAGGGCAGGAACCTGCAGGTGATTAGAGGTAACATCAAAATCTGTGCCAAACCCTTGAGGGAAACATCTAATCCTGCTCACAGGAATGGACACCCCCTTTTCCAAGGCCTTACACGCTGATTTTGAACGAATTAAATTTTCATCTCAAATATCCAAATTGATTTGGAAAACAGGCTTTGCTCTCCCGACGATTTTCACAGCGATCCCTACATAAATGACTTTAAGAGATGATGTAGAATCTGGAGTTTTCTAAACGTTTGGAAGAATAAAGCCTTTCATCCAAGTATCTCAGATAACATCGTAACTATTAATGAAACTTCAAAGAAACACGCAGACATTTTTCGTTTCAGGAGATGGCAAAGAAATGTTATGGCACTTATCCAAGGTCAGAAAAATCACTCTAAAGTAAACTCAGCAACAGAAACCAGCAATCCTTTTTTTTCTTGTCATTTGGGGTTTTTTTGCATTAAATTCAGACACATAAAGCCACATAATTTTTCCCATTAGCTAACCACCAACCAAATACTATCAATTTTGCTTTAGATTCAATATTAACTTAGGAGTTGCTACTAGGGAAGAGCCACGTGGAGACGAGGTGAGGTTTACAGGTTGGAAACCGTACCAGGTGTGAAGAGCCGTTGTTGGTCACCGAAGGCAGGCTGGCCCAGCGTTCGTTTTCCAGTTCTTCCATCACTTGGTTCATGGCGCTTTTTAGCCACGTATCCACGGACACACCGATCTGCTTCAGCAGATCGAGACGGGCTTCTGCTTTCAGCTTAATTATCTGAGGAAATAAACCCGCACAAGTCAGAATTCTTTCAAGATTACATTTCGCTCCTTGCCGCGATTCAAATGAGTTCTGTCCTGATCCGCAAATTCCTCAGGTGGCTCCGAAAGCTGCTCCACGCGGAAACGAGCCCAGTTCTTCATTTCCTTGCCTGCAGGAAAGTGGTGTGAGCCAAGAAACAGGGAATGGTTTTCTAGAGATGTAAAACTACAGGCACAGCCAATTTCACAAGTTGGTGTTTTTAAAATAACATCTGTTAGTTTATGCTAACTTTCTATTCATACATTCTAGTGGTCGGTTAGTTTAGATTATTTTCAAAGTGCAGAAACTCAGACAAAACCCAGAGCTTCGCAGTATTTTTAAAATGAGGAATACTCCTGGGCTATAGACCCCGGATGCCCTTGCAGCTGGTGACTAAACTGGATGTGATACACAAATAAATCTGACGCAATACACACACACAAACCCACCAACCCCCAAAATGAGGCTATTTTCCATTAGCACTTGCCAGAGATCACAGTAAGTTTATTTGTTATGGAAACAGAGTATCTTAATAATTCCAAAATTAAATAAATATCACACTTCAATGAATAGTTTCATGATTTTTGTCTTTAGAACAGAATGAAAATTTAGGTTTTCTGACAGCTGGGTTCAGTTCAGCATCCTGGCATGCTTTCCGGCTGATGGAGCCAAGGCTTTAACAAATTCATGGCAAACCACCACCCTGATCCAAATTATCTCACAATCTACACAGAAGGAATGAAGAAGTAGCACGAAGGAATTCAGAATTTCAAGGAAAGTAGAATTTCTAGAATAGCAAAGCAGGATTTCAAAGACTGCATCAAGAAGTAGGGGGCAAACCTAGGAATAAAACCGAGGATATTTATGTCCAGTCCAGCCCTATCACCATCAGCCTGTTACACTTGTTCATTAGAGGATCCAAAATCAAGCGATTTACCAAAGGTCCTTCAGTGAGTCACTGATGGAGGCAACAACAGAAACCCACTGAACCGCCCCGGAGTTTTTCCTGCATTTCCTTTCACAGCGGTACTGACACATCAGATTGGCAGCAGCACTGGGAAACCAAGCAAAACCAGCAAGAATAGATGGGTCTAAGCAAAAATTAGAGGGAAATTACTTTTTCTGTAGTGGCTGAAGCACAGTAGACTATGTAAGAATATATGTACAGTGAATTAAAATGCCAGTTGCTGCTACACAGACTTTTATGTTTTTCACATATCTCCTTACTATATACAAAATTTTGTGTTGAGCTGAAATGATACTGGTATTTTTCTTGTCTTTGACATGCTGCTGAACTTTACTATTATGTTTCTTTTAAGAAGATAAGTCTGAAAATAAATGACTATAACTTTAATTCAGCTGAACCCCCAAACATGGATCTATTTTAATTTTGAAACTATTGGCAGAGGTGACTTTAAACCTGTTTCAAACAATGAAGCTACTTCTGAGAGATATTATTTTTCATTCCGTTTAGAAGAAATGTGATTTTTAAAAAGTAGGTAAGTTATTAACTTTACGATGTGAAATGTATCTTCATATGGGTACAGCTGCATGCACATGCCCTCCCACATAATTGAGTACGGAGACTGAAGGATCGGACAAGCTGGGTAAGTATTTCCCACGGGAAAAGCCAAAGCCACTTAGCCAAGTGAAGTTCCACTTCTCTGTGCAAGTGGTCTTCAGGTGAATGATTAACATATACTGTAAATACTGCCCATATAGCTGAGAAAGTGAGGAAAAAAGTAAAATACATTAATATGCATCACACTACTTCAGTCAAGATTCAGAAAATACTGAATAAAAAGTCCAAAGATCGATCCATTTCACACATCAGCATTTACACTGACAGGCTGATCCTTTCAATGCCATTGCTGCATCAAGCATCTTCTGAAAAACCTGTCAGTTTGGCCCTAACTTGAAATTTGTAAATATTTACAAAAGCAGCACCTATGCCAAGGTCTGAAATGAGAAGTGTTAGATGGTGTTAAGAGTTCTGAGTTCCAAGGGTGAATGGAGTAGGCGTTTCATCCCTTTGTTGGTCTTAAAAGGCAATACCTCTCACTTTGTTTTTTTCCTTTTGCCCCTACTTAGATATTAGTTTGTATGTTTTAGAGCTATAAGAACATGAAAACAATAATAATTTTAATTAACCATTAACCTTTTCTTTGGAAAAAATGGTCTTAGGAGCACTTATCAAATTGAGGAGTGGGTTTCTCACTGAAACAAGCTAAGAAGAGAACACCCTTTTAAAGCAAAGATGTCAGCACGGATGGGTTGCACCAAAAAAGCTGAATCCAGGGAGGCCAATTTCTGCTCGTGAACACACCTCTCTCCTGTTAATAAGTATCTGAGATTTTGAACAAAACCACTCTCCAACCACATCTGCTTTGGAAGAAGGGAGGCGAGTGGCTCTACAGCACCCAGGGAAGATGAGCACAGATCCTGGCTCTTCTTTGGCTGCTCCCCCACCCGAGATGGGGCGCTGGAGCAGGGTCAGCGCCAGGGTAGCACACACACCAGGCACGTCCCCGGGGAAAGGCAGCCGATTCCTGCCGGGTTGATTTGTGACTGTGGGAGGGCACGGCTGGGTAACAGCTTCGGTGGACACATCATCCTTTAATTGTTGGCTTTTTTGTTTTTTGTTTTTTGTTTTTTTTTTTTTTTTTTGAAACCGTGATAGATTGACTTAATGCAGGTCAGTGCAAGTCACTTGCTTTAGCTGGTGAATGAGAAAGTCCCCAGTTTATCACGTTACTGAGCCGAGGTTCCTCTGTGTAGGTATATACTTGTGGAGTAAAGCAGCTATCCCCTAACTTGTCTGACATTATTATATTCTGACATTATATTACGAGGGTTTTCTGTATGCCTTCAACAGAAGTTGCCAAGGAAATGATCAGCCTAGTTGTTTTGCTGTTTTACCTCGTTATGCAATTTCCAATTAGCTTGAGTTATGCAACAGCAATAAACGTTAGTCTAGGCATGCTATAAACATCTGTAGTTCATATTAGTACTCGGTCTACTGTAAACCATGTTGTTTGTACAAACTTGTTAGCTAAAATAAACAAGCTGCTCCAAGATCCTTGACTGTACTTGCTAAGGGTCAGACAAGAGTTTTTAATTCAAGGTACCCAGCAAATCCAATCAAATTACCCCATTCTATTTACACACAGTAGTCTTAATATTCAACAAATGTTTGTTCCAAACCACAAATGTTTTGAGTTTCATTCCACTGCAGACAAGCCATAAAAGTACTTAAGGGTATTAGGTCAGGCCTGCACTTGAAAGATGTATAACGTTATTTACAAGTATACATATATATTTTTACCTAAATCATTATACTGGTAGACCAGGGTTAACAGCTTCCTACCTATATGAAGAAAAACAAAAAACCTCAAACCAGACAGCAGTATAACTTTATTCTGCTTCTCACACAGGAGCAGCTATGTATTTAAAAATACAAGCACTTCATTCATATATCACTATGTCTAAATTAGCTGGGGTTTGATGTTTTCATTATGCCAGAATAAAATGTTAAGAGGGAAACAAGGGATCACCTGGAGGAAATACTGGTATTTTCACCAGCATCAAGTCATGCAACAAGCTTTTCTGCAAGGGAGGCTCTGAGGGTTCTGCAAGCTGGAGTCCTGACTTTGTCTAGGAGGGACCCACCTTGCCCACAGGCTGCAGCCTCAGCTTGCCCAGTCCCCCCTCAGCTCCTGAC
Organism: Tyto alba; assembly: GCF_018691265.1. Taxonomy (NCBI): domain Eukaryota; kingdom Metazoa; phylum Chordata; class Aves; order Strigiformes; family Tytonidae; genus Tyto; species Tyto alba. The sequence goes on along the minus strand of NW_024881282.1, from coordinate 2,739,135 downwards.
CGGGAGGGTCATCAGAAAGCGAGGCATCGCAATCGGAAGAGACACGCTGGTGTACTTCCCAATAAATCCCAGATTTGCATCACACTGCAAACCCCCTCCAGACTACAATACCCTTAAAAGTGGATGCACTAGCTCTCAAAGCCTTGTTCCCTCAAAAATATTATTTATTTCAAATGAAAAACGAAACAAGGTTTTAATCATTGATTTTCCGTCTCAACAAAATGGGCTCTAGCAGACACACTTGCTGTATCCCTGACAGAGCGACCTCCACTGACAGAAGCTCACAGACTCGAAAATATTTTAAATCAAGTAACCATTTATATTCCCAGCAATATCAAGCATCTCCAGGAAGGCAGCAGAGTTTTGAAAGCACAGGAATGTTGGAATCCAGCACTTGCTCTGAAACCTGGGTGCTGCTCAAATTTCATTGTTATTAAGTCTCACTGTAGGACAAATATTTTCCTATTTAATAGTGAAATTGTTACTTACAATTACTGTTTACCAATTACTATTTAATAGCTATGGACTGGGATATCTTTACACTGATTTAAAAACTGTCAGCCACCCACAAAGTTTACAAACAGTGTTCTGGGTGGTTCCTGCTTCTCTGAGCTGTTCTTTTGCTTTAGCTGGTGGCAGGTTATAAGATGAAAGAAAAAAAATCCAAAGTTTTTTAAAAATATAGTTATCTATTTCTCACATACCTATCGTTGCTCTACATGGAAGAAGGCATAGTTTTGTTTATTTACTGTTCCAGCCTTAATTAAGCAAAGACTGTAGACCTACAGCTTGCACAAGATGAAGATAAACAACTGCTTTGGAAGTTACAAAAATTAAAAACAGCAAGAATACATTACATAGCTGTTCTCTGTTCCCAGAAAGAAAAGGGCCTGTAAGAAACCAAGTGTTCATTTACATGCCACAAACACCTTGGTTACAAGTCTTTAAAAGTCATTTGTAATAGTGGGGGTAAAAAGCAAACACAGAAATCCAGCAAAGCTGATCTAATGTGGCCCCTTAAATATTTTTGGTTTATGATTGTTAGATCAGTTTTGAATGGAGTTTCTTGAAAGCAGAGTTGCTTTATTCTACACAACTTTTCAGGGCACAGAACAAGACCGAGACCCTTGCCCATCAGAGTGCTGACCTCCTCGCTGCGCCTTCTGATCTGTACTAAAGCCACTTGAACCTCACCTGCCCAGCCCAGATTTTTGCCTCTTAAAGAATTCAGAATTATTTATTTTAGACCAAAGTTATACTTACAAGCATGTTCAGATATTAAAATTTGATTAAATTAGCATTACAAGTAGACCTTTAGGTCTAGTAGTAGACCAACATTTGTGCAAAATATTTTGTTCCACTGCAATCTTTTTCTAGTGGCAGGAACAAAATCATTAGTGGGCTGGACAGTCTCATTTGGCAAATTGTTTTAGCTAAGAAGAAAACAACGTGGGAAGGCTGGAAAGATATTATCTTTATTTTTCTCATTTAGAGTAATTTTTGTTTAAACTCTAGGCTTTTTTAATTAAAAAAGTATGAAAATGAAACCATTCTTTTAATGAGAAATACCGTATCATTTAAATTTCGGGCCACCAGAATTAATTTGCACAGTGATAGGTAGAAGTAACTGTGAGTACAGTAAAAAAAATGCATTGGAACACCACAAATTTCTGAAAACCCAGCCTAAGCCTTCCCCTGCAAACCAGTTTGAAATCGCAGTTCGGTGCTATTAAATAGGGATGCACGAGCAAATAATCCAGGAAGCTCAGTTTTCACTGCCTTGTTGATGCTTGGGGTGGAAAGTTAGATATGGCAAAACCACCGCAATCAAATAAAGAATCCTATCCAACACGACTCATCTAAAATTTTGATCCCTGAGGCACAAACTTGAGCTCAGCCTTGAAAGGGGAGTTTATCAGTAATTTTAGCTGTACAGTGTTATCTGCAGGACTGTAAATCAAGACCATATGATGCCAGAGATTTATAAAAAACAGGTAAGGAAGATATTACTTCTGCTCCGACCTGTGTCTCCTTCGACTACTCTGCACCCAAAAAAATACACTTGCTACAACCTGGCTCCGGGTGAAGCTCAGCCACTGCTTGCAGCAGAGCCAGGGCAGTGAGCCCTGCCGCAACCTGGAACCACCCACCCCTATCAATTCACCTGGCCAGGACCAAAAAACCCAAACGAAATACTTTTTCTGCACCAACGAGGGAGCTAGCTAATAAATGACATTTTTCAGCACAGCACTGAGTGGGTTTTTTAAGTGGGAGGATGGGCGTGAAGTTTCTACAGATATTACAGCAGAGTTAGTTAATTTATATGCTAAATATTCTGTATGGAGTTGAATCAAACGAGACTGTTAGGGTGAAGCAAACAGGAAATGAAACACTGACACAGATAACATGTCTCAAGAGTGAATGCCAAGGTTAAGAAAACAGAGGTGAAGCTATTAATGGAGAAGAGCCCACCTGTATAGCTCCAGCCCAACTGGAAGGCTGATTTTTTCCAAGCTCAAGCATATAAAAACCTTAGAGATTCCTAAACAGAGAAAGCAGTCGGTGGGGAAGGAGATGGAGAGCAGTAGTGAAGCATTTTGTAGGGTTTAAGAAGTTGTTCCCAAGCTACTGGTAATGGGACTGAATGGAGACTCAAATTCTGTGAGTAGAAGTAAGTTGACATAAAATGTACGTATGCAAACCTTTATTAACACCTTTTTCTGCAGTCTTGATAATGAATACTGGTTCTTAATAGAGTGAAAGATGTTGTATACATTTCACAGTCAAAAGATTCAGTAGGATTTAAGCAGAGGCTGGACTAGAGACACCCCCAACAGCCCTAACCTGAACGACTCTGTGAAATGACACCGCTTTCAATCCACAGGTTTAAGGAACTGAGTTGCATTTGCAGTGTGATCCACCTTTCAAAAGAACTCAATAAAACCAGAAAGATTATCTACAAAACAAGCAACATCAATATTCTTGTGAGCCCAGCCTAATCCCTGATCCCTTTACCAAAAATATCTGAGAGATCAGATGCAGCAATTATTCTTCATCTCAGCAACATTTAAAGTCACGATGACTATTATTTGCAGGGTGTTTTCACAATAACTTATCCATTTGTTTCCATATATAAGGATATGTAGCCTTTATCTGTAAGACACATAGAGAGTAAATACGGCTCTTCAGCTGACTGTATCCTTCCAGGAATCTTTACGACTCTATTTCATCATTAGCTTCAGAACATCTCCATGTTTGTTCCTGCCCCTTCATCCCACAAAATACCTTCCTCTGTTAAATGTCCACTAATGCAAAAGTATCCTTTATTATTATTGTGAATTCATATACCCCAGTCTTCTAAAGACTTCCTTTCTCATTGCTCATACCAGAACAAGCAAGCTTGTCAAAAAAATATACTGTGAAATATTTAAGCAGGATCTGAGCATACTTCATGCTCTCCAAATTTCTCATAGCAAGTCCCTGAAGAATAATTATCAGAAAGAATGAATTCAAGATAAAAATTCTCAAATATGATAGTATAATTTTTGCAACACTGCAGTTGGAATGATTAAACGTTTGGATCCAACTGGTGAAGTACTAAGACTTGTACATCTTCCTAATACCATAATACAGCTTCAGGGCTCTGATGATGTTCTTCTCAACAACGACATTCTCATCTCTGCAGATGTCCTCACTGAACTGCTTTTCACCAAAAGAGTTCCAAATTCCTGATCTTTGGATGTCAGCAGCATTTTTCCAGGCTAGTCCTCAATCTGTCTAGCTGGAAAGACTACCAGCTCCTACTAATCTCCTACCAGGAAAGCAGTCTGTTTACTTAGCACAGCTCTCCCAGGCATCTGCTTCCTGAGCAAAGCCATGGCAAGTGACATTTCACAAATTCAATTTTTTGGGGGGTTGGTAGCCTTATTCCATTTCATTTATTTTAGTGAAGCATATGGAACTAGCTTTCCTCACGTTTCTTACGAGGCAGAGAATGACACCACTCTTGCCATTGGAAGGTTCAACTGCAAGAACATACAGGGCAGAAACGTAGCTATGTCTACCTGCGATGCAGTAGGGACACATGCAGCATACGATTAATAGATTAGATCCTAAGATAGAACAGGGGCCCAGCCAAACACAACTGTCACCACAGCACAGTAATAAATATTCATAGCCAAATATAAAGGGAGGGAGAAAACAGCCCTCCAATTACAATTAAAAATGGACCTAAGCTTCCGAACTAATCAAATGAGGTAAGCAGCACTATAAGTCGTCTTAATCAAATCTTATCTGGTACAAATACTCTCTTGAGAGTTGTAGATATCCTAATGATGAGACAAAACGTATCCCCCTATAATTAAGTGGAAATAGGATTAATTGCTGTGGAGGCCCCAAGACCTTCCTTGAGCACAAATGGGAAATCTCCCACCATCACTGAGAAAAATTTTGTCAGCCCTGGGACCAGCTATACTGCTCGGTGAGACTCACCCCGGGCTGTCAAAGTATCGGAGTCTTTAGTTTGATAGAGACAAAATAAGATGAGAGGAAGAATTCAAGTAACCCAGCCTCAGGGTCCAGGATGCAGGCTGAAAGAAGGATTAGAGAAAGCATGGAAATCCCTTCAACTTTTGTTTTCCCTTATTTCTGCAACAGAGATCAGTGGAGACAGTAAATTTTTGTCTCTGGTATTTTAAAGATAAAGGGACACAAGCAGTGGAGAAACAGAAAGTTATTTTAAGGCAGACCAGATCTATGCAATTGGCTGAACTAACAGCTGTAAAATGCCCAGCAACCTTCCTTACTGTTGTCACAAAAATTCAAGTTTCAAATACAGAAGGTCTAGTTCAGTTACCTGAGTTGGTTGAGTAAATGCAAAGGAGCTACAGAAACAGTGTATTTTCTCAAATTATTGAATTTCAAAGGTGTTGACCTCCTTTACAGATGATGCTTGGATCGTGTCGCCTTCAATTTAAACGTGCACCCTCTGCTTTCAGTGCCTGCCTTTATCAAAATCCAACCCTGACCCAGCAGTGGTTAAATGCTGTTTTGACAAGGATGGAATTCCTCCTTGATCTAAACTAAACTCTAAATGCTATGGTGCAGCATTAACCACAGTCAATTTTAGTGTTCTAAACTAGTGCTAGTGCCTGAGGTATTATCAGACATATTCTAACATTTCCTTTAAAAAACAAGTGAGCAAAAAGAAAAAAAAAAAAAACAAAAACAAAACAAGAAACTTTAAATTTTTAAGAAAAAAATGTATTCTCATTACCAATTACAGTCACCGTGTATCATCTGCCATGTATCAATTGTTCAGGAGCACTCTGGTGTAAGCCGTATTTTTCCCAAAATTGTAATGGAATCATCTGCTCCCTAAAACATCATGAGGAAAAATACCTCCTATCTTAGGGAGAAAAAGATCAAAAATAACCCACTGAGCTGTGAATGTGCCAATCTAAGGTTTTATGTTCAGGCACTGCATCTTGCAGAAGACAAAAAAAATTCTGCTTCTCCAGTGCGTCTTGATCCTATGCACACTTTTTCTGTATTTCTTTGCTGTACCTTCAAATTATACAGGCTTCCACACCTGTTGTGCTCGTTGGAAAATATGGAAGTTACATGTACGGCACAGTTCCTTAGCTCCTCTCAGTTGTTAAGATATCAAAGGATTCAGAGTCTCTGAGAAGAGGGCAGTGAGATGAACGCATCTATGCACAATGCACCCTGGAGGAACCACATTACCAATATATATTGTCTCTAAAAGGTTCTGACTCGGCTCATGTTCTATTAGACGGCACACAGAGACTGGTTTGTCTTCTGATAGTTAAGCAGGCTGGCACTGAAGGAGTGTGTCAAGAACGTAAAATTCCCCAGGGAGAAACACACAAGTGGAAGTGTCTAGGGATGACCAAATTAGCTTTGCCAGAAGAAAGGCAAAATTTAATCCCAGTGTGCTTGTTAAGTTATCTTCCCCTTCAGAAAAGAAGAAGAAAGAAAAGGAGGAAGAGAGTGGATTTGCAAATGAAAAAGCACCGAAGAGCGGGTCAAGAAGCCAAAATGGGATAGAACAGGCATGCTACTCCAGAAAGGAAATAAAAATAAAAAGGGTTTCAAGAAAGAAACACAAAAAATAAAAGGAAGAAGGGAGAACACCTCTGGAATGAGAAATGATGGTACACACTATCTAACACACCACTAGAGGAGAGAAAGCGTGTGCACGTACACACACACATGCCCGTGACCTACAAATAACATTCAGCAAAATGTCTGTGTCTTCAAAATGCACACACACAATCATTTAGAAACAGCCCTACAGGTATTGCAGGATGATGCAGCCACTGACTTGAGGAAATTATCTCAAGGTTACAGAATTCATACCTTGCAACAACCATCATCTTCTCCAGCTGCTTTACTCAACTAGAATAAATGGGAGCTTTCCATGTCTGAGACTTGACCATCAAGGCAAGAAACAACAGAACATTAACCAATACTTGCTGCAGCTGCAAGCAAAGTGCGTTGATACATTCCCAATAAAAGTTTTGTTAAAAAAAAAAAAAAAATCTACATTACCATCAAACACTTTCAGACATGGCACCAGAATGTATTACTCTTCCAGTTACAATCACAGCAGTATCCACATAGTTTTGCAGATGGTAAGATTTAATGTGACAAGGTGATAATGAACTAACTAGTGTCAAAAGGCAAACTACTTTGGGCTGTTCACACAGGGTGCAACCATAAAACACCATGCCTTCAGTAACAGCCGCAGATGTAAATCGAATACACAGTTCTTTGCAAGCTTTGGGGATGACTTTTTTTTTTTTTTTTTTTTTTTTTTACTTTATAAACTACATACATCAAACTGACTTTCACAAAAGAGAAACAAAGTCTGTGTGATCTTTCTTTTTCTACTTTCCTAGTCCTCTTTTTCTAAGTAACATGGAGGTGCTGAAAAATCTTCCTCCTTCCCAAGCTGGGTCCTTCCAATACTTGATCGCTGACTCCTGCCAACTCTCCAAACACCTTTCTTTCTTTCCCCACTTGCTGTCCTGAGAAGGACCTCTTTGAAGCACTGAGCAAAATCAGGGATCTCTTTGCTTTGTTTTATTACCAGCTACAGCTTCTTGACCGAAATGCAGTGCAGTGGGACACAGAAAGGGCAATTCCACAGCTCCCTTACAGCCTAAATACCTGACTGTAACTTTTTGCACAAATACCATTCCCCTACCCAACCACTGGTAATTCCAATTTAATCAGTTGCACTTAAATATGCAGGAATGCTGCAAATGTTTGGTTTTCACATACTGAAAAGAATTATAATTACATTACAAAAGAAATCGTTTTTACTCAAAGCTTACATAGTTTATTCTTCTACAGATCGTGCAAAAATCTCTCGTCTAATTAATGGTCCTGAAATTACTTAATAGTGCCACTTAGAGAAGTGGGGACTAGTAAGGGTTGAAGCTAAAAGAAAAGGCAATCCCTAAGTAAAAAAGCTTACTGAATTCACTTACCAGCTTCTCTTAAAAAAAAGTTTATACTATAAATAACTTCTGTGGCAAAATATAAAAGTCACAAACACAAAGTGGTTTACACACCTAGCATTCACAAACTCAGAGACTTCATGTCTTCGAAATATACAGTAGAAAACTTGTATCAAAAGAAAAGGAAGAAAATCAGTGAAAATCACTCAGTCACTGAGTCTTCCTAGCCTCAGGTACATGGCATTTTCACCATTTTCTGTTGGAAAACAGAACACGTGTTAAATATTAGAAAGGTGGGGGGCGTTTTAACTATGACACACCAGCTAGCACTGGAAAGCCATGGAAATATGGTATTTGGTAGAAAGCGTTTAATATAGACAAATAATGTAAAACACATAACTCGGAGAAAAATATTCATGCTCTCTACCTGTTTGGAGTACTGTCTGGTGTTCAGAAGGACACACATATGACTCCACGTTTGCGCCTCATTACATCTGAGAATTGTACACTATTTTTGTCCTCCACCAGTGATTCCGTGAACCACCTTCCTGGTCGTGCGCTCCTTGCCCAGAATGTTTCCCAGTAGAGCTCTATCCCTCCCCCTGATTTTGGAAAAGGCCGCTGCCTTTGACAGCACACTACTGGGTTTACTTCTGATCTTGCATCTCTTTTTTTTTTATATCTAAACCTCGCGCTTTTTGGCACTCTCCTTCTATCCTCAGTTATATTCTGCGGCTGTGGCCAAAGAAACTGCAATTTTGTCTCAAGCTCTTTCAGCTAATTCTCTCAGAAAAGCCAACCTTCTGCTGGGCAAAAGTCCTCATGTGCTCTTGAATTTCTTCTTTGCTGTATCTGCATAGACAATAACTTGTGTGTTATCCCTGCCTTTGTGCTCTCTGTATTGTTCCTAGAGGTCCATGGCCTAATTTCTACTGCGGAGATCCTTCTCAGCCGTTACTATTGCAGCACGCACTTTCAAAGTTTCAACTTTCCAGAATTTATCAAATAAAACATACTCCTGTCAGCTTTTCTCTCCCCCGAGGAAACATGTTATCTCTTTGCTCAGTTTCCACTGATTTATTGGGCTCTGTTAATTATGCATTCTTAAGACTCACAAACACTAAGTTCCAGACTGATTTAATTTGTAGCTTTTGTAATATTCTTATGTGAGAACCTTCTCCTCTGCAACTTCTTATCCCGATTTTATTTCTTTCTGCTGCTGCTTTTACCTTTCATTCTCATGCTCTCTGTCCTTGCATATTTAATCATTAACTTTATATATACTGAAGTACTTTAGAGTATAGTCTGTTTGGAACAGTTTACTGAAAATAAAAGTTTATGGCATTTTAAAACAGTTTCTGTTAAGAGAGCATATTCTGGATTTGTTTTAAAAAGAGAGGTTAAGATTTATCACACCAGTAGAAGGAAGATTTTTACTCTATATTTTCTAACCTCTTGAACTGTAAATCGCATTTCTAATTACATCAGGTATTCTGAATGTCTAGGGGTAAGAGAAGCACTTAACTGAAACAATTACATTTGCTCTACAGTTTTAATTAAGCAACCCACCCAGCTGAAAACTAATAGATTAGTTCCTGTTGCTTGCAATACGTTTTTTGAATCACTGGGCACGAAAACAGATAACTTCTACCTGCCCAGCACTGGCAATTAAGTATGAAACTAGTTCATCTTTTCATGAGTCTTTCTTAACTCAGAACAGGTCCCATAAAGCTCTGTAACCTTTTCAAGAGTACATCAGAGTAAAAGTAGAAAGGGATACAAAGATAATTCAAATGTTTTCCCACTGACATTAGAAATCAGTATGTATATCAAAAAATATATGAACACAAGGCACATCGGCGCATGGCAGTTCCTTCTAGAAGCCAAATAGTGTGAAGATAGAGGCACGATCACCATTTTCTGGTATTAATTCCTTCAAGCAGAAGGAAACTAGTAAACTTGAGATTGTTTTTTCTCTATTTAAGACAAAGGCTGTAAATATAAAGATTACTGACCTTTGCACAAAATGCAACAAGCGTAACTACTTTTCATCAAGAGGGTTTTTTTAATATTGCTCTTCTAATCTTGAGTCTTTCATTAAGTTGATTCAGTGATTTGAAATCAAGGAAAAAAAGGAGATCGTAAAATTCCCCAATTTTTGATGCTAGAATTTCCACCCTTCCACAGACAAAATTAAATAGCTGTAACATAAATCTTTTTGTGGTAAGAAGCTGAACATGTCAAAATAATTTCCTTCTTACCTCAGCCTTGCGAATACTCTCTCTGGCTTCATCTATTTTCTGCTCCAGTTCTGCTCGGTTTTGCTCAGACATCACAGGCCCATGGCATTCTAGCTCTTCAAGTGTCTGTCAGAAGTAAGAAAATACAGCACAGATGTAGTAAATGTTAGCAAGCCATTTACATAGTAAGTATTTATGACAAGTCAGGGAAATTATTGTTTGATTAGATGTTGGGTTGACCAACAATAGTCCATTCCAGGAAAAAAGATGATGACCAAGGCAAAACACCACTTAAAAGAACAGTATTTCTCATGGAAATTCCACTTAGGGGAATGCTTCAACATCTTCATTAAAACATGATATTGTGGTATGAATCAACTCCTCTATATGTTGATAATTACATGTTTAAAATGGGTAATTTGCTTCACATTTATGTCAGGATGAAAAAGAGTTATCTTAAACACAGAGAGAGAAGTTGCTAAGCGTAGCCCTGCTGCAGGGGAAGCCAAGACAGGTTTCCTGCATTTGCAGGAATGTTGTGTCCAGAGGAGAATTTGCTGAATCATGGAAGACACAGTGGAGTTTCTCAGATTCACATACATGTATGTTGACTGCACAGATCCAAATGAAAAATAAAAAAAGCATGTGACTGTACAAATTGTCACCAGTTATTTGCAAATCTGTGCCTGGTTCAGTGACCATTTATGCATTTTGTGTTAAATCATCTTTGGAGAAAGATCAGAGGAGTATCAGGTGCTGGGACAAGAATCCAGGATGCTTCCTCCTTCCTCTGAGGAGTTTTTCCAATCATATTTTGGTTATAGACTCTGTTAACACCTGCTGTCTGGTGCTACAACTTCTGTTTTGCTGCTATAGAGTGACCCAGGTTCAGCAGAAGACTTAAGATGGTGAACACCTACTTTGATCTTGCTTCCTGCTTAGTGCACTCCCCTGGGTAGTCTGAGGAATGGCTCAAATCTCTAAAGTGGAACTAGAAGCCAGATCTTCCGTCTCCTGGGCAGCAGCTCACTGAATTCTATATGATATTACTGATATTGTAGTATAGAGACAATGTCTTTAACTGAATTTAGTCTATGCAAGTTAGGCTTGACCTGAGCATGTGAAACAGATGTTTTTAAACAGAAGTTAGCACAGGAAGTCAGCCCGGGTCGCAACACTCTCTCCAAAAAAGAGCAGGAGAGCCTTGCTGTAGATGTTTAAGGAACCCAGTGACCCAAGGGATGAATTTCTTCCAGCTGACTATTAGCACTCCTAGGCAGTCTCAGCTACATTCCTAAATACAACTACCTTAAGCCCCAGTTAAGATGCCCCAGTACAGCTCTAGGGTCTTCTTTGTTGATCTGTATACGTAGAAATAAATTTATCAGTATACACCTAATTTTGTGTTTCGCGTTAGATTTAAGTGTGCATTACTCTTAGATTTTCCTAGTGTTGAAAAGACTTTTGATATCCAAAAGAATACTTTTTTTTTTTTTAAGGGTATATATACACGATGTTGTGGAGATAAGAGAATCTCTGAAACCTCAGTTTGAACAGAAGGATGCTTTCTAGAATACAGAGGTAGGGCTGTAAGTTATTTTCAGTAAAGTAGAAGCTGTAACTTCAGATTTATATGGGAATACCAAAATGTACTGATGAACCAAAAAGTCTGAGGAGCTGCTAACCTGGCAGTTTGAGTGTATCATATCAAAAAAGGCTAAGATGAAAATGGCAGGTTGCTCAGAGAGATAACAGGACAAAATTACTTCCTTAGTGCTTGCAGCTTCTCTTTCATGCAGTGGGGAGCTGTAACGAATAAAATCTGTCAATGAATGTTTTCCTAACCTACCCGCTGACTGTGGACAATGTTTTTGTGCTCACGGGCTACCCGGGTAGCCCATTTCCGAGCCTCCTTGTTGAGGCTGTGCTCTTCAGTCGTTCCAGTTTCCGATTCCAGTTGTCGACTCTGGAACAGAAAACAAGAAGAGAACGAGTCATGACATAGACCTGGGGCCACCTCTGTAGATATAACGATACTTAGTTATAGGATAACTTTATATTACATTTATCAGCCTGGGATCTGGTTCTATACAAAACAAGGAAGATTCAACAAAAGCAACTCTCTTCCTTATGAACTCTGTGATGGTACCATGTTGTGGAAAGCCAACTATGAAACCAAAGCAAAGTTCACAGGAATTCACAATTCAAATGTCTCAGGAAAATCAACTGAATACCAAACACAATTCTACTGCAATGAAAGACATTCATGATGAATAAAACTGAAATACCGTTTCACCCATATACTGTACCAAAGACATGAAGAATAACTAGCCAAGGAAGTCACCTAATTCCTAAAATAAACATGCATTACAGGAAGTGAAGATGAAAGGTTAAGTGTGATCTGATGGGCCATTTAGACTTACTCTTTGTTATCTGTGATAGAGCCATCAAACATTTTAGAAGAGCACTGAATTTCTGACCAAAAAAATTTTTTGTCTGCAAAACAACAACTCAAATTTCAAATCACATTTTTGATATTGTTTCATCTTGCGCCTGTTTTTATTGTGTCAATAACAAAAAAAATTTCTCCCCCTCAAGAAATGACAACTAAAACAAGATGAAGTAGTTCTCTTCTGTCTACAGATTGAACAGAACCCGTTCGAAACTCTGAAGACAGACTTCCCAGCATTCAATTACTGAAATAATTTCCAATCTTTCTGTAACTTCTGTTAGTGGAATACCCAGTGCATTTATATACACATCTCAGTGTTTAGGACATAAATCAGTCTCCATCTTTCCACTGAAGTGGGTTTCCTGATATTCCTTCTATATTTGTGGGTATTCTGTACACATTTACTGCACCTATACTGCATAAGGATAACTATTAATAACGATTCTGGAGAGTCCAACAAAGGGCCATAAAGACTGGAGCATCTGTCCTACGAGCAGAGGCTGAGAGAGCTGGGGCAGTTCAGTCTGGAGAAGAGAAGGCTCCGGGGGATCTCATCAATGTATATAAATACCTGCAGGGAAGGTGCCAAGAGGACAGAGCCAGGCTCTTCTCAGCGGGGCCCAGTGCCAGGAGCAGAGGCCATGGGCCCAAAATGAAACACAGGAGGGTCCCTCGGAACATCAAGAAACACTTTGTCACTGTGAGGGTGACCGAGCACTGGCACAGGTTGCGCAGGGAGGTTGTGAAGTCTCCATTCCTGGAGAAATGCAAAAGCCACTCGGACACGGTCCTGGGCAACCAGATGACCTCCAGACGTCCCTTCCAACCTCAGTCAGTCTGTCATTCTATGATTTTTTTTTCTGAGCCAGTCTCATACTCTTCTCATCAGTAAAATTAGCTGTGAGAAGACATTATATTCACCCCACCTTCCTGAGTGTGCTCCCGGGACAACAGAACAGATTCTTACAACAGACATTTCAGTGGTTTCTGCAATTTAAGTTAATCAATACTCCAAAGGAGATCTTCAAGAACAACTCCTTTTCCTGGAGGACTTGCTGACTCATGCACATCTCCCTACAGAGACAGTCACTGCAGCCCAGAGCCACCCACCCCACATTCCTTTTTATCACGAGTCCTCTTCAGGCTGATATAGTTTTTGCATCAACCAGAAAATCCGCTTATGAAGTATCACTCAAGAGAAGAGAGTATGCTTAGTGCTGTTCAAAACAACCAGAGGTTGTATATGCATGTGTGAAAGAAATTACTTTCATTACTTTCTCACTCTCTATGGTTCAAAAGACAGGATTTCTCTTCATCAGATGTAGTCTGAAACTAGAAGAAGATCCCACAAGAATAAAAAAGTTGTTTAGGAAGGAGGAATTCAAGGTTAGCTAGCAGGAAAAAAGTAAGAGAGCAGAAAGACAAGGAATTATTTTCAGGCTAGCTGAGATGCCTCCAGGTGATGCCGAGGAAGAGATGGTGTTACCAGCTATTTTAGCAAGCAAAGTGGTACGATCAGTGTCAAGGAAGGAAGATAACTTTAATACCAGCATTTGGTATAGACTGGAGTAAAATCAAGAGATACTGGGAAGTGAACTAAAGTGATATTGAAAGCAAAATTTTCATGCCTTTAGATTACACTGCCCTCATGGGAGAGGCAATAATACTAACTTAAGCTAACATCCTATCAGAGGATTTAATTGAAAATGAGGCAAAAATTGGTTCAGCTTGTTATTTTGTTCAGCTAAGCTCCTTTTCATCAAAATTGAATCTGGCCTTTATTCTTATTCATCCTTTTATTACAAGATAGCTGGGGGTAGCGGATTCAAGGGGGTTGTGGAAAAGATGATTGCCAATGGTAGAGGCAAGTGAGGGAAAGAAATACAACCCCTACACACACACACACAAAAGCACACACACTCCCACCACAGGGCTCTGAAATATATCTAATGCATATATTAATAGACATCAAAAGAGGGGCACAGGGGAGGTAGTATCCCAGTGTTGCTCACAGTGACCAAAAAAAACCCCAACTCAGGAGTCTTTTACAATCCAGTATGAGATGTCAAGATATTTTAGCTCAACCCAGAAACAAGTATTTCCATGAAGTTCACCCACTGGAGTGGGACAGAGCCCATGTCAATGGTATTTTCAAAGTAAAAGGAATTGTCAGACAAGACGTAGAGCAGCCCAGAAGAGGAGGAGGTAAGTTGTAAGCATGTAGTTGGCTCTGGCGTGAACAGGTATGAAGGCAAAGCTGCCTACCAAGCAAAGAACAGAGGGGTGCAGCTCTTTTTACCCATCCCCTCAGTTTAAATATTAAGTTGGCTTTTGTCTGCTTTTATTGAGTTGGCTTTATACGATCACATTTCTTCATTGCTGTTTGAGCTCTTTAATTACCTATGTTAAGCTACCGCACTAGGTCACTGCAAAACGTGAAGAGGACAAGCACATGGATTTCTTCAGACACATCCAATCCTTAAGATAACATCTGACCTCAGTTTCTTCCAGCTTCTTCCACAGCTTCCAGCTAAGTCTTAATAGCTGCAAATCTGAGCAGAATCATTTGACATTGCCTCTCCCCTATAAAACATCTCGTAACAAATTCTTAGTGTTCCCACTGGCCTTGCTGCTACTCAGCATCTCATTTTCATTAAGAAAGAATACTGACTTCTTTTCAGTCTCTTGATAACCTTCCACATTATACCAAGTGTGTTTTTGTTTTTTTTAATCTATTTATCAAAAGCACTTGACCGAAAAATGAACGCAAACTTTGTGGCTACTCCTAAGGGCATACTAAAAAATAAATGAATTGTTATTGGATCAGAGTGGTTATGTCAGTTATTCATAAAGCAGTATTGTATCCAAGCAGATCTCACTCTTGCTTAAAGGTCTAAAAGTAAACAACATAAAAATGGGGTAAAATAACAAGAGTTGGGAAGAAACCTAAAGCTGTGGTCTGTGGATATGAAAAAAATAAGCAAGAGCAGGAGTCAAGATCTAGAGGCAAAATTTAGTCACTTGGGGAAGAAGCTGAAAACAGGTATTTGTATGCTGGACAAGACCAGAGAGCGTGGTGGAAATGCACAGTCTGAATATTTGGCTGAGAAGACAGTGAAAGGAGAAAGGTTTCAAACCCATCAGGATCTGGAGTGCTTCCTGAACAAATGGAGCTGGTGTGGACTGGAGGGACTTCACTGGACCCGTGACAGACCAAGCTGACGGCACTTAAGGCGGCTTGAAGGAACTTATAAGCAGAGAAGCAGTAGCAAGCTGACTGGCATGCAAGAGTACATGCTTCAGGAGAACCTCAAGGATGACTTGAGAAGTCTGTATCCTCAGGTAAAGATAGGCTAGAGGGGTATAGCAAGTATGAAACGGAAAACCAACTGCCATTTAAATAGGTATGAAGAAAGGAGCTAAACCAGAGATTTATCTGCTGTAGACATAAAAATCAAAATTGTAAGGAAGAAGGTGGGGTAACTGAAGTGTCTGGTCCTAACCTGATTTACTAAATTAAGCACTTGCTTAAATGTTTTTAGGACTGGAACTTGGTGGTGGCAAGATGTCCAATGACTCAATTTAACCTCTTCCAAAAAAGAGGGAAACCAAAACCACTTACCATGGCCAAGGAATGAAGGAAGAGCCAAAAAACCTGAGCTAAACATAGATGGCCATTCCACTCTTCTCTCGGGGTTTAGATTACAGTGAAAGCAGTGTTTAGTGCTAAAAATTCAGTTGCACAACCAACAAAGTACTAGACGACTCCAACCAGCTAGGGAGCTTACAGGCTAGCAGTGCTGTTTCTTAAATTAACAAATGCATTTAGTCTGTAGACACGTCGCTTCTCCATTTTTGTCTGAAATGTTGTTGCAGGTGCAGAAGTTGCCTCATGACAGGGACAAACACACAGCTTGCATTCTCTTATTTATGCAGTTATATCTGGATGCAGATGGCATGTGTACATTTTTAAGAGGAAAAAAGAAGTTGGCCCTTGAGCCTAAAAACTCCTTATTTTCATAGCTGAAGACTAAAAAAGTTCACTTCAACAAAGGAAAAAAGTAGTAAACATTTACTGCATGCAAATCACCAACATAAAACACACCTAAAAATCATGGCCTTTTCTTTTAAAGAAGTGAAAACAAGATGTTACCATGCCAATGCTGAAAAGCAAGCTCAACTTTATGATCAACACTTCTAGGAAGGAGGAAGGAATATGCATGACATTTTTCACACAACTCGTAGCTAAACACAGCAGTTGTAAGAAAATTGTGAGTCAAGTTCAGTGCTCATTTTAGCCTACCGATGTGGAACTAATCTGATTTTAGTTTAGCCAAGAGTAAGCTAGGACTAACTTGCATTTCAGTAAATTTTCAACATTTCAAACAGGACACCTTTCATCTTTAAAAATAATGATTATTTGCATAAAGGGGATTTTTTTCCACTCAGAAGAATAAATAAGGATCTATATCCACTATTAATAAGTTACACAAACTTCTGTACCTCTGTACATATGATAAAGCTAAAACCAAACCAACCTGCTATTGCTGCTTTATATAATCACATTCTGTTTTTTACTCTAATAAATTAACATCTCACAGTGGTGAGTGTTGAGGGCTGCAGAAGGGTAAGGAACATCCTATCAGGCAGGGAATAAAGAAAATAATTACATTTAAACTCATTACAAGAAAGACGGTTCTGGGACATCTGAACAGAGAAAGGGGATCCTGGGACTTTTTGACATCATCTGGGCTGAAAAATAGCCCCACCATGATTGCATGTTTTTTACTGAAGAATTTTTCTATAGCAAAATATTTAAATCGCAACAAATACTGAAGCTACTGTCTGACATCTGGTGTAACTGAAACTCTCCTCACTAAAAGTACCCATGAAAAAAACAGTTGTAAAGCCATACATATGAAATAATTTATTCAGTTTATTTTTAGGGGGCTGTTTATTCTTAATTCTGCTTCAATAATTATTTCAGGGGGTCGCTGTCCATCAGCTAGAAATCTCCTCTGAAACATATTATGTGCAGAGATTGTTGCAGCAGCTGATGCCAAACATCTTAGGATCGGGTTATTGTAAAGGTTGTAGCTCTGTTTTTTCCCATCTCTGTTTTGGGTTTGGGTTTTTTTTTGGTTGGTTTTTTTTTTTTTTTTTTTTTTTTTTGAAACACTAGAATCTTAAAAGTACTGTGTTTTTTTTTTTTTTTTAATTAAACATTCATTTTTTAAACGTACAGTGATTAATAGAGCTTTGTTGCTCCTAGGGCCTGATGTTTTTGTATTAAGCACTTTTGTTATATAGCAGAGATGAAAAGCCACAAATATTTTTAAATTTTAATCTTACTTATTTTTAAAAGCTTTTAATCTTCTCACTGAAATTAATTTTGAAATTAGAGTGCAGTATTTTTTCATTAGTGTACTTCCATTCTCACCCTCATAATTATTCTCATTTGCCACAGCTATCACAGCAGCTGTACTCACACCTAGCTTTTCCAAAAATCTGTAGTGCATTCTACTATGACTAGAAATACAGAAAAATTGCTCTCATGAGGTAATCAAAGGAAAAAAAGAGCACCTTCTGAATCAACTTTGACACAGAGAAGTTGATTTCATTGATATTTTCAATGCAATACGAACAAAGATCTATTTCTTAAGTGGCCACTTCTCTCAAGTATTACTTCTGCTCTCTAGTCTCACTGTTAGAAATGTTTCAGAGCTTTGCTTAAACAGTGTTTCTCAACTGTAAAAACAAGAATACTAACAGCGTGCTCTCTAAATTAAAATAAAATAAATTAGGTAGTGAGCCAATTTCAGCTCATTATACTTAAAGTAAAACAGAAACAATGTTAACATTCAACCCAAGATAAGAGAGCCAGTAACTCTGGGGTGTGGACCCGCCCTTTTCTTCAAACTAAACTTTCAATATTCAACCTCAAATATGAGTATTATATGTCAGACATTATTTTAACCACAACTGGGCTGGGAGGAATTAAACAAAATTGATTTTAGTCATGTTGGCCACGCACAAAACGTGTCAAGTTATACAGGGAATGTGCAGCTTTGCCAGTCTCCCACTTTCATCTACTTTACCTGAATGGCAGCGATAATTCCTAATACGTTATACATTGATAAAATTAATTTTTTTTTTTTTTTAATTTTAATTTAGTTTCAAAAAAGTTTTAGTTAAAAACAGTCAGCTTACTCTGTTCTGGTAAGCACAGACTACTCTAAATACAGAAGAATAGTGCATTCTCCGAACTTGTTAGCTTGGGTTTACTTATGTGAGGGATTATTTTTTACTAGCAGTTTATATTTCATGAGCTTTTTTTGTATTTAAATATTTATATCAAAAAATATTTATATTCAATAATTATAAAATTAGAATATAACGTTCTTTAGAAAACAAAGTATTTTTAAAATATTTAAACATATTTAATACTAAGTAAGTTTTAAATATATTTTAAATATTTAAATAAATTCAGTGGTAAATGCTGAATTGTGTAAATAGTTCTGCATGCAGGGACAGAAACCTGCTAAAAGTAAAGTCTGACAAAGCAGAGCCCTCGACTGAGCCCTGATTCTCATTTATACAGTAATTTCTATTTACTTTCAACCCCCCGAGCACTAGCAGAGCTGAGAAAACATGCCTTGCAACAAGCAAGACTGATGTCCTTTTTGTAAGTATAGTTTATATAACTTATATATCTTAATATAAGCTGCTCAGAAATTCAAGATATTCTTCTGTGTATGATAGTGAAATGAAATTCATCCTTATTCTCACAATCTATCCGGGAAACTTGTACATCCAAATAACTAAGGGTGAAACGGCAAAACTTTCCACGGATCTCACTGAGATGTTGTTTTTCTGCAAACTGCAGTGAGAAAAATATTTTTTTTTCACATCAATAAACTGTCATACAAATCAGATTTGGCTACATTTTTTACTTGCGTGATCAAAGAAAACGCCAGCATCAGTAATGTACAGGGGGAACTATAGTCACAGGCAACACGTCAATAAAAAACAGGAAAAAGACCTCTAAAGTTTAGTGTCAGCTTTTTGTTGCCATTTTACTCCCACATTATGGACGTGCTTTTTGCTGTCTGGCTCATTTTCTCACGTGATAACAAGTGGTTCAAGGAAAAAATCTTTTCCAAACAGGAAACAGAGAAAAGCTGGCTAATTTCCTTTATATTTTGCCCCGTTCTTATGGCCAGGGCTTATCTGTGAAGCATGGGGACAGTATGTTTTCAACACGACAGATTTCTGCGGACTTAATAAATATCATTTGCCTCGTGGGAGGATGTTTGATGATTAAACTGTCACTACACTGAATATAGCAGCAGCCTCGGTGTAAAGCCAGCATGTGCTGACTGGTTTTTCTTGTGAGGCTAAAGGTATTTCAAGATACGCTCTGACTTTTTCTATCTTGCTGTTCATAAAGGCCTAATCCGTTTTGTGAATTCATTTATTGAAAGGATTAAAGCTGGTTGGGAATTTATTAGTAATTTCCTACTGAATACTTTTCAAACAAACCATTTCCTTAAGGGAAAATGGTTTGTTTTAAAACATTTTTTAAAACTTCCTTTTTTAAAAATATGAATTTATGTCAGTGAGACACTGAAACAATCTAAATAATTTAGTAATATGAACAAACATGTAAAATTAAGCTCAAAACAATTTTTTAGGTAATGGGAGATAGTAGTGGGCTTCTCTTTGTGGACACTCAAGAGTCTACCTTTCAGCCAGTGTTAGTGTGATGTTGGGGAAAGAAAAATTCTGAAAATTGATAGAAAACCACTTCATACCTTAGGAACAGCCTCTTTTGGAGGCTCTGACTGTGCCTGTTGAGAGTATTTTGAAAGTAAATTGAGCTGTGGGCTTTGTACCTGACTCAACGATTGCATGGCAATCTATTCTGCGTTAATCTTTGTCAACGGCTCTTCCCACATCAAACAAAAATTCGAGAAGGACCATGTAAAACTAGAAATTACAACAACATTCACAGCTCTCCACGGAGGTGAGTTCCACATCCATATTGTTTGTAACATTCTTCTTGCCTACAATACTCAAAATTTCATTCCAGTAGTACATAAATTCTCCAAACTTTGACCCCAATTACAGTGGATCAGGTACTTAGTCTGAAGAGAGGCCATAATTTGTTCTTTGAAAAGGTTAATATTAAACAATTGATTGGATGTATTAATCACTTTACTTATATTTCTTTCAGTGTTAGTCTTTGATGTGAAAATTATCATGCATAACCCACAAAACTAAAAGCTAACTGATAACCTCTGCAAATCATCTACAAAGAGAATATGTGGCAAAAGAATGCTTGATAATTATTCTTCAATTAAATGTTGTTCAACTAATTAGAAAACATACAATTTCTGACAAATTCAAAGCCTGAGCAAAAGCCCTCATTCTCTTGTACTTACTGATTAAAAATGGTGAATGTGTAACCTGCAATTGCCCAGGTAGGGTTCTGTTAGCTGAGCATAATTATGCGGATCATAAAGAAGCCTGCATAATTTTATTTATTTTTGTGACAACTGCTTACAACATAAGCAGCTAGAAGCTCAAAAAAAGACAGTGCAGTGAAGAAATGCAGTAATTCTACAGCCCAAGTGGGTTAGACAAGTAAAGAAGTCACTGCAGCTGAGGTACTGAGACAGCTTTAGACATGAACAACCCATTTGTTGCCTCTAAAAAGCTCCTGAAGTTGAGCAGTACAAGCAGCGCACATGTACGCCGTCAGACCACACACGTGCCATGTCAAAGCATCATGTAATTTTTAATGTTGAAGAGTTTAATAAGAGTGAATTACAGTTCCATTTTACATGGGGATAGCCCTCTGGAAAAAGAACAAAATTAAATTAGTAATAGGACTGCATTTCACCAGTGCATACTAATAGCCTCCAGTTGTTATACAAGCTTCCCCATCCACATTAGAGAAGTAACCAATTACACACATCACTATCTTGAGCTGTGAAATTTTAATTCATGGCCCCAAAAGATTAGAATATCAATTACAAATGCGGTGCAAGTGCAAAAGATAAGTGTGAAGCTGATCCCCACAAATAACAGTTAAATTGCTTTTTCCTTCTTTAACTTAAGTCTCGCTGTGGAAAAAGTTTTTCTTGCCTTTTTTTTTTCATTTTGTATCTATGTTATGCATTCTGTTGCCACCTCTGAATGAGTGTAAATTCAGCATCCCGAGCCTCATGCACAGCGATAAGGACACTACTATATACCTCTGCTATAGTCATTCTCATAGCACTGACAGGTGAGGGCTCAATATCCACCAGCTGAACTGCATTGAAACTCTGGATGCAGGGATTGCACAAGGATGAAAACACACAGCAACAAAGGTTAGAAAGGCAGGGCAAGGACAGTTAGATTCTTCTCACTGTATTAAGAACAACCTAAAACTTGATGGAAATAACTGACTCTGAACAAAAGGAGCTGGAAGAAAAAACAAAAATCACAGTTTGTTAAAATGGAAAGACAAAGGAAACTGTTATAGATGTTAGTGTGTCTGGAAAAATCACTCTTATGTGTCTATTAACAGGGTTCTTGAATTTAATCACCTGAACTGGAGATCAAGCCATTTCTGTCCAAATCAGTTTACTAATGAATTCAAGTAATAAAAAGCTGCACACGGTTAACTTTTTTAAAGATCTAGACTTAATTTAAACGGTTATTTCTTAAAGTAACACTAATAACGTCAGTGGAACATCAACAATCCACTGCTATTACAGTGCTGTTTCGAAATGTATTTACATACTATGATTTACTCAATTGAAATATCATTAATGATTGCTATGGAAGCAACACATAACCAAAATAATATTTTCTGAAATTATTCTGGAATGCAATGTTTTAACAGTATTCTTTCAAAACCAGTAGATTATTGTATGTATCTACAGGCATTCCTTGAGTAATTAGGAGGTATATGGACACTTTATTTGGCATAGCACCACACATGTTATAACCCAGTATTAGTGAGCATTACGAGAAGCTCAACAGCATGAGAAAAAGCTAACAAAATGCAGTAAGAATTACACTGAAAGCAGAGAAACACAGGACTGCTAGTCACAATCTGGAAGCAAAACCAGATTCTGCTCTTCTGTGGATGATGCTGAGCCTGTGTGATGCTTTTGTTATGATATCCCACCTACTGCAAGCAGAGCTGGTGCAATCAGGCCGCTATCCCTTTCTTTTCCAAAAATATAGCGTGAGGTTAAACCAGTCTGGGATACCAGTGAGCACTATTCTCTTACCCATTTATAGCAATATTCTTAAAAATAGAGCAAGAACAAATGAATCAAGGAATTCAGAGGGGTTCTTACAGTGTCACTGTCACTTGGTTGGAACTGGAAAGGCTGAGGTTTGTGAAACACAGAGTTCTCCTGTAAAAACAGCTGTAGATTGTAATCCCGCACCACCTGAGAAAATAAGAAATGCCATTTAGACTGGGTATTTTGTAAACTTAAAAATATGCTATATAGTCACATTAGGCCAGTGTTTTAAAAAGAGATCAAATCTGCAGCAGAACCTTGAATGCAACAAAAGGAAATATAAGACCTGATTCTGGGTAGTTCCACCCTCAGTTACTCAGAAGTGACTGGCAGGACACACACTGGATGACAGAGACCTAAAATATAACTGCCATTAACCTACGAAAAATACCACTGAGGCAAAATGGGTAAAAAAGCGCCAACTATCGAGTATATAGTATGTGGTGTCACCATAAGTATTTTTCTCTTGTGCACAGTTCTTTCTTAAGATGAAATGTCTTATTTTTACACAAATTATTAGTTGCAGGAGCTGAAAAGACTATTTGGAATAATGCAGACAAAATCAGTCACAAAATTCATCTCTTGTTATTAAATTGTTTTCAAAGAAAACTCTCAAAGCTTGCATTTTGCTAAACCAAAACTACTTCAGCTACTTAATGTGTTTAATGATACATTTCAGATAGCATGACATATATCCCTAGACAAATCTCTTAAGTCACAATTTACACATATTTACAAAGAACAACTCAGTGATTGCAGTATGAAAAAATGCTATCACTGGTTGAAGAACTCTAGAGAGTATTCATTGCTTCAAGTGATGAAAATGCATAAATAGCAGCATGAAATTACAAAAATCTACTACCAAACTGAGGGTTTAAATGTACAGAAGTGTATAATAAAGATGGTATTTATCCAGAAATAGCAGCAGCATTGTATATGACTGAGAATTCTGATTACATTGTATGTACAATGGTAAATACATGTTCTCTAATGCATCAAAATGTTGATGCTTGTGTTACTGAAATACTGAACTGTAAAAAATTAATCTTCAGTTAAAGAAAGTAAATAGTCCTCCAGGGCCAATAATAATGCACTCATTTAAAGCAGTAAAGTACATGATTAGTGCACCAATTTGAGCAGCTGAACGTAAACACATTCAAATGCATAGAAAACATACAGAGAAGGCATACAGGGAGTCTGTATTAGGAATTCCCATAAATAGAAATTCAGAAAATACTAAAGGAGGAATCATCTGCAGCTTCCGATGATGCTCAGCACTGACCATGGCATGGAGATCATTTATGTTCAACAGCTCCACACAGTTCTTTAGATACATGTGAACGCTGACAGCAGCACACAGCTCTGTGCCATGTCAAATATACGTAACTACTTTAAACCAACTACAAATAAAAAAAAGTTACTGAGGACGTGAAAACCTATACAGTTATTTTAATGCAATAAGATTTCACTGTAGACCTCTAACTCAAAAGCAACTCAGTTCTTCAAAGAAAAACCATCTTTATAACAGCATTCACAAGGGATCTTCCCTCAAAGCAACAATACTTAGGTATAAAGGAGAACAACTGTTGTCATAATGTGAGACTTGGCAGAGTGTGCAAGTCCATCAAATTAATACCCCGGAGCATTCTGCACAATATATTTGACAATTGTTAGAAATAAAATAAAAAGACTTCTAAGAAACCTAGCATTCTTAGGATTAAGCAGCAACTTTTCCAAATAGACTTCCTGTTATTCAGTTATTAAATCAACATTCTTAGACAGTTTCTTCACGAAGTCAGTGTCAACTGGCATGTTAAAATAGACTTGAAATCAAATGTTAAATATATACCATGCATAAGGCTTAGTCAGAGATGAGCAGAAATGAAATTAGTTGCCCTAGGTTGGTGAAGCTTCCTACCAGAAACATCACAGAAATGTTATTCAAAACAGCAAATGGAATTTCAGAAAATGTTCCAAAGAAAATCAGATTTTTTCCAAGAGAGAAGCTCAAAAAGTACAAGTCTTGAAAAAGACTGCTCAAGTGAAAAGGAAGTTAAATTGTATTTTCATATGCTCAGTGTCAGAGGGTAATATTTCCTGGATGTGCCAGAGGAATGACACGGGTCACCCCAACCTAGCAGTAATAAAACCTCCAAAGCTGCAGCAAATGATGCTACGATAAACTGTGGAAAAACATTTTATATGGAAAACTTGGATTTGAGATGTTTGAGCATTAGGTGACTGCCAACCTCCCCAGCAGCTGAGTACAACCCAGCCCTGCCCACCCGAAGCAGCCACGGCCGGCTCTCCGACATCCAAGAGGTGAGCAGGCACTTCTGGGAAGCAACTTGTCTCATTCTAAAGCAAATATAATTGAATTCCATCCGGTAAACAGAAATACAGTTCCGATGGAAAAACGAAAGCATTTCTACCAATGATCTAAGGTGTCTTTTCCAAACGTAGCTTGGCAAGCTTGTGATCTTGTACTTAAAACTAACAAAGAACAGGTGAAGTATTAAAACCCCCCTATAAATAGTTAAAATCTTTGCTTTGATGGCAGGCTGGTTTTTATTCCAAATGACTGAATTGCTAACAAATTTGTTACGTGTTTAACACTCAAACTACTTTCAAAACACATGCATAGCTTTTGATGTAGAGCTTCTACTCCAGCTTCACCTCGCCTTTTCGAGCTGACTGATTCCTGCAACACGGACCAACGGGGAACGCTGAAAGTTCAGAAGAAACGATGAGCAAAGCCTATGTCTGTGGAATAATCCACTGATTAATGTGTTTAGTAATTCAGAGCAAGACACACGTTTTCAGTAGTACTGTAATACAAATTTTTCTTCTCTGCATTCTTGAACTGCAAGGAGAGAAGAAAATTGGTGCGGCTGAGCTACAAGCCAGTCGTAAAAATCCTGTTCAGACCTGACAGCTGTATTTACATTTTTGCTCGTTCTCCAGGCATTGTACTAACTTAGTAAAGCTGAAACAGAACTATTTTCCTCAAACATATAGCATGACGTTGTTACTGTGTAAAATAAGCCAGACCTGGAGGCTTCTGGCCACACAGAGGCTTGCTAACACAAGCTATCACAAGCTCTGTGCACACAAATATAGAATGAAGGTATTCCTATGCAAATGAGCTGTTTGGAAATGACAGCTTAGTTAGCTGAAAGTCCCAGCCAGGCAGCACTCCAAGTATTCTGAACGCAAAGGTTTTCATATAATACCAATAAATTATGAATATATAGGCATTATATATAAGCATATTTATTTAAAAGATTAAAATAAAGCATTTTGGGGGAAGATACTTTAAGCTGATCTGAATGACATACACCAAGGTAAATGACTGAAAGTCCTTTTCCAACAGAAGATAAAATGGTATTTTCATGATCTTTACAGCTGCTGCCAACTAAATCCAAAGACAAGCTAGCGTGACGCCGATTTTTAATCTACTCACTTTATATCTAATAAGGTGTGAGTTAGCATGCTTGCAGGTAAATAAGGAATGCGTTAAATATGATTTTTCTATGTAAGTCCCTGCATAAGCAAGCTCTGTTACTGTGCGAGTGGTTAAGGTAAAAGTATAAAGAAATATTGTGACTGCACCAAAGCAGCTCATTCGAGCTCAATGGCAATTATTTTTTTTTAGCCCAGCAGATGAATTATTTAAGTATCAAAATTATGCTGGAAGCAATCATGTATTTCTGATTCTGGCTGCTTGACAAAGCAAACAAGCATCTATGACAGGACTCTAATCTGTTTTCTGTATTTGCCATTCTTAATTCAAGGGAGAAAACACTGTAATATTTGGTTTTTAAGTTGACAGTCAATTATTAAGAAACGATCCAAGCAGTTTCACAGGGCTTTACTGTGATGGATGACTAATGTGGTTCCAGATTCCACAGCGCAGAACTCTCAGTTGCAATTTCTCTTCCAAACATGCAGGGTGAGTACAACTGAACATCTCTTGATCACTGTTCTCTAAAGATCTTGTACTGTGTAAATGCACTCCTGAGAATGCAATTTGGGTGGCAATGGGAAAAGTTCTCCCCAAGAAAATTGTCTAGTTTCTTTTAACTTAATACCACTCAAGAGTAACCAAAAATAATAACCCTTCAGTTTTGTCATTATTTTGGAAGCAAATCGTAAGCCTGGGAACTTCTATGTGCTGTAAGTATTCAGTTACAAAGGATCATTCAGTAAAACTTACCCTGCTGGAAGTCTCCAGTAAAAACTGGAATGTGTTTTGTACAGCTTGGCATGTCTCTAGTTCAGTCCTGCTGAATGCCATTAAATAATCCTTAAGGTGATCATATACATTTCCATCAAGAGCCTGTATGAGGGAAAGAATTGAAGAAAATTAAGAAAAGCAGCATGTACTTTTCCAGTTGCTTTATGAGTATTCATGTTTAGATTTGCAAGATGTCTGTACATTTTTTTTTTTTAACAGGCATTCACCTATAATTATCTGCCTGGATAGTGACAGGTGGACATCTCTCGGTTTTGACAGGGAGGACTGACCGTGCTTTATTTCCATTAGATGGCACCACAGAGCACCGTATACAATATCACGTTGTGGGACATGATTTCCATCCAGTTGTGTAATACGGCCAGCACAGAATGGTGAGGTCAGGTTTGGGTAGGTGAACATGCTCAGGAAGATACTGTTTATGTCAAGAAAGGGACCCGATAACTGCAAGGTTATGGGGCTTCTACCAGGCAGAGCACTCAAATCACAGTACCGCGCTCCAAATGACATTGCCAAGCCACTCCACACACATACACCTCAGATACATGGCTATTTGCTCATTAAAAACTGCTGATCAATAGCTGCCATTTCACTTAAGCACAACGTATCTCTTTTGTGCACAGAAACACCAAATACACCACAACAACTGATCGCAAACTTAGTAGTTATCAGAGTATGACATCAAAGTTCAAACTCAAAAGCCCTGTTGTGACCAGAACCGTAAAATCACATTGCATGGCCTAGGTTACACGTAGGTTTAATGCAAGTTCTGTATTAAACATGTACAACCTGGCAAGTGACTGATAATTTCATTTAAATATTCAACTCTGGATATATTTAAATAATTATATACGTTTTTAAATATACCAGATTTCACAGTTATCTATTTAAATAGTACATTCATTGAAATAGCACACACCAGATTTCAACACATTCAAGAATGCATTTCTATAGGCAATTGTATTTGATTATTTAAATCATTTTGAAAAGTCAGGGGGGTGGGGGGAAAGGTGAAATTGTATATGCCGTAAGAAGTACTTTCTGCCCCAGCAAAATCAAGCCCAACATTTAAGACAAGGCTAACAGACACATGTAAATCAGACAGAAATCATTCAGAACTTGGGACTAATGGAAGAGATTTTCCTTCTGCAGAAAATGTTTCACTGACTACCAGCATACAGCTACAGCAACCACCCGATGAAATTAAAACTTAACATACTGACATCCTCAGTGAAGGATGCTTTGAGGAAAATAATAAAATTCCATAACTGGAATTCTTGTGCTCAAAATTTTATAACCCAAATTCACTTTATACTATACTATTTTTTTCATCCTCCACCTACCCAGGGTAAAGCACTTCCTAACACAGGCTGCTTTTTTCCTTCGACCTCAGGGATTAAACCTGCCTCGAACTCGCTAGGGCAAAACCCCACGGCCATCAGAAAACAAACAAAAAGGCCGCCATGCCAAACCAGCAGCAAACATGGGAATTTCTTTCAAGCCACCACAATGCAGCCGGCTCGCTCAGCCGTGCTGCCAGCTCCGCGGATCAAAGGCCGGTCTCGGGGGGTCAGCAGCCAGGGCAGCTACTTGAGGCCCCCAGCCACGGGAAGGCTCTGTAAGCGAAGGAAGATGCGCCGTAGGGCTGGGAAAGAGCTATAGGTTAACTCCTCCTGGCTCACACAAGTGATGTCAGCTCTACCAAATATTCCGTTAAGCGCAATTCAAAAATAAAGCAATTCTTATTAAAAGAATTAAGCAATATGAACTTACAGGTGGGGTGTTCAATTGATAAAAATGTCAGGAAATTCCCAACCGCAAATCCGTAATAAAACCTACAGCGATGCACAGACGCAGCTTCAGTTCTTGCCTGCCTCAGGGTAGGCACAGCTTTACTGGAATTCATCTCGAAATGCACATTTCGTTCACACAGCACAGTCCCAGGTTAGCATGAGGATTTTCACATTTAGTTCCCAAAGCACAGTCCCAGGTTAGTATGAGGATTTTAACACTTCCTGTGCTTTTATAACACTAAAGGGATGAGCCCCTGGTATCAGTTAGATGAGTGTCAAAGCTACCATCCCGTTTCAAGGGCATTTATTTTCACATCAAATACACACACGCCCAACAGCAGCTCTATCTTGCACTTTCAAAGAATACAAATGATGTATAAAATTGCCCCGGCTGGCTGTGCTCTCCAGAGAATTGCTGCATGATAACGGCAATCCTGAAACTCCCCCAAAACGGAACTTGCAGATTTTTATGATGGAGCGTATCTGTTCCTAAAGCTTTTCAGATCAAACACCGGGCTGGAGTGCAACTCTGCTAATAAATGTAAATAGTTTAAACTTGGCAGAGCAATTATAAATGCTCAGTTTGCAAAGCAGCTGTGATTTTTTCATTCCAGTACGCTATAAACAAGTAATTCAGAGCTCACTCCCCCTGCCTTCATATCAAGCCCATATGTTCTTTTTATGTTAAACCCAGCAGGAGAGGTTTATGTCATTTAACTTAAGACTTCTACAGTGCAGACACCTACGCTGGAGTTTGTCACTCCGGGTCCTCTTTAGAGTTAATGGAGAGAAGTTGGTGCTTCTGTGGTGTGATTCATCTCCCTCTAAGATAGATGGCTAAAATAGGTCAGATGAAACACAGCATGCTAAGTGCCTATTCCTCTTCACTGACCGCAAATAGCGCCCATACAATTAGCTTAGATATACACGTCTACACGGTGGTCACGTAAAGCTGGGTGAGATGAAGCTCATCTCAACACGTGTTTATTCTCTGCCGCTATTATCTACTGAGCATTAGGAATTCATTCATCTACAGTTGCATTCTGTATTCTAAGAATATAAAAAGATACATAAATATTATCTTATTTCCCCACTCCTCTTTGCAATGACCGCAGCTCTGAGGTTTTTGTGCCAGAATACCCCTGCAGTGTGATATAGAGATATATAAGAACAGACATCAGAGAAGTGTGGCAAAACATTACGAAGCATACAAATCTGTCAGCATGTGAAAACTGCATTACAGTCTTTCTCCTTTCATTAATTAAAAGCGGTTTCAATATGATAAAGTTCTTAAATACCGATGAGAGCTGCCAGAATTAAAGTTATTAAAGTCAGTGCAATATAACACAGGCATATTTGTCAGCCAAGTAAACCCACGGCTGAGTGTGCAGCTCCAACACATGCTAAAAAACTTATTGTGACACAGAAAATGTGATATCCCATCAGGTACAGGATGAGAGAGCTGGTTGGTTACAAACTGCTTTCAATGATAATGTATCTATTCATTCTATAAAATGGTAATTATTATATCAAGCTGGCTATGTTAATATTAAAACAAAAGATTTGACTTGCTGATCTATACGATAAAAATTAACGTTCATGTGGGATTTTACAATCTGAATCTCATTTAGAAACACTCTGACCCAAACCACTGAATATCATAATTCAGGTTTGAAATAAAAAGGTTTTTTTAAATTTCTGATCACACAACTGGAAGGGGAAACTTAAAAAAATTCAAAAAACCCAACACACATTATTCCACTACAATGGCTTTTGTTCTCTCTCTGAATCTCAAAAGATTACTAAATCACTTACTGTATTACAATCAGACTAAAAAACCTGTCTTTTTTTCATCCTCAGAAGGAAATGAAGATTTTTTTAAAAACAAATCTGGCATCAGAACTCAGATAATATGAAATTAAGTACTGCAGAATTACAATTTCCAAGGATAGAAAGAAGTCAATGTTTTTTAAGAACTATTTTCTTTACAGCGTAATTGTCCTACTGAAGGTGTAAAACTACTTCCCCACCTGAGTCCAAGCTTTAGAAGATAATGGCTGAAATTAGGACTGAGAAAAACTGAAATTGTTAACAAAAGCAATGGATGCACAGCTAAATTAAAGTGTATTTTTGTAAGAAATCCTATACATTAACTGAAATCAATAAAATGACATATTGGGGGGGGGGGGGAACGACACAACACGTGGGACGAGAACATTTTTCTGATTTTGACATAAAGTTTCAAGTAGAACATAACTTAGTTTTTCTAGGAAGAAAATTTCAGTCCCAGTTCAGATCATCATTTTCAGGAGGTTTTTCTTTTTAATTCAAGATATTATATTAAACATTTTAGGAACTTGGATGCATTGGCTTTAATCATTCTACATTCTATAAAAATTTCCTCAAAAGCAAAGATGTAAAAAAACCTATTTTAGATATTGTTAGTACATTTGGTTGCCTTTGTGACCTTCTTCATTGAAGATGATCATGCACAATGTAGAAAAGGCTGTGTTGAACATTTCATGTTCGTTCATGTAAATTACTTCAAGATCTCTTCACTAGAACACTTACAGATCTCAGTCACACTCCATTTAAAAATTACCATTTCAATTTCTGGGAGAAGATGAAGAACTGCTACATATTTTGTACTTTAAAAGACTCATTCCTTCTCAAATCCCAAAGAAAAAAGGGAAAATGTTTGACCTATGCATAATACAGACCAGAATCATGCAAAGCCACCACGGTGAGTCTTCCATTTTAACTCATTTGTTTCTGAAATATTCGCGTTATTCTATTCATGTTTGTTTTGCACAGAAACTGCTAAGGTGTGCTGAAGCTCTGCATAATATTTTTACAGTTTAAACTCAGATGTTCAAATGAAACTTCTCATTTAGTGATCTGAATCCACCAGAAACCAAATCCTGGACCTTACAGTACTAAGTTAAAAAAGTACAATTAAAACCACACTTGTAAAGCCACGTAGGTTTTCACTGACTGATCTACACACTAGTCTCCATCTGAATCATCACTGCCTAGAAATAATTTGTATTTTCAAACATGTGCATTTATATTTTTGAACTCCCTAACCCTCACTGGATCCCCGCTCTTTCACTAAGACAGCCATCATGGACCAAATTAAGTTTTCATTTGTAAACATCCATCCTTTTGTGAGTTGATGCAACTCAACAGTTTACCTGCGCTAATTCTGCCTATGCTGAGCATTAAAAACCTTGACAAATGCTTTGTAAGCTGCCACCACTTTGACGGAAACAATATAGCTGATGTTGAAGGCAAAGAATTTCCTTAAATGGGTGGAGGTAATAAAACAAAATTAAAACCGACCCTACCCCACCCGGACTACAGTCTGAAAATGAAAAGATAAGGAAAAGATTTAAATGAACTGAACAAAAATCATTGTGTTCGTGCAGTGATAACTCTTCTACCAAGTCAATGGTATTGCATCACGGTAATGTAACATATTTTCCTGTTTAGTAATCAGAGCAAAACCCCCAAATAAAAAGAGAGATCCGTATCACAGATGAAGCCTTCTATCTATTTTAGGTAG
Source organism: Tyto alba (assembly GCF_018691265.1). Classification (NCBI taxonomy): domain Eukaryota; kingdom Metazoa; phylum Chordata; class Aves; order Strigiformes; family Tytonidae; genus Tyto; species Tyto alba. Next base: position 2,707,036 of record NW_024881282.1, on the reverse strand, counting down.
CCTATTAAAAACTGAAATTAAATTCTTATACCACCCTATTGTCATTTGCATTAGAAACCCTGTTGTATCTATCCCTGATCTGTTTTGTTTTGAAAACAACCTGTAACCTGTTAAGCACAAGGACTCTATTTTTCATCCGTATGATCTGGACACTACTCTAAACTTTTTCTTACTTAACACTAAAAAAACCCCCAAGCAATAGAAATTACATAACAAGCACACTGAGTGAAGTTTTCTGAGTGTTTGTGTTTAAAACTTATGCCTATAATCCATTGAATAAACAGTGCAATCTCATGGATGGTAGTGTCTGGGAATTTTCAGTTGAATGATTTCAGTAAATGAGACTCCAACTGTTTTAATTTTTATATGTAAATACCACAGAATATAAAATGGAACATAAAATAAGAAAGGTAGAGGTATGTACAATAATAGCTAAACTGGTAACAGGAATTATTACTATTAAGACATTAGCTTAAACATCCTTCTGGGTCTGTGAGAGGTTAGGAACAGAAGTAGTTTGTATGTGTTTTATTTCAAGCATAGCAACGGATCTCATATTATTTGACAGTGAAAGATAGAGTATTTTAAGGACTCGTCTAAAACTCGGAAGTAATAAAGTCAACAGTTTGAATCAGCTGGCTTTGCTGAACTCAGCAGTACTCGGATCAGTGGTAGGTAACAGCATTCCCCAAGGACATTGGGAGAGAAAGGAAGGAAGGTCAGGAAAACCCATCCTTTTCAGCTAACAGTTACATTCCACAGTCATTTTCCTTTAAAAATGCCGATTCTCAGTAGTAATTTATTCTTAGGCATCAATTTCTCCCAAAATAGAAGAGGAGCCTGCTTTAAGTCTTTTTCTTTTTAAATTCTTCCACCATTGCAGTATTTGTCACTGCGGAAACACCCTTCTCCATCAAGACATCCTAACATAAAAGTACCTCAGGTCTGTATTTGCCAACAACACACGACTTATATATATAAATTACCAACAAACCCAAGGATCAAAGCAATAGAAGTGTCCCTGAACAGCGTGCCTGCAGCAACCGGGCATTAGCTGACATAAAGCCAATGTGAGCTTCTGCACTTCTCAGTCATTGCAATTCTGTAGGAACAACTGCACGGCGTCTGCACCAATCATGATATTGAAGTCTGAAGTCTGACTTAGAAATGACGGGAAGCCTGCTGCCTAGCTTGCCCTTTATAGGTTCAGCATTTGATAAAAATCCTATTTTTCTGCTAAAGTGTATGTGCAAGAAGAGAAAAACGGAAAGAAAAGCTAATGACAAAAACCCACCCTCTTTGCTGGATCAAAAAGTTGGTACTGAATTTCCTCAGCCTGCAAGGAGAAAGGACCATCTAAGCTTAGCTCTAGAATCATAATTTCAAGTTACGCAGTAGCACAGCCCCCCAGTTTGCATCCGGTGCAAAATAGTGCTAAGCTAAGACCATAAAATTCTCCATATCCCAGGATAACCTTGCACATCCAAATCTGCTGTAGTGATAAGCCTCCTTCATAGTGAGGTCCAGCTCCAACTCACTCTCAGTGAAGTAACACCAGCTAGTTCTGCCTGCGGACATCTGGAATTTAGTGGGGTCCCACAAAAGGGAAACAGCTATCCTAAAGAAGATACATCTGGGCAGAGCGATGAAGGCCTCTATTTAATTTGGGGCAGGCAGCTGGTACTCAAAATGTGGAGCTATGAGAGCTGGGACCAGTCCCAGGGAGGCAGGTGTAAAAAGGCGAATTGGACTGAAACTCTCAGTTTTTCTTCAATGACTGCTGCTATGCAGCTACCTGGGATGTGAAAAAAGGGGAAAAAAGAGGGGAAAAAAGTTTTCTAAATCATGACTGAGTCACACCAGCATTTGTTCCTTACCCAACGTGTGCATTCCTGCGCAGAATACTGTCCATCTGCTCCTGCTGGTCCCTTCAACACTCTGTAAAAATTAAACACTGCAGCAAAACCACTCTACTTCTACTTGCCTTTCCCAATTAAAACTGCTTTTGATTGCTTTCTCTGTAACATGTCACCTTCAGCTATACTCTGATTTCAGTAGATACCAACCCTGAAGCACAGGTGAACAGCTAAGTGTCCTGGAAACCTAAGTTGTCCTCAACTCCTGCAGCATGTAGTTTCTTTGAATGTTGAGCATTGTCAGACACAAAGTACCAGCCAAAACAAATCAAAAGGATAATAAATTGCAGACATATTTATTTTGCTTGCCCTTACTGCACTCAGAGCAAACTCTTCTACCTACCCCCAGCCACCAAACTGTATCTCCTTGAAATGAAGAAGGTTTTGGCCCAATAATTCAAGAGTCCTTACAGAAAGATCGTCTGCCACCTCTCCAGCTTCTGCTCTTCCTTGCAGCTTCATAGAAAATAATTTTAAGGAGTTTTTATAACTGGCTTGCTGTACCGTTGCAGCCAAGCTCACCAGCTTCTTGTCTCTTTTATTTCCTGTTTCTTAAATCAACATCCTGCATGACTGCATGTTCTTCAGAAGTACATTCTTAAACAGCCAGCTGCATACAAGGAAGCAAAAGCTATTCCTGGGACATATCCATACTGCTCATGAGCAGAGAAATTATTAAAAAATCTGGGAACGAGTGGAAATCAAAAAAGCAGACCAAAAGGTAGGAAGAGAATATGATGAGAAAGACACTTTATACATTTTGCAGCCTATTTTAATCAACCAAGGTTGCAGAAGCTACCTTAGTTTCCTACTCTTTTCCTCCAAACTAGAGAAGGAGCTTTCATCCTGGCAAACATGGGAACAATCAACAAGTAGAAGACAAGTGCCCTGACTTCTGTTTGCTTGCCTTTCAGCTCCGAGCTCATAAACACACTTTGCACTTTCCCTTACCCCAGAGCTTTGTATTTTTTAGTGTCAATAGTTTTGGGCTTGTTTGCAAGTTCTTTGTCTGGTCTCATTAGTCACTTGATGATTGTTCTGCACATCATTTTGTTCCTTTACAATTTAGGCAGGATCATTGTTTTTCATGACAAAACCTTTGTTGCTGGCACACTAAAGTCTACTCCGAGTGCAGAAAAACATGGAATGGCTACCAACAGATGCCCACCACCCTCCTCCAATCCAGAGAAAAAGTCCCTTTAAAGCAAGTATAAGCAAAATTAATGATAATATTAAGTACTCTTCTGAGATTTGCCTCCACAGATCTTAAGGTAGTGCCCTGTAGTTGTCATATTCAATGATGAGGGTCTGGTAGGTGAACACAGGCACAGAAGGAAATCTGCTTTATAGTTCTTTGCCCCACAAGGCAGACAGCCGTGAGTTACCTGATGAAAATAGCATTAAATTTACACTGCAGGGTCCAAGAATAATTCTGCCTAAATCAGTGGGAATAGCCTGATGTAAGATGGCCATAAGAACGGAAAAATCAGATCTTCAAATTCTACTGTATAAGGCTTAAAAAGAACCTTAAAGATGAAAACAGATTCTTTCTAATCTAGAAATGTACCTACTTTTCCCAAAAGTATCATCTCCAAAGACTTCTTGGACCTGTTTTGCTTTATCTTTCAGAGCACTGGAATAAATCCCAAGGGGATCCTTCTGACATGACTAATTTGCAGCAAATTGCACTGGTGCAATCTTCTTTGCTTTTGTGCTTCCTCATTCTTGGAAAAAAAAAAAAAATTCTGGCTTGAATCCAACACTGAAGGCAGCTTTGTGACAGACTGTCACTGTCACGTTACCTTCATATCTGAAGAGTGCTTTCTACTGCTCCTGCCAACAATATTTGGCTTCATTCATGTGAAAAAATGTATATTTAAATTGTTCAGCATTTTGCCACTGATTTCTGCTATTCAAGGATTCTTATGCTGACCACATCTTCATCATAACTGATGAACAGCAGTGCAGTATGTGGTATGTCTAAAAATTGCAGCTGGCTTTCTTATTTTTTTCTTCAGTAGGGAAAGGGACCCAACAAGTAATTATTTTGTTCATCAGTTTTTTTAAAAAATACATATATTTACATAATTTGAAAGGTGGGTTAAAGAAATGTACTTTGCAAGGAGAATGGGCTAGAACCACGATGATCCTTAGCTCCTACAGGATTTAATCACACACAAACACCGACCCATCTCCAAGAAACCTCCTGAAATTTTTCCCTACTACAGACTTCCACTGTGTCTAAGGTGTGGATGTACCAGTAAGTCTCCATATAAGCCTTCATACTACAGATGAAACATCCTTGACTCAGCCACATTAGCTCTTCTGCATAAGTCTCAGAATCTTCTATGTTTTACAGGAGTATGGTCTGAGGAATAGAAACCTTAAATTGATATAAATGTGCATGTGAAAATTAATTTCATACCAAACCCCATGTTTCTTAATAGTTAAAAATACTCCCTTGGCAGATAAAATGAATAAAAAAGTGTAAAAAAAAAAAAAAAAATCAGACATGGATCATATGCATTCCTCATGAGCATTTATTTTCTCCTTTGCACCCTTCCAGTTTCTTTAAGTGTCTATTCTGCCATTGCTGGTTTTAGCTTTTGTTCAGTTGGTTCAATCTGTGTATTATCATTTTAAAAGCAGTTAACTTTTTGTCCAGTAAGCTTTTCATTTACTTCTTCAAATAAATCTGTTGAACAAAACCTTTTCTGCTCCAACACAGGCTGTTGTTCCCAACTGCTATTTAGATTTATCACTTCCATATGTGTTTTTTTCAGTACATGGGTTTAAAGTTACCTGTCACTTCCAACAAACTGTTCAGTGAACAGGCTTTTCAAAAGATGCTCACAGAATACATTTAGTGATGGCAATACTGCAATATTTAAAACTTCAATAAATTTAATCTATCACTGAACATTTCAGATTCTTATCATGCCAAACAGACATAAACTGCAGTTCGATGTGGTCCTACAAATGTAATGTTGCACTGTCTAATCCACAACACAAAGGGTCTTTTCAGGATAATGAGGATATTTTCCAACTCAAATTAAAATGTATTTTTAAAATTTTGTATTAAAATGTCAACTAATTAAACAGGACAGAGCATATTTCTTACAGCAAACTCTATGTTCTTGAAAAGGCACTCTACTGAGGGTTTACTAAATATTCTTTACCAGTTGTATTAAAATGTAAGGACCAAATCAAGTGTAACTATTTTTAGGAATTCTTGTAATCTACACAAACGAGCAACATGTTCTTAAAAGGAAAATGGCTCAGAGTCACAGTACTGTGATTACTGTAATAATTATAGAATCACAGAACAATGAAAGACATTATCTCGAACAATAAAGGAAAAAACAACATAGGGGTATGCCAAAGGTATAGCAGCTGCATTGCAGCATACAAGATTAATTTGTGTTTCCCAAATATCGCTTGGGAATTCCACGTGCCGATTATGCTTTATTACTTTTAGTAGTCCAGTCTCATTTGTTCCCAGGGGAATCATGCTAACAATTTATGCATGCACTCCTTATAAGCACCAGTGGGTGAGGAGAAAGATAATTTTAGTCTGAAGTCTATATTAAAAATATTGTGAAAGGTTTCTCCCTTTTAAAGATATTCCCCCCACCCCTAACACAAAGCCTGGCACAAAAAAAAAGCCATTATGGGCAGTATTCCTAAACAAATACTGATAGGTTCATTGGTTGCACCATTGTCTCCAGAAGCTGACAGTATTTTATAAGCTTCTAGTACTTGATACGCAACAGTGATGGGTAACAAAAATCAACAGAAAAGTGAGCAAAATGGGATCTGGTGTTGTTAAACTATCTCTTAATTAAATCACTTCTTAAGTGTGGCCTGATTGGAAACACCTAAATAGATCTTGCTCTCATAACATCATCATATGATGAACATAATTGCATTAAAGTAAGCTTCTTTTCAAACTTATTTCAACAGTACTGCACACTGTATGATTAACGCTCAAACCTTTTAGAAACTACTTAATTTCATAAAAATACTGCTCAGATGTCCTAGCAACATTATATGGTCAGAAGAGAGCAAGCACTGTTTAAATCACATAGGAAGAGATGTCCCAGGAATCTGGTAGGTTTGGGATTTCTTTCATACAAGGCTATGTTTAATACTCAGTCTTTGCTATTAAATAAACTGAGACTTTCACTCAAGTTAATTCAGTGAACACTGTCTCTGATACCCCCTTTTAAATGGAGCTGCTGGACCCAACTAGGTAGCAGGGTCAATGCTAAACGTGAACATCAGTACACAGAATTTAAATAGAGACATTCATACCTGAAATCACATATGTGTACCGTAAAAATACAATATAATAATCCAACTGAATGAACACCCACTGAGAAGAGCAAAGCATGACAGAAGTGGATCAACTATTAAAACCTGTTAAATTATTTGGGTATACACATAGTCACAAATATTTCTTTTTACTTAGAAAAAAAATGCTTCTCACTCAGATTTGCCATCTTCTTTTTATCCACCTTTTTCTTCAAACTCTGTATCTTTTAAAATCTCTCTTTTATTAAATTGATTTCTCATCTATTAAATTAAATCATTATATCTAAGGTCTGATATAAAACACTGAACAATATGCTTAATAGGAGCAGTCTAAAAATTTTATTTTGAATATTCTTTAGCTTGAACCAGAAACCTGATTTCTATCTATCTCCACATACCTGGTTTTATACTTCAGTCATAAGTAGCTTCTCCAAGTAAATTTAGGCACATAAAAATCAGGATATTCTCAAGATTCTTTCAAATGAATTTTCTTCCAGTATCTTTAGATCATTTTCAGCTCTCATAATGTTGTGAGATGAAAGGCCTTGAACCTAAGCATTTAAACTTTCCTGAAGTTTTTGAAATCCATTAAGATTTTTAAAAGGTACTAAGTGAATGGTGCTGCTCCATGTTTCCCACTGATGCTGCTGCCAAGGGGGAAGCGAGCGCACACGCACCAGACAGGGCTCTGATGAACCAGCTGCACTGAACAGGTTCCTCCCATTAACCATGAGCCACACTGCGTATAGCAGAGAGCCATTACTTCTTTTAATTAGCATTCAGATCCTACAAGCAGTTATCTTAGCACTTCAGTAATTTGTAAAGCATTACAAAATAATATCCTTGTTCAGTTGGACTACACTGTTCCAGCTACTCATCTGGCATTATGGATCTAATGAATCAACTGGTAGGGAATATTTGCTTCCCTTCCACGACAAGGGGGTTTATCCTAGCTATAAAGCCTTTTTAGCAGAGATGACAACTTGAACAGATGGGAATTTTTTTTTTTTTTTTTCCTGTATGAAAACTAGCAGGTAGACAGACAAATCATATTGCTGGGTTCCCTCTCCTCCTCCTCCCCTGACTGAGCTTTTCTGCCAGCTTTCCAATCAGTTATCTCCCTAGCAATATGTAAATGCTAAATAGGAATTTCTTGCCTCCTAATGCCCTTCTGTGGCCTAATTCCGATGGCGCATGGATCAGCACCGTTCATTTTCTTTCGGAGCTGCTCACAGTGAAGGAACGGTTCTCTCTCTCGATACCAGTCGCACACCCCATTCATCACTGAGGGAGCCCTGAGCTATTTACTGCCTCCTCAAAAGGAGCCGAAACCCGATGCTGTGCGTTGCCTTTTGCGCATGCGCCGCATGCCACAGCACCCATAAAGGCTCACAAGCACCAGCCTGGAATTCAGCTGCAGGAAGGGATCCCAAGGCAAGAAACTTTTCTAAAGACCCTGCCAGAATCACAGCTCAAACAGCCATTGTCCATGCAGGCTGTGACAACTGATGACCAGCTCCTCACCTCCATCCATCCATACTAGTAAACATCTTCACTGTCACCAAACGGACTCATGTTGAAATAGAAAAGCAAAGCTTTTGAAGCTGAAAGAATAAAAAGCATCTCACAATTTGACAGCTGTACCCTATGTAAACCTTCTCAATTCTGTACTAATTCTTACCAGGTTTGCTTCCCTCCAGGGCGACATCAAGATGCAAAAAAATAATAGACTGGAGGCCATTTTTCCAATAACTTTTTTAGGATTCAATTACACTTCAAATTTAGTGTGACATTTTCCATCTTACACTTACTGGGCTTGTGCTATAATTCCTCTACCTCTTTCATAAACTAAGTCACTCAGAAATGTTTTCTCCTGCTGCTGATGTACAAGACACTATGTCAGTCCTCACAGCCTCCATCAAAAGATGTTCTGCTGCCTTCTAAACTGCTTTCTATGATCCTTGAAGACAACAAAATCTACACCAAGACTGCCTCAAACACTTTCAAAAATTTTTCTACCATCCCCAGAGTCTTTGGTAGAGAATTAAAAACAGCTCATCTTTGCTACTAACTCCAGATAACCACTTTCAATTTGCAATCTACATTGATTAAGTTTCAACAAAAATGAAATATCTAGCAAGCCAACTAGATGTTTCGTTTTTGATGAAGCAGCAGTTATTCACAGAAACCTTTGGATTTTACTTCAAATCATCCAACGGAGCATCTAAACATTTTATTATCACTTTGGTCCTAAATAACCACACTCTGGGGGCACGGAACAGCTCGTTTCCCATATAAACTTAAGTCCTACAGACTGCCATTTAGGTTCTGCAGGTTATTAGCCCACTGTCTCAATAAGGTTTATAGTTAGTCTCATTTAACTGGACAGAACTGGTGCACACGCATTCAATTTTAAAAACATGTAAATCATTTAAAATACATGTAAACTCCAGGTAACTCACTGAAACACTGTGTGGTTATAAGTAACAGCAGATTACTTCTCTAATAATTTTTTGCTAAAAAACGGTATTTCTTCCCTTTGCATCTTCAATTCTTCAAGTGAATCTGGAGTTATTAAAAACAAAAGCCCCAACCAAACAAAACCCTCTGAATGATCTGTATGGGATGTTTGACTCCAGGACTTCTGAAATAGGAATATCGCATGTTTCTAGTTAAAACCTTTCAATGTGGCCCCACCTGCCTCCCAGCCAGAGCACACCAGGTGCTTCCTGAGTTTGGTTATTTCTCTGCGCTAGCTACAGAGCGACTCGAAGGCACGCAGGCTGCTTTCTGGCAGAGCAAAGTATTTCGGGAACTGTTCTTATTGTATTACAGCGTGGCTTTGAAACAAGATGGCAAAGTTTCATTTCCTGTTCAAAATGGGTAGGCTTATGACATCTGACAGAAAAATCTTGAAGCCCGATCCAAATTCTAAACGGCTTCTACATAAAATCTTTAAACCTCCCCCACCCCAAAAAAAAGTTTTCAAGTTTTCTGTTAACTCCTTAAACTAGGTATCTCAACAAAACCACCCAGATTGCTGCCAAGTTCCTCTTTCCCAATCTTAACCCTTACACTGCTTTCCTTATGCCCTCTTCCTAACAGTTATTTTGATTTTTTTTTTGGCTTTCCAGTCATTTTCCTTGTTCTACTGCATCGCATTCAACCTTTGTCACTGATTCTTTCTCTTCATTCCTTCCCAAGTCTCAATGTACCAATAATACCAGCCTCCTGTTAACCTTCTCATATAAAAACACCCATGACTTCTTCTCTGGAACCTCCTCTACAGGAAATACCTTTCATGAGCATCTGTAAAATCACACTACATTTTTTCGCAATCAACCCTTTTCTAAAGTTATTCCTGTCAAAATGCCAAAGGAAAACTCGCTGACAAGTCAGAAGCATTATCAAGAAATAGTTTTATTATCCCATGAAAAATGATTATGGTTTTAAGATGATGAAGTCGCCCTGATTTATGTACCAGGCTTCGCTGTGCTCTGTCTTTATGGTATACATTCCCCACCCATGGAGGAATAAATACTCAGCCCCTTGGAAATAAACAGCCTTTTTGGATCAAATGCTTAAACAAGGAATTGGCTTGTGGTTCAAACACGAGGTGAGACAGAGCTGACTGTCATCAGGCAAATGTCACCATCGCTCAGTTTTTCATCTGTACAACAGAAATAGTTGTGATTCAGACCCACACTTTTGTCTCGAGTTAGCTTGGAAAGGCTGTGTAACAAGCAACGGGATCTTTCAGGGTGTGAGTGCTGGATTTGAAATAAAAAATATTAGATGTTACCACAGTTTCTGGTAGCAATACCGTTTACTGTTAAAGCCATCTAAACTTCCCTTGCTTGTGATTTTGCCAAAATTACCACCAGAAGTGGTTGTCTTTCTGGTGGGAAGCCTCTTTTCACTTCCCTGTAAATGTTTACTCACAGCCAACCAGAAAGTAAATGCTCAAAACTGTAGTGAGCACATATTCAATGGACTACGAAGGAGCTAAAGCTCTCCCAAGCAGCACTTAGGTATCAACTGGGAAGAGTGATATATGAGCATTTAAGAAAAAGCCTACACAAGAGAGCACAATTTTCTATTAATTATTTAACAATTTACGTGGATGCATAATCACACTACAATCAGGGCCTTATTAAAGGAATTGATTTCCCCAAGGTTTTATGTGCATGCATGCACACAGACTGACGTTCCTGGATGGGAGAACAGCGTGGTAGCAGCTATTGTGAAGCCTACAATGAGCATCTTCTGGAACACTCGTATCATGTGTTGGGCAACTGCCTCCCTTCAGTCATCCTCCATTCATAGGAATGAACACAAGAAAGCAATGCACACTCATCGGACGTTTGTAAAGGAAAGGTACTGTGCCCATCTGATACTGGAGATAATGCAATCTATGGCTGGCTTAATTGTAATTACAAAATATTTGTGGCTTGCAGCTGACAAGAACAGGAAGTGAAACAATAGTTCTTTCACTTACATAAATTCCCTCTACATTTTAAAGGGAATATTACAGGATCTTAAAAGAATAGTTAGCACTGAATTAATAAAAGAGATTTATAGAACATGGAAACCTCTATTTTATCTTAATGTTATTTTTTAATTTAGGACAGAATCTTCATTTTAGAAAAGTAATTCCCTGGATGCTTCTAAATCATTCTAAAAAGCATAAAACAATAACATGTACATAAAATGATTTCTTACAGCGATAATACTGGTTCTGCTTGTTCTGGAGTCTACTGAAATATGCACTCATGCAAATGTTAACCTTTTATTTATACAGGACATGCAGTGGCCAACAATTACTAGGATAACATTCCTGGGGCAATTTAAGTCCTTCAGCTAACATGTCAACTTACTTTTCAAGTCAAATAAACTCACCAGAGGAAAGAACTGTTTGCCATACACATCTGATTAATTTCTGGGCATAAATCAAATTAATAACTGGAAACCACCAAGTCCTCAATCTTGGGTCATTTTCCCAAACACTGCCAGCTTCAGCTGAATCGCATTTGTGCAAGTAATGTTTGGCGTCTGTATTTACGTTAGTTTTAAATGATCATTAAAAGCGCTCGGTAAAAGTGGTGGATGCCTATGCTGAAAACATATGAAAAAATACGCTTGCCAACTAAGCTTCATAAAAACTCACGAGAATGCTAAAAAACAGGGTTCATCAAAACATCATCTAGCATTGTTGGCTCCTGTGGTTACTCCAGTTAATGGCAGAAAAAAACACCAGAAACCAGAAGTTAGGGGTTCCCAAGCAGAACCTTCCTAACAGAAAATGCTATTTCACGGAATTATAGAATAATGTCAGCCCAAGCTCTGCTCAGAGCAGGGCCAAATAGATCAGGTTGCTCAAGGCTGTGTCCAGTCAAGTTCTGAATGTCTCCAAGGTATGACATTCCTCTCCTCCCCAAGCCCCTGCTTCTATTTGACCACTTTCACAGAAAAACATTTTCTTTATTCGATCAGAATTTCCTGGGTTTCAATTTGTCTGTCTCCCACCATGCCATCACCTTCAAAAAAAAAAAAAAAAAAGTCTGGTTCAGTCTTCTCCATACACTCCCCACTAGTATCTCCCTTTCTTCAGGCTGAGCAAACTCGGCTTCCTCAGCGTCTCCTTCTTCACCGCGTGCTCCAGGTACTACACTCGCTCTCACTGTTCCCTTGCAAGGGCTCAGTCACTACTCACGGTAGAACTCATGACTGCCAGCTCATTTTTCAGAAGGCAGACAGATCTCTTCCTCTTTAAAAACGAGCAAGGATGTGAAAACAGTACACATCACCTGTAATTTTAAAAACTGATCTCTCAAATTAAAAAAGCAATGCTGTAACATGTCTCAGTGTCATCACCCAAGCATAAGTAAAGATTTGTTCCAGGAAAATTACATAACATGAAGTTTCTATTTAAAGCTGCCATATCACCAGAAGAACTCTGATCAAGACCAAGAGCCAAATTATACAACTGCACTTCCTCATGTTAAGCAAACTGGAAAGTACAGAAGAAACAGGAAAGATGACTGATACTTACAGCAGTATAAAAAAACCTTTCTGAAACCACAAAGACAAAAAAATAGCGACACACACTAGCTTTTGACACTATTCTTCCAACACAGTCCTCAAACACCAAAGACCACACTAGGTATGATATGAAAGAAATTGTTTTAAAAAGCAGAGAGCTTTATTTAGAAATACCTCTTATATTATTGAGAATTTTCCATTGTTCATAAAAAACTCATCACTAGCTGTGAACAGTTCCCCAACATTAAGATCACTCTTGATTGCCAGTTATTTGGTGGGGTTTCTTTTTTGTTTGTTTGGGGTTTTTTGGTTTTGTTTTTTTTTTTTATACCCTACAATACCATTCAGGATCCTTAAAAAGGGTTTAGCTACAATGGTGACTGTATGGTTTAGCATCAACCATGAAGCCCCACTGATGACCTAGCTCTATAAAATACCTCTGAAATCTTCTCCTTAAAGATTTCAACTTTGACACACAAGCATTAGAAGGGAAACACTTGAGAGCAACAGATTTTGAAAACACAACAGAGAAACAAAATAAAATACTTTATTCAAATATTTTATGTTGTGTCAAAGACCTTGGTTGGTGTGAAGCTCAAACGAGACAGTCCTGAGCCCCATGACTCGTGCGCAAACACATGCGCCACCCGCCACAGGCTGTAATGGAATAAACTGCTGAGCTAATGTTCATGTCATCTATAGAAGTCTAGACTTTGAAATCAATTTAAGTTTTAGTTCTCTTTCTACTAAAAATAATCCAAGAATTATTTAAAATGTTCATGACACCTTTTTTTTAGATCAACATTTCCTCATTTATAAGCTGCTTTATAAGGTCATATTCAGAGGTGGTTCGTGAGAGGAACTTACAGAGGAATTAAGAGCAGAGCAGTAAAAAATGAAATGCAGTAATAATAAAGTTTCTAAAAAGACAGGTATCAAAACCTGATTTTACTTCAACCATCGCCTTACACTTCCTTCTGACCTTAGGTTAGACTTCTGCAGAAGCCTGAGATCCAGGCAGACAACTTAACAGGGCTTGCAGACTCTATCTTAGCCATCAGGTGATGGCAAGTGCTTCTAAGCAGCCTGTCAGGAAACTGGCAAAGAATAAAACTTTATGATGCTTTACTCTATGCTTTTTTTTTTAATAATTTTACTACAGAGATTGAAATGCAGAGCTCAGGTCTGTGGCACAACTTTGTTATATCCAGGTGAAAATTCTGGACAAAAAAGACAGATAAAGAAAAAGGCAACAGGATTCATGTTTTTTCTAAAGGGAGATCCAGAATGCGTTTGCTTCTCATTTACTGGTGTAACTCATAAACTAGGATGGCACCATAGAAGTAATTCTCAATTCTTTTAAAAATGCTGGAAACTTTTTGTATTTTCTTTCTGAGCATCTCCGTTTTGTTTGTGACAGCTTTCACAGTTACAAACACAGCTGAGTGTATAATTTTTTTCTCCTTTGCATAAAAACGTTGCAAACTAAAGTAACTTATTCTGAACTACTGAAAATTACCAGAAGCTGTATGTCACCAGGAATCCTGCCAATGAAAATGTTGACTTGTTGCCTGTTACAGAAAACTAAATAAGGCCACGATGTGTATTTGTGATTCATTCCTAACAGGACAGTACAACAGCAGCATTTTTGAGTCAGATATGAGGAACACGACCGACGGTGGCTTCTTCTCAGCACGGAGTAACCCAAGGTGTCCCCAGCGCACCAAACCTTATGCCTTCCTGACAATTCACAAACATCTTGTGCCAGCAAAACCCAACACTGCTACTGCAAAAATATCACTCCTCCTTTCTCTTAACAATAGTATGAATCTTTCTTGGATTTTATTGCTTATAAACCACTGATGAATGTGCTATTGTCTAGGCTGTCGGCAAGCCAAGGTATGCATTAATGTTACTCGTCTGCATTCAGTTCAACTTGCACAGGCTGCAATGACCAACCTTTGATGTACACAACCTGTAATAAACGTCACTGTTTTGACCTCTTCACTAAGTAGGAGTCAAGGGACACATGTAGCAAAAGAGTTCTTGACAGCTGGGTGCTATAAACCTGAAGGCATAATTATAAAATTACAATTTGGTTAAATGTGCACTAAAGCCTTTAAGAAAAGTCACACAAATTGCCACCTTCAGATCAAACGTTACTAAACAAGACCTAGGGTTTAGCAAATTAAAATCAAGGGTACTTTAATACAAGAAGAAAACAGATAGCAACAGACGGCCAAATCAGGTTATTTATTTTAATCCCCTATTTATCGAAGTTAGTAGTTTCAAGTTTTCTAGGAAAGTGAGTGCCGTCTGCACACGCAGCTGGTCCAAAGCGATGGTTTCAGAGCATGCTATGCTACAACTCAAACCCAAAGCCAGCAGCAGGCAGCATTCCATGGCCAGAGACCCGCTGAGTTCCAGCCAAGCCAGTCCCAGCTTCAAACGAGCCAGAGGCAGATGACTCCCTCACCAACAAAACCCACACAGTACCAGTCTCATTCTGGAAACAATAACCCAATTAAAACTAAAGCCTACCAAGAAATTGTTTATGATGGATGCAAACAGAAACAGTCACTGAAGCATCTGTAAATAAGAACGTGGTTTACTTTCTTACACAGTAACATAGCCAAGTGTCAGCTGAAATTTCTTCACAGCTTTTTCCATTTCTGAAGTTTTTATAATCTTTGGGTAACATAACTAGAAAAACACAGAAAGCTTCAACTCCCTAGTGACATCCATACTGATGCACTCCAAAGTACCAAGCAGCCATCATTTTATACCTAAATGCCATTTAAAACAACTGTTCTAGACAAAGGATATACAAGATCTGTCTTTAAAAACAGAACAAAATTACTTTTTTTCTACTTTCCACGTGATTTCTAATGGCTCTATTGTAAAACTGACACTTAAGGTAAGGAGTAGGGAAATTTTGAGGGCAGGGGAGGTGGATAGTTTGCTTTTCAAGTCTGAAGGTTATGATATTAAACAAGTAACGTTCTGAAGTATTATTTAGATAAAGGATTTATCTACAGGTTACTGAATAACTCTGAAAAACAGCCTGAAAATTATTTAAAATGTACATATCTGCCACATACAAAAATATCTGCCCTGATAAAATAGTGAGGTAATGAACCTGATTTCAAACAAATGAATGAAACTGGTACTAGAGTCATATCTCACTATACAGCTGGTGTGGATTACAGGAATCTCACCTGGTCTACAGAGTGGAGATAATCACCAATTTGCAGAACCCATCCTGAAAGAGTAGACACTAAATAACTGAATAATTCCTAGGATTCTTGAGATGCAACTGATTCCACTCAACAATCCCAAACTGCTCCTTATAGAAGTCAGTCTTCCAGTTTGCTTTCAAATGGGGCAGCTGGTATGAGAAGTCATTTTTCAGGAATGCTTAGTTCTCTGAGAGTCTCAGTCAAGAGAGAAACATCTAAAGAAGCTGAGTATCTGCAAGAAGGCATTAACTCCAAAGGTGCTGCAAGACATAAAATCTGCCCAGTTTACAGAGAAACTAGATATGATTTAGAAATGTGGGCAGCCCTGCAGAGTTCAAACAGAAGAAGGTCTATCAGCTGAATGGCAGCTAAATGGAGGACTACAGACAGCAAGGAATACTTAAAGACTTATTAATATTAAATTAAAAATCCATTTTTGGAATGTTAATCTCAACACATAAATGAACATGTTTGGTTCAGACACAACTGGATTATAGCATGTAACATATATTGGGTCACACTGCCACTAAACCTATTAAAACAAGAGCTGTACTGCCTAGAAAGAAAGGGCTTTAATAACCTTTCAAAATACCTCCCCTTCTCAGTGATGTTACCTAGAGGAAAGATTCGAAACATTTAATAGACAAAGTCTCCATTTGTTTAACCTTCACTTCATTTTCCAGTTTCAATATCTCTTTCATAAATGTCAATGGCTATTCATAGTTCTTTATTCTGTAGGCAGCAATTTTCTCCCCAGCTGATTGCTTTTCTCTTTTTAACATTAATTTCATGTGCTGTTTTCTTGACTGGACAACCAAAATTGTCAAGATCTTACAAGATCTCTTGATCATAAGCTTTACATTTGCTTATACTGAACGATTCTTCACCTTCAAATCATCACCTCTCTCTCCATATTGTTGATGTTAAATCATTATGCTAAATAAAATAATCATTTTCTCAGTACCTTAAACAGCACTGTTCCCACGCGCATTTCAGGAGATGGGTAAGAGAGAAATCAGGACCTTGCCAGCAAATCTCCTTCCCTTATAAACTCCAAGTATTTACTTTAATCCCACATCCTCTGTATCTCTTCATCAGTTATTAATCCATGAGAAAACCCTCACCGCCCTACCTGTAACAACTTCGTTCTTTTACGTAAGCAGAGACTGAGTGGGAAGTCTGTTGAGAGCTCCCGGCAAATTCGAGACATTAAACCAGATGAATCACCCTTATCCCCAGGCTTACTGACTCCTTCAAGATCTCTTTTTGAAGGACGCTTTCCCTCTTCAAAAAATCATGTTGATGGTTCCCACTGCGTCATATCTAACCACGTGTGAACTGACTCCATTGCTGCGTTTGTTTTATCAGCCTGCCTGGTAGGGAAGTCGCATTTCTTCACCTATATAATTCACAGGGCCCCTCCTGGAGCCCTTTCTGAAGGTTGGGATACACTTGTTGCTTTCTCTTGGCACTGAGGTGGGTTTTAGCACCAGATTACACATTGTTGTTTATATTTAAGCAGCTTCACATTTGAATTTACATAAGGGCTCTCAGATGAATGCAGTTCAAGCCCTGTGATACCTCACACTTGTTTTTTTCCTGAGGACTTTCCTCTTCCCCTCTTCTAAAATGCATTCAGTAGCCATTTCAATTTGAGACCTTGCCTTTGACTTACTCTCTCCCTTGTTTCAAAGAATGACCCTGTTGCAAGGACTTGTGGGTGTACTCCCACATATTTTTGCTCATGAACAACAGTGCAAAACCCCCAAATTTACAGTTCTTCATTAAGAACATGGTTGTTTACCAGACGAGGAAATTCCACTACTATAAATATCTGAGAAAGATGCAGAAAGAGAGCCCTGAATTATCTCCTTCCCTTCTGAAGTAATCAGGTTTGATGAAAGTACTTGCAACTTCGGTTTTCAGTAAACCACAATTATTTATATAGAAGAACAGGTTGCACAGAGAGGTTCCTGTATCAATAAAAAGGTTCACTTTGAGAAAAGATTCAAAACAAGTTCTACAGAGGAAAGGACTGGACAAAAGGCAGCCCAGTAACTGGGTAAAGAAACCACCACAGATGAGCCGCGACTTTAGCAACTAGACCCCATGCACATAGAACATCTATGGAAAACAGTACACATGCAGAGAAACGACACCAGCATGACTTAGTTTTCCATTATGGCATTTTTCATTCTTTCAAAAATGATTCAGTGGGTTTTAGTTTGATGTCTTATTGCAAATTCTAAAAAACCCCCATGTTCCTGGGGTACCAGCGCAGGTCTCTAACGTCACAGTACAGAAAGCCCGCACCATCCAAAAGACATAAATGTTTATAGAAACTCAAAGAGATGAAGATCCTGCCTAGCTCACCATGTGCTTAAGTTTGTGATACACACAAAATGTAGCCAGGCACAGAGAGGAAATCAGAATCCCTTTGCAGGGTTTACGTTACAATGCCCCGAGATGAGAGCAGCCACAATCCACCAGAGCCAGTCACAATTTTACCTGGGATATCTGCTCATTTTTTTACTATTTCAAATGTACTTTTTGTTTTGTTGTGAATATATTAAATTCACTTCTGGCATTGCTTCCAAGTAAGAGCATTAACTGATGAGAGCCAATCATGCATATAAGTACGGAATGAACTTATGTAAGCATCTATTAATAATTTTATCTCCAATATTATAAGGAAAAGCTTACTTTATAACCATTTCCATGTACTAAACATTTAGTCAGCACAAATATTCATATTCTACTAATAGAAAAGCACAAACACACACACACACAGAGCAAAAGCAGGGTTGCTGCCTCAAGGACTATCAGTCCTGCGTTGCCTCTGAGATATCCAGATCTGATTTAGCCTTCCAGGAAGTCAGATATTAGGCAGAACAATGAATTTATAACACAGGCTGTGATTTACCCTAAAAGGCACACACATATTGCCAGAAGAGTAGTTAACTTATCCAAGATATAATGGAATTACATATAAGAATCCCTTGGAGGCTTCGCCTGGTGCTCTAATTTTCTTCTTGTTACCTGCTTTTCATATCAATATTTTTTTCCCCCCCAGTATGCAAAAGCATGCTGATAATACAGTGATTTGTTATAATACAGTGATAGATCTTCAATAAAGCAATTTTAAATGCAAATTACAGACTTCTAAGTTGCCATATCTGATTGCATCACCTGGAAATAGTTTGTAGATAGCAAATTTAAATAAACTTTGAAAATGTCAATATATGAAATGTAACTACATAAACTGTGAATTAGCTTTCAATAGTTGATTTTACAGATTTTACAATTTATCTAACTATCTAATTCTAAGATACAGGAATAGTGTACATTTAATTAATTCTAGGATGATACTAAAAAAAAAACTGTAAGCAATCATATTTGAACTTTTTAAGTATGTAATTTCCTATGAGTTCAAGTATCTACTCATGGATTGACTTGGCAAGCTGCCACATGCGAAAACAGCAGGGCTGATTTGCTATTCTCTAAAATTCATAGTTTGAAACCAAGATATTTAATGATTATATTTTCATTAATCATACCATAAAGAAATGTTCTGAGCAGATAACTGGATACAACAAAAGGATTATGGGATATGCTAATGAAGAACTAAAAAAAATCTCCAGCTTCCCTCAGGTCAACTACAAAAGGTTTTAGTTTCACAAACTTGATTCCTTTATCCAAGTGAGTTTTTCAGAAAAAAGTGAATTAAAAAATAAAGGCAACTGCTTAGCTTTGGGGCTTGATAATTGGTAGCAAGTATCCCGTACACGATTGCAAGATCTATCTGCTGCACTGGACTTATCTATTGCACCATGTCGGAAACGTCGACATTGCTGTCACAAAGCAACCCAAGATTTTGTACTTCACTCATACTGATTTCCAGATTTTCACACTTCTCAACTTTCATACATAAATTAGCTTCCTTACCTTCATAATGTTTACTAAGTCTGTTTGATAATAGCGATCTTGGTGTGCATTAGCAGCTGCTAAAGTGAGAAGATAATCATTCCTTGCATGGATAGCCTTGGAATTACACTCGGATCGTCGTGCTTTTAACTACAACAAGAAATGGATATTAAAAGATAGGTACTAACGAGAATTTAAATGACCAAACATGTATTATTAATAAATTAACATGCATATGAAAGTATTAATATAGTCAAAACTTAAGGGATTAATAGCTTAACAGCTTTGTTAATGGTAAGGGGATTTCTAACGTATTCTCTCACACAGATGCAATTTCACATACAGTCTTCCAAAACCAGTTATAACTCCCACTAGAAAAAATCTCCTTGTAAATTTGGTCATATCTAATTCTGCACTCTGACTGCTGAAAGAGTGCTCTCATCTCATCACCTGTTCTAACAATATACCTTCCGAAACGTGAGTCACCTCTAGATTCCAGCCAACTTTGGTCATACACCTCATGAAATTAGCAGCAAAATATAAGTTTTTCTTATACTCACCTTTACACTTGCCTTCTGCAAGCTTATTCTTGACTGAAAAAGACTAAGTTTGGACCTGAAACAGAAATTAACAGAGACATTACTGTCTTACACCATTTCTACAAAAGTACAGGATAGTGAGGCCACCGCTCTACACTTCTGCAAAATTTCACTTTAATTAACTTTTTATGCCCAAATTTCTATTTGTATACTTTTAAGTAAAGCTTAAGGATCAAGGAAAATAATACAAAGTATGCCAAGCTTCATCAATAGTACCTTCATTGCATGTTCTGGAATCTTTTGCATAGCTGACCCTGATTTTGGAACAAAATTTAAATACAACATGAAAGTGAAATGGGCTGGTGGCTGCCACTTGAGTTATTTTGGTGTTTGATGGATTTTGAGCTAGCCCTCCAGATACAAAGTGCTGTAAATTTGAACTATGGGTATTCTGAAGGAATATTAATGCAAAATCATTAGTAATTATATTCCAGGATGCTGAACGAGTACCCATGTATGCATACAAATTTTTAAAACCCTCATTGGTGTGATTTTCATATTTGGATTCATAACAGAGAAATTGGATAAGTACTTTATTAGCTATTTGAGAGACAGTGGCTTAAAGAGTAGATAAGAGAACAAAATCAAGCAAATAGTTATTTTACTCTGAACAATACTGCAGTATGAATCTGTCTCGAAATTCCCAAGCTCAAGTTTTTGGTTGTATTTTTTGTTTGTTTGGGTTTATTTACTTTCTTCAGCTATTATAGGTAAACTTATTACAGTTCTTCTGTTCATCATCCAGCCCTCAAAGTGAAAGACAGAAAACTTCTCTAATGAAACCATAATTTCTTTTCATTCCGAGAACAATTCTGAGCAATTTCTAAAAAAAAAACAAAAAACAAACAAACAAACAAACAAAAAAACAACAACAACAAAAAAAAAACTACGAAAAAGGGTGAAAAAGGGTGAGGCAAACTCCCATAATACAGTCCAAACTCCAAACTGGAAACATGTGAATTACTTGCTTTCCTGAAGGGAAGGAAGTTAACCTCTTCAGGATGTCAAGGAGCATAAAAACCTATAGCCTCAAGAATTTATCTTCAAAAATGGAAAACAGTGTACCATTCCCTCTCCCTCTCCAAAGGGATTGATATCAAAATTGAGATCTGTGGAGAGGAAACGAAATAAGTAGCCTTTAATATCAAAAAGAGTGTTAGTGTCCTCTGAAAATGTCAAATTCAAGCAGTTAGTTTAACTTCCTTCCTAAAGAAACCAGCCTAAATAAGTTATACTGTATCATCAGGGAAGTAGCATGCTTGAAATGGTTACAAAAATGTATGCAAGCAAGAAGAATAAAAATTGGCAAAGCTCATTGAAAGCAATTATCTTTCTTCCAAAATAATATCAAGTGTAAAAACTAATACAAGTACAAATCTGCTTTATACACAAGCAATTATTTATACATATGCTATTATAAAAACATACTTGGCCTCAATATCAGCTTTCTCCCGCACTGCTTGAGCCATCTGTTCAGTCTCAAAATATTTCTTTTTGCCTTTAGCTAAATCTTTTACTGTCTCTTGTAATTCTGCTTGGATCCTTGTCAACTGGTCCACACACTGAAAAAAAGCATTCAGGAAACAAAACATTAATGTTTTTTTTTGCATCCAAATAATACTATCATCATCATTTTACAAGTCTTTATTTCATTTTATATGGAACAACACAGTCTCCAAGTCACTCTTGGTCAATTATTCATGCCTTTCTTTTAAAGCTAATCAGAATATAAAACCAGTGTTTCTTTCTTTCTGCTGCTGGTTAACTATTCAAATTCAATGATAACTCGCAAATTGAACATCAAAGTTTTGAAAGCTTTGGATGAGGTAATTAGTTAAAATAATTGGAATACAACTGGGAAAAATCCACATGAAATCTACTGGAGGTGATATAAAAAATGATTAATCTTCCATTCTCTAAAATTTAAAACATAAGACAAAAGCTACCATGTAAAACACAACACAACAGCAATGAGAACAATTAGATAAACGTTCTTCTAAGAGCACATTTTTTTAAAACTATTTTGAGAGCTTTCCAACAAGTAGGGTTGTATCAGAAATCTGTGTCGTCCACGAATAAGAGACTTAAAATGCATAGTGAGCCAGACAAGGAGTGAAAATAATTCCATCTGTTTTCCGTACAAACCAAGCAGTGTTACAACATACATTTTAATATCAAAAAATAATACTCAAAGGAATAGCAGAAAAATTACTCTACTGGTTGTGACTGGGAGAGTGTTAATTTTCTGCGTGGTAGCTGGTGTGGTGCTATGTTTTGGGTTTGTGACCAAGTCTGTGCTAGTAACAGGGGGACGTTTTAGCTATTGCTGAGCGGGGTCTACACAGCGGCAAGGCCTTTTCGGCTTCTCACGCTGCCCCACCAGTGAGGGGGCTGGGGGGCACAAGGGGCTGGGAGGGGACACAGCGGGGACAGCTGGCCCCAACTGACCCCGGGGTATCCCAGCCCACAGAACGCCATGCTCAGCAATAAAAGCCGGGGGAAGAAGGAGGAAGGGGGGCGGCATTCGGAGTTATGGTGCCTGTCCTCCCACTGTTACGCGAGATGGAGCCTTGCTTTCCTGGAGATGGCTGAGTGTCTGCCTGCCGATGGGAAGGAGTGAATGAATTCCTTGATTTGCTTTACCTTATAAACCGTCTTTATCTCAAACCCCAAGTTTTCACACTTTTACCCTTCTGATTCTCCACCCCATCTCACCAGAGGGGAGTGAGCGAGCAGCTATGTGGGGCTGAGCTGCTGACCATGGTTAACCCACAATAATTACTAAAATGTTCAGCAATACTCCAAACATCCTATCAGACTCAAAAAAAAATTGTGGGAGAGGATCTCTGTTAAACAGAAAGAATCTACTTAACAAAACAAACATGAATTATCAATGTCTAGAATTACACTATCTTTCAAAGAGATTTGTAAAGATTTTCTTTTACCCATACTTAAGTACGTATAAGAGTGGTAGTTCAATGCATTTATATTTAATTATCAATATTACAGACTACATGTGGTCAGTAAAGGCTCTAGGCAATACTTAGAGGCAGAGCCTCAACCTAGTTTAAGGAAACAATTTGCTTCTCTATTCTTCAAAGACCAGACCCAAGGTCCCACCTCTTTTCACATCATTATCACATACCTGACTTCTCCCATTCAAGGTGCCACACATTGTCCTCCTACTGAACACCCCTCCTAAACACCTAGGGCTTTTCATTACCCTAATTATTAATGCATGTAACCTGCTTTACAAGCATTGCAAGACTAATAGGTGATGTAATCCAACAACATAACATTAATTTCACAGTATTCAACAATTGTTAAAAATAATATCCAGCCTCCTCTAAAAAAGAAACTTTTTGTTTCATCCAATAGAAATTGTTCGTCTTCTCACCACACAGTTCTGCTCTCACTAAAAATGTCAGATTCCTTTCTGGCTATAAAGTATACAAAAATTCATATAAATTCACTCTAAAACTGCTATTTGATGTGTGCAGACCAATAAAGCAATGGGCTCCATAAAGTAAGAGTTGTGGTGGGTGGTTTGGGGAGTGGCAGAGGGCAGAATTGGGTTTTTTGAAGACCTCTGAGTGTACAACAGAAATGTGAAGAATAAAAAAATTTGTATATATTGGACAGCTGACAGAGACCTAAATAATTTCAAAAGGACTGGGGTTTTGCTGCATCAATCAGTATTTTGGTCCCTGAAGTCTTCTGCTGGTATCAAAAAATTGAAATATCAAATAACCCCAGTTGTTAACATGATCATTTTAAAAGCATAAAATAATCTTGCTTTAGCATCTCTGAGGAATAAAAAATTGTCAGGAGACTGGATGCCGTTTAGGTGGTTTGGGTTGGGTAGACACTGTATGTAAAAAGCTGTTTCAGAGAGCTGACAGAGATGGTTTCTTGTCATGCTGCCTCTATGCAGAGCGATTTCGTTCTATTTGCCTTTCAGTCTTCTGATACAGATCCATGCAAACGTCTGCAGTGGGGGCCACATCATCTCTCCTGAAGATACCTGATGAACGCACACTGCAGCTTTCTGCCTTCTCTTCCAAGGCCAATATATAAAACCACACATCACTTATGGGATAAGCTTACAAGGTCTCTGGGGAAAGATAATGGCAGGGGGTGGGCTGCTGCCCTCAAAGCAGCCTTCTCGTCTGTGTGCAGGTGTCGCTGAGTGAGGGCAGGGGATCAGTTTTCTGAAGAGGTCAGACGTGGTCTACAGGAGATGTTTAATACCCCTTCTCCAGAGTCACCTTGTGATTTAGCAATATTTTTTGGCAAATTATAAGGAGGCTTTCTGAAATTGTTCCAGTTTAGTATTAAAACGGGTCATAAAAATGAAGCTTCTATATACCACCAAGTTGAGGAAGTAAGGTTTAGAGAAACATCTGGAAAATAAAGATGACATTTCATCAAGAGCAACTCAATACCTACTGTAATCTTGGAAGGAGACACTGTTTCTAATAGAAACTCAATTTTAGATCGACATTCCAGTGTAACATGTCTCTGAATTTCAATTTTGATAAGATTTTGTCTGGATGGAGGTCAGCATAATATATTATTTATCTGTTTGGAAATTCAGAGGAGAGGGTGAGACACTGCACTGGATAAAAGAATAAACTTGTTGTAGAGGAAAATTAGTACCACTAAGTGGATAGTTATGCCACACTGTAGAAAAATCATACTGCTGTTGGAATTCTTTGAGCTAGAAGTACTGCCCTGATAATTGTAATATCTCATTCTGCTAATTAAAATGTGCAGGAAAAAAAAGGAACCTCTATCATTTATACAAATTTAAAGAAGTGGTCTCCAGTTCTACTGCTGACTCAAACACTGAACTATCAGCACTTGCAGAAGAATAAAACTGGAGATTATTTACCCAGTAAAGATGCTATAAAATTGTTACAGCATTGTTTGGAAAGCTTCACAGAACAATAAAATTCCACGGGACAATAAAACTACATTAATAAAGTTAATTTTTCCTCCAGAAAAAAACAGATGCTGCACATGCTTTTAAGCACTGTATAATAGTTTGTTCAGAAACTGAGAACTCATGTTACACTAACATCTATTTAAAAGTTTGTAGCCAAATATTTTACAAAATACTACTCTAGAACATATAATTAGGGAAGTTACAGTAAGTTGTTGTCACTTTTTAGCAAACAAAATGAAACGGTGTGTTGTTTGGGGGCGAGATTTGTCTTTTACCTTGATGGATCCTTCAGACTACCTCAAATTAAACTCAGAGGCGATGTTAATAAATGCTTGATAATAATGTACAGAAAGACATTACAACTACCAACTAATGCCTGAGAAAATGTGTTCCACCAGCATTTCTGTTTCCTTCCATACGTTATGTTTCATCCAAGCCACAGAGAGAGCATTTCAAAAGGTCATTCTTGAAAACTTCAAAAAATGTATGTTTGGTGCAGTACTGACTTTTTGTAAACTATGCTCACTCTTTACAACAGGAGGCTTCCTCCTCACCCCTGTGAAATCCGCAGAACACAAACACAAAATAATTAAAATACTAAAGGTACTTAGCTGTAGATAAATACACATCACTGTATTTTTAAAGCGTGTCTTACTGCCTTATGGAAACAGATGGAACATCGCATTTTATTTGAAACACATTCTGTATTAAGAGGTACAGTAGAGGCTTCTTAAGACATAAATGACTTTCAAATTCAACAACCAATTAAATGAAAGTCAAGCTTACTTTTTTCCTTGAACTACGCTATTTTCTTTGCATGAATTAATAGATCAATTATAGCAGCTTTTGGAATACTTACTTGTGATACCTTTGCAGGAGGTGGCTGGACAACCTGCATTCAACATCTTGAAGACTGCACAACTTATTCCTTTAGGTTTAAGGTACACCTTTTTTTAAAAATCAGAACCTATTCTAACAAAACCCACTCACAGTTGTCACTGCAACACCAATTCAATGTAACTGCCACAGCATGATGTTAGATTTGCAGAGATAGTTTTGACTAACTGTGTATCACATTTTAAAAGACTCATTTCCAAGCAATTTTAATTTCAGGTAACATAGCTCAGAATTTTGATCCCTCTTCAGCAAGCTGGCTATTTACTTCTATAACAACATGCATAGGAAGAGAATAAAAAGTACATATGTATTGTAGAAATGCCATACTGAAAGTTTTCTAATAACCCTTTATTCTAAATAAAACCACAGAAGTTTAAAGAACTTATTAAAGAGCAAATACCTTCTTCAACTGTTGTTCCTTAAAGCACCGTACAGTCCTGGCTGGTTCAGAAATTAAGTTTTTATAGTTCTCACAGATATTGAGTCGGGATTGGGCCACTTGCATCGTGCCTTCTAAAAGTGATTTCCAAACTGAGTACATGCTCCTAAAATAATGAAACACAGAAAGGTTGTGGGTAGGAAGGAAGGGAGGCCAAGCGTTACACTGAAAACGCAGGCTGGTTTACATACAGTAGCATAATTCTTCAAATAACTGCTTTTAAAAATAAAGCTAAAGCACAATCCTTCATGCAGATCTAGCAAATATCTGCACTTCGAACAAAAATTTTAACTGAAGTTTTATGAAAAGTAAAAATTTTCCCTCCTGTTCCTGTTCTGTGATTCAGTTTTTTGGCAAATATTTTTGGTTGAACCTGTTGCTCCAGTGGAACAGACCCTACAGAACCCAGGAGCCACAGCCACATTAGATGTTGACATTTTTTTATAAGATCATGGATTCTGTGATTTGGACATCTTGCCATCAAGCAAGTAATTACAAACTGCTCATCAATTTTGCCTTAGTTACCTGTAGTTCCTTCATCATGTGTAACGGGCCAAAGACAACCACCGTCACTGTGTAGAGAGCCCCAGTAGGGCACCACAAAAACTCAGAAGTGCCTGAGTCAGAAGGAGAAGGTGGAGCAGGGAGAGTGGGGGAAGAAGGTGACAAGATCTCCCTTGCAGCTGGAAGAAAGGACAGATTGCTGGAGCTTGCAGAGCCCAAGTACTTGGTGGTGATAGGGAGGGAGGGGGCTGCAGGTATTTGGAGAAGACCTCTGGGTACTGTGGGTGCATCTGATGGCACGAAAAGCTTGCTGAGTGGGGAGCAAACTGCAGGTAGGAGGGCTCTGTGTGTTACGGGAGCATTTTATATACACTTAAAACTGATAATACAGTTTATTTCTTCTTTGACACACAAGTGGTGTGAATGTACTGAAAGTCCAAAACACAAATCAATCAAAAATTTCTTCCTGGTTGAAATAAAACTTGCCAGAATACGAAGAACACCTTAAAATAAAGTATCTTAAAACTTTCTGAAAATATTTACGAAGTACTATTCAAACGTGGGAGGGTTTTAACAACGGAGTCATTTCTGTTTTCATGTTATGATCCACCTTTCATGTTAACAAAACTAAGTTTTGTAAACAACTGTTTCTTGCTTTGCCTCCTCCTTGCTGTCAGATGCGATCTTCATGAAGAATGGCCTCCTAAAAAGAAATTTGTTGCTGTCTTTTCCTATGAAGAAATCCACATGCTTATTACTCTAACCGTAAAGCTATTTACTAAAACATATATTCAGATACAAGCATTAATACCCAAACAGGGTGCACAATTACAGTTGCTGTCCTGTCTTGCCATTTGGTTTTCCAATCTTCCCAAATCACTCGAGTAATAAACATCTATTTAAGACTAATCTCAGAATTTCAGGAGAAAACAGAGCTTCCTTTTTTAATTGGCAATGCTCTACACCAAAGAAAAAAATAACTCGAACTAGAAAAGAGCAGTGTTTCACTGTTGAGTAAAATAATTATACAAATTGAAATTATAAAGACAGTTATTTTGAGATATCCAACTGTTAAATTACCTATAATCACTTCGTTCATCAGCTTTTACTCCAAGCCAGTCCTTCTTTAAATATTGGCTAGCCAGCTTCTGAATGCTCTGTTAAAAGAAGAAAAAAAAAAAAGTTAAAAATAAGAGGTACCTAAAATAATATTTTTGCTCCTTTATCAGATAAATGATAACCTGACATAAAAAGAAGCCATCAATCTATAGTATTAGCAAACTACTACAATGCAAGACTGTTATTTTTACCCCTTTTTGTATTTTTGATTGACTTTAGTTGCAGTTGAGAACAATTAATGAGTTTCATGTTAATATTTTAAATCAGAGGGACTCTACCTGAGATCTACACATGCACGCCTCAGCTCTGGAAATATTTCTGCATGTGATGAAGCCCAGCAAGACCAATAATACAGAAATTGTTTGAGTAGTGTATGACAGAATCAGAGGCAGGAATTTTTTAAGTAGAACATCTCAGTCTGTCACAGCTGTAAGAATCAACATTTTTATTTACTTGAATGAGGCCATGGGAGAAGCAATGAATTACCTGGTCATTTATGGGCCCAAACTGAAACGTCCAACTTTGGTCATGCAAGGTTGCACTGTTATCAGTGAACCGAAGAAGCTCTATTGCTCACAGGATTGGGCCTTTACTCAGAGGATTACAATAAACTAGAGATTGAAAAATGCAGTTCATTTTTAATTATTAATGTTAATTACACTCTTTAGTCCCTGCATTTCACTTTGTGCAGTCTCAGAAAATCAATAACAACACTTTCATATTCTAGTTCAGGGAGCAGCAAAATTTAATTTGTAAACAATGTGAGGGAGGGGGAGTCGCTGTGGCAGCAGTCCCTCCTTCAGCTTGTAATCTCATTTAACAGTATATATCGCTTATGAATTGAGTATCATCAAATGGAAAAGAGGATGTATATTATCCAACTCACAGAGCCGGATAACAGGTTTATGAACACTGAGCAGCATTCCTGCTTCTTCAAAAGAGCCACCACTGGAGAAGCACTCTCCTTGTGTAAAAGTCTATTTAGCAAAGAAGTGGGAGACCTGAGTTAAAACTCTCTTTGTGGCCAAGAAAAATCAAACCCACAGATGCTTTCCAGAAGCATCCAACCTACTCAATGAGAGGCACAGAACAGCATAATTTATTTACATTTTCCATACTATATTTAAGATGCTATCACCTGCTAGGACAGCCTTTAAGTTCTCTTAGAGAAAAATACCAGAAGTATCTCAAAATGCACAACCAGATTTCATTCTTATTTTACTAGCCCATTTGATGCTAGAATTGATTACCGAGCTTACAATCTGATTGACGCTTTCATACAGAAAAATGCTAATTGTTGCTAATGTATCATTACTGGAAGACTTATGCTCATATAAAACAGATCTATTTCCCCTTAGAGTCCAACTCCAACTTCTCTGAACCGATCCGCTGAGCTGGGTACCAGTTTTCAATGTTAATGATGCTTACAGATGGGTTTACGCCAGTAGTCCTTGTGAAGCCAATTTCTTAACATAAAACTCATTAATATGTGTCCCACTGTGCTGTTATTTTCCATTCTGAGCTTCCACATCGTTCCCAAGTTACCATCCCTGATTTCCATTGTACCTTTTGCTCAGTTAAGGATCATCTTCAAATTCCACGTCAGTATTTTATTCTGACATGGTCTTGTATACAGTCAGCAATAGTTTCTGCATGTAAAGTTATGCCTGTAACTATAAATTCTTGCATTTCCATTGCAGTTTCTTCATTTTTTTTAAAAAGATGCACAAATTGCATCAAGTAGTAGTTAAAACCCCTAGATAAAAGGGAAAGTAACATTTCATTTAACTCTGGCAGAGCAATTTGTGATGAGATTTGGAGCTTTATCAGGTACCCCCATCTGGTGCTACTTTCATGTTTCCATCCCTTCTGCATGAGACTCCACCTATGAGATCTGCCCCAAAATGCTGAACAAACTTTCACAAACACAAAACTCACCATGAAAAAAGCTCACTGGCAGCTGAGGATAAGCTATGCCAAAATTATAGACACAAAAAAGTCACAAGAGGGATAAATAAAGCCATTTTTGCAAACAGAAACCCTATTACTGATGTCAGCAAATCAACTATAAAACTAGCGTGATTAAATAAGCTTAACAATTTATTTCCAAACTGAACAAGCTCGCCACTGAAATCAATGAAACACCAAAGAGAGGGCTCCAGCTGCGTGTCGTAGGTGTCTGATCATTTCATATTCATTCATGAAAACTGATAAACCAAGTGTTGGCATTTCATACAAAACTGCCGCAGGCGAACGTAGTTTTTAATTAGACCAGTACAGTAGGTTTGCTTCCTTAAAATTTATGCGGAATGTAATTTTTTTGTATGAGATCCTCCTTGTTCTGTTCTCAGTAACTTTTTGTTTTGCTGCACTGACACAAAGAATACCACTGTTGGGCTCAAGAGGGGAAGTCAACTGATTGTTTAACCTTTGGCATCACCCGACTTTAGCCTCAGCCAAGGAGCATGCTCATTTCCTCCTCGAAGGTGCACATCCATCACATTTAACACGCTTGAGATAATGACATTTAAACACAAGAATAATTTGTAGAGAGGCAAGAACAGAAGTTTGTGCAGAATGCTCTCCTGATTTCAATATTGTTTGATGACACATTTCCTTAATATTTATTTTAAAATATCTTTAGAGAATGGGACAGAGCTTCAGTGAGTAAAGTCGCTATCAAAAGTGACAACATAAAATGACAACATAAAACCCCATCCAAAGTTGAATGAAATCCATAAAACCTCTCCCTACTCTCAGTTTCAGTGGGCTACAGACAGCTGAAGTGTCATCACTTAAAATCTTGTTCAGGAGAAGCATTATTGTGAGGTCAGTGTATCTGCATCCCCAACCACCACGTGCTGGGCACCTCCAGGTACTGTGCAAAGGCACAGGCCTTCCTTGAAAACCTTTGATATCTGAAGAAACACTAAAATATTTTTTTGTATAAGTATGTGAAACTGTAGATCACCAAAACTACAATAATAGTCTGCTCTCTGATGGCTGTGAAACAGGATGGGGTTTTGATTTAATTTTTCCACTTCATTCTAAGGCGTATATCATTGAATTTGGAAAACATTCAGTTAATTATTTTTGAATGGTAGTAACAATCAATTTATTTTAAAGTACACTATTTTTAATCAATAATTATTGAAAGGTCAAAAATGTCTGAAATCGCCTGCAAGCACTGTGCAACCTCTGCTCACCCTTTGTTAAAAGATACATACTTGGTGACTTTGCTTGTGTGTGTTATAAACAGACCAGCTGTCACATAAACCCAATTTTAACGAAGACGTGTATCCTTCTTCCATGTTTTGGCTTTTCCTTTCTCCCTCCCCCCCTGAAATGCACGTTACATCGCTATGCTACAATTACATTAATATTATACATTCATGGGTACTTCAACTGTTTGCAAATCTGCCTAACAGATGGATGGGACATCAAATTGCATCAATCAATCATCCAAGGAATCAACACCTAGAAATGAAATTCTGCTGAATGGAACAACCATCAAAAAGTCAGTACAGTTTCATGCATGCTCAAATTCATATTTCCCAGTGCTGCAGCTCATATTTGAGGTTCCCTATTACCAGATCTTAGCTCACGTCTATTTATCGGTATTTTCAAATAAGCACAGTTGTGACAGATATTGGGGGAGGGAAAAAAAAAAAGTTGCTGTAATACTAACAGAAAGTAATTACCAACAGTAAAGAGAAAGTTGTCCCCAATTAAAAGATCATTGATAGAAAAGTATGCGGCTTTCAAAAAGATATATTAACAATGCTTTTCAAAGCAGTCCTAAGATCTTTATCTGTAATAACTAAGAGGTGCTGATGACAGCCAGCAAAAAAGCATGGTAGACACTAGCTGATGTAACTGAGTTTTGGAAAATCTATCAACCAGACAAATTTAGTGCTCCTTTTCATTTAAGTAGTTTCACCTTCTTGCATCATTTTGATCACTTCTCTTTATCAGAGCAGAATCCATCAACCAACCGGTTGTAACTTTCATTTCTACAAATAAATCTACACCCTGCTATTATTGTCACATTAAAAAGAAACCTTGAATTGAGAAGGATAAACACCATCCTCTGAGTAATCTCTGATATTCAGTGATTCAAGCAACTCCAACATAGGCTGTAAGCAAATGGCCCAAACAATCCCTCCGAGTGGGAAAGAGAAAATGGATGGTAGAAAAAGCCCAGCCAGAAGGTAAGGCCTTAGGCAGCACGCTAAATTTGAGGCTTACAGATAAGAAGGGCATATGGACAGCAGCTGCTGTAACAGGTCTTTGAGTGAAAAAGCTTCCTCTGGCCATTTGCAGCAGTGCTGGGACCCTGAAGCAGCCAACAACGGAGACGATGCAAAGGAGAAGTAAAGCAGGAGAAAAGGGAAGAGTTCCTACCTGAAGCCAAGTCTGAGTTGGGAAGATGATGTCCTGTATGTTTAGTATTTGTTAGATACTACATGATGTTGATACACTATTTTTCTAGTTTGAAGAGTGACTTTTCCAAGCCCTAATCACTGCCAAGTGACAAAATATAATGCTTTTTTTTCCCCCATGGATGCACGCACAGCAATTTGCTTCACTGATCCTCAAGATCACTGCCTATGCATTATGTGTCACAGCAGCAGCTTTCTGACATTATTTTGTTTACTAAGTGGCATTATTTTGTTTGCTAAGTACTCTTCTGGCAGGGAAATACTCCACAAGGGAGAGGTTTTTAGCATCTCTTTTACTTGACGACTTCTCTGAGAGGAGTGAGGTTACTCCCCATTCAGCTGACTTCACTGCAGTCTGGAAGCCAGTTGTGCTATTCAACACCTGCAAATTAAGGCTCTCCAATAGCTGCAAGAAAAAGTAATAGTTTTATTATGTATAAATCCTTATTATCAGACCCATCTTTTGCTTATGAGCAAGACAGCTTTCTTTTTAAATGAAAAAAAAAGTTCAGTAATGTTGGACCATTATTATTATTGTGAGTTGCATGTAACATGGAAAATTCTATTTTATTTCAGTACTGCTGGTTCTTCAAAAATAAAATTGAAAGTTACATTTAGACTTTCTTGTGGTTGTAAAATCAGCAGTTTGACTGATAGCAGATATTTTTAAAATCACATTTTTAGTTGTAGGAGAGTATGACTGGCTGAGAATGAAAAGAAACTGCCATATACAGAGAATCCTCCAAAAAGAGAAGGAAAAAACCCCACACAACTGAGCTACATGAAATTTCTACATTTTGAAGAATGCTTCTACTACAAACATGAAAAAAATAGATGCATCCAAAAAAGACATTTCAGATGCTCGTGCTTCTCTGATGCTCTCAGAGTTTTCTTGAATCAGGAAGATTTTACATTACTTTAGCTAGCTCAAAGAGTCTGCTAAAAATTTCATAGGCAGCTTTATCAATCATACAGATGTTTTTTTCACAAGCTGGAAGAGTAACTTGAAACATATTTTACACTGTTGCCAACCTCTTCAAAACATTTGGAAGAAGGGAATGTGTGGGAGCAGAAAATGCAATGTAGTCTATGTGGTGAGGACTCCAGCTCCTGAATACAGAAGAACATTTAGTCTCAATATTAAATTCCAAGATAGTTATTAAGTGTTCGCAGCAATTATTTAAAGGGATATTTTATTTACTAGAGTTAGATTCAATAAAGCCTTTAATGATTTAATGAGAATGAGCTCCGTTCAGCATGGACTCAATTCAGGGTTTCCACACAAGATGTGACTTGGTCCAATTTACATTATAAACTGATGACAAAAACACTGTCAGACACAATTATTTTGCTCGGAGTGAAAATGAAAACAAACTGCGGAACAGCCAGCACACAGACTTCTACAGCAGATCCTAACACTTTTTAAAAGGCACAGATCAAAACTGTGCTGGGACTGTTTATTTGCATTGCCTTTAATATGGTTAAATGATCAATAAAAGAGGTTTCTGTGTGCCTCCAGCATCAATTGTAAATTTCCCCAGAAACATTATGAAAGGCTGGTTATCTAATGTAAAGCTGCATCTCTAATCATGTTGCTTCTCTTTCCTGGAGGTGGGGTATCCCTTCCCACCATTAGATGATTCCAGTTCCAGAAAATAGAGTTGCATTAATTCACAATTTATTTCCAAGCTGCTTCATTTCTCTTTTTTTTTTTTTTTTTTTTAAATACATTTGAGGCATGACAAGAAGGCAAAGGAAAACAAAGGGGAAAGCTGAAAAATTAATTTACAGCAGTTAAACATCACCTAGGGCACTCTTGCAATCAGGTTTAGCAAAGGAAACGTCAAATCTCTTATCCTTCATGGGTTTTGTTCATTTGTTAAATTAAAACTGTTATTTCACTAGAAGCATGTTAACTCTTTCCAAAGCATCTTGCTCCTGGAGTTCAGCATTACTTTCTATATACAATCCTTAAAAGGGATAAAAAAAAAATAAACCAAACCCCTAAGAATTGCTTATGCCATTGTAGAGGGAGTATCTGTGAGATCCTACAGCAAGGCAAAAGGCCAGCTAACCTGACAGTCCCCCAGGTTCACGGAGGAATGATCCTAAACCAGTGATGACCATTCGGGAAAGATCGTGGAGTCTTATCCCAACACTTAATTATTTTTACTCTAATATGCCTAATATCACTTACTGCAATTTGTAACGTGTTATACAGCAAATAAACCAAAGAATTACAACAGTATTTTAGTGTTTCAAAACTTCCTTAATGTCTTAAACATGTGCCTCTCTGTTCAAATCTAAATTTTTCAGTTGTAATTTGTAACCTGCTTATTTTCTTTAGCCTTGATTTTCACTGGTCTCCCTCCAGTTGGTCCAGATCTTCCTTGAAACGCAGCAGGCAACGCTTGAAAGACAGTATGCTGATTTTTCAAGATGATTTTGAATTTCAGTGCTGCTGGCAGACTCACCTGCTGCCCATCCTGAGGCCCTATCAGTCAATTTAAGAAGCACACTTCCTCCTCCCTCCCCCAGGCTATTTAACGATAACGCTGGCTACTACCGGATTAAGGACAGGCCCTGAGAAACCTCATTCATTTTAACAATGAACTATTTGTTATCTACATGATTTTCCAAATGTTTTTCATCACGGTTTTGTCATTCTATCCAGACAACACTTCCCTAGCATGCATTTTACACCACCACATGAAAGAATCAAAAACCTCCCTAAAGTTAAGACAACCAGCACCTTCTCTATTTACAGACCTGTTACCCTATAACAGCAAAAAAGATGACAAAAAAGTTACACCAAACTGGTGTGAAGTGTTTTTTCTTAACACTTCTATTTGTTGCTGCAATGTTTTTCTAGGAATTTAAATTAACCTCAGTGTTATCTAACCGAAGTCTTCCACCCTCAGAACGTCTTTGTAAAAAACAGGGCACTAAATTTGCCCCTTTTTTCAAAGGTTTCAACATTTTCAAAGACAATGCTCACAGCTTTCAGACAGGAAATTATCAGAGGCTAAATCCTCTGCAGCCAAACTGACTGAACAGAGTCAATTCAGACTTACTCATCAAAATACCCTCTAACCTATTATATTCCTGATCTTTCATCAGGCCAAGACGGATATATAACCTAGGGATTAATATGAGCCAATTTACCCTCAGTGCTCTACTTCACTTGCCAAAAAATAAACACTGGAAGTTTCTTTATCTGCATATCTCCATTATTAAGAGTATCCTGACAGATTAGTTCAACAAATTTTAAGTAATAAAACCATAATTTACTAAGCTTCAAACAGTTTGATTTTTATCCAAGTTCTACCGTATTTGGCTTTCCAATTTTAGTATTTTAGGCACTCAAAAAAGTAACTGTCATCTTCATGTTGTGGCACCATGTCCATAACTAGATTGCAGATCCTTTCAATTCTGAGCAAGTCACAAACTAGACTAAAACCAGTTACAGTGACCAAGCTAAGTATTCATCTGTATAAATTGTTTTCACTTTCTAAATTATAAATTTTAAATTGTTTAACTAGAGATATGTTGCCATTCAGAAACATTCCAGGTTAGTTTTAAGGCCTTTTGCTCAACCGCTCCTAAAAAATGTCTACTCTGATGAAAACCTGTCTTATTTCAGAGCCCAGTGAGTATTTCAACATGTTCTCTCTTCTGAATCTACTGTAGGGTGGCCTAAGTGGTACTGAGAGCCAGATTCAAGTTTAGGGACTCTCTTCTTGCAGACAGCAATTTTTAGCTCCACAGCCTACGAGGAGGTACACTATGCCAAGCAAACAGACATCCCCCATCCCTTGGAGACACCAACAGAAACCCTTGGAGACACCAACAGAAACCGAAGCAGGCTGAGCAAAATTACCCCCCAGTCTTTGAGTCTGAAATGTGGAAACCTGCTAAAAATATTTTTTTTTAAGTCTTGAAAATATAAGTAGCTCATATTTAGACCATATACAATTACTCTTCCCTACACTTGCAGTAACTTTTTCTAGATCATGAAGCTGCTGTTCATAAGCCTAAATATGGATTCCTTTTTCAGATCTAGCTTTCTTAAAGTCCAAATGAAACTGTTAGAAAATCTCAGGAAAGGGCAGAGCCTTAGATTATATTAAAAGAATTCAGAAGGTTCCCACCACATCACTCTTCTGTGTAGTTGAAGGCAGATTAGAAGCTCTGAAGAAGAAATTTGCTTGCCTCCTGGTTCAAAAGTCTGTGCTTCTGGAGCAAATCCCCACTACTAATAGATAAATCAAAGTCTTGAACAGTGTTACTGAAGGGGGTACCATTGCTTTACAGCTTCTTATAAAGTAGATCTCTTTTCCATCATACTGCACTAGACAATATAATTTTTGGCTTCTATACTTTTAGGTAAACTTAGCAACTTTGGAGCTTCACTAGCACATCCAGACATTAAGGACAAAGCCTCTGAAAGCCATTTAGTATTCCATGAACATTCAGCACAGATAAGTGTTTGTCAGACGAATTTGCTTTCTATCAGCAAGTGTTAGAAAGTGTCAGGTGCAACACTGCAACAGAAAGGTCTACAGAACCCTCTATCTGTAAATGGAAGTTATTTTACCTTCAGACACCACAAAGCAGAGGTAAGAAGTGCCAGCACTGTAATTTAACTAACCCCTGATAGAGAGGAAGAGCGCGGTTTCTTCCAAACCCCCCTCCTCAAGCAAGGCTCAGGAGGAACGCGCCGAGATGCCAGCAGAGACGTGCTACGGGCTCCGCTGCTCACGGCCAGCCCTGGCAGACCGCTGCACCTCCCACAGTCACTCAAAACCGCTTCGGCTACTCAAGATCTTCTCAAGGCTCCAGAACAGTTGGGAATCAAGAGGGCACAAAACACCATTTGTAAAGATTTCCTCGCTCTAAGTTTTGAGGTGCAGACCATATAAAACTGATATGAAAAGACTGAAGAGAATGACTTTATGGCTAAACATCTGGTCTTCTCCATTTACAGATCTGATTGCTAGCATTAATTCAAAGTTCCTCAGGACACAGCATCTCCACCTATGCAAAACAGAATCCAAATACCAAGTGTAAAAGTGGTAATAAAAAAGGAGTTCTATCATTTACTCAAAAGAGGAACTACTTTCACTCTTACTGGACCCACCAGTCTCCCCTGCTCTCTGTGAAACAAATGCCACATCCTTCCTCTGTCTCAAACAAGCTGTTTCCACAAACCTTATCTGAGCAAGCACTGCCTGTGAAGGAGGAGATGGGAGAGATCTTTAACACTTTCTTACCATCATTTTCTGCTGGTTTAAGGGACACAAGCCAAAAGCACCTCTTTAATATGACTCTGAAGGCACTTGATGTGCGGTTTGAACTAGCGCTGTTGTCAGGTAGAGGTATTACTCTTCTCTGCACAACTTTCTCTTTGAACTGCTGAAAAATATCACTTGCAACAAGTACAAAACTGACTCTAGGAACTCCTGAAATGCTGATTGCCTCCTTCCCCCCACCCAAGGAGGAGCTCCGTGTTGGTGGAGAGACAGACAAGGATCATGGTCTGGTGCTGTGGGAAAAAGCGAAGCACCAAATAGGACCAAAAAAAAAACAAAACCCAAAACAATGCAACAGCTTCTCAAATTCTCACCTTCCCCATAATTATCTCCACAAATTCTGTTTTGCTGAGTGTGACCATAACCTGGCACTTCCCAGTTTTGTAATGTGTGAGGACTTAGTGTAGTGTTAAATTCCAAATTCCCTGTAATTTAGATCTTGGGTGGCTGATGGAGTGTGGCAACTATTTCATCTTCTACAATATTTTTGACTAGAGAATAATGTGACAACCATTCCTCTGCAAAATAGAATAATTATGACAGGATCTCGAAGGCGAACACTGAACTAGGGATTACAAATTGACATGAACTAGCTCACCCTGTCTGATGGCAGAATTTGAGGGAGAAAAACCTTAGCAACCTTTCAGTGAAACAGCTGTAACAGCCTTGATCTGCACCAGTGGACAGCCCCACCTGAGCGCTTTCACTACTGGAACCAGTTTCGGATTCAAGACATTCGTTAAAGAAAGTAGCAAAAAGGTTAATATAGCTTTGCACACTCCCAGATTTGGTACCCCATTCACGCACCTCTCCTACCCTCAATAATTTCAACCTGTCATGGTCAACACCTGTAATTTTTTCCTTCTAAAGAAGGAAGTGCCTTCTTTACCACCCAACAAAAAGAAAAAAAAAAAAAAACAACTAAAAAAAAATACATATTTACAATCTAACCAAGCCCTTTTTGGAGGAGATTGGTCAAGCAATGTTGCCAGTTGATGCTGGCTCTAAGCCTGGTTTGCAAAGGAACCTGAAAATCAAAACTTTTCCTTTCAAAATAGCGCTTAGTGCTTGATGGCAGAGAAGTGATTGAAAACAGAATAAGCACATTCTCACACTGGAAGTTTCAGTGTGTTTTCTGGAGCAACTTAATGGGTGAGTCAATTCTGCAATGATTTTCTGGGAGATGAAAGGATCCCCAATTCATGCAGATATACAGAAAAATGAAGCAAAAGAAGAGAACTGTACAAGAATAAAAACACTGGGACACTGGATGGGACATGGAAAACATAGCAAGTAAGCGGTAGTAGAACATAATGTTGCAGAATGTATGTATTTTCTTACATAATTATGTTAAGGCATAGAAATAATAAGAAAAGAAGGTGTAAATTGGAAACACAGGCTGGAAATTATGTGAAAATATGATGATAAAATTACATACTAGATCAGTCATCCACAAAGACAAATTAAGCGATAATAAAAACAGACTCTTCAAAATTATAGATTTATAGAGACTGTAGGAAAGAGGATTTTAAGAAAACTTGAAAAACACATACAACATCAAATTAGTATGTTAACTGAGGAAGTTCAGTTAAGGAAAATTCCACAGTCCAACTTTAGTTCCACTTGATCACAAGGTTATAAAACACACGTAGCTGAATTTTGACATGGTGAAATACAGAGTTTCAGGAAATAATTAAATAAATTGAAAGTTAAAATTAAAACCAGCTTTAAAAGCCTGCAAGTGTATATAACAGAAAGATGAAAATATTCTAATAACTGCAGTCACTGTTTGAGACTATTAATAAAATGCAGAATCATGAACTAAGAACCGTAAGAACCTTACCTAAATTAAATATGTTAATCTTCAGTTTATTTGAAGAAAACAGATATATATGGAAAGACCATATGATTAGGAACAGTAGTTTATGAGACTCGGAACAGGAGACAGGGAGAGTGAGAATATCTATTAAAACTAAGTATTTATATTACTAAATACAGCTGAAAGCCACCAAATAATCAGCAGCTAAAAATTAAAGAAAATAAATGTACAGCAATGGGCAAGTTATCTGACGTACATATTTAAGAAAATCCCTTACAGATATTAACATATAAGAGTATGGCAGACACAAGTTAAGCATGACAGTCTTCCAGTGTAAGACAAACCAAATTAAGAATTGTTCTTGAAAAAATTTCTAATTCAGTAGCTTCCATTGACACAAGTTAATACTAATAGCTTGAAATCGTTCAGTACAATGTCAGAAAAAGCTGCAATAACATATTCTGGGATAAAGACAAAATGGATTTACTAAGATCAACAAGAAGGATAAAAAGCGTAGATAACCTCAGTGAAGATCATCTATAAATACAGGAGCGTAAGGACACCAAGAGGAGTTCTCTGGCTCTGTCAATGGCAGCAACGGCACCTCGGCCACCAAACTCTTAAACCTGAATTATTGTATTTTCTAAAAAACTGCAGACAAATAAACCCATACCAGCCCAACAGATTCCATTTCAATGCTACAGGTACCTTCTGCCTCCAGGTAAGCACCACTCACCACCGGCCAATTCACTTGCCCAACTGTCCCTCAATAACACACTGTGCAGGTGAATTTTGGATGCTTTGGCAAAAGGCAACATTTCAAAGAAATTAGGAGGACAGAGGAATACACATGTTGGAGTTATTTAGCAGTTGGGATGCAGGAACATAGATTTAGCATCTCTTAACCTACATCAAGTTAGTAGGTAACAAATTAAATGAATTAGCCTGTGTATACACAAACCAGCACACTGTGTAACCTTAAAATATTTGTTTGCTTTAAAGTTACTTTGAACTAGTTCAAAAAGCAGTGAAACAAAGGCTTTGACTAATACAAAGCCTGGTTAGTGACCTCTCTGTCTTGTTTTGGAGACAGACTGCTACTGAAAATTGTATTTAAGACCAGCAAGTCAGCTAGAGTCTGGGATTGTAAAATGATGGTTCTCTCATACTCGCTGCACGACTCTGCATTTATACATATAAATAAAGCCATAAATGTGTGTAAATTTTTTTTTTTTAAATAACATCACTCATGAGAATTCAATTTCTTAATATTTAGTATTTTGAAAAAGTGTAACAACTGGAAATATATCCATGACATTAAATGCTAGTATTAGCATCATAAGGAATCTCAGGAAGTAAGGAACAGCAAAACATTTCTGGCAGTGATTCCTTCCAAGTTATTAGAGCTCTTAAGTGGTGAATCTGAATGCACATCTCTAATAAACATTTCTTAAAAGAGTCTGTATTTTATTTTACTAGAAACCAACTGCAAAACATTACTTTTTTCCATTCTCCACCTGCAGAGTAATGTATCCTACATTCACTTTCTCCCATGTCACAAAAACATTTCTGAATTTGTTTTTCTCTGAAGTGCCACTACCAGCCATTTCTGAAGTTGCTCGGTGTTACTCACTGTAAGTGTCTTCACAGCGGAGCAGGTCGGCATTTCCTATTCTGTGGGAACTTCTTAATTAAAGGTTCACATGATTACAAAGCATTGACACAGCTCCATGTTTTATGTAGCACAAAGCTTTTTTTTTTTCCCACCCTAAAACAGCTGGCAGATAACTATATAAATTTGGTGTGCTTCACATAATATTTATTGATCAGTTTATAGCAACTGAAGTTTTACTATTCTGTCAATACTACTCTGGTACAGCATCAAAATTAATTTTGCATTTGGTAATTAGCTTTTGAGCTTGTTCAATCTTCAGAATATGGAAACTGCAATTACATAATCTTTTATATTCAAATTTTATAAGTCCTTTTTTGACATTAGTTTAAATTTGTACATCATATTGTGAGGGAAAACCACAAAAATCTGCCTGAAAACGCAGAGCCATATTTTTAATGAATTTGGTATGTTTTGGTATATTTTGGTATTTGGTATGTCTGGCAAAGTTTACATGTACAACTTTTGCTCTGGAAACCATTATCATCACTATTCAGACTTCACAGTTTTCCTAGTGTTTAGTTTTGTTTTTTTTTTTTTTTTAACTAATATTTCTTGTTCATTTTCTTTCAAGTATTCTTTTTAAACACTAAGCCCTGAACGTCTACTTCGAGCACTGCTGAAATCTTCCACCCTCTTATACAGACAATAATAAATAATAATAATGATGATGATGAAAAAGATTATGCACAGACAGTGTGTTTCTACAGCTATGTATGTACTGGTTTATGTAGTTTGAGGCTAATTGAGCAAAGCGACTTTTCCTCATGTATTTCAGAAATCACACACTTGCACAGACAATATTTCACCTAATTCTACATTCACACGTTGCAAGTGTTACTGGTACCCCCATCATCAATGGTCTAACCAGTTAATGCAGTTTTCTCCCAAGAAACTTTTATTTTCTGTAACGGTGTCCTTGATGCCAGACCTCTTTTAGGGTTTGGGAGTATTTCACACATTCTCACTGGAAAAGAATATCCCAATAAGGACAAATTAAAATACCTATTATGAAATATAGACATTAAATATGAACACTTACATAATATATATGATCATGTTCACGCATTCGATGATGTGAGGAGGCCAAATCTATCCAATTTAGCAAACGGCAGTGATTTCCAACTCTTGCTCAATACCATCCTCCCTTCCTCTGTCCCCTCAGATTATTTTCTTCCAACTAATACAACAGCTAAGGAGGAAGTTTGCCACTGCTCATCTAGTTATGCACAAGTGAGTAAAATAAATAATTGTGTAAACGCTACAACGGGCTCCTTCAGTCGGTAAATTTAATCTCTAGACTGATAGTTTTGGTTTGTTTTAAACAAATAAATATGCACTAAAAGTACTGTTATGAATTTTAAGTGCAGAAGACAAAGAGACATAAAGATCTGCACATTTTTAAAAACAAATGATGATTCACCTCAGCTGGTCAACTCTTTCAGCTGAACAAACAACCCAATTATTCTCTGGAAATAAAAAAGAAAAGCATGCATGCTTACATCTGCAAATAAGTTCTGGCATCGTGATCCACTTACAGAAAACAAAAATTTAGACTTCCTAAGTAAAACAGCTGGATTAATCAGACAGCCTGAGGATGAGGTAAGTATGAGTCCAGTTGTACCAAACACTATTTTCAACAGTCGATGTCAGCGGACATCGAAGCTACTCTCCTCCCCTGTTTAGTGAAATTTGACAACTGACCCCCACAAAATGACTGATGAACTATTTCTCAGTAATTTCAATGGAGATGAGTTGTGGTGGAGAAAAGGAAGAATAAATGCATTCTGGGTGAGGAGAATGACATCTAAGTGGTTTTTTTTCAGATGAATTCATTCATGTATGGACATAAAAACTGATGTGATTGTGTCCTGAAGGGAAATACAGCAGAAACTAATAATAAACTCAAGAAATACAGTTTCAGGAGAAATGTGGCGAAGGACAAGTTTTTTCCCAGTCTCTGACTGGCCTGCTCATGACAGCTGCTCTGCAACTTCATGTGAGCTGGTAACTGAATTCACGTGCCTTTACAAATGAACAAAATCTCACCTTTCACTCCCACAGGCAAGAGATTTTGGACGCTATTCCCAACAAGAATAAAATACAAGTACTGTTTCCTTCCCATAATTTCAAACTTCAGCCTTTATTATGCATCAGCCAGAGCAACGCCCCACTGATGACTTGGGACACCTCAAATTTTTGCAATTTCTATTTTTCAACACCAACAGAAGTTTCTTCGACCTTTCAGCTGAGCTGAACAATGACATTCTCAAAAATATTTAACTCCTGGTCTACCACTGCAATTAATGCCTGAGCCAC
Organism: Tyto alba; assembly: GCF_018691265.1. Taxonomy (NCBI): domain Eukaryota; kingdom Metazoa; phylum Chordata; class Aves; order Strigiformes; family Tytonidae; genus Tyto; species Tyto alba. The sequence continues at coordinate 2,663,531 of NW_024881282.1, read as the reverse complement.
TTCCAGTGGATTGCTACATTCTGTACTTAACACTGCAGTGCATCAAATGCTAGGTGCAGCATTCAAGTTCAATGAGAAGTTAACTGTTTGCCTGAAATTGTCAACATTTGTACCCCAAGATGACAGAGTTGAATCAAAATTTCCCAACGTCAGATGCAAAATTGAATTCTGCACCTCTGGGATGAATATAATAATCGTCCTTAGAAAACCCAAGCTTGCTGCTTCTCACATGCTGATGGTGATAAGAAAGGACAGCAGCTTCTCTGCATGTCCTGAGCCTTCTTGGCACAGCAGCAGCAGGTCCAGCAGTCCCAGACAGGCAGTGGGGCTGCACTTGCCCCTTGCCCAGCGCTGTGGTACAGTCATAAAACCACAGAATCGCTGTATTGGGTGGCTGTGGCACATATTTTTGGTAGCAGGGGAGGGGACTGCAGTGGTGGCCCCCTGTGAGAGGCTTCTCAAAGCTCCCCCGGCTCCAAATCGGACCCATCTCAGGCTCGGGCCGAGCCAATCAGCAACGGTGGTCACACCTCAGCAATAACATATTTAAGAAGGGGAAACTGGGAAGGGGTTGGGACTCGTGAGGAAAAGTTGTGAGAAGGAGGAACACTGAGGTCAGTGGAAGGAAGGAGAAGGATCTGGGGGAGTTATGACTGAGCAGAGACCCCTGGATCCTGTGGTGAGATGGCAGGGCCACCCACCCTACCACACAGAGGTCCATGGTGGAGTAGAGGTCAACCAGAAGCCTGAGGAGAAAACCACTCCAGGACAGGCGGCTGTGCTTAAAGGAGGCCGGGACTCTGAGGGGAGAAGCAGCCCCCACTGTTGTGGTTTGGTGCTGGGATGACTGAAACATGTAGGGGGACCCACACCGGAGCAGCTCAGGAACAGCTGCAGCCTGTGGGGAGGACTCACTGCGGAGAAAGTTCATGGAGAACTGTCTGCAGTGAGAGGGGACCCCTGTGGAGCAGGGGAGGGATGGGCAGCTGACTGCAACCCCCATCCCCTGCCCCTGTGCCACTGGGGGAGAGATGGGGAGCACAGTTGAGCCCAGGGAGAAGGGAGGGGTGGGGGGAAGTGGTTTTGGATGTGGTGGTGCTTCTCACTGTCCCCACCTTGTCTGTTAAGTGTTGTCTTCATTAGCATCTGAATTAAAGTGATGGGTTTTTTTCTTCCCCTAACAAGACTGTCTTTTGCACCTGACCATAATGGGTGAGCTACTCCTACTTAGATGGATTCTTTGAGTCATTTCAGTCTCACATTCTCCCTCCCATCCCTGATGGGGAAAGGGGTGAGTGAAGGGCTGTGTACTTCTCGGTTGCCCTCTGGGCTCAAACCAGGACAATCCTTAGGTTGGAAAAGACCTTTAAGATCATTGAGTTCAACCCAACACTGCCAAGTTCACCATTAAACCATCTCCCTAAGTGCCATGTCTACAAGTCTTTTAAATACCTCCAGGGATGGTGACTCAACCACTTCCCTGAGGCAGCCTGTTCCAATGCTTGACAATTCTTTTGATGAAGTTTTTCCTGATATCCAATCTAAACCTCCCCTGGTACAACTTGAGGCCGTTTCCTCTTGTCCTATCGCTTGGTGCTTGGGAGAAGAGACCGACCCCCACCTCACCCCCCAACCTCCTTTCAGGTCGCTGCAGAGAGCTATCAGGTCTCCCCTCAGCCTCCTCTTCTCCAGGCTGAACCCCCCCAGTTCCCTCAGCCGTTCCTCACAGCACTTGTGCTCCAGACCCTTCCCCAGCTCCGTTGCCCTTCTCTGGACACGCTCCAGCACCTCAAAGTCTTTCTGGGAGTGAGGGGCCCAAAACTGAGCCCAGTGTTGGAGGTGCAGCCTCCCCAGTGCCGAGGACAGGGGGACGATCCCTTCCCTGGTCCTGCTGGCCACACTCTTGCTGACACAAGCCAGGATGCTGTTGGCCTCCTTGGCCACCTGGGCACACTGCCAGCTATTTGCAGCTTTAGACAACTATTTCTTTTGTCTCCTCTAAAGACACATATGTTCAAGTGTGCAAAGGTCTGAATGCACATGTTGCACTGTACTTTGCAGTGTTTCTCATTCTGCCCCTGCAAATAGATTGGCAGATTTTTTTTTTTTTTTATTGAAAGAAGCAATCAAAACAAATCCACTTTAGGTCTGTGAAAATCACATACCTTGCTTACTAAAAATCTTTGTGTTTTTTTTCCATATAGCAATAAAAGTAAGCAACACCCTTATCACCTGTGAAGCCAGAAAAAGTTTGCTGTGAGAAGATCCCAGGTGAATGTACCATGCCAGCACTGCTGCAAGTAATTAAACAAGGTCTAAAGGCGATCACTGATACCAGCATTCCCCAAGCAAGGTGGCTCCAACGCTCACATCCAGCTTTTAAAAATCAGCAGTGATTTTCAGGCTTCACAGTCTTTGTATATCCCTTATCAATGGCCCTTGCCATATAAACCTTCCCACCCTCCTAAAACTCCACATTAACTCTGAGTGGAAATGGAATATAATTAAACAGTAATACTACTTAGCACAAAGCACTTTCCTAGAACACCTGTCCTCATAAATGCCACAGGTCATGCAAGAAACTTTTGAGATGACATCCACATTCCTTAAGCTGGCCTTAGAGACTACTAGTAAGTATTTTGGGGCTTTTTACTGTGTTTTATTGTGCCCTTTCTAAATCAAACAGTAGCAGAGATACTTCTTTGAACATGGATATTCAGACAATGCAAAATTCTAAGCAAGGTTTGAGTAAGCTTAAACTGCCTTAACTACTGTTTTAAGATTATCAAGAGTAAAATTGCTATCTCAAAGTATCCTGGTACCTTAAATCAAGGGTATCTTTTTTAAAAAAAAAAAAAATCTCTATTTTCAACAGGACAGAAGAGCAAGGCAGTTGTAACTACTGCAGAGATGTTAAAGGTTGTGTTCATACTCAAACATCTGTAGCAAAAAACCCCTCCACAGCCCAGGGTACAGGTGCCAAAGCACTCACTAAGGGGAGAAACAGTCTATTAGAAAATATTTTTTCTCTGAAGTTACAAGACAAGCCAACTCTTATAAGAGCTGCCAAGAGCACCCTAGTCCAACTCAGTTTGACTTCATTCATATCAAAAAAAATTTCCTTCCTGCTCATTTAAGAAAGAATTTACACAGGAACAATTCATACATAAAAAAAAAAAAAAAAAAAAAAAAATCAAGCTAATCTCTGCACAGAAAACAAACTGCTGAAAACCAGACAGAAGAGAAGGAAAGTTTGTCACTGGGTATTTACAACAGATATATTCAGTGTCAACGTTTGCAAAGTAAAAGTCTGCCCCCGGGAACTTTTATATATATACATATATATACACACACACATATATATTTTATTATTTTTCCCACACACATGAAACTCGTGGACCTGGTATTGTCAGACAATCAGAACAACTAAGAAAAGCAAGAAAATGCCCAGCAATGGGGGAAGCGAACCATCTGGTCTCTAACACACTAACACAATAGGGAAGGAGTTGAGTTTGGCAGCTAAGGACTGGAAAGCATATGGTACGTTTCCTCATAACTGGGCATCTTCTGGCTTCTCTTGGTTTGTGTCAGAACCTCAGCAGACCTCACATAGCTTGTACTGAGCTTTCTCATACTGAAAATTAAACCAGAGAGAGCCTAAGAGTTCTTTGCTTTGGGTAATACTGAAACAGGGTAAGTAGGAAAAAGTAGCACAAAAATCTCTGTAATCTTTGAAATAGTTGCGTTGGTATTTTTTTTCTGCTTTCTGAATGGGTTTTGTGCTAATTTTTCATGAGACATGCAATGTTCTCCTATACTATTTTCAAAATTAGATATGTCAAATTCCCTAGTTTGCTCCCAGGTCAGGTTAAGGAAAAAAAAAAAAAAAAAAAAAAGCAAATGGGAAAAAAAAAGGCAAGTTTGAAATACTGCTGTGAAAGTACACTAAGATTATTTGCACCAAACTTATTTGGGCTCAGAGTAAGTTTATTTTTAAAAAGGCAAAGTTCATCTTTTTATTTGCATATTTACTACCGGTTACAAGACAATCTCTCAAGCACTGAGTTTACTCATGTATCCATAAAACAAATCATTGGAGTTTGAAATTACCACAAATGGAAGATTTAAAAGCCTATGCTTGTAACAAATATACTATATTTTAACATAAGATTAGTTGAGAACAGGACTGAAATGAGTTACTTGGAAACAGATTTGTATTTCACAGACACACTAGTATTAGAGACAGCAGCTCAAGTTTTTTGTCCATCCAGTTTATCATAAGACTTCTCTTCAATGACAAATGGAAGTTCTCAATTATATTTTAAGATCAGCAATTTAAATGAGATAAATGCTGACTGCTGTAGATTTTTCTACATAGACTAGTGTGGGAGCATGAGTGGATCAGCACTCTGTAACATCAGGGCAGAAAGATAGAGACCAAAAACTCCAAAAATCAAATATAGTAACAACTCTTCAAGTTTAACACAAAAATTATATACAAAGATTCATCTAATGTAAATGACTCAAGCACAGGAGAGAATGGGACAGCATTAGTCAACACAACACTGGTATGTGTACATCAGCACCTTAATTTAAGATTACACAACAGTTACGTGAAATTGCCCTGTTTCATACTGCAATATGTTTCAGCTATTATGTAAAGTCCTGATGAGTATTTAAGCATTACTCTTTTTGTACCTAGTAGCAACTTTCACTTTGAAAAGATTACTAGGTACTATTTTTATTCTTGTGTAAAAAGATAAATGCATTAAAAAAATCTGCAACTTCCAGAGATAAGCATAAGCAACTACTATAAGTTTATTCCAACAGGAATAGCCTTGCGCAAGCCTGCTTAGAAAACCACAAATTATTCCTATCAAAAATGATGCTGACAAGCTGGAGGGAAAATTGCATTTGCAAAGATGTGGCCAACAGAACTGGCTGACCCCTTCACGTGCTGTGCCTTCGCTGCTAAAAAAAAAAATTAATAAAGTCAGGACTTTCAGGATGTAATCATGATCAAATAGCCATAAAATTAAGACTGTTATGTATCAGATAAAAAGCAGCAACTGTGTGCATGGTCATACCGGTGACAAATACAGGACGGGATTCAGAGTCAAACATCATTGTTGATCCAGCAGATGTGTTGAAAAAGTCATTGCTTGCGGGCAAACGCAGCCACACTGCGGGTCAGCAGCTTGGGCTGAAGCTCAGCAGAAACTGATCTTTTCCTACACTAAAAAGCACAGTTGACCATTTTGTTCTTCTAATGGCTCGACTGCTTGATGTTAAATGTAACTGCTTCAACCATTCCGCTTTCTTCAAAAACAGTGCTGTGCCGAACCCTCACAGCAGCCGATGGTGCCGGCCGGCCAAGAGCACACCAAGAGTAACCCAAGCTCAGCTGATACACAAAACCAGGTTACAGCATAGTAGCGTGATCATAAGCTCCACTACTTCTTTACCTAGAATTGACTTTTAAGTTATCCGTACATACCACTAGGAACACCAGCATTATATCTTGCAAAGTCATTCTACAACTACCAATACAAGAAAGGTAGTATTTCTTATGTGAATATTTGCACTTCATACCTTTTGAAAAAAAACACATCACAACTCAAATGAAAATATTCCAATCCTTAAAGTAGAAATAATGTCCAAAAAGTACTATTAAGCACATTCAAAGGGGAAGTGGGGGGTTCCAGTACAATTAAAATGCGAAGGTTGAAGGATTTTAGGAAAAAAACAACAAAATTTAAGACTAATATTGCAAAAGACACTATGCAGTGAAGACCAGCTTCCCCAAAGTGGAGAGTCCTTGAAGAAGAGAGATGAGTTTGATTGCAAAAAAGGAACAGAAAGAATAAAGTAAGGAAAAGTGAATCCACTCTTTAATGCTGGGAACCATGTGCCTGTTCAGAATTGAATTCAAAGCAATACAAAAGAAAATACAGGTCTTCATCTTCAATAATATCCTCGCAACAACTGGAATAAGCCAAAGAAACAACTACTGAATACGGTCATCAAGATGTCTCCTAACGTCTGTATAATTTCAGTGTTAGAATAACAGCAGAACTAAAACTGAGCAAAGCAGCTGCTCATCAACTGGAGATGGAACAGTCACATCCAAGAACATCAGCAGCACATTTTACAAATATCTCTTCTCCAGACGAATGCTTGAGGGACTATCATTAGAAATTCCTCAAAACTTTTTAATCTTATAACATTTCTAAAAGTGGAAAAAGCTTACAGCAAAACTCTTTTACTTATAAAAATAGAGATAGCGTTTACAGACAGTATTTTGTACCAGGACTATATTTCTGGTTCTCTTTGCCCTTGCACATCTTCAGGCAGCTCGGTCTAACAGCACTTCATTCTCCTGCGCCTGAAAACCTGGGTGCACTTGTCTGTCTTTGATGTAGGAAAGGTTGGGAATCTCAGTTTTTTGTTAAATATTAAACTACTAGAAATTCTTTTGCTATAGGGTGTACATATAATTTCTAAGAACACTCACATAAACAACAATTTTACTGAAATTACCATCTAGCAGATTTACAATTGCTTTCCTCCCTCCCCCAGCGTTACATTTCTTTTCCAGTCGAGTACAATATTTAAGGTTACAGAACATGAAAAAAGTCACCAGGTTATAAGCAAATTGAACTGAAAGGAATATAATGAATGTATCTGACAAGATTTGCAAAAAAATACTGTTGTTCATTTTCTGCTTCATAAGGGTTTTTATGTATTCACAATACACCGTAGCTCAGAGAGATCTGAGCAAACTTTTACACTTAGGTAGCAACACAAAGCATTAATTAATAGATGACAAAGTCATCTGGTTCTGTATTCTCCACTGTTCTTCAAAGCAAAATAATTTCTAACCTAAATACAGGCTTCATAGAAAGCACTGAAAGGTTAAACAAAAACCTCTTCAGTCAAAATGCTTACAACTCTTAAGACAGCAAGCTATAAATTATTAAGTAGCTTGTCTAATTGCTTCATGATGGCATCCAAAGATTCCAGTGCCCCCCTACCCCCACATCCCAAGCCGCAATTCCAGCTGGATGCACTTTCACCACAGACCATTATTCACAAGAGTCCGCTCTAATGTTAAAATGAGGTACCAGAGGTCAGGCTCCTAATAAGAAAACAAAGAGTAAGATTCCCATACCCACATAACATCCTAAATCTCAACGCTACATCAGCAAGCTGACAACTGGAAAACCTAGGAAACCTCATCAATAAGTAATGGAGAAAGGAATCGGATTACACTGAACAATCAGATTTTAAATCCTCCAAATTAAGTCATATATGGAGAACTGCTCCTATAAACACTGCTCTGAACCATGGCTGTAAATCAGAAACTTAAACTAAGAATTAAGGGACTTTCAGGTCTTCAGTCAGAGGACGAGAGTATAAAAAGTGAAATCAATTTCCAGTCATTAAGGAAGAGATAGGCAAGGCAGGAAAAAACAGAACAAGATTAAAAAAAAACATGTCCAATTCATCAACATGCACAGATTTTCCAATTCACTAGTTTGCTGGGTTTTAAATCACATATTTCAGGCAGATAAAACAGATATTTAATGACTCAGGGTTTACAAACTATAGCACAGTTTGCAAATCAAACAAAATAGCTCTTTTTTTTACTGGGTAATAGTAAATAACAGCATTCATAATTTTATAAAATACACAAATAAATCATCCATTCACACAAAATCAAAAGATATATGAAAATGTTGACTGCTGAAGTAGTAAGCCTTGGCTTGAGAGTTCTCTTCTTAATTTGCAGCTGTTAAATATTTATTCTTTCCTGCCTACCATCTGTAATTAAATTATTTTTCATTATAGCAAAAATGCAATTGATTGATTTTAGTGTTCTCTCTCGGAAAAAGAAACATGTAATCTGGCAGACATATTTGGCTTTCTTTAAACAAGCACTATTGACCAACAGCTATTCTAGAGACAGATCAGTCAGTCTTTCCAGGCAGCTTTCATACCAAAGTCCACAATAATTCAAATACTTGCACAGCTGATATTACCGACATGAAAGTCACCTGTAAATAGCAATGTGCAATGTTCATTAGGAGTGTTACCAAATGATTGCTAACGAAGGGAAATATAAGAGCAGGAACAGCTCTATACCCATTCAAGCAGTGGTAAATGTGTATCATGTACAAGATAGAAGCAAAATAAGGTAGTAAAATGTTCGTGGTGCATGTCTTGTCTCAAGAATGTAATTGCAAGAGCAGTTGATGATTGACAGAAATCCCCTGTCCTCTGATCCACTGACGCCAAACAGCAATCAGAAATGTCATAGACACTGCAGGACACTGAATAACAGCTCAAAAAGAGAGTTGAAATAATAACAGTGTCCTACTGGCTCAATGCATCTCTTACCTCTAACTGCTACTTGAAAGAAAAAAGGCAGAATCAAAAAAAAATGTCCCTCTTACTCATAACTTACCAACAATTACTTGGCCAAACTTTGGCCAATTGTTTTTCAATATGGGCAAAAGAATCCAGCAGTAAAAGTACAAAAGTAAAAAAGAGCAATGTGGAAGTCTTACTCTCAGGGTTAACTTACATGCCATTTATGGATTAAAAAAGTATGGAAGGGTTTGTTCTGATTTATCATAAGGCAGCAATCGAAACTCAGTCTTTGTATACCAAGACACTCTCAGTGCAAAGGTTGATGTGCAATAAAATGTGGCACCAGGAGTTTGTCCTTCCTACACGCTGGCTATCAAAAGCACCAAACCTACATGAAAGAATGCTTTTTATATTTCTCCCTTTACAAGCAGAAATGAAAATTAGTTTGTTACTGCATCTATAGTCGTAGGGCTACAAAAGATCAAGAAACAATATTAATAGATGCAAAAGTCAAAAACATGTATATAGCTAAGAAGCTTAATTCTTGTGATGAAGCACTGGCAGGGGTAGTGTCCTCAGCACCCTTTCCTACCCTCCTCTTCTTCCTTCGCCAAGAACTCAATTGTTTAATTGTTTTACATAGGTGAAATGGACCATTAGAAAACATTAGACAACACTTAATTTATCATTTATACAAGGATGAATGCAAATCATTTTGAGGTTTGGGTTTTTTCCTTCCCACACCCCTAATTAATATTCATGAAGATAATTTCACAAAGGCAGTTATAAAACTATGTCAGAGGCAGCTTGAAAATATAGATGTGCTAACGCAGAAAGAGGAAATTCTTTCCTCCCCCCCACCCTTAAAAGGGGGGATTTAAACCAAACTCAAACATTTACTGAATGATGGGGTTTTACAATATTTTAATCGAGTTATTCATTACACAAAAATAACACTGTGGAAAACCAGATAACGTTATACAAAAGCTAAGTTCATTTGTTCTGGACAGGTGGCCAGTCTGCAACTCCATGCCGGCATCCAAAGCCCGCCCACAATAGCACTAAAGACGATTATGCAAATGTTCCCTATTCCCTGCTATTTTCCCAGGAATGGGAGAAGGGCTCCATGTGGAAGAAGCAATTGTTTCCCAGTCATGTGGAAAACAAACCAAGAGAAAGAAGGGAGGGAATGTGAACGGGAGATAGCAACACATACCCATACCAGGCTGGTCTTCTGCTCTCTCTTGCTGAGAAATGCTTGAAATGATCATAACAGTAACATGATTTCCATACCGGAGTGCGGCTACCAGGGGTCAGAACACAGAGTTCAGTAATTAAAAAACAAATGTGAAATCTAAGTCAATGCATTTGATTCATTTCAGTCCTCCAGTGATTATTAATTTTGAAATGTTTTACTAAAATAGAGCTCCTTGTACCACAATGTAACTAGTTTAAAGGCACATAACATTTATTCTTAAAAAGTACTAGAATATTTCTTATATTTCAAACACAGCTCTTCAAAACCCATGGCTTAAATCATCCATTTCTACATAAAATGCTATTCACCTCTCCCAAATATAAATTTTCCACTTAAGTATCCATCTAATTAGTTCAGCTATCCTTCTGCCTATATAATAACTGTATCTTATAGGATTCAGCAGGACACAAAAAGGACTGGAGGCAAATGAACGTGATGCAACCAACCATCAGCCTGCAACTTTATTAAATGTAAGTTAAGCATAACTAATTATAAGGGCGTGACTGTCCCTTCCTACAAAGCACTAGGTATTAAATGGATGCAGAGAAGCATTAATGGACAAGAAGTAACAGATAAACAACCTGTCCCATTAGCATTAACTTTTACGCAGGTTGAGGATTCAGCTTGGCAGTTGAGTCCTTCCAGCCGCGAATGGGTACAGGAGCAGCTGTGTTAGTTGGGGATAGACTCCCCATCCACCACAACTACCAGAGCCAAGCCAGAGGCCTCCCATTGAGATTTACTTCAGTAACTGGTTTCATGCAAGCCAGACAACCACGATGAGTTGTGATACTTGATTCAATAATCATTATTTTTTCTTTAGTCATCCTTTACTCTCACTATTCTAAAGGAACCAGGTTTCTACAGCTGGTATGAGGAGACTAAAATACTAAATAAACATCTGGCTAACCTTGCTCAAATGAAAAATGAAATAAAATAAAAATCTTCCCTCGTTCACACACAAAAAAGGACACGGAAAACAGTTACAGCGAGCCTCAAAGTTTGTTGAGCATAACTTATAGGAAGAGGGTTAAAGATATTCCGTATGTGGTGACTTGAAGACCAATACCTCCACCGCTTCAAGTAAAGAAACAGGCCAGGCTGAGAGTTGGGGGGGTTCAGCCTGGAGAAGAGAAGGCTCCGGGGAGACCTTCGAGCAGCCTCCCAGGGCTTAAAGGGGGGACAGGAGAGGGGGGGAGGGACTCTGGATTAGGGGGTGGGGGTAGGACGAGGGGTGATGGTTTTAAACTGACCGAGGGCAGATTTAGGTGAGATCTAAGGCAGAAATTGTTCCCTGTGCGGGGGGTGAGGCGCTGGCCCAGGGTGCCCAGAGCAGCTGTGGCTGCCCCCTCCCTGGAAGGGTTCAAGGGCAGGTTGGACGGGGCTGGGAGCACCCTGGGCTGGGGAAAGGGGGCCCTGCCCGGGGCAGGGGGTGGGACTGGGTGATCTTTAAATTACCTTTACACCCAAACCATTCTGTGATTCTATGAAACACAAGTTTTTATTGTATTCCAGCCTGGTAATTTGAATCAGTAAAGATAAAAGTTGCCTCCCAAAGAAAGTTGGGTTTTTTTTTTTTTTTTTTTTTTTACTTTTGAAATTGTAGCTTTTCAGAACTTCGGTTTTTATGCTCCTTTTTGCTTCACCACAACACCACCTAGTCCTTGAGCCAGGTTTCCAAAGCATACATGCTTTGCTTTCCGAGTTGCTGGAAGTTTGTCTCTATTTCTGATTACTACCTCTTCCCCATTCAGATCCTGACAACTGAAAGACTTCACGCTGATCTTCAATTCAAGAGAATTTCTTGGCAGTTTCTGCCACTGCTTTAGAGTGATTAATAAAATCCTCCTTACATCACTGATTTTATTGCTACTTTTCCTCATTCAACAGAATTTACAAGCAAAAGTGTTGAGTGAATGCTCTTGCTCATATGTTCATCATATGTACACTGCCTTTATTGTGTCTCCTGCCTGTCTATAGTTACTCCACGGTTATTCTGACACTCCTTAGAATTTATATTCTTCCTCGTTCCCAAGCTATCAAGTGTTTTGGCATTGCCATTAACTCCACCATTTTCTCTCCCTCTTTCTTGTAGGCAGCTCCTCCAGGATCTGCCTACCTATTGGTTTTTGGGCACTTTGTAGATCTTCCAAATATCTTTCAACTATTTCTTTTTGTGTGCTTGCTTGTTCTCAATTATTACTCGTCTTCTAGTGCTTACCTATTCAATTCAAATGCTCCACTTCAGAGCTCTCTTATCTTGCGATACAGCTAATTTCAGGTTTCTCTCTGCACACTCTTCTTACCATTCTTCCCCTAGCCAGGCATTTCTGTATTTCCATTTTCAACACCAACTAGATGGTCAATCTCTTGAATCTCTTTTTTCCTTCCCCCCACCCCTGCAACTTCTAACACTTTCCAGATCAGCATCTCCTCATTCATTACCCACCTCTATTTCTTTGTCTTGGCCTGGTAACATAAAACTTGATCAGCCATTCCTATAATCTCATTTTTTATGCTGTTCCACAGCTCTTCACCATTCATTTCTTCTCTCACCAGAGACAAAATTCCACCCCCCAACTCCTTTGTTTTCTTTCCTGTATCTGGCTCTTTCCATCTGTGCTTATCGTAGATCTTCATTCTTGACACTTTTTTGGTTGCTCTTAGCTTCCCTGATGCCAGCACTAACTTTAGCTCTGGAGGTAATCCTGTGAGAGAGGAAGCCTTCGATGGCCCTAGGAACATACCCTGATTTACTGCACACTCCCTCTGGAGTTATCAATTCTTGTTCACTGTCATGATTCATGTCACTGAATCTTTAGAGGACACGGATTATTCTGAGACTGAACTGTATACTTGCTCATGTAAATAAAAAGGAATTTCAGAGAGTTAAAAAGGTAAGCAAAAGTATGACTAAAAAAAAAAAGTATGTTTCCTATTTTAATTATAGCATGCCTGCAAGTCATGGCAGCATTTGTGTTGCTTTGGGGGTTACTTCTTCATATAAGACATTGGTTTGCATATGAGATTACCACTACCAGCTGCAATTATATGACCGTACATAACTGGGTATTACTAAAACTTCTGCTCTATCTTTCATTTAGTAGATTTTATATATTAATTATTATTGGTCTTTTTTCTAAATATACAGAAAATATGCTGACAGAGGGACAAAAAGCTTTTAGAAAATGAAAATAAGTTGGCAGAAACAATACTGTTTACTAGAGGGGAAACAAACCCAGCCTGCTGTAACAGCGTCCAATCCATCGACTTTTCCCCATCCCCTTTTTTCTACCCCAAATTCCCATAACCATGCCCAGAAATCACGTCACACCAGTTGCTGCAGTGCTGTGTATGCTTTCCCTCTCAAGATCGTGTTTCTTCCACCACCACACTGGCATGTCACCCGCACACAGATGCTCCCCTCTCTCTTCCTTCACAATTATTCAACAAATCTATTTGACTTTAGAGACACTTGCTGAGTTTCCCAGCCGGGGATTAGTGCAGGATATGCTCCAGCTAATGTCCACCCAGCCCAGTGAAACACAGACTCTTACAGGCATTCTCAATAATTTCAATTTTTTCCCCAAAAATTAACAGATAAAGAGTGTGCTTTAAAAAAATAGAAAAGGTATTGCTAATAAAAGATTATAACAAATCCTCTTTGGAAATTGAGTTCTAAATAGCCACTTTTCCTTATTCACATTATCATTATTCACATACCTGAGAGGAGAGAAAACACACTTTCTCCCTTTTTGGGCATACAAAAACATTATGATTAATTTAACAAATAATTAACATATGTTTGTCAACTCACTTCACTGCAGGCCTCCAGCCCAATATTTTCTATACAGCTGCATAGATAGTGCTGCCATTCATTATTCAGAGGTTTCTGCTGAAAACCAAAGATGTCCTGGGAAATACAGTTGTGGACTCATTACAAGGTGAGTCATGTTTGACTTTCCAGTCCTTACAGGTAACTCAGCTATTCATTCTTAAAATATTTTTGCTCTTTGTGTATTATTTGGAGTTGTGTAGGGAAAAAAAAAATTAAAATCTTCACCACAAGCCATAGGGAGAAGAGGAAAAAGAATTTCATTGTAAATAATCAGCTGCTCCTGGGAGACAGAGACATTGCAGTGTGCCAAGTCAAATTAATCCCAGACACAAAGATGTGAATAAAGCTTTAAAACTAAGATAAAGCAGGGAAATTAAATAGATCACTTAGAGAAATAAAACTAACTTCATTCGGTACTGTATTTTACACACTGGCCAATGTGTGCCTAAAATTCAAAGTTTCTACAAAGGAAAATGCTCTTCACATGAATGCTTGAAGCCAAAAAGAAGAGAGCACTGTATACAGAGACTTGAGAATGCAGATGGGCTTTCTGAAGTCTTGTTTTAAGCAAATGCATCAAGAACAAATTTCTGCTAAGAAAAGCCAACAAAATCTGGTTTTAAAAGATGTGAAATAGAATCAGAACCAAAGTGAACTGCATTCATATTGAAATCAGCGTTGCTAGATAATAGATTTTAAAAGAACAACTTTCATTTAGCCTAGGGCAAGCTTCAAATTTGCAGTCTGGTCTCATCTCTCCACTCAAACCTTTCTTTATCATGTTTCTCATTTTGACTCCTTTAAATAAACGGTGTGTTTCTGAACACAAGACCTCAAACGCAGCTCTGATGTGACTTAATTAACTTCTACAGGGGTAGGTCATTAGAAAACATTTATATATTGTTGCAAATTTACATAGTGCTGTACAAACACAGAAGGAAACAGATTTCCTACCTGGAAGCACTTGCAACACAAATAAAACCACCAATAGCCAGGGTAATCAGAGTATGTTGTGACCTGGCAGACGCAGAGATTAGGCAGTGTTTTAGGGGCACAGAACAGAATCGCTGAAGGCAAAATAGTCAAGAGATTGAGAGAAGTGAACTAAAACCAGAGGCAAGCCAATACACAAGGGCACGATGCTTTAGAGCTTCGCAAACAAGGGGCTTAACTGTAATACAGTAAAGGACAGAAAAAAACTTGTGCGTAGGAGAAAAGCACAGGAATCTATAACAATTATTTCCATGAATACTGAAATACAGTTATTGTTCAATTCATTTCAGCTGCTATACAAGGGATGTCAGTACTCTGACAGCTGAGAAGGACACTCTGGCAATAATAAACAAGCAAAAATAAATCAAAACATATGAAATATGAAAAAATGATCACTGAGAAAGATGGTATCTCACTGTTTTTCAAATTAGAATTGAATTTGTTTGAGAACGATGAAGAGGCAGATTAAGAAATTAAAAAATAAAGGAATGGTTAAAGGCAGGGAAGATCCACCTAAGACAGGACTAAAATCACAACACTGTACACTTGAATATAGCAAAAGAGGATTCACTGAAACCATCTGCTCACTCACTGAGATATTCAGTGCATGGGATCAAACCCAGGGATGACCAAAAACTGAATCAGCTACAGAAAAGCTTTCCAATCAATCAAGCATCATAAAAACAAAGCCTGTAACAACAAATACCACCACCTAATATATACATACATAAAGCAACCTTAGCAGCATTTAATGAGTCCACATGCAAACAGGGATGATTACAAAAATGTTCTGGTATCATGTGATATTGATGCAAATGAGGGGCAATTAATGGGACTAAATTGCTTCTTACCTTTGAACAATATCCTAAAACCATGCAGGACTTTTTCTTAATTTATTTTTGTATTCCATTCTTTTGCTAATATGACCTTCTGTGAAACTGGATCACAACCAGTACCGAGATTATGATAAACACATATACAGGGTCACCTTGACACGGTAGGTGCGCTGTGTGTTTGTATTTTTATTAGTATTAGTATTTGGTAGTATATCTGCACATACAAGCAAATACATCTTCCAGACACTCTGAAAGGCAGCAGTGACAGTTCTTCATTTTGTTTTTCATTCTCCGCTCCCACAACAGTGAAATTTCTGGGCACCTTGCCAAATGATATTTAATTAAAAGCTACTCTGCTTCTGATTCTTTAGTAACCTGGTTACCAGCTCCATTGGCCATTTATGCAGTGAAAGGAATTTAATATAAAACTGGTTTTCTATTGTGTTTTCAGAACCAGTGACAGTATTAATTTGGAGTGTAGAGACAGCTGGCAGTGCAGTTTGCGTAAAAAACCTCAGAGAGGTAAAATACAGAAAATATTGAGATAGAAAAAGCCCCCAAATCAATGGAGGTTTGTGTACATTAATGCTGTACAAATGCTGTTTACTTTAGTTTACCATTTGGCAAGCGAATGAACCCCTGTTTTTTTCAGCAGAGAGGCAGCTCTCCCAGACTACCCCAGTGATGCCAAAGCTATCAATTCCTGTGTTGCAGCCCAGTATCAGAAAGAAGAAAAAAAAAAAAAAGGATCTTTGATTTAAACTACATCTCCTGCACTCAGAGAGGGCTGATTGAACACCTCTAGTACAGAGATACACACCAGTGGAGTGCACAAACATTTCTTGGATAATAAAGGGATAAAAGTGCCTGGCTGAAGAATGTACTAGTTATTTTGATGCTGGGTTTAATTTGCCTTTTTAGAATGGTAGAAAAATATCTCTGATCCTAGCAGTAGCCACTGGTCACGGTTTTAAACACCTGAAATCATATCTTAGCCTCAGCAAACCGATTACTGGCCTTTCTGATAACCCGAGTACAGCAATATTCACAACTCAGTCCACATAACCACCTACAGAAAAACTCACTCCAGATATTTCTCAGCACAGCTGCCACACAAGTAACTTGAAGAAAACCGATGACTCTTCCCAAAACTGGTAAGGCAAAGTGAATTGCAGCATCAGAAGCTGGAACAAAACAAAGAGAACCGATACGGGCAATACCCTCAGAAGAGCTGGCACTGTATTTTCAATCTTAACTCAAATAAAGAAAAAAATGGACAATACTACATGAGCATGGTTGGACACACATGCACAACCTCAGACATTCTCCCATCTTTACTGGAAGATACTTCTCTTTTAAAACATGCTGAACACTTAAAACTGCAGATTTTCTCAGAAAAATCGTAAAGTATCATAAGAAACATTGAATATCTCTCACCAACGGAATTAAAACAGACCTATTCCTGCATCCCACAGTGCTGAACACACATGCTGATACCATCAACCAGCCAGGCTACACTCGTGCTCACACCAGGTCTAAATTTCAGCAATGCTTCCTCAGCATGACCTAATCCTGCCATGAATCATCAAGCATTTCATGGTCCTGAACCCAGATAAACTGTAAGAATAACCAGGGAGAAAGTTTGTCAAACACAACATTAGAAATTGGTTGAAAGAATAAATCTGTTTATTTCTGCTACATACAACCCTGTGAGGCTTGGAGTTGGTGGAATTTTACAGCTTTGTCTAAATGATTTTAGTGAAGAAGATATTCTCACCATTCAGTGAAAAAAAAAAAAAAATTGTAAACCAGAGAGTATTTTATTTTTAGCTATACTCTATGACTCAAATTTAGCTACATTTAATATCTTAATTTGGAAGTTAAACCTCACTTCAGCTCTGTGGCTTACAAAAAAAGAACACACGTGTTAAGAACTGAAAAAGTATTTCAGAAGGCTGTTTTCAACATTTCTATCTTACAAGCTCTTTGTCTAACTTCTAACGCCAGACACACACAAGGGGGGAAAAAAACCCAACAACTTAGTTAAGATGTACAAACTAGCAAAGAAAGTAGTAGGATACAGCTTTTTTTTTTTTTTTTTTTAAAACACTCAGGAGCTAAATTAACATAGAGTAACAACCCTTCTCTCACAGGTTTCTCACCAGAAACTTTTAAAGAAAGTAAGCAGTCAGTCACAGCAAAAGTGTGTAAAGAGATGCAAACAAGGAAAAAAACAGTATCCTAGTTTCCTATGTAAAATGTTAGGTGGACCATTTCCATGCAGGGTCAAGATCTTGGGGTCATAACAGATGGGTACATAAAAAATATCAGTGTCTAGTAGCAGTCCAAAAAACCCAACAGCAATAGGAGTTAAAATGGGAAGGCAGAACATAATGCAGATTACTGCCATCACTTCAGGAACGGATGGAGCACCATCTCGGAAGTCTGTGTGCTGTTTTGGTCTTTCCCTCTGCCCATCTTCAAGAAATAGAGAAGAGTTGGAGAAAGAGAAGGAGCAAGGGTGGGGAAAATGCACAAATCCGGAATGGCTCAGAGAGCTCGGACCCTCCAGTTCTCTTAAGAAACCAGACAACTGAAGGGACTTCAGAATGAGGTTTGTATATGAAATCATGACCTATACAGTGACAAAAGATAAAAATTAACTGTTCTCGCTTTCTCCAGTAAATTGAGGGCATCAGATGAAACAAGCAGAGGTAGGGTTCAAAGTAAAGGACACGTTAGCCAGGCTGCATCACCAACAGAAGATGCTGTAATCTCACAAGTTCCGGCCAAACAACAAAGCTCTTTTAACACAGAATATCAAAAGAAAGACAGACACTTAACATTTCAAGAGGGAAAAAAATGCCAACCTGAACTACCTTACACTGGCTGGACATCAAGACCAGCCAAAAGCTGACACATGGACTATGATGTATATCCATAAAGAATGCCCTAAAATAAAATCATGGTAGGAGTGGGAACACAGGCAGGAATCTACAGCAAACAAGTTAAAGACCGCTGCCTCCCCACCAGGTTCACTGACACGGCTACAGGTTCTCCGTACCATCACATCTCATAGGGGTTTTCTTCAAGACTTGTCCTAACGTCTTCCAGCTTTCAAGAGAAACTGAGGTGACATCTGTCCTGCTCCAGAACTCAAAAGATATCAGAGATTTCATATTAAGGTGCTTTGGAAGGTTGGTGAAACAGTAGCAGGGGAAATAAGCATGATGAGCAGGTCATTTAGAGCAGAGACAGGCAGCACGCGGCTGCCAAGAGCAGCAGGTAGCAAATTTTCAGCGTCACGCAGTAACACTAGTAGTGGAGGGCTGTGAGCTGTAACATTTACAGTAAAGCACCTAGAAGAACAACTTGCCAGGAGGCAGAAATACTGCCTTGTACTTAGGCAATACTTCTACTAATTAGATGATCAACACATCTTGCTTTTGGTATTTTGATTCCATCAGCTTTCCTGTATGCTGAAACATCCTGACCGCAGCAGAAAGACCTACAGGCTTCTCTGCTCCTATTTTGGGTGGCT
This sequence comes from Tyto alba, assembly GCF_018691265.1. Taxonomy (NCBI): domain Eukaryota; kingdom Metazoa; phylum Chordata; class Aves; order Strigiformes; family Tytonidae; genus Tyto; species Tyto alba. The sequence continues at coordinate 2,644,692 of NW_024881282.1, read as the reverse complement.
TCTTTGACACATAATCTGTCTAACAGCCACAACACATCGGTTGTATCTCATCCAGGGAACATACGATCTGGCTCGCACGCAGAGGACACCAGCTACCTGCCCTGGAAATGGTGAGTTAGGAAGGTCTCACCACGCGACGCGTCCTGATGTGGTCCTCAAACATTGGCCCCAGTGACTCGCTTCACCCCACTGAATTACACGCTCATGTTCACACAGCTCAGTTCCAGGGATCATCAGTGACAACCCCAAAACTGAGAGTTATGAAGACTGAGTGGTCAATGCAGACTGCACAGGGAAAATTTCTGAAAATGCAGGTAACCAAATATGTAAGTGCAACTGCAGAACAGATGTATTTTCAACCATTACCTGGAGACAGCCTGAATAGAATGAAGATCAAGCACAGAAGAATAATAGCAACTGATCCAAACGTTTTTCACCATTTGGAGTATTAGAGAAAAGAACAAGACAATATAATTTGTGTTTTTACTGAAATTTAGAAAAAAAATATGCTCATAAAAATCCATGCTTTATTTATCATGATGGCTGATGCTGTTATTGTCCCTTCCTTCACAGATGTTCAAATGGGCAATCAAAAAGGGTTTTGCTTTGTCAGATTTTCCACTGCCATCAGTCATAGGGAAGGGAAAAAAAAAAAAAAAAACACAACCAAAACCAGCTCAAATGAAATAAAAGGCTGGAAGAGAAGAAATTGAACTGCTCATCTTTACCCCAGGTTTTACAAAGCAGTCCCCACACATCAAAACAGCTAGTTAAGTACCATGATTTCTCCTTGCAATCAAACCTTTTTATTTCTCTCTGGAGCCTAGTGCAAGAACAGAATTGCACGACACTCCTCTGTGATTGAAGACTTAAGAGTACACTGCATGAATGCAAGGTGCTGCACTGAATAGAGACCATGTCAAAAGTAAGAGCACTAATGGCAGAAATTAATTTTGCAGTATTGATGATGCTCTCAGATTTGCTGGTAGCTGTAAGTTTTGCCTTCAAAAAATAAAGACCTCTGTGTGTCCCCCATGATTTTTCCACCTGCCAAAATACCTTTGATGTTATATGAAGTCTTGCACTGCTGATGCAGAGTAAAAAAGCTTATCTAGAGATATTACGATACCAGAAAATTTTATTTAAAATAAAATTGAAAAGAGGGGGCCAAGCTTTTAAAACTCTGCAAGCTACATGAAAACACATTTCACTGTAATACAGTAAAACAAACAAGATCTATCCAATTCCATTTAATATTTTGTATTTACATTACTTTCAAGAATTTCCAGGAAAAATAAAAGGGCAGCTGAACTCCCTAAATACTCACAATCTTCAACAGATTTATTTAAATCTACTCTTTAATGGAACAACAAAGCATAATGTCCATGCCAACTTTTGTTGATCTTCTGTGCAATCTCAACTTGTCAGCCTCGTAATTCTAGAAAGCAAGTTTCAAAACGTGAAAAATACATTTCCTCATTTCTTGAAGCTACACATGTACCAAAATAGCCAGTTAGACTCATTTGTACAAACCGTACCAGGCAGAATCTTCATTCAAACCTTAAAATATCTTGAGCTATTTGAGAGTGCCATGAAAATTACTCACTCTTTTATTTCTAAACACTTAAAATATTAGAAATTTAACAGTTACAGAATGATGGAGTGGTTGAGGTTGGAAGAGAGCTCTGGAGATCATCCAGTCCAGTCTGGGTCCTAACAGTAATCTATAAAGCACTAGAAATGTATTTTTATATTCCTAGAAATAACTTCTATAAAGTGGCCCTCTAGCAAAGAACTCTTGAGGACAGACAGCGTAGAGTAAAAGAAGGTAGCACAAGACTTCTAGCATTAAAAAGCCCTACTGTTAAAAAAAGAAACAACACCCACCTACCCAAACCCCACTATTTTTATCTTTTGTTGGCAGGCAATTAGTCCTACAGAGAAAAGGAAATCAGCTTTGAAATCAAGAACCCTTCTTTCTTTGCTATTTAGAAGAAAAGCAGACATACTCCTACTCCATGTAATCAACATGCCTGCTATTTTTTGTTCTTTTTCTATTGAAAAGCCTACCTCTATAGGTGTGAGCTATCAAAATTAGTAAAAAACACATTTTGCAAAGCATGATTCTGTCTGCTTGGTTCAACTGTTACTAGGTAAGGCTGTAAAGTAATTTCTAAATCCAACTTCCCAAGGAAAGCTGGTCGAGCCAGACTACTGGCTTGGATGAGCCCATCTGGTTCCTATCAAGAAACACCATTTTGGTTTTGGAAATTGAAAAAGAGAGCAGGGCAGATCGGACACAACATCGGATTCCCTGAAATAGCACTGAGGTATGTCTCTTTGCAGGAAAAAAAAAGAAAAAAAAGGCAACACGGTATAATTTTAGCAACATCTTAGTATTTCTTATAGATATTTCTAAGTCGTCATGGTGAAGTCCTCATCCAAAAGCCTTCTGCATGGACTTTTCAAAAGTTCTCTGCACCTAGATTCAAACTTCCTGAGCATGGTGGTGGTGTTGTTGGAAGTTATATGAGGGGGATTTTGCTTTCTAAATGGAGGAGACACAAGATCTAACATGCTATATAGCTAGACTACAAGAATGATCAGAAATAAACATTTTGCTGTACTTCGGCTGTTTCTGTCTCTACAAAACCCATTTTAAGAGAACGCAAGGGATAAGCAGCTGATGAACAGAGATCTTCATCCTGATGCTACTCAACTCGACGGAATAAAATGGAAAGCCATGTTCAAAGGAATTTTTTATTTGATCCTCTTGTCCCTTTGAGAATCTTCCACTGGCCACCAACTGGAACAAAACCTTTTGGTCCTGACTGGGAGAAACAACTGCAAGTCATTCATGGTGGCAAAGAAAACTGAAGCAGAACAAGGCAGGATTAGTTTTAGAATATCTTCACTTCTCAGACTTCAGATGTAAGAGTAGAGGTAAATTATGATCTTTCAAAAAAGGGATTTTTATTTACTCTTTTCTTTTACATATATGAACCTCTCTATGGAAGATTTAACTGGATTTTACAGGAGTATATACAGTTCTGGTTTCATTCATGTTCTGTCATAACCTCCACAACCCGGATAAATTTGTTCAGCTTTCTTTATGTTTTTCTATCCATCTAACAGCAGCATGTGCCTATTTACGCCACATTTTCAAAACCAAAGGCCTAAAAAAATGGGCATATCAACCCAGAAGTTTGCTTTACCCCTCAATTTTCATCAGATAGTCTTATGAAAGTAAAAAATTGTATCATCATTACACCTGATAATAAATGTATACGTGAAAGCTCTTTTAAAAGAGATAGACAGTGTATGATCCTCCTTATCCAAAAGAAAACACCTTTATGAACACATAGAAAAAGTAACCCTACTCGTAGACCCCACCCCCAACCGCATTTCCTGGAGGGCATTCATACAGATGCTTTGCTCTACCTTAAGTGAACAGAAATTATCAGTAAAAACAAAAACAGAAAAATCAACACCTGACAGAAAGTGTCTTTCAAGATGCTACTATAAACAGAAGAAAAATAATTCGATAGGAAAAATGCAAATGTCTCTCTAGCCTATTTGGCTAGACAATCAAAAAGCAAACACAGATGTACTTGCACGCTGGCCAGAAATTCATCCAGAAAACCTAGTAGCTCACAATCTCACATCTCAAAAAAAAATATGACCAACTCTTACTATGTTTTTTTTTTTTATTTTAATTTACCTATTTATGGTTTGTGAAGGTATAAAAAGCTTCAAGCCACATTTGTACACAATCAGAGCTAAGAAAACCAGTGCTGAGATTATTTTTTTTTTATGCATCTGCAGGCTTCCTCCTACTCAATTAGTTTCTGTTTGCAACCAGTATGAAATATGCTTTTATTCTTGTTGAAAATATGACAAACTACCCCTTAAACTGCAAAAGGCAGTGCATTAAGTATATTGCTAGTGAAATGAACAGCAGTTAAGAATGTCAAGCAGAAAATACAGAATAATATTTTAAAAAATAAAAAAGAGATAGGAGGAATAAGTCTATATAATCAGCAACACAATTTTGATGACTGAAATGAATGTTATACATATATAAATTAAAATGCAAATAATGACATTTATGTTTACTGATGATCATGATGTCACTAACTTCCTAAACTGTATTTTAAATTGCTCAATATAAGTACAGAGCTAGTTTTAATATACATGGAAATCTCCCAATACAAAGCTTATTGCAAAGATTAATTTTACTTTTCATGGAAAATACTGAAAAATTATTTATCCGGTTTTTCAAATAAACTGTTGCAATTAACAGGATACAAACCAATGAACTCTACTAAACAAAGATAAGCCAGCAACAGTTTCAGAGATTAAGAAAAAACCACCATGCCACTTCCATTGAAATTGCGAGTAATTAACCCCAAAGTATGTTTTCACTATTTAAGACTCATAATTAGTAAATTCATTTGCACACATGAATTTTATGCAATTAGAATGGATGCCATAACACAAATTTCTTCCCCATTTTGGCTTCAATTCAGTACTGTACTTCAAGAACATGCTTACGTCTATCCCAATTTTTTACAGCTAAAGGCAAACAACAGTTTTGTTGAATTTGCCCAAAATTTCATGACTAGCTTAAAACCTTTTGCCTAAGTAGCAAGCAACTGTTGACTTATACTGAAATTTCACTGAGTGTTCTAGACAACACTTCAGGGTTTTTTGTTTAATTATTATTTCAGTGATAGTGCCAAGTCAGGAAACAAGTAGAGCACATCATCTATACAGACTGTGTATCAGGCCACATATTTTTTGAATCTGGCTGGAGAGCACACTCCCTCATCAGTGCTGGTTTTGTATTAAAGTGAAAAAACAAAACACAACACTATTTTAGTTATATTAAAAAAACAAAAAACAAAACAAACAAACAAAAAAAAAACACACACCAAACCCACCCCCCCCCCAAAAAAAAAAAAAAAACTCAAAACCCAAACAAAAAACCCCAAAGAGTTCTAAACTGGCATATTTGAGATTTTTGTCAGTGCAGTGCCAAAGAACTAGAGTACCAAGCTTTTAAGATACTGTTGTTTATTCTTTCTAAAACAATGTGTAAAGGAATGACCCAGCTGAGGTGAGCTTCACTAATGGCCACACAGACCTGAAAATGTAACAGTACTGTTTGAGGCACAGCCATTTTTTGGTGAGCTATCAGAATTAATCCCCTAGGATCTAAAAACTGATGTGATACATAGCTTTTGTTCATGTTTTGCAGTAGTTGCTTTAAATATGAGCAAGCTACTTTATTTTTAAATGAAAGCTCGCATGTTCTGGTAAAGAATAAGATGTAAAAGTCTCTCATCTACAGTTTATAAATATACCATGTCTTTATCATAAAGCATGCAAGCAATGAGAAGGTTGCACAGTTGTAGCTCCAGAGCCACCACGAAGCCTCATTTCCCTAACATGTGCGAGAAACATCCTCGCTGTTTACTGATCTATTTACCAGAGGAGTAAGCCATACAAACAGTAGCGTGCACTCACTTGCCTAGATCATATAGACAAACTTCTTTGCTGCTAGCACGTCTTTGTCAGATTAGTAGCACATCTTTTATTACTTTGCAACTACCATTTGGACTCCTCTCCTGCACTGCCCTGAGTAACCTTACGTTTCCTTTCTCCCTTTCTCGGGAGAGTAGGCAGGCCTGGCTGATAAAAGGCCTTTTATCTGTACAAAATTGAACAAGTCAACTACTGTGCATGTAGGGTCTTATACTGAATAATCATTTACAGTAGATTTGACTTAAACATTCTCTCTCTGTTTTGGGTTTTTTTTTTTTTAGCTGTCAACACGTTCTGGTTTGTACAGGTCTGAAAGCATAACTTCCAAGGTTGCAAAGGGGAAGAAGGGAGCATAGTTTTTAAAAATAGTTAAGAACACATCTACTGTACCCTTTAAAGTAATCCTTGGTCTAAGACAAACAGCATTAGTAGCCAAGAAGCTCTGCCCAGTTTACCTTACATCCATCTAATAAACTGCTGTCAAGCATAAAATCTGGATCGCTGGGGTCAGGGACTGCTCTAGAACTGAAAGGATGACAGGCCACTCCTGTGAAAGTATGTTCAGGCTTTTTTACAGTGTACATACAAGTTTATGTATTTTAATTATTGCACAGTGGGTTAAATCAGCCTTTTCTTTTTAAACCAATGGAGACCTTATCCTCAGTATAATTAAGGTAGTATGATCTGAGAAATATAAAAAGTGAGTATAACTTCTCAGAAATATCACTACCTAAAATACATAGTCCAAAAACACTCTAGTTAGAACTGTGTAGAAGATGCAATCAAACATTTCTTTAAAGTCCCACAGAAGAAAGGAAAAACAACTCTTATGAATTACCTTTGTCTGCTAATCATCTGAAAACCAGCTGAACTAGTTGAACTGCAGAAAAATTAATCAGCTGAATTAACTAGCTGAACTTCAGGATAAAACAAAGAATGAAACTCTACATACCTTTATTTCTGCATGGATTATTTTTTTAAACAAACATTTTCTTTTTAATTACACTCTCCAGAGTACCATTCTCAGGCAACACAGTGATTGCAGGTTTTCCCTAAATTATGGCCTTTCGACTGTAACAGAGAACGTGCTCATTAGGTAAAGCAGCAGAGTTATGTTGGAATACAAAGGATTTTTTTAAATTGATGGCTCCAGAACAAATGCAGGGCTGACAGAGAGTGCATAAATGCAAATAGAAGACAAAAAAAAAGTTAAAAGACAAATGGCTTTTGATTTGTTTACAGTGTGCTAGAAAATACGAGGAAGGGATGGTAAGTGATGCTCATCCAAACAATACTGGCTTTCTTACCTAGAAGCTTTGGGGATTTAAAACCAAAAAAAAAAAAAAAAACCAAAAAAAAAAACCAACACTCCTCCAGAGCATCCGCAGGCGTATTGACAGCTTGTAGATCTCTGCACAGAAATCTCCAGCAGCGGTTTGCAAACCAGGATGCATTTTCCATCCCTGAGGAAATGATACCAGCCCAAAAGCTGAGAACAAGGGCAGGAAAAGAACAAAGCACAAAAAGGAAGGCACAGCCATTACCAGGGGACTGTGAAAAAGGAGCGTAGTAAATGGCCAAAGAGGTGGCTCAGGTAGGGTCTGGGCTATCAAGCAGCTGTGAGAAGGAAGACATTTTTCACCAGGGCTGCTGAATGGTGGAACAGCCCCAGAGAGGTTTGGGAATCTCCATGCTTCAAGATTTTCCAGACTTAAAAGGACGTGGACCTAAGCAACCTCACTGAACTTTAAAGTTAGGCCAGCTTTGACTAGAAGGTGGATCAGATAACCTCCAGGAATCTCTTCCACCCAAAATTACCCTGATTCTAAAATTAAGAGTAGAAATAGAGCTCCACTACTCAAAGGCCTCAGGAAAGGAAGGGGCAGACTGACTGTGACTGAAAGAGGGATAACTTACGGCAATGATACCACCTTTATTCCTGACCTAACCCACCACCACTGCCTGCTCCCTATTCCAGTTCTTCTCAAGAGTGTTCACACTACATACCTGACCCAGACACCCTGTTCCAATCCCTTTTCTGGTCCACTTTCTCATGTCTTTTTCCCACTTCATTCATCTCCTCTCTTACTGCAACCCAGAAACATTGCAGGGATAATCCCGCCACCCATTCCCTTAGATGTAAGAATTAGTTTTTGATGAAGGGAAGGAAGGGCATGAGAACTAGGATGAAACAGTCATTAAAATACGGGTGGAATAATATTTTCTTTTTTTCAAAAAAAAAGAAAATTAATAGGATGTGGGCTCTTTTACTGTAAACTCAATGCCTCTCTTTAGTGTTGATTTTTCACATGTTCTACAATATAGCGTCAGTGTATCCTAGTCCCTTCTCCCAAGTCATTCCCAAAGTTTAAAAGAAATACGTACAAAGGGGGTGACACGCAGCCAGACTTAAATAACTCTGAGATGAATCTATGATGCATACGAAGCACACTGGTATGAAAGTAAATAAAGAGCAGCCTTCTTCTTGTATACCCAGGACAAGGTATGTGAAAAGACATGCATGAAAAAGAGAACTTAATAGTGGTGGAAAAGACTAGGTAGCGTATTGCTGGTGTGGACTTATGACTCAGTGCTGGTATTGCTACTACTTTGGAGAGCCAAAGTTTCCACTTCATTTATTTCTAAAGCATTAAGTGGTGACTAGCCTGTCCTCTTAAATCACAGGAAAGAGAAAAGCAGATATTGGGAAAGATGACTGTCTGGATTGAATGCGTTAGAAGAAAAGAAATTTCACTTCTTGTGAATCTGAAAAAAGTTGAAATGCTGATGTAATTAGGGAAAAAACCCCAAACACACACAACCTACAGTAGAGAAAACAGCAATGCGCATGGAAACAGATCACAGGTAACTCCACAGACTGAAAGACACACTGCCTGATTCACTAAAACTGAAATACCAAAGAAAAATGAACAGCTTTTAAGAATAAAGTTTTTCTTCTGAAAGTAGAGCACTTACATGTATCAAAATTCCAGGCAGTGGATGCTTATGAGCGCAGTAATTGGAAAGAAAAATAACGGCTAAAAGCAGGCTAAGAGAAATCTGCTTGCATCAGTTCAGCAGAAAATGTAGTTTCTTTATGAAGGGCTTTCTTTGTAGAAATAGCATAATTCTAAGCTTAGCAACCCCTCTATAAGGAACTAGATGTTTTCACTGAAAATAGAAGCTGACAGTCCACCTCTGTTCTTAGAGAAATATTATTTTAACCTAAAGAATTCCATAAAAACTGTAGTAGATAGCTTAGCATTTTTAAAAGGTTGCCTTTTAAAATTCTTCTTAAATGGACAAATATTTCAGTATAAGGCATTTTAATTTTTCATCTAACAGACCAGTCAGCGAGACAAGACCTAAATCCGATACCTGACTTTTTTCCCCTGCTTTAAGTGCTGACGTGTTTCTCAGAGAAGAAAAAGTACATGAACGACTGAATGCAAAATCTACATAAAAAGAAAAGGTCACCGATAATACTGTTTGGAATGTCACATGTAGAACCCATAGTCTTTGTTCCATGCAAAGTATATTATATTAAATGTTAAACGGACATTTAATATAGAGAATTCTAAAGAGCTTCTTGTTTTGCGGTAAAAAGGGAAACGTGCACTAAGGGGTTGAACTGTGACAAGTGCAGAATAGTATCAATAATCCCATTATAACACCTGATTTGTCAAACTTGTCTCTACAAGTTATTCTAAAATTCACAATAGTGTTCTTAACCATTTATGAAATGGAGCAGATCACGTCTTTGTAGCATTCACAGCCACTGATTCTCCATGCTTTGTTGGAAAGAATGGCATGAATAGCGACTAAGTCGTACACTTCATTTTCTTCAACCTCTTATTGATATCCTGGTGTTTTGAATGGTGTTCGACCATAGGAGAATATAATACAAAGGTAGTATCAAGCAGGTGTTTTCTTTCTGGAACCAGTATGTTCTGTTGATGTATTATGCAGCACCGTGGCTTAACGGGCCAAACCAGGTCATCAATATGCATGATCTCCACATTGGGCAGTGACCAGGCAGCGGTGCGGATCCTCTCCTGAAAGACGGAAAGTCTGTCGAGCTGCGACTGAAGACAAAGCAACAAAACAGTCCAGGCTCCAGGTGTATCTGAATTCATGTGCATACACGTTCCACACAAAAGACGAGATTTTTCAGGAAAATGGGAAGGAGTGAAGACACTTCGTGTGATTATTCATTAATAAATACATATTTCTCATAATCCAGGTTGAAAAACAAGTTTTCCGCTTAGTTTTGTACCTTAACTGAATGAAAGCAAAGCTATTTTAGACATCATCATGGATTATCCAGAAGAAATATCATAAACTAAATGATGGCATAGAATATTAAAAAAACAAAACAAAATTAAAAAAAAACCCACCCAATTTACTGTGCTGTGGAGATACCTGAAGGATAAAATTTTCTACCAGGGCAAAAAAGCCTTCCAGCAAAATTATTTGAGAGCTACTGCTAATTGCAGAACACCTCTAGACAGTAAAATATAAGAAGGTTCTCAACTTACAAGGTTGGGGATTTTTAAACAGAAAGTGAAAGCACGCAGCAAGACAACTACTCAGACTTTCATTTAGATCAACACAGATTATTAAATTCTTGGACTAGAAAGCAGAAATGCCTTATAGATCACTGATTTTAACCTGATTAAGTTGTGTAAGAAGAGGAAGAATCAAAGATATGCAACAATTCTCTTTAGCTCTTTAAAAGAAAGTAATTACTCCAGAGTAAGAAAAATTACCAAAACTAACAACAAGCAAAAATTTAAATGGCTGGGACAAATACATCTGTCAGGTAACTAAACAAAAATCACAATTCATGTAGAAGGGTTTAAGGAAAAAATATACACAAAATGGAGAGAAGAAATACAGGCTACTGAGAAATTCAAACTGGAGAAGGGGAATTTCTGCTGGCTAACAGAACAATGGACAAGAAGCAGGAATTACCAGTAATACACAACCACTATCAGGTGCAGAGATTAAGTTTATAAATGGACTTTAAAAAAGCAAACACAATCGATATCTACATTCTGTGGAATATAGATATTCTTTGGAAATTCTTTGGAAAGTAGCAGTTTGCTTATGTTTTAACACGAATCAGCACATTACTACCATGCACTATGTGAGGCATTAATGAGGAAAAAGGCTTTCTAAACACACCCATAAAACTCACATCTTGAGAGAAAACTGTTGACCCATTGATGTTCATTTTTATAAGTGCTGGAACACCATAAGACAAGATAAATGGACATGGAAATGCTCTTCCTCATATAAGAAAACACTATTTAATAAACATTTGGGCCAACTGGATTCTGTTTTTTGCAAAAATAAAATGGGTATTATTTTCATGATAACCACTCTTGAACATTTACCACCTTTTTTTCCACTTGATTCATATGTCTGTGTCAGAGTGAATGGAGTCATAGGTCAGTATGCAAAGACTTCCAATCTATAATGCAGCCATAAGGCAGATGCAGCAACATCTTCATGAAAGTATTTGTCTTAGTACCTAATGAAGTTTTAGTTTAAAAACAACGCTAGATAACCAATAACTAAGACTTCAAAATGCAGCTGTCAAAAGAATCGTTGATCTAAGCCATTTTTAGTTGAGTTTTCCAAGAACCTGCACAAGACTCACTTATTATTCTGTGCTTTCATCAACTAAACAGAACAAAAAAAAAAAATCAACAAGTAACTAACCAAGAGGCCAAAACATTCACAAAAAATAACTGGAGTTGCTTGGTAAACTAGGAAAGTTCAAACAAAATGCATTCTCTCACAGTTCTTCAGGCTACATCAAGCACGTCTGTAGGAAAGTGCTTCAGGAGTAGCAGATGCCTGCGGGCAGCAAGAACTCTCACAGGTTGGCCTGTGCTTCAAGTGCCAGTGGTGACATGGATGTCAACCAAAGACATCATCTCCCAGAAAGCACCGGATACTTGTGAAGGCTCTACATCCTCACTAGTTTCTAGCATTAATTAAAAAAAATCATACTTTATTTTCACTTTTTTTTTCCTGCTCCCAGAAACCTCATCAGTTTTTTATATTTTTATTCACAAAGAAGGAAGATGTCTACAGAAAGAAGCACATCATGTTTACAAGCCAACCTGCCTGACATAGTTTTCTATGACAGATGGGATCAACATCAAAAAAATCAGCAAGATTTCAAATTGGGAGAAACAGATGAGCCCCACAGCCCCTAAGTATCCATGAGGGAATATCACTCAGTGCAGGAATAGGCCTGAATGGCTCCAACATTTTTGCATTTAGATCCAGAGGTTTCTTGGATATAGCTTTTCCCTCTCCCACAAGTAGCTGTGCCAACAAGGCTTAAGGGAGTAGCATCCAAAATAAGAAGCCACATACGAAGCTTCAGTGGGTCCACTGACTTCTCCTATAGAAATTCCTACAACAGGAAAGGCAGAAAATTCAACTCAGACCTTGGATTGTAAGATTTCAGTAGCTGTTACTGTTGCACAGGTAAGAAGAAATGTACTCTCCACATCAAAGAGGTGCCATATTCACACAGTCACTATGGGAAACAACTGAAGATGGATAAAGGCCAGGCAGAAAGTCTCCCTCCAGGCTCTGATGGTGAAGACACAGCTCTGACTTGGGAGAAGAACATTCCCCAGCGATGGAGGTCTAAAAATGTGGTTTCCATATCCGGTTAAAAAAAGAAATATTACTAAAATGCTATGCAATACTACCAATAAAATAAAATGAAGCTACCTCAAACCTACCAACATACTTTTTGAGTAATGCACGTGGACCATCTCAAGCCTCCAGGATCACTTCACAGAGCCCGAGTGAGCCAGGCTGGATGTGGCTTTCTAAAGAGATCTAAAACAGTAAAGGTACTGAAAATCTCAAGAGAGAGATTATATAAAAGAAAACTTAGAAATTTAAAGTTGGGTTTTTTTTTTTAAATTTTTGTCTTTCAAAATAGACAGCAATGATAAAGCTAACACCTGCAGACATGAAGCGAGCTCATTTATAGAAAATGATTTCACTCTGAATTTTTCCTAATGTTTCCTACAGAAAGTTTGAAAACACAATAAATACACAGACGGATTTCAAAACAATTCCCCGTCTTCCAAACTGACTGCTATCAAGTACATCCAGATATAGCAACCATTCATCTCACTGCCCAGTACGGAAATTTCCACACAGTCTACTAATTTACTACAAGCGGAAGTTTCTCTGCAGAGAAACTGGGGAATGATAGCCAAGTTTCTTCAAAAGATAAGCCTGAGAAAAAACTAGTTTCTATATGTGTGCTCATTACTGAGTAAACCACTCCTCACATGATCTGGAGTACAGAAGTCAAAGCTTTTAATTCCCTACGAGATAAAGTATCCCTAAGTCTTAAAAATATATTTTACACACATCCCCCCCAAAAGCTAATTTAACAGGTATTTTTTAAATACAAATGCTGGATTATAAAAGCCATCAATTTCAGCCATGAAGGACAACCAAGACAAACGTTTTAAATATTACAGAAATACTCCAGAGGGAGATTTACTGCAGCAGTAAATCTAGTATCATCCTCAAAGGAAGACACAAATAATTTAAGATCATCAGTTAACAAAACAGGCTGCTGCCCAGTCAACCTACAGCTGCTTCTTGTTTGTCCCCAAATCAGGGACCCACCCTTAATGTCTACAGTCTCTTCCTGCTCTCCATAAGGCCACAGTAACTTTCTGTATCCTTTGGGCTGAAAAAACACCCCATTCTGTTCAGACTATACAGAATGAACTAAAAGGAAGTTGCTTGTTGGATTTTCAGGGCAGATACCTGAAGTTTTTTTATTTTACTGATGCCCCAGGGGTTAGCTAGCTGCTGAGTCAGAGGGAAGACTTCATTTCACCCTTAAAGTTTTTTTTTTTTTTTTTCTAAGCCTGTGGTAAGGTTGTGTTTGCCAAGCTGCAGTTGTTTTGCTACATGGGATTTCTGAATCAGTCCAGGTGACTTGGTTCAGTGCTGAAATGGTTTTATTTACAGAGCTCACCAGCACCTTCCCTGAGCCTCACAGATGCTGCTCCTGTGCTGTGCGGACCATCTCCTGCTCTTACACTGAATACTGCAACACTGCAATAAAGCAATATATTTTCACAAGAGAATTACTTTACCTAGCACCTTACCTTTCTTTCTGGAAAGACTCTGCTTTTACTAGAAATGGAGCAAGTTGATTTTCAATAAAGTCATCTGCAATCTACTAAAGCACACCTTACCTCTTCCTAATATGCCAGCACAGGTACTCTACAAATAAACCCTTGTACAGGGCTCCTCCTCTGTAAACCTTGAAGCATTTTACAAGGCAAAGAAGAAAAAATATTGGAATTCTACTGCTGAAGCAAAAGTTGCATTTATTTCCACAGGCTTCAGTTTTTTTTTTTAAAAAAAAAAAAAAAAAAAAAAAGATTCAAAAGACCAGGAATATAGTTCCCTTTCTATCAAAAATACCCATATTATGTTGGCTAAAATTCACTCAAATTTCCCAATTCCTTACTAAGGAAATACTACCACCTTTCCAGTATCCCCAGTATAAGGATAAGCCAGTTAACATTTGCAAAGCATTAGACTACATGGTAAAGAGCAGCAAAGAAAAAAAAATTAGCCACAGCACAAGTTTGTAAGACATGGGGGGATATCTCTGATTTTAATGCTTAGAATTTTAATCCACTGAAAAACTGTTCAAAAGGCCACTAGATATTGAGTGAAGCACCCTAGCATCCTTGTCAGAAGATGGTAGAAAAAAAGGGCAGCTTCTATCTTCTGATTTCAAACACTGGAAAACAATAGAGTAAGGAAACAAAATTAAGCAACTATTTGGGCACTGCAGACCATAAAAATTGTTTAGATATATAAAATATGTAATAAATAATGTATGATTTCTGTGCTTTACATATAATGCATATATGCACACGTTACATACATACATATATATATACACAAAAATTTCTATTGGAATACTGCAGTTTTCTAGAAAAAAGGTATTTACATAGTCTGATGTCTTGAAAGAATTGGTATTTGAAGTCTGGTGAGACACTTATAGGGTGAGAAGATGGTAAAGGCAGCTTAAATCCACCTTTCCTCTTGCCTTTCCTGCTCCTCCCTCCCCCTCCACCTCCTCTCGCTCCATCTGCTGCTCTTTTTTCTTCGGCATTCATTTAATCTTATTTTAAGGCTCCTCTCCTGATTATTGTTATAGATACAAACCCCTCCAAAGGATGCACTTCACTCATAGCTGCCAATAGGAATGTGTGGATATAAATGACACTACCTTTAATTTTCTCCATATTTTAAAATGTTTTAAATGTATCGAGTTTCTCACTGCAACAGACACAGCAATCAACACCGAGTGACCTGTCCACTCTCTCTAGATCACAGATAAGATAACTATTTTTACTGAGCACATACATCTCTTCAATGTTAATTTGACCTCTGGAAAAAACAGGGAAAAAAAAATCATAGCAATTAATGCCCGTTTTTAAAATCTGAACAGAAACTTCTACTTGCACCTCAGTTCAAATTTAAAGCTCTTGTGTAGCTCACAGAATGGACTTTCCTACCTTTTTTCCTACATTATCAATGCCTTCAGTTGAGGCACTCTAGTTCGTAACTAATTAGCATGCACTGAAACGAGTAGCACGTTTCACAGCTCCAGCTCTTGAAGGTTACTTGCAGACCCAAAGAGATACACCACGTTGATTGCCCAGACTCACATTTTATTCTGAAACAATGACGGCTAAATATCGAGCAAAAACAAAGCATGAGCAAATGTGACAAGGAAAGTCATCTGTGTGTTCCCAGAATACAACACAGACTATGGAAGACTGCTGTTGGGTTAAAAGTGTTAAATAATAATCAGTACAGCAGAGATGCAATTACAATCTCAAAAAATGCCCACAAACATTTTACCTATTTAACATGCTAGGTAAAACAGTTTTTTACTAGGTAACAGCAAAAGCAGACATTCACTATGTTGTTCTTTCACCTAACAAAAGAGTATTCTTAGCCACTGAGCTCAGCAAGCTTATTAATCATGGAGAATAGCTAATAATAATACAAAATTGCAATTTAAATGCTATTACTAGGAATACTGTTAATGGGAGACAAGAGCCTTTCTATGCTCTCAATTCTGAATATTAAGCACATATTAAATAATGCAGTACTGAAAATACCACCAGTGAAATAGCTTAGTGCATATTCACAACAGATCTAGAAAGGACTGCAGAGCTGCAGCACTAGGGCTGACACATTGGATACTTCTCTCATTCATACCACAGCACAGCCTAGAAAAGCTGGTCAAGAACCCACTGGAGGAAGACAGTAAGCAGAAAAACAGCTCAAAAAAACTTTGACGGCAACAGGTACAACACAGCAAAAATACTCAGTTACAAAACTCCCTTGATAAACTAAGACATAGGGCAGCTTACACATATATCCTGTAATTCATCACATACATTCAAGCCACTTACCATGTAATTAAGGATATATTATAAACACTGAACCATGGTGTTTCACTAGCACTTGTACAGGTTTTCCTTCTCCAAACAAAAGCACTCTGTGTATAGAAACTTGGCACCCAAGTGCAGTGCATCAGCATACAAGTTTTTTAAACCAACAAAGTGTTCAGTTCTGGGAAGCTTATTTGCACTGTCCACCCTTCCATTTTTTTCTTCAGCTTGCCAGAAAAAATCATAAGTTAGAATATTCGAGTTCCCTAAGGTGGCAAAAGGCATATGGACAGAATCTGTGAAAAGATTTAGAAATCTTGCTTCAGACATTAAGTGCTGAGAATTTCCAGTTCCCTTTATAACTGGTTTAAGAGGAATATCCCACTGTTGATGAATACGACTTCATATTTATTTTGATTACAATTTCTCTCGCCAAAAGGATTTATGTGAGATTTTATTACCATCTCAAAAACAGAAATCCTTTTACAGGCCCAAGAAGAAACATCCAACATTGTTCTTGAACTGTACACTTATCAGCAAACCAAGGAAGCGATCCCACAAGACTTCATTCATATAAGCAGCCATTCAATGAATCTCAAATGATGCAGCTGTATTGCTGGAAAGTTGGGGGGGTTTAAATGTAAGTATCTGAAAGCCTCAGTTGTTAAGACTGAGCCTTCCGAATCTAAGAAAGTAATTATTTTTCCAACTTATCAAGACTGCTCCCTAAATTCAGCGACAGCTGTAAGTGCCTCTGCATATAAAAAACATTCCCAGTGTAGAATGGATAAATATATTAAGAATCTTAAAATCTCTACCATGTCATTACAAAAATCACTAAAGAATACATACTTTTAATCAAAGTTTCAAGAGGCATATATCGATTCTGTCATTGAAAAATTGCTATATTTAATCAAATTAAGTGCAACTGCCAATGTAATCAGCGTATGCTAATGTGAATTCATGTACAGTGAAAGAATTGTAGCACCAATAACTGCAGACCCTTATAGCACTATTGTAAGTGTTTTGATTGAATTCAGTAGAAATTTACTTCTATTTACAAAGTGTTTTCAGCTGAGTTTTGGGCTGAGACAACATGCAGGAAATCTAGGAGTGGAAAATGCGTACATCGCCGATACAGAAATGCTCGTTCTTTCATAAACCAACAGTAAAGTCTGGCCCACAGAAAATGTTTGTTTTCTGTATACTTCTGGGTGATGCAGCACTGATGACTAGAAGGATGCTTAACACAACAGGCTACGAACTCCATTTGGAAACATCCTAGAGACAGCTTGTGCTTTCACATTTCACTTCTGTCACGGCCCCAACATCAGCAATTGTAACATCAGGCACATCTCCAATTGTATATGGAGTTCCACAAACTCCCTCATTTATATTTTATTCTACCTTTAATCTATTTTAAAATAAATTAATGTATTTTTAACCTGTTGTACCTGGTCTTAAGCTCCAAGGGCCTTTATTGTAAACTAAGTGAGCAGCTGCCCCTTTTCAGATGCTTTCTAATTTTGGAACAAGGAATAAAAAAAAAAAAAAAAAAAATATCAATCCTCCCTCCTTTCTCACAAACAAATAAAAATTAATTCCACTCCCTATCACAAGCATGAGGCCAAATCTGTCTGCTTTTATTTCAGATGAATGGGAAGCTTCTCTTACTGAAGAATTTGAATATAAATTTATTTTGGACTCAGTATGCCAGTACACATTTCCTCTCCATCTAATTGACCTGATTTTACTTTTTATTCAGATTTCACACTAACTTCTGAGAAAACCTCAAAGAGTTGATTGACTTTACAAAAAAAAAAAAAAGTTAAAAATGTTAAAAATGTCTTCTGTACTCAAGTCAAAATGTCCATGAAAACACAGAATGGGCCTAAGTCCTTTATAGGCCAAACTGTCCAATTCAGAACTTCAACAGGTACTTTCATAGTAAGTAATTTATGGAAAGGATAAATGAAAAAACATACACTGGAAAATCTGCTAATGAATAAATTACCACAAGAAAGCAATGTCATTGACATTAAAATTATTCCAGAACCTACCTGTGCATATTCTTTCTCAATTGCAGCTCTTTTCTGGCTGAATGCTCTGAAAGAGGAAAAAGAAGAAAATCCATTAATACATACAGCAAAACACTTTAAATTCAATAACTTACTTAAAAGGATTTTCTGCTAGACAGTCTTGATAGCTAAATGAGCAACAAAAACGCAAAATTGTTTCACAACTGTGTATCAGTAACTTAGCAACTAGCACATGTGGACTTCACATACGCAATGTTCGAATTTCCAAGTTTTACTGGACAAATTCCGTTCCCAGGACTACCGGTACAAATACCATTTCCTTCATTAAAGGCTCTTTGGCTTTCCACTGGTATAGCCCAGGGAGGAATTCAGTATCACAGAACAGAATTCAGCTTTATGCATCTAGATGGGCTTCCTTACTTTTTTTTTTTTTAAGAAAAAGGAAAGTCATGTTTCCTCAACAGCAACTGAACACACCATATTCATAGCTGTAGCCACAAGACTAACAACCTCCCTCTCCCAATTCATGCTGTCCCACAGCAATATCCCCATTTACCCATTGATGGAGCTATAACACATTAGACCCACTTAACTTGCTGCCAATCACAGCATGTCATTCCACATTAACATCAGTGCTATACTCTCATGTAGGGGGGTCAAGATGTACCACCTCAACGTATTTTAAAATAGAGGGTCTCAACACTATCACTGTTGTAACGGGAAGAAGGTTCAAACACCTAGATGTTTCAAGGTTCGCTCTTCAATAGCTTAAGCTATTCCCTCTTTAGCCCTTGGACAGTCAAAGCAGAGCATTCTTCAAGCTGTATTATAAACTACTAAGCATAAAGCTATGCCATCGGCAAAAGAAAATCTAATTCTATTTAAATTAGTTACACAATAATCATGGTGACACGTTAATAAAAAAAAATCCTCGGGAACATCCTATAATAAGGTTATTTCAATAAACACAAACAAAAGGAGCTGTGAACAGGCTCTTTCTACTCCTGTCTACTCTATTTCACCCATGAAGAGCGTTCACACGCTGATAGGGCATTACGGGCTCAGGCTCCTCAACAGGATGTAAAACGAAAGTCTAAACGCATCACGATTGCTTAAAACTCTTTCCAGATCAGTGACAGCCCTGAAAATCTGGCCATATTCCAACTCCAATAATTACATCCCATCTTCCTAAATCCCCCCTCCTGTATCTCAGGTGGGTACAAAGAGCTGTGCCACAGGAAACACCTCTATATGAATTGGTAAAGTCATCTGAGGTGCTTGTAAATTAATCTACTTTGTAAAGTATTCAAGGTATTTAATCTACTATTACAAAATAATTTCTTTTAGGCTCTCCTGTTCCCAGGTCCAATATCCCAGTCAGTTTAGCAAACATCTGAAAACCACAATATCCTCTTAAAAGAATTCACTTTCCTTTTAAAAGCAAGAATAACTGCAGAAATCACTACTAGGAAAAACTGAAATGTTTAATCAATATGGAAATAGTAAAAGAAAACAAGCAGCTGTCTTTGAAACGTAAATCTGGGAAGACTTTCGGCAAAAGCAGTTATTTTCCAATTCTCAGCTAATCTTATTTGAAAACCTATAATCAGAGCTAAATGTTAAGGATACTCAGTTTACCCAAAATCTGGATATGGAGCTGTGTATTTCACTGTGTTTTTTTTTTCCTCCCACCCCTACAAAACAAATTCCACTTAAACTAATTGCGTAACAATTGTGACAAGCTGGAAGCCTAAGATATCCCCTAAAAACCTTCTACATTAAATGGTTTACACTACAGAAGGAAAAACAAAAGCATTCAAGTGGCCCTAGTGTAGAATTACAAAATACCATGCAAATCAAATTTACTCGTAAAACCGACAGAAATCTTGGACTTGGAAGGACTGCAAGCTCCAGCTTGAAGAAAACATATTGTACAGTAGCACTTCCACAAATTAGAAACATTTTAGAGTAGTTTTAGATTTTGTTCTGTATTTTCAATGGGGTTTTACAAAAAAGTTGGCAAGATAGCACGCAATTCAATTTATACAATACTTAAATTGGTGTTTGATCTATGTTTTGATGAATAAAGAAAATGGTAAGTACTGAAAGACCAGCAGGATCAGCCGTCTGCATTCCTTGAAGCTGGTGTTCTCTGCTGCTTTGTGACTGCATTTCCCTCGATTAGTCAAACACAAAGCTGTTTTTAACCTCGGGACAGTTTATATAGCAATCCTTTTATGACAACCATAAATATATTATAAAACATGACGAAATATGAGACTGAAGTAGACAAATTTCCCAGGAGAAAATTATTTTGAATAGGGGAAAAAAAAAAAGTCTGCTAATAAATGCGTCATAGTTTCGTAACTTGGGAAACCTGAAAACTTTCATGTGTGTATCTTGATTTTATGTGCAATGCTGGAATATTCTTAACCTTACTGTCATTCAAGATAGAATTTCAAGTTCCTTCAAATAAGGAAACATTTAGTTCTATAAGCTAATAAAATGCTCTCTAACTGTTACTAAAAAGTTTTTAAGAAATTAATTAGTGGGTCTGCCAGAAAGCAGGAACATTATTTAGGGTTTCTTTAAACTAGGATGTATTAATATCTGCTATTACATCTTTTTCTCAAATTAACCATTAATTAAGTGCAAGAAACACCAAAATTGCATGCCCAGAAGAGCATCTTAGCTTTTGTTTCTGGAGAGTAATTAGTAAATATTATCCCTATGCTGCAAATGTTAATTCATGCGATATGCTTATTCCCTTTGCCCCACTAAAAATCATTCAAAAGCATTTAAAGTCTTTAACAGTTTAAAAAGAGGGTGAGAAGGAATAAATACAAAGAATATCAACAAGTATTTGGTGAAGATAACCAAGCTACAACCATTTTCCATTTTAAGTATGATACGTGTCACAATTTTTATATTGCAGGAAAATCCTGACTTAAGTCTCCAAAAAAAGAAAGCCAATAAAAATAAAATTACGCTTACCATCAGGACGAGAGGCCGCCATTGAAAAGAAACACTATTTTATTACAGTCCAGAGTATGGCCAGGCGCCTGTCTTTAACAGAGCCTGCTGCTAGGGATGTCTGCTGCAAGCCCGAAGGAAAAGTCACACTCAGAAAAGTTATTTCAATGGTTTCAACATACATGATTTAACGTCAGGAGGCAACGCCAACCACCCACAGCATTTCCTCACATACTGCTGCCTACAGCCTCTTCCATGGTTTACAGCTCCGTATGACGAGAATGAACCTAATCCTGGAGGGATTATGATGGCATGTTCATTCTGAAGCACAAACAGCTAGAGAAGCTCTGCAGTGAAGGGTTGTTTCTTTTGAAATGTCAGCAATTGGCCAAATCTGGTCGAAAACAGAGCAGTGGGGAGAACCGTCGCTCCTATTGTCATTAGGACAATAAGGACTGAATGTGGGGTTGGAAAGGACTTCTCTTTCAGACTAAAAACTAGTAAGAATATCTGAGAAGGAGGAAGGTGAAGATTGTTCTGCTGTGTAGCAGGACCTTGTCCACTTACATCTCCTCCTTATGCTCCGCACTGGGCTTCTGACCTGGGATAACACACTGAAGGTGCATCGCAAGGCTGAGCTGATCGCTTTGTTTTTGGAGGAAGGCAGTTCTTTGGTCTTAATTCATAGGACTTTATATGACAAAACAGATCTGGGTGAAATGTAATGATCTGTGGTATTAAAGAAATTAGATTACATGATCTAGATTTTCCTTGGGCTCTGTGAAACAGTAGAATAGGAAGGGAGCAGGGGAAAGAAAACCACTTACTGTCATCCCCACTTTGCCAATTCTACTTTTACTAGTGCCGGACCCTCACCGTCACTCAAACTCCCAAACATGAATTCCAGTAACTACCAGGTATTTCAATTACTCATATAATTTTAAGACAAATGCTATGAAATATTCAGATATATTTTAAAATTTTCATTGTAAATAAGCATAACGATGTGAAAGGAGTCAGGCCAGTGGAGAATGATACTTCAAGGAGTCTTCCTGTACAGAAACAGGAGAAACAGACAGGCTCAACCTGGTCCGTGGATGTCCACTTGGGCTGGGAATGTCTAAAGCTCCCACTTTCATGAAAATTCAGTATATTAACATTAAAATATACATTAGTGTCATATAAAACAATGTTATATTTGCCAAGATTATCCAGGCATACAAATCTAAGGATGAAAGTCACAGCTTGCACAGTAGGAACAGTTAAACACAGTGACACCCTGAAAAATCAGAAAGCAAATTACCCTCTGTAGTAAAAAGTTAATTTAAATACATCTAGAGAGCTATGCAAAAACGTAAACAGACACTTCATGTCCAAGTCTCTTGAATAAAAGAAAGGGCTAAATTTGCATAGGTGAATGTATTTCCACTTAAAGGCTGCAAAATTCAACAGTGAGCCAAGTAGGGGTCTGAATCACAATTGGAACGAGTCTCTGTGCAAGATCATGATAATGGTCAAAAACCAGACGTATTAAACTGGCAAACTGGTACAACTCACCTACCGCTAGCACTCTGTGTTAATACCGGGTTTTGGCTATGGACATCCAAATAAATTGTTTAAAATTTTAATTTTAAAAAAATCCTTATGGTTTATACAAATATGCAAAGCACCAGAAAACGTAAAAATCACTATTACATCTGAAACACCCGAAAACGTTAGACTAAAGAAATGCACCTTTCAACTGACCTTGACCTGAGTCCCCAACTGCTACACTAACAAAAGCAAGGAGCAGCAAATGAGAAAATAACATGCTCAGCTCTATGGAGACTGGATTTCCCAGATCAGCAGAACACAGAGCAACAGAATTGACACTTTCAGTGCCGCCTGCCTGAAAGATGAAAGGAGGGAGGGAAAAATGACACATGTACACACTGCATGGTGATGGTAACTCTCCAAAACCTTTTTAAAATCCTTTTAACACAGGCTACTGTATCCTGAAAAGAATCAAAACAACAGCCAGGATCGTTTTCTCTGTTTTACCAACTGTGGATCTCCCCAAAATGCAAAACATGAAACCCACATTAAACGATGCAGATCCAGATCAATAGAGTAGATCTGTAAAGCCCCAATATAATGAGAAAATGAATGGAAAAAAAGGTGGAGGAATAAAAGATTTTCCACTGTTTTGATGTTATGGGCTATTAAGGTTATTTCAAAATTCAGCTTAAAAATTAATTCACCCCATCAAAAATTCTTTAAGTAAATCTACTTCAGAATTGTGGGATGCACTGCAACTGATTTTAAATGGACTGAATCCACCTACACTCAAGGAGGTGAATCAGTGAATTACGAAACACCCAAGCACTTCCAGCTTCCCAAAAAGTAGAACAAGAATAATTCATGACATCTAGAACATAAGCCAGTGAAAAATTATGACTTTGCAGCTTCATCTTATAATGTACACTGGTAGCTCACACACTTGGTGTGCAAACTAATACTATAATGATTTTATTTTTTAGGATGAAAATATACACTCACTACAAAACTATCCATTAAAAACATTAAAATAGACCTCATTAAAAAAAAAAAAAAAAAAAAAAAGAAGGAAAAAAAAAAGGGGGGGGGTTGGGGTGGGAGTGGAGAGGTAGGGCAACCCCAGAAAACTCAAAAGCCAATATTATGTATCAAGGTAGAATTACACAGCTTTGTTCATTCTTTTTGTCCCATTCAGAGATAAATATCACTCATGAACAATCTAACAGTGAATACCTGCGTGAACACAGTCTTAGCCCCCTCCAAAATATCCCAATCTACCTAGGAAACATAAACAAAAACCTGCATGCAGCAAGTTAAAATACAGCGTTAAATATCAATTCCCTACGTCCCTTAACAGACAAACAGATCTAGAACACCTTTTACAGTGATGAGATGTATTTATTCTAAGCAAGGGAAATAGATCCTAATACATGAGCAACAGGGGAGGAACCCCGATCGTGAACTACACACACCTGAAATATTTATGTACAAGAGGGCATTGAAATTTCCAGCTGGCCACCCCGGCCTGGCCTGTTGCTCAAGGCCAGCGTGTCCCGGAGCAGGACTTGGCATTTGCCGCTGTTGACCTTCACAAGGTTCCTGCCAGCCCATGTCACCCGTGTCAAGATTGCTCTGAACACGGCCCTGCTTCCAGCCTAACTATTAACCATTCTCACCCAGTGTGATGCCCATCGTCAATTTGCTGAGAGCAAAAACTCTATCCCATCATCCAGGTTGTTATCAAGGTCATGCAATGGTATTGATCCAGTATTGACCTCTGAGGGATACCCAGGTGCCAGCTGGACTTCACACTGCTCTCCACCACTTACAGTTGGGAAGTCCAGCCAATTTTCTAGCAACTTATCAGTCTATAGGTCCCCGATGTGGCTACAAAGGTACTACAGGAGACTCTGTGAAAGGCCTCACTAAAGCCAGCACGTACAACATCTGCTGCTGTCACCTTGCCCACATCGCCAGCTTTCCCATAAAGCACTCAGGCACAATTTGCCCTTGGGAAGTCCATGCTGGCTGCTCCCAAGCACCTTCTTGTCCCTTCAAGAAATGGCTTTTTGGAAAAGAAGCCTTGAAAATGGCTTCTAGGAGGTTTTGCTGCATAATCTTTCCAGGAATTAAGGTAAAGCTGACCAGCCTGATGTTCCCCAGATCCTCCTTACAGCCGTCTCTGAAAATGAGTATGGCATTTGCCTTTTTCCAGTCATCAGGAACCTTTCCTGATTGCCATGACCTTTCAAAGATGACAGAGTGAGCTATCTTACCACACCTTTGTATTCCCCATAAGCTCGCAGCTCTGCAACTGCACACATATTTTTAATTCCTCCTGTTTGTTTCCCAGCCACACAGGCTCACGTACAGGAACCTGTGACAGATCCCTAGTCATAGTGGGGACAGCCCCTTTAGGACTGTCTCTGAGACACTTCTTCATTAGACCCAATGCCTTTGCTTAGTTTATGATAACTCTCCCTTAGCAGACGTAGTTTGCAGCCTTCCTCCCTATGTCTAGCTGTTGGCAAAGATGCTTGTGACCCACCTTGTCAGATGGATCCCACCCCTCCTCACCAGTCCTTGTTTCAACGAGGCTCTCATGTTTGTAAGACCCAAAGTCCTGTCTGCAACATCAGCTGCACAGCCAGGTGCTGCTTTGCTGGATGTGCCCATTCCTGACCACTCCTGTCACGTTCACAGGAAGGACTATGAACACCTCCAACCCTCCCCCTGCCCTTCACATGTGTCCCCAGAGCTCTGCCATTCCTTTTTATATGCTCACAGTCACCTCTGGTAGCACCCTAGGTGCCCGCCTGGGGTAAGAGACTCCATGTTGGATGAGCCTTTGTAGTTTTTCTGCAGCATCCTGGATCTAACTCACCAGCAAACAACAAACCCCCCAAAATATCAAGTCAGCTCAGCACATGGATGCTTCTGTTTCCTGGAGGAGGGAGTTTCCAGTGACCACCACCTGCCTCTGATGGCACGTGGTCTGTTCACTTCCTTCCACAGCTCCTTCACTTGGTGGCAACTCAGTGATTTTTCAGAGCACATCTCCCACCAGGGAGGCCACTGCTGACCCCAGCGCCGGGGAGAGGCACCACGCTCACCTTACAGCCCTAAACCTGGACAGCAGCATCCTCCATCTGGGCTGAAACCTCTCTTGTGCCGGGGGTAGTTGCTCCCATTGATGTTCCCAACATCATCATTACTCAATTTCAAGCAATTCCACATCTCGAGCAGAGTCTTTGGCCCACCTTGGGTTCCTGCTGTGCCATCTGCTACCTGCTAGCTGTACTCCAGGCTAGCAGCTATACAACTACTCTCCAAACATCTGTCAAAGAGTCGCTTGACACTCCCTGGTCAGTCTGTTGAAGACAAAAATGTTTAAGTACTCCCCTGTCAGGAAACAGCCAAGAGAAGCTGTCTGCTGAACCAGCAGCAATAAGCCACCAGCAGTGCCCAGAATGGGATCGCTGAAGCAGCAGCCTGAAACATGCTGCACCAACTGCTATGTGAAACAGTGAACTCCGCAGCGCTGTCTGGCCAATGCTAAGGGAAACCTCACAGGAAGCACATATGCATGTAAGCAAAAGGTAAGAAACATCTTAACACATCAAAGGTAAAACAGCTAATGTTTAATAGATGGGTAATTACATTTGATATGGTCATAGATGAATTAAAACATCCTTTGTAATTCCAGCTGCTACTACAGAATCAAAAGGGAAGCAATCCTGAAATACTTGGGGGAAAGGAGGGGGTCAAAACATTTTCCCCTCTTGTAGGAAAACAGGATTTCTTCAGGAATGCTGATGCTCTTCTTTAGAGGTTTAATTCACTGCTTTCATCTAGATGCCTCATCACACTCTCCCCAGTAACATGAAAAATGCACCATAATGAATCAATATCATACAACTGAACAAGTGCTTTTACCTGGTTTTTAATTTAAGGATGGGTGTGTCACTAACAAAGGCATAACTGAATTAAAAAGTACTTCAGCTAACATAAATCATCACCGTAGCTCAGTTTAGGCCAGTGGCTGGCAATAAATGCTGAAATAACATAGCACACCAGCAGCTGCATGCCTAATTAGGCACTTCAGGAACACCCGTATATGCAGGGGCAGACTGCATTAATATTCCCTTTCCATGTCCAGCAGAGACAAAGACGACTTACCTGGAGCAATAACTCATCTACAGAAATTATTCATCATGACAACACTCTCAAACACTGCATGTAATAGGCTCCTCTTTGTGTTTTTCTGTTTACACTAAACTGAATTACCATTAGCAAAGCATTTTAAAAGATATGCATAAAATTCTGAGTGTCTGAAGGATAAATTATTTTCCAGAAAAGCACTGATTTCTAAAGTTATCTATATGCAGACTTCAGAAGCCGTAGCAGCAGCCGGAGCGCAACAACCCAGGTTATTAAAATTAGAAACATATTTCTAATAAGAAAGGGTCTCCTGTTAGCTCCTTTCCATCAGGTGAGCACACATGTGGTTCTTCAAAGAAAAGTGCAAGCAATGCGCCACTTCAAAGAAGCAATTTAAAACACTACATACAACGGAGGCAGAATGATCAGAAGCAATTTTCATCACAAAGTACCCACGGCTTCAAATTCAGAGACTTTTGTAGGTTGGGGAGTTCACATAATTACACAAAAGACTGGCTTTCCCTTTTCCAAGCAAAACTCCTCTGAACAGAGAAGATGCTGTTGTCTTAAGGCAATGCAATAGCCTTGCTTGGAATACAGCAACGGAACCATTTCACTGCCTGTAACAAGTCAAAAAAAAAAAATCACTGTCAGGTTTGTGATTCAACTCAAGTATCTGACAGACAACTGGAAAGCTCTCTAAGCTTCTTCAGGTTTATATGAAGTTCAATCATGGCATTAACAGGGAAAAAAGAAAAAGATAATGACCCTTCTCTTTCCCTTACTACCGAGCTAAAGGTAAACTGAAGCAAGTTCACAGCTTTTGAGCTTTCAAAGTTATATCTACTGTAAAAAAAGAGAAAACCAGAACAAGTCCAGTGCGAGTGGGTTAAGTGGCCTTACAGAGTGAATTCTGGACTCAAACAACTGAAGTTATACCAGCATGAATTTCTGGATAAGGCTTTGGGCTACCAGTGAGAATGGTAGCACACTCTTCCTTCCTCTCCTCAACAGTGTATTTCCCTGCCTCTTGAGCCAGCCCCAGAAGCTATGCAGCTGCAAAGTCATAAAGCTACCTGCTTTTCAAATAAAGAATTTTAACATGAAAATCCATACAGCAATGGTTGTGTTTTGTGATTTTTCTTCAGTTTTAGGGTGCTCCTTTTATTTATAACTTACATGAAAATCACAAAAGACTGATCCAGAGCTGAACGTAAAAAAAAAAAAAAAAAATTAAATGTATTCAACACACCTACATACTGAAGTTTGAGAAAGTAGCATTAGTGACCACGTGAAGTTTTTTTTTTAATCTTTTCTAGCCATATCATGTTTCCTGGCACAAATGCTACTTGCCCACCATGCCTACGTTGATCACTGAAGACCACTATTAATATTTTACTTACACATCAAAACATTCCCCTAGGACAAAGCACGCAAACTTTATTCTACAGCAAAGCTTTCAGCATGACAAACAGTCTGCTTTTTCAAACTAGGTTTGTGCCAACGTGTTCTTTCACTATTGCTATCATTCTAGCATCACAAATAAAGTATCTTTTGAAAATCTGATAAATCTAACACAAATTTAACTTCTACATTGACAGACAGCTCTAAATACACCATCAAAAAAAAAAAAAAAATAAAAAAAACCCACCACCACAACACCACAAACAATCAGTGGAAGTGACTTGGAAAGCAGCACTGTTCAGAGCAAGACAGGCACGGTGCATGCCCCAAGTGTCACAGCGGGCCCGGACACCTGGTACAAATGTGACGGTCCCTCTGGTCCTGGTCCAAGCTGACTGAATCTCCAGTGGCTCCGATCTGGATGCTCCTGATCTAACAGACCTGCCAGCTCTGGGAATAGGGCAAAGGAGCATGTACCTCTGCATCTATCTAGCTCAGCTGTCTTGGGAAAGTAAGGATAATCCTGGTTTAAGTATTCTCTACTAGTGAGTTTTCTTATCCAAGCAGGTTAATGGGATGTTCTTCCCTGAATCAGCCCTGGAAAGGGCAGGGGTACACAGATCCCCACAAGGCAACACTTCAAAGGCTCTTTAGGCAAAATAAGGCATAAAGTTTCTCTTTTAGCACCCATAGGCAAGGTGAAGTTTCACCTTAATCAGACCGCGTAAAAGAAGTAACTCTTTTATTACAACCCCTTCTACTGTCAGACCACCTAAAAGTCACTGGCTGCCTCCAATCACTTTCCGACTAGCTGGATTCAATTTAAACATTCTTGGTTTTCAGTCAAACACACGTTGCCTCTCTCAGACTAGACCTCACACCCTTCCTCTCACAAAAAGGCAACTGAAGAAATTAAGAAGTTACAAGCAAGTAAAAACTCACTTCCATCTCATTTGAGACCATATTCTCCACTGCCACAGAGTACTTCAGCTTCCTTTTCAGCCACTCCAAGAAAAAATTTACCAGATACTATGTTACAGCAAGTAATAGCCTTTATGTTTGGTTTTAAAAATAACAAACTCTTTTGTTCAACGATTTTATATAACCTGAAAGAGATCTCTTCCTAGAAAAAGTGAATGTTTTACACACATGCTGTTGCCTTCCAGGTTTATCCGATAAAAAATATGCAATTCACCAGCACTTTTATCAAGGAGCAAAAGTCTGGATTCCTCAGTGCACACACTTCCTATTCCATGGCAGGTTTGAATAACAACAGCATTATTACAATTGCCTTTCCTGCTGAAGACTTTGTACCACCTAGTAAATAAACTCTAGAACAAGCTACTGTACTGTGTTGAGCATTTAACAGCACTATTCAAGCACAGTTCCGCTGCTCAGATTTTGGGGTGGCTTTATTTATCCGGTCTCCAGCTCAACTTGCTGTCTCATCCATTAGCACAAGATGATCATCCATGCCCTTCTGCATGGAGATACATATGTCCAATTTTTCCCCCAGGTCTTGTAGAAAGACATTCAAATCAGAGCATTACCTTGGCTCTTCTTTCCAAATGATATGTTAAGCACATAAGTCTAGGTAAAGATTTTGCCTACAAAGACTGAGGGGAAAAGAATTACAGATGTTGAGCACTGCAGTCTTTTCCCTAGAAGTCACCACTAGGCTGTCTCCCCAGTTGTCTCTGAAAATGTCTTGCTGCTACTGTACTCATAGCACACCTTTTATGTCATTCACCAGCTATAGATGTAACTGATACTGTCCTTCAGCAGCCAAGAAAAACCTTAATACTCTCCTTTACTGCTCACCTTTTCCACTTATTGTATGCTGTCCTCTAGCTCCTTGCTCAGCCTTGAGGGGCTCCTGCTGAAATTCCTGATCTTCCCACACAACAGGATGGTTTGCTCCTTAGCTTTCTGGAAGTCTTCCTTAGAAAAACTAAGCTAAAACCATCAATCCAGGCATACTTCCCCTTCCTGGCTGCTTCCCAGGAGATTCTGTCCATCAACTGCATGACCAAGCTGAATTCTGCTCTCATGACAGCGTGTCTCCACGTCCTGAAGTCAATTTGTGGTCACAGAAGCCCAAGTTGCCACTAGTCTGGACAGGACTCCTAATGCCAAGTTACAAATATCAGACTTCCTCCCACGACAAGTATGGACAATTTGCAGTTCTTATACCACAAGCATCTCAACGCACTGTGAATGTGGTCTCCAGGCCAAGATTTTTAACAAGAGCATACTAATACGATCATTGCTGGGTAGGTCAAGTTCCCGTCAGCTGTGAAAGCACGCAAGCCAGAAGAACAAACTCAAAACCGCCCTTGCAAGGTCACCCACAGCCTAAACTTTTACCCACAATGAAGCTCTATGACCCACCACGAGAAGCCAGTGACATTTCCTGCTTGTGAATCAACCCAAGGTCTGCCTGATCTCAACAGATGTGTGAAGGACATCTTTACAACTCTTAAAGCACAAATATTTGTAGCGTCAAGAAATTCTTTGCTTTCCAAGTCAAGAAGTTCAGCTATCCTCCCTGCAGGGCACTGTTCTTGCAGCTTGCTGGCAAGTCACTCCTCGCTCTCTCCACTTACCTCAGTGTATTTGTCCAGTTCTCTGGCAAGTATAAAAGTAAAAAAAGTAGACATTTTTGAAACTTGATTTTAACATAGTCTTTGGACTATTTCCTCTTTAGTCTTAATCCTAAAATAGCCAGCTCTTTTGATTACAGCTTCATAAATTCCTCCAGAAAAGTATTAATTCACAATTTAAACATCCTGTAGCGTATCAGAGCTCTTCTCTCCTCTATAAATTCCTTACTATAACACAGATCACTGTTTTCAAACAGTAGTTTTCCCCAAGTAAATAAAAGCTACAATATCCGCCCCATCTCTTTTATAGCCAAGAAACTCCTTGTTGATTCAACTATTACAGAACATTTTACCACCCTGAGGAGTCCTGCTACATCTTTCTACTCCTATTCTGCTACGCAGAGGATTTACACTAACTCACCAACTGCATCCAATTCAGCATCTTAATGCTGCATTTAGAAGTATGTTCTTCCTGCCACTAAAACTAATCATCTCGGGCAGCTTTGCTACAATCTGTCCTTTGTAATGTTTACTCTTTAAATATCCACTTATTCTCAACTACGATAAACTACACTAAAGGAAAATTCTTTTGAATGTAAACAGAGGTAGTAAAGCAGAAAACATTTCAACAAATTTGCAGAAAATATGCTTGTAACTTAAATCAGATCCTCCTAAATCAAGGAATCAAAGTTGTGCAGGGTATCTTTGTGTCAAAAGCAGTCTTCTGAGTTTCTTGTTGGCATTCATCTACAATTGTTTTACTACAGTTTTCACATACAATTTCCAGTATCTAGATCATCCTCTTGCCCTTCCCTCAAGCAGCTCTCTGAAATGGAAGAAAATTTTTTTTGTGTGCATTGATTCCAGAGGAATTAGAAAAACTCAGAAGAGAGGTAGAACTAGAAATGATCTGCCTCTCCTCGGTTATCACCGAGCTCCATCCTTCACATAAAGTTTAGCTGTTTCTGAACACAGCTACAGGTCCTCACTGTCTTCTGGACACAAGAGAAGCTTATTCCTATCTGGACCCAGAGGTAGCTAAACCAGAGAAAGCTCAACCTCCTATACAAGAAACAAGTGGCAGCATGCTTCCAAGCCTGAATATTTCTCAACCTTTTTACTATGAAACAGATTTTAGTAAATAATGGCTGTTACTTGGTTTTCTCTATCTATCTTCTGCAGCTAGAAACCCTCCAATTGACCCTAGGCTCTGAGTGCTTGGGTACTGCCACCCACACCATCACAAAATTAAAGACTCTCAGTCCTGTTTGTTATTACCTTTCAGTCATTGCATTGGCACAAAATTTTTAAAAAAATGATCAACTGTTATTCTTCTAACCCCACTCAATTCAAAAGGAGTAAAAAAACTAATTTGTCTTCCATAACCACAGAGAGCAGAGAACTTGCTTTGAAACACAAAATCCAGACAAACTCTGAATTTCTTGACTTCAGAAGTTCTTACACATAAATGACTTCCTGCTGTTTAAACAATATCCCTCCCTAAAAAAGCCCATTTAAAGAGTATACTGCTTACTCACAATAATTTAACTAATGTACTTAAAACCTACAACCTCCCCATACAATGTGTTACGAAGGCACTGTTTTTACCAGGGCATTTGGAGGTCAATCACAATTGGCACAGGCCAGTGGGTATACAAGTTTAAGTGCTCTTTATAACATGCATAGCATACATCTTGGTAACATTTACAGCACAAGCTTTTTAATGCCACATATAAAACACATGCAGTAGAAGTTATCCAATTTAAACAAAAATATTAACATATATGCAAAATACTTAGTGTGATAGTACAAACACAGAAGCAAACTGGAATTTAAACAGGATATATTTGTGATTTTTATCAGCAGAAGCTTCTCCTTCATAAACCTATCAAAAATTATGAAGCAATTTTCTCTCAAATTTCAGTTTTAAGTATGCTTTTGAACTGAGATTTTATTCATCTCTTACAATGTTCTAATCCACACAACCTATGATAAAAGACTCTTTTCTGAACCATGAAACATCTTTACCTTGATGACAATGACCTGAACAATGACCCTCTAGCAATGTACACAGAAAAAATTTCCAGACAACATTAAACAGCAAGCCATGTACTCACCATAAATCACATTACTGTACAGTTTGGGATTAGGATGAGTTGCCACTAGCAACAGAGCCAAAAAAAATCAATTCTGTCCCTATATACTTGTAGCCTCAAATGTAGTCAATGTTTTCAGCAATTTGTCTCAGAAAAGCATTAGCAGTCCAGCATGTGTTCAGAGAAACATGACATAAAGACACCAAACAATACTAAAACAATAGACTTCTCCTTTTAGCAGAATAAAAACCAAACAGAATAAAAACCAAAAAGAACCACCAGAAAGCTGCTGGTGAGTGTGAACATTTCATTCGCCCTCTTCAAAATAAAAGTGTGCCAGCTTTACAGTATTAGCATCTACAACAAGTATGAAGATTGGTTTTAGAGCTTAAGCGCGCTTAAAATGATCACTAATGAGTTGTTTTAAAATGGGAAACTAAGCAAACATTAGGGAGAGATATAATTTACACAAATACAAAGGTGCTTCCCTATATCTTACTGAAACCTGATTCATCATATTCAAAATATTTCTTATCTAGAAAAACACTAACATATTATAATTCAGACAGTCTACCAACAGTGTTTAGAAAACAGGAATATGAGGAGTTTCTTTGATCCCCATTTGCTTAACAGCTCTCTGAAGAAGCCAATACACATTTCATCATTCATGCAGCTTATTTCATCCTGGATCTGCAAAATGTTTTGTAGTAGGCAACAACCTTAGAGCTTTTACCTTATTCATCTGTCACATTTTAGGAATCTTGACAGTGCCACCCAGGTTTATTACAAAGACTTTTCTCCTTTCTTTACCTGTATTTTCAATGCAGGCACTTCATTTTTAAATTATGCCCTTCACAAAGTTTCATTGTTATTAACATTGACGTAAGTCAAATTCTCTATTTTAATGCATTCGACAAGTAATAATAATTACCATAATGTTTTTTTTTCAAAGGACAATTGACCTGTCTTATAAAAATATGGTACACGTATTGTTATTCTTTAAGACAATAGAATTTAATAGTTTACTGAAAAGATGCGATCCACTTTCTGAAATGTATCTGCAGGTGTATTTGAGTGTTTCTTGTAAAGTTTTAGAGCAAGAAAACAAGCCACAACTGAAAACAAGTTATCTCCACATTTCACACAATGTGCACCTTCAGCCCATTCACCACTAAAATACCGTTCCAGAGGTGTCTCCATGTGAAGGCAATATTCACTATTTACACCCCAGTCACACCTCTCTGCATGCTAACCTGTTGGTACCTTCACAAAAAGCTGTTGTTAAGAAACAGCTGCTCTTTGGTGCACATCTCTCCTAGACACTACCGCACGTACAAACAGTCGGCGTGGAATGTGCCCACACCTCAGCCACTTCAGCACAACGTCTCGTACCTCTGCCAAAGCAAGTGGGTTTAAGATGTTTAAGGATGGTTGTCACCTCGCAAGCCAGGTGAACCAAACTAACACTCTACCCACAGCTGGATACACAGATGTCATAACAAGAAAGCACATTCCTGCTCACCATATAGCTTTCTGTAAACAATACTGTTCAGAGTTTTCCTTCAAAGGATCTTTAAACCTGCCTGTACCTTGGATGCAGGAATCAGATTCATCAGTCACCGAGAACTGCAAAATGCACATTTCCTCCCACCACCACCTTCTCATCTCCCTGCTAAAATAATTCAGTGCTACATCACTGTTACAGGTTGTGGTTCATATACCATGGAAAAACAACTATCTCTATCACCACGAATGCCCATTTGAAATAAGCAATGGAAAGGTTGCTCAGCTCCCTGCTATCAGCTCATGTACGTTATCCCTGGGCCAGATGGGACTCACAGGAGAGACACTGGAACAGAATTGCGCTTTCTGAATTTGGTGTCATTGTTGAAATAATGAGAAAAAGAGTGGAGGCTGCTGAATTTCTGTAGGTAGAGCATCTGCTGAGTAGGGAAAAAAAAAAAAACAACCACCACAAATCCTAGTATTTTCTTATTAATGCCACATGCCACCAGAGTACTGCCTATCCCTGAACTGTTTCTTTTCCAGTTCAGCTCATCTTCATTTCTGAAATGGTGGCATTCCTTACCTCTACCCATTTCACCTGGGAAGGATCTTCTGAGTACAACCAGTCCTTTCCAATTCTGCTTTGATCATTCCCTACCCTGGGGAAAGACAAGCTAGAGTCCCATACCATCCTTTTTCCAAAAAGCAGAAACCTAACTCAAGCCTACTGCCAACCAACCTCCTGGAAAATATATTTGAAAGAGTATGAGAAGTCTTTTCTTCTTGCCACTGGCTTTCCTTGATCTTGCTTACTACCTGCAGTAGCATCAGCTGCTACAAACAACTCAGAACAGGAGCCCCAACAGAGAACAGTCATCCCCCATGGCAAACGCAGCCCAGGTGCTTAAGTGGGAATTAAGAATCAGTTTTGAACATAACTAAATTGGAAGTTAATTTATGAAAATAGTACTTGTGGGGAGCAGGAGCATCATATAGGCTATTTTTCATGAATGAAAAACTAGAGTAAAACTGTAACAGTTGGTAATACAGGCTGCCTCTGTGCTGGCAGTTCGTCAGCACAACTAGGTGAAGATAAGACAAAACACATTTCAAACATCTAGCTAGCCATGCCAACAAAACAGGGCCCAGCTCTCGTCTAGCATAATACTGAACTAACCTGCCAAATTTAGAAAGAACAAGATTTTCAAAATTTCAACAGCTCAACTTCTACAGCAGGGAGATCCATTTGCTCACTAGAAGAGTAGAAAAGTGTTTGGATGTGTCTAGAGTCACACAGTAACTCTTTGGCTGAAAAGTTTGGGTCTTGGTTATTAAGTGGACAGCAGCACTGCAGTGCACCTCTGCGGGAAGGACTTGGCATTCATCAGCCCCAAACATCAAAGCACCCCTGCTAAGTAAAACAAACTTTTAGGGGGGTGAGCAAAACTCAATGCACTCCACAATCTAGGCCCAGGGTGTTTAAGAGACTGCCTCAAACTCCAGAACAAAGACCACTGCGACAGTCACATTCCTCTGGCACAGCAGAGCTCTGCAGTAACGGTAAACCTTGGCTGCAGGACACAGAACGCAACTGGTCAGAAGTCCAAGTCTCCCCAGGAAATCAGGAATAACAACATTACCATCCTTGATTTCAAGTAAAAGAAACATAGCTTTGCTCCTACTTGCACATTTGAAAAGATGAAAGTGAAGACAGCCACCTCTTACCAAAAGAAATGGGAGAGTGCATATGTGAACAACAAAGAATGAAAGAACATCTTTTATCAGGCTTCAGCAACACACTAGATGATGCTCAAACTCTTTATGTAGATTTTTATACTATTTCTTGAGTACCTAATGCTCGGTAGCTGCTACAGAAGCAATAAAAACATAGATTTCATTCCCCTGGCATTGGAGATAGTCAGGTCACTTCTCCCCCAGCGACAGACAGACTGGAATACCAACTTCAACTAGTCTTTGGATGCTGGCATCAAAATTCTGCAGATTTACAAATGGAAGACTCATGTAATAACAAAGATTATGCTCACCTCCTCAGCAGAAGAGCCTAGGCTTCAAATCCTCAGAAAAAATAGAGGATATGGCTTGCTTTGATTTCCACACAACTGATTAGCTCATAGTAACTAACCAAAATCTGCTTTCACATAGATTAACAGAAATACAGATTAACATTTTTTAAAGTTTGTTTTTTTGTTGGCTGGGAGTTTAACCTATTTGAACATAATGCACACCATTTAAACTTTGCATACGTTTGCTAGATCAGATTTTTTAGGCAGATGCTACTCTGAAAGCCTGCACATTGGTCACTGCATCACATCAAGTGCTGCTGCACCCTTTACACAGCAAGCACAGGGCAAAAATCAAATGCCCAAAGAGAATCAGTGCATTTCCCATGTCTGTTACTATATATAAAGGTAGTGATTCGAAAGAATCAACACTTCCCAGATCATTACACTTTTGAGCTCTTCACTTATATTTAAAACACACAGAAAAGAGCTAAGAAGCAGACGCGAACTAGTCTTCCTGCAACTGCTCAAAGAAACTACAGAAATTACTTTCCTTTAATCTCTTTTCTACTATTGGGTAGAAAACGTGGAGTACACGGAATATCTGTAACTCCTGTTAACAGACCCAAAGATATCAGTTATACAAAATACTTTGGTACCCCAAAAATATTAATGCTTGCAATACAGAGATCTGAGCTTTCTTTTAACTGTAAAGAGAAGAGATTGCTCAAAGATCTAGAAAATCATGAGCCTTGAATCATTTTGCTGACAAATTCACGCATCCTTTGTTATCCTGCTTAGGCATACATGAAAAAAGAATTTTCTTCCCCACCCCTAAAAAAAAAAAAAACAAAAAAAAACCAAACAGAAAACCCCACACTATAGCTATTTTCCTCCCTGTCTAGATTATCAAAATTCCAAAAAGATCAACTCTACTAGATTTATTGGCTGCTTTTATATAGAGAAAAAAACATCATCTACTATCAGAAGGTTTTTAAATAACCTAAGAATAGTTTCAGTAAACAGAATTAAATTCTCTGTTATTCTGAGATATTGAAATACACAACATTCAGCTTTTACAACCCGCATTCACATATCACATTACCTTGCCATATATATCTGCTATTTCACACTGCTACTGCTCCAGACACATAGTCCCATTCAACGCTCCTGTCATCTCCAGGAGCACTGAAGGGAGGCGAGAAACAACAACAAAAAATAGAGTATTGTAGTCCTCTACTTGAAAATGCAGAAATGCTCCTGGCTGTGCTACCACTGAGCCTAAGTCAGAAGGTCTCAGCTCTGATTCCTCTTTGTCTAGTATCGTAATACAGCTTCCCTCCACAAGGAGCCACAGGGAGAACACAAGGGGCAATGGTACAAGTTGCACTGGGAGAGGTTTCACCTCCATCCCAGAAAGAAATTTTTTACAGGGAGAACAATCAATCCCTGGAACGTGGTAGAATCCCCATTACTGGAGGTTTTCAAGATGCGATTGGACAGGGTTCTAGGTAAGCTCATCTCAGCTCCCTTTTCAACAAAAGGTTGGACCAGATGGTCTTTTTGAGGCCCCTTCCAACCTAGGTTGTTCTGTGATTTTACGAACTTGTGGACCACAGTTAGTGTGCATTTTATCAATGTAGAGAGCAAAGCCAGCCAGACCTGCTCCCCAGTATTCTGTCTGAACACATTTCCAGATAAAGACCTAGACATGTTGAAGAAACAGAAGTCACCTCCGTAGCTCTCACTGCGGAACTCAACGGGGAGGACAGACCATTCCAGTCACCAAAATACTTCCTCCAAATCCAGTATCAGGAAGGACAAACTACAACTGTTACTCCCCATACACCAAACTGTAAAGCAGTGCTACGCACAAACAGAGAGTGGTGTAATGTCCAATGGACACAACAAGAGCAACTGCTGTATGCAATTTCATCTCCTCACCTGATTTTGCCAAGGCAATAGCTGCAGCACAGAATGAAGGTGTGGCAGAGTTTGAATTCTTCCTGGTTAGACCCCCCAGGGGAGATACCTTGGAGGCACATCTATTTTTAAAGAGCACCTATGTATTCTGGTATTGCTGGTATAGTGAATTAACTTAAGTTTATCACCATACACTAACACCACAGGAGCTGCGGAAATAAATTTATTCAAATTCAAAGGCCTGGGCTTTGTTACAACTCATGTTTAAAAAAAAAAAAAAAAACAACACCGTATGCTGGTCCTCTCAATTTGCTGCTTGTCCTTCTTGCAATTCGGATGGAACCGAATCCTGAAAGTAATACTAGCATTCCCAGCAACAGCTTGGTTTCCCCCAACTAAACAAACAAATATATAAGTATTGTAGCAGATCTTGTACAGAAAATGTGAACACTTTACCTGTGCACTATGTCTCACACAACTATGGGGAGTAACCACGTTGAGATGAACAGGGGAAGAATGAGAAGATAAAGAAGAAATTCAAAAGCAGAACTTAATTAGGTGTTACCAGGCAGCTCTATTTACTTGTCCTCTTATTTAGCCTTATTTAGTCAGCTTAGATCACATAATTAGAAACAATCACACAAAATCAATTAACATGATAGAAAACTTCATAAACAACATGCACATGAAAACACCATGTAAAGCCATTGCCATCTACGCCCTTTTTCACCAGTGGCAGCACAGTTGAGAATGAGCAAAGTACATTTAGAGATAAGACAGGCTAAAACCATTCTGGGCAGACACCAATAGCATGAAAAGCAGCTGCTAGAAATCAAGACACCATAATGCTGCCTATTATTGCTTTTCTGATTCTTTTTTTTTTAATACACAAGTCATTCTAGCCTCTCTCCTCTGTCTCTGCCTGGCTTTAGGATGGACAGACATTGATTTTTAGGTGAAACATTAACAGACATTCAGCAGCCTAACATATGGTAATGCTTCCAGATAGAAATTCACACTTATGTCAAAAGATATAACTATTTTACTATGCTGCTCGAAGTCTGAAAATGTTTGGGTCAATTTTATTTCATTTAAAAAAAAAAAAAAAAAAAAAATCAGGCCCTCATCTCTGTCATTCTCAAACTCTGAATTAAAACCAAAGTACTTTTGGTTTTTATACCCTTAGAAAATAATTTGAAGTAGTTTTGAAAATTTCCAGCCTTTCCAAATACTGCCAGGAATGTCTCACAATATGCAGAGATTCATTTATTCTTATATTCAAACATCTTTAAAAGCACTTTTGATCTGTGATCATCTTAAGAGTATCACACCCTCAAGAAAAATTGTGGCTTGTTTGGGTTTTTTGCCTCCTCCCTTTTCTCCCCCCCTGCAAATATGCATACAGAACATAGCAGAGGAAAAAAAAAAAAAATTACATTCAGCATTGTATGTATTTAAACACTGTCACAAGTGCCAAATTTTCTTTACTAACACTGGCTCACATCTGGCACACAAGCTAGAAATAACTATACTTAGTGGCTTTACCACCATAAATCTTTGAAAGTCTTCTGCATGGCTGAGCTCTTCTCATAAAATTAGACACCAATGCGTTTTGTCTTTCTCATTACAAGGATGCTTGCTGGAGAAAGCGCAGGAGAGATGAGTGTGAACAACCTTCTTGGAGCCACTGGAGACTGGACCTAACCACATTCTCACAGGCACAAAGAAAGTAATACTTAAAATAACTCAAAAGACTGTTACAAGGAACATCTCTGAACATTAAGAACAACTTTAAAAATCTAAGAATAGAATCTGCATGCTTGCAACAGCACACAGGAAAAAAAACCAACTAGATTTTAATAGATTTTTTTTTAGTTTCTTTTACTTACTTTCCTTAAGTATTAACTGGACATATTATTTATTTCTAAATTAATTTCTGAAATAAACATAACCGAACACCTACAAACATTAATTAAATAAAAAGCCTCTAACTTAACATATTCCTACTATGCATTTTGGAAAGATGTTATTAAAATTTTAAAATGTTCTATAAAAAAAAAAAAAACAAACAGAAAAGCACTACTCGGAGCTATTATAAACCAGTTTCATTTACTGCAAGTACTTGACTGGAATAACTCTGGTTTGATTAGGTTTTGCCCTTTTTTTTTTTTTTTACAGCCCCTTTTTAAAATTTGAATGCAGAACACCTTTTTTTGTGTGCTTTCATACTGCAGTAAGCGACTATGAAGATTAAACAAGCTCACTGACTGTAGTAAGACAAAAAAAAAAAGTCAGATGAATATTCATCAGAAAACTAAAATCACCAACTGTAATACAAGATAACAGCTAGGTTAAAGTCCAGTAGGAAAAGCTGATCTTGATGATGACCTGGGGACAGCAAGCAAATCAACAGGGTACTAAGTTCTCTGAAGTCAGAAAACGACGCTACACTGGCCTTTTCCGGAAAAAAATCCAACAAAACAACAAAAACAATCTCGCTTTTTACCTCTGCCTCCCCTATGAAGAGTATTTACATGAGGTATGATGTTGATAATAGATAATATTGGTTTCCTCATTTGTCAGCTCAAGCTTCCCACTTACTAGCACTGAAAAGGCATGAAGTTTTCAAGGTCTTCTGACGGGAGATGAGACCAGCCGTTCTCTTTTGATTCCAAAGCAGGACTTGGCCTAAATGCAGAAACTCAAACATTAAAAGGAAATTCATACAATGCACCATCGGGAGACTGGCTGAACAGGTCTATAACGTAAATTCTGCACAATTCTTAAGAGGATCTTTAGCATCCGTTTAAAGCAGGTTCAACTAGCCTTTGTGAGACACAAAATACACACAAGTTCCAGTTACAACTTTTAGTAAAAACTTTAAAACTACTTCAGAAGCAGCAACAACTACCAGATCCTCTGAGCCATATCAGCTTCTATGAAAAGCAGTATCTATTTTAGTCTTATTTTTTAGAAACGCAAACCTGTGACACTGTTTGCATTAGGGACTGTGGACAAGGTTTTACTTTCTGAATAACTCCAGTTCTGCGGCACAAACACTGTCACTGCCAAGAATTAGTGTTCACAGTGTGCTAGTGGGTATTTTCAGCATGACAAAAATTGAACTTGTTCTGAGCCAGCTTGACACACGGTCAAAACCACTTCAGTGAAGCCAGTTCTGGCGGTGTAATACCGTCTCCTGCTATTCACCACACCCTTCTCGCATATGCAAGAGACAAGAATCTGTGCCCGCAAGACAGATAATATAAAGGACCATGAACTGGACTAACACGAAAACAGCTTCACTAGCTGATGCACATCTCCATTCTCACCTGTGAATGTCTAAAATAACTTCCAGAGGAAAGACAAGGCTGGCACGGAAGGGAAGGGAAAGGAATTAAAAAGGAACATCTTCAGCCACTGAACTAGATGAAAAGGGTGGAGTCCCCTCTACCAACAGCCTCGATGTCCCAAGCCACAGCAGGTATTGTTTACAAAAGTCTTTCTGTAGATTATGCTAAAAAGGCTGAAAGCACTGTCTGCAACAGATGCTAAAAGCACTACTGGCAAAGGATGCAAAACCTGTAAAATAAACCTTTTCCCACCAAACAAGATGAAACAAATACAACAAAACACCATAGGAAATTAAGCCAGGCTGCACTAATTGTGTCTGGAATGATAAGAATGCTCTTCCTCTTTCCAATACAGTTTATCATGACATTTGTGGTATGTCCTGAACATCTTCAATTCCTCTTACATACAGCGTTTTGGAAGTATTGCTGGGATTAAAAATACTTAGAGCCTCCAAGCGAAAGCCTTCCTCACAGAATCAGGCTTGAGTTTGATCAAGTGGATCAAAGGAAGAGCATTTTGTTCCTTTAAAATTATCCTCTACCATATATTCTAAAATATATGCCTTATTTGGTTGATTTTCAGCTATGCCTTGCAATTGTCAACAGAAAAAGCTGTAACAAATGCAACTTTACAGGATCAGACTGCTGGTTTTCTACAGCTCTGCCAAGTAACACTGTGGTGAAAAATAGCTTCAGGAAAGGCCATACTCTGATAAAATTCAGAAAAAA
Organism: Tyto alba; assembly: GCF_018691265.1. Classification (NCBI taxonomy): domain Eukaryota; kingdom Metazoa; phylum Chordata; class Aves; order Strigiformes; family Tytonidae; genus Tyto; species Tyto alba. Next base: position 2,602,311 of record NW_024881282.1, on the reverse strand, counting down.
AAAGCCTACACAACTTTCTGCAAGCTAAAGAAATCATTCTTAAAAATGGAGTACCACGTCAAAACTGAAAATGCAACCTTTGGCAAAGAACACATCTGTTGTACTTAGTACCAGAACCATCTTTTTACTGTCTTCCAAGACAAATGCACACTAAGGGCACGGTGCTCACCAGCTAACGTAACAAACTGGAATTCTGCTAAAAGCTTCCAAGGAAACACAAGCCCTTAAAAATCAGACCTCCAGAGCATGTGTTGGAATTGCTTTAATAAACAAAAGCTTATTCAAATGTAAACCTTAAAACTAAAGTTGAGAATAAAATTCATTTTCTTTCTGATGTGAGAAATGTGTTGGGTTTGTTTTTTTTTTTTTTTTTTACACTATTACTTCTGCTACAAATAAAACCCCAAAGAATCACCTTTGGATGATTTAACCTTCATCAGTTAACCAAAAACTGTAGAGACAGGAATACTGAAACAGGAGGTCCATTACTTTTTGTGTATGAGGGATAAAAAAAAAAAAAAAATGGAGTGTGGTCCATCTCTCAATTTCACTGTGCCAAGATAGTCCTGAATCATTATACTGTGGCTATGTTTATACTGAAACTTTTTTTTTTTGCTCAAAACTTGGACTTCCACACCCAGTAGGCAACAGGGTTTTTTTAAGTACATTCCAAACTTCCCTCAAACAGTTCCAGTCAAAACACCACCAGATTTTAATTCCATCAAGAATGCGAGCATCTCATTAAAGGGCTGCCTAATTATAGGTAACGTGCCCAGACCACAGATTATGTGGTGTCTTTATATGGAGTATTATTCAGAAGTAACAGCCAACAACTTTTCTCAAAATTTCTGATACTTCCACATATTTAGTATTACAGCAAAGAACTATGCTGTGTATCCTCAACTAATTCACAGAGCTTGCAAAAAAAAAAAAAAAAAAAAAAAAAAGAACTCCCAATACACAGTATTGGTGAGAAAGATCAACCCAAAAGGAAAGAAATGTCATTAACTCCTAAGGAAATTATACACTTTAAAGAAAAAAAATTAAGCCTCTAGATCCACTAGTCACACAAGGAAAGCCCCACGTGTGAGTCAAACCCAGATGAAAACAGTATAATGCATACAGTTTTCATCAGTTTTTCTAATTCTTCTGCTGTTTTCCACTTTAGCAGGTTGCAGATTTCAGAAGCTATAAGCACAGGGGGGAAAAAAAAAAAAAAAAAAAAAAAATCACTCTGCACCTACTTAAATAAAGCCACAAACACCAGAGGCAAGTGTTTTATCTGCTGAATGGAGTGAATGACCTTGAAGGAAAAAGGAAAGCTGCAATGAAGGACAAATTTAAGAGTAATACAAAGCAAAAAGGATGACCTCCTCATGAAAAAGGCGGAATTTAAAAAAAGGCCTTATCAGATACCCACTAACCAGAGGCAAACATGCTCTAGAGCCCAATACAGGGTTCAGGAATACCCGAACAAATTGCATTCCCTGCAGCTGGAGACTGGAAAGAACACAGAGAAAGGTAAACTCCTCACTAGCACTTTGCCTCAGGGCAGGAAAAGTAAAGCTTTCTCCTAATTTTTCAGAACCTCTTATGGCATCCTAATATATATGGTTATATACACACATAAATACATACTCTTTTACAGTTTTCTTTTCCAGTTACTTATCCTTCTGCAGCACTATCCATACTGTGACAAGACTTTTCCCTAACTCAGTATCTGTTAAGTGATCTGCATTGTAGCTGCTATATTATATTTGCTGTATTTAAAACTGGAACTGTAGTTAGTTTCTACTTCAGTAGCTTGACTCACTGCCAAAATTGCTGTAAACCTTATCACGAACCTACCAACATCATCAGTGAGATTACAGAAGCATAGTCAAATTCCACTGGAGAGTACAAAGTATATTCACAGCAAAAGGTTACATGCCACTTTATTAAGTGGAATACATAAAATGACATGTTAAAACTAGCAGCAACTAGCTATCTACACATACATACTCATTCATACTTTTTTTTTTTTTAATATCTATGCTGTTCACTCAGGCTTGTTATGACAGGAATCAGAGATTTCGAAGTAGTAATCTGTCCTCATACTGGGCACATAAACACAAATCCCCTGCAAGTTCATTCTTTCTTCACCCACATATTCCACAACTAACCTGCTACATCTCAGTGGAGCAGAAGCAAGCGACAGCCCAGCTGAGAGGGTAACAGCATCTGAGACCAGAAAGGGCTTGGACCTTTAAGGAAGACCCACAAGAAGATCTCCCCACTTAGCAAATAAACAGAGAGGCTTAACAAACCTAGCAGGCGTAAGCAGTACTGTTGAACTTCAAATACAAAGCATCTTGGAAATAGAGGTGATACCCAAGAACTAATTAAAATTCTCAAGCCCAGAATTGTATAAAGAAAGGACTAGGGAAGAGATGAAGTATCTGGCAGGAAAAAAAGAAATAAGGTGACAAATTGGAAGGAAGAAGCAATCCTCCAAGGACAGAGCTTTGGAGGAGAGGATGGAAGACAGAACATACCACACAAAGGGAAAACAGCAGAAGGAGAAAGGCAAATGACACAGAGAGAGAATATAGCTTTACCAAAAAAAGTTGAATAAATTTATAGGATAGGTTACACTGCAATATATGCTAGACTGAACAATGAGAAATTTTAAGTGAGGAGGGAGAAACCACAAGGACAGAAGAGGGAAAGAAACAGAAGGAAGTATCTGTATCTATACATATATTTGCATCCATATCAGGAGCTCATGAAGATTATGAGCCCATCATTTTGGCAATTCCTTTTACACTATGAATTTAGTTGAAAAAAACTAAAATCTGGACCCAACAAACGACTGTATTGCCATTCCATCTCAGGCAAAAATCATGCAATCTTTACATCTATTTTCAACACACTGTACAGTCAACTGACTTAAAATGATGAAGTGACACATCCAGACAGCAAAAATTAGATGAGACTTCAATAAGGTGGCCTTTTCAGCTCTAATTCACAAAGCAGCAGCTGGGCCTTCTGCAGGAGCATTAGGCTGCGCTTACATTGTGACTTAAATCCAGCATGAACCTGGGGTTCTACTGCAGTCTTGCTCTCTCCCTCCTTCCTCAGGTACTCATTCCTCCTACCTCTGCAGCCATGAAGCAAGCTGGATCAGGTTATGGATTTATCCAAAAATTATCCCTTGTTGGGAGAAGAGTCAGGGAAGGTTTGATTTCAGGTGGGTAAATTGCCTAATCCACATGGTTCACCCATCCTTGTGCTCCTGCAGGGAGACAGTAGAAATAGTTGGCAAGTAGAGCTGGCCCTTGAGCGGCAGTCCAGACCTTAGAACAGATTAAAACAGCCACGTAACCACAGCCTCATTCTCGCTGGCAAAACATGAAAGCAAAGAAGTTTTAAAAAAAGACATTTTAGAATACATTAGCAAAAGCTGTAAAGGCATATAAGTTTCTTTTGAAAAGCCGGGCTTGAGATAACGTTCAAGGTAAAGCAATTATCACCTAACAAGTTTATAAAGGCTATAGCATATAAATACATTACCGAACACCGAACTGAATTAAAATGTGGATCATGCAGAGTTCTTTGCAATTTTGCAGACACGTGCACACACACAAAAGGAAAGCATGCCTATGTACCGGCAAACTAAGGACAATTTCAGACTACTATGTGCAACTTATTTACTACCACCAATCAAATAAGGCAAACTTTAAAACCAAAATAAAATACGTGAAAACTGCCAACACCTCTGATAAATTCAGCCATTCATAACCCAGTTGGCCTCTGGGGGGGGAAAAAAAAAAAATTAACTTGCTGCCTAAAAGCAGCCAGGTGCGGATAGAATGAAGAAGTACTTCTAGCTATAGACAAACTCTGATGTATTTCTGGTTCACAGCAACAAAGTCTACATTTACCTTTCAGGGGGAAAAACCTCTTTCTCCATCACAGTTGCAGAAAGGCAATCTTTCTATAGTAATGCCAGCACAGATCTACCACATGAAAGGATATCGTAGCTTTAGTGAGCTACAGAAGATAAACATATGTCATGCCTAAAACTGAGCCAATGATCCTAAAAGCATCCTGAATCACTTGTTCCACAAATTCCCTAGTCACCAAGTATGAAGAAATGTAGCGCAAAGAGCCAAATAAAGATTATAAACACAGAAATATATTTTTAAACCTATTTGCTAACACATTTCAGAACACATTTTTTATTATAGTCTTGTCAAGTCATAAAAAGATACTTCAACTTTACTGCTACTAAGTTCCCACAGAGAAGAGAAACTCAACACTGTTTGTAAGACTGCAGTGGATATTTGATTTTGTTTTAATGGATATTAGAATTTTATGTTGTGTCAAAAGTCATCCAACCCCCAGGAACGCTTTCCACTCGACTACCGGCACATAGTTTTGTCAAGTCCTAAGTATGCTTCCCACAAGCAAAACATGTCTTCACAGCCTCCAGGACCTGAATCTACATCATTGCATACAAAACACTGTATTATCACTCAAAAAGAAGACATATTTTAGAATTCAACAAACAAGGTGGGTTTATGTACAGCCCTCAAGGAGATGAAGTATCTGCAGAGTGGCTGGAAAAAAGGTAGTTACACCTACATGCCTCAACCCTGACCAAGAAGAATCCCGTCTGGAATAAACAGTAGCTCAGTCTTCGTCCTCTCGAAATACCATAATTTAAGCCTTCAAACTACAAACGTTTAGAGCAGAGCTCGGTTTTGCATAAAGATATCAAAGCTATTGGAATGGCAAGTATGCTTATGATCTGGTAAGTTGCCAAAAATCATCTGTTAATATACTAGACAATAGACGCATTCTGCTAGAACTCATGAGAGAACTTTCTGATCTTTTCCTTGTAACGCTTCCTTTTAGTCGTATACAAAACTGAACCAAAATTATATAAAAAAAAAAAAACATAATTAAGCATTTTAAATCCTATACAAATACCATGGTTAATAAGTATTGCATATGTGACTTGAATGCTTGCGTTTATATGCTAATACAGTATTTGTAATAATTTAACATTTTAAAACATGCATTAGTAATCACTAGCTTGCAAGCCATGTCTTCAGAGTTTCTTGTTGCCACTGCAGCAGTTCAGTTTGTAAAATGCAGTGCAGCACAATACAAGAATACAAAGTTGTCTTCTTGCAGCGCCTGGAAGCTCCAACAGCACTACGAAAGGACCCCAACTCTCTCAAGTCTTGATAAACAAACAGCATTCAGTTAAAATTTCATACTTCTGGATAACAGCAGGGTGCTTTCTATAAAAATAATTCTTCATTGCAGAGACAAAAAGATCCTGTGTGTGGTTCCAGTCAGCATTGCTTTCTGGAACACGCTGGAATCACGGTGGCTGCATATCCTGAATACACTCATAAATACACAAGTAACTGGATGATGAGGCTGACACCCAACATCTCACGAGTGTCATACACTGACCGGTGCAGTATCGAAACTACCGAGTCTTCAAAGCCCAGCTCCTCCTTCACAACTAGCTGCAATTAAAAGGCCTCTGCACCACAAACCAAGATCCGGCTTTTTTTCAGCAAATGTTTTTAAGTAAAAAAATCTCTTGTTCTCCCTCATTGTTATCTGACATTTGCACAAATCACTGACACGATGGAGCTGTCATATCCTATCACATCACTCCATGTTTAAAGAATGTTTAATCTGTAAATCCACGCCATGATTCTGCAAACGCCAATTGCTTGCACCAAGAGTGCTGAACAGAGACTATGTACTTTCAGTGACTGTGTTAGTGAATTAAATACTAACCCAGTTCTTAATCCATAACATAAAAATTTACAAATTAAATTAACTGTAGAAATTAAATTACATCGAAGAAGAATATTTTAAATCAGCATTTTCACATGTTTTCCTGGTTTTGTATCCACAGGCTAATAACGCCTATGACATCTTTCAGCAGAATACAGACTGAAGTAGTTACAAGCTCCTGAAAAATAGGAAATGCTAACAAAACCTGGACTACAGCAGCAGTACCTGGCCTAGATGTTCTAAAAATAAGTTTCTATCTAGGGGGAAAAAAATTCCTTGGATCAGTCTGTTACTTATTACTCAGCATTTGCTAGTTAAACACAGCACAGACACTAATTTTTATCTAAGGAAATGAAAGCTGTGATCTTTCCCATAAAAAAAAAAGTGTTTCAACACCCAAAGAAGAAAACCAGGGGAGAGAAGGATCGAACCTCGACATTCTGATTCATAAAGAGAACAAGACCACAGTCCATCACCTGCCAGAGTCCACACATTTGCATTTTATATATAAAGCAAGAAATCTCATTTACATAATTCACAGGTAGACTGTACACTGCTAAAAAGAGCAGGACAGCAGTGGACTAACTGCTGAATGTTTTACAGAATAACCACCCTAGAAAATGATGTTCTCCGAATGGAATGATTAATCCTCCATATAACACCATGTACCCACTACCACCGTATTTTGTTAAAAGCAAACTTTTAACTTCAAGAGAAGCAATAACATTAGGTAAAATAAATAATAAAACCCCCACAATTGATGTCATTTAGATTTTCCCTGCTGATCTTCACCTGTGCCGAGTTTCTAGTAAAAAATACAATCTGTTTAGCTTTGAATGACATTTTTATCTCAAACATAAATCATCAGTGGTTTTAAAATATTTTAATAATTTTAGCAGCCTCTTGCAACCAGTAAATCAAAGTCTTGGTCTATTATATAGAGAAATACTGTTAAAAAGACTAATGCTTTTTGTATGTTGTTTGTGACTTTTTTTTTTAACATTTCCCCCATTGAAGAGAAGAAAAAATGGTTTGCATTGTGTTAGCTCCAGTTATAATTTCCAGCTGTGTCAAAACTTTAACAGCCTAAAAGCAGGAAATCCAAAGAGGAAATTCCATCGTCAGTTCCTGAAGTTTTGTAACTCAAATGTTCTTCCAAAAACTAGATCTGAAAGGAATTTTGGTAGCATTTTCTGTAATCTTACCTGATATCTTCAAGTAGCTCACATTCTGCCTGATGCTTGGCCTGAAGTTTTGTCATCTGCTCAACCTGAATGTTTTTTAGCTCTTGTGTAACTTTCACCTACAAAAAAACACAGACCATATATATTTTCTATAGAGTTTAAGTCAAATTTCAACAAGAAAAAAAAAAAACAAAAAAAAAACAAAACAATTCTTAGTCTTCATCTATTTTGAAATTGCACATTTCAGTGGAAAACTCAAACACAGAGTTAAGAGTGCAGTTTAACCCTATGCAACATTCATACAGGCTGATTTCAGTAAGTGCTGTCACCCCAGCAGGCTTGCACTTCACATAGCAAGAATCTCATGCTTATGCCCAACAATTAGCAAAAGTGCAATTTTATTCCAAAAGCTAGGAGGGTAGCTTGTGTGCAAGAAAAAGAGTTTTGCCTACTGAAGATTTTTAAAAAAGCAGGCCACGGGAGGGCAGGGGGAATAAATTACAGTATATACATTTACCACTTCAGTACAAGTCATACAATTTTTAAATGTATTAAACTGTCCTACAGTGGCTATAATTTAAAGATAGCTTAAACATCAAGTTGGTTTTTGATTGTGCATCAGCTCAAAAGAGCCATCTAGAAAACGCTTCATAAGGTTGGCCTTACTTTTTTTAGTATTGGTGTAATTTTCCTCTGAAACTTGTGATCATGAAGCTAAAATTTTAATACTTTGGGAATCTACTTGATAACTGGCAGGTAGCACCACTGGCACAGGCATCAGGAATGATTTGATTTTGGAAAGAAACCTTGGGGTTGTTTTGTTTTTATAAAACAAGAGGTCTTGGCATTTAAGCCCTCTAGTGATCACAGGGAATCCACGTATTGGCCTAAAAAATTATCGCCAGCATATCTGAGCACAGAAATGCCAAACAGTTACTGTAATGGGGGAAGAGAGATGAAAAATTCAGAGGAAAGACACGGATCTCCTTCTTCACTAGTCAGGCAAAAGAATCCTAGGTCTCATCAGCTAGCAAAAACCTCCTCAATTTTAACACTGAAAACAATCCCCCCATCAATAAGCACCCTTTAATCACAACATTATATAAACGCAAGTTTTTCACATGACACAGACAGGAAAAAAAAAATAAAATAAAAAAAAAAAAAAATCACACTTATGCCCACAACTTTAAGCAGAAAAAGTGTCTATTTTTAACATGAACTTTCAACATCTTTGTTTTTATATGTATATGAAAAAAGCCCTACTCAAAATAAACCCACAGATGACGACCCATGTAATGGAAATAATCTCAAATGAAACAATATAGGCAAAGAATGACAGCATGTAATAGAAATAAGCCGCTGAATGCAAACTAAAATAGCAGTAAGAACTGCTTAACAAAAGCAAAGTCCACCCACAAAACAAGGGGTCGGGGATGCAGGAATGAGCCAAGGAGAGATCTCTGCAGCCGCCTGCCAGGGCTACCGGGGAGCTCAGGGGATGACAAGGGATTTCTGTTTATGCTCCCTCTCAAGTCTTCCTCCCCTCCCAATATCTCCTAGTCACTAATATACATTTCTTCACCCGGCAAACCCCTGCAATTTCCTCTCCTCACTGAGAAATCTCAACATCACATATGAAATCTCAACCATCTACGGCGAGCTACGACAATCAGTCTGCAAATGGTTACAGCCCAAACCACCCTCATCGGGCAGCACTGCAAAGAATATATAGCACACACAAATCTCAAAACCACAAAACTCCCTTCCATAGCGCCTGTAAAAGAGCAGCCTCTCCATCCTGAGACCTGCTTCACCACCTCTAGCTCCTTCTTCCTCCCCACACCTCAACCATTGCATACAACCCTCAAAATAACCAGCCAATAAACCTCCGTGTATCAGTAGTTACACGTAGCTCAAGATCCCACTACACCTCAAGTCTCCCTGATAACCTGCCTATGCAGACAAGCCATGCTAGGAACAGCCTTTTTTCCCAAATCTACGTTCCTTCTTATATCTCTTCCCAAACCAGCCCCCCGTTAATGCAAAGCGCCCCATATTCCCATGGACCACATGGACACAAGAAAGCCTTCCCGCTGCATTTGCGGATTGTTCCCATCACAACTACGTCGCATTTTTGGCTGCCCCAGTTTGCCCCCACTCCTGATATACACCGGGATAGCCTGCATCCTTAACTCCAGACACGACCTTCTGCTCCAAGACAACCAACCCACAGCTGTTGCCATCAACCCACCATAGTACCCAAACACTGCTGAGCCCCCAAAATACACCCCGTAGCAGCCCACAACCAGCACAGACAGTCTCAAGCCCTCTGCAGTCACTGACCCCCCTCCCAGCCCTACCTAGTCACTGCTCTCCTTTATTTGGGAAGCCCCACTGGGGTATGGGGTTCACCCCAACACCCACTACCCAACCTGCACCTCTTTCCTCACGAGCCCTTCCCCATGTCCTGTCCTGCCTCCAGAGCTCACCATCCCACACCCCCACCACCCCTGGACCCCATGCCCAGTTTCCAACACACACCCCCCCCCCATGCATTTCCCCCTTCCCCACCTTGCATGGCCCCTAATTCGCCCCTCCACCCCCTCAACACTTGCTCTCCCTCCCCAAGCCCACCTCCAGACTCCACCACCGCACAGCCCACGGGGAACCCAACCTGCTTCCCCATTCCCCCCCCACCCCCGTGCCCTTAAACCCCCCTCATCCACCCCTCAACCCCCCCCAACACCCACCCATACCCCCACCCTAAGGGCCCCTCCATCCCCCACCCCAAACCTACCCCATCTCAAACACCCCCCACCCTCCCAACGAGCCCTCGGCCGCACCCCCCCAGCCCCCCTCACTTCCCCTGGGGGGGGGACGGACACCCTCACCTTCCTCGGCGGGGGCTGCATGGTGCTATACGCTGGGTCTCCACATCAATTCCCTCCCCCCCGGCAGCAGGATGCGGCCCCCGCTGCAGGAGAAGGAGGAGGAGGAGGAGGAGGAGCGGGCAGCGAGGGTCTCTCTCCCGGTTCGGGGCGAGTCCCGGTCGGCGGGAGGAGCGGGGATAAGGAGGGGAGGGGGAGGTTTGAGGGGGAAAGAGGCCGCCTCTTCCTCACGGGCAGCGGCGGGCGGGAGCCGAGCAGCGTCCCGAGTCCCGGCCCTGGGGAGCGGGGAGGGAAAGGAGGCGGGGGAGGGAAGGCGGGGACGGAGCTGAGGTGGAGGGAGGGAGAGGAGGGCAGGGGAGGGGAGAAGGGGAGGGGGGGGAGTGACTTTGGGAAAAAAAAAAAAAAAAAAAAAGGGAAAGGGGGGGGGGGGGAAGAAAAAAAAAAAAAAAAAAAGAGGCGTTGGAGCGCGGCTCGGGAGCGCCCCGCTGAGGGGACGCGCGCCCTGCCAGCGGCCCGCCCTGCCCGAGGCCTCCCAGCCGCCTAGAGCGGCCACCATAGAGAGGCGGGAGGGGAGAGAGAGGCGGGGTGGCCACGCCCATTGCCCCCCCCCGCCAGGAGCGGCGACTGCGGCCGCTGGGGGGCGCTGGGGGCGCTGGGGGGCGGGGTTTGTACGGGCGGGTACAGGGGGGTGCAGGAGGGGTTTGCACAGGGGTGGGCACAAGGAGGGTGCAGGGATTTGCACAGGGGTGTGCACAGGGAGGGTGCAGGGATTTGCACAGTGGATGCACGAGGGGGGTGCAGCGGTGTGCACGGGAGGGTGTAGGGTTTGCACAAGAGGGTGCACAGGGGGATGCAAAGGAGGTGCACGGGAGGGTGCAGGGGTGTGCACGAGGGATTTGCACAGGGGTTTGCACAGGGAGGGTGCAAGGTGTGCGTGTGCACAAGCGGGTGCAGGGGTTTGCACAGTGGATGCACAAGGGGGTGCAGAGTGTGCACAGAGGGTTGCAGGGATTTGCCCGCAGTGTGCAAGGGTTGCAGGGTGGTGCAATGGTGGGTGCAGGGATGTGCACGGAGTGTGCAGAGGAGGGTGTAAGGCGTGCACGGGGGCTGCAGGGATTTTCACAGAGTGTGCAGGGGGGTGCATGGGTGCAGGGCTATGCAAAGGAGGTGCGTGGGGGGTGCACAGGGAGGCGCAGGGGGTGCACAGGGAGGTGCAGGGGTTGCACAAAAGGGTGCAAGGAGTGCTTGGGGGGGTGAAGGGGGTCCAAGGGGGTGTAGGCTGTGCAAGGGGGGTGCACAGGGGTGCGGGGCTATGCATGGGGGATGCAGAGGGGTTACAGAGATGTGCACAGGGGGTGCAGGATGTGCACAGAGGGGTGCACAGAGGGGTTACAGGGATGTGCATGAGGAGTGCAGGATGTGCACAGCTGGGTGCACAGAGGGGTGCAGAGGGGTTAAAAGGATGTGCATAAGGGGTGCAGGAGGGTGCAGAGGGGGGTGCACAGAGCTGTGCAGGGGTTGCAGAGGGGTTGCAGGGATGTGCATAGGGCGTGCACAGAGGGGTGCACAGAGGTTACAGGGATGTGCATGAGGTGCAGGGGGTGCAGAGGGGTTGCAGGGATGCTCATGGGGGTGCAGAGTGTGCACAGGGGTACCCAGAGGGGTGCAGGGTGTGCACAGGGGTGCCCAGAGGGGTGCATGGGGTGCAGAGGAGGGTGACCACTGCCGACACACTGTACGCTGGCCCAGCCTCCAAGGCAGGAGTGCACCCCAGGATGCAGCTGCAGAGATAGGGGTGCAGGGCACAACCCGCAGCACCCCAGAGGTGCTCCCCAGCAGCAGGCAGCCAGGGTGCTCGGGCAGCCAGGGTGCTGGGCGCGCTCTGCACTGCAGGAAGAGCACCCATCACATTTCCTCCAGCGCTCCACAGGCTGCCCGAGCAAAGCAGGGCAGCAAGAACTGGAGTTCAAGTGTATATATAAGGGACTGTCACCCTCAGACCCTGGGGACTGCAGGTGGAGTCCCTCGAGGCTGGCACCCACACCCTGCTGCACCCCAAGGCCACGCTGACAGGAGCAGAGCACCCAACCATGCACCAGCCCAACCAGCCTTTTGCAGGAGGGTGCTTTTCATCAAAGGAGAAGCAAAGGAGGTAGAACCCATGAGCGTTGTAGGTGTTGGTGAGATGCAGGAGGGTCCAGGAGGCAGAAATGATAGTCCACGCAATGTCATGTTTGGCTGGGTGTGAATTAAAAACCCTTGCTCAGACACGTTCCCCCCCCTCCCTCCGTATTTGTGTTGCTTGGCTTAATTTCTTAGATCTGCTGCAATGCACTCTTTGAAATATTAAAGTGCATTTGGATGTTTCCTTTAAGCAAATTACGAGGGCAGTTTGCAGAGCGTAAGGCAATTCTCATAATTGCATATTTCCCAAGTGCTCCAGCGTTGCTCCTGCTCCATCGCCAGTTCCTTCATTATTGATGAACTGCTTTACTCCGGCTCCCGGAAAATGACCCCTTGCTTTTAAAGATGCTTTAACCATCTTTAAAAAAACTTAAATGCAACTTCAGTTCTCCCTTCTCCTCCAGCTATTAGTTTATTTAGTGCTGCTAATTAGTCAAATTCACCGTCCCAGGGAAACTTTCTCCAAATGATGAGTGAGAGGTGGTGCATCAGTGCATGCCACAAAAACATACTGCATCTCTCTACACCCTGCAGACCCCAAAGATGTTTGTGCAAGACCATGCCCCATACCCAGTAGCAAGTTGAAGTGCATCCAAAGCATTTCCTACACACCTAGAGCTGGGAAAGTGCTTTGGAAAGACAGAAGCATTGAGTGTAATCGTTAATTAATATATGTGTTCCAACTCCTGCGTGCAGCATGATGCTCAAAGCCGGGACAAGGAAATGCAATGGGATGAACTCAGTGGGGATGCAGAATGGGCTGGAAAAAAGCATTTTGCTGGGATAGGAAACATTAGCTGGTGCTCTGGGCTTGCAGGGGAAGTGGGTTTTTGCAGATAAACTCTTAATGGTGCAATGTGCAGTGATCTGCTTCCCCAGCAATAAAATTATTGCGCTGAACTGACGTGAAATGCCACCTCTGCTGAGCTCCTCGTGTTTTAACTCCTTGTCCCAAAACCAAGTGGTTCTGCAAAAGTTTTGCAGGGCAGGCTTCGTTCCTCCAACCAACCCGAAGGAGTTTCCTGCTAAAATATCTCAAAGTAGCATCTGTGCATGCAACATTTTGCACGCACAGGCATGAATCGTCCAAAGGGTTTTGCATGCAGGACCGAGAAGCGCTTTAGGTACCGCGCCTGCAGACAGATGCATCATCCTCCCCTATCATGTGTAACAGTAGCTTTTCTGCCATTTGCTTGTATTCTTCCATGAATAATTTCATTTTTTTCTATTTGACTGCAGATTTCCTGAAGCCTGACCCACAGGGCACTGCAGGATCAACGTGGGTCCCAGGGGAGTTTGCATCTTCAGCAATAAATTGTGATGGATCTGCCTCTTGTAGCTGCCTATGGCACCTCCACGTCTTTGTAACACTGATAATAATCATGATTGGGGGGGGAAATAACATGAAATAAAGAAGATGATGAAAAAGTTAATAGCATAAGTGTCCGAGTGCTGTATATTTTATCAAAAATACTTGTTTTCACGGCATAGCTTGGGTTTCAAGCTGCATATTCTGAGCCTTTGCCCCTTAATTTCTCCATTTTGATCACACAAACAAAAGCAGGACTTGAAGCTAGGTATCTTGCAAAACCAAATGATCACAGCTGATTCTGAACATCACGAATGAAGCTAATGCGTGGGGTTTTTTTTCTTCCTTAACGTACATATGGCAAGGAAGTTCCTGGACAGATGTTGGAAATATAATAACGAATCCTCTCCCAGGCTGGCTTGGTGGCCTGCATCCCCATCAGCCCCCATCTGCTACATCCACCCGCTAATGCAGCTGCACCAGATGTTACTCGCACATGCTTGTGCTGGGTTTCTGTGGTGTGGGATTTTTTTTGTGGTAGCAGGGGAGAGGACTGCAGCGGTGGCCCACTGTGAGAAAGCTTCTCAAAGCTCCCCTGGCTCCAAATTGGAGCCGTCTCAGGCCAAGGCTGAGCCAATCAGTTGCACCTCTGCAATAATGTATTTAAGGAGAACCTGGGAGGGGTTTGGGACTTGTGAAGAGGAGTTGCAAGAAGGATGAATGCCCAGATCAGTGGAAGGAAGGAGAAGGATGTGGGGGAGATGTGCTGGAGCAGACACCCCTGGATCCTGTGGGGAGACAGCAGGGCCACCCCCCTGCCACCCATGGAGGTCACCGGTGGAGCAGATGCTGACCTGAAGCCAGTGGAGGGGCCCACACCAGGACAGGAGACTGCGCTTAAAGGAGGCCAGGACTCTGAGGGGAGAAGCAGCCCCCACTGCTGTGGTTCGGCACTGGGAGGGCTGTGACACTCAGGGGAACCAATACCGGAGCAGCTCGGGAATGGCTGTGGCCCGTGGGGAGGACTCACTGCGGAGAAGGTTCATGGAGGACTGTCTGCAGTGAGAGGGGACCCCTGTGGAGCAGGGGAGGGATGGGCGACATTCGCCCCTGTTGTGGTTTGAGCCTGGTCGGCAGCCAACCACCCCGCAGCCCATCACCCACCCTTCCCCCCACACACCTGGGAATGGGGGAGGGAATTGGAAGGGTAAAGGGAGACTCGCAGGTTGAGATAGGAACAGTTTAATAATGGTAATAAAACGACAACAATGACAGTAATAGAAAATATTAATGGGCAATGCACAATGCAATTGCTTACCACCCGCTGACCAATACCCAGCCTGTTCCTGGCTAGCAATCCTGAAATACCAAGATCCTGCAACCTCAATCCCGGAAGCGAGAGAGAGCCCCTTCCCAACCACCCTTCCTCTATATAGTGAGCATGACGTTCCATGATATGGAAGATTTCATTGGCCAATTTGGGTCTGGTGCTCTGGCCGTGCTCCCTCCCTGCTCCTTGTGCACTTGGGCATGGGCGGGACATGGGGTGTCAGAGAGTCCTTGGAATCTCAGCAGCATCTGAAAACATCAGTGTGCTATCAGCATTCTTCTCATTCCAAACCCAATGCTGAATCTAAAACACAGAACTATTCTAGTTACCAAAAAGGAACATTAACTCTATTTCAGCCCAAACCAGGACAACCCCTCATCCCGAGAAGGAAGGAGCGGTGAGCTGACTGTAGCCCCCATCCCCTGCCCCTGTGCCGCTGGGGGAGGAGAGAGATGGGGAGCAGAGATGAGCCAGGGGAGAAGGGAAGGTTGGGAGGAGGTGGTTTTGGATGTGGTGGTGCTTCTCACTGTCCTCACCTTGTCTGTTAAGTGTTGTCTTCATTAGAATTTGAATTAAAGTGATGGGTTTTTTTTCTTCCCCTAACAAGTCTGTCTTCTGCCTGTAACCATCATGGGTGAGTGACTCCTCCCAGTCCTTAGATGGATTCCTTGAGCCATTCCTGTCCCATATTATCCCTCCCCATCTCTGCAATGGGGGATGGAGTGAGTGAGTGGCTGCGTGGTGCTCGGTGGCCCTCCAATGCTCCAACCTTCCTCACTGCTGAAAAATAACCTCTCTGTTGCAGCAGCTCAACCAACAACCAACCTGTAACAGCAAAAGGGAGTTTCTGCTGCCCATGTGGGACGTCACATAGGTTTGCATCGAGTTTGGTGCTGCCGTCCAAAAAGATGGACCCACTGACAGGTTTTTAGAGGCTGGAGCAATTGTAGGGTTAATAGAAATGTGTGGCACAATCAGAAGCCATTGAATTGGTGTGCTGTGTCTAAAGTCTGAGCTAAATTTTAATTTTGGTGGTATTTATTTGCTTTGCATTGGTAGGAGGTAGTGAAGGCTGTGTAGCTCAAGGTGGTTGCACCCCTAATATTCACCAAGATAAGCAAAATAATCAGTGCTGGAGGTTTATTAAGGGTTTTGCTCTCCGGGGTCTCCACAAGCAACAAGCATATTCACAATAATAATTAAAAAAAATGGCAAAATAAACCAAACAATAAAATAAATGGATCCAGTGCTACAGAAATAGAGTTATTAATGGCAGGGGGTGGGCTGGATTAGTTAAATAATCATTGAAAAGGGAGATGCAGCATCAGTGAAAAGGGAGATGCAGCAGCATTTAAGAGGGAGATGCAGCCAAAGGACTCTTATAGTTTTCTAAATAGTCATTTGTCTTACTTTTTCCCCAAAAAAGAAGCACATAAAACATTTCTAATGAAACCTGACGTTTCCATGAAGCCAAGCCAAGCTTTAAGCAGAGATTTATGGCTCCAGGAAAGCGCTGACATTGGGTTGCAACTGTCAACCAGGGCCATCTGGGTGGGTTTCACTTCTCCCTCGGTTGGGGATGCTCAAAGTGTGACTGCGGATATTCATGGCATGATGAACCAGAACCCTTCAGACTTCGCTCCATGTGCTGAGGTTGCTTAAAACACTTTTCCATGGGGAAATGGAGGATTTTGATCAGCTGGTGGCACTCACTACAGCTGCCTGGCTCCTCATGGGTTAATCTGCCCTGCCAGCTAACGAGCTAGAGGTATCCCAAATGGGACATGAGCAATTCCTCCTCCATCCAGGAGAAAAACACAGCCTGGGACTCATCCTGGCCTAGCAACCTGGGACTGGCTTCTGGTCCCCAGCTTAGAGCTGCTCCCTCGCTAACTGGGATCCAGTTCATCACCCTCACTGAGAAACTGAGATTTGGATGCACCAGGAACCGGCTGCGTATTGGCAAGAAGAGGGAAATTCATTAATTGGGTATTGAGATAAAAACCTCCCAGCGATGGGCATGAACAAATACTCCCCTGGCGTTCCTTGGAGCAGTCGTGCATCCCTAATTCCCTGAGCAATGCACAGCGCAGCAAGAAAATAAGCAAGGAAACAGCCCGAGTTCTGGGCTGGTAAAACTAAGGTGTAGATGTTTTGCCTAAAAAATAGGGAAAAAAAAATGTGGTCCTCACTGAAATAAGGAAGTCCTCGGTTACGAGCATCTGTGCTGGTGGGGAGGAGCTTTCCCAGGTCGGGGGTTGTCCTGGATGGTGATGGAGGAGATCCAGCTGAGCTGGCTGGTGCCTTTCGCATCAAATCCTGATGCGGAAATGGGATCCTGATGGATCTGCCTTCCCTCAGGGATCTGCCCATGCTGCCACGTCCTGCGTGCGCAGGCAGCTCTGCCTGAGCAGCCCCGAGCACGCCTTGTTTGCTTTAATGAAGAAAGCGGCTCCCCAAATCCATCAGCAAGGTGGAATCCAAGATGCAATCCCACCTGGTGAGAAAAAAGGTGGTGTGTGTGGCAGTGGCAGGGAGCTGGGGAAGGCCTAAAGAATGAAGGAGCGAGTGTTTTGAGGAACCTACACTCCATTTGGGGACCTGTCTTCTGCATAAGCCAAGCTGTGTGTTTCCCCAGCCCCACGTCTCCCGGCTGTTCAACCCTCCTGCTTACTAAATCACAGAATCATAGAATTGTTTAGGTTCGAAAAGACCTTTAAGATCAAGTCCAACCATTAACACAACACTACCAAGCTCACCACCAAACCATGTCCCCAAGCACCACATCTACACAGCTTTTAAATACCTGAAGGGATGGTGACTCAACCCTTTCTCTGGGCAGCCTGTTCCAATGTTTGACAATCCTTTTGATGAAGAAATTTTTCCTAATACACAATCTAAACCTCCCCTGGTGCAACTTGAGGCCGTTTCTTCTTGTCCTATCGCTTGTTGCTTGGGAGAAGAGACCGACCCCCACCTCGCCCCAACCTCCTTCCAGGTCATTGCAGAGAGCGATCAGGTCTCCCCTCAGCCTCCTTTTCTCCAGGCTGAACCCCCCCAGTTCCCTCAGCCGCTCCTCACAGGACTTGTGCTCCAGACCCCTCCCCAGCTCCGTTGCTTTTCTCTGAACACGCTCCAGCACCTTAATATCTTTTTTGGAGTGGCTCCGTTGTTTGTCACATCGTGTCACGTCATGTCCTTACATGCACAACGGTCCTTCATCTCAAATAAATAGGGTGATAAAACCTGGTTGCCAACCAAGGTGCAAGGTCGAGCACCCAAGCTGTCTCTGGCAATAGTTCTGTTGCCCAGAGCGGTGATAGATGCCCCAATCCCTGGAAATATTCAAGGTCACATTGGACGGGGATCTGAGCAACCTGATCTGGTTGAAGATGTCCCTGCTCATTGGAGGGGGGTTGGACTAGGTGACCTTTAAAAGTCCTTTCCAACCCAAACCATTAGTGGGAGACATGATGCGACAGTGGGAAACCCTGAAGAGCCCAAGCTGTGGATGCTCCCCAAGTCTGGCCTTGCTCCACGTCACCTCGCCAAGGAGACAACATGGAAACAGCCACAGGAGCCACCCAGGGTTTCCTGGCCGGCCCATTCCATGGAGGGAGATAAATAAAACACAACTGTGCCCCAAACGGTTAAGAAAATAATTTGTCAGCCCTGTTGATTTTAATCTTCTGGAATGTTTTTTTGTAAATCTGGCTGTTTACAGAGGTTTATCCCCTTCCCTGCAATCTCTCAAGGAGTGACTGAGTCCTCATGAGATGCTCGGGGCGTTAATACTCCAGTTTCCCCTTGGATATACTGGTGGGAATGGGGAGGTGCTTCCCTGGGGTCCACTCTGGAGTGAGGGGAGGGATGAGATTTTGGGGGAGAGCAGCACTGAATTAGCTGAGAAAGGCGGGAGCTTGACACGGCATCACTAAGTCAGGCAGAATAAACAGCTTTTTAAAAAAATTTATTTTATTTTATATTGTTTTATTTTACTTTTATTTATTTTTATTTTAATTTAATTCATTTTAATTTATTTTATTTTATTATTTTATTTATTGTTTTATTGTTTCATATTTTCTTTAAAAATTATTATTATTTTTTATTAATACTTTTTATTTTAGATGAAAGAAAGCACAGAATATGGTCCCAAAGAGGTACATAACACCCAGGGAACCCCAACAGAGGTGAGACATAATACCAGCTGATGGTGACAATCCACAGCTGCAAATAGCAGCATGTTCCCTCGTCTGAGAAAAAAAAAAAAAAAAACAAAAAAACCAGAAGGATCTGGCCAGAAAAGCAAAATATGGAGACAAACCCTGAGGAATGGAGGCTGACTTGATTCCCATCCTCACACAGCTCCCTCGGTGTAAATGGCATCGCTTCGGAGTCGGGCTCTCGAGCGGCTACTTACCCCTGCACTTCTTTATTCTTCACATCTGAATTGAATCCCTGAAGGGGTTTAAACCTTTTTAAGTACAAAACGCTCACGGCAAGTGAGGAAAACACTTTGCATTTAAGGACTTTTCGCTGCAAGGATGCGCTTTGGAGCAAAAACCATCATGTTTTAGCCCATGCTACGGGCAGGGTGATTAATGAATGAGGCAGCTCTGGCTGCGAAAGCCTCGGCAGGGAAACGTTTCCACCAGCAAACCCAAGCAGTTGCTGATAAAGCAGATTTTGTCTGCTGAACTGGCAAGAGTTTTCCTGGCAGAAAGATCTGCTCGCCAACGGAAACCGCGGCAGGAGGGGGCTGCCGACGCAGCAGTTGCTGGTCTGCAGGGTCCCCGCTGTCCTGGGGAGATGATACGGGAATTGCTGCCTCCAGGGATGTCAGGTTCTCGTATTAAGTAGGAATACGTAAGAATATATATTTTATATTAAATAGGAATATATTTTTATATATAAAATATGAATATATAAGAAACAAAAAGCTTAGTGGATATTACAGATAGATTAGATAGATAGATAGATACAGAGATAGATACAGAGATATAGAGAGATACACAGATAGACAGAAAAATAGATAGATACATAGATATAGAGATGGATCACTACAAAAGAGAGAGATAGATAAGAACAAAAGAATTAAAACATTAAATGGAAAAAATGACTGAAAGTATTTAAAAAAAAAATAAATGAAAGAACAAAATGATCTGTAATAATTAATCATGATATCCTGGGGGATGGCCGAGCTGTTCCCCTCCTCACCTGTGTCCTTGCCACTCCAAGGAGCAGGTAAAGCCAGAAATTGAGTTTGGGATTATCTGATGGCTGCGGTTTTATTCTGAGTGTTTCTCCCAGGGCTTCAAAGCTCATGGTGGCGCTGAGCCAGATGGTTCCAACCTCCAGATGTTTCCAGCTCCTCCTTTCTCCTCCAGCCCTTGCCTCTGCTCCGATAAGATAGGGACGGGTTTTTGGAGGCCACGGAGATTCTTTGCCACATGCACAACTCGGGCTGGGGGTATCCCAGCATCTGTTGTGGGGGGCTTCTCGCACCCCACTGCTTCCCAGGAAGCGGTGAAGCACGAGCGATGATGGGTCCTGGTCCCACCTTGGTTTCTCAAAGCAACCCATGTGCTCAAGCAATGATGCTGGCGTGCACCTTGCACTGCCCTGGCAGAGGTTTCCCAGCACAGCCGCTGTTTTCCCCGGATTTCTTCCTAATTAATGGCTTGATTTTTATTTCCGCCTCTTCATTCTTTCACGCAGAAGGCTTTGAACGTCCATCAGAAGGAAAATGTCAGGCTGGTGATGGAGCCTCCGGGCTTTCCCCACGTGGGGGTGCCATGCGGATGCGAATGGAAGTGGTGCGCATGTCCTCCAGCCACGGCAAGGCAAAGGGTGACACCTAAGCAACTGAGACGGCTCAATTTTTTGTCCATAAAAAAGAAAATACATGGATTGGGAAAAATAAGACTCACAAAGCATGCAAAAAGCAAGAAATCATACAGATGGGGAAAAATAAGATTCAGAAAGCACGCAAAAAGCAAGAAATCATATGGAAAAAAATAAGATTCACTTGCTGCTTTTTAAAGCACACTCTGTGAATCTTATTTTTCCCAATCTGTATAACTTCTTGCTTTTTGCATGCTTTGGCATTCCTCAGCAGAGGAAGAAAAATCCCTCTTTGGAGCTTTCTGCAACTTGGTGCAAGTTGAAGAAACCTTGAAGTGGCTCTTCAGGAGCCCAGGGGATGAATCAGCCTCCTCCAGGTTAAACTGGGGCGGAACGACTCGTCCTTCAGCCAAGACGGCCGCGGGGGGATAGAAGTCCAGCCGAGCTGGAAGAGAGCCCGTACGGCCCTTCCACGTCCTGCTTGGGCCTGTTCCACCACATTTCGGTGAAAGCTGGTACACCCAAACAGCTTTGTTCCCCATGCTCTGCCGTCCTGGCCTCTCCCCATTCCTCACTCATAGTGTTTACCATACCTGGAGGGGTGAGACTGGGATTAATGTCCATGAGAACACACTGAAAGAGTAAATATCTCCAAGCAGGGATGCCTGGCAGGTTTGTGGGGTTTGTTTTCCTCCAGGAATTGGCAGCTTTCCTGATCTTTTTCTGATTGCTTGTGACCAGATATCCAACATCAGGGTCTGTTGGAGGCAGGAGGCATCTGCCCGTCTGCAGCAGGACTCAGTCTTAGCCCCTTGTCCCATCCCAATGTGGGACCATAACTGTTTCCAGGCCTATCCAGGAGGCACTTCTTGGTGCTTTCAAGTGAAGGCGACCTCTCTGCGGGTGTAAATCAGGTAAGTCCTAGTGCAGCCTCATTCCTGCACCAGTATTATCTCCCATCCTGCGATCTGGGAGCAGATGGGGGGAGGTGAAGAGGGGGAGATGAGTTTTATGTGCAATGATGGGTTTTAGCCCTTGGGTGGAAGTGAATTTATGGGGCTGTTATGGTCTGGTGTAGGAGCGACACCCACAAAGCACAGCCCTATGGGGTCTCATCAAACACTTATCAGTTGTTTTTCTGATAAGGAGCTGCGCTACACCAGCAGCACCTCAGGAGCAGAAGGCAGGAGGTCACCAATACTACTGGAGTAGAGAAAACATGAGAAGAGTCTCCATGAGCCATCTAACAACGCTCCTGAGGTTTGGGAGTATTTTGACAGTGGGCACAGCTTCATGGTCTCACACTGTGGATCACATTACACCTGGGATGTTGGCACACAGAGATGGGTGCAAGGCTTTCCACCAAGACCCAGCCCTGCACGTTCACCATCTCTGGGTATAACTCTAGGAAACAACATCTGCGTTCAACCAGGAGTTGTCAGCGTCACATCTGTGGAGCTGGGATGAGATCTGAAGTATTACTGCCACCAGCCTTCCTCCTGAGGGTCATCTACAAGGTTCAGGGACTGGGGAATCAGCAAGCCTCCGCCAGCCTCCAAACTTCCACATGACATGGACATAGACATGGACATCCCAGTGAGCAGCAAGATCACCTGAAGACCTGTTCAGAGTCCTCAAGGTTGGGACACACCTGCTGAGGTGCTCCTGAGAGGCAGTTGTTGAATTTGTCTTCAGGAATGTGGCCTTCAGCTTCCTGAAGGTGACCTTGAAGGGGTTGACATAAATTATGGCAGTAAGGAAGGGTGGGACAGTAAGAAAAAAGGGATGAAAGAAAAGAGAAGAGCTCTGAGGGAACAAGAGACAAGAGAAGACAGCAAAAGGAGGCTTGGACCAGGGAAGAAGAGAAAGGACATCGAGGCAGGAGGCAGGTTGTAAAGACAAGGGAGGAACTCTGGAGTTGCAAAGTGTTGAGGTGTGTGACAGCAAATGTGAAGATGACAATGCCACTTGTCTCTTTATAAAGCACCAGAAGGACCCTGGGGTGTTGTGGACGCTTTATGCATTGCAAGAAACTTCCATGCTTGCTAGTCTGATGTACGTGTGGAAGACCCCTTCCTCGTGGCAGAGCCCAGAGTGAAGCTCATGTGTCTGGCTGTCTCCAGGTGGTGTGTTCACAAGTCACGGAGGTGTGGATTGCTCCCAGTTGTCTGGCTTCATCATGAGTAAAGGCGGGAAAGGATGAGGGTGGTTGCGATCTAATAAGGCAGACTTGCAGGCATGCTCAGCAACGGTGAAACTGGACCCTTGAAGCTGCTCAGAGGGTGGCCGTGAGATCCTGCTCTAAGATAAGGCTGAGCTGAGCGCCTCAGCAGGCTCCAAAAATGGAGGTGCTGCTCATGGATGGCAGATCTCCAGCTGGCTTTTATATCTTTAACAACCAATGCCTGTGTTGGGGTGCAAGGTCAGAGCTGTAAGAGCATCTCCTCAGCTTTATGAGAACTTCTCCATGTTTAGAGGTTTCCCATGCCTTCCTTGGAAGTACAAGCTGCTGTCAGACTGACCATCTCCTACTCTAAATTGACTCTGTCCTGATGGAAGCGGATCTGATCCCAAAAGTAGCATTTGCCTGGCTTTCCTGGGCACCTTCTCAGTGTTTCCAGCTCAGAGACCTGATCCTGCTGGCCCTGGCTTGTGCAGGAGCACGTCAGGACGGGGCTGTCCCCTCCATCGTCCCCTCTTTGTAAGCTGAGCAACGTGTGCATTCCTGCTATAAATTCCCCTGGCCATTCGTGCGTCACCACTGCTCTCCCCCATTTCTTGTAAATGTGTAACTTGAAACTTGCTGGGGCGCATTTCTGTGATCCCAGCGTTATCTGTTCTCAGCTGGGCGCATCCCTGTCTGCTCGGACCTTGGGTATTTTTATCTGTGGGTAGATGGTATCATGTGAAGGACAGTGCAAGGGGGGCGGGAGATGAGCACACTGGAAGGGTTTCCTGGATCCCTCCAGGGCAGCTCAGGAAAAGTCCTTCTTGGACAGAGGGTGAATAACCACCTGGAGAGAAGTTTTACAAAAATGTGTCTGAGAGAAGTTTTGGGGACCAGGAGCTCAACAGGACTCAAAGCTATTGTGTGGCTGGGAGAAGATGTGTAAAGACCTTCTCCTCCTTATTCGCCAGCGGCAGAGGGGAAGGCACTGTTGGATTGGTTTCTGTGTCCGTGGTGGATGTTTGGGAATGACATGGCACCTCCAGCACTGGATGGATTCTAGAGCAGACACCTGTTGATCAGGAGTGGTGTGGGTAGAACTGGTTGACCCATGGAGCAGGGCGATGGTGGAGATGCTGAGAGCCCGCGGCACCCTCCCATTATCAGAGCACTGCTCTGCACCAAGGGCTTGGCTACACGGGGACCATATCAGCCCAAGTCTGCCTGGTCTGGATGAAGATGGCCCATTTCCAGCGTTCCTCACTTGATCACGTCCCATTGCAGCCCTGGTTATCAACACCAGCCATCCCCACCACCCTGGCACTGATGTTTCTGCTGGTGGTTTTGCATGCTGATATCTCCATTCACCCTGAGTAGCCTCAATAACCCTGTTTCACCTCTCTGCCTCTCTTCCAACAGCCAGGGACAACTGAAGGGAGGAAGAAGCAGTGTCCTGCTAGGAGGTAAACTCCTTCCAACCTAAGCACTCCTACCTTTGAAGCCCAAGAGAACGGCTATTGTTCAGCGAAGGGGAATTGTGTGCCACAGGGTCTGGATGCAGCCTCAGATCCTGCAAGGACCTTTTCCCAGCACCTTCTCCAAACAAAAGATGACTCTGGTAAGTCTCCTTCCAACATTGTGGCCACAAGCCCAATCCTACCTTCTCTTATGCTTCCTACTTTGCACAATGTTAACATCTCAAACACTGAAGTGACGTTTGGACCAGGAAAATTTCTTCCTCATAAATTTTTCTACTGATTCTGACCACAACACTTCTGTAGTGTAGCTCAGCAACATTCACATCCCTTCCTCTCTCATTTCTTGAAAACACCACTACCTGATTCATTTTCCTCTATTTCAGTCTTTTCCATTAAGTGGGTGAGACCCTGACATCAAATATTACACCCAGTGGCACACAAAGGAAGCCACACTGAGGTTTTGCTTGGGCAAGAGGCTGTAGGAGCCAAGAGCATCCTTACAAGGAGGGATCCCATCACTGTTGGTTCCTCCAAGGAGGGGCCTGTCCCTGGGTACCAGTCAGTGAAAGAAAACACAGACAAAGCTCCTAAGAGAACTCCATGGGGAATTGTGACCTTTGTGGTGATTGACTGGACCCTGCTTGGGAGGGAGCACCTGGATGGAGACAGGAGAGGACATCAGGAGATGGATGAGTGGCCTTGGAGGTGCCCATTCACGAATGGGTGGAGATCTTGGAGTTACCAAGCCTCTACCAAGGCTGGGAAGGAAGTGAAACTACGTACAGAGCTGAAAGTGTGATGTGAGACAATTTCAGCATTTATTTTCCCCATTTTTCTGGAAAGGCCTGGTGCGCTCCTTCAAGGGGGTGGGTGTGGGAGAGACAAGGGCTTAGAGCTGGGCCTTGGCATGCAAGAGAGGAAACGAAACTTCCCTTGTGGGGGAGACATAGGCTTAGAGCTGGGCCTTGGCATGCTAGGGGGGAACCAAAACTTCCCCTGCAAAGAAGAAATGGTGGGAAAAATGTGCTGATGTGTCTCTAGCTGCTTTGATTTAATTCCTGTCAAACTCTTCTCTGCAAAAAGCTGCATTGCTTTGACAGAGATGATGCTCGATGGTCAAGCATCATGCTTGCTAAAGCAAAGTGACCACAGAGCACCAGTCTGAGAGCAAAAGTGGTTTATCCCTGCTGTAAACGAGCAAAGGCGCAGAGAGCAGCTCCACCCCTGCTTGTTTTCTCTTCTGCTGCTCATTTTTGCCAGTGAAATGATCTTATTTGGAGAGAGAGTCTTTGAGACATGCAGAGAGATGAAAAGCCTGATACGTGAAAAAAAATAATCCAAATGGTCCCAGAGATATTTATTCTCCTGGAGCAGAGCGTGCAGTGAGAAAAAAAGATTGTGGCTGTAATTATCAGATCTAATCAAAGAATTTTAACAATAGGTAATGCCCTAATTTATCTTCCAGGTGTAAAAATACAGATATATTGAGTGTTTTGAGTTTTCCATGAGCACACTCATCTTGCTGCTTTTAGCCTGAGCATCAGAAAGCAACAATAAAACCCATACAAATACTAATTTGGGTACTGATTTCTCATCGGTACAAAAGGCAGAACAGCTTCATGTTGCTCTCCCAAAGCTGAGTTCATTCAATCTTAGAGGATTATCAACAACTTCCTGGCAGCACTAAATAAACCTGGCTCAGGTGTGCTGGCTGAAAGGCTGCTGGGTTTATACATCACCTGCATAAAACCAGCTCCTCCACACTAGAAAGACCTGTAATTTTCCAGACCAAATTGCTTTTGCTGCTTCGAGCATGTCACTCATGTTCTGTGAAAGGTTTTTCTTCTCTGGGAATAGTTGATAGGTTACAGTGACAAACAGTAAAATCCACTTACCAAGCCCACTCTTACACAATAGCCATTCCGGAGAGTGAGTTTTCATCTCTGAGTCACAGGGGAAATGAAACAAGAATTTGTTTTGTTTTTTTAACTCCATTAAATATTTAATCCATTTACTTTGCCTGTTCACAAAAGCAGATCGTACATCCTTAAAGTCCCAGCATTTAGAGATATAAACATGAGCTTAGCTAAGCCTTATCCTGGCCCTTCAGCATATAGAGAGAAGATGCATATCAGGAAATGTGTGGCTTAGCAAAGCTCAGAAAAAAGGGACGGATCTGGCTGGTGTATCCATGAGCAAAATTGTGCCACAAAGTCCAAGATCTCACAGGTGTGCTCATGGCATGGATGAATCTAAAACATGCAATATAAGGTTTTCCATCTTTGCTTGCAGCTGCTGCCTTCACAGGCACGTTTTCCTGCTGGTGTTTGCTTTTCTACATGCCCAAACTCCCCAAAAATGTCATGCAGGGCTGGCTGCACTGCAGAGAATGTCTGACTCATTTGCTGTGCCCTGCTCGGTTGATGATCGTGGCAAGTCCCAACTTGGGCTGGGACACGAGCCCTGCAACACGGGAACGCCCTCAACAGCCCCGTGCCATTAACAACCCCACCTCCTGGCTCCAGGGTAGCATCTGGGATATATATTAGTGGTTGTAGGACATCAGTAGCCTCCACAGTTGCACAAGCCGAGATGAACTTTTGTAGGCAGATAGCATCCCCATGCCCTGGGTGAGATGAATTCACCAACCAAAGTCAGGAAGGAAATACTGCCCAGGGGTGAAGGTTGACCTTGCCAGGATGTGGGAGCATTTTTCCTCTCCTGAGCATCCCTTTTCCAGTTGCAAAAGGCATTGCCTGGGGCTGGGCAGTCCTTTGGACCAATCTGCTTCTGATTTCGCTGAGCCTTAAATGCTGCCCTTTGCCTTGCCTATGTTTTTGTCAGCTCTCCGTGGCCTCCCCTTGTCCCACACCTCCCCAAAGATCCACTCATCCATCACTGTCCTGTTGGGGACACCTGGCTACAGCCCATGCACGGGGACCCCAAATGAGAGAGTGTCATGGGGTGGCACAGGGACATGGCTTAGAGGCTTTCCTCTAAGAGCAGGACTAAATCTGGCCATGCAGATGCTGCCATGTCTTGAGATGATGCTGACAAGAGCTACATTTGAGCTGGAAGGCCCTCTGTGTGTCTACAGGGATGGTTGAGGCTGCGGAAATCAGGACAGGGCAACTCCAAAAGTGGTGTGGGTGTGAGGGGCAGTGGCCCTCCCCTACCCAAGTAATGCACCTATGTGGGATCTCCATGGAACACTGGAAAAGCAGAGGACAGGGAGAGTTGCCTAATACCAACCTTAACCCTCACCCCAGCCCTATCTCAAACCCCAGCCCTGGGGATGTTCTGCCGGTGAATCTGTGCTCCCCAAACCCTTGTGAGTGTCAGAGAAAAGCTGTTTCCAACCAAGGAGCATCCATTATCATTTTCCTGGGCACTGAACCAAAGCAGGAGGACATCACCTCAACTGAAAGGGCGATTGAGTGGTGCTTGGGATGGATGTGGGCAGAGAATGACCAATGCGTGAGGGGGTTGAAGGTGTTTCCATGCTGGTGGGACAGGGCTCAGGGCCACCGTCCTGTGAAGACGACCCTTTAGATAAGGAATTGGCAGCTCCAAGTGCCAGGCAGTGCCCAGCTGACCTCACAAGACCTTGGCACAGATGCATGAGGAACGTGAAGCTCCTCTTAAATCCAAGCATGAACTCCCAATGACTTTTCCTTTCTCTTGGCTGATGATGAAATGCCATGAACTCTTTGAGAAGTGACTCAGACATCCGGGAGAAGGGATGTGAAGGGTTAACCTAATTTCTGGCTGTGGGTCTTTGATGCTGTAGACCCAATGTCCTATTGCAGCTGCACTTCTAATACACTCTTGTTCACGCTCCAGGGCAGGCTGGAGGACCAGGGCATGCTCAAATGATCTTTCAACAACTTCTATCACTCTTGTAACTGCCAGCATGATGGGATGGAGAATGCTGAGTGAGTTTGGGAACAACACTAGGTTGAAGAACATGGTTGACTTGATGGAGGCAGGGATACTGGAGGGACCTGCAGATGTTCCACAAGGACAAGTCCAAGGTTCTGCTTTTGGGACATTCTGGCCTTGTTCAACAGGCCAGGATGGGATGGCCAACTGGAAGAACCTGGTGGCCACAAGTTGCCCCCAAATCAGAAGTTTGCATTTGCAGCAGCAAAGGTCAACCATGCCCTGGGTGACACTTTCAAGAGTGCAGCCAGAAGGAACATGGCAGTGATTCCTGCTCTCTCTTTGCACTGGTGAGACCATGTCTAGGCAGTGGGTCCAGTTTGGGCCTCCCCAGTACCAGGCAGAGGGTGACAGATGGGCCCAGAGGAGTCACTGAGCTGGAGCTCAGGACATGGAAGGAGAGGCTGAGAGGT
Source organism: Tyto alba (assembly GCF_018691265.1). Taxonomy (NCBI): domain Eukaryota; kingdom Metazoa; phylum Chordata; class Aves; order Strigiformes; family Tytonidae; genus Tyto; species Tyto alba. Next base: position 2,573,767 of record NW_024881282.1, on the reverse strand, counting down.
AGGTGTGCAGCAGGAAAGCAAAAGGCCAAGGGGGATTTTATTGCTTCCTGCAGCTTCCTGATGGGATGGTGTGGAGAAGTTGGAGATGGAGGTGCCCAGTGATGGGACAAGAAGCAGTGTCACAAGCTGCAAAAAGGGAAACTTCCATTAGATACTAGAGAAAAAAATCCCATAAGGACCTTGGAAGATGGGCCAGAGAGCAGGGAAATCTACATCCTTGGAGACAGTCAAGCCTGTCCTCAACACAGCCTGACCTTGTTGATGGTCAGACTTGAAGCAAACAACCCAGATGACCCTCCTCCCAGCCTCAGTTATTCTGTGAGTCCCCCACACTGTGTGGAAGCTTGGGCTCACACGGACAAGCTCTCCTGGCAATAAGTCCCCAATAGTGAGGCATAAAGCCACCCATGACCTGCTAAACATGGCAGCAGGGATGGAGGACACAGGCATGCCCCACTCTGAGCACCAAGGGACCTCCTGCTCTGTCCATGCCATGGCTCCCCAGCACTCACTGGGATTTTTGCTTTCTCCACCAAAAGCCAAGTGATGTCTCATTTCCTCCACCTGGCAGCAAACTGACTTCCTTTGTAGCCAACAAGCTCTGAAGCCAACAAATTTCTCATTTGACATATCCTTTGGAGACCTTCACCTACCTCCATTGGGAAACTCCCTTCACCTGCTCCAAGGTGCCCACCATCCCTTGGGGCCTTGCCAGCTCTTGGTGGAGCAGGACAGGGAAATGTGGTAGCCAGCAGCTCCATCCTGCTCACAGATCATCTCCTGGGGCTCACAGGGTAAACACTGGTGGTATCCAGGCTGGACCAGAGCCTCGGTCCTGCTGCTGTCACCCCATTTCTTAGGTTGGTCCTCAAAATTGGGAGGGAGCCCCCAGAGCTGAAACTGAGACAGCAATGTGATAACGTGCAAAATGATTCCCTGGCTGTTGTAAACAATGGGAAAATAGCATGGAAATGTAATTAGCTAACACAATTAAATTGTTCCGCTTCATTCCACTGACATTTTTTTGGTTTAGGCTCTCGAGGAGTTGTGGAGGTGTAATACTTGCTCCATACTCACTTTTAACAGATGGAGAAACTGAGGTACAGGCTTTCCCTGGTGGTGAGTAACCAGTGTGGCCAGTGAGCATGCATAGACATGATGACAGGACAGGGGATATCACTGGCTGCCCCAGTGCTGAGTCCCAGAGCAAAGATACTCTCCTCCTGAGCAATCCCTCCACCCGTGGTGCTGCTCTCCACCCATTACAGAGCTCATGGGTGTATTTGAGGAGGTCAAAGCTTGGTGCAGAGCTCGTTCCCCGATTGCTGGGGTGGCTGGTCCCGCACTCCCACCCTTTCACCCCTGTCACTCTGCCCAGCTGGGTTTTAGGGTTACTTTGGGAGCTGAATTTCGGAGCAGAGGACACCCATCAGCCTGGAAGTAGCTCCCCTAGATGCCCTAAAACCATGCTGGTGTGAGATGACCATGTCCCACCTCTTCATGGCCCATGGAAGATCCCTTGTCTGGGTCTTGGTGGGGACATGCAGAGGTTTCCCTGGGCTCCCGGGGTCTTCCAAGTTGGTTACTGCAATCAATGAGCCTTGCCTGAACTTGACCTTCAGCTTTTCCCACCAGTCCAAGCTGTTACCATCAGTCCACAGCATACACAGCCAGGGAGTTTGTAGCCAGAGCGATACGGAGGATCACCAGTGTGCTAGGGATTCCCCAGCCCACACTGTTGTTCTCCCGGGGGACGTGGAAAGAAGCAGGGCATTGTATCCCAAAATAGCTGCCTCGTTACAAAGGAAAGGTCGGTGGAGAGCAAATCTGTGGGGCTCCATGAGAGTGGAGGGTTTCCTCCTGCCACAGGAAGGTGAGTGACTCACTCCTGTGGAAACTGGAGGGAGGGAGGAGAGGCAATCCCTCTCCCTGGTGGCTATCTATCTGAAGATAAATCTCCATCCACTTCCCCTACAAATGCCTGCTCCTGAAAATATCTGTTCCTGGGTTTTTCTTATCAGATAGTCTATTTATTCTGAAAAACATAGAGCCCTAAGGGGCCTTGCTGTGGCTCCGAGCACATCCTAAGGCTTTGCTATGGCCACCCCATGAATGACACATTGTAAGGGAGAACCTGGCCAGTCCCCACGCCTGGAAACACCAGGAAGCACCTGCAAGCACTTAGCTAAGGGAAGGGTCTCCCTCGTGGTGTTTTCTAATCAGGAAGAGGTAGATCCTGGTGACAATGAGTCGGTTTGTTTTTTTTACATGAGTCTGTGGTTCAGTTTTAATGACAGCTACCAGTTTAAGGATAATGGTGGGCTCATGGTCCAGACCATGTCCAGGGTGTCCTTCAACCTGCTAATGTGTGAACCATGCACTGTGCCCCAGTCCCTGTCTAGGCTACACCACGATGGGTGGGACAAATCTTGAAAGGGAGCAAAGCCATTATGTTTTCCACCAGTACCTTGTGCATGGTCCATCTCTCACTGTAAACACCCAGGGATTTTACCTTGACCTGCAACAGGCTGGGAAGTGTCTGCTGGTGACCTCTCTCCACCTGTTCACTTTGCAGCCCAGAAAAGGCCATCTCAGCTTTTCCTTTCCAAAAAGACGTGCCTAAATGGCTAAAAAGAAGATCAAGACCTGGCTTGCATGGCATGGGGCCTTATGTCATGTGTCAAAGGGCCCTTTGATCACTAGATGTTTAAGCCAGACACATACTCATATTAAATAAGGCATAAAATGTAAATACATAGGGCAGAGACTGTGGGGAAGAAGCAGTGTTAAAAGAAAGGCAAGAGGCAGTGGGGTATCCCCATGGATGTCTCTAACACAAGACATGATGACTTTCTAACAGAGATCAACCCAAGCACTAGTTACTGGCTTTTGTGAGAGATTGCAAATGGTAACTAAAATAAAATGGACATGGTTATCTACTGGTCTCAGCAAAACTCCCTGGCACTCACTCAGTTTGAGAAAGAGACTTAGGGCTGAGTGCAGTGGAGCCACAATGGACCAGGCCATGGTGCTTCTTCATCACTGGCGTGTGTCGGCACCTTCAGCCTGACCCCAGTTTGCTGAGATACCCTGATCAGAGGATGACCGGATCACTCAGGTTGGAAAGGACCTCAGGAGGTTTCCAGTCCAACCTCCTGGTCATGGCAGGAGTAGCTCTAGGGTCAGACCAGGTTGTGCAGGGCTTTATTCAGTTGGGTCTTGAAAACCTCCAAGGATGGAGGTTGCACAGTTTGCTCACGGTAGAGCAGTTTTCCTTCATGATCAACCTGAAATGACAGTGGTGGCAATGTTGGCCGTGTTGTCATGATAATCAAGACTCACTCAGACATATCTCCTTGGCCCTCATCATGGGATGAGAACAAAGGCAGAAATTCCAAGAATCTCCTGGGAAAGTCCCATTGGCACCAGGAGCAGCCCTGGAGGACACGGAGAAGGAGTCTTTCTAGTTGAAGCACATCCCAGGCTGCTTCTTGCAAATTTGGCTGCCACTGGTTTGGTCCATCCAACTGAGAAAGTGATGCTGTTATATAGGTTTACGTCTCTTTGCAGAGGACACACTACAGGTCTCATTATCCTTCCTCTATCTCTGGGTCACAAACTATCAACTGTCTCTCCTTGGGGATAATGGCATCATCATTTCTCTTCCCCTTTCCTTTCTCCTTGCCTACACATCTTCTGCTCCTGAGGCCAAATTTATTTTTGCATTCTGAAATGGCCTAACTAATACCCACTTCATCAAGCACTCAATTTATCTCCACTTGTATTTAGCTTGGAAACCCGTTCCTTTGATTACAGGACTTGTCTGGGAAAAAAAAACAAGCACAGGACCAACTGTATGAATTGGTCAAATAAACACTATTGCCCTCAAAGCCTGTTTTGAAAATCTGGACTTCCCAGGACTGCTCAGCTGAGGGTTAGAAGCAGATTTACAAGGAAATAATCATTTGACCTGGAGGAATTGGCTTCTGTTTAGAAAAGTCTTGCCGATAGCTACATCGCAGGATGTTGAACCTGGCACTGATGACAAGCCCACTCCTGGCTAGGGGATCTCCAGCACTGGGAGCACACACCCAGCACCACAACGCTCTTGCTTCGTGTTGGTCCTATCAGCGAGCCCAAGCCAAGGAGCAGGCCTGAGAGATTCCGGATTAATCCCTGGAATGTGACCTTTAAATGCTGGGAGTGGTGGGAGAGTTATTTTAACTGTGGTGGCAAAGATCCAAATAAGAAACACCAGCCAGGCCCTAGATAACAATATTGGCCTCCTGACAAGGACACCAGTTGGGAGCGAGGCTTTGGGCTGGGCTCCCTCCTGGGGGGTGGGTTATCACGGGGTGGACATGGGAAGGCAAATGTCACCTATCTTGCTGGGTTGGAGGTTAAAAAAAATACACGTCCATGACAGAGAACCCAACCATCAGCCTATGTTTCCCGAGATCCTGGAAAAAATCCATATGGACCCAATTTCCCACCTTCCCTCCTTGCTCCAGCCACAGCCAGTCACAGAGCACTTCTCGGAGTAGGCTTTGTGAGCCCAGTTTGCCTTTAGTTGGTGTTTTAAATGAGATAATATGGTAAAATGCAAAAAAACCCTGATCTTGGTAATAGGAGGGGTTTTAAAATGAATTGCACCCATCTTCTGCGTGGTGTTTTCCTGCCCAGGGAAGTGGTTGAGTCACCATCCCTGGAGGTATCTAAAGGATGTATAGATGTGGCACTTAGGGACATGGTTTAGTGGTAGACTTGGCAATGTTAGGTTTACAATTAGACTTGATGATCTTAAAGGTCTTTCCCAACCTAAATGATTCTATAATTTTATGATTTTTATTGAGAATTGAAGTGGACCTAATGTTGGCCTGCTTCAAACAGGGTTTGTGTCCATGGGGAAGCTGCTAAGGGATGATTTGGGTGTGGAAGGATGCCATCAACCTTCTTCCAAAAGTCAGGAAGCAGGATGGATCCCCGAGGAGGGTTGTTGGGATATCATGAAGGTGTAATGCTGCACTCCCCATCCTCACCTACTCATCAACTCAGGGTACAGTTGGTTTAGGGTCTAAAGCGCAACTCAGTGAGTTCTTTCACCCATCTGAAATGTTAATTTAGATGGACATCTCCAAGGAACCATGCATGGCCTAGACTCATCCTGGCATCGCTTGTGTGTGTGCTTTCCCAGCCCTGCCTGGGCAGCCTGGGGTTAAGAAAAACTTGTTTTCTGGGCTGAGCTGGACAAGGAGAGTCCCCCACCACATGGAATCCCCAGGAAGTAGCGTCTTTCTGTGGTCCATGCATCCATCTGCCCTTCCAGCACTGTGCCCTGGGTTGTCTCAGTGCAAATCTCCCCGAGGACACAAAGGCTATTTTAGAGCAGGAGGGGAAGGAAGTGAATTCAAAAGATCCATACTGAGAAGAAATATTTTTTCAGAAACAAAGGGATTCCAGGGTGGGAACCTGCTCTGGTCCCTGCGATCTCACTGCTGGGAGCCAAGAGCAAGAAAAGTTACTCCAAAAACTACTGCAAAATGGCTTTCCCACCACCACCGAAGAGAACTTGCTCCTGAGCATCTTTGCAGCTCTTATCCACTAGGTCTTTCATGAGGAAGAGTTGAAAAATGGGATTGCAGACGCAGGGTGCTATGAAGGCCCTGCCATCCCACCCAATAAAGCAACCTCTGGCCAGAGGAGCCAGAGCAAAATCCACAGTGGTGCCAGGCTGTGCATCCACCTTGAGGCTGAGCTGCTGGTGAGTCAGTTGAGGAAATTTTGGGTGCAACTGGAACTCATGATCCAGCTTCCCATGCTCAGCGTCCCACCACGCTGCTACAAGGCATACGTGTGTGGTTGGACCCATGCCTGCCCAGCTTTTCAGCAGCTCTGCAAGTAGAGAAACAAGGCTTTTTCGGGACAGCCTCTCTCTAAGTGCTATTTTAGGCTTGGATCGTTGCGTGGATGGGTCACTGCTGCTGTTTTTAGGAGGTCTCAGTTTCAGGACATGTGCTTACCTGTTCTCTTGGACACCAGGATAAGTGCACAACCCCTTCCAGCAGCACCAACCATGCTCAGGGAAACATGTCTCTTCCCGGCCACATCTTCCAGCACCTCCCATTGTTGCAACTCACTCAAAGCCCCCAAAACCCAGCTCTTGAATAAATCCTTGTTGGATTTTTTTTTTTTTTTTTTAAATCTGTTTTATTTACTATTTTCTGGTCAGTCCCAGAGGACACTGCAGAAGAGAAAGCGGCAAAGAATGTCACGGAATTTGTCAGAAAACTCAGCACCTCCACTTCTAAGAAAGCCATTGGTGGGGTCAGCAGCAGCAGAGCTGAGGATGATGATACCCAACGGGGAGGAAGTCTCACCCTACCAGCCCACGGGGTTTCACGGCATAGTTGTGACCCGCCTCCGTCCCTCCGCCGGCTGTGGTGCAGAACCACGTCTGTTGCACGCCTGCTGGGAACCAGCCTGTGCTGCCCACAGCACACGTAGCCCAAGCCAGTGGGTTAATTTTAACACGCCTGCCCCAGTCCGTTGTGTTTATTTAAGGTCTTTATAGAAGCAACACTGTCGGCCACAACAGGATCCTTGTGCTTGGAGGCCCGGCAGCCAGCTCCTGCCACCTGGGAGGTCGTGGAAGCACACGAATTGCTCTCTGCAAGCATCCTCCTGCGGGAAGGGGATGCGCATGGAGTTTGCAAACGCCTCCAAAAAAAGCTGGGTTATGTAGGAGCTTGGAGGAAAAGTGAGTGGCTCCTCCATCGCCCTTGTGATCTGAAGCCCCGCAGTCAGTGGAGGAGGCGAGCTGGGGCATCACATGCTCTCAGTGGGGAGGAAATGAAAGCCAGGTTGAAAAAAAACTCCAAGCGCTGCTGGAGAATAAAAACCAGACACCCAGATAGCTAAAGCCACAAAGCAAAGCCTTCTCTGCACTGAAGCAATGCGGAAAAGAACAAGTCTTGCTGCTTGCAACTGCTTGCTCCAGTGAGCGTCGCGTGCATCAGGTCTCCTCCATGTGCCCATTTCCCCAGGCTGAACCAGCTGGATGTGGCCCCAGACATCAAAGTTCCCCTGTGCTCCATTGCAGGGATGAGTGGAAAAAGGGTGGAGGGTGCCTCACTGTGCTCAGCACCCACCCACCCACCCACCCATCACGGTGGTTGTGGCTCTTGGGTGCTGCTCCCCCAAACACCATCGGCCTTGGGGATGGCAGGAAGAGATTCCTATGGGAGCACGTGCATATGATGTATGGACAGAGGGACTGGTTCATGGTGTTTTTTCAGCCCCAACTCCTACCTCCAACACCGTTTTCTCTCCTCAGTCCTACTTTGGAGCTCTGTCAGCTGTTGGGAAGGTCCTCCCACGTCTCCAAAGCACCCAGTGAGTACCAACCCTACGTGACCTCATCCCCTGCACACCCTGTTGATGTTCACCACCATGAACAGCTGCTTCATGCTCCAGCTGGATTGGGTTTTGTTGCCTCTTATATACCCTTAAAACTTGTTGATGGTTCTGAACTAAAGCACCCTGGGGGGAAATTGAAGCCACCCTGGGAAGCTGCAAAATCAGATCTGCTCCCATGGGATGTGACTCCTGCTCCCGCGGGATGTCCCTCCTGCATCCCTGTCACACAGGGCACATTTCTGCCTCCCAGTTAGGTGGCTGGACATCTTACCAGCCAAGAAACAGTGAGAAGTGACCAAATGCCTATGGCCAGGTTGAATCAAGGCATCAGTTTGCACTTACATAGATTTAAATGAGCGTTCATGACCCTTTCCTCTCCCACCAACAACCATGAGGCAGGTCTGAAGGCTCAGCCCAACACATATCTGCAAACTTTCCCCTTTGCTTCCACTCAGGCTTTAAAAAAAAAAAAAAAAAAAAAAAAAAAGGCAAGAAAAAGAGATCTGATGTATTGCAGCTTGTCTCAAGCACTTCTACTGGTGTCCCCCGCACCACAGGCTTAAGCTGCACCCATGGGTGCAGTGCAGGGCTGTGCTGTGGCCACCCTTCCTGGTCCTTCTGTTCCCATATGGCATGCCTCCCTGCTAGACAACATGGAAATATTTTGAAAGCGTCTTAGAAACCTGCATCGCTGCCAAAACAGTTGAAAAATGAAGCCGTGAAGGGAAACGTGGGGCTCCTTTCCAGCTCGGCTCAAATGGGCATTGCCACTCGCCTCCATCTTCTGCGCTGCAGCTGCACAAATCATTCGTTTCTCAGCTGGATTTAAAACATCTGTCTCTTTCTGTGGCTTGTTGGAGCTGTTTTGGAGCTGGAAAATTGAGATTTGGGGGGAGGGAGGCTCTTGGTTTGGGTGCCCTGGGCAATAGGTGACCATCACCTGCATGAAGGATGGAAATTAATAAGGTGGGCTAGGGTGGACATCAGAGGGGAACAACCCTTCTCCCATCTCCCTCACACTCAAATTAGTGGAGAAAGGTGAGAAAATGCAAAAGAAGGGGACAAAAAGGCTTTTCCTTGCAGTGGGCAGTGAAACTGAGAAGCTCCTGCTTGCTAGAAGTTGCTGGGACTTCAACCAGGCGTGGAAAAGGTCCGATGGGAAGAGGACTCTCAAGGAGACCACTTCACTGTGCTAAACAAGCTTTGAGAAAACATCTGCCCTTGCTTGTTAAAGCATCCAGCAATGAGCCACCAACCAAAGCACTCACCCAGTCATAGTCGTAATTAATCACCTCTTGACATGAAAAAGCCGCCTGCCTCTTGTCTTGAGTTGTCTGGTTTTATCTTGTGGTGGAAGAGCTGTGGGTGTTCAGACCTCGGAGGATCAGGCTGGGGGAGGTGGCGCCAGGCAAGGGCTGCTGAGCAGCAGCAATCACCCCGTGGGCCAAAGCTCATGCAAGGACAGACAACAAATCTCTGGACAACATCCACCGTCTCCATCCATCATCTCTGGACATCATCCCTCTTTCAAAGGGAGCCAGGGCAAAGGATTTGGAGGATGAAACCAAGGTGCTATGATCCAGTTAACCCAACCCTTGCTCAAGAAGTGTCTCCAAGTCCCAGAGGTGGGCTTAGCTTGGCACCACACTGGCATCCCCACAGGGCACCGCTAAGCAGCATCACCAGTCTAAGCCTCTCCCAACAGCTCTGCCCAGGCATCTCCCTCCCTCTGTGCATGCAACAAGCTTCTCCGTCCTCCCTTATGAGCCCCAAATAGCTGCAACGTGATGTATTGTTTTCCCTCCTCGGACAAATTACATCAGAAGAAGGAAACAGGCATTATTTTTTTTGTTGTTGTTTTCTGGCATGGAGCTCCGTCAGCAAGATCTCTGCAGCACCATTTCCATGCCAGGTGTTCATATCCTCTTTGCACCAGCTAATGCCTCCTTAGCTGGCTGCTGCTTTCTGCTTCTAAATAACAGATGGCATCAGTGCCCTTTCCCTCCTCCCTTGGGGGCTTTATGGTCCCCCCCCGGCTATATCTAGGAGGCCCAAGGAGCCCCCACGTGAAATTGGATCCAGCTGCAGAAGGAGGATCTGGCTTACGCCCACAGACACAGATGGGGAATACACAGGGGAGCGCTGGGGCTCGCTCTGCTCTCGCAGCGATAGAAAACAACTGGGCCACCTGCACAAGATTTGGTTTGGTGGGGCTTGTTCTCCAGCCTCCTCCTGCCCAGAACCCCCCCAGTCCCCCCCCAAATTTGAAGGTTTTTCAGCCCAGGTGAGTGAGCACTGCCGGGGAGGTAGGGTTGAACCTGGCCACTGCTTCACTTGGGCATCAACCATCTGCAAGGAGAGGGCAGAAGGTGGTGGTGGCCCTCCATAGCTTCCTGCAACTTCTTGGGAGGCCGTGTGGTGCCAGGTCTCAGTGGGGACAGATCTCCGAGCAGCTCTGTAGGGTGTTGGGGGGATATAGGGGACACAATCTCCCCATCTCACACTCACAGCACCCAAACTCAACGTATTTCCTAGAAATGTAGGAGCCTTGAAGGACTCCTCTTCCACAGTATGGTCCAGTTTGTGCGTACTCTTCCGTAGATGTTTTGCATCCCATCAGAGGGATTTTGACAGGTCTGATACCCTCTGCAGGAGCTGGACCCCCATTTATGGTTGAACCCAGCCCCCAGCAGTTCACAGAAGACACGGCAAGGATCAACCCTCAAGCAAACCTTCTGCCACATCCTCCTGGCTCGAGCAATCTCTTCCCCAGATGAAAAGTCCCAATGTTGGGATGCAAGAGGTGCAGCATCTCCTTTCTCAAGGATTTACCTGTATCCCTGAGGAAGAAGCGTTTCACTGGCACATGGCTCCCAGGAAAATGAGTGGAGCAGGAGAAGCTGTGATGAATCAGGCCCCCCAGATTTACTCTTCCCCCACCCCAGGGTGTTCATGGCAAGGCAGCCGGTTTTGACTTGACAGCCTGCTGACTGCTTTGTGGGAACTGGTCCTGAGAGCTAAAATTAGAACCAAAACAAAAAGTCCCTTTACCATCTCATGTTCCCCCATCCCTCCACTTCCCCTGGCAATGAAGTTGGTTTGCGGTGAGGGATGTGCTGCAGGACATCACCTGGAGTGTACTGGTACAGTCCCTGGGCTCGATGGGGCACAGCTCAGTGTCACCCATGGCAGGACAGTGTCCAACATCAGGGTGGCCATGGCAGGAACCCCAAGCTGGGCTTGTCCCCCCAGTTCAGATCCTGGGACCCCCTTACCCTTGTGTGGCTGTTCTATGCCTCGGGTAAGGGACTCTGGGCCATGCCACCAGGGCAAGCTCCAGTCCTGGGGCACCACGGGTGCAGGGGGGGGTCACCAGGACACTCCTCGGAGGAGGCAGCTCCCTGGGGACCCTGGGACCACTGCAGATGGAGGGAGGTTGGGTGCAGTGGGGGTTACTGGCCCCAGCCCCGGGTGGGTGGGATCCAGGCCAGGTCCCAACCCTGACCCCACCCATGTTCCCACCCTTGGAGAGGGGGGGCTCCTGTCCTACCATCAGCCCTTGTCCCAGCCCCGGTGTGGGGAGATTCCTCTCCCAGTCCCTGTCCCCATCTCATTCATGGTCCCAAGCCAGGAGTGGGGACTCCTGTCCCAATCCCAACCCCGTTTCCAGCTCCGGTTCCCATCCCTGGGGTGGGAGTGGGGAGTGGTCGATCTCCGGTCCCAGTCCCAGCCCCAATCCCATCCGTGTTCCCACCCCTGGAGCGGGGCGGGGGTGTGTGTGTGTGTGTAGCTCATGTTTGAGCCCTAACCCCAACCCTATCCATGCTCCCATTCCCGGAGGGGGAACCGGGGGCGGGGGGGGGGGAGAGGGGGGGTGGTGGTTAAGGGGGGACCTGTCGCTCTCCTCTCCCATTCCCAGCCCCTAAACGGAGTGTCTGCCCCAAATCCCACCCATGATCCCATTCATGACCCCATCCCCGGAGTGTGGGGGGGGACTCCTGGCTCCTTCCCATCCCCGGGTGTGGGGGTGTGGAGGGGGGGGGCGGTCCCATCCCAGCCTCCAACCCAGTCCTGCCCCTCTCCCAGCCCCGGGGAGGGCGGTCCAGTCCCACGCCCGGCCTCCCCCGCCCCCCCGCCCCGGCCCGTTGACCGGTTGACACGCGACCGTGGGCAGCGAAACCGGGTCCGGGGTGGGGAGAGGGGGGTGTAAAGGGGGGGGTAGGATTGAGCCCCGGGCATGGAGCTGCCTCCGCCGCCCGCCTGAACTGAGAGGGACGATCGTGACGGGAGCCACCAGCCCGGCATCGCCCGGTGAGCGGGGCCGGGGGGGGGGGACGACACCGGAGTGGGTGTGTGTGGGGGTGCGTGTTCTGCCCACGCAGGAGGGTGTGCGGGGAAGAGGAAGGGGGGGGGAGTGCCGTGGGTGTGCAATGTGTGAACGCGGTGGGAGTGGGCACACGGGTGGGGGGGACACGCACACACGCACACACACGTGCCCACGCACACGGGTGGGTGTCATGGGTGACGCATTGTGTTCCCCCCCACCACACCCCCATGCGCCCAAACCAGGGGGCAAGGAGGCACTGCAAGGGCAGAACCGACCCCCCGTTCTCGTCCTCACTCCCCATGTACTGCACATAGTGCCACTCAAACTGCCCCAAAACCCTCAAACTGCCCCCAAAACGGAGTGGTCTCAGCAGCAGCAGGCAGCGAGCAGCTGGCATGGGCTGGTGCTGGCATGAATGGTTCAAACTGGGCGCTCCAGGAAACCTCCTGAGCTCCCTTTGCTCCTCTTCGCCCGAATTATTTGATTGCTTATGCATTAATTCTCAATAATCTCTTTTACTGCTTGGTGTCTCCCTTCCCGGGGGAATTTGCTGGCTGTTTATCAGGGGTTTCTTGTACACACCTCTGGTAAAAACCATGGAGCCGACTCCCTGCTTTACTCCAGCTTGTGTTTTTCCACCTCTTTGCATGCTGAGGTCCCTGTGTAATTTATTTGGGGGTGTTTTAATGTACACAGGGATTGATGAGTCTCTGGTTTCAACCCCTTTGACTCCTTGTAATAGTTTGTAACTCCAAAAACTCCTCCTTCCCCAGAGCTGGGCCGCATCACTGTAGGAGCAACTTTAAGGGCAAAAACTTTTCTTTCTCTTTCTGCTCCACTTATCAGCATATTGCAAAACCCATTTGGCAACCCTCTGCCTTCCTGTGCACAAAGCAGGGAGCTGCAAACCCTGTTCCCAGGGGGCCACTGGCGCTGGGGGATGGCTCACGGTTGCCAAAATTGGGCCATTTCATTACCAGCAGGCACGTGCCCTGAGTTTTTCTTCTTCATTTATACTTGAGCAAAGGGAACTTTGGCCTTCATCCTCACTGGCTGATGGGCTAAGGAGCTCCAGTACAAAGGGGGAGACCCCTAAATACGCTGCTGAGCCCTGGAGCGTGGCCACATCCCAGGGCTTAGTGGGTTATAAAACCCTGAGAAGTATTTTTTACTGTCCTGGCACCGAGTGGCTTCACCCTGTCTCTGCCTGATGTGATTTTTATCTCCAGTTATTGACACAAAGCCAAAGCCATGAATAGTTCACCGGCAGTGGAGCGTGCTGCCGGCCATGCCGCCATCCCTCCTTGATGCTGAACATCCCCTGTTAAAGCCTTAAGAGGAGCCAGCCCATGAAGAAAAAACCCTTTTGCTCCTGTGGGATGCTCCTTACAGAGGAGCAAATTGTCCCCCAAAGTCTGCTCCGCATGGGGTTTTCTGGGGTTTGGTGCTACTTTGGCTTCGCAGTAACTGCCGGTGCCATGGTCAAGCCCGATAATTGTGTTATCCCCAGCCTCGGATGCTGGTTATCTCCCAGATGGGCAGAACGCAGTTGGTTTTGCTGGGGGTGTGTGTGGGGGGGGGGGGGGGGGGGGCGGGGGTGGTGGTGTTGATGGGTAACTCCTTTGGTTTGGGCAGGAGGTTGCTAGGTGTCCATGGAAATATTTCTTCCAGTTATGAGGCTTGTAGGGTAAACCAGTTACCAAAAGCAGGTGACGAACCAGAAACTGGTCCCACGCTCCTCTCCTGGTGCGACCATTGCTTCCTCTGGTGAGCACCAGAAAATTGTGGAGGGCAAAACCGAAGTCAAATTCCTGGTATAAAAACCAGCACAGGGCTCCTTTCTATCTCCAGGAAGCCTAAAGGATCTGAGCAGCCCATTTTCCCCCTGCAGTACATAAAAATCAAGGTCTGGGGGCTCAAATAGGACCTGCCCCCAACCCTGTGGGATGCTTCAGGGTCTCCCAGGGCACAGGTGATGTAGGGATGCCGGGGAAAACCATGCAGGGAACATCACCTTTGCTGTAGCAAGAAGGGAAATGTTGATAAACAGCTTCAATATATTGGCCAGGGTGATATTTGCTTCCAGCAGGATCCTTCCCAAGTCCTGCCGTGCTGGGAATCGAGTCAGGTTCAACCAAACGAAGGCGGCTTTAATTATGCATGAGTGGCAGCACAGATGGGTTTAATGCTTTTATCTAATTCACTCTAAAGCCACATCTTTGGCTGATCCGGATTGACTTCCTGCGGTGTGGACAAAGGCAGGAGGTTTTGGTACTGCCTGGGAAGCAGAGGCTCGGAGGGAGATTGATTCAGGGAGGAATTCGGGGATTTTCTTGGGGGAAACCAGAAATTCCCAGAAAAAGTCATTTGACTCAAAGCAAAATACTTTATTTGACCTACAAACAAAATCATAAGGTTCTTTTTAAGTTGTTGTATCTTTCATCCAAACACCCTCTCCCCTTTTTAGCTTGGATCAAGTTACTGAAAAACCCCCTAGAAAACCAAAACTCCCCTAGAAAATTTCTTTTCACGGAGAAAACAAATTCAACTCTGCTGCTTCTCAGTCTGGGGCAGGAGGGGAGACTGAGCCATGGGGCTGCTTCAGTGTAGTATCTCCATTTCTGCCATCTGGAGCAGAGCTGCCCAGCACCCTCCAAGGTGCTTTTTTGGGGAAAATAAAAGAAACACATATTCTTTGCAAGCTTATTTTGAGAGGAATGAGGGTTTCTGGCTAATTTTGTGTTGGGAAAAGGGTTAGGTCAGACCTATGGGGCATAAAAGAGGGACATTGCCTGGGGCTCCGGGCAGGGAGATGGGTAAAGCCCTTTAGGCTGCTTAAAGCTTGGGTTTGGGTGTCTTGGAAATGGATCTTGGAGGTATCTTGCCTTGGGATTGCTGGGGAGTGATGCGGTTGGTGGGACCGGGACGTCTGGGGATGTCCTCAGCCCACGCCGGTGGCTGGAGCCAGCCCGGAGGAGAAAGGCATTCTAAAGGTCACTGCAGCGGAAAGGAGCCAAATGGAAAGGGCAGATGAAAACCAGGCAGTTTGGCCAGGCTCAGATTTCAGCCTGGTGCCATCTCACGTCTTCCAACCAGACAGGCTCGGTAGCATCTGAACACGCCGTCTGTTTGCTTTAGGTTGCGGAGGGTTTCAACCATGGTCCCAAAGGAGAGAAAAATGATGCCAGGTTGTTTGCTTCCCAGCATCTTGAGTAGTCCCTGATGCAGAGTGAGGGTTTTGATGAGTCTACTATAAATTAGGGCAGGGAAAACACCCACGCTCTCCTTGTGTCCGTTGCAAAGGAGTCGGGGGGGAAGATGCGGTAAATGGATTGTGGTTTCGACCTCCAGAGTGAAATGATGGGAGCTGTGCTCGCAGTCAGTGTGTCTGCACCACGCGGGTTTGATTTCTCAGAGCTTCCCACCAGCAGAATGACAGGCTGCATCTGTGAGGTCCTGCCAGTAAATTAATCCACCTTAATTATTTGGGAAGGTCAATTAAACCTCATCAACCCCCCGTGAAAAACGCATTCATCACAGACGTGATTTGGTTGCGCTTTGTTTGCTTGCTTGACTTTGCTTCTGCTGGCAGGTTCCCAGGCACGAAACACCACGAGATGGATAGTGACCACTGGGATAGCACCAGGAATGCTGAAAAATGAGGCAGAAACCAGGATTAAGGCCCTTAACTCAGTAATTCAGTGTCCAACTCATGGTCCCCCTGTGCTGGCCCGGGGTGCTGCCCATCTCTTGGCTGCCGGTGACCTTCTCCAATGACAGCCCCCTCCTTCCCTGTATTGACTCATCTAAATATCCCCTGCCCGGGCAGGGTAGATACTGTTACAGGAGTGTTTTGGGATGCTGGCATCACATGCACATGCCTGTGGGTACATATATTTGAGGGCACATGGCTGCCAGGATTGCAACATCGATCTGCCTGGGCTCTACTCATCACAGGGCTCCTCTCCCATGCTGTCTTCAACCACTACAGCTGATGGCACCTGTTTTCTGGGGAGAAAAGACATGTCCTATGGGATAAACAGGTCTAAGACCACGCTACAAAGAGAGAGGTGGTCCAGCTGTTGCAACCAGGTTCATCCAGACCCAACACATGGTCCAGCACGGAGGAAGCTGGTTGGGGTGATGCCCTTATTTAGCATGGGTGGCTGGAGGGCACCTAAAAAGCTGTGCATGGTCACCTGCGTTCACCACCAGCAAAAAACCTCCTGCCGTGACCCTGGGAAGGGCCAGGAGAGCCACTGAAGCAGATACAGGTGGTCCTCACCAAAGCATCGTGGTGGGTTCACTTTTGGTAGTCATAGAAGTATTTATCCCGCTTGGCATCCTCAGGGATTGCTGTTGCTTTCTCCTCAATGCATCACTGTAAGAGCTGGCATTCGTGCCATCCGGCCCGTAGGCAGAGGAGAGGGCAGCTGCCAGCTTTTGTGCCTTCACACGCCTTGGCTGGCCATGTCCTCTCCGGCTCGCTCGCTGCGGATGCGGTGGGGCCAGGGGTGAGGGGGTGGACTGCAGCCACGGCCCAGACAGACACAGCAGGTTTTGTCCTAGTGATTCTGGGCAAAAGGAGGGGAAAAAAAGAAAAAAAAAGAAAGGCTTTTCCATTTCCAGAGGGAAGAGGAGGGAGAGCACGATGGCAAGGACAAGGCTGCCTTGTGAGAGGGGTTTTGTCTCCATGATTACACTGTTCAAGCCAACCAGAGCGCCCTGTTTGCTCCTTGTCCTGAAGATAGAGATGTGCATCTTGGCACATCCGTGGCCGCAGCATGGCCTGGGGCAGCCCGTCCTGCCCTGCACGCTGGAGGAGATACCCCCCACCTTGCCTTATGGATGGATTACAAATGCCTCGTTGGGTTTTTTAGCTGGAGTCACAGGAGTCTGCAGGGAGGTGGGTTAGAAGATGGAGTGATCTTGCCCCCTTTGGTGCTTCAACGCTGGGTGATGGGTTGTCTGCAGGGGACAGAGGGGATGCAGATGTAAAGGCATGGAGAAACCACGTGCAAGGCTGAAGTCTCTGGAGCTCTGTAACCCTTCCCTGTGCCTTTTGGGGTATCTTGTGTGGCTTCGCTCGGTCATGGTGGCTTGTCTGACCCATTTAATCAGCTGACAGGTCTGCAGGCAACCTCTGTCTTGTTGGCTACAGATCTGTAAAGATCAGAGGGGAGGAAGAAGTTGGGAAGAAGAGCATCTGGAAAGTGTTTTCCCATCTGCCTGAGCACTGTTAACCCTCAGTGGTAACACGTGGTGTTCCCCAGGGCTCAGTGCTGGGCCCAGTTCTGTTTAGTATCTTTATCAATGATCTGAGCAAAGGGATTGAGTGCACCCTCAGTAAATTCCTAGACGACACCAAGCTGGGCAGGAGTGTTGATCTGCTTGAGGGTAGAAAGGCTCTACAGAGGGACCTGGACAGGCCGGACCGATGGACTGAGGCCAATTGTATGAGGTTCTACAAGGCTCAGGGCTGGGTCCTGCACTTGGGGCACAACAACCCCACACAACGCTACAGGCTTGGGGCAGAGGGGCTGGAAAGCTGCCCAGGGGAAAAGCATCTGGGGGTGCTGGTTGACAACCAGCTGAATATGAGCCAGCAGTGTGACCAGGTGGCCAAGGAGGCCAACAGCATCCTGGCTTGTGTCAGCAAGAGTGTGGCCAGCAGGACCAGGGAAGGGATCGTCCCCCTGTACTCGGCACTGGGGAGGCCGCATCCCCAATACTGGGCTCAATTTTCTCTCCAGAAAGACCTTGAGGTGCTGGAGCGTGTCCAGAGAAGGGCAACAGAGCTGGGGAAGGGTCTGGAGCACAAGTGCTGTGAGGAGCAGCTGAGGGAACTGGGGGGGTTCAGCCTGGAGAAGAGGAGGCTGAGGGGAGACCTGATCGCTCTCTACAATGACCTAAAAGGAGGTTGGGGCGAGGTGGGGGTCGGTCTCTTCTCCCAAGCACCAAGAGATAGGACAAGAGGAAACGGCCTCAAGTTGTACCAAGGGAGGTTTAGATTGGATATCAGGAAAAATTTCTTCACTGAAAGGGTTGTCGAGCACTGGAACAGGCTGCCTCAGGGAAGTGGTTGAGTCACCATCCCTGGAGGTATTTAAAAGAGGTGTAGACATTGCACTTAGGGAGATGGATTAGTGGTGGACTTGGTAGTGTTGTGTTAATGGTTGGACTCGATGATCTTAAAGGTCTTTTCCAACCTAAACGACTCTGTGATTCTATGATTCTCTCCATCCACAGGGACAACCCTATTGCTGAGGTCTTGAGGGAAGCAGGATGATGGGACCAAGCTGAATCAGGTGCAGGGAAAGCAAAACTCTGGGGCCAGGACAGAGCAAGATCGGTCCTGGCTCTTCACGTTCATCGCAGAGTGGTTCCCAAAGTTATATTTGGGTTTTTGCAGATTAGTCAGGGTATGAGCGTGTGTGTGGTTTCTGCCCACGTCCTTGGGAAGCATGAGCCTCAGCCTGCACTGCTTGTGGTCTGCTCCAAGGGGAAAAGCAGCTAAATGGGGGAAATGTCATCAGGGATCATGTCAGTGCCACATCTGGACAGGTCATTTGATCCAGTCCCTGAAGCAAGGACTGGAGTTATCCCTGTGTGATGGGCTGGAGGCATCACTTCACCCCTTCTCCATCAGCTGTGTGTTGTCAAGGTGATTTTTAAAGCTGTAGTGCTTTGTTTTGGTGAGAGATCATCCAGGTTGGCCACTTCTGGGAGACTCTTCTTGCCTCTTTCCCTGCAGGATTTGAACTGGAGGTAGGTACAGGATAGGTCTGGGTCAAAACAATGCTTGTTTGCAAGAAAAGGCATACCCACGGCGTCCTGCAGTGTGGTGGCACCAGGCTACAGCTGAACTATTCATCTGAGAAGGCTCATATTGCTTTTTTTCCACCTCAAATCATGGTGAGATTTGGGTCAGGGCCCACCCCACATACTCATTCACAGGGCATCTTTACTCAAACCTTTTCTCTTGCTGTAGCTCCCACTCTCTGAGCTCCTGCACTAGGTTCATCTCCCTATAACCTCATTTCTGCATGCTCCCCGTAACAGGGCACAGTAGTGAGATCAAACTGTCTTCTTTTATGGGAAGGGATCCATTTTAATTTGATTCCTGGCTGATGGGCTTGCTGAGCGATCATGTGTCAGCTGGGTTGTGGGCTGTCCCCAATGAACAAAAGGGCCCTTGTCTCTCCTGACACAGACAGTGCCAGACTCTGTGTCTGCAGAGACTCTTTTGAGTTCATTTTTCTCATCTCAACTGGTCATTTTCATGCATAAATCAGCTTTGCATAAGCATGGGCAGACTTTCTGGTGGTGGTGATGCTGGAGGAGCAGGTCTCAAGGCCAGGAAGCAGGACCGGTGAGATGGCCACCATTAGCCCAACACTAAACCCATGAAAAACACATCATCATCATCAAAAAATAACCCAGGCAGAGCCTCTGTGGTGAACACGGTCTCTTTGGCAAGGTTTGTTTACAGGGGCCTCCAGATGTTGTGGTGATGTTTGCTCCAACAGAAGGAGCTGAGGATCTCCCAAATCAGGGCCCTGTCAGTCACGGGGATTGCTCACTGAAGAACACAGTTCTCTTTCCTTGCTCTTTCTGCCTGGGGTTTAGTAGGCCCCACCTTTCACGGTGCTCAGCTGAATCGCTTATGGATGGTTAAACACATAATGGAGAATCTTTCCTCTTCTATTGTGCAGGAGACCAAATTTCTGCGTGAACCTGGTGGGAAGGGTGGATTGGGACATTGAACTGGGCTGTAGAAGATCTGGGTTGGACTCCCAGGTGTGGTCTGAGACCTGTTAGTGACTTTAGAGCAGCTTAGTTCCTCCTCTGTGCTCCAAATGCAAAATGAGGATAAATAAAACTTTCTTATCTGCTTGACCATAAGTTCTCCATGCTTGGGACTACCTTGGTTTTGTCAACACCCAAAGAAATGAGGCCATGGTCTTGGTGGGTATGTGATGTGCTGGCAGGAGGCACACATTGCCACCTCTCGAGTCATTGTCACCCGCACTGAGATGGCAGTGCCTGTCAGAGAGCGAGCCGTGCTTGTGGGTGGCTT
Organism: Tyto alba; assembly: GCF_018691265.1. Taxonomy (NCBI): domain Eukaryota; kingdom Metazoa; phylum Chordata; class Aves; order Strigiformes; family Tytonidae; genus Tyto; species Tyto alba. The sequence continues at coordinate 2,553,944 of NW_024881282.1, read as the reverse complement.
TTCGACAGACACAGGCAAGCATTGATACAACCTTGACTAGAGGACAAGGGAAGGGTAGAGTATTAATATATAGTAATAATGGCAGCGTGGACCATACATGTCACAGAATTGTGGCACTGAAGTTTTTCTCATCTAACCCGCCTCTTCCAGGGACTCCTCACCTCCATGTCCTTACAGCCTCTTTGCTTTTCCCCCAGGGTGATGGAGAACCTAACAACTCCTCTAGCCTGGACAAGAGTCATCAACAGCTCCTTGGACCCAGGTGGCGCAGGAGACAACACCTACAAGTGCATATTTGATGAGGACTTCAAGTATGTCCTGCTGCCTGTCTCCTATGGCATTGTGTGCGTGGTGGGGCTCTTTCTCAACCTACTGGCCCTCTACGTCTTCATCTTCAGGATCAAGACCTGGAATGCCTCCACCACATACATGTTCAACCTGGCCGTGTCCGACACACTCTATGTGGTCTCCCTGCCCCTCCTGGTGTATTATTATGCCATGGGGGACAACTGGCCCTTCGGCGTGGGCTTGTGTAAGATAGTTCGCTTCTTGTTTTACACCAACCTCTACTGCAGCATTCTTTTCCTCCTCTGCATCAGCGTCCATCGATTCCTGGGCATCTGCTTCCCACTGAAGTCACTGCAGTGGGGACACGTTCGCTATGCCCAGAGAGTGTCAGTCATCGTGTGGGTGGTGACCGTCGTGTGCCAGTCGCCCGTGCTCTTCTTTGTCACCACCAGCGTGAAGCGTGACACTATCACCTGCCACGACACGTCCAGCAAGGACCTCTTTGGCCAGTTTGTCATTTACAGTTTAGTGATGCTGGTGCTGCTCTTCTGCATCCCTTTCCTCATCATCATCATCTGCTACTGTCTAATGGCCCGGAGGCTGCTGCAGCCCACACGGGGGATCTCCCGGCTGTCCCGATCCAAAAAAAAGTCAGTCAAGATGATAATCATCGTCTTGATGGTCTTCATCATTTGTTTTCTTCCTTTCCATGTCACTCGTACCTTGTACTACTCCTTCCGGAGCTGGGACTTAAGCTGTCAGACTCTCAATGCTATCAATTTAGTCTATAAGGTGACTCGTCCCCTAGCTAGCACCAACAGCTGCTTGGATCCCATTTTGTATTTCTTAGCCGGACAACGATTTATGAAGTTTGCAGGCAGCAAGATGCCAGGGAAGCCTCAAAATGAAATGGCGCTGGGCATTGTGCCCAACAGTCACCTGGGAACCAGCAACGACACAGACACGTTATCCAAGGATGTGAAATCCTAGCGTTGCTCCAGCATGGCCAGCACTGTCTCCGTGACTGAAGGGTTCATCCCAGGTGAGAAGGGAGGTCAGGATGCTTCAGGGCCCAAGGCTTTTGGTGTTTGTGGTGCCTTGGCTTTCTCCCACTTCGGCATTGTCCGTGTTAAACGCGCTTCTCTGCTTGTTGCTGTTTCAAATGTGTTTTTTTTTTCAGGAAGATGCCGCTGTGGTTATACATACAAACCCTGTATCTCTGCCTCTTCATCCAAGCCTGTCTCTGTTCAGTGCTGAATAGCATCTCTCCACCACTGAGGCTGGGTGACCTCTATCACGGTGGCCAAATCTGCTAAAAAAAATTCACGCCCTCTACACCTTTCTAAAGCAGAAATGTTGCGTGCAAAATGTTCCCCTAAAGATATCCATCTGCCTTTCTTCAGATTCCCTTGCACAGAGGTAGCAAGGGTTTCTCTGTGCCTTAACAAGAGAGGAAAGGCTTTTGGTCAATGAGGAGCATCAGCTGCATTTCTGCTAAACAGGGCAATGAAAATGTCAACTGCAAATACCACCCGCAGCCGGAAAGGGTCTCCCACAGCTTTGCACCCCTGAAGAAATGCTCTCGCAGCTTCAAGCCCCGGCATCTGCTGGCAGAGCCAGGAGGGGATTCCCAGCTCCTGTCCGAGGACTAGCTTCCCATTAAAAAGGGTGCTGGTGGACCTTCCATCCCACTGGAGTTCACTGGTACCATCCCACTGGAGTTTAGTGGTACCATCATGTAGGTCCCCTGTAGGTTTCTCCAGTGAGGTCAGCATCTTCCAAGAGACCCATTAGTGCTTACCAACAGCAACTCTTGAAAAGCTTTTAGGAACCCATAGTTTTCTCTCAGCTGCTGACATTAATCATCATCTCAAGCTCATAAAAATTTAGGTTGAGCTCTTCATGTCTAGTTTTTAATCTTACTAGTGACTCATATTTCCATCAAAGAAGCAAAGACCGTTGCTCATCCCCTTGGGTGAGTGCTGCCACATCCTCATTTCTGCTCAGAGGTGACAGCCCTCTGTGACCTTTAGCAGCTTGGCATGACCCAAGTGCTGCTGTCTGGTCTCCCCGTAAACCCAGTAATCCCACTGCTCCACTGGAGACAGTCAGCATATCTCTTACTGACAGTGTAGACCTTCCCTGGGAAATTTGTCAGCGCTAAACCCTGGGTTTAGGAGCCATGCCAGTAAACGCAGTGCTAAACTTAATCCCAGCCCTGTCTGGATTTGGCCTTGCATCCCCCATCAGCCAGGACAGTTCAAAGTAAACTGGAGAAAATACCCACAAAACACTTCCCGAGAAAGTCCACTTGATCCTTGGACTTTCTCTCTGTAATTGTGGGGTTAGAGAGCCGAGAGCCAAGGTTTATGGTTTCCTTGCCCAGCTTTGCCACGAGGATGCTGATTCCTCACCCCAAAAATGAAAATTGCTTGTGCTGCAGCACTGGACAAGTTGTATTTTAGGACTGGCTCTATTTTAGGATTAGGCAAACACATTTGATCCTGGTTTAGACCAATTCCTCAGACATGTTCTTAGTTTCTCCCATGCCTCCTTCTTATGAAGTGGCTTGGTGGAGATAAAGACATGCTGCAACGTAACCAGCCGAGTTCAGACAAGGGTGACTAGGACCATCCAGGGTTAACTGGGAGGTTTCTGTGGTCCCGGCTCAGTGGAGCCGTGGTCCCATGGAGGGCTCTTGTCCCAGCCAACAATGTCCCAACCACAGGAGGCAAAGGAGGGGGGGACTGTCTCAGCTCTGAGCACCTTAGGCAAAGAAAATTAGGACATTTGTAGGGTAGTTCATCTCATCCTTGAGTGAACTTTTAGGATAGGGTTGAGTTAAGATAGGGCTTGCACCATGGTAGCACCTTTTTTTCCTTCTGTCTGTGAAGGGACCTTGGTTTTATGGGGAGGGTCACAGCGTAGTCACCAGGGCAAGACAAATAACTGGGAGAAATTCATTCAACCGAAGCACTGAACTGGTACAAACATTACTCCAGGCCAAGTCTTGCCTGGTCTCCCACGCTTGCCAAAAAGCAGCATGAACACCGAGTTACGTGCTCTGAATAATTCAGTAAAAATGTGCTCAAAGTTCAGTCCTGCGGTCCTGCTCGCCAATCCCACCTTTCTCCGAGCTGGCATCCGCTGGCTTCAAGCCACCACCTTGGACAACACTGCCGGTCCTATCAGAGGGTTCCTTTGTGGTCCCGATCCCACACAAGCTAGTGGCACTGTTCAGATGCAGAGCGGTCAGAGAGGTACCAACTGGAAATTTATCTATGGATTTGTTTGTTTGTTTGTAAAAGCACTAACTTATACTAAAAAAAAAAAAAAAAAAAAAAAAAAAGAGGGTTTGTGATAATGACTGTACATTTTTATTTTTGTAACATGCAAACACCTCAGATTTCTTAGAGTAAATAAATTTATTTCTACTATGAGCACTCTTCTGCTGTCTCCTCCAATATGTACAAAGGGGAGAGGATACCAGGGACAGAAACTGGGTTGTTGAATATCGTAGATGTGTTTCAAGCTCCAGATACAGCCGTCCACACAGGGGCTCCACAGTAGCTACCTCCAGCATCTGAACTCCTGTGGGAGTCCATGGAGGAGGTGGTCACCCAAAGAGACAGATCTTCTCATCCTTGCTCAAGGTGAGATGGAGCTGAGATGGAGAGGGCTGCTGGAGCACCCCTAAACCCAGCAGCTCACTGGGGAGGGTTTCACCTTATCTTGCTGCTGTCTTCTCTTTTCCAGAAAGCCCAGTAACATGTGCTTGTCCTGCATCCTTGCTTCTCAGAGACAGAAGGATCCAGAGGAGCAACTCAACTGTCTCAGATGAGAATTTGCTGCTGAGCCAGGTTGGAGCATCCTAGTACACCCCAGGATGGCACCTTATAGCTGGTCAGAGCAAACCTCTGGGCCTCAAAAGCCACCAAGGTCTTCAGTCCTCTGTCTAACACATCCCCAGTGGGGTCATGTATCTCCTTGCAGTGTGCCCATGGGCAGACCCTTACAGCACTACCCTGTAACTGCAACAGGCTGACCCCAAACCTCTGATTTCCCCCTTAGAGGTCTGGAAAAGATTCAGGCAGGGTGGAAAATGCCCCAGAAGAAACCACTGTTCCTGGAGTCTGTCAAGCAAAACCTCCTCCATGAATTCTCTTGAATTTAATGCTTGCAGGGGGATGATACCACCAGTTCTGGCAAAACCCAAGTGCAGAGACAGTTGTATGCTGAGGGCAGGGCTTTCCAGAGGCCAAAACCCCCAGTAGCATGACTAATTCAGTAGCCAGTCTTTTTGGTTGTATCACCATGGACTTGGTGGGTAGCTTCTCCTAGACTGCTTCTGCCAAAGACCAGAAGAAATTGCTAGATTAAGTAATTAATTAATAATTTCTAAGTAATTAATTTCCCATCCCATAGACCACATTTGTTTCTGGTTCACCCAGCAATTCACAGAGCTACCAGACCAAGAGATTTCACTCTATGTGCTGAAACCTCTTGTTCTCAAAGACTTCTTGCCTTCCCCTATAGACATCAGGAGAAGGTGAGCCTAATCATAGTCCCCATGATCAAATACGTTTTGTTTTCCATTTCAATTTATTTGCTGCTTGCTCCCAAGCCTGGCTTTTGCTGTGCCTTTTTCTACTGACGAAATGAGGCTCTTGGGACACACTCATCTCCACTGATGAATTTATTACAAACTGTGATCAAGTCACCTTGAAATATGCTTGGCAATAATCTGAGCAGCTTGAATTCCTTCACTCTCATCCTGAGATGATCAGATGTAAACTATCTTTTTTTAGTTTACACCTGATCTCCCAGCAATGTCTTTAAGATGCAGACACAGTAACTGCCTATCGCCCTGCAGTGTGGTACAGAAGCACTTTATGGTCCCCTGCACTATGAGAGAAAGCTCTGCTTTGGTTTCTCTTTTAAAGAACTTTCTAGCCCTTCTATTTGCCAAAACATGAAGACACAAAAGTATAAAGCCAAAGAAATAGCTGCAAGCCCCAAAACTGCTAAATTAGACATCCTGAAATACACTCGTTGAAAGAAAACCTCTTGATTTTCAGCCTAGGTTTTGGAGACCTACCCTGGGATAAATGCCATGTGGACCAAGGGCTTGTACATGAATAGCTTTAGCTCATGGGTTTTACAGCATCATACCTGTTTTTCCTGCAATGACTTCTGTGTGGCTCATGCCAGCGCTGACTTGTGTGAATCATTCAAACCCAAGAATGAGAACTAAGCAAGAATAATATCTATTGATGGGGAGCGCAGAGGTTATGCAGTTACTTCAGAGAAAACCCAAACCCACTTTTTCTAAATGTCTCTTAGCACTGGGAGAAGGAAGAGAAAGTTAAGAGCATTGATGGTTTCCTGCCAAGCAAACAAATCTGCTGCGTGGGCTGGAGGGATGCACAGTTCTGCTAGACCTTCCGAGCATCCAAGTACAGAGCTTTGCCTTCCCGATCATGCCTTTCTAGGAAGCAGATCTTAATCTGGCAGAGGCAGGCAGCGAGTCATGTTGTTACTGTAAGCTACTTGGTATGTCCACTTCTTTTTCAAGTAGTGAGATCTGGCATCATTTTTCTTCTAGTTTTCCTCTGTGGGGCTTGATTTTCTAAGGAACAAGTCTGCCTGCCCCTCCAAGTCATTTCTCATCTAGTGAGCCAATTCAATAGGGGCAAAGGCTCTGCACTATTGATCTACAAATCTCATAGAAAGCAGCTTGCTGTGCGAAAGAGCCAAAGGAGCCCTCACCCAACAGCTCAAACTTTATATTAGACAACACAGAATCCGCACCCACTTCCCCCACTCTATAGCCTGCAGTGGCTTGGGAAGGTGTCCATCACACCATCAGTGATGAGTGAGGAAAGGTGATAGATGGTGCCTCAAAACCCTTCAGGAGACCAACGCTGAGTTCAAACAAAGGGAGGAGATACCCAAATCCCACAAATTGACCAGATTATTGCAGAAATTCCCAAAAATGGATGGGCCAAGGCATCATTTTCTTTGGAAGAAACCAAACCTGTGGGTGTTTGAAATCACACGCCAATCACCCAGCTTTGTGAGGAGTTTATTTTAAGACTTTCACAGGTTTAATACCAATATTTGCAGACTCCTTGCCAAATAAATGCTCAGGAAAGCCTGAAAGTTTAAAATATTCTTTTCTTTTTTTCTTTTCTTTCTCCCCAAATACCTGCAATTTTAAGCACTGACTAAATGCCAACACCTTGGTATGTGTTTCGGGGAGCAGCTGGACTGTCAAACTGCAATGCACACATGCACACATATATAAGCGCGTATACGCACACGTATATAAGCACAGGAGAGGAGAAGAGTTTGAGCACTTGTGCCTGAGACCTGCCTGGTCCCTGCCCTCCCAAGAACACAGGACAGCATGCAAAACAGCCCTCCGTACCTCCCAAACCTCCTAATTTATACAAGAACAGCAACTCTTCAAATCATCCCTGCGAGCTGAAAGCTGCCTGGATGAGGCTGGTCACCCATGAGACGAGCTGCATGGTCTCAGCTTGGCACTGGAGGCTCCTGCCTTCACAGCAAAGGATGTGCCAAAGCAGCCCCTCCCCCCCCCCCCCCCCCAAAAAAAAAAAAAAAGAAAACCAAAAAAACTAAAACCCAAACATCTTGGCTGGGTGGGTTTTGCAGCCCATTTTATGCTGCTGGTGATAGAACAGAGTCCTCTGCCAGATTCTGCTCCTCCACTTATATCACCCGCAGTGAAAAGGCAACATGTCACAACCCCATTTCCAGCCTTCCACCCCCACAAATCCTGGGGGGAGCCCTGAGATGCCTTCAAACCACCAAACTCTCACCCTTGAACTGGGAAAGAAAAGGGTAAGGGGGTTCCAGTTGAGATCCCAGACAGTGGGATGACCAGTGAGAGACCTTGGAAGGCGATGGAAGATGCACGGAAGACTGCGGACTCCGGAGTGCAAAAACCTGCATCCTGTGCTGGTTTTTAATAGGGAAACCAGCTGAATAGGTTGAACCCTGCTGCAGCAGAGTCCTCTGCTGGTGCTAAGGGGATGTGGCAGCAAGGAGCAACAAGGGGTCCCCACGTCCACCTTGGGGGAGAAGGGGGGCCCCCATGGCACTGCTAACAATGCCTTAGGAACATCCTGGGACCACACCAAGGGATGGGAGCAGAGTCCCAAGCTAGAGGTGGGACCATTGGTATGCCAGTGGTGGGTCCCCATCCCTGTGCTGGGATTTCCCCCCAGGCACACATGGCCACCCAAGGCAGGGTCCTAGTTTTTATCCATGGGACCTTCCAGGGGATGGAGATGTTTTCTATCCGCTTTGGAGTTCCCCTTGCAAGAGCTGAGCCACAATGTGTGAGACGGACGGGGAATCAGCCTCTCTTCTCATGATCTGTGGTTTTAAGGACAAGGAAAGAGCCTGGTCACCATCTGCCTTTCATCCAGCCGCCCACCTGCCGTGCCAGCTCCATCACTGCCCACACGTAAAGGCTCGATGCTTGTTTAACATCATTTCATCCTTTTCTCATCAGAACTGGGCCAGGCAGGTTGGTAACTGGCTTGCCACCATTTGGAATGGAGCCCATGTGCATGGATGGAGGTGGAGGCCATTTGGGACCCACGTTGCAAAGGACCTTGGTATGTGTCCTTCACAAGGGGGTTTTCCCACCATCTCTGCGTTTGGAAACTGGTTCTATTTTGGAAGGATGTCCCATATCAGCCATTCACATGGGCTATGAACCATTCTGCACATCCTCACCCACGACTGGACTGCTGGAGGAGTCGTTCTGGTCCCCTGAGCACTCTTGCGATGCCATTCGTGAAGCTGTGAGCCCAGCACTGGGATGTGGGCTGCAAGACAAGTGCTGGCAAGTTCCTGCAAACCTCACCTGCTAGGACAGAAGAGGACACGACACCTTTCTGAAGACCTTCATTAGGTGAACAGCTCCACCACCCCCAGCCGGATGCGGTTCTTCTGCTTCGTGGCTGAATGCGTTTTGCAGCCTGGCAGCAGGACCAGATGCCACGTGGGTGCCAACACAGCCTGTTTGCAAATAGGGTGTGGCTGCAATGCCCTGGCTCTTCCTCACGGCCTGTTGAACGAGTCCATCTAGTTCCAAATGAGCAAAAGGGCCTAGACACCTTGGGAAGGGATTGTAAAGTAGGTCATAACTCTTGGGGGGCAGCTGGCTCTTTGGTATGATCCTGTCACTGCACTCTGCAATTTGCAGGGCCAAGTAGAAAGGCTGCAAGGAGGGGAAAGTGCTCAGGGGCTTGGCCACGTTCAGTTAGCAGAGCTTCTGGTCCTCCTTGGGCAAAGGATTCACCGATCTCAGCTTCCACGCCAGGAGAAAGGGACATTTCTGTGGCTTTTGGGGAGCTGTTGGACACCCCAAAGCCTGCTGCATGCCCTCATCCCTCTGTACAGGTTCCGTGATCACAAAGGGTGGATGCATTTCCCACAGTCCAGGTCCCCAGGCGAATGTATCCCACATGAGTGGACCTCCAAGCATCAGTGGAGGGCACAAGACTGGCTGCCCCTCCATGATCCCTATGGGAAACCAGGGGGCCTACTCTGGCAGAGTGTTGGTCTTGCCTCCATTGAGGCCTGGAGTCCATCAGGATAGGATCAGACAGGATCCAAGAAGGATCCGTGGAGGTCTTAGGCCCAACGCGTTTCTCAGAACAGGGATAGCTCCAAAATCAGAGTGTCTTGGACATGACTCAACACACCCCAGAGCTGCATCTCAATGGGGTCCATGGGTGCATGACCCAGAAATGCCTTTTCCTCTCTACTGCCTATCAAGAAAGCCTGACCAGACAGCTGGGAGTCAATAAATGACACAAATTGACCCCAAAGAGCCTCTGCGGCACTGCCAGGGCCCTGTGCTCATCAAGATGCTGGAACTTTGATGTCTCACCCCTCCAGCACCCTCCCAGGATTAGCTTGCAGGGCTGAGACTTAAAAATAACCCAACGGGGGCAGTGGGTGGGTGGGCATCACTGTCACCACACCATCACTAACGTCAGCTTTCCCAAACCCATCTGCACACTGATGCCGGGTGGGAGCCCCGTCCAGCACGCTGCGGCTGCGCAAAGGCATCCGAGAAACCATGGGGGTTTGCCAAAAAACTATCAAAAGCTCTGGAGCAGCCTCCTCGCTGATGCCTCCCCATCTGTTCTTCGTTAGGCAAATGAGCTGTGGGCTCGTGGCTGGGTGGTCTGGGCTTGGGGACCGCTCTGTGGTTGGCTCCTGGGGTGATGCACAAGGAGTGGGGGGCAATGACAGTGCTTGGGGGATGCAATTTTCAGGATTGTGGGCCTGGATCGAGCAGCATCCATATGGATGATGCCTCCAGCCAGGGCTGTGGGCAGCAGTGAGCGTCCGTGTCCTGTTGTTCTGGTTCCAGCTGGTAATTAATACCCCACTGTCCTGAGTCTCATCCAGACTTTCTGGGATCATTTCCTAGAAATTCATCATCCCCTCCCAGGCAATACTTCCCAGATGTTGCAACCCGTCTCCACATTTCAGCATCTGACTGGTGATGCGAGGCTCTCCTCTCCTCAGCATGAAGCCTGGAGGAAGAGCAGCACATTACAACAACCCTTTGTAGCATTGAAATCCCCCTCATCCCTAAAATATTTCCATTTTTTGCCCCAATTAGCAAAAGACTTCTGAGTTATGGTAACTCTTCAAGCATCTCCAGAAAGCAGCTGTGTTGAAACTTTATGTAAAAATTAATTTGTAGCAGCTGTTCTTCCTCCTGGTTGCCCATAGATGGAGGAAGAGAGCTTCACCCCTTTGGGTTCCCTCCTTCAGCAGTCTGGCTGATGAGGTTGCACCGTGTTTTGGGGCTCGCCTCCTCCCTACTTTGGCCCATCAGTTTTTTGGTTTGGGTGATTTAATGCCAAACATGGGAAAGTTGTTGGCCATGACCTGCATAAGGCCCTGCTACCCAATGCCATGCGAACCCACAAGGAAGAGATGGTCCCTCCAGGAGCCCACGTACCTTCTTGAGACACTCAAGATGCCACATGAAACATGGCCCCAGGATAAGCAAACACAACTCCTACCGGCCATGGATGTTTTGGTCAATCAGACAATACAGGACCCATCTTCTGGGTCCACATCTCATTAGGTTACTCCCTCACCACCCTGACCTGGGTGGCCACATCCAACCCACTGATGGGCATCCTGCAAAAGGGGTGCTTTGGAGGAGCCCAGGTCCAAACTATGCTGGCGATGGTGCGATGATTAATCTGGACATTTGCAGCCCAGGGGCATGGATCTGGCCAAAAATGTCCAAGGATACTGAGTCATGCCAGGTGAGCACCACAGATGGAGAGAAAGATTTCCCCCAAAGAGTTGTTCTGCTGCTTCAGAGACTGAAGTTAGTTAAGGATGGAGATATTTTGGGGAGAATAACTAAACTCCCAGAACATGCCATAATTTTGGGATATTTTTATTCTTTTCTTCCAAAATAGAGTGGTTTATTCAGGAGGTGCAGAAGTATTCCACTTGCCCCTTTCCTGATATGAAGCACTTAACTTTTCACTTCAAAAAGACAATTTTTCAACAAAAAAACCCACTCATCTTTTTTTTAAGGAAGCAAACCAAAATAGGCAAGGGTTAAAAAAACCCAACAGAAACTATTCACTTTGACCTCCCTTTGACCGAGATCATGTTTTCCTCCCAAATTTTGGTTCAACCACCCATTCGTAAAATGCCTCCTGCCCCACTCGGGCCGGCTTTGTGGGTTTTGTCCGGTTGTGAGTAAATGGGATTATTGTGAAACTGGTGGACGCACGCTTGACGTCGACACTGTGTGGGAGGAGGAATCAGTTAGAAGGCTGTAAGAAACCCGATTTAGTAGGAAAAAAGCAAGAGAAAGACTTTGTTGCTTCATTATCCTGCAGATAAAGCATTCACAAAAGCAGGGAAAGATAAAGCAATCCTTTTCCAGTAAGAGCAAATGTTTACCCTGCACGATGCAAACTGACCCCAGGTAATCTCAGGTTTAACGACATGGTTTAATACCGCTGAAAAGGGCTTCTTTTGTATTTCTCAGGCTGTCATCCAGAGATGTCCTACCTGCTGGGGGATTTCCTACAGGTATCTGAAGATATCCTGGTAACAACAGTGACTCTTCTTTAATGTGTTGTGAAATGTGTTATATATAAATATGTATTTTTATTTTTAAAAAAAATGTTGTGCATTTTTTAATATATAGATTTGCATAAACCCCAGTGCTCCATTGCTGGCAGAGGCCACCGGGAAAGGGACAAGGGTAAGGAATGAGCAATGTGATACCTGGTCTGAATCACACCCTGCTTTTGTGGCTGCAAGATTTTGTGAGATGTAGGTGGGGTTAGTGTGCTCAATAATCTCCAGAAAATTTCCCTCTCTTGGAAATTTTCCCACTTCTATAACCTCCACACGTCACCCTGCCTCCTCCAGCTAGGGCACTGGGTGGGTGATGGAGGATGAGCCGTGGCACCTGCCACCCCCATGCTCAATCTCTTGGTGATGGAAACCTGGGTCTTGAACAAGGTCTTTTACAACCATGAGGAGCTAAATAATTACTGGGGACTCATTACAACAAGCCTGGGGGCTCATCACAACTCCAGCCCATCTCCTTGTGGGACAGTGGGACAGGGACAGCTCACGGGAGGTGCTGGCACCTCCTCACCACCATGCAACTCAGCACAGCGAATTTTATTCAGCACCATGAAGCTCTGCAGCTTTTCACTGTGGGATTTGGTTCCTGTTAACTCATTTTACAGTTTTTAGTGAGTTGTTCCCCAAAATCTTCCATGTGCACTTGTGCGGGTTTTTGTCTTCAGCCTAACATGTTCATGACATTTTCCATGGACGTTCTGCAGGAGATATTCTTTCTTCTAATGACATTTTTGACCCTGCTCTTTAACTTTGGTTGCCCTAGGGAACCTTTTAATGGCCATTTTGAATCAGTGTTTTGCATTTGCATCCTCAGTCCACTTCTACTCCATCTGCAAACATTTCTTGCTTGTGTTCAGCTGCTTAATTTTGAGGAGCTTCCTCATTTCTCTGTAATTTTCCTTTTTGCAGTTAAACACTGTGGTAGTAACTTTTTGCTTTTTTTTCTTTTTTCACTGCAAATACTTTACAGTTGCTGAACTTTCTCTGCTAAATCCATACTACTTGCTAACCATGGCCAGGCAGGGGTTCAACCTGTGCCAACTCAAACCCATGAAGATAATGCCCAAGCATGGCCAACCCTACAGATTGGCTGTACAGCTGTCGTCTCCAAGGATGGAGCACACACTTCCAGGACCTGAGAGCTTTAAAGGTTTTTACAGAGGTTGAACAACTGTGGACCTTTACCAGAAAAAGCCCAGAGCATCTTGCAGCAGAGGCATCCAGTGGACCAGCTCTACTTGTAACTGTCTCAACATGAGAGAGGGAATTATATTGTCTCGAAAGCAAATGTTGTTGTAGAAAATGACTTTTTCAGACATATCATGGTCTAGGCCAGGGTCCAGGGGATCTCACCACCACCACATCTTCCCAGGGCAAGGCTCTTGGAGATAGTGAGAACCCAGCTGAACTGGTCATCCTAGGGGACCCTCCCTGACACACACAAGGTTCTGGAACAACAAGAGCTGGTGGGAACCAAAGGGTTTTTCAGGCAGGAACACATTTCCATGGACATTTCTAGTCTGGGCCTTGGGTTTTTGCTAAGTAGAGACAATGTGGTCACCCTACTTAGGGATGATGGTGCCCTCTGACTACACTGCTCCAGGGTCAACCTCTCCAGACCTCTGCTCCAGTGAGCAGACTCTGGGCAGGCAGTGACTTTCCTGACACGTAGCCTTAGTCTAATTAGTCTAAGAGGAATATTTGTTCTGGCTTTGCCCAAGCAGCTGGCCATGGGCCAGGACATTTTAACTTCCCAGTCAGAGCCCTGGAGAGTTGCCAGTCAGACTGTCACAGCACAACAAATACCTTGTCCTGACTCTGTCCGTCACAGCTTGGCTGCTCAGAGCTCAGGGGCAGCGCCAGGAGCTCATGCACGGCTGCTACAGGAGGGCAATAAAAGCTAAGAATCATCCTCAACTTCTGGTGGTGCAGGACTTACACAATGACCTGGCTTCGTGGTATATCTGCACCCCTAAATCAAGTTATAGCCCTTTTTCCCAGGAAAGCTCAAAATCTGCGAATTTACACAAGGGTGTAAAAGCACTGGCTCATGCAGCTACACCAAAGACCCTCTTCTTGGTGCAAAAATGTTGTGGGGAACTGCAGATACCCCTGACCTGCAGACAGTCCCTCTTTTCCAGGGAGAACTGTGTGTAATTCCCTGCCTGGCTGAGCACATGTCAGGAGATAAAAATCCGATGTGGATATCTTGGGGGTCCTCAGCGATGAATCTCTCTCCTAACCACTCAGCTTTCCGACTTCATGGAGAACAGCGGATGGGGACATCTCCTTTCTCCCCTAAATACCATTCCCCACCACCAGCCTGCCTCTTTGCTGTTATTCTTTGTGGCCTGAGGTTTTGAATGTAATCCAGAGAGAAAGCAAAAATGGAAATTCCCCAGGGCACAGAGGGAAGGAAGATGGAGAGGGAACAGTTTCTGGTCTCGTGGCAGCTGCAAGGTGGCTCCTTGCCCCTGGCTGTGGACCAGGCAGCTTGGGCTGGGAAGCCACAGGGACCACCAGGACACAAAGCCCAGGGCAGGCTGACCTGGAAAGTCGAATCTTACCAGGCTTTGCTCCTCAAGCGAGGTCATCACAGATGCAGAGGTGGAAAGGGGCTGAAGTGACGTGCCTGAGGTTATAGAGTGGCGGAGTCAGGATGAGACCCTCTGGTCCCTGACCCAGCATCTTACAGTCAAGATCATGGGCAACCAGGAGAAGGAGAACAAGGGCTGTGGGATCTCTGGCTGGCTGTGTTGGTGGGGGGACAGGTAAGCCACGTGTTTTACAGCAGTGCCCAGTTCATGTGCTCCCTGTGGAGCTGGAGAAGCCTGAGGCTTTATCACAAGTGGATTCTCTGAGGTCTAATAGGGGTTTCTCCCTGTCTTGTCCTCCACAGAGGGATCATTTAGGGTCTGTCTTCTTCTTCTTCTTCCACATGCTGGTGGGAACACCATCATCTCTGAGATTTCCACCTTCCTCCAGGTGTGATCAAATGGACAGAAAGGCTCAGAAGTAATTCGTTGCACAGAAACACACTCCAGTGTGTTGATGAGCACCCATTTTCTTAGAAAGGTCACCACCAGGCCCCTCCAAAATCAAATACAGCTGCCTCTAAGAACACAGGAGTTTTTAATACATATTCTATTATTCAGTTCTCTCTATCTTCTCATCCCAGAGTTTTTCCAGTATTTTCCAGGCATCCCTTGTCCTCACAGGGACCAGGAAGCTGAAACTTCAAGAACCAGCACTTCTCAGAGTGTGAACTGGGACAAGCCCACCAAAGCCAGCAGCTCTTCTCTACCCAGTGGATGTATACCTGTTGTTTGACATGCCAGTGAAGCACCAGTTTTGCTTCTTTCCAAGCTCCTTGGTGGGCACAGTGAGGATTTTTGGTCCATATTTCATCGCCATTTCTTGTTCATCGTGTCCCAAGGACAAACACACTGAAATGTCCCAACTAAATTGCCGCTGGCTGCAGTGAGAAACGTGGTAGGTATTAGTCACGCACATTAACACTTGATTAAAATAATCCATTAAAACCAGCAAGGAGAAAGACTTGGTGTCCTAGAAAACATCAAGAAGAGGAGTTGAGTTCACTATTCAGGATCTGGCTAAAATGCTGGTGCTGGTTGCTTGCCCCTGTTATTATTTCCCAGCTAACCTGCTTACCTCCAGCCCCTTTTCCCCTCCACGTTTTTCCCTCCCCTTCATCCCAGTTTAGGGCCAGGATAGCTCCACTTTCTGCAGGAGAAACCCTCCTTAGGGGACTGTGAAAGGACAAATACTTGGCTTTGCATGTGTTGTTTGTGTGCTTGCATGCACTATTTCTAAGGCACTGGTATTTCCCCAGTGCTCCCACCATCAGCGATGGTGGGAGGTCACTGTAATTCAGTGGTAGGCAGCAAAAAGCTCTGCATAATCCCAAGCCTTGTCCCCAAATATTCAGAAATCGCTAGCTGATGCCCTTTCTGTCATTAAGTGCTTGTGTTCTCCTTTGAAAATGAGCTCAGTGTTGGGTGAATGGATAAACCAAGCAAGATCTTTCCTGAGCCATAGGGAAAGGGAACCTGGCAAATCCTCAGGGATCCTTCGGCCTGCTCAGCGCACATCGATCGGGATGCAAAGAGCAGTGTTCAAATCAAAGGAGATGGGGAGGGAGGGAGGAAAGAGAAAAATGTTTGCATCACATTGGACCAAGCAGAAGGACCTGGGCAGCTGACCTCCAAGCATCAAAGGAAAGGCCAAGAGAATGGAAACACCCAGTGCCAGGGTGAGTTCCAAATGAAAACAACCCTCAGCTTGCTATTGCATGCAACCACAGTGCCATGGAGAACTGGAGAACGGCCCCAAACCTGGATTCCACAGAGGGAATGACAGAGATGTATTGGTCTCTCCTGCCCATGTGTGAATGTTGCAACACAGAGATATTTAACAGCCAGCTCAAAGACACCATAGGGAAATGGAGAAACACATCCAAGCAGGTCATGGAGATCCTCTGGGTCCACTGTTGGGAGCAGTGACTCTCTCTAGATGAGGACAGGAATGCTATTTCTGGTCTGTAGAGGGATTTTTGGCCAGCTGTGCTGCTGGCATAGCCTTGTGTCTTCCTCCGAGGAGACCCCTTCCCTCCTGCAATGCACTTTGCTCCAAGCACCACAAAATTAGTCGGGGCCCATATGAAAGCTGTGGTCCCCATGGCTGGGCGGTCAGTGCCAACATGCAGGTCATGGCAGGTCCCACGTGTGCTGCCGACCTGCTTGGAAAAGCACCCAGCACTACCAAAGGGCCATTTTTGCCTTTTCTGACCTCTTTACACCACTTCATCCTAATTCCCATCATCTCCTGAGTCCTGCCTAGACCAAGGTGCCGGTGGATGCTCATTAATAATAATTTATAGCTGTGATTTTTTAAACCCAGGGATGCAAAGGGCAGCAGAGCAGAGCAATCTAGTTTGAATGTTACATGATTTTGGACCTGGTCCCAGAAGGGCAGGATGTGTCCATACCCCCAAGGCTGTCAGTGTGTGTTCCTCTCCTATCTCTGGTGCAGTCCAGGGTCTCTTGGCCCTGGATGCAACTTCACAGAGCAGAAACATTTCCATGCTTTGCAGCTTGGCAGCATTTTGCTGATAGCCGTTCTGCACGTTATCTCAGCCCAGCTCCCTGCGTCTGTACCAGCCCTTATCTCCCCCCACACACTCTCCCCGTGCTTATAAACTGGGAGCACTTATAAACTGGGAGCACATCCCTTCCCTACAAGCTGGTTTCATAGGCTGGGTGAGCATGGTGGCACAGAGGGAGGATTTGGAGCAGTAAATAGGTGATGGTACCCATTTTTCCACTATTTTTGTTGCCTTTTCTCTTTACAGTGTAGCTTCAGTTCTCAAACTTGCAGCCAGTTTGCCCCCAGCTTGGATGCACTGGGAGGGATGGGGGAGACATGCTGAGACGTATTGCTGGAGGAGAGGGACCTCCAGCCCCCCATGCGCAGAGCAATGAGGGGGCGGTGGTTCTCTCCCCTTATCCATGGTGGGTGAAAGGTGCAAGATGCCTCCAAAATTGCTGATCCAAGCAGCCCAGGAGGGCAAGCACAGGCTGCAGCCAGCAGCTGGTGGAAATGAGACTGTTTGGGCTAAGGGAGAGGCTGATTAGAGCTGCTCAAGGCCCTCAGAAAACCAACCTCGCTGCAGCAGCAAGGGTGAGGAGCTGGAGCAGAGGGCTTGGCTTGGACATCCCATCACACATGGGACCTTCTCTGCCTGTATTACTGAGCTCAAGCAGCCCAGCACCCAGTCCAGTCGTGATTTCTGGAGATATAATGATTTTAGGAAGTTTGTGGTTGCCTGAGATCCCCTCCAAGCCTTAGTCAGCAATGCTTTTTGGGAATCAGGGTGGCTGATAGGCCTCTTCATCCCCTCAAACAGCCTGGGGATCCCTAAAGCACCACTGCTCAAGCACTGGTGGTATTTTGTGCCCAGATCCACACAGCTCACAACCATCACACTTCTTCTGAACACCTCCCAGGGAAGCATAGAGCTTCAGCCCTTCGACTCTCCCACCTGGAGCAACCTTACCTGCCTTCCCTGCATAGCCACAGTGTCAGTGAGGTGTGAAATGCCTGTTTCAGACAAAATAGAGTGGCAGAAAGTGGGGCAGAAAGTAGGTGCCTCTTCATGCTACAAATCCTTCCTTACCTTAACTTAACTGAGTAATTTCTCACCAGTCCAGTATTTTGCTTCTTTTTTCCCAAAACCATATATGACTTTGGCTCTTTGTGCTCAGCCTTTCACTTAAGGCACTAGTCTCCAAATTCAGGTGTTACCTTGGTCCGGCCAAGGAGGATAATTGCCATCAGTGGCAGCAGACACAGACGTGCCATAGCCTGGGGAGGAAATATCTAATACAAAGCACGTGTGAGAGACATTTCTGTGCTGTCTACAGATCTCTGTATCACACTGTCCTGGTTTTGGTGGTGCTTAGTTGCCAGCTGAGGTTAAACCATGGCACGCACCCATCGTTTCAGCTCAAGCTCCATCCTCATCCTCACCCTCATCTTGCTTTCTGTGATTGCATTCTCCAGAACAGCATTTATGGGAATTGGGACATACTTGTCTCAAAAGTCTTAAGACTGATGTTTTCCACCGCCTTGGGAACATACATCTTTAAGGTGACTGGGATGGTGAATCTGGTTTGGCAGAGCACCTGGATAAGAATGGATCCCTCTCCTGGGGGATGTGGGGCTCATCTGTCCTGGTTTCAGCAGGTAAATGTCAACGGTGGGAGTGTGAGCTGTGTCTCCAGCATCAGTGAGAAGGAGACTCCCAAAAGACAGCTGATGCCACCTCCAGCAATGGAAGGTGAATTGTCCACTGTAGGTAGCTGGTTGTCCCCATGGCCTGTAGAAGCAGACTCAAGACAGATGTGGACCTCTTAAGACACATCTGGACTCATCAGACAAAAATTAGGCATTTAGGATGGATGTTGACCTGGTGTAGATACCTGGACTCTTTGTCAGGAGCGTTGTAGGTGCTTCCCAGTGTTGTTCATCCCCAGCTGTGCCTGTTCTGCCTCTCCAAACCAGTTGGAAAAGGGCCCATTTCCAAGCACAGCAGGTCAAGCATCTGCTCTGCCCAGATGTTTCTCCAGAAGCAGCCCCCTCCCTCACCTCATGAGCACACTGACATCTCTGCCAGCTGTGCTAACATCTGGACTTTGCTATGCTGTAGAAGCACCCGCTTCAGGGGGAAGAAGTTCATCTGCTTCAGCCAGAGCTTTTATCTCTGATCTAATGACAAACCCATGACGCTCATCCTCCGCAGACCGTCTGGAGGCTGGCTGAGGTTTACTGAGGAGTGAGGAGGAGGATGACGAGCTTACCATGTCCTCGCAAGGCCTCTGCGTGGAGCGCAGCAGCCCTGCCTGAGCTCCCGATGTGCACTATGGTGGGCAGGAGAAAGCCTCGCATAAGGGCATGGAAAGGGGTAACATTAACAGCTCCTCCACCTTGCAAAGGAGTAGACAGAGCCCAGCACAGGCACGTCCTTGTTACACAAAACTGTGGCTTCAAGGACTTTCTTGGTCACCTCCTGGACACAGGAGAGACTCCCGCCTTCCCACACAAGTGGACAGGGTTTATTCCCTAAGGGTTTCCTCTCCTCCCTTCCCTTCCACAGAATGGCTGAGGCTGGCAGGGACCTCTGGAGACCATCTAGTCCAACCACGTGCTCAAGCTGGGTGACTGGGAGCAGGTGGCCCAGAGCCACATTAAGATGGGTTTTGAGCAAGCGTGGAGACCACACAACCTCAGCTGGCAGCCTGTGCCAGTGCTTCACCACCCTCACAGTAGCAAAATAATTTACTTACGTTTAAACAGGATTTCTTGTGTTTCAGTTTGTGCCCATTGCCTCCTGTCCTGTCACTGGGAACCATTCAGAAGACCCTGGCTCCATTTTCTTTATTCTTACCCCAGCAGGTATTTGATAAGATCCCCCAAAGTCTTTTTATCTCCAGGCTGAACAGTCCCACCTGTCCCAGCCTCTCCTCATTTAAAGATGCTCCAGTCCCTTCTTCATCTTCACGGCCCTTCACTGGACTCAATTCGGTATGTTCATGCCCTTCTCCTTCTGGGAGGCCCCAGAAACCCACCTGGATCCCCAAGTCCTGCTCTGCAGAACTTCTTCCCAGCCTGTGCTGGTGTCTGGGGTTAGTCTTCTCGAGGGACAGGACTTTCCATCTCCATTGATCAAACTCCATGAGGTTCCTCTCTGCCTCTTTCTCCAGCTTGGCCAGATCTGTCTGGATGGCAACACGTCCATCAGGCATATCAGCCACTGTTTCCAGTTTCATATCACCTTTCCCTTTGTCAGGGCTTCCTAAAAGATGGGGAACCAACCACAGGACACCCTTGTGCTGGCAGAGCAGAGGACTTACCAGCCAGGACTCGTCCCACCATCTCCAAGAGAGGTGAGTAGGGCTGACCTGGAGAAGGGGCATCCAGAGGAAGCTCCCAAGCACCAGGCAAGTTCGTGGCGATGAGGCAGGTCTGAGGCCAAGCCAGAGCATCAACCCATGGGACCCCATGGTCAAGCACAGCTGGACCATGGTGGGGCTGGAGACACCTACAGCATTGCTGGGACAGGGACTGATGGCCCTGGGGCTGAGCTGAAATGGGGGTCTTGGGCCCATGGGCAGGATAGAGGGAGGCCCCAGGGGAGGCTGGTCAGGGCATTTAAAGTGAATAAGTGTCGTCAAGCCCCCAGCACTCATCTTCCTTCTTCTAAGTGGCCAGGACTGATCACGAGAAGGAGGGAGCAGACAGGATGAATGGTGCAAGATGGACATAGATAAGGTGCGGGTCTCTTGAAGACATGGCCACTGAGCCTTGGTCATCTGCTTAAGATCATAATAGCTGTGAGGCTGGGGATCAAGAAGAGAATTTACCTCCTGATATGGGCCATGGAAAGTTTCACAGAGGCTTTAGCTCAGTTTCTTTCCTCTCACAACACCAGCTCCAGCTGAGATAAGAGTGGCTCCATGCAGAGACACCATGGCCCAACGTGATGGAGGTCTCATTTCTGCTAGGGATTTTCCATTGTCTTCAGATCTTTGTCTTGCAAACAGGCACAAGAGACGCTTCCCCTCCTTAGCACATGGTTGGCATCATCAGAGCAAAGGATCCAATTCGGCCAGGACCTTGGGGCAGTCTCACCCTGTCTGATCACCGGCCGTGACACTTGGGAGGGCTCTGGACAGGCTACAAGGGATGAAAGCGATTTGGTTCCCCATTGTCCTTGTATGGGAATTTGGATGGAAACAAACATGTAAGAAGCTAGCCAAAAGGAAATACTCTGCAAGAGATGTCAAGTCAGATGGTAATAAATGTTTACAGACTGCCCAGCAGCCAAGAGCGGGAATAAAGAGGGAAGGAACTATGGAAAAGGACAGTTTTACTATTTAAAACTTCTTGAACAATTCCTCCCCAAAAGAACAATCAACTCTTACTCATTTTACTTGAAAATAGAGACCTTTGGGAGTCCACAGGACAGGACTGCATCATGCCACGCCAGAGCAGGCAAGATATGTGACGCATAGAAGAGGGACCTTCCGAATTCTGGGGTGGGATCTGTGTCCCTGTGGTACCCATGTGCCTCTCAGGGACAAGGTTTTTCTTGGTGTCATCTCTCCATAGCAGGGATGTCATGCTGACTCCAGTCTTCTTGAGGAGAAGAGGTTCTGGGCACCGGAGCTGGGGAGGGGAGTTTTTCACCTGCTACAGCTGAATTTAGAGAGAAGACCCATCTGGTGTCTTCTCCAGGACCATGTGGATTTTAACACTGAACAATTCCCAAAGCTCAGCTGAGGCCTCTGCTTTTGTGCTTGCCTTGGCACAGGGCCATCACATGAGTCATAAACTGCTTGCTGTTTGTTTAATGTACCAACTCCGGCTCTATTGAGTCTCTAAGAGGGAAGTTAATTCATAAGCCCAATCAATATTAACTGCCTGAGGAGGAGGAGGAGGAGGAAAAGAAGGAGAAACCAGCCAGTTTGGCATTACTGCCACACAAATGAGCCATTTCACGTTGCCTGCTGGTGTGAACATGTCTTTCTCACTCAACAATCCTAGGCTGATGTGACAGTCCTAGGACCTATGTGGACATCGTTGTCCTCTTGAGGCCCTGCGTGATACCTGCAAAGACTTTCTGGGGACGTAAGGGAGGAACACAACCCACTGGAGAAAACTGCTTGGAAGATTCCAAAAGCAATCAGCCTGTCTGCACACAGATCCCAGCACCCTGAAGAACGAGTTGGTGGTGTCTCTGATACCTGGGAGCTCTCCTGGGTCAATACATGGCAAGCGATAGGCGTGCAGAGGAGGGAGGAGCAGGGCTGGTCTACTGAAATTAAGAGCAAGGAAGAGGGAGAAGAGCCAACGGAGGCACACATCCAGGAGCCAGCAGGGCGGGAGCCAAGCCCTTGAGCTGTCCTGATTGTTTGCAGACATAAAAACCTTGAGCGCACACGAACACTGCGGAGGTAAGTGCCATTTCTGGAGATTGTGAACCACCAACCTGGGAATGGCTAAAATGGATCATTGTTGTGTCAACTCCTAGGCTGTCTGGTACCTCTAAAATACTGGAGATCAGGGTATTTGGACACTCACCCAGGAGGAGATCAACTTCATGGGATGCAGCTCAGCCCTTATACTGGGACTGAGCAGAGGCACGTTCAGACGTGCCAAGGTGAGATAACTCTGCAAGGTGTGTCATGCCCCAAGGTCTTGGTTAGCCAAGAGTTATTTGCACCTGCTCTTATCCTGGTGGAGAAAACCAGCGTTTCCTCTTCTGTCTGGGTTAAAAAACAGATGTCAAGGTGCCAAGAGAAAAAAGAGATTTAATGACATGCTTAATTGCAGCTACCTGGTCGCAGCCTGTCCCCTTGGCTTCTGAAGGACAAGGTCCTCTTGACCGCTAATACTTTGTGATCAGAGACACGTGTCTCAGGGATGGAGTCCACCACAACACATTTTAGAGAAGATCCCATGGCTCTTTCTCCAACCACCTTGCCGAGATGAGCCAGTTTGGACCAAACAGGTCCAAGCCCACCAGCTGCAGCAATTGCAGTTGGTCTTGAAGGCAACGTAGGGCCTTCATCTCCCCCTCCAGTGGTGACTGGGAGTACGCCACAGCCACGTCCCCACGTAGGAAGTTCTCCTCGAACCTTCCTGGAACACCAACCAGCTTCTCGACTATCATTCCTGTAATTTTTTTCTGGTTTTATTTTAATCTCATGTTTGTTATTGTTAAGTTTTCCTTTGAATACATTTTTCTGAGTAACCAAGAATAGAAAATCATGTCAGATATATAATAGGAAGGAAGTGAGAATGCCTAGAGTTACTGGCTATATTAAATTAAACCTATTTCACAAGGTGTTTTCTGTTTATGCTAAAGACTCGCCTGGGCCTTTATCCCTAAAGTTTATATTAGAGCAGCTGCCACCCTGCTGAGATCAGGGCTCTCAGTTTGATGTGTGTGGAAAGAGAGGAACCCAACCTCCCAGTCTGAATGAAGGGGTCTGAAATGATGTATGTCTGTCTTTCCCTAAGCCTGGAGCTGCATCTAAGCTGTCTGGCAGTGTCCACATGGGAAAAAAAAAAATGGAATGGAATGGAATGGAATGGAATGGAATGGAATGGAATAGAATAGAATAGAATAGAATAGAATAGAATAGAATAGAATAGAATAGAATAGAATAGAATAGAATAGAATAGAATAGAATAGAATAGAATAGAATAGAATAGGAAGAGAAGAGAAGAGAAGAGAAGAGAAGAGAAGAGAAGAGAAGAGAAGAGAAGAGAAGAGAAGAGAAGAGAAGAGAAGAGAAGAGAAGAGAAGAGAAGAGAAGAGAAGAGAAGAGAAGAGAAGAGAAGAGAAGAGAAGAGAAGAGAAGAGAAGAGAAGAGAAGAGAAGAGAAGAGAAGAGAAGAGAAGAGAAGAGAAGAGAAGAGAAGAGAAGAGAAATAAAATAAAATAAAATAAAGTAAAATAAAATAAAATAAAATAAAGTAAAATAAAATAAAATTAGTAAAATAAAGCCAAACCTTATTGCAGGAAGAAGGATAATAAATTATACAAATTAAAGAGACTGATGCCCTGCAGAAAGGGTAACTCACAGCATGCTGGAGTGGTGTGAGTGAAGGCACCCACTGCTGCCCGCGCTGCCTGCCGGCACACGCAAGCGCAAGGGGAACAAGCTCATCTTGTTTGTCTTCCAATTTCCCTCCTCCCTCCCCACAGAACTTCGCTGCCGCCTTGGTTTTGCAACACATTGCCAACGGGATGGACCTGCTTGAACATTTTTGGTTGGGGCTGGTCTCAGGCGTCCTGGGTGAAGAAGGACGGGCAGGTTGAGGGCAGGAGGGCCCTGCCTGCTGATCCCACAGGTTTCATAGCAGACGTGGGGTACAATCCTCCATCTGAGGGTCCTGGAGTGTTTTCTAGGTGTTAGCTGGAAGCTGGGCATTCGCTCTTTTATGCAACTGGGGAAACTGAGGCACAGATAGTGGTGATCACAGCACTGCCCCAGGAGCACCCTGGTCCACCCTCCAGCTCCCAGCAGTGATGGGTGCATATCTCCTTGCTCAGGACGGTCTTACCACCCCCCAAGGATGCACCCAGCCTCCACATCAGCATCTCCTGGCCACGCTCCTGTGCCAGATGGGCACCCGAATATCACCCTTGCTCCCTGCAGCACCCAAAACCCCAAACACATGCAAACCACCACATTGAAAGAGAAGGTGCAGCAACCCTGCTCGGTTTTGCCCAAACCAAGACAGTTGATGGTCAGGACCCCCCAGGATTGTATTTTTCTTGTTATAGTTTCACCCCGGTGTTTGTACAAAACGTCTGGGCACCGGCTCTGCTCTGAGGTTTGTTTAGAAGATGCTGCCAAGGGTAATGCTGCTCCCAGCACCGTTGCATGAGGACCATGTCCCTGCAAAAATTGAGTCCATCCTGGGAAGCTATTCCTGTTCCCCTCCTTATCCCGGGCACCCAGACAGCAGCAACCCCCTAATTATTGCTCCTATAGGGGTTATGTGTCCCATAAACCAAAGCAAACTCTATAGCAAGCCCTGGATGGGTTTGCTGGAGCTTCGAGCCCTTCTCCGCTTGCAGAAAGGGGGATGTGAGGGGTTTCCTGATGGATTAGGTGAGGAGAAAAAGATGGGAATCATCCCCATTTGTGAATGGATGCCCCTCTGTGGGGATGCTCCCAGTAAAGCCTCCAGCAAGTCGTGGTTCAGTCATCTCCCAGCAAGCAGTGCAGAATAACCTGTTATCCATAAATCAAGGAGTATTAATATCAGTGATATTTCCAAAAATCTTCCTATAAAATGTGACCATCATGTTTGGTTTAGCTGAGTAGAAACTTCAAGCACTGGCAGGATTTTTTTGCCAACCTGTAAGTGGCGGAAGAGAAAACTTGTGTCTAAATTTTGCCTTG
The DNA here is from genome assembly GCF_018691265.1 of Tyto alba. Taxonomy (NCBI): domain Eukaryota; kingdom Metazoa; phylum Chordata; class Aves; order Strigiformes; family Tytonidae; genus Tyto; species Tyto alba. The sequence continues at coordinate 2,528,965 of NW_024881282.1, read as the reverse complement.
CTTCTGTAATTCTGCTCTTTTCTAAAAACAAAGTCTGGGAACGTGGCTTCTGCTTTCACTTTCTTCAGGGGTACACTGTGATTTTCTAAGAAGCAGAACTGAAAGGGAGAAGCAATGACATGTGAGTTGCTCCACACAGAAAGCTTCATTGACGATGCCGGACATGAAACAGATTTTTTTTCCCAAAATAAATGTCTGGTTTGGTCACCTTTACAATGGAAGGAACAGGACACTGTGGCTTAAATACTTGCAGCAGTGGCTGGGTGTGATGGACCCACTTGCAGGCAAAGGAGAAGCAACCCAAGTGTTGAGCAGGTCCCTGCTTGTTTCTGGGAAGCAAACAGTCCATGCTCTGGGTTTTAATTCCTGGAAGGTTTTGCTCCCTATGGGGACCTCATGCCTGGGTGTTATTTTGGTTGCTCAAGAGTCCTCAAGGTCCCTACAGCATCCTCACAGCCCTTGGCAAAGGGATGGACAACCTGAGTCAACAGCATTGCATTTAATGATGATAACAAGCTAAAAGAGCCGTGAAAGACTTTAAATTCGCATTACAGAAAGGCACAGACTAATTGCACAGACTAAAAGTTGCACATCCATCCAGCTGAGAGGTTTGAACCATGGCTTGGAAGTCCCAAGTGAACTCACATGCAAAATCCCTTATTGCTTGCTGCAGGACCAGCAGAACCGATCACGGGGTTCCTGGAGAAGCACCAAGAAGTTGCACCAAGTAGTTTTTAATGCAAAGTATTAAATTTTCAGCACACAAAATTTCTGGGCTCCTGGTGACTCACACCCAGCTGGGTGGGAAATTTGCCTGTCTCACCCTCGTGCTGCCTCAACCCATCCACAAGACCCAAGTGTTGGGTAGTCACCAGGCCGGTGACAACCTCTGCTCCTTCAGCAGCACATGGTGGCAAACTGGGACACTTGTGTTTGATCCCAGTTTACAGTGACAGATCATGATCATGGTTGACTCGTATCTGAGATGCTGCTTTTCAACCTTAAAATAGCTATTTTCACCCTACAGATGTCCCCAGGTGTGGGATGCTGGTACCCTAGAAGGAGGCATCTCCATCAACATCTCCACCCTTCCTCCCTGGTTGTAATTGGGGGGCAATCGTTTCCCAAAGAAAACTCTCCAGCTGGAGAACTGTCTCTGGTCCAACAGCCAAAACAAACAAGCTATCGAGGAAACAGCAATGAGTCAAGGGAAGTTATTTTAAATCTTTCCCGGATGGGAAATACCAAAGGTACCTGCAGGTCTACTGTGTTTTGACCTCCTTATTCTTTCCTGTGTACGCGGTCCGGAAAGCAGAGGAGCCTGGAGGTGGTGAGCCAAAGGGACTCTCCTCCATCACCCCCTGGGCAGCTGGCAGAATGGCCAGATCCTGCAGGTCCCCAGGGGGATCTGAGCCTGCTTTTGGACACCCTTTTATTATCACTTGTTACCTGGACCCATCCCTGGGGCTGCTGGCAGAGCCCAGTTCTCCCAGCACAGTGATGGTGGAGCTCCATGCTGGGTTGAACCTCTGCTCCATGCCACGGTCTCCCAATATGGGGGATGGGAATGATGGGTGTTTATGAAGAGATGTGTTGGTGAGAAGATTGAGAAGGCCATCACTGTGCTGAACTTCAGGAACTCAGGGCTCTCCCAGGATGGGAAGAGCCACAGAGGGGTGAACACCCAAAGGGCTGGGTGATCTGCTGGCATGGGAAGGAAGGGAAGGAGCTAAAGGAGGGATTGTGACTAACCTTGAGGCATTTGATTGCCACTCAACCATGCAAATCTCAGAGATGTCCCCATCCCAGTACCCAGCTCTGTTCTCGAAGGGAGAAAGTGCCAATATTTGTGAAGATGAGGCAGTGAGAGCCAATGAGCTCCCTCTTTGCAGAGCATCCTAGCAGTGGAGGTGGAGAACACCTCTCAAAGGTGGTTCCAAAATGTGAAGGCCCACCTCAGAAAGCTCCATCACGAGACTCCCTCATGCCCTAAGCCCTGGGATTTCCTGCCTGCAAAGACCCACAGATGTGAATCACAAAAATCTCCCTTTCCAAGGTGCTTCACCATCAGACAGATAAGGTCTCCTGTGCCCAGGCCACCTCCCAGACACCCACCACTTTCCTTCTGCTGAAGTTGTGGATGAAACAGGAGCCTAAGACACCACCCATGCCTAGATCTTCATGCTCCGCATGGATTTTTGAGGATTCCTGAGAAAAACAATAAGCAGAAGCAACCTTGAGTCCCTGAGGCACATCAGGGCGTGCCGGCGAGGGGAAAGGAAGCCTGGGAAAATCAACGCATTAATCATCTACCCCTTCCTCCCCTGCTGATGTCCGCAGGGCTCTAGGAAAGCAGGTTGGAGAGGAAAATGAGCTGAAACATATTTCTCGAGAAACTCTGAGGCATATGAACAGCAGGTCAGCTCCCACTTGGAGCAAAGCCAAGGCTTTTTTGCTTGAATTCCCATCAAAGCCAAAATTTCCCGGTGCTCCAATGGAGCCCTGGCAGAATGAATGTGTTGTGCTCGTAGGCTGCCGCTGGGACTTTGTCACCCCCAGAAGGAAATTGGGGCTGGATGGCCAGAAACGTGAGCCTGGGACCCATTATGGCAATGGAGGCTGACCAGTTTCTCCAATGCAGAAGTCCAACAGCGAGAAGACTTGTCTTATTCTGTTGGGCCTTTCACCCCATGTAGCTGCACTGCTTTGACTGTGGTGAACGTTAATTGCAGCAAAAGGATGGAAGGCACCGTCAGAGCAGACCACAGGGAATAAAACATTCTCCACCAATCATCCTCTCTGCCAAAAATCTGGGGACTCAAAGGCAGGTGCTGGGGCAGCAGATGGCCTGGGGTGACCATCACCTTTGAGCTGGTTAAAAAAGAGAAAGTTGCCATCAAGTGTCACCTCCTCATGATCAAGCTCAACCAGGTCCACCACCCTGGCAGGCTGGTGTTGTCAGAAGGACACGAGAAATTAACTCCATTTCCGTTATAAATAGCTTTTAGATGTAATTAAATTTTTCATGCAAGACGTCTCCGGTCTGGGGAGCTGCGGTGGAGCCAGAGGCAGAAGGGACCTAGCCTGCATCCCTGGTCCATCTGTGTTGAGGGAGAACCTGAAAGCCCTGTGGAACCCGCCCCATGGGGACATCCAGCATCTGGTGGTGGGGCACCCCTGCCCTGAGGCTTTTGCAAAACCTCAGCCTTTGAAAAATGCTGCTTTTTGCCCCCAACAAGAGTTTCACGTCGGTTGGTGGAGCATGGTCGCAGCTCCTGGCTGCCTCCTTGGCCTCGGCCACAGATGCTCCTCTCTCCATCCACACCATCCCATGACTCGCTGGTGGCTGGAAACCTGGAGCCCGGAGGGAAAGTGCAATTACCCTGGGCAGCAGCGGCAAAAGTCGCCTGCAATCAGCTGCTAATGCGATTACTGGCAACATCCAGCCGGAGGAATAGAAACCAGGCGGTCAAAGAGTCTCATGAGGCCAAATCCAGCCACCGTGCCAGGCCTTTTTGCCAAGGATTAATTCAATCGGTGAGACTCCAAGAGGAACCCAGGCTGCTCCTTTTCCCCCGTTATTTTTCCCAACGAGCTTCGTCTGCCTTTTGCATGGATAAAAAGAGGAGTAAAAACAATGCCTTGCTTGACATTTCTTTTATAGCTTCGCCGCTGCCTCCAAATTTGCCTCTTCCATCCCTGCTCAACCCCCAAAATATCAGTTTGGGGGGGGTTCCTGTTTATTCCAGGTGCTGTAGGGCTGGGCTTGAGGCTACAGGTCCAGCTACCTGGCTCAGTGGAGGCGGTTGGGGCTGGCAGGCAGCCAGGAGCCGCTATTTTATTTTCTTTTTTTAACGCTCCCTCCACTATTTACAGTGTCCCCACAGCAGGACGGGTGGCTACGAGGTGTTCACCTTGGGGACCTGCAAGGACACCCGCCGTGCCAGGAGGGAGAAGAACACCATCTCTTTTTCACCAGTTTGAAGCTTTCCCTGAAGACAGAGGCAGCACTGGAGGTGGGATAAGCGCTCTCGCTGGTGGCTCATTGGCGGAGTGAGTTGTGTCCGTTCTCAGCTGGCATTCCTCAGATGCTTGCGGAAATCCCTGGGCTCCCCTTTGCAAGCTGCTGGGCTTGTTTGCACAAGGCGTGTTTTCTACTCTACTCTGAGGAAATACACTTTCTACCCTGCTCCCCAGTTTCCATCTCCCTGTGGCAGCTGAGGGAGCGGGGAATTTCACAAGGGCACGGAGCCATCACCAACCCAACCCCACAAGCCCCGGCAGCCCCAGGATAAGGGTGATGGCTCCAGCCTGGCTGTGGTTGCAAATATTTACGGCTGCTCGTGCCAGAGCCCATCTCCCCCGTGGCCCTGCTACCCAGGCTTGGCCACGGGCTCGCGCCAGGATCGATGTCAACCCGCGTCGTCCGCTGTAACACAGGCGGATCCGCCTGGGCTGCAGCACCTCATTCCACCTCCCTGTCCCTCATGGTGCCGCCGAGCCCCTGCCCAAAGCTCCTCACCTCATAGTTGGGTGCTGACCCTGAGGGTCCGTTGCTCGACAATCTTCATTTTTCCATTCTTCCATTCTTTCAGCTCCATCTTCCCAGCGTGTCTTTGCCCTCCACTTCTACCAAGACTCATCCCAAGCCCCTGGAATGGAAGGAGGGGGATCATTTTGGAGGGAAAGGAAGGGCCAAACCTGTCATCCCGTGTAATCCCGGCATCCCTGGGCTGTTTATGCCCTTCCGGACCCAGCGAGTCCCCCCGGGGTTCCTTTCCTTCTTGCTCTTTAATAGCTCTGCTCAGGAAGCGCCGAGGCTTGACCGCCTGGTTAATAAGTACCGAAGCCACCGACCCCTTCGGTTGTCACCCGGTGCCGGGGGGAGACCCCGTCCCCACCACCCAGGACGTCACCCTATAAATCCCACTTTTGGGGGATGTTGGAAACCCCCCCCTCCGCGCCCACTCCTCCCCCCGCCCCCCCCCCCCCCCCCCAACACCTTCAGTACAGCTGTTTGCTCAGGATGCCAAGCCAGATGTTTGCCTGGCAGCCCCCTCACCCCAGCCCAGATGTTCCCCCGCTGTGACCCTTCCCCAGCCTCCTCCGGCCCCCCCCCCCCCCCCCCCCCCCCCCCCGCAGGTGCCGGGGCGGAGCGGGGCGGAGCGGGGCCGGCGGCCGGGAGGGGGCTGTGGGGGGGGAACCCCGGGAGCTGATCGGAGCTGCTGCCCCGGCGCATCCCGCTGCCGGTAAGTGCCACGTACGAGAGGGACGGGACCAACGGAACAGGGGCAGGATTGGACCCGAGAGGGTCAGGGGGAACCGAGCAGGATGGGGCTGGACTGGACGGGATGGGACTCGCGTGGATCAGAGTGTTCCGGGCAGGATGGGACCCGAATGGGTCAGAATGAGCCGGGACAGGATGGGACCCGCGTGGGTCAGAGTGATCCGGGCAGGATGGGACCTGCGTGGGTCAGACTGAATCGGGGCAGGATGGGACCTAGAAGGGTCAGACCAAAGTGGGCAGACTCCAGAACGTTCAGACCAAACTGGGCAGAATGGGACCCGAGTGGGTCAGAATGAACCGGGGCAGAATGGGACCCGAGTGGGTCAGAATGTACCGGGGCAGAATGGGACCTGAGTGGGTCAGATCAAACTGGACAGGATGGGATCTCAGTGGATCAGACCAAAATTGGCAGGATAGGACCTGAGTGGGTCAGAGTGAATCGGGGCAGGATGGGACCTAGAAGGGTCAGACAGGACTAGGCAGAATGAGACCTAAGTGGGTCAGACCAAACTGGGCAAAATGGGACCCGAGTGGGTCAAACCAAACAGGACAGGATAGGACCCAGAAGGGTCAGACAGGACTGGGCAGGATGGGGCCAGAGCAGACAGGATCGAGACTGCATGTGTCAGACAAACCTGGGCCAGGATGGGACCCGAGTGGGGCAGACAAAACTGGGCAGAATGGGACCCGAGCGGATCAAACCAAACTGGGCAGGATGAGGCAGAACTGGAGAAGATGGGGGCAGCTCCAGAGAGCAGCAGTGCTCCAGTTGGGCTCTGGAGCGATCCCAAATCCACCACCCCCCATGGTAGCTGCTGGACTTGGCTTTTAGGGAGGTTTAGCAGCTTTTAGCACAGAACAGGGCTTCAAATCACACCGTGATCCCCGGGACAGGGCTGGTGTGGAGCTCAGTGGGGTGGCTTTGCCCCAGACGCTCTGCTCCCAGGGCCTGGGGTGCTCCGGGATGCACCAGCATCTCCTGCGGCATCCATAGGGACCAGCCTGGTGCCAGAGGTGGTGTCGCACGCCGAGTGTCCTCAAAACCACTTGAGAGACTTGGTCTTCCCTGGCATCTCCACTGCAGGTGCCAGGAGCCTGGCCTCTGCCTTTTTATATATATCTATATGTATTTGTAAATATGGACATACAGAGGTATAAATATATTTGTATATATGAGTATGTGTGCGTAGATGTGTGTATAGAAGCATAAACATTTGTGTGTACATATGGATAGAGTTATGTATATACATGTGTGTGAGTCCATGTGCTCGGAGACATATATTTGTGTATATAGGTAGAGAAGTTTGTATATATGTGTATGTGAATGTATATTTCTGTATGTACGGAGAGAAATGTATGTGTGTATATGTGTGTGTGTATGTGTATACATGTGTGTGTAGAACCCTATATATGTTTGTATATATATGTATAGAGGTGTATGTATAGAAGTAGAGAGGTACATGTGTATACGTATGTATAGAGGAATATTTACATATAGAGGTATAGATATATAGAGAGGTATATTTATATAGAGAGGTATAAATATGTATAGAAGTATATTTATATCAGAGGTATATATGCTTGTATATATATGTTTATGCATAGGTATGTACATGTGAGTGAACATGTGGCTGTATATGTGCCTATACGTTTGTGTGTGTATATGTACAGGTTTACAGAAGCCCAGCCAGAGCCTCAGCCCTGCCAGCTGAGACCAGGCCAACTCATTGCACCTTCTCTGACCCCAGCATCTCCTGTTTCCAGCAGGGAAATTTCCAGCATCTCCTATTTCCAGCAGGGAAACGCTGCCTAGGTTGCTCAGAGCATCCCTGAGATGTTGATTTACTTTAGAGCTGGGCAACCAAAGCGTGGGGAGGTGAGGGGAGTCACCCGAGGACAGTGTACGTCGGTGGCAGAACCACCCAGCGTCACTGGTGGGGCCATCCCCACGCCCAAAAAGCACCCAAAACCACCGCTCTGGCCCGATTTGGCCACATCATTACCCCTTTGGGCTTCGATAAACTGAAATTTCCCTTAAAACACCCAAGCCTTGGTCCCCACCCGCCCCAGGGTGGGTGGGACACATCCATGGGCACCTGAAGATATTTCGGGACCAGCCAGGAGCTGTTTGGGGACAGGGACGTTGTGGCTTTGGCCAAGCAACTCGTGGGGCAGGAGCATTTCCCCTCCCTTTTTATCCTCTTTGAAATCTGCTGAGCTGGAGCTTTCACTTCTGTCACCACCATCCCAGCCCAGTGGCCACCAAGATGTCCCCTCCGTGATGTCCCCCCAAGGCAGGACAAACCAAGGAGGAAGGTTTCCAAGGGATGAAGCCATCCCCCATATCCTATTTGAGGGTGGCAGCAGCCAAAATATTTTCCTGCTGTAACAAGTTTGTCTAAACCCTCTTCATTTTAAGATCAGGTGTTAATTACAGCTAATTTCACGGCGAAAAACTTGCATGAGATGGTTGGAAAGCTCTTAACCCCATTCCTCCTTCTCAGGCACCTTAAAGCCCTGTGATAAGGGTGACCCCATCCTACAGAGCACCCCAATTCCATGGACACCCCTTTTTTTTCTCCCTGCAAATCTTATTTCTCCTGGTGCCCACCACCATGGGATCACCTGGGATTGGGAGGGATTTTTCCTCCTCTCCTCCAGCTTTTCTGTCTCTCACAGCCTGGCAGCAGTGAGGTTCGATGCCCCATTTCCCTCTTGCAAAGAGGGTTTTTTGCTTATTTGTTATTGGGTTTTTTTGGGAGAGAGGTTGGTCCCTTATTTTTTGGCTGATTGTTGTATTTTTTGGCTCAGCCCTGGTTGCGGATGTCCTCCACTACTGATGGCCTAAGTGGCCTTGGGCATGTCCCTTAGCAACCCTCCTCAGACACCCATCCAAGGGATGTTTTGGGGAGAAAAACTGTTAAAACAGGGCATAAGCCATGGTGGTTTACTTCAATTCCAGTCCCTGTGCCTCAGTTTCCCTTTTGTGGCTGTGGCAAGAGGCGACTGGAGCCTCTTCTTCCTCTTGGTGTCACCATGCCAGGTGACCTCCCTATCCCCAGCATCTGCCCCAGATGCCCATCCTTGAAAGGAGCCAAAAATGGGAAAAAAGCCCCCCAAATGGTGGAAAAGACACAAAACTGGGGGGAAAGGCACAAAAAATCATGGATCTGGTGACATGACTGATGGCCTCAGCCGGCCACATCCCGGCATCCCCAAGCCAGCTCTGGGATGCATCCCCTGCCCCAGTGGCATTTGCCAGCTCTGGATGTCCCTTGATGTCTGGGTATGGCTCATTTTGGGGTGTGATATGGGCTCACGGGGTGGGGTGTGTGTCTGTGCACATGTGTAGAGCGTGTCCATAGAGGCATGCAGAATGTGTGTGCGTGCATGCAGGGAGGTAGGGGATGGGGATGTATGTACGTGGCGGGGAGAGGTGAGGGGGGCACTGGTGCAAGCAGCTCAGTGCCATCCCATACATGTGCTGTGGCACGCGGTGTCCACCCTGTCACCCCAGTTTCTGTTCCCCATCGCCACTGAGTGGAAATGGGAAGCGTTGCTCAAGGAGGAGAGTGCAGCACCCCGGGGCAGCAGATTTGCCCCAGGGCTGGGCAGAACGGCAGGTCCCAGCACCCTGTGGCACCCCCCTGGCACCTCAGCAGGTAGGACATGCTCCCAGGTCCCCCAGGACCCCTCTTGCTGGCCACCTTGTCTCCCGTGTCACAGCAGTGTTCCTGCGAGCACATGTGGGAAGGCAGCACCCATCCAGACCCCACCCTGGACACCCACGGGTGGTTTGGGAGGGGTCCCGGGAGGAGATGGCAGCTCACAGCCCTGGGGCACTTACTGGCTTGGAGGTGGAACTGGGGTTACAGTGGGGCTCAGCGGGATGTCAGAAGGACTCAGGGGGGTGCAGGGGGGGCTCAGTGGCGTGCAGGGATGGGGGGCCTTAATGAGATGCAGAGGGCTCAGCAGGGTGCAGGGGGACACAGTGGGGTGCCAGAAGGGATATGTGACAGCATGGAGAGCAGGAGCAGACTGATTTACAAGCCTGGAGCACCCCTAAAAACAGGGGAGCCATGCGTGTGCCCCCAACATTCTCCCCAAGTCTGTCCCCATGGCTGGGCTGTGCTCTGGGGCTGGTGAAACCCCCAAAGACCCAAAAAGGAGTCACCATGGTGGTACGAGCTAACAGGATGGCCCCTGGACTTGTGTGCTCCCCCTGGTCCCCTTTGTCCCATGCACCTCCCTCCCTGCCTCAGTTTCCCTTCCCAACTGGCATGGGGACACTGGCCACCCCATTTCCAGGCAATTTTGTCCCCGCCGGGCACCGAGGCTGTCGCCGGGGCGGTTGGGGGGAAGCGGTGCTGGCCCCCCACCAGGGTTGCAGAGAGGTCTGCAGGCGACAGAGGAAGCGAGAGGAGGAAGGAGAAGCGGCTCTGCCCCTGCCTCCGAGCTGCTGCAACCTGGGAGCACGGAGCACCCATGGGTGGCACGGTGAAGGATTCAGCCCAGTGACATGGCTGGGGTCAGGGCTCTGTGGGACCATGTCTTTTGTGCTAGTCTCAGCCTCTAAGAAAGAAGAGATGGCCTCTTCCCCGGCTCAGTGCAACCCAGAGGCCACGTGCGTGGGCTCCCTTAGCCCACAAAACCGAAAACCTCCAGGACCAGACTGTCACCAGTCCCGATTCTCAAATGAAAGTAACCACGGAACATCTGTGGGTTGTGCTGGGCTCCGTGCAGGTGGCATCTCCTGAAACTCAGGGGACGAAGCCCGCTCGGGTGACTGGCTGTAGGGTTCTGGCACCCCCTGCAGAGAAGCAGGAAGCCGTGCCGGCGGCTAACAGCTCAAAGTGCCACAATTTCCTTTCCCACACTGGGATGAGGGTGGTTTTGCCTTGTGTAAACCTTTCTACAGGGTCTAAGTGTTAGGGGAAGCAGAGCTGAGATGGTGGTGATCATGGCCCACACTGTCCAGTGTGCCACCACCCTGCACGGTCCCACTCTCTCCATCTTCCTGATGGAACCCTAAACCCATCAGCGTGGTTTGGAATCACAGAACCACTGAATGGCTTGGGTTGGAAAGAACCTTTCAAGGTCATCCAGTGCCACCCCCTGCCATGGGTAGGGACCCCTTCCCCCAGCCCAGGGGGCTCCCAGCCCCGTCCAACCTGGCCTTGAACCCTTCCAGGGAGGGGGCAGCCACAGCTGCTCTGGGCACCCTGGGCCAGCACCTCACCCCCCGCACAGGGAACAATTTCTGCCTTAGATCTCACCTAAATCTGCCCTCGGTCAGTTTAAAACCGTCACCCCTCGTCCTACCCCCACCCCCTGATCCAGAGTCCCTCCCCACCTTTCTTGTCCCCCCTTTAAGCCCTGGGAGGCCGCTCGAAGGTCTCCCCGGAGCCTTCTCTTCTCCAGGCTGAACCCCCCCAACTCTCTCAGCCCGGCCTCCCAGGGGAGCTGCTCCAGCCCCCCCAGCATCTTCGTGGCCTCCTCTGGCCCCGCTCGAGCAGCTCCGTGTCCTTCTGCTGTTGGGGGTCCCCGAGCTGGCCCCAGCACTGCAGGGGGGTCTCCCCCGAGCGGAGCAGAGGGGGAGAATCCCCTCCCTGGCCCTGCTGCCCCCCCTGCTCTGGCTGCAGCCCAGGGCACGGGTGGGTTCTGGGCTGTGAGCACATGGTGCTGGCTCACAGGCAGTTTTCCCCCCACCAACCCCCCCAAGTCCCTCTCCGCAGTGCTGCCCTCCATCCCTTCATCCCCCAGCCTGTATGGATCCTGGGGGTTGCCCTCACACACACCAGTCCAGGTTCACTCTGTTAGGGTGGGTGTGACACCACATGGCCAAATCACCAACCGTCCCCTTTGTCATTCACAGGTGCTGCTGAGGGGCCACACCAGCAGAGAGGAAATCAACCGGGGGACCACCACCATGGCCAACTTGACAACCCTCATGGGCGCTGGGAGGAACTCCTGCACCTTCCATGAAGAGTTCAAGCAGGTCCTGCTGCCCTTGGTCTACTCGGTGGTGTTCACGGTGGGGTTGCCCTTGAACGCTGTGGTCATCGGGCAGATCTGGGTGGCCCGTAAGGCACTCAGCCGCACCATGATCTATATGCTGAACTTGGCCATGGCTGACCTGCTCTACGTCTGCTCCCTCCCGCTCCTCATCTACAACTACACCCAGAAGGATTATTGGCCTTTTGGGGACTTCACCTGCAAATTCATCCGCTTCCAGTTCTACACCAACCTACATGGCAGCATCCTCTTCCTCACCTGTATCAGCGTCCAGCGGTACCTGGGCATCTGCCACCCCTTGGCCTCATGGCACAAGAAGAAGGGGAAGAAGCTGACGTGGTTGGTGTGCGCTGCGGTGTGGTTCATTGTCATTGCCCAGTGCCTGCCCACCTTCATCTTCGCTTCCACCGGCACCCAGAGGAACCGGACCGTCTGCTACGACCTGAGCCCACCGGATCGCTCCACTGCCTACTTCCCATACGGCATCACCCTCACCGTCACAGGGTTCCTGCTGCCCTTCTTGGCAATCCTCGCCTGCTACTGCAGCATGGCCCGGATCCTGTGCCAGAAGGACGAGCTGATTGGCTTGGCGGTGCACAAGAGGAAGGACAAAGCCGTGCGCATGATCATCATTGTGGTCATCGTCTTCTCCATCAGTTTCTTCCCCTTCCACCTCACCAAGACCATCTACCTGATCGTCCGTTCCTCGCCCAGCCTGCCCTGCCTGGATCTACAGGCATTTGCCATCGCCTACAAGTGCACGCGTCCCTTTGCCAGCATGAACAGTGTCCTCGACCCCATCCTCTTCTACTTCACCCAACGCAAGTTTCGTGAGAGTACCCGCTACCTCCTTGACAAGATGAGCTCCAAGTGGCGGCATGACCACTGCATTACCTACGGCTCCTAGGTGAGGACGAGGGCCACCTCAGTGTCACCTCCAGGCATGGAGCAATTTTGGATTTAAGCTCCATGGAGCAGAGATAGCTTCATCTGGGGACATGCTGGAGGACAGAGGGATGGCATCTCCCAAGCTTTCATCACTTCCATCCCATCTCCAGCCTGCAGTGGCGCAGTATTAACCCCATGATGGCACAGATCCAGTGTCCTCTCTCTGGCTTGATTGCTCAGGTTGAGCAGCTTAACATCATGTTTCCTCAGTGTCCAAGCCACCGATACAAAAAAAGAAAAACCACTAGTGGGACAATGGAGAACACAATGGGACCATGAAGGACACAGTCCCTGGCTCAGAGTGAGCTACTGGGGGGCAATTTTTTCCCCTTCTCATTTAAAGATTCCCTGATGGGGCCATGCAAAATCTGGGGAGGATTTAGTTGACCTCATACCTGTCTGGGAAACACAGGACTGTGTGTTCTTCCAGCTCAAAATAAGTGTCACTGACCTTTTTTTGAGCAATACGAGGACATCCCTATCCCCCAGTTTCCAGAATGAGGTCACATGGGTTAAAGACATGGGCCCACTGGTACCACTGGTGCTGCAAAATGGTGGGAGAGAATCCCTGTCCAGACTGAGAACTGGGAAGGGGAACATAAGAACAACTGCGACACCCATGCTGATTTTCCCACCCAAGCAATGACCATGGGCTGGCTTAGACACAAGCCAACAGTGCTGTCACCTGCCTGGGGACCTTCAGCATCATTGGGGTCCAGCTCCTTGCTTAGCCCAACACCCTAAATCCGGCCCATCCTGGCATCCTTGGCACCCTGCTGTCACTTCTTAACCAGGATCCACCAAAATGAGAGCTGGCCCACCGGGACACAATGCCCAGAGTCAGGAAACCCATGCCACTGAGCTACTCGGTGTCCTCGGCCATGTCACCGCACGTCCCACCACCAGCTTGGCCTCTCCACAGCCCCCACACTGGGCTGGGGCTTGAGCTTTGCTCCCTGTGGTCTCCATTGGGATGCTGCTCCCTCCCAGCAAGGAGGGATTTGCTTACACAGCGCGGGGTGAACATACCACTAATCGCTCTGTGAGTTTTCTTTAATATATAAGATGTATAGAATAAACCTCCCCTCCTTTTTCTGATGGATATGTACATGTATCTACACCCACTATATAGACATACATCTAATACATCCAAGCAGGTAAAGGTCTGTAGCCCAGAACAGGCTACACAGTGCAGATATTCTCCGCCCTGAATACACTAGATGTATCTATACAGTGTATGTATGTGTATATAATATACATACATATATATATATGGGTAACTATTTTGCTGTGTTTCTCGCTGGTCATGTCTAAGTTGATTTAAGCAATTTGCTTCAAAACTCCAGGGATGAGCATCCCTCTGTCTTGGCTGCTCGCACCCAGCCAAGCGCACGACTTCATCCCGACTTGCTCCCTGCATCTTCCTCAGGTACCTGCCAGCATCCAGGGTTGGTGGTTGCCGTGTGGCTCTTCGCTGTTGTGAGGATGAGGAGGGTGCCCAGGGTGGTCATCAGCCCTTGGATGATGCTCAAAGATCTCAGGATCGTGGTGGGCTGGAATGGAGAGGGATCCTGCGACGGCGTTAGCTGAAACCGCCTGGTTCTGCGGGAGCACTGGCCATGTCCTGGTGGGAAGGACCATGCATCGTGACAATGACTTTGGGTTGGGGCACAGAATGAGATGGAGGAGGCAAAGCCAGCCCAGAACTTTCCCTTGGCCAGAGCTTATCTATGCCAAAATCTCCTCCAATATATTTTTGGGGTCCTGCACAAAATGCTGGAGGGCTGTAGGAGCGGCAGCCGGTGGGATAATCCCAGCCTGGTTTTCCCAAGCCTTCCCAGACAAAAGGAAGGTGACAGGGTGGGAGATGAAGGGCCACGCCATCCGGACCCAGGAGAGGGCGCAAAATATTTAGATTTGGAGAAATCCAGCTGGGTCTGTGGGTGCCCACCGCGCTCCGGGGAGGGATGGAGAAGCTCTGCTCTGTCATAACACCCTGTGCCTGGATAGCACCCATGGGACGAGGTGGCCAGCCAAAACTTAACCACAATAAAGCTTTGAGGGGAAAAAAATTAAGCAGCTCTCCAAAGGTGGCTCAATGTGGGCTCAGGTGGTGATATCCAGCAACTCCAGGACACCCCAAAGAGATCCCTGATGGTGGAATCACCAATTTTGGATGTTTTTAAGGATAGGAAGCACATGGAGCTCACTTTGGGTCTGACCATGTCCTGCCTGGCCTTTGGGTCCTGTCAGCAGTTCCCTTGGTACTAGCAGGCCCAGAAGCCAGGGTGATGGGCACAACACAGCACCTTAGAGATGGGATGGGTGCTTCAAAACATCTCCTTCGCTCACAAGATGCTCAACACCAGCAGCCTGAGGACCGGTTCTTACAGCACCGAGGGGGGATGAAACACCTTGCTCTTCCCCAAATCCCATCCTGAATGTCAGGTGACTGCGGGGACATCTTGGGGACATCATCCTCACAGCCAGGAGACACCCAGCCCTGGGGGAACCAGCAGCGGAGGGTGAAGGGAGGGAAGGGAGAGCTGGGGAAGGAATACCTGCCAGGGCGGTGCATCTCCCAGCATCGCCGGAGGCGCTTTTTAGGTCCTGAAAAATGCATTTACAGGGGGTAGGGGGTGTGGAGGGGGAGTGTGGGATTTTTTTTAATCACCACCAATTTTTTTTGAGCCCCTGGGACAGAGCCAGCAATGTCCTTTACGTGGCCAGGACACCTCTCCAGCCCCATGCACACTGCCAAGGCCCCAGCTCACCCATCAACCATCCCAGCCACCTTCATTTTTCACATCCCCAGTGAGAAATCTGCTGTCTTGGGGTAAAAGGGGTTATGGGCTGCAAATAGCAAGCGCTGACAGGCAATGCTAAAAAACCACGAGAAAGTCTGTTCGCAGGACAGTGTGTCGCCAGATCTCTTTGCAAGCTGGGAACAAGGTGTTTTGCCTTCCCTGAGATGAATTGAAAAGTAGGGGCTGGAGAAATCCATAGAAAAAGGAAGGATCTCTCGGTGGCACCCAAATTTTTGCTTATTTACCCTGTTATCTTCTTTAAAAAAAAAAATAGCTGGAAGGAGATGGAGGGAAGGGGATGAAGGATGGGGGGGGAGATGAAGGATGCAGAGGGGGGTGAAGGATGAGGGGGGCTGAAGGATGTGTGGGGGAGATGATGGATGCAAGGGGTGAAGGATGTGAGGGTGTGGGTGAAGGATGTGGGGATGTCGGGGGGGATGAAGGCTGTAGGAGGGTGAAGAATGCAGGGGGCGGTGAAGGATGCAGGGTTGGGGGTGTGAAGGATGTGGGTTTGGGGGGGGTGAAGGATGAGTAGGGGTGAAGAATGCAGGGGGGCGTGTGAAGGATGCGGGAATGTGGCGGAGAGGTGAAATATGAGGGGGGGTGAAGGATGCAGGGGGGTGAAGGATGCAGGGGGGTGAAGGATGAGGGGGGTGAAGGATGCAGGGGGAGTGAAAGATGCAGGGGGGCTGTGAAGGATGTGGGGATGTGGTGAGGGGGTGAAAGATGAGGGAGGATGAAGAATGGGGGGGGGTGAAGCATGCGGGGATGTGGTGGGGGGGTGAAAGATGAGGTGGGGTGAAGGAGGAGGGGATGGGGGGGGTAAAGGATGAGGAGGATGAAGGCTGAGGCGGGGGGAAGGATGCGAGGCGGATGCTTGGTGTGGGAGCAGGAGGGTATCTCTGCGGCCACCTTCCTCTCCCCCCCAAAACTGAAAAATTAAATTAAAAAAAAAAAAAAAAAAAAAAAAAAAAAAAGGGCAAAACCTCCAACCATCCCCCTCTGCGGGAGGAAACCACGCCTCCGGGGAGGAAAGTTTATTTGAATGCAACAAATAAAAAAGCAGGGGGTGAGGGAGGAGGAAAAAGCCAAAAAAAAAAAAAAAAAAAAAAAAGGGAGAGAGAAAACAAAGCGGGAGGGATGAAGCCCGCTGGCAGCCCGGAGGAGGAGCGGGGCCGGGCGGTGCCTGCGGCGGGGCCGGGGCCGGGGCGCGGCGGGGCCGGGGCCGGGGGGCGGGCGGAGGCGGCGGCGGGGGGGGGCAGACAATGGCGGAGGGGGGCAGCGGCCGGGGGGTAGCGGCGGGTCGGTGGCTCCTGCCCGCCTCCTCCCCGCCTTCCTCCTCCTCCTCCTCCTCCTCCTCCTTCTTCTTCTTCCCGGGTAGGAAAGTTTCAGCGTCGAGCGCGGAGCAACAACCGGGCCGGGCTTTTGGCAGCCTGGCCCCGTCGGTACGGCAGCTTTCGCTTCGTTTTACCGAGCCGGAGCCAACGGGCCCGGTTCATGCCGGGGCTCCACCACCGTCCCCGGCTCCACCGCCGCCACCGCCGCCGTCGTCGTCGCCGCCGGGCCCGGGGTTAAACGCGGAACCGCCGCGTTGGCCCAGCGTCCCGGCGATGCGGAAACTCTTCGGGGAAAGCTGCCGGCAACCTCCGGGGGGAACCGGCAGTGGGAACGGGAACGGGACCGCCGTCGGGAACGGGAGCGGTCGGGGAGCTCCCCCGCCGCCTCCACCCCGCAGCCGCGTCCCGCACCCGGCTCTCCGTTCTCCCCGCGGAGCTCCGCCGGAGCCCGGCCCGCATTCCTGGCATAACTCGACTCGACCGCAACCACCCTCCTCCTCCCCATCACCCCGCTCCAACGGGGAGGATGAAGCCGCGGCATCCCCTTCTCCCCGTGCTTCGTCAGGCAGCGAAGGCGAAGGGCAAAGTGGTGCCCACCGTCACCGCGCCGCCCGGAAGAAGAAGAAGGAGAGCGGTGGTTGGGAGAGCCCGGCGGAGGGTGGCGACGCCGAGGCCGAAGGCTGTGGGAGGGTGGGCCCCCGTCACCCCTTACCCGTGGTGGCCCGCGTCTCCAAAGTGAACATCCTGCCCTTCGGCAGCCCCGGCGGGTCGCGGAGCAGCAGTCGTTACTCCAGCACGGAGACGCTGAAGGAAGAGGAACAGTTTGGGATCTGTTGGCCCAACCAAGGACGGACTCCCCAGGCGGGTTACGGCGTCTATCGGTCACCCAGTTTCGGGACGAGCGATGGCCTGGCGTGGGGACAGCCGGCAGTCCGCGTCCGTCCCAAGCTGCCACAGGGCACGGCCAAGGTGAAACAGGACTTTGGGAGTGAGATCCTGCACCAGCCGGGGCTGGAAGGGGAGCGGGCCAAGCACCGCAAGTCCTTGTCCAACCCCGACATCGCCACTGAGACCCTGACGCTCCTCAGCTTCCTCAAATCAGACCTCTCGGAGCTGAAGGTGAAGAAGAAAGGGGTGAGGATTGGCCTTGACGGAGGCTCCGATGGCTGCTCCGGTGTTGCCAACCCTTCCCTAGGCGGTCGCGGTGCTGCTCAGCCCCCCACCCGCTGGGCGCCGGGCGAGCGGCCGACACTCAAGGACCTGACAGCCACTTTGCGTCGCGCCAAGTCCTTCACCTGCTCTGAAAAATCAGGGACGCGGCGGCTTTTCCTACAGAGCACCATGAAGCAGAGTTCCTCTGAGCTCCTCCTGGCCACCACCGACAGCCAGGACCGGGTGGCTTCGGATGGGGGACAGCGGGGGGACGAGGATGCTCTCCCCATGGTCATCCAGGACCAGTACATCCAAGAGGCAAGGCAGGTCTTTGAGAAAATCAGCAGGATGGGTTCCCAGCAGGATTACGGCTTCACGGCCGAGCAGAAGGACAGTGGAGGTGTGGAGGGCGCCGAGGTGGTGGCACGGACAGGGACGACGGACGTGACCCTTCGGGGACGGGCGGAGAGCACGCGGTGTTTGAAGGAAGTGGAGTCGGAGGAGAACCTCACTCGCAGGAAATCCGTGGAGGAGCTGTCGGGTCACGAGTCGAGCGTGACAGATGAGGGCATCGTCACGGAGCTGGAGCCCATGGCGATGCCCTTCCAAGACCTGCATGAAGCCGTGGACTCCTGGACGCTGCCCAGCACTGGGGTGGCAGCCAGTGATGCCGAAATGCCACTGCCCGCTCACCCAGCAGCGGCGGTTGAAGACCTTCCAGCTGGCAAATCCGAGACGCCGAGCACCCCCGGCAGCTTGCGGCGCCGCCGTAAATTCCCCTCGGCGGGTGCCAATGGGCTGGAGGGTAGCAGTGAGGGTGGCACCGAGCCCTACCGCTCCCTGAGTGACCCCATGCCCCACCGGAGATGCTCGGTGGCGGAGGAGGCGAAGAATTTCTCCGTCGACAGCAACCTCCTGGGCTCACTGAGCGCCAAGGCAGGCATCCCCCAACCCGCCGCCATCGCGGGCAGCGCGGGCAGCGCAGGCAGCGACCTGTCACTCAGCAGCGACGGGCCGCGGGACTACAGCAGCCTCATCCGAACCATCGTCAGCCAGCCCGGTGCCATGGCCAAGCTCGTTGATGAGAAGGGCAACGGCAAGACCATCAAGAAGAAGTCGTTGAGCGACCCCAGTCGCCGCAGTGAGCTGCCGGCCGGTGCCTTCGAAGGTCCCGGCGAGGCCATCAGCGAGCTGGAGCCCAGCATCCCACCGTCCAGCAGCGAGCCCATCCTCTCGGCGCAACCAGCAGCGCCGGGCACCAGCCGCGGTTATGGCTTTGACCCCAAGTTGGCTGATGTGTTGTCCCCTCGCATCGCCCGGCGCAGCTCCAAGAAGCGCTCCAACCGCGCAGCTCACCAGGAAAACCAACCGCCGCCGGCACCTGCCGTCCTCGCCAAGAGCCGCCCGGCCACCAAGCACATCCGTCACACCAGCGAGCCTGCCACCTTCATCCCCATCACCGTCCCCGAGCCGCTTGTCCCCTCCGGCCACCACAGCCACCTCCCCATGCCGGCTGCCGGCCGCTCACCCGGCCAATCCTTCCCGATCCTCCAACCTCCTTCTCTGGAGGATGTCACCAAGCGGTACATGCTGGCCCTCAACTCAGGTGATGCGTCCCCCGGTCCCGGGGATGGACCCCGCTCTCCACCCACTGCCCCACCGCCCCGGCTGCCCCGATGCCCACGGCCACCCGACGAACACGGTCCCCGGACCAAGCCGCAGGTGGTAAGTGCGCATCCATCCTCCAAACACCTTCATTTCACGGGGTACGTGACCCCTCCAGAGCATTGGTGGCTTTGGGGGTCCCTCACGTATCCCTCATTGGGGACAAATTCCCATCTGTGGACATGCTGCTGGATGGCCAAGAGCCTACCCAGCCCTTTTGGTAGTCGCAAGGGGATGAGCTCTTGTTTGTAGGAGCAACCCCCCTAATAAAAAGGCAATTTTTGGGTGGGAAGAGGCAGTTTTCAGGTTAAATAGCACCAAATTTTGGTAGAAGGTGGTTTTATATATATATTATTTATATATATATAAATATATATATATATTAAAAATAAAAACAAATATTAAAATACTCTATATTTATATATAGCATCCCCTGTATGCTATATAAGGTCCTGGTAAATGGGTGTGCTCATGGCTGGACTCAAGATGCTGAACCAAAAATTGCCTTTTCCTTGGTGGGAAGGGCTTAAATGGTCCTTTTTCTTGGGCTTCCTCATGCCATCCCCCTTCCTGAGCAAATCAGTGTTTTCCCCCCCAGAAAATCGCCATCCCTCCACCGGAGACCGTGGGCTTTGCCATGCTGGCAGCGTGGGAAAAAGGGGGAAAAATATTCTTGTGCATGCACTGAAATTTTTATCGATGGGTAAAGTTTTGTCCTGTCTGCGAGAGAATTAATGCTGCTTGGGGGGATGCAGAGGCAGTTTGCTTGTCCTGAAGCGCGGCCGCAGGCTTTGGGGGCTTCCCTGGGGTGAGTTTTCGGCATCACCGGCCCCTCGGCTGTTGTTCGAAGATGGACTTGGGTTCCCATCACTCCGGGTGTTGGTGTTGGGAAGCGCTTGGAAGCGTCGCCTCCTCCTGCGGCACAGCAGCGCTGGCACCCACGGGGCTTTTAATAGCTCCGAGCGAAGCCCAGAAATACCCGTTCCCGCGGGGGATGAGCTGAGAGCTCGCGGGAGCGGGGCTGGCAGGGTTCTCTCGCCCTGCTTTGATGCCGATTTAAGAGGACGGGCTGGACTGTTCCCTTCCAACAGCCGCCAGCAGCCAAGCGTGAAGTCCCGGGGCTGAGCCCGGCGGTGTAACCCTTGCTGGCCAGGGCAGAGCTGCATGGAGCAGGGGTGGGTTTTTTTTTTTTGCATGCTTCCAAAATCCAAATCCTAGCAGCATCGTTCCCCCCCAAAATAATCATTTGGGGTCAGGCATCCCCACAGCATTATTCCCTGAAGATATTATCTTGGGGTCCAGCATCCCTGCAGCTTCCTCACCCTAAGATATTCTTGTGGGATCCAGCATCCCTGCAGCATCATTTCCCCCAGGATGGTCTCTTGGGGTCGGGTACCCATGCAGCATTTTCCCCCGAAGATATTTTTCTGGGGTCTGGCATCCCCTCAGAATATCCCCCAAGTTATTCTCTTGGGGTCCAACATCCCTGCAACATCACTCCACCAAGATACTCTCGTGGGATCTGGCATCCCTTCAGCATTATTCCCCCCAAGATATTCACTTGGGGTCCAGCATCCCTGAAGCATTATTCCCCCAAGATATTCTCCTGGGGGTCTCTGCCTCCCATCCAGCTCCATCTCCGGCTGTTGTCCCCATGCCCCACAACAGCCGTTGGTGTCTGAGCTCTCGGCTCCCGTGTAAAACATCCTTGGAAATAATTTGGGGTGAATTTTGCAGTGTTTTTGACTGATGTATGAGTTTAGAGCGAGGCGCTCGTGCTCTCCGATCTTGGGGTGAAAACTGCTATTGAAGGGTCAAGCCTTGTAATTAAGTGGGGTAACGAGGGATCTCCCAGGGCCACGGCTGATGGCACCTTGGGGACATTGTCAGGTCCCCAAGGCCAGGCAGTGCACCTGGTGGCATTTCTTTATAAAGAAATATCTCTTACTGAATTATTAATATATTAAGTTTATATAATGTAGGGTTTATATTAATAATTTATAGAAATATATTTCTTATTCAGGCAGCTCCCTGTAGTGCCCACCCTGTGGTGGCCCCAGTATCAGGGATGCTCTGCTGAGCCCGCAGCCCAATGCACCCCCCCAATCCTCGTCACTTAGGGATCATTTGGGGGTGGATTTTTACCAACTCCAGCACTGGGCTCTGACAACTGGGAGCCCAGTTTGGCCGAGTGTCACCTCGGGGACACGGGCCACCCCGCGGGGCTGGACCTCAGGGGTGCTGCTCCTCACCTTGCTTGAACCCGCCGGACTCGGCGAAGAGGGTGCGAATTTTCCCTTTTAAGGGCAACGCCGCAGCTGTATCTTCAAATCTCTCTCCTGCCTTTGAATTTCTTTGTGCTGCAGCCATAACATAACTGAAACCAGGATTTTTATTTCTCTTTTTGATTTATTATATAGTGGAGCTGGGATGTTTTATTTCAGATGGCACCAGCCTTGGCTGGGGGGGTGGGGGGGGACCAAGCCCTGCAAGGGAGTTGCTTTAATTACAGGCGAGAGCATCGAGGACCGGATATAACTTGGCACCGGGACGGCTGGCTGGGAGCAGAGATTTACGTGCTCCCTGCCTGACGGTGAAGAAACATGCTTTATTTTTTATTTATTTTTTTTTCCCCCTCCCTGACTCGATGGAGAAGGCCAGCGTCGCGAGGTCGGTTGTCTGCTTGGGGAAATGGTCATTGCTGCTGGGAGATTTTGGGGTGTCAGAACATCCGTCCTGTGTCGTGGTGAGGTGCTGGTGTCCATCTCCAGCAGATGATGCTGGAAAGGGATTACTAATGGGGTCTGGCGAGTGTGTGGCAATGCTCCCCCAAAATATTCTCTGCTAAGACATATCCTTCTCCCCCAGGACATTCTCTTGGGGTTGGGTATCCCTGTAGCATCATCCCCTCAAGATATTCTCCTGGGGTCCAGCATCCCTGCAGCATCATCCCCCCAAGATATTCTCCTGGGGTCCAGCATCCCTGCAGCATCATCCCCCCCCAGATATTTTCCCAGCCCCCATGATTTGGCAGTGGTTTTGGCAGATGTGAGCCCCGCTGTGCCGGCTGTTTGCCGGGTCCGGCCGCCCGACGTGTCCCGCCTGGGAGAGGTGACGTGCTGTTCTCCCTCGGTGGCAGGACTGTTTGTCCTGGGTGCTTTCCAGTGATCCTCTGTGGGGCTGGAGCCGGCCAGGGCGTCCTGGGTGCAGAAATGCTCCTTCACCCTGAGTCTGATGCCAGGCACGAGGCTTTTAATTCCCTAGGAGCCGTTAGCAGCATGTCCTGCTCCGGCACACGGCACACGGCCAGCAGGAAGAAAGGAAGCTTTCAAGAAAGCAAGTTAAAAAAAAAAAAAAAACAAACCAAAAAAAACCCAAAAACCCCCTCAAGATAGAAATTTTTTTCTGCCTCCAGCATCCCATGAACCACTGGGATGGACAACACACACGTGCACAGACATGCACATGCGTGTGCAGCAGCCTGGCACCGAGCAAGGGAGCATTTGGGGTGGATTTGGAGTCCATTTGCTGCTTGGTAGAGGTATAAGCGGGATGCCAGGCTGACAACCCTTTCGGTCTTTCTTTCCCCCATGGCTGAATCCAACACATGATGGAAAATTAGGTATGTTTGCTGCCATGCTCTGTTTGTTGACTTAGCAGCGGTCAGATTAAACAGGAAAATATTGATTTAAATATAGCACCTCGCGGGAGTGCAGGAGTCGTGGGAACATGGCCCCCGGCGCCCTGGCCGCTGCCTTCCCCACCTGCTGCTCCCCGAGCACCCCGAAAAAGTCATCAGGGATGGAGGGGAATCCCCAGAGGGAAACATTGGGGTCACATTCCCAGGAATGCTTGCGTAAAACACCCCCCATGCTCCCTGAGCATCTTCCCTCCAAGCTCGCCCCGGTGTGGTTGATCTTCCAGAAGCTCATCCTCACTTTGGGGTCAGCTTGAGAGCCAGATCCGTGCATCGGCCATATATTCCTTGGCCAAAGTTTGGCATCTTTGGCCCTATTTATCCATCTGTTCCCTTTCCATAAATCTCCATAGAAACCAGGTTTTGGGCCGCGGCTGGAAGTTTTCTTGGTTTTCGGCGCTACTGAAAATCTATAATTAAAACTGTTGCGGGGGGAGGATGGGAAAGGGTAAATCTTGGCTTTCCTCTCCCAGTGCCTGCACCGATGATTTACCCATTTTTTGCAACCCTGGCGCCGCCGTGCTCAGCGAAATGCTGGGATGGGGGGAAACTGAGGCACGGAGGCAGCTCCTTCTGCCTTTCAGAGGGAGGTTGGAGCTGGGATGGAGTGTGGAGAAGTTGGCCAGCATCAGGGGGACCCACAGGTGATGATGCCACCTCTAAGTGGCTCAGACCAGTGCTGGGACAAGTGGCACGGGGCCAACCAATCTGGCCAGGGGATGGACCAGCCCAAATCCCCTCAACTTTGACAATTTTTGCCTCTTTCCTTCCCCAGTGCCAAAATCCCCTTAACTCTGCCCATTTTTCACTCTTCCCTTCCCCAGCGCCAAAATCCCCATAAATCTTCCCATCATTGTCTCTTCCTTTCCCCAGTGCCAAAATCCTCTCAAGTCTACCCATTTTTGTCCCTTTCCTCACCCTTTTTCCAAAATCCCTTTAACTCTGCTCATTTTTTTCTCTTCCTTTCCCCAGTGCCAAAATCCCCTTAACTCTGCCCACTTTTGCCCCCTCCCCGCTGCTGAGGTTTTGAATGCCCTTGGGTGACATGTTTGGTGTCACCCAGAGACACCCCCCTTTGCTCCTTGTCCCTTATCCCTGATGCCTGTCCCTGCTTTAATTAAAATCTAATTAATTAGGCAGCAAACTCCGACAGAGGGGATGGACCAGCCAGGATACCCATCCTTTGAGCCCAGACACCCCGGGGTAGCACCCCATGGGTGAGGGCTGCTCTGTGATGGTGGCAGGGGTCAGGATCCGGCCCCGCAGCGAGAGGGTTAGCACTGGGCTGAGCTCGGTGCCGGGGGCTGGCCTTGGCCCGTGGCCACCTGGCCCAAAGGTCAGGCTCTTGGCAGGGTGCTGGGGCTGCAGCGAGGGTGGGAGGCTGGAACAGGCTGGGCTTGAGCTCCGCTTCCAGGCTGCAGAGAGACCCCATGGCCCTGCACAGGTGCTGGGGTGCATGTGCAGGGGTGCACGGGGAGGTCCTTGGTGCAGGGCTGCATGTGCAGGAGGGCCTTGGTTGCATAGGTGCACATGCAGGGGTGCACAGGGAGGTCCCTGGTGCTGGGGTGCACATGCAGGGGTGCACAGAGGGGTCCCTGGTGCTGGGGTGCACATGCAGGTGTGCACAGGGAGGTCCCTGGTGCTGGGTGCACATGCAGGGGTGCATGGGGAGGTCCTTGGTGCTGGGGTGCACATGCAGGGGTGCACAGGGAGGTCCCTGGTGCTGGGTGCACATGCAGGGGTGCATGGGGAGGTCCTTGGTGCTGGGGTGGACGTGCAAAGGTGCATGGAGAGGTCCTTGGTGCAGGGCTGCGTGTGCAGGAGGGCCTTGGTTGCATAGGTGCACATGCAGGGGGGCACAGGAAGGTCCCTGGTGCTGGGGTGCACAGGGGGGGATCCCTGGTGCTGGGTGCACATGCAGGGGTGCACAGGGAGGTCCCTGGTGCTGGGGTGCACATGCAGGGGTGCACAGAGGGGTCCCTGGTGCTAGGGTGCACATTCAGGGCTGCACAGGGGGCTCCCTGGTGCTGGGGTGCACATGCAGGGGTGCATGAGGGGGGTCCTTGGTGCTGGGGTAGACATGCAGGGGTGCATGGAGAGGACCTTGGTGCAGGGCTGCGTGTGCAGGAGGGCCTTGGCTGCACAGGTGCACATGCAGGGCTGCACAGGGGTGTCCCTCTTGTTGGGGTCTCCATGCAGGGTTGCACAGGGAGGTCCCTGGTGCTGGGGTGCACATGTAGGCGTGCGCAGGGAAGTCCCTGGTGCTGGGGTGGACATGCAAAGGTGCATAGGGAGGTCCTTGGTGCAGGGCTGCATGTGCAGGAGGTCCCTGGTTGCATAGGTGCACATGCAGGGGCGCGCAGGGAGGTCCCTGGTACTGGGTGTGTGTGCAGGGGTGTATGGAGAGGTCCCTCTTTGCAAGGGTGTCTGGGCAGGGGGGCACGGGGTGGTTCCGGGTGCTGGTGCAAGGGTGCAGAAGGGTGCCGAGGAGTTTGCGTGTGCGAGGGTGCGGAGGGAGGTTGATGGTGCCAGTCTGCAAACACACAAAAATGCACGGGGAGATCCCTGGGTGCTGTTTGCACGTGAAGGGGTGCAACAGGGAGACCAGTAGTGCCACTGCACTGTGCACCTGCATCCCTGCACGGGGAGGTTCGAGGTTAAGGGGTGCACGTGCAGGGGTAGATGGGGGCTGCTGTGTGTGCAGGGGTGCACAGGGACATCGATGCTTCTGGTGCACACACCCAGTGATGCAACGGGGACGGTGCAGGGCTGCAATTTCCAGGCGGGCTGCAATTTCCAGGCAGCCTGCCCGCATGCGTGCACAGGGCTACGTGCCCGGGCTTCTCCGTGCAAAATCACACGCCTCCAAAGCTTCTGCTCAGAGGAGGTGGCCCGCATCTCTGGTCTGCTCTTGCAGGGGAAGCAGCAGGTCGGCATCTCTGAGATGTGCAAGTGTTAGTACCCTCCAGCCAAACGCAGCTGGGATGAAGGATCAAAGCTTCCAGGGTCTTGCACTGCGGCATTAGTCCGTTTGTGCAGGGGTGATGGGATTTAGAACTTTTCCTGGGGATATTTCGGGAGGTTTCCCTGTGGATGCTGAGCCCTACGTGAGGGGGGGACCAAAGAGGTGATGTGCCGAGGTCTCCCCTTGCTGTGACTTCATTGCTGAGCTCCATCACCCACGTGGCACAGGCAGGTCCCAACAGGGCAGTTTCTGCAGCTTCAGAGCTGTAGCAAGGACTTCTCCTAAATTCAGGCTGGAGAAGGTGGTGCCGTCACATGAAGGGAAGATGCAGCAGGGCAGCGCTGGGGATTGGTCTGTACAGAGTTTCTTCTCCTTCTCCCAGGTCTTTCCCCTGGAAAGTGGTGGAGGAGACTCCTTTCCTCCCATCCATCCATCCATCCATCCATCCATCCATCCATCCATCCATCCATCCATCCATCCATCCATCCATCTCCATCTCCATCCATCTAGCTCCATTAATTTATCCATCTCCAACCAGCCATCTCCATCCATAGATATATACATCCCTATTTACCCATCTCCATCCATCCATCCATCCATCCATCCATCCATTGCTATCCACTCATCTCCATCTGTGTGCATCCATCCACCTCCAGCCAGCCAGCCATCTTCATCCATCTCCTCCCATCCCCACCCATTTCCTCCCATCTCCATCCATCTTCTCCCATCTCCATCCCTATTCTCCCATCTCCTTCCACCTCCAGCTACCTCCATCCACCCATCCAGCCATCTCCTTCTACCTATCTCTACCACCCATCCAAGATAACAGCCCTCACTAGCTATCCAGGAATAATTTTCAGAGATGGCATGGTCCATCTTCCAGAACATCTTCTCCTGAAGGCATCAAGCCCAGTTTACACAGACAGAACCCACTAAATCAAGTATGTTGTAATTTCCACCATGGTGTTTCTGGGCCAAGATGTGTCTGGAGAAGAAAAATCAGCCACTTCCACCCCCTCTCCCTCAACGTGGCTCTTTTTAAAGCTCTGATGGCTGGTCCCGGTGGGGCTGTTTCTCCGGGCTCCCTTGGTTTCCATGGAGAGGATGGGTGAGGAATTTCAAAGGGAATGGCTCCAGTAAATGAACTCTTCTCTAAAAATAGCGTGTTTGCTTTTGGGTCTTTGGGAACTGCGGCCCGGCCAATGGGAGGGAGCATGAAAATCAGCATCTGGGTAAAAATATTCCAGTAACTCACTCTTCATGCAAACTCCAGTCGGAGCTGCTCAGCTTCCGGGGGACAGGGGCTGGTGTCCCAATCTGCCCAGTTCTTGCCCACGCTGGTACCAGTTGCTCCATGATGACCACTGTTCTTGGTTGCAGATGGGGGTTGTCCCCAAGCTGCATGTCCCCCTGTGCTTTATATAGATTATTTTGAGTCCCTTTAATTTGAGGGGTAGAAGGGTTGATGGCAGGAATATGTTGAGCTTGTGTGACCCCCATGTCCTGTGGTGTCCCAGAGGCCCTGGGCATGTCCCTTTTTGGGAACCAGGAGATGGCCACCACCACCTTCCACTCCACTGGTGACATCCAAGACACCAACAAACCCCACTAGGACATCTCTGCGTGGATGTGCTGGGAAAAAGACATCTGCAGTAGTGTCCACCACCAGGTTTCCTCTGGAGGACCCACCGTCCCACCATGGGGACAGCCACCACCAGGTCCCCTCTGGAGAAGCCACCATCCCAACATGGGGACAACCACCACCAGGTCCCCTCCGGAGGAACCACCGTCGCAACATGGGGACACCAGCATCCCCTCATGGTTCCTGGGGCTGAAGAACGTTTCCTTGGCGGTGCCGTGGAGTTGCTATTTGTGACTGCCTGTTCCCGAGCCTGCCGGTACTCTCCAAAAAAAACAAGAAGGGAGTTGTTTGCATGGGAAGATTGGCATCTCCAAGCCCGGGATATGGTTTCCTGCTTTTTTTAGCTGGAGTAGCAGCAGACTCGTCGGTCTGCCCTGATTTGGCATCCTTCTTCTTGCTTTTTTTTTTTTTTTTTTGGAAGGGTTTTATCCTGACCCCTCGGCAGAAACGCTGTTGCTAGCGGTAGGAGATCAGGTTTGGTCCTTTAATTTTTTTTTTTTTTTGGTTGCCCAAAACCCCAGTGAGATGGGATGTAGATGGCTCAGAGCCTCAGTAAGTGGAGAGGGGACTCGTCCCTTGGTCGTCCGAACCCGACGCAGGTCAGTAGATGCTGAAACGCCCTTTTTTCACGCCCCCCTCCCCCCCACCCCCTTCCAGGGTGCCACCGTGACAATGACACGGCAGGGAAGGCGTCACCTCTCGCCTTGCCGTGGTGTGACGTGGGATGTGGGCGTTCCTGACGAGGTCCTTGGTGTGTGTCCCCCCCCCCAACACCCCTCCCAGCTCCCTGCCACCCCAATTACAGCTGTGCTGGGTGAGAGGAGCCGCCGAGGATGGGGTGCTGTGGGGCTGGGTGTCCGTGGTGCATGGGTACACTGGGGATGGAGGCTGGCATGGGCACAAAGAGAGTCTTCTTGTGGTTGCACCCAGGCTGCCAAGGGCATGGATCTGGGTGTGGGGGGCATGAGAAGGGTGGGGGCAAGGGCACAGC
This sequence comes from Tyto alba, assembly GCF_018691265.1. Lineage (NCBI taxonomy): Eukaryota > Metazoa > Chordata > Aves > Strigiformes > Tytonidae > Tyto > Tyto alba. The sequence goes on along the minus strand of NW_024881282.1, from coordinate 2,500,459 downwards.
ACAAGTCGTTGGGGCTCCTGGCTCCTGGGTGCCCATGGACTCCTGGGTGGCTGTTGGTTCCTGGGTGGCTGTTTGCTCCTGGGTGCCCATCAGCTCCTGGATACTTGTGGATTTGTGGGTGCCCATGGGCTCCTGGTACTTGTTGGCTCCTCAGTGCCCATCAGCTTCTGGGTGCCCATGGACTTCTGGGTGGCTGTTGGCTCCTGGGTGCCTGTCAGCTCCTGGGTGCCCATGGACTCCTGGGTGCCTGTTGGCTCCTGAGTGCCCATCAGTTCCTGGATACTTGTGTATTTGTGGGTGCCCATGGGCTCCTGGTACGACTCTGGGTGCCCATCACCTTCTGCGTGCCTGTTGGCTCCTGGGTGTCCATCACCTCTTGGGTGCCTGTCAGCTCCTGGGAGCTTGTGGATTCGTGGGTGCACATGGACTCCTAGTACCTGTTGGATCCTAAACATCCATCAGCTCCTGCGTGTCCATTATCTACTGGATGCTTGTGGATGTCCATGAGACTCCTGGTACCTGTTGGATCATGGGAATCCATCAACTCCTCATGCACGCTGGGTGCCCGTTGGCTTCTGGGTGCCTTCTGGCTCCTGGGTGTCTGTCAGCTCCTAGGTGACTGTCAGCTCCCCGTTGCGTGTGGATTTGTGGGTGTCCATAGACTCCTGGTACCTATTAGATCTTGGGTGTCTGTCAGCTCCTGGGTCCATGAGGTGCCCATTAGCTTCTGGGTGTTCATGGACTCCTGGGTGCCCAAGAGCTCCTGGGTGCCCATAAGGTCCTTGGCGTTGCCAGGTTCTGGTGCTTGTCAGCACCTGGGTGCCCACGGACTCCAGGATGGCTCCTGGGCATCCATCAGCTTCTGAGTATCCATCAACTCCTGGGTGTCCATTGGCTCCTGGATTCCCAGTGGCTCCTGGATGCCTTTTGGCTCTCGGGTGCCCATCAGCTCCTGGTGCCCAAAGGCTCCTGGTGCCCATCAACTCCTGATGCCCATCAGCTCCTGGTGCTTCTCATCTCCTGGGTGCCCTTTGGCTCGCAGATGCCCGTTGGCTCCTGATGCCCATTGGCTCCTGGGTGCCCCTCAGCTCCTGGGTGCCCATCAACTCCTGATGCCCATCATCTCCTGCTGCCTATCATCTCCTGAGTGCCCTTTGGCTCTCATATGCCCATTGGCTCCTGGCCCCATCAGCTCCTGGTGTGCCCATCACCACCTGGGTGCCAGACCAGCGCACTCCTGGGTACCCCAAGTTTGCTTGCAGCCCCCTTGCCTCACCTGGAGCCATGCCCCATGCCATCAGGCACCTAGGGCACCTCCCACCACCGTGGCGATGCCAAAAGGGTGCCGGTGTTGTGCACCCTTCTCCTCCATGGCTTCCCTCTCCCCCCAAAATCCCAATAACTATTGCTTGAAGGTGCTGTGGGATGCAGGGTATGGCTTGTGCCAGCAGCGGAGGATGCTGGTGGGGTGGGGGGATCCAGGGATGCTGGGGAGTTGGGGGGGGGGGTGGTTGTGGTGGTGGTGTTACCCCTCGCCAGGCGGGTACAGGGCCAAGGACGCCGGGAGGCGGCGGAGGAGAAGGAAAGGGGGGGGGGGGGGGGGGGGCGGGGAGGAGAAGAGCGCGGCTGACCTCAGCATCTGGAAAGCTGCGCTCTTGGGCCGCGGCCTGCGTGCCGAAAACCGGAGGCAAAAAAAACCTTCCATATTTGGTGAAAGCTGCTCTAGGGCTCGGCAAAAGCTGGCTGCAACTGGGGGGACGGCAAGCCCTCTGCCGTGCCCCGGACTGCGGCAACATGAGTTTTGCAAGGACTCTGCAAATGCGCCGGGGGATGGATGGTAGCTGGGAGCAGGGGGAAGGGGGGTAAATTGGGGTAAGCATTGTGGATTGGGTGCGAGGGGGGCATGGGGAGGGGGGGGACCCATGGGGTGCTGCCAGTGGCGGAGAGAGGATGCCCTGAGATGTGCCAGCATGACCATGAACTTCATATTCGGGGTGGGTGGGGATGAGGGGGAACCCTTTGCACCCTTGCGCCGGTGATGCAAACCTTGATTTCAAGTGAAAATGCCATGGGAAAAGCCCCGCAACGCATTTAGAGGATGAATTTTTGTTGCTTCGGGAAATTAACCTCCCGCCGTCTCCCCACACCCCAGCCCACCGGCACCACTCCCGGCGCTGCCGCTCGCCGGGACGGCATCCTTCCACCCTGCCCTGAAAAAAAATCACTCCGACTCCTTTATTTTTCATTTCTGGCTTTTTCTCACACTTAAAAAGCAGAGTTACAGCCAGGCCGTGTCCTCCCGGGATGAATCACCGCAGCCGAGAAGTCAAAGGGAAAACAACCGAATTCTCGGCGCATCCGTTTGGGGCTGAAGCCGCCCTCCTCCTCCTCCTCCTCCTTCTCATCTTCCTCCCCATCCTGGAGGCGGTTGTGCTGCCGGGTTTCTCCATGGGAGCATCCCTGAACAAATCAAGGCTCCTCTGTGAGCTGGGAGCCTGGGAAAAACCACGACTGAGGGAAAAGCAAACATCTCCAGCCCCAGGACTGTGAATAAACACAGGAGTATTATTAGTAACCGAAGCGGAGCTGAATCAGAGCTGCTGATTTATGCTCTTATTTCCTTTCAAGAAGTTACGCTTCGGAAAGCAGCTCGGACTTTTCTTACCCGTGGGAGAACAGCGAGCGGCTGGGCGGGGAGGGGATGTGGCCCCGGACGTGATGCTGTACGGCATCGGCCTGGCTCGGGCACGGCCCTTTTCTGCAGCACAGGTCCTGGTGTTCCCTCGGGATGTGGAGGGTGGTTTCTCCAGGACACGGAGCCTGGTGGTCCCAGGGATGGAGTGGGCTGGTATCCAGGAGTGGGATGACTGATATTCAGGGCTGAGGAGACTGGTACCAGGGATGGAGGTGGTTGGTACCAAGGGATGGGGTGATGTGCTGGGAATGTGACTGGTACTCAGGGATGGTGCTGGTTTGTGCCCAGGGATGGAGTGAAATGCTCTGGGAAGGAGGTGACTGGTACCCAGTGATGGTAGTCGCTGGTATCAGCGGTGGAGATGGCTGGTGCTCAGGGATGGGGTGACTCATACCCAGGAATGGAGGTGACTGGTGCCCAGGGATGGCGGTAGCTGGTACCGAGGATGGAGGTGACTGGTACCCAGTGATGTGACTGGTACCCAGGGATGGCAGGGGCTGGTACCAGGGATGGAGTTGACTGGTGTCCAGTGAAGGGGTGACTGATACCCAGGGGTGGGGTGAGTGGTGCCCAGGGATGGGAGGAGACTGGTACCCAGCGATGGGGTGACTGGGGACCAGCAATGGAGGTGACTGGTACCAGGGATGGAGGAGACTGGTATCAGGGATGGAGGACACTGGTACTCGGGGATGGAGGTGACTGGTACCCAGGGGTAGAGTGCCTGAGGATGTGGTGACTGGTACTAAGGGATGGGGAGGACTAGTACCAGGGATGGGAGTTACTGATGCTCAGTGATGGAGGCGATTGGTACCCCAGGATGCCAGGGGCTTGTACCCCAGCATGGTGGTGGCTGGTACCCAGCAAAGGAAGATCCTCCCCCCCTGGCCCTGTCCCTCCACCCATGTGGCACAGAGCTGTGTGGGACATGGCTGAGCAACCCAAAGCAAAGGTCAGATGCCTACAAACCCCAATCAAACGTCCTGCTTAAAAACATCCCCAGAGGAGAGAATGTGATTTTTTTTTCCCAGTGATTTTCCTGCCAGAAACCAAGTGATGGAGGAAATAGGGGATTGGATGTAATAGCATCATCCTATTTTAGATGATGGTGCCAGCCAGGGGCTTTTCTGGCTGCGCGAGTGAGTTTTACGTGTCAGGATGATGCTGTTTGCTGCGGAGGTGTTCGCTCATCGTGTCGGGATGGATGGAAGCGGATCTGGTTTTCTTTCCGAGCCTTTTTTTCTCAGGTTTTTGGTAGAAATAAAGCCAAGGATCATTAAAATTGTTTAATTCAGGAGTTCACCATGCACTGCAGGCTCTCTGGGGAGGGGGACATTCCCCATGGGCCGGTGGTTCCCACTATGTCCCAGCTCCCTCTAGTGGGATCCGCCCCCAGAAGAAGCATTGAGGGAAAGAAAAGGTGCAGAAATCCCAGTTCCCCCCAGCTTCTTCCAAAGGGGGAATGCGGGTCTCAAGGAGGTGCCGAGATTGAAGCTGCTCCTAGCACAACCCTACTATGAGACCCTAGAGAATTCTACTCCTCCTCTCCAGCAGTGTGAAGCATCGGGAGCCGTAACAGGGGAAAAAACAACTTGTATTTATTTATTCTGAAAATTTTGGCACGTTTTGGAGGGGTGGGAATAATTTTGCTCGAAGCAGGGCTAGCTCCTCCTTCGGCAGCTGTGAGAAGGATGAGCTGGGAAGGCCTCAAGCAGCAAATCCCCCTTCCAAAATGCTCCATTTTTCCTAAAGCCAGAATTCTTTGCCCTAAAGCGAGGTGTCAGGGTCAAAATCCCTGCTACGGCTCACCCAGAATATGGCTGAGCCCTGGCACAACTCATTACACCACTGACCTTGGAGAAACGCTGCGTGTTGCGGGCCAAGGAAGGGAATTTGGGGGTAAAATGGGAATCTCTGGGGATGTGGAGATTCCCCCCTGCCATGGGATGTGATTTTAGCACCCAGGTGACAGCACGTGTGACACCCACCCACGCGTTCTCAGCTTCAGCGACCCAGTTCCCACCAGCAGCAGGGTTTTGGAGGGGCAGGAGGGTCCTCGGTGTGGCTGTAAGTGGCATCATTACATGCACCGATGTGTGCATGGTCTCAGCCTGAGCTCAAGGGCTAGAGGTTGCCATGAAGGCTGAGATTCCTCATGGATAAACATCCCTGCTCTCCCTTTACTCTAAAACCCCATTTTTCTTTTTAAAAAATCAAGTTTTTAGGACTTTCCTCCATCGACGCCTCTATGTTTGTAGGGGGTGGAAGCAGGCCATGAGTTGCCAGGTCCTTGGTGTAATATTTTAAGATGTTTTCAAATCCCTGGGGATGCTCAAGCTCCTCCTGCATTGCTACACTTGGGCGGGGAAAAGCAAAACGATGGAATTGCACCCAGATTTTTTATATAAAAATAAAATAGAGCAGCCTAGGGGAGCTCTGTCCTTCAGTGGGAGGCCAGGGGGGGTTGTATTTCCAACGCTGGAGGGAAAAACTGGGGAAAAACCCCCTCTTCGAGCCCCGCAGATCCCCAGTGCTGGATCCACTCCATCATTGGGTTTTTGGGAGCATCCCTGTGATGCTTTTCCTGTCAGGGTTTGGGGTTTTTTGGGGGGGGAGGAAACACCCAGGTTGCAAAACAAACAGCAACCAAAAAAAAAAAAAAGGCTGGTCCGAAAGGAAATCTAAAGGTGTTTACAAAGAGCCGCGCTGCTAAAAATAACCGGCTCATATTTTAGACGGCCCTAAAAATAGGCAGCGCTGTTGGAGTGGCCAAACACTCCCAGGAATTTCCTGTGGGCTGCGGGCCGCGCGCAGGGGGGTCCAGGCTCGGCGGCCGGCGGGGACGGCCGGCAGCACTCCGGCTTTTTCTTTCCTGGGTGACGGGGAGATAACCTCCGCTGGGCCCCTCGATGCGCGGCGGGATCCAGCCTGGCTCCTTCCCTGCTCTGGGTAGCGATGGGCTTAACCCTTCTCCATCCCTCCTTCTTCCCTGAGAAGGTGTTGAGTGGGTTTGAGAGAGGTTTTTAAACCCATCGGCAGAGAGCTCAACCTTAGTAGTAGACACTGGAGAATCTACTTGACACGCTATTTCGGGGAGATGTGGCATTCAATGAAGGGGTTTGATTCAAGGGTGGTGGTTGGGGAGTGGGAAGGAGCCTCGGGAGATGGAGTGATCCCCTGGGGACACCAGGTTGCAACCCAGGTGGATTGGGGATTGCAATGCAGCTGGGCCCAGGTTTGCAACCCAAATTGGTCTGGGATTGCAAGAGGAATGGGTTTGGGTTTGCAGCTCAGGTGGATTGAGGATTGAAGCCCAAATGAGCCTGGGATTGCAATGCAGATGGACCCAGGATTGCAAACCAAATGGGTCTGGGTTTGCAACCCAGAGCAGCCCAGCATTGCAGTCCAGTGGGGCCCAGGATTGCAGCCCAGATGGGTCTGTGATTTCATCACAAAGGGGCCCGGATTTGCAATCCAGGTGGGTCTGGGATTGCAATAGAAATGGGTCTGGGATTGAAAACCAAGTGGGTCTAGAATCGCAATGCAGATGGGCCCAGGTTTGCAGCCCAAATGGGCCCAGGATCACAACCCAAAATGGGTTGGGGTTGCAACTCAGATGGGTCCAGGACTGCAACAGAGATGGTCTGAGGATTGCAACCTTAAATGAGTCCAGGATTGCAACCCAGATGGGCCCAGGTTTGCAACCCAGTCGGCTCTGGGCTTGGAACCCAGATGGGTCTGGGATTGCAACCCAAATCAGGGATTTCAACAAAAATGAGTCTGGGATTTGATCCCAGAAGAGCTCAGGATTGCAACCCAGCTGGGTCCACAATTGCAACCTGAATAGGTGCAGGATTGCAATGCAGACAGGTCCGGGATTGCAGCAGAACTGGCTCTGGGATGACCGTGGTGCTGCAGAAGGAGTCGTGGGAGGCACTGCCTTGCAAACAACCTCATTACCCTTGATGCAATTAGCTGTACCGGGTGCAGCGCAGGCACCCATGGTGCCCACACCAGGTGCTGTGGGTCCCTCCTCCCTGATCCCAGTGCTGGGGTGTGTTTAAGGCTGCTGCAGTTCCCCTCGCATTATATGCACTGAGCTGGCTGTTCTCTGCCAAACACCCTGGGGAGGGTGCTGGGGGGGGGGGGCAGGATGGGTGCACACCCCCAGGAGGCCCCCTCCCCAGGGTGGGATGCTCCTCATCCTCATTAGCAAGAGGAAATTTGCTGGCTGCAATGGGAGGACACAGCCCTGCTGGTTGCTGTGGAAACGGGGTGAGCGGCTAATTAGATTTAATTAACGAAGCAGGAGGGGAGTGTTACAAATGAATCTGGGCAGGGTGTATTACCGGGAAAGCAGGGAGGTTGGTGCTGAGGTGATGATGTGGGGAGGGGGAGAAGCCTTGCTCCGTGCCTCAGTTTCCCTGTTTGCAAGGTCGGGGAGGGGGACACGGTACCCAGGGACCCCCCCTTCCCCCATCGATGAAGACGGAGCCCCCAGGGATGCCAAACCCCCCAACCCAGCATCATCTGTGCATCCCCCTCCTCTCAAAAATCCCACGCCTCAAGAAACCATCACCCCCCCCAAAACACACACACGCACACCCCACCCCCCAAAAAAACTCGCATCCTCCTCGGGTTAAAGACTCTCCAAGAGCATCCCCCCGGCAGGATCCGGCCCTGCCTGCATCCCGCAGCCGCGCGCGGGTGTGTGTGGGCACGGCTCTGCCTCCCTCTCCCATTCCTCTCGCCTGCCCGTGCCTCGGTAGCACCCGGGGCCGGGGACCCGTGTGCCGCCACGGACGCAGGCGCACGCACGCATCCTGCAGCAGGAGGGCTTTTTTTAATATATATATATATATGCACACACAGAGAACCTTATCGATATAAATAGCTCCTCTATTTTTTTTTTTCCCCTCCTTGCTGCATCCTGGCGCAGCGTTCCAGCTAAAGGGGCGACCGGGGGGTATCTACGTGTATATATATATATATATATATAATATTTTTGATTCCTTGGGCCGCGTGGGACGGACCGACCCCCGGGACCCGCATGCTGCAGATGGTGAGGACTCTGGCGCAGTTCACCATCGCGCTGGAGGACATGCGAGACATCGGGGACGGCATCGACGCGGCCTTCGCCGCCTCCGGGCTCGGCGGGGCGGCCGAGGAGCTGCCGGAGAAGGGTCGTGGTGGTACCGAGGTGATGTGGGAAGGGATTGGGGGGGGGGGATGCTGGGGAGATGTAGGGCGGGGGGGGAGATTTGGGGGGGTTATATAGGGTGGGGGGGGGTGTGTGTGCATGGATGCGTCATGTTTGGACACGTGTGCGCCCAGCAGAACCAGGCACCTGCGGGGTCTGGACCGCGATTGCCGTGGCAACGGCGCCTCCATCCTCATCCCGACACTCCCCCCCTCACCCTCCACCCCCCCTCCCCCGCCCCCAGGGTTGTTTGGATTGTGGGGAGGGGGGTGGGGGATGCTCCCACCCGGAGAGCTGGCTGCTACAACCACCCCAATGCTGATTTACACCATGGAGGCGTTGGCGGGAGAATTGCCCCCCAATTCCCATCGTGGCAGGGGGGGCCGATCCCGAGGGTGCTGAGCATCTGAGGGGAGGCAGGATGAGGCCGGGGTGCGGCGGGGGCGTCCCCGGGGAGAGCAGATGGAGACTGAAACAACATCAGCCCCATGGGGGGGGAGAGGTTTTGCTGGGGTAAGGGATGCAGCGGGGTGCATCCTGCCCACCCCTGGGTACCACTTCACCCTGCCAGGATGGCGCGTTACCCCCAGCTCCTGCTCATCCCAGTGGGAATTTCCACACCCACCCCCCCGCTGGGATAATTCCGCTGCTGCAATGGTAGAAAAAAATCCCCTTGCCAACAGTTGGGCCTCATCCTGCCTCTCCCCACCGCTGCAGATCCCCAGCCACCGGTGTCAGGTGCGGTGCTGAGCCTGTTCAGCTCACCGATCTGGCCCTTTACTTCAGTCCCGAGCTGGGACGGCTCCGGAAAATGACGAGAGCATCATATTGAGGTGGGGAACTACAGGCTGTGCGAGGGTTGGGGAAACTGAGGCAGGCGGGTGGGGTGGTGTCAGGCGCTCTGAAGCTCATCCTTCAGCCCATAATTATGATAAATTAATCTGGCAGTGAGAGCATTAATAAGCCTGCAGGCTGTCATGAAGTGGGGAGGTCTCAGCCAGTGTCCCCGTGGACTCCAGCATCACCGTGTTTTGGGGAGGGACAGATTTTGTAGAGGGGGGGGCTTGGACCCGTCACCATAATATTTGGCTTTAGAGAGTTTCCTCCTCGCTTGGCTGAAAAGGCTGATATCAGCTTGGTGGGCAAGTGGGGAAACTGAGGCATAGCTCTTTTCCGTGGTGGGCAAGTGGGGAAACTGAGGCATGGCTCTGTTCGTGACCACTGAGCAGGGGCTGGCCAGGATCCCCCCCTGCTCCTTTGCTCCCTGGGGACCTCTGGGGAGATGGTGGCCTCCATCTGTGGTGAGGCAGGTTGGGTTAAAGCTTCCTCCTGTGGTTGCAGAGCAGCTTCACAGCACACGTGTCCCTACTGGGAGCACTGGCGGGGGGGGACACCCAGCCCCGCATGACCGAGGGACATGGGCTCATCCCACAAGGACATGGAGGACACGGGGGTTTGGTAGCTCTGGAAGCCCCCACGGAAGTCAGAACCTGGTCCTGGCCTGCCGTGGTGGCCACATGGGACATCTCTGCACCCAAGGCTCTTGGGGTGTCTGAGCACCCAGGACCTTTGGAGGATCCTTTTCCTCAGGACCTTTGGGGCATCCCTGCACCCACAGCATTTGGGGTGGCCAAATGTGCCTTAGGGGTGTCCAAACACCCAGGAGCTTTGGGGTGTCCCAGCATCCACAGCTTGGGGTGTCTCTGCACCCATGGCTTGGGTTTTCTCTGCACCCAAGGCCTTTGGATGGTCTCCATGAACAAGACCATTGCGGTCTCAACACCCAGCACCTTGGAGCATCTCCTTTCCTAGGGCCAGCGGAGGGTCTCTGCACCCAAAATATTTGGGGTGCCTCACAGCCACGTCTCTGGAGAGTCTACACCTGCAAAACTTTTGGGGTATCTGTGCACCTTGGAGCATCTCTGCATCAAAATATTTTGGGGTACCTCTGCTCCCAATGTCTCTGGAGCATTTCCACAAAACTTTTGGGGTATCTTACACCCAGGGTCCCTGGAGCATCTCTTCACCCAAAACTCTTGGGGTATCTTTGTACTAGGGCCCTTGGAGCATCCCTCCACTCAAAACTTTTGGGGTGTCTCACACCCAGAGTCTCTGGAGTCTATCCACATGCAAAACTTTTGGGGTATCTCTGCACCTCTGAAGCATCTCTGCACCCACAACATTTGGGCTATCACTGTACCCAGCACCTTTGTAGTACTTCCACACCCAAAACTTTTGGGGTGTCTCAGCACCCTGGGCTCTGGAGCATCTCACCCCCAGGGTGAGTTGCAGGGGCATCCCCCTGGGTGCCGCACGCAAGGAGGGGGGGTCTCCAAGCCCCACAGCCGAAGAGACCCCCAACCCATCAGCTTCCCAAAGCTGGCGGCCCACCCCCCATGGATCCCCCTCCTGCGGGGCCACGGTGCCGGGGGTGCTGGGCGGGAGGCGAATTCCTACGGGACCGCTCGGAGCGGAGCCGCCGGAGAGACGGAGGGCGCCGGGACCGACCCATGTAGGGCTGTGAGAGCCAGGGCGGGCTCCTGACGCGGCCGCGGAGGAAACCAGGCGTCTCTGTGCGCTCGGTGTCATGTACTTCCTAATCCTCCCAGATTCCTCCATCGGGGTGGAGAGGGAGCGGAGGGGAGCTGGACGCCAGCCGGGCTCCTCCGGCGTTCAGCTGCCCCGCCGAGCCCCCGCACCGGCGCTGACACCCGCCACGTAGCTCCCCTCCGGCGTGTCCCCCCAAAACTCATCTTTGTCTTTCTTTCTACCTGGGCAGGACATGAGGAAACACGTCATCATGACGCTGCTGGACACGGAGCAGTCCTACGTGGAGTCCTTGCGCACCTTGATGCAGGTAATGCGGCGTGGCCAGGGAGGTGACACCCCCAAACCATGTCATGGCATGACCGCCCCTCGCTTGTCCCTGGGACCCCGAGTCAGACCCCCAGCTGCGGGTGCTCTACCAGCACCGATGCGGCACGGGGGTGGATTGGGGACGGGTGGCAGTGGGGATGTTGGGGACGGCAGGACCAGAGGTGGGAGCAGCGTGGCAATAGTGTCGAGAACGGGGTGTGGGGGGTCACCTCTGTTCCCCAAATCAAGCCTGTAATGTTCCTGGTGGGTTGTCACCTGGCAGGTATCGTCTCCCCAAGCCCCTTCCTGTGCTTGCCCCCCAAAAGCTCTTCCTCGTGTTGCACCCCATCTCCCGGGCTGTTGCTGACGGCCATCCCATGATGGGGGACCCCTTACAACCCCTGTCCCCATTTTCTGCTCAGCGTCATCACCTGCAGCCATGGGCCAAGGGTTTTTCTCAGTTCGTTTTTTACTGAGCTGGTTCCAACCCCCCTGGATAGGCCTGGCCGGAGGGTCCACCCCACGTTTCAGATGTTAATGAAGGTGTTTCAGAAGGTTAATGATGGTCAACGCCCTGGAGACTAGGTCACGCTGGCGTAGGTGTGGGTTGTCAAACCACATCGCTGCAGGTGGAAACACCACAAAGTCAAAGCTCTGCTCTGCTCAATCCGAAGCAGTCCCTGTAGGACATCTGCTGGGCATGTCCATGAGGGCATGGGACACCCATCATCCCAACACCCAACTGGGCTTTCCCCTTAAATCCCCTGTGAGGATGTCCTCATGGTGGGCCCAGATGTGCTCTGCCAGATGTTGCTGCAGGAGGGAAGGACATCTTTGAGGCTGCTTCTAGTGCAGGTGTTGGCTTGGAGGGGCAAGAGGACCTTGGCTCTGGGACTTATTTTGGGGGGAAGCTGTAGAGGGTTCAGGGTCAGGTCTTCGTTGGTCTCGGCATGGACGGAGGTTGTCCCATGAGCTGTGCCCTCCTCTGAGGTGGGACAGGAGGCTGGTTGGAGAGGACAGCCTCAGCAATTCCCCACTGGAGGGACTGGTTGGACACAGGTGGGAGCCCTAGGGCATTAATGCCTGAGCTCTTGCCCATGGGACACGTCCTGGCACCGTGAAACCAGGGGATGTGGGTTTCTGGGGGGTGGGTTATGGTGCTCCAGGTGCCCCCAACTCCCCGTCTCAGCTGGGACAAGGTGCTTGGATCCATGACGTGGCTCAGTGGCATGTAGCATGGTGGCTCCCAGGAACAAGGACCACCTTGGAGCATCCTCTTCCAGCTAAGCCAGATGGTGCATGGGTAATTCTGCCTGCTCTCCCTGTGTGCCGAGGCGGGGGCTGTCTCCATGCTTTTCTTCTCCATCTGGTCTTCGCTGCCCCAGTTTCATGGCAGGTGGGATGTATGGCACAGCTCAGCCCAGCTCCTGCTGGAGGTGTTGGCCACAGTAGGGCAGGTGAAGTGAATTATGAGCCTCAGGAAAAATTTAGCCCTTCTACCTTGGATATCCACACGATACCCACCATCAGCTTGAGGAACCTCATCCTTGGGGGATGACTCCTCCTTCGCCAGCTTGGACGGAGGTGTCCAAAGCCATTTGAGGAGGGTCCTGTCCTCACCACTCAGCTCCGTGCTCCTCCCGACATCCTGAAGGACACCAGTACCCCGTACTGGGCAGGCTGAGGAGGCAGCAAGGCTTGAGATGACCTTCCTCATCCTGCATCCCTTTCAAATCCAGGTGTTCCATTCCTGGGGGCACTGCTCTTCTCCGCAGCTCTGCCCCCCACAGCAGGAGGAAAGGGGTTTCGTAGCAGAGCCGCCCACCCAGCCTTGCAGAGGACCTGCTTTTCCTGTTGGCCCTGAGCATCACTCATTGACCAGTGCCCAAGAGACGCTCCTGGGTGAAGTGGTCCAGGGCTTGATCCAGTGCATCCACCCTGCTGGCTCCAGCCCTTCCTGGTCCCAAACACCCTAAATCTCACCGGGAACGCACCGGTTTTTGGATCCCAGGATCATGCTGCCATGATTTCCGAGCTAGGTTAGGCTCTGTAGCAGATGGAGGTGACCAAGGCCCATGACAGCAAAGGTTTGGAGCCTCTCAAGGCCGTGGCTGAGAGACAGAAGATGTTGTGCTTTGGGGTTCCTTATGCAGACCTGTCCCACTCCCCACACTGCCATGGGGATGCGCTGGGTGGGATGGGACCTGGGGAGGCTGGGCTGCAAAACCTGCTGGGACTTGGTGCTGTCTGGTCCTTCTGGTGGGTCCCACAACCCAGCGTTCACTGGGGGAACCCCCTGCTGCAGGATGCCACCGATCCCTGTATTTACATGGGTTGAAAAATTCATACTAGAAGGGGTGGGGAAAAAAATCTGTGGGGACCCTGATGCCTTTCCTTCCCTTCAGGGTTACATGAAGCCACTGAAGCAGCCGGAGAACTCGCTGCTGTGCGACCCATCGCTGGTGGACGAGATCTTCGACCAGATCCCCGAGCTGCTGGAGCACCACGAGCAGTTCTTGGAGCAGATCCACGACTGCGTGCAGAACTGGCACGAGAAGCAGAAAGTGGGCGACCTCCTCGTGCAGTCGGTAGGTCCTCACGGGGTGGATTTCCCCCCCGAGGAACCCAGGCGTGCCCGCTCTCGGGCACGGCCCCAGCAGGAGAGGTTTCGGAGCAGGAGGCAGAGGAGTGATTAAAGGACAGGCCAAACACGCCTGGGATGGAGAACGGGAGACGATCTCCAGGCCCGCCGTCTGCTTAGCGTAACGGCGGGGTGTTGCGACGACCGGCTGGGTCTGCAGCTCCGCATTTCTGCCTCAGGAGCAGAAATGTCAGGGCTGAAAAATCGAGGGGGGCGGGCAGCAGGGGAGCCCTCCCTACGCCAGCCCAGAACCAGGATTAACCCTTGGGGCAGCTTCTCCCAGGCATGCCCAGGAAGTCCGTGCTGGACCTATCCCCTTTTTCCCCTCCTCTTTTCCCCTCCCAGTTCTCCAAGGATGTGCTGGTGAACATCTACTCTGCCTACATTGATAATTTCCTCAATGCCAAGGATGCTGTCAGGATCGCCAAGGAAGCCCGGCCAGCGTTCATGAAGTTCCTGGAGGTGGGTCCTTGGTTCCTCTCCCCATAGATGCTGGCCAAGGTCCGAAGCCACCCGCAAGGCTGCTGGTGGGGCAGGATGGGGGGTTAATGGGTGTAAACTGGTAATCTGTAGTCAGACTGGGATTTTTCCCTGCACCTTTGTCTTGTTTTTATTGCAAAGACACCAGGTTGGGATGAACCGGAGTCACTCCGAGTGGTGTAAGAAAGAGTCACCCTGACCCCAAATGGGTGTTGCTGCAGGTCCTGGGCTGGTGGCACACCAGGTCCCTGCTGTGTCCCACCTAACGGGGCCATCCTTGTCCCCCCCCCACCGTGTTTTGCAGCAAAGCATGAGGGAGAACAAGGAGAAGCAGGCTCTGTCCGACCTGATGATCAAGCCGGTGCAGAGGATCCCACGCTACGAGCTGCTGGTGAAGGTGGGTGCGGGCGGCCGGGTGCAGGCAGGAGGTTCCTCGTGCCATGCCGGGAGCGGGTGAGACCACAGCTCCTCCTCACCTCCATGCAGCGGGAGCTTTTAGGGGTCTCCTGTCCCTCCTGGCTCCTTTTCCCAGCCCTTGACACAAAGTTGGTGTCCCCAGGCGTGCACGTGACTCTGCCCTCCTGGGGATGATCACCCAGCATGTCCCTACAGGTGTGCGCTCCCTTCCCCTTTACCTTTCTGTTGGGAGGTTGGACACTGCAGCACCATTTTGGGACCAGTTGCACTGCCACTCCCTCCGTGCCTCAGTTTCCCCATGGGGATATGTTTTCGTAGAATGGTTTGGGTTGAAGGGGACCTTCAAAGATCATCTAGTCCATCCCCCCCGCCATGGGCAGGGACACTTTCCACCAGCCCAGGTTGCTCAAAGCCCCGTCCAACCTGGCCTTGAACCCTTCAGGGATGAATTTCAGGCCTTTGTGCAAGGTGATGATATACTCTCACGAGCTGGTGGCCTCTTTAGAGGTGGCAAAGACCAGACTGGTGGTGACCTTGGGGGTGTCATGGCATCACAAATGCCCAGGCTTTGCCCGTGGTGATGTCTCAGCTCTGTCCCTTTGGTAGGACCTGCTGAAGCACACGCCAGAGGACCACCCTGACCACCCTTTCCTCATCGACGCCCAGCGCAACATCAAGCAAGTGGCTGAGAGGATCAACAAGGGCATGAAGAGCGCAGAGGAGGTGGAGAGGAACGCCCGGATCGTGCAAGAGATCGAGTCTCACATCGAAGGGATGGAGGACGTACGTACGGGGGTCTTACATGGGGTCTGTCTTCCCTTCTCCCTGAAATGCGACCATTTCTGCTCTTTCTGGGTCACCCCAGGCTGGGCCACTTGTTTTCTCCTCTGGGTCCTGCTTTCCCCATCTTCACTTGGCCTTGGTGGGCTCCTGGGGCTTTGGTAAGGGGCTGGGGTGCTGACTCTGAGCTGGGGGGCCACAGGGGCAGGGATGAAGCCCATGAGGGTGCCCCCCTGGGGCTCCCTGCTCATGGGCCTCCTTGTCCCCACAGCTCCAGGCCCCGCTCCGCAGGTTCCTGCGCCAGGAGATGGTTGTGGAAGTGGTAAGAGTGGGGTGGTTCCTTGTGTCCATCAGGGCCATGGGTCTGCACACCAGCTGGGGCAGTGGGAGGCTTTGATTGCGGGTCATGGGATGCTGGTGTGCCCATGAGAGGCTACGGATGGATGGATGGATGGATGGATGGATGGATGGATGGATGGATGGATGGATGGAAGGAACAGGCAGATGGAACGTGGGTGGAAGGATGGAAGGATGGACAGACGGATCGATGACAGATTTATGGGGATAATATAGAATTCTCCAAGTGTAGGGGAAGATAAGATGGGTTCAGGAGGAGGCAGGGAGAGCCTGTAGCAGCCCCAGGCCAAGGGTGCATAGGGAGGCTGGAGTGGAGATGGTGAGGGTCCTGGTGAGGCCATGCCTGGTGTTCCCATGGCACTGGCGCTTCCCTGCGAGTGGGACCCCGTGGCTTTGCCTGCATGGCCGTGGCACCCATGTCCCCTTCCACCCTCGCAAGGACTCATCCCACCCCGCAGCCTCCCTATGCCAAGGCCACACATGGGGAAACTGAGGCACAGACCACTCCCAATGCTGGCAGTAGTGGGGGGCCGGATGTTAACCCCTTGGTGTCTCCCACCACTCTGCAGAAGGCGGTGGGTGGGAAGAAGGACCGCTCCTTTTTCCTCTTCACGGACCTGCTGGTGTGCACCACGTTGAAGCGCAAGTCGGGCTCCCTCCGCCGCAGCTCCATGAGCCTGTGAGTACCACCAAGTTTGGGAGCACCCACCAGGATTAACCCCCCGGCGTTAGGGTTGTCCCCACCAGCTGGTCTGGGGACATGGGTGCAGCTCAGACACGCCACCCCACCCCACCCCCCCCAAAAAACTTCACAGGTACACGGCGGCCAGCGTGATCGACACTGCCAGCAAGTACAAACTGCTCTGGAAGCTGCCGCTGGAGGACGTGGACATTGTCAAAGGTCTGGCACTGCCTGCTGGAGTGTCCCATCCCACCCCACCCCAAAAGACATCGCTCACCCCTGGCTGGTGGGCAGAAGGTTCCTGGGCGCAGGACCAGGGAGGAAGGGGTTAACACCACCCTTGTGTCCCCACACAGGGGCCTCACAAGCCACCAACCGTGAGAGCATCCAGAAAAGCATCTGCCGCCTGGATGAAGACCTCAGCACGTTGGGGCAAGTCAGCAAGCTGTCAGAGACCCTCAGCTTCCCCCACCAGGTATGGGGATGGTGGCCCTGGTGGTGTCCCCTGGCTGGGCGCGTTCTCCATAGGGCTGACTGGGATGTCCTCTGTGGGAGGGAGAACCTGTGGAAGGGCTGGTGGCCATGAATGTCCTCAAAAGGCCCAGATGCCACCAGCCCCAAAGCCACAATGGGGTTGGGGCAGCCTCCGAAGGATGCTCAGGGATGGACGGGGGCAGCATCACGTGGTGGCCCTGGTGCTGTCCCCTGGCTGGACACATTCCCCATGGGACCATGCAGGATGTCCTTAGCAGGAGGGAGAACCTGTGGATGGGCTGGTGGCCATGAATGTCCTTTAAGGGCCCAGATGCCACCAGCTCCAAGCCAGAGGAGCACTGGGGCAGCCTCTGAAGGATGCTTGGGGATGGACAGGTCAGCATCACTTGGTGGCCCTGGTGCTGTCCCCTGGGTGGACACCTTCCCCGTAGGACCGACCGAGATGTCCTCTGTGGGAGGGGGGAACCTGTGGAAGGGCTGGTGGCCATGAATGTCCTCAAAAGGCCCAGATGCCACCAGCCCCAAAGCCACAATGGGGTTGGGGCAGCCTCTGAAGGATGCTCAGGGATGGACGGGGGCAGCATCATGCGCACAGCTGGTGGTGGCCTGTCCCTGAGAGTTGAAGTGTTGTCCTTGTCCCTAGAACCTGGACGATGTGATCAAGGACCTGATGTCCGCCATCCACCGGGAGCTGGCAGAGAAGCAATCCCTGTCCTTCAGCATGGCCTTCCCCCCCAACAAGGTGGAGCTCAGCACCACCAAAGCTGACGGCACCGAGTCCTTCATCTTCGAATTCCCCAACCCCGATGCCCGACTCGGTTTTGAGCAAGCCTTTGAGGATGCCAAGAAGAAGCTGGGTAACACTGGGGAGGTGGACGCAGTGGTGGGCTTGGCATCACACCTTGGCTTTGGTAGACCCCTTTTGTCCATCTATTCTTCATCCTCCAATTTGATTTTTCCCAGCTTCCAGCAAAAACTGCCTGGACCCGGAGTTCCTCAAGGCCATCCCCATCATGAAGACGCGGAGCGGGATGCAGGTACTTAGTAGTTGGGTTCAAGCATCCCACAGGACCCACGGTCCTCTCCATCGTGGTGGGCTCGCCACCAGACGCCGAGAGCTCCTGCGTCATTCCCACTCGTCCCAACTTTTGCTCCTTTGCAGTTTTCTTGCGCTTCTCCCAGCCACGGCAGCCCAGAAAGCTCCCACGAGGTTTGGGTTTGCAACAGCGATGGTTACGTGGGGCAGGTTTGTTTGCTCAGCATCCGTAAGGAGCCCACGGTGGAGGCGTGCATCGCCGTCTGCTCGGCCAGGATCCTCTGCATCGCCTCCGTGCCTGGTCTCAAGCGGGTGTATAGGTAGGACATTCCCACCGGCACCGCGGAGCCGGCGGGCACGGGGCGATGCTGGAGCTGCTTCTTTCCCTCCTCTTCTCCTCCTCATCGCGGCAGGGAGCGTGCCGAGCCGGTGGGCAGCCCCTCCTCAGAGCCGGTGCCGGCGCAGCCGGAGGATGCGGGCCCGCAGCCGTGCCTGCACATCTCCATCTCGGGGTCGTCGTTGGAGCTCTCAGAGCCGGTCGACGGTGGCAACAGGGAGCTGGTGCCCTTCGATAGCGATGACACGGATGACGAGTCCTCGCCCAGTCCCTCGGGGACACTGCAGAGCCAAGCCAGCCACTCCACCATCTCCTCCAGCTTTGGCAGTGAGTCCTCCCCAGCCCCTGCTTAGCGAAAAAGCCACTTTTGGGCCCCAAAATGATGGGCAGCTCCATCATTTTGGCCACTCTGCCTTACGTTCCTCGGGGAAATCTGCAGGTGGAGGCTTTTGAGCCACAGAATTCCTGGGAAAAGGGATGTTGGGGAGCATCGGCCCAACACCGTGGTGCTGGGATGGGGCTGGTGGCTTTGGGTAAAAACTGGTGTGGGTTTTGGGGCTCAGCATCCCTACATCCTCCCCCAGGTTTGGGGAAGGGGATGTGTGGTTTCTTCCCCATCACTTTGGTGGGCGTCGAATGGTTGTGGTCTGACCCCTTCCTTCCTCCTCCTCCTCCTCCTGTGCAGATGAAGAGATCCCGAGCTGCAAGGAGGCAACGGCAGAGACAACGAGCTCGGAGGAAGAGCAGGAACCCGGCTTCATGCCCATCACTGGCACCTACAGCCAAAACCGGCACGGCGAGAGCCCCACAGACGGGCGAGCCCTGCGCCGCTCCAGCCGTGGCTCCTTTACCCGGGGCAGCCTCGAGGACCTCCTCAGCCTTGACCCTGAAGCCCATCAAAGCTCCATGTGGTTGGGCACCGAGGATGGCTGGTATGTCCCCAGGATTGGGGAGGAGACACATGGTGGGGATCCCAATCCCAGATGAGCCGCAAGCTTTGCTCTTCTCCTGCAGCATCCACGTGTACCAGTCCTCGGACAACATCCGTAACAGAAAGAACAGCATGAAGATGCAACACGCCGCGGCCGTCATGTGCATCTTGTAAGTGGGGAAGGGGGATTTTTTGGCTCCAGGATCTCCACAGCAGGGTGTTTTGGGGTGGCTGAGCAGGGCTCTGCAGCCAGTTGTCAAAAGGGGTTTTCTCCCCACAGGTACCTGGATAACCAAGTTTTCGTGTCGTTGGCCAACGGGGAGCTCATTGCGTACCAACGGGAGGCAGGTGAGGTCAGATTTGGGACATCAAAGGGTTCCAGGGGGGGTTAAATGCAGCCTCAAAGTGGTGGCTTTGGGTGGGTGGCTTGGTCAGCCCCCCAGGCGAGGGATGCTTGAGGTGCTGGTGGCTTCCCTGCCTCTGTGGGACGGGAAGAGACATCCCTTGAGGGATGCTGGAGGCCCTAAAATTGGAGCCAAGAGGAGGTGTGCATCCTCCTCCTGATCCATGCCTGCCGCTGGCATCCCCTGGGGACATCAGCTCATGTCCCTTCTAATGGGGGACCTGGACACACCGCATCCCATCAGCCAGATCAAGATGCGGGTTTTGGGGGGGGATGTTTCAACTACCCACCCCACTCCCACCGCCCTCACAGGCCGCTTCTGGGACCCCCAAAACTCCAAATCCCTGTCCTTGGGCTCACCGGGGAGCCCCATCACCAAGATGGTGGCGGTGGCGGGGAAGCTCTGGTGCGGCTGCCAAAACCGGGTCATCGTCCTCAACACCACCACGCTGGCGCAAGAGGTACGGCGGGCGGCGGCGGGAGGTCGGCGGGGCCGGCGGCGGGCATCGGTGTCGCGGTCGGTGGCATCGCTGTGGCTCTGTCACCCGCAGCACACGCTCCAGGTGGGACAGGACGGCGGGCGCAGCGTCACCTGCATGGTGAGCGCGGGGACCGGCGTGTGGGTCGCGCTGCAGAGCAGCGCCCAGGTCCGGCTTTACCACGCCACCAGCTACGAGCAGTTGGCCGAAGCGGATATCACCCCGCCGGTACACAAGATGCTCGCTGGTAAGTCCCACCGGTGGCACATCTCCGGTGGGTGCCCGTCGCTGTCTCCGGTGGGTAGCTGTGCCCAGCATCTGCCTTGAAAATGCGACGGGGAAATTTAATATCTCCTGCGCCCCAACGCGTTTGGGGGGAAGGAAACGTGACTCCCTGCGCCCATGGGGTTCGTCCTCTGTGTCGTGCGGCTGCGTAATCCCACATAGAAACAGGGAAACCCCTGGGTGGCTGCATAATCCCACCCAGGATTAGGGCAACCCCTGGGCATCTTCATAATCCCACAGAGAAATAGGGCAACCCCTGGGCATCTTCATAATCCCACAGAGTAATAGGGCAACCCCTGAGTATCTTCATAATCCCATGCAGAAAGAGGGCACTGCACAGCATGTGCATAATCCCACCCAGGATTACGGCAACCCCTGGGCATCTTCATAATCCCACAGAGAAACAATCTGAGAGCACCCCGGGGTGCTTTATACCGGCCGGGGCAGGGGTGGGGGGTTGTGGGGTCCCTTCCCTGTGTCCCACGTGCCGGGAAGCCTGTGGCATCGGCGGGATTCACAGCCTGGAGGGGGTCAAATGCTGACGACAGGGATACTCGACAGGCTCAGATGCCATAATCCGGCAGCACAAGGCAGCCTGCCTGCGGATCACGGCGCTCCTGGCGTGCAAGGACCTGCTGTGGATCGGGACCAGCGCCGGCGTGGTGCTGACCCTCTCCCTCTCGGCCAAGGCGGCCCCGGCCTTGGTGGGACTCTCCCAGGGTCACACCGGCCACGTCCGCTTCCTCACCACCATCGAGCTGCCCGATGGATTCGACGTCTTCTTCCCATTGCCGAGGGAGACGGGTAGGTGGGATGATGGCGGGGAGGGGGGAGCCCAATCCTGAGCCACTCCATGGTCCCACTGTCAGATAACTGGGGAATAGCCTTGAAATGTGGTCACCGGCGTCCCTGCTCCAGCCTCGCCTTGTTAAAATCCAGGGAGGAAAATTGGGGTGGGGGGGAAATTGGGTGCTACCCCCACTTCAGGGAAAGTGACCCCGAATTTTCCTGGGAAACCCTAATTCCCGTGGGGAAAGCCATGTGCTGAGTCTCACTCAACCCAGCTCTGAGGTCGGGGTGGGATGGGTAGAAAATGATGATGGGAAGTGGGGTGGGTGGTAATATGGGTGAGGGGTCGCTAATTGGGGTAGGAGGGGCTAAATTGGGGATGGGAGGGGCTAATTGGGCTGGGAGGGGCTAATTGGGGGATGGGAAGAGTTTGGGGGAGGCCAAGATGTGGCACCTGGGAAAGCGGTAGTGACGTTCGGAGGATGCTGGTGGGTGGGTGATGCTGGTGGGATGGTGGTGGTGGGAGGATGCTGGTGGGAGGATGATGCTGGGATGGCGCTGTTAGGTTGATACTGGTGAGCTGCTGGTGGGAGGATGCTGGAATGGTGCTGGTGGGATGCTGGTAGGTTGATACCGGTGGGATGCTGGTGGGAGGATGCTGGGACAATGGGATGCCGCTGGTGGGACGACGCTTGGGGGGGGATGTTGGGATGACGCTGGGATGCTAGCGGGGAGCCGCTGTTTGACAGCACCCCTCGGTGTTCTGCGCTTGGCAGGGGCCGAGAAGCCGAGCGAGGCGGAGAAGCGAGACCCCTCGCGCCCCCGCGCCCCCGCCCTCGCCCTCTCCAAACCCAAAATGCTGGTGATCAGCGGCGGGGACGGCTACGAGGATTTCCGCCTGACCAGCAGCAGCGAGACGGTGGGCCGGGATGACAGCACCAACCACCTCCTCCTCTGGAGAGCGTGAACGGCCGCGGTGTGTCCCCCCCCCAGCCCCCTGGGGCCATCCTGGCGAGGAAAGGGGGGTGCTGGCCCCCCTATATGCAGAGGGTGGGGGGTCGTGATCCCCCTCCCTGCCACCCCCCCGCCTCAGCGCCTCTCATCTCCAACCCAGCTGCTCTCTGTGTGCTCGGGGTTGGGGGGGGGAGGGGGGGGAGGGGATGAGCCCCAGTCCCCCCCCACCATCCCCTGCACCCCCCACCCTCCCCTAGCCCCGGCCACTTCACTGGACTGGGGTGGTTGATTTTGGGGGGTGGGGGGTGGGGGCGCGGGGAACGACACACGCACCCACACACCCACACAACCCACCCACCGCTTTTGGGGCGTGGAGAAAATTGAGGGGGGGGCGGGGGGCAGGGGGGGGATGCGTTGGTTTGGGAAGGCTCTAACGAAGGACAAGGCGTTAACGAGCATCCCTGGGGACCGGCCGGAGGATGCCGTACAGCCAGGAACCTGCCTCGCTCTCCGGTTTTGTGTGTGCCTGCTTCGGGGCCGAGGGGGGGGGGGTCACGGTGCTGTCACCCCCCCCTCCCCAACTTCCCACACTCCCCCGGGACCCCCGGCCACGCCGTGGGACCACCCCAGGGACAAGACGCCCGTGGTGTCCCCCCCACCCCGGGCCTCCCGCTAACCTGCTCGCTCCATCGCCAGCACCCAGATAGCTCTGTTTGTTTGTTCGTTTGTTTTAAATATATATATATTATATATATATATAAACATCCTTATTTATTTTGGGGGAGGGGGAGGTTGGGGTGGGAGGGTGGGGGGTGTCAGGCGTATTGTCACAGCGCCGCAGGTCGCTCTGCTCTGGAATTGGGGGATTAAAACCTTCCCAGTTCAGCAGCCAGCGGCAGAACTGGACCCCACTGGTGGAGCTGGACACCGCAGGGATGCTGGTGAAGGGGGTGGGGGGGTGGGGGGGGGCGGGGGGAGGAAATTAGGAGGATCTCCCCCACCCCCCCCAATCTCTGTGATTCCCATGGGGTTTCACAGCCTGGGGAACGGGATGAAGCCGCTGCCGCTGCTCGAAGCATCTTCGGGGTGAAAACAAGCATCATCTTCGTCACACGCCAGAGGTGTGTCCCCCCACCCCTAAATCTGAAAAATGAGACTTTTGTGGACCAAACCCCCCCCCCCATTTTTGCCTTTTTACCCCCTGTTTTCCTGCTGTCACCTCAACGTCCAGGCAAGCCTGGTGCTCGCAGACCTGGGCACCCCATCATCCCCACGGGAGAGGTGATGGGGGTGTGTGTGTGCTGAACTGGGGTGTCCCTGTCCCCACACAATGACAGGGCTGCGGCTGTCCCATGTCCGTCTGTCCATCTGGGGAAAAGGGGGGGGCAGTGGGGAATGGTATAATGAGGATATTTTTGGGAAGGGAAGTGGGGGGAATTTTGGTCAATTTGGGGTTTTTTTTGTCATTAAAGGTGACCCTTGTCAGAATGAAGCCAGCGTGGTCTTGTCCTTGGCTTTGAGAGGGACAGGGGGGGATGTGGGGGGGACGGGGATCCCTCCTTTGTGCCACCGAGTGTCCCCCCCCAGGGATGACAGACGGACAAACAGCCAGAATGGAGGACACCGTCCTGGGGACCGTGTCACACCCCCAGCCCCCGGGGAGCACCAAGGTGGGGGGTCTGGGGGGGAGCAGCAGGCCCAGGCACAATAGGGGGGGGGTGTCCCCAAGGCGGGAAACTTGTCCCCTGGGGAAGGGGGTGAGGCCAAGGTGGGGTGCGCTATAGGGCACGGAGGAAAGCGGGGTGCAGCACCCATGGGTGCCCCAGCGGAGCACCCCGCCGCGAGCCCATACGGGGCAAAAAAATAATAAAAAATAATAATAATAATTTTAAAAAGTCCTGCTCAGGAGGTAAAAACCCACCGCGGTCTTATGTTTTGGGCTTTTTTGCCGTTTTTCCCCCCCAAAATCCTCTGCGGTTGGGATAAATCCCAGCGCCCCCCCAAATCCCGCCCCCCCCCGCAGTTCCCGCCGCGCCCGGCAGGTGGCGCTGCCCGCAGAGGGGGGGCGGGGCGAAACCGCCTGACGACACGAGGGGGCGGGGCGAAGCGCGGGTGCGGGGAGGGGGAAAAGAGGGGCGGAGCCCCGTCATGTGACGTCAGGGTAAGGGGCGGGGCGTAGGGGAGTAGCGCGCCGGTGGGTTCATTCATAAGGAGCAGGCGCGCTCGGCGGGGTGACCCCGCGGCGGGGGGGGCAGGTAAGGGGCACCCCGGCCCGGTTACCACCCCCACCCCCCGGGGGGGGCTTATTCCGAGCTGGGAGGGGCGGGAGAGCGTGGGGCATTTCGCCTTAAAAGGTTATTTCCCCCCCTTTCTCGGGGGAGGGTTTGGGGTTGCTGCAGCCCCGGGAGGGCGGGTTGGTGCTTTTTGGGGTGCTTGACCCTCTGCTTTTAATTAAAAAAAGGACGGGGGGGGGGGGGCGGGGGGCGTTGTGTTGACCTGATCCCCCAGCAGGGTATTGGGGGGAGCTTTGCCTTGGTGCTGCCTAAAGTGGGGTGCAGGTGCGGGCTCTGGCTGCTGCAGCGCCGATGTAGGTTAAAATAAAGGGTGGAGAGGGGAAAAAGTAGGTTAAAAAACCCCTCAGCAGCAGCTGCCTGGAAAAAGAGATAGGAACTGTGGCGGGGTTTGGTGTTTTTTTTTGTTTTGTTTTTCTTCTTTTTTTTTTTTTTTTCTCTGGAGCTGGAAAATCCCAGGGCTCCCAGCCAAATCCCAGCATCAGCTGGGATGCTGCGGTGAGGGGCTGCACCCCAAAACGGGGCTGGAGCCTGGGCTTTGCGTGTCAGCGATGCCTCTGGGCTCGCTTGGCTTTCGTAGTGGATTTTTTGCGACGGTTGGGTTGTTCCCACAGCTCTGGTGGGGCCTGGGGGATGCGATAATGCTGAGTTTCAGCTCTGTCTGCCAGCCGATCCCCCCTCCTCGTCCCAAGCCGCCTCCGAGAGCCGTTCCCTAAAGTGTTTCTGAACAGTTGCTCCTTTTTTTTTTCCTCCCCCATTTATCTGCAGGAGCCATCGGCCGAAACCCAGTTCCCCCATAGGGAGGGGGAGCCCTCGCTGGAATCCTGGCGGGCAGCTTTGGGTTACGGGCTGCGTTGAGGGCTGGGAATAAACTGTTTGTGGGATTTAGTGGGGTACCGAAACCCACTCACCTTCCCTGGAGTGTTTGCATCGATGCATCAGCCAAGTGGGTTGGGTTTCCCCAAAAAGCATCTGGGTCTGGCACTGGAGGGGGGGGTATTTTTTAGTTTCTTCTGGTTCTTAGGGGGCAAATTCTGTTGGGTTTCAATTCCCCCAGGAGCTTCGGGGCTTCTCTCCTGGGGCAGCTGGGCATCGCACCGTCACCAGCTGAGGGTTTATGCCTGCATCCCCCATCCCCGCCCGGGGTGGCCCTGAGCTGCTCTCCAAAACGGGTGCTGAGTCCTGGGGTGGCTGTGACTAGGACAAAGCTCCGGTGACAACCAGGAGGTGCCACCCCCGGTCCTTGTGCCTCCTACGTCCCAGTGGCAGAGCCTTAGTCACCTTGTCCTTAATCCTTGAGTTAAACTTGGCCTTAAATCTGCCTTATGTGGGGCCAGCCCTGTTCCTGGGGGGGGTTTAAATCAGTTTGTCTTGAACCAGCACCCCAAAATGCTCCGGGCCCATGGCCCCCACACCCATAGTGGGACCTGCTCGTCCCATTCCAAGGCCATCGCTGGTCCTTCCTCAGCAGAGCAGCACCCCAAACATCTCAGGGTGTCCCTAGGGTGCTGCTATTAAAGGCTTAAATACTGTTGCCCTGAAAGATTAAAATGTTAAACTCGAGTTTTATTAGTGCTGCTTTGCAGGGTGGAGGACTGGTTTCACCCTCCCCCAGCGATTTAGGGGCGCATCCCAAATCCCAGGGGGGGTCCCCACGGGGTGCCATCACCCCGGGACAATGCTCAGCGGGGAGGTGGCACGCGGTGGAGGGATGGCAGCAGCTCCCCCCCAAAATCAGTGGGTCCCAGTTTGGCACGGACGATGCTAGCGAAGGTGGGGCTCAGTGGCTCTTGGTTTGGGGGTGCAGCCCCCCCCAGAAGGGCTGGTTGGCTTCATGCTGGCACCCTGATGGGATGCTCCCTTACTGGGGGGAACTGGAGCATAGAGGATGCTCATTTTGGGACGTGGCAACCCACGTCCTTATAATCACCCTGCTCGCCCCTCAACATCCCCCCTCCCACATGTAATTAGCTGCATCTCATGATGCCAGCCACTAATTAGGAGAAACTCGTCAGGCAAAGGCTGTAACGAAGCTCCGGCGCGGCTCTCATGGGACCGTGACGACCGGGGGAATTTCCATGCAGGTGGTAGAGGCTGGATCCGGGTTTGAGTTGTTATTTATTTTTATCTCCCTTCCCCTGTGCTGACAGCATTTATTTTAATTTTAACAATTAATTGCTGAGCCCAAGGAGGGGGAGGTGTGAGCCTGTGGGAAACACCTTTCATTTCACTTGATTTTTTTATTTTTTATTTAAATGTTTTTGTTTGGGTTTTTTTTTTGTTTTTTTTTTTTTTTTAGTGACTTCATTTCCTTGTAGCAGATGCATAAGGATTTCCTCTGGAGCAGGAAAAAGCTTTGTTTAATGGTGTTTAGCATCACCTGCTCCTTCCCCTGCTCGTTGTAGGATTGATCCCTCCCCAGTTCGGGATGGAGTTGGGATCTGCAGGGGAAGGGGGTGATGCTGGGCATCCCATAAAACCTCTAATAAAACTTTTGGGGGGACGGTGGGGGACCACTGGTGCAGGGATATTTAGGCAGATGCCTTGGAGCACCCCCACGGCAGGAATAGGGCCCCCAAATTGCTTCTCTGCTGGGATTTTCCCTGGATGGTGACCCCGCTGCTCGCCCTCGGGCAGGTCTCCCCTGGTGACGAAGAGGAGCGGGATGCACTGGTGGCTCGTCACCGTCCTGGGGGTGAGTACAGCCTCATCCCATCCCTCTGCATCTCTACTTTCCGCTCCTCCGATGCTTAAACCCATCCCAGCGTCACCCCCACACACACCATGTAACCACAACAGGGCACCCCAAAATGTTTCTCACATAGAAACTTGCAGCAGCTCAACCCTGGGGAGATGGTGGATTTTTTTTTTTTCCCCCCAAAAAAATTCCTCCTCCTTTTCTCTCCTTTGTGAAAGCTGCTTCTAGGGCATGGGCTGGGGGAGATGTGGCTTCTCCCTCGCTGCTCCCCCCTGGGGCCACCGTATTGTCCCATGGCTGGGAGATGATGGGCTTTGGGGGTACCCCAGGGGGGTGGGGCTGCTCCCTTGGGGCAGGGGGGCTCAGCCTGAGTGAGGGTCACGATGGATTTGTGTCAGCCGTGGTGAGTTTGCCACCGAATTTGCCCCCGTCGTGTCACTGGGTGATGGGCTTGCATCTGCTGTGGGGCATGCGACGGGTTTGCACCCATCGGGGGGGTGTTGATGGGGGGGGTTTGCACCCCTCACCTGCTGGGTTTGCACCAGCCACGGTGCACACAGCGGGTTTGCATCTGTCACGTGCTGCGTTTCCACATCGCATCGCCTGTGACAGGGTGGCATCCGTCCCGGTGCAGGCAGTGGGTTTGCATCCGTCCCGTCACTGCTGATGGGTTTACATCTGCTGTGGTGCATGCAATGGGACTGCACCCATTGCATCACTTGTGTCACGTCGGCACCCACCGTGGTGCATGCGATGGATTTGCACCAGTCAGTGCATGCAGCGGGTTTGCATCCATCACGTGCTGGGTTTGCACAGTATGCAAAAAATGTCGCCTGTGACATGGTGCAGGCAGTGGGTTTGCATCCATCCTGTCACTGGTGGTGGGTTTGCATCTGCTGTGGGTCGTACAATGGGACTGCATCCGTTGCATTACTTCTGGCAGGCTGGCATCCACCACGGAGCAGGCAGGGGGTTTGCCTTGGCTGTTAGCGCCTGCGAAAGGATTGCACCCATCGCATCACTCGTGACACATTGGCACCCACCATGGTGCTTGTGATGGGTGGGCATCTGCCACAGGGCAAGCGGTGGGATTGCATTTGTCATGTTGCTGGTGATGGGTCCGCACCCACCGTGGTGCAGGTGGGGGGGTTTGCACTGGCCGTAGTGCCTGCCATAGGATTGCACCCATCGCATCACTCGTGACGCATCGGCGCCCACCACAGTGCATGCAACGAGTTTGCACCCACCATGATCCTGGCGATGGGTTTACATCCACCACAGTGCGTGCAACGGGTTTGCATCCGTTGGATCACTTGTGACGGGCTTGCACCCATCACGGTGCATGCGGTGGGGTTGCACCCATCAGGGTGCTGGCGGTGGGTTTGCACCCATCGTGGTGCACGCGGTGCATTTGAACCCGCTGTGGTCCAGTTTTCCATCCATCCATCCATCCATCCATCCATCCATCCATCCATCCATCCATCCATCCATCCATCCATCCATCCATCCATCCCCACCTCCGGCGCTGAGCCCCGCTCTCTCCTCCTCCCTCAGGTGCTGAGCAGACCCAGCGTGGGGGCCGGGACGTGGGGCTGCCCACCCGGCACGGAGCCCTCCGGGGTAAGCCGTGCCCACCCGCGCTCCATCCACCCCGCAGGGAAGGTGCCAGGACGTCTCTCACCTCCCTTTTCCCACCACGCAGGCGTCCGGCTCGCCGGGGACGTGCCGAGCGTGTCCCCCCGGCACCTTCTCACCGGGGGACGCATCCTGCTCCGCTCACACCCGCTGCCGGGCCAGGAACAGGATCCTGGTGGCACCGGGGACGGCGGTGACCGACAGCCGCTGCGGAGCGTGTCTGCCGGGGTGAGCCCAGCCCCGGGGAGGGGGGGGGGGGGGGGGGAGGGTGATGCTGTGACCCCCCACACCCCAGCCCCGATGCCGCTTGTGGGTCCAATCCTGACCTTCCCCTCCCGCCCCGCAGGTTTTACAGCCCTGAAGGGGAGAGGGAGCCCCGGGGTTGGTGCTTGCCCTGTGCTGCTGCTCCCCGCAACACCCCGGGGTGCTCAGGTGGGTGTTTGGGTTGGAGGTGTCACCCCCAGTGTTGAGGAGGTGGGGGGGGGGGGGCGTGGGTTTCAAAGAGCTTTGCATCCCAGCACTCAAGATGGTGGGATGTGAATTGCTCCACTCATGAGACGAGTGGCTTCTGCTTCCCTGGGGGCCGACCCTGCAGTGGGGCTCCTGGCATAGGGCATGGAGGGGTGGGGGGGTGGGGGCAAACAAAAAAACCAACCAAACAAACAAACAAACAAAAAAAAAAAAAAAAAAAATCCAAAAAATGAGATTTAATCCCAACCAAACCCGGCTCTGAGGCTGATCTGGTGCCTCCCCCCAGGCCGGCGGCGAGCCCGCAGCCCTGAAACGCTGGGCTGGCTGCCAGGGACCAACGGGACACGGGTGCCCTTGATGGGTGAGGAAGAGGAGGAAAAGGAGGAGGCGGCGGCGCAGGCGGCTGTGCTGACCATCGTCCCGGTTTTTTGCGCCATGGGGTTGTTGGGCATCCTGGTGTGCAACCTGCTGAAGAGGAAGGGCTCCCAGTGCGCCACCAGCAAGGAGCCCCAGCCCGGTGGCACTGGTGAGCCCCTGGTTGTGAGCCCACCTCCTTCAGCCCATCCCCGTGGCTTCTGGTCCACGTCTCAAGGCGCCCTGGGGGGGGGAGTTGGGGGGGTTTATGTGTCCTGTCCCCCCTCACCACCCTCAATTTCTGCTCCCAGGTCCCAGCTCCATCTACCAGCTGGAGGACGCCAACGAGGACACCATTGGGGTGCTGGTGCGGTTGATCACCGAGAAGAAAGGTTGGGGGGGGGGGGGGGGGGGGAGGGTTGGGGGGGGTCCCTGGGGTGGGGTGACACAGTCCAGATCCCCGTGACATCCCCCTCCCACACACACACACACTGTGTGTTTTTCCCCCCCTGCTTAGAAAACGCTGCGGCGCTGGAGGAGCTGCTGAAGGAGCATCGTGGCCAACAGCTGATGCCACCGGGCTGCGCCCCCCCAAATAAGTAAGCCCCCCCCCCCCCCTCCATGCCCCCCCCCTGTTGTGGGAACAACCCCAGGCTGATGCCATCTTCCCCTCCTTTCCCAGGCTGCACCTCCTGCCTCAGTTTCCCCCTGCCTGCCAGCACCAGCAGCACCTCCACACGGTGCAGGGTCCGGCCCCGTGCACCCGCTGCAGCCAGAAAAAGTGGCCTCAGGTGCTCAGGGCCCCCAAAATCCCCAAACCCGGGGGTCGTCCCAGCGAGGTCACCATCCTCTCCATCGGCAGGTAAGCGGGGGACCCCCACACAACCCCTCCTCTTACCCCCCTTCCAGCTTGTCCCCCCGCTACAGAAGTGGGGACAGGCTGATATGATCTTCCCGACAGGTTTCAGGTGTCCCGGATCCCCGAGCTGAGGAGCGAGGTGGGGGGAGACCCCCCCCGAGGTCCCCTCCCCGCCGGCAGCGGGGTGAGGCCCCCATGGTGGAAAAGCACCGACGGCCCCTCCGAGGTGAGGTGGGGGTGAGGGGCCCCTTCCTAGGGAAAAAAAAAGGGGCTTCAGGAGGCTGGAGGATAGAGCGTTAACTCTGAAGCCTAATGAGGGCATCTGGTGGTTTGGGAGGGTGGAGCAGCCCCTCACCCCCAAACCTCTTCTGGCAGCTGGGAGGCTTAAAAAAATACTTTAAAAAAATGGAGCATGACAGGGTTCAAGTCCACCCCCAGCCCCCCATTTCCTCATGTCCCCAGTTTTAAGGTGCTATAGGGGGTTGTGGAGTGGGTGCTGCTGGGGGTGCGGGGGTGGGTGCTGGTGGCTCATGGGTGGCTGCACGGGCACACACGTGTCCTCACACGTGTGTGCACCTCCCCCCCAGGACAGGGCTGCTGCACGTGGCAATGTATATGTGTACATATGTCAATGTGCACACGTTGCTACACGCACACATGCAAATGAACGTGTGCGTGTGCAAACCTGCCTCTGCGTGCCCACACACGTGTGTCCATGCGTGTACCTGCACGCACAGGGATGGAGTTGCACATGCATGGAAGCTCTGTAAGCATGTACACACATGCACACGTGCACAGATGTGTACACACACACGTGTTCCCACCCTGCTGCACATGTGCATCTGCACAGAGGGACGTGTGCTTAAGTTGCACGTGCAGACCCACCTCTGCACACACACACGTGCACACGCGTGTCTGCAGTCATACAAACACACCAACACTTGCGCATGGAGCTCTAAGCGTGCCCCCCGATCACACGCCGCCGCGCAGGCACACACATGCATGGACACACGTGCATAAATGCACACGCAAACCCATGTGTACATGCATGCACACGGATGCAGTCCTCGACCTGCTGCGGGTGGGGACATCTGGGGGTGTGGGGACAACCTGTGGGGCTGCCCTAGGTTGTCCCCTCCACTGTGGGATGTCCCCAGCGGGGTGATGGACACCGTGTGAAGGGCCTGATCCAGCCTCACCAGGAGACATGGTCCATCCCTTGTCCTCCACAGCTGGCACCTGGCCTGGGGGCTGCCTCGGGGGGACGGTGACACCCACGAAGACCCCACGGCGGGGACAGAGGACATTGGGCACCGTGTGAAAGCCAGTCCCGCTCGGAGTCGTGAAGTGCTGGAGGTTAGCAGCTTGGCTTCTGCTCCTTCCACCAAGGTGGCCACCAGCAACACAGCAAATCTGACGTGTTGCCCAGTTGGTGAGAAGGATCCCCTGTCCCCGAGGTCCGGTGGTGGCCACGGCATGGTGGCCCGATGGAGGGCATCTCCGGGAGCCATGACACCGGTGGTGGTGGCCACAGTGTGGTGGCCAGCCGGAGAGCGTCACCGGGAGCCGTGATGCTGGAGCACAGCTCCGCGGGAGGTACCACGCAATGGAGGACGTCGTGCAGCCAGGATGCCGTTTCATGGTCACCCTCTGGGTCTGCTGAACCTGCTCCAGGAACATCATGAGCTCTTGATTTCCCTCCATCACCAGGTGCCAGCGCTCAACATCGCCGGCTAATGCCAGTCGCTGGCTCATGGGCCAACTCCCACCTTACCAACAACCCAACCGGGGCATGGGTTGCTCTGGCCAAAGGTCGTCTCCTGCATCTACAGGTCCTCTCGCCAAAGTCATAATCAACCCACGAGAACAGGGTGGTGATGTTCTTCTCACCCTGAAGATCACACACTCCCCTTTCCATAGGAGCTGTGTCTATAGGATCACGTTGGCTTGGCCACGTTTGGGTCAGTGGGACAACCCACCCAAGGTTGAGTGAGTTGGAGACCATCAAGCTCCACCCAAGGTTGAGTTGGAGACCATCAAGCTCCACCACCAACCTAGAAATGGGATTATGGCCAGTCCTGTTCGCTTCATCAACACATCACCGCACTGAAAAACCAACCACCAAACCCTCTCGGGCTCTTTTATTTATTTTTTTTTTTTTTTTGGAAACATTTTAATAGTTATCGAATGTTCTACATCTTACAGTAAATATCGTACAGTTACAAACTCTTGGCTGAAATCTGTCAGGGAGATCACGACCTGATCTTCAGAACCAAAACCAGAACAGAAAACAAACAGGAAAAAAAAAACCCCAAATTTACACTTCAGATGGACAAACCGAGGCTGTGGGGCTTCCAGGGCATCAGTTCAAGGCCATGTTCCCTACACACCTTTGAGACTTAGACATGGAAGACATGGTTACTCTTGGTTTTAAATTTTTTTCTTGTTTTTTTTTTTTTTTTGTGTGTTTTTTTGTTTTTTTTAGTATTTTTTTTGTAATATTTATTTTTGCTTAAGAGGTCCAATAATATTTAAAAACAAGCTGGCCTGGCGGTCAAAATGAATTTAAAAAATCAGTTACAGAGAAAGAGGGGTAGGAGCCTGGCATGGGTTTCCTCTGTGCTAGAGGGATGGATTTGGGTGCCATCCTGCACCCCACTAGCTCATTTTTCCTTCCTTCCTGTGCTTCCCCGGGGCTGCCCACCCTACAGATTGCTCCCCCCATGGCGCTCTGATCCCGAACCCCCTTTGCCCCGGGAAAAACCCAGCTCCCCCCCTTGCAGGAAAATGCAGCGATGCTGCAGGTGGCCACGTTGCAGCAGGATTTTTCCTTATAAACAGCACGCTTGAGCGTTTCCAACCAGGAATTGCTGCTGCTAAACCACATATTTTGCTATTCCTGCTTTGCAAACATCACTGTAACAGGTTATTTTACCCGATGACAGGTGAATCTATAAGTGCCACGGTGCAACACACCACAAAAACACCTTTTCCAAGCTCTCCTTCCTCCCAAGCTCCTAAACAGGCTTTATTTTTCTTTTTTTCCCTATGGGAATGCAGAGAAACTATCCAGAGCCTGCAGCCCGGTGCTCGTGGCAAAGCAAAGGGAAGATGAGCAGAGGGTCGCCACGTTGTGGAGACCATGATGGGGGCGCCTGAAATATTGACAATTAAAAAAAAAAAAAAACCAACAAACTAAAAAACCTGGATTTATGGATATCCAGCAGCTCTTATTGCTATTGTCAGCTGGTTGGGTTTTCTTATAGAAAATAAACCCCCCCAATGTGTTTTTTCTCCCTCTTACAAAAGCAAGATGTGATTTCACGCCCTCTGGCTGGGAACAGCCTCATCCCAAATCTGCTGCATCCAGCGGGATGCAGGAGGGGAAGGAGGGGATGGCAAAGTGGGGGGGGGGGGCGGTGGGGAGTGTCTCTCTGATACCGGTGGAAAAAAACAGATACTCTGAAACATCCCTCATTAACCCCAACCCCTTAAAAAACACTTCATGGTAATTACAGCTTGAAACTACAAAAAAAAAACCAAACAAAACCAAAAAACCAAAACCTCGCCTGGGTTGTTCTTATTCTTCAGAAAATACAGGAGCAAATCCGGAGGGTTCAGCCGCTTGGAGGCGTGGTGGGCACAGGCACGGGATGGGGGGCACCACCACGATCAAGATGCTTTTTTCTCCCCCCCCGACCCCCAAATCTTGCATTACAGCTCGTGTTTTAAAGCAGAGATAATGGCAGGGACGGGTTAATTGTCATAACGGCGGTTTGAGAGTTATTTTCCTTCCTCTTTAGCTGGAATTTTAATCTCCAAGACACTTTGCTGGCTGCTAAGGATGATTTAACCCCTCCTGCTCATGCCTGGTGTGATCCTTCAGTGTGGGAAACACTTTTCCTCAACCAACATCAGCAAAGCTTTGCTGAAGTCAACTATTTGAGAAGCTGGTGGCCCCCATCAGTGCAGCTCCCCTCCCCAAACGCATCCCCCACTGGGCTGTGACCTCCCCAGGACCTTTGCTTAAGCCATGACTTGGCCAAGGAAAGGGCTTGGGATCGTGGGTTTTCCTTCCATCCTTCCATCTACCCAAAAACAAACAAACAAAAAAAAATCACATTCCTCCATGGGCAAGGGGACAGGGTGGCAGGTCACTGCTGGCATGAGCTGGGTGGTCACAAGCCCCACATGGTGGCCAGGAGCATCTCCCCACCACCACAGCCCCAGGAAGCCACCTTAGGAAGGAGCTACCCAAGCCTGGAGCCCTGTGGTGGCCCTGGAGCCATGCAGTGCTCCAAGCCCAAACCCAACACCACTTGCCCAATGTGCTCACCAAAGCCTCGCGCCCAACAGCCGGCAACCATTTCACCCCTTCACACCTCAGTTGAGTTCATGAGTATTTTTGCCTGGGCATAACAGGATGAGGACCATCAGATCTGCTACTGATCCAAGCGAAGGAATTAAAACTAAACCGCCCCGTGTCGGC
Source organism: Tyto alba (assembly GCF_018691265.1). Classification (NCBI taxonomy): domain Eukaryota; kingdom Metazoa; phylum Chordata; class Aves; order Strigiformes; family Tytonidae; genus Tyto; species Tyto alba. Next base: position 2,465,848 of record NW_024881282.1, on the reverse strand, counting down.
TCTCATTAGCGGTAACACTGGGTGATCCTCCACCTTTAGTGTTTTCTTTCCTTTCAGGAGAAAGCCTAGCACCTCCTTCCTAGCCATGGGCCAAAATTTTAGCAGTTGTTCCTAAAGCAGTTAAAGGTGAAGGGTGCCTAGGCCAGGGGTAGGACGGTATCTGCTGGGAAAAGTCCTTCTCCTCAGAGCCCGGGCTGTGAGATCAATGTCATAGTGCCGTTACGTTGGCTAGAGCTTCCGCTATGCTACGTGTTTCAATGCCGATAGACAGCTCCTAAATAGAACATGAAGTCAACAACGAGAGCAAAAAATGGCATTTGAGAGGTCTTCAATTCCTGTGATCTATTGTTTTTTTGTTTTTGTTTTTGTTTTTTTTCCCCAGCATGCTACAAATAGTGAAAGGACGATGTAGTATTGCCATTTCCAAATGTCCTGTTGCTCTTTACGTGCTAACCCTTGGCTTCATCAAGCTGAATCGGGCAACTCTCTGCTTACTCTTTTTTTTTTTTTTTTTCCTTTTATACAAACTCAAAGCACAACCCAAATTACTACATGGGAGATATCCACCTTCCCCACCCCACAGCACTGGTGTTCTGTCTTCACCCAAGTTGTTCCCCCTGAGGTTGGAAAGATCAACCAGCACTTTGCTAGATTTCCTTTAAAATCAACAGAACCAACCAAATGACCCCCATACAGAAGTGCTGGTGCCACCACTGGACCTGACAAACCACCTGGGCCCAACCAGCAATAGGAAAAGTCTTCTTGGGTCCATAAACTTGTGTCTCCTCATTTGGACTTGCTTATGGGAAGGACCTCCAGTAGCTCTTCCGAACGGCAGCAGAAGCCAAGCTGGGAGACACCACCAAGAGCAAGGAGGTCTCACCCAAGTGCCACCAACTGGTCACCTTGCTCTTCTGAAAGACCTTCCAGTCTGACCTCTACAAGACCCATGGCCCAGTCAAGGTGACCCTCTAGTGTTGGTTTCCACTGCCCTCACCTCCACCTGGAGACGTGATCCAGGTAGAACCAAAGCAGAGCAACCAACAAAGACATCTGGGCACTGACTCAACACCATGCGTGGATCGGAAACGCATGCCAGGCAGTGCTGGGAGGGATTCCCATCCACATCTCCTAACCTGACCTCTTTAAAGGCTCTGGATTTAGTCCATTGTGACAACCTCAGAGCCCCAGAGACGTGAGAGTTGCAAACACGCTGCTGGGTGCATGTAACTCTTTTGGCACGCTTGAGGGAAAAATCAAAACCCAACAATGTTGGTTTTGTTTTAGAAAAAAAAAAGAAAAAAAAAAGAAAAAGAAAAAAACCCTTGTTTCTATGCTGGGTTTAGTGATAAGGATTTAAAAATAACCTGGCCACGAGCATTGTCAGCAAATACAAACTCTCTCTCCGCTGCCCTCAAGACAACTTATTGCTCTACTTGGACACCCCAAGGTGGGATGTCACCAGCCGCAGTTGGCTTCACATCCTTGCGTCCCTGGATAAGCCAAAACCCCCAGAAATTACCCCGATGCCCACAGCCTCTGCGTGCCCGTTGTCTCCCAGCCCAGTCCATGTCAACTGTGGATCACCTTCCTTGCTCTCGTCTTTTCTCAGGTACCTTCCCGTGAGGAAGGCGACATGTTTATTGCTATTGCTTCCTCTTCCTCCCACTTCTCTCCACTCACCAAGCAGAGCACTGGACATCATCCCCTTCTCTGGCTTCTCCCTACGGTGCTGGGATTTGCACGTGGATGAACATTTCTCCTGGAAGTCTCCAAGCCCAGCTGTAACCCAAAGAATGGAGGCCAGGGTGGGGTGGGGGGCACCTCAATTGCCACGGAGGCATCGCAGTTTGGTCTCAGCCCTGCCAACAACACGGGTGCAAGTTGAAGCCACCAGTCTTCCCCCTCACCCCGACTTGAGGACTCTTCTCCATCAACCAGCCACCCTCTTTCCCTACACCACCAGACTCTGGAGAGACTCTTCAGACCAACCCTTGGATGTGAAGAAGCTCTTCAGACCAACTACTGGACCTGCAGAAGCTCTTCAGACCAACCCCTGGATCTGGAAAAGCTCTTCAGACCAACCATGGGACCTGCAGAAGCTCTTTCAGACCAACCCCTGGCCCTGGAGAAGCTCTTCAGAGCAACACCTGGACCTGGAGAAGCTCTTCAGATTAACCACTGGACCTGGAGAACCTCATCAGACCAACTCCTGGACTGGGAGAAGCTCTTCAGACCATTCCTTGAACCTGACAAAGCTCTTCAGACCAACACTTAGACATCTCCTTGCTTCTTTCAACAGCTGCCCGGCTCATGTCTGCTGGCAAACGGGAGCCATGCAAGGAAGGAGCTGCCTTCTCCCTCACACAGCCCCAGGACGCAGCTGATGGGGAGCAGCTGGTTTTCCCAAGAGGTGCAAGATGCTACCAGGGAAGACATGGCTCCACTGCTCTCTTCCCACCACGCAAGATCCGTTTGCCCAGCTGGAAAAAGCAGACCAAAGACCCGATGGTGACCAGTCCTCCTACTTCCTAAGACAAGTGTGTTACATTGCTAATTATATTTATATTCTCTTACTCCTACAAAAGAAGGGATGAGTTCAGAATTTCACTGCAGATAATGCATTTATAATCTATCACGACAGCTATCTGGAAGACACCAATTTTCTTGTAATATGTTATGGAAGATTAAATAATTTATATTATTCAACTAAAAATACCCAAAACCAAATCGGAATAAGCCTGCCTACCAGCGCTGTGCTTTTCACATAGTACCCTGAACATCAACCACTCTTACTAGCCGAAGAAAATCTAGGCTCTCGTCAACAACAACGACAACAGAAAAATAACAAAAAGAACCCAAACAAACAAGAAGTGGGGGATCTTTGCACCACTCAGCTGGGTAATGCTGGAAAAGTGAATATTCTGAGCTTTCAAATGATAGGACCAAAGAGAGAACTTTACTATTGCTCAGTGTCAGTATGTGTGTTACACAATTTATGTGGGCCGGGGAGGAGGAAGGGGGAGAGGAAAAAAAAAAAAAAGAGGCAGAAGATTAGAAAAAGCAGCTTTTACAAAAACCACTAAAGAATGCATAAAGTGACCCTTGCACTTTTTTTTTTTTCTTTTTTTTCTTTTGTTCTTGCAAACAGACGAGGTGCTGCAGTACAGTGGCCACAGCACCGATGTAAGACTTGTGTAGTTGCATACAATGTTTGACTCTGGATCTGGAAGAGAGCAAACATGGGAAAACCAAGGAGTTAGAAGCAAGTGGTGTGGGATGAGACAGGGCTGTTCTCCTCTCCCCTGCACCCCTGCACCACGTGGAGCTGATGCATACGGGATTTAACCATCCCTCACGCCGCTCTGTGGGCAATTCCTTGAGCAGGGAGCTGAGAAAGCAGCAGCTCGCCGGTGGTATCCAATACACAGGATTAAAAATATGCAGATGGGATGCTTGCTGCTAATTGCACAACAATTTGTCACGGGTAGGATTAACCCAGCTTAATGTATGCAGCAAGGAAAGATTTCAGATAACCCCCGGGGCTGGATGAGATCTACGCTGTCTCCCTGTGCAGCATCATGTGTTCCCATCAGCTGCGTTGCCCGTTAATTGGGCATGATGGACCAAGGGCTCCAGCAACACGCGGAGGGCATTTAACTGAGCAGCTGGGATTGCTGGGATCCTGAGCATGCCACGAACCTGCAGCTGGCTGCAGGCAGCTGCACGCAACTCTGGTGCTAATGATGAACAGGATGATCTCCCAGCACGTTTTAACGGGGAAAAAAAAAAAAAACAACATAATAAAGTGATATGAAAGATGGGAAGGGATTCTTTATCAGTGAGTGTAGGGATAGGATGAGGGGTGATGGTTTTAAACTGACCGAGGGCAGATTTAGGTGAGATCTAAGGCAGAAATTCTTCCCTGTGCGGGCGGTGAGGCGCTGGCCCAGGGTGCCCAGAGAAGCTGTGGCTGCCCCCTCCCTGGAAGGGTTCAAGGGCAGGTTGGACGGGGCTGGGAGCACCCTGGGCTGGGGGAAGGTGTCCCTGCCTGGGGCAGAGGGGTTGGAGCTAGATGATCTTTAAGATCCCTTCCAACCCAAACCATTCCATGATTCTATGGAAGAGCGTGATGCATCCAAAACGTTAAAGCATGAAAATTTCCACCCTCACAGTGCCTGAGTGAGTGGCTTGATGCCACTGAGGTCACTGGTAAAGCCTTGCACACAGCGAGCAGCATGAGGGAAGGTCAAGGTATGGCATGCTTTGCTAACACCCTCCGTAACCCCGTGACAGCACGCCGTGCAGCTATCCCTGCCGGGAAGCGGGGCTAAATGGCTCTTCTCGAGTCAAAACATCGCCCAAAGGGATTCAGCAGCTTTGTAGGAAGGAGAGAAGCAATGGCAGTGCCCGCTGGCTAATTAATTGACAAGGGCAGAGCAAGACCTAGAAAGGCAGCACTTACATGAATTGGCCAGTGGGTTTACCAGTGTGGAGGTACGTAGCTGTAGGTGGGGGTTCCTTGAGCCCTGTACGTTGGCACGGAAACTGGATGTGCTCCGATGGCGGTGTGTTGTGGGGTGGTCAACAAGGTTCCTGTAACGGCACAGAGAAACACTTAGCAAGGAGGAGAGCTCCATCAGGGGAGCAGTACCCCGAGGGTCCGGTGCTGCTGACCACATCCAAGGGGGAGGCACAGCATCAGCTGCCTTCTTTTCATTCTTCAATTCTCCCAAATATTATTCGGCCCATGAGACCTGAACCGAAAGCATTCGACTCGTGGTTGGTATCACCCAGCACCATGAACAGAATAAACACACCAAAAGCTCCAGCGTATTCTGCATGCTACTTTCAGCAATTAATTCAGCTTTTTCCAATTTTCCTTGTCCCAAAAGACCAGCAGCAAGAGCTAACCACTAACCTGCTGACATCTTCCACCTGCTGAAGGCACCGGGCTAAACTGCAACAGCAGATCACTGCAGCAATCTGAAACATCTAAGGACCAAATTGGAAGGGATGAGGGTTGCAAAAGTAACTGAGAAAAAAAACCCAGACCTTCCAGGGAAAACTAAGATGCTTTGCCACTCATCTCCCAGGGGTAGTGGAGCTCTTTTGCTTCATTTAAACCCACAGAGCCGTGAACCTTGGGATGCAGCAGACAGAGCGATCCTCTCCCAGCCATGAAGCAGAGGCACTGCCCAGTGCAGCCTCTTTTCTTTTAGTGTGCAGCTGATATGCGGAGGGATTTTAGGTGAGAATTTGCATGGTGCCTTCAGCAGACATGGGGAAGGAGAATACAGCCCCAAACTACTCTGTTCTGGAAGTAACTGGGTGCTTGAAAGAACTTCTTGGTTTCTAGATATCTCTCTACAAATTCTACTAATGTCATTTTAAGACATCCCATGTGCATTAATTACATGTATCCACTTCTCAGTATAAACAACAGTAAATCTCTCAGAGTGGCTCTTGTCATACCCAAGCTGCAGTATCTCTGCTTGCACCAGGGATTGTGTCCCATAACAAAGTCCTTTTTCACAGCTAATGCAGATGTGAAAGGATGAATGATGCATTTCTTGGCATAATTCAATATACAATCCTAAGATTTGTTAATGAGATAAATACAGGCTTTGGAAAAAATAAAACCAGCCCATACCCTTACTTAATGTGCTATTCATTAATTGCAGTTTGAAGCAATCCTGCACATCAAATGCAGAGGATTTGGGATACGTAAACCAAGGTTAATGGTCATTTCATCAAATGAAAGCAAGGCCATAAGTATCTTAAAAAAAGAACTCAAGGATAGAAATACAACACTATCTGAATATGGGGAAACCTGGTTGTTCCTCTACTTATGGAATAGACAGAGGAAAATATTATACTTTAGGATGCAGGAGTATATCCCTCGAGAGTGAGGCAAACAAAAGGTCTCCTCTGCCAGTCTAAAAACTGAGATCAGTACCAGGAGCAAATGAATTGATTTCTGCCTGCAAAGGAGCAGTAACCAGCAAGCAAAACTAGCAGATGAAGCTGCAATTAGCTGTGTGCAAGGCAATTCTGCAGCCGCGTGCCAGATATACCCTGCAAGGCTGCAGGCAGCACCTTGGATGCACAGAGAGTTTTTTTGTCCAGGACAAGTCTCCTGCACGTGTTGTTTGGATACATCTCATCTAAGAGATGAAACTATGGCTCAGAACACGGAAGATTTTCCTTCTTACCTGCTGACATTGCCATGGTGGTCCCAGCGACCATCCCCATGGCCACACCGTTGGTCCTGGGCGCAGCAACCGGGGCCGGATAGATGGCCGATGGGATGCTGTTGGGCTGAACCACGGTGGTGTGATGGATAACGTGAGGCTGTGCCGCGTACACTGGCTGGGTATAATAAGCTCCCTGTTTGAGAAGGGGAAAAAAAACATCATCGTCTTTGTCATTGGATTGAAAGCGCAAGCCAAATCCGTGACTTGAAGCCCAGTGTTTTATTGAGAAGCAATATTAAGACAAGCAGGCGTGACGCGTAGTTGCTGGTACAAAGAGCTGCCCATGGGACATCATTCAAGTGCTGCCAAAGGGGTCATCTGTCCCATGAACAAGCTCCTGTGCTGGGAGACCTCCTGGACAAGCGAGGATGAAGCTGAGCCTGGGGGATTGTCCCTGGGATGGATGAAGGCAACAGGACTGGGAGGGGGATCAGCGTCACAGGTCAGAGAGTCATCTCGTTAGGGACAAACCAGGCTGCCTCCGTTGGGTGGGATGGGGCCTGGACCCAAAAGACTTCGGTTGCTGGCATAGAAAATGAACAAGAGATGGAAGAAAAAGCCATGGCTCTCAGCTGATCCCAAGATTCTTGCTTGGGTCGGGGAAGTGTGTTGTCTTCTTGGGTTTCCAACAGGAGACAGAGGGGCTCTGAAATCCCAGCTGCTGAGACCCGCAGGGTTTTGAAACAAAGGGGGAAGGGTGGGTGGGAATAAAAGAAAGAAGCCAATGGGGAAAGCTCCACCTCCAAAATAATGAAGGGCCTGAAACATGAGCAGCACAAGGGAGAGAACTGCCGTCCCTGGGACAGGCAGGGACACCACCAGTACCTGCAAACCAGGGATGGTCGGGAAGACTAGAGGGTTTGACACAACAAAGGGAGATTTTATTGTGTGATGGTGAAAGCCATTAGAGAACCTCTGAAGGTCTGGATTAAAGGGAGGAGATGCAGGTGAACTATTAAATTACTTCTTTCTTTCAGGCGCTACAAAGGTTGATAGGACAAATTGCAGATGCTGAAAGGCATTTCATTGGGCAGCAAGAAGGACGTGTTAAGGTAAATTAGGCCCCATGAAGAAAAGGTGACTGAGAAGAAGGAATGTCCCAGGCGGTGAGTGCTGCAAGCACAATGTGCTGAAAGGATCCACCAAAGCATCTTCTCGTTGTTCCCTTCCAGGCTGTCAAAACTCTAATTTGCTGGTTCCTGGGAAGCAGAGATGAGGAAAGAGCATCTGCAAGCCCTGCTCCATCTCAGGCTTGCTGGTGGACACTGCTAGCAGATGCCAACCTCCTGCTGTGGCTAGGATTGGAGAGGAACCAGCGGGTAGAATTGGGCTCGGTCCCCAGTGGTTTGTGCAACGCTCAGTTAATGGAAGGAGAGGTGATGGCAGACAAAATTGGCAAGAAGAGATGCTCCAGTCTCAGCAAGGCATGGAGAAACCACTCCAAGAGGTTGAAGCTGCTGGAGAAGTTGGTTGTTTGATTTTAAAGAGGAGGGGAAATCTAAAGAAGCCATAGGGCCAGATTGCTCCGAGGAGCTCGTGATCTTCAGTGGGAAGAGGTGTCAAAGTGAATTTTGGAGGGCATCTGCCCTAAATTGCGTCCCCATGGAGGATCTTGGCCCCAACACATAGCTGGAGGTGGTGGCAATGCAGGAGCAGAGAAGGTGGTACTAGAAACCCATCCAGGCACTCAGGGAGGAGCTCCTCCATGAGGACATGAATCTGGGTCATGCCTGAAGTAGCTTGTGCCGGCGAAGGTGACACAGAGGCTTTTCCATGGGAGGTGGCAGGAGGGCGATGGAAGTCAAGTGAGATGCCACCAGCCTCCAGCAAGTGGACCGTGTGGTGACCCAGCCTCATCTGTGGCCCTGGGGAAGAGCTGCATTGAGAGCTGGGGAAGGTGGGGAGAGGTGGGTGCAGGGACCATTCTGGAGCCAGCAAGCCCTGGCAGTCAGGCATGTGATTTTGGGGGAAAGGACCCAATTCCCAACCTGGCCGAGTCACAGAGATACCACTGTGTTGACTCTGCTGCACACCAACAACCACCCGAGAGAATGTCTCATCCAGGAGAGACCCCAGCATCCTGAAAACCCACCATAAGGCCCTCCATCCCACCAGGACACGGGTGTTCAGCTCTGACAGTCAAGGACGAAGCCCTGCAGGAACCTCGGGCTGTATTTGCACGCCGTTGAGTGAGGCACCTACCTGGGTGTACAGGTTCTGCTGTGGATAGGCACTTCTGATGGGGTACATAGCGGTTTGGTACGGATTCGGAGACGGCGAGTAGGGAGGAGGTGCGTTGTTACTCTGGGTCGGTGGGACCTTGTAGGGAGTCCCCGCAGTGTACCCTGGTAACGACAAGAGTAGTTCAAGTTAGGGTGAGGATTTGCAGCTGCAGAGCTGGTCCACCCGGCACACGAGCAACCCGAGCTGAAGTTCATGAGGCACCGGCTGCTCGCTGGGCATCACTCAGCACGGAGGAGACGTACCGAGATGCACCAGCATCTATGGACGTTTCATGAAACCCACCAAGCCAAGACCTCCACATCCAGCCCCCGGCTAATCAATCACAGCAGCCGGGGCTGCACCCTCCACCCAGCCCGGCCGTGGCTCGTCCCACCCAGCCTTCACCAGCCCATAGAGCTGATGAGTATTCCCAACGGTCAAGGCATGACTTGATGGGATTTAACCAACATTTCAATCACCTCAGACAGCAGCCACATCTACTTACCTGTCTTTATACATCTACTAGAGGAGAATAATGTTTTTCCTTCTCTCAGATTTTTGTCCTTTCACCTTTTTTGCTTGGGGCGTGATGGGCAAAAGCAGAATTAAATTGCTGGAGGATCTAATTTCATGGCACAGTGTTGCTCTCCTCTGCCTATATCTCCAAGCAATGACCAGAAAAGCAGCAACACTGACCATCCAAACTTTAATATTAAGGTAAAAATTATGGATGCCTTGAAGTATTTCACCAAAGTGGATAGTGCTGAGGAGTTTTCTCTCCTGCAAAGGAGGGCTGTGACCATCAGCTCACCTTGCAGGTGGGAAAGGCAACCCCAAGTGATGCTCAAGCACCTTTACACCCGTCCCGCTCCCCACAGGCTAATTGCATTAGCAACAAAAGCAGCAAATCTGCTTCACTGCCATTAAAAAAAGCCATTTGCTCTCCTCAGTAAACAGGCACGGGAGGCTGCTGCCGAGCCGGGAGGAGCAGCGGGGGCTTGGGAGGGCAGTGGTTGTGCAGGCACCGGCAGCCGGGGAAACGCCGCTTGCAATATTCATGATCCTGATATGGCAGATTGCAGTTTTTGTCTTTCTTCTGTTTGGATGTAAGGAAAGCAAAATGGACTTCAGCATCCCCCAGTCTTCCCCATCATCCCATCAGTCTGTTTAGCTGGAGCATACAAGTCCCAGATTTAAACTTTATCAAAGGTCTGAACAAACCTTGAATTACTTTGCAGCATTTAAGCGATGCTGAGTATATGGGGAACAAACTAAAATGAAGGATCCTTTCCACAACATGGAAATTTTTCCCCTAAAATAACCCTAACCTAACAAAAAATAACCTAAAGGATAACATGATACCAGCTGACCTGCTGGCTGTGGGTGTCACTTTAGATTTTTGCTGATATTTGCATTAAGTTCTGAGCTATGTGGTGATTATAAAATTGTATTTTCCTTGAAGAGCCAGTGGTAACAGTTCAAGATCCTCTAATAGAAGTCTGGTTATATTTGTCTTTTTTTTTTTTTTTAAAGTCTTCCCCTGAGGTGAGGACATCCCGTAAGGATCTCCACTCTTCTGCTTCCTTTCAAGGTACCATCCTATCTGTTGACTTGTGACGAATATGGGATTGATCCCTATACCCTCCACCAATTTTGCTCTCCAAAAAGAAAGGGGTGGCTTTAAGCAGGTCCATGATAACACTGTATAATCCAATTGTTGTTACCTGGCAGAGAGGACCTCATGGCAAGTACAGCATCTAAAGGAGATGGGACCTGCCCCGAAGATGGGACGTCCCTGCACCAAGGACACGCGGCACCTGAATTCTCAACCCTTAGAGGCATTTCCAAGGAAGGGTCCATGAAGTTGCCTCTGAAACATTATTACTGAAGCGCTACATTGAGGAAAATTCCCCGATACTACTTATAGTTGTGCTTTAAGGTTGTTTTTTTTAGGGTAGAGTAAAAGCTGAGCTGCTGCCATGGGATGGCCTGGACTGCATCAATGTGCTGTGAAGGCATCGAGGTGTTGGTCACAGGTTGATGAATGGTTAAAAAAATGGAAATGGTAAAAAATCCACTCACATGAGCAAGATAAAGCACTTGGGCTGGGATGGCTGAAAGCCAGCTCTTGCAGGAGGGCTGGGTGAAATCATCCTTAGAACAAATGGGCCCTGAAGACTGTGTAGGATGGAGAGGAGAAGTCAAGGCTCAGCCTAGCAATAAAACGTCTGAACACTCAAATATAATGAACTAATTTACTCAACAAGTGTTCAGCACAGCAGTTAACGAAGGCTAGGATTTCAAGTCTGCTAATATCTCATATTATCCACCAAGCACTGAAACAGCATGAAGATAACAAGATGCTTTCTAGGAACTCCCAAACAGTATCTCACCGCCTCCTGATTACTGCAGATTGGTAAAAAAATGTGTTAATTAAACACTGGAATAGCTGTGACCCTTTTTCTGACTTACATTAGCAGGACAGCATCTATCTTTAAAAGAGAGATGGATGCACCAGGAGGAGATGCAGGTTCACCATAGCAGCAAAGTGGAGACTCCTCCACCCTGAGGTCCTCCAGGAATCCAACAACGTCACCTACAGACGAACTAAGTTCCTGTTTTTCAATCCTATGGATTTTTTTTCTATTCTGAACTCATTTTTCCAAACAAAGACCCCGGAGGCTGACAGTTCTCGGCATCACGCTTCACTTCTGATGGGCGTCTGGAGATGTGGACCAGCTCAAGGCTGTCTGGTTTCACCACCTTGAATGCTAATGCTTGCTGCAGTTTCCCAATTGCTGAATCATGGACAATTTAGCTACCATATTAAAAAAAGTATTAAACAAATAGTCCAGGCAGATGTAATCTTCCATGTTTATAAACTGGGAAAAAATAGAACAATTTGTGGGCAAAAATGATGCGTAATCAAGTTTAAATGACACAAGATGAAGGAGGCTCCTCTCAGAAAAGTGTGTCTGACAGCTAATTTTAAAGCCTAATTATGACTGTCTAACACCTTATTAGGATTAGAGGTTGGCATGGTCTGTGCTTCTGCAGGCTGGGATTTTAAAAGCAATAGTGAGCCTTTGAGCTCCAGCTTCTATTAAAATTGCAGATTAAATCCCTCGTGCCACTCTAGAAATCTCAACCTTACTGATCGTGCAACACAGAAGTGCCCTGAATTGCACAGATAAATTTTTCTGATAGCACAAAGGTGGGTGGGGTGGGGGAAAAGTTCTGTGATAAATTCTGTATCACCATATCCTCTTGTTTTGACATGAAGGGTTCACCACAAGCATGATTCCTTAGATGGATAAGGAATTGGCTGGATGACTACGTCCAGAGTTACCGTCCGCATTTCAATGTCCAAGTGGAAACCAGTAATGAGTGGTGTCCCTCAAGGGCTGGTACTGGGACCAAGACAGTTTAGTATCTGCATCAGTGACATAGATGGTGGGATCGAGTGCATGCTCAGCAGGTTTGCAAATGACACTGAGCTGTGCAGTGTGGTGACACGCTGGAGGGAAGGGGTCACATCCAGAGGGACCTGGGCAGGCTGGAGAGGTGGGTCTGTGTGAACCTCATGAAGTTCAACAAGGCCAAGGGCAACGTCCTGCCCGTGGGTCGGGGCAATCCCCAGCACAAATCCAGGCTGGGCGAGGAGGGGATGCAGAGCAGCCCCAAGGAGAGGGACTTGGGGGGGTTGGTGGGGGGAAAACTGCCTGTGAGCCAGCACCGTGTGCTCGCAGCCCAGAACCCACCCGTGCCCTGGGCTGCAGCCAGAGCAGGGGGGGCAGCAGGGCCAGGGAGGGGATTCTCCCCCTCTGCTCTGCTCTGGGGAGACCCCCCTGCAGTGCTGGGGCCAGCTCGGGGGCCCCCAACAGCAGAAGGACACGGAGCTGCTCGAGCGGGCCCAGAGGAGGCCACGAAGATGCTGGGGGGGCTGGAGCAGCTCCCCTGGGGGGCCAGGCTGAGAGAGTTCTACGTGGTGCCATGGTCCAGTTTAGTCTGACTGGTTCCGGGTGTCTGGTCCTGCTTGTGCCACCACCCTCCAGCTCGGCTCACCCTTCTCCAGCCTTTTTTCCGGCTTTATTGTCCATCTGCCTTCCCTGCACCTAGGGGGCTGGAGGAACAGCTTCGGAGTGGCGAGCATGGGGACATCACAGGGGATGATGCCATGGTGTGGACACCAGCGCAGGCAGCTGCCTGGCAGGTTTGCATTGCCTCTGCCAACGTCCTCACTGGCACATTGTCACACAGCCAGACATAAGCAAACAGGAGGCTTTGGGGCAGAAATGACCATAAAATCTATAGCATTGCTCACTACTGTGTAGCCACCTTGTGTCTATGACCCTCCCACCCTGCCCTGATCTCAACAGGAGCATCTAAGCAACAAAACAAAATACCTCAGGCAAAGCCAAGCTTCGAAAACCCCATCATTAAAGGACAAAAAGCCAAAAGGCAAAGGCATGTCCCCACACCGGAGGCAAGGCCAGGATGAGGGCACCTGGGCAGCCCTTATCCAGCCTTTAAGTTCATTCATGTCTTGCCATGGTCTTTCACCACAGGTTCACAGCCCAGGGGAGCCCTCAGCACCTTTTCTGTCTTACTGGTGCAGATGTGGGGAGGTACTGAGCAATTATTACATATTTATTCATATTTATCCCTGTTCAGTGTGCGGCTCCAGTCTGTACTGGTGGGCACTCTTCACTCTGGGAACAAAAGGATTCATCTCCCAAGCTTCTCCTTGGCTTTCCTCCATCCAGAGCTGACACCTTGCTGATGCTCACGAGTAAGCTCTCACCCATCTCCTGCCAGGGGAAGGCTGTTCTCCCAAGAACAAAACCTGGGCTAGGTGAGATCGAGCCAAAGGACAGAACCAATTTGGGATGCCCAACCTGAAATGCTTCTGATTTTGCACAGCCTGTGCTTGCGATGGCATCTCCCAGCAGACCCTGGTGAAGCCAACCGCAGCTATAAGCCTGAAGCACCTCTGCAAATCAAACCTCAAGGCTTTATCTCTTAAATTTAATTCCCAAATTAAATGTGCTCAAGACAGTTCTCTGGAAACGAGGCCAGCCTGCATGGGTCTAATCAGTGACTGCATTATTAATCTCCTTTATCACCCACACTGGGTGGTCACAGCCAAATTTTGCCCCCAAACCTTTTCCTACTCTGGTACCTGTTCTTGCCCTCTCTGATTCTGAGGAAGGACTCTCACCTGCAGCAGCCGCAGATGCAATGAGGAGAAATCACATCCAAGGGAATTTTGCCAAATAATAACTAGGCTTCTGGTACTTACAAGCTGAGATTTTTCCAAACACGTACAACTTGGTCAAATCTGGTCTGGCGTGAAATGAGGTGCGACGCAAAGTACATGCACCATGTCAGGCGTACAGCCCCTACCCCAAAGCATGGTAGGGATGTCCCTTTCCAAAGAGAAAGTCTCCCACAGGCTTTTAATAGGTTTATTTGTAATAATTCTTTTCATCAAAAAAAGAAAGAATATTTCTTCCTCTCACCTCATTCTGTAAGCGATTTTATTTAGCATAAAAAGGGAGGCTGGAGAAGAGAGACAGTGAGGAACGCTTCAACCCATGTGTGTGCATGGGCACAGCAGACATGGCCCGCAGAGAGTCAGTTTAAATACTTTATATTTATTATTTCCAATACAGCTGGGAGCTTCGCCAGGTCCCAGGGTGTTTGGAAAGTTAATTTTGTATTTTGAACCTAGGAGCAGTCCCATCTCGTGCTTGCAGCATGCCCCACGCTGGCCATGGCCCGGCTTTAGCAGGCAACATGAGGGCAAGAGCAGGCAAAGAGCAGTGGGGCAGAGGCCAGAGGACACCCCACATACCAGGGGAAGCACCAGGAGCCTTATCAGGGATCTTAACACCCCTCCTGGAGACACTATGTGGCCTCTTAGGGGATGAGATTACAAGGCTCCACCTGGAAAAGCCTGTTTGACTGCCATCCATAAGCAGCATCTCCTCTCCCTGTCTCTGCTCAGCCACTTTGAGTTAAAAGGTAGGAATTTCACTGGGGTTCCATGAAAATCATCCTTTAATTTGGAATTCTCTCTTTCACTTTTAAGGGTATAGGAAATAACCTCCCTTTGGTTTTTCTACACATACCGTTCTGCTCAACCACAGAGCATCACCACTGCAGATATACAGCTGCAAACAACCTCAGCATGCTCCTGGGGACCGAATGCTCAGCTGGAAGAGAGGCCTTCACCCTTCTTCACTTGGCTTCCTCCTCTGAGGGAGCACTAGAAGGGTTGGTGCTCTCCTTCTTATGCTCCTTCATGGTTTCAACACATGCAAACAGGAAGGAGCAGGGAGGCTACCTCGTTTTCAGAAAAAAACCCAAGAGCTCTGCAAAATTTCATCCCAGAAGGGAACTGGAGCAGCAGTGCAACGCTCCCACCAGGCAGCTCTGGTGGCAGGAGGTGATGTATCTGCTACAGGGTGCCAGCGAGCACCCCCAGGACCTGCAGCATCTCACTTGTGTCAGGGCTCAGCACCTTGGGAAGGACACACGGACACCTGCACAGACATGAGTGATCCCATCTGTTGCAAACAGGCTGATCTCGAATAACCCCATCCCCAAATAACCCACAGGAGGGGAGGCAAACGGGCACAAAACAATCAAGTAAAACCCCAGAAGAAAAGGTTTATTTACTGAATGCTGCAGAAGAAGCCTGATAAGTTCTGTTCTCGGTCCCGGTGTCCACCGGGAGATGGAAGGTGCCCTCCGTGGCACAGGAGGAGGAGGTCTGTGGCCAGGCTTGCTTCATCAGAAGTGTAGCTTGAGTGGAGACAAAGAAGAGGTGTCACACAGCAATGAAGATACAACTTCCCACATTTATGTCACAGTTGAATCACTTTGCTGCTCTCTTCCCTTCCCCCCAACCTTTTAAGGACAACGATCTGTAAGAATTTCACCCTGTGGTTCCTCTCGCCCCACTTGCTCCCCACGGAGGGAGTCAACCAGTTACCAGTTACCTACCCCAAATGACTGGTTTCCTGAGCTAAGTGACCTGCAGGAAGATCTACACCTGCGGAACGTGGCAAGCAGAGCCACCATCCCTCCCCAGATACCTCTGGTTACCTCTGTACACAGGAACCAGTAACGCCTGTCCTTGGCCTTGTGTTTACCAGCTAGAAAATAGGCTGAGTCTGATGTGCAAGGCATTTTATTCACAGTAAAACCCTTTGAGATGCTTGCATGGCAGGTACCACCAGCGGACAAGGTACTGGTCGCTGTGACCATCCCATCACAGCGTTGAAGAGTCCTCAGAAATTCTGCAAAGGACAGTCAGCAGAAGCTTTGGGCAGGTTGCCCTGTATCCCAGTTTGCTGAGAAGTATTTATGAAGCCAAGTAAGATAATCCAGAAGACTCTCAAAAGCCATATCTTGTGGGATTTGAGAAGTGACCAACAATTCAGTCATTTTGTGGGTCCTAAATTTTCTGAAAGAGGAGAAGGTCTTATACTAAACCATAATGCACCTCTGTGTGATGAACCAGCACTGGCTATACCTTTATCCTATATCCAAACACATTCCCAGTGCTCACCGCAGAAGGCCCACCATCACACCAAAGGCTTTCTGAAGCACATCTACAACCAGGCTCCTTCCCAAAGTCGGTGCCTCAGGGAAAGGCTTAGCAAGTCTTTTTCTGTTTTTCATTTTTTTTTCCCTCTGAAACTTTGGATCTGCCCTAACTTTTTGTTCCAGACTAATCTCAAATGGTGGCCCCCACCATCCTTGGTTTAAGTCCCACCACCTCCCAACAGAGCGCATAGATCTTTTGAAAGCCTCAGCCAGTTATCACAGCTTGCTGCTCACCAGCTTAACAAGGTCCTTTAGCTGTCATTATAAAAAAAAATACAAGCTCCAGGTATTCCATGTACCACAGTACGTATTTCACACACACAGCTACTAAGGAAAGAAAACCAAGTGATGGTTGATCAATCCTCAGCAATCCACTTCATGATTAGACCTTGCTGTGAAGTTGTGGAGGGTAAAGGAGGTAAAATGTTACTGCTGCTGAAATCAAAGAAAACCCTCAATTTATGGCTTCTTTAAAGGTATTTTTTTCTGAACACAGAAGGCAGACTGTTGACATGCTCTCTCTCCACCAAATTACCGAATTCCCAAGATCTCTAGAAGGTTGGAGGTCAGGGTATGTCCCCCTTGTCACCTTCTCCCTATGCTGGTGGCATTACTGACAGGTAGGATTTCCCCAAAGATGCAGTAAAGGGATTTTGCGTCAGATATGCCAACTCAGAGAGACTTCTGGAGGAAAATATAAAAAAGGACCTCTGGGCCAGAAAGGAATAATGGAGGCGTGACTTTGTAGGCAGGGATCTGTTTCTGATAGCAGAACCAGACAACCTTGGACAAAGACTCTTGGGGCAGAAAGAGGAGCTCTTTGGCATGGACACCATGGCCCACAGGAGGAGGTGGTGGGTTCCTTATCCTCCCATCAGCCCCGAGGCAGTCACACATGAAGACGTTTAAAAGGTCCACTTCATAACTCGTTCTCCCAAGCAAGTTCCTACCCCTCAAGGGGCTCAGTGCTAAGCCCCACAGAAGAGACTTCATGACTTGGGTCAGGGCTTGTAAACCTTTCTGCAGCCCAAAGGCAAGAGCAATGATGATTCAAACCCCTCCGTGTATGCTCAGACTCTTAATTAGCCATCTCTGAAGGTGAAACTCTATATCTGGAGTACCAGAGGGCTGGAAGCTGGGGACAAGTGATTGAGGAGGCTGAGGAGGAATCGGCACTGGTGCCACGGCCCACACCAGCCACAGCACAGGTCCCAGTGGTTGGACACCACTGACCAGAGAGAGCGGAGAAGCACGGCTGCAGGTCTGTTGGTCCACCAAAAACTCATGAGACTGCTCTCCTAATGTGAGACAGAAATACAAGAGCACGGAGGGCACCCAGCAGTGCTGCTTTACTGGACAGCATGGCAATCATCAGCTGTGCGGAGATGTTTAAGGGTGCAAGATCTGGCTGGCTGGTGCTCCACTACTGGAGACGTGGAAATGTGCTCTTCCCTCCTCACCTTCTCCAAGAGGAAACCGGAAGGTTTGTGCAAAGTGAGAGATTCAGAGCACAATTTATCCTCCACTCGAGCACTGATCACGTTCTGCTCCGAGCCTGTGCCCCCTCCCAAAGGTTTGCAAGTTATTAAGGATTTCCAAACTGCCTTGCTTTATTTTCCATGGTACACTGCACTCCTGAACATCACACCAGAGAGCTAACTCCCAGCACTGAGACAAAAGCACTCTTTCACTTATGCTTTTATTCAAAATCAGATTCATTTTTGCCTCTGGATTTCACAAAGATTTTAATCTCCAAGACTGATGAGACAATTTATTTAGATGTTATATGAATCCTTCCTCTGCAGTTTCTCCTCCCCACATTAGACCTACCGAAAAATCAAGGTAAATTGGGTCTGAGATGACTGGGAGTTTGCCATAGCTATGCATGCTCTTTACATTAAATCATGGATCCTCAGAGAATCCATCACTTAAAACTACACAAAAGTTGAACCAAGGAGGTTTCTAGAAACATTAATATCTCCTGGTCTTTTGCAAGAGCTAAAATTCATGGAGGTTACAATCCAGTCATGACTATCTAGTATCATTTAAAGTCTATCTCCTACCAGTGTCTTCTGGATTTGGTTTAGCCTTTTGCCTACGCTGTTCATTGAAAAATAAAGAGTTTTTATTCATTAGCTGTTGGATCCCTGGCAAATCTGGTGGTAGGAACTGGGCAAGCAGTGTGAACTGAGTGTGGGGACTGGTCTCTCCCTGCGAGGACCTCTAGCCAACGTGGTAATGTTCAGGACATATTTTAAGTGGAAAAGAGCAAAATATGAACCAGATGTGCCTGAATAAAATTCTGTGAATTAATTGGAGTACAGAATCACAATGAAAGGACAAAGCAGATGATAATATATATAGGGTATATATATTTCCTGCTTCCCTCTGCCAACTTTATTTGTGATGGATACAGCCTTGAGCCTCGTAGGAAGTTTGCACCCAGGCAGTCCCACTACTTTAAGCCTGAGTGCCTCAAAACAGTGGGAGTATTTGTTCTTAGAAAGCCTTGCAAGGTTCTACAGGACATTCACCCCAAGACACCCACCTTAGGGGACCCACTGATGTCCCTAAATAGTCGTTGGGCACCTGTAGAGAATGCTTCAGAGCACTTATGCGGGGAAAGATGATGCCTATGCTTTCCCTCTGCAGAGCAACATTTCCTCTGGGGAGGACTCAGAAGCAGGAATGGGAGATCGGAACCTCCATCCTGTCCCACAACATCCCCACAGAGACCCCTAATTCCTGAGGCTGATTTTAGAAATATCCATTCTGCTCTGTAAGGGCACTGAAGTAATGGATGCAAAGCATTATTCTCCCCTGCATTATTAATAAATGCAGTTAAAGCATAAGCCAGTCTCCATGTGAAAAGTGTGTGCCCTACTTTCAGGAAAATAAAAAGGCGTGCTTTAATGAAAGAAGCTAAAACAAAACAACCATCTCAGGAAGACAGAATGCCTGGGAGGGAACATGTACCAGGCTTAATGAAGACATACATTATTTTATTTTTTTTTAAATTGGTGTGCCTCGTGTCTCTGCAGAAGACTGATTTTAGGCGCTCATTTTTACATACTTGAAAGGAATTTTTTTAATAACACTGTCCTAAATAACCAGGCTTATTGCAAGCATCAGTTTGCAATGCTGGTGTTTTGCAGTGATCCTGTAGCCTGCTTTGTGTCTCTCCTTCTAGCAAATATAGAAAAACACAACAGGAAAATCACACAAGACAGAAACTTGTTGTTTCAAAGAATTGAGATGGAAAGAAATTCATTCCCTTGCTTGACACAGGGCTCCTTTGGCTGAGCTTTGCAAGCAATGCAGTGGCTGGCTGTTATCTATGTCTTGGGAAGGCTTGGTTTGAAATAAACAGGTGAAGAATTTATCATCTTTTTGGTGCTCAAACATTAGCAAATATTCACCTGATACCTGACACTGAAAAAGGGAGGAATCAAGACTGGTTCCAGTTACCATTTGCCTTCTCTCATTGCTGCTGGACCTGCATGGACCAAGGGGACTCTAAACTTCCATGCTCCTCTCTGTGTCTCCTTACAATTCTCTGATGGAGGGGATTACAAAGTTTGGGGCACTAAATCATTTCATTTTCTATGTGGATCCCAGGATCTTGGGAACCATGAGGTCAGCAGAAGAGCATGAGGCATCAGGGATTGGAGTGTGAGTGTTTGCAGGACATCAAGGACTAAAGCGGCTGGCATGTAAGTAGAAGGTATTTGAAAACTAGACTTTGAATTATGCACCACCAATGCACTTCTCTTCACTTGGGGTGAACTGCACCAAGGGCAGGAGCAGAGGGCAGGCTTCATCTTCATTTGGTGGTTGATCTCTTGCTACGAGATGGAAGCCAAGCAAAACTCATGAGATTTGGGGCAAGAGACACCTAACCACAGAGAACTCGTCTGAGGAAACACCTTTGTGGTGGACCAGAGAGGGTGACCAAGCAGTTTCTTCCAAGACTGACAGCACACTTTCAGTTTCATCCCACAAACTCAGAAGTCACAAGCCAAGGATGCTCTTCCCACTCTTTTCAACCTCTATTCCAAGTAGTATTAAGGGGCACACTTGCCTGATTAACCCACATATGGAGAATCAGATAGCCAAGCAGATGAAACTTTGGCATGTGATTGCTTTTTTAGTGATCCTGAAGGATTTCTGTCAGCAGGTACCATCCCCCCTCCCAGCCCAGCAGGCTTGAAACAGAAGAACCTCGTCAGTGGATGGGATGCTTTTAAGAGCAGCAATTCTGCTGGGAACACACAGCACCTCTTTCTGCAGCGAGGCAGCTAAAGGCTCAACATCTAAAAATGCCTTTAAAATACATTTAGAATTAGTCTGCTGTTTCAGAATCAAAGATTTCAAAAATAAAGCTGATCCCCTCTGATTCTGAGTGTGTTTGATGGACTGCATGAATCCCAGCAGCACGTTCTTCTCCGCAGCAGGGTTATTTCCAGCCTCCTGTGTGACAGCAACTGATTCAATTTGAGTAAACGCTATCCGTACCGATACAGACGACTGGTTTTTAACTCAGCCACTGAACCACAGTATTACTTTAACTCAATTCCATTTAACACAGTTGAGGACACTGTCTGCTCTGTCACATGTACCCACTGCTGGAATACTTTATGGAGCTTATTTCACATTACCTGTCTCTCAGAAATTCTTAATTTTTCTCCTTTAAGTCTGTTTTCCATAGAGAAGTGACCACTGACAGTGGGCGCAATGCTGGGAGGTCCTGAGCGGCGGAGCCCGTGCCTGCTTCCCAGAGTTTTTAATGTGGCATCTTGCCTGTGGCAGAATTGGGATCATAAAAAAAAAA
The DNA here is from genome assembly GCF_018691265.1 of Tyto alba. Classification (NCBI taxonomy): domain Eukaryota; kingdom Metazoa; phylum Chordata; class Aves; order Strigiformes; family Tytonidae; genus Tyto; species Tyto alba. The sequence goes on along the minus strand of NW_024881282.1, from coordinate 2,444,920 downwards.
ATAATTCAAGAAAAACTGGCAGGGAGTTGCAAATAGCTTGGAAGAAACCTCTAAATTTAAGAAAGGCCTGAGCCAGGATTGCCTCTGCAGCCTTTGCTCTGCTTCTAAAGATAACGTTGATAGATGCTGCCCTCACTCACAGGATCACACCAGTTTTTTTCTCCACTAACTGGTGCTTGTGCATCCCCGGCTCCTGGGCCGCTGGCCTGAGCATAGCAGAGTCCACGAAAGCGTCTTTCCTCCCGGCTGCACACGAACAAGCTGAGGGCTCTGAACCATGCGTCCTGTGAGATAAATCTCCAAACAGTGGGGAAAAAACCCTGCCATGATATTAAATTGCATTGAATTCAAGAGCTGCATGGTTGTTTATGGGGAGGATGGAGGTTTCTGCACAAGAGGAGTTGAGTTGAGGAGCACCAATTTTAATCTTCACCATTTCCTTGCTAATTTAGTGCTTAGCTATGTTGCATTATGCACTGGAAGGTTTTTGTTCTCAATGCAAAATGACCTGCCAGCTTTCTGGACATTAGGAGATTTCTAATATGGAAATTATTAAGAGCATTTTTTAAGAATCATAAACAGAGAAATGAAATTTAAATGTCGAGATGGCTGCGAAGGCTTTCTTGTTTGTGCGTTAAGCTGCGTAACAAAAAGGTCTAGCAAGAGGGGACAAAAATGATCAGAGGGTTTTTTTTTAGAGAAAGCAAGTCGGTAAAGATTAGGATTGCACTTCAGAAGGGAGCATCAAGGGAGTGAACAAAAGGCTGGCTGGCACAAAGAAGATTGACCAGGACTTTCGTTTCCCCTTTCACATCATGCAAAGCAACAGACAATTATTTGCATTGCTTTAAAAAAAAAAAAAAAAATCAGTAACTCAAGCCTGAATTAATCTGCAGAACTGCTTGCTGCAAAGCATTGTAGCGATAAAATATAGCAAGAATCCAAGCACGGGGGAGGTTAAGCATCTTTAATGAAAGAGAGGACACCCACAGCCACAGCCACCAGGACAAAGGTAGGGAAAAATCAAAGTCTTTGTGTTTTTGTGCTTATAAAAGCCACTGACTAACAAGGTTGGGGGTGGATTATTCCATACTGAACAATCACGACGAAACTTCTGAAGGCTGATCTGGCTGTTTTCAGGGAGGAGAGACCAGGGTGGATGGACAACCCGGCCCTGGCTGAGTGTGGGGGCTCCTTTCTGCTGGGTGGAGGACACAGGCTGTAGATGCCACTGCAGGAATGACGGAGCTCAAGAAGGGGTGCCCAAGGGCTCACTACTGCCTGCCTAGGCAAACTCCAATTTCCAAGGTTATCCCCGTGTTTCCCTGTTCTCTTCTGGTCTTCTTGATTGTTTCTTCAGTCTGGGTTGGGATATCCACTTCTTTCTTGTCTTCGTTGTGAGTGCAAGCAACTTCTTTGTTCGAGAGAAGGAGGCTTGTTCTCCAGTTCACTCCAGGTCCTACTCCCAGTTGGTCCCATTTCTCAATCTATTCCTACTATCCTGACCTATGCCAAGAAAGCAATCCCATAGATCATCATCCTAGAGGTCTCCTTCTCTGAGGGTATCTTGACTATGTATCAGAGTTACTTGAGAAAGAATCTACAAACCTCCCTTGGGTTCCTGTTCCTCATCAGCATAAAGGACATCCCAAGCAGGATTCATCTCAAGTTCTCCTGGTAGGACAGATAGGCACCCATGGGGAGTCTGTCCCCAAAGATGGGTTAAACATCTCTCAGGGAGGTCTCTCCTTCTCTCCACTGAATACAGAGGGACCTGGGCTGGAAGGGTTGGAGACCTAAGGTCTGTACAGCTAAAGGGAACAAAATCTTCCCTAAATGTGGCAATTGCTGCAGCTGTTTAAAATATTTGAAAATTTCCTAGTTGTTTTTCTTTTTTTTTCTTCTTATTTTTAATTTGGAAAATTAAGCTGAGCTGAAATGAAATCTTTCCAGGGGAATGTGTAGATTTCATCAAGATTTTGCAAAGGAAAGTATTTTGTTTGGATAGCAACGCAGCATTTCTGGGGGTTGTTTCAACCTGTTTTCTAATAGGAACTCCAGCCTCCCAAGGATGGTGTCTGAGACCAACAAGCAAAATAGACCCCCCCAAAATTCCTCATCCTGCAGCGATTTGGTGCTCCCTCTCACTTGGGTGTCCCCTTGGCCATCTCCCTACTCCATGGTGGAGCTCCTGCCTGCAAGGCACAGGCAGTGGCTGGGGACAGGAGATATTTTATATTGTCCAGGCCAACACTGCTGCATTTACATCCCTGGAGGATGTTGCCAGCCTCTGGCAGGACAAACTGCTAATAAATTTGTGGGGTTTTTTTATGCTGTGGAGCTCTTTTCATTTCACTCTTTCAGTGTTATATCCTTCAGGGGAATTTGAGGGTGGCCAGCACACATGTAGGGGAACAAAACTTGTTTCATATTACACATTAAGATTTTCAGTGGGAAGAAATGTAGCTAAAGACCCTATCAGAAGCACATAAAACCAAACAAAACACAGCAGATCTCTTACAGAGTCATCCGCAGTAAACGGCTTTATTTAATAACCTTGCAAAATAACAGTGAATTTAAACTGTGATGCAGAGAAGACAGCACCAAAAACTTCTGGCAATGAAACCCTCATTCCTGCTTCATCAGCCTTGGAAAGCTCCCGAGCCTGGAGATCCATTGATTTTACGACAACCGGGAGACTGAAAACTTGGCAATTCAGAGGAGAAAGGGTTTAGCAAGACTGCCACAAAGTCCAGCTTTGTGTTCGTTACGCAAGCATCTATTTCACTCTGATGACTACTGAACACTTAGCTGAAAAGACGGCTTTATTCAGAAGTTTTAAAATCCCACAGCTCTTTTGAGGCAAAGCATTCAGAATAAACATCTCGGCCAACTGAAAAGCCATGAAGTCAAAACAAAGGGCGAGACATTATTTTTCATCTCCGATATGTGCTTGGAAATGGGCAAGCAAGAGATTTTTTCAGGCCTTTTTCATAAAAAACATGAAAAAAGGCACAGTCCTGATTTCAGAAATGCTTTCCCAATCACAGTTCAGACACTGCCAATTCTTGCACTTGACCTTTCTGACCATATTGCTTAAAAAAACCACTCTAACACACTACAGCCTAAGAACTACACAGCTAATGAATGATGTTCTAAGCACAGACTGGTTTGGGTTGGAAAGGACCTTCAAAGATCATCCAGTTCCAATCCCTCTGCCACGGGCAGGGACACCTTCCCCCAGCCCAGGGTGCTCCCAGCCCTGTCCCACCTGAACTTGAACACTTCCAATGATGGGGCAGCCACAGCTGCTCTGGGCAAAAAGATCTCAAGATTGCTATTAAATAGATTTAATTTTCTTATACTACCTTTCACCTAATTCTCTCCAGATAAGAGTTACAGAAGCAGAGTGTACGCGTCAGGATTAAAGAGAGGGCAGGGACAGGTGACATTATAGTGGGAGTCTGATACAGGCCACCCGACCAGAGAGACCGAGCAGATGAGGTCCTCTACAGACAGATGGGAGCAGCCTCACGTTCACAAGCCCTGGTTCTCATGAGGGGCTTCAACCACCCCGATATCTGCTGGAGGGACAACACAGCTGGGCATAAGCAACCCAAGAGGTTCCTGGAGTGCATTGACGAGAACTTCCTTTTCCAAGTGACAGAGGAGCCAACAAGGAGAGGTGTTATGCTCGACCTTGTTCTCACCAACAAGGTGGGGCTGGTGGGGATTGTGAAGCTCAAGGGCAGCCTTGGCTGCAGTGACCATGAAATGGTAGAGTTCAAGATCCTTAGGGCAGCGAGGAGGGTGCACAGCAAGCTCACTACCCTGGACTTCAGGAGAGCAGAGCTTGGCCTCTTCAAGGATCTGCTTGGCAGAGTAGCAAGAGATAAAGCCCCAGAAGGAAGAGGGGCCCAAGAAAACTGGTTGATATTTAAGGATCACCTCCTCCAAACTCAGAAGCAATGCTTCGCGACAAAGAGGAAGTCAGGTAAGAATGTCAGGAGGCTGCATGGATGAACAAGGAGCTCCTGGACAAGCTCAAACACAAAAAGGAAGCCTACTGAGAGTGGAAGCAAAGACAGATAATCTGGGAGGAATAAAGAGAAATTGCCTGAGCAGTCAGGGATCGGGTTAGGAAAGCTAAAGCTCTGATAGAATTACATCTGGCCAGAGACAGCAAGGGCAACAAGAACAGCATCTACAGGTACATCGGTGGTAAAAGGAAGACTGGGGAAAATGCGGGGCCTCTCTGGAAGGAAACAGGAGACCTGGTTACCCAGAATAAGGAGAAGGCTGAGGTATTCAATTACTTTTTTGCCTCAGTCTTCACCGGCAAGGGCTCCAACCACACTGCCCAAGTCGCAGAAGGCAAAGACTGGGAGAATGTAGAACCACCTCCTGTAGGAGAACATCAGGTTCAAGACCATCTGAGGAACCTGAAGGTGCACAAGTCCATGGGACATGATGAGATGCATCCGCAGGTCCTGAGGGAACTGGTGGATGAAGTGGCCAAGCCACTATCCATCATCTTTGAGAAGTCGTGGCAGTCCGCTGAAGCTCCCGCTGACTGGAAAAGAGGAAACATAACCCCTGTTTTAAAAAGGGAAAAGAAGGAAGACCCAGGGAACTACAGGCCAGTCGGTCTCACCAACGTGCCTGGCAAGATCATGGAGTGGATCCTCCTGGAAACTATGCTACAGCACATGGAAAATCAGGAGGTGATTGGTGACAGCCAACATGGCTTCACTAAGGGCAAATCGTGCCTGACAAATGTGGTGGCCTTCAACGACAGGGTTACAGCGTTGGTGGACAAGGGAAGAGCAACTGATGTCATCTACCTGGACTTCTGCGAAGCATTTGATGCTGTTCTGCACAACATCCCTGTCTCTAAATTGGAGAGACAGGGATTTGATGGGTGGACCACTTGGTGGATGAGGAATTGGCTGGATGGTTGCACTTAAAGAGTTGTGGTCAACAGCTCCATGTCCAAGTGGAGAGCGGTGACAAGTGGTGTTCCTCAGGGGTCAGTGTTGGGATAAGCACTGTTTAACATCTTTGTTGGTGACAGGGGGAGTGGGATCAAGTGCATCCTCAGCAAGTTCACCGATGACACCGAGATGTGTGGTGAGGTGACATGCTGGACGGCAGGGATGCCATCCAGAGGGACCTGGGCAGGCTGGAGAGGTTGGACCATGTGAATCTCATGAAATTCAACAAGGCCAAGGGCAAGGTCCTGCCCGTGGGTCGGGGCAATCCCTGCTTATCCATACAGGCTGGGGGATGAAGGAATGGAGAGCAGCCTTGCAGAGAAGGATTGGGGAATACTGGTGGATAAAAAGAAGGACATGAGCTGGCAATGTCCGCAGTCCAGGAAGCCACCCGTGCCCTGGGCTGCAGCCAGAGCAGGGGGGGCAGCAGGGCCAGGGAGGGGATTCTCCCCCTCTGCTCTGCTCGGGGGAGACACCCCTGCAGTGCTGGGGCCAGCTCGGGGGCCCCCAACAGCAGAAGGACACGGAGCTGCTCGAGCGGGGCCAGAGGAGGCCACGAAGATGCTGGGGGGGCTGGAGCAGCTCCCCTGGGAGGCCGGGCTGAGAGAGTTGGGGGGGTTCAGCCTGGAGAAGAGAAGGCTCCGGGGAGCCCTTCGAGCGGCCTCCCAGGGCTTAAAGGGGGGGACAGGAAAGGTGGGGAGGGGCTCTGGGTCAGGGGGTGGGGGTAGGACAAGGGGTGACAGGTTTAAACTGAGAGAAGGGAGATTTAGGTGAGATCTAAGGCAGAAATTGTTCCCTGTGCGGGGGGTGAGGCGCTGGCCCAGGGTGCCCAGAGCAGCTGTGGCTTCCCCCTCCCTGGAAGGGTTCAAGGCCAGGTTGGACGGGGCTGGGAGCACCCTGGGCTGGGGGAACGTGTCCCTGCCTGGGGCAGGAGTTTTGAAATTAGATGATCTTTGAAGGTCCCTTCCAACTCAAACCTTTCTATGATTCTATGATTCTACACTTTGAAACAGCTACTTGGGTACCCTTGGGTTTCTTTGTCATGCCAAAAGGCTATCGTACCCCAGTTAATTTGGCTGAAAGCAGAGAACTTAATCGCACTTTAGAAAATCAAGGTTGCTTGGTCTTTCCAAAGGGCTGGTTTCACTAAATTACTTAAATATAGGTTTGACTTCAGTTAAATTATTTCCTGAGTGGGAGCCTAAGAGAAGTCTTCAACTTCAAAAAGAAAAAGACTTCTATTAAGGTTTCCAAGTTTGGTCTTGAAAGCATAAAAAAGCAAGTGATTGATTTAGCAGAGCAACCCAAATATTCACCATTAAGCACGGAACCTCATTAGTCTGTGCTGTGGTGAAGACAACTCCTTGTGGAAAGGTGGGAATTACTCTATGACTCCTACTCTGGAGTAACTTCTCTGACTTAAAAACAGTGGAAGGTCCCCTTCTTCTGGAATAATAAGTGTCCTTGTTGGAATTTATTTGACAGCAGCTCCTGTGATTAATTTACATTCTGTCCTAATCCACATGAATCTTCTACCACTGGCAGCCCTTGGCTACAAACAATTCCCCGGTCTCCCCACCTCATGCAGGAGAGGTGTTCAATCTCAAAGCGATGGACAGGGCATGACTGGGTTTGTATTCATCCCACCCACATGCTTTGATGTTTTCTCCTCTCCAAGCCTCTCCGGCCAAGCAGGAAGGTCCTGGATGTGTGTGTCCTCCTCCTTGCAGGTGTTCCTCTGCATCCACAGAGCAACATAACCAGAGCCATGGGCTGGGTACGTGTTTGGCCAAGAAACAACAGTGGAAACCAGAGAGAACGGAGGTGTGGAGAAATGGTGCTCAACAGCAGGCAACGGAAGGAGCTTGCAGTCATGGGAATTTGTCAAAAAAAACCCCACATGGCCAATGGAGGAATTCAAACAAGAAATGGCTTTATGCATGATAAGGGGAAGCCTCCTGCCAGTGAGAGGAGCAGAAGAAACAAGGGAGATGCTTGCTTGGAAAGGTCAGAGGTGAAGAGGACAGACATTGCTGGCTGAGCTGAAAGAGCAGTAAGGCTCTGGGCACCAAGAATGAACGGAATGGGCGTTGTTTCTGTAAAGACAAGTAGCCTGTGCTAGATATGAACAAGAGAGAAGAATAGAGGGGGATGACACGATTAAAGCAGTGGGCTGGGAAAATTATTTTTGTACCAGCTCTCTGGAAGGATGGAGGAGAATTTGCCAAGGATGGAGAGAGCAGAAAGAACAGGGCTCCAGGGGAGCGGCTAAGCTATGGAAGATGAATGCGTTTATCCATCAGCCTGGCTGGGAGGATAGTTCAGAGGAACTGCAAAGGAGGATGCAAAAGAGCGTGTGGCTGGTGTGGAAAATTAAGACCTCCCTGAAAAATGAAGTCCTTGTACCTCCAAGTAAGTATTTCCAGAGATAGATGGGGAGTGTTGGAGAAGGGAATAAGGGACAGAGCCTGGCCAATCTTTCATGGAAAGCTGGAAGAGGCAGATGACGAATAGGTCCCGATGGACATGATCAGCAGAGGTAGAAGACAACTGGCCAAACTGGGAAAGCCAAGGGAAAACACGATTTTATGAAGAAAAGTGCAGCTGGTGCTGTCAAAGGCAACCTGAACACCAAGGCTAAGGCAGAAGAGTTCCAGAGTTTGGCCAGGAATACCTTGCTGCATCTTTGGAAGAGTCATTTTAGGGTGGTGAGAAGGGCAGGAGATGGACAGAAGATGACACTAGGACAGACCCAGAGTCCATCAGTGCCATGGAAAAGCAGGGGACAGTAAAGACACAGCATGGGAGATCCAGACACAGACCAGGACACAGTTGCTGACATTTCTGCATCTGTGACATGGAAAGAGGAGAGGACAAGGACCAGGAAGGGGAAGGCAACCTCGGGGAGATAGCATGTAGTAGTCAGAAAATCGTAAATGCCATCAGTGCACAGGTATCACAGCAATGAGGATTGCAAAATTCCTGGAATTAGTATTAAGATATAATTCATGGCTCAAAAATACTTTACAACATAGACAAATATTCCCAGTGGAGGGTGTGAAGGTCATGGTAGAGTTAGGAAACAAAGAACTTAAACCAGGCTCCTTTCCTGAAAAGTATTTGCTGACAAGCACATGGAAACTGCTGGGTTTTGTACACTGAGCAGCAAAAGGTAAATCCTCCTGCATGCTTCAACATGACCAATCTCATCTCCATACACAGATTTTTACCTGGGGCGTAGCCGGGGCTGCTGGTTGGATACATGTTTGGGTTGTAGGCTGGGGCAGCAGTGGGATAGCCCGTCGGATAACCTGCAATGAGAAAAAAAGAGAAATTACACTTTTGTCAACAGGGAGAGAGAAGAGGACAGCATCCCTGGAAAGCAATAAACAACCTGTGTGAGCAACAAGGCCATCGGCACAGCTGAGAGGCAAAGCACAGATGTATTCTCAGTTGACCAGGGTATAAGAAGTACTATGAATGTACTCTACAGACTTACACATGACATCATCAATATTTCATCTTTATTCCTGTAGAAAACGAGGATGATAACCAGAACGGAGAACAGAGGAATGTTCAGTGTGGTCTGAAGAAAACTACCCAGAAAATACACACACTGAATGCAGAATTCAGCTACAAAAAACCATCAGCACAGCTGTTGTTGAAAGGTTTTCCTTGGCTGTTTGCAGCCATTGTAGCTTGATCTTCATAGCACTTTGCATTCCAACAGCAGAGCTCAGCACCCAGCCCCAGTTCTCAGTGCTCAGCACTTCCATTAACCAGAGCTTCTTGCTAAAATGAAGGTAGAGACATTGCATGAAAACATGCCAGCTCTTAGATTCACTCATGGCTGCACAACTGCCGTCCCTGAGAGGGGCCCAATTACCTGCCAAGCCACCTGGAAGGAACACGCACGGCAGCTCGTACCCCTTGAAGCCGCATGAGTTTTTAATGGGCACTTTAGAAAAGGTTGCAGCACATCTTCAATTTTCATCATCTTCACTCGGATCGGTCATGGGGAGTTCAGGGGAAATCATCTAAGCAGTCAGCTACACGAGGGCTTGGAAATCACCGCACACTCCAGACCCAAGTCCCTCTGTGCACCCCCACACAGTGCAGATGTCTTGCACCAAACTCTTACTTCATTAGAGGTTCTTGTCCTCCATGAAGACCACAGCCGACAACCTCTGCACCTCGGTCTGCTCCGTTTTGCTTTTGTTTACCGCCCTACCTCCACTTCTTGGAAGTCTTCCCAACTAAAAATGGTAATGCTCGAATAACTCCATCCCCTCTTACGTGCTCCTGCGTAAATCCCTCCGACAGACCAAATGGGACATGTTAATCTTCCTTTGCTGGCGGAGAGCTTGGCTTTGCTGTGCTTCACCACCACGGCTGCTGCCCTGGTTTATCTCTGCATCTCGTTGGCCACTGTCCCAGAGCAAAGCCAACCCAATGGCAGACAAAATGATCCCTGGAGAATCTTTCCACGCCAAGCTCCACTGACGCTGTCTGCTGGTTGCCAGCAAAGGCTGGAAAGAGGTAATTAGCAGTCGATTCACACCCCATCTTTTTTTTTTTTTTTTTTATTAAATAAAGGCGAGTGTGGGTCTTTCCTCCCGATTTCTGAGCAGCAAGACAAACACATTGCAATCTCTCCCTCCCGTGCCCCAAAGCTCACTGCTCTTCGATGACATGCAGATTTCCGAAACCTGGCACCCGGCACACAGCCGACCACTGCGGCAAAATTTTGAGGTTCATTTGAATAAATCTAATTCAACAATCATGACCACTGTACTGGAATAAATGACTCTATGTTCTACCCTCTCACTTTCATCAGCGATATATTTGGCTTCTAAATCAGGTTAATTAAAAATTGCTGTAGTTAATGTTGGATAAGCAGCAGTTTAACAGAATTTTTTTTTTTTTTTTAGGCTACATAAAACTATGTTGTCATTGTGCTCAGGAATATATACAGCCTTTTAGCAATCAAGAAGCTCCTCGGAAAGTTATTTGCAGATCCAGTGATTGCAAGCAGAACATTAATGATGAAGATCTTAAATCAGAAATATCCCTGCCTACTCTCTGCTTCAGTAGAAGATAACCATTTCTTTTCCAGTATATTCATTGCTCCAGGGTTCTCCTGTTGCCTGCTCCATTTCGATGATCCTGCTTTGCTTCCTGACCAATCTGGCTAGGGGTGTTAAACCAACTCCAGCTCACTTCTTCATCACACCATGCTTATTTTCCCTGTAATTCCCTCAACTGCGTGTCTACATGAGGTTTTACCTCCTTGGCATGCACTTTAGTAGCCAATGGCTGTGTGTGCGTGTCATGATGTTGGGAAGTCCCCTGCTCATCAACTAGGGATGGGATTTAGATGGTAGCCTATTGGGGCACCAAGAGGTTCTTCTGATCTTTATTGCTGGTTAATCCCCCCAAAACAAGTCCTGAATCCCATTAACTGCTGCAGTGGTCCTTAATAATAGTCATTAACTAATAGTCCTTAAGTCAACAACCATGACAAACATAGTCCTGTGTGGCTACATGCAGCAAATGTTTCATCTGTGCCCTCTGAGATATCACCGGCACTTGCAGATTATCAAATTCATCAAAAAAACCCTTCCCTTTTGCTCAGTCCAAAATTTTCAACATTAGGTTTATATGTAAAAAACAAGCCTGAAATAAATCAGATCACTTTCAGACCACAGGAAAACTGTAGCTTTGGGTAAGCTTTTCCATCCATCCAATTATTGAAATACTTCATGGTTATTTCAGGCAGATGGAGACAACTGTATATTTAGGTCGCCTTTTTCTTTTTTTGGGGTTTAACTTCTGCTTGGCAGGATTGCATCTTGCATACTGTGGTATCTTTTGTTGTTCTGAAAGAAAGTTATGGCCATTTTTAGAATAATTTAATTTCAGATAAATACTGTTTCTATCAAGGAAGTTTTAATAGCTTTGGATGCGAAAAGATGCAGCCAGCCTTGCTCTACTCTATCTTCCACTCTGATCTCATAAACTTTGATAAGTGCTGACCTCCAGCAAGAAAACTTGTCCTTTCTATTTCAAGGCGAAACAGAGATGAGTAAGGTGAAGGAAAATTAATGTGGTTTGCTCCTTTTCTGGACATACTGAAAGATAAGAAAGTAGCAGAATCTGGGGCAATTTGTGCCAGGGGAAGCGTGCTTGAAAATACCCAGTGCTCAAAACCTACTGGGTTTAAAAATACATGAGACAGTTTTATACCTTATTGGTTTTGAGCTGTTAGGATTTATGTTTGTTGGCTCTTCTTCATCCCTCAAATGACCACAAACAAGCTTTCTCAGGAAATCAAAAGCTGCACTCCCCATGACGGTCCCCATGTCCTGGGGTATAAGACAAAGCCCGGACCCAACGGCCAGGGATGAGCTCAGGAGAGGTGGAGCACCAAAGCATCTGGCATCCTGCTCTGATTTTCCCCCTGGATACTCCCAAGAGACCTCCTGTAAATCCCTGGTCCTCCTGCTGACCCAGCTCCCCCCCTGCCACGTCTGTCTTGCCTTTGCACCTTGAATCAAAAAAAAACAGCAAGTGGGCCAAAACCACTTGGTTTAAGTTGAATGCTGATAATCTTCATGGGCTTCTTCCTGGAGACATGACAATGCCACGGACAGAAAGAAAACCTCCTTTGCTTTCTACCTGTACGGATCTGCACAGGATGGGACCCTGGTTCTGCTGGGGCTTGGAGCCCTATTACAGCAGTGATGCAGGAGGAAAGAAAATTAGATGAAAACATATTGAACAAAATTTATTAGATTCCTCACAGAAGAAATCAAAAGTTGTTTTCTTGCTTTATTTTAATTTAATATCATCTCCACAATCAATAGCAGTAGGAAAGCCAGTGTTCATTTAATGTTCTCCCCAAGGAAAATATACAGCATTCCAGCTCTGAGAAGCACTAACAGAACTGCTTTAAAAATTACGATGCAATAACTGTCTGCGCAAAGCAAAGAGCACACGGGGCCGCATCACGTAGGTATTTTAAATCTGCTTTTAATTTTTCACGTATTTCTAAATGTTTCTATACCATTATTTCCAGCTCTGCTCACCCCTGTCCTTTTTGGTGCTGCACTGCTTTTGATGAATGGCTTTTAGGCTATGAGTCCCAGCTTCCTTCCCCCTCTTTCTAACATGCACACCTTTAGGAGATGCGCTAGTAAAGGAGTTAATGAAATAAGTTTAAAAAGAGTGGCATTCATAGCCTTCAAATGTATTTAACCACCAGCTTTGTTTAGCCCAGGCTCCTTTGTGATTATACTCAGAATGCCCGTAATAAAGGAGTTAACTTATATTTCCAGCTATATATATTTTACTGCCTATATGCAAGACAGATGCGTGTGTAACCGTATAAACAAGCTCACTGCAGACCTCTTCTGCATGACACAAGAAATGGTTGGATGGGGCATTTAAGACAACTCTTTCCACCCTGGCAGCCTCCTGGGATAGCTTATTCCTGGTCCCAAGGTACCGAGCTACTACACAACTATTCCACTGTGGTTGTTCTGTACATCAGTACAGCAAAATCAGTTGAATTACTGGGGAGAAATGAGAGGGCAGGAGAAAAAATACCAAAGATGTCAGCAGGCAAAGGGCTGCCCTCGGAGGAAAGGCTAGCAGCAGGGCACGGAGGATTCAAGAATCGAAGGGGCAGCGATACAGGGGAAGGGTTTATTTAGGCTCATTCAACATCAGATTTGGTATTCTCTTTCATTCACTTCAGCATTTGAAATTCAGGACACTCATACCCAGTTCCAGGTGCAAACCAGCTCTGGTTCATCCTTCCCACTGACCACTGGAAAAAAAAACTTGAGACAGGTTGCAGATCAGCACTGCCAGGCTCCAGGGGACCGAGCACAAGGGACAAAGTGATGTTAAAGCCCCATGGCAAAGGCACAAGGATCTTGTCTTTTTTTTCCTGCCAGCCAGGAAATTGCTAACGAAAGCTCAGCTGGTGTTTAGCAGAACTCACCCCCATGCCAAGCCTCTACCTCAACTATCTGGGCACTACAGAAGACACCCACAGCAAGTTTTAGAAGGGAGCATGCAATTCAAAGGTCTTCTCCCCATTTTTCTGTTTCCCCTCAAGAAAGTTGCAGCATATACAGCCCAAGCGATAATCCTCACCATAAATGAGCAACCTCCATTCACAAAAGCAAGGTATCTCAGACTGGTTTGGGTTGGAAGGGACCTTAAAGCCCATCCAGTCCCAAATCCCCTGCCCTGGGTAGGGACACGTTCCCCCAGCCCAGGGGGCTCCCAGCCCCGTCCAACCTGCCCTTGAACCCTTCCAGGGAGGGGGCAGCCACAGCTGCTCTGGGCACCCTGGGCCAGCGCCTCACCACCCACACAGGGAACAATTTCTGCCTTAGATCTCATCTAAATCTGCCCTCGGTCAGTTTAAAACCGTCACCCCTCGTCCTACCCCCACCCCCTGACCCAGAGTCCCTCCCCACCTTTCCTGTCCCCCCTTTAAGCCCTGGGAGGCCGCTCGAAGGGCTCCCCGGAGCCTTCTCTTCTCCAGGCTGAACCCCCCCAACTCTCTCAGCCCGGCCTCCCAGGGGAGCTGCTCCAGCCCCCCCAGCATCTTCGTGGCCTCCTCTGGCCCCGCTCGAGCAGCTCCGTGTCCTTCTGCTGTTGGGGGCCCCCGAGCTGGCCCCAGCACTGCAGGGGGGTCTCCCCAGAGCGGAGCAGAGGGGGAGAATCCCCTCCCTGGCCCTGCTGCCCCCCCTGCTCTGGCTGCAGCCCAGGGCACAGGTGGGTTCTGGGCTGCGAGCGCACGGTGCTGGCTCATGTCCGTCTTTTTCATCTACCAGTATTCCCAAGTCTTTATCCTTTATCTCCCAGCCTGTATAGATACTGGGGGTTGCCCCAATCCATGTGCAGGACCTTGCACTCGGCCTTGTTGAACCTCATGAGGTTCATATGGACCCAGTCCTCAACCCTCCCAGGTCTCTCTGGATGGTATCCCTTCCCTTTACCGTACCACTCCAATCCAGATTTGAAAAAAATGGAACAAATTTATAAAACTGCAGATGCATTATTATGATACTCTTTGACAATAAAGAACCTCTTTGTGTTAACCAGAATCTCAGCCAGGCTGTGAGCCTGCCTCCATAATCTTCAGGGTCCAATCCTGGAGCTTCAGAGACACCAACATGTGATACCAAGCAGGGATTAAGCCACATTTCCCCCCAGATTTCATTAATGTTTCTAATACTGTCACCTGCTGTTCATATTTATTACACCCATCTAACACAGCCTTCTGAAGGCATATTGTAAACCTTGCTACATCATAAGGTTAATGCCCTCTTGTCCTCCTGTTTCTGGATTTGTGCTCTCCTCCGTGTACAAACATCACAAAAGTCACATCCAAGAAACAGTGGGGTGCTCAGGAACTGCTGTGGACTTCAGGGGACCTTCCCTGGGCCTCTGATACTCACTTCTCCCCTCCAGCCCTGATGAAATAGAGACAAAACTCCACTGTCTGCACACCCAGGGCACATGGATGTTAGAAAATGGAGCAGAAGGAGCACTTGAGAATACTTAGAAAATGAATCAATATGGTGATCTGAACCTGCTATGCTGAACCAGTCTGGTTATCACTTCCCAAAGTCCTTCCCAAAAGGAGCTCGCTGGTTTTGAGCCGGCTAAACTCAACATATGCACCCAGGGTTTGGCATCGGCCATCAGCATCCACCATAATCCATCCACCCGCAATTTCTCACCATGCATGGGTGAGCTACCGAGCTTCAGATCACAAACAAAATTGTCAGAAGCATCTAAATAACATAGCAGCCAATGCAGCACTGAAAATCCACAAGTGGTAAGTCTCTGCAGGATTTAGGTACTCCCGAAACTCTTGAAAAGGAATTTGGTTCTCTTCAGCTAGAGCACCCAGGTGGTTTGGTCCATGTTTCAGCCTTCTACCAGTGACTGGGTGAATGAATGGTCACTTACAACACTGATTTCCAGAATGCACCATTTAATTTTTCAAGAATAGTTTCTGTTGGCCATTATCTGATATGGGCTTAAATTGCTACAAGCAGCCTAAATTAATTTACAAGACAAAATATTCTCCTTCATTCTTTTTCCTAGCAAGTCTCAG
The DNA here is from genome assembly GCF_018691265.1 of Tyto alba. Classification (NCBI taxonomy): domain Eukaryota; kingdom Metazoa; phylum Chordata; class Aves; order Strigiformes; family Tytonidae; genus Tyto; species Tyto alba. The sequence goes on along the minus strand of NW_024881282.1, from coordinate 2,429,782 downwards.
CCATATCACAAGGATTTTTACAGGGAAAGATAATAAAGTCTCTTATCTAAGTGCAGGACAAGGCACTATAAAACCACACTTCAACTTGTTGAACCACTGCCACCGAGGACTCCAGCTCACCGTTGCTCAGACACTATCTTGAGAGCTCATTAACTACCAACATTTAACAGAGTAAAAAGCCAGGCAGCCACACAAAACTGCCCATATTGTGTCATTCATTGTTCCAAGGTGGATAAATTCAAGGGACCACTTTCCTAATTCTCCCTTTTAAACCCCTAAAACACTGTACGCTAGTTTGTTTCTGCTGAGCGATAACTTTGAAGCTGCAATAGGTCCAGGAACATTTTGTCTTTATGATCGCCAATTCAGATCAGTCATAAGAAGCCAAAGTATTTTCACCTGCAAAATACTTTCATGTTGTATTTTAATCCCATCCACCATTTCTCATTCTTTATTGCCTAGACCTCAGAAATTCTTCAAAAATAGTATTTATGAGTATCTTCTCAGGACAGAAACGTGAGAAACTTCATGTCTTCAACTTCACACTGCTGCAAAACCATTCCCTTTAGGCTAACTGGGTATTTATTCTTGCAAAAAGTCACATTCTGTGACATGAACGTGCAAATTTGGTACTTGAGGAATTACCTCAGAGCTCAGAAACTGGAAAGCAGATACCACGTAGGCTTCTGGGCATAGCTCCACCAAAGCCTCCACCAGCCAGGCTTGCAGCTCTTGAACATTGACTGCCAGTAGCGATGACACCCAAAAAAACGTGCCTAATTATGTGATGCTTGGGGGGCACAGAGAAAATAGGTGAGAAGGACATCTGGGAACTAATTTTGTGATGGAAACCAAGCCTCCAGAGGCGAAGAGCAGCAGCTTTTTGGAAATGACTTGCAGCAGAGATTTAAACAAACCTTGCTCTCCCACGGCATGCGTTACTCCATCCAGAGGGGTGTCTTTTCGGCCCGCCTTGCTCCTCACACAGTCACAGAGCTCGGGGCTGGGACCATGCACCTCCTCCTGCCTTTTGGGGAGCTGTCCCCAAAGGAATATACCTTGGTGCATGGGTGGTAGGGAGGTGACCTCTGACTGGCTCCTTAAACTGGGTATTTATAGACTTTTTCTGTTCAATAGGAACTATTTAAAACATCACTCACTTAAATCAAAGACGAATTGCTCCACATTTATCCCACCTCAATTGGGTGTGTAGCTGCCCTGATACAACACAGTTGCCTACCTGATACACAGCAGGTATTCCTGGCCCATCACTCCACATGTTCATGGCCAGCCTGTTCACCCCCTCGTATAAACCGTGACCCAACGCTATCAGGCTACTTCTTTTACTGGTCCAGCTGCCTTGGTGGGCATGGAGCTGCACCAAGGTCAACAGAGAGTAATGCTCCCAAGACCAAGCACTTGATTTACCAGCAAGAAGCCTTTTGTCACAAGTCACTTACAGACTAAGGGCTCTTGGGATGCTACAGGTATAAGCAAATGATTGTATGTTAGATTGTCGGTGTGTTTTAAGATGTTAAGCATGTCAGTGTGTTTAAGATGTCCTTCAACTGGAACTCGGGTCAAACTCGGTGCTAAAACACCAAGACACACATTTCATCCATTAGATTTCACTTACCCCCAGCTTAATTTTGCCTTGTGCATTTTAAAAGGCAAATCTGTTGTACTGAAATTCTTTATAGCTCAAACTGTACATTCCCCAGTTCGCAGTTTTCCAAATCAAATGTAAATCTAGAAGCAGTCTCCAACTCAGGAGGACAGAGCTGAAACCCTCCTGTACTGATTTCTATTTTGTTTTATGCTTAACATTTTAAATTCTATGAATCTGACAGAATCATGTTTTGTCAGCTCACAAATGCAACTGCAGCAGGGAAGATGGCATAACCTTCCCTTTCCTCCCCTAATCATGCAGAACCATTTGCCAGTTGAACCGAGCACAGCGACTGCACGCATTTCCATGTCAAGCTCTACCCAAAGCTCTCCCGTGCGCTGCTCCTCGGGCATTATGAAGGACGAGCATCCAGATCTGCAAACGCACCTTGACGCTGCAGGGAGCCCAGAGCTGGGCCAGGTTTCATTTTACACCGATCATCCCATGTTACTGCTGGTACCTCATCACTCACTCACCACCTTGCCGTGAAACTATTCCAGCCCACTCATGCTAAATGGATGTAAAAATAGAGGAAAAGCTGAAAGCAAGGGTGGAACCGTTCTGAAGAGCAAGTTAATGGATGGTTGATAATCCAGCATTTCTCAAGTCTCTGAGGATAATAAATACATTCATTCCCATGAAAAAGTGCCACCCCCTTATTACTGTTTCAAGCCTCATCAGCCCAAGAGTAGAGCAGTCAAATGAACATGTAGTCACCAGACACAGCAACTGTTTTAAAAAAAGATTTGCTCTAGCATTTGACAACCTGCTTGCTTTCCTGGAGACCTTTTACAGTTGGTTCTTTTTTCACCTGAACGGTCCATTCTTTTATATAAGCAGCAACTTATTTCTTGCTCATTACCAATGGACATGAAAAACCTATCTTTATGTGGACTGTAAAGGCACCCACAGCAGTGCTGGTACTGTTGTTTCTCATTGTTAAACACTGATGTCTGTACAGACCAGCAGTTGCTGACTGTGCACTCAGGCTGAGACTGTACTGGACACGTTATCACACAGCTGGAAAACCACATCTCACACTCGCCGCTGTTGAGACTGTAAGTCAGCACTGCCCTCTGATTCTATGAAAATTAAGGGACTTCCATTAAATGTGGTAATATATTGTATCTGCTGTTCAAGGGTTGTCCTTGTGCACTTGTGCTGATGAGAGACCTAGTGATGAGCTGCAGACAGACGGCCAAGCCCCCATAGCCCGCAGAGGAGCAGCGGTGGGGAGGGATCTGTGGACTTACGCAGAAAGCAGCGAGGCTCTGGCTGGAGCAGGGTACGGCCTTACCATCCGTACAAAAGACTTTGTGACATCTCTCTTCCTGAGGCGCTCATAACAATCACAGCATGGTTTGGGTCAGGAGGGACCTTAAAGATATCTAGTCAAACCTCCCTGCCATGGACAAGGACACCTTTCACTAGACCAGGTTGCTCCAAGCCCCGTCCATTCTTGAACACTTCCAATGATGGGGCAGCCACAGCTTCTCTGAGCACCCTGTGCCAGTGTCTCATCACCCTCACCATAAAAAATTTCCTCTCTATGTCCAATCTAAAGCTACTCTCTTTCAGTTTAAAGCCATTGGCCCTTGTCCTGTCACTACAGGCCTTAGTAAAAACTCTCTCTCCATCTTTCTTACAAGCCCTGTTCGTGTATTGAAAGGCCAGAGTAAGGTCTCCCTGGAGCCTTCCCTTCTCCAGGCTGAACACCCTCAATTCTCTCAGCCTTTCTCCACACAAGAGGTGTCCCAGCCCTCTGACCATCTTCACGGACCTTCTCTGAACCTCCTCCAACAAGTCCATGTCTTCCTTGTACTGGGAACCCCACAGTACTCTAGATGAGGTCTCACAGGAGGGGAGTAAAGGGGAGAATCACCTCCCTCAACATGGATATTGTATCCTCAACCATGGTATGGTTGACTTTCTGGGTTGCAAGCACACACTGCCAGCTCATGTCCAATTTTTGTGTGAAGCAAGGGAATAATGGAACCTCACTGCCTTATGAGTGCCTCCGGCTTCACTCCAGCTCCACATTTCCAGGACTGTAAAGACGTTACGCAGGGGTAGGCAGGCTCTCCAGGAGAGGAGGCAGTCCTGGACCTGCAGGGTAGAAGATAGAGTGCAGGTCCTCTAGTGTTTAAACTTCTGTAACTCCTTCTCTCTCCTTCCTCTCCCCTCCCCAGGATCACAGCTTGACCCAAAGGGTGATGAATACCACTTGTGTGAAAGCACACACTCTTTGGAGAGGGAGTTTTTCTTGTGGGTCATCTACCTCTTACATGATAAGCACAACGCCTGGAGATTACACAGATAGGAGCTCGACAGGAATCACAGATAACACAACCATGTCTCTGCAACCTTCAGTATAGCCCCAATCCCCCGCAAAAAACCTGACAAAAACCACATGAATCTGGCAAAAAAAATATTTTCTTTTTATGACCATTTCCTTTATATTTCACGGACTCATAAGAAAGCACTATTGAAAGTCATGGGAGTGGCAGAGGTACCTTTGGCATGAAAGGTGATGGAAAGAAGACCTTCAGTTGATGGCATGGGCATGTGGTATGGTCTATTTGTCTCCATTTCACAGGGTCACAACATTGACACAACGGGATCCTGCCTGCCCGGAGAAGATAATCCCAGCTGGAGGTCAAAGACAAGGGATGGCTGCTAGGGCCTCTCTGCCCTGTGGAGCTAGAGAATCCCAGTTTCGTGGGAATTATGCAGGAAGAGCAGTGGATTTGCACAGAGCTCTGAGCTCCTCCACAGGACCTTGTGGTTGCACGATGCAATATGTCAGCTTGAAGCTGTTGCCTTCATCATGCCGGGGAATGAAGAGACTTTACAAGCCCCAAAAGATATTAAGAAAATTATAGAAGCACTGTTTTGGCCATACGTTGCCTTCATTTTCTCTTGCACAGAGAAAACTTACTTTCAGACCATTTTTTAAGATTCAACATAGTTACAAGCTGTTGGCCAAAAGAGATGATTCTCATTTCCATTCTTATTTCTGTTCCATCTCAGTTTTACTTCCTACCTACATCCAAAAGAAGCCTCTCAGGCCTTACTGCAGCTGTCTGGGTTCAGGACACATTTGTATGAGCAAAACACCTTGAAAACTAGGAGCAACTGTCCAAAAATATTAGTCAGATAGTTTGATTATTTAAGGCGTATACTATAAATAAACCACAGTGACAGAACTTGACAGACTGTCAATCAATATGACTTCTGGGCAAGAGACATGTGTCATATCCTTTCCTATGTTGAAACAAGTCTCTGTGGGAAATAAGTTCTAGAAAACTGTTTAAGTCACACAATATTAATGCTCCCTGCAATTATTTACTTCATTCTGTATTTGACTAATCCAAAGCAAGATATGAACAGCTGCTAATGATAAAATAAAATTGTTTGTTGCTCCAAAGAAAGCATAAGCTCTAGATAAAGAAGCCATTACAATTTTCCTTAAACACTGAACTGTGGCTCCATCTTATCCGATAATGTTCCCCAGGGAAATATTTAGCTGGAAGGATTAAAATAAATTATGATAGCAGAAGACTGCTAAACTTGAAGCAGACCAAGTGGTATTCCTCCTATTCTCCCTAAGATAAGCCCTGAAGAATAATGATTTTCATTCTTCCTCAAAGGAATCCCAGTCATGGTGAAAATCAGCTTGCCATCAGTCTGCAGCTAAAGCCAGGCATCCACATCAGCGCTGGGTAACCACTAACATGCCTGTCCAGAGCCAAGCAGAAAAGACTAATGAGGCCAGGGTTGCTGGGAGGGGACAGATCTTTTATTAGAGAAGCTGACATAATTGCAAAAAAAAACATAAACTTTTTCAGGCACAGAAGTTCATCTGCAGCTCTCTCTTAGGAGAACCTGTCACCATTTAGTTTCTTGTGTAGAAGACCAGGTAGTGCAGGAAAAGTGAGTTTCAGAAGTAAATGTTGATATTCCCTGTAGTGCTTTAGCCCTGATGGATCTGGATGTAAGCAAGGGGACAAGACCATGCCACCAGAACCATCACATAATCAAGCACACCCTTGCACAGGGTGCTACTGGGGAAGAGCAAGAGGCAAATGTACCAAGGAAAGGCCCACAGCTGGAGAGCACGCTGAATCGAGAAGGTTATTATTTACCAATAAATGGAGCTGAGCACAAACACTAGGAGATATTGGTTGGACGCTAGCAATTCGTTTGAAGGACAACTGTTGCTAAGGTTACAGCTAGGCTTTGGGAAGAGTCTTATCAACTTAATGAAGGACATTAACATACCAGCAGCTGCTGATGGTATTGCTTTCCTAGCCCTGCTTGTAAACCTTTCCTCTTCTGAATCACCTACCAGAGAAATAACACAAGGCATGAGTGTGCATTGTCAAGAGACCTGAATAGCTTTGGTAGAGTTATCCCTGGCCCTTGTGGAGATCCCACAGCAGTGGTGTGATGGACAAAGCTGAGTTTCCCTCTGAGAAGCTGTACACACGTTTAATTTAAAATATAATGCCTGTTACTTCCCCAGGAAAATTATCTCAGCAAACAGTGTTTTTCTTGCTCAGGCAAACAAAACTGTTCATAGATTCTTCCATAAGGACTCATAAAAGATGGCTGTCAGGCCCTCAGATTAATTATAGGGACAGAGCAAGGGCCAAGAATGAAAAAGGTAAGGACTCTGCAAAACCTCCTTCCTAAAGCAGAGCGAGGAGCACTGCGGTGCGTCGTAGCCCGCAGAAAGGTCAGCCACAAAGAGATGAACCACCTGGTGTAGTCAAGGTGGGAGAACTGCTGCCATCGGCCAGGTCATGCCAAGCCCCTTGGGATGCAATCAGTAATAGCTGCTCTGCTGTAGAAGAGGATGCTACTGATAAAGCATCATGATTTAGTTGGCAAGGTAAGAAGAGGAAGCTAAATTGTGGGTGTGTAAAAGGCAAATAGCATCTTTATATAGATAAGAATATTAAGACTCACAGAAAGGAAGACAATTTACGCAGAGAGGGTCAACGCCAGAACTTGGATGAGGACCTGAGATCCCAAACTGGTGGCATACCCAATGCCCAGCACCTCTTAACCTCTCAGCCAAACTACCACAAAAAGCCAAAGCAGAGTAAAGCATGTCTCACCCCAAGTCTCTAACCATGTCAGGGAACAACAAATTCTTACTCAACTGACAGGAGGTGTGGGCTAGAAAGATTGGGGCAAATACTGCATCAAAGTAAAGGTCTGTCTAGTTCAGTACCCTGCCTCTGACAGTGGCCAAAACTATGCCCAGGATGTCTGGGGAAGAGAGTAGGAAAAATAAATGTTTATGATTTCCCCTCCAGTACGCTCCCAGCCTCCAGCCATTTACAGCTTGGGGAGTTCCTGTGCTAGATATTCTCACCACCACATTTATTCTTTCACAGTCTTGTCAAGTCTTCCCTTGAACTATATAAACTCTCAACCTTGGATCTCCACAGTCCAAATACTTTTTGAAGAAGCTTCATCTCTGTTTTGTTGCAAACGTTTCACTTTCCTTCATTTCATGGCTCCCAGTTTTTGAACTACAGAAATGGGGAGCGACTTATTTTTAGAGACGATGTTACCCTCTCTCTATTTACCTCTCATATTCCCCTTAGTCATGCCTTTCTTAGGCTGCAGCTTTCCAGGTTACTCAGTTAATCCTCACACGGAAGCCTTTCCAGACCTTTATTTGCCCTCATTGTCCTTCTCTGAACCTCCTCCAGCTCTCCTAAAGCCCTTCTGAGATGGGGGGCCAAAACCACCCAGGGTGTTACAGAGGTGGGTGAACCAGGGAGATGCCCAGAGCTGTACTGGCACGCTCTGGTCTTCAAGTCCTTTCCTGATGGAATTCCTACCAAAATATTTGCCTTTTTTGGACAGGTGGTGAACATTAAGCTGATGTTTTCACGGCACTGGCTGGCATGGCCCAGGACTCTTCACCTGAGTGTGAATGGTCAGCTCAGACTTCAGCATTTTAGATGCCAGATTAAGACTCCTTTTCCTCACATGAATCACTTCGCATTTGCCTGTACTGAATTTCATCTTTACTCGGGTCTCACAGAGGCTACTGCAAATCTTCACATTCAGCCCTCATCTTTTATTGGCCTGAATAATTTAAAATTAGCACTCCTCAGCACTCCTTCCCTTTCCCAGGTCACTTTTGAAAGCGCTGAACAAACCCTGCTCCCACCAACCTCTGCCAAACACCAGGATCCCTTCACCTGAAAAGCCTGCTACTTACTCCAACCCCCTCTTTTTATCTTTTAATAAATTACTTAACTTGGAAAGGCCCTTCCCTCTCCTCCTGTGATGCTCAGTTTCTCTACAGATCTTTGTTGAGGGACCTTCTTCCTGCAGGGGCTTGTCGATGTCCTTGGAGAATGGCAGTAGGTTTGTGAGGCTTTGGTACATACTGCCCTAAGACTAAGCGACTTCTTTCCTTCTTAATCTTTGTTATGTTCAAAATCTTTACTTCAAAAGCCAATGAAATATGTTTTTCTTTTCTGCAGAATAATGAGGATGAAGAACAACAACTTCATCAGACCATTAACTCAGCCAGTATCTTAAAGAAGAAATATACAGTAACTGTTCCTCTTCCTGCTCACAGTGACTACACACAGCTCATTTTTCATCTTGTCCAGAGCTTTTTTCCTCTGTCTTTTCTTTAATATTGTAGAAACCATTTTCCGGGGCTGTTATAACATCTAGAAGGTCAGCACGGGTGCACGGCAGGTGAGGAGATGCCACAGCAGGGCTTCTGAGATGACAGCTGAACTGATCCAGAATGACAAACTAAAGGGAGGTTACGGTCAGAAAAGTGATGGGGTTGTCTTTTTTTTTTTCTGAAAAACGCTGATTTCCCGTGTGTACTCAGTCAAATCTGCTTACTTCACCGGCAGAAGTCACCTTCTGCTCTAACTGGCTTACAGAAGTGACGTGGTTCGGGGAAAGTGAACTGGAGCCTTGCTCAATTAATGTATCTTTAATGGTATAACTACTTATATTCTCAGTACTGAATATGCATTTCTTTGTCTGAACTGAAATCTGCGCTGAAGTGCAGAGTTTCGAAGAAAAAGAGCTGCAATAAACTGAGATTTGGGGAGATGTACATGAAGAGAAGGAAGAGGAAGACATTGTGGTTTTCCACTTTCAAGGGAAGGTTGCCTAGTGCAACTCTGATTCAGAGAAGGCTCCACCATGGTGAATTTTAAGCATCGGATACTCCTTGAGATCCTTTCCTAGACAAGGAGGAGACAGAGCATCCTTCTGGCCCCAGAGACATCCCCTCTCCTCCAGCAACCCAGGACTCCAGCCCACAAACACCCTCATGGTTTCATATGTGATGCTACGGAAGTGCAAATGCTTTTCAATCATGAATTTGCTGTCTCCCCACAATCGTGCGGAAGGCGAGGTGAGGAGAGCCTCATGCTTTTGGAAGTGGGCACTCCCAGTCCCCTCCTGCTCTGGCAGAGTTTCTATGGCAACTCTGTGTGGGTCTTGAAGGGAGGATTTCTAGTAGGCTCTTTCTGGAGGAGTTTGAAATGTAAATGCAGGCAGGAATAAGAGCAAGACCACACTCTCCATGCCCTCAGGTTATAGGTTATGGTGGGGTATTTACAATAACCGCTCAGAAAACAGCCTTTTGTGATTTTCAAAATGCACTTGTTCATCTGGCTAATTTTCAATTCATCCTTTTCAGCTCTGCTTCCAAGCAGAGGGGAAAACTAACAAAAAAGTAATTTCAAACCTTGGTGTTTTGCTCCTGATGTAGTTTCTGCTCCACGACAGACAGTACAGTGCATGCAAGACCTGTGTGCGGAAAGCGAACCAGTTTCAGTGCACATCTCTGATGCCTGTTTGGACTTTATAACTGGGAATTTGTGCCTGTTTCATATGTCTTGTAATTCTTTTTTTCTGCCCTGTTGGCATTTACGACAACCGGGTCCAAAATATTCCTTATTTCAATGACAGTGGCATCTGGAAAGGGCTTCCTGTGCGCTAGATACCTGCAGATGTGACAGAAATTGGTCTGTCCCTACAGCTCTGCAATGTGAAAAAATGATTGGAAAGGCTGGAAGAAGGAAGGGAAATCCCAGTTTTACAGCCAGAGATGCCGGCACGCCAAGAAACAAGCTAGCTCACCGCAAGTCACCCAGAAACTGCAAGCTCAGCAGAAGATGACCCTGTTTTGTCTGTTTGGCAGAAGACTATCCTCCCACTTCATTTGTCATCACTTGAAGTGTTGTAAAGATGCAGTTTCAATGTTTTCTGGGACAAGTCGCCGTTTTCTGCATAGGAGGGTTTGTTGCTACAGACTTCCTGGGACCAGCGCCACGTCTATCGGAGGAGTTAAGCGTTGAGTAATAGGTGTCAGAAATGCTTTTTCAGACTGCAGTTTTACAGGACAAACAGCAAAACGTTTGCTTGGAAGAGAAGTGATGGCAGAAAGCTCCTTACCTGGCCACGCATAACTTTTAGTTTTTCTTATTCAAGATGCTTGGATTTAATTTGCCGGTGTTGTATCTACCTTAAAAAACAGCATTCCAGGTGTGCTGCCAAAGCCAAGGTCCCCAGCGCTGCTGGTTCAGCATGCCCTGGGCATCCCCAGAGCATGATCAAAGATTAATGCAACAGAAACTGCCCAGTAATTAAGTCTCTCCTATAGCAGAGGCATTGTCCTACTTCCTATTTCTGCTTTTTACACTCCATATTCTCCTCTGACATTGGCAGCATCCTCCTGATTTCACTAGAGCTATTCTTGACTCACACCCTTAAATAAGATCTCTGGGGACACCAGATTTCCTCTTTCAGCTAATTCTAGTAATAGGCAATTCCAGGATGATCACAACAATGTTGCAGAATCAAATTACTGCCCAAAAGGGCCAATTTTAAAGGATGGACTTAACGATTTTCATTTGTGAGGGTTAGCAAAGATAAAAATTCAAAATGCTAAAATATTTGGGGTTGCATGAATAGGTCAAGCTTGAGTGAAACTCAGGAAGACCGAGGGTTTAGGGATCACAACATCCTTAACTTAGATATTGAATTTTAAAATGCTAATTAACTTTAAATGTCCATATGGTATTTTGGACATTTTGGACTTAGACCAGTGAAGTGAATTGCTCTCAAATACATTAGCTTTAGACAAACACTGCAGCAGATGGAGCACACACAGAATATTAACAAAACCAGGTTTTGGGTGTTAAAAGGCTTAATGGGTCTCTCACATGTATTTGGGCCAAGAGATTAGATTCAAATTCTGCTTGGGGGAAGCTGACAATACATAATATTTGAACTGGCAAAACTCCACAGCAGTGTTTATAAAAAAAGGCTCTAGCGAAAATAAAATCTAATTTCACCAGCTCAGAAGTGCAGAGGTTCTCTCAGAAAGAGAAGAGAAATACAGTGATCCACAAAGACCCCTTATCCCGAGGTCTTTATTATTCATCTTCCAGCCAAGAGCTGGGATGAGATCCCCCGACCACCGCACCAGCCCCAGAGAAACCCAGCAGCAAATGCAGCTCCTGCCCAACTCACTGAAAGCCAGGGAGGAAGAGCAATAGCACTGAAATCATGGAGTTCTGAAGCATTTACTAATTCTGGTTCATAAACTGAATTTTTCAATCCCGTTACTTCCTAAAGTTGTGTATATAAACCATGTTCTTGCCCTATAATCCCTCTCCTGAAAAAAAAGAAACTCATTTTGGGAAATGCTTTAATTAGAGCTATGTTTTTACACCAGCTGTTCTGCTAGAGCATCTCTTCAGAAAGCTTTAGAAGAAAAAAAAATATATGAAAAAGCAAATAAAAATCCCTTCCCCCCATCTTCTAAATATTTTAATTCCTTACAAACAGACTTCTGCCCAGAAGAAACTACAAATGTATTAAAAACCACAGCTGAGGGGTGACAGCCCAGGGATGTTTTAGCACAGTACAATTTTCATTTGCTTGCCATAAAACAATGATTTCTATGATAGTCCAATTCAGCAAAGCAATTACAGCTAATTAAGTAGATTACATTTTATGGTTGAGGTGCATTCTCCTGGTTGCTCAAGCAGATGTGATAAATTTGTGGCAGCTCCTCTCCTGCTTGTTTTTGCACAGGGAAGCAGTCAGGCTTGTTTAAAAAAATCCCAAGACTTGGGTGCTCTTACCGGCGTGCAATATTTTATGCGGATAGATGGGGGACCTCTGTGACTCTCAGGATGGATGGCAGATGTAGAGCCATGGTGGAGGACAGCGGGACCTCCTCCAGCATCATGCTCAAAACCCGTGACCTTGGCCGGCGAGGTTGGGAGAAGGTATTTGACAGAATAAAAAGCTTATGGGAAAGCCCAGAGCTCTCTTTCTGGAATCCATTCACCAGATCAGCAGTTCTCTACCTGTCTGCCAAAATGGCCCCACGGCTCGGAAGGGAGCCGCGCACTTCCCGTGCTTCTTCCTTCCATCGCTGCAAAGCGCTGGAGGAAGCTCGAGCGGATGGCTGACATGGGAGACTAATGGTACAGGGCAAGATAAAACACAAAAAGCTTCATAGGTGATTTATCAGCTGGAGATGCAGAGAAGGAAGGCGCCGAAAGCACTTTCTAATTCACGCAGCCATAGGACCGTAGGTGGGCCATGGACCACCAAAAGCTATGGCATGAAATCAGCGCTGCCCGTCCACGTGGAAGAACAGGAGGGATATTAGTAACACATTCTGAAATACTTCTAACATTAGATACCACCAAACTCTCTTAAAATGCATAATATATTTGTGGGTGGTGCAGAGGTGGTAGATGTGTATTCATGATGCACGCAAGCCCAACAGCTCAAGCCGAAAGACAGTAAGTATTAAGCAAATAAGTATTGTGGCTACGCTGTCACACGCTCTTCACATTTTTGCAGTCCTTTGACAGGCAAGCCCATATCTCAAAGGATCCAAAGCAGTCCCCAGTGTCAAGATTTAATGAGATACAATTTGTTTTCCCCTATACTACATGTGTCTTGAGTTAGACTGAAAGCTCACTGAAGAAAGACGGCATTTTCATGTTTCATAAATCCCATTCCCACCTCCAAACAGATTTTACTGACAGGGTTTCTTCATGATCTAAAGCTGAAATGCAGTTCTTCAGGATCAGGGTTCTCCCTTAGTGACAGAACAGGTCACCCAAAGAAGTTGTGGCTGACCCATCATTGGAAGGGTTCAAGGCCAGGTTGGACGGGGCTTGGAGCACCCTGGGCTGGGGGAAGGGGGCCCTGCCCCTGGCAGAGGGTTTGGGACTACAAGATCTTTGAAGGTCCCTTCCAAACCCAACCATTCTGTGATGGCTCAGGATCACAAGGCACTATGGACACCTCTCTGCAGATGGAAGGAAATCCGAAAAGCATCCTGACAGCACTTCCCACCACGTCCACCCCGATGTTCCAACTCAGCTGGTTTTCCTCTTGGTTTCCCTACAGCCACCCACCGCAGAGCAAAGAGAGCTCTACCAAACAAGAAATACCAGAACACATGAAATATTTAAGCCTGCAGCCTTAGATTATCAGAAAAGGTATAAAACTGTAACAAAGGGCATCTCTTTGTGTTCCCCCACGAAATCATCCTGCCTAAGGCATAATTTTCCCCCTACAAACTCGAGGCTTGTCACAGTCAGCCCATGTCAATCCCTCTGCTCCTCGAGGTAGCTCCTGACATGAAGACAAGACTCCTTGGGTCCCTCTAATTTTAGAAGGGCAGACAGTTGTGCTGTTTTTAGGGAAGATTTTGTGTCTTTGTTTTTCTGTTCTTAAAGGATTTGGGGATTTTACGCTGCGTTCCTAACTATTCTCTCAAGAACTAAATCCAGAAGCCAACTTCTTCAGCAAAAACATAGGGGACTTTGCAAATCCGTAATGAGTCATCGTGCTGCAGGTAGAGAGGCTGGCTTAAAAATAACACGTCCACCAGCGTGTCTGGGAAATGGAATTAAGAGTCACCAGTTCCCTCCAGGAATAGAAAATTATAGTAATGGACTGGGATGGAAAAGGGGAGGAAAAAAAAGAAAACCTCAGAAGTTAGAGGAGTGAAAGGCACTATGGCGAGCAAAATAAAACTCAGATGGTTCACATCAGCCTCCTCCTGTGCTGTGAGCTGCTGAGCAGATAAATTAGCTTAAAAAAAGGAAGACAACTAGTTATGGTTTGGGATTCAAAATAGCAGCATGCTTCAGTTTTACCAGCAGAACCTGAGGGTTTTAAATGAGGAGCATAGATAAGGAGAGGAAAGAGCCAGCCGTCCAGAGCAATCTCTCAGGTGGTATTAAAACTTGTTACCAAAAAGCCAACAGTAGAAAATTGCCATTAATTTATCGCCCCCAAAAATACTTCATAAGAAATAATTTGAGGTACTTGAACCTGAAAAAATAGCAATACATCTGCATAATTATGAATTTTCCTACATTATTCCATGTAGGAAAGGTCTCTCTCCTGTGTCTGAAGCACAATTGCTTTTGCGCATGTCCCTGCCCACAACTCCATCTTGCTGAGGACCAGCCCAAATCATGGATTTGGATGATGGACTGTAGGCCATCATTGCTGACTCCGCAAGCTGAGGAGCACTGCAAAACCATCCTTCTTCTCTGGAACACCAAGGACATCACGATGAAGACATGCTTGAGGGTGCTGTGCAAGGACAAGGTCACCCTCGCTCTGTGTTGAATTCTCCTTGCACATGCCCAGTGCTGCACACACTTGTGTAATGTTGGGGCATTTAAGAAATGCATTACCATGTCTACATTCCTTTCGGTGTAAACTTGTAAAAATCTGTGTATCCTTCAACAGGGACTGTATAAGGCAATGTGATACATAACCAAAACTCACAGCAGGCTTCTGCTTTGTCTTCTGTGTATGTATGTTAATGGGAACAGTTGAGAAAGGAAGGATCAGCTGAAGTTGTTTCTAAATTTAAAAAAAAAAGCACCAACCAACCAACCAAAAAATAGCTGAAATGCAACAAGTATGTATTTACCCTGGCATATTTTTTCAATATCAGCATTACTGGCACAGCACACAGTCCTTCACCAAAGGTTCAGCAGGCAATGGTGCTACCTTCTCCTTAGATCTCCTGAAATCCTCCTCTGCCTGGATTTCTGCCTCCCACTCCATCTCAGCGTGCCAGAGACCTCCTGTCATCCACAAAGCCCTGGTCTACTTCCAAGCAAGCCAAGTATAAATAGTTAAGGTTATTTTTAAAGCTATATGTAAAGCATATATTTTAATTATTTGAAAGCCTCAGTGACATAAAATACTAAGGCGATCCTTCCTCATCCCTCTAACCTCTTTATGGATTCACACATTGCAAAAAGGCTCTAGGCTGGTCCTGGCCTCAGTGGGAGTCCCTGTGATGTGAGATTGTGGATATAGGGGATGAGATTGAGAGATAAAGGACTTGCAGGGACAAGGATGGAGCAGAGGAGCCGGGCTGAGATGTGGCATCAGGTCGTTGGGGCATTTGTCAGTGAGGGTACTAGCGTGGTGGGATGGGACAAGGCACAGCAGTCATCAAGAGATGATGGACACCAGGGAAAGAAGTTCCCAGTATCTCCTCAAGCAGGTGCAAGGGAGCAGAGAAATGGGTTAACGGTGATCAGTCCCTGAAGAACTGAAGGCTTCAAGAGTCCTCAAAGAGCAAGACTTCCCCAACGGGATTAACACAGGTTGCAGGAAGGTCCAGTTGTGTGGGATGACCTTTCTCCAGTTTGGACCCGTTCCTTGTTTGATGTATTTTTGGAGACTCAAAGGGGCCGGCAGGTTGAAGGACTGGGGCCAAAGGAGGTCTCTCTGGGGGATCTGTGCTCCATATAGGACATTGTGGGGACCTGTTAATCATTCCATTTTCCCTTTAGCTTTAAAAGATGTGAGATACTTAATATACACCTATAAAAGAAATAAATATGCATCAAGCTAGAAATTCCTTTTATAATGGATGCAATTTTTTTTCACATGGTTGGAAATTGCATATTAAAAATACCTTCATGCTAAATTATTTCCCCTGCAATATTTTTTTAAGCATCATTATACAAAGCAGTTGCTAGCTTTTCAGCAGATTTTTCAAGGGACTGACTACAGGAACGATATTTTGAATCAGCATTCTTTTAATCAGCATAGCTGAAATCAGCCTCCTAGTTACCAAATGAATTAAGTCAACAAGAAAGTCCAAGTTTGCAGAGACTGTTCCTTCAAACTCAAAGGGAGATTTCTTCATTCACTGAAAACTCACCAGAGATGATGAAACGTTTTAGCAGCATCAGCTGAAACAAAACCCAAGACCCATCACCTGTGGGCCTGCCCACGTGTTTTTGTGTGATCTGACGAAGAGTTTCCATGTACATCACGCCCTAAAGAAATTAGCGGCCAGATTTCCTATAGGAACCTGATTTTATCAGACTGATTCGAGATGGAGCATCCTTATGAAACACGCTGAAGAGATTTTGCTCCTTCTTTTAAACACAAGCAAGTGTCATTTCCAGGTCACTTGGCAAATGACAAGTAGGTCACACGCAGAGGCTGTTCGCAGTGCATGGTGACATCTTGGGTGTCCTTGCTGGCACAAGCAAACTAAAGCTTGGTCAAATAACCACCAGGCACCTGGTCAGCTGGTACTCCCATGGTCCTGTTCAATACTAATGAACTTCTGTAGATTTGCAAGTATAAAATAAATGCATTACAATTAATTTATACTGAGTCACTGTCTTGTAGTATCTCCTCGCAGCAAGCAATTGTAGGGAAAACCACAACTGAATAATAGCTTCATGTTCTAGGTGAAACTTAACATTGTAATACTCATCCCCTGCCTCGTCATGTCACCAATGAGTCAAATCTAAGCTTTTGTCCCAGAATAAAATAAAATGAGATCTTAAAACACTGAACAAAGCTCTGAGATCCAAAATCTAGCTGAAGTTAAGAGGAGCCCTATCACTGCTATTAATAACTGGGCTTTGTGCACAGCCATCAGCCTGGTCCAGCTAATCTACCAAAAGCCAAGTGGTGAATCCTTTAAGGGTCAGGCTGTTACCAAATATCCACATTCCTGCCACTGACATCCACCAAGAGCTGTGGCCACCCAGGCACTCCCCGCAAGTGCACTCAGGGTCTGTGTCGACCTCAAATCCAAAATATGCACCAAGAATAAATCTGGTGACACTCAACATCTTCCCTCTACTGGAGCCTCTTGATGCCTCGGAGAAATGAGAAGCTATTTGGCCCTCCACGAACACATCTGGGGGTCCATCTGAAAAATCTGGTCTTTTAGGTGTAAAAATAATGGTGGAATGAAAATTCCCCAAACTGAAAGTTTGCTATTTCTCCATACTCTAAATAATGAGTTTAACAATGAAATTGCCAAACAAATCACCCATCCAGGAGGTTTATGGCTATAAAAGATGCTGCAGACTCTGAGGATACTTTTCAAAAATGAAAAGACCAAAGAAATTCAGAAATATAACAAAAATGGAAAGACCCATTTTTAGCATTTAATTTCTAATAAAACAAACTAATAAGAGCTATATGGAAGTTTCTAAAATTATGTTGCAAGCATTTCAGGGAATATATTTTAGTTGTTAAATTTAACCTTGAAGCTCCATGTTTCATTTTAAGTGCACATGCATCTTCACTGGTTTTCTGCAAAGCAGCTGCTCATGAACTCCAAAGTCACTTATATTCCAACATACCCCAAGGTGAGCAGGATCACAGCTAGAATGATTAGGAAATTCACAATCCAGGTTTTCCTCATGGAAAAGCGACAGAAATGCTATAAAACCCAAGGAGTTGCAATAGAAAAAAATATGGATAAATGTCGACCACATTACTAGAAGATACATCTCAACCAGGGCTTCCATCTCAAGACAGACCACAGTAAGACGATTCTCTGCAAGGAGACAAAAAGAGCTGGATTCAGTCCCATCTTCTCATCTCCATCGGACCTCCAACAAAAATGAAAGGTGAATTCCCCCTGGTGCCTCATCCCAAATCAGGGACTACACCTCCCTTTTCGGACTGTTTCCCTGGAGAGGATCCTCCATCCTCTGTTTCCTGCTCGGGAAGTTAAAATATCAGCACGTCAGTGAGGCATCATGATCACCAGTGGTCTGGCTTCTTTGCAGACTCTTATTTCAAGGACCAGTGTTTTGCCCAGTTTAGCTGGCAGCGGGTGCTTCAACACCTTGCTTTTGTGAAAACGAAGAGCAGGCCTCCACGGCCACTTCCACAACCTGGCATGAAGAGGATCTGAAGTTATTCTGGGGAAAGGAAAGATGAGCATCTGTTTTATCTGCACACACATGTGCAAATTAAGCAGGTGTTGCAGTACCAAACTTGTTCAGAATTAAGGTTTTACAAAAACGTGAGAGTCATGAAGCCTTGAGAACCAAATGCTTGTTCACGGCCTCCAAAGTCCAGCAAAATTCAAGTTGTCTGGCTTCAGGCTGCCTCTATCAACCAGCTGAACGGTACTGGGCACTTCTGCCCAGTTGACATTTCATTTTCAGTGCTGCAAACCATCCAAATGGGAAAGATGTACACATGTTTTAGCTGATTCCTGCAGCATGGGTGTGCCCATCGCATGCACCACCTTCCAAGATGGTCCCCACACGTTAAATCCATCTAAAAAGAAGCCGGGGAGACTTCAGAGCGACTGCAGACAACGTGAGCATCTCGCAGGTGTACCCGTGCACTTCACACACGCTCCTGAACAACAGCAAACATACTTGACCGGGGAAACAACACAAAATGAACTAGAAAAATCAGACCTTCAAGATGGATACACTAGAATGGTGAAATTTGAAGTCCCCCTACAACGTGGTTTCAAGGCAAGGGAGCTCGGTAAAGATATCTAAAGCTCTTCAACCGGCTGACTTGCAAATGTCAAGGAGAAGAAATGACCTGAGGCCAGTTTGTCACTGTCACAGCTCCGGTTGAATAAGTTTTAACTTTTCCCCCAAGCAACCTCCTGCCACAGTACAATAAAAAATGCATGAAGACAATGATCTCTTTTTGCAGGAGATTTTTCTCCCTATCAAAAATAAACTAATGTGTAGCACCTTAAGAGTTTTAATCTAAAATAGACTTCCAAAGGACTCCATGTGCTCTCAGTCACAATTAAAAATGCTTTTAATGACTCAAAATAGGAAGCAAAACTTTATAGCAGAATGTTTTGTGCAAAAGGAGCTTTTTATTTCAAATAAGCTAAACTATGAAGATAATTCAGAAAGCCAGTTTTCTTCCAGAATAAGCTGCCTTTCACATGATTAGGGCAAGAAAAATGCAAGGCACTGTACATAGAGATGTAACTGCTTAGAATATCTGAAATTATTGTGTGTATCAGTTCCTCTTTGTATGTGGTACCAGGCAATGGATTGCTCCCCCACAACAAGGAGCAAGCCCCAGGAATGTCGTTCGGATATCACTGCTGGGATAGGGCAGGAAGAAATCAGATGCTTTTTCTTTACCAAATGTGTTATTGCCAGTTCTGGTGCACAGGAAAAATGGAAGAAAAAGTTCTGAAGGTGCTGAGTGCGCTCAACAGACATGCGGCAGGTTGCTGGAGAAATTTATTCAAATAAATACGCTTTGTTCATTCAAAGGCAAGAGCCTTCTGGGATCCAACAGGAAGGTTTGATAATGGTACCTCAGACTGGTCCAAGGTTTTTAGCCAGCTAGAAGAAACCAATTTCTACAATGGGTCTATTTAACAGCAGAAACATATTATGAAGAGAGAATTATTGTGTATAGGATGTTACACATTCCAGAGACTACTTGTATACATTCATGAATAGAATAGAATAGAATAGAATAGAATAGAATAGAATAGAATAGAATAGAATAGAATAGAATAGAATAGAATATTAGAATAGTTCAGTTGGAAGGGACCTACAACAACCATCTAGTCCAACTGCAAATTGTGTTCAATTCCAAGGGTTCAGTAATTATGAAATGATATCTGCAGTGCCTCACCATGTCATGTACTACATGAGATACAGGATAAATTCAGTACTCTCCAGTAACCTGAAAAACTGGAGAATAAAAGAAGTTTATGAGAATAACTACAGGAAACTCCTCTCTTCTAAAAGATCAAGGGCAACAGCATGACCCTGAGAAGATGCATCTCATACGTGCAGAGTCCATATTACAGCAACATATAGTGACATACTCCTTTGCCACTTCCAAACTTACAGCTTCCACAGGGCTTCCACAGACTCCCTCATTGCTTTTTTTTTTCCTCAACTTCTAAGCCTTTATCTTGGACGACCTAATCTAAAAGTGCAAATGTACATACCACCTCTGTGCACATTCCACCTACCTTCCCAACCTATGATTTGTCCACAGAATACCCTGAATACACCCAAATGGCTGACACCTGAGAGATGATCAGGTCACTAAGTCAAATGTAGCTCCACCTCACCTCCACAAGAGCCATTCCCACCACATTTTTTCCAGTTACTCTGCAGATCACCATGATCCTCCTGTCCCCCCCAGCTAGGACAGATCTCGCTTCTCCAGACTATACCCAAAACCTCCAAACCCTTGCTGTTCAACACCTCTAAACAACAGTTGTTGCCATTCAGCTACGTAGGCACGTGTCTCATCTGCCATTTTCACTACTGCAACCCCTTTTTCTAGAGCTGACAACTGCAGTCTCACCCTACCTACATGCATTCGGTCTGTCACTGCAAAGTTCATTTTCTTAGCTCATCATTAAAATTAACGAATATCCATCTCTGCAGACAAAGCTATTAATAGTCACTTACCTCTCTAACTGCAAATTTAAGGCTCTTCGCAGCCAACCCTCACCCTCCTTAAAATGTCTCTTCTCATCACATATAACCCTCTCATTCTACTGAAATGCCAGTATTTTAATCTTTGAATATTAAAGACTTTTCTGTCACACACTTCAAAAGGAGAGGAGCCAATAAGAAACAAACAATTTGAGGTCAGGGTATTTCCCTGTTCAGCTCACAAAATAAAGAGGTGATATTACTCCCCGCTCTCAATTCTTGTGTGCAAATTTTAATTGCTTTTCTGACATCTACAGAATGTAATCTTCTTTCCGTGTTGTTACTAGGATTAGGGCAGTACGAAGGTAAAGCTATTTTTGATTAATATGGAAATCAGAAATTACTTTCGAGAGAAAACGGGGGACTGTTCCTAATACTACTTTATCTTTGTGGAATTACAAATCTAAAGAGTAACAAGAGAGAGCTGGCAGCTTGCTAAGTCTTCCAACCTGTGCAAAATATGCCTAACAATATCTAAAAATCTATTCTGATGGAAAGATGAGATTAATATAGCTAAGAAATGGTTCAAACTGAAGACAAAGAGCTAAGCCCCCACAGAACAATGAACATCAGTTTATCAGGGAAAAAAAAAAAAAAGGTTGTGAGACCATATGTTGCAAGGATAGCTTCCAAAGTCTAATGGTTAAATTTGGTCCCAATTCAAATTTATTCTTGCTGAAGTCCAAATTTTCCCCATGACCATTCAGTTGGATTTCTAGTGGGTGGAAATTTGAGGAATATGGTAGCATCCAGCTCCTCTTATTTGTGTGATGGGAAGAATTTGGAAATAAATACCATGCTATTTTGTATGAAAAACCTTAGCTGATTTTGAAATCATTTCTGCTGAAGAGCCTCTCTTTCTTTTAACCTGTATGACCTGAGTCCATTTGTGGCAACACATGGGATTCGAATTTTGGATCAAGGTTGAGGTGCATCTGGGAGAAGTTGCCTCAATACTGAGTTATGTGGATCCTCCCCATCTCCAGCATCCGCATGCTGGAGTGAGAAAGAAAATGGAGAGATGACAAGTGAGCACTCCTGGTCTTACCCAGAGAAGCTGTGGCTGCCCCCTCCCTGGAAGGGTTCAAGGCCAGGTTGGACGGGGCTGGGAGCACCCTGGGCTGGGGGAAGGGGGCCCTGCCCGGGGCAGGTTGGTTGGAACTAGATGATCTTTAAGGTTCCTTCCAACTCAAACCATTCCATGGTTCTGTGAGTCTATGCCTGGAGATCAGGGATAAAGACTAAAAGCCATGTCAGCAGTCCCATTTTCCTGCCAAGAACGAGTGCAAGAGTAGGAGACAGGAGATGATTTAGAAGGAGTGAAAAAGGTACGTCCTGGCAAGCTTAAGCCTGGGAAATTTTACTCGATTTCCCTCTGAAGTACTTATGAAGCCCTGCTCTGACAGCGCCGTAGGTGTATGCTGAATAATAGGAAGCCTGTGGAAGAGGAACCACATATTGTACTATTTTTTTAATGTTATCATTGGGTGCATGAGATTAATGGGATTTTCAAATGGAATTGTAGTGCTTCAGCTACACCTGGAAACAAAGGCATTTACTATGACTACCATAGAGGAGTGAAAAGGAGACAACTGTATTTTATCTTGAAAGCCCTCAGACACTTTCAAACAGATACGGGAATCAAACAGCTCTGTGTAAAGACAGAGAAGCCCTCAAGGACCGGTTGGGCCAAGCTCCTGTGTTTTAAAATGACAAGATGTGGGAGTAGGCTATTTAGTATAAAGACACAACGTCGGAGCACAAGGCTTTGTGGTGTTAAAAATTGATTTAGATGTGGGAAAACACTGAAGTCTTGCAAAGTCAGAGGTTCAGCTGTGTGTGCCGGAGAAAAAAAATACATGCCGACATTGTCATGTTCAGCGGCTATCCAGTCATACAATAGTTATATATATATTTACTCTGGCACCTTGAGAAGTATTGGGTTCAAACTGCAATTTCTGCAGTATAAAAGACAATGGGCAATGCTCTAAAATCTTCTGACGGTGATAAGCAGCACAAAAATCATTCACAGAGAGAACCCTTTACAAAGGTGAAACATAGTACTTGCTGTTTCTTACTGACCATTTCTTACCATGTTCCCTTCCACGTCAGATTTTGCAGGATGGTAGGTTTGGGGTTTTTTAAAATATTTTGTAACTCCATTGACATATCCTTGTCATGGCACGTTCTTCTTATTAACTGTGTGCTTTTGAGAGGGGAGAAAATTTCCAGAGTCTTAAAGGCACTAAGTATAGCCTTCACTTGATTCTCTATTAGTCGTCTTAATTTCCAGTATAGCTTCACTTCCTGAATTCTTCCACAGGAATAAAAATTATAGAATTTTTTTTAGCAGTTGGCTGTGGTGACATTTCCTGCTGCTAGGTGGCTCTGGTCCTGCCAGGAAAGATTAACAAGGCTCACCAAACATTTTGCTTGGGTAAGGCACAGCTTAAGGGCATTGCCTCCTTAATCTATTAAAAACGCCGCAGGAACTCAGCAACATTTTCCTGTTGATCTCAGCTGCTATGATAAATGGAGACCTCATCCATTCCTTCAGGAGGAGAGGATACATTTTTAGGAAGGGAAACCAATTTCCTTTCCATGTTATTGAGTTAAACACGGTAGTTAACTTTTCAAAGGTATTAAGGTCATTTCGTTATTCTTCCACCGAGCACTTGCTGAGCCGTCATATCAGCCTTCAGGAATCGAGACAGAAAAACTTCAGCTCTGCAGGCAAATTCCTACAGATCATGTGCTCCAGCAGCGAGGGTACGGTCAGTACATATATACTGACAGTGATGAAATACATCTGAATGCTCAGAGCTCAAGACAATTACTGCTGAACAGCCCTCGGCACACCATGAGCGAGAGAAAGAAAAAAAAAAATCTTAAACTATCTTTGGAAGGATGAACAATACTTCTCATTATCAACACTTCCTTTAGTATCTTACTTGCCTAAACCCAATTATATTCAGAAAAGGCAGCTATGAATGAACAGGATCTGAGCAACCCCAGAAAATGGGACAAGATGAAAAACCACTCCAAAAGTAATGAACTGATTTGGCATTTATCAGTTGCTCAGTAATGAGCAAATGCAGATTTCAAATCTAAATTCATGTCAAATGCTTCTGGATAAAATTAACGCAAAGCATATTTCAAAACACTCGTTCAAAGTGTCACTGCTGGTTTCTCCATCCCCCTCCAGCTGACCGGACACTCTGCTTTTCCATAGCTCCTGATGTTCCTCCTTCCACCCCTTATTCCAGCTTTTACAGTTCTGCATCATTTACCCTAACTTGAATCTCATTTTTCATGCCTGTCCAAGCTCTCAGGGCAGTTTTCAACCCTGTTTTAAAGGACTGTTTTTGGAGAAACCCAAAATGAGTAGAGAGATGATGTTGAAGAACAGGAACCAACACAGAAGACTATCACGAGATGTCTCTAACAAGTCACCACCATCTCACCTTTGCCGTTTCCCAACTCCCCACTCCTCAGATCAGCAGCTCCAATGGTGCGTTAGCACAGGAGCACACTTTGCACACCACATATACAAATAATCTGCATTCCATCTAGGCACAGACTTGTAAATTTTTTTATATTAAAGTATAAACTTAGGGCTTGAAAACTGCAGTGCATTACAAGTGGAGACAGGCAATCATGTCTCCCAAGAACAGGCATGAACTCCTTTGCAGTTTAAGCAGGTGTATGTGTTAGCAGGAGACTGAAAAGGAGGAAAAATCTCCACCCTATCTGTCATCGACAACAACTCCTTGAGCGAGCCTCAGCTGCCTGTGGTCCATCATTGCCTTTACTCTTTGGTCTTACAAGGTTTTTTTGTTTTGTTTTGTGTTGTTTTGTTTTGTTTTTTTTTTTTTTTATATGGACTGTAAAATCTGTGGCAGGCACTAATCTGATTTAAGCTACTGATTTTTTTTTTTCCCAAGAAACTGCCAATGGAGGACATTTGTTAGCGTTGGTAGCAGTGAACAGACCCAAACACATTGGGTTTGGTTCATAGTCACTCCAGATCCTTGACAGCGTGATGGAGGTCACCTAACAGTCTGCCGCGACAGGAGATGCACATCCCTGGATAAACATGGCCAGAAAGCCTTTCTGCCTCCGATGGCCACCACTTCCAGACACACACGTAGAAAAGTTGACAAAAATTACAGCTGTCCATTACAACAAAACACAGCATCATCCTGCAGCGTGAGAGATAATAGCGCTAACAGCTCTTACCACCATAAAGGTACATCAAAGTGCTTGCAAATACTGAAGAATGCCTTTTATAATTGAACGGCACCTTTGCTTCTACTCAACAGAAAATTCCTTTCCATTAATTCTGGCAGTGTGAAAAGACTGACAAAAAAACCCTACAAACCTAGAAAATGCTAATAGGAAGGGATTATAAGAACAAAAATGTAGTAGGCCAACTGTTGAAGACGGCACTCAAAACAAGCAGCTCCTCTGTGCCTCCAGAGGAAGCCTCAGTGCCCTTGTTTCACGCTGTTCTATACAATTTAACTACTTTTTGACCTTAAAGAACTTTGAAGCTTATGGGTAATCCAGCTGTGATGAGATTTCATAATTCCTTGATGAAACATTTGAAGCTGATGTTCAGTTTGCTGATGGATCCTTTTATATATGTGTGCAACGCAAAAGCTTCTTTTTTTGTTGTTTTTTTTTTTGTTTTTTTGTTTTGAAGATGAAGGGCACCCAGTGGACACCAGGCAGAGAGCATGCAAGCTCAAATTAATTGTTCTGCCAAAAGCAGAAAAGATCTGACAACAAAGGCTATTTCTCTCTCCATCTTGAGATGTCCATCTACTGACTTTGTTGTACTGTGGACAGCCAGGCTCCTGATCTGTCAAAAAGTGAAGACTTCTGGCTTCTCCTTCAACTGTTCCTGAAAGGGAATTTAAAACTCTAAACTCCCATACAGAAAACTCAAGTGGTGTCTACTTGAGGCCTGACTCCTCCTGTCCAAATAAGATTTCAGCCTGACATCTCTTCATGGATGTTGAGGATGCCTCCCCACCAGCTGAAGCTCTCAAAGAGTAGGAGTACATCAGTTTTCTCCACAAGCTCTTTTTATTACTTCTGCATCGACTGTGCCCAGAATCTTCCTTGTCGCTCACACTTACAACTTCCTCACTGTCTTCAGCTGCAACCTGTCTGTGCTCCTGCATCAAACTAGGCTGAAGTCTTCACGATTCTTTGTGCATAACATCCTTAAATCATAGGCAACCATCCACTTATCATCTCTGAACTACTGCAATAGTTTTTCTTCCAACTTTGACAAAAGTGTTGCTATTCCACCACTGTCTATTCAGAATACTGCTAGAAAGATAATTTCCTTAGCACATGGTTTTGTCCTTGCCATTTCTCCTTTGCTCAACTTTACTGGCTCCTTCTCCTCTACCAAGAGTCAGGAATTTGTGACCTCTGTGTGCTCTCTTTCACTCGGGCTGTCCCACTAAGAAAGGCTAGAATCCACCCTAAATATCCCATGTCTCCTCAAAATACTCCTTTGATTGTCTACTTCCACAAAACTGTCATAACAGTTAGGCTGCCACTGTGCTTCACCACCCACCTTCATCTGTTTGTCTCAGGCTCTGGGGGCAAGGAAAATTGTTTTGCTCTGCACTTGGGTGCTGCCTGGAACTAGGAGACGTTGATGAACATGTAAATCCTAAATCCTACCTAATATACACGAGAACTGCTATTTCCAGAACCCTCTGACAATCCTCACCATCACGTTAACCCCTGAAGGGGTAGGAGCTGCTGCAGTAGCTGTGTTAGGAGGGAGAAGAACAAAAGAGATCCACCCCAAAGATCTTCTCCTTTTACTTCTCCTTGTAACCATCACCGACGCTAACTAGATTTGATGCACTAACTGCTTAAAAGATGCCCAAGATCATCAATCTGCACTTAGAACATAAGAACCCAATGCCTACTGATTGGAAATTTGTAAAAACAGCACATGCTGGGTTTGGTCATTTATGTAAGCAACAAGTAGATCTCCAAGTAATTCAAGTGCAGCCTTTGTGCTTGTCTCCTCTCGTCCTCCAAGTCTTGCTTTGCTATGGAATATAAGCTTTGGTTTCAACCAGAACTAAGACTTACAACAGTGGCAGCACACAGCTACTCATTCAGAAACGCAGTGAATGAGAGAAATTCCCACTTTGTAAGCACAGAGCACGTGTTGTCTCAAGGCTGCCAAAGGTACTGTTAGTTCTCAGGGGCTCCAAACATCCCTGTTAGTTAAACATCATTTAAGTCCATACCCCAAAGGCTTGGAGGGGTAAAATGATCTGCAAAAGATCATTCAGCAGTCGCAAACAAAGCCCTGAGCAGAACCTCAGTCCAGCATCTACCTCTTACCTGCTCCAAATGACGTCATCTTAGCAGCAAGGCCTTTTTATACACAAGCTAAAATATTTAATTTTTTTTTTACCTAGCCTCAAACAACTGCAGCAAAACCAATAATCCACCGCGCATCAACAACATCCAGGAGGAAGCACTTCTGAGATCTGTCTGCTTGCATGTGAGTGTAGGACTGACTGTCCACTGATGCCCAGGAGGCAGTTGGGGTCAGGTCCATGAATGCCAAAAAAAAATGGAAAAAAAAGTAAAGGAAAGGAAAGTAGGTCAAGCAATTCACATTTGCTGAAAAGGACAAAGAACACTGCAGATTTTTTATTACCTTATGCAAGTGCTACCAAATATCTGAGGCATCCTTTTTATCTGATTCAAATCCCACATGAGTAATCCATGATTAAATTTAGTGGGTGTGAAATTTCATTAGGTCGTTCAATTTTAAGCAGATTGGATAATGAAGTTCCGTCGTCCTTCAGAATTAAGAAAAAAATTAATACTGTAATTTTTATCTCACTTCCAGCCTTCCCCCATCTGCGAGATTATTCTCATTCATGTAAGACATCAGTGTCTTACAGCTCCATCTTTGATGCACGTGACCTTCGCTATCGAGAGAGGTTAACTGCTTGTAAACGTTGGCAGGCAGCAAAGAGCACGGCTGAACCTCCTGACTGCTCTGTCATAAGCTAAAAAACCAAGTAGACTTCACTCGATGCCTGGTTAGAATAAATACAGGTCATAAATGCAAGTTTTCTTGAAACAAAGCCACGGAGCAGCCCGCTCGCTACCTTTTACAGACTCCGGCAGGGATGTTTTCTAAAAGATCAAGATTTCTCAGAAAAAAAATCTCTGGACTAATTCAATACTATCACACACGATCGCGTTTCTGTTGGTATGGGAAAAATGTTAATAGGTAGCAGATGCCACATTAAGTCTTAATTTACCACTCCAAAGAACCAGGCAATTGAAAGAGAAGCCACCAGCTTGCTTCGAACGAACAGGCTTCTTGCTAAGACAAAACAATAGAAGTTTGGAGTTTTTCTGGGGTTTTGAAAGCCTGCTTTTTCAAAAACACTGATTTGAACTCACACTTCATAAAAGGGAAACACTGGTAGAATTTTATAAGACCAGTGGTGCAACAATGGGGAGCAGACTGGGAAAGCCAACAGCCAGCCTTTTAACCATACATTGCCCTGCGTCTCCAAAGTAGCACTGATAAACTCTGCTTATTCCCCCCTAAAAAAATTCTACAGTTAAATTTTTCAATAGAACTGTATAATCCTGGGGAAGAGCCAAGCTGGGAAAGAGTTAAATAACAGCCACGATTCATCTTGCTGTATTTTCAAGGCACTTAGCAAGCAGATGAAGCCACTCTATGCCAGTACAAATAAATAATATCTATGTCCACATCATAACAATGTATTTTCATCTTGATGTCGTTCACCAAAGCATGATGACAAATAATTGGTGGTGAAACAGGAGTTGTCAATTCTGCCTTAATCATGTGTTTACTTTCAGTCTTGACAGAAGTTGCAATATTTCTCCCATTCTCCTAAATGGCTACCAGCTGTTTTCAGTAAATGAACTGAAAACGGCAAACACCAATCTGCCTTCTATATTCTTCTGTGCTTTATTGCTGGATAGTTTTCTCATGAAAGAAGCTAAAAAAAATAAAACACACACACAACAAAATTCAGCAAAGAAGCTGAAGCTTTGCATATCTAGAGAAGCATCAAGGAAAAGATCACGTTTGGACAGATATCACTCAACAGCACAAGACCAATATGTGTCAGTCTTGACGTTTATTAAAAGTACACCCCAATATCGCACATCTATGTTAAACAAATCCTGCTAGGAAATCATTTTAGAGTCTCCTAGAGTAGGAGTTGTGAGACATCAGTCAGGCATCAACAGCAAAACATATTAAACACCATAAAAGAGTGAAAAACCAACAAGCCAACCTGCAACTTTAAATAGCACCAATGAGCTTTTTCTGTCAATAGCTATTTTCTGGCCAAGCTCTACCGCATCCTTCCTCAAGTTCACCCAAACCTCTATTTTTCACATTACTAAAATCCTCATCCAAGTCTGGATCAGTGTCATTCTCAGCCTGTTTATCCCTCGTGCAGTTTCACGCACACTTTCTTCACCCATCTGTCCTTCCTGCCTATCTTGAATGCTTTCCTTGATCTCCTCTCCCATGGGACTGAACACCTTCACCAACCACGTTATCGGATGCCTTGAGAGTCAAAAGGGCAGAAGACAGACACTGTAGGAAGCAGGAAAGCCAACAAGCTAACGACCCCAAGTAGCTCCAAGACAGACTAGCGATGTGTCTACATCAGTGGGACACCAACTTTCTTCAACTGGAGTCCCTCCCAGGGGCTGCAGCCCTTCCTGAGCTGCTCCAGCGTGGGACACCCCCACATGCTGCAATCCTCCCAACACCCAACTACAACAGTGGGGGCTGCTTCTTCCCACAAGCTCCCGGCCTCCTTTGGGCACAGTCACCTTGATCATCCATGCAAAACACCTCACAGGCTGTAAATCAGTGTCTGCTCCACTGTAGATCTTCATGGGTGGCAGGGAGGGCCGCCCTGCCACCTCACCACAGGATACAGGGGGGTCTCTCCTCCGGCACACCTCCCACCTCCTTTCTTCCTCAGTTCCCCCACTGACCTTGGTGTTCATGCAGCTGCCGCAACTCCTCCTCACAAGTCCCACTCCTCCTCACCACGTCCCTTCTTAAATACGTTATCACAGAGGTGCAGCTGATTGGCTCAGTTTTGGTGCAGAGGTGTCTCTGATTTGGAGCTGGGGGAGCTTCGAGAAGCTTCTCACAGGGAGCCACCCCTATAGCCCCCTCCCCTGCTACCAAAAAAACCCCACCACTCACTCAAACCCAGGACAGCTTCTCTGGAGTTGACATTGTCCAGAATGGCAACAAGAAGGACTTCTGCAGATACACTGGCAGCAAAAGGAGAACCAAGGGAAACATGGGACCACTGAAGAAGAAGGCAAGGGACCCAGCAGCAAAGGACACGGAAAAAAACTGAGATAATTCAGCTCCTTCTTTGCTTTGTCTTTACTGGCAAGCTCTGCTCCCATGTGTCTGAGAGCAGGCTGTCTTGTCTTGGCAGAGCCTGAGGAGTGAAGTACAACTGTTGATAGAGGGCAGATGAGTTATAGGCCATTTAAGCAACCTGGACATTCACAAGCCCATAGTGCCAGACGAGATGTATCTGAGGGTGCCAATGGACCTTGCTGATGTCACTGCCACTCTCTGTCATCTCTGAATGGTCATGGTGATGGGGAAGGTCCCCGATGGTTGGAAAAAGGGAAGCATCACACGAGCTTTCAAAAAGGGTGAAAAGGACAAAGAGGGGAATGCCAGCCCAGTCATCCTCACCTCCTTACCCAGAAGTTCATGAAGCAGATCCTTCTGGAAACCAGAACCAGGCATGTCAAGGATAAGAAGGTGATTGGGAATAGCCACCATGGATTTGTGAAGCACAAATCATGCCCAACTACCCTGACTGCCTTCGTTAATGAGACGATTGGCTCGGCGGCTGATGAGAAAGCAACGGATGTCGTTTACCCTGACCAGAGGATGTCCCTCAGTATGGTCTCCCCCAGGACCAAGGAATTAATGACTGGGCGGGTGGAAAACTGGTTCATCAGACTGGAAGGGTAATTGTCAGTGGCTTGTAGTTAAACTGGAACTCTCAAGGCTTGGAGCATACAAAGTGTGAGAGGAGGACAGGAGCTGGGTTTGCTCAGCCAGAAGAAGAGGAGGCAAATTGGAGACTTTAATGCCACCTGAAGCTATGTGCTGGGGGGTTTAGAAGGAAGACAGGGCCATGCTCTGCCTGGAGGTGCACAGCAAAAGCAGGATGTACAACAAACACAAGTTGCTGGAAGAAAAATTCAGCTCAATATTGGGAGAAAACACATCCACAAGGAGAGTGGAACTGGGGCCCAGAGAGGGAATGGAAATATCTTTTCTTGGCTAAATTTGAAACTCAATTGGATGTGACTCTACATTTAACTTTGAAGTTGGCTTTGATTTGAGCCAGGGGCTGAGAAAATAAAGATCTGCAGAGAGCCCTTCCAAACTAAATTATTCTAGGATTTAATATATTAGCCAGAGAGTTTCTGACACAGAATTATTTAATAATTGCTATTTTATGCTTTCTCTATTCCTCTCCTGCACTTCAGTTCCTGCTTCTTCTGTCTTCTCTCCCCTGAAATGGTATCGTTTTGTTCCATACTTGCAATTACAAGCATGGCTTTATATGAAATATATATATGAGATAGCAGTCCTATTTTTTACCTGAATTTGGACGCTAAGAGGTGCTGGATTCATTTTGGGCACTGTGCTCTAAGTGGTGTCAAGCACCTTCTGTTATTAGAAGCAACGCTGGCAATGAGCGTGGTGAAGGGAGAGCACAAAGTCAGTATGCGCTCATTTGTCTGGTAATAGGTGATAAATTAGAATATGGTAATAGCTTTAATCATTCCTGTTGAAGCTAATTTACTCTTTATTTTTTTTTATGTGGGCAGTTCTACACCTAAGCTTAATGAAAAAGGTAAATAAACTAGAGTGGAGTAATGACATATACTGACTGAGCTGTCAATCAGAAGCAGAGCTTCTGTATTGTTAGCTAATGATGTATAGGGAAGAGCTGTCTTAGGCCCAAGGATTCAAACAACAAACATAATTCCCACAGTGAATTACATTTGCCAGAAAATGACACGAAATGGAGCTTTATGATTCAATGCAAGAATCGTACATCAGAAGACTTTTTCTCCCTGTCGAAGAACCTGCACGTACTCTGGAAAATTAACTGCAAATCGAGTATAGACAGCCTGGCAGGAAGAAAAAAAAAAAAAGATAGTGAAATGAGAATGCATTTAAATTAATCCTTTGGCAGGGGATAAAGGAAAGACACGCAAAACAAAGGTGGAAGAATTAGACTCCAAACTGATGCACGCATGAGCATCTGCCCTCTGCAGCATCCTCATCTCCTCCTGGAGGGTCCAGCCACCGAATTTTCCAGCACACATGCTGCTGTTATCACTGGGCACTTCAATTAAAAGATATCAGTTCACTGCCAGTTTAGACAAGGGGGAAAAAGGCTGGTTGCCTGAACTGACCCGGGCTCGGTGTCCTGGACAGGGTGTACTTTCTGTCTCCCACTGGAACTGATCTGTGCTGTTGCTGTGATAAAAGCAGCGATAACAACGGTCGGCATTAAACAGCCAAGAAAGGACGTTTGGTCTCGTCCTGATGCCGTGATAGTGGCCAGGGACATGGGGGGAGGTTGCAGCCCTTCGTTAGAGCCAGCAATGATGCACGTTAAACCTGACACGTTGCCTTGTGGGCAGAGGGGAGGGCTGGCTCGTGAAACGTGGGAAAGGTAAAAATATCCCCCACCAGCTCCCTTGGCTCGTGGAGGATGCTCTATCATTTATTTTGTATTCATCCACTGCAGCAGCACACCTCTATTAATTTATGGAAGAAAAACCAAAAGCCATTACAATTGTTTGATATATGTATTCATAATGAAAAGTGAGTAGTAAAATAACCTGTTAGTAAAATGTATTAATGACACCAGCCAGACCAGAGAGGACCAGGAGGAATTTAAGAGGGAGAAAAAACCCAAACCATTCAAAGTTTGGTGAACAAGCAAATGACAACCAACAAAATCCACTACTGATAAAATAATACACAGTGGAAGAAAAAACCCATCCAAAGTATTAAATGAACTATATCCACTCAGGAAAGGGACTGGTGCTAACAGTGCCAGGATGAAGAGAAACATCTGCTCAATGAGCAACTGGGGTCCAGGAAAGCAAATAAGA
The DNA here is from genome assembly GCF_018691265.1 of Tyto alba. Classification (NCBI taxonomy): domain Eukaryota; kingdom Metazoa; phylum Chordata; class Aves; order Strigiformes; family Tytonidae; genus Tyto; species Tyto alba. The sequence goes on along the minus strand of NW_024881282.1, from coordinate 2,397,076 downwards.
TATGATATCGCATAAGGAAAGTCAGGGAGAACTCAGGTCTATTAATCAGTGCTCTGCTCTCCTCTGGATGCTCCGCATGGTGCCAGGCTCTCCAGCTCGACAGAAGTATTGCAAAAGTAAGGGGGATTAAGGAAGGGCAGGTCACTTTAGAAAGATGAGAAAGAAAGATATGCTAGAAGGATGAAATTTAAGCCATGGTCTACAGAGAGGAGGCATAGACAAGAGCAGGGAGTGACAGGCCAGGAAATTTGCAGTCTGGCACAAAATGAACCAGGCAGCATTTAATGAAAAAAAAAAAAGGTGATTAATACCAAACCAGTTTTAAGAAACACTTCTTTGTAGAAGTCTTTATCAGAGTGCGTCACTGATGTGAAAAATTTAGCATGTATCGAATGCATCTGGGACAATAATTAATATAAAATAAATTCATCCTAGAAGGAGTTAGGAGATTTCATACCAGAGACATTAAACCAAACTAACAGAGCTCAGGATGGGATTTAACATCCATACACCTGCAGAGAGGAAAGGAAGAATCCCCCATGTCTTCTCGTTGTGGAGGTCTTGCCCCTCTCTGCAGCACCTGGTGCTGCCATGGAAAGGAGAAGGAACCAGGTGGACCATAAGGACCTGCTCCAGGCTGGCAATTCTTAGGCTCTCAGCTTGTCCCACACTTGAAAGACAGATGATTATAATAATATAGCACATGAGATGAGAAAAAAATCTAAGAAAATGAAGTACAGTTTCCAGCTTTCAAGCAGAGGTCAATAAACAGGGCAACAACCTTTTTTACAGTTTCAGACAGCTTGGCAGGATCTTTTTGGTGTTGGTATACCAAAAGATAAAGAGATTATGAAAAAGAACATGAGAGTAAAGATCTGAAGAGCTTCAGCTGAATCAAAAAGTCCTCCTAAAGCTACTGCAACAGCACAGAAGTTTTCTAAATGGCACAAATATACCACATTTAGGTTTTTGCAACTTCGGTGTTTTATCTTCCTTCCAAACTTCTATCTCACATTATATGACACAGTTTATGTGCCTTGCAACACAATTAGATGCAAAGCCAGAGAACGTATTGATGCAAACAGTGCAGCACTTAACTGTTTCATCATATATGAACCTTCCTGCCTCGCTGCCTGCTTTAATACACGCTCCTCACACACACAAGATTTCACTGATTTTTTGACCAGAATTAGAAACATGACCCTGAAAACTACTATTGAGGTTTTGGTCTTCATATTTCTCCCTAAATTTCTTTTTTTCTCTCTCTCCCTTTCATTACAGTACTGCATGTGACACCTAGCTAGCTCTTTTCATCCTCAAACTGCATGCTCCACCTTCCCCTAGGTTCCCACTCACAGACTGTTGATATGTCTCACAACTTTCATCCTACTTTTGCAAGGGCTGACAAATCAGCAAACATTTCTTTTACCTATCACGTACTTCACTGAATTCCGTGTGATCGTGTCTTTGGCTTCTGGTGCATGAAAATGAGCAGTCTCTTGGTACGTCTCTCTGAGAATGGTCTTTCTCAAAGCCCGTGCACTCTTCATCTACTTCATCCCCTCTGCATTTGTGACACTCAATGGTGCAAAATCAAGCTAGTTAAATATTTCAGTTCCTTACTGAACCTTTTATTTCAGCTGGCGTGTCTCAGGAGCAGCTTACACCGAGTATTTATGTACTGCTTACACCTAGACCAGCCACCTTGCAACCTGCAGGTGACAGCAGCTTCTCGCATGGCATCTATCCTTCTCTAGCACAAAGGATCACCACCCTTTTTCAGTAGAAAATTACAACTGCTGACTGCCTGGTAATCATGTCTTGGAAGCAGGTACAGCACGGAGTCAGTATTATTTTATATGACCACCGGCAGAAGAGGAGATGCTCTGAACGTGGTTAAGGGTACTGACGGGCAGTGAAGCTGTATCTCAGAGTTATTACATCCCAGTTGAGCAAGAAGTTACAAAGGTTCAGCTGTATTCTCATGATTAATCATCAAAGAATTATTCTAGCTTCAAATTTTCACCCAGAAAAGTGAAAGGGAAGAAAGTACTGTACTTCCTATAGTATCTGTCTTCCATAACTATATATAACCTATACAACTCAATAACCTGTTTTATTGGAGTGTATAATAAAATCAGTGTCAGTGCTGAATTCATTTTCCACGACAGCGAAAACTTGCCTGAAGTAGCCTGAGATGTGGCATTTTTAGTCCGAATCTCAACATGCACCGATCACCTCACAACTCTTTTGTCTCCTGTGCATCTTTTTGCAGGTCTGGTTTTTTGGTTTTTGTTTGGTTTTGTTTTTTTTTTTTATTATTTTGGCTTATTAAAATTAGCACTGAGGAACAGGCTTGTCAAATTAAATATCATCACACAGAGGTCTAGAATCAGTTACTATAGAGAGGTTCGTGTGCCTTTATCTTCAATATATCTGACAGAACATGAATTAGTTACAATTAGTTAACTATGGGGGAAGGGATTCATTGCGACTTAGAGTAGTTCTACATTTGCTGAGATGAGTAACACTCGAGAAATCTCTGTTTCTCTCCAGGCAGAGCCTGTGGTGAGGGGCTGACGCGCCTAAAGACAGGTGAGATGAATCCAGCTCCTTAGCTGATACCATTTTGGCCCCTTTCTAAAAAACTGATTTACAGGACACTAAGCTGAATATACATTTACCATGATTTTAAGTAGGTATTTAAATTATGCTCAAGTTTCATTTGAGGAGCAATATGGAGCCCAGCACTTTCTGCTGAATAGGACATCCAGCAGAAAGAGTGGTGAAACCCATGAGCTTTTAATTCTTCAGCCAACTCCTCCATCGTAACAAAGCATGAGTGCTGGGCAGGGCTAGGCAAGATCCACCAGCCCAGCTGCCGGTCACGGTCATATCCAAAATGCAGCATTAAACACGACACAATCAGGAGGTAGGAAACAGAATGGGGACAAAAATCAGTTGTGGGCTCTCCTTGCATCTCTAGAAGTTCCTGCCCTTGAGATGTCCTGCACTAACAAACACACTGCAGTGTCCAGGTCTGCCACATATAACCTGTACTTGCCATTGATTCCGAAGCGCATTCTGGTTTCAGGGTGGTTTTCTGATTATTAAGCCCTTATCAAAATATCAGACTGACATGAATTGAACAGATGCTTTCATAATTCATGTCCAAAAAGAACAAATGTTCTCGTATGGCAAAACGCTTAAGCCCATGTCGCATTTTTACCTGAATAGGGATGCACTTGAGCTTGAGTGTCTTCCTAAATCAAGACCGATGCAAGACAACGTGACAGGTCTTCTCCGAAACCCACAGCAGCTCCGCTCCCCCACCACCACCACGCACATTTGTAAAGATAGAAGAATTTGACAAATTTCCTGCTGAGCATCAAGCAGTCCCAGAGGGGTAAAACACAAATTAACAAACCAAGCTGGATTAAAATCACAACAGGAGAGAAACCCATCAGTGCTATTTGAATAAAATCAACCCTAAAGACTATCACTGTAATTTTGACTTTAAAGCCACAGAATAAACTGCAAGTTCAGGAAAGGAAGTGACAGCATCATTCATTTTTCTTATTATTCATGCTCCCATCACTACAATTTTCAAAAGACCGGTTTGCTTTTGAGACCCTTCCTCCAGGTCAACTAGATTTCTTTACATAAAACAAGGAATGCCATTTGGTCATATTAAATAAATGATGGCATTAAGGATGTCTAGGGAAACTTATTGGAACAGCCCCTTGATGTTTCACAAAAGAATTAAAAGGAAAGAGCTCCAAAAGATTAGTGTGATCATGAGTTGGGATTTTACCTGTTTGAAAATGCTTTCAAGCAATTTTCCAAAAAGCCTTTTGGTATAATTTGTGCAGATTTTCAGGAGATTATAGAAAATGTAGATGTGGGTTCCTTTCAGAGGAAACAGAAATGGGCTAAAACTAATTTGTTAGTGGTCAAGGACATAGCACGGCCAAATGAGACTTAAGATTGAGCATTTTTCCAAGAAATTTTGGGAAGAGGCAGTGCAATTACTGTAAGAGTAAGCAGCTGGATCTCCCATCCGATGCTGAAGTACTTATTTCCAAACTGTGTCATTTACATATGGAAGGATGTCAGGGGGGATTAAGAAAGTAAATATATCACCTGATTAGGTATGCAAGTTCAGGTCATTAGAAGGATTTATTTAATGAATATTCAAGAAAGTCTTTGCTTCCCAAAGGTTGAGTCATACACATGCAATAAATTGAATACATAGCATAAGTCTGGTCAGAAAACTAAAGATCACACCAGTGTGCACCAGTATACATGGTTGTTCTTGTTTGACTTGTTTGTTTGTTTTGTTTATTACCATTTTACCTTGTGCAAATAAAGTTAGAGAAGAAGGGGAATATACACAGTCATGGAAGGAAAAACTATGACATCACAGGGATGTGTCCACTACTCACTGTAAGCGCATTTTTAACAGAAGCAGACGGCACTTCCTGATTATTCTTCTTAATTTGTGCAACATTTAATACATGACAGAATATCACGCTGCACTGCTTTAGCCTTTTACTTGGGATAGACAATACAGGGAGATGATACGATCATCATCTGCTTGCTTTGATTCACACTCTGCTTCCTATCAAGAATGTCATTTAATTAGGGAATTAAAGTACAGACTAGCTCAACTGCAAGACTAAGCCAGCTTTCCAGGAATGAATTTCCTGAGATGAACTTTTGCTAACTGATATGCATTTACCCTAATAACCATAAAATGTTCCTTAGACTAAGTTACAAAAAACGTTGGACAATGGTCTCATAGGAAGAGCATTCTGCTGGAAAAGAGAGATGGGTCCCAACTCAGAAGAGCCAAGATGTCTCTAGGAGAACCTCCTGCTTTTCTCAGCTGTTATTCTCTCATCCTGCTATCAAAGAAACTGTGAGCAGCACCAGCTTTTTATATCGCCACTAATTGCACATTCTAGGAAAACAAAACAATGTAATGTTCATCACACACAACGTGCAACATCGTAAGGCATCGGTATGAATAGGGACGTGTTTCGGATGAGACGGCACTGCTACTCCTTTCCTGTTTATGTCGGGTGACTCATCATCCTGAATTTGGGAGGATGTGGAAATTCATTGACAAAGCAGCACCAGCTGCAAAAGCTTTGTGTCCACAGATCCTGTAAACTTTACAAAAAAAAAAAAAAACAAAAACAAAAAAAACCCCAACCCACAAAAAATAAATCAAGAAACCCAGCGTTCAGACTGATAGTGCAGCAAAGTATGGTGAATCTTTCCATAAAAGTTGTAAAATTTTCAATAAAAGCTCGTAAGGACTAAAAGGAAGATTTTGGTCCTGTCAGTGAGGAGATAATGGGGCGAGGTTTTGAGGTGCTGCTGTTTTATTTTCACTGTGCCCACCCTATTACCTGCCCTCTGAGGTCAGTTCCAGCCAAAGTGCTGCAGAGCTCAAGCACTATCAGAGGGGGGAAAAAAAAAAAAAAAGGCAATAAAACAAACATTTTTGTACACACTGCCTCAGCATCTAGAAAGAACGATGGAGGAAAGTCATTGCTCACTGAGGTAAGACAAGCCCAACAGTATATTAAGATAAAAAAGGACATGGATGGGTTAGTCAAACACTGGAACAGGCTTCCTAGAGAGGGGGTGATGCTTCAAGCCCGTCAGTGTTTAAGAGGCATTTGGACAATCCCCTTAATAACATGCTTGAACTTTTGGTGAGCCCTGAATTGGTCAGGCAGTTGCACTAGATGATCTCTGTAGGACCTTTCCAACTGAAACAATCTATTCTGTTCTAATAAAGCCTTCGAGCTGCCAGGGAATCAAGTCAGCACTAAGAAAAATCTAAAATAAACCTCACAGGTAACAGCTAAGAGAAAGGCCCTGCAACTCACCTCCACAACAAGAGTCTCCAGCCAGCCTTGACCCCAGAAGTGTAAGCTCATCTCGGCAGGCATCTGGCACACACCGTACGTCCCACAGCTGCCAGTTAAGGTATATGAAAACACACATATCCCAGCTAAAGCCCTGAGCTTTCCTGTCCCTCCCTGAGCGACTCTCATTCGAAGCTCTGACATCCTTCCAGCCTCCAGGAGCGAGTGCTTTACAACATCCCGGATACTCTGAAGCTCCTGTCCTTTCAAAACCTGGCAACGGAGTCAGGAGAACGTTTTTCAGCAACACTTGCAAACCTGCCAAAGCATGTGGCTTCAATCGTTCGAAACCGTTTCATTAACTCCTGTCAACTGGACAAGGCTCTGAGCAACCTGACTCAGGTTGGACTTGATGACTTCCAGAAGTCCTTTCCAACCTGAATTACTGGGTGACTCTCATTCAAATTTATGGGACAATTTCAGTTAGAAAAATATATTGAGGACTGAACCTGCTGGACATTTATTTGGACTCTGGTCCCATTCCAGTGTTAATGCAAAATGGAGCAGGATTATGAATAAATAGGAAAAGCATCCCAAAATATTCTTAAACCTTACAGTCAATCTTGAAATGAGAGCATGCAGGTTCAAACCCACTCAGACAGAACTGAAGCTGGTTATTCCATACCCTGAAAAAAAATCCTAACCCTGGGACTACTGGGTTGAAGGGGAAAATTAGCACCTCTCTTCACTCTTTGTTTCCTTTAATTTTCTCATAAATGATTGAAATTAAACATTTTGGGTTGAATGAAATAATTTGTATTAAATGCAACCAGACTGGCTGGCAGGCAAATGGGGTGTTTGGAGAAGAATAAATATTAATTATTATCCAAACTGAATTGAATTATTTTTATGTTTTCAGTTTGTTTGCCAAATTAAACATAACATGATTGCCACAGCCTGGGCTGAAGAGGCAGGAAAAGAGCTAAGCAGAACTGGGAGTGAAGAATGGGGATAAAATGGGGTGATGCAGGAACCCAAGCCTGGAGCCGAGACCTCAAGGAAGCCCTGGGAAAACTGCTGAAGGAGAGCTTAAGGACTGATGGAGAGGGATTTTCCTAAACCCTCTGGGCAGAATAACTACAGGCACTGGATATTCAAGCCCCAAACTGAAAGAAAAACAGATTTATTTGCCCCAATAAAATGAACTTTTCTTTCTTTCCAAAATCAACGTGACTGCAAAGATTTCTCTTTATTTTTTACATTGTGATACATTGTCCTTGTTTTTCCAAATCCTGGTGAATACACCTGAAATATTTTTAAAGGAAGAAAGCCACTTTGTAACACTCTATTTAATTTTTAAAATGGTATCATGCCCTGCTCCTTAATAGAATCCTGACTATTCATTCACAGGGAAAAAATTTAGTGTTTTATACAGTATTTATAAAGGGTCACATAAATACATAAGCAGAGAAGGAAAAAAAAAATCTGTCTCTGGGATTAAAAGATAAGGAGGCTGTCAATCTTGTAGCACAGGTATGGCACTGGGGGCTTACAGCTCCTGAATAATACCTGCAAGGCAGAAGGCATGGCTATGAGGCGATGCCAAGCCCCCTGAAACTGCTGTATAGGTGCTATAGGAAGGGACAGAAATGTTTATTGTCCCAATAACTAACAGCTCCTACTGAAGAGGGACTTTTTACAAGGTCATGTAGTGATAGGACAAGGGGTGGCGGTTTTAAACTGACAGAGGGCAGATTTAGGTGAGATCTAAGGCAGAAATTGTTCCCTGTGCGGGGGGTGAGGGGCTGGCCCAGGGTGCCCAGAGCAGCTGTGGCTGCCCCCTCCCTGGAAGGGTTCAAGGGCAGGTTGGATGGGCCTGGGAGCACCCTGGGCTGGGGGAAGGGGGCCCTGCCCGGGGCAGGGAGTGGCACTGGATGACCTTGGAAGGACCCTTCTAACCCAAACCATTCCATGATTCTATGATTTCCCTGAAATCATTCACTGCCGGCAAAGGAAACCTCCTGAAAACACCCCACCTGCCCTTGCAGGGAGTTGCTCCACAGGGAACACAAGGCTTTGGAGGAACCAACTCTAGGATAACACAGCTGACCTCTGGGCATTTTTAGTGTGGCAATTAGAAACACTAATTTATCCTTTGATATGCACAGAAAAGCCTGGAACCAGAAAAGCTGGCCTGTGCCAGCGGGCCAGGACCTGTAGATGCCACACTTGCAGGACGCTACTGGGTGCTTTTGGCAGTTTGTGCCCCCCTAACAATAATAATAATAACATAATGATAATAACAACAATAATAACCATTTCCAATAACCACAACAAGTTTGTTTTCTTATCACAGTAGCATCCCTCCTTGAGATTAGCCAAGCATCCCTGTGTTACATATTATCTCTAAAGCCTTGGATTTAGGCTTAGCACGTGTCTACCCCAGAAAGCCAGGTGTATTCCAGTCAAACAGAAGAAGATCTATAAATATCTCTTTTTTTTTTTTTATGATATGCAGTAAGTTTGCAAGCCTGCTTTAAATCAAATACAGTTCTGCCATCTACTTAAGCTTCTGCAATAAATTGGCCAATGATTAAAAAAAAAAAAGCAAAACACTTAAAAGTCAGGCAAACATTTCCTGAAAGTAAATTAATATGGTTCATACGTAACAGAAGTGTGGAGTTTTATTCAAAAACCACAAAAACGTGTTGTAGAGGGAACATATTAATGACAGCGCTTTCATCTGATCCTCTGCCCAGTGCAGCAGAGTCCTGGAGCACCAAAAAGCAAGACCTGCTAAGCAAGACAAGGCTTTTAAGTCTGGTTTAATCACAGGACGTGGGTTTTAAACCTGACGGCCCATGAGCCCATCAAAGGCCTTGTTGCAACCCTTCCCTGGCTCCAACATCCCACCACAAGGATATTCAACCACCAGCATCAACAAGCTGCTGCAACAAGGTAGAGGGTATGATTACAACAGTGAAGGTCCTGGCAATGCTCATCAAATAAATAAATATTAAGTACTTTGCAATATCCCCTTGACGGGAGAGACGTGGCAAAAGAGCCAAGAAAGGTTGAATAAGCGAAAGGCTCGCGAATTCTCAAGGGGATTCTACATAAATAGAGATGAATAAACTATAAAAAATCCCCACTCTATAAAGAGCTCTTTATTGCGACGCATTAAATGAGCATATATTTTCTGTGATGACTAGTATAGCACAGCTCATAAAAATGCACTGGCCACCATTTTACTCGTAAAAGAGCGCAATTTTATGAATGTTTTATTAGGAACACTTGCCCAGATCAACACATGACAGAGCCTGCACCAGTTTCTTTTTCTTACCTAAGAAAATAATAAAGAAAAATCTTAAGGATGATAAAAGGTACTTGATAAACATGCAAGGATGCTTTGGTAAGAAAATTGGAAGTGGCACTTTGATGCTGAGATGATCCTGGCATCAGTGTAAGATGCGGAGAGAGAGGGATGTAGATGCGAGGATGCCCCTTACTTTGAAAAATATCATGTGGAGGAGAGAGGGCTGCGTTACTGAGTTAACCACAACACAGCAGTGAACATCCCTTCGGCTCGGTGAGAACAGGCTGATGCTCACGTCGCTGGCTGGAGGGTTTCCAATGGTTTCAGGACTAAGGCACATACTCTGGGAATCCCCTCCAGGTTTCCATCAGTGAGTGGTACAGCCTACCAAAGGAGTAAAATGAAAATTTAAAAGCGGCCAAGCAGTACAAGTAAGTGTATCCCCAGAAGCCAAAACCTTGAAATATGGTATCAGTCAAGGCACTTAGGTTACAACAAGACCATCTCCAAGGTGCATCCTTGATGCAGTTTGGTGCTTCCCCTCTTCGCATCCCCCTTCTGTTGACAGGGCAACGCAGCAAAAAAATAAACACGTCATGTATTTAATTGAATTAATTTTCCCCCTGATGACTTTTTACGTTAACTGCGGTAAACCAGAAATGCAACAAAAAGGCGGCAGCAAAAAGCACGAGTAGGAGCATAACCCTGAGAAAAAAATAGGGGAAGCGGTGACGCAGTAAGACCAAGTATAAGTTTCATCAATGCTGCAGCCCACGCCAGGCTTGGGGGGAGGTAGGGAAAGAGTTTCCCAGCACAGCACTGCGGTCTCTCTTCATCTCCATCAGCTACGTGCTGAATTTAGGGATCTGGGGCTGGATGCTCCTGGAGAGCACACGATGGCAATGCCTCTGATGGGATCTAAATGGGGTTGGGGCTGAGGAATCCCAACTGCGTTGCTGATGCCCTGGAGGAAACCCCCTCGGTGGGGATAGGAAAATGAAAAGGTGTGTTGACAAAACAGGGCAGAGAGGCTGCATTATAGCCGGGAGCCGAATTCGAGGAGGGGGAGCTTGTGCCTGCAAAGCCAGTGTGGACGAGTAGACCATGACCAAAATGTAATTTATATGAAGATGTTTTGAATTTCTTCCAGCTACTCCGAAGTCAATAATGCATAACAGCTCCTTGCTGCTCACGCTCAAAGGTTTCTGCAGAGAATATAGTTTGATTATAATTACAGGACAGCATTTTAAATTTATCACCACACTAGCCCACGTTCAGGTGCATTGCGCAATTTAATTATTACGCTCCTTGTTGTCCGTAGCACCTTCTCCAACCTGTAACCTACAGAACTTCCATCCTGGCAATATGTGGGAACTAAAATATACTTGGGGACTAATGTTTTTGGCTTGGTGGGTTTTTTGCAATATGACTTCAACTTTTAGAAGGCACGGTTAGCACGATACCATTTATGCCTGCATGGGTGATGTGTACGGCTGTGATATAATTAAGAGGAAATAGCTATATGAAACAGAGCATTCAAAACTGGTCCTATGGTCATGGACTCCATCCAGGTTGAGAAAGGAGAATCAGCACCACCAGCACACGGTGGAGTGGAGACACCCTGGCTTCTGCTTCACCTTCAGCTGGGAAACCATCCTACGAATGTGAAGTCTGGCAGTGGTGTTAATGACAGAGTAATGGGCCAAATGAAGTACCACTTGTCCAAACCCTTTCTCTGAGTGTGAAGAAACATTCACCTCATTAAAGCTCTCTGAGATAACACTTTGTTGATAAATCTAATCATGATGCCACTCAGTAAGATTGAAATCCCGTGTTTTTTTCCTTGTAGTAAAATGAACTTCAATGACCCAAAGATTTTCTTCTTTTAGAGTAACGAGGAATACAGGGAAAAAAAAAAAAAAAAAAAAAAAAAAAAGATCAAATATTCAACAAAAAAAAAATGCACAGAAATACCAACAAATTCCTGGTTTATTGATTTCACAGCAAAACTAAATTCTGCCATTTTGTCCCACCTCAAGGATTAATAACCTAGCTTGATATGAACCTTAGGGAAATGCAGTGGCTTTTGCAGCCGTATGTGTCCTCCACTTTCAGATCAGTGGGATCTCAAATAAAAAAGCACAGTAAGTTCCAATAAATATGCAAATAACTTCAAAAGGAGATTAAAAACCTTTGTCCTGTTTATGTAACTAATGAGGTTGTATGCCGGTAACAAAAAGGCTGGCAGCTTTCTTATTTTAACCGTTCCTTGAAGGTCATTTCTACTTAGAAATTTGGTTTTTTAAGACCTCCAAACTTGTTATATAACAAAGACAGAGCTAAACATACAGCCTTCGGCTGGTTTGAATTAGCTCACCTGTATCAACGGCGTTTCAGCAATACGCACTGCCATAGTAACTGGTTCCTTGGCTGGAATGCTAATCACTCCCCTCTGCTTCCAGAAGCAAGAGCATTAGACCCACAAAAAAGATTCCTTTCTCCTACTCTCATTAACTAGTTTTACTTGCTCAGCACATTAACGCAGAGTTAAGAATGATTATACAGGGGCAGCAAATGAGCTGCATAAATCTGCTCTCTGCACACATTAGCCACAGGGACTCGGGCACAAGGAGCGTGACGGTGGATGGAAACCCAGCAGTCCTCGCCAGTGGGATCGTGTTGGGTATCACACGGGAGAGCATCAGCCCAGCCCCAGGCAGTAAAGGCAGGGACAGAATCTGAACTCTGCCACCATTGTGAGGCGTTCAGGTTCGGCACTTGACCTTCCCCTTCTGAAAACAATCTCACCACCAGTATCGCTTTTAAAAGGTGAGCAGGTCTTCTGCTCACCTGAAGGATTGAAATTGCTTTCATATTAATGAAATAATAGAATATGATAAAATGCGTTGGATTGACAGTGCAGGAAAGCAAAGGCTTGTACTTAGTAATTGAGTAAGTATAGCAAGAACATTAACAGGACAGCATTTGTACATATATGCAAGTATCTGGAGACATCTCCCTATGAAGCCTATTGATTTACACCAAGAGCAAGAGCAAGCCAAACAATCTGTCTAGAAATAAGTAATACCCTTCCCGCCCCCCCCGCCCCCCCCCCCCCCCAAAAAAAAAATCTAACATTGCCAAATACTATGCAACTTGGACCATTTGCCAACAACATTAGAAGTCATGCTATCTACCAAATCTCCCCATTCTGAAGAATGCCAAGTCCTCTGGCTCGGCAAGGGTGGATACAGAAATGCAGGATGACATGCCCTGCCTTTTGAAGATGCCCAGCTTGCATTTACTTTGGAGAGTTGCTATGAAGGGATATACCAAAAGCTTTAACATCCAACTTCCCTAGGACCACGCGTTACTCTTACTAAACGTGTGAGTTGGACTCTCCCAATAGATGACATTTGCTCCTGCTTCTTCTCATGTATGCAAAAAAAGTCGTGCACTATTTTGCAGCAGAAGTCATTCAGTCTGTCCTATAACAAACTGACAGACAGGAGTTACCGGTAGCTGCTGTATATTGCTTTGTTACTTAAGCAGTTCTGAAAGCAAAGATTTGGGGATAAACTTCCCAGGGGAAGCAGGAGAGGTTCTCCAAGGCCAAAGCAGGGCCAGATGGGTTCAAGTTGCTGCCAGATGGACCTGCAGAGAACCACCTGGACCACCTTGAGCGGTCAATTAGCCAAGGAAGCCCCAGGGACTTTTAGATGACTTAACTATTGGTTAATATAAGAGCTGGAAGGCAAACAAGTGAACGAGTCAGTGGATAATCAATCGCAGCACATTTGCTGAGTCAGTGGCTGGCAGCATTTGATACTGAGCTTACAGTAAATGCCTCCTGAATTTCCCTTTGCTTACTTCATACCAATCTCACACACCAGTTCCCTTTGCTCTTTTATACCAGATTACGATAACGAACACAGGGTCCTTTCCTGATTTAGTTCAAAAAACAGAAGCTCCATACACCACCCACTCAGTTCACACAGGCCAACAACCACTTGTCTGATAATCCTCATGTCCCAACAATTGCCTGGATGGCAGCTGAACTGATGATGCAGAGCTGAAAAGCTTCATCTACCATCATTAGACTTGCATCTATTTCCTCAACTCTGTTTTTTTGATAGGTACCCCAAGGCTGTGTAAGCTGCCCTCATTCACCTCATCAATATATTACACAAGGAACAACATACTTGGTGATTAACACCAGCTTGTATCTCCACGCTGCAAGAAGAAATTTCCCCCTCTAAAAATTATGTGAAAATTTTGTCCCCCATTCTAAAGCTCTTCAGCAAGCTCTGGGAGACCTTGTCTCAAATTCAGTTAAAATCAAGGATGAGAAACATCTCCTCAAGCTGAAAATCTGATCTATTGTAACTTTGCTAAAATATCAAAATGGGTAAGAAAAGCAAGTGACAGATCTCTTATTTAAGCTGAGGCTTAAACTCTTCAGAACAAAATGAGAAAGAAAAGAAGAGAGAAGTAAACTGGCAACTTCAGTAAAGTCTTGGGTTAAAGATAACCTCAAGTTTACCATCTCTAATGGCAGGTGAAGCACTTAGGTCATTTCTATGGGAATCCAGAAAGAAGAGCAAGATATGTTAAAACTGTTGTGGGAAAAAGATTCTGAGCTCCATGCACACAAAAAGGAAGTTGGGAAAGGTTGGATTTTGTAGTGATCAAGAAGAAGCAAGATACACATTTTCACTTCAAAGATAGCAGCTTACTTTGTATGTATATGTAACATTTTCTGCAACAGAGCAAGGACATACCCCAGTGGGGACCGCACAGAAAGCTGGAGGTGGGACAAAACAGAACTTCTGAAGGACAAGAGGTGACAAAGCCTCCTAAGTTGATGGAGAAGTTGAATCTCAAAAACATGTCAAGGAGCCTGAAGGAGAAAGTTGGAGGTAGAAAGAGATCATTTGAAATTCAGTTCGGGTGCTTCACTGGATGAGGAGCAGATGCTGCACTAGGAAGGAACTCGGATGGAGGTACATCTGTTGGGCAAGAGTGTTGATCTGCTTGAGGGTAGGAAGGCTCTACGGAGGGACCTGGACAGGCCAGACCGATGGACTGAGGCCAATTGTATGAGGTTCTACAAGGCTCAGGGCCGGGTCCTGCACTTAGGGCACAACAACCCCACCCAACGCTACAGGCTTGGGGCAGAGAGGCTGGAAAGCTGCCCAGGGGAAAAGCATCTGGGGGTGCTGGTTGACAACCAGCTGAATATGAGCCAGCAGTATGACCAGGTGGCCAAGGAGGCCAACAGCATCCTGGCTTCTGTCTGCAAGAGTGTGGCCAGCAGGACCAGGGAAGGGATCGTCCCCCTGTCCTCGGCACTGGGGAGGCTGCACCTCCAACACTGGGCTCAGTTTTGGGCCCCTCACTCCCAGAAAGACCTTGAGGTGCTGGAGCGTGTCCAGAGAAGGGCAACGGAGCTGGGGAAGGGTCTGGAGCACAAGTCCCGTGAGGAGCAGCTGAGGGAACTGGGGGGGTTCAGCCTGGAGAAGAGGAGGCTGAGGGGAGACCTGATAGCTCTCTGCAACAACCTGGAAGGAGGTTGGGGCGAGGTGGGGGTCGGTCTCTTCTCCGAAGCACCAAGAGATAGGACAAGAGGAAATGGCCTCAAGTTGAACTAGGGGAGGTTTAGATTGGGTATTAGGAAAAATTTCTTCACTGAAAGGGTTGTCGAGGGTTGGAACAGGCTGCCTCAGGGAAGGGGTTGAGTAACCATCCCTGGAGGTATTTAAAAATGTGTAGACATGGCACTTAGGGACATGGTTTAGTGGTGGGCTTGGCAGTGTTGGGTTAATGGGTGAACTTGATGATAAGGGTGTTTTCCAACCTAAACAATTCTATGATTCTACAGGAGAGAAATGCTCCCGGTAATTCAGGGCTGGGCTTTCACCCTGCAAGAAAACCCATTCAGTGCTTGAGGAGAAAAAATTTAAGGCTCTGAACTCAAGACCCATCCTGATAATATATTTTCAAACCAGAGTACAATAAAATGCCCTTACACAGACAGGACCTAAAACTGTCAGTGCTGAGAAGCAGCCAGGAACCCAACCAGCAACAGAAGTAGGCCATGGTTAAATGGAAAAAATCCCCATGTTATCACGAGATTACTATAATAAATACCAGCAATATTTTGGGGGGGCACAAACAACATCGTACTTTCATAAGTTATTGTTCTACATTTTTGCTTGCTCCTTGATCTCAGGGCTTCAAAGATTTGTTTATTATACTAAAAAGAAATATTTAAGAACAGATTCCTGCTTGGGTTGACTTCTTTGGTATCCAAGGAAAAAATGCACCAGCTGCCTGGAGCTGTTTGCCATTCTTATTTACCGACAGAATGAAGCTCTTGCACACTACTTGTGGGTTTGGTTTTTTTTTTACAAAAAATATTGGAAATAGATGCAGATAGCTTACATTTCTCCAAAAACTTTACAAGCCCATTCTCCAAGCAACTGTTGGTGCTTTTTGGAGCAAGCATGTAATCACAGAGAGAAAATCTCCTGGAGATGTAAGGATTTTACACAGCTTTTTTTATCTCTAAGTCTTTGTTTACTCCAAAAGTCGTTGGAGTGGAGTCTACTTTAAGAAGAAAACAAAGAATCACAGAATTGTTTGGTTTGGAAGGGACCTTTAAAGACCATCTAGTCCAATTCCCCTGCAACAAGCAGGGACATCTTCAATTAGACCAGGTTGCTCAGAGTCCTGTCCTACCTGACCTTGAATGTTTCCAGGGATGAGGCATCTACCACCCCTCTGAGAAACCCGTGCCAGTGTCTCACCACCTCATCATAAAACATTTATTTTTTCTATCTAGTCTGAATCTACCCCACAAAAGGATTCCTCATAGCTCTTCATCCCGGGTAGACTGATGCCAAACTCCTCTCCTGACCCTGTTTTTGGTGCAAGCAAACTCTGTTGACAGCAGCTGCACCCCTGCTGCAAGCCAGGCATGACTGGACTTTGCCAAACAGGGACTTTTCTAACCACCTCTGCAGGTTGACGTCTTTTACCATCTCATCAGCCCTCATATTACTAAAGGAACTGAACAGACTTGACTTGTATTTGCGCTGATTTAAATAAGATGAGTTCCGACAGGGAAATCTGAAAAATTCCCCTTCCCTTCCAAAATAATGTCACCTCTTGCCTTTTCCATACCTGCTAAGTGTGAGAGGAAAGAAACTCCGTCCTTCTGTGCTTGGAGATTGCTCATAGCGCTTCACTGTAGCTGCTTGTCCCAAGCTTAGAGAAAGCACGGATCATGATGTATTTTGTTAACCAACATGTCTTATAAAAGTAATTCACTGGTCACAGAAATGCAAATAAAAAAATAAAATAACAATGCCCTTAATAACATGATTTATAACTTGGTCAGCCCTGAGTTGGCCAGGCAGTTTGACTAGATGATCATTGCAGGTCCCTTCCCAATGAAATCGTCTATTCTATTCTAAATAATGTAAAAAGAAACAAAAAACTCAGCAACAAAACCCACTCAATATGAAAACTATCAGCAGCATTATTAATAACTTGCATGAATTATATTGGCTATATCCTTTCTTGCTAATGATAATAGCCATTATAGTAAGAATTGTTATTGGGGTGTCATGGATGGAGTGACGCACTTGACTTGGAAGAAGGAAGAAGCAATATGTTTATTGATATAAACCAGCAATTTAACAAAGCTTGATAGTAAATGTGACTGGTTTAACAAGATTTGATGGAAAGGTTCACTTGATATTTACTGCAGAGAGGACAGGGTCAGACAAAAATGTCAGGGAGACCCTCCCGTTGAGTCATGAGGTTCAGAAAGGACCCCTTTTGCTTTCTAAACTCCTCAGGGAGGAGTCTAGGTGCGGCTGGATCCACTCCTAGTCTCAGACTTGGTCAACAGTTTATGTCTAAAGGATTACACGTGCTTTTTATTACTTATCTAAGATTTCAAAGTTTTAGCATGCTATTA
Source organism: Tyto alba (assembly GCF_018691265.1). NCBI lineage: Eukaryota > Metazoa > Chordata > Aves > Strigiformes > Tytonidae > Tyto > Tyto alba. Next base: position 2,379,891 of record NW_024881282.1, on the reverse strand, counting down.
ATCACTTACGGAGAATCTGTTGCGGTAAGGAATCTCCCAACCTTGAAGAGTAACCTTGCAATGTGTCCCTACTCAAGGGGCAATCCTGGAGTGCAACTCGGTGCCATGCAGGAGAGCTCAGCAGGCCCTCGGCTGTCCACTACTTACGGAGTAAGATAATTGACTCGTAGTCATATTTACATACCAACTACAGATGTTAGTTTCTTCCAAATTTGGCTTGAGTCGGACATTGGCCATCACTGTGGTTAGCTGGGCACATTGTTCAAATTAGCCTTTGGCTATTGTTACCTGACTCTCCTGAGTCCACTTTGAGTGGGATGCTGCCATCACAACCAGCCACATCCATTACGATTGCCACTGGCGGTTATCACGTGAATAGGGTTACAGGAAGTGCAGGTCAGGTTGGGGAGCAGGGGGAGCACACCGCCACGCGGGGAAAGCTAAATGCCCTCTTAAACACACGCAGAAAAGGCAAAGAAATTAGTTTAGAGTACAGCACATGTACAAAATTCTGCGGAAACACTTAGATACAGCCACGCATCTTACAATCAACATAATTTACCACGTGAGTAATGTCAGTTTAATTATGCAATGTCCTCTACAAGTAGTGGTAGAAAAAAAAAATATCAAAGGGACTTAGAGATTATTATTTCATTTGGGTGTTACATTGTCAGCATCAGGCCTATATCTTCTTAGCGTCTTGCAAAATGCCGAACAACATCAGGATAAAAATCTTGATCGCCATAGTCAGCGCTAGAATAATCAACCGTATTTCCTAACTATACCACTCGTAACTGAAAAGCAGAACTGAACCATTAACCTTCCCAGGAAATCCTGCTACCCAAATAACAACACAATGTTAGAGATGAGGGCTGAGTTCCGCAGAAATCATGTTATACTTTGATTCCACATGGAAAATGCAAAATCAGACACACCAGAAAGCAAAGGCACTCTGATAAATATTGAGATTCTGCAAGCAAGAGACATTAAAAAACTATTCTGATTGCTCTTATCAGCTGTAAAAAGATTCAGAGTGACCTTAAGCAGCAAAAGGATTTAATTATCCCTGAGAGGGAAAGATTTTACACCATTTTAAAAGAGCTTTTTAGAATCAATGATAAGCTCCTGAGCTAAAGAAGCCTAAAATTATTGACAGAAATATTAGCTGTATATTTGCATCATCTCTTAAAACAATCAGTTTTACTTCAAGAACTAGGAGCACTGACCAGTACCAGCTCTGTCACAAGAAACTCTTGATAACCCAGCTCTCTGACAGCATGTGCACCGCCCGGCACAGTTTATTAGGGATCCAACCCCATTACAATAAAGCCACCCTGCAGGAAAATCATTGAAAGGCATCTGAAAGGACTATGGTGCCAGAAGGTCTGATTTGGGGGGAAAGATTAAGATAGCAAACCATGGATAGTTTGGCTAAATGATAATTTCATAGACTCACAGAATGGGTTGGGTTGGAAGGGACCTTCAGAGATCATCTAGGTAGCGAGCAATCAGAACCACCTCATATGACGATACCCGCCCTCAATGAGCACATCTAAGCAGGAGAGCTGAACGGCCTCCACTCTGCCTCCAGACAGGGCAGTCAGGGAACAGGAGACTCCACCAAGGTGTCCATCTGCTCCCCACGTTTCACAGGTCAGGATTTACCTCTTTGCCCCTCTGTATGACCTGTCATTCACAAACAGTGCTGGTGACGCCACCTCAAGAGCACTAAGAAAAACACTGTTGGGTCCACTGCTAGTTCGTTGAGTTACAGAATCACAGAACGGTTTTGGTTGAAAGGGACCAATCATCCAGTCCCACCCTCCTGCCATGGGCAGGGACACCTTCCAATAGATCAGGTTGCTCAAAGCCCCATGTAACCTCAGCTTGAACCCTTCCAATGATGGGGCGTCCACAACTCCTCTGGGCAACCTGTGCCAATGTCTCACCACCCTCATCATAAAACATTTCTTCCTTATGTCCAACCTAAACCTGCCCTGTTTCAGTTTAAAGCTGTTGCCCCTTGGCCTGTCACTAAAGCCCTTGGTAAAAAGTCTTTTATGGGATACTGATGCGTGTCTACAAGTACTTAAAGGCTGTACACATGACAAAGGCAGAGGAAGTAGAGCTAAGAGTTAGGCTAGTATTAGTTAGACAACAATTTAAGATGGTTATCAAGAAACTACTTGATAAAAAAAATGTAATAGTTATTAGACATAGAAAAAATTCCCAAGTACAGCAAAACCCCATGTATTCAAGGTGTGATGACTACAAATGAAACTCCTACATTCAAGAAAGACTTCCAGGCTGAGGCAGATAGAATTAGATATTCCTCACAAATACAAACTCACTGGCAATAAAGTGGAACTGGGCACAGAATTACACACAGACGGGAGACTCTGATCCGCTGTGCTGTTTGTGGAGCCCTGCAGAGAAAAGCCAACCCTCACGGCAGCACCACCAACACCGGATCAAGCCAACGGCAGCAGCCTACAGAAATACTCTTTTTTTCCAGTCTTTGCAAAAGAAACATGATGTTCAAATGGTCTGAAATCAGTACTGCATAGACAACAGTATACTGGAAGGTGTCCTTTTTTAAAATTTTAGCAGCAAGCGCCTAAACGTAAAGAAACACAAATTAATCCATAGTGTTGCCTCTCTGCTAACCCTCTCCAGCGCAGCACAAGTAGTGATGCCATCTCAGTTTTGCCATTTTTGACTTCAGAGCAGCCACACTCACCTCCACTGAAGAAGCAGCAAGATAAATACTTCATAAATAAAGAGTAGTTGACAGTCAGCCTTGCCCAGCTTTTGGGAAACAGTCCAGTGGATGCAACCTGGTTTTCTACTATTTATTCTTATTACTTTTAATTCCTAATTCCAACTGATGAAAGGGAGACTCCCATGGATCACATGAGCTGGCTACTTGGGGAGAAAATAAAAGCATGGGGGAAAGGGAGGTTCACAAAGTACAGTTGTATTTCCTTTTATAATTGAAGTATTCTGTAATATTGCTTAATGAAATGCTAGTACATTTCTAGCTGATTGAGCAAAAGGTATTCCAGTAAAAATTCCTTTGTAAACTGTTAGAAAGACAGAGAGAAAAAATAATTTCTGTGCAATTTTTTTCCCCAAAACAATTACAAAGCAAACAAGAAACAAATTACCACTTCAAGTGTCCTGCTCGTGGTCTTCTATAGTTTTTTCTTTTTTTTCTTGTAGATTTTTTTTTTTCCAGTGTCCTCCGCAGAATTTGAAGTTTTCACACAGAATTTAATGCAACAAATAGGGTCATATGCAAAGAAGACTACAAATGCTCAGGCACTACAGCAAATGTAAATGTTAAAAATCACACATGAGAAGATAATTAAAAAAAAAAAAGTGCACATAATACAACAAAGCAGTAGAAAAGCGTACTGTACAGACCATTCTTGCAAGGGCTGACGGAGGGATCGGTTGACCTCGGAGGTCTCTGCCTTTACTGACTTACATACTTCTGTGAGGCTCATTAAGGGCTCCAAGCACAAAGCATCAAACACTTCAAGTAAAAGTTGGTCTCCATGGGAATAGAGAACAAACTAAAAATAACTATAAGATGACATTTTAACAATTTTGCCGGAGATTGTCATGGCAATGAAGAGAGTTGTAACCTGTTGTCATGATAACCAAAGTTTTAAATTAATGGGAAAGCATTCCGCTTCCACTTCATCTTTATTCATAATGGGTCTAACATCCACGATGGGAGAATTACACATTACTGCCTTTAAGGAACCAGACAGCTGGGGAGAAGCAAGGGAGGGATAATGCACTGTCTGGTTAAAAAAGAAATTAAAAAACTCTACCGCCAAACCAAAGAAAGCACTGATAGGATAGAAAAGAACCAGAGATGAAAATGCATAGGGAGATGCATGATGCCTTTGAGGGAGACGCTCTCCTCTGCCCTTTAGTGCTTAGATAACGTTATCTTTACTACAGGACAAGTAGCAGAAATGTTGGCAGGGAGCAGGCAAGTCAATTGGGCCAACCGCTCCAGCAGAAGCTTCACTGGCATTCAAGGAAGCAGCGCCGTGAATGATTTATTGTTTTAATGGAGACAAACTAATCGGACCAAGCTAGTGAGGCCATGCTAACACCAGCTCTTCCTTCTTTATCTGGAGTCCCTGCATTTTGGCAGGTGGATTTTGGTGTGGGAAAGCTGGAAAGCAAATGGCAGCCCCATGCCTGTGGGCTCTCCTCTCTGCAACGGGAGCGGGAACTCGACTGGCGTTATCCTTTATACATACCTGTCATCAGCCACTTGTTTTTACACTGCTTATCATTTATTTTCACTAGTTTCAGCATTTTTAAGATTTTATTTTATCTCAGTGGAGCCATTCCCATGGCTGTCAGAGATAATAACGCAGCTCTTTGTTGAAGAAATGGCAGAAGAATGGTTAAGAGAAAAGCACATGTTGGTGCTTTGTGTGTCAGCAGGTCATTACGATCACAGCACATTAAAAAATCACAGTATGTCCCTTTTCTCAAGACAGTAAAACCAGGGGAAAAAAAAAGGACAAGAGCCATAAGACTTCCAGAGAGAGGGAAAAGGGAGTAATAAGCAATCAGCAATGTTGACTAGTGACTGACAAGAGGCAAGACAGGATGAAGAGGAGAAAGATCTCAATCACCATCAACTCCTAAAGGGAACAAATGGCACATCCAAAAATCAGCTGGTCTTCGCCAGTCGAGGGGGACCCAAGAGTCGTGACGAGGACTAGATGGCTACGTGCCGCCTTCTCCATCCAGCATGCACGTGGTCCTGGCAGACTCTGCAAATACATTTATCTTGGTGTTGGGAGTGTGCAAGAATGACAGAATAAGCAAGAGGGAGATGAGGGGTGTGTTGGGTTTTTTTTAATAAGTCACCTTTCCCTTCTCACCTGCATTTTGCTAGAGATGGTGTGACAAGCTGCACAACACAGACAACTCCCACCATCTTTGGAAATTGATATCAAATACAGAGTGTAACACACATGGACCCTCTTGTAGCCTCTATCACTTACAGCTATCTAGCAGCACTGACCTTCAAGTGTTCGCTTATACACAGAAGCAGAAATGCATTTCTGCTCCCTCCATCCCATCAGACAGGGAGACATCAACCACTGATTTTATGATTTAACTCCCTGCACCTTGGGGTCAAGGGCTGGAGGAGAAGAAACAAACTTTCCAGGTTCAAATTCATGTACCAGAGGTCAAGCGCCAAACTGATGTCCCTGCGTGAGAAGTGCTGTTATCCTAAACTCTCTGAAGCCAATAGAAAGAGAGGAGTAATTGCAAAGAATGAGCCCCCCAACTAAGATCTGAATTTGTCTCAGATGGCTATAAGAGACCTGAGAGTCACCACCCTGCTGCTCATGCATTCAATGAGATGCTGTAGACATGCACCGTAAGTCTGAGTCCAGCAGTCCTAGACTCTGAATCATATTAACAGGCTCAAAGCAAACCATGTATTGTCTAAAGAATACATAATCATTACTGTGTCTTTGCTTATGAAAAATTGTTCTGTTTACCCTGGAATTACTATGATAGTTAATTATACTACTGTTTCCTTAACTGTTTTGATGGGAGAGAAAAACTCTTCTGGCAACAGAATGCCTGAAGAGTACACACATCTTTACCCACACCTTCAGCACATGGCACAAAATGGTCTTCACCTCAAGAAATAGTTACTAATTGGAAATAAGACAAAACTAGAGGTAAACTGAAGTTCAGATGCCTACACACTCACACCTTTCTGAATGAAACAACTCATTGTTAGGCTGTTAAAAATTAGCTTTTCCCCCTATCTGATTTCATTTACAGTTATTATGTGCTTTGCATCTCCTGGGAATGCCACCAAAATCGACAACTTCTCCCTGGAGATGGATGCTCTTCTCTGCAATACATTAGGTTTCTAATAACAAGAGACAGCAACCTAATTTCTGAGTGGAAATGCATGGCAACAAATCAAGCGTAAGGCAGAAGCTGCCTTTGCTTACTTACTAAAGAAAATTTCTTAACTATGAGTTACAAAGGTGTTCACTTGTCATTACTGTAGGGTTTCATTCCTATACTTCTCCCTCCAACCCTCACATCCAATAACTATTGCCCACAACTCAAGTCCACGGAGAACTCATCTTTTCAGCCTGATCTCTTCTTTATTCTTCTTCTTCATTAAAAGATTCAAAATTATTTTGTTTATGAAGCGAAACAAATTTGACATGCCCCCAGGGGAAAGCCTGCTGGGCTGACAGCCCTCTAGAAGGGACCCGCTGGGGACCAGCTGGGCTGAGAGCACGGGGGTGGTGGCCACACACCACTGCTCTTCTCTGCAATATTAAAGTGCTGGGTTTTTTCCCCAGATAAGTGCTAAGACAGGACCTCAGCAGGGGGAAGACATGGAGCCGTTGGAGTGGGTCCAAAGATGGTCACCAAAATGGTCAGAGGGCTGGAGCACCTCTCCTGTGAGGCCGGGCTGAGAGAGTTGAAGGTTCAGCCTGGAGAAGAGAAGGCCCCGGGGAGACCTTAGAGCGGCCTCCCAGGGCTTAAAGGGGGTTTATAAGAAAGGTGGAGAGATACTTCTTACCAAGACCTGTAGTGACAGGTCAGGGACAATAGTTTTCAACTGAAAGAGGGCAGGTTTAGATTGGACATAAGGAAGAGATGTTTTATGATGAGGGTGGTGAGACATTGGCACAGGTTGTCCAGGGAAGCTGTGGATCCCCATCTTTGGAAGTGTTCAAGATTAGGTTAGACAGGGCTTTGAGCAACCTGGTCTATTGGAAGGTGTCCCTGCCCATGGCAGGGGGCTTGGACTAGATCATCTTTGAAGGTCCCTTCCAACCCAAACCATCCTGTGATTCCATGACCTGCTCTGACACAGGCGCGAGAAATGCCCCCAGAATTCTGGACAAGCAGTGGAGAGCAGCTAGCTTTGCCCATCTAATGCAACTCTGATGTCCCTCTCTGCCCACAGGAGACTGATCATCTCCACACAACAGCTGCCTTCAGCTGGTGACATGAGAAGTACCATTAGAACCAATACCAGCAGCAAACAGCCTTATAGAATCATAGAATCACAGACTGGTTTGGGTTGGAAGGGACCTTGAAAGGTCATCCAGTCCCACCTCCTGCCCCTGGCAGGGACACCTTCCCCCAGCCCAGGGTGCTCCCAGCCCCGTCCAACCTGGCCTTGAACCCTTCCAGGGAGGGGGCAGCCACAGCTGCTCTGGGCACCCTGGGCCAGCGCCTCACCCCCCGCACAGGGAACAATTTCTGCCTTAGATCTCACCTAAATCTGCCCTCTCTCAGTTTAAAGCAGTGGGATTGGTTCCTTTATGCTTTGCTTTAAATCACAGGTAGAGCCGGCCACCCCACAGAGGAGCCCACCACAGTGACCTGTCAGTAGGTTGGCCAGGAGCACAGTGATACTGGTGGCAGAGATGACCAAAACCCAGTCCCTTCGGGGGGGGAGCAATGACAACATTGATGTTTACTGCTCTCACCCCTGTGAAGGAGGCAAAACATACTCACAAAATTAAATCACCTCTCCATCAGCACATACAAGAGAAAAAAAAAATCAAAACATAGTGATAGATAAGACATAACTCATCATGCCTTGACCTGCGGGGACATTTCAAGCAGTAGCGCAATTTTCCTCCCAGCTAAACCAAGATTTATTGGATACTATAAGCTCAATGGAGAAACCATGTTTTCCAAAGACTCTGAAAACCTACCATAGGTGAAATATCCCCCCAGATAGCTCAGCTCTGAGCCACAGGGCTGCTCCAGCAGCGTGCCACCCTGAAGAGGTGCTGAGCCTAGAGCTGATAGCCCTACGTGCTGGCCAAGCAAGGACCACGGGACATCTTCCCCGTGCACCGCGATGCTACGGCCCCACCACTTCATCACCAGGAGCCCGACCTTGCACCCTGCCACAAAAGCTTCATTTTTTTTCCCCAACTGGAGGATTCCAGCTCCTTCTCTGCCTCACGCAAAGCAACCGTGGGGATTCAAAGGGCTTTTTATGACGAGGCTGTTGACAAATGCATTTATCGTAAAAAGACCCGGAGATGGCAATTCCTGCAAGGAAACGAGCACTTCTCAACATCAGCAGAAACTCAGGGGTCGGGGACAGGGGAAAGACCGGTGGGGGCAAGGGGAAAGGAAGGAAAAAAAAGGCTGTAACACTAAAGAGTCTTTCAGGACTCATTTATTTGAGCAGTGCCAAGCCAGCTCACTGATGCAATATTTTCTTCCTGCACTCTGAGCCAGGGCTTTGGGATCTAATAAATCATCGCTGGCCGCAGAGACATTAAAATTCTAGCCCAGTACTGCATGAGATGAAATGAGGCCGAATGCCAGCAAGCTCAGGGAGAGGGAAAGGCAGGCACACGCACTTTAAAATAAGTATATGAATGCGTTTGCATATAAGTAACTCCTGATTTTGGTTTCAGATGAGGCTAAATCTAACACAAACAGCATAGCAAAGCAGATTAACAAGCCAGAGCCCAATTGTGCCACTTTGGGAAAGCTGATCCCCATTAAACTAAAACTAAGATGTTAGGTACAAAGCACAGTAGAAAAATAGACTCAGTAATTTACAGATCTGGTACAAACCAGGGAACTATTTCTAAAGCTTATAAAAGTCTTTTACGACCCCGAACCAGATCACGTTTCTGTATGTACAGACCTCTGCACTGTATCGCATTGACTGCGCACAGTGTAAAAAATAATTGCTCACCAGGAGAGGAGAAAAATTCAATATTTAATCTACAAACATGTTTCCAGAAGTCAAGCCACAAAATTTTAATTTATTACCTTCAGACTGCAAAAATATAACAAGTATCTAACCACTTATTTGCTTTGCCAGACAAAAAAAAAGGGGGGGAGGGGAGGAAAAGCAGCAAATATTAAAGGTTTTCAACAGATCATGAGGCAGTATTGGAGCTTATTTTCAATCATTTAATTGAAGCACCTGGGGATTTAAGAGGTATTGAATGTGTGGTGTGCAAGTATGCACAGAGAAAAACAAGCGAGGATATGAATTTGAACTGCAAATGGCAGGAAAAAAAATATGCAGGAAAAGCCATTTATTTTAGACTCGGGGAGATTTTAACTTACAACTGAGAGATTCCAAGCAGGTGTGGGGTTGCAGTGCTAGGAGACATTTTTGTTTTGTTTTACGAACAACCCCCATCTCGAATTCACACAATGACAAGGTCACACTCCAGCTCCACAGTGCCCACGGCCGAGGCTCCCCAAGCGCTCTGCGGAGATTCACTGACCCATTTAGCAACTGCTGACGGACTTCTGCCAGCCGATGCTGGTGCTCTCCATCTCCAGAAGGAAGGATTTTAAAGACTGATTGAATAATTTTTCCACAGTTGCTACCATTGGAAGAGAGACACCATGGTTTCGTGAACGGAGGTGCGCTAGGGCGGAAGCAAGGGAGGGAGATCCCTAAAATAACCTCTTGGTAGAAAGGCTTTGTAGTAGGAACACCACCCACACCAGCAGCGTTCTCAACAGAGCAAACTGGACATCCAGGGATAGTTATGGGGAGGGAGGAAATAATTATGAGCGTTTAGAAAGCAAGCAGGCTGAAATAAGTTTAAGATTTGATGTATGGCAAATCAAGTGCGACTTGGCAATGTGACCGAGAGGCATGGAGAACCAAAGCGACACAGAGACAACACCAAGATGGCCAACGCGATCTTTGGCTGCCCATACAGAGGCTCCTTGTTGTTCTGCAGCAAACTAAAGGGAACACATAGGAAAATATATGGAAGTAAAGGGAACATATAGAAAAAAATAAGTTTTAAATGGTGTAAAACAATACAACCATGGCTAAAACAAAGAAAAAGAAGATGGCTTAGAAACACGCTGTAAATTTAAAAAGCCACCAAAAAAAGAGTTTCATTCCATGATATACAGAGACTAAGAATCAAAACAAGGAAAACCAAAATACATTCACCAATTTTAATACTGAGTATACATTTTAAAAGCCTAAATCAGTGGTCAGAATTTGTCTATGTGCTACATAAGATAGAGCTTTGCTAGGGCTCATGCTTAAAAATAAAGCTTATTTCTTCCCCAAGTGAAGAATTTCAGATTATGTGCCAATACTCTACAGAAGTAACCGACACACAAGAAAATTCTCCATTCACCTTTTATTTTCTTTAAATGAAGGAATACTTCCCCCTTCAAAACATGTTTCCAAGGCCATTTCTTTTTTCCCACCCATGTTTCTTTCTCTTTTTTGCCTTACACACATTTACTCCAGCCTTTTTCAGCCCTAGTCATTTAATCTTTTTATTTCTTTTCCACTATAGGGAAAAACAAAATCAATACTGTAGCCAAGAAATGAGGCAGAGCATAAACTAGTTCCACATACTAACTGAGCACGTAGGATTAAAAGGCACACAATGGGGTCATTCAGGAAAACATAACATGAGTTTTGTTTGCTTTTAAGATCTGAGGTTATTCTGTTTATTTACAACACAGGGAAACTCAAAAGCATGTAAAACCTTATACAAACAGTTACAGAACAAGGGGTGAAGGATGTTCCCCGAAGTTTCTATGAAACTCCTTGGAAGGTTGACATCAGTTGGACCAATCGCCAAACCAGCTGAGCCTACAAGCATCTGTAATGAGATGTTATGAATTATTTTCTTCAAAGGAGCTCTACTATGTCTCCCTTTCTAACACTTAAAAAGAAGGAAGCCTTTTGTCTTGAAACATGGATATATGCCACCAACTTCTGTCTACCAAGACTTATTTTGCAGAGCAATCTCAACCATAGGTGAGTGCAGGGGGCTGACCCCCATGTCCATTGTCCAACGGTGCTGCCGTTGGCAGGAGAACCACCCCAATACAGCCTATGGCTATTGTACACACTCATAAATAATCCTAATCTCACCCCAAACCCCTCTGCTTCCTTTGTCCTGTCTCCCCAAATAAGAAAATTTGTCCCTCATTTCCTTCAGGGTTTTATGCTTTTTATGACTTCAAGAAAGTCCATGAGTTAATTTATTACGAAGATAGTGAATTAGCCATCGTTGATCAGGTAACCACAGCACTGAAACTCTAACAGCTTCCAACACTGAGAAAATCAGCAAGTTGTTTGGAAGTATTCCTGTATGAAATTATACATTTAAACATAAAAATAACAAGAGTCTACACAAGTCAGAGCTCATTCTTCTCCCAGTCAAGTATGATTTTCCTGTCTGCTCTATACACACCAATTAATAAACATGAAGAAATGCCAGAGGAAAAATATTCACTGTACCCACTTCATACATTTTTAATCACCCTGAAATCAATTCAACACCCTGAACACACTTTAAAGTTCCTGTTTTACAGAACTGGTAAGCAATGGATCACCTAATTAAATCCAGAAATGGCATTTCCCAATCAATGGAATGGGTAGACATGCACACAGATCTTACAAGCAGAAGGAAAATAAGGAGCAGAGCACCCCAACCCTGCCTGCTTCAGCATCAAAGCCATTTGCCTCACGTTCCTCAGCAGTCCCCACAAATGTGCTGAGGAATGCCAAAAGGAAAGGAAAAATGTCGTTTATCCTCTTTGCACACAGCAGTTCTGAAAGAACTTGGTTTTCTTGGCCAAAGAACTAATCTGTTATCAAAGGCCTAGCCTTTTCAGAGAATAATAAAGCAAAATTTTAATTTTAAGTTAATAACAAAGGCTGAAATCAAGCCTAGAATTATCTTTGTGCCACAAAGAGTATGCAAAGGAGGATTAAAAGCCGACTGTAGAAATCCTATCGGAACATCCTTCTGTCCTCTACAAAATTGGAGGCTACCAGCTTTCAACATACCAATAAATTAAACGAACAGGCAAGTGTAAATCAGGTCAGTCAGTCCTCACATGCGCAGTTGTGTCTGAGGTTCAACAACAAATACAGATGACACAGATTAGGATAAAAACACACGTGAGAATCCCACAGCTCCTGTCCTGCCAACAAAACTGATGACCGGAGGGTGGACAACGCTGACTCCCTCTGTTAATCATTATGTCCAAACAAATGTTGTGGTTTCACCTTGGGGAAAAAAATGACAAAACTTGGGAGTTTGTAATTTGGGAGTGCAGCAAACAGCCCGGCTCAGGGATGCATCTCGCTCTTCTGGAGTGTGCAGAGGTCCTGTGCAGGGAACCCAAATCATGGGTGGGAGAGCTTGACGTGCTGGAGGAAGCACTGGAGCTTTCCATCTCAAATGAGGATGGAGCAGGGCTCACTCATGAGCAGTAGCAGAGGTGTGGAGGTTCCCAGAGGAAACCCATCCCCAGCAAGCAGCACTGGTAGGCCTAGATCCCAGAGCAACGGCTGTGAAGTTCACTCCGTATCTGTTCTCCACCCTTCTACAATGATTTAGGCAGAATTAAGACTGATGGCTATACTATCATTGCTTCAGACTTGTGCAGCCTAGCAGTATGGTTCACAGACCTAAAAGCATCAGCTTGTGCAAATCCTTAACCATTTCAGGACTCCGTCCGAAAGATCTCCAAGATTTCGGACACACAAGAGGAATATCAAACCGATGCCCTTCCACCAACATAAAAAAATAGTAATTAATATGCTGACTCGCATATTTGCCTACCAGCCACACCTATTCCCTATCACAAAATCTCGTAACCATAACATACATGCATGTGTGCATTATACCGTAAATTAAAATTAATTACTGTCATATATCTTCTTCAGTGCTCTCAAAAATCCCACAGAGAGATTGCCACTTGAAGAAGCAAGAAAATCAATTAAATTAGGAAGCAAATGAACCCAGACCTTGCAGACAGCATAAAAAAGGTTGACAAGTGACACAGGGAGACACTACGCTTCTCTATATAGAAATGATAAAGCTCTTAGCAAGGACTTCTCCTTAAATCATCAGAAATAAGATTATTTTATGCTTTAAAATGAAGAAGACACATTCGTCACTTGAGGAAGAACATAGTGGGTCTTGCAGCAACATCACAGATGAATTGCAAATGTGATTCAAAGTCTTGCTTGCTTTAGACTGCTCCTCTGCTTCCCCAAAATACTCTGGCGAATCTTGTGCAGGATAAAACTTGCTGAGCAGCCACCCTTGAATGTTTATTTCACATTTGTGTGCTGCAGAGGCTCACTAAAAGTGCCTCTGGGCAGTCTAGGTTAATTCACTTTGGAAATGCAGCTAAACAGAACCCAGTCGCACAAAGACCTTTTAATAAAAGGCGTCAGGTTCCTCCTGAAGAAATGAGTCCGGCTCTTCCGGACTTGTGCAGGTGTTTGCCAGCTGGGTCAGGCTGACAGGCCGCAAGAGAGAAAGAAAAATAGTTGGGATGGAGTAAAAGACTCTGGGGAACAAGGAATGCAAGAAGGAGAAGGACCAGAAGAGCAGCAGAGGGGCTTGCCTGATAACCTTTCCCCAAAAAACAGAGAAGGGGGTGATGGAGGGTGCTACCTACCAGGCCTCTCTGAGAAAAAAAAAAAAAACAAAAACAAAAAAACAAAAAAAAAACAACAACAAGTGGAGAAGCAGCAGAAGATCCATGGCAGAAACCTGAATGCATGATGGATACAATTAGCAAAACAGAAAAAGGAATTGAGTAAAAGAGGTGAGGTTGCTTAGCAAAAAAGACAAGGGAATTCCTGCTGTAGAGCCATGGGAAGGGTGGGGGCTCCACCTGACAGCCCAGGAAAAGCCCTGGGAGAAGAAGTGAGGGTGTCCAGCACATTCAGATGCTGCCATGGGGATTCTCAAGCCTTATATGCAAGAGGTGGACGGGTGGGGAGTTCCCAGCCTGTGTCTGGTCACATTTAAGGACGGTAAGCACTGTCTCCTGTAAGGATAAACTGTCCCAGACAGGGTGATGTTGACCCTAAGACATCTCTGAGAGTTGTAGGTTGGAGATGAGGACCCTGCAGTAGCACCCACTGAGCAGTATGCCTGGAGAAGTGAAGTTATAGACCTGTAGTGGTGGGGCTGCTCATGGCTAGTTGACTACCAACAGGACAAGCGCATTCTATCGCAGAACTCCGAAACGCATGTTTTTGATTATCAAAACCAGAGGATTAGGCCATTTGAATGCTGCCCCCCAACAAAAGCTTCTTGATGACAGCAGCTCACATTTGTACTCGATGATCTACTGGTTCCTGGAACAAAAACTCAGTTGTCTTCTCTACACACTTTAGGAGGGTGGGACCCTCCTTCCTGAGGACTCCTTGTTGCTTTCTGCCACGCTGTCTCCTCAGCTGCCACCAAGCTGTATATCCCTGACTCTTTCCTGAGCAAGCCCAAAGAGGTGAGAAGATCAATGACCTACGTGGCTTTGGACCAAGCGTCTTTACTAGTTCAAACAACCTCGATCTGATGGCCTTGAGGACAGACTGCAGTGATGGGCATGGGCTGCAAGGATGAGATGAGAACTGAAAACCTTGTGTTTGAGAAACGACTGGCCCAGTTGGCCTTCAGCAGGCAAGGTGTCCACATTTTACACGTGGTGGGAGCACCAGCCTAGAAAGAGAACTACCATCCTTCCTTGTCTCACACCTCTGAAGGTATGTTTGCTTTTCCCTTCCCACCCAAGAGCCAGGCACATAACCTGGTCAAGACAGAATCTCTTTAAAATGGATTTTTCCATTTTAGAAGACCTGCAGTACATCAGACACAAACCACAGGGATGGGACTCAAGACCAAACACAGACCACTTTGTGTAGACGTCTACATCTTGAGTCAGCCATCAATACACCTTCTAGTATCAGAGAGACGTGAGCATTTCTAGGACATAATCCAATGGCTCATAAAGTAAACCAGACCACATTGGAGATGCTCTTTTCTTGTCCCTTACCATTAAAGCAGTTCAGGGGATCGCTCACAGCCACACTGCAGGTACCTAAACTTGGGCAAAACAATTCTGAATCTGGGTGACGAGGTGAGACCCCAGGCAGGGTCAGATGGTGTGTGCATCACATACAAAAGTACTGGCACTTCCACATCAGGGATTTAGGACTAGTACAAGGAGTTTGAAATAGAAGTGTGAATTTTTGTCAGAGAGCAAGTGGAGGGTCGGATGTGGGAAAAGGTGGTGGGGACGACAACCATCGGGAAGAGTTGCATCAGTAAGCTGTGGTCAGAGAAGGAACAGAAGGGAATATATCCATGTTGTTTAGTGATTTTTCTGAATGGATAAAGAGTGAGAAACTAGAAAAACAGAACTTCTCCTGTTCCTTCTAAAATTTCAAATAACCTATTGAATAAAAGCATTTTTCGTTTACCTTCAATAACTGTGAAGGGGAACAGAAATATTGCTTCATGGCACAGAGAGCCTAAACAGAGCTGCTTCTCAAAAGCAAACCAAGGGCTTCCATCAGCAAAAAACTTGACCTGGAGAACGTCTCTCCTGAGCATGGAAGCTCCTGAGCAGGTTGCTGCTGCAGCAGGACCTGGGAAGTGTTGTGCGCTAGAGTGCTGTTGAGACAAACTCCTCGAAGACTTACTAACCAGCTTCACATCTTTGGGCTCTTGGATTTTATTATCATTTATTATTTAGTAATAACGACGATGAATACAGAGTCAGTCTACCAAAGGTTCATGAATCACAGCATCTTATCAGCATATTAATCAGCTTCTGGCAGGGAAAATTATAATAGTGTGAGCTATAACAAACACTTTTATAGTTTCACGCTTGAAGTCAAACAAGCTACAGGAGAGACTGATTCTTCATCCCTGATTCCACACCAACGAGCTAATCTATTTGCTGCAGGACTGGTGCCTTAGCAGAAGTGGATGAAAGAAAATGGGAAGGGTAACATGCTAAAGGAAAACCAGTCAGTTCAGCAGCTCACATTTGGGGCAGGTAAAGTGAATTTTACCAATAATAAAAAAGCAAATGAGACTCCTTAAATACATTTTAAAGTTAACCTCAATTAAAATGACAGCTTACATGAAGATCCAAGTTAATTACAGTCTGTTTTAATTAAATAGTAAACATTCAAACACTGTTTGCTGATGATGTGCTAAAATACATCAAATTAGCAAAGTGGAAGCAGTCGCCAGCTGAGCATGAGGAACCAGGACTTGCACAAACGCAGCGTTGGACAGATGTAGCTCCATCTGCAGCCAGAATATTGTCTCCAGGTCACCTTAGCTCAGCTCAGCAACCAACTCATTCAACAGCGAGAAAGCACTTCTAGCAGAAAACACCCAAGGCTTATTCTACTTTTTCAGTTTAGGAGAGAAAATGGGAAGGAGGTTACAATTCAACAGATCTGGGGGATTTAAGGACCCTGAAAAATGAGACATACTAACTACATGAGAAACCACCTTTGCTTAATAAATCTATTAGCTCAAATATGGAGAATGTTTCAATAAACATTTCTCTTATGAACTTCACACTTCTGACTTTCTTTCACCTAAACTCTATTTTAAAACTTTATTTTTTTTAGCTTAATTCTTATTTCCCATAAAAATTCTTCTAATTCAGACCACACTTTAAAAATCATTTAGGAAATAACTGTCTTCCACACTTCCTTTAAGGAAAATCAAAACAGAAAAATTAAGTATCTGAATAAATGTATGGTACATCAAATACTGGAGTACATGCCAAGTATTTCCCATTCTCCCTAACATACAAGCATCCAATTTGGTTCAAAAACTTGTATTTATCTTGAAATGGACACCTCTCCCTAGCACACCAGGTACAGCAAACAACAAGGAAGTGAGAATCAGAAGAAAATCAGTTTAAAACTGATTATTTAAATCAAAAGCAAACTATTCTCTATAAAGCATTTACATTTAGCATTAAAAAAACACAAGAGCATGGAATTCAACCTGCCAGTATCCTGACTACCATCCTTGTTTTCTTTCCACATCCATCCCACCTGAGTTTTATTCCACAAGGTTAGAAATTCATGGTTTATGCATGATCTTTAAAGACAAAAATTCAAGTAGTACACGTGCTGTACTAGATTTGGGGCAAAAAAACCTGAACTCTAAAGCAAACCAAGAACATAGCCTAGGGCTAACAACCTTTTCCTCAACTTTATTACGCTTCAGGTGTTTTGTTTTTTTTTTTTTTCCTCTTTCTTGCCTAATATAAAGCTTGGCATTAATTCTTTTTCAGTGTCATCCACTACTACAAAAAGACGATATTAAAAAAAAAATATTGTGTTTTATACTGTATAAATGCTATACCATATCCCAAATTAGACCTCAAATCAAAATTCTGAGACAGATGTCATACACTCTGTCTCATGAAGTGATCATGGGAACGGTTCATTGATTTCCTATTTCAAATTAGGGGCTCTGAGCAAACTTCCATTGAGCTGCCGATCAGGACTGAGACACTCGTTATGCCCCAAAGCCGTAATGAGCTCCCAGCACCACAGAAGGGGTTTGTACACGCGATGGCGGTCAACGTCCTCCTCCAGATCTACCACGGCATATGCCTTAACCATTATTTTCAAAGCAATCTCAAAAGGAAATATCTACAAACTCTTGAACTTCATGTTCCTCCTCTGAAAAGTCTATTTTGTTTGTCTCTTTGAGTTTAAATATCCTCCAGAATAGCTTGTAGCTACACTGGAAACAGATACATAGCTAAATGACGCATATTAAAGCAATGTGAATGAGGTCTAAGCATAGAAAGCAAGAATCAGATAGACAGAGCCTGGCACTTGTAATGCTGGAGACATGGCAGCTTTCTTTTAATAATTGTTGAGACCACCCTTCAGAGCTGCCTGTCTTTGATATAGAGAGGAATGGATTTGATTTTTTTCCCCTTTTTTTCAATAAAACTTTAGATCTTTCATTAAATTTTCAAACAAATTCGTATTTAAAAGGTTTTGTAATACTATTTGCCTAGCTCTTTGTTTAAACGCTTTTTAACCTAATGTCTATTTTGGGAATTCATTGTAAGAATTCAGCCCACTGACTCCTTACCTTACACCTGTGCAACAGAAAAAACAAGCACTAATACAATTCAGTTCCTGCTTCAGTGTCCTATGTTCGAACAGTCAACTGAATCTTCCCTTCTTTGCTTTTCTACTGACAGAACTAAGGACCTTGTTATATTGATCCAACTTTTTTCTCCAAGGTCACCCTGCACAGATGTCACTGATTTCATTTACTACAAACTCTGGAAGACAAACGCCTCAAGTCTGATGTTTGGGGAGAAACCAGTCTCATGGTGGCCACCTCGCCATAAGCCCTACCAGAGGTGGCACAAATTGGCCAAGGGAGACAATAGCTTTATATATTTAAGTGCACAGTATAATCTTCACGGTGATTAACCAGCAGGTTATTTTAGAAGATAACATCCTATAAACTTTGCCATTATTCAGAATGCAGTCATGTGGAATTCATTCATCTAAACCAGAAATCGTCCTCTAAAATTCTCCTTCTAGAAAGGTCAAGGTACAAACTATCCAATCTGCACCTCAATATTTAAACAAAATTGTCTTATCGAGTGCCACAAAGCAGCTTCTAAAACATTCAGGATTGTATGAAAGCAGATATAGAAAATCTACATTGAATGGATATTATGGTAGAGCTTTGAATATATGCAAAAAAAAAATAAAAGCAAAGCGGGAGAGAAGTAGACTCTTGTCCAAACCATCCTTGTGCTGGAAAGCACAAAATTGCTGTTCTTTCTAGTGCAGGAAAATAACTGTGCACTTATGAGCTCATTCTATCACCCAAGCACTGCTGGAGTCGGCAGTCCCCTTACAATGGTGGTATTTTTGAAGAGACTATTACTCACAGAAATATTTTTTTCCAAGCCTCTAGTGCTTTGACTGTGAGACCAAAGTTCCCCCGAGCTACAGTATCTCCAACAAAGCAGCATGCATAAATTTGATGGGGAAAAAGAAAGGGTGAATGAAAATGGGGCAAAACGCCTTTGAGGAACTCCCTGCTCCGCAGAGTATCGGACAGGCCTCCCCGCAGCAACGCAGCCAGCCCTACTGGTCTACCAGCTGAAATAGCTACCAAAGTCAATGAGAATATTTTGTAAATTAACTAGCTGAGAGCATTTGATGTTCATTTTCCATTCGCTCTTGACCACTCTCCTCCACCAAAGCATGTTCCCGAGCAATTTCACACATTAGGTAAAAGTCAACTCATACAACTGGAAATGCAAATATAAAGAAGGAAGTCTTAACACAATATGACACTTAATAGCTAATTACACCCAACAAAATGTTAGAAGAAGGAGTCTTAGAAGGCTGGTTTTGTAAGGTGCTTACAAGATCAGAAGAACACACAGTAAACATACTTCACAGGGAAAACCACAGATACACCTAAACTGAGATTTTCTTTTTCCAAAGCATTATTTCTCTCTGAGCTAAATTCTTTCCATATCAGTATGCTTTAGTTCCTCACTTGTTACATTATTACAGTAAACATATTTCAGTACCTTTTTCAAGTATTAAAGATGACATTTTTAGACAATTCAGTTCTAAAGATGGTCTTCAAACAGACATCCAGCTTGCTGTTCAACATAAGATTAACTCGACCAAAGCATAACTTGAAAACAATAAAATCAGTCAATAATGTAGCTTAAATCACCACCTATAACTGCAATAAGTGCACGTTCTCCAACTGATGGGCTCTCGCCTGTGGGATCCTCATTTCTATGGCAGGATTATTCCAGCACGTGCACCTGAGTTGCCCAGTTCAGCTCTGGAGGCAAGCCCTCCCAGCTGACTCCCCCAACAACTTCTTGCATGTTTTGTTTGTCTACAGAAACCCCCTTTTGATCCTTTTCTTTAGGATTCCCAGGGCATTCCCTTCTTACAAATTCAGATCCATTTCTTCTCATTAACCTTACCGCCTTGGTTTTGCTGAAGAGTTTTTCCTGCAAGTCATGTTCTCATGTAGCTCCCTGATGGGAACTCTTTCTCCCTTCGTTAAGGGATTAACCACTCATTAATGATCATCAGCTCTCACCACCGAATACGGACATTCTCAAAAGAGCCACTGAACACCGGTCCTACCTGTATATGCCATGTTCTTCGGGTTTCCATAGGGAGCCCCAGGTTGGACGGGGCTGTAAACAGGGTTCATGGTGGAAGACCGGGAACTCTGAGGACAAAAGAAAAGCAAAGTTGAGACGAATGCCTTACGCTAGCTCCAGAGTCATCTTCTGTGCAAAGAGCCTTCTGCTACCTGATAGCATTACCATGTTATAATTCAAGACACAGAGAGCTGCAAAGGAAAGGATTTACAACTAGACGTTACAACCAGATAGCATATTTAATAATTCAAGTTTGGGATCTCTCAGTTAATTTCCCTAACTTCTTCAGCGCTGCATATTCTGCCTACAAATGTACCCGGAGCAGATTAATCTTACACATCCCTGCCTTCAGGGGGGCTCAGGACTCATGACCCCACTTCTAGCTTGCGATGAACAAAGAGGAGAAGCCACAGATTCAGACAAGGAATTCTCCCCCTTGGAGGAGCTAAGTTCTTTGTCACAAAAACAACCACAATGAAGACCTGACCTTTCAGCAATTAGCAGATAAAAGACCATTTGCTGCTGGTGCGATGGAGAGCAGCAAATATTTGTGAGCTCTCAGCATGAGCTGTCTACAATAACCTCGAGCCCAAGGCGTGGGTCATGTGCAAGGCTGCGCAGGGCACCCAGTGCCACCCACCGCATCCCACCACTGTCCCAGACAAGGAGATGCAGGCACAGACCTAACGTGAGCAATGAGATTTCGACAGCCCTTCTGCTTCTCTCTCCAATAAAGATGATGAAGCAGTGCCAGGTTAGCTTCTTGTGAGTTTTATTTAGAGGAAAGCAAGTAACTGGGGAATTTGTGTCTACTAACTGTCAGTTAAGCAACTGGCTCAGTTAATTATCTTAATGAAGCACATTCTCAATTCTGATTAATGGGAAAATCAGTCATTAAGCTTTATTAGGCGACGCACTTGTCTCCGCAGCTATCTAGTAACAATTTCACACAAGAACCTCAATGATCTTGCTTCAAAATGTGGGGTTTTTAAAAATGTATTATTTTACAGTTCATAAATAAAAACATCCTTTCCAAACAAGTCTCCCATGATGGATGCACAATTTGTTAGATCATTAACTCCTTCCGCTTTACCTCAGGATAGTAAACAAGTCAGATGTTAAATGTTAGCACCAATTGACTTGACAACAATTACTGCTTAATTAATTAGCCTTCCCTCCACCCCCAAGTTAGCACAGAAGGAGCAATTCTCAGAGCAAAAGGAAATCACGGTTATAAAGCGAGCTGGAAGAGAGAGCAACACAGAGACACATATTTACACCAGCGGCTTCGGTATTGCACAATGGAGCTCTTAAAAAGATCGAAGGGTAAATCAGTGCAAAACTTTACATCCGTGAGATGCTACGGCTGGGGATTTATGTTCAAGCACAAGGGTTCTATGGTGATTAGGTCCTCCTGTCCCCAGGCAGTGCCACGAGTCTCGATGAGCAAGAGGGTGTTTGCCTTCTGGCGTGAGTTCTCGTTTACAGGAGAAAACCCAACGTCATCTATTTTTGAGATGGTGAACACCAGCTTTTGCAAGTGTCCGTCCAAAAGCCTGGTTTTGGGGCTGCCATATGGATCCTGTGCAACACAGGAGGTTATTTCAGTGTAGGATGTGGTGGATGCAGGACGCACTCATACACTTACCTCAAACTTCACAAACACGCGCATTGTATGTCCCCGTACGCTACATGATACCTGCCTGCCACTACTTTAAACACATACAACATTTTCATATGAACATGAAATTAAAAAATCATCTACATTCATGGAAATTATTTTCTTTTCTCTAGTGAAAAAAGAATGTTGATTTAAGCCCAACTGCCACATCTCTATTGTATGTTATTTCTCCAAACAAATCATTGTAGACAAGGCACCAAAGTGAAATGCCTCTCTCTGGCCAAAAGCACACAGGACACCTTTCACCTTACTTTTTCAGTGAGTTGAAAGCATCTGAAAGGAGATGGTTAAACAGTAACAAAGTGGGGGAATGTGCTGCCCAGAACTACCAGCATGACACAATGCATGAGCAGTATGTACTGCTGCTTTAAACGCAAGCCAGGAAGCCAAAACCTCCTCCTTTTCACCCAAAAGCCTCCCTCAATTACTTTTTTTTTTTTTTTGCAAATCGATTCCACACCAATAGTGGGAACAAGGCAAGAAGGTGTTTCAAACTTTTGATGGTCCTAAAATATTTTGACAAGGAAAAGCACAAAGATATGTCTATGTTAACAAACACTTTGGTGAATCAGACACAATCAGGCAATCGAAGCATTTTGTGCTGAGGCTCCTATGGCTACACCCTCTGCGCACTGAGGGTTTCCTTTGGACTGGATTTAGTCTGGTTCTCAGTCTGGTCCCCACCTGACGCATGGTCTGAAGTTGTCTAAAGGACATCACCCATATGTCCTTTACTGTTGTATCCATCACCAGTATGGACCTGTATGTCCCATGGGAGGTTGGAGGACGTGTGGTGGGTAACTGGAGTGAAGTTTCTGAAAGAAATCTGGTCCATGCACACCAAAACCACTTTGCACATGGAAACACCACCACAATCGGTGGGAGTCATCTTGGTGGGAATCATCTCCAAAGTGCAATACTGTTCTGAATAAAACACCGTTTTTATACACCGCCTAAGGGTTACTACTGGTACATGATGCTTTAAGTAATAAACACCACAAACAGGACTTGAGAGAAAAAGGAGGAGAGAGGTGTCATAGAGCTGCAGAGGTTTCCTGACCCTAATTAACTGTTAAATCACTAATAGGACTCTTCAAGTCCAGACAATAAATGCCCAGTGGGACAGGGAATGTGACAAACATCTATAAAAAAATAAATCACAAATGACCTGGAGAAGGTAGAGAGGCAGCAGTCACACACTCTTTCTCATAACCCAAGCAAGTGGAGGCATTAGAAGAAATAATTGTGTTGCAGGTTCAAAACAAGCAAAGGGGGTAGCTGGTTGCTTTGCTTGCCTCAGCACATCCCTCCCTGCCAGGATAGCGGGATTTGGAAAGCCTCCCAAGGGACAGAGCAATTCCTCCTCTCCCCTAGACAGCCTTTTAGGAAGCAAGGGCCTTTGACCATCCAGCCATCCTTTTGTTCCCAGGAGAAAAGCCAATATGCAGGCTCCATTTTAGCTGCCTGGCCACCCAACTAACACCTGACATTGGACTACGCTCTCCACAAACGTGCCCATGGTGTTGAACGGTGGCTCCTTGCACGGTGGCCACTGTGAGATCCCTGCAGCAATACCAAACAGCTGCAAAAAGCCACATCTTACCCATCGGTCAAGCGCAGGCATGTGGCTCTTTCTGTTGGCCATTTCAGAGGATCTGTGAGTTGAGGATGCTCTGCGACAGAGCTAGAAAGTGATGGGTCCATCTTACTCCAGCCCTATATTCTCCTCTCACACACAGAGACCCAGCTGAGCCCTCCTGCCCAAGAAATAAAGTTTAAGGAGGTCTCTTTTCCCTCCACCTTCCAGTTGAATGTGTATTCCTCCACCCAGAACCGCCCAGTGACTGCTAGACCTGCTCCTGGGCAAGGATGAAGTCATGGCTGTGTTTATAAAGTGCCTTGTTCAATGCAGTCATCATTTGATTTGAGCTTTTCTGGGTGTGAAGAATACAAATAAATCATAATTTGGTGAAAATTACTGTGTATGACTGGCTTGCATCAGGTGTTGTACCAAATGGTAAAAAAAAATGCTTATTAAGAAGGATGAAAGAAAATGCTTTTTAGCTGAGATAAAAAGATGGTAATCACGTTAGGGGTTTGAGTGTATTGTGAGGAAGAGGTTTATGCTTCCTCCCTGCTTGGTATGCAGGGTGTTATTTCCAGCCAGCAGGAAAGAGTCCACGCAAACGGCATTTCAGATGGATGATTTTCTTTCTTTTCAGCATCTAGTATTAGAGCACATTCAGATGAGCTTCCAATACATTCTGCAAGACAATACCATTCAAAAAATACATTTTAAATTCATTACAGGCACCGCATTGTGGCATTTGAAAAGCTACACTGAAATGGGAATAAAACAGGATTAGCAAAATTAAACCTCCTTCACCACAATAACTTGCAGCACTTGCTTGTGGCCATGAATACACAACAAAAAGACTAATAGAAATGAATTATAAACAGACAAACACAAGTATTGCTCTACTGCATGGAGCTTCCACTGCCTCCTAATCCCCACGACAGGGACGCTCAGTTGCTCAGAAGCTGCTGAGACTCCAGCAAGGAGCTGAAGGAGCCGAACTCCTGCAGGAATGCCATGGGAATAAGCTGCTAGCAAACAGTCTCGGGATACTTTCTGGTATCTGTAACCTGGTTACATTTTCATCTACTTTATCTTTCCTCTGAAAGCGCATGACATGCCTCCATCACACTAGGAAATTACTTCAGATGAAGGGTAAACAGAAATACAAGAGAGGTCAGTTGTCGGGTGGCCACCACGCCGTCAGCAGGCCAGCGCACCAGGCAAACCGAGTTTGCACAGGGGATTTCCGAGCAGCACGAGAAGGGAAATGGAAATGTCTGCACTGTGAATGCTGAGCTTGAACTTGTTGTGCTGGGAAGTGGCTGTAGAGCTACGCTCGGCTGCTCTCGCCTCGCCGGACCAGCGCTTGGGCTTCGCGCTCTGCATCACGCTCTCCCGTGGCTGCCAAGGGAGAGGACTCTGTCCCCCGTCCTTGGCGACACCCTGGGACATCACCTACTTCATCCTCCTCCTACAGCAGCACTCAGAGCACTCAAAAACCAGCACAGGTATCACCACGACCTTCAATCTATTACAGACTGAAGACAATGGGAACATCCTACCCTGATACCGTTAGTTTACTTTGTGTCTTTGAAAACGCCGTGAACAGCTTCACTGCTTCCCAAAAACATTCACACCTTCAAATCTTGGCGGGCGTCAGTAACTTTTAACACATAAATAAACCTTAACACATGTATTTCTATGCACACATTGGTGGATCTGGCATCCTATACACCTCTATCACTCTGATATACAGAAATACAAGTATTTCCCACTTCCACCCTACAGAAGCAAAGACAGACAACAGTGAAGAAGATTTAAAAAATCCTAAAAGAAAAGAATAAACCTGGCATGCAAGATTCAGCGGGTTTATACAGTTATTTTCTTTTCAGACTAAGTGAATAAAATCCATATAAACAGAGTTTTACTGAGAAATAAATGTGGTTTACAGGTTATATATATATTTAAGAATATATATTCTTAAAACAGTGGCACTGACAAGTGCACCTTTCAGGTCCTCAAAAAACTAAATAACTAAATAACCATCTAAACTTCAGGCCAACTGTAAAGAAAAGAGTAAATACTGCAAATAGGAGCTTTTCTGGATGACAGACACTTCTCCATCCTGTTTCACGTAACTCCTTGTGTCTAGGTGCCTTACCCTTTAACTTCCCATACCGCTTAGGTTGTGATTTGCCTTCATCTTTTGTGAAACTGGGGTGTAAGTGTTTTTCAAAGGCCAGTTCCCTACACTTTTCTTTGGAAAGAGAGTGATATTTTCCCCTCTGTGAGAAACTGTATGTACCAAAAATGATTTTTTTTCACACAAGACAGAACAGAACCAAACATGAGAGAGTGTGAACAGAGAAAAAAAGCAAAGCGAAAAGATGTTTCTTCCTTGAACTGCGCATCACCTCCTTAAATCCATTTTCTACAAATCACATGCTAATAGTATTCAGCCAAAGCCTCCTTGAACATGGAAAGACCTCCTGACCTTACACTGCATTCAAATTCCAATAATTTTCTGACAATTTTTTAGTTAAGTCATTTGAAGCTTGACCCTCACTTGGATCCATCAAACAATAATTAAATTAACCTCCAATTCAGCTGCTAAAGGTTAATTTAGGCAAGCTACAAGGCTGTGTCCCACCATTCCCCAAAATGTCTGCTGTGATGGAGTTCACAGGCTCGGAGATTCATAACACAATGTAGTTTTCCACAATTAACGCCTCCTTTTTAATTTACTCCTTTTTTAGCTACACCATAACTAAAATTTGATTGAACATATCTGACCTGAAGCAAAATATTTAACCTGTTAAAGACCTTATAAAAGAATCAGGTCAAAGCTGACACCAACTTAGTTCATCTTTTATTAATAAAATAAAATGCACTTTAAAAAAAAATCAATTTCAAGGGGGATACGAAAGAAAGGCCAGACTCCACAAAAAATTTAAGGCTTCAATTAGCAGTAAATTATTAATGGTAGCTCTTGTCTGTACAATATAATGTTCACTTTTACCTCTTCCACTATATTTCGGCTTACCTTGATGTTTAGACAAATAGATCTAGGGCATTATTTCAGAGCCAGGGTATTGCTTTTTTTCTGCAGTTCTCCCCACTTTTTACTTTCAAAGAAAATTTCAGGTCTGCTCCAGCCTTATTTTACCTAAATAACTATAAATTCTGTACCACAAACTCCAGCTCCCCAAAACCTGCAGGGCTCTGCTTCATAAACTCATGCAGCTGGAGCAGAAGGGTCATCCTAGTCCTCAAACCATCCTATTGATACATCTGTTGATTTTCATATTGCCACTGATATTGCTAAAGCACCCGTGAAGTGGTAGCTAGCAGCAAAAGCTAGGCAAGAAGCTTTTCTTCTATCCAGAGAAAACATTTGCTATTTAAAAAGGGTTTCCACATTTGAAGCGCTTGCTCTCAGTCATGCCCTGGACCCTTTTTTTCTGGGAGCATTTCCAGTGGAAATGAAGAAGTGCAGTGAAGCAGCAGTTCAGGAACACTTTAGCACGTAGGCATGCCTTTGCTGATGTGAACCAGATTTGGGATGGTACGTCTGCATCCCTCGGGGGGTAAAGGTTTGCAGACAGCATCAGTGTCCTCCACACACAGACCATCTTCAGAGGAAGGATACGCTGCATGGTTCTCCTCTCCAGTCAAGTTTTGAATTAGTTTAAATAATATTCCCTCTATTCAAGAGATTGCAACTTTGAGGGAATACGTAAAAAGCACGATATGAAAATATGTGAAGCGCAGTCATCATCTGATGCAATCAAGACATTCAGGGTACGAACACGAGTGGCGTTGAAGTCAGCAGTACAGCTAATGCAGCTGGTGATTAACACAACGTCACTTGTGTATGGTCTTCCATGAGGCTCTGAGCGTGACTGAATTGCATTACTCATTAATTACACTGACGATATATTTTCTTCATAGATATTTCATCTTTCATACAGATCCACCTCCAAACCAGGGAAGTAGCACCCATCTATTCACTGACGAGACACGGGAGGGTGGCATGGGCGAGCCGGGAGTCACCTAGCTGAGCCCCTAAGGAGCCACATTCCCATCACCTATTGCCTCCCCTCAGATAAATAACTAAATAAACCCACACGCCTTTCATTTGAGAGAAGTTTGACAGCTATAAGAGGAACAAACCCTTGTGTCTTCATTGTATGAAAAATTAAAAGGCTAATTTACAAGCACAGAGCAGATCTTGACTTTGGAATTTGCTGATCTCAAACTGTTCAAAAATAAATGCTGAAGAAGGAAAAATCTTGACCTTCCATTTGCTGAAGTTCGTGATCTACTTAAAAGCCAGAGGATCCAAAAAATTTGGTGATTCAATTATGCTAGCTAGCATATTAAAAAATAGTAAAGGAAATCCTTGTCCTAGCCTGAGAAAGCGAGAGACAAGACAAGGAAGACAGGATCATTTGTTGCACTTGGTACAACAAGCAGTTGCTCAGTGAGCCTGAACATAGTGTGGCAAAAGATCTATATATTGTATTAGTTGAATCGGGTAGAGCTTATAAAAACACCCTTATGGGCCTCAGTAAATGAGAAACCAGTTCCCTTACACGAAACTTTGGCAATGAGAAAAAAAAATTATGCTAGCACAGCTGATGTTATATGAGCTTGTTCCCAGAGAAGAAAATGTCTGTACGCAGATGGATTCTGCGCTGTAAATTCCTGACTTTATATCTGCACTACTGATGCGTTTCACCAGCAGGTAACCAATAAATAAATGTATTTTTTTAAATGACTAACATATCTGTCCCTGTGTGTCCAAAGCCATTCTCAGTAGTTCTCAAACGACTTCCTTGATATATTCCTACTAATTTCTTTAACTTGAGGCCTTGCTGACTTTTCCTTTTGAAATGAACCCTGCTGTACTCTTGTATTTAGTGCTCTCATTCTGCTCTCTGACTGAGCCATGTCCTCCTCCAGCTGATTATCTCAATTCTTTTATCTTCACAATCCTACTTCATTGTGTTTTGCTGAAAAGACTTCCCAGGACATGCAGTTTGAAGACTCTTCTCTCTGCTCCTTTATTTCCATAAATGACGGTTGGGAGATTCAGGTTGGCCATTAGGAAAAAGCCTTTTGACTAGGTGGGTGCTGCGTTACTGGACCAGGCTGACCACAGATTTGCTGGAGTTTTTCAGGACTGGTCTAAGCAAAGCCCAACCATGGTTGGCCCAACCTGGTGCTGGTGAAAGCCCCATTGTGAGCGTGGGGTCGGACTGGATGGTTCCAGATATCCTTCCAACCAGCATTTCATCTCCGGCTCGAAATAGTTTGTGCTGCAACTCATTTCTCAGACCTCCATCTCCCTCCACAGTCTCAACTGTAACTTTCCTGGTCTCAGCCATAACCACCTTCCAAAGACTTTGGATTTTCCTAATGGCCTCCAGTTAGAAGTTTCCTTGGCAGTTGGTAGGACACCAGAAACCTTGGAGGGGTGGTGGGGGAGAGGGCAGCGTTCAGACTTTTCCATAGGTATCTATACTGTAGCAGATGAGTCAAACAGACAATGTTAAGATGCCCCACAGGACCATGAAAATTTACTTACCACGTCAGCTACGATGCTAAGCAAGCACTAAATAGCATCTAACTGGCATTTTTTATTAACTTAGTGCACAATTTGACCTACCATAGAATTATTGAGGCTTTGGTTAGAATATTTCCCAGGATTAGAAACATCTATCATATAACATCACCCAGTCACTATAAAAAAAAAAGCAAAATAATATTCCTAGGTATCACTCTTATCTGAGACTTCTCGAGTTGTTTCAGACCTTTCTCACAGTCAACCATTGCTCCTCCTCCTAACAGAAGCTACACTTCAGCAGCAGACACAAAAATAATTTTTATAAAGACAATTTATGTTATTAATAAATATAAGCCTCCCCTCTTCCAAGCTCTTTAAAAATATTAAATAATCCATCACCAGTGCTGCTTAATTTTACAGATGCTGAGAAGCCTACAGGAGAGCAGTAAGATAATGGGCTCAAGGTAAGCAAGACCAAGATTTGGCTCCTGAGTGTCAAACTTGCTCCCATCAGTGTATTGTTAAATAGATAAGACTCAAACATTTGAGCATGTTTCAGATCTGTAGGCTCCAATCTCAAATGGTTTAAAGTGCAATTTAAAAATGGTATGTGGTCAGCTAGAGAAATACCAGGTTGGAAAAAGGGTTGAAGGTGACACTGTTACAATGAGCTGAGGACACAGTCACTTGTGGACGGCACATCCAAATCGCACTGGCTGCATCAACTCTTGGTTTTATTTCAGTCTACAGTATCACATTCTCTTTTCTTTTACGCTGAGTCTAACTAAACTGTACTAACCAATTCTAACAGAAAAATGTCAATACCAGAAAAAGTCACATCCTTTAATTTATGTTTTGCTCCAAAATTTCCAACCGCAACCACTAATTACCTTCCTTCAATTTTTGTAATTACTCCCCTCAGTATGGGAAAATCACTTTCCAACCATATCCTGAATATTGAAAACATCACTCCTTCCCACGCACTGCAACAGGATAAAGATCTAAATTTGTTTCTGAGTGTATTACACCACACAAAGTTGACACACCAGAAATACAGTATTCCTGGAATTAAAATCAGATGAGGGCAGAGATGTCCTTTTAATAATAAATGGGTCAGAATCCTCTCAGCTTTATTTGGTCAGCATTCATTCCACTGCGCTGCAGGATTTGACTGTGTGATTTATGACTTCCAGACATGGTTGTTCCTTGTTGTCCTCTAACAATCCCCTCCCAGGCCCTGTTTTTTGGTAGCAGACTTTTTTCTCTGGTCAAGCCTGGAAACCCAATGCAAGGTTCAGGACCAGGAGGATGATGAAGTGTCCTCCAGCTCCAGACTGGTTCCCCGAGCAGATAGCACAGCAAATCCCTCCCTGACCTCTCTTTTCCTTTGCTCACGCTGGTGCACGGACAAAGACAGAGTATACAGACTGGTAAAAATGAAGATTAACAGTAAAAACAGAGGGGATCAATCCTCCGTAATAGTCCCTTCTTCCTTAAATATTTTGCAATCTTTGTTCTAAAACAAAGCTGTACCAGGGAAGACGAAGGAGGGGACAGGCTAAATCTGTTAGCAGAAAGGGAGTTTTGGCAAGAGGTCTGTTTATCATCCTCTTTTTGTAATTTTGTGTTGGCAAGAGGTGCTGTATTAACAAGCCCAGGAGACTGAAAGTCTTTCCTACCCATAGGACAAGCAGATGCTGGCATTCATTCACTCCAACCCACATGGAAGGAGAACAACAGACCCCAGATTTATGCTGGTCTTGGTGTGCCTGGTGCTACTAAGGACCACCGATACCTGGCTAATATATGTGGCAACGCGTTATAACTTGCAAAATAAGCAAAAGAATGTCCTTGGCTTTTTCAGGTGAAAGCTGCCAAGTGATGAACAACAGAACTCAAGTTAACAAAATAAGATATTCACAATGATCATAGGCAGAGCTTAGGCAGGGTTTTTACTTCCTAAGGAAATACGGGACAGGACAGGCTAAAAAAAAAGGAGGGATGCACACCCAAAGGCAGTGGTGTTGCAATGATTATTACAAGCCATCAAAATAAAGATGATTCAAACTGAAAATATGAAATTAATTAGTTGATTTAAATCCTAAAGACTTACTTAATCCCCTCCACCTCTCAAACTTCAAAGTGGAGTGGGAGACCACGTGTTCTACAGCTTGCTTCCCTCCCCTTGCCCACAAGAGCTCTGCGCTGCTTTGGCTGAAGGTCAAGCAGCACTGGTGGGGATCACAATCACTGACTGGTTTGGGTTGGAAGGGTCCTTCCAAGGTCATCCAGTGCCACCCTCCCTGCCCCGGGCAGGGACCCCTTCCCCCAGCCCCGTCCAACCTGCCCTTGAACCCTTCCAGGGAGGGGGCAGCCACAGCTGCTCTGGGCACCCTGGGCCAGCGCCTCACCCCCCGCACAGGGAACAATTTCTGCCTTAGATCTCACCCAAATCTCCCTTCTCTCAGTTTAAAACAGTCACCCCTCGTCCTATCCCCACCCCCTGATCCAGAGCCCCTCCCCACCTTTCCTGTCCCCCCTTTAAGCCCTGCGAGGCCGCTCGAAGGTCTCCCTGGAGCCTTCTCTTCTCCAGGCTGAACCCCCCCAACTCTCTCAGCCCGGCCTCCCAGGGGAGCTGCTCCAGCCCCCCCAGCATCTTCGTGGCCTCCTCTGGCCCCGCTCGAGCAGCTCCGGGTCCTTCTGCTGTTGGGGGCCCCCGAGCTGGCCCCAGCACTGCAGGGGGGTCTCCCCAAAGCGGAGCAGAGGGGGAGAATCCCCTCCCTGGCCCTGCTGCCCCCCCTGCTCTGGCTGCAGCCCAGGGCACGGGTGGGTTCTGGGCTGCGAGCGCACGGTGCTGGCTCACAGGCAGTTTTCCCCCTACCAACCCCCCCAAGTCCCTCTCCTTGGGGCTGCTCTGCATCCCCTCCTCGCCCAGCCTGGATTTGTGCTGGGGATTGCCCCGACCCACGGGCAGGACCTTGCCCTTGGCCTTATTGAACTCCATGAGGTTCACACGGTCCCACCTCTCCAGCCTGCCCAGGTCCCTCGGGATGGCATCCCTGCCCTCCAGTGTCACCGCACAGCTCGGTGTGCTCAGTCTCACTGTCCATGTCCCACACATCTCACCAGCTGCCCAAACCAACTACCTCCATGGCCAAACCGTGCTGTGCTCCTGGGTGGCTGCAGGTGGGCGAAGGAACCACCCTCCAGCATCCTCCCTCCCGATCATGAATGCATACCTCCTTCTGCATATGTGCCCTACTGCTCTAGTATGTATCCAAGTCACACAACTGAATTCTTTGCTACTCATTATTTCTTCTATAGACTCTGAGCCTAAGCCTCTTTGGGTGATGCTGCAAAAATACGCAGTAAAAGAACATATAACCAGCATAAGCGAAGGTTTGCATCAGATGATCACAATCAATCACTTGAAACCTTTAAGGTTTACTAGGTCTCAAACACAAGTTAAACATTCGATATAGAAATACCAAAGGTTAGTAGCAGACAGTATACAAAAGACAGGAGACCAAAGTCTGTGAATGTATGATATGCCTCTATAATGTGTGCAATATGAAGTCAATTAGTATATTTGTTTCATAATCACTGTAAAAGCCAAGATTTTTTCAGCCTACCATTACAGAGGATTTTGCCGCGCTCTTATTCACTCATTCAGGTTTCCAGTGAATATACCCAGCCCAGGAGGCCAAAATCAGGAATTCTTTTGCACAACAGACAAAGAAAAGGGCTGAAAGGCCACACCAAGTCAACAATTAACACTTTTTCATAGGTTTCCGGACTTTCCTTCTTAAAGAGTGGGAATAGATTCAATGAAGTTTGAAGGAGTTTACAGCTTGCAGTTAGTATCAGCAAAAAAAAATTGCTAAAACCCCAGCCTATGATTCAGGCTGGCCAGACAACCCAGCTTTGCTTTCTTGTTTTCCATCCGGGGGGGGGTGGAGATAAAAGCAGTTTGAGCACTGAATGGCACGGCAGAAACTAAAAGCAGAGCAGTCATTCACTTCTTCCTTAAAATAACAGTGTCCACTGACATTAAAAAACAACAAAAAAGTCTTTGAGGTCTCTCAGAAATGTTTGAAAGGAAAAGCTTACTCTGAAGCAGCTAAGCAAATATTGGTCTTCACATGTGAACATTTCTATTCACCTCAAATTGATTTCTCCTGAGTGTAAGGTCAAGGGTATGTGGAGCCATTTGAACAACCAGGGCTTCAGCATCCGTGCGTAAGAAAAAAAAAAAAAATAAAAATCCTAGTGTTTTGTTTAAAATATTAATGACGCTATATTCATGTGATCCAATATGAGACGATGCTCTCTGTATCAAAGCGTGGATTTCCAGTCACAACTACAGATCTTCTCAATAAAAGCAATAACAAAAAAATGAACGCGTTCTCTTGTTGAAGGCTATTACGCAACATTAAAACTCAAGAGGGCATCCAGCAATGATATGATTAGTTTAATTCACTAACCTGTCATTCACAATTGCTTTGGCTTGAAGGATGCTGGAGCCTCCACACTGAGACCTACAATGTCTTTCAACACAGCAGTGATAAAAATCTTATTTACTATCAGTCAGTGTCCCTTTGATCCTATGACTCCCACGCCGACAAAAACATGTCTGAAAGTTTCCACTTGCCACAAGATGGCTTAAATGTCTTAATCCCCATTGTAAGAAAACAATTTTGCAGTTTAACAGACCCAGTGAATTTGTTTTTTAAATATCTTCTACAGTCAACAGGTTACCCCAAATTTTAGACACGTGCTGCCACCACAACTCAGACTGTCTCTACAAAATCTGTTTAATTCTTAGCTTGCCTAAGCTTTTTATTTTTTTAATGTAATTTCAGTAGTATTATAGGTACAAAGGCAAAAGTTTAACTGAAGACAGAATATATAATCTTCGAGTGATGGCCTTCTCCAAAATACACTGAAATGAAACTTTAACATCTACCTACATCTTCACACCATAAATAGTGTAACAGAAGCAAGACACCAAAACATACACGTGCTGCTGCCTTGTACCAAAGCCAACATCAAATCAAGAGCTTGTGCACGTCCAAATAGATATTCAGGGGGGTATTACCCGTGACCGATAATTTAATTAATTTTAGAACTCAGTGTTTGCAGCTATTTTACAACACACTTAGGTGTAGGCATGCTTAAACTCACCTGGGTTTAAGCAGAGATGTCTGTAGCCTCATAGCATTGAACTCTACAGAGCAAAGTCTTTTGTATATTCTGCAAAGATCCTAGCATACATGCGACAGTGATTACACGATTCACAGATGCACACCCCTTACTTACGCATTTTGAACAAGAAAAAGAAAAACAATCAGGCCTTTGATTTGCAACCAATTTGTGACACATTTCTTTTCATGATGATAAGCATCATCCCTGTACATAATAACCTTTTTGCCATCATTCTTCATAACAATTCAATTCATGTCTTAAATTAACTCTATCAATCATACAACAGGTGCATACCACCTACTCAAGAGATTTCCTTTCTCCAAATTTTTCTCTGCTCTGACAATGCCCAAATTGATATTACCTGTGATGAAAAACACAGCCTGGCAGGGGACTAATTTTGGTAAGATTCAGTCTAGTTTTTAATGAATTCACAGGTTTGTTTTCACATGCTTGGAAAATAAACTCAATACTCCCAGGTAGTGTTTTGTGAAATAGTGGGTGGCATGGGTTTTTTTTTCAAAAAGCAATATAAAATGAGTTCCTGGTTTCAGATCAAACATTAATTCAGTTTTAAGAGACGATTCCAAGAGCAAGGAAGAATGATGCCTGGAGAGCAAATAAGGAACTAGAATCTTGAAAGAATCAAATATATAGTAAGTGTAGTAAAATCTTCCACATCCCAGTTGACAGCACACCCTGTGAGTGAGACCGAAACCAGGCTAGACGTGCATCCTCTGGAAGACCCGTCCTACAACGCTCAACAATGTGACCAACACAGAAAACAGAGGGAGAACACAGGGCAGGACCTAAGCGATCTTCACATGAATTGCCAGGCAACACAGGGGAAAAAAAATGTCCTTGATGGAAAGAAGAGGAGGGCAAATTGTGAGAGTAATCGTGACCTCTACAATCTGGAGAGCCTGGGAATATACACTTCATAAAGAACAAGCACTACACAGCAAGACACTTCCCCAAGGTCCCCCTTCCTTTTTTTTTTTTTTTTCACCCCCAAATAGATTTCTTTCAATAACTATATAATAGTCTTGTTATCCCTTTTGAATTCATAATATGTATTTAAATATTGCATTTAAATATAAATTTTATATTTAAATTTATTTACATATATTAATGCATTTAAACAGAACGGGGTATGTGTTGACCACAATGAATGACACCCCATAAAGTATCTCAATATAAATTTCCCAGGGCATGGGGGTCCCTGCACTGCTGGGGCCGTGCTTCCCTCGCCAGCACGCCCCAACGTGCAAAACATTCCTAGTCCAATTACAGAGGAAGACGCACAACACACGGAAAGGAAGATGCACTTCATAGCCCTCCTTTTTCTCCAGAAATAATAAAGCAACAGTGCCTAGATTTAGCTATCAGCACAATAGCATCAGACTTTTCCTCCTAATGTGGTTGAAGGCTACAGAAATGTAATTAGAAAGCTTCCTAGGAGTGGCACTTTAATTTCACCCTCAGGCAATCTGTTTGCCACCGGCAAGCAATTAAGTGAATGTGTACCTTCAGCGTTTAAGCCTTTTGCAGAGGAAGCCCAGGTTTCCCCCAGCTAGCACTATTAGTTTTCAAATTAACATGACACCCCGCTGAGCAGGTACAAAACCGCAGGTATTTTAGCCTTGCGCACAGCCTGGATGAGTAGGGCCTTTTTCACCTCCTGGCGAAGCTGCCACTGATGCTCGCTGGTCTCACATCCCTTCTTTGTTCAGCTCAGCCTACACAGAAAGCATCCATAAAAAGATGAAGCTTGTGCCGGCACCTCTACTGTTGGTTCTTTTTTTATCTGATGCAAAATGCTTGTTATTGGTTGGAAGAGAAAGAAAGGTATGATACTAAAGAACAGGAATGACATTTTTTGAAGGATTTTATTCTGCAGAGAGAGGCAAAACCTCCAAGCATTTCCATAGGAGAACACAAAATCTTGGCAGAGACAAAACATCTGTCAAGGCAGCCTTGTAGAGGGACCAGAGTAGAATATCAGGTGGCCAGTGTCACTGAACTCTGCTCCTCACCCCTTCCAGCAGCACTTGCTCCATAGCTACGCTCCTGAGCTCTTGCTATCGGCTGACCCAGGACTTGTAATCTCCTTCTGCTGGAGTGTGTTTGATACAAATGCTAATACTCCTGATTTGCAATTCACTGTTGCCATCTGATTTTGAAACTCTTCTGCAGACACTGGAAGGGGGGGGAATAGAGAAATGAACACGAGAGAGAACTGCTAAGTCTGCGCTGCCAGTTATTGTCAATTAAGAGGCGAGGAAAAATACTCATCAGCCCCTGTACCATCTTGCAAATCTGAGTTGGCATCATTGACAAAGTCAGCTTCCCGTGTCCTCCTGCATCATGCTGTCCTGCTCATCTCCATCTCGTAGCCATTGAATAGTCTGTGTGAAATGAGTTAATGTTTTCAGTCTAGATCATAGTAAATGGACATTCACATCCACAACGGGCAGTAATTGCCCTGTTACTGGCCGTTAACGGGAGAGCACAGATATAATCAAAGCATGAACCCATTCTGAACCACAGCTGCCATGCAGCACGAGAAAACTGCCACAGTCCTGCCCCAGCTCTGTGCGACATGAAGAGCACTTTGTAGCTCCAAGGTCTGTAGATCAGCCACTGCTCACCATTCAGTTCACCCTGCCCTCAGTGTAAGCGCATACAGACTGCAAAGGAACATTCAACCTGTGCGGAGTTTCCCTCCCGCAGCGTGGACCACGGTTGAGAATAAAACTTTCACAAGCATCATCATGGACTTCAAAAGGCAACAGCCCGTGTGCGTAGCCCATGAGGAACTTCCCTCCATAGATGCTATGTGGAGGAGGACAGTCTCCCTAGAGATCTAGAACAACCAAAGTAACACACTTAAGTTCCATATCTATCATTTGTATTATTAAACTGTCAGGCAAGAGTTTTGTAACAGTCTAATGGCCAACCGGATACAGTGAATCTCCTGTGCTGAATCCTTCTTCTGATGCTGATTTGTAAAATATTGTGACAATCTTACAAATCCTGGGATCAATAGGAAAGCCATTTAGACTGAAGAAGGCTACTTGAGGAACACAAGAGGACTGGATTAGAAACGAAGAGGGGGAAATTGCAGAGGCGGAGGGAAGTGCTACAAAGTGCAAAAGCAGCAAGTGGATCTCCAAATCCAAACCAGGAACAGAGGAGGCTGAGTCACAGAAGCTGTATTTGGTATAAATCCAGAAGAATCATTCCTAAAATAGGTTAACAAAATACTAAGAAGGAGAAAAAGGAAATTCCATCTTGAATACAGACAGAAAGACTTCATCTCAGAGAGCTTAATGCAGTAGGAAAAGCTCCAGTGTCACTAGCATCCAAAGCTAATGAAACACTGGTAGAGCTGAAGAGGATATCTTTGTTAAACATAATCCTGGAATTACAAAAGAACCACGTAAAAATACGACTCTATTTCCAATGTCGTAATCCAGTATTTAACACTTGCTTTCACTAAAAAATAAAAAGCATCCTGTTTGGTTTTGGGTTTTTGTTTTTTGTTTTTTATTTTTGTTTGGTTTTTTTGTTTTGGTTTGGTTTGGTTTTTGTTTCTTGTTTTTTTTTTTAAGGCTGTTCAGTGTTTTTTCAAAAAAAAACTAAGTAAGGCTTCAGAGAAATGCGGCACAAACTCTGGTGTTTTACTTTCCCAGGGGTAACAAGACCAAGAAAGTATGTGCAGCCCAGGAAAGGTTTGGGAACTCTCCATATTCCCAAAAAGATGGGGCTCACGGCCTTTCAGCAGCCTCTGCCCTTCAGGGGTGGCCTTTTTAGCAAGCAGAGGCTGCCACGAAACAGCCCACAACCTCAGGTAATTTCCTGCAAACCTCTTTCACTGCAGGTTCTCTCTATACATCACACTTCGTATCCTGCACAACTTTGAGAAATCACTCAATTATTTGGCTGTTAATTATGGCTATGCATCACTTCTTTCTCAGCATCAGACTCTTAGCAATTATATGTCTTATTCTGGCTTAGTTTTGTTAACCTGATGTCTATCCCCACTTCCCGCTTCCCAAGAGAGGGCTGGAAGTTGTGCTGCAGCTAGGGTGGTTTTAGCTCCCTCCTGACCAGTTGAGGTGGGTTTGAGGTGATTTGGTTAATGAGGTGATCTGATGGTCCATGCTTTATATATCCTATGTATATTCCTGACACAGGTTGGAGACTTCACATGGATCTGTGTAATTTTCTGACAGACCCATCATTAGTCCATCCAAAGACACCAACTACCAAAGGTTCCAGGTTAATCCAAATCTGCTCCACATAATTAAACTAGCCCCAATACCCTTACTATGTAATGAATCCTTTATTGGGGAAAACATATGCAATAAATCAAGAATACAGGTCTCTGAAGCATATGCACTAGTTTACCAGGAAGCTACAGGCCTGATAGTGACATTACTGCATGGAGTCCCACAGTCTGGTTGACAGAAAGCCAAGATAGGTGCACTGAGCGAGCTCTTCGAGCTTCTAAAAACCTATTAAATCTGTTCTGCAGGGAGGCCGAGGAAAGCTTCCCCGCAAGGGAACGCAACTGCCTGCGCCTCAGCAGCTCACCCACGCTCACCGTCAGTGACTGTCAGGGCTTGCTCTGCTCCCTAAGTTGCAAACAAGCTACAGATGAATCATTATGGATCCATGGACTTTCAGAACAAAGGATCATTTTTCCAGCTCCAATCTTCTGTATCTTTTGGCCAACTGGATCTGCAGTACTGTGCCAAGAGCAGGCATTTCACCCATAGATACTACAAAGACATTTACAGGCTCAGATTCAGTAGGAGGACAACAAGAAGCACTAGTTCTTCACTCAGCATTGCCCTGAAACACATCACATCCCATAACCAGAGTGGCTTTTAATCTGACTCCCAAAATAAACTACACCCATTTGGAGGAGCCAAGTTTCTGTAATTTTCAGAGCAGATCTCAGTAATTTCTGTGGGAGAGTTTTGCTATAAGCTTATGAATGTTTTCTCCTTTGGTTCCAGTGCTATGAACAATAACTTTTTACTTGCTAATGTGTAGATTTGCACCAATTATTAGATGAGGCATGAAAAGCACAGTAAATCACACTTATTTGAGTTTGCATCAGCAGAGCGCTCTCCATCGCGATACGGGAGAGCAGTGATGTCTGTCACACACAAACCACCTTCCAGTTTTATGGGAGACAGCAGCCAAGTATGAAACAAGGCAGCTCTGGGGAGCATAACCTGTGCTCATCACTGTACCCTGGTACCCTGGCAGCATCCCAGCAGAGGAGATACAGCCAAGGAGCAACGGTAGCAGTCATGCAGGTGTCTACAAGCAGCTCTTCTCAGCCATTGGGGCAGCACGAGGAAAGCAAATGGTGAGGGAGGAGGAGAGCTGCCATCGAAGGACAACTGGAGGTGGACAGCAGCCTCTTCTGCAGAATGAGAAACAACACAAAGGGCAAAGACGGGCTGCAAAAGGCTTATGTGTGAAAAGTTTGAAGAGAGCAGGCAGTTGAGGGATGTAAACAGAGCGATGACTTGGTCAAAGGACAACCAACAAATTATTTCTGTGGTCCAAAGGGTAGATAGCACCTTTCAGAGTCCTCTTCCAGCCTACCACCATGATGGAGCACCACCATTAGCCTGATGGCTAGCAGATCTGAAACGGAGTAATTTGGAATAAACAAACACAAACACTACAATTTCCTCCCCAGGTGTACAAACACATCCTGCAACCCCTGTCCAGCTGAAAGGAGAAATGTCACTTCCCTTGTGCAGGCTTTGAGCTAACAGACATGAAAAATGGGATTACCCACCACTATTCTATTTAGAGAGGAGTTGGTCAGCTGAAGGTAGTAACATGCACATTATCATCCAAACAGCCTTGCTAGAAAACCTACAGTCAGGTACCTCCTTCTGAGATATGAGTTCCACCTCTATCAGAAAAGATACAGAAAAAGGAAGATTGATGGTTAAAATACCAAATTATATGCTAAGGGATCTGAGTTTAGTTCCAAAAGGTACCTCTGATTCTGAGATAGGAAAGCTTTTTTCAAGAGATCTTAAGAGCACATGGAACGGTACAAGGTGCCACAGCAATTCCTTATGGACGTACCTGTTTGAGCTGCCAAAAGAGCTGGAGCTCCACAGAGTCCCAGCCAAGGCTCTTCTGGGTTTCGTACCAGTGGTATTAATGGATGCTTCAAGGTCTGTAGCTGGCAAACACCCTGTGAAGAGCTCCCTCACCTCCTGAAATTGCATATATATGAACAGTTTGGGAATAAAAGAGGGGATAGCGTGAAAGAGTTTCAAGAGTGACTTCTCTTCCAGGGAAATGCACTTAAACTGTGCGTCAACAAGATTATGGGAACAATGACTAAACTATCTTGGCCAAGGAGGACAAACAAGGAATGCTGGAGCTTTCCAGGTGGCCAGGATTTCTCCCAACCCCACACATTCCTGAAGAATCTCAAGATCCAGAAAGCAGTTGATCACTCATCAGGCAATGAAACCACCTCTGTGGACCACTTCTGACTTCTTCCACTGTGCAAACACAGTTAGCATCACCAGGAGGGCACACACAGCATCTCCCGTTTACCATACCTGGAATATGAACTGGCAATGTCAACCCTTAAACAGCAAGGAGACAAAATTATTCATCTTTTAAGCTGGGAAGAAAATAACCCCATTTTCCACTCCTTGCTTTAGGAGTTTCAGCAGCTGGGGCTGCACCCAGCCAGCCAGGGACACAGCAGCACAATATTAGTCATAATTTTCCCTGCAACATGTGGGAGCCCAGCAGAAGCAGAAGGAGAATGAAGGAGACTCATCAAAACAAGCACGCTCTCTCCTGTGGCAAACAGAGTGATCTCGAGCAGCCGTGGAGGCATCAGCAGTTCCTGCCAGGCTCAGATGCATCCCTCAGCTCGTGGGAGCTAGTGCAGGTGACAAGGGGGCAGACCTTGGCCCTGAAACCCATCTTTTGTATCTTTCTAGCAAAGAATGCCCTGTCTAACCCACAACTCCTTCATTTGCCTCCAGGAAATAAAAAGAGAGTGCAAAAAGGATGATACAGACAGCTTCAGGAACCTTGCTTAGCCCCATCTCAGCACAGTCACTCTGGCCTTGCTGTCCCTACCTTCCCCATCCCAAAGTTGTACCCATTAGAAACATGTCTAGATGACTCCTGTGTTTGGGAGAAGATGTGTTGCCCATCGTTTTTCAGGAAACATCTTCACTTTCCCTTTGCTCAAGTGAAAGCATGAAATCCTCGGTTTTAGAGCCTGGATTGTGCTGAAAGAAAAGATATAGCAGAAAATAAAGTGGACCTGGGCTCCCAGCAGCTACAGCTTGAGCTGCACAAAAGATGATGAGTTCAGAAAGCAGAAACTGAGAGCAGGAGATACAAATAATGTGTCTTCACTGTTTTCTGTTTAACATGGGTATAATTTCATAGCAGTGGAATGAGGTTTGGGGGGAAAAAAACAAAACAAAACAAAATCACTGCGGAGCATGGCAGTAATTCTCCTGGACGAGTGAATAGGCTGTACCAGGGCAGCAGTGGTAGCTCTGACTCCATGTCAGTTTGAATTCTCAAACTCTGGATTTTGGTCCATGTCTGATCTTCTAGATGTTATGCAGGATGCAGGCAGGCAGTTCTGTGGAACAGAAGCAGGATGCAGCTCAATCTCATGCTCAAAGCTTGTTTTCAGGCATCCAAACCAGGTGCCCATGGCCATTTAGCAACAGCTCTGGAGGAAACTACTCACAACAAGGACTGAGGCTGCTCAAAAATTCTATCCTAAGCTAAATCCATTTAGGAGTAGGGCATGGTTACTGCTCATTAAGACTGGAATGGTAATTGCAATGATGTCCATGAGCGTAGCACCAAGGGCTTGCTGCTCTTCCCGTCCAGTACCAGCCAGGCAGCGGTTCTGGAGGACATGGAAATCACACACTTTGCTAGGCCAACCTGAAGCAAAGGGGTTAAGCATCCTCGATGACGCACTGAGAGCTCAGTGAAGAACCGTGCCTGCTCGTGATGAATCCCAGGGCAGGGAGAACAGGAATACAGAAAAATCTAAATGGTCAGACCAAAAAAACGAGATACCAAAATACAAAATAAATTGGCATCCTACCTCTGACAGAGGCCAGGCACGTAAAGACACATGGAAAGCACAGGCATGCTGTGCTGCTCCCTCCCTGAGCGCTCCTTGCCTCCAGCAAATTGCTGTTCACAGATTCCCTGAGAAAGAAGGATTCAGCAGCCCTTGAAGGCCTTTTCTATGAATG
This sequence comes from Tyto alba, assembly GCF_018691265.1. Lineage (NCBI taxonomy): Eukaryota > Metazoa > Chordata > Aves > Strigiformes > Tytonidae > Tyto > Tyto alba. The sequence continues at coordinate 2,337,520 of NW_024881282.1, read as the reverse complement.
CTTCCAGTCACTCCTGAACCAGTGCAAGCTCTTTCCCTCCACACCATGCTGGGGTTGTGAGTTCAACTGCTGAACTACACGCATGCAAAGAACAACTCCATTTTGTAACAAGCCCGCTGCCAGTTTCACTCAACATCCTTTAGTTCTTGTACCAAAGAGACAGCAAGTAAGGACCGATCCCTTGCCTTCCCCATGCTACTCATGATTTTATAGGCACGCAATCTTCAATATGTCAGGAGGGTATATATTATATATAGTGCCATGCCTGCTGCTATGGTATCCCTGTGTCTACACTAACAGCACTTCAGTGCAAGGATAGACATCTTCCCAGTCATAACAGACAGCAGGCAGCAGCTCTTCTCAGTCTCAATGAGAGAAGGCTCTGGGGACACCTTATTGTGGCCTTTGAAAAGGGGTTTATAAGAAAAATGAGGACAGACTTTTTAGTAGAGTCTGTGGCAACTGGTCAAGGCGTTTTTAAACTAAAAGATGGGAGATTCAGACTAGATATAAGGAAGACATTTTTTACTATGAGGGTGGTGAAACATTGGCACAAAAAGATGGTAGGTGCCCCATCCCTGGAAACATTTAAGGTCAGGTTGGACGGGGCTTTGAGCAACTTGATCTGGTTGAAGATGTCCCTGCTCATTGCAGGGGGGTTGGACTAGATGACCTTGAAAGGTCCCTTCCAACCCAAACCATTCCATGATTCTAAGAGCAAAGTATGAGTAGATGTCTGCAAACCTAAGCAACTTATTTCCAAAGAAGAGATTTCATCAAAGAATATTTTTAGAGCAGTTTAGAACCCAAGTTTCTTAGCTGGTGGAGAAGGACATTTCCTAAAACACAGTCACAATGAATATCCCAAGTGATCTTTTTCTCTTTAGCTACTTTTGCTCAAGTTAAACTTCACACCCAACCTGCTACTGAGCTCTCACCCAATAAGGCATGGATTAGGCAGTCGAGTTATATTTCTACCCCAACTGTCAATATCTTCATCAAAAGAAGCTTCCAAAAAGCAGGAGATGCCATTCTAGGAAGCATAGCAACAGGAACCCATCCTATGGACACATCCCAGCCTTGATCCATTTGGTATCTCCTCCACCAAGCAAGGAGAGACACCCTTCAGAATCGGTAGCAGCCTCTGCCACGGTTCTCCCCAGGGGTTTCTGCTGAATTACAGCTGCTTTTAGCAAGTCACTCACAACATTTGTTTCTCTGTGAGCAATAGGAAGCCTTGTTCAGAGGTCAGTCAACAAGTATTATTGATCGCTTCTTACAGCACCCAAAACTCCACTAAACGCTACACAATACAGATAAAAATAGCAACGAACTTTGTTCCCAGAAGAAAAAAAAAAAAAGAACAAACATTGCACAGCAAGGAGCAACAGCCCCAGGGCTAGTCTGTGCCCCATAAAGCAGATGGGCTCTAAGGAATGACCCTGGTGCAGCAACTGGGAGACCATGGAGCTGTCTGCTGCACCTTCACCTTCCCTCCCCTGCTTGGAGGCAAACACACATGAAATACAGAGAGCATTTATTCCCCCTCCTTGTTTGCAATAACAGCAGAGCCTGATGAGAGCTGAAATAGTTTATAGCTGGCAAAGGACTCCACAGCAAGTGGCTCAAAGGAAGGAGAAAGTAACAGAGCTGGGAGGGTGCCGATCTCTAGACAGAAAGTTGCAGACAGATGCGAAGCTGCTCTGCTTATGCTCAAACCACCCAAAGCCGCACGAACGCTGCTGATGCGGTGCCTGCTCCAACCCTGGCGTTTGCTCCCAGCACCACACTAACGGCACCGGTGAGCTTTCGGGCAGTGCAAACTCACATTGGCCTGGGGATTGCACAGTCCTAAATGCTGGAAAAACACATGGTTTGGGGAATGACTGAGTGTGTGGGGCTCCTATCTTTGGTGGTGCTTCTCCTTGCAACGCATCGTCCAAAGAGGGACAGTGAAGGAAGCAGGAATTAAAACTTCAATAAGATTATAAAACACAGCCTAGCACAGAGGTTTTGCCCTTTGAGAAGCACCTTTCTTCCAGCCTCTGTAATAGAAGTGTGTCCTAAGGAACAATCTGAAAGCCTTAAGAACTGAGGCTTCACCAAATCATTTCAGAAGAGGCTTGCAGCACCCAAAAAGATGCAGGAAAAGCAATTTAAAGGTCACTTCTTACCAAGAGGAGAGACGATAAAACTCACCAGCCTCATCTGTAGAGCAGAATAGGTGATGTGAACAGAAGCCCGACCAGATAAGTATGGACACATTAAAAAAAAAAAAAAATAGAGAAAAGGGCTCTAAGGCTCTGGGTTTGTGCTCCCGACAAGTCTTTATTCATACCAAGACAGCTTCAGAACTGCACATCAACACTTGGCCCTCCTCACTAACTGGTTTCCTTAGATCTGCTGAGCTGTTTGGGCTGAATGAGCAATTAAGAGTATAAGAAAACAGATGGCTCTATTTGGCAACTTCTTTAAAAGTGTCATTTTGAGACTAGCCAGGTCATATCACAACTAAATTACTTCAGATTAACTGCTTTCAGGCGACCTGTAATAAAGAGATAAAACTATTCGGGCAGCAACCTCTAAGACTGCCAAATGGATCACACCCATTCAACTACCATCGTATTTTATCATTATGAGCAGAATTGATTATTCCTCATTAATAGGATTACAGAATCAGAGACTGGTTTGGGTTGGAAGGGACCTTTCAAAGATATTTAATCATTGCAGAAAAGAAGTGCATTTAGAAAACAAAGTATTTATATTCTGAGTGTGTTCATTTCCTTTTTTTATTCAAAATCCTAAAGCTTTTCCACATATGGAGAAAGATTCCTCTTCTAAAATGCTTTTGGGACTGAACGGGGATGCTACTGCATAGGAACCCCAGCTGAGGACTGCAGAAAGATAGGGAACACGCTCTCACGTATAAAAAATTAATTGCTAGTATAAGTCTGATCTGGAATCCAAGAGCCAAGGTGCCCATCCATTCCGTCTATCAGATGTGGACACGTGTGTTCAACATCACAGTCAATGGAAATTCTGGGGGCGAATCCCCACTATCTCCATCTCCAACCGGTTTGCTGAGAAGCGATCGACAGGATCTTAGTGAGTAATTTGTTGGAATCACAAAATCCCGGGATAATTTAGGTTGGAAGGGAACTCCAGTGTGGATCTTCTCCAACCTCCAGCTCCAAAAAGGGACAACTTCAAAGCCGTGTTAGGTTGCTCGTGGGCTATCCAGCCAGAGTTTTAGCTTCTCTGAGGACAGAGTCTCTAGTGTACAATATTGGTACAACTCTCATTCTCTTCATAGTGGTCTTGCTTCAGAGTAGAAAAGCAAGAACAAACTCCATACTAAATTAAACTAATATAATCCGAAGACAAATTCAGCCACCATCATCATTCTCAAGTTCCCAATTTCAGGAATCAGCTATAATTTGAGAAAGGACTTGGGGTCGTCAAGAGTTTGTTGGAATTTACTTTGCCTGATCCCTATTACCTAAAATTTCTACATTACATCCAAGACATCATCTTGGGCAGTATAATGTTTCTTTGTGTTTCACTGAGATGTCAGTTTGGGATAGCTTCAAAGTGACCCCCCCAGGCTGCAAGAGTCCCCCTTGCAGAAGTATTAGACAGTGGTTTGAGCAAAATAAATAGTCACTGTTTTCCACGATGAAAGCAGTTCTGATGACAAGTAAACACTGTACATTTCAACCGCTGCCAACATATGATTTCAATGTCCAATTTTAAATCAACAAGTACAATCTGAACTCCCAGCAACACAAAACACATGAAGGAATTTTAAGCTGGTATTTTTATGTTCAGTAGTTGCCCATTTCATACAAACTAACAGAAAAATAGACAACACTACCCAAATCCATTTTTCATGTACTCATCTGTAGAACGGGACTGTAAACCCATGACTAATTTCAAAACCAAAGCTGCTACTTACAATTCAGCTGAGAGTCTGGCAAACACATTTTTCAAAAAGCATGAATCCTAGTTTTGCGTTTCAGCTTAATCATAGATAGGTCCAGTTGGGAGAGGGGTAATTATTGTTTTCTGAAAGATGGTAACTACATTCTATGCAAATTAATGTTTTAAAAATACTATTATAAATTACATGTGTAAATGAAGTCTGCAGTGTAGCAATGCTGCCTCAGAGAATGCTTCCTACCTAACCCATTACCAGCAGGTAAGTTCTGGCAACTTGTTCAGTGCAGAACTGGAAGAAAATTGGATTATTTAACCTGAATTTAACTATTCATTATTAGGTTTTAACTGAAAAATGAGTTAAAGATGGAAACTGCCTAAACCCATTTTTAAATCTAATTTCAAGAACATATTTGCTTATGCCTTTTTCACTATTCCAGTTGTCCAAGGCTAGAGTTTGCTGGGTCCCTATATCAGAAGCATGTCCTGAAAACCCATACCTAGAAATTCCAGGGGGTCAAGTAGAAAGAAAAGCTGATCTGACAGTTTCCTTTTTCGAAGGTTATCTGAAACACAGGTGGAAGAGCTGGGAGTTTTTCTAGGGGAGGGACTTAACAGTTCTGGAAAAAACGGAGTCTTAAAGGTATTCCACTAATTGTTTTGTTTTGTTTTGTTTTTAAATATATACATGTGCTACTTAAATAGCTACACACCTAGCTGGCATCATTTTTAAAAACTGATCCTTCCTACATTCTAATCGCATTGGTAGCTTTGAATCATTAGATTAGTCTTAACACTGCCAATGGACCATCACTTAATGGGGCTTAGGAAAACATGATACTTAAGGGAAAATAATGTTTTGCATGCGTATTTGCAATTTTCTACCACTTAAAAAAAAAGACTCGGGCATTTACAAACAGCTGTAGACCACCCAAATTACTGAATCTTTTCCAAGTTCAATAACAGCAAGGATAGATGTATTTCTGGTTTTAGTATATCTGATGCTCCGTATCAGCATTATCTCTCTGTATAACCAGTCTGACTGAAAGACTTCTCTTACCCAAGATACTTCTATTTATAATAATTAAAAAAAAAAAATTAACACTGCTAGAGTTATAGAAGGCATTATGACATCCCGCAACTCAGCATTTTATCAGCAGTAAGAGACTTTGCCAGCCTAAAGCAAAAACATTAGTACAGCAGCACTCACCTACCACCATCAGCAAGAGCTGGCAAGACCTGGTTTTCCTTAGTTATTCTCATCACTGTTGGCCCAAAAATGAGGAATTTTCAGGCAAAGTCAGGACACGTGGTTCAGTGGTTTAAGTTACTTAAAATTTTCCTTTTCTTTCCCTAACTTCCCCCAGATTTCTCTCACTATTTCCTCACTAGCCAAGAGCAGCAAATGGAAAACTGCTCCACATCCGTATCAGATAATGGTCTAATATAAGCGGAAACTATTTCCTTATACTAGGAGAAAACAGCCATCAACAAGACAAATAGGTGGAATTGCTCATTTCTGTTTCCAGACAAGTAGGAAGAGGAAAAAAAATAACGTTCTGGCTCTCATGTAAACACATCTGAAAGACATCCCTTCTATATCCCAGAATCAAACAAACTACCATTAAAAGCCATGTGTGCTGTTACTAACTTGGGAATATTGTACACTCCCTAGGTCTTTTCTTGATTTCTTATATATTTTTCAATAGCAAGAACTGTCTTTAACAGGAGGACTCCAAGGACTGCGTGTGCTGTCAGTCATCCGTAAATTCTGCTAACAAACAGCACTTCAGATCTTCACTGCCAATAATAAAAGCTTATTTGGGACAGGGAAAAATTGCAATTGAAGCTGTTTCCAAGGACTTACTGCTTGGAGTGACATGGTTATATTTTTATGACATAACTTGTCTTGTTATATCTTAAATATCTGCTCAATAACCCTCATTTGAGAGCTCTCATGAGTAGATTTCTGATCTCCACAATTCAGTGCTCGTGCACATGGACTTTTTGGGTGTGAAGGAGTATAAAATGTCTCCATTCCAAAATACTCCATTTCAAAGATACATTCTAATTTTTTTTTACATATTTTTTTTTTTATTTTTTCCATTTCCGTGTCTCTGAAAGCCATGACTCCTGAAACCTGGCTGAGTTTCCATCTGCTGAGCCCTGCCTATGGGATTCGGTGCACCAGAGGCAACCAGCCCAGCGGGAAAGGCCACCTGCAGAACTTACATCTACAGATCTTTTCCTGGGCTGTTTCACTTCTAAGCACACTCGCTCTGCCTTTGCTCTCTCTTTTTCATCTTTCCAAAGGTCTGGATCACCGATCTGTGCCTACCTGGAACAAGCAGCCTACAAAATACTGCCGACCACACACCTCCAAAGGCTGAGCACGCATCGTCCCATGGCGGTGACGTGGGAGGAAGACGAGCCAACGTGTGGACTTCACGATGGACAACAAGACAACAAAAAGAGATCCCATGATCAGCTCCTCATCACACTGATCTTCAAAGTGTTAGAGAGTCTATTTTCTGGTGTCTCCACGGAAGTAGATCCTGCAGCACATAAGAACAGTCTTTCTTCTTCAACGCCACAAACTGGTTATGGGAAAAGGAACTGTTCAAGGGCTGGCGATATCCAACTGGTCGATATGGGAGGAGGTAAATGGTGTCAACTATCACAGCAGAGTTCAGAGAAGCAGTTTCTCAGTTATTTAAGCATTTTTTCTTGCAATAACTATTTCTTTTGCATTTAAGAAAGTAAGCTACTTTCATATAATGTCAAAGCCAGCATAAATAACAACACCAGATTTGAAAATACCAACGGTTGTGGTCACTAAGTGTCACAATAGTCACAATGTCATGGAAGCCAGTGTTTGCAACTACAAATGAGCATGGTGAGGTGGAAATCTGATGCATTTGTTTATAGGAGGATTTTAAAAGAAGGATAATAGTAGGCAAGAGCCTTAAGTCCAAAGGTGAGAAAATTAAAGATGAGAGAGTCTGCCTGTCACCTACCCAAGGAGACGTAACAGAACCTTCAATGGGAGGAGAAGGCTCATCAGAAAACAAGATATTGGGAAGCGAATGAGTCAAAATCCAAACCAAGAGTAGCATAAGAAGACAAAATGCCAAACACAAAGTAGAAAGTGCATATACCTGTTACAAATCTTCTCCACGTGTATTATTTTTCAAGTATAGAAAGATTAGGCATCTCCAGAGAACTGCTAGAGAAATAAAAGATGGAAGAAAAAGTAAATACTTACTACAGTCAATAAAATCAAAGATGGTTCACATAACAATTCAGGAAAAGCTTTGAATGACCTGTCCATAATGTTTTCAAAAATACGATATCGTATTCAAATCGCTTGTTACATAACAGAAGACTTGTACTTATCTCTAATAAGTGTATTAAGGATTATCATGGAATTACTCAATGTCTTATTTCACACGAAGCAAACTGGCTGCAATGATGCATTGCACTACCACACTCAGATAAAAAGACACAGCACAGGAAGCAAAATAACTCAGACAAAATCCTTCGATTGTCACTACACAGTAATGACTAAAGAGTCAATAACGGGGCGGGGGGGGGGGGGGGGCAACACCTCAAAAAGCTCTTAATAAAAGCCCTAGCAAGACACTATTAAAAAACTAAGGTTTAAGGTTACAGCATAAGAGGAAAAAGGACTATCATGGATTAGAGAGAAGCTAAGCTATAGGAAACAGCCTAGTATTAAACACTGGGTTTTCAATCTCCTGAAAGGGTAACAGCAAGGTGCTTCAAGATTTACAAGGGCCAGCAGTATTTCGTGTACGGTGCCGAAACTGGAAAAGAGAGCAAAAGAGAAAAGGTAATGTTTTCAGAGATGAAATTATGCATAATAGTTGTAATTAAATTGGGAGATTCAGAGAGCCCTGACAGCAATGCATCCAGTGAAATCATCTGCTGAGAGATGCAAGGTAGTATGTGTGTATACTGAATAAAATATTATATCTCACTTATCTATAATGAGGACTCAGCTATGCAGGAATAACTTGGGTAGCAGCATCTTCCAAAATCTCTGCAAGCTGAGTACGCTAGTGTATGCTCGACTAGACACCTGGATGTCCAAGGTGCTCATGAAAGGTGGATATTTTGGGGAGATCAGTGCAGGACAGTGAAGTGCACGGCAGGGAAAATTCCCATGAAAGCTGGATGACACTATCTCATAGCCCTTCCATGCCCTTGCACCTCTGAGTGCGAGCTGCTTTCAAGGTCAAGCATTCAGGCAGCCTCTCAAACACACATGCAATAATCCTCCTACGTAAAAGAATAGAAGGCTTAGGGGAGACTTTATCACTGTGTTCCAGTATTTAAACAGTGGCTACAAGGAAGATGGAGACTCCCTTTTTACATGGAGTCACAGGGGAAAGACAAAGGGTGAGGGGTACAAGTTACTCGTGGGGAGATTCCAATCAGACAGAAGAGGACAATTTCTCCCCAGGGAAGCAGCAGATTCCCCAACATTGGACACTTTTAAGATTTAGCTGGACAGGGTGCTGGGCCATCTTGTCTAGACCGGGCTTTTGCCAGAAAGGTTGAACCAGATGATCCCTGAGGTCCATTCCAACCTGGGATTCTATGATTCTGTGACAATACTGCGTTGCACTGGCAGCTGATGACAAATATAAAGGGCTCAATTATATATTTAACAATTCCACAAAAGTTTTATCAAAATTTGAAGATACTAAGCTGTGTTTACAAGGAGAACAGGATGAAAAACATGGAAGGGAGCACAAAGAAGCCAAACATTACCAACCAGACAAGCTGCCTAATGTACTGACCCCCAAATGCACCCACATTTCCCCCTTCCCTTCTGCCCCACCTCTTCTCCTTTTCCACTTCAAGTGGCTGATGAGATGAATTGGATGCTAGGAAAAATTTATCCAGAGAAAGAAACAAAGGTTTGCAACAGTTTAACTTCAAGAGAAATATATTATGAAAGAAAGCAGTATCTTAAAAAAGACAGTATGAGAAATGAAATTAAGTGCCACTATTTACCCCACCATATACTACAGGAGCAAGAGATAAGAGAACAAATTAAAATTCAACTCCAAGTTTGCAAAACTCACAACTAAATGCTGTGGGCAAAAGCTTAGTGTGATACAAGAAGAGATTTGAAGTTTAAAATCAATTCACATACACACACATGCACATGTTTTAAATGTAAAAAATCCAGAGTATCAGGACTTACAAACATCAAAGAAATCTTCTAAATAAAACTTTTTATTAAAGGGTCTCCTAGAAGCAGGTTATTCCAAAGTCACTTGTGACGGGGCTTCTTCACCCTTTAATTGAACGCTGCAATTTTTGTATCCACACAATAAAAAGCCAGTGCTCAGATGAAGGCCTGATTAAAAACCTGCATTAAATGCTGCATTTCAGTTTTTCAGAAATTAGCAGCATTTCTGCATTAACTCTGACACTGCATGAGACCTGTTATTGCTGTAAAGAGCTTGGGGAGAAACGGAGGAGAGGAAGAGGACCTCCAAGAGCAGGTTTGCCTCCTCCAGATGTTATTGCTCAGTTAGTCCAGGCAGCACCCTAACCCTAACCAGGAAAAGGCACATTTCTTCCCTTATAATTCTTCTTTCCTGAAGATACTAAGTCTGAAGGCCTTCTTCCTGTGCCTTATTCTTTAGCATGAGATGACAACTCCTCAAGCTCCCACTGTATTCAACTCTGAGAGGCAGGAAAAAACAGCCACACAGAACAAACCAACCACGTAACATCATCCCATGCCAAGTATTCCCAAGTATAAATACCGAATGTGAGGGGCTTTGGTTTGTTATTTTGATCGTGTCGCACTACTGGCAAAAAGCTAATATGAGAGGACAGCGGCATTTGAAGCTCCAATTTGCTTCTCATAAAATTGCCTGTAGCTCAGCTCCAGCAAGACACAGCCGATTCTTCCAGATCCGAGACACCCTTTCTCAGATGCAGTACCTTTACATTTTAATTCCCCCTACTTTAAATATATCATCCTGCAAAAACATTTAAGAGCCAGTAAACCCTTTTGTGTCCATTCTAAGGCTGACAATCATTTGTGAGCCATGGCAGAGTGATACAAAAACCTGATCATAAACCTGGCATTTGGGTTTTCTTTTTTAAAAGCACACCCTTCACAGGTGGGATTGAAAAAAAATAAAAAAAAAAAAAGATGGACACAAAAGATGACAACGATAATGAGAACTGAAGGTTCAGCTATGTGTCTGGCTTTCAAAGGGAAAAGCAGAATCAAAGCAGCAGAAAGGAGGAGGAACTCTTTCAAAAATACATATAGTCCAAGGCAGAGCCATGAGGCCTCCTGCAACGCTCTCCTTGCATCAGCGGCGAGGTCTGGAGCTGGGGGATGATAACAAGAACAACATATGTGTATGGATAATTTTTTCCTCTCATTTTACCACCATAGATATTCTTACTGTAAACTGATTTACTTAAATCATCAGGAGAAAAGGAATGAATTGACTGTTGCCCACACTACTCATACTATTGCCCATCTACAACCCTTGGTGAGGTATTAAAGGCAGCACATGAGAACAGTTTCTCTAAACAGTATTTGACTGATAACCTCCTGTGCCCAAGCAATTCTGAGGTTTTTTTTTTTAAATTGAGATTAGCACCAGCTAATTCCTATATGGCATTCAGCTGGCATCCTGCAGACACAAAAACTTAATACAAAAAAAGCAATTTTTTTTTCCCCAGAAAATTATTTTAAGGTAGCAAAAGGATTTTTTTTCCCCTTTAAAGCAAGTTGTATTTCTGTTTGGGGGAAAAAATTTAATACACATCTCCTCTCGTGTAGAAAATATTCTGATTGCACTAAAGAGACCCATATTCTGCTGATACACTTTCAGTGTAAAATAACACTCAGGAAAATGAATTTTTAAAAACATAAAAGACAGTAAAACATATACATTAGCAGTTTCGAATACCTACACCCACTCTGTAATCCTCAGGGATAAACCCAATGAATTCATACGCTTGTTAATTATCTCTTATTGCCTGCCACATGTAAAAATGAACAGCCTTGCTGCCACCGCGGCAATAATCTGCAGTCAGGACGCGTTTTATCATCGTATCAGCTGCAGCCACTGTTGGCTCTGACAACAACTGAACGGTTTGGCAGAGTGCCTCAAATTACTGCCGACTAAAAGCACTTTAAACCGTCCTGCCGGAGCTTGACATGACAAATAAAGCAATGATTCATAACTGAATTACAGCGAGATGCTCTGGAAGGCAACGAGCAGGCTTGCTGACAAGAACTTGCCATTCCTCCACGCCGGCAGCTGGGGGAAGGGAGTCCCGAGGATGCTCCGGTGACATGCCGGCGTTATCAATCCGGCCAGAGAGACTGCTAAATAGAGGGGAGGCATCAAAGGAAGCGAGTGATGGTAAATAAGGTGCAGTGGTCTTCCTATACAACATTATTACACTCAATTACTTCCCATAGTCTGTAAGCTTTCTGCCTATAATCCTTTTTAAATCAACAAGAGAACTGGCTACTGATTCTGAAATCCCATGTTATTAAATGCAAAATATTTAGTAACCCAAGACCAAAGTCCACCAGAGCAACCAAAGCTGTCAGCTTATAAATCCCCATCAAAACCTTTAATGAACTGACAAAAATAATCCCCACGCAGTACCTGTGGAACAACCCTCACAGTCCATTGACAAACCATTTCATTGTCCAGCTGTGATGAATAGCAAATTTTTCAGTTCTTCTCCCAGCATTTTTGCTGAAGAAATAGCTTTCAAACCTGTTCTGCCCATAGACAAGGCAACAGCATCTTTGCAAATGTAGAGTGCCCCAAGGATCGTTTCCATAATGCCTATGCTGAAGTCCCTTTAGAAAAAAAAGACTGGGGGAAAAAAAAAAAAAAAGGACTGCAGCTTACACTATGGTAATATATCTGTCCCGTATAGTTCTTGGAGTGCACTGAAGTTATTTTTATTATCAGTTTTCCTTCCTTCAGCAAGAACTAAGTCCTCTCAGTGCCCCTTTTAAGAAAAGAGAAATGGGATACCAGCCACTGGCTCAAAGCCAGTGTATAACTCCTAGATAGATCATTTGATCTACAATATTTGGTTTAGGTTCTTATAAAGAAGACTAATTTTAATTTAGTATCTTATAATAAGCACATGTATATCCAAGAATAGCCACCAATGTAGGCAAGACTCTCGGGGTACCACTTATCTTCCCTAACTATCTCCATTTAAATTTTTGGTATCTAAGCTATGTTAGTGCTCCAGACGTCCTCCATCATCAATTAGAAGAAACCTCAAAGGCAAATTCACCCCATTTTACGACAATTGTATATAGCAGGTGGGATAACCACTTGCTGCAGATGTCTATGTGTCCCCATGAACTATGGAGAGGAGCTTAGACAAGGAACAAGGTGCTTCACTTTTACATGGCTAAAGTTATAAGAATTAATTCCCGCACTATCTCCCTAGCCCTCAGACCAAGGCACCTTTCACAAAATGAATGGTGTTTTGAGAGAGAGAGAGACCTAGACAGAAATATTGCTGATGAAGACTCATATATATATATAGAACAAAATGAAAAGTGCTGTTAGTGATGTACAGCCCCGTTATGCTTTTTGAACTTGCAATCTTGACATTAAGCTGTCTTTTAAATAGAAATTACTACACTCAGTTGTAGACAAGGCACAAAACATGACATTTCTCCTTGTCCCCAGCTGTGACATCCAGAAAGACTGACAGACAGACAAGAGGTGCACACTGAAGTGCCAAGGAAGACAGCCTCAGATTTATTTAGTTTTCTCCCATTTGCATTTTTACTATGTCTAACTGCAGCCTTTAAACTTCTAATTCATCTATTTACATTTCTTCCTCTCAGAGCAGCACCTCACGTATTTGCAGATTCATGCCAGCCATGGGTCTCAGTGTGGGGATGAAATCACAGATCCAACACATACTTCCTCAGGGAGGCTGGCAAACTGGGCAAAGCCTTTCACGTCTGCAAGAGAATCCATCAGCTGTTTTGGTTGGAGATCATTATTTCCATGGTTTAATGTAAAAAAATGGAAAATAAATATGCATAAGGAACCCACCTCCAAAGTGAGGAAGAACATTGGGCAAAAAGGATTTGTGACAACGTTTTTAAGGCAGCTTTTGCTCCCCTCTCAATTTGTCTTCAGTTTTCCCAACATTTTTGTACCTGACGTCCTCTTCATTACATAACTAGACCACATCCAAGGGTAAATAGGATCCTGATGACCTCCCAGTAGCTAAGCTACCCAGCAGAACACTTGCAAAGGAAAAAAAGGTCAAAACCTGCCATCAGTAGAAGTAAAATTTCAAAGGACCAGGAAACCAGCTAAGTTGTTAGCTTTTCCTACTCAAAATCTGTAGCCTGTAAGGATCTACTCCCCCACTGAAAAGCTGTGCAACGTGGACCCAAGGAAAGGCTGCTGCATTAAGTAAGCTATAAAAGACGTATAAAAAGTTAAGAGCAGCTGGCAGCTGTTGTGTAATATCGTGTGACTGAATACAGCATTTGATATGGAAAAATAAAATAAAAAAAAATAATAAAAAAAAAGAGATTTTAAATGACAAACGCTTAGTCTGTACACCACGAGGGCCACCAGCCAGAACTCACCACATCTTGTTTCATTGACTCTGCTCCAAAGGGGCACAGCCCACCTACCCCCAAATTGTACGCTTCTGTCCCAAATTGTACATGGGATTTCACCCACCGAGCAGTGGGTAGATTGGGAGCCTTTGGGGACTGTTATGTGGGATGAAAAGGAGAAAGAGGGAACCCTCAGCCTTGAATTAACACATGGGAAAAAACAAATAAAATCTTTCAAACACCAATGTCTAGACAGTGCCAATGCCTTTGTCTTTGGGAAGAGGGATTAGGAGAGAAATCTGGCTGTGCTGTTCCTCATTTCATAGGAAAGCTAGAAGACACTTTGGGCTAAAGGCCTGGCCCTGTTCCAGAAACTACTTTATGATGAAGGAACAGAAGAAAAAGAGGTCTGTAAGACAGGAGAGTAAGATTTCTGCCTAACAGTCACAGCAATTAAGCAAGCTGTCTTGATGAAGAGGAAAAAAACATTGGAATAGAACCCAAAGGCTCAAAAGAGCAAGAGAAAGTAATTTTGAGAGTAGGTCAAGACTCCAGAGGGGATTACCTTTCCAGTTTGAGACTTAATGCTAGAGACATGCTTCGAAAAGCTGACCAGCGAGATTCTGCTGATACCACGGATGACCCCATAACGTCTGCATGCTGAAGCACAAGTCAAGTATTAAAAGTGAATGTTGAAACTGTGTCAATTAGGATCAAAACCGGCAGAACTAAAAGGTGCCTTGTTCTTCCTTCCTTCCTTCCTTCCTTCCTTCCTTCCTTCCTTCCTTCCTCTTACATGAAAAAAAAAAAAAATTAAAAAGCGCAGCTAAATATTTTGTATACCTGGCATTATTAGGTTATTCAACATCTCAACTTGAAAAGAGCAATCTAAGCACAGATCTCTGGAAGAAGGACAGAGTGGACTTCATATAAAGTTTCCAAGAAAGAGGGCCTCTCCTATATTTGAATCGATTCCACTGTAACTTGAACTTGTTTTTATTAGGCATGGTATGATTCCACTCCCTCAATTACTGCACTATCTGAGCAGGTAATAGCCTTAAAATTGAAGGAAGGGCTGCTTATACTTGTTGGAGCTGAAATAACTAGTGAGATTCTCCCAAATAAAATCCCTGCCATGAGACTGCTGGGTAAAAGTGGTCTAATCGAATCCCAGATCATATAAGAAACTTCAAAGATTCACTTCAAAGTGCTACTTCAGCAAACAAAGTAGTTGAGTTAATTTAATGCTTCTCATACTGGAAAGAACCACTTCCTTCAAGTGGGGAAGGAAAACAAATGACGGCAAGTCATAGACCAAAACATTTGTGGTAGTTGTGAATAACCATCCTCGGGCTGCGGCTGTAAAGGGATGATGGATTCACATTTTCCTGGCTGTGCCAGCACACGGTACGATGCCCGGTGCACCGGTGGGCCTAACACACTGCACTTATTTATAAGGATGTGCTGACTGAGAGAGAAAAACAAAACAGAAGCTCAAAGGTTTTCATTCTCACCCAGAAATGTCCACCAAACAAGGGAGACTCCGGCAACTCACTGCCCGCAGGACTCAGATGCATTCGGGGAAGGCAGAAGGGCACATAACTCTTTCAAGCAAATGGAAATGTTTTTTACCTGTCAGAACCTGAGCTTGGGCCCGAAGCATTTCGCTGCTTCTCCAGGCAGGAGTATCAACAGCAACTGCACCAGATCAAGGAGCTGCATTCTTTACGCTGCTTCAAGCACTAACGATGTTATCAACTGCAGCAGGAGAAACAAACTTGGGAGCCTAAACAAACTGACACCTAAGTGAGGGAAGAGCCAGCTCTCAAATACCTCCATGATGCTGAAGAGATTTGTCGTTCTAGATCAGTCTGTTTTGCTCTTAGGAACCAAGTTTTGCTAAAAATGCAGCTTAAAGGTAGTTTCCATTTCCCAGAATATGCATAGGATGTTTACAGTTCAACACTCCGAAGTCCTCCACAACCACCGTCACCTCTTGAGGTGTATAACTGGATTCCCAGATGTCTTATTTTCTATATTTAGCCATTCAAAGACATGCATGGGATTTCTTCTAGGGTATAAATGTACTACCAAGTTTATCCGAATGGTTTTAATTCAAATAAATAAATAAATAAATAAATAAATAAACACCAAGCAAAACCAAAAGCAAGGCAGAGAGAGTTAGTTCTCCTCTCTCTAGGTTGTCTAAAACCTGTTACAACAACTTCCTAATCCTGCCTCCAGTCCTCCCTAATCCCTTCAGCAGTCTAATTAAACCCATTAAACACAGTTCTGGAAATTCAGTTTCCACTACCCTTTCCTGAAGACAACTGGACAAACTGCCAAGCAGCAGGTCTCAGTTCAGGCTTTTGCAGGAAAGGAAAGAGTAAATACCTATTGCAAGGTTTCTTGGAGAGTGTGTTTTGAATAGATATAATACTTCTGAAATGACGTGCAACTACCCCACTCCTAACTCTCATAATCTTACCTCATCACCCAAAATATTCTTTTACCTTTTTCCCCTAGAGAAAAAAAGCTTGAGAAATATGATGAATTGATGCAATGACACACACACCAAAAAAAAAAAAAAAAAAAAAAAGAAAAGAGAAAACAAGGAGCTCCTTGAACACTCGTTTCCCATAGAGTTGTTTCTCATGTCGATTTACTTCAGTCAAGTGGAAACTCAAAACAAAGCTTCTCCCATGATGGGGCATTAATAGATCGCTTAAGATTTTCTGGCAACTTGTGTGTGAATACATGTTGCCTCTTTATCCACTTACAAAAAGTCTTCTTCCTTTAACTTGCAGTATTTTCATGAGACCTAGAAGATTTTAATCATCTTCAAGACTTCTCCTTCCCTTATCAGACTTCCAAAGTTTGCCGAATGGAAACGCTCACACAGAGAGCATAAGGCGTAAGCTTTTAAAGGTATGAGGTTTTAAAAGAAATGGTTACATCCTAATTATTAAGTCTAACTCCTGATTCTAAATGAATCTGAAACTAAACTCCCAGCAGAATTGCTCTGCTTTCCCCACCACCTAGCTCTGTAATTTATTTGAAGAAATTAGGTTAGCAGTGTTTACAAGACTCATGAAAATAAAAGCATCCTCCTGCCAAGACTCAATCCTAGGAACTCCTGGCTGTTCTTCTGCCCACGTCCTCTACCCGCCTTGCCTGCACAGTCCTCTTCTGACTCACCACATTCCCCCCATCCCTGTTAAAGTCTGGCTTTTCCCCAAACTCTGATAAATGAGCCCAAATTCCTAGTTTACCTCTTCTACTCTAGATTACAAGCTTCCCAGGAAAGGGGAAATTCCTCCTGGACAGTCCCCATAGCATATCACATGTCTTATCTTACACTAATAATTATGAGCAAACTTAGTATCTGAGGCAGAAGCATATGCTTTAAACTCGTTTTGAAAAGGAAATATTGCAGAGATGACAAATTATCATTAATGTCTAACTGAGCAAGCAAGGGGCAACCTTTTCAGCCTGCTTCATGAAAAAATAAGTCTTCAGCTATTACTAATTTTCTCTTTCGCCATTATTTGATAGCAGAGAAGGAAGGAACCATTAGAAACTGTTTACATTATGAAATAAAAAGCTTGAGCAAGAGGGAACAATGATGATAATGAGCTAGAAGATGATACTCAGCAGGAAACTGCTCGCAAAAATCCTTCAGGAACAAAGACTAATTTGGTAGTGAAGCAGCACACACACTTGCCAGCACTAACACAGGTATGTACTTGGGCAGGCCAGACTTTTTATTTTAACTGCAACATCCTCTTACTGAAAGTGCTTCTTTTTGCATCCACCTCTGAGCAAACACCAAAATCCCATCCAAGCACATGCGGAAGCGTTAGTACCAGCTCTCATCATTAGCCTCACTGAGAGGTACAAACCATCTTGTTGCAGGGGACACGGCAATGCAGAGCTTCTGGGGACCCTGTTTTGTCCTATTATCTCCATAAAGAACCTGGAAATCCATGATGTAGCACTGGGTACCCAAAATTTGATGCTTGGTTGAATGTTCATTGTTTTAACAATTTGGGCAGCTAACTTTTAAATTACAACTTGTCCAAAAAATAAAAACAATCCTAATTTGTTGTTTAACAAATAATACAGGTTTATCTCTAACACCAACATTTTAATGAACCAGGCAGAACAATAATCACAATTCTTTGCAATGGCTCTGTTTTCATTTCCATTTATAGATGGATTCAAGCAAAGACTCTGAGTAAGGGGAAGATGATAAAAAAAAAAAAACCTATAACCCATACTATCATTGCCTTACAACTATTCCAAAAATCAGAGGTTCCTTTCCACCTTCACTTATCGAAACCTGGTTATTTAAAACAGAAGGGAATTTTTCCATAGGGTTGGAAAAAGGCAGCACCTTGACAGCAAAGTGTGGGCATGCACTAGCCCGCAGCCCAGCAGCTTTTGGCCATGGGACTGAAGGTAGCACATGGACACGTTTTGGGTACCCCGAAGGCTCAGAAGTCAGGCAGGAGGGTATCTGGAGGAAGATGACAGATCTCACTGGGTCCTAACCCCAGCAGAGGCCAGGAGGTTCTCACCAGCAGCCACCCATGCTACCTCTAAGAAAACCATCATCAACATCCACCTGCAGAGAAGGTCGCCAGTTGCAACTGGGTTTCTACTGACATAATTTATGGTCAGAGGAGAGAAAAGCATACAGTATTACAAAGCTGCCTTGAACTGGCCTACAGAGAACAGCAGACAGCTTCACAGTGCAAACATCTATTGTAATTTGTATTCTAAAAGAAGACATCGGTATGTCACTATATACATATAAAATATTCAGGAAACCAAAGAGGGCTTTTTGTTAAGCTGAGGAGCTTCTGATGTATTCCACCATTCTCCCTCATCTAAGGACTCAAAATCTTCTGTAAGGTCTGATGTTCAGCAGTGGGAAATGTGGAGATTTTCATATGCAGCTGGATATTTGCATGTTTAAAAAACATTTCTCTAGTAGGTCATCATTAGCAAGTCCCGCAGACAACTGTTATAATACACACTGTCATGCAAAGGAAATTAAGGCGGTATTGGAGGTACCACACTGGGCAACTGTTGGCTCTTTAATGACAAGTATTAGCAAGTTTGGATGGAAACTCAGTCCAACATTCTTTTTATAGAACAGTTAATGTGATAATATCTAAGACAGAAGGAAACTTTATACAGACGGGGGAAATCATGATCCACAAACAAACCAGAGGCAATTATCAAAATTATACCAATGGTATTCATTTTTTGCAGTCAAGCGTAATTATGAAAAGTCTATTTAAAAAAAAAAAAAAAAACAAAAACCTTAGCCTATGATTTGCATTTCAATTAATTTTCAGACTTTTGTGTGTAGAATAGATCACTAGAATTGTGTACTACAGAAACTACCATATGCTGAAATACTCTCATAAATGTTATAATGCTGGAATTCCAAGTATAAAACCCAGGTAATACTGCAAGGTCTGGGGTTGGTTTTTTTTTTTTTTTCCTGTTAGTCTGTACAAAATTGGTGAAGACGTAGGGGAAAGAAAAAATATCAGTGCTATGTGTGATGCACTTTCCAAAACTTCCATTACAACCACATGCTGCTGAAGTACCACACAACAGGCAAATCCAAGGGTCTGGGGAATATAGCCTTTCTGAGGCTTACCAAGGGTGCCCACAGCTTACAACAAATCCTCTGGATATCGTTACTGCAAATCTAACAATACCAAGTTATCACATCCACATGTTGAAAAGAACATTTCTTTATTAAAATATATTTAAAGTTCTGGCCAATTGCTTATAATTGTACAGGGCTCTTGCTCTTCAAGCCTAATCACTGTATTTCACACTAAACACTAATTATACAATCTAGCACGAAAAAGCCAGAGATACAGACCCTTTAACAAGCTTAGGCAAAAATCAAAGGCCCACAAAGGGCTAAATCAAAAGCTGGCTCACACCAACTCTATTCTTTGTGCAGTCAACCAAGACTAATTAACGCTTTTAATGTCAGTTTACCCCTTTTGGCACTATAAATCAGAACACGCAGCTTTTATGAGTTAACAAAAGAATCTCTGAAAGGTGTAGCTTATTAACCAAACTCACAAATTCAAATGCACTTAATCAGAAACAGGTATATTTAGCAGCATTGTACTCGACGAGCAGAATTATCTGCAGGCTGTACACAGAGAACATTCATTTATCAATACAAACACTGCTGGCATACCGGGAAGAGGTGGTAAATTATACATCTGAAAGAAAGGCCACTGCTTCCAACACGGCTTTTGTGAGAGCAGGAATATGGAAAAAACACTGCAGGAAGGTGCTACAGAAAGGTGTAGGGAACATACTGGATGTTTCCCTATAATCTCATCTCAGCCAGAGAGACTGCAAGAACTGAGCATGCTATTGCACTTCTTCAGCAGGAATAGAAAATGGGTCCTCAAGTAGATCTCCTACCGTCGCCCACTTGGATAGGCCCTTCAGCAGCTTCTCTGCAGCATGCTGCACTTGTTTTGATGCATCATTTGAAGAGTTCTCATTAGGGTTTTGTTTCTTCCCCTCATCAGGAAACAGAGATCTCCATGTTTGTGTTGTTTCTGAAATGGATTTTGCTCTCCATACAGTGGCCAATTGGGACTTTCACTTTGAAAGGCTGCTGGACATCAGTTTGGCCTCTAAGAGAAACCGTTATCACAGGGACACAAAAAGATACTAACATGGTAAATCTGAGTCCAAAAGGAAGTCAAGGTCACAAAGCTTTCAAGATCCGTACATACTTTTTTAAGAAGAAATACAGATACAACTCACATCCTAGACTCAGAGAAAGAAAAAAGACCCTAGCTGCATCTTTCTGCCTGACTAGACAGAGAAAAAGCATTTTGGTGTGCTCTCCACATACCTCAAGGCAGTATCTACAGCGTATTTTAATATGCCACATAAGCTTATAGATCAAAAGTAGAAAGTCAGTCCAGAGAATCTTGAAAAGTCTGGTGTCAGAGATCCTCTCTGCTGCTTATGTCCATAAATCTTATTAAAACGTGACTTTGTTTTTAAATCAGTTTTTGACAGTTTATATTTTTCAGCTTGTTATGGGAAATGTCATCTTCCTAGCAATGTCTCACTCCTCTAACAACTACTGTATATCAACGCTCTTCAGCCATAAAGAATCACAAAGCCACTTTGTCAATAAAATAGTTCCTCTACGCCCCAAACTAATCATCGTGGGAAGTTCGGGCTGATGTTCCTACCCTGACGCTCGATCACAATGCATCCCTGTGGCACAGCATCCATCACGCACTGCAGACAGGCAAAGGACAGTGCAGGTTTCATCTGGAGAGCTGGAAGTGACACAGCCCAGCTTGGGGACCCATGGTCACAGTTCATGTGCGTGTGATTAGCCGGTGGCTCTGACTGTCACGATACACTGAGACAAAAACATTAAAAGTGGATTTTTTTTTAAGGGAGTAGACCTGACTAAAAGAAGCATTTGCGCAAATGCTACTTCAGATGAAATGCTGGGGCCTTAATCTTTATAAATTCATCACCTTATGCAGGGACAGAGTTTCCCTATGTGATATGTTACAGCGTATTTAGGTACATCACAGAGGGAGTTTCCTTTCACTGATACATCCTGCATGGCAGTAGTGCTCACAAAGGAATAAAACATTTCTCAGGAAGAAAAAATCCATAGAATACCATAGAGTCTAGTCCAACCTTTCCTGGCAAAAGCACGGTCTAGGCAAGATGGTCCAGCAACCTGTCCAGGTGAATCTTAAAAAGTGTCAAATGTTGTGGAATCCACCACTTCCCTGAGATTATTCCAGTTCTCATTGTGAAAAACCTTCCTCTTGTGTCCCATCAGAGCAAAAGTTTTAAATTTCCTCTTAAAAGAAAATTCCCATGAAGCAAGGATGGACAAAGTAATTACAGACCCCAAAGCCTTCCGAATCCTATAATATTTGTGACTGACATGGGAGAGAAGGAAGAAAAGGAATCCAACCAAAATCCAACACCTTGTGGGACTTGGAACAGTGCCAGCTGAGGCACATTTAAGAGAGCCTTGCTGCTCCATGACTCAGACTGTGTGTAAAGAAGAATGAGATAGGGCTTAAGAGAAAGAGTACTGACATTCCCCACTATGGACCAAGGGTGTCCACGTTCCTGTCTCTTCCAGTACACAGCAAGAGGTTGCTGGGCAAAACCAAAAGCAAGAAGAACAGAAGAAACATGTTGGAAGGTTCTGCTCTTGAGGCAGCCATTCTTGCTCACTGTAAGAGCATCCATCGAAGCATGTCACACACTCAGCACAGATGTGGTGATGCAGTATGGTAGAAAACACCAGTCCTCTGACCTGTCTTCACAACCAAACCCGTACACCCCACAGACAACAGCAAGCTGCTTCTTCCCTCATGCCCATCACCTGGATCAGAAAACCAGCAACCTCAAGCTAAAGGTCTCAGCCATTCGCTTGCCAGCTACTAGCTTCAGCTCTTCAAATGTAAGACTGAAGTATCTCCAAATTAAAGAGCTCTGAAGCAACACACCATATTCCTGAGCCTCAGTTCATGCTCCATTAACTTACACACTACAGTAGTGTAGATACGGTCACATCAAGTTGTGAGGATGAGCAGTGTGCTTCTACCTCAGAGGCATGTTCATAGACACAACTGTCATGCAGCACAGAGAAATAAACATACCAAAACCCCACAATATGTCCAAACTAGTTAGAAGGCTACATTTTAAAACACTGTTTATGTTCTAATATGATGTATTTCCTTCCTCCAAACATGACTCAAAGGAAAGAAGGAGACATGAACCACTGTCCTTGGTATGACCTTCATTAGAGTCCACCAGGAACATGGGACAGGGATCTCCTTTCACCCTTCAATAATCATATGATGTCTCATAGGATCCTGGGACCTACATAGAATCATAGAATCACAGAATGGTTGGCTTGGAAGGGACCTTCAAAGATCACCCGGTTCCACCGTCCACTTGATTAGAGTGCTCCCAGCCCCGTCCAACCTAGCCTTGAACACTTCCAATGACAGGCCTCCAAAACTTCTCTGGGAAACCTGTGCCAGTGTCTCACCACCCTCATCTTAAAACATTTCTTCCTTATGTCCAATCTAAACCTACCCTCTTTCATTTTAAAACTGTTGCCCCTTGTCCTGTCACTACAGACTTTGGTGAAAAGTCTGTCTTCCCTAAAAGCCCCTTTTATATATGGAAAGGCCGCTCTAAGGTCTCCCCGGAGTCTTCTCTTCTCCAGGCTGAACACCCCAAACTCTCTCAGCCTCTCTTCACACTAGAGATGTTCCAGCCCTCTGACCATTTTGGTGGCCTCCTCTGGACCTGCTCCAACAGGTTCATGTCTGTCTTGTGCTGGGGACCCCAGAGGTGGATGCAGTACATAACTCGACTTAACAAAAATCACCATCCATATCATAAATTCTCTGTCAGGAAATTTATTCTCCAAATCAGAGCTGACAATTCAAGAAAACCTAAGATCTGTGAACAAAGGATTTGCTCATGCAGTAGAAAAGAAAATCACTAAGTCAAGTAGTCATGCCCCAACAGCAGAGAAGTATCCATCACGCACTGGCAAGGTGCTTCACTTCTGGATTTGGTACATTCCCAGCCCAGTGAAGACCGCCACGTGGACCCCACCAAACTGGCATAAACAGTCATAAGACTAAAGATCATATGGAAATTTTTCATATGAGTTCCAAAACGTTGAGGTGAATGAAGCAAAAGTTTCAAGTACAGGCCCAGTTAACCACATGTCAAATTCCACTCACACACACTGTATAAAAACCAGCCTAATGTAAAAGTGCATTTAAAAATATTTACATCAAATCAAACCATTACATAGAAAAGAGAGGTATTTTCCCATACAGATGGATTTTATACACACACAGTGGTTAACTATTTAATTGCTGGAATTCCACTTAGGATTTGGGGGAGTGATGTACTTCCCAAGCAGGAAATATCCTACCCTAAGTAAACTAAGTTAAGAGGTCGGGTACACAAACATTCAAGACTTTAACACAATCTCTTCCATCTTTTCACTTCTGAACACTGTTTACCATCATAAGTCTAAAAGGGAGAGGTTCGGTCCAAGATAAAGACACCCAAAAAGTAAATGTCTGAAGTGGCTGGTGGAGATCTTAAAGAGGGCAGTCACAGCCTGGAGAACAAGCCCAATCAACTTGAAGAGGACAACCAGTAACTAGTCAATCAAATCTCTCCAGGCTCCAGCAATTCCTCTCGAGACCTCCAGACACCCAGCACACACAAAGCTTGAACTTAAATTTCTTAGTCTGGAGCTGAATTGGACCCGGAGCCCTTTGGACCAGAAGCTCGCTCTCTCATGCAAAGCCAACACTTAACAACTTATTCTCATTTGAAAAAACATCTTGACTTCCATCAATACCAGTCCCATTTCTCCAGTCTGAGCAACTCAGCCCCCACCTCTGCCTTCTTCCTCCCTCATAACCCATTGAATGCATGCCCTTGGCTTTGCCTCTCTTCCTTCTGCAGCCCTGGACTTCTGTTTTCAGTCCCAGAAAAAGCAGCATAGCCCCAGCTGTGTCTCCTACTGCTGCTTCAATTTGGAGATGGGGGGGCAAGCGTGCAGAAAAAGGGGATAGAAGCAGCAAAGTCCTTTTTTATTTTTCCCTTTATCCTTTTTCTTAGCATGACACAAAAACAAAAAGGGGAAGAGGGAGATGTAAAGGGAGCCAGCTTTGTTGCTTCAAGATTGGCACAAGCAAGGACAAAGCAAAGCTCTTCTGAAATGCTTGGAACTTTCTGTCCCATCCCACCTAAGACAGGCTGAGTTGCTGAGGGTGGGATGAGGAAGAAACAACAGCCTGATTTTGTCCGTACCCAAAGAGTAGGCATCTAATCTGGGCAGGTTGTTCCCAAAGCAGGGCTGGACCGCTTCTGCATGCCAAAATATCAGGAGGATAAGGGTCACGGCACGCCTAAGTGTTTGATCCCGATGCAGTGCGGTGGATCCAAGAGCAGAGAGCACCCGTCGACACTTTTGTTGTCTATCTGCATCTGGTTTTCAGCAAACCTGACTTGAGTGGGAGCAGAACACTCAGTGGGTATCCTGGTAGCTGACATTTAAAGTTCATGTTACTAAGCAAGCAACAAAACATATAAAAGGGAAAAAAAAAAAAAAAAAAATCAACCCTGTTTTTTTCCATAGTTCTGCACAAGAACAGCTGGATTGGGACAGACTGACACTTCAGCTATCCCAGGGTCTTCTCGGCAGCAAAACCCAAGTGTGAATACCTAGGGGAAAATTTAAGTACAGGGCAGGCGCACAGTGACATTTGCCCAGCATACTTTCCAGCCCCTAACTGTGGCCAGCACGGGGATTTCCTGAAGTAGTATGTTGATATTTAATAGCTAGCTGTATATCATGGTATACCACTACTGTAGCATATTTGATTTTCTTATATATAAATGCTTAGAGGTCTTGACTTGTTCAGGTCTCATAATGCTAGGCACCATATGCAAAAATAAATAGTTAAGATAGAACCTGCTCCAACCAATTTACAGACCACATCACGCCGCAAAGTTTGGATTTTGAAAAATTGTTTCTAGCTTTCTTTTATGAAAGGCTGCAACATAAACTATTAGAAAATAATTTGCCTCTCTACAGGCAAATGACAGAAATTCATAGCAGGAATCATGCCTTTACCAACTCAGTAATTTTGGCCCAGCTAGCGAACACAGGCAATACTTTGTGCCTTCTTTTTAATATAAAATAAAAATAAATTATTTACTAAGAAGATATTAAGACTAATAAACACTAAAACCCCCCTAACTCTCACAGTTCTTTATAGGAGCAGCACATACCTACTGTGTGTTCTGCTCCAGTCTGCTGATTACCCTTGGTTTATTAACTCTATAAATCAACACAATAAAATATGCTAGACATACAGTGTTGCTGGAGTTTCAGCTTATGCATTTTTTGACCCAGAAATGACTTGCTTAGTTTAAAATGTAATGTGATTCTGTACCAAAGTTCATTTAATATAAACAAGGGTCCAACCCATACCAAACACCAACGCTTTTTAATCAACACTTGCAATCTCTGTGGCATCCAAAGCTTTTCTCTGTGGAGGGAGTAGGGAAAAAAAGTGTTTGGAGGAGTATCTGAACTCAAGTGCTACAATTGAAGGGCACACATAAAATGTGAATTGATACCTCTTGGATACGAGCTTCCTTCGGATGGAGATAATCCGGAATGGAGTCTGCCTACAGCTGCAGGGCAGTGAGTGAGTCTTCACAGCATTCCACAGCTCTGCAGCAGCAACCAGAGAGAGAGAGAGACACCCGTGAGGCAACATGGGGTAAACCTGTCGGGCAGAAAACACGTCTCTTTCTAGCAAAGAGTGGGTTTTATCTTCACTGGAGCAAAAGGAGGAACGGGCACATGTAAGAAACACAGTTAAAAAAAGGAAGAGTCATGGGCAAAGAAAAGGAAGGAAGGGATATGGGAGCTGGCTACAAGACCAGCAGCTGCAAAAAAAGATGGCATGATGTGAATGGTCTGCAACTCATGTTTCCTACCTGCTGTCATTAAATAAATAGATATGCATATTTACTGCACCTCTCCTACAAATAAAGATCTCAGTTTGCCCTCCCCTAAAAATACCATGGATACATTTTTCCATCACCATAGGTATAGGGAGAAAGACAGCAGAAATTCTACATTTGCACCTCCAAATCAAGACAACACAAAATCTTCTGCAGTTATACACTACAGCTCAATAACTTTGGGTGCAATACTCACATGGCACGTTTTGCACAAAGTCTACATCAACTATGCTTTGCCTACGCTCTGATGAAGAATTGCGTAGAAACTAGAAACAAACAGTCCCAGGAACGGATAAAATCAGAACTAGGATCTTCTCAGCTTTCAAAAGGGAGAAAACAAAGTTCAAGCTTTCTTTTAAATACTTGTTAACCAGCTATTTGTCAAGATTTGAAACTAAACAGGCTTTAGCCAAACAAAGCTTTACACGTTACTCCTACACCCTTCCCTTCCCAGATGACACAAAAGCTCAGAGAACTGAAAACGAAATACCTCAAAATAAAGTACAGCACAAAACAAAAGCTCGCAAGCAGCTCCACATGCTTTATGCATTATACAGAGGAACAGAAAACCTACTGTTCACAAACCAGGACCAGTGCTCCTTATAATGGTTGTTTATTTTAATCAACCCAGTACCAAAAGGTTTACATTAAGCATTTTTTCATTGCTTCTAACCACTGATCCAGTATTAGTTTACATTCACTCAAAAAACACTCTCAGAAAGAAAACAGGACACAGAAAACATTGAATCCAGTAAAACAACTGAGAGTTTCTCTGGGAGTGCAGATCCATCCCACCTTTCCCTGCAGCATTACACCCAGAGGCCATTCAAGCCCTGCAAATGAAACAGCATGAAATTGGAAATGGACAGAGGAAAAAAAATTTTTTAAATCTCTTAATTTTTACTGGAGTTCCTAGAATTGCCTGCTGCAGGAAACCACCACCATGCCATCTCAGATGGCATCTTTGGAGAGAAGTCAAAACCCACCCTGCTGATGCTCAAACGTCCAAATAATTCCAACACTGCTGCTACCAAGTGTGTGAATGTGCTCAGGGAAACATCTCAGTAATATTTCCACCTGTTGTACAGGTGCTTGACTTCTGTATTTCCACCTTATAATAAGCATATTCATTGCTTGGAATTTAATCCTGGTTTTAGGCTTTTTGACTTGCCTTTATGGTCCACCAGTTCAAAGACATAACAAGTCTGAAATATATAAGCAAACATCTTTAGGAGAGAGAGGAAAGAGTAAGTGAATTCCAGCAGAAACGACGACTTGACAAATCTCATCACATCAAGCTCTGCAGTGGCAAATTAGTCTCTCTTTGAGCACATTCTGTACTCAAAGTAGCCTCAGTGCTTCGGGAGGTACCAAATATAACAGACCCATTTTAACTTCCTTCCAGGAATACACACAGTCATTTATCAAGAAGACGTGGGCTGCAGTTTCATTTCCAACAGCTTCAGTAACATTTTGCAAAATTAAACAAATGACTCCTTTTGTGGCAAGAAAGAAGCAGAAAATAAGCTGGGTCCAAGCAAGTGGGGGAGAAAACCACCTCCCCCAAGTCTTCCTCCACTCTTCAGTAATTTTGTGAAAAGCACGCCTTGCCAGCTGCAGCAGGCTCAGCATCAACCATGGGCTCAACGATCATTCCTTCCCCTTCTTTTACACCTCAAATCTCGATGCCTTTGCCATTATTATTTCATTTAGCAGAGCCAGTCTGATAGCTAAATTTGCCTCAAGTCCAAGTTTTGGAACATTTTTACATCTTTACACTTGTACGGCCAAGGAAGTCAATAAACTCTCTGCTTAGCAAATACTAAAGGTTCCCCGTACATGTCCAGCATGGCTGTGTGTGCTGAATACATGAGGGTTTCCAGGCACCACCTCAATTTAGCAGGACGGTATTGCAGCAACCTTTAATGCCAGGGGATTATCAGCAAGTTCACTTTTTGTTCATCTCTAGCTGCTAAAGAAACAGAGGGAAGTACTGTACCCACCTCCCATTAACCTTGTCAGTGGGATCTTTCTTTAGTTGCAACCGCATCAATACCTTCTTGTATTGAGCTCTCACGCAGACACTCAGTAGAATCACCCTTTGGGGGGGGGTGTGGGGGTGGTGGTTTGGCCTCTTTTCTAGTTTTTCTTGACCAGAAGTCAAAACGATTAGGTTCATAATAACTGGATGCTGCTACTGCAGAGAGAAGCTGTGATGATCTGCACATCACACACAGAGATGGTGGTTATCCAACTGCCTACACACACACACACACCTACCTATCACTGCCCTCGGTCACCATTCAGGAACCAGTTATAAATGGTCAGAATGTAAGAGAAATCATTCCAATGAGTCTGAACACAGAAGAAATCTAGTTTCACATGGATCTTTCACTTAACCTGAGCGCGTGAGAAAGTGCAAAACGTAAAAATGTAATTGAAGCTGTGTCAGATTTCTCACCATACTCTCTTGCTTCGTGCTCTACACCCATCTCCTCTTTAGCTGGTGTCCTGGACTGCCCTGTTCTCTAACCACATACACTCACTAAATTTAGGCATATTTGCAGAAACACAATCCCAGCCTTTGAGTAGTAGTACAAAGACATTCATTAGAAAATGAAACAAACAGATTCTAAAGAGGGAAAGCATAACATGCGAGGAGGTATTAATTTGGGAAATTTAGGGAAGTAGCACAACATTGGGAAGTTCTGCTGGAGTGACCACACTCATCAGGGGTGTGAGCTCAGATTAACCCCGTGGTGCCATCGAAGCCCCCCTGCTCAGTGTGCTGGTGCAGCTCTACCAGCAAACCTTGCTTCTCTGAAACCAATGGGAGAGGAGCAGCAGCTGGAAAAACCTCAGCCTCTTGCATAAAGTTGAATAAATCTGCAGAAGTCACTTCCATGCAGGACAGGAGCAGGTAGAAAGGGAAGAGAAAAAGAGAAAAGCTTGACTCTCTGTAGATTAACAACAAAAAAAAGCAAACAAAGGGAATAAACTCATTTTAGTTCTGAAGACTATTAGGCATACAATGTATCTAGGATGGACATTTAAATTGTAACATGGCATTTTTAATTACCAATTTAATATTCTGTGCCATGTGTTGAAAGTCTGTTGGTACACATCTGAAGAAACTATGTGCCGCTAGCTGGAGCTTTCATGTGAAGCATCTAGAAATCAAAAGGAGCAGTTACCCAGCACAGAAATCAAGTAAATACTATTACTGCTTCCTTGGGGAAGAAGAGGGCTCTTCTCATCAGTGATAATATTCTTTTTTTCCTGGTTGTCTCTAAGTTTAACCAGGATCATTGCTCCACCTGTTAAAAGGATGAAGAAAGAAAAGGGACCGGGGAGCAAAGACTTCAAGAATACAGAAAAAAACACCCTGCCTTCCCCAAGAGAGGCTGGTTGCCTTTACCCACTCCTGCCACCCCAGCAGTCTCTTGCAGGCTGTCTCAGAGCCAACAGAGATATCACCATCATCCCTTGGTACCATGGAAAGCCAAATGCTGATGTCATACCGGCAAGCTCGGGCAAGCAAACACCGATGCAAAGCTGGAATTTGCCTCCGTTAGCAAAGGTAGAGCACCAGCTCCCCCAGTTATTGAGCTGACAACATTACCAGAGGTAGGACTGCCTGAAAATGCTACACAGTTTTTCCTGAAATGAAATAGGGAAGGAAGAAAAGGAGAAATACTCACTAGCTAGAAATATCCTTCATGCTTGGCAAGTATTAATGCTCTCTTTATTTTAAAGTTATGATCTGGATAGAGAGGGTCAGGAAGAGATGCTGGAACCATCCTCATCAACTCACCTACCAGGCACCCCGCTCTGCGGGCAGGGGCACTGCCAGACACAAACTGCTGAGAGCCAAGAACAAGGTACTTCAAGTAGCTGATACACAGGGAGAAGATACTTTGAGCAGCTGAGACATATGGAGAAGATATTTGGATGCCTTATCAAGTTTGGGAGGTGCTTCTTTCTTCATGGCAAGAGGTTTGTCCTGTTTGGGTTTTTTCAGCTACAGGGGATGTTGCTAAACTTTCTCTCTTCAGTCCTCACAGATTTTTGCCTTTTTTGCTTGTACGTGAAATTTTTGCAACTGCAAGTGGAAAACGTCTCGCTTGAGAGTCAAGACTGTTCCAGCTCCTGCTTACTACGCTTGACTTCCTACCAACCCTTGTCAATTCCTTTGCTAGAGCCAAAGTTGCCCCAACTCGCTGAATAAACTCATTAATTCACATAGAATACATTTTGTGCAAGTTTCCCATTAACTTCTAATTTCCTAATTATTAGATTAGGTGGTCTAGCCTTTAAAGCAATTTACCTCTATTAAGTTGAGCAAAGAAACCTAACAGGGTTCCTGCAGCCTACTCCATAATGAAGTCCTCCCTCTCCTCCCACCTTCTTCTTGGAAGAAGAAGAAGGTTTAAATCCCTTAACATTTCCTTATAAGATTACTGCAGCTACTTAGCAAGAAAACTTATTCCCTAATATCTTAATCAACTACATGTGGTATTTCAAGCAGCGAAACAGTATATTTCATTTTAATTCTATCCTTCCCTCCTATGAGCAAAATCTAGTTTGCTGCTTTTGTTTTAGTACCTACACCATTATGATGATTTTATTACAATTATTCTTCTATAATTCCCCTTTTTTATCCATTACTTTTGTTCTTCTTTCTATACAACTGCACTCCAGTGGTAGGAGCTGGGTACAGGGATTATAAAATAAATTAAGAATTAATTAGAATGTGGTGATTAAAAAACCTGCATTGGTAGATTGCAGATTGTTATGATAAAATAGTGTTAGCATAATTCATTTAAAAATACACTTCACAACTACTTATCAAATGAAGATTAAAAAACATTCACTAAGTGTCTGACATACTGGAAAGTAAAAATACAGCATTATCCACTGAGAAAATAACTTTATTCAGTTGGACAGCACTGCAAAACTTCTCTCATGAACCAATTTTCCATCTCAAAAACCTTCCGTACCACTTGAGTCCCTTGAACTGCATGGCCACCCATCAGGACATTTACTGAGACTGGGACTTTTGAGGAAAGGAAAAAACATTAGCAGCTAAAATCCAACTGGACAAGGTCTAATGATGCTTGTCTGGAGCCAGGCACCTTCCTTTAAATCCTGTTCCACACCATTTTGTGTCTAGCCCTCTGAGTATCCAAACCCCGCAAAATGGAAAGGGATCTTCTGGGCTTCGATAAATTAAATTAAATTGACTGAAATTAGAGAATAAACATCCCTTGGGGCAGCAAGAAGGGTTGACATTGAGCCTGCATAGCCTCATACATTGGGCTTGTCCTTGTATCAAACACGTTTCTAATTCCAGAAGGAAAAAATCTTCAAAAGTAGATGTTGAAGTTATTTACCCCCTGTTTTCATAATTTTTTTAAAACCAGATCTTCAAGTATTGATTCTGGAGTAGTTATTCTCACTTGTGCAATTTATATATAATAAGACACTTAGACAGTTTCTAAGTCACGAATGACTCTGCAGTCAAAAGAAAACAATTATCTAAGATTAGCGTTAATTGAAGGAAATCATTTACTATACTGTTGACAATACTCAACCTTTGGAAAGTTTCAGTATTAAAAAAATTATATGCAGCCATTATCTGAAAAATAAAAATGAACTTTTCAGCTATAGCAGCCTCAGTTTGACCTTTACCCCTCTTTAAAAAAATTAAATCTAAGAAAAACACTCTAACACAAGCCTTCACAGCATTACAAAAAAGGGATTAATGAGAACATGACAGACAATCTATTCGGACATTAGGAAAAGCACTGACAGTGTTTCATTCTGAAAGTTAATTCAGACACCTTTACTCACACAGTGAATATCATTAAAAGACTATAACATAAAGGCAATAATAAAGGGTGTGGTATTGAGTTGGGAGCAAAGAGATAGATAGCAAGGATACCAGAGATAACTCTTAGAGTCTAACTCATTTAGTATCTAAATTAAGGAAGAATGGGGCAAAATGTTAATGAACATACATGGATTATCCAGAACGGAGCCAAGTTCCTTTCTTCACAGGGCACATGAAAAAAACAAACAACAACAACAACAAAAACACAAAAAAAACCCACAAACCCTGAGAAACCAGAGGTATTGGCAAAAAAATATCAGATGAGATCCACCTGGAGGAATTGGAAGCCGAAACATCTGTGAAAATACCTAGCAGGAAATAAAGGCATGGAAAGAAATCCTTTTGGAAGGCAGAAAACACGGCAGGAAACCGCAGGGACATTACTGGCTGGAAGCGCCTTCCCGTCTTTCCTCCCCTCAGAAATTGCCAATTGCCTTTGTACCAACACGGCTGCTACAGAGCTGTACAGTGAACTAGATTAGTGAACGGATCTGGGTTAAAAATAACCCTTTTTGCTGTTCACTGATCTGGTTCACCATATGGCCCCTCAGATAGTTGTACCGGCACAGTTAAGGGAGCCCAGCGATGGGAACAGGCAGAAGAGGAGGAGTGAAACTCCCAAGAAAAAAGCTTCACCCCAAAGGAAGAAAATACAAG
This sequence comes from Tyto alba, assembly GCF_018691265.1. NCBI lineage: Eukaryota > Metazoa > Chordata > Aves > Strigiformes > Tytonidae > Tyto > Tyto alba. The sequence continues at coordinate 2,304,761 of NW_024881282.1, read as the reverse complement.
ATGTGGCCACAATTTGCACTGAGCGAAAAGGACAGCACAAGCAGAAATTCATCCCCCGGTCTCCCCAAACGCTGCAGCACGTTGGTGGTGCTCAGGAGAGAAAGGCCCAAGAGCTGGGCAAGCAAAGACCCATCCCTGACATTTGTCCTGTCCAACTGGTGGAAGGATGACTTTGGCCAGCCTAGAGGGGAGAAAGTTTTTGGAGGTAGAGGGTGAAAAGGGACTGGAAGCAGCACAGGAGCACAGACACGTGCTTCACTAGCAACATCACGGGCATCAATGAAAACTCAATGTCAAGATACACAACAATGCAACACCTCAAGGCATGCAGCGAGTTTCTAAAATTAAAGGGTTCTGTAAACAGAGTATTAAACATCATACAGAGCCACCTTTGTGAAATAGAGATGTAAGAAAAGCACAGAAGTCATTAAAACTGGCAAAGTTGGGCATCATCCTTCCTCCGGGAACATCCTGCTGGTTTAGCTTGCAAGAAAGACAAGTGACAAATGTCAGTATTCAGCTGCTGAATATCCCCCCTGACCACACCTTCCTTTTACATCATTTCTTCCACTATATTGTTAGAATTACTTTCCTGCTTGAAGGATGCCATATCAAGGCTAGAAGGGCAGAGTAAGATTAGGAAAAGCAGCAAATCTCATCTGCGTTTTTACTTACTTACTAGTTACTGGTCAAAAAAAGCCTAATCCACTGGAAAACTGGAGGGGTTGCTTTTACAGCCGAAGATTGGTAAAAGGACAACTGCTACTGAAATATCAGCAGTGTTTTGCCAGCAGCTCAGCTCCCTGCTGCTGTTGAGCTCTGGATTTCAGCGCTGGAGAGGATTCAGGTACAGAGCTGGGAGCCGACAGAGCGGCAGGATGGGTGGATTCAAGATATTGAAGTCAGCCACTCTAATCTGAATTTACATCAGCAGATAAGAGAGACTTAAACAAACAGAGTGAGATCTGTTTTGCTTTTATATTTACATCTATTTAAAAAAGACTAATCCTTACAAGGCCAGTCTTTCAAACATGCCAGTCTACAAAGAAATGTTGTTATAGACCACATCTGCTACATTCTGTAATCCAGAAAAATGCACACTGGAGACAAATGCACTTATTCTTGATTTTCACTTTATTATGTTTAGAATAGAAAATGGCATTATGTTCTTGTCTAGTTTATTAATCTACTTCAATTTATACCACTTTGAAGAAGGTTCTTCTTAAATCTCCAAACTCTATCAGAATAATTAGGCTCAACACACTGCCTAGTAGCAGGAATTGGGGAGACAGGTACTACACCCACAATAGAGGATAAAGGACTAAATTAAGGACTAATTAAATAAGCCGGGGACACAGAAGTCCCCAAGACCAGACAGGAAACATCCAAGGATGCTGAGGAAGGTGGTAAATATCAGTGCAAAGCCTTCTGATATCAAATTTGAAAGATGACGGCAATCACACCCCGACTGCCTCTGGGACAGGGATGACCAGCACCTCAACTTTAGCAAGGTTCTCCACATGGTCATTATATCCTTGTAAACTCCTCATTCCCTTCACAGCTCCCCAATTTGGCTACAAGGGGCCATGGAAACTTTGCTGAGCTGTCAGACTGAAAAGGAGGTTGTCTATAGCTCAAAGTTCAGCTGGTGGCTGGTTGCATGAGGCATCCCTCAGGGCTGAGCAATACTTTTTAACGGCTTTCTCAACAACTTTGTAGACAAGATAGAAAATATTTTTAGCAAGTTCACAAAGCATATCAAATTAAGTGGAGTGGCTGATAAACTAAAGGAATTGTTAATATTTGGAGAGATCTTGTTACACTGGAGAAATGGGCTAACGGGAAACTCATGGAGGTTCAGCAAAGGCAATTGCAGGGTCCTGCCTGGAGTAATCCCATCCAAGGGCACAAAGTGGGGAGCAGCTCTGCAGGAAAGGACCTGGGCTTCTGGAAGGTGAGAAGTGGCCTGTGAGTCAGCATGCCCTTGCAACAGTGAAGGCCAACAACATCTTGGGTTTTACTGGCATGGGAGGTTATTACTCCCCTTGGTTTGATACTTCTGAAGCTTCATCTGAAATACTAGCTCTTGGACATCAGTAATACTGGGGTCCCCAATAGAAGAGAGAGTCCAACAAGATGGCCAAGTGGCCAGAGAACATAAAGAAAGGCTACAGGAGGTGGGTTTGTTCAGCTTGGAGAAGGTAAGGTTTTGGGGGTCCTTCTTGTTGCCTGCAAGGACCTACAGAGAAGATGGAGCCAGACTCAGAGGTGCACGGTGAGGCAACAGGGACAAGTGGCAACAAGGAGAATTCCAGCTGGGTGTAAGGTAGAAATAAACTCAATATTGCTAGTTAAACAGCAGTGGAAGGGCTGCCCAGAGCAGAGGTGCAATCTCCATCCTTGGAAATCTCCTCAGCTCAAAGCTCTGAGCAACCTCACGTAACTTTCAAGCTAGCATCAAAAAATCTTGCTTTGAGCAAGAGGTTGGACTAGATGCCCTCCAGAACACCTGTCCAAGCTGGTCTTTGGCCCTATGAACACAGATTTAAACTATCTTATTTATTAAAATGGCATTAAAGCAGTAGATGGTGAAATAAATAGATTAAAATAGATTATTTCTTATTTGCACAATCCTCCAGGATTTCAAAGGGAAGATTTCATCCTCTAGCAGGTTAAACATTAAGTGTTTATCATTATTTCAAACATGCAACTTCTAAGTGGAAAATCACCATCTATTAAATCTCTAAATATTAAGAGACCATTGCCAAGAGTTTATGAAAAACTGGAGGTCATAACTTTAAATGTTAACCTTTGATTTACCTTTGAAAAAAATATCCTTACAACTGCTGGCCATCTATAGATTGATGCATTTAAAAAAACAGTGAAGTTGTTGAGGTCTTAAAGGTCTGAGTGCACCTGGATAGAGACTCTTTTAGGTCCTCTGGAAGCCGCTAAATAACACATAGTACGGACAAAACTTAATGTGTGTTTGAATGATCTTCAATGGCAACCTCACACAAAATATATTCTAATAAACCATGGGAAATGGCTCCTCAAAACAAGAATACCTGGGGGGGAAAAAAAAAAATCCAACCAAACAACAACAAAACAAGAGAAAGGACAATAACTGTAGGTCTAACCAGAAGGCAAAAGGAAGCTTTTGGCGTTAAGAATCATCCAACCTTAGGAAGGGAGGTTGGACAAACCCTTGGCTCAGGAGCTGGTACAAGTTTCACTCTCAGTAGATGTTTCGTTTGTCATCCCAAACTGTCAGCATCACACCTCCATCCCACCTAAAACCTCGGCCAAGTCATTGTGCCTCAGGTCCTTATCTCAGCCGGGCACTGGGAAGGCTTTAGAAAGACACAGGAAGCACTCCTGTTAATTTTTTTCACAAAAAGCTTTAGGCTTAGTTTTCACCTATCACCACCTCTGACTGCATTCTTACTACTATAGCCTTTTTGAGAGCTGGGGAACAATACGGTCACCTCCAGTATCTTGCCATTTGAATCATCAGCCATAAACCCATGGTGGGTGAACACCTACCACGCTTCATAAAGTCGTTCTGAGAACATACTTTTTTTAGTAAAAGGGACTAAGGCACAAATTTACTAAAAGAAAGTGCCTGAAACACTATCAGAGGCTTGAATTTTAGAATCTGGTTTTCACTGATGCTCCTTTAACATGCCCAAAGAATGTTGGATGAAGTCTCCCAGTGGAAGCTTGGGAGAAAAGCAGGTATTTCCAGAAATAAAAGACAAGCTTCCCAAAATAAGACATTTATTGGTCAACTAGAATACTACACTTAGGGACAGTGAGATAAAACAATAGCACAAGACACTTCTCTCACCACTTCTGGTGGTTTTATCCATCCTTTGTCCTGCAAAGTCAACTAATGGCTTGTAGACAAATTCCAAAACAAAATTACAGGTGAAGAATAGACCTTGATCTCTTTGTGATGTTTTGCTAATGCAGCTACACAAGGCAGAGGTGTGATCTTTTCTCTGCTGTCTTCATGACAACAAAAACATGACAACAAAATCAATTTGCAGATTGTTGTATTGACAAAGCGAGTTCTTGCTGTAGTTATTTCCATTTGAAAAAACAGCAAAGCTACATTGATGAAATTGTTGGTTTACCAGTATAAGCTATGTCTTGACCAAATGATTTTGCTAGAAACCCTTGTCCCTAGAAACTACAATCAATTCTGCTGTTCTCTGTCTTTCAGGAAGGAGTTCTCATCAAAAAAGTAATTCACAGAAGTGATTGGTTTTTTACTTATCCATAAAGTTTCCTAAAGCAACAATTGACTATTTATCAGATCTTCTGTCTTCCATTACACCCAAAGCATACATGTTGACTTATCTCAGCAGCATCCATGCACTGAACTACACTTAATCAAGCAACTAATTGAGCTATTCATACAGATTAGGTAGCAATACAAATAATTTTAAGGCCGGTAACTGCTTTTCCATAAAGGTGTTTCCAAAGTTCACCACAATTTTTCATGGACTTTAAATGCTTCTCTTTTCAATATGCTTAAAAGCGATTAAAAATTAGTAAAGTCAACATTTCTTTCACTAAGGAAAGCAGTCCCAATCTCCTCTTCCTCTGGGAGTCATTAGCAATTTCTGTCACTATAGGCTTAATTTTTCTTCACTTGATTCCCTTTGCTACACAGACACAGATATTACAGTAGCAATGCCAGTGAAAAAGCTAGACAAAATTTAGAGCAATATCTACCTGTTCTTAAAGGTCCCCAGTTCATAGGGGAGACCCCCCACTCAAGTACTTCACCTTCCTGAATAATGCAGATGGATCAAAAAAAAATCTTGATAATATTAGAGAAAAATAAAAAGCTTTCTTCCAGCCCTGTAACAGCTTTTGCAAAGGATTTTAATCATTTACTGTTCCACTACTGGCCAGCCACAGCAAAGACCATGCCTAATAGCATTCTAATCCTTACCCCACACATTTCATTTCTTGCAATCAGGTCAGGTTACTAAGCAGGCCACAAATTAGCCATTATTAATTATTTAGTAACTAGAGAGTGTGGAGTTTCTCCATTTTTGGTAATGCCATTTCCTAAGTTTCTAGTGTGTCATAGCACTCTTGAACTTCCACATCAACTTTAATAAATACATGTACTCATTCTGAATTACTCCAGGTTGTTCTCAGCAGCTCTGCCCTGCCAACATCTCCATTCAGCTGTCCTCCTCTGTCCCACCCTAGACCCCCTCTCTACCCTACACCTTCCACCTCTCATTTTTGTCATGCCGACTCCTACTCTGAAGACTATTTTTCCTTGCACAAAAAGCCCCCAGACTTTCCTCCAAACAATTCCTAATAACGTATCCTTTCCTCAATCTCCTTTACACAACAGCTAGCATTTCCACTCTCACGTTTTCTTCTAATTTTATTACTTTCTTCCATTTAAAATGCAGTGCCCCCAGCAAAGGTCCATGTCAGATTTTGGGCAAAGTGGATACCAAAATTAAGCAACCCGTGATGGATTTTTTCTCCTTTTCATTGACTACAGTGAAAAATACTCCAAAGCAATAGCAAGCAATGGCCAGCACCAAAGCTTGTCATCTTCTGCTCAAGCGTCCTTGATGTATCCTCTCTCAGAGAGCTACAATTCATCTTCAAACAGCCCTGAAAATGTGCCTGGAGAACATATTCTGAGCCAAGCCCATTACCCTGCCCATAGCTATCTAATTAATATACCTGCATAGCCTCATCTTCACAGTATCTGATCACAAAAAAAAAAAAAAAAAGAAAAAATCTTAAGTATTTTACTTTGTAACATTTCTGCAAGAGAAAACAGTAGCAGTGCCCCTCTTGTAGAGATAAGAAATAAAGCATATTACATCGACTACAGTTTAATCCCTCAAAGATATTTAGGAGCTCAATTCCCACTGAACCAATGAAGTTAAATTCCTAAATTCCTCTGCAGATCTGGGCAACGGAGAAGTACAGCATTCTCCTTGAGCTGGGTGTTTCATATTCAATTTTTGTTGTGTGTTCTAGAGAACCTCCAAATGTGCCAAAGCCTCCAAACATGCCATGACCTCCCCTTTGCTTCCAAAAGTTCCTCGCTCCCACCATTATCGCAACAGATTCAGTTCATGCTGTTTGGTAGGGGTGAAAGGTTCAGCCATTTTATGCTTTCAGCAATCATAAGGTAACTCCATTTTATTTCATGCACTGCCATGAGAGTTTTGCCCTTAGTTTGGCAGCTTTTTATACCATGTAATAACAATTAACTCCCTTTAGCCTAATATATATTGAATAAATGATTTAATACAGATAGCTAGGAAAAAAAAAAAAAGAAGACGACCTATTAAGTCATCCAAATGACCCTACCATCACCACTGGATTGTTCCTGGCAGCACATTTTCCGTGCTTGTTTTAAATGTGCTTGCCACGGCACAAGTACAAAGATTGTCTGCAAAGCACAGACATGTTTCACTAACATATGCTTTAAGTCAACACGGTGTTGGAAATCTTCAATTTATGACTAAATGTTGCACTGCACTTTTATTTCTCCAAATAGACTTTAACATTCCTTGAGGGAGTGAAAAAGGGCTATTTGTATTTCACTGTGAAGCAAAAATGTGTAGCAAATACTTCCCTGATAATTTTCAAGTTGAATCCAAGGCTTACGTGTTCAACAAACTAAGATTTGGAACACACTGGTGCCCACCTCTGAAAAGATAAGGATGCACTGCAAGAGGATGTCCCATTCTAGAAGTACAAATAATACAGGCATGCAACATATTTTCAGAATGTTTTTTTGATCTTTATAAGAAAAGAAGGTGAGACTTTCTTCATGGAATTCCAAGAGGCAAGGCAAGAACAGTACTGGAACTATTTCTGGCAGATGTGCTATCTAATCTAAATCTTTCTAATGGGGATTCCCCTGTTTCCTCAGGCAATAGTTCAGAGTTTGGGGTTGCTTTTCCTCCCCCTCATGTGTAACCTAAATCAAACTTGTGTCTGTTGCCTCTTATCACTGCACACCTCTGAGAAGCATACAGTCTTCCCTGTAGCCTCCCCTCTAGGCAGATGAAGATAATGACAGTAATGTTCCCCCTGCACCTTCTCCAGATGGAGCAGACCCAGCTCATCACCTCTTCTAACAACGTGCACTCCAACGTACAACCATCTCCAGCATTCCACTGCCCTTCTCATGCCAGGGGGCCCCTTGCACAGGATTGTTCCATCCCACGTGAAGGACTCCTCTGCTGAGCTTCATGGTTTCCATCAATCCTGGTCTCCACTTTGCTAAAGTCCTTCTGAATGGAAAGCCCAGCTCACGATCACAACAAGCATTACTCCCAATTCAGCTCCATCCATTAATTTACAAAGACGCTTCCTATCCCATCTACCAAGCTGTTGAGAAAGACATTAAAAACTGTTGGTCCTACTATTAATCCTCAGGGAGGCCACCCATAACCAACCCTCTGGTTACATCAAACCAATGACCTTTGCAACCAGTTTTTCACCCATCTCATAGTCCACTGATCCCCAGTATGGCTACAAGGATGTAGCAAACCTTGCTAAATCTAAGTCAATGACATCCACTGCGCTCTCATCATCCACAGAATCGGTCATTGCCCTAACAGAGGCAATCAAGGAACTATCACGAGTACTGTGGCAAGAAGAGTGGTGTTTGCAACAAGCGCCTCTGCAAAAATGCAAATTAAATATGCTCTGTGCTTTACTTGAAGTTAGAAGTGCTGGCTGAGCATTATTGTTTTGCTTTTGCTGGCGTGGCTCAGAAAGCTGCAACCTGAGGGGAGAGAGAGAGATTTGTCGAAGTAGTGATAAAACAAAACTAAGCAAAACCATTTCAGAGCCTGCTTTAAGAGCTTCCCCATGTGTGCTTCCTTGACGTACTAAAAGCCTACTGCAATTAAAAGCCAACCATACAAATGTACACGTCCCTCCCGTGGAAGCCATTACCTTCCAAAACAGTACATAAAAAGTGCAAAATAAAGATCAGCATTTCTGGGGGGGGGGGGGAACAGAAACAACAGAAATGCCACAACTTGAAAGAATTAAAAAGTCCCTAATTTCACTTTGTATCTCACAACACATGCTCCAAGCAGACTTAATGTCCCTTCAATCCAGAGGGAAAGGCTTTTTGGCTTCCACATTTTCTATCAAACTTTGCTGTTCTGGCACCACAGTATCTTCTGCAGTTTCTGGGTTTAATTCAAACACAAAGTACATCTTACTACAGCACTGAGCAAAAAAAATTAAGGGGGACAAGTCACAGACAAAACTGCCACTGTTGGTCCACCAAAGCCGATTCCTGAAAAAACCCCACAAGTAATGCCTTTTACACTGTTGCAGAAGATTGCATTGAGATGTTTAGTGACTGGGAAAGAAGGCAAAAAGTGGCGCTCCTTAATACAGAGGAATATAAACAGCTGAGTGAGAACAACCACTTGAATGGAAATATATAGGAAAGTATAGGAAAAGTAAAGACAACAGAAAAACAGAAGCCATACAGAACATGCATTTGCCTGTTAAAGCAAGAAAAGGCCTCCTGAAAAGTATATTAAAAAATACCAGAAGCCAGAAAAAGATTAATGTCATTGTTTCATGGAAAACAACAAATGAGGCACAGCTCTTTCCAGATGTCAGGCACCCTCCATTTTTAAAGAACAATGAGATTTTGTATTAATTCTGATGTATTTCTCAGATCAATATGAATAACAACATATAGAAAGAACAGTCCCATTTGCATTGGGTGGTGGTGTATAAATACACACATCCACACATATGTAAAATAACATTCCTGCATAATATGGCTGGTAACGTCTTCAGGCAACAATTCAGAAGGGCCCCCACAACCAAGTGAAAATGCTGGAACAAACCACTGGTGACAGTCTCCATCCGCACTGAACACTTCCCACAGCAGCTCCATGGCAAACACCACTGGGTCAAAAAAGGGCATCACTTTATAAAAATTTAAAGTATCTTATTGACTGCATAGGGAAGGTAAACTGCAAGCTATTCTGAGATCCTGAAACTCAAGAGTCTCCTGACTTTGTGAGGTCCAAGTGGTACTCACAAACAGATTGTTTGCTTCTCAGCTAGTGGAAGGAAAATGATCCTGTGTAATAACACCATATTTAACATGGCAAACGGTCTGCTTGCAGCCTTGAGGGCTCAAAGTAGCACAAGTTTGGAATAGCAACTGGTTTTCCTTCTTTCTCTGCAACGGCTATGTCTCGTGCTCTTAAAAGCTTTGGTGCCTTGAACTTCAGACACTTTCTGCCTGCCAAAGCGTGCCTGTGATCTGAAGTTGCCACAGCAGCCTAGGAAAGCCTATGGTTCCTTCTTGATGCAAGGATAGAAAAGGAAAAGACCAGGTAAACTCAAGAGCATCACAAGCAGCATCTGTAGTAGCATGTGTCGTGAAGGAGAGGGAGCTAGATTCCACAACTCACATTTCCCCCTCTTCTTTTTTTGTTGGGATCCTTTTTCCACAGCTAACAGGAGGACAGCGGTCTGTCTTCAGCTGGTCTGAGCTCAGTTCTAACCAAGGGCCATGTTTCTTGTTTCTACCCACTGAAGCTGAGCTGTAAGACTTTGAAAGCTCAAGGCAACTGTTCTCCTATTTGGCCAGGATAAACAATCTTTTGAGTCAAGAAATACCATGCCCCCTTTTGCCATATAAAGGCTTCCAGGTAAAGATCAGTGATTTTGCAGGACCATGGGAAGAGGACAAGATGAACAACTAGAAAACTGGGTAAGAACAAGTGGAATGTTAGGAGGACACCAGAGACCAAGTGAAAATTCTCACTTGGATTTTCCTAGCTTGAGGAGTTAAGGAAGGATCCCCATAACAAGACCTGGGATAGCTGAATTACCATCAAGAGGATGAGTTATTTGGAATAAATCACCACAGAGCAACACAATCAGTATCAATCTCTTTTCACAACCAGTGACAACATGGTCTCTGTACCATTCTGGCAACCTACGAATCTTCAGATGTGGAGAGAACAGAATATAGAAAGAAGAAAATCGTTAGTGGCTTGGGACAACAAATCCTAGGTAACTCTGAATAGGTGCAGCAAGGCCATAAGAAATTGGACACAATGCAGTCCTGCACTGGATAAGGGGAAGAAAATATTAATGACCCCAAAATTTTGACTGCAAGCCCAGAACAGCATGAATAAAGAGCAACACAGACGCAGAAAGCATCCCCGAATGTTGATGATTCGTAAGTGTCACCATCTGCCTACCTGTTCATCGGTCCCAGAAGTGCTTCTGTAGGACATCCCACACACACGATCACCCAGCCATGCACAAACGTCTCCTACAGCTGCATGTCAGCACCTACCCACTGCCTTTCTTGGCATCCTCAGATCATTAACACCACTAGACTGACAGCTCCTTGGATGTCAAATTCTGTTATATGTTATCAAATTGCTTTCTTTTTATCATTAATATGATTATTGCCGTGTGTCCTGCTGCATATTTTTGTTTCTTTTCCAAAAGAAAACAAGAAGCAAAAGGTCGCAGTTCACTATGGTCACTAACCTGTTTACACAGTTGGTGACCCTGAGAGAAAGAGTTGGTCTCCTGAATATAAATCATTGCCATTGCCATGATCATGACCATTGCCATGTCATGATGTGCAAGAATTAGCTCTAGAAAGTGTCTGAAATATAAATTTTAACACTGAAAAATCCCCAATGCCTAAAAACCTCTCTACTCAGCTATAATAAGGAAGAAGACGGAGAGGAAAAACTTGTATGAGTAATAGGAGAGATGTTTAGTGCTACAGATAATGCATCAAAATTTATCCTCCAACCTTTTACACTACCCAAAAGTGAGTAATTATGTGCCAGGAGATATCATCTACTCCACAAATCAAGCCACTGAAACTACAGACTAAAAATGGTTTTTAAAAAAGTCAATTTATTAGAGATTACTGTGCAGGCAGACATATGAGTGCTCTTGTATACTTGCTGCATTAACAACCTCTCAAAAGCCACAGGAAAAGAAAAATCAATACTGTATATTTTTTCTCACATCAATTTATCTACTACTGAAAAAAATAACTAGCTGCTGCATATTTTATGCATACCATATTCAATGTTCCTTTCAAGCAGGGAAAATAAGACAAGCTTTTGCTGGTTTTAACCAACTAAACCCTGCCTTACTGAACTCAGATTTTGCTTTTGATAAAACCCAAAATAGAACTTCAAAAAATCAGAGCAGTCTCAGGCAACTTGGCAATGGTACACAGAGCCTTTTGTTACTGATCCTGTGGTATGGGTGCAAATCTGGAGCTCATTAGCAGTGAACTGGCCACTAAATATTTCATGATTCTGGATTTCAAATATTTCCCAGGACAGGCTCTATCACTAGAGATTGTACAAACTTGCATGACACTTGCTAAATAAAGTCTATCATGCAGAGTAGCCTCTCCAAAGCACTCACAGATTCCCCACCCAGGAACAACAAAAAAAAAAAGCATTATCAAAAGAACATTTTTTTCTCTCCAACTATAAAACACAGGATTTCACTGTATGAAGTCTTTCAGACTTGTACTTTCACAGGAATCAAAATAAATCCTACGATGGCATTCCCTGTTGAGCAGACTAATCTTGTTTCCCTCATTTTCTTTTTCCAGGTCATCAGTTTACTTCTCTCTGCCAAGAGCTCCCTGTAGACTGTGGGAGGTCATCTTAAATAACTCTTTGTAGTTGTAGCATTTTACCACCCCATTGCAAAAGTCTTAAGAGCCCCTTAAAATATTTCTGCGCTTGGGATGTGCCAGATCCCAAACAGGGGCAAAGTCCTCTCCAAAACTAGTGCCACAGCTCTTATTCTCCATGTCGGTTATGATTTCCAAAGACAGGGCCTTGCTGCTTTCCCACAGCTGCTGGAACCAGGAACATTTATCAACAAAGCCTGCCTAGGGCTGGAAGCAGAAGAACATAAAATCACGGAATCACAGAATGGTTTGGGTTGGAAGGGACCTTAAAGCCCATCCAGTCCCACCCTCTACCCTGGGCAGGGACACCTTCCCCCAGCCCAGGGTGCTCCCAGCCCCGTCCAACCTGCCCTTGAACCCTTCCAGGGAGGGGGCAGCCACAGCTGCTCTGGGCATCCTGGGCCAGCGCCTCACCCCCCGCACAGGGAACAATTTCTGCCTTAGATCTCACCCAAATCTCCCTTCTCTCAGTTTAAAACCGTCACCCCTCGTCCTACCCCCACCCCCTGACCCAGAGCCCCTCCCCACCTTTCCTGTCCCCCCTTTAAGCCCTGCGAGGCCGCTCGAAGGTCTCCCTGGAGCCTTCTCTTCTCCAGGCTGAACCCCCACAACTCTCTCAGCCTGGCCTCCCAGGGGAGCTGCTCCAGCCCCCTGAGCATCTTCGTGGCCTCCTCTGGTCCCGCTCGAGCAGCTCCGTGTCCTTCTGCTGTTGGGGGCCCCCGAGCTGGCCCCAGCACTGCAGGGGGGTCTCCCCAGAGCGGAGCAGAGGGGGAGAATCCCCTCCCTGGCCCTGCTGCCCCCCCTGCTCTGGCTGCAGCCCAGGGCATGGGTGGGTTCTGGGCTGCAAGCACAAGTTACTGGCTCATAGGCAGTTTTCCCCCCCACCAACCCCCCCAAGTCCCTCTCCTTGGGGCTGCTCTGCATCCCCTCCTCGCCCAGCCTGGATTTGTGCTGGGGATTGCCCCGACCCACAGGCAGGACCTTGCCCTTGGCCTTGTTGAACTCCATGAGGTTCACACGGTCCCACCTCTCCAGCCTGCCCAGGTCCCTCGGGATGGCATCCCTGCCCTCCAGTGTCACCGCACTCCACAGCTCGGTGTTGTTGGTGAACTTGCTGAGGGTGCACTCAATCCATTGTCCATGTTGACAACAAAGATGTTAAACAAAGACATTAAACAAAGATGTTAAACAAAGACGTTAAACAAAGACGTTAAACAAAGATGTTAAACAAAGACGTTAAACAAAGATGTAAACACTGTCTTCACCAGTCATGGTTCAGCAGACGTTCGTAGCCTGGATGGCATAGAACAAAGGAGCTACATCTAACTGGTGACCAGCCACCAGCAGTGCTCCTCAGGGATCAATTCTAGGGCCAGTTCAATATATTCATCAACAACCTGGATACAGGGGTTGAATGCACCATTAGCAAGTTTGCTCATGGTACCATACTGGGAGGTGCTGTTGAATCTCTTGAGAGACAGGCGGCTTTGCAGAGGAATCTAGATAAGATTGGAGCACTGGGCTATGATTAATGGGATGAGATTTAACAAGTCCAAATGTCAGATCCTGCACCTAGAACAGAGTAACACTGGTCATAAGTATAAATTGGGAGAGCAGTGGCTGGAGAATAGCTCTGCAGAAATGGGGCTGAGGGTGCTGGCTGACAGCAAGCTCAACAGGAGTCAGCACTGAGGACAAACCACATCGTGGGGTGCATCACAGTGTAGCCAGTTCGTCAAAAGAGGGGATTATCCCACTGTATTCAGCATTGGTGCAGCCTCTCCTTGAATATTGTGCGCGCAGTTCTGGGCCCTACAATTTAAGAAGGATCTGAAGGTCCTTGAATGCATCCAGAGGAGGGCAACAAAGCTGGTGAAGGGGCTGAAAGGTATGTCCTGTGAGGAGCAGCTGAGGGCCTTGGGCTTGTCTAGTTTGGAGACAAGGAGGCTGAGGGGCGACCTCATTGCTCCCTACAGCTCCCTGAGGAGGGGACGTGGAGAGGCAGATGCTGAGCTTTCCTCCCTGGGATCCACTGATGGGACACACAGGAATGGTTCAAAGCTGCACCAGGGGAGGTTTTGACTGGACATTAGGAAGCATTTCTTTACTGAGAGGGTGGTCAAACGCTGAAACAGGCTTCCTAGAGAGGGGGTCAATGCCACAAGCTTGTCAGTGTTTAAGAGACATTTGGGCAATTCCCTTAGCAACATGTTTTAATTTGGTCAGCCCTGATGCGGTCAGGCAGTTGGACTAGATGATCATTGTAGGTCCCTTACAAGTGAAATAGTCTAGGCTACTCTCGTCTAAAGCAGCAGAGAAAATGCAAGGACTCAAGCTGATAAGCTCTGCTAGACTTCACTAACTTCTCTCCTTTGCTCAACCACTGTGGCCAACGTTGAGGTGCTGTCTGATATTCCTCTCCCAGTAACACTTGCTTGCTCTCTTGGATGACACTCAACTTGCACAGCCAGCGGGCCTAATCCTGCCCAAAGCCAGGCTCGTTAAATCAAAGCGGCTTTGTATGACGAGAGGAATGACTCATGCCGCAAACAGGCTTCCCCCATCACCACCTCGCTGGGCTTCACTTTCATGACTGCTTTAAGCTGATCTAAGCTCCAAATAACATGGCCAAAACCATTTCCTAAGTAGTAGTGATCCACAAATGCTCATGTTAGCCCAAGGAGAGGTGGGAACAGAGCAGGAGAAGGCATTTCTTTCTGGTGGGAGCCTACCTAGTGACACAGGACAGGTCACTCTTTGAGCCAGGGAACTACTGCAACCTGTTCTTTCCCATCATTTTTATTCTCTAGCCTGACAGTTTTCACCTCTCTTGCTCCCCTGCTTTGCAAGACTTCCTCATCCTCCCATGACCTACTGCCAGTGCCTGCAGTCAGGCGGGCAAAAAAAGATCACCACTGAGCTCAAAAGTCTACCTTTCCCCAAATGTCACCAGCCACCAAATGTCAAAACCTGGAGCAAAACTTACTTTTTAATCAAAATTTGGTTGATGTTGACCCATGCACTCAAAATCTGTGAGGAAGCAGCAGACTAACAGATGGCACTGCTGCATAAGCTTCATTTCTTTAGGAAGCCGGGCTAAAAATGGAACCAGCAATCACCACCATCATCTATGTTTAGACCCAATATTCTAAACAATTCCTTCCTTTGCAGTTCCTTTCCTCCCCCCCCTCAAACTATCTTTGGCAGAAGAATTAAACAGCTGCCACCGAGAGTAGGAATTGAGTTAAAAGATGAAGAAATGCAGTGCTGGTAGCAAAGGAGACACACCAGCTGGATGCCTTCCAGGTCACTGCAGCCCGTCAGTCTCTCAAAGTGGACAACCCAGCAGATCTTAGCAGCACACAGTTTGCTTTTTTCCCCACATATGCAAAAATTGTAAGTCCTCTATAGGTAATCATTTCACGCTCTAAGCTATGCAATTCATTTTTTAAAAAGGTTTGCCAATCAGATTATTATGTTCAAGCTAAAGGAAAAAAACATACAGAAAGACTTTTCACAGGGAAGGCATTCCACTTGAGATTTTACTTGTCTTCCTGTGCCAAATTGGCAGGAGAATGGTATAATTATACTGCTTTTGCAAACAAAATTAATTTATTGCAAGTCTGTACATGGTCACCCTTACATACATGTATTTTATGGAGAATGGAAGGAAAGGATGTCCTGGTTTTATTCCACCACACAGTTAAACCACTCTCCCAAAACACGAGTAATTTTAATTAAAATCCCTGTGTGCTGCCACGCACCGTAGTCCCCTCTTACATTTTGGGAGACAGACAAACTTCACAACGCAGAGCCACAGAGAGCAGGGACCACGTCCCTCAACTCTGCGCTCCCGCGTGGGCACAGGGATACTGGCTGCCCAGGATTGGCATCAACACATGAGACGCAGATACGGAGACAGAGAAAGGGCTGTTATGTGTGATGTTAAGCACAAAACGTTGTTTTCTTACATGTCTGATCACAGACCCAAGTTCAAGATGTACAATTTTTTTAGATTAAAATATAATCAAATACATGTATCATAAAAATCAATTATCAAAAAAAGCCACCTTGTTCTATACTAAAGGTTTTTTCCCCTTCATTATATCAGCATATCAGCTCCATTGAGCTACACAACCAGCTTCCAAGAATCCTCTGTTGCTTTCACAAATGTTCATTCTGTATATCCTAATTTTCAGTTGTTTTCCCTGTCACATTCAATATATCTCCCGTTCATAAATTATAGACTTGCCTGATTTTCCTAACGTTACCCAAGAGTCTACAGTAATGTAGGAACCCAGCAGAGGCTGCAGAGGTCCAAATACAGGATGCTGAGACTTTTTTAAGATGTTAAGGATACATCCTAGGACTTTTTTAAGATGCTAACAGACCAAGGCACTTAATTTCCCCCAGACTGAGCTGGCCACTTTCCCTTCCCCTATTCTTCCTCCAAGATTCAACCCTTAGCAATTTACAGTTGAGGTGCTGAAGAGATGAAGAAAACCCACGTGTGTGGTCCCCAGACCTGCTGGCATAGGATCACACCTCACAGTCTACACTCCAAAATTGTCCCAAACTATTTTACTACATCAAACCATATGGATTCCATATTTCCCAGTGACACGAGACACATCTCCATTCACTCAAGAGTCATAACCCAGACTGGTTTTTTTTTGGAAACAAGATAAGATCTGTCATTTCACTAGCACCTCCACGTGATCATAACACCGTGATAATTGAAGAAATTACTGGCTCAGTGACTTTTTAGCTGGCAGATAAGCAGATACATTTCTCATACGTGAATTCCTTCCAAACTCTCATATTAATTTTAGTGCTATTTTGGATTTGGTAATGTTACTGACACAAATGCAATTTAGAGCAACAAACATCAAAAACATTCCATTTCTTTCTTCACACATGTGAGAAGCTTGTTAGCTGCACAGCAATTAAAACACACATGGATTTAAACATGTTTGTGACAAAGCCACACAGCACAAGCTTCATAGCTGCCACACTTACAAGCTTCTATCCAATTATTCATGTTCTGTTCCCAATGTTAAGAGGCTTTGTTTGTACTGTTTTGGAGGTTTTTAAGTCATCTTATATATACTTCCCTGGTAGCTCTCTTAGGGGGGAAAAAACCCTATCTTTAAAAGGATTTTAAATTATTTTAATCTGAAGAGAACTATAAACATTTCCCACTATACAGGAAGAACAATCTGTTGTTGTTCGTACATTAATCCTGGCAAGCACTTGAAGGACAGAAACACAATGGGGTGAAATTGTTACAGATAGCCTCAGGGTTATTCCAATACTTGAACAACTGGAGTAACGGGGTGGAATTAAAAACGTAGGCCAAAGTGTAGGAAACATGCCTTATGATAAGATCACAGTGCTCAAAAAGAGGAACATAAAACTACTGAAGAGGATACAGTTGTAGAAATTAAAAATGATCCTTGTAGAAGCGTTAGAGGTATTTGCTAGCCGAGACAGAAAACGATTCATCCTTTTCTACTCACCATAAATAATCATCATCAGACAAATTATCTTTCTTCCATTTTTACAAGTAAAATTTCACAAGGTTGATGTAGAGAACAACCCAGAACTGGCAAGATAGAAGAGGCAAGATAATCTAAGAGGCCTCTTCTATCTAACTTTTATGATTCTTATGAGAAATGACCTGAATAAGTGAAGTTATTTGCCCTTGTCCTCTTTGTTCATATTGAATTTAGTCATAAGGGAAATCCTGCCAAGGATAGGATGTTTTACTCAATTTACTAGCCTTTGTGATTGCTCTATAACACATGATAGAAAAGGTTATGAGGTTTTGGGGCAGGGGTTTTTTGCAGTGGAAAAATAAGGAACACCTCGAGTACTTGCTAGCCAAAAAAATTAAGACAACAGCAACTGATAAAATTTTCTGTAGAGAATGTTTACCTATTAGTCCATGTTCAGAGGATTATATTAAGCCCAAATGTGGTGTAATTAAAAAAAAAATAGTAATTGGGTATTGAACAAACAATCTCTTAAAATATTTCAGTTCCAAGTAGGTCACAAATAACACTGGAGTCAGAAGCTCCATCTATCTGGTGCACAGACTTCATAATTGCAAGAAGCTGAGGCTTTTCTTTGAAGGTGCAGTATTTTATTAGCCTGCTACTTTTGAACTCTTGGTGTTAATCATACAGTTAGACTGCTACTGTTATTACAGCAAAATGCAAGAAATAAGAACCTACTCTTTTATGGTTTGCATTTGTTGCAGCTGGCTGATACCACACCTATCCTTCCATCGTGCTGCAAGCCTCCTTTGCAGACTTCTTCCACAAAATACATCGCTAGTTGCTACATCTGTGCAGACAAAACTTGGGTCATGCACAGTGCAGACTGTGAACCATAAATAAGGGGCAGAGAATTATGGTAAAACCCAGGTGCAGCCAGTCACGAGCATCACTGATCAATTCTTCTGGACTCAAACACACTGAAGTTGTTTTTCTAAAGCTATAAAGGAGAACCATAATTATGCAGGATCTGTTAAGTCCTGGGAACGCATTCCTTGCACACCCCACTACATGTGCAAGTGGTGCTGTAAGATTCCAGTAAGAGGTTCTGACATTTCTCTCTTACCATTCAATCCCTACCCCAAAACAAGAGACTGGGAACTAGCAGCTGCACACTATTGTAATTAGCGGTGTCAAAAATGCCAAGCAAATGCGTAACACATGTCTGTGAAGCAGACCCTTTTCCTGGGCTGACCTCTGAGGCTGAACGGCTGCCCCTTTCCTGACAAAAGGATTGCAAAAAGAAAAACATCTCAGCTACCACTACGTAATCGCGCGGGTAAGACACAGTGTCCCTTTTGGTATAAAGAATGTACACCGTGTGTTTGGGATAAGATCGGATCCAACTGTGGTAAGCACAGCTCAGCTCCTTAAATACTCCCATTTCTCAGAAGTTTCCTTAAAAGCTGAATGGACTCCCATGGAGCTGGTCTCCATTTTCTCACAGACAGGCATTTTATTTTTTTTTATGAGGGATTTGCTAAATCACTGCTGTATTAGTATCTCCCCCATGGATTTGTTACGGCTGTTCTTGGAATGAATTCTGGGAGACAAAGTCAGAGCAGAAGTCCTGACTCACCTACAGGTTTCTGGAGGTTGGATTTTTGTTATCATTGAAAAAATGGACATGCTCCTCTCCAGCTGTGTCAGACATTAGCATCAAAAGGCCGAGAAATTATACATGTTATTCCTTAACCTCTTTCACAGCAAATTCTTCCTGACCCCTTACTTTGGACTAAATTATACACATTTACAAAAACTAACTGTCTAAGACATATTCTAATTACAAGTCTAATTATACTTCTCTAACTGTTGCCTGACCAACTCAATCTGAAATTAAATCATGTTTTTTTTCTTTTGTTCCATACTGAATTGGGCTGAAAGGCTTTCTGGAGTTCTGTAAAGTTCAGAAGTAAATAAAATGTAAGCATCTGAAGACTCGGCAGATAAAGGGCTGAGCCAAGCGAGAGGAGCTTTTCCAAGCCTACATGAGAAGGACCCGTCAAGATTTAATAAATCTTATAGTCTGTTACCTGCCCTAAGAGGATGCAGGAGGGAAAAGGGTGAAAGCACGTACCTTTCTCCCCTCTCCTCTTCATCCTCCTGCATCTTTTCTTCCTCTCTTTGGGCATGAAATTTGGTTTGGTGGAAAGCACTGGCAGCTGTCTGCCTTCTCCCTGGGAAGAGGGGCTGCCACACAGTTCCTCACTCATCTTGAAACCACTCTCATTTCCTCCCCTTCTTTCCCAACCCTTCTGCAGTTGCCAGCTTCAGACCTTATCCCATTTCCCACCTACTATTTATCTAGCATCAGGCTCTGCCCTGTCACTCCACCCTGGTCAGTGCAAGCCAAAGCTCCTTTCCTGCAGTTCTTCTGCCTGAAAGACAGCTCTGACAAAAACTCCACTTGTTTCAAGCCTGCCAGAAGTAGTTCTCTCTTCTGGGACTTCCTTAAAAAGGAGAGGAAGAACAATTAAACAGTGTGAATGTTTATTAGGAATAATGATGGGCTCACCATTGCTATGTGCCTTTACTTGAATATCAAGTGTTTCCAAAAGAAAAAAAAAATGCTCTGTCCCAAGCTTTGGCAGGGTTTTTCATCCAAACAGATGATTATGTCAGTCCCTCCTGATCTTGGAACCTGCAAATCCCTTTTTACCTTTCTTTCTTTTTTGGAGACTCTAAACATGTCTATAAAAATGTTAGAGCTACTTGTTAAGGCAATAATTACCATCAAATATACGTGTCTAAATGGGTTTAAAACAAGCTGGACCACTGTGCTCAAAGGACAACAATAAATAGCTCAACATCCAGCTGGCAGCCAGTAACAGGAAAAGTGGGGTTGATACTTGAGATAGCGTTGTCCAAAAACTTCATCAATTACTTGAATAACACCACAGGCCCACGTTAGGAGGAATGTGACTACCAGGGCAAGAGAAGTCATTATTGCCCCCAGTT
This sequence comes from Tyto alba, assembly GCF_018691265.1. NCBI lineage: Eukaryota > Metazoa > Chordata > Aves > Strigiformes > Tytonidae > Tyto > Tyto alba. Next base: position 2,284,502 of record NW_024881282.1, on the reverse strand, counting down.
TGGCACTGGTGAGGCAGCACCAGGCAGGTGATGGACACCTTGTCCAAAAACTACGTTAAACAAACCAACGTAAAGCCAGCAGAGAGCTACCAAGACAATTGGGACGTACAGCACAGGACTTCTAAAAACAAGGTGCGGAAGCTGGGCTTGTTTCATCTGGCCAAGAGGAGGCTAAGGGACAATCTAACTGCAGCCCGCAGTGACCTAACAGCCAGCTACAACGAGCAAAAGAGTTGTGGGGTGACCTCTGCAGTAGCCTCTTCTCAGACACCCCAGAGCATCATGCCCGACATGCTCAGGATCAGTTTGAGTATCAGATTAAGTCCAGGAAGGAAGGAATCGCATTCTCTCTTCCTCGGCTGCGTGAATTGTGCTCAGGTGAACCCTCAGCTATGCCCCATCAAAGCAGACTCGGCAATTAATACCCTCTTCTCTCCCATTGTTTATTTGTGACACAGTTTAGCCCATAGGGACTGAAAGTGTGTATTTAGTTTACTGCTCAAAATTTGCACCATCTAATTTACTCATAATTAGCACATAATTAGATGATCTGATATTTCTTTCTGGCCTTAATTTCCACAAAACCCATCAAATTATTCTTCTTTTGGACGTGGACACAGACTACAAAAGCATAAGTCATTATAATTCCTATCCGGTTCCATGCTGGTGTAAATGAGAGAATCAGACCCTTAAAATCCTGAAGAACTTGTAAGCAGCACTGCATTAATGGACCTCTTGGAACAACCACATCTCTGTGAAGAAGAATGTCAACCACTTGTACGGCAGCCTTTGAAGTGCCTCTCCACAGAGGAAACAAGTCATCAGCCTAGACAAATTCACTGGCTGGGTTTTGATGGTTAGATGGATCACATGACAAACAGATCTGTACACTGCATTTCAATCAGATGCTGAAATTGTTTTCTGCTCCACAGCTTATACTCCTAGGAATCACTGGTGTCAATAAAGTGGAACGGCACCTGACTATTTTGCTTTCCGTGGTAGCTCTGATTGCTGCTGCGTAAGAAAAACACTCACCTTCTGGCAAAGCACAGGACTTTTATGCACCCTTGTATTCTTGAGCTCAGTCCTATTGCTGCCCTGCTCAGCTCTCCCCTCACACAGCCTGTTATAACAGCCTTAAAGTGGGTACATATATACATGGGGATGCAAAATATTTACTGCAAAATTCAAGTGCAAAGAGAGCACTTACACATCTGAGAAGAAAAAAGGAAGCATCTTTCATTTGAGTGAGCTTGATGTTTATCTTCTACACCAAACAAGCTGAGACAGGTTCACACTTTTATGTGCCTTTTAGTTTTCTAAAACAGCCCAAAAGCATCAAAGATACCATCTGCCTAAGGCTGAGGGAGGAAAGGCTTATTCTGCAGGACCTGAGGACCCCAAACAGTTGGATATCTGTACCAGGTCCTGGTTCTGCTTACCTACAGGATCTTCTTACCCAAGCCCCAGGACAGCAATCCTCACTGGTAGCGATCGTCTCCCACCTGTATGTGTTGTGCAAAATTACAGTGGATAAAATAGTGATCTGGGGGATGCCAAGAGGGGCTGAACCACTGAATGGTCAGAGGATGGAGCTGAGATCTTTCCTTGCCAGTGGGGAAGAGGCAGGGAAGAAAAGGGACAGGACCACACAAACACTGTGAAAATCTAGTCTACAGTGACCAGAAACTATCCTGTCAATTCAAACCTGTTGTTAATATCACGGTCTGTTTTGTGAGAGGTCTGTTGTTTTCCTCAGGAATTCATCAAAAGGAAAGTAGCTCTATTGATGTAAACACTGGTGCATCCCACACTGTACTAAATTGAATTTCAATTTCCAAGGGAAGTTTGACATCAGTTACTAGCACACGTCATTACTGAAATGTATCATTCTCTGTTTCCTACATAATAAAAAATTAAACAAAGACTCTCAAATTACTAATTAGATGGCATTGTTTAAATAAGTGTGCATAGAAGCTATGGCCAAAATAAAGGAGTTGTAATTTTAATGAAAAGGCAACAATTTATGACTAATATTTGAAGGGTTGTACCAAGCAGGGAATACAAACTTATTTTAGGGAAACAGAAGCACAAAGAAAAACAAGTTTAGAATCAAAAGTTTTAAATCAGTGATGTGGGATCCTTGACTTCAAAGCAGCAATAATATCAACTAGATTCAAATTAATCTATCATACTAGCAAATAGGTGCACTCCCAGTTTCACATGTAATACTCCTCGTCGCAGCTCTCCCAGGCAAAGCTTTTACTGTTTCATTGTACCTACGTGACTCCTTTGCAGACTAGGAAAGCTCTCGGATACGACGGGTGAAATGGAGCCATGCATCTGCAGGCTCAAGCAAACAGCACTACATCAGCTGTCTCACACCAGCACAGGTTATTTTCAAGTATACAAGAAATTTATTTTTTCCTTTAAATACAAACTGAAGATTCAGCAGCACTTGCCCAAGGAAATTCCTGCACATCACAAACCACCTGCTTCATTAAACCACAAGAATTGCATTTACACCCAAGAATGATACAATCTACGGGCATAAAATAAACTCACGGATACAGCAAAGCAAGCCTAAATGTTATTGGAATCTTGGTCTCATTTTCTAACACTTGCTCATGGTAAAGTCAGCACCTCAGTGCAATGGTCCTGTCCGGTACCTCCTCAGCCGGGAGAGGTGCCGCGGTTCTCCCGAAGCCCCAGCGTGCATTTCCAACTCTGCTCTGCACTAACAGCCCTTGTTACACTCTCTATTTGTACATCATGACAGGCCTAACTCTTGCTTCCCATATCCTGCAGCCATCCCACATGTGCAGGCTGGTTTTTAGCAAAAACACCCTCATTTTCTTAAATTAACAGGAAAACTAAGCTCTCTCCAGAAACAAATGAAGGTGTATCTGAATCTGAATGAAGGATGAAGAGAACAACAAAATAGCAAGCTTTGATATACAGAACACATCTATAAAAGTAGGTAAGGGAGGATAGGCAAAAATAATCACTTCCTTGTCCAGCAGACAAGACTCCAAGACCCCCTTTGCCAAATAAATACGAAATTTTAAGAGAAATTCAATATTTAAAATACATTATGCCTGCTGCAGCCCTTTCTCATATAAAATACAATAATCCTAAAAATAGAAGCAGTCAAGCTTCCCTGACAAGGTTATTACTTAAGTATTTGCACAATCATTTTTCATCTCTGGTGTATTTTGCTAGGAAGAGGAATAACTTCTAATCTGCCTACAAGAGCAGCATCACTCACGACCAGAGCCCGGAGAGGGGATGCAGAGGAAGCTCTACAGCTGCTGCAAACCTTAAGGAGTTTTGTAAATCCTGCCTGTGCTGGCAGTACTGGAAAGGGCCATGCAGGATGGAAGAGGTATTCCAGTGAGATTTCTTGCTTTTGTCCCCTACAGTTGCATCCTCTCATATATTAAACTTATGACCCCACCCTCATTCCAAAATTTCAAATATCAAGCTGTGCATACATAAGCAAACCCAGGGACAGCAGAAAGATCAGCCTAAGGATCCTGCCACAGAAATTGCTACTTTCTAGGAATATATCGAAATACAGGCAGAGGTGGACTTAAAGCAACATAGATAACTTCTCAGGGCAGACAGCAGTTTCCTATTTTTTGGAACTTTGCCATTTATCTTGACAAGACTAAGCATGGCAATAACAACACAGTTTTAACAACTTATTTAAAATTCTTCCTATTTCAACATAAGACAATGGACTGGGCAAGTAAAATGGATCATACATATATATATATATATATATATGTATAATATGGCCTAAATGTGTCAGATACCGAGTAGTCTCATAATCCAAATTATTCTAGAAGGAAAACAATATAAGGAAGGCAAAGAATATTTTAAATATTAAGGTAAATGCTAAAATCCAACTTTTTCACCCTTCCCCACCAAGAACGCAGTCACACACAGACTGTGTCTATACACAGAAATACAACAGGAAAAATTAAACAGGGTGTAACAACGAAAGAATGAAAAAAAATAATCTATTCAGATCCTCCCACTATCCAATTCCTTTGATACCAAGTGTTGGAATTATCAGAAATCCAATGTACAAAAAAAATCAAGGAGATATATGATGTAGGTTCACTGCCACTTCTTACCTTTACTAGTACTCACTACATAAGGCACTCGAGGACTTCAGCACATTATAAAAATCAGTTCTTCAGTTCTGACTATTACTTTTAAGCAGCATCAATGCCAAAACCCAGAGCTGCAAGGACTTTTTTCCTATATAATTGATCCCTGCAGAGGTTTTATCCAAGAAGCCTAAAAACAGCCTTGCAAGGGAAATATCAATCATTCCATTTCAGGGGTGTGAAAAACAAATAACCAGACAAGCTACAGAGCTGTCCACATGCTGTGGTCTGGGGCAGGCAAGAAGTCAGCTCCTGTGCCATGCACAGTCCATTTCTGGGTCCCTGCTTTTGTCTTTCCCTTGTCTTGATGGAGACTCTTCATCCTAAATCTAAAAAATACCTTAGCAGGCTGCCAGCGTTAATTTCCAATAGAGAATAACATAACTTTGCCTCCAACAACAGGTTTTTTTATATTGAAATACCCTATTGAAAAAAGAGAATTTTCCACACTGACAGGGTTTGAAAGCCTTCTAGCTTCCTCTTGCTAAATTTTAACCAGTATTACTCAGGACCTACTTCCCAAGCAGAGCTTGTAAACAACTGCAAAGTGGCAAATAAGCACAGGGGTTAGCCTAAAAGTTTCTGCAAGGCAGACCTGTTGTTTAAGGGCTGAAAACAGGTGGGGAAAAGGAAGACTCTAGTTACTGTGGCTGAATGAGCACTGAAAATGTGAGGGGTTTGGGTTTTTCCCAATCCCATAGGTAGCTCTGCTGTCTAGTGATGAATAAAACTGGGTAACTCCACTGCAGATACTCAGCAGTCTGTGGGCTACAGCCATTACATCTATAATTCATGTCGTTTACAGATCTACCTGCTGCTTGGGAAAGACAAGCCCAGAGAGACACGATGTGGGGAAGAGTTTTTTCCTTCTTTTACTCTTGTTTTCACCCTCTCAAGATGGAAGAGGCTGAAGAAGCAGAACAGTGATTAAATGTAAAAAAACCTTATTGCTTTATTCCAGCAAAAGAGAATAAAAATGGATTGATGTGGTTCAGATGGGGGTGACAAGAAATGTGTGGCTGAAGCAACTAAAAGGCAGAGGTGAGAAGTGGATCTTTTGATTAAAGCATCACCATGAGGGCAATGTCTTCCACGCGAGCTCCTGGCGGCCAACTGTCCACACCCACATAGACACGCTCGCAAAAAGCAAGTCTTGCACAACATTTTTAAAAGGGAAAGATAATAGTTTTGCAGTTATCCGTTTGGAACCCTGGGGAAACATAAACCCCTTTTGAAACTTAAAACAACAGTCATGATTGTTTTGATGTTTCAAAACTGTATGGTGGAGAACTTGGAAAACTTCTTAAGTAAGTCTGATAAATGGGGAAAGTTGACTATAGGAAAGAAAAATGCATCATTTACACTATAGTAAATCAAGTAGGCTACATTTTCTTATTGAGCAATTACTATCACTATTAGTAGATGATAACTAGCCGGGGGTCATGTCGTAGAACACTCCAGTACGTGAAGTATCATGCATTTAGTTTGTATGCAATTAAGACCATTTCACTGTCTCATCAGGTTCCCTGTGACACCCAATTAAGTAATAACACAAGGAAAGTGCTCTTAATTAATGAGGAAAATCCTCTACAAGCTAGACACAGGTGTGTATATCTCAAGTAGAGCCTGAAATAGTTGAATAGATCATTTAATCTTTATCACAAAAAAAAAAAAAAAACAACCCTATCAAATTTTGTATCTAATTACCTCAAAACCAGGATTATTTTTTATTTCTTCCAAGGGGGTTGCATTTCTTTGCAATATTCAACAATCAAGTGGTTTATAAAAGATTAAAATTAAAACTGACACTTGGAGTTAAAGAGTGGTTGCAAGTGGTCACATTTTGCACATCATTATGCCCCATTTTTCACAAATTGGTTTAAACCATCTTTCTTCTTGCAATGTTTTTTCAAAAACAGTCTCCTACACTGGCACTGAATGAGCACATTTGTATTTATTTCCAAGCAGATGTTTTTCAGCATATTTTAAAACATTCAACCAACTAAAAAAATTCACCAACACAAGACCCGATTACATATCTATTATATCTATTGTCTCTGACCTATATAGCTACACGCTCACTAAATGTCTGCTGGACAGTAACAAGTCAGATGAAGTGAAGTTGGCCCATTCTTCACCTTACCTGGAGACAGAAGAGAGACTGGTACCTGGTCAGGGGCTTAGCCCAGTTTCTTTTAACAACCATTCATTTTTCACAGACAATTGCTACTCTTATACTCAAAAAGAATATTTCCAAACCACAAAACATAAGCAATAGTCATGCTCACCTCCTGGTATGGTATTTTCCATTATTGCCTTTTTTTTTTTTTTTCCTTTGTACGCTGTCTCCTTGATACAAAGTTTTCTTCAAAACAGGGACAAGGTTTTACTTTGCCAAACTTCTACCCAAATCATATACAACCCTTAGAAACTACAGGCATGGACATTATTTTTCTGAGAAGTAAAAAGATCTTTAAGGACTAATCTTATATATATATAGGTATATATTTGTGTCTACATAAGGCTAAGGCCGTACCCAAGAGCTGGTGTTTGCACATATTTGGGCATATACAAACAGTTAAGTTCAAATAACGGTTAAGGACAGATTTAGAGATACTATCTGAAACGCTTGCATAAAACTGTTCTTCTTATACACAGCTATACTATTTTGGTTGAGATAAATGAAAGCCCATCAGAGCTAGCAATGTTAGATTAGTCAGTGCAACATCTTCAACGTTTTGTGATGCCTGTCAAGGACAATATTGTACAGAGGCTATAGCAAAAAAAAATTATACTAGAAAAAGTCAGAATATCATCATAGGGCTCTTACACGCTCCAGTAAGCGGAACGGCAAAATTTAACTGCAAAGACTGACATTTCCATCAAGTACAGCAGTTTTGTACCCAAATTTCTCCAGCTAAATAAAGTGGATGTGTGTCTTTCAATGCATTAAATGCACATGACCATTCTTCATAACTGTATGTAAAATTGTGTCTCCATAAAGTGCAGCTGGTATGGACAAGATGAATAAAGGTTATCTCCCACTTTCCATTGCTTGGTTTGACTGACATTGCAATCTGAATAAATTTTAATTGTTCAAGCCACAGTTTTTTACCTTTGGTGTCTGACTTGTAGTGTATTTTGCAGAACTTCAACCCTGAGAAGTTGGACCTGGTCTGCTTCTTCTGAAACTAAGGAAGTCCAGACTTTATCTGAGTATTTTGTATCCAAAATTTGGTTACAGGTCTGGGCCAAAAGGTGAGGCAAAGCTAACAGACATTAAAGATGTGTTTTTAACTGTGCTCATAAAAAATCAGCCCTAACTAGCCAAACCTCTGAAAACTGCAGCTTTTACAGGTTCATTTGCACAATTCAACACAGAAAATTTCATCTTCCTCCTCCTCCACTCAGGCCCTTTACGTACACCAGCAACAGGCACCCTACTCCATCCCCACGAGCTCAGCAAACGGGGTCTTTGCCACTCCCCATCATTCTGTTCTTTGGTACCCAGAATTCAGGATTTTTCCAGTCTCAGCATCCTCCAACATCGAATAAAATAAATTAGGAAGAAATATCAAATAGCATGAGTCCCTTCTAACAGTTACTTTGCACAAATAATAACAACCTCACACTGATTATTTATATTAGAGCTGTGTTTCCTATTTAAAGTCTTAATGATTAACATAGTATCGTATTATAAATTTTTATTCTTCATATTTCTAGTTCATTAAAGCCTGGCATGAACGTACGTACACTCGTGACTGCAAAACCACACAACAAAGAGAAATTCCAGCATTGACAGTACATGCTATTTTAGAACTGATATTTCACACGCGTTTGGGTTTTTTTATTTTTTGGGGGGTTGTTTTTTTTTTTTGCTATGACACCCATCTTAATCCACTCAAGAACCAAATTAGCCTTAAGAGTGAATAAAGCTGTTGTCTGCAGGACTCTTGCCCTCTTGGCTGAAGAAGTTGGATGACATACAGTATAGACGACAAGAAAGTACAAGAGCAGTGGGTATGGTCTTGCCATCAAGCATTAAGACGAATCCTGCCCCAAGGAACTCGTCTTTCCATTCTGCCATGGAGATTCTCTGGGATGCCCAACTGAAAAAAATCTTTCTAGCTGATTAACTAATTGTGTAATCTTCATTTTCTGGATACTCAAGGCTAAATCTGCAAGTTAGATGCTGAGACCTGATAATCGCATCTGCGGTCAAGAGAGCTTTGTGTTGAACATACTGAGTGATAAGAAGATGAAAAGATTCTCTGAAAACGCATGCCTCGGGCATCTCAAGAAAGAAATGTGGTGTTTGTGAGCAAGTATTTTTCTGATGAATACTTAACTATCCCCTCTTTGGACTTGAGTTCCTCTGCTGTAAATTGGGGACCTATTACACAAGAATTAATTTATCACACTCCTGCTTGTGAAGCAGCCTGATCCCACACTCGAATTCAGACCTACTGTATGAAGAAGGGATTTCTCACATACATTTCCAGCACAGGTGGCCCACCCTTTGCACGTAGTCATGCTCAGCTACACAAGAAGCACCCATGTACACTGCCCAATAATCTGCTTCCAAACAGATGGACACTTTAATTAATCTGGTGTAAACCTAGCCTTTATCAGCTTCCACCTGCAAGCCCAGCTCAGGGTAGCGTGCCAGGCAGCACAGGTCCCAGCTTCTCACTCCGTCTCTGCACTGCTGCAACAAGACATGACCCTTTTTATTTTTATTTAAACTTCACCATCTTAGTGTGTTTATGCCACACTAAGAAATACATGTGTCTGAGCTATGCAAAAAGTATAGGGCTAAAATGCCACTAAGGAAACGTAACTCTGAGCACCACCGTGTCCATAAGCTTCCCTGCTCATTTCCAGCCTCATCCTTCCTCCTCCCCGCGAGCATTGCCACCAGACCACTGCATCTGGTTGCCACTGCTGCAGGCAACACTGAAACGTTGGGAAGTTCTAAATTTCTTCCCCTGGCTGAGAATCAGGTATAGAAACAAACGCCTAAATTCCTACTTTAGGGGCAAACATGGGCAGGAATTGCAAGAAACGTTATTTGACAGGGGAAGGGCAGGGAGGGAGGCACGTGAAAATTTGCACTTGACTTTCTTCTCAAGCTCCTCAAGCACAGTCACCTCCCCTCAGCGCTCAGCCTTCCACCTCTCCAGCTCTTTTTTCCCCAGATGTGAAAGGAGACCAACTTTCTAGAAACTGAAATCTTTACAGCACAATAAAGGTCTTTGATTAAAAAAAAAAAAAAACAAAAACGCACAAAAACTATTTTTAAAGTAACTATCCAGCCTACACTGGCCTGTCCAATGTCATCTACAGCAGATCCCTACGGGGAAATGTTGATAAAGAGGAAAGAGCTGTCAACCTGTACTTTTATAACTTCCCACTCCAGTTTCTTTCATCACACAGGTTCTTCCCTAAGCCCTAAATCCCTTACCTCAGCTCCTCATTTTCAGCTCTTGAAAGTTTTGGTACAAAGAAACCACTGAGCCAATTTTTTTTTAGTTTGATCAGTCATGTCCCACTGTTCAGAAAACAGGTTAAAAACCATTAATCTTGCTTATGTTATCCAAACGCTTGCTAGGATCTCATCTTTCCTATAATTTATTTAGCACTGAATCCCTTGACAATACATCTGAAGTATTCTTAGATCACTTTAAATATCACTCAAACCAGCAGTTTTGATTGCGAGGCAGAACTGGCAGAAACAGGTTTTAGATGCAGACAAAGACTCATCAATGCATGTGGCACATTTTCTGAAAACCGCTATGAATAGGGTCCGACCGGCACCATGGTGAAGCCCGGCTTCCATGACCACAACAGATGATCTGGAGACATCCAGATACTATAATACATCGCCTGGAGCCAGTGGATTTAAATAGAGTCTTTGTCTTGCTGCTCACACGCCTTACAGTATTCTTGTTGCATCATTTTAGCTGGTGCTGACATGCACTTCAAACTCCGTTTTATAAAGTTTTCTAAATTGTTTTCCAAAGGCACAGCGGTCAGCGGTAAACCGTCAGGATGAGCTCACTTCGGGGAGAAAGAAAGTTTACAGATGGTTTGTAAACAGCAATTATACAGGTGGTTGCATTTCAGAAATCCCTCCCTCGACTGATCCTAAATTGAGATCAGCAGCCACCACCCATCGCCCTGTGAGCATCATCAAATTTCAACAGTCCGGGTTTCCACATATATATTGCAGCTTTTAAAGATGCTCTATTATAGACAAAACTTTTACCCTTAACTCTCAGCAATACAATTCCATTCCCATAGTCACCATGTGCCCTACAACATTTTTAGGGCTTGTCTCCAGCTTGCAGTTACTTTGAGCTATAACCCAAAACCAGCCTTACCATCCTGTACAGAAATTTTTAACTAGAACGTGGTAGTAATTTTAATGCAAAGGTTGGCCCATTAAGTAAAAACTAATGTTTCAATTAGCAAACTCCATCACCTCCTAACACAACCTCTGTAACATGGCCATAGGTTAATGGTGCCTGGTGCCTTTCCTCAATTCTTTCTGCCTGGGAAGAAAAGATGTGTTCATAGTTTCATCAATTTAAAGGTCAAGACGAGGCCAGAGCTTCACTGAAATTCTTCTCCTGCCTACCACATGCCATTAAATATCAGCCACAAACTGAACCTAATACTCAAGAACATACCATCTATTGGCCTATACAGTTTTAAAAGAAAAGTGATCAAATAAGGGAACTTCTAGAGATGGCAAGTGCTCTTTTTTGTTTGATCATTCATTACAGCGGGCAGTCCACCTCTCTAATAAAACCATGCCTCACTTCAACTCTGAACTGCCCAATCTCCCCTTCAAAACATGGATTTTAGGTACAACTTCCTTGGATGCATAGGAGGACACTCAGTGCCTGAAATTTTCTCGCTGTGATGCTACTGCAGTCAAGTGCTCCCTCTGATAAACTAAACAGACTTAGCTTCTCTGTGCTGTGTTTTTTCTAGTCCTCGGACTATTTTTGTGTTTCTTCTGTTCCCCTACAACTTATCCAAGAGCTATTTCAAGATGTTGAAATGGAAATCATACACAATCTTCCCGTACGAAAGTCACAAGTACCAAATACAGAAATGAGATTTGTTCTCTTCTAAATATTTTCTTGCTCATAAACCTAAAAAAAAAACCCAACAAAAAAAACACAATTGCCTTTTTTGCTACAGTATCAACCCTACTGTTTACACTAACCTGCTTTACCTTCCACTGACCTCTTAATCCCTTACAGCATCACTACTTCAAATACAACTCTCTCCTCCTTCCACCTCATTCTGTAAGCACTTGCAACTCTTACCTCCCACAGCACCGCTTTGCAATACTTTGTTTTATTCTCCTGTTTGAATATAGCTTAAATCAAAGACAAAGGTGCTAAGCCCAAGGTAGCGAGCAATCAGAACCACCTCATAGGACGATACCCGCCCTCAATGAGCACATCTAAGCAGGAGAGCTGAACGGCCTCCACTCTGCCTCCAGACAGGGCAGTCAGGGAACAGGAGACTCCACCAAGGTGTCCATCTGCTCCCCACGTTTCACAGGTCAGGATTTACCTCTTTGCCCCTCTGTATGACCTGTCATTCACAAACAGTGCTGGTGACGCCACCTCAAGAGCACTAAGAAAAACACTGTTGGGTCCACTGCTAGTTTGTTGAATTATAGAATCACAGAACGGTTTGGGTTGGAAGGGACCTTAAAGCCCACCCAGTGCCACCCCCTGCCCCTGGCAGGGCCCCCTTCCCCCAGCCCAGGGTGCTCCCAGCCCCGTCCAACCTGCCCTTGAACCCTTCCAGGGAGGGGGCAGCCACAGCTGCTCTGGGCACCCTGGGCCAGCACCTCACCCCCCGCACAGGGAACAATTTCTGCCTTAGATCTCACCTAAATCTGCCCTCTCTCAGTTTAAAATCATCACCCCTTGTCCTACCCCCACCCCCTGATCAAGAGTCCCTCCCCACCTTTCCTGTCCCCCCTTTAAGCCCTGGGAGGCCGCTCGAAGGTCTCCCAGAGATGAAACCCTCCTAAAACCCCATTTGACCATGAGAACCTGTCAATGGCCACTCTTTGAACCCGACTGCTCTTCTTAATGGGATTAATGCCATCTTTATTTGATAACATACTGCCAATTTTCTTAATCAGGGTATCATAGATATCAGGAATGTCCTAGATGTCATAAAATATCACTCGGAACTAAAATGCCTCCAAAATCAGCTTGCTGGGACACAATTTAAAGAACAGCTTCATTTGCTGATATGTCCCCAGAGGTTTTAGCACAGCACCGGGTCTGCCGGCACCGCAGGACAAGGGTTACTTCTTAGTGCTGCTGCTCTCCTTCAAGCTACTTAATTTGCAAACAGTAATTTGAGCACAGTCAACCCGATTTAATTTCCTAGTGAAGAAACAAACTGGCAGCCTATTTAAGCATTATTAACTTAATATTAACTTGACAGTAACTTGTGAAGTAGATCTGCTCTAACAAGAGTGAGTTCAGGTCTCTAAGCACTCCTTTATTATTTGAGGTTTGGCTGTCTCTCAATGTTCTTACATAAAGACATTTTTAAGAGGTGTTTATTGCATGCCTATTGATACCAGGCAGCATCCCGAACTGGTAAGATGAAAACAATAACCTTTGAAAAATGGATTTTCACAACTTGCCTGATCTATGGCTTTGAAGAGATAGATGTTTTGAAAAGCTGCAGAACTTGAAGCTAAAATCCACATAAAAACACAATGGTGTCTTTAACCTTTAATGATAAGTTCTCATCCATTCTGTGCACTTTTGCAAAGATCAGCTAGTTACCTAGTGATCACCTGCCAGCTCAAAACTCAGAACTAATCGCCCAGAGCTACTGAAGGAACTGGTCCAGCATTATATCCAGGAGGAAGAGTACACATCAGACAACCTGCTACCAAATTCCACCACAACAGGAGTCCTGCAAGCCCAAACACATATTGTTATTTCTAGGAGAATAACATCACAGCAATTTGAGTCCTGCAAATTACACAATTATTAAGACAAACACCCTCTTCAAACAACTCTTCTCAGATAAGTATTGTATCTATTGTTGCATCCAACTTCATCAAAAAGGTTCAAACAAGATATTTTCCTTCAAGCAGCAGATGCTATGAAATTGCAGTACGGACCTCCATCTTCTTACTCCCTTTGTGTTCTGCTAAAAGGGGCCCCGCAAAAAAAAAGAACATAACTTCTACGTGCCTGTAGTAACCATCTGTGTCATAACAGCACACATTAACACAGGTTTATTTTACTGCACTGATTCTCCTATGAAATGTGAAAAATATAGTAAAAATACAGTGCATTCAAGGCTTCCAAAAAGAAAATTAAGAGCATTCTGTGCAAATTTCAGTTTACCCTTTGCTAAACTGTAATATGTGTTTAGTGCAAGAATGTGCAACACTGTGCTACATCACTTTGCTAATGAGTTTCCACACAACACTTCAAACAGCTGCAGTGTCAGAAAGTAAGAACATACTGCATTAACATTGCCTTTAAGACAGTCACCCAGATGAAAATCAGCATTCAGATAAAAATCAGCCGCTTCTGGTCAGATACATTAGAGATAGTGAAATCATTCTGAAAACAGACTAAGTTAAGGAAACTTAGAATTAGAGGTAGATTTTAGAAGGACTGAAACTATAATTACAGTATGAAAATTAAGATTACAGCACAGTACAGAAAATTAAGATTCCCTGCTGTGGCAACAAACATATGTTTATAGCAGAGATACTTTCATATCCATTGTCCCAGACTATCTGAAATTTATTTCTGAATACAGTCTTTTCATTTTCCTCTTCATTTTAGTACGGGAGAATAAAATTCTGAGGTCTTGTTATTAATGTGTATTACAGGTCAAACAGGAATAAATTATCCCTGTAAACAAAAACTTCTAAGACTAAATGCTGAAGAAGCAGCATTTTTAATAGTTAAGCTCAATTTTCCAGGCATTCTGGAAAACAGAACTGGTTTTAGAAACAAGGTAGCCTGAACGTTTTTTTCTTCTGACATTAGAGGTATACAGTTATCTTCAAAAAGCTATTTTTAAAGGCTTCCAGCTATCTAACTTCCCTGGGTTATCTGATAACATTTTGTCTTCATTTCCTAGTTTTAATTGTTTCTGTTTCTTCACTCTCGTGTGTTGCCTACAAATACGGAAATGAACCACATCGGGAAGAAATCAAGGTTAATTATATGTAAGTACCAAAGAAATCCTGAGTGCTATTTGTGGTAGCAGTGGATTTTTATCCCCTCTTTAAGTAGGAGATAGTCAATAAAACAAACACAAAAGGTGAACCTAGGAACTATGTCCCTGCTAATGCAGATACTTTTTGGGGAGGTTTAGTATACAGTCTCTGAATCCCCTACACAGAGTCTCTGTTTTCCCAGGTGCTGCCCAATTTTTGTTGTTTCTTATTGTACTCAGGCTACTTGAAATGGATGTAAAATGCCTGGGGTTTTTATCGTCTCTCAGGCTACTGATCACTCTTACTGTTACCACTCTGGCAGGAAGCATGGCTCCCAGAAAGCTGCTCCAATTAAAACAGATTTCCGCTCTCAGTACCAGGAATAGACTCTGGATACTCCCCAATAATCTTAAAATGGATACTCCCATTAAATTATTTCAATATAAAAAGATTTGCAGAGACTACTGATCTCCAACAAAGTATCCGTGCTTCATCCTGAGAACACCTCTTAAGTAAATCAAATCTCCAGATTTTCTTCCATTCTTTACTTCCTTTTTTCTCCCTCTTTTCTCCCTCCTTACTAAATGGCAAGATCCCTAATAGTACAACAAGATCAAGTCAGCTCCCGGTGTCCACCTACTTGAGCCAGCAAAAGAAACTCTGCATTGCTATTACTTTAAAAAATAAAAAAAAATAAAGGGGACTTGTCCTGTTAGAAGTCCCAGAAGGTGCCAGACATTATCTCTGAGCTTGTTCTTCTTCTACCAATTCATGCTTTGCAAGGTTTTCTTTGTTATTTGCAAGGTTTTTGTGTTCCTACCAGCTCGGTGCGTTGAATCAGCTCACCACACAGCCAGACAAGCATCACAGACGGTGTAGCAAGGTGACCAGTCTCCTTACCTCAAACACATCACAAAAATACACCCTGAGGATGCTGCTTCACTTCTCGAAGCCAAATTGAAGGTCATGTAAGTCAATAAACTCATAGTGTTACCAGAAGATGCAGTCTCACCTTTCCTCCCTTCTCCTTGGCCATGTGTTCCCAAGTACAAGCTCACACCAGGTAAAAAAATAACTGGGCAGCTCCAGGGAGAAGTTACTGGTATATCGGTCCCACCAGTAGCTTATGAAATGATGCCTTCCACACAAGGTACGTTAGAGAGCACAGGAAGACAGAGGGCAGAACCACGTCTTTCGCAGCACTGAGGACTTGCACCCACCTAAACCAGCGACAAAACCAGGCTCTGAGCCCATCTGATGTACATTTTACAGATGGGGAACTGAGGTAAACAACACTTCCCTACCTCTGAAAGCACTGTTTTGTTAACTACACTTTGTAAGTGGCTCAGATGATCTGAGAAGGAAAACATAAAAGTACTTCAGGTGTTTTCAGTACATTGCCTAAATGCTCTACCATCAAATATTATCTCCTGGTACTTGGCTATCAAAAGAGCCTTTGGAGCATGCTGTATTTTACATCAGGAGGCAAGCAAAAGCCTTAGTTCAGAGAGGATATGTGCTGTATCAAGGGAATGAGCTAAAATTACTGCAAGACACCCACACAAAATTTCTTGCCTTCAAAGAACAGCATCAGGATTTCTGGATTGGAGTGTCAGTGCTTCAGGAATTTGCAGTCACAAAATACAATCACAGTTGTTATTCTGCTGAGATGCAGATGGCAGGAAAGGGTCCCTTTGTCTTCGAGTTTATTTTGCACTGAAGTACCTCAGTGGCTGGGCTTGTACCTTTTATCATCAAGGTTGTTTTAGCATCAAGAATTTATGGTTAGCTCTTCAGATACTAGTTACTGCTTGAGAAGTTATATGGCTGCTAGTAAGAAAATGAGTATCTGACATCCACTGGGTGCTACTGATTTACATTTTTTCTTGCTGGGGATGTACCATAGCCAGAAGTAACAGTAATGGGCATAATTCAGGCTTTCTAGATGAGCGACCTTAATCCAGAACAGCCCACACTTATACAGACCCACAGATCTGACCTGCAAAAGTTCACATTCATTAACTCTGACAGTTTTGAAACTTGTCAAGATACAGAAAATGTGAGTTGCCATATTGGTCCAATTTTATTTTCTTTTTAAATCAGAACAAGTTATGAACTTTCAAAGACAAAGATCTCCTGCTTCTAAAAGTTAACTGAGCAGGTTCATGTGGCCCTGTTTTCTCCTTCCTCAGGACAGCCCATGCTTCTGGTACCCTACCAGCATCTCAGGAGGGCAGGCAGGAATCAAAAGCCAAAGAATAAGGGCTTGTTTTCCCACTGTCTTTTGGTTAATATAGACATACATATAAAGCAAGAAATATGAAATAATAATAAAAAGGTAAAATCATAGGAAGGTCAGATAAAACCTAAAACCGCTGAAGACACATACAACTTCCTCCAGTTGCCACTGGAGGAAGAAAACTCAGTGATCCATAAACCCCAGGGCTTATCTCGATTGCCAGAAAATCCTGATAACACCAAGACAGACATATCCCAGAATCAATGCCCCCCTCTGCCGCAGGAGAAAACTCTGCTGAAGTCCTCTCAGATTTAAAAACAAGATTGTTAACCAAGTAAAGACCAGCTAATCCTGACTGCCAGCACAGTCCTGGGGAAAGAGGTCTCACAAGAAGATAAGATTCAAATCAAGAATTTTGCAGATCAAAGGCACCGGCCTGAATTGTAAACCAAAACAAGTAAGACACCAAAATAGTCTCCGCAGCACTGACATTATGCACTTTCTGTGAGAGCCATTTGCATGTAAGCAGAATAATTTGGTGTCATTTTGAAATCTGTACAAAAAACTTAAAAGAAAAACTCCATATAGGGCACAGTGGAGGAACCCAACCAGGTAACCATGAGCACAGAGTCAACAACCTTTTCACTCCTTCATGTGCTGGAGAAGAGGGAAAGTCATCGCTGTGGCATCTCCCAATGTTTCATTTATCTATCTTGGGAAGTACAGGCATTACCAACCCTTTTGCCATATCCAAATGGGAAACTGAGGCACCTCTTATGCAGTTTGTGAACTAAAGGGAAATTGTGGGCATGGAAAGAACCAGATGCCGGTCTCCCACAATCTGACTACGAGATCACCATTCATCACTATCAAAATACCAGTCACAACAAAGAAAGTTGGAGATTTGAGTTCTCAGGCAGAGAGGTCTCCCCTGAAGTGAAAGCACAAAGCTGCACCAGATTATGAATTCATCCAAAAAGTCTCCATTGAAGGCGATTCTGTTACGTGGAATTTTGGATGAAAAGATTAAAGCCAGCAAGGCTGGCCACAAACTGGCTTAAACAGATGTGAGTAAAAAAAGCTTCCCAAGGGCTGAACGCAAACACAGAGCATCAGGCTTTGTTTTGGTAGAAGGCGAAACTATGTAAACCACAGAGAACAGGAGAGAATACGCACACTGTCGAGCCTAGTGAGAGAGCCAGAAACGTCAGTGAAGAGCATCAGGAAATCACGAGAATGTCAAGGACAGCCAGAGAAACACCCGTGGTGTAAGTCACAGAAAAACTCTGCGTGTACGTGTGCGTGCGAGCGCGCATGTATTTAGTGCTGGCAGGAAAAAAAGACCTTGGAATACTGAGCAAAATGGTCTCCTGCTGTTTGCTTCAGACTGTGTTTGGAAAAACCAGCCTCTGCAAACGTGCTCTGTGAATCAGCACGATTGCCTCTGAGAAATACCTGGCTGTCATCGATTTCCTCTTTCGAGACGATCACAAATACTGGCTAATCACTCTGGTCAAAAGAAGTAACCATGCATAGCAGGAGCTGCAACTCGGCATCAGCTGAAACTAAGCGGAGGAGAAAAGATTTCAGGGATCCTGGAAAAGAACTGAAAAGGAAAGTCTAAGTCAAGGTTTGGCAATCTTTGTATGGTGCCATGCCAGGCTTTTTCTTCCCCGTGCTACAGCTTGAATGTGCTAAGAGAAACCTAGCAGGATCTGGTAGATGCTGCCTCTCAAACAGGCAGGAATCTGCTAGTCAATGGTATCTTGCAAGATAGCGGCTTTTACTGAGCGTAGAGATCAGGGAGAGTCTGAAATTGCAAGCTGCTGCCTCCTGCAAACAAGTACCTCAAAATGCCAATGCTACTAGCCCCGCACCCCGTTCGTAATCTGATTGAACATCCACAAGTTGTTGATCTCCAGGCTAAAACATGCATCCATTCCTAGATGCAAAAGAAAGAAAAAAAAAGGTCATCGAACTGAACAAGGATGCACAACTGATGAGAATATTTGGATATGAGTGATGGAATGATATTGTAGGGAACAGAGAGATCATGAATTGCAGAGCCAGCATCTTTCCAACTAATAAGACACCTTCCCAGATGAAACTGCTGATGCATCCAGGAAAGGAATAAGCTAAACACAAGAGAAGGACACTTAGAAGGGGAAATGAGGTTCAAAGTCAGACAAGAGCGTCCATAAAGAAAATGAATTTTCTATTGCTATATATGGGTGCAAGGAGTCTGAATAACAAACAGGAACAAATAAAATCCTGATGGGCAATAAGAAAAAAAATGAAATGTGGTGCGATGGGTATGTGACTGGACTTTAAAATCATTAGTTTGATGGTGGTCATATATAAAAGGGACGGGATGGCTGCAGTGTAACCCTACAAAGAGAGGAAAAAAGGCTCACCTCTGACAGTTATCAGTGCTGCAGAAGAACTGAATTTCCAGAGCAACTCAGCAGTAACTCAGTGCATTTTAATGGGTGAAGCCCAGGAGGAGATTCTGGGAAGCACCCAGACAGGGAGCAGGGTACATGACTCCACATGCACTTAAAGGGGGAAAGAAAGACTTGGGGTTAGGGAGGAGACAGGAGGGGTACAGAAACCCTCATGCAGCAAGCAATTACTGGGGATTAGTTTCCCAAAATGCCAGGTGACAATTTATAACACAAAGTAACTATTTTGGACCTCATTACAACTAATAAAGCTGCAGTAATCACTGGACTGGAAGTCTTGACAGCGGAGAAAAAGAACAGACTCACGTTTAAATATATCTAAGTCTAGTAATTCAATCAAGATTGCAAAATGTAGTGATTTAAATAACTGATTTTAACTTGTATGACGTTTGTACTTTTTAGTTATCATCTTAATGAAATATCAACATAATGAAAATAGGCATCACTTAAGATGTTGATTTTTCACAAATACAACTTAGCAGAGGAAAAATTAAGGAATTTGCATATAGATGATCCACTTATATTCACTCAGAATGTTTCAAAGTGCTTTTGGGATCAAAAAGGAAATAGCTACAGTGGTGTTTGGAAAAGCTTCTAAAGCAAATCAGAGATTTAACTCCCCTTGCAATCAATGGGAAGATACTAAAAAAAATTATTAAGCAACCTATATAAAAGCAAGTACGGGATAAAGCAAAACAATGAAACAACACTGATGTGTCAAGATCAAATTATGTCAAACCAAACTATCCTGGTGAAACTCAATAAAGACAAGTAGAAGAACAGCGCACGCTGCGCAGGTGGAGAATAACTAGCTAGGCTGCTGGATGAGATAAAATAACCTAGAGGGTATATTGGATCACAAATTAATGTAAGCTAACAATACAATGGATTAGCAAAAAAAGAAAAAAAGCAATTCAGATTGTTTTAATAGAGTGCCATGTGGAAAATAGCATTACTTCATTTTACACAATGCTGACAAGGCCACAGAGTACTGAGTTTACAGAGAGAAGTAAACACATCAGAACACAGAAGAAAGCTGCAAAAATAATAAAAAGATTTAGAAACAATAGGATCCATGAGAACAGATTAAAGAACCATGTTCAGCCTAAAGGAAAGAAAACTGAAGGAGAATGTAAGATGCTCCCATCAGTGACAAAAGAGACGGGCTATTTTGTACATCCTCTAGAGTGAGGCAAAGTGTCTTAATTTGCCAGAGAAATAAGATACGGAAAAAGCTTTCAACTAAATTGGTTAATCATCCACTACCAGCTACCTAAGGAGGCTGGGTACCTCCTAAACTGGAAGATTTTAAGGAAAAATTAGAAACATATTTGTCAGGGATGCTCCAGAGACACTTTATCTTGCCTCAAGGAGCGGAATGGGCTGGAGAGTCTCCCCATGTCTCTACCAACTCTGCGTTTCAGCAAGAGAAGGTGCCTCAAGAGGACTGGGTTGTTGAACTTGAGAGTCCTCAAAGAGTCCTCCAAAGAGTCCCAACATTCCTGAGACCCCAAGGCTTCATTTTCAATATTTTTTGGAATGGGGGAGAAAATTTGGAAGACATATTTCTAAGATGACAATATCAGGAGAGAACAAAAAGATGATTCAAGTAGCTATCAGCCAGCCAGACAAAATAACAAAATAAGGGAAAACTCAATCAGACTTGATCTAGACTTAAAAAGGACAGAAGCAAAATTAATGACAGTCAATGCAATGTTATGGAAAATAGGCCTTGTCAAACAAAGCAGATTTCATTCTTAGATGAGATTCAAAATTGAGTTGATAAAGGTAACTGCTGCAATGTAACGGGCAAACTTCTGTTGAGCATGACATCTTGATTAAAAAATTACCACTCTTACTATGTCAACAAAACACACTAAACGGATTTTGAGTTGGCCAACTGACAGATGACTAAAAGCAGTCATCTGTGAAAAATCTCCGTCAACAAAGTTAGCTGTAGTAGGGTTCTGCTGGTCTCAATACAGAGCCTGGTACTATTCAAGAGGTCCACTACAGATCTGAAAATTAATATAATCACAAACAAGATCTGTGAATGGTCCTCTGGACGACAGATGAAGAGGACAGGCTGACCAGACACAGCAATTTGGACTGCAAAGGCTACTTAAAGTAGATTCAAATACAACCAAATGCAAGATAATACATCCAGAAAACAAAATCGAAAAGCCAGAGACTCTGAAACAAAATCTGAGGTACTGCCAGGCAAGAAATTGTCTAACACTTCCCAGCTCAATGCCACATGTTTAACTTACCCAAATTAAAAGCTGAAAGACCACTTGGTTATGGAATTTCCAACAGGAAAAGTTATCAGGCATCAAAGGACCTTTAATTTAGCCAAAAAAAAAGGCTTTTGGAAGCAATAGTTGGAAACTAATTCAAAATAGACCTCATTTTTTTTAAATCAGAGAGGCTAATTAATTGCTGAAAATATATCAAGTGAAGCAGTAGTTTCTTCATGACTTGAGATCTTCAAATGAAGACGGACTGTCCTGGTAGAAGGTAAACAGTAGCCCAAAATAACTAAGTAGTCAATGGGCTCATTTTCCAGGGAAAATCCAAGTGTCTGTGGTTTCAAGAAGGTCAGACTAAGTAAGCCTTAAGCTCTAGAAGCTCTCTAAGTGCACACAGAAAGCCGCCAACGTAGCACCTGAACACATCCCAACAGCACACAAAGCAAAGCAAATCCATCCCCTGGCCTCTGCAGAGGGAGAAGCAGCACAGCATCTGACCCAGCCTTGCTGTAAATTGTCAGCAAGAAACCTCCAGGCTCCATTTTTCCATGGTGAAAACAGAGACAGTACATGTACACACGAGAATCTCGCAGGGCTTAACCCAGGGAGGTCTGCAAAGACCTTCCAGGAATCTTGGACAGAAGCAGCCTTGATGGTATATACAGCAGCAGGTCACCATGGTAGTCAGCATCAGAAGGGAAAGGGGTCATCTCTCAGACCACCTTTGCAGTGGTGCTGTGGAAGAGAGGGAGACAACAAAATGCTTCGTGCTGGACACTTTGCTAGCTGGCAATCCAAAAGCAACCAGGGACTCTGAGGGTTTTATGCCCTTTCTTCAGAAGTTGTTTGTAGCATAAAAGAAGGGCTTTGCTTCCCAGTCCAGTAAAAACTCCGGAGAACACCCATCTGCTGCAAAACACTCCAACATTATTTTACAAATTCTAAAGCAATTTAAGGAATTATTTCTTGATGGTAATGCTAACGAGCACATATGTAAAATCAAACTCCAGAAATTATGAAAGAAAAGCTAAAACTCAGATGAGAATAGATACGATACCACATTTATCTAGTGAGGCCACAACATAAGTCTACTACCACAAAAGTAGCCAACTCAAACCAAGTATCTTCTCTACATCTTCTGTTTGTGTGCCTGGGTGTTATATACAGACAGTGAAAAAAACATTATGGAAAGAAATATTTTACTGAGCTTCCAAATGAGACTCAGAAGACTCAGCTATACAGAAAAGTTCAGCAGCTGGGCTTCAGATGCCACAGTAAAGAAAAAGAAACCATTTCTCAAATTTATGGCACTGCCTTTTAAGACTTCACAAATTCTGTTCTGAATGTAAGTCAAATCAAGAGAAAACTTGAGCTTTAACCAATTTCCCTGGCACTGGTTTCACCTCTCACTTCCACCACAATAAGAGGCAAGGATGACCGACAGGAGAGCGTTTAGGTGACTGTTCTCATGGCCAAGTGACCACCCTCTGAATACAGCACTGGCCGCTCTAGGACAAGAGGAAGGGACACCTAAGACAAGTCCAATTTCCTCCTCCAACAAGGCCAAATGCAAACCTTATTCTAGCTGCCTATACCCCACAACGCTGAACCTGAAAAATATTTGAAATGCTGTAGTTTTTGTAAAAAACATTAAATGTCTCATTAAGTGATGACATACACAGGAAACCGAAGAAAATTATTTGCAGAATAAACTACTACAGAATAAATGTTCGTATGGGGACCTATTCCGAAGTAATTGCACTTTAAATCCTCACAAGCTTAATTCAAAATACTTTTCAACAGGGACCAGTCCTTAGAGTCTGCCTGTCCATACAGATACTACATTCATCTTGGTTGAAAAATCATCAGCAACTGTAATGACTGATCTTACTTTGTCCACCTAAACGGCAAGAGAAAATCAAAAGTGCTTGGAGACTTCCTTCAGTTAGGACCAAGTATCTCTAGAAACAGGTTAAGCCAAGTAGTACCCATCTAGGGACATTTAAACAAGTCACTTTACAGAGATCACCTCCAACTCTGTCTTGTCAATAATACAAAACAAGGTGTCTCATATTAAAAAAAAAAAAATATATATATATATATACACACATAGGCACACACAGAATGCCATTAATCCAAAATATTGCACTGAACAGGATGACCCACAGAACAGGAGCAGACTTCTCTGCTGGGACTGTGGAGAGTCTTAGGAGTTTGTTATGAGTAACCACATAAACCCCCATGTCCATTAAAAAAGCAAGTTGTCATCACCTACAAATTCAAGTATAAAAAAAATGATGAAAAGAAAATGGGGAAAAAGCAGACCATGCTCCAAACTTCTCGCTAGCCTTCAGGATGTATTTCCAACATCAGAATGATCAAACCCACACATTATCAAATTTAGAGAGCTGGGTATCTAACGCCAAAGAAAGCAAAAGCCCAAATACTGTGCTTTAATTCATGGCAGATAAACTAAAGAGTCTGATGCCATAAAAGAGGCAGATCTTTTTTATTAAGTTCTACAGCAAATTAGAGGCAAGGAAAAAAACCCTGCAGAACCCGAGATGTTATGGTCTATTTTAACTTCTGCTGCAGTCTGCAATCTTTATCCATTTTATCAAAGAATTAGACATGCCTAGCAGGCATGATGGCATCTATTCTTTTTTTGCCAGTTTAGTACTTTTTCTCTCATAAAATACTCTAAGCTTGTCTTCAATAATCCTCCCAAATCCCTAACCCTTGCTAAGACAAGGAAGGCAAAAATGTTCAGCCTACAAATATACTTCAGCATTAATCTTCCTATTGAGAAAGTTATCGTATGAAAGCTATGATAAATCCCATTTTTCTGCTCTGATTTTTAATTTTCCCACCTTCCAGTTTTTCACGTAATCGTTTCACTGAAGGAGAGGAAAGAAAGACAGGGAAAAGTACAGTCAAATACAAAATACCATCTCTAACAGAGGGCAGGAACACAGTTTTTCAGCTTTTACAAATCCTATGGTGATAACCTCCTAAATGGTTTGCTGGAGAGCATCAACAGGCCCACATTTTTAACCTCCCAGAAAGCAGAGTCACTTGAAGTTCCTTTGCAGTGTGCAGGGTTTTCAGCACATCTCTAGTAAACAAAACTCAGAGGAACTTTTTAAAAATGATTCAAGTCCCACTCACACCATGAGGAAACCAATGCGGCTCCATCATCCTCAAGAGAACCTTGTTCCCTACATGGTTCTTTGAAAAATAAAGTAATATGCCATGAATATCATCATCGTCGCTTCCCTACAGGGTTCCAACAGGAAAGAGGGAAGAAATAGAAGGTTTCCTTCAATACAAGCATGATGAACCATGTCATCTGCTTTCAGACTGAGTGGCGATGAGAAAGAGAAAAAAATCTGTTTTTTTTAGAAAAACAGATAAATGACAAAATGCTCAGGTTTGAGTCAAGTTACATATTAAAAATCTATCTGGAAATGACTCAGATTTGCGTATTCATGTTTCTGTTGAAGCCCAAAACAACAAAAAAAAAATGGCCTGGTTCTCAAAAGCTGCTTCATACTCAAGAGTTTCCACAAATTTCAGAAGATCTGAAGACACTACGTATACCTTAAGAGCTGGATCTTCCCCGACCAGGATCTTAATTATGGATCTGGGATTCTTGCTTCAGACATCCATCACAAAGCACACCTGTCTCTCAACAAAAGAAAACCCTGAAAATTCACAACTCTTTCTGCTGCTACCAATTCAAACCAACAGGTAGATAAAACACAAAACCCCACATCAAGATTATCCATCCGACATAGCAGCATCAATACATCAGAGCACAACGCAAAATATATACCCTCTCCATATTGCTCCAAAACCAGCAATACAAACAAGCACTTACTTCCCATTGATTTTTACATGAATGCCATCAACCACCACTCACAAAATACTTCCAGGCTCTTCCCCACTTGCTCAAAACTTCTCCCAATCTCCCTCCTATCTCCGAGTTTGGCAAAGGACCACGCGTGCTCCGGTTACGCATGACCCAGCCAGCCAGCAAGATGCTGTCTCCTAGAAAAATAAAGGGAACTGTTATGAGCCTTGTTCCCTGGATAGAAGTACTGATTTTATCCTCTCCCTGCTGCCCAGCAGTCAACTTTCTCAAAACTTAAAAAACAAAAAAAATAAAGCTAGATTGTCTTCTACATCTATGGCCCTTTGAAATGTGGATCAAAGTGCAAAGGGAGTGCAGAATTACTGGTGGACAGGTAGATAGCGTGGTCACATTATCCTTACTTCCTCAAAAAATTGAGTTTACATAAATTTGCATAAATAAACATAGCACCACCACTGACATATTCCTCTCATATTTAGAGTTATCAATGTTTTAAAGACAAGAATAGGAACAGAATGATTCAGCTGAGTGGAAGGAACAAGAAGGTAACTCAATTTAGACACCTCTGGAGAACTGCATCTGTTTGACTGGCAGGTAGTCGAGTCACACAGAAATAATTCTTGAAAATTTATTCCCAGTTCTAAAAAATGACAGATGAAGAGCCAATATTTTTTAATTCAAAGAGTTAAAAGACCGCCAACAGGCAAAAAATGGCTAGGTGGATTTTATTTATTGTCACTGAAACAAAAATTTTCATCTACTTACTGAAGAGACACATGATGGCAGACAGGAATCCCGTATCATAAGATGGGACTAACTGATTCACATTTGAAATCAGCAAAAAAGTGCTGTTTACATAGTTTGGAAAAATACTGTAGAATACAACAGGAAGGCTTTTCTCATTCAATCATTTTGGATCGAATATTTCTACAGACTGAACATGATGACTTATGGATTTTAAGCGGCAAAATTGTGTCTGATTGATTAGAAAGATCACGGTACATTAAGAAACGAGACCAACGTGAATAGTTACCAACCTCTCCTTCGCAGCCAGCTTCTTCTCAGACACACGATCTCGCCCGTGAATAAATCAAAGACGCCGCTGTAAAATTACCTCGTTTGCACTTTGAAAGCGATGCAAGAGTCACTCCTCCCCGAGCACGCTGGCTCATAACACAGTTCTCTCGGGGATGTTTCAAATACTTCTTTGTCGTACCAGCGTTGGGAGGAGGAGATTGGCAGGACATCGCACGTCTCTCGCCTCGTGACAAGGCTCAGCCCGAGCACCTCCACGGCGCGGGGAGACGGCGCCCAACCATCCACAGCTGCCCGAGGAGAAACCAGCCGAGCGGAGCACCAACCAGCCCGCACGGAGCTAATTCGGGACCGAAACGCACAGATAAAAACGCCGCAGTTTAAGGAGAGGCTTTATGAATTGCAGAGGAAACAGAAAGTACACGGAGCACTTGTGCTGCGGAAAGGGAAATCGGGGGCCTCTGCAGATACAATCAAGCCCAAAAGGCATGACTGGAAGACAAATGAAGATCATAATCCAGACTGAAGGAAAGAGTGAGCTCAGAAAGGAAGATATAAAAGTTGTATTTCCCTTCTGACAGCCTCATCAACTGCTACCAACCGCTTGAGCTGGAAATCAGCAGAGTTCCCGGGTGGAAATGGGGAGGTTTCTAACTACCAGAGGGTAAAGGTCTGAAACGCTCCTCTGCCACAGGCAGCAGCACAAAAAGACCTGGGTTTAAAATATGATTGAATTATGTTTAAACTACGGTTGCTGGCTTTCGCGGCAGGTAGGACTTGGTGAGCCAGGAGCTGCATCCCAGCTGCGAGCATCCCACTTCCCAGAAAAGGAGACCAGCCCCAATCTCATGGCAGTTGCCTCTGAAAACTTATCGAAAGCGGACACTAATCTGGATTAAACACGAGCTTCCCTTGCCTAAAGTGGCTGCATCTGCACCTATGCATCCAGACTGAGGTTCACAAACTCTTCTAGACAGATCAGATAATTAAATTTAGACTCAATTTAATTATCATTTTAATTATGTTTTCTGTTGAGGTACTGAAGGCCTTTCGCAGAAATGCTTCTCCAAAGCATTTCCACTTGCCTGAGAAATGTTTGCAGGAGCACCAAGAGCAGTATCACCTTTCTTTCCTGTTCTTCCCCATTATCCGTATGGTGGGTTACTGACATCGGGGAGCATGAAAACTTAACTGCAAAGAAGGGTTTTAAAAATTCCTACACAGTTCACCTACTGCAATGCAGACTTAGCATCGAATCTGACAGATGAGTATCACTTAAGATCAGGAACGATCTCTACAATCTGTTCTTTCTAAATGACCATATCCCATAGTTACTTCACAGGAATTTCCAGGCAATACGGGTGTATCATTTAGGTTTCTCACTCCAAGCAATATTTCCCATTACTGAACAAATCCAAAACACCTTCACTGCGTGCAGTCAGTTTGCTTTCGATCCCTTTGTTCCAAAGGAGAAGGGTTATATATCTACCCCTCCAAATAAGTGTGTCTGTACTAACAGCCAGAAATTTTAATCAGCTAAAGAGTACACCAAAAACCCCATACCTCTGAACAACAATATCTGAAATACTTGGCACACATTCACTAAAATGAAAGGCCACTATAAGCACATCATTTGGGAGAGAGAGATTCCTTCTGGAAAATGTAAACATTTACTTTGGTAATAAAAAGTTAAGATGCAGAACTAGGTAAGTTGATATTTGCAACTGCCAGAACAAAAGTTAATCAGATTTAATATATACCCCATCCAAAAAATACATTGTTAATCGATACCAGTCCTTTTAATGACTACATACATCTAGCAAGAATAAATATTCAGACCGTAGTTGTTGGTTGGGTTTTTTTTAATGTACTTCAACCATAAAGATCAAGAGAATCCATGAAACAGTTAAAATTCAAAATCAACATCAGAGAGAACTAAAGAAAAAAATAGGCATTTGGCCTCCTAGTATTAATTTCCATTTCTTTACATTGCTCAACATCGCTCCTCAATTTGAGTTCTAATCAACAACCACTTCACAGTTAACATTTCGTGAAATAATGCGGTCGATGCAATCAAGTCCAGCAAAATGTTTCCTTAAAGATGTTTCCATCATTCACATTCCTTAAAGAAAAAAAAAAAAAAAAAAAAAGGCAAAAAAAAGCTCTAGCTTCCTCCGTCGCTATTTAACAGCAAGAATAAACACACCACTGCATCTTAAATCATATTTTGATTAAAACATAAATAGAATCACTTGGGGTTTCTTTCTGGTTAGTACAACATGCCTTTGTCCAGGAGAGGAAAAAAAAAAAAAAACACAACCTGCTCATTTTTCTACATTTGACAGTATTCAGCACTAAATGAATGCCTTTTGAATGAAATTCTGTCTATGGAAATACAAGCCATAACCTGAAAGCTTATCATCACAGTGTGCAGGGGGCAAAAAAGAGGGAAAAAAAAAAAAATCCCCCCAAAATCCAAAACAGTACAAAACCTTGTTTTGATAATGAATATTTATTTCATTTCCATACTTCAGAGCTCCTCTGCTTGCTATAAAGGACTGAAGCCAAGTACCTTTTTGGCATTATTAACCCACAATATAGCAATAGACTTCATTGCCCTGAAAACCACAATGCAAGTAACAAAGTATTCAAGCAATTATTACCAAAAAAAAAAAAAAAAAAAAAAAAAAGAATCACCCCTTTCATAAAAACGAATAGAATATGCTATTTTATACAGACAGAAAAAAATAACGCCACCTCACATTTCACAACCAGGCGCTCTCTGCTTTCAGGCTACAGATGTTGGACGCTGACATCCCCCCCTCTCATCAAACCCGAGTCATTTTTAAACCCCCCGCAAAGGGGAGCGGGATGGGGGGAGACGGCCGCCACTCAGCCCTTCCCATCCCATCAAGTTGCTGGCGGGCTCGTTAATATTCCCTGATATCGCTCCCGCCGTCGCGGGCCCCTCTCGGGATTTTCAGTGGGTACGCCGTGAAGGGGTGGCAGCCCCCCCCCCCCCCCCAAATCTCTTGGGGTGCAGCCCACATTCCCCCAAACCCCACACTGACATCAGGTTGAGAGGTTAGGCACAAGCAGATGAAAAATATCACTCGTGAAGCCCCGGTCACTCCATTCCCCTTCTTCTTCCACATGAAGAGAAGGTGAAACTTGGCTCGGAGCCGGCGGTGGGGGCTCCTTGGCGGGCTCCCCCCGCAGCCAAGCGCCCCAAAAGGCGACTCCTGAGGTGAACCGAGGCCTTCCCCCCTGACCATCGCCGTTCCCCCAACCCGCCCCCCCCACGCCTAAACCTGGAGGCATCGAGCCCACTCATTCCCTGTGGGGCTGAGGGTAAATCCCGCCACCAAGGCTGAGGGAAGACAACAGGCTCTGAGGGGGGGGGGGGGGGGGGGGGAACAACAGGCTTCGGGGGTGGGTCTCGCCCTCCCCAGGGCGGTGGTCTCCCCTTCCCACCCGCTCTTCTTCTGCCACGCGTGACCCTCACCCTCGAGAGGGCCACTCATTGAAAGGATGCTTCCCCCCCGCCCCCCCCCCCAAAAAAAAAAAAAAAAAAAAAACAACCAAAAACCAAACCAAACCACCGCCGCCCCCCGGCCCTGTTCCCTCCGAGGGTACAACCCCCCCACACGCCGTCCCCTCATGCACCCCCCCACCGCTGTCACCCACCCCACACACACACACACACACACGCACACACGCACACCCGCCCCTCACCGGTCGCCCCTCTGGGGGTGTCGTCCCCCCCCTCCCCTCTCCCCTCACCTGCGGCTGCTCGGGCGGTGACGGCGCGTCCCTTCTCCCGGTGCGGCGGCGGCGGCGGCAGCGCACTCCCCCTCCTCCCGCTGCCTGCTCCGCGGCTCCTGCTCTGCCCGCAGCCGGTGGGGGAGGGAGCGGCGGCGGCGGGCGGGCGGGCGTACCGGGGAGGGGGGGGGGAGTACCACAGCGGGACCGTTACAGACGCCGTGAGAACTACCACTCCCATCATGCCCCGCGCGCCGCCGCCGCGGCACCACCGCCGGCCGCCCTCCGCGGGGCACGCTGGGTGATGTAGTCCGCGCCGCGGGAGGAGTGGGAGCTAGGGCCCGGGAGGGGCTCCGGGGCACGCTGGGAGGTGGTGTGCCGGCGCGCTGCCTGCTGGGAGGTGTAGTGCGGCGGGGCACTGGGGGGGGGCGCGGCAAGGCATGCCGGTAGTTGTAGTGCGGCGGGGCATGCCGGGAGTTGTAGTCCGGGCGGGCTGAGGGAAGGCCGCGGGGAGCTCCGCCGGTTTTACAAACACCGGCGGCGGCTCCGGGAGATGATCCCGGGGGGGGTCTCCAGGCGACAGCGGGGCCACGGGCCCACGGCGGGGAGAGCTTCGGGGCCCGGCTTTGCCCTCTCCACCACCCCCACTCCGGGCTGCCTCCTGCCGCGGCCTGGCTTTGCGCCGTCCCCTCACACCCCAAACTGGCTCCTCGCCCATTTTCCCGCCAATAGGCCATTCTGCTGCGCACCACCTCAAAAAAAAACAAAAAAAAAAAAAAAAAAAAAAAAACAACAAAAAACCCTCTGCTGACCCCAGCCTGCACCTCTTCCTGTCCCCACCAAACCCCTTTGCTCAGGGGGGGCAGCCACCTCCTTTGATATTTGAGGAAGGCAGCTGCTGGCTCCCCCCAGGGAGAGGGAAAGGGCCCTTCTCCTGGAACTCAAATTAATTAATTTTCATGAAGGAGCAGGCGTGACACATGAAACCTTACAGGAGGGACCAGCAGCACCCACTGGTGCATACATCTATGAGGTGGGTGCAAGCTGTCACCACAGCTCAGCGGCTGGGTTTGAGGGCAGGAAAGGAATATTTTGGGGAAAATGTTGGTATCTGGGAGGTGGAGAATTAAATCCCAATAGGTCTTCACCCTGGGGCTGACACCAACAGCGGTATGTCCCCGTGTCCCCTCCTCAATCCCCCACGAGGCTCATTGCTGTTTGAAGGATTTTTGCTTTTTGTGAAGATTCCTGAGCGATCGTTACCGCACTCCCCACCCCTGGGGAATCAGGGAATTGGTGTCCCAGGGGTTGGCAAGGGTTGTACCCGAGCAGCTCACTTCAGTTTCTCACCCTTCGGACGTGTTGGTGTGGGGCGAGATGGTGTGAAAACCACATCAGGGGAAACATTTTCTCCTTTTACCTTTCTCTTTACAGGGTTCAGGCTCCTGGTGGCACAGATGGGATGCCCAATGTTGTAAAAGGAGTCTCCGGTGGGATTTGGGGGCTCTTTAACAACCCACCGTGGGGGTTTTACCCCCCCTGCAAGCCAGGTGCCAACCCGTCCCAACGGCAGATGTGTGTTAGTAAAAGAGCAAACGTTGGGGTGTCCTGTGGCTCTCCAAGGGTTCAAGCACAAGGACAGCGGGTCTGGACCCCCAGAGCTCCTGCCCATCTGCCTCCCCAGCAGGAGGAGACAGGGGAGACCCACTGGAGGAGACGCTGGTTTCCTACAGAACATGAGACAGGGGAAGAGTTTCAAAAATCCTTTGTTTCATAGCCAAAACCGACATCTTTGGCTGGGACGGGGGGAAATCTCTGCCTCCACTCTGTGACAGCTTCTTGCTGTAACTACCACCCGGGTGAGACAGAGCCCAGCTGAAGGAAAAACAAACTGGAAGTTTCAAAGTCTGCCTCTTTTACTGAGCAGCACCCAACTGCTGTGGAAAATGAGGGGAAATCTGTGATTTGGCTCCCCTGAGCGAGGGGCCGAGGCTGCTCCCACGTTGCATCCTCTCTCTTCCACCTGAGCAGATTTGCTGGCTGGAAATAACCTCCTGGCTCCTCAGGTCACCATTTCCACTCAGTGTGCCCCAAATTTATCCCATCTAACAACAAAAAAAACCCCAAACAGTTTGCAAGAAGTAAATAAACCAAGCCCCAAAATCCCACGTCAGCATCATCTTTCTTTTTTCCCTGGAGGAATTTGGGCATGTTTCAATGGTACCATGTTCGATTTGCAATCCCTGACACCTGCCCGTCCATCACAAACATGTGGGCTGCATTGATGTTTGCTCCCGGGGGGTTTATTTCTATCCCCTTTTTTCTTTTTGTCATTGTTAGTGGTGTTTCCCTCCTCTCCTTCTTGGAATAAAGTTGATGGCTTCTCTGCCAGCCAACACGGGGCTGGAGCCAAGCAGAAGCCATTAGCACAGCGCTATAGATTTTCAACCCCATGAAAATCTGCTGCCATTTTAAATAGAGCATCTATTTATTTCACTCGGTGGCGTGTCCTTTTGCTGTCAAGGAGACAAATTATTCCAGTCCTGTGGCAGAGCTCACAATAATGTGGCAGAAAAGCTCTGAGAACAATTTATACCAAACTATGGCATTAGTCTACCTGCGGGAGGGCAGCCCGATACAGGTGGATACCCCAGAGTAAATCCAAATTTCAGCCCAAATCCCTTCCTAAGGGAACTTTTTTAATTAATTAATTGCAGAACAAATTATCTGGCCCAACCCCTGATTTCCACACATACTTCTCTGAAATACTTAGCGCGACCAGGATGTTTTGCAGCCCGATAACCGGTGCGGAGGGACGCTCGGAGCTGCGTGTGCGTGCCCTGGCCAACGGAGCAATTGCAGTTTAACTCCTTTGTAATCAACCTGCACACTGCTGGATTAATTTAATTCCTTCTGCTGTTTGCTACAGTCAAGCCAGTGCTGGAGGGAAAGGGCTTTACATTGAAAAGCCTGCTGGAATAGATGAGGGGTTTTTTTTGTAGAAAGGGCTGCCATATGCTTAATAAACATCTTTATTATCAGCCCAGCCTTGACTATAAATAACCTGACTTGTATTTTAAGCTGCGTAACGCCAGCCAGCCGCCGGGGATTGCCCTCCCCAAGTTGTCTCGGTTCCGACTGTTTCCAGCATGCGAGTGGACCCGTAGGAAATAGGTTATTTCCTTCCCCAGGCGGCAAAAAAAGGCTTTGGGAGAGGCTCTGGGCTCTCACCACAGGCTGGTCTCGATAGGAACACATCCCTGCCCACGCACAGATCCTGCCTGTGGCGGGCAGCACCTGCACGTTTGCCTGGGCACACCTTACAGATCTGTATGGAGACATAAACATATATAAAATATACAGATATTCCTCACTGGCCCTTATTTTTGTGGAAGAGGCGTGGATAAGGGGGGGTTGGGTGGTTCTCAGCTCTTGATCTCCCCAAATAATTCAACATCACGTTATCCCCTCAGATCCCCCAGTCTGTAATTTCAAAATCTCCCTGGGGGCTGTGTCTCTGCCGGCGGGGCGCAGGGATGCATCCCAGGCTCTCCTCCTCTGCTCCCAACTGCATTTTTTTTTTTTTTTTTTTTTTTTTTTTTCCTCACAACAGGTTCTGCAAAGCTTCGGATGTCTGGAGCAGGGCGAGAGGTTCCAGTAATGTGCAGCGATGACTCCAGCAGCTTTTCCAACCCTGCAGCCTTTGAGCACGTACGAATCAAGCCCCTGTCTCCACAGCCGACGATAGTTTTGCTCTTAACTCTAGCAGGAGCCAGGTCGGACCTTGATTTTAACCCAGAGGATAATTCACTCCACTCAAAAATTCAATTCAGCCAAGCATTTAGGTGCTTAAAATTTGGGTTGTTTCTAATTTATGCTCCTGGCAGCAATGTGCCCCCAGTGCTTGCTCCGGCAAGATCCCGCTGTGGTATGAAACACCCCCCGGCACCAGAGGACGGTCCTGCATCCCCTAAACATCTCATCTCCCTGTGTCCAGTTCCGTGTGGGGGCAGGAGATCCCCTGACGTGGTTTTGGGGCTCCCAAGGGGCACCCACACTGCTGTCACCAGCACGTGGGTCATTTCCAACCACTCTGGACCCCCCCCACTCCCCCCCCTCCCCGATTGCCCAACTTCTCCCAGTCGCGTGGCTGCTCCATCTCCGGAGGAAAAGGGGGGTCCTGGGGAGACTGTGGGGCTCAGAGGTGGTGGAGCCCCGATCCCACGGCGGGCATCACCCACGGGCATCACCAGTGGCACCAACCCGGCTGCGCCACCACCGGGCAGCTGCTTTTGGGGGGATAAATTGCTAAAAAGTGCTATTTTCCCCTCAGACTGGCACTTTAGGATGTTTCTAACCAACCAAGCCCGCCGCTCGGGCCCTGCCTGCTCCTGCCCACCCCTGCCTGGCCCAGACTACAGCTCCCGGCGAGCTGTGCGTGCGGGCAGGACCAGGCAGGACCGGGCAGCGGGAGCGCAGCGCTGCCCGCAGCGGGGACCCGCCGCGACGCTTTCTCCCGGTGAGGGATGTGTGTGGGGGGATCCCGGAGTGGGGAATTGGGGACAGCGACTACCAGGGGATGGGGGGGGGGAAGCAGGGATGTGGGTACCGGGGGATGACAGTAGTGGGGGATTGAGGGTCCCCGGGGGTGCTGGTACTGAGGGATGTGGGTAGCAGAGGGATGCTTCTGCCCCAAAATGTGGGTACAGGGGGGTAAAAGGGTAGCGGGGGCTGTGGGTACCAGGGGGTGTGGATAGAGGAGGATGAGGGCACCAGATGTGGGTACGGGGGGGGATGAAGGTGCCATGGGGGTGAGAGTACTGAGGGATGGGGGTACCAGGGGAGGGGGGTATGAGTACAGGAGGAGGGTGCCAGGTACTCTGGGGCTGTGATTTCTGGGGGACAGGGGTGGCAGGGGGATACTGGTGCTGTGGGGACGTAGGTGCCAAGGAGACACGGGTGCCAGGGGAACGAAGGCACGGGGGGGGGGGGGGGGGGGGGACATGGGTGCTGGGGTGGGGACAAAAGTACCAGGGGGACATAGGTGCTGGGGGGACAAAGGTACCAGGGGGATGTGGGTGCCATGGAAACGCAGGTGCCAGGGCTGCAGACTCCAGGGGGATGTGGATTCCCAGGGATTTGGGTGCTGGGTAACGCAGGTACCGAGGCACAGAGGTACTGGGGGGGGATCTGTGCCTCAGCGTCCCCCCCAGACCTGGAAGGGACCCAGCCAGGCAGTCCTGGAGACCAACGTGGGGTGCTGAGCCCCCATCATTGGGGTGCTGGGGTCCTGCCTGGGCCTGGGGGGTTGGATCTGCCAGGGGACCCAGGGAGCGATGACTTCATGGCCTTATTAAGGACAAATTTCCATCCAGGCAGGGAAAACAAACAAGCGTGGCTGTTGTTTGCTGTGGAAAGTTACTGGGGCCGTGCGTGGGGAGTTGCTGCCTGTTTTCATCCACAGACCGGATTTCTCCGTTTACCTCCATGGGTTGATAATCCCTAAATCCCAATGAGATTAGAAGCAGAAAGGAAGGTGGCTGGAGTTCCTCCTCCCTGCCTTCGTGATGCTTCTCAGATGACGAAATCCCACATCTGTCTAACCCCGATTAACCGGCGCGCTTGGCTCATCCCTCCTCCTCAAAAAAAAAAAAAAAAAAAAGGGAAAAAAAAGGGGGGGCAACAAGGGTGACTCCCCATCCCGCTGTGCTCCCGGAGCTGTGGGGAGGTGATAACCAGGGGGAAAAAACTCACAGGTGAGATGGGAGCTGCTATTTTAACCCCGTTATTTTTCCCCTGCCAGCAGGTCCGGAAAACCCTCCCGCAGCCATGGCGCTGGTGAAGAGCGGTTGGCTTTGGCGGCAGAGTAAGTGCAACCCTTGAGCCTTCCAGGTTGGGAGCTCCCCCCGACCCCCCCCCCCCCCAAAAAAAAAAAAACAGAAATCCAGAGAGGTTTTGGCTATGGGGTGCTGGGAGGAGGTACAGGGAGGGGGGGGATGAGCCCCAATCCGGGTGGTTAATCCATGGCAGTGAGGAAATCGGGGCTCAGCGGCTCATGGATTTATGTAAGAGGAGAGAGGGGCCGTCTGCCATGAAAACAGCCGTGCGGCTCCATGCCCGGGGCTGGACCTGCTCCCGTACACACAGCGGGGCAGCACCAAGATGCCCTGATGGCTTTTTTTTCTTTCTTTCTTTTTTTTTTTTTTTTTTTTTGGCAGCCTTTTTTTAATTTAAAACCACCTGGCCGCGCTGCCCCGGCTGCTCATGCCGGGCACGGGGGTGCCCTGCGGGCTGCAGCCGGGGGAATCCAGCCGCAAATCTGGGGGAACGGCCTTGGGGGCTGGGTGAGCTCACCGGGGTCCTTCACCTCCTCCCCATCCCGCCAGGCTCCATCCTGCGCCGCTGGAAGAGAAACTGGTTCGTTCTCTACCTGGACGGCAGCTTGGTTTACTACCATGACGAGACGCAGCGCGACATGGACGGCCGGATCCACGTCAAATACAGCTGCCGGGACGTGAGGATCGGCCGCGAGTGCAGAGGTGAGCAACATCCCACCCCCCCAACCCCTTCCCCTGCAGGGATTCCCACCTAGTTGTAACCTTTTTAAACGCTGTGCGCATCTGGGATACCCCCAAAATAATCCAGGCTGCCCCATTCCCCGCTTTCTAACTCCCAGCCAGCGCCAGGCCGTCCCCCCCGTGAGATGCACGTCGCATCTTCCGTTGCTTTTCCGCTGGGAAGGAAGGAGAAACTCTCCTCCTGGCTTGTGCTTGTTCAAAACACGATCCCACGGCCGTGAGTCATCCCTCGCCGTCTCGCACAAACAAGGAGAACAAAACAGCGGCTCGGCTCGGCCCCGGCAGCCCACGGCCACCACACAAAGCGCCTTTCTTGGGCTGCTGAAGCCGGGATGCCGCAGCGGGAGCATGAACCCCAAGTTTTACCCTCACCGAAAGGTCCTGCAGAGCTTTGAAAATGGGGGGGAAAACACACAAACCTGGGGGGATTTAAGATTTTCTTGCTCACGATCCAACCCCAGCGGCGAGTCTCGTGCTTTGACAGACTCGGAGCACCTGCTGCAATCTGGCAAATTCAAAGCGAGGGCAAATTTTTGGCGCTTTTCTGTCCTTCCATTTTCTTTCTGCCGCGGGGGTGGACATCTCTGCTCGCCAGCACTTCGCTCGCGTCGGCTTTTAACCTTTGAGATCCCAACAGGATCTTGCAAGTGGAGATGGAGCTGAAATTAAAGCGAAATCGTGAGGTGCCCCAGCAGGTTTTTAGCGGTTGCCTTCGTTAGCGGCACACGGAGCGGAGCTAATTTGGAGCCTGACCTGAGAGGGGCCGGGGGCAGGTGGGGAGGGGCTCTGGGGTCTCTTTTTTTTTTGACCCTGTCCCCCCCTGGTTCCAGATGTGCAGCCGCCCGAGGGGCAGAGCCACGACTGCCTGCTGACCATCGTGCTGCGGGACGGCTCGAAGACGACGCTGTGCGCCGAGAGCGAGGATGACGCTGTGTAAGCTGAAATCCTGCCCCGAAATCCCCTCGGCGGCTTTTTTTTATCCAAATTATCCAAACCTGGAAGGAACCTCATCCGCATGAGACCCGCCCTGTCCCGCTCCCACCACATCCCACCCGTGGCTGAAACCCCACGGAGCTCCTGTTTTCTCTGACACCCGCCTTCGCGCGCAGGGCGATAGGCGCAGGTGGAGATCTGGGTTTTCTGCTGAATAATTCGGAGCCAAAACCTGCTATTTTTAAGCAGTCGAGCTCCTGTGGTGGGGGTTTCCCTTCCGGCTGAGAAATCGCCTCTTGGTCTGACTGAGGATCGCCGGGGAAGGGTTTTCATCAGTATTTGGCAATAAATAGTGTGAAAGTGAATCTTTACTGGCTCAAGGCCATGCCCAGCAAGGGGAAACACCCACTTTTAGCCCTGTTCCCCTCCTATTTCTATAAAAACTAAGAATTTTTTAAAAATATTAATTTTTATAACTAAATTTGTTTTTTAATTATAAAAAAATTAAAAGTGGGCAACCTTCAGCTGAACTTAGATGGAGGGAGATGTTCAGCCATGGACAAGCTGAGCTCAACCAATCAATCTTGACCCCCCCATTGAATGGAAATTCATCCATTACCTGCTTTTTCCCTCAATTTCGATGTGATTTTCCTGCCCTTGTTTGAGGCAGGGCCGTTCAGCCCTGTGCCCATCCCCGGGGCCTCAGGTACCTTCCAGCCCCATCTGTTAGCCCAGAGCTGGCTAGCAGGGAAATAAAGATGAGTGCCGGCCCTGCGGCCACAGCCAGGTCACTGGGGGGGTGGTCGTGTGGCTGGGCAGCCCCCTGGGGACAATTCCCACCCCCTCAGTGCACCCTAAAACCGGGTCCCTCTGGTTTGTTTGCAGCGCTTGGAAGATGGCCGTGCTGGAGGCAAAATCCACCCCGGTGAGGCTTCATCCCCCCAAAAAAGGGTCACCTGGGCTTCGGGCAGGGTGGGGGTGACACCAGCCCCGCCCCCCACCCCCCCGGGGTTGATGCTGAGCTCAGGGTGCCCCCCCCAAAAATGCCTTTGCCCATCAAGCCTCAGGACATGGGGAGTAAAAGCCCCTGGAGCCAGAGAGGGAAGGAGGATGAGGAGAAGCGGGAGGGACAGAGCAGCCTGCTCGTGCTGCCACCAGCAGAAGGTGACGGAGGCGAGGGGGGCCCTGCTCCAGGGCTGGTGGAGCCAGAGGTGACAGGGGACACAGGGGGATGGGGACAGTGACAGAGGACACATAAGGGGCATGAAGGCAGAGGTAAGGTGAGAGGGCAGAGTTAAGGTGATGGGACAGAATTTAAGGTGATAGGGACAGAATTAAGGTGGCAGAGACAGAATTTAAGGTGATAGGGACAGAATTAAGGTGGCAGGGACACAAGTTAAGGTGACAGGGACAGAATTAATATGGCACAGACAGAATTAAGGTAGCAGGGACAGGATTTAAGGTGGTAGGGACACAAGGTAAGGTGATGGGACAGATTTAAGATGGCAGGAACAAAATTTAAGTTGATGGGGCAAAGTTAAGGTGACAGGGACAGAATTTAAGGTGATGGGGGCCATAGTTCAGGTGACCCAAGCACAGGTGGGTGACTGGGGGACGTGAGCTAAGGCTGCCCCAAGGCACTGGGGACACTCTGGGCCCCCCTTCCCGCAGCAGAACCCAAGCGATTCAGGGCTCCCATCGCTCAGCGGGGGAAAACTGAGGCACAGCCCCAGCGGGCTCCACCGCAGCCCCAGTTCGGTCCCCAGCCTCACGCTGCGCTCCCGCTGCTCCCAGGTGCACGTCTACGACCCTTACGACGACGACTACTACCAGACGGTGCCCCTCGACTCCCACCAGACCGCCTACATCAGCTCCGGCCACTACGGCCACCAGTACGGAGGTGGGTGGCCCAGTCTGGCAGCACTGGGACGGTGGCCGCAGCCCGATTCGCCCCATCCCTCCCCAAAATTCAGTTTGATGCCGGGGGGGGGGGTGGGGGGTGGGAGGGGGGTGGTGGCACAGCTGCCCCCTTGGCACACAGAGCCCAGGTGAGGGAATCAAGGGGCTGAGTCCTGGTGAATTCATTGCACTGCCGCCCGTTGGCCGCCGTGCCGCGGGGTGGGGACGCTGGAAGGAGCCGCGGCGACAGAGGGGACGTGCCAAAAATGGGGGTCCCACTCCGCTGGCACCCCTTAGGGGGAAGCAGTGCCCCCCTCCCCACCATCCCCACCCCCCTTTTTTTTTTTTATTATTATTTTTTTTATTATTTTTTTTGCCTTCCAGCTCCCGGGGTGACCCACGTCATTGTGCGCGAGGATCCCTACCGCGTCTCCGGGGACCAGATGGCCTTGGGGCTGCTGGCAGGGGCGGCCACCGGTGCCGCCCTGGGCTCCTTCATGTGGATGCCGTGCTGGTTTTAGCAGCGCCCCCCCCCTCCTGCAGGATGTGACACCCCCCCCACCTCAAAATCAAATCACAGCTCCCCCCCAGCCCCAACCTGGTTTAACTCACCCCTGGCTTGGTACCCGCCCTGAACCACCCTCCAACCTCCCAAAACCAGCCTGCTCGCCCCCCTGGGGAGAGAGAACCACCCCACCTCCTCCTCTCAACCCCGGCTTTTGCATTAAATAACTGCCCCCCCGCTTCAGAGACCCCTCAAAACCCCACCCCAAAATCCCCCTCAGCACCCGATTCCCAGCCAAAAAGGTCTGGGCAGCTGCCGGGGCCGGCAGCAGAGGGGAGGGCGCAGCGCCCCAGAGCCCCAAAACCCACCTCAACTCCCCACCCCAAATCTGCGACGGGAGCTGGTTGCAGAAATACCTGGTTTTTGGAGCGAGGGGGAGTTATTTGGGGAGAAGGTGGCTGAATTTTTTTGCAATGCCAGCTGCTAAAGAAAAAAAGAAAGGCAGCACAGCTGCTTTTTGGGGTTTTTTTGGAGGGGGAGGCTCCGGCACCGGAGCAGGAGTGGGTGCTGACACAAGAGGCAACGCCAGGGATGCTGAAAAAACAGGTAAGATTCAAGATTAAGGGAGGTTAAAAAAAAGCTTTTGCAGGATTTCCACCCCACTTCCAGCCTCGCACTGGGTCCCCTGGGCCTGGCCGAGCTGGAGAAATGGTACAAAAGCTCCTGGGAATTGGGTTGGGAAGAGCCGTGGGAATATTGCAGCTTCCCCAGCCAAGTGAGAGCCAGGGTGGGAGGGACGCACAGCGTCTTGGGTTTCACTCTGATTTTTGGGGGGGGGGGGGGGTGTGTGGAATTAAAAAATAAAAATCACTTGGGGACAAGGGCAGCTCTGTGTGGGGATCAGGGAACCTTTCTGGCAGCCAGGACAGGATTGTGGAAGCAGGAATTTGGGATTTTAGGGGGGGACGGGGGACACACGGTCCCTTTGGGTGGCCCCGAGGCCACGCATCACCCTTTGAGGCACGATTTTATCCTGGAGACACCGTTGAGATTAACCAAATTCAAGAATTACAAACCAAAACAGCAGCGAGATGAAAAATAACCCCAGTGCCACCAGCACCCCAGCCCGCTCTTGGCATTGAAGCCCTGGATCAGTCCGGCCCTGCACCTGATGGGGGGATCGGGATATCCCAAAATACCATCCTCATCCTCCCCGGCCTCCCCTGCTGCAAACCCCCGCCTGTCAACTGCATCGATTTTTGAAGGAAGGAAAAAAAAAAGATCAATAATAAAAAAAAAAAATGCTCGCTGCAGTCTAATAAAGGCAGCAAAAAATGAGACTCAGCCTGCGGGTGAGTGAGGATGACGAGGGGGCTGCTCGTCCTCGCTGATCTCCAGGGGGTGGGAAGGTTTGGGTCCCCCTCGAGAGCCGCGCGTGGGTGGCACCGGCTCCCCCATCTCCTCCCACACCCCTTTTCCTCCCCCCTTTTTCAGCTGGGGGCTCCAAGGGCAGCTCGCGGGGAGGGACGAGCAACCAAAAAGCTCAAAAACCCCACCACCTGCTCCTTGGGAAAACGGGGTCAGAGCCAACCTCGCAGCACCCGGCCCCGGGGGGGTCGGGGTCTCCCGGCTCACAGCCGCCGAACACGGCGCGACGGCCCCGAGGAGACGCAGAAGGGGAAAAAAGCTGCCTGAGAAATCCGGCTCAGCGCGGTGCTAGAGGACCGCGATGGCGTGCCGGCACAGCCAGCTCCTTCCTTCGCATCCCAAATTGCCCCAGCTCCTTCCTTCGCATCCCAAATTCTCCCTGCGGGATGAGCCGTCCCCGTTGGGGAAGGCCCCGGCGCAGCACAGGGCCCTGCCAGCCCCGCTTTAAGCCTCCAGATGGCTTAAAAGTGTCGCTGGGTCTATTTAATTCGCAAATCATCGAAGGTGAGCTTGGCCTGCCCCCTGCTTTTAGAAAAATTTTAGCGTTTTCTAAGCCAGGCTTTCCCCCACGGCCCCCCCCTCGCGTCGCTGCGGTTAGCCCAGCACGCAAAGCCCAGTTCCAAGGGGTGGTGAGGAGAAGGATCCGGCCCCACCGCCCCTCCTCGGCCCCCTCCTGCTTCCCAGCCCAGG
Organism: Tyto alba; assembly: GCF_018691265.1. Classification (NCBI taxonomy): domain Eukaryota; kingdom Metazoa; phylum Chordata; class Aves; order Strigiformes; family Tytonidae; genus Tyto; species Tyto alba. Next base: position 2,242,430 of record NW_024881282.1, on the reverse strand, counting down.
TCCCGCAGCCCACACACTCACCTCTGCACCTCCCCGCTCTCCTCCGCCGCCGGTTATTCCTGCTGCAAAAGGGGGAAGAGGAGACAGAGAAACGAAACGACAAACCCACGACCGCTTTTCGGATGCGCGTCAGAAGGGAAAGGAGCTGCGCGGAGGCTGAGCAGCGCTGGGCCCCGCTCCCAGCCCTGAGGCGGGGGCCGCTGTCCCACTTCCCGACCTATTTTTCCATCGTTTCCACCTAAAGCTGTCCTCGCGGGAGCAGAACACCCTTTGCAGGGTGTCCCCTACCCTGGCCCCAAAGGAACAACAGCCCTTTTCCTCGATGTGGCTGGGAATAAGCTGGGGTGGGGAGCAGGACCTGCTGCAGGGATGGGGGATCCACCTCCTGTCCCCACCGTGAAATCCCACGGTACAAGGGCTGAGTCCGGATCAGCTCCGGGGCTGAACCAGCCCCAGGCTGGTGCTGACACCGATGAACAACAAAGGTGACTCCCCGGGGCCGTCCCATCCGCCTGGGACATGGAAACCTCCCGGGGTTGAGCCCAGCTCCGGTGGGAATAAAACATCGGAGTCCCAACAGCGTAACCCGGGGGTGCAAGGTGGTTTAGGCTGGGCAGGGAGGAGGCGGTTGTAGGGACGGGCCAAGCAGGGGGACATTGCCTAAACCCTCTTTTCTCAGGCATTTCAGCAAACCCGGGAGCCGGGAGATTTAGGAAAAGCCAGAGTTTTTCCTAGGGGAGTCTCCAGGAGCTGCTGGCAGGCATTTCCCATGCAAGGGGCGTAACCCAAGGGTGAGACGTGCCTGGAGGTGCTTCGCTGAGAGCAGCGTGACCTGGAGAGGGGCACCTCCTTTCCTGCAAAAGCTCCTTCTCTCCACTTCAGACTGATCCCCCACTCCTCATCCCTGCGGTACCTCAACATCCCAGGGCTGATCCGGCTTCTCTCCTTCCCAGCGGGGCTGTGCCAGTCTCCCAAAGACCCAAGGAAGGGCGCCAGGTGATCTGAGCAAAGCCACCGAGGAGGGCAGCGACAGAGCAGCACGTGCCTGCAGCGGCGATTCCTGGGGTCTTCAACGCTGTTGGTGGGAGCAGCTGATGGCAGCCAGACCCTTCGCTAGGAAGCTAAACGAAGGAGCAATTAAATAGGTTAAAAATAAACTTGGAAGCCCAAACAACGGAAGCCAGCGTCCGCAAAACAACCTGGCTCAGTTTCAGCTCCGCTCAGGTCTTCACAGGGGCTTTCAGTGCCGACTGGGACCACGAGCAGAAGGATAAGTGCCAAAAAACAGAAATTAGGGTTGACCCACTCTGATAGAGACTCACACGACCCCTCTCTTGCAGCAGCAAGAGCTGCCGAAGCCCCGAATAACTCAAAAAACCCTCAGAACTGAGAATTAGTGGAATCTGGCTCAAGAGGTGAATGTCCAACCATGGCCACGAACAGCCTGGGAAGATCAGCCGCCAAATGTCACCGCCAAGAAATCAGCTGGAGGTCGCCCCGGCCCTCGCTGCGACCAAAACCCACTGAACTGGAAATAAAGCAGCTGCACAGGGAGCTGCTATGCCTCGGCAAACGCCAGGACCGAGGATTGGGGAGGGGGATGTAGAGCCATTTCAGTGCTTTAATCGGCAGGATGTTTAATCAAGCCGTTAACACCGTCCTCGTTCCAGCCGTGCTCTCCGGGTGGCCGACAGCAAACACTCGAAATGGCTTTAATTTATACCCAAAACCTCAGAAACAGGTGGCGAGCCTGGAAGATTCGACAGGGAAACAGCGCTGGTGGAAAGCCTCCTCCCTCCCAACCCAGCGGGGCAGAGCCGGGAGCATCACCCAGCTGCCTCCAGCCCCAGCTGCCTTCAGCCCTACTCCTCATCCTCCCCGGGACGGGCAGAGCTGCTCTTGTCGTTGTGATTCAGCCGGCGTTTAACTCCCGCCACGCCTGAGCTAGACATCACTCTGGGCAGGCGGGTCCGTGCAGCCGGTGCAAGAGGATCCCGAATACTTTCTGAAAAGCGGCGTTTGGCTTTGGGGCGCGCTCGGAGCAAGGCGGGGAGGGAAAAGGTGGTTAAAGGGGATGGGGAAAAAGAAAAAAAAAAAAAAAAATTAAAAAAGCAATCCTTTTACAAATCGATGAAAACCCAAGCCCAGCAAGCCTGGAAAGCCCAGCGCGGAGGGGAGAGGCTGGTTCTGGGTGTTTGCAGGCGCTTTCCCATTGGCAGCCTCATCGCAGGTAGCGCGGCGAGCAGCAGCCTGCCCGCCAGCCCCCTGTTTATCTTTCTTTCGGGGCTGGTACATGCCCAGCATGGAAAAAAAAAGGTGCTGCTGCATCAGGTAGAGCCCCTCTCGCTGTCGTTTGCCATGGGTTTGGGCGCTGGAAGTGAAAGCTGTGCAGCGAGAGGACGGCGCCGGCTGCCGCAGCAGCTCTGCAGACGCTGCTGGGAGGAGGCTGCCGCTCCTCCAGCCCGGCAAAAATCAGAGCTGACCCTTCCAGCGGAGCAGACGAAGCAGCCGTTGGCAAACATCAGCATGAGGCAGGACTAATCCGAGCCAGACGCTCCCGACCTGACCTTCCAGCTGATAAAAAGCAGCAGGGTTGGGAGCAGAGCGCATGGCCCCGTTGCGGCCACAAGTGGGTGGCCAGGACCAGCGTCCTGTGCTGGCGCTGCCGCGTGTCCCCAGACCGTGGCCACTGTGCTCCAGTTTAACCCAGCTCCCTTTTATTGGTGGGGAATTGAGATGCCAGTATTTGAGGCAACAGCCCCAAGCAGCAGCGTTAAGGGAATTCAGCAGCAACGGGGAAGGGAGACTGTTACACCTCAGCACTATGCAGGAGACAACACCCACTTATTTTTAAGTTCAGCTTCTTCCCTAAACCCACTTCTGAGAGGGGGATGTGGTGTTTTCAGATGCTCCCACCCAGGGCAGGGCCCGGAGGTGTCAGGTACAAGAACAGAAGCTCCCCCCAGTGACCTGTCCCCACACAGCCCTTCCCATCTCACTAACTCCAGCCCATCTCCACAGCGACGAAACTACATCCAACTTTCTCGCTTGTCAAATTTCACCTTTGAATACAGAAGAGCTTAACCAAGTGCCTGAGGTTCAGCTGCTGGCGTTACCAGACCAAACCCCCAGTTCGTTTCCCTAAAATAACTCCAGTGAAGAGCATCTGTTACTGGTACTCACCGACCCGTCCCCGGCAAGATGGAGGCTCGAGGAGGATCCTCCCTCACGGAAGCAGGGATCGCGGAGGCCGCACAACGCACCCGAAACACCTCTGCAAAAGGGAACGGAGGAAACAGCTGGATTTGAAGTGAAAAAGGCCCAGAGAGGCCCCATCGTAGCAAGGCACAGGACGTGCGCTTGGTACCCGTCCTCCGTATCGCTCGTCGATCGCAGGAAACAACTGCAGAGGCACCAGATAGAACCGGAGGGACGGCAAGCATGCACGACTCCGCCACCTCTCCTCTGGAGAAAACAGCAAAGAGCTTATTCTTGCCCTTAAAAAAAGGCTCCTGCAGCACTTCAAACCCAAAAAGCACAAGCAAGCAGCCTGACGCCCTGCGCCCCCGCGTTCTGATGGACGTAGAGAAGAGACCCAGAGCTTTCCAATGAGACAGGTATTTATTTAGTTCAAGCGCTAAGGATTTTTTTTTTGTTGTTGTTGTTGTTTCATATTATCAAACAGAGCTGAGGTACCAGTGACATTCCAACATGAAGAAAAGGAACCTTTTTCCCCTTATACAATTTCTTCAACTACTTGTATCAAGACAAAAAGTGAGTAATGGAATAGCTGCATAATGTACTGTACAACAATCAAGCCAGAGTGGGGAGGAGAAAAGAAACAGAGCAGAAACCTTCACTGTTTACAAAATCATCATTAAAAAGGTCTGTTCCCGTAGTTCTACTGGCCATGTCGATGGAGCAAAATAAAATTAAAACCTAAAACCCGATAGACGGATGGCACGAGGGATTATGGTGGGGGGAAAAAAAAAAAATAAAAAATTAAGATCATGCTGCTCCTGCACTCATTTTGGAAGTGTCTTTTCTCTGGAAAACCGGGGTTTTCCCAGGGCAGGATTGATCCTGTAGTCCCGTTAAGCACTGACGAACAGCCAGGACATACGTTAAACATCCCTGGCTGTCCCGAGCAGAGCTCAGCATAAAAGCCAAACCGAGAATTCCTCCTCGTTCCTGTAGCCCCCAGGGTTTGCTGAACACAGAGCTCGTGGGCACGCTCCTTTCTAGACTTTTTTTTTCTTTTTGAGCAAGTTTTAACAGACCCCTTGAACAAACCCGCTCCCAGACATGCGGCTGCTCGCTACAAGCAGCTTCCACTAAAAGCAGCCGAGCTGCTCGTCTGCCGTAACCCACTCGTGCTAAACCAGCTCCGTGCAAATCCTGTGCTTAAAGCTTGTAACTATGGGTTTGGTTATGGCAGAAGCGAAAAAAGTATGTGCTTGTGGAAAACAGCCAAATGGTGCATGAAGAACCAAAGGGGGGGTGGAATCAAACCAAACCAACAAACAAACAAACAAAAAAAAAAAAACCCAAACACAAAATGAAAAAAGCAGCAAGATGAACCATTTTTGCACAGTTAAGAACAGTACAATACAGGAAAAGCAGCCAGGTTTCCTTCCCCCCAAGAGTTTCTTTTAAATAAAGAATGATCCTTTGTCACATATCATTGATGTTTATTTCAAGACATGCCACGTCAAAAAAACTCGCCTTTAATATTGCATTATAAAAGCACTTTACATCTCATTCTGCCTTTAAGTTATTGTTGTGCAGAGTTGCTATAAACCCAGGGCAGGGCACGAGTCTAGCATTCATTTCAGGAATGAAGAATTCCAAATCTTTTATGCCTGTTTCCTGGTGAGAGTGGTGGTGAGGACGATTCCCTTTCTCTTCCCCGGTTGGTTATTTTAGATGGTAGAGGGGCAGAAGAGAACAAAGGAGGAGCCTGAATATTTGCTTGCAATTGTTCATTTAAGCAGCAATCGCAACACAGACTCAAGAATTCCTTCCTGCACTGTAACTCAGCCATATTCGCCCAGCAAACAATGTATTTACAATTGTGTTTATTAACTTACACAGCAACTTCACAATGACTAGTAAAGATTAAAAGGGTGCACTTCTAGTGTGTTCGACTCCGTGTTTCTCGGGTAGCTACATCTCGCAACATCAGCAAAGCTCTAAACAGATTTCCTCAGCAAAACAAAACGAGAAATAATTACTGAAAATAGTAAAAAATTAAGCGGAGAAATAAATATCAAAGAAAAATGGTTAATTGTAAGCCTAGTTAAATAGAAAACTATATTACTAGTTATTTAACCAAACTATACAGCTCTAGTGAACCAAAACTAAACTTGGAAGACTGAACATAAAAAAAATGCTAAAAAATAAAGGCATAAATCTGCATAATCATAAGTTGGTTTCCGTCCTATTAAACTCCCTTCCTTTCCATCTAAGATCTCTCAACTAGATTTCTGTGTGATCAAAGTAAACACCCCCTTCCCCAGTCGACCTACGACCACGCTATGGAAAAGTGGGTACGATTCCCCCTTCTGCCGCCCCCTCTCCCAGCTGTGACCTGGCCCGTGAGCACGGCATTTCCACTGGGAAAATCCACCGGCTCTTTCCTCTTTCTGGTTTTAAATTTAAAAGGTTTCAATCTGCTTCAGCAGGTTTTAGTGCCAGTCCTGCATTCACCTAATTTCCCCTAAAAAAAGAAGCAAACCGCTTTCTCCTCCAAACAGCTGACACGTTACACTCCCATCTCTCAGGCAGTAATAATTTACTTCATAGGTGTTCTACATAAAAGGAAAAAAAACAAAAAAAAAAAAAAGAAGCTCTTAAAACTCATCTTGCACTCAAAACATATTTCCCTGTTTCCTGCAAGTGTTTTGCTAATGCACATCCACCCTTTCCTTCCCCCTCCAAATCCTCCAGAAGCCATTCATCCCGTTCAGAAAGACACTTCGCATTTCTCAGTATGCTTTCTTGGAAATGTGTTCACGTTGCCTCTGCAAGAACTAAAAAATTCCAGTAGCCTTTCGTGGTGTCGAAACCCCCGCCAAGGTTGGTTTCCAAAAGCGTTTGGGGGTTTGAAAACCAGTCAGACTATCTCTGCTCAAAAGATTAAGAGCTTGGTTTTAATATTTTTTTTATTATTGTAAGGATAAGCATTTAACCCTCGGCATATGCCACCTCCGCTTGCATTTCTGACTGCTGTCTAGTCATTTCCAGTTTGTCAGAGAAATCAAATGGGTAAGATTTGCAAGCATTCTTCTGCACATACATCTCGTCTAAGTCCAATTCAAAACTTACTCAGTTTCCATCATTTCAAAGTGCAATATCATAACATATTAAAAAAGGAACAAATATTAAGAAATTGTACCTATTTTTTTTTAAAGTTATAACTAGAATATGCTGGAATATTTTGGCTTTTTTTTTTTTTTCTTATAAATAATGAAGACACTGACATTTTCTTTGTGTGTGTGTGTGTGCTTGTGAAGCTAATAGATCATCTCCACGAGACAGCCAGCGATGATGAACTGCAATACGTTATTACTGAAAGGGGAAGGTTCAAGCCAATATTCACACTGCAGTCAATGAAGAGTAAAGGGAGGGAAAGCAGTGATGTTCTGGAGAAAGGTAGAAGCCACACGGTATTAGCAGGAACAGCCTCCTTCACTGACAGGCTGCTCTTGAGGCTTTTCCAGTTTTATGTCAATCACTGGAAGGAATCAGTTAAGGCAAACAGATCTCCAACTCCTTTTCCCTACCAGCACGGGTGGGGCAGGATTTTCGGTTCAGTATTTCCCACTGAAACACTGGAAAAATATTTTCAAAAGCCGTTAAAAAGACCACCTTCAAACCAAAGTCGAGATACAGGTTTCTCAGCAGCCCCTCTTGCCCTGGCATTGCTTCTGCTACCTACTAAAGAACATGCCCATGTCAGACCCAAAATATCTGTCTCTAACCAGAGACCGCTCCTCCCCAGAGATCTCTTCTTGTTCCAAAATTCCTAGAGGAATTAAAGATGTGTACGCTGAAGGGTCTAACCATGGTTTCCAGAGGGAACCAGTAACAGCTTGGAAACCCCCAGTTTCAAATCAACACTAGATTCGGTCTTCCAGCACCTCCAGCTGCTGGGCAGCCAGGTGAGGCTCAAAGAACAAAGTCCTGGAGGTGGCAGACGCATGGAGGAACCTACGGAAGGACAGTCGCTCCCTCCTCAAACTCCCACTCCTCTACACTTCACAGCCAACCGGAGGCTCACCCCCGTCCGCACGCGGCTTTGGGGCAGGCAGAAGAGCCTGTTTGGGTTTGAATGCAGCCGGCAGCGTGTGCTCCGCGCACCGAATCCCCCAGCAGCATATCCCAGCGAGGCCGTTCCTTCTCACGCCCTGCCCATCACTAACCCCCGAGGACTTACACCACCCCCAGCCGCGACGCTCCGTATGCGTCACCCTGAACTCTCCCATCCATCCTTCCTTTAAACTGTTCTGCTCACCCCGCTCCCAGCCAACAAAACCCACGCCGTCTCCCTGAACTCACTCCTTGCAAGGACAGCTCATCTCCAACAAGAACGTAAGGTCACTGGAGAGCCTGCTGCCCTGGACCTTGATATATATATATATATAAGTCAGAGATCCTCAGATGAGCCTTGCCGGCTTCATCACCGAGCACAAGCAGTTCAAGATCCTTCAACCCTCAGTGTTCTGCAAAAAAGCCTATGAAAAATCTCCCACCATTAATCCCAGCGCAGCTGTCTGAGAGCCAGTCATACCCAATTTCTGCTATCTGCAGTCTGCAGGATGTCAAATTCAAAGCGTCCTTATTGCCCTCCCATTTAGAGACCAGTGATCAAACTCCCTGATAGGGAACCTGCATGCCCACCAGCCAGTGCCTGTGTGTTCTCCCACCATCCTCATTAATAAAGATGGTTGCTTATTAACCTTTTGGTGACCTGCATAACAAAATTGGTTTGATCCATCAAGTCCACACTGCACGAAGCTCGCGCCTTTGCAGTTGCAATCCACAGCTTCCCAAATCCTCCTTTCCCCTCCTGTAGAGCTAAGATGCTCTACAGGAGATGGTTTCAGCACCAAGCTTGTCCCCCTCCTACAGTTCCTGTCGCATCTTTCCTCCAAAACACCAGTTCTTCTCCATTTATCAGCTGCCAGCTACGTGATCCCTGCTGCAAATAAAGCCAACCACCCTGAAAAAGTTCCTCAACTTGAAAAAGCTCACCCACTTCTACCATCTCATCAACTCTTTCAATCAAGATGCAGTACAACACCTCTTTGCTCCCGCCTGGAAGTACCCACCGTGATTTCTCCCACCCTTCATCCCTTCACCTCCAGTCCAGTGCTCTTGCTGCAGGAGGAGCTGCATGCAGAGGCAGGCAGTCCTCTCTCCACCTTCCGCATTATCTTTCCTCTCTAATCCAAGCAGAAACGGGTAGTCTGGTGAGATTGTTATCACAGAACTTCTTTCCCCTTCAGAGCTATGCTGAACCACAACTACTCCTCCAGTTTTTTCACAAAAGCACCTACATGGGTTTAAGTGACCTTCCCAGACACACCCAGCTGGCCAGGTAAGCGATTCAGATTTAGCCATACTGGTTGTCATACACAAAGCTTTATCCCTTTTCCATCCCTCATGCCATCTCCCTTTCCCAAGGCTGATCCCTGCAGTTGAGTCTCCTCCCTCACAGCACAGGTATCTGCCCAGAGCTCTCTGGGCTCAAGCACTGCAACCAGCTACCCTGGGAGCTTATGGGATCTCCACCCTCAGGGATGTCTGAAGTTTCCCTGAACATGACCCTGAGAAAATGGCCTGATTTTGAAATTAGCCCTGCTTTGAACAGGAGAGTTGGAAAAGGAACCAACAGAAGTCCCTCCCAAGCTAGCTTATTCTAGGATTATGCAAGTCAGATCTGAGCATCTGCTCTGCAAGAGCCACAGATGTTTTTTTTCAGACCTCATTGCAGCTACTTTCTCCCACTTCACAGTCTCCTCTCCCTCCTCACATCCAACCTGCCCAAACCCCAGGCAAAGAATCTCTCTGGATCTGTCTGCACCTTCCCGTCGTCCTCCCTTCAGCTTTCATTCAGTTGTCCTCACTTTTATACCACCTCATAGCTCTAAGCATCCCTGCTTCCCCTGCTTCACAGGAGAGGCCTCCACCCTTAACACCCCTAAGTCCCAGCCTTCTCTCCCACTGAGCCTTTCTTCTCAGTACTCAGAGCTCGAAGGCTACTTGCTCCTAATTCCCCCAACTCAGGCCTCTTTCTGGGACGTCCACACTGCAGGAGAGACATTGCTCCCTCCTCCTTCATCCTTGTTATTCAGGGCCTGGCAGCGCTTTGCCACCACCGCATCGCAGCACAGACGCATAAAGGATACTGTCTTCTCTACTTTTGTCTTGTGTGCTTTCCATTCCAGGCAAGGCAGCTGCCACGCGTCGGAAAAGCTGCAAAAAACACACACAGGAAACAGATCAAAACAATTGTACTTTAAAGAGCACACCCCAGTTGATACAGTTCAAACAATGATTCAATACATCCTTCGGTACTATTTACACTACTTACACCAAAAAGCCTGACACCAAATATAACCTTTATTCTTAGGAAATGGAAAGCCACATTTTTGTTCTTATTGAAGATCAAATGTTACCGGCTACAAGCAGTAAACCTTCTATCACCTTTCTCTGCAAATATGCTCTGGTTAGAATCCAGCATTTCTACTTCACATCTGCCACAGATATCCACAGACTCCAAAAACTTCCCCACGTCAGGTGGGAACTTGACCTTCACACCTCCACAGAGTATTAGTTACCCAGGAGCATGGACACGCTGATAAAATCAAACACATCATCCAGGAGTCTGTCACCCTTATTGGCCAAGCTGGCACGTATTATAGAGAAGTGTCAGAAAAGGGGATGTATGTAATGACATCCCCTAAGCATCATCTTCCAGGCTTCACGTATCTGTGGCTCAAGCTCTCTAGGAACCAGACAATGGATCTTTCTCTCAGGAATTTGCCCAATCCTTTTCTGAGCGCTCTCAACTTTTGGTACCCAACTCCGCCGTTATCGTATGTCCACACTCAGGTATAAAACACAGAACAGAAACACATGCCAAGTGCACTTGCAACCCCCAAAGCAGTTGTTCTATCTCTCACTTGGACTCCGCCTCCAGTTTCCCAGCAAGGTCTTAGCTCCAAACTCTCTTCACGGTTTTATTCCACTGGAAGGAGGCTGCGAGGTAGGCTGAGAGGTAAGACTGAACGGGACTGATTCCCTCTCCTGCATTTCCTACCTTTGCCCCTGAGGTTCAGACTTGTGGTTCCCACCACATGGGTTTTCCCCAACCCCCTGGGCGAGGAGCTTACAGATTTGCCCACTATTATTAATAGATGAGAATTCACTTGCATTTCCTGAGCCCGCAATAGTTTGTCTCCTCCTGCACAGGAACAGCACAGTTAAGGGCTGTCCTTCAGCTGAGTACAATTTCTTTGAGAAGCTGCCGTGTTCACTTGGTAGGAACCACACACGTTTCAACAGTAACATTCTCTTCCTCATGTGCCTCGGCAAGTGTGTGCGCAGGAGGACAGGACAGATCAGATGGGTGGGAGGACAGATAGCACCTTTACTATTCATCAGGGCTATCGAATAACTACACCTAGTTGTTTCTTACCTCTGAAGAACAGCCTTAGTAGAGTTTTGATCCCATGCTGATGTGTTCAGCACACACCCAGATATAAACATCTGACATATACTGCATTAATATTTTCACACCATTACAGACATTGTTGCTACTATATATTTCTTGCCTACATGTTATCAAGCATCTAGGACACTAGATGTTTCCAGGAGCTCAACATCTCCATCCAGCAGTTGGATGTGTTAAAATCACCCCCACCGCATGCCTGATAGCGGCCCAGGAATCCCAAAATGCCTGGTGCAAGTCTGACGTCAGCCTTAATGTGTTAAATTGACATTATTCCACATTATTTCAAGTCCTCTCCTCAAACGACACAAAGCTAAACCACTTATTCCCAGTGACCCACTTTCCACAGAAAATTGAGCCAAGGCACAGTCAGTTTATATTATGAATGTAGGTACCTGAACAGCTTTTGCAGATTCAGCCCTAAGTGTCCAAATGATGCTGGGAAGACATGACCACAACTTGGTCGGCTTGACAAGTACCCTCCAAGCTCCTCGGTAACAAGACCCCAGGTTTGTCAGGTGTGGCTGTGACCTTTGCAGGGCAGGAGCACAAACACACTGTGCTCCTTGATGTCTGACCTTTTGCTGCCACCCCTGTTCGTTCCTGACTAAAGAGACTGCTACGTGAGGAGAGGACAGAACGGACAGGCAGAAAAAGGCAAAGCTGCTTTCCTTCACCGTTCCCCCCATCTCCCTTGTAACTCCAGAAACCAGCATCCTCACCCCTTTTTCACCAACAGCAACACCACTTTGTGGGCATACACTGAAATCTGGACTGAGACAAGGATATGGGTCTGGAAAGTCAGTTCTTGATATATCTCACCGATTTTAGCCAAAAATTTCAAAGCAAAAAAACTTAGTATCCTCCTTTAAGTTTCTATTAACCTCTGCCATTATCCTGAGCCTCCCAGCCTCACTGAAAAGTTCAGGTAAATTCTCTTATGCCAACAATAAAGAAACAAAGATCATGTCAAAATTCCAGATGCTAAACAGCACTAGCCACTGATGCTGAGCAGACAGCTGGAATGCATGACCACCCAAATGTATAAAGGCAAGAGAGACTTCCTGGTCAGAACTAAGATAATTTTGACACAGAGAGAAGCTAAACATTCATCTAATTGTAACCCTTGTACAAAAAAATGCCCTATCAACTGAGCTCACTACTTCTCACCACTCTCCACTTGCTCAAACCCAGGACACTGTATCTGCTTGTCTCATCTCACCACCACTTTTCACTCAATTCTGCCTGAAAAAGCAACTCGACTGACTTTCCAAGCATTTTAAAACCAGTCAGACAAGAGCACTTTGGCTTGTAAGAATTAAATGGGGGAGAAGAAAGAAGCTGCAGACTTGCAGAGCCATCTCTCATCATGTTGTCATGGTCAGCATTATTTTTCCTTGCCATTCCAATCAGATAAGAGGACAGCACTGCCAACCATCTCAGCTTTATTACTTTTCTAAAGGCTTTTCTCTTACTTCATATAGAAATAGACTATTCATAGGGTTTTTTTGCATCTTGGAGATGATCAAGGAAGTAACTGAGATTCAATCTAATCTTCTTCTGGAAGACTTAAAAGCTTTAATACTATATTTGAATCCGCAAGTGCTTTGCAGTCTCAATGTTTTCTTTGCCTTTAACAGTCTTCAGTAAACTTCCTGACTCAATCACATTTGTGTACAGAAGGTTGTGACTCTCCTCCTTTACTGGGCTTTGTCCCTAAAATTACTTCTACTCTCAAAACGTTCAATATTCGGTGCACTTTCACAAGTTGATTAATGGTTCTCAACTTCAATTTTATGAACTAAGAGCTCTGTGACTTCTGGATTAAAAAAAAAAAAAAAAAAAAAAAAAAGGATTACTGGATAGCCACCAGGCTGCATAGCAAAATATTCAAATACCATCCACAGCTATGGTTGCAGAAGTGTACTGGTATGTTGTCAATGCATAAAGAGATGATATGGTAAACTCTGCTCCTCTCTGGCACATCACTTCATAGCTACATCTATCCCTATCAGCTCTGCAGGGGAAGATCTGTTAAACCTCTCGCCCCTCCAACACACACTTCCCTCCTGATACGCAAGTGATACATCAGAGGTAGAGAATGGAGCAAATTAGCTGACGGACCCCTCCAGCACACTGCCTTTTTTTGCTCACATACTGCAGTCTTAAGAGTAATTTTGACCTAGTTCTTGACACAGAAGTTTTGGGAGAGAAAAAATCCCTCCCATCAGTTTTAAGGATGGATATGCAACCGAGTTTGGCATAATCCTACCAGACTGTGCCTAAATTAGGTTGCTTGCTGAACATCTTTGCTCTGATAGGAAGAAGAAAATGCATCATCTCATACAGCTCTTTGCTGATGTCATGCACTTTAAGATCCTAGGTGGAAACAGCATTACCAACAAAAAATTTGTTTTAAACAATGGCATTGCTATTTATTTCCCCCTTTTAAAATACGTAGAAAGTGAGGGATGCATTTTATAGAAGGGAGGGGTGGGGAGTCTCAAAAAAAATTCAGCTAATGGGAACCAACTGGAATTACTGCATTTTAACCAAGCTCCTGACAGAAAGGCTAAGTGCTTAAAATACAGTAATCCTTTCTTTACCTTAAGACCAGGAATGAAATTATGCCTTTAGTGGTATTTCTCCCCTAAATTATGTGACTAAAAAAAGGAATTTGGCAACTAAGAAAATCAACTTTCTTTCTTATTAACCTTCTGCTTATCAGCCACAGCATATGTGAACAAATCCAATTAGGGAAACATCACGATGGTTAGAAAGCAGCCTTCTACACAGGGACCTTACTGCTTCACAGTGCCTTCAGCATCCAAGCCAGCAGTCTTAACTCACTGAAGAATGATGCAGGCAGTTGCACGTATATATGCATATAGAATATAGTGCATATATACACACACATGTATGTCTAAATATTTGTGCATGTGTGTGTGTGTGTGTGTGTATAAAAACATATGTATCGGTGAGCATTCAGGACTTTTTTTCTAAGGCAGGAGTTAAATGCAGCCACCTAAAAGACTAAGAGCCACACAAAGTCTCTTTCAGCATTCAACCCTGCAACCTCCCCCCAAACCTTGGTCTCTCACCATTAGTTTCAACTAATTTGCCAAACTGTGCCTTTCCAACTACTCTAGCCAATAAATCCCCAACAGATCAGTGTCACAAATGACTGTAGGCATAAAACAGTTTTCACTGTAACACTCTTGCAGCAATATGGAAAGGACAGGAGGATCACTGTCCAGATGGAAAAGCCAGGCAAGAAACCTGTTCCCTGATGCAAAGCAAACAAAAATGTTTCCCTAATTTTCATTCTCCGAGGAGAGCAGTGCGACTCAAAGAATAATTCTTGCCCATCAGACAGACAAAAATCAAAAGACAGGGGAAAGAGCCAAGCTGCTAGATGCAGCCAGCTCTGTGAAAACAGGGTTACTTGAAGGGCCACAGTCCTTTAACTACTGCCGTGAGAAAGTTTTTCTGCCAAATACCATATTCAGCCCATGGCTCTTTGAGAGTAAATGTAAAGCGTGCCAGGTACTGCTGTAAAGAGGTCTTCAGGGTTCTCCCTCCCCTCTCTTTCTACAAGACAGCGAAATGAACCCTGACATATTCTGGGCATAAGATCCACAGACTAACAATAAGATTCCCTGAAATACAGACTGCCGAGATAGAGCATGAATCTCAAAGTCTTTTAAAGCTTATTCAGGGCTGACAAATAAAATGAATTAGGGACTACGATTCTCTGCATTAACCAAAGCAAGTTATCTACTTCTCTCTTCAGTCTTAAGGCTCCCCTGGCAATCAGTCTTTGCTGAAACTTTCAGGATCCAAAAGCCAATTTTTTCCCCTCTATTGCATCAGTTTAACCCCAGAACAATACTGTCACCATTTTTACCCTGTAATATCATCCACTCACTCTTCCTTCAACACCTTCTTCTCCAAAGCCATAAGGAACAGCGAGTGTATAGGACCCTGGCAACTGGAGACAGCTCTACCTTAACAGATCCAACAGTGCACAGCAGTTGTACATTACAATCTAGTTTGACAGTGTGCAACTACAAGAGATGAGGCTTGCTCCAGCAGCTTATCAGATCAGCCTTCAGGGAAAAGAAATGCCAGAGAAATCATGAAATGAAAGCTGTGTCCAGGTTTCAGCCAGCACGTACAGAGGCTGCAAATCCTCTGTACTCCTCTGCAGCAGCTACATGGAGATCCACCTCTGAGCCTCTAAACCAAGCCACAGGTTACTCATTTCCACTGCAGTCCCCAGCACTGTGTTAGCTGAGGTGCCGTCTTCTGAGCTGTCTCCTTTCATGTCACAGGGGAATGGCAAAAAAAGCCTGTCAGTAGTATGTTCCCCTCTATCTTTTTGTTGGTAGAAGATCCTGGCATTGAAACACAGGCTGTTTGAAGTGTGGTGCAACTCGCCTTCTGGAGTTGCAGTATAAAGCCAGGCACTCTGGATTTGCAGGATAGCTACAGTGAGCACAGTGCTGAAGACAGTGTCCTTCCCTCTTATCAGCGCTGCCTTCCAGCAGAAAAAGATGAACAAGAAGCTAAAAGCAGCACACAAGGTCAAAACTACCCCGGCTTCCCACTGATGGCTGGCAAATAAGTGACACGGCCAAGGAGGTGAAAAAGCTTTAACCATTACCCTCTCCAAGTGGGACAAGAAATTAAACTGCTTCCTTATCCTTAATGGGGCAAACGCTGCTTCTGAAACCTTGTGGACAGCATCCCTTGGAGATCCCTAGTGCTTGGGATGACACAAACAGCACTAAGAGCCACCACCTGTGAGATAACATTATCCTTCAACATCTGACCAAGCCTGGGATGAGGTTAGTATATAACATCCCTGAGCTGCCTGAACAGCCGTCTCTGCGCCTGCTAACCCTGCCAGCCAGATCCAGGGCACTGAGGGCAGGTGGGTTGCGAGTCATGTCTCCAGGACTTGTCTGCACAAAAGAAACACTGGAATTCACATGTCTGATCTGAAAGAGAGGATGGAAAGAAAGCAAAGAAGCTATGGTGGGCGATACGTGAGGCATTAGTAAAACCAGAGCTCACTCTGGAATTGGTAACGTCGAGATGTCTGCATCCGACACTGCACAGAAACCAAAACCTTAACGAGAAGGGGATGGAAATGCAAAGAAGCCAACGATGGAGAGAGAACTGAGGGTTCAACTTAATCGCAAGACTCTTTCTGCATTAACGTGTGCCATTCCCTACTGCTAACCCAGGGCACGACAGATTTTATGTTGGGAAGAGGACAGCAGGGAAACAACAGCATTTTGTCAGCTTTTCTGGACTGCCCAGACAGACTGCCAAGTGAAGCACTGACAACCTGAGAAGCTTTAACAGTAGCAGGAAAGAGTTTTGCATGGAAGAAAACAACCAACCAACCAAAACAGTTCATATTCCTTCACCTACACATTTCAGTCACATACGGTATCAAAGCTACATGGTAATTGCTAAATCTGAGCCTATACCCTCATGGACAAACCAGTGACTCGCCACAAGTCTAAGATTCACCTTTACATTAATATTTAATATCTGGCACCAGATGATCTTAATTTTTACCTAAACATGTTTTATCATATGTAGTCAAAATACAGACTTTGTATCTAAAATAATTTGACACTTGAACTAAAAATCCTGTATGAAAATTAACTTGGACAGTAATTGTTCTGCAGAATCAGAATATACTATGGATAGAAGTTATCCGTTATGGGAAGGTCATTTTTTTTTGCATTCAGCTTATTAAAGAAAGATTTTATACAGGTTATGGAAGAGTATCTGTTCTGCAGTTGTACCCATATGCTTTCCCGTTTCATCGGGGAAGATTTTACTAACAACTTAGTAAAATAAATTCCTACCATTCAGTAGAGAAGCTGCAAAGAAACAAAGAACTAGATAACTAGTGGTATTAAAAGTCTTATCCTTTGAGAATTGTTTCAACAACTACTTATTAAACTAATAAAAAATGCAGCTTTCAAATATATAGAATAGCTCTGAAGTTCCTGAAAATCCCAGTCCATGCCTGCAACATAAGGATCAAAATTCAGTAGAAAAATCCATTTTTAGTTCTTGGATAACCACTTTGTTTTTTTGATACTTCACACACAGAACGAACGCCCTTAAAATCTGTCCTCTTGTCCTGTTCTGACAAGACTTCACCCTATGTGAAGTACCCACTTAGATCACGATGCAGTGCTGTGTAACAGCCCCAAGTTTTTTAGATATTACTGTTTACTTATGTTAAGAGAAGGACAAGAATTACTTCTCAGAAGACCAAATCTTCCATTTAATACAGAGGGAACTAGCTCCCAGGTTCCCACCCCCACACTTTTTTTTTGCTGGAGCTGAATTACCAAACCTATTTTCTCACAGAAGTAGTCTTACAGCATGTAACCTGGCAATTAAAATCAGAGGCATAATTTGTCTAGACCTCCTTTATACAACTAAGAATTTTCTCTAGAGAGTGTACAAGTGAGGCTACAGCTACAGAAATGGCTTTATGCTCTGACAAGCTCATTAGTACAATCCCTGAATGGCTTCAGCATAAAATACAAAAAGGTGAAGTTTGTTCCTTCATAATGTATTAAATGGAGCTACCATCCTTAACGAAGGCTGTGGTGGCTTCAGAAAGCACGTGTTTTATTAAACTGCAGTATCATATGCCAAAACAGACTAGAGGCATAGCATGCAAGATTGTCCTACTTACATCTCAAATCACCAGGGTTCCAACTGGCCCTGAAAGCCACAAGCTGCCTTACAGGCTTGGACACGGACTTCTGGAAGCGTCAGCTGCACAGCAACTCCCTCCAGGAAAGTGGAAGTATAGAGCTTCATCATCATCTCACCATCATCATTCCTCTCAGCGAGGCAACTGCTCTCAAGGGCACACCCCCTCGTCTAAGTACACATTAAAGATTCCAGCACAGATTCCAAGCCTTAATTACAAGCCAGCCTCTGTGTTGCAGCAGGATAATTGGTGGACCCTGGAACCAAACACTTCCATGTTTGCTAATACACTAGAACGCAGTGCTAAGTTAACATGTCTAATTATTCCATTATAGAGGGAATAATTTTGCTACTGATACACAAGGTCAAGGGACATTTTAATAACAGACCCTTCAGTCCTTTTTATAACATACAAAGTAATTTATAGCCCTGTTTTAGCAACACAATTCTGCATACAAACTATTTGTGTGACTACTTATTTAAAATAAATGTGATTATATACACACACTTAAGCGTGTGCATGTGTTCGCCCTGTGGAGAGATCCAAGAATGAATGTCTTCTACATCTTGCACTACTGCATTTCCTCCTACCATGGGACGAGCTGCCAAATGCTTTAGCGGTCACGACTCCAACTGAGAAATTGCTAGATCAATGAAAAAGCAGTATTGCATTATGCACTGAGTCAGTAGGGATGTACAGCTCTAGCTCGCTATTCATGATCTGCTAGTAAGCATATTTGCTTACATAACTAATAAGCTCAAACAAAATTTCTTTCATGTAAACAGCAGATCAGTTCTGTGGTGTTTACTACTTTCACCAGTTCACTCTTTGCCAAGTGGTTTATCTTCATTAACACAAGTGCTAAAACTTCATCTATCAGGTCAGAATTTAAAGAGCTGCAGCTCATCTCACAACATAAAACCTAATTTTGTTGCAGTTGCATCAGCTCTAAAGACATTTCACTACTTTCCCCAATTCAAAAGCAACTCATCATCTACCAGAAATAAATAGCTTCATCTGTCCAAGAACATTTGCTCACACTTCCAGTGCCTTCCAACAGAGTGGGAACATCAGTTTATACTGTCTCACTGTACAGTAGAAGCATTTTAAGCCATCACATTCCTCCCTGACCGGTTTTTGTCCACTGTCTTTCACTGAATCGCTATCACAAACAGTCCTCAGACCTGTGTTTCCCAATTTTTTGCCTCATGTCTTAATCCCTTCAACCCAAACACCAAATCTGAATTATGAGGAATCCAGAAAGATATGATCCTGTACCCATAAAGCTTCTTCAATAATTCCTCTTTTCTGAGGGGAAAGATGTTCCAAATCTTTCAGAAGGTCAGGGATCCTTCTGAACCTCAGCCAACAATTCAACTCCAAGATGGCACTTGCTGCGTATGGACTACAAACATCCCTCTGACACCCTTTGCAAGGGCTTCCCAATGTCTAAGGAAGTCCTGTTTCCACAACAGGGCATTAACAGAAGTGGTCTCAGGGCGGGTTGTGGTCAACACCTTACTCACCTGTTTTACATTGTATCCTGCTTTTGCACTAGTTTCAATGAACATTACATTCAGCTCTTTGGCTTTTCTTTCTCCTTCCTCAATGGACACTTGTCTGGGGAAGATAACACAGAATTAGGGAGAAAAAAAAAAAAAAAACAAAAAAAAAAAACCACCAAACCAAACACACAACTCAAAAATTAAGATTTTAGTCTTCAACCCAAGGAAGTAACTGCTTCGTTACAGTTCTGAAAGAATTTAATGTTTTTTCCCCCCCGTATACAGTTGTAGACAGTGTCACCATTTCACTGTATTAGATGGACTTCTGTGGCACACCTGGCTCCCAAAGCAGAAGTCTGCCTTCCACTGAAACAGCTAAGTGGGCCGACTAGATTCCCTCAAATCCTTGTCCAGGAAGCTATGCTTTTATGTCCGAACAATAAGCAACCAATAGACCTTAATATCCAATAATTATCATCAACTTGCAGCCTACAAAACCGTTTTAACAAAGGAGCACATGTAATCATCTCTTATCAAATTAATTTTTTCCCATTTGCCACTGGCTTGGTGTCCCACTCATTAAGCAGTCTGCCACAGCTAAAACTGGGGAGAAATCTTGGTTCAAGAGCTGCCAATCAAAAATAAATGAGTTACCTGAGAGGCATATGTATGTGTGTGCAAACATTTCTTAACAGAAGGTTATAAACCTGAAGTAAGGCTCACAGGAGGAGAAGTTATTCTGAGGTAACGGGGATTTCAATCAAATCCAGAATACTATTATCTCGTACCTTTTGGGTTTGTTTTGTGACTCTTTACTCATTTGTGTTAATACCATAAACCCAGAATAAGCAGCAAATGCAGCAAAAGCTGAAGATGCACAGCTTTTATTAGAAGTATTTAAGTTTGCCAACTTATGAAAGCCCCTGAAGAGTTTTAAACGGGAGGATTACTTGCACCTAGCATTTATATCTGAGCAAATTTCTTATGTATGAGTATTTGTAACTATTTTAGTTCATTCATTCATTGATGCAGGTTGTAGCTTTAAAATTGATATTTCCCTAGTCACAGCCATCTCCAGCATAGTTAAAACAAGCTTGAGCATTTTGAAAAAAAAAAAAATTAAAAATACAAGTAATAAAAATAAAATAGTTGTCTAGGAGAAGATAGCAGCAGGTTAAGAAAAACATTTGAAAGATAAGTTATTCCTCCATACCTTTTATCTGCTAGATCTGTTTTATTTCCCACCAGCATAATGATGACATCACTGCCCCTTTCCGTTCTGACATCATCAATCCACTTTGTTGTTTGCTGGAACGAGTTTACATCTAACAGAGAACAGTGGAGAGGATTATCACTGCAGGTATTCTTCACAGATCACTGGCAAATACATCTGTAAATCTCAAATAAAGTTTTTTATTCACTGGAATTGGCATAATCAGGTGATGAAGAATCAGCAAATGAAACCCTAAGTCTCCCACGCTGGAGTATATGACAACTTTGGCATTAATTTCAAATGGGCAAGTACCTTATTACAGGTGAATTCAAAGCCAGAGAGTGAACTGAGTTGATGTCTAATTTGGTTTTGACAGCATCTAAAATGAGAAGTCTCATCACTGTGTTTTAGACCAGTTTCCTTTTTTTTAGTTCCACATAAAATATTCTATATAGAGAATGGGGATTAATGTGAAATTGTATTCTACACTGCTCATGACTTGTGCATCTTCACCAAGAGGTTCCTACAGTTTCATTGCTTCTCAAAAGTACTTAATATCAGGTACACATTCTGTACAGCTTAATCACTTTTTACTTGCTAGGTTCAGGATTTCTCTAGGAAATATCAGGATTATACAACATACTAGCAACTCCTGTACCATTGAACACTAAGTTCCAAATTATTTGCATAGAACCTGAAATACAAATTTAACCTATCCACAGACACTTTTTCTTAATGGTATGTCCTTAAAAGCTGCAAGATAAGAATTTTATGAAACTGTCCTGATCTAATGAGACAGTCTGTTGTTTCAAAAGTTGCATTCTGTAAGGAAAAAATGAGTTGTATAGAAGCTGCCACAGAGCTCAGCATTTGCCAGTTAGCTACACAAAGAGCATCTCAGTTGCTAAAGCAGTTTGAAGTACTTAATAAAAAAAAAAAAAAAGGGGGGGGGTGGCTCTGCAGCAGTTCTTGACAAGTATTGATTTTTTTTAATGGCTTCTACTGCATAGTAATATATTGTACGCTAGACAGTCAAGATTTGATCACTTGCCAGTGTCTTAATTCTTCTCTTTACTACCTGGTAGTATCAAATTTGCTAGGTCAGGAAAAAAATTTCTAGGTTCACAGCTAAACTGTAATTTTAGCTCAGATGAAAGTGCTATTTTTAACAACTGCAGCTTTTATAGGTAAAGCCTATATTCCTGCCGTAATCTTCTAGTATTTATAAATCAAAGGACGAGCAGTTTTGCATTTGTATAGAATTAGGCCATCGCTCTCAGTCAATTCCGGTTTAGAACTGGCAGTGTCTGGAGGTTTAGTTCTCCTAAAACAAAATTTCTGTTCTTTGTAAATACAAAAAGCTAGTAAGTTAGGGGTCTCTGGACTGAGAGGAGGGACAGAAGGAGAAGGGTTGAAAAAGCACTAACATTTTAGTTCACAAAAATGTACATACCTTAGTAAGAAATGAAAAAGCAATTGTTAAAGGATAAGGGCTTAGTGGCAATTCTTACATACTGCAAAATGTGGAAGTGACTGATTCAAATGAAAATGTGATGTTAATGCATCTTCCCCCCAGCCCATGCCCGGGGAGGGGGGGGGGGGGGGGGGGGGGCAGGGGAGGAGAGGGTAAATGGAGTGAAGCAAGCTACAGCTATCAGTGCAAAGTCTCTAATTTAAGAATTCAGATATCTATGAACATGATTCAGGTGTTTGAGACCAAAAGTCATAGGTGGTATTACAATCAAAAAGCAGATGAAAGAGGGTAAAGTGCAACAAGACCAGCCAGGACTCAAGGCTTCAGGATAGGAAAGGGTTACAAAATGATGTCATTTGTAAGACAGTTTATACATTACAACAGCAGCAATCAGGTGGCTAGCTTAAAATTTGATTACAGTAAAAGAAAACATCATTTTTTTTCATGCCAGAATGAAGAACAAGCAGATGACTGTGATAGGACATGCAAAGCTAGGCTAAAGGATGAAAGGGGCTGAGTATTAGAAATGCAGAATTCCCCCCACTCACTTGTGATATCATAAACAACAACTGCAACAGTGGAGTCACGAATGTAGCTAGGAATCAAGCTCCTGAACCGTTCTTGACCTGCTGTGTCCCATAATTGCAACCGTACCTAACAAAATCAGTCAAACAAGCAAGAAAAATAAGAAAAAGGTCAAACCCAGTGCAATATACCTACTTGTGATATCGTAAACTACTACAGCAGCAGCAGAGTCACGGATGTAACTGGGAATGAGGCTACGGAAACGTTCCTGACCCGCAGTATCCCACAGCTGCAACCTGATCTGTGGGTGGGAGAAAATTAAAAAAGCCAAACTGCCACTAAAAATAAAAGAGTAAATAAATTTTACTTTTCAAAAAAAAAAAAAAAAAGCTAAATAAAAATTATAAACTCATGCAGGAGATGACTGGGGACTGGGAGCAGCAGCATACTGTCTCCTTTACAGCAATCTCTCCCAAGCGTTAGTAGTAGCCAAACTGGTATATGTGCACCTATCTTGGCTTTCTGCTCTCTTTTCTTTTCAAAAAATGCTTCCCTTCCAAAAGGGGAGAAGTATAATTGATCAGCTTTCAAACTGAGAGGACCAACAAGAAAACTAAGGCAAATGTTCACCTGCAGTTCTGCCTACGCAAGCTTTTCATGCTCTGCTGCTATCCTTCCTCAGGACCTGCATATGTAACCTCCAGTGTCCTGGAGAATGGTTGCTGGTGGAGGAATCAGACCCCACACCGTACTTCTCAAGGAAGAGCCTTCAGCTGCTGTCAAAGCACTGGAAAAGCTACTAATGTGACTTTTTCAAGGAGGATAAAATGCTAATTATTACTCTGTATTTAAGCCTTAGCCACACTGCAAAGTGACATGCACACAGATGAAGCTGAAACGTCTCTTACCATCAAGGTTCTGAAAGAAAAGGCAAGATAAACTAAAAGCAACATGTATGGCAAGATGCACAAGGGCCAGCTTTGCTCTGGAGAGAACATCCCATCACTAAAGCACTTTCAAGGCAATCACATTTATTGTGGGTTTATACAAAACCATAAGCTTCTGCAGCACTGCACAATTCGCTTCTGCAAATAGCTCAATGGTTGAATTTCTTAATTAAGAATCTGAGCTCATTTTAAACCACAAGCTTGCTTCCACAGCGGAGTGATTTCATTTCAGGAACTAGAACTGCACCAAGCTAAGAAACAAGTATTACTATTGAAGGCAACTTTCTTTTTAAACGAGTAATATTATTGAGCTGGCTATTAACTGGCAGCATTTGGCAACTTAGGTTTTATCCTTCTGTCTTGTGACATCAACAATTGAAGGAGTTAAGCATGGTCCCCTTCTCCGAATTCCCATCATTATCCACCCCTCAAACTATTTGTATCATCTCTTTCTTCAAAGAGGATGACACTATAGCACCTTCTGCTGCTTGTAAAATGGCATTCATGAGCCCTCCACAGATGAAGCAAATGGTGATTTCCCTTTCCCCAAACAGAACAGAGCTGTCTCCACAGCACTTGTCAGTCTGGAAGCAGCTGAGAGATGAAGCTCAGCCTGTACTTCCAAGTGATATCAGAACTGCGAGCTGCACAATTACAACAGATGCTAATCCTCATTCCTACTGTACAGAGAGAATTGCAACAAAAATGTTACTCACTGTTCGATCCTCCAAATACATGGTTTTCGATAAGAAGTCAATGCCAATTGTTGCCTGTAAAAAAATGGAAAAAAAGAAAAAATACACAACAACATCTCAAATAAAACGTCAAAACAACTGTAGTGATTTTTCAGGGGAGCGAGCATTACTGCCACATCAGAATTGAGCACCTGTAGTGCATTTGAAAATATGGTGGCATTCTTACTTTCAAGATAAAGCTATACCTGTAGATAAGATTCAATAAGCAGTGTCCTTAATATCCATAATTAGAACAATATCTTAAAGCACAAAAAGTTGTTAACCTTAACTTCAGTTTATGTATGTTGACAGTTTAATGCATATGGGTATCAGGAAGGATTTTTATGCATATGACCTAAGTTAGCATCCATCAGCTGAACAAGGATATCTGGGCACACTGTATTCTGACTGTCAAATATCTTAATGTATCTTAACTTTAAGCCTTTTTCATTAAGGCTAAGGTGGACACCTTCACATCTGCTGCAACACATGAGTGTGTCTGCACACACGGCCCCGGTTACTAAAGCTCAGTCAATACTAGAGCTCGCTGCAGTGTAACTGCATCCAAGTTTCTAGACGCTAGTGGGAGCTTCACACAGAACATCCTTGAGTGTTTAAGAGAAAGAGCAAAGCACTACTAAGAGATGCTTTTTAAATACACCATCTTCACCCCATTTTTCGAGGGTGAATCCAAACTCTAGGAGTTTGTTTGCAGCAGGGATATGACTGAGCTGACCTGTTGGGGCTATAAGGGTGCCCCGGCTTCAGCAGGACGCTGAGCACCTCAAGCAGCTGCACCATTCAGCAACACCTAGAGCCCAGAAAACATTCCAAACAAATTGATTTAAAAAGAAAGAAATCCCAACAGATAAGAGGTAAGTCTCTCAGCTAGGGCAAAGAGGCCTGATACAACCTCTTCTCTGCTCTCCCACACTGAAGCAGGTATTTCTAAAGAAGAGTCGATTTGACTGTATATGCTCCATATTGTTAGACTGCTATTATGCCCTCACTATATATCCCCATAATTAATTCCTTATAGTCTGCCAGATATTTAATGTGGTAGGAATAAAGAATAGAGCCAGCCAGCCTGCTTGCGAGAAATACAGGGAAAAAAAACAAAAACAAAAACAAAACAAACAAACAAAAAAACCCCAACAAACAAACAAAAAAACAGCTGCAAATGAATTAAAAAAGCAGAACTGAACAAACCAAATGGAATTTCCATTTGCAACTAAATGTAACACATCAGAAAACAAACCTTCCTGGCTGAATCAGGACAGCAGATTTGGAGTACCAGAGATGCACAGGGGAAAAATAAACAGTTGTGGATCCCAAGATGGCTACCCAGTGATTTTTCACCTGTCAAGAACTGTGACATTACCAGTTCAGAGAGATGATACTGAAACTGTAAGATGCACAGGAGAAGCCTCAAAATACTAATGCAATGAGATGCTTCTCTTCTGCTGTTGATTTCCACTGTTAAGATGCTTCTACTTTCACTTGTACATATTTGATTTTGCTTTACAGAAGACAAGCTACAAAACCGCTAAGATCTTACACCATATATACACGTCAGGATCCTGTTCTGACTGACAAACTGCTGGAGACTCAGATTTTCTCTGCTCTCAGTAGGAGCTGGAACATCAGCTGCAAAGCCCAAAACCTGCCTCAGCCTGTACTTCGTGCCATCCCTCCCACGCAGCTGTACGGCAGCAAGAGCTCTGAAGCTCACTTGCTGCCCTAGGAAGTCTCTGCGTGCCTGGCAGAAATACGTTGGGTCAGTGAGATTCCTGCACTCGGATGATCACGGCATGGGACATGCAACAGAAAACTCAAGCACAAAGCTTTAGGTCTGGGTGATGAAAATATTTGTGCTAATCACATTGAGAAGAACGTATGGCAGTTACTTGCAAGCTGTGAAATGGCTCTTGACCTAAGCCCTCACAATCTTTAAGAATTACACAGAATAACTCACAGCCAAATGTATTTATCTACCTGTACGTTCTGGCCATATCACAATACAGAGAAGCAGCAGATGTCAAGGAGCAAATCCAAGCATTCTATACGTCCCAGACTTTTAGTAAAACAGATAACCTACAAAGCGGCATTTTGCCACAGTTCTGACAGAAGGAGCAAAAAAGCTTGGGGGATCTTTACAGAGCAGCTATAAAGAAGAGCTGTGCAGTGTATGAGTAGAGAAAAAGTCTGCTTACTGATGGGGAAAAAACACATGGACATGAAACTAAGCTAATTACTGTAATTAAGGTGGAGGCAGGTTTAACCCGCTTGTGAAATGCTGTGCACCACATTGAACAAGCAGGAGCCAAGCATGCTCTGAACATGATGCGAGGTACTGTTAAGTCCCCATTGCAAGTCTGAAGAGAAGCAGAACAAAAAAGCTGTAGAGAGCCACACTATGGCTGGGGCTGTGCATGAAAGCACTTTTTAATCCATCTGTCCTCACAACACTACTGTCTAATAAAGAACTGTTGCTACCCTATATAAAATAGGAACTCTACTTGCCAACGCAGAATTACCCAAGCCTATGCAAGGAAGCCTGAGGCAAAGCAAGAACCTGAATTATCTTTCAAGTCACAGGTCAGCATTTCAACTCACTGTCCTCCCTCTCCCTCCCTCCAAGAGGCTGAAGCTAAAGGGAAGCGTGGCCTGTAATCCTCTGCTTGTGTAACACACACAGAATCACCATGTTTGCCAAAGTTGGCCTTTCATTATACATCACGTACAGTGGCACAGAGCAAGGAAAATTCCTTCCCAGCATGTCCATGGAGATGAATCACTCCTGGTAAAATATACACCACCAATGGCACAATTTTATTTCAGGTGTTTGGGTTTCTTTGACACAGCACAGTGAGTTCTTGTTTGAATCACAAATGCCACTTTAATGAAAACAGCTTATTAATAAGCTATGGGGGCAACAGCTGAATTCCTCTTATCTAGCAGCAAGCAAAAGAAAACTAATGCACAGCACAGATTTTATTAAATAGCAGCTTTCTATTTTTACCAACTGAAGACAAAAAAACCTTGTTCAAATGATAGGTTGTGGCAGCTTTCACAAAATATGCATTCAAAATTTATCAGAAATGTCCAGAACAAGCAAATCATCCATCAACTAACCTACAGCTTTAGTTAACCACGTACACAGTTTGATATGATGAGATGCATCCGTGGGTCCTGAGGGAACAGGCAGGGAACACTATCCATCATATTTCATAAGTTGTGGCAGTCAGGTGAAGTTCCCGCTGACTGGAAAGGGGGGAAACATAACCCCCATTTTTAAAAAGGGAAAAAAAGGAAGATCCAGGGAACTACAGGCCAGTCAGTCTCACCACCATGCCCAGCAAGATCATGGAGTGGATCCTCCTGGAAACTATGTTAGGGCACATGGAAAATCAGGAGGTGATTGGTGACAGCCAACATGGCTTCACTAAGGGCAAATCGTGCCTGACAAATTTGGTGGCCTTCAACGACAGGGTTACAGTGTTGGTGGACAAGGGGAGAGCAACTGATGTCATCTACCTGGACTTGTGCAGAGCATTTGACACCGTCCTGCACAACATCCCTGTCTCTAAATTGGAGAGACAGGGATTTGATGGGTAGACCACTTGGTGGATGAGGAATTGGCTGGATGGTCACACTCAGAGTTGTGGTCAACGGCTCCATGTCCAAGTGGAGAGCGGTGACGAGTGCCGTTCCTCAGGGGTTGGGGTTGGGCCTGGCACTGTTTAACATCTTTGTTGGTGAGAGGGACAGTGGGATCGATGCACCCTCAGCGAGTTCACCGATGACACCGAGCTGTGCAGTGTGGTGACACGCTGAGGGCAGGGATGCCATCCCGAGTGACCTGGGCAGGCTGGAGAGGTGGGACCGTGTGAACCTCATGGAGTTCAACAAAGCCAAGGGCAAGGTCCTGCCCGTGGGTCGGGGAAATCCCCAGCACAAATCCAGGCTGGGCGAGGAGGGGATGCAGAGCAGCCCCAAGGAGAGGGAATTGGGGGGGTTGGTGGGGGGAAAACTGCCTGTGAGCCAGCACCATGTGCTCACAGCCCAGAACCCACCCGTGCCCTGGGCTGCAGCCAGAGCAGGGGGGGCAGCAGGGCCAGGGAGGGGATTCTCCCCCTCTGCTCCGCTCGGGGGAGACCCCCCTGCAGTGCTGGGGCCAGCTCGGGGGCCCCCAACAGCAGAAGGACACGGAGCTGCTCGAGCGGGGCCAGAGGAGGCCACGAAGATGCTGGGGGGGCTGGAGCAGCTCCCCTGGGAGGCCGGGCTGAGAGAGTTGGGGGGGTTCAGCCTGGAGAAGAGAAGGCTCCGGGGAGACCTTCGAGCAGCCTCCCAGGGCTTAAAGGGGGGACAGGAAAGGTGGGGAGGGACTCTTGATCAGGGGGTGGGGGTAGGACGAGGGGTGATGGCTTTAAACTAAGAGAGGGCAGATTTAGATGAGATCTAAGGCAGAAATTGTTCCCTGTGCGGGGGGTGAGGTGCTGGCCCAGGGTGCCCAGAGCAGCTGTGGCTGCCCCCTCCCTGGAAGGGTTCAAGGCCAGGTTGGACGGGGCTGGGAGCACCCTGGGCTGGGGGAAGGTGTCCCTCCCCAGGGCAGGGGGTGGCACTGGATGACTTTTAAGGTCCCTTCCAACCCAAACCATTCGATGATATTTATTATCATTCAAGTACTTGGCTTTGAGAGGTCTCTATATAATCTTGGGCATCGAGAAATTTACATTACGGTTTGACACTAACATGTGGTGTGATTTTGGCCAAATTGCTGGAGCTTTTATGACTCATTCTTTCTTCCAGCTATAGCAAAACAGAATGTATCAGCCTACCTCAGTCATGACTTCCATAAAATAGAGGTCTTTCGATGAATGACACTACATCAAATACATTAACACCCAAACTAGGCATTCATCAATGATAGCTAAATTGAAGCTATCTTGTAATCTCTTAAAATTTCATACTGTTTTAAGTCCCACTCATTCATTTTGCAATCATTTAGTATATTATGCCAGACCAGCTTCCCATGGAGCCAACTATATTATCATAAAGCACAGAGGGTCAAACCTCTTCAAGAAAGAACTAGGACGCAAGCTCCATAGAGAATAGGAGCAGACCTGAAAGAAAAATACTGTGGGAAAAAAAAAAAACAAAACAAAACAAAAAAACAGATTAAATAAAAGAACTGCATTCACATGTCCATGTAATTACAGTGGGTAGAATTTGAAAGGATGTTTGCTCCTTTGGGAGTAATGATGTGTACTCTAGCCCTCCTACACCATAGAAGCTTTACTTATCCCATAGATATGTGAGAACTTCCATCTCATTCTACCCAACTTGCCTGGCAGCAGCAATGAGGAATTACTGAAGAGGCAGGAAGGAAATCATTAAGGGGTAAAGAGATTTAAACGAGATACTTGGATAGACACTAAGTAACAGAAGAGTCACAGCATTTTTCTTATTTTTTTCCCATTACCTCCTCCTCCCACCCCCCTAAAAAAACCCTTCATGTTCATCAGGGAACAGATTTTTCTCAGCTTAGTGTATTCAGAGCGTCACCAACTGTAACCAAGTCATGAAACATGTTCTGCCTGGAGAAGACACACTTTATGAAACTAAAGTACTTTTATAGCTTGCCACCTTTTCAAGCTCATCCTAAATTCTGGGAGTGGGCCACAATGATTGCTCTCCCAGAATTTAGAAAAGTTAGCTTGCGTCTACTTGAACTGACTTGTCACCAAACACAAAGCAGTGAGGGGGCTGTAGGGAAACAGAAGAAAACCACTGCTTCAGCCCCAACCTTGCCAACACAGTCTTCTTTAAATAATAAATAAATAAGCAGTCACAGGATGGTGATATGCATAACAACCAGTTTTGTGCTCTTCGTTCCAGCAGACAGCACGTCCTAAAGCACATCCAGCCTTACAATCCACTGCTTTCTGCTCCACAAGTCCTTGTTCACCCCACTGTAGAACCTCTTGCAGCTCAGCTTGCTTCTTTTTTAAAAAGAGCCAGGTACCTGTTACATTTTCCCCACAGAGGCACTAGATGTGTGATGGTCTGGTAGTAAATGGTGAAAAAAAAACTGGTAGACTTAGCAACTGCAATTACTTGGGTATACCTAAGAAGCCTGATCTTTCAAACCACAGCTCTTCCTGCTGCAAGTAGCAGATAAGCTACTCAAGCAGAAGCCAACATTGAAATGCCATTCTGAGAGGTTATTAAAATACAAAGCCTAAAGATGTTACAGTTAAGAATATGGTCCGTGTACTAACTCTTATCCACTGCAATCAAGTGGATTCATCCTGAAATGGAAGACATAGCAACAGGGAGGCCTTACAGAAGACAATAATATGGATTAATTTACCTGGTAAGTGTTGTCAAAGCTGTCATACATGAACCTGGTGATCAAGGAAGTCTTCCCCACTAAAAGAAAAAAGAAAAACAATACAGATTCAAAGAATAATTTTGAGTACAAGTTTTAAGTGATTTTAAAATGGTTTCAGGAGGAGTTTTACCCTGCGCCCAACAGATCCACACTGCGCAATTAAACTTCCTACAAGCAGAAGAGCAGTTATTTGTCTTTACAATTACAAAGTCACTAGTAGGCACATTTTTTTCTGAAAAGGGTTGGCTCCTGTATCATTCCGAAGCATCAGTTTTATTCTTAAATATTTGTGATTTGAGATGAAAATTGAAATAATTGGATCATTCCAGTTTCTACCAAGTCATTCAGAAATTTTAGTTGGACTAAATGAGTAAATGTAATAGGTCTGACAAACCCTACAACAAATTAGTCTAAACAAGCCAGCTCTTCTCGCTCCTAAAACGAGGTAGCTATGTCGCTTTAAAATACATTGCGCTGCACATCTCCTCAATGTCACCCTCTCCATATTTGTCACACAAATGGCAGTCCCTGCTGTAGTAACATGGTAGCATAAGACAAGATTGAAGAGCATCATTGTTGAGAGGCTTGTTTACCATCTGCCCACGGTGCCTGCAGTCCTTATCACTCCATTAACTTCACCCTTCCTTTGACAACATATTCACTATACTTTTTTCATATAAGCAGGTTCATATGCTGTTAAAAGGGCCCTTATCCACCCCAGCCACAGCTGCAGCTCATGACAGATATATTCACTCAGCTGTTCCGCATTAGGAAGTCGGTCAGCACTGCAATCAGAAGGTGTCACTGCAGCATGTGCAGGCACACCTGATCGTCACAGACACAGGCGAAGCCTTTTTCGTGCAGCCATTTGTGATGCTGCAGCTCCTGCAGTTCAGGTTAAATCACAAACTACATCAAACTATGTCAAAATCCTCATTTCATAACTGAGAGCTACATAAGTTGGGTGTATTATAACATTCCAGCCCTGTATCAGACTACCTTCTAATCTCATTTTCCTTAAAAGACAAGTAATATGAGGTTAATTTTAAAACAATCATTGTCACAACAATGGTCCTGTAAGACCAGTGATACAGCTGAGCTGGTACAAAGCCTAGCTCATACTCAATGGACAACCTTTTCCTACTCCATGACATCTTCACCTGGGAGGGACCAGCAAGATACACAGGAACTGGAACATCTCAACCTGCCTCATTTCAATATGTTCAAATACTCTTAATTGTAGGCAAATTATTTAGGAAACAATGGAAGTTATTTAAGAATACATCACCTCCCCATATTTTCTTCTAACCTCCTTGCAGCTGGAATTTGCCATCTCCCACTGGCAGGGGAGAAGAGCTGTAAGACTTAAGTTAGCCATCCAACATTGCAGGTGCCAATAAAAGGCAGTTAGATGTGCACAAGTGAAAGCTTGTGTTCTTCAAATAAGCTTCCAGAGATGTTAGTTCTCTGCAAACGTAACCAGTAACCATCAGGAGAGCAGGGGAATTTAAGACAAGATTTTTGATGTGGGGTTTTCTGGGGAGTTTCTGTTTTGTTTTTGGTTTGGTTTTTTTTTTTTTGTTTGGTTGGTTGGTTGGTTTGGATTTTGGTGTTAAGTTTTTGTGGTTTTTTCCATGTTTGGTTGTTTTGGGGGTTTTGTTTTTTGTTTGCTGTTTTTTTTTTTTTGTTTTTTGTTTTTTGTTTTTTGTTTTTTTTTAATCTTAGTATAAAACTTTCAACAAAATCTACAGTATTGTACTTAAGCAGCATTTTAATCCATGTGCAAACTTCAGTTAATTCCATACGTGTGAATTTTTAAAATATCGTGCTCTATAGGCACAATCAGATTTCCCACAAAGTTAAAAAGCTGCCTTCCCAAAGGTTGAGCACACATTCCCTTCAGCGAGTAGTTTTTTGGAATCAACACATCTCAGATGGACAGGATTCCTGAATCCCTTGCTCAAATTTGTCCCAGGGCCCCTGAGAAGTGGTGAACAACAGCAGAAGCTGGTACGGGACAAACAGCCACGGGCTGCAAGAATCAGAGGATTTCACTCCAAACCCAGCAACAATCCTCAAAGGACAGAGATGAGCAAATATAAAATCTTCCCACTGCAGCACACACTATAAATCCCAGTAATGGGTTTGCAGCACCACAACCAAGCTGGCTTGCCCTCACATGGCCACCGATGCAATCAAATTTAGTTCTTTAGAGGTGTAAGGGGATGTAATCAAACCCCTGAAACAATTTGCTTTGGTAAGTCATAACTCCTGAAGAACACTGAAGTCTTCTGGCAAATCATTTCCTTTCCCACTATTCGCTGAGACGTCTTTGAGGGAGTCTGTCTAGAAACCATAAAATCTGAAAAGATTTTCTATTCCACATTCCCTGAGCTTCCCTACCCTACTTTCAATCATTTCACAAAAAGGAGGGGATAAATAAGGTGCTGCTTGGCTTGATTATATTTAAATATCTGCTTCAACCAACATTTGGATAGAGTGTCTTAATGTACTTCAGTTCCAAGATATTTCTTCTCCAAACAAACCAAGGTTTTTACGTAGTATATCAACAGGCACCAGATCAAGTTAGTATTAATACCAACTGCTTACAGTTTTAATTCCACCATGACTACTGAAGCATCACCATTTCTCCTTTAAGAAAGAGCTTGCTTTAAAAATCCTGGCAGAAGTGAAAGCCCACAATTCCCACTGTATCTATAATTAAAAGGAAATGTCAGTGAATCTTCTCTTCAGAAATTCACAAGTTTGGATTATATAAACAGACACCCTGTCCAGAGGGTTACAGGCTTTAAATATTCCCTCTTTAAAAGAGCCACTCCTAATACCTAACACCATCTCACCTCTCCCCAGCCTCCCCACACACACCGCCCTGCCTGCCAATGGCAGAAACTATCCCCAGTCCTACAAAAAATAGCCGGATGAATCACCTTAGGATTCATATACCATCTGTTGCACACTAAAGTGATGTGGATGCATATGCTGATTCTCCTGTGGAAGCCGTGCTGCTATAAGCCCTGCTGGAGAGAGCTTGACTAGAGAACAAAAACACACAGAAATTAATCTATTGTCAATTATGTTGATCACATTTCTCCCACATGGAGGCACAGCACAGGCCCCTGGGCTAGGCAAAGCTAAAGCACTGTCACACATGGTTTTGTGAGTACACTGAGTACTTAAACGTGGTAACTGTATTTATGACAGACCTAACACAGCAGTTACAAACTAAATTCCCAATGAGGATAATCCCTTACGAAACGCAACCTCATCATGCCCCGAGCAGGCCACAACCTGCAGAAACAGTTGATCTTTTTCCCCTCCCTTGGCAGAGCAACAAGGAAGGGCCATTGAGCCACAGTTCACCATTTGCTTTTGGACACAAGCCCCTGAGCTCTTGGATGAGTTTTATTCCGAATGTCGTAACAGAGTGTTAAGCCCCTGTGAATGACTTCAAAAATAAGTAAGAATAACAATAAAGAACATTGCCAAAAAAAGAACCAATTTATTGACTGGGGATCTGCAGGTGAGTTTGAATCCCATTCTGTTAAATAATTTCACTTGCTTCCTGTTCAGTCTTGCTGGCTGTATGTTTATCGAATTCACAGAGGGCATTAATTTGGGAATGATTGCAAGCAAGTTAGAGGATAGAATCAGAATTAAAAATCATTTTAGAAAACGCAGAAGTGACTTCAAGAAGAAAATGAAGCTCAGCAGGGAGATGTAGCACAAGGTAATAAACACAGACAAGAACAACTGGCTGCTTAAAATACAGATTGCAAACAACTGGGTAAGCAATCCAGGGGTTATAACCAAAGGAAACAGATAAGACAGTGGAGACTTCAGCCTTGTTTCATTAGGCAGGTTTTTTGTATCTAGTGGGTTAATCTCTTGGAAAAATTTCAACACACAAATATGTCCAGGGCAGCATTAGTCAGTGATGCAGTAGCATATGACATCCTTTAGGCCAAAATATTTCTGGTATGCAGCTGGGACAAAAAAAAAAAAGTTAACATTATCCTTGGAAGAATAAAAGTGGGGGAAGAAATGCCATGAATGGGGTTTTACCAGAGTGCACAGTTTTGGCTGGAGCAGCAAGGGGTGTTCTGCCAGACACACGGACAGATGGGTTACAGGAAGCGAGGGAAAACCTTAAACAATTCAGGAGTTGAGAAGGAGCTTTTTTGGCAAACAAAAACAATAACAACCCCAAAAAAACCCAGCAGCTTGCAGAGTTTACACAGAAAAACTGAGAAGTGATGGACAACAGAGAAGTAATTTAGTGATACAGAAAGGTGGTTTCCAGCCTCTTCTATAGATCAAGATCTAACAGCTGAAACCCAAATCCAAACAAAGTCCTACCAGAAACTTTAAAAGTGAGGTTAATTAATACTCTGAAATAACTATTCAGTTGGGCAGTGGATTCTCCTCCCTTCCTTGGCATGCAGAGTTGTCAGATGTCATTCCATTGTAGGAATTTACATGCAAGGCATCCGAGAATTTTTTGAAACAGAG
Organism: Tyto alba; assembly: GCF_018691265.1. Taxonomy (NCBI): domain Eukaryota; kingdom Metazoa; phylum Chordata; class Aves; order Strigiformes; family Tytonidae; genus Tyto; species Tyto alba. Next base: position 2,207,610 of record NW_024881282.1, on the reverse strand, counting down.
GAAAGCTAAGAAAATAAGTGATTAACCGAGGAAACCATTTGTTCCAACACTGAACCTGAACATCAATTTTGGAAACTCTTCTGTCATTAAGTAGCTGAACAATAGTAGCAGCACAGGTTTCATTAGCTGAGTTTTCTGCTCCTTCAAGCTTTTGATCCAACAAAACCAACATCCCCATTAACCAGCTCCTAATCCACAGCTGTGGCTGAGACACTGAGACACCACTGCTTAAATGCACAGATTATCCATGTACACTTCTGGATGGGAAGGCAGCCACCTCCAAGAGAACTTTTTAAGCTTGTATCCAACTTGCTCAGATGGTTTTCTTCAGCTATACCAGCTCTGAAAGAATTTGGACATAGAGAGCACTGGTGGCTTCCATACTGAACTAGCTACTCACCCTCCTAACCATCAAACCTGAACAGCACACATTAATACAAACTGTAGAGCTTGACTGGTGCTTTCTTCTAGGAGACAGGTGGAAAAGCAGAGAGAAGTGTTTTGCTGTACAAGGCAGTAAGTGGAAGCATTCATCCGCATTCTGATAATCTACAATGTTTTAATATGTTATGGGACAGGAAGAAGTAAGCTGTTCTGATATATAAAAATAGAAAACTCCTAAAAGCAAAGGTTTGATCACTGGTTCAGCTCAGAAAACAAGTAGATGCCCAAATACTAACATCCTCCTAAATCAGCAGCAGAATCAGTGGCAGCAAACAGCAAAGTACCTGAGACACATAATTGAGTTAAAAGATGGGAACTTGTGAAGTTCCTGTCAGCAAAATTGCCATTAACTATGAGGGCCCAAATTCAAAGCCTTCAACAGCTAATTGAGTCAACTTGATCGATACTCTTTGTCTGGAAGCCTTGAGCCACTGCCTAGCACTTATTTCAGAAAGAGCATTCATCTGCAAGATGAAATCAATACTCTAATCTTATGGTTCCAGCAACTTTGATCTAACAGCAGCGACTAGAGAGATTTCAAGGTCATTCATCTGATTCTTGAAGACTACCTTGTCCCGCTTCTGGGGCCTTGCACACTGGAGATTAGTATGTCCAACACCAACCACCACGAATAACACTGATTGATGGTGGGTACCAACAACTCCTCCGTGCCAGCACGTGCAGAATATGTGCTACGGGGCACTGCTGGCAGTATTGCAAGCGGCACTCCACGCTGCGTGCTGTAACGAGTCACTGGGGAGACTCGCAGAGGAGCCGGGGATGGAGGAGATCCATTAGATAATACAAATCATCTCCCTGCCAGCACAGGATTAGAAGGTCATTAGTTGCCAGGCAGAGTCTGCAAAGGGCTCAGGCAAGAGTCAAGAGCGACCTACAAAGGAAAAGTAATTGGGATTGTGTCAATTCTGCTGTACAATGTACAAGGAGCATGCCTTACATCCCCATTTCATGTTCCTCGGCATGTACTTGCCTCTCTTATACTAGATTCACATCTTGTCCAAGGATTCTTCTGGAAAATTCACACTTAAAACGCCTGAGTTCATACCAGTTGCTGTTTAGCACTTTCAAAGCATCAACAGTTAAAACAAAACAAAACAAACAAACAAGAAAAAAAAAAAAAAAACAAAACAAAAAACCCTGGAACACCTGCAAAGCAAAATCATCTTAAAAATAATCCATCTATCCAGCCTTTTCATTTTAAAGGTGAAAGGTTCCACTTGACTTCTCCCAGTTGTTAGTGACAGACTTGGTTAACAGAGATCCGCCTTGTTAAAAGCATAAGTTAGAGGAAGATGGAGAAAGCCTTCTTGTCACACATACAGATAAATCGCAATGTAGTCCCAAATTTTCACTTGCCCTTTGAAAGACTCCTTTAAGATCTGGTTGAAGGATAAATCCCAGTGACACTACAATTTTCTTTCATGGGTAAACTCACCTCAAGATCTTTACTGGAGGTACTTCCTTTACTACAACACATCACAGCACAGCGTATTCAACAACTGAGGTGCTGAGAAGGAACAGTAATTTCTTACTGAGAAGTCAAACTCCGTTCTGCCCTCAGCTCTCAAAACAGATGACCTGATACTACCCAAGGAGTCCTGTTGAAAGTTACAGCTCCAAGATCTTTTGACTACCCGCCTCCTGTCACGTTTCATGCTCAGATTTGCTGGTACTTCAGACCCCATGCTTAAAAGAGTCGCTGAAACTTAAAGATTTAATGCTCAGGATCAGAGAACTTGCTAGTCCAGATCTGGAAAAAACAACCCAAGGCAACATGAGGAAAAAGCATTGATAAGAACAATATACTGAATTATGAATGAAAACCATTTTTAGATTTTTATTTAAAATGAAGCCCCAAAAGGAAGATGCTCACAGTTGACTTAAAATGATCTGTATGAGCCAGTAATCAAGAAGAATATTTTTAGGTATGTCAGTCTGAGCTCTTTAAAACAGAAATGCTGTATTAAAATGATTAAAGCAGCTTCTTTAAAAAAGAAAAAAATCCTCCTCTGCTCTTCACTGTCAAGCTATGGAAATTTCAGCCATTCCCCCAAAGCAAGAAACAAAACTCATTCATTATCCTGAACACACTGACAGAGCCAGCAGACTGCATTCATCTAACAAATTCTCAGTAAGATTAAGTTTATCCATAGTCACAGCTGAGGAACTCTGAGGAAAGCATCAAGTCTAGTCACAGAGAGCAGAGGTAAAAGGCTGAGTTGATGTGGTCTCGCCTCCCTGATCTAAAGACATAATTTTTTACCCTAACATGTTTTTTTCCCCCCATTGATTCCACTTCTGCTCTATTGTCAAACCTCTTTTATTCTGCCATTTCTTTCCTGATGTAAGACGCCAGATGAGATCAGACCAAAGTACCATCTGAGCCAATTCTATGCATCCGTAAGTCCCCCATAAATCAGAAAAAAATCCAGGGGGAGAAAAAAAAAAAATCAGAAGAAAGCCTGCAAAGAATAAACCTTCTTGAAATACATCCATGGCCTCACCCTCTGTACATAGCTTTGTTTACAACTAAAGTTATGGAGTCTGGTTAAAAAAAAATTATTTCTAATTTTAGAAAGTACAGCTATATCTATATCTATATTTTTTGTTTTTTAGAGCAAAAGGGCAATATTAAATGCACATTTATCTGATATTTTCAAAGCATGTTTTGGCTATGCAGGATAAAGCTGGCTGAAGGATGCCCTCCCAGCCTGGTTGCTGAAACGGAACGGCTGCCCCCATTGATTCTAGAAAATAAAAACATTTTGTAATGTTAACACTACAAAAATTGTGCAAGTAGCTTTCGTACTATTTCAGTGGCTCTTGCATTATATCAAAGCAGCAATGGCTTCTTTATGTACAAATAAAATGGTTCAAAATAGCCTCTTTCAGATAATTTATTCCCAGCCTATTTAAAGTTCTAGGTTATAAATTATACTCTTGTCCTTTTTAAACAGATTTGCCTCTTTAAGAAGGAATTTAAGATTCTGTTTAGGAAGTTAATGTAGAATATCCAGTTACAGGGAAACAAACAAGCCCCAGAAAAACAAGGCATAGTCTTGTTTTCTCTTAAATAATTTTAGTAATTAAAAAGGTGTTCCATCATTTTCTACTTAAAATATATTTAATTTCATTCACCCCAGAGAACAGAGGCAACTCACCTTGATTTCTACTGAATATAGCTTTCATATTTATTTGAAATAGAACAATTGCTAAAGCTTGCAGCCTAGATCAAACACACAAAGATCAGGCAAAGGAAATTAAAGCACCTACAGTGAATCCGCCAGCTTCAGACTGAATGAAGCACAGAGCCCTGAGCAAGGAGCATACTCTGAATAGCAAGTCCATTTAATACAGTTCCAGAAGTTTTGTCTCTTCTATTTCAGTTGCAACTTCTTTGACAAAGGAAATTTGCAGCTACATTGCTCTACCCAGGAACTATGGGCCAGTGAAGATCTGCATATAACTTACTGATGCAAAACATTGAGATTTATATATTTCTGTGGCTGCTCAGTAGACATTTTGGTCCATAAGGATACTGCTAAAATGAAAAAAATAAGTCAAACTCCTTCAAGAACTTAAAAGCAGGTTCTACAGGCTACAGATAGCTGAAATCCACAAACTTCCACGCTCGGAGTCCTCTGCACACAGCAAATGCTCGTCAGCAGCACAGAAAACCAACTGCTGCTCTGTGAACAACAGCTCATCACACAGTGAAAAACAGCAGCAAAGATGCTGCTGGCAGCGGCCAGCAGTTCGTACATGATTGTAGGAGGAAAGAAGGACAGACAACAGAGCAACCAATTCAGAAAGGGGGTTTTGGCAGTTTATTTGTATGGTTTTTATGGCATCGTACCTCAAGAAGTAATTCTAGAAAGACAGACACAATCAATAACAATGTCAAACAACTGTAGCTGACCTTTTTAGGCCAATGAATCGCTGCCAATCTATAATTTCTTTTCAGGTCATCAACCACAACAAAGCTTTCTTTTCTCCTTTAATTAAAAGCACTATCGAAAACCGTTTGATACAGTCCTGGATCAATTACGTTGGCCTCAGGGATTGCCAGTAGTCTGTAGCTCTCAATTTGAGAATCACTGGCTTGTACCCATAAAGCAGAGTAGGTATGGTAGCTCACTGCTCCTGGGGCACACATCTTACACCTTGCACCATGCTAGCACAGATGGATCAGTCTGCTCATCTGGAAAATACACTGCGATGTTTGGATCGCGATAAAAAAAAATTCCAGGGACAGACACTACGCTTATCAAAATCAGCAGTTACAAGTCTGCAAAATGCATAAAACTAGCACCATAACGTCTGCAAGGCAGAAGGTACGTGGCAATAGATGTCTTTTAATTCAAAGGAAGCAGAAGCCTAAGTAATAACTGTTAAGAGTGTTATTTCATACAAAATAGTATCTCTATTCAGTAGCCTCTTAAAACTGGAGGTGAGGAAAGAGGCAAGCTCAAGCTGCCCTCAACAACACCCTGCTCTGACACCTCCTCCATTCCTTTTCCTTCCCAAATTAAAACAGAGCGACCAATCCAGACGGTAAAACACAGGCAAACACGTGCTAAAATTCACCACCATAAGGTCAGTCAGACTCTACCACCTCGTCCTTCCTCATCTTTGAAAAGATGCATCACCCTTCCCAGCTGAAGGTCTCACACATCTTTCACATCTGCCTTTGTGGGCTCCAGCGCTGGCAGAGGCATTTCACACCACACTCAGATGCGACAGCTTGGACTGACCTGGCATTATTTCTAATCTGAAATTTTAACACAGATGAATCTCCAGGAACTGGCAGTGGAAGATTCCCGTAGTCCAATTTCATTCCCATAGCAGCCTGTTCAGCCATACTGAACCACAGGGAAAGATGTGTTTTGCATTTTCATATTTTCTATTTACATTTGTTAGCCACCAGTTGACAAAACAGTAAGAAATAACTAATCACAGCCATCACCACAGTTGTTCAAAGACTATTTATATTAGAAGAATTAAAATTAATAATGCTACAGAAATTAATCGACTGGAAAAGATGAGCAACCTTTGGAAGACTGAGGTAATCCTGAAGCATATCAACTTTTTTTTCTTTTTTTTTTTTTTTTTCATCTCAGGCTGTGGTATTGGACATTACATTGAATCTTAACATCTTTACAAACTTTGAAGCTCCAAATTCATAGTGTGAATTAGTATTAGTGTCCTAACATCTAGCTCAGGTGGGTGTGGGTGTGGTTTGATCCTCTTAAATTTTTCTTTTTTTTTTTTTTTTTTTTTTTTTTTGAAAACACAGATTTTAACACCTTTCCAGATGAATGGTAATAGCATTGCCCCAGTTAAGAACACTGAGAGCAAGGGCTCTACACAAAATGGTGATGAATTTAATGAGATACAGGATCTCACCAGTGAACCAGTAAAATGACCAAAATGGCAACTGGCCTCAGAAACACACCCTTTCCCCTCCCCTGAGTATTTTAAAGTCCCAAAAGATAATGAACAAAAGCTACTTAATGTCTCCTTGCAATTTTGATTCCCTCAGTCCTTTACAAAGCTTCTATGCAGCCCAGACTTCTCAAGGCAAGCTGAGACAGTTTTATTACAGCTGAGCACCTCCTTAAGGTACAAAGTCAAGTTTTATTCATTATAACAATGAAGTAAGGAGCAGCATGGCCAGAATTCTGCTGCTGAGGAATTTTACATTTTTGTTTTACCATTTCACAATCAAGTGCCTTGAATTTCGGTCAACTCTTTATGATGGAAGAATTTCTGAGCAAAATATTTTAAAGCCTCAATATCTCAGCTGTTCCCAGCAACTTCAGAGAGCAGAAACTGTGACATCAGCCTTTTAGCTCACTAGACAGCCTTCAGCACTCCAGTGGTAAAAAAAGCCTGCATTTAACAAACTAGAACAGACCATAAGCTAGGTATACAAGCCTAAATGGATGGTAGGAAGCATGCATGAATATTTATGACTGTCTGGTGCAGAACAGCAGGAAGGGAAGCAACAGAGTCGAGTGAACTAGCATGATATAACAAGGAATGACACCTACCTAGCAGATGAGCACACATAAAGCTATTATGTGAATGGCTGATATCATCTGCAGCTTATTCTCACATGCTACAGTACCAGGGACACAAAGAAAGAAAGCAAGTCCATTTTCACAGCAGCACCATTTTAAACACTAAGTATATGAAAAAAAGCTGCAACGATCCTGCATTTCACACGCATTGCTGTTCACTCAATGCTTTTCCTTTCGGAGACAGGGGGCATAGCATGATTTTCCCACAGGATTCTAAAGAGTTATGGCAAAAATATCTACTATATGTATTTTTGTTATAGCCCCAGGAAATCACTGCAAATTGCAGCTCCTTAAGTCTCAGTAAAATGTCTTTGAACAGTAGACCCCACTAAAGCTATCTGGCACCCTGGAGGCAAAGATTCAACTCTTCTCCCCAGCCATAGAGAAAGATTATTCTCTTAATGGCTTCTAATAGAAATTGATGAATACGCATTTCAGGCGATGCTCAAAATTACGCGAGTTCCACAAGTATTTGAGACATTGCTGGAAGACATGTCCCTCCTACTGAAAAGCAAATAGGAAAAATAATTTTGTCCCACTCCAGATGTCATCAGAGCAATGGGATTGCAGTTCCAGTCAATCTCTCCAGGCAATAACCCACTCACGCCTGATGCCTGGCCGACTGTGCTTTCCTGTCAAGCACTTCCATAATTTACAAAAAGGGACCAATTACTCCCTTATCGACAACAACCAGTAATCAAATGATTAACACTTCAGTAACTGCCTTAGAAAAAAAGATGACTATGAAAATACAAGTTAGTCTGAAAGGCTCATTAATGTTAATTTTCATTCAGTCTTTTCCTTGAGTAGCTCAGAAGAGCATGTACACAGTGCCGTTTTCCAACAGAAGCGATGAGTCCCCCGCTTGTGCCACAATACTTCACTGAAGACAGAAGGAAACTGAGATTGATGCACTTCTCTGATCCAGAAAGCATTTTTTCCCAGGGTCTTGCTAACAGCCATGCCCAGCATGTCTGTAACATCTGAACAGTAGTGTTACACAAAAGCAGCATCTTAAGTAACATCAGTTCTTCCAACTCTGCTTCTTATATTCCTGCTAAGGAAACCATCAGCTCCGGTTCAGCAAGCTCAGGCTTCAACTAGAAAGGATCCTATCTCAACAGTACAACATGACCTTTGATAGCCGGGTTGTCCCTGACAATATATATTTAATATATGGCCCAAAGAATAGGAACAAGATTCTTATTCACTAGTTAAAGCCCTGCAGATAACATTATTTATGCTGACACACAGCTGCTTGCTTTAGGTCCTTCATTCAGATGATTAGGGCTGAAGTAAAGACCAGCAAAACCAAGGACTGACAAGCTGCCCTGGCTATAGCAACAGCCTTCAAGAAAATCTTCAGCAATAGATTTTGGCGTAAAGTATTACATTTTCAAGAATACCATGCTCCATGAGTAAACTGTCCTTCCAGTCCAGTCTGCCACAAGACAACTGTGAACATATTCAAGGCAATTTGAGAGGTTCGCCATCTGTATTAATTGAAGTAATAGTTTGGGTCAAGTTTCTGCTCCAGTTTCTGGTTCTTTTATTTGGTTTGGGTTTTGTTTGTTTGGGTTTGGTTTGTTTTTTTGTGGTTTGGGTTGTTTTGTTTTTTGGGGGTTTTTTTTTGCTTTTTTTTTTTTACTCTCTAATATTAATATAGGATATGCACAGGAAACCCCAGCTCTGTGAAACTACACTCCCAATCCTGGTTTTTAAGTAAAAGTCAATACAATACAGTACAAAGGAACTTTGCAGAACTTGACGATTTTCTCTCTCTCCAGAAAGCTCTCTTAAACCTAGCAAGTCAAGATTGGTTCAAGTCTTAAATTTTAAGTTCCCAGCCTTACTTTACATTAGCTAGACATCTGTATATAGACACACACTTGGGAATTAAACCTTGCTGACCATTGTTAACACCTTAAGTCTCTGTAACAGGGAATGCATTGCTAGTTAGGGAAAGCTACGAAAAGACTGCTCTTTTTTTCCTTAACTGAAAACATTTTCATTTTATTTCTAATCTGGCACTATATGTTTTCCCAGTCTAATTCCTATTTTACATTATTTCAGTTTTCTGCACGTATTTGGTAAGAGTTACCAGAATGGTTTGGCCCGGAAGGGACCTTTAAAGATCATCTTGTCCAATCCTGCTTCCATGGGCAGAAGTGACTTGCACTAGATGTTGGTTGGTACCAACTTTGTTGGCTTCCACTCTAAAAATCTCAGGTTAAACTTCCCCTCCCCAAGGGAGCCTGCTCTCAATGGTGAGAAGAAAAAGCTCAGAGAGGAATTACGAACAGTATCATTTCTGCCACTGAAAAAGGATGCAAGCAGACACACCGTCAAATGGAAAAGCCCATTGTTCCTTTGGGAGGTCTTATGGTCACATCTCATTAGAAGATTCCTCCCACTCATATTTTAACAGTTTATCACCTCCAGGTTGCTCAAATATTCACACCACCCTTTTACCAAAGCATATGTTCCAAGTATTTTGTGTCCTCGACTAGGCTCTGCTGATCCATATCAGTTACTAACACCTCTGGAAGACTTTTGGGGAGGCAGGGGCCTTGAAAGGTGTAGAAAAATACTGTCCTTGCAACTGACTGTTGAGCGTCTCTCTTGACTTCAAGCAGTGGTGGGACACAGACCCCAAGAAACACTTGTTCACAGACCATCTCTAAAAGGGAGGGAACAAACAATTCTCAGCCAACAGGAAACACTCAAGAGAACATCCTCAGTGTCACAAGGCAACACCCAAAATATTAAAAGCACAATTATACCATATTAAAAAAAAAACCTAACAGCCTCCCTATACAGGTGGGAGAAGAACCTGCCTAGCTCTCCCGACCACAAAACACCGGTCCTTCTGGCACCAGGGTCCTTCTGTGTAACACGTCAGAACCTCCTCATTCTGATCTTCGCTGATTGCCTTCTAGCTGAACACCCCAAACCCTGTTTCAGCCAACCTCAGCATCCATGACACCACAGCTCCTGAAAAACTGCATGTGCTATCCAATCCAATCACGATGCACTCTGAAGTAATGTTAAGCCTATGTTAAAACTCATACGCGTTCCCGAGGGACAGAAAATGGACAAGAAATTCCCTCTAACAAGCAGCATAACAATTCTCCCAAAGGATCCCACCTTTTATGCAATCACTCCACCAAGATCCAAATGCCACATTATGAAAAAAAAGAAAAAAATTTACAGCTGGCAGCTAGATACTGAAGGACAACTGGATAAAAGCGTGCTACGCCACTGATCTAAGTATTCAGCACCATATGGATGCATTTTATGTTGTCTCTAGGCATTTTAAGACCAGCAAGAGAAGGAAAGAATTGTCACTTGTATTTAAAGTTTGGCAGTAGTTAAAGGGAAAAGGCAGAAAAGGGCATTTTCTATTATAAATCTTTTAAGTCAACATTAGCTTGTTTGTTTTCTTTCGATATGTTAGAATCCTGTTCTATTTAGTTCTACACTTCTTTTCTTGAGGGAGACAAGTTAGTTTTAAATGGAGCTTGGTATCTCTATTTATCAGTAAAAAGTAAGCCACATACTGAGACTGATCATTACTAGCCTGTAGCAGGCCAGAGTGGAAGGCACAGCCTAGACATGTAAAGCTGAAGAAAGCTCCCCTTTGTATTTCGGTATATGGAAGGTTCACACAAATAAAAAAATTGTGGAGATTAATCACAGCTTTAATGATTTAAACTCAGTACTCTCTTCCACTAAGAAAATCTTAATAAGTGCTGGCATAATTGATAAAAGTAGAACAATATGACTGATTATTAATGCATGGGCAAGACTTCCCTTGGGATACACACCAAGCCTTGTGACAGTGACAAAAATACACGGTGATGAATAACTTCATTAACTCTTGTGGGTTTTGTCAGTAATTAGCTTTACTTTTCCTCCTAAAATGGGAAATACATGAAAAGAGCACAATACAAAACATCTTGTTCTATTTGCTCAGCCACGGCCATGAAGAAATGAAATACTGAACGTGGATGAGTCCTCCAGTTCCATCTCATAACCACTCAGTTTACGGACTTTGCAGCTGTGATTACTTTTAAACAATTAAGTTGCACACACACTGCAGTTTTCAAATAAAAGCTGTTTTTTTTCCACCACATTCACTAACCTGTAGAAAATAATAAAGTCAGTCCCTCACTACTGAATAGGAAGGAGCAAGTCTGTTAAAACTATAGAAAGCTAAATATGATAGTTTGATTAGTCTGTCAAGATAGTAAAATTTAAAAAGCATGGAAATACTACCTCTTAAGCACAGCTATAAAAATTCATTTTAAACTACAGACACTGTGTTCTGCAGATGAAGCCACTTGTCTGGCTTTCTGCAAGAGTCCCAAGTCAACCACATAACATAACCAGTGGTATTTTCACGGTTTAAAATATTTCTAAAGACAACACAGAGCCAAAATTAGTGTCACAAGAGGAGGACCTTCAGGCAATTTCAGTTTTCCTCATCTGGTGTAACACCAAGCATCTGGGAAGTTACACAATGACACTTTGAGAAGTAGTTTGAGTTTTCTGTTAGCACGAACATCTGTCATCTTTCACATTTAGAACTTAGACTCTTCCATAATTTTGTGCAGAAGGGCCAAATAATCTTTTTAAATATGGCTGAAAGCAATTGAGTTTTCAAGAAGCAGAATCCTGCACATTTTTGAATGACGGAAGCCTTGTAAGCTGGTGTGGAAGCCAGAAATTGTCTTCTACTGTCTACAGCAGACCAAGCTAGGAGCTTTTCCTTGGGGAAGGACACTCATATAACATTGTAAAGACCTGTAGCAAAGAAGTTAAGAAGGTATAAATGAAGTACACATGTTAACACCTGCAACAACAAACAACAGCAGAAAAAGGATTAACAGAATTGCACATGCTAATTGCGACATAGTGTGGCAAATGTAGTTTTATTCAAATGACCAGATAGCAACAAGAGGAAGAATAAAGATAAGGTAACAAGAAGATCAAGAACTGGAGCTGTAAGTCCCCAGATAAGGAAAACAAAAGAACAAGGAGACTCAATAATTTTGCCCAAGCCAGAAGAAGGATGAGACAAAACACCTAGAGGAATGGTCTGAAACAGTTTCAGCTCTGAAGTGGTACACAAGTACAGTCCACAAGTATCCAAAAATCAAGAATCCAAGAGACATGATGCAGACTCAACTGTGTCCTGTCCTGTATCACATTAAGCAACTCTGAACACAGCACTCGAGCACACATCCTTAATCCTTTTGAGGACATGGATGAGAGAGCATACAAGTAAAATCTACGCTAAAGTGACCATGAGTGGAATCTGTTCAACTGGAAACAAACAACTTTTCTTTCCATAAGGGCCTGCACTGAGTTTTGTCACACTGAACTTTTAACACTATGACTCTCAAGAATGGATTTTGGAAACTGGTTTCTATTCCTGACTTTCCTAAGCCCTGATTGACTATGTTGGAAGCAGCAGTAAGCTACAGGGCTGCCTTTCATATACAGTCACCACAATTTTTATTAAAAAAAGCCCCCATATTTCAAGAGCATGTGTAGGAGTCCAAACTATGAGCATATTAACCCTTTGCATATTTTTAAAAGGAAAATCTTCACTTTTTGATGATACTCATTTAAAGTATTTTGAAAAGAAAAACAGCAGAGAGAAGGAGCAGTGGTCATGCAGATGAGTTTAAAACCAACCAAGGACCAGGAAGGATGACTGATACGCTCGCATTTGCTATGCAGGATATCCAGGAAAAGAAGGGGAAAAGGGATTATGCTTAGTTAATTAACTAAAGGTTCTCACAGGTCACTTTTACATTTCAAAGACTGCTGCACAGCCTCTTATTATTTGCCAGGAATGAAAAAAAAAAAAAAAAAAAAAAAAAACATTTACAGTTTCATGAGGATATTTTTCACCACAGGCTGAAGATTCAGCTTTCCTTTTTACCTTACATAGTTAAAGTTTTTTTAAAACAAATTTCCAGTCAGGCTTAAAATACTTTATTGTTGTTATTATTATAATTATTATTGATAATAATTTTATTATTTTAACTGCTCCTGAAATGCCTCAGAAGTAAAGCTCTTCAAGCCCTAGCATAAATATTGATAATACAAAACAGTACCTCTATGAAACTATATAAGCACTTGGAGACACCATAAAACATGTCTCAAGTATCTTCTGATCGAGTCTGGATGACCACAAAGCTAAGAAGAAAGATTCAGTTGTGCAGAAGTCCATGTGATCACAGTCTCTATTCAAAACTTCTTAGCAGCAAGGCACAGCAAGCAGAGGAAGGAGCTTTCAGCTTCAGGTCAACACACGGAGGAAAATTTCAGGTGGACCTAATGAGTAACTAAGCTGGCAAGAAGAGGGTAAGTAACAGATGGGAAAGCAGAAGACATCTCATGCAGGAGATGTTACTGGGAAGCTCCTCCTACATCTCAGACATGATTCTCTAAAAATGTGATGAACAGCAGCCATAGCTCTTGCAGTCATGTCTTCTGGACTCCTCATTCCACTTTTAAATGCCGAATTTCACCCAACACAGAGAAGTATTCCACTATCAGACTGTACAACCCTCTCCAATATTAAGCTAAGTTATGCTTTTATATACACTTCTATGGAAAAAAACATGCAAGACCAGATTTGGGAGACAGGTGAGTGGCAGGATGATGGGGGAAAGGAAGGAGGAAGAACAGTACTAGATCTTGGATAGTAAAGTGCTCTTCATCCCAGCTGCAATTTAGTTTGGAATGGCTGTCTTTCCCTGAGCTAGAGTATGAGGATTTACAAGATTTAGCTTAAAAATCAGAGAATAAATAAATCTTGTATAATCTAATTATAAAAGACAGGATGGTATCAAGATAAGAAGGTAGAATAGGGTTCTAGGTAGTCCCACTGAAGAAAGATTAAATTAATTCCATATTCTCAGTAGGCCAGTAACTAAAAGTTAATTCAGGCTCTAAAATGACACTCACATGCTTCGGCAAAATACGGCAGACTGCTCATCCTACAGAGCTGTCTCCTCTGGGCTCTGATTCAAGCCCCCTCAAAGTGGTACAGGTTGAGCTGAAGCTGGGTTGTAAACAGAAGTTCAAATAGTCAGAACAGATGACATTTAATATTTGCTTTTTACCAAAACACCCTATTTTGTAATTACTTCAATAGTCACTGCAACATGCTGGCTAAACATTTCCTTAATAATGCAATTTTTGGACACAAAATCAATTTTGGATTGCAGTGTTCAGGTTGAAATTTCAGAGCAGCTCTACTTAGCTTTATTCCAGTTTACTCAATGATAAAACATTTTTGCTTTGCTGTGAGCACATTCAGACAAATTAAATGCTTTTTGAGACACCTCATCCTTACAATGTCTTCAGTCCAGGCAGAAATGCAATTACATTAACACTTCATGAGGTGCCTGGAGTACAAGCAAAGGAGAGAAAAAAAAAAAAAAAAAAAAAAAAAAAAAGGCTGTTGTTTATATAATGTAACAATGTATTTCTACTTTTATGAATTGTTACACAAAATTTTAGTTAGAATTTCAGTTCACATTTATGTGTATTTTACAACGTAAACACACTAGCACACATCGCAAATGCTAAAACAAATTCATCTTTGCCAAAAAGCTTTAGCTCTTGGGTCAGGTTGTTTCAAATAAAGCTCTTCTATAGTTATACTGCTAAGCGTTCCAGTGAAGCAATGAATTTATTATTGAGACATGCAATACATATTGAATGCCAAGTCACTTCTAGCTCAATCAGTGGTTTCTAAGCTAGATTCATAGAATAAAGCCAAAAGAAGGAAAGTTTGGTCCATTAAATATTTACTCTGCCTTTCATTTTAACTGTGTGTTTGTTTATTAACTGGTTGGTGCTTCAGTTGGGGTGGTCTTTATTATGTCAATTGCTATAATGGTCTATTTGCTTCTTAAACCAAAATTTGATCCTATCAAGTTTAAAAGACCAATATTTAGGTTCTATTATTGTCATGAAAGGGTAGCTTAATATTCACATTATACATGATGGCAGTTAAAACCTATGGGGATTAATTCACTTTTTGAAGCATATACTGCATATAGGTTACATCTTCAGACACCCCATTAAAAACCAAGTGCTCCACTGAGCAAAAATCTGCAAGGAGACCTTCAGTAATTAATCATTCGTAAGATCCAATTTTTACATCCCTGTATTTTATTTTTAAATACCTACTTATCTGCTTGTAAAAGGCCTGGAAGATGTAAAATGCTACATACTCAGATCAGAAGTAATTAAGCCACTTTGGACAGACATTACATTGGAAGTGTGAAACTGCTCTTTAAGGAGTGGTTCTGGTAAGATTAATTGTTGCTCTGTGCTGAGCTCCTGTTGCAAAAGGGGAAGGAGCTACAAGCTCCTCCATTACCTAAATCACAGGATTCAAGCAAAATAGTTATTATAAAAATTACATTTCCAAAATCAGAAGACTGCTCTGAATATTTTATATTGGCATAAAGTCAGAATCAACACAATTGTTTCCCTCTCTTGTAATTATAATTGCTTTTGGAATGAGCACGTTAAAAGTAAAAATAAATATTTAGGGCTCATTCCACTTCACCAAAATTACTTAGCTTCAGGTGGATATGAGCAAAGAGTACAACCCATGCTCTTCCGAAGCACTTGCTCATGTCTACTGAAGAAAAAGTGAGAAAGTAGCAAGACGAGATATCCCTTCAACTAGATTTCCAGATTTTACTGCCACTTTTAAGTTCTCAATTTAAATGAGAAACTTATCACCACAGAAGCATTTCAAAAAGAGGCACGCATTCAAAAGATAATAATGAATTTCTGGTTTAAATACCTTTACACAGTATTTGTTTCCCCGAACAAACCATATTCATGGGCTGTTTACACAGGAATCTGCATATAAATCCTCAAACACAAGGTTTTCCAAAAATAACTTTTGTTAAAATATGATAAACTAAAATTGATAGGCTAATACATCATCTAATACAAGAATACTTTTCTGGATTCTTCAGAATTATAATGTGCTGGTCACATTTCCCTGCAGAATTATCTGTTTCATTATCTCTGTGGTAAGATACCACGAAGAATAATGTCCATTCCTCTGCCATCGTCAACGAACAATCTTAGTATCTGAGGAACGTAATGCAGTAACAAGAGAGATTTCTCTTACCTATGCAAAAGTACCTAAATATTTGCATAAATCCTGAATTTTTCTTTGCATCACTCATCTTCTCCTGAGATTTGAGTACTACCAGTGACAACTGTAATACATACACTAGAAATTCAACCAGTGAAAAGACTTGGTGTCATGTCAAATGATTTGCTACCTGAAACCACCAAGTTCAGCTGCTCGTTAGGCTTCTTCCTAGATAATCTCCGATTATCTTCCCTTTCTTCTTTGCTACAGAGTCCCAGGATTGTGATGGGTTATTTTTCACTCTAACCTTCAGAGCATTCTAATTCCAGTGGTCTCACATCTTTTAATTTAAGGCATAAGACTCAGAAAGATGAACAGCAACAGTAAACTGTCTAAGGATAGAGCCAAATTATTTTACATTAATGTTTAATGCCAATTTAAAATTGGTTACAAAACTGAACTTCACTGAAGCATATTTGGTGCTTCTTCCCCAAAACAAATCCTGATCAAAAATTATCTGTGCAGTTTGCTCCTGTACCAAGACTGCCAAAGACTGAGACATGAATATATTCCTGCTACTTCAGAATATGTACACAGGGGAAAAAAATCTTGCCTAAACAAAGATGGTCAATCCAATATCCTCCAGATGTTGGCGATTGTGATAATGTAATCTAAGAGCAGCAGTATCATCAGCTATAAATATTATTTTGATTACATTAATGTGTGTGAAAAGCTGTACTCATGAGATACAAATGAAATCACATCTGCTCCAGAGAACAGAAAATACAGACAGAAATCAACACAAGGGGACTGAGAAGTATAAAATAGCCTTTTCCTCAGTTCTCTGGTTTTTTGCAGTCATGATGGGATACCAAACTGCCCCCTAAGAAATGTCTTTAACCTGCATTTATTGACAGTGAAAGTCAGTAACTGCTATCTAACCAGTTCAACATTGGTGGAAAGTCTTGATGAGGACGTGTTCAGCTGCTTCAAGTAACTATGTTGCTTAACTAGGTGCGAAGTTTTAATTCAGTCTATTAATAAATTTAATACAGTGTTTATCTTATTTTTCTCAAGAAATTTGACAAAAAAAAAAAAATCTTACCAAAAGGCAAAACTGAGCAGAGAAATTGGGATTTAGCTCAACAGTCACTGCTAAGTAAAATAGCTTAACTTTAGCTTTGAGAACTATTGGAGCAAAACAGCATCTTCTCTCATTCAGAAGCAGTCCCAAATTGAGACAGTAAATCAAGCACTTCAGTGAATGGGTCACATGGATGGAGTCCTGCTAGTTTAGCACATAAATAGATTCTACAAAAATGTTAAGTCATTGCAGGTACACCAGAAGAAAATTGAATTCCCTCTGTGTGTTTTATTACCACAGCATGAATGCATCAAAATAAGTTGATTTTTTGAAGGCTACCATGCCCACCCCATGCCTCAACACTGCATAAACATTATTAAAATAATTTGAGTCTTCATAAAATCTCCAATTTTCACTTTAAGAAAGTCTGACACCGAACTCTACGCTGGTAGCTGTATTATAACTTTCCAATTACATTTAGGAAAAGAAAGGATGAAAATTTAAAATTATTAGGCACTGAAAAAACAGATGAAAATATCCCAATATTAAAAGCAAACTATTTGAGTCCAATTGAGGAGATGGCACATCTGAAAGATCCTTGCAGCAAAAACATCCCAGAACACCCCAATTCCTGTCACTTGACTTGCAGCGGTTGAGTTTTAACCTTCAGCTTCTTATTTTTCCTCCTAGTTTGAGCTGTTGTACTTTCCACTTGAAAGCTTAACTGGATAGGACACAAAGTGCTGATGGCACAAAAAGCTGCTGAAACAAGGAAACACCCTATCCCTGGTTCTAGATTAGCCCATTAGGAGTGCTCTATACATCATCTTAAAGAAGGAAAAATAAATTCATTTATTAGACACTGGCACATAGAATGGTACTGCCTCCAGGATTGCTCCTAAACTATATAAATTTTGTGAAAAAAAATGATTTGTGGGAAAAAAAGGATAGCATCTGACTATCTTATGAACTTTTATCAAAGTTTTTAAGGCACTGTAAAGAGATTTCTAGACTAAGCAGTTTGTCCTTTAAAAAAATATTTTTCATCTCAGGAGCCATCCAGGCAAACAGGCTCCAGCAGTTACACAGAAAGTGAACCACAAGATTCAAAGGTTTTGACTAATCTGCCTAGGGAGAGTCCCACAGAAAGTATTCATTAAATACTGCAAACAGGACAACACATAAAACACCTCTATGTAAAAACATCTCAACAGTGGTTAATTAACTCATTATAAGAGGCATTTTCAACTACAAAACACTGAGACAGATTCTATTTAGACATGGCAAATATATTAGGAAATTGAATGCAATGAATAAAAACCTGGAAGAGCTCAGTATAAGCAAGGTGGTTCAGATTTCTGGACACCTCCACAATATCAAAATGGGTCTTATGATAATGCTAAATTAACATTTTAATTGGTCTTCCATCCTCACACAAAATGGAAGAGAGTAATCTGGATGACTCAGCTTCCATTCAGAACCATTTCAGTCATCTCAGGGCAAATGGAGAAACCTAGGGTTGCCCTGTTGCAGAAGATGTATAATCCATGGCAAGCCTCAGATTTCTCCCGAAACAGCAAGAGAGGATTAATCTCCTGGAACTAAGGAGAAATGAGGAGAAAAGTAGTTTTCACGAGCTAATTCTCATACATACAGATCATATACAGATCACAGAAGGACAAGTGAGCTGTTGCTGACCTCTACATTTCGCTGAATTACCCACATACTTCTAAACCATGAACCATCCCTCACTATCTCCTTTGCAGCTTTGAACCCCCAAAATTCTGCCACATTAATGTGGAAGTAAACTAATAACTACAAGAATTAAATCAGCAAAAAGGAGCAACCCTAGGGAAAGGTGATAAGCAGACAACCTAAACTAAACCAAGAGGCCTCATAAGCTAACAACAGATCACACTCATAAGCTAACAACAGATCACACTCATAAGCTAACAACAGATCACACTCACCACATCATTCTCATTCATTTCACTTACCCTGAAAGACTCTATGGTTAGGCAGGGCCTCACTAATATAAAACCTTTTTTTCTCTAATATTTTTTTCAGGGATTGTATAGGAAGTGCTAGGATGATTTGACAAGAAATACAGTGTTTGAGTTTTGCACCTTTAAGGACAACACATCTCCACTAAGAAAGGAGATCTGAGAAAGCTAACTGGAAGGATGCCCAAAGTTTAAGGAATTCTTGGTTGAAATCAGTAAAACAACCTAGGTTTGATATGAAACATCATTCTCCCAACACCTACATAAAGCACAGTAATTCTCTGCCCCCCATTACAGATGCAGGTAAGTAGGTGTAAAATTCACCCCCACTAATGCAAATGACTGATATTAAATTACATCCAAGCTAGTCACCCAAGGTTCCCATTATAAACAGTGGTATCCATTTTACTAAAGATGAATATATGGTTCTACAACAGCTTCACACGAAGGCTTTTGCAACCTTAAAGCCAGCTGTGTCACGACAGTCATGAAAGCTCTAACAGAGAAAAGACTACAGAAATAGACGACGAAACCTCAGGATTCTTACTAAACTTTCCCTAAAATACATAGCATAAATAAATATTACAGTAAATATAATAAATACATAACAAATTAACATGCTTCCTAGAGAAGGGGTCGATGCCCCAAGCCTGTCAGTATCTAAGAGGCATTTGGACAATGCCCTTAACATGCTTTAACTTGGTCAGCCCTGAATTGGCCAGGCAGTTGGACTAGATGATCCCTCCCAGCTGAAACAGCCTGAAGACTGTTATCTTCACAGCATGACACTATTCCTAGAAATTTAAACTTCATCCTTCCTGCTTCCGAGCTGCCCAAAGCACCTCTGAAAGTGCTAATTCAGAAGAAGTTTCCCATATTGTTATTCTTGTACATTTAAAATGATTAAGCATCTACCTTGCATTCTTGACTCCAAATCTAGTCAGTACAGTATCCTGGTAGATTTATTCCTACTTTTTTGTAACAGGGAACTACTCTCCTCCACTTTGAACATCTATACAGCCTTCTACACTCCACCGAGAGGGGTTCCAGCTCCCTAGGAGAAAAAGCCAATATTCTCCTCTTCCCTATTCAAGATATCTGTATTACAGAAGTCTCAGATTTTGGCCTCTTAAAGCAAGCTGGAGAAGAATCTCAATGAAGCCTGTAATGAAAGAGCACAATGCAGACTTGTAAAGTATTATCTTTTAAGAGAACCATCTGGATTATTAATTTCTGTAAAGTGTTACCAAAGGGGTTCTAATGTAATTTCTGCCTGAATAACTGGAAGAATTCAGTGCACTGCAGGTTCACTTTTTATACTGCAACATCCACTTACACGTTATACATGTAACCTTATACATAAAAGCCAAAGAAAATCACTCCCTCTCCCTAAACCACTAGCTTTTTAATTGGTTCAAGTATCCAGAATTTTGGGAGAGGTTTTGCAAGTCTTTCTTTCAGAGCTCACCTATAAACTCCTTCCTGGTTATCCAAAGTTGACCTCTTCCCCACATCTCAATACCGTAACGTCACTTTTGGTGTAGATGTGTCACCATTCTCTGCCATCAGGAGAAGGTCTCTACACCACCATAGCTAACACTTAACCTTGGATGAAAAAAAAAATCTGTTTTGTCTCCACTGTCTTCTCTTTGAAGTAAGAGCTGGAGTCACTGCTGTGATAGGAATAATCTGAATTTTCCAAAAACAGCCCACCTCTCTCTCCCTGTCCTACTGCCTTTGGAGGAAGCATGGTAATCAAGTCATACTTCTGTAAAAGCAGCTGAATGTGCTTTGACTTGAGTTCTTCCTGTAACATCTGATTGTCTGAAATTTGGTTCATCACCTTTTCCTACAGATTCCTTCCCAATTAAACCCTGCTCTCTGCAGTCACTAAGAAATACAGCATTAGGACATCTGTCACCACTGCATCTGTCTTCTTGCTTGAACATTATCTATTCTTGTCCTTCATTTCTAACCCACAAGGCTTCATTTAGGTTCCTTAGAGCCACAATTACCTGATACTGTATTTCCATGCCTAGCAACAGCTGGATCCCCTCCTAATAAATCTGTTGATTTACAATGCTAGTAGTTCACGTGGATAATTTCTTCAGCCCAGTTGCATGCTAAGCAAATATGGAGAGCGCCATTCCTCCTGCCAGGAGCTATCTGGGTAAACAGGAAGTTTGATATAAAAATGTTGGTAATCTGTTGCAAAGCATACAGCCTTTAACTGAGTCCACTATGGGACTTCAAATGTTTATCTTCCAATTTCCCCTCTAAATAAGTATGCAGAGTACAACCCCCATCTTTGTTCTCTGTTTCCAAATAATCTCCCCCTTGCCCCATGTTAAGTATTACTTGCATAATTTAATGAGCTGAAGTCATATAAATCCAAAAAACTTTATTGTAAGATGGAACCAACACTAGAGAGTTAGAGGAAACTAGATAAAATCCCATGAAGCAGACAGCAGTGGTGAGAGAGAAGATGCTGTAGATTAAGACTGTCTCACAAGAGAAATTCCTCCTTCACAGTATGATGGTAAAGAACACACAAGACTTTCTATAGCTACAGAAAGTAATGTTAAGATGGCAATATCCTCAGGCAGAGAACAGCTGCAGAAGGGAGGAGAGAAAATGGGCAGCCACCTGAGTATACATTTTTGGAGTGAAACATTCATGGTTTCTACTCTTTTCAGCACTAAATGTTATTCCAATGCAAGCTAAACCAGCATATGCTATTATCTAGCTCAGGGAATCCTGTCATCGTTTTTCTGGACCATGTGCTGATTAGACTCCTTAAAACAAGCTATCACTATATGCCTAAATACATTTTGCCCTTGAAAGCACAACAAGCAATGCCAAGTCAGCCTTTTCAAGTGACAAACTGGAAGTTTGAGGAAGTTTCAGGAGACCTATTAAAATGCTTAGGATTACTACTGACTTCCCATCCCTCCATCCTTTAACTAACTGAAGTTTTGCCGAACGTTTCCCCAGCACCATTATCCACCTGGAAAAACAAGCAAATACTTCCTCCTGCCCCCTCCTCTCGTGACTACTGACCCTATGCTGCTCCAGAGAAAACTGTGACCTCTGACACTGTAGCGACTCATGTCCTCCCTAGAGGAAAAAAAGAAAAAGAAAAAGAGAGCTCTGTATAACTTCCTCCTCAGAGACTCCATCTTATTCCCAGAACCTACCATCATCTGGGCAGCTTTGGAAGGACTAGGACTTGACCTTTACTTTTTCCACACAAGAGCTGCAGAACAGCTTCCACAAGAGCGCTCTCCTCTCAAACTCATTCTTCAGGCAGACACACACAGGTGGAGTATTTCTTCAGACTGAAGCTTGAACAGGATCTTAAAATAGTCCTGATTTAAGGTTGATGCAGTCTGGCTTCTAAGGAGGCAGCTTGTAAGGATAAAAAAAAAAAGCAGAGTACATTCTGTGCACTTTCATTAAGCGCACTTCTCCACAAACCACAATGTGAATTCAGTCAGCATTTGCTGATCCAAGTTGACAAGGATTTCTGTGGAGAATACCTGGGGACTGGTGCAAAAATAACCAGAGATGTACACAATCCTCAGCACAACAATACACATGGGTTAGCCTGCATGATGCAATTCCACAGCAACACAGGAGAAAAATAGCTGGTATCAAAATAGAGTAGACCATGTATACCATGAGCAGCACAGAACCCTGTTTTTCAGTACCAAAAAAAACAACCACCATTTTTTTTTTTAGCAACAGAAGCCAAAAACATGTAGAACTTGAGAACAGCACAGTTTAAGAAGTTGCATGCTCTGGTGTCCTCAGACGCTCATACGAGTCCACGCAACACATGGCTACAAATACCTTATGTTAAGAATTCAAGAGAAGCTTATCTTGACATCACACTACCCATTTCTCCTTCACGACTCTGCTCCTGAGCTGTGTCAGCTTTCCTCCTGGGGACTGGGGCAGAACAGAGGCTACCAGCATGGACACTTGACACTCCTGCTGCCTGTTCCACCTGCACTGCAAATTAAGAAATTCAAACTCAAATGATGTTAATCCCACACAACAATTTTTAGCCTTCCAAGATGCAGTCCTCTAAACTTCCTGAGATGCAGACCTCTCTGTAGGGAATTTAAGCCAACTGACAATAGACTGGTTTCTTCCCAGTTGTGTTTCGTAAATGCTTTGGAAAGAGGCCATGGAACCTAAGGGGTGTGCAAACTGAAGGTTTAATACCCATCTAGAGTAATTTTTTTTAAAAAAGCTAGTCTTTAAAAGATAGGTATTTAGTTCCAAATAGTCAATGGAACAAGGCTGGGGGCTTGGGGGATTGTTTTGGTTGGTTTTTTTGTTTTGTTTTTATTCTGACCTCTTCTAGAAAAAGGCTATTCCAAAAAGAATTGTAGGGTTCAACTAGAGAAAAAAAAAGAAAGCACTCATATGAGAAACTGGGTTTGGTGCAGGAAATTCTTTAGAGGATAATTACCTACACTCCAGCTGGGATACAGTATCTTGAAATAAATATTCTTCTCCAGTAGTATTCTGCAGAGGAAGAATTCCTTCATGTAAGAGCTCTAGGGACATATACTAGTTAAGTTCCTATTTAACTATAACATTTACTCTCCAAGGCACACAGAAAAGACTTGTTTCTAACTCTCACAGTCCCCTGTATAAATGTGCACAGGAGGTAGTTTTGGGTCTTTGGGCTCTCATACCTACAAAACCAGCCTTAAGTGCGCCACAGGGTTCTGCAAGGACCTCGAAGACGTATTACCAAAACACAGAAGGTCACATTTGCTTGCCACTAAGATGCACAAAAGAGCTACCACCAAAAGCCAGTAAATACGACATGACATCTGATCACTTCTTCCACTGTGTGGCATCAACTACTGAGATGAAAGCAGCATGGAGAGACAAATGTAAAAGCACATGCTTCAGTTGGGCATTTCAGGCAAGCGCTTGAGAAGCATCAAATTGGTGAAAAAGCATGGAGCTGTTTTTAAACTCCTTAAAAGCATTTCAAGGAGGACACTCCTTCCCTCCCTCCACTTTCCAATGGGTAAGGCTTTTTGCTCTTCCTGGGACCAAGGCTCCAAAAAAACCCCTAGCCCAGGGTATACAGCTCCTCCACCTTCCAAGGGGCACAGTTCTGACTTGTGACATGCTAGAAACAAGGCTTGATTTTATTTGAAACCAGGAAGATCGAGTCTTTGATTCATTCTTAGATGTGCAAGTCTTATACAGACTACAGCAACGATTTAAATCATCATCCACAGAATTCTGTAGGGAAATTTTTCTCTAGATACCAGGACTTAATGGAAGGAATGCATGCAGTAATTAGCACAAAGTTCTTCTTGAGTTTACTATATATTCTGCAGTTTAATGATTTGGGGGAAAACCCAGCTGTCTTCCAGAAGAAGAAAAAAAACCAACCTCTTGTATCTTTAAGTGAAATTGTAGAATTCCTAAGGCCAAGAGAGTATTTAAGTATAAATTACTTGCTGTAACAGCTTAAACAGTCCACCAAGCCTACAGATACAAACAGAAGCAACTGATCAGCCCTTTGCACTTTCAGAGGGGGAAAAAATAATTTGTTAACACCAAACCAGAAGATGATTACAAGATTGTGACACTTTCACTGGGAAAAGTTCTTTTCAAGTCTGCTATTACACTACAACAACCAAATAAAGAGTTAAATTTTATGGGACACAAGCTTTTGATCTGCCTACTATTTATGCAGTTTCAGGAAAAAAACTTATCCCCTTCTCCAAGGGACATCGAGGTTTAAGAGCAACTAAAAATAAAAAAAGTAGAAAAAAACTATGGTCAAAGTTAATTGTATGATTGTGGATAAAAGCCACTCCAATGATTGCTCAGCAAAAAAGGCAAAAGATAACTCCACTATGAAAAAAAAAAGGGAAGTTGGAAGAACAGAAATAATAGGAACATAATTATGACTTGAATACATGGAGGCAGCTTGGAAAGCTGAAAAGGAATTACAAGAACCTGAACCAGTGGGTGGGTCTGGAAATGAGGGGCTGGAAAAGACCCACCCTGTGAAAATCTCTTTGTCAAGGTCAGGAAGAAAAAAAAAAAAAAAAGCTTGGGATTTCCTTTAGATGATACACCAAACTCAGACTTTCTTCAGCCATTTTAATGTAAGCCTCCTCCAGCTGTGTTCAGCTGCCCGAAGAGTGGTAGTGTATCAAGTTAAATCCAGCTGGTGGCTGGTCACAACTGGTGTTCCTTCCCCAGGGCTCAGTACTGGGGCCAGTTCTGTTTAGTATCTTTATCAGTGTTTTGGACAAGGGGATTGAGTGCATCCTCAATGAGTTTTCAGGGGACACCAAACTGGGAGGGAGCGTTGATCTGCTTGAGGGTAGAAAGGCTCTACGGAGGGACCTGGACAGGCCGGACCGATGGACTGAGGCCAATTGTATGAGGTTCTACAAGGCTCAGGGCCAGGTCCTGCACTTGGGGCACAACAACCCCACACAACGCTACAGGCTTGGGGCAGAGGGGCTGGAAAGCTGCCCAGGGGAAAAGCATCTGGGGGTGCTGGTTGACAACCAGCTGAATATGAGCCAGCAGTGTGACCAGGTGGCCAAGGAGGCCAACAGCATCCTGGCTTGTGTCAGCAAGAGTGTGGCCAGCAGGACCAGGGAAGGGATCGTCCCCCTGTACTCGGCACTGGGGAGGCCGCATCCCCAATACTGGGCTCAGTTTTCTCTCCAGAAAGACCTGGAGGTGCTGGAGCGTGTCCAGAGAAGGGCAACGGAGCTGGGGAAGGGTCTGGAGCACAAGTGCTGTGAGGAGCAGCTGAGGGAACTGGGGGGGTTCAGCCTGGAGAAGAGGAGGCTGAGGGGAGACCTGATCGCTCTCTACAATGACCTAAAATGAGGTTGGGGCGAGGTGGGGGTCGGTCTCTTCTCCCAAGCACCAAGAGATAGGACAAGAGGAAACGGCCTCAAGTTGTACCAGGGGAGGTTTAGATTGGATATTAGGAAAAATTTCTTTGCTGAAAGGATTGTCAAGCATTGGAACAGGCTGCCCAGGGAAGAGGTTGAGTCACCATCCCTGGAGGTATTTAAAAGAGGTGTAGACGTTGCACTTAGGGAGATGGATTAGTGGTGGACTTGGTAGTGTTGTGTTAATGGTTGGACTCAATGATCTTAAAGGTCTTTTCCAACCTAAATGATTCTTTGCTGAAATATTCTCCTACAGCTTTATCCAAGTAAGCAGCAGAAGTTCAGCTTTAGTAATTCCATCCTAGCTTTTATGCAGACACAAGAGACTTTTCAGCCATTTTGAGTGAGTCAAGGACACAATACTCAAAAACTGCTTCAGCAGCAAATGCATCAATCTCAAACCAGGGGAGAGGAGGGAAGAAAATAAAAATCAGGTAATATAGACAAGACAAATAAGGCAGCAAACCTCTAGCATAGGGACCTGCCTACTGCTGCCTAGTAAAGTCAAGGGATCAGAACTTCCTTTGAAAGAGAAGACACTGCAGCAGTGTTTCACCGCCAATTAATTCTGTTACACATGTAAGTTAAGTCCTGTTCCTCTATGTTCACAATACTGACTGCATCCATCAGGAAACATTACCTGCAGATTCGGTTGCTCTTCCAAAAGCGAGTGTTCTGCACTCCCTGCATTTCTAACCAAATGCCCTCTACCCTGGTTCTGAGCTCATGCTGCTCTCACCAAGATTTATTGATCTCTGTGTGCACACTATGCTTTTGCTCGCAGCACTTACAATAAATTTTGTTCTCTCCATATCCTCCGCCACCTCAGACACGCACTGGATGGTTCAATCACCCATCTAGTTCAGAATCCTCCCATCACTGACAAGTAGGGTTTCTCACGGCCATTTCTGTGCCAGCAGAAGAGGAGAGAGTCGGTAATGAGTGAATATTTTCTACTCCCAGAGAAGGTAACATCTTCATTAAAACAAATGAAGTGCCTAGCCCTACAAGCTGCAGAGAAACACTTCTGCACTCAGATTAATACAATGCTGCCTGCCTGTTTCCGTGCAGACGGCTTCAGAGCCTCTGCAGGGCCGAACTCTCAACCTGTTAGCAGGAACTCACCCTCCCCAACTCCAGCAACCACTACTTAGACCCCTTGGCAGAGATCAAACTGACAGGAATCTTGTCAATCCTGCATCAGCCACTGCTTGGAGCTTTGCTGGCGAGACTGTACCCTCCAAGGGCCCCTCTTCTTTTGGTTACACACATCTATTCTAGATTTAATTTCCCTTCCCTTTGTGTTACACATCAAGAGCATTAAAGAAATGAACTGGCTGTAACTCAAACCTAGACAGGGGCAAATGCAGGAAGCGTAGCAGGAAGCATTTTGAGGAATGGAATGAACTGGCCTCTGCATTAATTACAGAAATGTTGGAGTGGTGTTTTGTTTTTTTCCTGCAGCAACTGCTGATTGCTCTCCTAGAAGCAAATCATTAAAAAAATGTCACTTAGGAGGATAAATGGCATTCATTTAGATGGTCGCAAACATTAACAGTACAAAGGTCACAATTCAAGACATAAAAGAGACCAAGTGAAAGTTAAAAACATTTTCTCCTTAGCAGGTTTACCCACATCTTCCACTGGCACAGCTGGTTCTGGCCATGTCTGAAGCCAAATAGCTACCTGCTCATCAGTATTGTTTCAATATTTCTTTCCAATTCTTTCAGTTCTGGGCAAATATACTTTAGATTTAAACCAAAGCTTTAATTTTGTGTGTTGATGACACCTACACATGTCTGGATGAGAGAACACTACGAGCCTGCAAATCTCAGAATAGCTGCATTGCATCTCTAGGGGATACTGGCAGCTAGTCAAGCCATGGGAACTCTTAAAAGCACACCCCAACTTTGTGCATTAAGATGGAAGCAACTACCATGAGCAATATCAGTGTGCACCTGTACTTAGCCAGGCACCTGCACTGATGAAAGTGGCCAAGGTCAAGCAGGATTAGCTTGCAGAGTTAGCAGTTAGACTCCAGCGCAGTGGAGTGGCATTTCCAGCTCTGGTCTTTATGATGGGACTAAAGGAGGATGCTGTAACACTGACAAAAATGCTCTAAGAGAAGGAAAGGGGCTTTGGAGTGCATACTGTCTTTAACTGGTTCTCATCACTATCAAGAGTCTCAAGGAACTTCATGACATCATACGACGTATTCCTCAGTGCACACTGTAACTAAACCAGTTAGCATCACACTGGGTATGCCAGAAGTCCAAGAAGTCTTTTCAAAACACAGCAGACTGGGAAACCATGCCCTGGCATTCTGGCAGTGCTGACTCATCATAGTTTACAGTGGTCCAGCAGTGAGAATGTGCTAACAGGGAACAAAAAAGGAAAGTTACACCCTTGTTCTAAAAAGTCTAATTAAACAAATGCCACTATTGTGCAGTACAGCTGAATAAGGACTTCCTTCCTAATTTGCAGACTGAACTCTGTTTGACAGACTCAACAGGAGGTAGCCAGAAGCAAGCAACAGGCTCAAGAACTCAGTGGCACACAAAAAAAATCAGTCCACGTATCCAACAAGGGGAGAGTTCAGTAGCATGTTTTACAATCAGAGTTGCGCTCGACATCAGGAGTAGGAAGTCTTTCCACCTAAACCCCCAATTTTGATCCTGCTTTGCAGTAAGAGTTGGTTATTTTCTTAAATTGGTATTTTTACTGGTTGACAACCCATGAGAATGATTTCCATCTCAAAAGGATCACAAACACCCAGTATGGCCTTTGCACTATGTTTGATATTTTCCAAGTATAATATATGTACATAAACACACACATTTACTGAACCACTACACAGTTCATATGGGTGAAAACCATTTATTTATGTTTAGTTTCATGTAATATTTGTTTCCCAGATAAGCATTTCTCCTTTGTGATGCACTGAGCTGCATTTGGGTACAAGTTAAATACTACTGAAACACACCAAAAAAGTCCATTTTTTCAGTTAATATTACTCAAATATTCCAAAACATATTTAGCCCATCATGTTTTGAACCTAAAAAGAAAACATCTGATGTAAAGTAATTCAATTGTTCGCTGTCCCTGGGCCCTTCAATATATTTGAGCCAGAAGAGTTTGGTTTATGCCGAGGGGAAAACAAAGAATCCATTTAGCTTTTCAACTCTGTGTAAGCTCAGTAAATAAATCAAGAAAACAGGCCTGAAAAATTCTACTTTCACTGCCAGTCCACATTTTGACTGCTGTTTGTTTGCAGACACACACATTTTTCATGTAACTACTTCCACACTTTTCTAATTTAGACTACTTCCCTAAATAATTTATACTAATGCTTCAAACTGATAATCATTTTGATTATATCTGTTAATTTTCAAAATAGTGCTTTTAGTCTTGTTCTACCCTGCTCCCACATCCTTTCAGAAACATTCACTTGTCACAAGGTAACTGTTCTTGCAGGTTACAGGACTCACAGGTAAGTTTGGGAGGTTGTCTTGAAAAAGTCTGATGGTGTCCTCATCAAGACAGCAAAATTTGGTTTCTTCTGACACACATTTCAAAACATTGAGTTTTTGTTTGAATGTTTTGGTTCATTGGTTTGTTTGGGTTTTTTTTTCATCAGTAGTGTATACAGCTGGTACTTGTACATGCATGAACATAACAAATGCCTTTAAACACATGGACTAAATTATGAGGTAAATCGGAAGGTAGCTGCTTCCTTACAAACTGACTGCAGAAAAGATTTTTTTAATGATCAGTGAAGTCAAGAAGAATGGCTGACAACTGTTGGCTCTTATAATTTCCAAATGCTAGACCTTCTGCTAAGGTGACCTCAGATGAGGTTCCTCACCTTTGTTTCTCTGTTAGTCCCATTTACAGCTTCAGCAAAAGCCTTAGATATCAGCTTCGCAAAAACCTGGATCGTGTGCCAAGAAAGTGCCAAGTACCACCAGACACCCCAAAACAGCTGCAGATATAAAATCCATTCTTTTAGATCAAGTGATAAGATGATCCTTTCCTTCCAAGTTCATAAATTATTTTTCAGATACAGACAGAAAAACATACCAACGTGCAGAAAGGCACAGCTATTCTTCCTCTGAAGAAAAGATCTAGATCCTTCAGAGGCTTCCACAGACAGGGATCAAAAGGCACCATGAGAACAGGCACCACAAAACATTTAAGTCTTCTTCTCCAAGTCTGATGTGCTTCTTCCAGACATTGCTACAGGAGGGGCTATTTCAGAGAAGAGAAGAACCAAGACAATATTCAGCCTCCATATGTACCCAAGAAAATTAAGTTCAGCAACTTGCGGAACACACATACAGTTCAAATATAAACCCAAATATCTGAAGATCCAGCCACAAGAAAACCAAGACATCAGAAAACGAACAGGAGGAAAGCGGATAAGATTTTAAACCATTGGTGGGAAAAGCTAATAGCGCTCTGGAGCTCTTAAAGCTGAAAATTCCTTAAAAAGCAGAGAGTTTTAAGTTGCACTGGGATGCCAGTCTCTGCAGACAGGCTTAATTGTGACCATTGTTACAGCAGCTTCATGTTACACATGAACCACCTGCAGTTCTCCACTTATCTAATGAAACACATCATGCTGTTCAGCAGTGCCTGTACCAACATCCTTATGCAACAGTACAGTTCATTAGTGGTTTCCAAACAGTTATATTCCTTAAATTATTATATTGTACTTCTCAGTTTTTTCAGTATTAAAAAAAAAAAATCTCAGTTCCTGATGAATAAAGTTAGAACAAATTAACATTTTTTTAAGATCTTATGCAATGCAGAAATGACAGGAGAAAGAGACAACAGGGACTTATTTTGCTTTCTGCACGTATTAATGCCCTTCAGACTTGCTCGCCAATAAAAGCTGCAGCACAAAGCCACGTGATGAAAGAATATTTCTGTTGCGGTGCCCCAGCATTCAGTTCTGCCCACTCCATCAAAAAATCAATGTATTAAGAAGCAGTGTTCCTATGTAAGATAGAAATGAAGATGTCACTAATAATTTGAATATATACCATATACTGCAAGCTACCCTAACACAGGTGATGTGTACACTAACTGATGTGATCCAGAAATCAGAATTTCTTAAACTTGAGGCATTAGGACTGATGAAAATCACCTGATAAAACAAGATCAAAGGCAGTACAAAGCACACTTTCCCACACACACATACTAGCTCTATCTAATCCCTCAGCACAGAGCTCCCTGATTTTTCAGTAAAAGATTAGCATATTTAAAACTGCTCAACTCTGTATAATCTTCAATCATTGAGAAAAGTAATTCAATTAAGGCAAGCACTGGTGAAGCTGCCTTCTTGCTAGCCACTCAATGCTATATCCTTGTACTACAAGTTTAAAAAAAAAAAAAAAACAAAACAGAAAGAAAGAGAAGCTTCTTCTAGCTGGACATGGATTATATTGCAGGCTCGTGATGAATCCACAGTACATGCGTCAAGTATCCAGGCTGGGGAGGGGCGTGGGGGACAACAACCATATTGCTGTTGAGAGGCAATGACTTGCAGTAAATCCTGAAAGGAGCCGTAAGTGACCTGATGCCATTTAACCAACACACACCAGCGCCGACCACCTCAGCAGCACCGGCAGGACCTACGGACAGAGCTGCAGAGAGATGTGTCAGCTTGCTCACCACGGCGCTGAGAGCTCGAGGAGCTGGCGCAAAAAAGGCAGACAATGTGAGTAACAGGCATGGGAGACAAGATTTTGGGGATTAGGGAGCAAGGAAAGAAGGGGCTTTAAAAAAAAAAAATCATCATCCTTAGAGTAGGAATGAGAATCTGCAGCTAGTGCCAACAGCGTAACTAGGAAGAATCACTGCAGTCCACACGAATGCCTAGGTATACGGCATTGAACTCCCACAATATGGCTGAGGATACCAGCAAAAATCAGACACCGCATCCACTGTGCAATCCCACTTTCAAATAAGAATAAATCATCTAGAGAGGCTTCCAGACCTCACGTGGAATGGTATCATCTTTGCTCACACAGTCTCATGGAAGGGCTGTAACGCCTGGACAGTAATGAACTCCAGTTCAGAATTTCTCATCCATAACATACAAATTTATTGGAGAGACTGTATACAGTCAGCATGGAAGGTCTGATATTAGCCAGCTTTGGTTGCTGAGGCAGCTAATCGACATGGTAGTCCTTTATAACATTTCATTTGTCATTGTGAAGTCCCTGAATGTAAACGAAGCAGAAGCATTCAGCCTCCCTACCAGCAGCAGTAGGGTATCTTTAATTACAGCCTTCCAACAGGGCAGACAACCTTTTAGCTGAACAGGAAGCAAATGCAGCAATCCAGTGCAACAGTTGTACAAAGAGATCTTCACCTTTATGAAAGCTGCTATTATAAAAACTTTATTTCTACATTTCCCTTAACCTTCAAAACAAAGAATGACAAAGGGAGCTATGTGAAAGCAAAGCTCGCTCAAACTCCCTTTGCAGCATTAGAGATGCTTCTGTAATTATCTCCACTATACAGAACATTATTAGGGCATTTCTTCTTCCAGGAGCCATTTGTAAAGGGAGCTGTACACCCTTTGGGCAGTAAAAAAATTACACAGAATGACATCATAACAGCAGTATCTATACAGATCCAAGCTGAATTCTGAAAAAGCCGTTTCTCCCTCACAGACAGGAATCATCCAAGCGCCGTGTTGGAACATACCCACGCTGCAGCACCCGTGGGCTGTGTGGACACGGAGGGCTACACTGCCATCAGCATCACCATGTTTAGCACTGAGTTCAGCACAGATCAGTCACGGAGTCATCGCCCAGGATCTGAGACAAAGGCAGG
Organism: Tyto alba; assembly: GCF_018691265.1. Classification (NCBI taxonomy): domain Eukaryota; kingdom Metazoa; phylum Chordata; class Aves; order Strigiformes; family Tytonidae; genus Tyto; species Tyto alba. Next base: position 2,175,019 of record NW_024881282.1, on the reverse strand, counting down.
TCTGAAACCCACACCGCAGCTGCTAGCCAGGCCCTAACCAGCCAGATTCAAATTAGCTTGAACCCATCCGTAAGTCACAGACAAGACAGCAGTTGCAGCACTACATGTATTTAGTTAGAAGTCTTTTGCTACACTATATCCATAAAACCCCTTCTCTCCTCCCCAGATTTAATGCTATGAACAGGAATTATTTAAAACCTTCCAGTACAAACACAGATATTAGATGAGAAGGGAAAAAAATTACACAGACTAGAAACAGCAAGATATCTGATGTTATGTCTGCCAGAATAGACAGACAAGAAATCCACGTGTAAACTAAGAGCAGCTGAGATTTAAGATCTGCACCAGGTGCTACAACCTTCCACAGAGGTATTCAGAAAGCTTCATGAAATCAAAACTCATACATACAGTAAAACAAGACAAGCATTTTGCAAATGCACAGCTAATACTTAAGATACCCGTTATCAAATACCTTGGGGAAGAAAAAAAAAAACAAAACTAAACAAATCCCCCAGCATCTTCTACACACCACCCTCTTCCAAAATCCTCATAAAATGGCTGGCCAAATAGCACCTCACCAAGCAGATCAGGTGACTTACCCCCAAAAAAATACCCCAGTTGAACTTGTGCTCCCTGAATCCCTAATATGAAGAGGGGCTGTTGCAATGCTAAAAAATATATTTTTTTTTTTTTAAAAAAAGGATGAAAGGAACAGACTAAAGAAAATCACCAATGCATAGGTAAATAATTTTAATAGCAGCCTTATCACCAAGCTCATCTACCAATGAGTGAGAGAACACTAAGATAAGTCATTTGGGGAAAAAAAAAAAAAAAAAACACAACTATTTCATCATCTCCTACCACATAGAGACCAAAGGTGGCTGAGGGAGCAAATACCCCACCCTGAAACAGAAAATATTTTGCACCTACTCATTATGTCAAAGATCACTCAGTATCTGACCACGATTACACAAAGCATCTGACAAACAAGCATTTTTTCAGAAAACTCTCCAAAGTGAAGGATTTAAAATGAAGTATTGGAGATAGAGGCCTTCTACTGAGAAAGGAGGATCCATCGTTTGGGTCTTTTTTTTTTTTTTTTTTTTTGATTCCAAAAACAGGGAAGAAAATCTCATTGACTGAATTAAACCTTTAGAGCATTGGATCCACCTTGGCAAGACAACTCCATTTTCGAAAAATGCTGTATTTACACAGAAAGCACCTGGGACTGAGTCTCCTACCCCCAAAAAAACAGAGAAGCTGGGATCAAATGAATCAGCAACTGTTTCTGGAGATGCGGCCGTTGGGTTTTTGGTGTGGGTTTTTTTTTTAAAAAAAAGCATAACTAAACCATGCTCGATCCCTGTCACCCAAGGAGCAGCGACCACAAGGCAGAGCAGCTTCTGCAAGGGGGAGGCAAACACCCAGAGGAACACCCAGAGGCAGCCCCCCACCCTACGGAAAGCTTCAGGGATGGGGTGCGAGACCCCCTTTTCCCCTCATAACTTGGGGTTATGGCACAGCCGATCCCCCCCGGAGGATGAGGAGAGGGGGGAGAATCCCCTCAGGCGCGACCCCCCAACCCCCATAAGGGTGGGTCCTCCGCGGTGAGGGGGGAAGGGAGGAGCCGGTGAGGGAGACCCGGACCGAGCCGGTGACTCACCACTCTGCTCGCCCAGGAACACCAGCTTGAATTTCCGCAGCGGGTTACCGAAGTCCCCGCCCGCCGACATGATGGAGGAGCCGCCGCCGCCCCGCGCTCGCTCCGCTCCCCGCGGCGGGACCCGCGACCGGCTCTCTGCTCGCTTCTTTCCGTCCCCGCCCCGCCTCCTCCTTCTCTTCCTCCCCTCAGCGAAGCCTGCGGGCGCGTAGCTCCGGCGAGGCGCAGCGGGCTAGGTGAGGAGGTGCCGCCGCTCCCCTCAGGGCCGGGCTCCTTCCCCCCGCGCTCCCGCCGCCCTCACACCGCGGCCGCGCAGCCCCGCCCCGCGCACGCACCCCCCCGCGCTGCACGTCGCGCTGCGTGCGCGTTCAACCCCGCCTACCTCTGTGAGGCAGAGCCAATCACAGGTGGAGGGGCGGGGCGTTACGGGAGGGGGCGGGGCTCGGCGGCCTCTGCCTCCCGGGAGGGGAGGGGTGTTCACTCTGGAGCTTAACGATGGCTGGGTGGGTTTTCTGGACGCTGGGGTGAAATCTTGCTCGTTGAAACCCCTGAACTGTGAGGAAGAGGAGCAGCCCCAAGGTGTGAGGAACAAGCAAAGTCCTTAGACCAAAAGCCTAGACCTAAACTGATTCAGATATTCCTGTCAGAGAAGCGTCTCCTGGGGACACTCCACAACGGCCCCAGTGGAACCCTCGCAGTAGGGAGATGTTTCCCAGCAAGGGCAATGATTCCCAGTGTCACCATTTTGTGGTGTCTGGGCCTGTTGTTCACAAACAGCCTAGAGCTCCCTCCCTGCCTGGGAGAGAGGCCAGAACCCCACCTAGAGGGACAGCTCTCCCTTTAGCTATTTTTTGCCCATTTCTCCCCATTTTGCCCAGCTCACCCTTAAGCTTCAGTGAATGAGGAGGCTCCTAGCTGCACCCTGGCCCCTCCTGTTTAAACCTTGGCTTCAGGATGCCTCTCGCCCATGCAGCCTTGCTCCTTCCTCTCCAACACTGGTGCAATCCCGCACCGATCAATACTCTCTTGCTTGAATTTGAATACAAAATGTGATTTTTCAAAAGTACTCACCCCCTTGGGCTTCAGCTGTCATTGGTATCACCTGCCAGGAATATCTCAGGAATCCAGCTCAGGAATTCCCAGGAATTTGGCTGCCTGAAACAAGAATGTTCTCAATCACAGAGCCCTCTGGGGTCTGCAGCTCCCCCATGGTCGTTTCATGCTGATGTTGGTGCAAATCTCTGGTGATCCACTCAACAAGGCCCAAATAATGCTCCATGGGGTATTTTCCACTTGGAAATGGGTAGGTTTTCCACCATTTTCCCATCTAGGAGATTGTTCCAGAGCCTCTCTGTTCTGATGGTCAGGGAAATGGCATCCACCACTCATTTAGTCCTCCTAAATGTGGTCGTTGCCAGATAATTTTGTTCTCTTGCACCCTCTCACATCTCAACCCCTGCCTCTCCACAGCCTGAGGGCTACATCTCATCATCTCATCTCTTCTGCTAAGGGGACACCATGCCCCAAATCCATCTCCTCTTTGAAAAAGATCATGGGTTGAAACTAATAGTATTCCATCTCCACATGAGCCACTTTCCTGGATTTGTAAATGCTCCATGTAGCCAAAGGGGGCACAGGCTCTCGGCAGGGATTTGCTTGCAGGTAGGTCACCCTCGGCCACGAATGTCCTTCGTTGGGTGTCTCCAGCCGTGGTCTCTGTGCTCCATCTCTGCCCAGTGAACAGAAACATTCATTGAACCTTCCCACTCCAGGGGTCTTGTTCTCGGACATGAGTTTCACCCCTACCAGCATTCACAATCCAGGTGCAGAATTAGACAGCATTTTGAAAACCAAATGGTCTACGCTCTCTATTTTTGATCATTTCATTTGTACTCCCTCAACATCATTAACTGCTTCTCCAAGGTTTTTTTTTTTTTCCAGGCCTTGAACTGCCAGTGAACCGAAAATGTGTCTTTAATAAGGTGATTAAATTTAAGTAAGTTTTAATAAAAGATATAAGCAGGAGCTCGCATTCAGCTTTGCACCCATCGTTTGGGAGCGATTCCCCCTTGCTGTGGCAATGGTCATGTGGCTTCTCTCCTACACGGGAGTGAAAGGGAATCCAGACTCAGAGACCAGATTCAAACAATTCCAACATCATTTTAAAAACATATATTGTCCTTGTTTATGTGTCAGTATGGATTCAGGGATATTTCCATCCGATCCCTGGGAAAACAGGCTCTCTACCAGGGAGAAGTCTTGACTGTTAGTAACAATTATTTTTATCACAACAGCTCTGCTCAGCCTCAGCATCTCTTTGCGCTGAGCAAAGGGAACACTTCTGCATTGCCTGCCAAAGAGGTTTCAGCCCGAGGGGCTGCCAGGGGATATGGATGAGGCTTTCAAGATAAAGCAACTGAGGGATTTGCCTCCACTTGCTGGAGCCAGGGGAGATCATCCCACCAACTGCTGTGGGCCTTCAGCAAAGCACTGCAGAAAGTAGAAGAGGAGACACACCTATCAGAAAATTTTTTCTAAGGTGTATTTAAACACTTTTTGATTGTTTTTGTAATCGGACAAGTCCAAAAAGAAATGTAGACTTTCAGGTACTGGATCACAACTCTCCTATGACAGCTTTGCTCCTCCAGACAGCATGATAGAGAGCGGATGGAGAAGGGGCAGGGAGCCTGCAACAGCCTTCTGTGGAGGTCGCAAACTGCTTGAGCATCACCTCTGCTGTGCACCAAGCTGGGTCATTGACAGGGCACACCCAGCTACGTGATGGGGAGAGAAATCTGTAGTGAAGCTGAAGAGGATGGATGAAATTATCCCTCCAGCAAGGCCTGGCCCTCTTAGCAGCAGAGGGAGCCTTAAGAAGAGCTCCCTGGTTTTTTTTAGCACAGTATAGAAAATGAGTGTTTTGGGTTTCTGTGGCTGAGGGAGAAAGCAACAAAGCAACACCTTGGCTTCTTTTTTTAAATGTCACAAAAAGGCAGGTTGCGTTCCTGCAAGCAGGGATTCGGTTACCTGGCTGCGAAACGATTCATTAGTCAAAGAAAAGCACAGTGAGGACAGGCAGCTGGGAGCTGAAGCTGAGAAACATTCAAATTGGAAAGAAGGTCCACGTTTTTAAAAGAGAGGGTGCTCAGCCGCCAGAACAAGCTGCCAAGAGCAGAGCTATCTTTGTATCCAGAGAAAATCAAGAGCAGGAGCCTTTATGAGAAAGATGCTTTCATCGAAACAGGAGTGATCTGCTTCCATACAGCTGTAAGTCAGTGGAAATCTATAGGCTGCAATGTGCAGGAGACAAAAAATTACATCATTTAACAGTCCCTTTTGGCCTTAAAATGTACCCATCTATGATAGGTGTCAGAGAAACTCCACACCGGAGAGATGGACTCATTTTCCACTGAGACACATAGGCCAGTGATGGTCATCGGGAAGGAGATTCCTGCAATATGTTTTGCAGTGACTGCTGTACCTCAAACTCAGTTTGGGGCAATGCTCCCTCCTCAGCCACATTTTGTGAGTGGCCAAAAGATGAGTCCCCATGAGGGGCAGAGGCAATTAGGGGGTGTAGCGCCCCTCCATGAGCACACAGCATTTGAGGTCATGGAACAAAAGGGCGTTGTAAGCATGACCTGCTCTTCATTTCAGTGCCCATCACAGCCTGTCCCCTCAAATACAGGACCAGTCAGTCCCCCTCCCGTTATAGCAGCCCCTCCTCAAGCATGGAATTTCTTCCAGGTCTTCAAAGTTTACTGTAGGAGAAGCCCAGCTTTCCTGGAATGGGAATGCCAGCCTTAACCCAGCGCAGACTCACACAGTGCTCCTTGCTTGAAGCACCCTGGAGTTATCGAACAAGTGTCACTGCCAGGGTGGCCCTGCCTGGGGCTCTCGAGGTGAGATCAAAGGGCAGTACAACATCCGTTCCACATAAGCAGTTTTGTCGTGTCCGGGGAGTGCCACGAAAACACAGCTCAGAGCTGGGAGCCCATGTCCTTGCAAAACGTGGAGGAGAGAGCAAAGGTGGCACTGATCCTCCCTTATTCCTCCATACGCTGAGTGGTTGGAGGAGACAGCACAGCTGTGTGCATGGCACAGAGCCCACCTGGGCTCTTTTTTCAGACAAACCTTGTCCCCTCATGTTCCTCCTCTCCCCTCCATGCACCAGATTGCAATGGGGATGAACATCTGGGGTGTCAGGCATATAACAGGAGCTCCAGGCACTCAGAAATGCAGGACAGGACCTGGCAGTGTGGATCATGGAGCAATCAAATGCAGGAGTCTGGTCTGCAGCAGAGGAGACTTGCCACATCAGTGAACGCAGATGAACTGGAGAGAGAGAGTCTATCATGAGCCCTGACAGCTCCAGCCGAAAGCAACTGGAGCAGCAATCAGTCAGCAGAGCTGGAAATCCTGACCCGAAATCAAGCTGCCAGGCAGCTGCTGCCCCAAATGGACAGCTCTAAGATGGGGGCTTAGGGAAATGGGCAGGAGTATCTGCCACGCAAGGGGAAAACTGGGGCCATACAGGAGAGAATGGAGCAGGGAAGAGCCTAGGAGAAATGACAACTTGTATTAGAGATGGCCTAATGAAGAAAATAAAGGTGGAATGACAGAAGGGGGCAGTTTGCAATGGGATGGGTTTTCCCAAGGCAACTCCAGACTGGCTGGTTTGCGGGGCACAGGGCCACAGAGCACCCATCTCTTCCCACCCTGCTCTGCCAAGCAGACCCCCCTGCCCACCTCCTCTCCCACTGGGAAACGCATGCTCCAAATCAGGAAGTTCCTTAACAGTCCATCCTTCCTACAGTCTTCCAACAGCAAATTTAGATAAGTGCCTCCAGACAGCAGCTGGGATCAAAACGGTGTAAGTAAGGCAGGATACACTCTGCCTTCAGAGGGAACAGTCTGCTGCTGAAATAGTTTCTTTGCTTCCCCCACAAGCTGAAAGCACGCCTGCCATAGGGCCCGAACACCTCATGCTGATGCACTCCATTTTCAAGGCCTGCAGCAGCCTGCCAGCACAGACAGAGTCAACCCCTAACCATTACACGACTGTTGACTACAGGGTAAGGCCCGACCCTGCCTCCGCAACCATAAAAACCCAAACCCTCTGCAGTGCTCGTTCCAGATGTCAGAGCCAAACCAGCCAGGTTTAGTTCCAAATCCTCCAGCCCTGCCTCAGGCCTGCAGACCCAGGCCGGCCATAGCTGCCCTCACACCCCACAGGGTCTGGGAGCAGGGGCCTGCTGAGACCCCATGGGGTCCTCGCCTTGATCCCACGGCCAGCGGGACCAACGTGAGCTGGCTGAGGACTCGTGAACGCAAACCACCTGGCCCTGAAGCCTGCTCGACCCCTGCTGCCCTCCACCCCCGCTCCCCCTCACAGCGCTCTCCCGCCGCGCTAACATGGCCGCCTCTAGGCCGGGCCACACTCAAGATGGCCGCCGCACCACGCCGGGGCGGGGGCTGGCTGTGCCACGGGCGCCCTTCCACGCAGGACACACTCAACATGGCCGCCGTGCCGCGACTCGATGGACGCGGCGGAAGGCCAACCAGCTGGCGAGGAGGAGCGGTGGGCGGGCCGCGGCTAGCAGGGTTGTGTGCACCGCGTAGCCGTTGCCACGTCGCGCAGTTCCGTGAGGGGGGCAAGGTGTCCGCCATTACCGCGCTCCCCCTTTTAGGAGACTGGGGCCTTGCGAGCACCGGGGGTGTGTGTGTGTATGTTTAAAAATTGACGTTTTCCCTCCACCCCGGCGGGCGGAGGCTGTGGGGACTCTTTGAGCAACGGACGCAGCTCCGTCCTGAGGTGTGGGGATGAACGCGGCGCTGCCGAAGGTACCGGCGGGCTGTGACGGGACACCGGGCTCAGCCCTAGAAGCGGGGGAGGACACCGGGCCTGGCCTCGGAGGCGGGAAGGGGAGGGACAGGCCTGGTTCTGGGGACAAGGAGGGTCAGGCTCAGCTCTGCTACTGTAAAATTTTGGGGGTGGGCGGCAGGCCCAACTCAGCCCTGGGGATAGACTGGGGGGACACAAACCTGACCCTGAGTCGCTTACCGTGGTGTACATGGGCCAGGGGTAGAGACACTTCCACACAACACCCCCCATCAGGCACACGTGGGTCACCTCAGTGACACAAGGTCTGTTATACCTCACCCCCGCCCTGGCACTGCCCTCGGGGACAAGCAGATCCCTGGTCCTCCTTATCCTTCTGCTAGTTATCCTCTACATCTGGTAATTAACCTCTACCTGGGTAATTATCCCCTCCCCCCCCCCCCCCCCTTTGGCATACTACTGCCTGGCAGGGTTGTGGTGACAGCAAAGCTCTTGGCAATGGATGATTTGCATTTCCCTCTGTCTGTGTGGAGCTGAAACAAGCACGAGGGTTGTTCATATGGCTGTTGTAACCTGGTGGGATGGTGTGAGGGATGAACACGATCTATAACCAAGGGGAGGAGGGCCTTCCACCGCAACTTGTTGGATCCTGAAGCAAAGTGAGGGGGTGCACACTGTTACCTCAGTCATCATCCTCCTTCATCCCTTTCATCTTTATTGCAGCGGTATTTTGGGGAGTGATAGTGGCTGGAGGCTGTGGAGAGACCGGGAGGGTTACGGGTACATTGAGAGGGTCTCAGGTGTTGTTTCAATGGCTGTATTCTGGCAAGCACTGCTGAAAACTGAGTGTCTGCCCTGCTGTTTGCATTTTGACTGTGATGGCTCATTGCAGGTGCTGTGCTTGAAGAAGGGAGTGTTGCTAAAGCAGGTGTTTGCACTTAGCAGGTGAGTGGTCTAAAATCAAACCCAGTAAGTAAAACACAGTATAAGGCATTAAAGACACTGGGTCATTTCTACTGACAGTGTTAGAAAACATACATGACAATAAAAGTACTTTTTGCTAAGGAAAAGCTTTTAATTGTGGAGGGAAGACCTTCAGCTGATGTCTGGGAGCTGAAGGGGCTCTAGAATGTGAAGAAGATAAAATCTCTTTGTGAGTGGGAGCAATCTGTGTCTGAAGAACTGGGGGTTTGAGCCTTTGTTTAAGGAGATTGGCCAGATATGTTGTGTTACCACAGGTGGGTAAAATCAGAGCTTTTAATGATTATCCTGTTTATTACAGAACAGCAACACCCAGAGAAGGCCATCTGTGTGCTGCAGGTAAGGCCTCTTACTAATCCAATGCAAGACAAAACTTCATTGACCCAAAGTAAATATCATACGTTTGAGTGTTTGTGACTCCTTTTGATTTACTTTTTATTTTAGCCAACTATGGACTGGTTAAATAGCCTGAGCAGATGCTCTTCCACTTCCATACCTTTTTTTTTTTTCCCCTAACTTCTGTTTTTCTGTTCTTAGCTACGCAGGTGGTACTAGTCATGGTATTACACTGTGGAGTGACACCAGCCAGATGCTATTCATTGTATTACTGCCCAGGAACTGACTTAAACCCCTGTGAGGTCCCACTTTGATGCTTATTGTATTGGTGGAGTCCACTGTCACAATTTAAAATAGAATTTGATTTTGATGAAGCAGAGCGTAACTGAGTGGCTTAGATCCTTGGTGTTTAGTTTCTTTTTGCTGTTCTGAGCTTCATTTATTAAAATGAGGACTATTGACGGTTTCATTTTACCCTGGAGAAGGAAATATAAATAAAAGCTGATGCCATTTTGAATTGGCTTCCTAGCACATGAATATTTGATCATGGCTGGATTTAAACTTAAGTGGGGCTCAGATCCATCATAGTAGATTCACTGCTGTCACATCAGAGGAGACAGATGTAACATTTCATCAGTATCCTCACCATCCACTGATGCTGACAAGTCTGGTTTGGTTTTTTTTTTCCTTTTTTGTTAGCCTGAGAATTCACCTGGGAAATGAGTCACATTTAATCTCTTCCTTCCTTATTTGTTGTTCACCATAAGCAACTGTGAATTGTAACAGGCTTGCTGTGATGCACAGGTTGCCTGTGTGGGGCAGAGATCAGCCAAAGCCTTAGCCTGCTTCTGTCTGTCAAAGAGCCGAGGACAAATTCTTGTGCCCAGTGTGAATTTTGGGCTCTCAAAGCACCTGTGTATGGTTGTTAAAATAAGGGCTGCCTGCCATTCAGCTGGAAACATGTTTGCTCTGCTTTGATTTTTAAGGTGATGCGCTTGTGGGTTGCCACAGACACTACAGATCCAATCCTACGCATGGTATTGGGAGGTTTAAATACCTGCTCCCAAAGGAGGTAGGCATAAGAACTCCTCTAGTGTACTTGCTTTCAGCTGACCCATCATTTTACAGTCTCATTTAAATGTTGGTATTATTCATTCCATCGCTGATGAGTCATGTTAAAAAAGAGTAATGTAATAGTTTACTGTTGCTTTTCTCAGTAAAGGGTGTTATATCACATGAAGTACCCACTTGCAACACTGCATAAATACTTGTTTTTGTCCGGCACATGATTGTTTAAGTTAGTGAGTAGTTTGGGGAAGGAGGAATCTCTTCCTGGTGCTGAATTTAACACCCCAGCTTCAAATGATTGCAGAATATTGTAAGCAGGTCTTATTTGCATTTAAACTTTTTACATTCCCTGAAGTTTGGAAAGATGACAGTTTTTGTGGAAGGAGAAAACAATAACTCATATAGACAGCTGTCTCAAAGGCAGCAACTGAAATAAAAAGCAGTTTGTTTTCTACTCCTTGGTTTCTTCTGGAAGAAATTAATCATGGTATGCACGTATTTTCTGTGTGACTTCTGTGGTGCTGCCATCCAAGAACTGAAATGCTCAACTCAAGAACATCTGTTAAGATAATGTCATCCCAGTTTTGCAGTCAGGGAAAGTGAGCACAGATGGGCTGTGATATGTTTGACACAGTTCAGCAAACCTTTGTTAAAGAGTACCCTAGTACGGTCTCCTGTGTGGGCAAGAGTTAATGTTTTTTATTTCCAGCTTTGTTCCAAATACACTTTTTTTTTTTTTTTTTTTTTTTTTTTAATACAGGCTCCAAAGAGGAAAAGGGATAAAATACAGATGAAAGAGATAAATGTTGGGACTGAATTTGAGTATGGAGATGTCAACATCCACATGACTTCCTATGATATGTGTCTAGTGGAGTGTTTTGCTCAATATGTGCATAAACTCTGCAACCAGCTCTCCATTAAAGTGAACGAAAGGTATGAGAAACGCAGCTCCTGTGTTTGTCATCCCTTGCAATCACGTTGTGTTAGACTGTGTGAGGCTCGTAGATGGTGATACCTTGCAGTCAAGGGTGCAATCTAATCTCGCTAATAGATTCCCACATGTAAATCCATATCTTCTGTCATCTGCCTGGTGTTCTGGTTTTATGTGTCTGTATGGTTTTGGATGCTTTATTCGTATAAAAAAGACTGAAATGGAGTTGTTCGGGCACTGACTGAACAGATCTCAAGGAAAAAAATAGCTGTTACTTTTAATTCCTTTGAGAAAAAGGCTTAAATCTGTGGGTGCTGAGCCTGGGAATGTAGTAAAGTATTGCTGACTTTTGCTGCTATTTTTTTCTTTATAGCATTTCATCCAGGCTCTGATCATATATTGTGCAGTAAGCAAGTGATACCCGTTATACAAACTAGAATGAGCTTGTGAAACCCCTGAAGATTGTGGGAGAGCTACCCACTACTTTAGTAGTAAAGGATGCTTCGGTTGCTCGCTAGATCAACGGAGCAGGTGTAGTCCTCTTAACAACTTTGCTGCTTTTAGTGAGTCTGAGGAATGTGATACAGGCACCAAGGAACTGTAGTCATTGGGAGAAGCATTGCGTTGCTGTAAGGAGGTAAAAACACTTAGTGGTGATTTTCTGAAATGTGTATCTTTAACTGTACCTCTGAGTATAAACACTGGCTCCTGTTCATGCCAATTAAACCTATTGTTTTCTTTATCCACTTTGCTGAACTGTCAGCTTTGGATCTGAAACTCCGGATCCACAGATCAGTTGCTTGTGGTCTCTCTGTGATGCCTTTTGCACCAAACAGCACTAAAAACTGACACATCGGTGACTGATAGGTGTTTCCAGAAGGATACCTGGTGACACTAAGAAATTATAATGGTGTCAGCAGCAATGCACTGGAAAGCATTTGCAGAGAAATCACACAGCCTGAGACTGTTGATAGCACTTTCTATTTAAAGTGTTATTACCCTGTATCATACTTGTGCCCTCCAAGGTGGGGCTTGGTATTCAGAGTTCAGTATGTACAGAAAGAAATGATTTGCCCTTTAAGAGCAAAAATTTTAGAGTAAAGCGTGGGGGCTGTAGGAAGTAGCCTGTTGTTACTGATGTTGTGCAAATGGAGATGGGGAGGCTGACATCTCTGGAGTAACACTAAGCAGAGAGCAGAATCTGATCCAGTGCCTGATTGTACTCCTTTTAAATTCAGAGGTAAAAATAATGTCTTTTGAGTGGTTTGTTGCAGCAGTGGTTTTTAGCTGTGTTTCTGATGAACAGATTACAAAATAAGTCAGAACTGTTGCTTTAAAGCTCTCTGTCAACTATAAAGAAGTTAAAAGTTCTCTTCTCAGGCTGGTGTTTGTAGCTGAAACAGGTTTTTGCTGGCAGTAGTGCTGCAAGCTGCTCCCTTATCTCTTTCCAGTAAAACACCCGGCTTCTGCCAGTGCTTGATTTGCAAGATACATTGTTTGCATAATTAATTTCTCATTAAAAGTTAATCTCCTTCCACATTCTCTGCTGCTGGAGGTTGATTCATTTCCGTAAAGTGCAAATCTATCCTCCCTGTCCTAAGCACTGACCTGTGGTTCCTGCAGCTACGCGATGCCCACTAAAACCAACGAAGTGCTGTTGTTGGAAGAGCGAGGTTCCAAAATGCAGCTGGATGGGGTCCTTACTACCCATCAGAGGGTTGTCCAGGTATGAGCTGGCGTTTGCTGATAGTGCTGCAGCTCTTGTGCAGCACCTCCTATCTCGGGCTCTCAAAACCCCTTAACAATTGGAGTTAAGTCCCTTGAACAAATGAAAGGCGTGATTTGGGCGTAAATTGAAGCACAAAGAAATCTAATTAGATTTCTTGCTAAAGGTTCATCACAAAGTAGAAGCAGAGGAAGGGTTCCTGGATTCTGTATTTCAGCCAGAAGATTTATTATATGTTTTATGCTGAATACTTGATACAGCGGGTAGAAAACTCATGTTTAAGGATGAATGATTGGACAAAGTCAATGAAATTTAAAAATACTATTAATATCAGGGCCAGCTTCAAAAGTGTACAGTTGATTGAGGTAATTAGATATTTCTCCGAAATGACTTTTTCCTTTTTTACAGTGTGTTCCCTTGCTATATGCTAAACCTCTGCTGAATTACATTTTAAACCTAGAGGTGGACATTTCCACTGGAGAGAGCTGATGTGTGGTTAACACTGGAGCTTGCAGGTTTGCCATGACAGCCTTTGTATTAGAGTCTGACCTAGATTAAGATCTCTGTGCATCTTAAGTCTCTTTATATGCAGGAGAGTGTGCAGGCAGGGACAGGAAGCACAGTGTTCATAGGGAAGAGCCAAAATGAGAGCTCTGGGCTGTGCTGTATGCGAGAGGTGTGCACACGAGTCAGAGTGCTGCTCTAATGAAGTGGTTGACTGCCACAGGCTCATACTGAAATGGATTCTTCCTGTGCCATTAGTATAATGAGTCCATTTTGTATGTGGTGTTCTGCTCCTGCAGCACTTTTATTTCTTCTTTCAGATCAGCGGTTTGAGTTCAACATTTGCTCCGATACTCTTGGAAATTATTCAGAGTAATCAGCCTGAAGGTGTTCATCTATTAGTGAAAGAGGTATGTTTAATTTTACCAATACCTTTGCATTTAGGAAGCAGATATGATGCGTGACATGACTTTGCTTCGAAAATACAGACCTGGTCCTGAGGCTTCTCTCTACCCCAGACTTAGGGATACCCAGGATCTCCAGAACCAGGCCCTCCCTTGGCCTATGAAAAAGCATTACTTCTAATTATTGATGAGTGTTTAATTTTCCATTTAGCCTTATATAACTCGTGCCACAGAAGGTACCTTCCCAGCCAGTCCTATAGATCTGTAGAGATGGCAGGTTGCAAGTTGCTTTCCTTTGCTGCTGCAGATTCCCTGTGACTCAGAAGGGAACGCTTTCCTTCAGCGATCCTTCACTGCCTCTTATCTGGGAATCACCAGGAACTCCACGGAACAGTTGGTAGAAAAGCTGAGGCAAAACCCAAATGCTGTGCCCTGTTTTGATGGAATTTTCTATGGGAGGGGTTCAGTTTGTTTTCTGCATAAAGGCCCAACAGTTTTCTCAGCACTGAGGACTCCAGGACAGAACTCCACTCACTGGTGGACCAGGAATAAGGAGATATTTAAACTTCTGTCACTTTACAGACAAAACCGTCCCAGGAGGCTCTTTTTGTTCAGGGACTAAAAGACTTTAATGGCTGGAAATGGAAGGCAACACACTAAAGTCAAACATGAAAACACAGTTGGCTTCTTAAGTGGCCTTTGAAGAATGTTTAGTTATCTGCAGCTCTGCAAAACCAGAAGGAATATAGGAGAAGGTCTCCTGAGTCCAGTAATCTTCTCTGCTTTAGTCACAGTCCTGTGTCTGCCTTAGGGCTGCCATTTCTTTTTTTTTTTATTTTGGCTGATGGCTTTATCTCTAGAGGGAGAACTGTGACATTGTGCCATTTGCAAAGTCATTGCAGTCTGAGGCAGGAAGCCCAGGAGAGAGACCCAAGGTGGCTTTGTACAACTGGCAATGCAGAAGAGAGATTAAAACTTTGGGATGCTCTTGCAAAATTCTGGAGAAAGTGCCAGGTCTCCTGATGAAAGTAGATGCTACGGTGATAGGCAGTGGCAGCGTTGGAGGCATCCAATTGACTTTTTGAGCACAGTGCCATTGCTCACTCTTTCCAAAGCAGTTAGCCAGGTGAGGAGGAGCCTACAATGCTGAATTTCAGAGTAACCCATGCGGTGACCAAGCATACCTGTGGTTGCTGCACTCGCTTGCTGCCAGCTTTCTGCCCTCTGTGATTTACCCCCAGAACGTGCTCCTGTTGGAGTCTGGGTGTAGGGGAGGAGGACGAAGCTCTGCCACCAGCTTCCAAATTGAGCTGCCCATGAGATCCTAGCCTGCAGTGGCTTCCCACTCCCTGGGTTCAGTGGGCATTTAAGTCTTTTGTTTTACCGCTCTCAAGTGATTGAGAGAGGGTTTGAATTCCTCTTATTTCAAATTGAGCTGCCCATGAGATCCTAGCCTGCAGTGACTTCCCACTGAGGCTTCCCACTCCCTGGGTTCAGTGGGCATTTAAGTCTTTTGTTTTACCGCTCTCAAGTGATGGAGAGAGGGTTTTAATTCCTCTTGATTTCAAGAGGTGATTCTGATTTGTTTGGATTTTTTTTTTCCCCTCCCTCCACAGCACACAGAATCTGACTTCAAGAGCCGATTAAAGTCTCGACCAGAACTCGAAGAGCTCCTGGCACAGATGAACTGAGGCATAACGCTCCATCCATTTCAGAGCTACAACTGGGAAAGCGTGGCTTCTCCTCCATGGCTGCTCGAGCCTCTGGGAGGTGGCTTTGTGAGCACTGTACTGGTAATTTGGTGAACTGGAAATTTCCACTGTTGTTAAGGAGCATGTCTTAATAAATACATGTATTTATATCTGACTGATTTGTACTCTGAGTGAAGGGGATCACAATGAAGTGTGGGTTTACTTCTCTCAGTTCTTCCCCCCACTTTTTGTATTTGTTTTTTTCTTGCACGTTTTGTTTTTAGTGAGGATTTTTGCAAGATTCAGTCTGCTGAAATCTTTGCAAATGAATAATGCTGTTCTGCAACTCTCCCAGATGCTATTATTGTGGAAGTGACTGTTCTGCTTCTTTCTTCAGCTGAAGGCTGGAGCAATTCTTTATTCTTAGAGAGCTGCTTAAATCAGAGCTTCACCAACATGAGAGGAGCGTCAGAGCGCTGGGAGGGTTGGGGATGATCATCCCCAAGCAGCTGAACAACTGCTGCTTGACAGAAAAAAAAGCTTCAGAGGGCAGAGGCAGGAAGGTTGGAGCTGTGTCAGGCAGTGTATGCAAAATTTCTTCTTAATTTCTGATTTGCCTTTTAAGCCATAAAGGATAAATATTCCCCTGGATCCCTGAAGCCAATCTACTTCTTACAACAGCCATTTTGAAAGGGAGAAATTCCTTGTGCCTCAAAGGGACAAATCTCAGAAGCACAAAGCAGTTTGGGGAGCTTCCCAGGATGGTGCCAAATGATTTTTCCTAGGACTGTTGCTTTTCTCAAAGGATGGGGAACCGAGGATGCCCTAAATTTGGCTGGGCTGCTTAGCAGCTTATCACCATCCTCAAAAACCTAGAGTCTGCAGGAGCTGTGACTTTTGGGTGCACATACAGGCGCTGGGTCAGATGGGTTGCAGCACCTGAGTTTTTGCTGTAATCCTTGTTATTTCAAATTCTGAGAGGTGCACGTGGCTGTTTTTATTTAGGCTGGAGCTGAGATGACACCTGGTCACACCATCCCATTACGAAGTTTAACAAAATTTGAGCTCTGGTTTGGTAAGTGTCTAAGAGGAGGTTCTGTTCATGTCCCAAACCTGGTTTGAGGTTTTTTTTTTTTTTTTGTTTCCCTCCTTTCTAAGCACCAGATCTTTAAAAGAGGAAAAATAGCTCATTAGTCCTCTCCTCCAAACTGGGGCTGCTTGGGGGTTGATGGATATTTATTTGTGGTCCCATGCTGGTTGTGATTTTTTGGCTGGCAGCCCCAGCACTCGCATCTCTGGGAAACAGCCTGGAAAATTCCCCCTGGCAAAAGCCACAGATGCCCTTCTCTTTCCAGCCTACAAAAAGCATTTCTATTTTCGTTTTCAGAGCTTATTTGGGAGGTGGTGCTCAGAGGAGCATCCCGTTCTGTAAGAGCCTTTTTTTCCCCATCCCCAATGCTCTTGGTGCTTCCCAGGAGAGAAATCCCACCTAAAATCCTGTCCTGTGGGACACAAGGTTATCACTGCTGGGAAAAGCCTTGTGATGGTGGATGGAAGGACACGGATTGGAAATCCACATTAGGGCTGTTGCGGAGCTGAGACCCAGGCTGTGGGCTGTGAATGCTCTTGGTTTGGGACAGTTTTGGGCTGAAAAATCCCAATCTCACCCCTCAACCATCCCCTCCAAGCTGTTTATCTGCAGTGGCACAGATGGAGCTGAGCGCGTCGGCACAGGACAACAACCACTGGATTTAATTTTCCCCGACACCGCAGTTACCCCATTCCTGGGGTACCCGTGGTTGGTGGGACCAGTTGGGGATTTCATTCAGGAGAGGGCTGGGTTTGGGGGGAGCCGGCTGCCCGCCGCGGTTCCTTGGCCCGTTGCCGCTGGGCCATGCACTCGCCGAAAGCCCGGACTTGGGTTTGGCAGTGCCGCCAGTCCCGCCGCTCCGCCATGCACTCCTGCAGCTCCCGGTGCTGCGCCGCACAGCCCGTCCGCAAAATCATGGCGTCCACTGGGTCTTCCTCCTCCTCCTCCTCTTCCTCCCGTGACGGACGGCTCCTGGCGTGACCGGGCCTCGCCATGGCCGGGCTGGAGGGAGGGGGGCAGGCATTGGGGTGCTGCCTTCCCCCTCAGAGCACTGCTTGGGTTATCGCCCCCCCTTTTTTTTGAGGGGGGGGGGTACCCCCCTCCCCAGGGTGCTCAGCAAGCTCTGCGCCCCCCCCCCCCCCCCCCATCCCTGTGGGTGCCTATGCCCCCAATGGGTGCCCCTATACACTCCATGCCTCCTCCAGGAGGAGCTCAGCACCACATGCCCCCCCCACCCCTCCCTCCATGCACCTTACTGCCCAGCATCCCCCCCGCACCTTACCCCCGCCCATGGGTGCCCAGTATGCCCTCCAACCCATAATGCCCATCCTCCTCATCCCCCATAGGTACTCAGAGCACCCACAGCACCCACCCATGAGTGCCCAGCACCCTCCCCAACCCATAGCTGCCCATTCCCCCTCACGCACCCACCCATGGGTGTTCACCCCTCCCTCATGCATCTCACCAGCGCACCGAGGCCCCTTTAAGGCTGGCGTCGGAGCAGGCACTTCCGGGTCGGGGCGTGGCCGCGGGATCGCTCTCTCATTGGATAGCGTTCCCCTCCCGCGCCCCCCTTCCGCAGGGGCTGACGGGAAAGAAGAAGGCGGAAGTGGAGGGGGTGTCTCGGCAAAATGGCGGCCACGCTGCGAATCCAGAGCGACTGGAGCCAGGCGCTGAGGTGGGTACGGCTCTACCGGGTCCCTTCTGCTGCCTGCGGGCCCCCGCCCTCATCTTCCGCTTCTTTTCTCCACAGGAGGGACGAGGGCGAGGCCTGGCTCAGCTGCCGGAGCCCCGGTGAGTGCTGAGGGGCCTGCGGGTGTCTTGAGGGGGAGGTGGGCTGAGGAGGTGTCTGGGCGGCTCGAAGGAGCCTTGGGTATTAGGAGGGGGTGAGGGCGGTTGTGAGCGTATGCCCTGTGGGTTAGGAGGGGGTGGAGGCGGGTGAGGGGGCGTCCCCTCGTTTAGGAGAGGGTGGGGGCGGTTGGGGGGGTGTTCTGGGGGTTAGGAAGGGATGAGGGTGCTTGTAGGGGTGCCCCCTCGTTTAGAACGGGGTGAGGGTGGTTGGGAGGTGCCATGAGGGTGGGTGAGGGGCAACTTGTGAGTTAGGACTAGGTGAGGGTGATTGCGGATGTGCCCCCTCATTTAGGAGGGGGTGAGGGTGCCCTGTGGATTAGGAGGGGTTGGAGGGAGTCCGGGGGTGTGGCTGAGCTGATGGCTCCTCTCCCCACAGGGAAGCCGACTCTGTATGGCAGCCTGACCCGCCGCGGGCTCAGCACTGAGGGTGTCCCTGACATCGCCGCTTCCGAGGGCTTCGTGGTTGGGGAAGTCACCAAGGTGCTGGGGCTGAGGTGGAGCGGGGGTTGGTGACCATCTTCCTCGTGCAAAAGGGTGATCCTCTTACAAAATTGCAGCCTAAAGCTGTCACCCAGTCCCCTGCATGTCTCTCCCCAGCTGGCCTTGGCCTCCTGCCTGTCCAGTGCTCTGGAACTAGTCTGTAGCATCCCATAGTCATGTTGGGGCTGTGTGTCATAGTGGCCAAGCCGTAGTGGCCATCCCTTGCCACCCAGGGTCTGCATCTTGAGGAGATATAAGAAGACAAACCCAACACTGCACCTTCCATCACTCTTTAGACTGTGAGAGACCAGTCGGGACCAGATTGTAGCCCTACCTTGGCAAGCTCTGTGTTTCAGTAGGACTAACAGCACTTCTAATTCTTTTTCCTCCTCTAGAAAAGTATTCTCATTTCTTGTCCTCACGAAAATGTGTCCACAAAGTTCCTGGCCCCGTACACAACTTTTTGTAGAATTCATCAGAAAAGCGTAAGTAACTTTGCAGAGTGAGTGGGAAATAACTGCAAGCGACCGGGAACTTTCATAATGTGTTTCTGATTATTGCTTGCTCGTTCTGAGGGGTGACCTGCAGCATGACTTTGTCAACTAGGTAAAAAAACATATCAAACCATAGAAATTTAGGAAACTTGATCTTGGTTAAGCTTATCCCCCCAAAATAATGTCTATAATTCTTTAGATTGTTTTCTTGCAAGTGATTTAATTTCTGTTCACTTCAGGCCTATGACAGATCCCCTTGTAAAGGAGTAAGGTGTGTGAAAAAACAAGATAAAAATAAGAGGTACCAGGCACTGAGTTTTTAATCTATGACTGGTTCAAATCTATCCCCAGCAGCTGTTTGCTTCCATGTAATTAAGTTGTCTGTCTCTGATGTTCACCGTATGAATTTCTGTTTGTGGTGCCGGGAATTAAATTTTGCATAAACTCAGTGACCTAGTGGGAATTCAGAAACCAGGAAAGCTCAGCTTGTATTTAAAAAAATAAAGAAATTGCATGAACTTCTCACTTAAACGCAGTCCAGCTCATTTTGCTGTATAATTTCTTACTGCACCCCATGATTGATGGGTACAATGGATGCAGCTTCTCACTGAACAGTGATACATAGCGGCTGGTTCTGACCTGAAATTTCATTTCTTCACTGAAGAGAAGCACATAACTTGACTTTGCTGGGATGGAGTCTGTCGTTTTGCTGAACACTTAACCCTATGTGGAAATTATTCAAGAAACTAGGGAGTGTGTAGCCTGCAGGTACGGCCGCCTGCCCTACAGGGAGTCCTCCAAAGGCTCCTGGAGATATTTTAGTACTCTTGTCTTGTGATTTATTGAGTAAACTGTTGTGATAAACCCAGCTGAAAATGCTGAAAAGTCAGTCTCTGTTAATGAAGCTCAAAAGCGGTATAAATCAAGGTGCGTTTTGACAGAAAGGCAATTCCATATCTCTTACAGCTGTTTTAAGAGGAAGCGAGGCTCTGCTGAGAGATGGAGCTTGGCAGTAAGGCAGCTCTGGAGACAGAGGTGAATCACTTCTCTGAGCTTTGTGCTACTTAAGAGTCCCCAGCTGCCCTTTTGTGTGATAAATGCATTCAAAGCACAGCAAAATGGAAATGTGGGTGTGTTTAGTCTGCTGTCAAATGAGTGTGATGGGTTACAGCTGCACTGCAGATCTCTCTGGAAGGCAGCTGAAGCAATATCTATTAATATGTAGATGAGTTTAAATTGGTGTGGACTAAGCTCCAGTTATCCTTTTTACCTGCTGCCTCTTGTTCTGAGCACTTGTGCTTGGCCTTGCCTGTTTACAGCTCCCTCCTGAAAATTTGGGAGTATGTCACGTGTCAGTGAGGCTTTTTGTTCCTGTTTGAATGACCTTCACAGTTTTGGTTTTGTGGGTTGTTTTTTTTTTTTAAACCAAGGAGCAAATTACCACAGATTGGTTTGTTATATAAAATACTACTTGTGTTACCAATGTATTTCTCACATTACCAATATGTAAGTAAATGTACTTAACAGCTGTTCTAACAGCTAAACCGTTATCTTGTGCTGTTATTTAAATCTTCTAATTCCTGTTATAATTCCCAATATTTTTTTTAAGTGGTTGAGTATTGATCCTGCACCCTGTTGTGATTTGAGCTGTTGGAGCTTTTCAGGAGAGCAGTTTGGTCTGACTTTTGATCAAATAGGAGAACTTGGGACTGAAGTGTGACATATCATGTCCCCACAAACCCTGGCTGATGCACGTGCGGCAATAGGATGCCATAGGAGATCCTCCTTAACATCTGGAAACAGCTGGATATTGATGCAGGTCTCTTGTCCTTGGTCTGCCAGAGGGCATTGTCCTTAAATCTCAGGCCTTTAGCTGTCATCTTTCTTGACAAGGTTTCTCAATCTAATCATATCTTCAGGTTTCCCTGTGAAAGTACTAGTAAATCCAACTGTCTCTTCAGGCTGGCTGCTAGCTAAGGCTGAGCGCGTGCATGTGGATGGATAAGAACAGTTAATTGTTCAGAAAAGCATTTAATTTGGAGCCTGGGATGAAGATGAGCAGCTTCATCCCTTACCTGCCCCACCAGGTGGTCGGGACATGCAAGCGCGCTGACAGACTCTGCAAAGTAAGACTAGAAACCTGTGCATTGTGGTGTTGAGGGGACAGAATGGTGATGCAACAATGATCTGCATTTCTCACTTCTGTCAGTGCATTTCACCACTACAGTATTTTTTCTAATCCATGGAGTGCAAATGCAATTACTAGGAAGCTTTTGGAGGTAATACACTGTGACTCCAGTATCCAAATCTTGCAAGACAAGGCAGCTATTCCACTACATAGTTGTGATAGTTCTGCTGCTTTTTGAAGGATGCAGTGCTTGTGTTAACCTTTGTGCTAACAAAATCTGTATAGTTGTTTTTTCAGTCTGTTTAGTGTTGCTGCAATCTATATTGGAAATACCTCTATCAGTTGGAAGATGTGATCATTTCTTTCAAGGCTAGAATACCTGTTATTTCATGCACAACTAAAATACATCTATCCTTCCCAAATGGCAGCAACGATGCCTGGCATCACAGGAAAGGCTACCCTTCGGCAAGAACATAAGATCAACATCTGCTGTCATCAAAAGTGTTCATCTCTCCCAGTGTTTATGCAAAGAGGGTAGTTGTTAACACCTTAGTGTGATAGACTTGTGTGAGGGGTTAGCCTGCCTGCATAAGGAACTGGTTTTGAGTCAGTGTTTCAGAAAATTTAGGCTGTGTCATTGGCTTCATAAATATCTCAAACAATGTCTTGTGGGCTTGTGAGTCAGGGCACTCTCAAGTTGCTGGTTATCTCAGGCTAGCTTGGAACAACTTGGCTCAATTTTTTTAATCTGTGTACAAGAGTTGCTAGAAAAAATCCAGATTTCCGCTTCACCTGGAGTAAACCTGAAATACAGCTGCTGTTTGTGTTGGCTTCTGACTTAGCATTTCTTTTTCTCCCTGCTTTGCAGATCTCTGCAGAGTCGCAGGTAGAGAAAAACAATTTATCTGTCAAATTTGGTGGCAATTACAAGAAATCTGGGGTGCTTTGTGTTAGGTTCCAGTCACCCAACTTGTCTGAGCCCTGGCTACGTGTCAGCCCAGATCAGCAGCTCGGTCTTGAAGGAGGAATGCATCAATCTGTGTGAACAGATAAATTAAGGAGAACTTATTTTTATGCTGCCCTTGTCCTGCTCTTCAGGATCCAGTTGGTTTTTTTTTTTTTTTTTTTGCCTTCTTAAGGGCTCAATTAATATCTCATAAAACATATTGAGAGGGTGAGTCTAGAAAGCCTGTGAAGTCTTTGCTTAAATGTTAGGATATTATCAGGCTGAAACTGTTTAGCTAGAAGTATGGAAGCTCTTTAGGGTGTTTTTAAATGAGTTCAGCAGTATGTCTTGGGGAGATAACAGTGCTGAATGATCTACTTAGCAGGCCTCCCCCAGTACAGAGTTAGGCTCTTCAGCAGAAATACCTGTATACAGGCTCATATAAAACTAACATTTGGTGTTTTTACCCTCCTGCAGATTACCTGTCTTGATATTTCCAGTGGTGGAGGGCTTGGCGTGTCTACCAGCACAGATGGGACCATGAAAATCTGGCAGGCTGCAAATGGAGAAATAAGAGTAAGAGCATCTAGCTTTGACATTGATTTCGGTAATGTCACAGACAACACACATTCAGCTGTGGTCAGGCTGTCCACACGCTGTGGACTGGGACAGGCAAGAATCTGGCTTTTGACTGAAAAGCTAATTGAAACTTGACAACTCAGAGGTTTTAAGTCAAATCTGTTGGAAAGTGTGACTCGATGCTCAGCAGTCCGGAAAGGAGACCCAGGGTGAGAATGAGAATGGGTAGTTAGGAATGACAGCTCCTAACCTGCATGGTACAAGCACTGAATTTCCTCTGCAGTAGAGAAGAGGTGAGGAAAAAAGACTCCTGCCTGTGATGGACTAACCCCAACATGGCTAGCATCCTTGTCAGTTAAGGTGTTCCTTGAGGAGCTCGACCTGTCAGCTGCTTGTTTGGCAGAGGGCAAAGACATTTAACTTGTTGTTAGAAACATGTAGTATCCTTTGTTATGTAATTAGCTACTGAAATGGTAGAGGGAGGCCCAAAGTGTACCTGGTAGCTTTTTGACTGCCTTGATTTCAGACAAGTCCATTCCAGGAATGCAAACCCAGAGGATTTGAGCTTAATCCTCTGCCCACGTGGGAACACCAAGTTTTCCAGCGTCATAGCTCAGAAATTGCTCGGCATAAGGATGATAACAATGGAACTAGCACATAGTTCTTTGTTTTTCCAGAGACTATTGGAAGGCCATGTGTATGATGTGAATTGTTGCAGGTTTTTCCCATCGGGCCTCGTGGTTCTGAGTGGGGGAATGGATGGCCAACTAAAGATCTGGTCAGCAGAAGATGCCAGCTGCGTAGTAACGTTTAAAGGTCACAAAGGAGGTACAGAGTACTCATCCTTTAAAATGCTTGATCTGCTGTGTGTATAATTGTCTTGCACCTGAGGGCTAATGTTCAGTCACCAGCCTGCTGCACTTTGTGCTGTGCATTTGTATTTGATGTCTGGAGTATCTTTATCAAGCTCTAGCAACTTAGGAGTTGTATTAGATGAAACTTTATCTCACCAACCCATGTTTTCTTCATTAAGGTAAAAAGAGAGAGGAAGCAGTTCATTAGTCTGTTGCGAGTGACAGAGGTGGAGGCAGAGTGTGTTGTGTTCCTCCAGGGCAGTCGCAGCTCTCGAGAACTCTGACCTGCATTCAGTAGCCTTGCTGCCTACACTGGGAATGCCTCTTGCTTGCACCCAGATCATCCTGCTCACCTTCAGTTGCTCCAGAGCTGCTTCTCATTTTTTTTTTGTTGGGGTTTTTTGTTTGTTTTCCTTGCCCAGAAAACCATATAGAAGTTTATTATCAAGTTGCAGAACTCTGGCAGGCAGTTACCTACTTTGAGGACATGTGCTGTTGAGTGAGTAAGGCACAACAAGAACAGCTGCAAGGATACTTACATGATTATTTCTTAAGAAGGGCTGGAATAAGCTTGTTCATCCTTGTGCTGAGGGCAGATGTTCAGCTCTGCCCCTGCTGATGGTCATGCTGCTGAAAACGAGAGTAAATTCTTCACCCTCTTTGTGTCCTCATGTAGAGGATGCACTGGCCACCTTACATAGTGAGTTTAGTGCTGTTCCATGCATTCAGGGTCCACACTACAAACTCCTCCAGTTGATGCTGTTTTAATCCTAGAGAAGACCTGCAAAGGATGGAAAATGAGCTACCCAGAAAGGCTCCCAGGAGCTGTGATCAAGCTTCTGGGCCTCTGCTGATCTCAAAGAATATTTGGTTTCCAGGACCCACTATTCAGAAGCAGTGTGGATTTATGTGTAATGCTTAATCAGGCTCCCATTTCACCCCTGTTTACGCTTGGCCCAGAGCACAGTGGCCAGTGATGCTGTCTTCGTGGTGATTGCTTCCTAAGGGTTGCCAACTTGAGTGCTTGGGTGATTGTGAGCAAGTGCCAGTGTGTTGCCGATGTGGCATCAGATGCCCAAAACCCTGCCCCAAGTGAACTCCTCCCTGAGCAAGCTCCATACAGGCTCTTGTTTTCCTTGTCTCACAAGGTGCAAAGCTTTATCAAAAAGGTTAATAAGCAACGTGGCTGGTTGCCCAAAATTTGATTAACTCGGAAACTTGTCTTGCACTGAACCTGCCATTGTTCTCATGTGATTTACTTGTGTGGATTCAAAATCTTTTGCTGCAAATGTCCTGCAAACAAATCATGGCAGGTGGTGTACCACAGCTTTAGTCAGAATGATGCTGCCTGGCTCCTGATGGCTCTGAAGTTGACTTTATTCACCGCTTGTAACTCTAGCCCAAACTGCTGCACTCAGTTTGCTTGGCTTGTCCTATCACTTGAGCTTGTCATGTTTAATAACTGCTTCTGTAGGGAAAACATCAATTAAATCTACTAACCATCTGACTGTTCCCTTCCAAAAAAACACTGCGTCATTTTTCAGATCTAGACTCAACATCCCACAATGAAATAAAAGTCATTAGGGGACATTGGCATCTGCGGAAAAACTGATCTTTTGATGTTGCTGTAGCTGGATAAAGTGAATGCTGCTTGCTTCACACAGATTTTGTGATTATGCAGAGGTGGACTTGGTAACATTTTAAGCATGATGGTCCAGACTGTTTTCTGCTCAAGTTAGAGGTTAATTTTAGAGGTAGAAACTTGACAGCAGCTGCGGTATCAGCTCAGTCTGAGGCGAGGTGTTGCCAATCATTTTGTTGGTAATATCTTGCCTTTGAGCCAGGTGGTGGCTCCCATTCTGTATGGTTTGCTGGGAGCTGCTGCCTTCCACATATGTCTCTTCCTAGATGTGTCTCCCTGCCCAATGTGGCAGCACACACAATTTGGTTGTATGTGACTGGTAGCACTCTGGGGACAGTGGCTTGGGACTTGTAGTTGAGTTTCCCTTGGGAAATTAAGTCCTTTGTCTATCTGCCTTCCACACTGTCTGTCTGAACACAGCCTTTGCTGTGATGCAGGTATTTTGGACACTGCCATTGTGGATCGGGGAAGAAATGTCCTTTCCTGCTCCAGAGATGGTACTGCCCGTCTCTGGGACTGTGGAAAATCTGCCTGTCTGGGTGTCATCGCTGACTGCGGCTCTCCTGTCAACGGCATTGCCGTGGGTGCTGCTGACAACTCACTGAACCTGGGCACGCCTGAAAAAGCTCCTAGTAAGCATCTTTCTCTTAATATGAATCTTCATTCCCCTGTCCCGAACTGCTTTGGTTTGTCACCTATAATCCTGAGCATGTTGCTTGCTGCTGTGTGCCCTTGTGCCACCTAGAGGGGGAGAACTGGGGTCACCAGAATAGAGCACTTGAGTCCTGAGGAGGAATTGAGCCTTATCAAGCAGTTTGAGTGACTAAGACTGGGGTTTCCTTGATTACTGGCCTACCCTGCTGGTGTCTTAGGGTCTGGAGGAATGTTGCTGTAGGTTCAGCAGGGGTGATCCAGGTTTTGGTACCATCAAGATTTGTTGCATAGCCGTAGCTGGAATTAACTGTTGTCCTTTTGTCAGGTGAACGTGAGATTGGGACAGAAGGGAAAATCCTGCTGCTGGCTCGAGAAGACAAGAAACTTCAAGGCGTGGGACTGCAGAGTAGGCAGCCGGTAAGTAGTCTGAGATGATAAGTCCTTGCCTGGGAGATTGTCCTGAGTTGCTGCTATAAAATCAGCTCCAGTCCCTTTGTTTCCATTGCTGCTGCAGTAGCTCCTTGGTTTGTAAGCTGCTCTTTACATGACTCTGCAGACCACTAGGCTGAGGAACTGAGCCAGGTTAAAACTAGATGGGTGAACTGGTTAGTGTTAATCCCATTCTGTTTCCCTGGTGAGGTTCACCATGTGGCACAAAGGGACAGAACCAGGCTGGAGGCAGGAGAGGGCTGATCTGCCTGCCTTTGGCCAAGGTCATCACTGTAGTGTTCTCCCCCATGTGTAGTCCATGGAGGAGAGACTAAAAACTGGTACAATAATATTTTTATCTCCTTCCTACTGGCCAGATTTGTATGTGGGGGAGTTGAGTAAGAATTGCTCACTAATTTAACCCAGGTGTGAGGAAGACTTATTTAAACAGTGGCCAGTAGATGTCATTGTGAAAGCAGGAACTGCAGGCTGCCTCATGCAGCCAACCTGTAAAGTTGCTGTTTTTTTCTGGCAGGTGTTTTAAGGAGGGTGTGAAGGAGGCCTTAGGTGGTCACCAGTCCTTCTACCTCCTCTTGGCAAAGGGAGATGGACTTGGTAGATCTCAAGTACTGAAAATTTTATTGAGACCATCCTGGGCAGTAGGACAGGAGCTTCTGATGAGTAGCAGGTCAAACACTTGACTTGAAATTGGAGAGACAAGGATTTGACAGATGGACCACTTGGTGGATGAGGAATTGGCTGGATGGTCACACTCAGAGTTGTGGTCAACGGCTCCATGTCCAAGTGGAGAGTGGTGACGAGTGCTGTTCCTCAGGGGTTGGGGTTGGGCCCGGCGCTGTTTAACATCTTTGTTGGTGAGAGGGACAGCGGGATCGATGCACCCTCAGCGAGTTCACTGATGACACCGAGCTGTGGGGTGCGGTGACACGCTGAGGGCAGGGATGCCATCCAGAGGGACCTGGGCAGGCTGGAGAGGTGGGACCGTGTGAACCTCATGGAGTTCAACAAGGCCAAGGGCAAGGTCCTGCCCATGGGTTGGGACAATCCCCAGCACAAATCCAGGCTGGGCGAGGAGGGGATGCAGAGCAGCCCCAAGGAGAGGGACTTGGGGGGGTGTTGGTGAGGGAAAAACTGCCTGTGAGCCAGCACCGTGTGCTCCCAGCCCAGAACCCACCCGTGCCCTGGGCTGCAGCCAGAGCAGGGGGGGCAGCAGGGCCAGGGAGGGGATTCTCCCCCTCTGCTCCGCTCTGGGGAGACCCCCCTGCAGTGCTGGGGCCAGCTCGGGGGCCCCCAACAGCAGAAGGACACGGAGCTGCTCGAGCGGGGCCAGAGGAGGCCACGAAGATGCTGGGGGGGCTGGAGCAGCTCCCTTGGGAGGCCGGGCTGAGAGAGTTGGGGGGGTTCAGCCTGGAGAAGAGAAGGCTCCGGGGAGACCTTCGAGCAGCCTCCCAGGGCTTAAAGGGGGGACAGGAAAGGTGGGGAGGGGCTCTTGATCAGGGGGTGGGGGTAGGACGAGGGGTGACGTTTTTAAACTGAGAGAGGGCAGATTTAGATGAGACCTAAAGCAGAAATTGTTCCCTGTGCGGGGGGTGAGGCGCTGGCCCAGGGTGCCCAGAGAAGCTATGGCTGCCCCCTCCCTGGAAGGGTTCAAGGGCAGGTTGGACGGGGCTGGGAGCACCCTGGGCTGGGGGAAGGTGTCCCTGCCCGGGGCAGGGGGTGGCACTGGATGATTTTTAAGTTCCCTTCCAACCCAAACCAGTCTGTGATTCCATGAACTGCTTGTGGTGTTTGTGACACGCAGAGTTTGGGTGGAACATCTATGTTCACCAAGGCTGCTCCGTGAGATTGCAAGGGCTCACCTGGAAAAAGCTCACAGCCTCAGTACCAATGACTGTGGCTCTGGGAGGAAGGAGTGTTCTTTGTCAACCTGCTGTGCAGGTCTGGTCTCGCTGCTCCATGGGTGTGTGAAGATTAGTTTGAGCTCAGCATCGGTTTGTCTGTCACAGTGACACATCCTTTCTCCATAGGAGACGCAGGAGCATTCACTGATTGCACTGTCTGTGCTGACTTGGCAAGACTGAGCTTGGAGCTCTCTTCTTCTGCATGTCTTGGAGCAGAGCTGAAGGATTATTAACCTAGCTCTGGGTTTGCCACTTTGTGCCATGACTCATGGAAGCGACTGTACTGACTTCTAAATAAATTGCTTCCTTCTGCTGGGTGTCCTGTGTCCTCATCTGTGACTATCTGACACTTGCATTTGTTTCTGTGCTCTCAGGTGTTCCTCTTCATTGGATCTGATGCATTCAACTGCTGCACATTCCTCTCAAGTACCTATATCCTAGCAGGGACTCAGGATGGGAACATATATCAACTGGATGTGAGAAACACAAAGTGAGTGCTTGGGGCTGCAAATATTTCAATGGCAGCTAGTTTTTTGGCTGGGAAAGAGAGCCAGATGGAGGCTGCTGGCAGACAATCCCCCTTCTGAAGGGTGGATACAGCCCAAGCCATGGCACTGTGAGCTTCTGTGCCTCCTGTAGATGTTTCTTTTTCCTGGGGAGCGCTGAGGAGGATACTCTTGCTTGTGTTGGTAATCTAATGGGATCTTCTCTGGAAAGTGCCTCCTAAAAGACTGTAGGCTCTGTGCAGGTTCCTGAGTTACTGAAAGGCTTTTCAGTCTTGATTTCTGACCAGGGATGCTCTTGGCAGAGCCTTACCTCTCAGATTATTGCTTCATATATAAAATTATATATTAAAAATGATAACACATTTTATATAAATTATATCATGTAATGTACATATTATGTTATATATTAATATCTGTGTGATTATATATAATTATGTACATATATATGTAGGGAGATTTAGCAGAAAGCTTAACAGCTGTATTCCTCCCACCAAAAGCACAGTACCTTCCCCTCCTTCAATGGGGAGACTTAAGTGTCTTTGTAGAATCTTACCACTTACCTGGCAAATGATGCTCATTCCAGCCCCAGGGGGAAATTCCAGCGCAGGATCTGCTCTAAATTGGTTTCTGTTAGTGTCAAAGTCAAGATCTGAGCAGGAAGACATCAAGATGGTGTTTTTGGGTGGGGCTGGGGAGGCTGGCACCGAAGTCTGAAGAGTCTTTCGTGCTGGATGAGCTCCGAGCTTTTGTCTGTGTCTTGGTAAAGATAAACCCTGTCTGTAATCCACCGTGGAGGCGTGCTGGTGGTCACCTGCTAGTTAGCTACTTACTCCCATTTCTATCCTTTGGCAACATCTGCAGGAAACCAGTGCTGACTTCTGTCTGCTTCTAGAGGATGGAGACTCTTTGCTAACCCCATGTCCTGTATGTTTTCTTCGTGTATCTTCTAAGAGCTCACATTCTTTTTTCAGTGTTTGCACATTGGAATGGGCTCTTGACTATAGATGATAATACTCATCTCTTGTTTCTGCTCCTTTTTCTAGAGCTCCAATCCAGGTCATCCATAGATCAGGAGCACCCGTGCTTTCGCTGCTCCCATACCGAGATGGGTTTATTGCCAGCCAAGGTAACTCAAGTGCTGTCTTGTGCCGTTAGAAATTGTGTAAGTTTTGTGCTCTTTGGGTGTTGCTCTCTAACATTTAAGTGCTGGCTGGTTGGGCAGTGTCCATGGCAAAAATATGATGCAGTAGGATCTATATTTAAACTGTGTATCTTTAAACTGAGAGAGGGGAGATTTAGATGACATCTAAGGCAGAAATTGTTCCCTGTGCGGGGGGGGAGGCGCTGGCACAGGGTGCCCAGAGAAGCTGTGGCTGCCCCCTCCCTGGAAGGGTTCAAGGGCAGGTTGGACGGGGCTGGGAGCACCCTGGGCTGGGGGAAGAGGTCCTTGCCCGGGGCAGGGGGGTGACACTGGGTGGGCTTTAATTTCCCTTCCAACTCAAACCATTCTATGATATTACATGATTGCTTTTCGCCTTATGATTTTGTTTTTTCCTGTGATCCTTCAAAGCAGGGCCTCTAAGTTCCCTTTCAATGATTAGAACCTGTTCCCATCGCTCTGACATCCTCACAGCACTTCTCCCTCTTCCTGGGCGCTCCAAGCATTTCTGATGGGTCTGTTAGTGCTGTTTGTAATTAAGAGCACGGCTTATTTGACTAATTGACTGATATTCCTTCCTTGCTTGGTATCTCTTCTGCTTGTGTAGGTGATGGAACCTGCTTTATTGTTCAGCAAGACCTTGATTATGTCCTGGATCTCACAGAAGCTGACTGTGACCCTGTGTACAAGGTAAGGAATATGATCTATCGCCCAAGATAAAGGGTGTAGGGAAAAGTGATGTCAGGTAGCAGGCAGCTGCCTTTATCTTGAGGTTTGGCAGCCTTCACAACGAGTTCCTTCACACGATTGACTTCTAAGCTTTTTTAAATTTTTCCTAGCTGAATTATCTTAGTATTTTGCATAAATAAATCTTCTGTGGTATACGCCAGCATTATCTCCATCGTGCAGGAGCAAAATTAAAACAGTGGAGTAGCTTGGTTGGTGGAGTAGTTCTGGCAGAGCTGTGTTTCTGTAGGGAAGTGTGAATTAATTGTGCTCAGAGGATCTTTGGGGTAAAACCAGCAGCTGCCAGTCTTCTCTTGTACCCTGGTGACTCAAGACGAGAAAGTAGGTCTTGCTGTTGTGTTTCCAGACACCCTGCTGTGCTTGTGCAGACTGGGGAGGGTGACCTGGTTTCCCTGGGCTCTCAACCTGGTAGTGCTGGTGAAAATTAGCTCTTGTTTTGGTCCCGTTCCCTCTCTCCGAACCAACACACACCCTGAAGGGTAACAGCCTCACACAGAGGCTGAGATTTGACCTGAACAACTCATTGGCATGAGCAAAACATGAGGAAAGTGTGGAAAAAAGTCTTTTTTTCCCTTTCAGGTCTAACAGAGCCACCCTTGTGTGAGCATTTCCCTGTTCCCTGAGCTCCTGGTGAATCCTTAAGATGTCCTTTAAAACCTGCTAATGCTGTTTCAGGGGACACCTCCACTTCCCTCTGTAAAAGACCGAAAGGAAAGCTGCTATCTGAGCAGCTTTAACTGTCACTTAAGAGATACTGTGCTTAAATACTCCTTTTTTTATCCCTTCTTTTTCAGGTGTCTTCTTGGGAGAAGCAAATCTACACATGCTGCAGAGATGGGATAGTGAGGAGATACCAGCTTTTTGACCTTTAAGTGTTTGGATCAGCCAAATAGTGGAGATATGTGTTGAAATAGCTCTTCTAAGTTTATTTGCCTGTACAGCGTGTTTTGAGATGTGTATATAGAAGTTTCTGAGGTATAGAAAAATTTCTGAGGCTATTGTGATGACCAGGCTTTATACAGAGGGTTTTAGTGACAGGTAATATTTCTTTTTACAAGATAACTTTGATCATTTTTAATTGGGAGAGCGGCTCTGAGGCGTTAGAGGATCTTGTGTTGCAACAACTTGTTTTTTTTTTTCACTGCTGCAAAACTGCTGTTTCTAGGGTGGGGTGTGGGGAAATAAAATGGGGGGGTGGGGCGAGGCGATGAAGGTGACTGTATCACCGTATGGACTGAAATAAAGCAGCTGCTTTGATAACATCTGTGTGGAAAAGAAATTTTCCAAGAAAACTTACGTTTTTAAAAAAATATATGAAGAGGGGAGGGGCTAGGGCGTGAGGGGCGGCCGGAGTGCGGAAGTAGACGGGGAGAACTGCAACTCCCAGGGTGCCCCGCGCGGCAGCGACAGGAAGTGCCCTTCGCCCCGCTGCCGCCGTGACCATAGCAACGAGGGGAGCGGGCAGCCATGGGGCAGGACTACTACGCCGTGCTGGGGCTGGGCCGCGACGCTAAGGACGCCGACATTAAGAAGGCGTGAGAGGCTCTTCAACTTGTGCGGGGGAACCCCGGGGTCTTCGGGGTGGGGGGAGAGACCCGGGGGGGGGGGGTTGTTTGGGAAGGGGGTGGCCGTGCTTCGCCTTCCCCTGCTCCCCAAAGTAGAGGCCTGAGGGGGGCAAAGGGTCTGGGAGAAGCTGTGAGGGAGCAGCTTGGCGTGGGGGTGTCCTGGCACCCCGGGGCTGGCTGTGAGGCTGGGCTCTCCCTTCCTTTCCCCTTGGTAGCTATCGGAAATTGGCCTTGAAGAACCATCCTTTAAAATGCAAGAAGCCCTGGGCGCAGAAGAGGTTCACGGAGCTGGCGGAGGCCTACGATGTGCTCAGCGACCGTAAGTGGGGAGATGGTTCTCTTCCACGGAGTTTAGGGGGGTGAAGCATCTCTCGTGTGGCCGGAGGTGTGCTGAGCTCTGCACCCCCCCCCCCAGGGCCCTGGCACCCCAGGAAGGTGGCCTCAACTCAGTGACCCATAGCCCAGCTGATTGCTGGTGTGTGCTCCCCACCTCTTGCTGGTCACAAGGTGGTGGGGAACACCCCAGCCTCCATCCAAGCAAAACCTGGATTTCAGGCTCTCCCCCAGCATGGGAGAGCATGGCCATTCCCAACTCCTATTTGTTCCCCCCAGCCATGAAGAAAGGCATCTACGACAAATTTGGAGAAGAGGGTCTCAAAGGTGGCATCCCCTTGGAATTTGATGATGAGAACCCCTGGACCGCTGGCTACGTGTTTCATAACAACCCTGACAAAGTCTTCAAGGAGTTCTTTGGTGGAGACAACCCCTTTGCGGGTAGGTTGGGGGTGCTCTGAGGGGTGGCCCAGACCCCATCTACGTCTGCTGTTGTGCTGTGGTCACCTCCAGCTCAGAGCTTTACGCTTTCTGGGATGTTTCCCTGCCTGGCTACTCTCAGATCCCCTCTGGGGCTGCTCGTCCCCAGTGCATGAAGCTTAGATCCTGACTTCCCCCCAGTCCTGGGTGAGTGAGAAGCCTGAGTGTGCATGTTCAAGCTCTCAGCTCTCCCCAGCTACTGGTGGGACCCTTTTCTTAAAGGATTTCCATCAGAAAGAGGATTCAGGTTGGCAAGACTGCTGTAAACAGGTGAGCAAGCTAAAAATGGTCACGGAGGTAAAACACGCCAGCTGGATGGGGAAGGTGGTCCCAGGCAGAAATAGATGACAGATTTCCGGGTGGGATGTTTGGGGTGCTGAGCTGTAATGATAAGGAGACCCTAGGGGACCCCCCTGATGTCTGATCCCAGTGAGGTGACACCCCCGCCCCCATCTCTTATTCACACAGAGTTCTTTGCTGAGGATGGCTCGGAGTTGACCCTGCCCTTCGGAGGGCTGCGAGGACGAGGAGTGATCAAGCAAGACCCCCCGATCGTGCGAGACCTCTACCTCTCCCTTGAAGACCTCTTCTACGGCTGCACCAAGAAGATTAAGATCTCCCGCAGGGTAGGGGCAGGGAGGGATAAAGAAGGGGGGGGTGTGCTTGGCAGGGTGGGGAATTTTGGGCTGGACGCTCCCCCTCTTGGTTTCAGCAGCGGAGCCTGAGGCTTTAGGGCTGGTCCTGCTCGGTGGGCTCGGCAGGACACAGGGCTGTGTCCGTACCATGGGAAGGGACCTGAGCACAGCCCAGCAGAAACGCTGGCAGGATCTGAACCGGTACCCTCCTCTCCTGGCTTGGCAGCATGAGAAGTGGTGTGAAAGCTGGTGGGAAGGAAGGGCTGATGCCAGCCCTGCGGAGAGGAACTTGGGGGTATTGGTGGGGGGAAAACTGCCTGTGAGCCAGCACCATGCGCTCGCAGCCCAGAACCCACCCGTGCCCTGGGCTGCAGCCAGAGCAGGGGGGGCAGCAGGGCCAGGGAGGGGATTCTCCCCCTCTGCTCCGCTCTGGGGAGACCCCCCTGCAGTGCTGGGGCCAGCTCGGGGGCCCCCAACAGCAGAAGGACACGGAGCTGCTCGAGCGGGGCCAGAGGAGGCCACGAAGATGCTGGGGGGGCTGGAGCAGCTCCCCTGGGAGGCCGGGCTGAGAGAGTTGGGGGGGTTCAGCCTGGAGAAGAGAAGGCTCTGGGGAGACCTTCCAGCGGCCTCCCAGGGCTTAAAGGGGGGACAGGAAAGGTGGGGAGGGACTCTGGGTCAGGGGGTGGGGGTAGGACAATAGGACAAGGGGTGACAGGTTTTAAGCTGAAAGAGGGGAGATTTAGGTGAGATCTAAGGCAGAAATTGTTCCCTGTGCGGGGGGTGAGGCGCTGGCCCAGGGTGCCCAGAGCAGCTGTGGCTGCCCCCTCCCTGGAAGGGTTCAAGGGCAGGTTGGACGGGGCTGGGAGAACCCTGGGCTGGGGGAAGGTGTCCCTGCCCAGGGCAGGGAGTGGGGCTGGGTGGGCTTTAAGGTCCCTTCTCACCCAAACCAGTCTGTGATTATGTGACTCAGCTTTTCTAACCTGCTTGCCCACCCTCCAGGTGATGAACGAAGATGGACAAACGAGCACCATCAGAGATAAGATCCTAACGATTGACGTGCAGCCGGGGTGGAAGCAGGGCACCAGGATCACCTTCGAGAAGGAAGGAGACCAGGTAATGACCGTGGTGTGACGTTCTGGGCCAGGCTCCCTTGAGACAGACTGCGCCTCGTTGCAGGTTTCCCGTTGCTTGGAAGTTGGCAGCATGGCTCCACTCTAAGGTGCCCTTCCTGCCTGGATTTTCCTTAAGATAGATTAAAAAAAATTAATTTAAAGGGGTTGTTTTCTGCCTGTCATCACCCAGTCTGGTTTCCCTTGGCTGAGCAGGAATCATTTATCAAAGACTTTTTTTCTTAAAGGAAGAAAATCCCTTTCCCTTTGTAATCAGCAGCAGAGACATCCATGTCACCTTTCCCTGTGTAAAATCTTTTGTATTACACCAAACCATTTCCAGATATCTTTATTTCCCCACCCCCTCTCGCTTTTAGGGCCCCAATGTCATTCCAGCTGACATCACCTTTGTTGTCCAAGAGAAACTCCACCCCAGCTTTAAAAGAACCAACGACAACCTCATTTACGTCGCCACTATCCCCCTGGGAGAGGTAAAGAGTCAAGCTGAGGGGGTTATATTTGCCCTTGGGGGGGCTGCAGATGCAGCTCTGGATCCTGCTCTGTGCCTTGCAGGCGCTGATCGGCTGCACGGTGGACGTGAGGACGCTGGACGGGAGGCTGCTGAACATCCCCATCAATGACATCGTGCAGTAAGTCCCGTGGGGCAACTTACTGGTGGGCTCCGGTGGTCAGATGCGGCTTTTCTGCAGAGCTTGGTGGCCAAGGAGGTGAACGGGTGCTTGGGAGGAACCTCAGCTTTGGCCTGTTTCTCCTTGGGAAAGGAGCATGTCCCCATCGCCTGAATTATGGAGGCGCTTCAAAAGCTTTTCCGACAGGTTTGGGGTTCCTGGAGGAGGAGGATGCCACCGTGGGCTAATCCCTCTGGTCTGGTGGTCGTGTTGCTGGTGGTAGAGGCAGGGAGAGGGCTTGGTGGGGGTGGGTGGAGGACAGGAGTGAGATGAGAGCTGCATTGTCCAGCCCAGCACGCCAAGAACAGTGTGGGGACAAGGCTGGAAGAGGAGGGCAGGCCACTGGTTGGAGCTGGAGCAGCAAACCTGCCCGAAAAAAACCCCTCATCCACGGGTGTGGGGCTCTGCACGTGGACACAGTGGCACTTTGGGACTTGTCTTCCGTGTCAGGGTTGTCCCCCAGCTCCTCTCAGCCCTGTCCTTTGCGTTGCAGCCCCAAATACTGCAAAGTGGTACCAGGGGAGGGGATGCCGCTGCTCCAGGACCCCCGGCGCAAGGGTGACCTCTTCATCTATTTCAACATCTGCTTTCCCAAGAAGCTCACGCCTGACAAGAAAAAGCTCTTGAAAAACGCCCTCTTGGCCTAGGGGATGGTGACCTCCCCCCTCTTTTTCCCCCAAAAAAGCTCTGGAGATAGCGCTGTGACCAGGCAGAGGCAATTCCCAGCACCCTTGAAGCAGTTTCCCCTGGGATTCAGCTTTCCAGGCAGCCAGGGGGAGGGTGATGGAGGATTTTAGCAGGGGGGTTGGAATACTCCCAGCT
Organism: Tyto alba; assembly: GCF_018691265.1. Lineage (NCBI taxonomy): Eukaryota > Metazoa > Chordata > Aves > Strigiformes > Tytonidae > Tyto > Tyto alba. The sequence goes on along the minus strand of NW_024881282.1, from coordinate 2,138,762 downwards.
CTATTCCTGCAGGGGAAACTCAGGGTTTGGGGCAGAACGTGGTGTGGGAAAGACCAAAGCGAGGGAAGAAAAGACTTCCTGGGTTTAGTTAAGATCCCACGATTTTCTCAAAGAGAGAGAGGCAGCAGCAGGACCCAGGACTGGGCACGGCCATCACCAAGGCCTCAAGGCTGCACACCCCTGCGTGAGGGGATGAGCCCTCCTTGGGGCTGGGGGTGGCTCTGTGCACCCCACAGGTGGCACACGTGGCCACAAACCCACACACCCACCTTCAATGCTTTTGGTTTGATTTTTTTTTTTTTTTTTTTTTTTTCCCCTCTTACCACAAAACTCATCTCTACTAAAGTCGCTCCCTGATCACACACAACACTTGGGGAAACTTTCAGCTAAGCTTGGGCTTGCCTTTGCCACCACCCTCCCCCAGGGCTGGGAGAACAACCCTAAACCCCCCCAAAAAAGGTGAGGGAGCCACGAGCGCTGCTGCGATCAGACCCCATAGGGGTGATTTATTAGAAGCATGAGTGAGGAAGAACGGGAATCGCTGCTCCCCCCTCTCACCTTGTTCCCACGGGGAAGCGATGCTCTTCCTGGATGGAAAACCTAGAAATATTTTTTCTTCCTCTACTCCTCTCTGGAACCCTCCATTCTACCCCTTTTCTCCACAAACTCCATCATTTCTCCATCTTGCTGTTCCTCTTGGGCTGTCCCCCTTGGGCTGGGGGCATTTGGCGTCGCTGTTCCCTGCTGTCCGCTTCCACAATTAATATAATTTACTCCTGTATCTCGTCAACGCTGACGAGAGAGGTGTGTGTGGGGGGGTCAGGATGGGGCTGGCCGGGCCAACATGACCGCGCGCTGCAGCTGCTCGTAGGAGATGAACATCACCACGTTCCACGAGCCGAGCCGTAGGAAAGAGGGGACGAACCTGCGCCGGGAAAAGCAGCGTTTGGGAAAGGGGATGGGGGGGGGGACACAGACACAGCCCTGCCGTCCCCAAAGCCCTGCCGGGGGAACGTTTGGGAACTGGCGCACGCTGGTGGTGTGCAAATCGTTGGGTTGAGTTTGGAGAGGGGAGGGGGGGGGGGCACGTCCCTCAACTCACCCTTTGTAGAAGCCGGCGAGGCCGTCCTGCATGAGCAGGGCCAGGAGGCAGCTGAGCACGTTGCGATATTGCCCGGGGCTGGAGTTCATGTAGCGCGTCTTCACCACGTCCACCGGCGACGCCACCACCGTGGCGCAGAACCCGGCCCCGAAGGCGGCCACGAAGTGACAGGGGACGTTGTCTGGGATGGGGGGGGGGGGGGGGGGGGGCGGGAGAAAGTTGAGGGTTGTAGGGATGGGGCTGGCACCCACCTGTGCTCCCTCCCCACCCGAGCGCCGGGCTCACCCGTCATCAGCTGCGCCCGCAGCAGCGCGTCCTTAACGAGGTCGTAGGTGACGAGCTCCCCGCAGTTGATGATGGCGTTGCGGGCAATGTTGGGCAGCGTCCCTGCGCAGGGGGACGGCGGCAGCGGGGACACAGGTCACATCCCCCACCCAGAGCATCCTGCGTGGGTGCCCCAGCCTCATCCCAGCCTCCACCCCCATCTACATCCCCCATCCCAGTCCCCTTCCTCATCCTCATCTTTCTCCCTTTCCTCATCCCCATCACTGTCCCTTTCCTTGTCCCTGTCCCCATCCTCATCCCATTCTCATTGTCTTTTCCTTATCCCCATCCTCTTCCTCATCATTGTCCCTTTCCTCATTCCTGTCCCCTTCCTCATTCCATCCTCATCCCCATCCCCTCCTTGTCCCTTTCTTCATACCCATCCCTTCCCCTTCCTCATCCCAGTTCCCATCCTCACCCTTCTCCCTGTCCCCTTCCCCATCCTCATCATTGTCCCTTTCCTCATCCCCTTCTTCAACCCCATCCCCTCCTTGTCCCCTTCCTCATCCCCTCCCCATCCCCTTTCTCATTGCCTTCCTCTTCCTCATCCCCCTCCCCTTCTTCAACCCCATCCTCATCCCTGCCCCCTTCTTCATCCCCATCCCTATCCTCCCCTACCTCTCCAGAGCCCGCGCACCCCCTCCTCCCTGGCGATGGTGCGATAGGCGTCCACGGTGCCGCTGTACCTCCGGGGGCCGTCCGGCAGCGCCCCGCTGGCCTGGAACCTGACCTTGACCACGTCGGTGGGCTGGGCGCACGTCACCGCCACCGCCCCCGTGGTGCAGCCCGCCAGCACCCGCGCCGCCAGCCCTGTGCCTGGAGAGGGACAGTGCTGGGATCCCTGGCCCCCCCCAAATATGCAGGGACCCCCGAGGCGAGCGGCTTGGGCTGCGTTCGGGGGGGGGGGGAGGCGCTTGATGGAGGGGGTTGTTCACCCCGCGGTGGGTCTGTGCCCTTTTGGAAGAGGGGGGGGGTTGTGCATTGGGACAAGGGGTGCGTGGGGTCCCGACACTCACTCTCGGCTCCTTTTGGGGTGTAGAGCTGCTTCACCGAGTCGTAGAGGCCGATGCGGATGGAGGCGAAGCTCAGCTGGCGCTGCAGCCCGGCCGCCAGCCCGCTGTAGAGGCTTCGGGGTCCCTCCGTCCTCACCATGGTGCTCAGCGTCCCCAAAACACCCCGATACTCCACGGTGCCGGTGCTCCGGGGGATCCGCACCTCCCCTTGGAGCTGTGGGACACCGACTGCGTCACCCTGCGCCCCACAACTCCCCCCCCCCCCCCCCAACTCCCCCAAAACCACCGTCGGCTCTAGGGCGTGGGGGGAAGCTCCCTTCGCCCCTGGGATTTGGGGGGGCGCGGGGGGATCGTACCTGCAGCCGCACTTTGGCAGTGTCCAGGGGGAAGGTGCAGAGGTCGGCGATGCAGGCAGCCATCCCGGCGCTGACGAATTTCACCGCGGCTGTCGGGGGCACCTCAGGGGGTTTGAGCCCCACCATCGTGGCTGAGAGGCTGGAAGGAAATTGGGGGGGGGGTGGGGGGGGAGGTTGGGGTTTGTGGGGGCAGCTGGGCTGCTGCGGTGGCCGGCGCTTCGAGCAGGTATCTGGTTTGGGGGGGGGGGGTGGGAAACGATGTGGCGTGATGGCTCCAACTGGCTTCGGAAAATCCCCAAAAGCCAAATCCTGCCCTATTTCCTCACCCACATCCCTGGGGAAACTGAGGCACGGCAGCTTCCCACACTCAGCAATTCCCCAGTGCCCACCCTCCTCTAGCCCACCCTGGCCAAAATGGGGGGGTTTGGTGAGAATATCTCCCCCAGGGTGACCTGCCCGGGGTTGGGTTCCCTGTGGCCTCACCGTGGGGACCTCGGCACCGCGTCCCGGCTCCTGCCTTACACCCCTCTCCGTGCCACCACCCTAAGAGCTGGCTCCTTGCCCCCCCCCTTAAATAGCACCGGGGAGGACATTCCATTGGCCGCAGGGATCAAGTGACAGCAAAACCGTTTCCCCCCACCCCTCCTGTGGCATTTGAGCGGATGAGAACGGGGCCACCCAGCACCTGTGACGGGGTGGCTGGTTCAGCCCTCTGTGCTCCGCCCCCCCCCCAGGGCTTGGGCAGGGGTGTGTGTGTGTGGGGGGGGTCCTGCCCAAACCACCAGCACCCATCGCAGCAAAGCACCCACCGCTGGCACCTTAGGGATGGCGGAATCTGCTCAGTTTTTAACCCAAAAGCTCTTGGGAAGGACGAGATGCAGCAACCACTTGTCCAGAGGGTTTCAAAGCGAGCGGTTTGGAGGCAGAGCAGCACCGAGTGTCCTCCCCACCGCCGCCGCTGCCTCCGTGCAGCAGGTCGGCCCCTTCTGCCCCCGGCACGGCCCACGCAGCCGTAATCCCTCGTGGGGAACCACCAAGCTTCCCTCCGCACGGCGAGGGCAGGACTCACAGGGAAATCCCGGTCGCGCTCTGCATGGTGAAACCCAGGAGGGAGCGGGACGAGGCCGGAGGCCAAGGGCAAGGTGATGGCTTAAGAAATGCCCCTTTTCCTCCATTTTCTTAAAACTTGGTGCATTTAACCCTTGGTGCTGTTTAGTGCTGCACTCGCAAAGCCCCAAGGGATGCGCTCGCCCATCCCTGGGGATGTGCGGAAAGTCTCCGCGCCGGGGCTGACCTGGCCTGCTGGGCCTGGTACAACCAGGGAGGCAGAAAGGTTCTGCGAGCCCCTCGGCTTAAATTAAGGTGAAACAACACCAAACAACCCCTTAAAATGTTTTACTTGTGGTGGAAACAGCTTAAACTTGGGAAAGGATAGTGAGCAACGGGGTCTCTTATTGGTGAATCTGTAAGGAAGGAAAGGAAAGGCGCCCGGTCACCACACCAGGTTCCAGCGTTGTCTCAGGTTGGGAAATCTTGGGTGGTGGGTGCACCCACAGCAAAATTTTGTCACCTTTTGAGTTCATCTTAGCTGATTTGCACACTAAACAGAGGCAGGTATTCCAGGAAATCATTTCCATGAGAGGTGAAGTCATGCTCCCCCTTACCACCTTTACTTTCTTCTTGGGTACCTGTCCAGCCTTGAGCTTATCAATCTTTTTTTGAAGCTTATCTAAGGAATTTGGCACTACAGCAGCAGGCAGGGGAGTCCTGCCTCCTCGTACACCCTGTGGTTCCCTGCGTGGCTTCCTCAGCCTGATCACAAAAGCCACAACTTGTCCTTGAGCCTTTTTGTGTCGAGGAGTGTTTGAGGCATCAATTCCTTAGTTCTTTACAAGACTGCGCTCCAACGCCGACCTAAATGCAAGAGGAAAAAGCTGATTATTTATCTCGTGCCCGACATAGGAGTCAAACACTGTCACCTCCATTGTGACCACGTTCCCATCGCAGCCGGCATCCCGCCTGGGATTTTTGGGGATGCTTCAGGCAGCGTGCAGGGAGGGCAGAGCAAATTTCACCCCCGGGGTCTAACCCAGCGTGGGCAAGTTGTGCTCGCAGTGAATTATTATGCATTTAGGATTTCCCCCCTGAAAAGCAAAACCGCCGAGGCGGGAGGAAAAAGGGGCGCTGAGGCTTTGGCTCCTTAAATCCCGAATTCAAAGCGTGGTTTGAAAAAGCAGCTCTGAGCAGGAGCGCTCGCTCACCTCTGTGAGCTGACTCCAGGCAGGCTGGGCTCGGCCGTGATATTTTCTTTGCAAAGCAGCGACCTTTCCGCGTGCCCCCAGCCACATCATCTTCCCGGAACAATTTCTACACCGTCCTCTCGCGCCCGTCACCGGAGGCTCCGGGGGGAAGGAGTCGCCTCCACCTGTTAATGACCAGCTCGTGACCTGGCGGCGGGACACTCGGCACCAGACGGCAAGAAACCAGAGGAATTTTATTGAAAACAAACACCGGAGAGGAATACAAAAATAGCATAGCTTAGTTTGCAGAAAACTCTGTTATCCTAAAAGGTACCCGACCTAAAAATGTACAAAAATAATTTAGAATATAAAAGCTCTGTATTTCTAGTAAAATCCTTTTGTACACACAACAGTATTTTACAGAATCCTTGGCCTGTATTTACACAAGCACCCTGGGCACACGCACTCCTCTCAAATCATCAAATCACGCTTCCCCCCCCCCCCCCCAACTATTTTTGAAAGGCTGCTGGGGAGGGAGCTCACCTTCCCTCCCCATCCACAGCACCCGCCGGCGGGGAGGCAACGGTTCGAATTCTAGCGCCTTTCTAACATTCTCCATCCTTTGGTTGAAGGAGCTGTCTCAAAAGGGGATGCTTTGGGTTTACTCAAAAAAACCCCAAACTTAGAGAAATTTCACAGGAATAAATCCCCAAAATGGAGTATCCGGAGAGCAGGTAACAGCTCACCGGTTACTCGAAGCGGCGAGTCTCAGCGGGGACCTGCCCTTGCAAGACACACGGTCGCTCCGCTGCCCCCCTTTGGTTGACCGTTAAAGTCCTAACGAGATCCCAATTAGGCAAATTAAAAATCAGAGCCCGAAACCTCCGGCTTCCAGCTCCTCTTCCCCGCAGGAGCCGGGCTTTGCCGCTGTGTCTCAGGAAGCAGCCGTTGCGGACGGGCTCTCGCCGCCGTTATTCCTTCTTGGACAGCTGAGCAGAGAAGATCCTGGCGATTCTTTCGGTCTCCTCTTCCGAGAGATCGGCCGCGGGCCTGGGACACTTCGGCCTTCGGTAGGGGATTCCCCCCAGCACCGCTCCGCTTCTGCTCTGCGGAGAGAGGGAACGAGACGTCAGCTCTTTTCTGAGCGTGACAAACCACGGGGTCCTGCGAGAAGCTGGACACACACTTGGTGGGGGGGAAAAAACCCTCATGATGTGTTTTCTGTTGTGGTTCTCCTCAGAGGGGTTTTTCCTCTTGTTCCGCACACCGAGAGGCAACTGTTTGGAAAAAGACCTGTTTGTTCCAACTGTTTGGAAAAAGACCTGTTTGTTCCAACTGTTTGGGAAAAAAAAAAAAAAAATCCACGATGGTGAAATAACTTCCCTGCCCAACACAATATTAGACGTCGCAATGCTATTCTTTCTCAGCGCTACGGAAAGCAACATCTAGAAACCAAAATTAGAAAGAAAGGTCCAAACCACACCATCCGGCTCTGGCAGGGGAACTCTGAGTTTGTGAATGTCTGTCCTCACCCAAAGTTCTCTTGTATGAAGCCAAAGGGGATCACACCAGTGTATTCGCTGGGCCCTGACTCCCTGACTTTTGGTTTTCAATTCTTGTTTTGTTTTTAATTTGCAGAACCCCCAAAACCAAACCACCTTGCAGTGGAGGGGTAAAGCTCCAAGCCTACTGACAAAATAGACGGGTCCATCTCAGCAGCCCACGAGATGAAAACCATTGTTTTAGGCATTTTACCATCATCTGTGGTTTGCACGCACCCACCCAGCAGTCAGGCTTCCTCCCAGCACTTACAGCAGCACTAAAGACAGATCATTTCAGCGGCCAAAGAAACTCCCGTTTCTCCCCAACTCGTTTAGAGCCGGGTTGTGCCCATGAAGCACCGGGAGAGATCTGGCTCCAGCTGCCTTTCGAGGTGGAAGCAAGCGGTGCTGGTTAAGGACACGGCTCATTAGCTGCGGGGCCAGGAAAGTTTCCTGGCGAGCGGCAGCGATTTGGGAAGCCGATACGCCGGGCTGACCTTTCCCCTACATCGTGGAGCTGCTTCTCCGTCCCGGCCGGGCTTGGCCTCGCCGGGCACAGTCGTGGTGGAAAAAAAGTCTCCTGAGGTGATCAGCTCCCTCTGCCAAAAGAAACGGCGCTGGGATCCCGGTCCTGCGTGCTCTCAGCTTCGGCGTGCGCTGTTTGGGGAGGGAAATGGCTTTTTTAGGAATGAGTGGGTTTGGAGATTTTTTTGCGGTTGGTCACCTGCACTTTACGGACTCAGACGACGAGCGCCTTGAGTATTGGCCCTGCGACGGCATCGCTGGTGAAGACCCTGATGGGGGAACAGTCTGCAGATAAAAACCACCCCCTGATCTACATCCTGGGCGGACCTGTGCTTGCTAAAGCCAGGTCAAAGCCTGAGAGGTTAACTGTAAGTTAATTTAACATCAGCTACAATTTCTGCAAACAGACAAGCCCAAGAGAGGCTGTAACCACAGGCCAAGGTTTCCCAAAGGAAGATTTTCAGATACACTGAGCCAGCCGGCTCCTGCGCAGCCGGATTCGGGAGCCAGATCAATAAGATCAAGACGATGGTTTTGGTCGCTGGCTGGTTAATAAAATAAAAATGACCAGGGTGGGATCAGCTCGTGTGGTTTCGCAACCAAGAGCGCCCTCAAGGCTCACGACAAGCTGACCTACCAACTCCTAAACACCATCTCCCCAGTTTCACACGGCTAATTGTGTGAATTATGTGAACAGTGCTGCGAAAGACTTCAAGCTGTATCCAGGAAAATAGCTACAGGCAGTCATGCCTTCAAACACTGCCCATTTTTACCACACTGAAAAAACGTACATGTGTGTTTATGAGGATCCTTGCTTAGTTTTTCTTTTTTCTTAGCACTGCTCTGAGATGATTCTCCTAAACCAAAATGTAAGAAGCTGAGAGAGATTAAATGCAGACCTGGCAACATCAGAAGCTTAAAAACCAGCAGAGAGAGACGCTTGCTGGCCAAGCCACCTCCCTTTGACAGCATATTCTGCTCCAGAGTTGACAGTAGCTTATTCTTCCCACACTGTTTTCTGTGCCAACTGTCTGTGAAACAGCTGAAACATTAGTACTGGCCGGAGACGGACAGTAACCAGCTCGCGTTGGCTCGGTGCTGGTCCCTGTTCTCTGCACAGCATTCATAAGCAGTTCAGAGAGAAAATCATTCAAAGTGAAAGCTCAGAGCACTGGTAAAAGGCTTCTGGTTTTAGTACATTAAGCAGCGTTTGCTTCCAAATACCAGTTTTATGTATTTGCAAAGAGTTGGTATGGCCCGTCCCTGTCCCTCAGCCCAGGAAGGTCTGCAACTGTAATGAAAACAAAAAACCAAGGAAAACCTGGCTCTTAAATCCAATACGCTGGGCAAATTGCAGCCAGCACCGGCACTGTACTCAGAAACTCCTTCCTTTCAGTTTCAGTGATGCTGTTTGTCCTCTGATGAGCTCCCTGTTCTACCCTGGAGGAGCCCACACCACTAATATGCCTCAAAAAAGACTGTCTGCGCAACTACGTGCAGCTGAAAAGCTTGCAGGAGCTAACTGCAACAGTAAACCAGGAGCAGGTTTATGCTGTAGCAACGGGTCTCTATCAAATTCCCCAAATCATCCAATTAACCCTATTGCAAAGGGCCACGAAGCTGAGCTTCCTACCTCTCACAGTTCCCCTCTCACGTGCGCTTGTGCTGTACGGTCAAGAGCTGAGAGACGGCAACTCACATTTTGAACGTGAGGAATAAAGGCAGACGGCTTTTCCTGATCCAACAGGACATTGCTAATGAATTTCAGTGGGAGAAGCTGCAAGTCCTGCAACTCAGAAGAGAAGGTACCAGATTGTGTGGGATAAGATAAAGGAAAAGAGAACAAAATAGACTGAAGAATTTAACAGAGACCAGCTGAGTATTTCTGCAGAAATAAGAGGACTTTTTGGGGGGCTTACACTAACCCAGTGGCCCAAAATAGCTGCAAAATTATCCTACACTGGTTGTCAGAATTTTTAAAATCGATTCTAAAGGATAAATTAAATGAGATTTTCTCCTTTGCTCTTAAGAGTCGACAATCCAGAGGTGCCACAATACTTCTCCTGCCCCAGGGGCATGTCACAAACCGAGTTGTTCCTGATCTGCTCGGGTCGGCCAGAGGCTGCTGCAGCAAATTCAGCCCCTCACTCACATTTTGCCATCAGTGCAATAACATACCCCGAAAGAGCACTGTACTCCTAAAGTGAAAATAAGACCAAAGAGCAGCTGCCTGCTGCTATTAGATGACACCGGGGCGTCCGATGGCAGTCTGGGCACTCCTGAGTGTCTGTAAACAAGGCGTGCTTGGAAAACATACCACTTGCACGCTGCTTCAGACAGAAGTGGTTAAAATTCTCCTCCTCCAAATTTCCAGACCACCGTGTCCGCCTGCAGCAACGCAGGGGCGTTCAGAGGCACGAAGCTATCCCAGGGACCTTCCTAAAAACAAACTTCCAGCTGTAGGAAAGGTTTAGCAGCTTTTCTTGCTGCTCTTCTGCATGCGCAGGGGTGAATCAAAAATAGAGAAGTTTAAAAGCACAGTTAATGCTCCCAGCTCGCGCAGGTGATCAGGAACTTTATGAAATTATATTTGCAGGTTTGGCTTCGCCAACAGTTTTGGGATACAGCTACAGGAAAAAGCTACACTTCTATACTTGCCTCTGTATAAAACTATTTTTCTCTGAAATGTGACAATTCCTCAGAGAAGTAACATTTAGCAAGACATTCTAGCCGCAATGCTGCGTTTTCAAGATGCTCCTTTGATACATCAAACGGGCAGTTTCAAACAGCCAGAGTTTTCACCTTCTGCATAGTTTTGGGAGCTCACACCTGAAATGTTGTGTTTACACCATTCCTTCCCTCCGAAACCGGTTCAGACTACGCCCTGAGCATTAGCAGCGCCTGTCCTGGGCTTCTCCCTCTCTCTGTCTCTAAGCCGAGAGAGTCAGGGACTCCGAGTAGCTGATGCTCAGCCAGGAAGCACACACGTTTCATCAGAAGGATGCAAGAGGAAAGAGGACTTACGCAGAGAAAAATCACGCTTTTCTTTTTATAGAAAGGGCAGCAATATGGGAGGACACTTAAACCGGCTGAGGATTATCTAATCGCCGTGTGCCAAGCATTGGAGTAAAGCAAACAGATTTATTAGCATTTTATAGGTCTTGGGGGGATGGCTTATTTCAAGGTCAAAGAATTCTGGTAACCAAGGCGGAGAACGTTTCAGGCGGGTGGCTCAGCCAGTTTAATGGCCGGTTTTCTCTGTGCACAGTGATGAAGGAGTGAAAAGAGATCTGTGTTAATAGGCTACACCCTGCCCCTGGAGTCACTTTGCACTTGCTTCTGCTTTCTGGGCAGGAAAAGGTTTATATCAAATCACAGACCACAGGCAGCAACTCCGAAATGGACGTGAAGCACACAGCCACCTTTTCTTTATTCTGATTGTGAAAATGCAAGGAGCCGTTAGCATTTCTGCTCAGCAGGTTAGGAGGACAAATTTAACGAGGAAAAGGCTTAGCTCTGTTCTCTGAGTAAGCGGAGCAAGGAAAAAGAAGAGCTTTAGTGGCTGCAACTGAAATGGCAGCAGATCAAGAAGAAACATGACAACCAAGAAAGGATGTTTGGACCCTTGTTAACCATCTGCATTTTCAGAACAGATCAAAAGCTTGCTACTCTGAATCTGCCTAAGTCTGGGTTATAAAAGTGTTATTTCTAATTTACGCTGAAGGAAAAGCTAGGTGTATATACAAATATTAATTATTCTGAGTAAAACTGGTTTCCATATGTTTCTTAACGCTTTGGAATATTCATAGAGGTGAGGGGAAAAAAATATCAAGATATTTAAATGAAAAGTTTAACAACTCTCCCATTTTTTAAATACTCCCTCCTGCCCCGCCCCAAACCCAGCTTCATTACCAGTAACCTGGGCCAGCTCTGAAAGGCAGCAGGTCTGCATGCAGGTTTCCCATCCAACATCTCACTGGAATCACATTTAAAGGTTCTTACTCCAGCATATGATTGCCCCAAACTCTGACCAGAATCAATGTGGCAGACCCCTCTGTGTGAAACAACACACCTAGAGAGATTAGATTTTTGCCCTGAAAAATCAGCAACAGTATATAAAATAATACGGAACATAGGAACACAGTAAAGGCAAAGAGGGAGGAGAAGGGGGGCTGGAGCAACAGTCAGAAATAAGATTTGGATAGTAACCTGGGCCGCTTACACAACTGCTTTGACTCATTTAAAAACTAGTTGTAGCTTTACAGTAAATTCGAAAGTGTTGGATGCTGTTAAGTTTAGCCATGGACTTGGATAATTTTCCCTAAGTTGTATCAGGAAGTGCTTGGAAATGGACTGAGCAAAGTGCAAAGCTGTTCACTGAAGTTGAAAAGCGGCAGAAGTTGAACCGGGACCGCTGGATCAGACAGGACAGCGGGTGAGCAGTGCGGAAGAGGAGAGCTGGGAAAGACCTCAAGAACCGGAAGCCTGAATCTGATATAATGGAGAAAAAAGGTCAAAAAATTTTAGATTTCCTGAGGGTCTGTGAAACTCAGGTCCCTGGAAGGTGACCACAGCATCCGGGCTGAGGCTCAAGCTGCTGCAGCACCTTCTCACATCCCCATGTCCTCGCAGCATGAGTCGAGATCAGCCTTTTGTCTCAAAATGCTGCCAGCTCCTTCGCCACGACTGCCCGCTTCGCCTCCCAGCTGCTTCCTCCTCATTTTGCGGAGGAAGGCAGGGAAAGCAGGGACTTGGACAGGACAGGGAGAGGCTGCAGGAACACTGGGGAGGCCAGGAGAGGTTTGCCAGCTGCCACGTGAGCGAGAGGGGACTGATGATCTTCAGGGGAGAACAGCTCAGATTTCAGCCTTGCTGTCACGCTTGGCGTTTGCTGAACTGTGCAGAACCCAAACAAACCCAGATTTAGAAACTGATGTTGCTAAGGCTAATTAAGAACAAATCTATGAGAAAGCAGTTTTCCTGAACTATTTTACCATCAACATAAGCGAAAAACTTCTTGTTCTTCATAGAGGTTGTTTGATGCTGGGTGCGCAACACAAGGCACAACTGACTCCTGTCTCAACAGACAAGTTGCTACAGAGAAGGATCAGCTGTAGCTAATCCTGGAATTAAGCTGGTTTAAGGTCAGCTGTATCCAAATAGTGCCTTGCTCATATTCTCCCTAATTATTAATGACTTTCAGGAGTGTGTTTCTAGCCACTAAGCTGAGCGCTAGAGAGCAGGAATTCAAGGAAAGCTGATATTAATATTAAACTGAAGGTTTGAGTGATGATGTGCAGATGCACAGAAAGACACGGTGCTTCCGCAGGGAGAACTGGAGCTAACTCTGCAGAGAAAGCAGAACTCAGAAGTGGGGGAAAGATGGCGAGGCAGAGGGGATGGATGGGGATATCAGCGATGGACAGAGGTGAACGCAGAGAATTTGAAGGAGATTACACACACTGCTTTTGATTTAGTCCAAAATATTTAGACACAGCACAAGAAGTATGCTTAAGAAGCACTAAGACACACTTCAGTCTAGGTGTTACGATCAAGATTACGTCTTAGGATGCTTGAAGCATACTGTGCCCAAGACTCCTCTGATAGAGGTCTCTGCTTTCACTAGGAAGAAGTTTCAAGGCCTTTAGGAAAAGATGGTATTATGTAAATCAGAAAAAAGAATCATTTTTACAACACAAACCAGCAAAAAGTCAGGTATTTTACCCAAGCTGTAAACATGTTTATTAATTTAAAGTAGTTTCCATTACTTCAGAGCTATTAGATCCTGCTCGTTTCTGTTCTGTTTAATCAAGCAAGCTGTTTCCAATTACATAAATGTTCCATAGAGCATTTGTTTCATAGGTCATAAGGAGGGGAACCAACACATTATCTTTTCTGGGAGTGGTAAACAAACAGCCCAGCTGCTGCAGTACCCAGATCCACATCAACATCCATAGTAAAGCTCTGACTGGAAAACAATATGTAGACCTCAAAACAACTGAGCTACAGGCCTCTTGTAGTAAATCAATGTTTATGCACATAAAACCACCCATGAAACAGCAAAAGCAATCAACAACTTCCCTGTATGAGGAATGGTCACTCCAACTATTTTATTATTCCTTCCATCAAAGAACAGTTACTCGATACCTCTCAAGGAGAGGCTCTCTTGCTGCGAACTCCCTCATTTCAACCTGATCTAAAAAGATATCAACTGGAGTTGTAATTACAAGTTACAGCTTGCGTCCTAGAAGTCAGGCACTTTACCTCACATTAAAGCACAAAGAAGCGTGGAGTGAGCACCTGCCACTTCCACTGACCCCAGTGGAGAAGAACAACATTCACTATTGTATACAGACAAACTGGTTAACATCAATGCCTGAGTATCATCGACGATGAAGCCATGGTGCTGAAAATGATTCTCAGAGAGAGTAGAGGAATCAGAAAGATTCTCCTTGATTTGATTTGGAAGCCATTATTTCTAAACTGAGTGCTGACAAAGAAAGGGAGAAGTACTTTTGTTCCTGCTTTAATGAACGGACTCCCTTAAGCTAGGACAACAAAAGAAAGGATGTCTCATACTTACTTTCAGAGCTGTGGAAGGATGAGAGGAAATGCTGAGCAGTCTCATGGAGGCTTCCATCTGCTGGGGTGGAAGGAAGAAGTTGGGAACAACAACAGGATCAGATCTGAGCAGAACTGTTAAGGAACAGCCTTTGGCAGCATGTAGTTGCACAGAGCTCCGCAGGAGCTGCAGGTGTGGAATAAGCCTCACTGTAACAGCTGATAATGGATCCCAGATGGTGAATCTCATTTATTTTGATCAATATTCTATCTTTCTGAACACCTGGTTTTCTCACTAGGCCTCACAGAGCAAGGGACACCAACTTGCTTTGCAGTAATACCTCATATATCTGTAGAGTCCTTCATCCTGTAAAAATTCCAACACAATTTAGTAAAACTGAATGTGAGATTTGGGATCTGTGTAGGAAACATGGGAAAGTATTTTAAATGCAAAATAAACTACATTTCTTTTAATACAGAAGAAACACAAGAGCTATAATAGTGTCAATGTGGAAGAGAAAAAAAAGCAAGACAACATGTTGAAACTACCCAAAATGAAATGACTCTCATGGAACACAGAACATATTGGTTACGCATGGTAAGGAAGTCATCACTGCACTGCGTGAACTGCAACTTAACAAGGTTTTCCAATACCTTCCCAGGTCATCAATTTTACACTCATTTCCCAGAGAAGAGCTCCACACAGTGAATTTCTCTTTCCTGGGGCCAGTGAGACTCTAACCGAGACATAAGACACACTTCTTGAATGCAATGTGTGCTTAAGAAAAAAGGATACAAAACAATTTTCGGTTTGACAGACTTTTCTGACTCTTCCAGTGGGTCTTCACTACTGTCATCAGAAAAGCTGCTTCTTTCCAAGCCCGCCTGGGCTGATACACTCTTAACACAGATCTCATCAGAACCGCTTACTTCCTTGTCTTGATCTTCATTCACAACCTCAATGCTTTCCTCCTTCTCTCCTTCTGTGGTTTTTGGATTGGTCAAACCAACATCCGGTAGAAATTCCAGGACTTCTTCAGAGGCTGCATGATACTCTACATTTTGCTCTGTAGGTTTAGTGTTAAATGTTCTATCCCAATCACAATTTCCATTTTCTACAGGGATTTTGGCTGTTTGATGCACATCTGACAAATGAGCAGGCTGAAACAGCTCCTCCTCTGTTGTTCCTGTGCCAGTATTCAAGCTCGGAAAGCCTTCTGTAACTGCCCAAGGACAACCCTCGTCTGCGTGGAGGCTAGCGCATGGGCTAACGGCGGTGAGCATGCTTTGGTTGTCACCTCGTAGGATGCTGGAGAAGGTGCTGCTCCGTCTGCTGCTCCCTCTTCTCAAACAGTCTATAACCAGTGCGTGCTGATCTTCAGGCCCCGAGTCTACGAGCTGCTGCTCAGCACCCAGCTCCACTTCAGACAGCACACTGGACCAGGGACTAGTTTTGTCCGTTATGGTTGTTACTTCGTTAAGAGCTCGTGGTTCTATAATGTCTTCTTCATAGTCTTCTTCACTGTGTGGCTGGGCAGCAAAAGCACCTTCGTCTTCTTGGATGTAGTCCATCGGCAAAGGACGCTCACCTTCAGGGACAGCTCGCTCTAGAAATTCCCGCAGCATGTGTCTCTCAAACACAGATCTCCCGAAGGAGCACGGCTGCTGTGTATCGCTGCAAACGCTGCGTGAGTCCAACTCAACTTGGCCTTGATACACGTCAGGTCTGGCTTCTTCATCCTTCTGGTTGGGGACATGTGTAGCACCCAGCTTTCTGCTGCTGTCTTGATGCACATTAGAAGATTCTTTACTGTTCTTAGTTATAGTCCGTAAGTCTGGTTAATAGAAAACAGCATCAGTAAACGCACGGAGCAACAATTCACCCTTTATCTGATCTATTTGGGCATATGTAAGAATGGTTAGGAGTTAAACATGCACAGCTTTGTCAAACGCTCGGCTCATGTGATCACATCCTGCTCCCTTTACCATTGACAAGGCCAGGAGGAAGACTGAAATGCTAAGGAAAAGTTCAGGATGAAATTACCGGGAAATAAGTAGAAATACCTACATCAATGTAAAGAAAAAAAATTGGACAGTGAAAATGCTCTGATATACAGCATACACCTAAAGCAAATGAAAAAAATACCTATTGCTTGGAGCAGCCAAAACCAGTTTGGACAGTTAAGACCACCAGGGAAGGAGAGAGGAATAATCTAGACAGGAAAGATGGATAATTTAACCACATTTTCCTCTCATAATTTCCCCGGTTTTATGTAGGGACCCAGAAGATACAGTTGCTACTGACATTCTCCAGCTTTCAGTTCAATTTGCCAACTCAAATCAAATGATAGACAAATGTTAATTAAATATTTGTGAAACATATTCACTCAGGACTACTGCTCAGCTGTGATGGTAAAATTGTAAAGTCTGAAAAAAAGGAGCTGCCTGTGCTCCTAACACCGGCTCTGAAAAAAGGTGATTGGATCAGGAGCATAAACTTTAATAAAATCTATGCAATCTTGAAAATCTCTGGGAATTTTACAAATTCTTTAAAAAGCCGCAGTCACCTATTTTTGGATCCTAGTTAACAGAGCCTACTAATTTCTTGCTTTCTTTGAGAAATTAGTTCACCAGTCTTAGGTTAAACAGCAAACTACTGCTACTCTGAGGCAAGAGAAAAAGTCTTGCTATAAGGTAACGGCGGAGGACATTTGGAAAAGGAGCAGGAAGAGTTTGAGGCAGATTGTAGAGGATAGCACACAAAGAAGCAATCAAAGCAATAAAGATGAGAAGGGGAACAAAAAGCGCGAAACCCTGGAGAAGAAAAAGAAAAAAAATTAGAAGATCAAGGTGGTGAAAGAAGAATGGCAAATTCTGGCATGATAGAAATGTGCCCTTCAAGTCCATCTCTTGGAAACGCTGCTTCCCGGTAGGTAGAAACAGCACAGAATAAACTCGTCAGCTGGCAGCCCTCCGAGCCACAGTTTATTCTCTGATGAATTATTTTAAAAGCACCAGCGGGGATTTGATTTCCTAGTCATTTTGCTACTCACAGCACCTCTGGTGTGAGGTCAGGTTGGCACGAACAGTTAAGGTAACATTAAATTAACTGCAGTGAGCAGGCTAGTGCCGAGATGATGAGTGGTTACAATGGAACTGTTAGAAATGCCAGGCAGAGTAGAAAAACAGACATCTGAAAAGAAGGTGTACGAAGAGATATGGTTTCCTTCCCTGTTGTGTCACACTCCATCTTTATTAAGGATGTTATTGTGTCCAACCACAGTAACGATAGGGAAAATTAACTGCACTGATGCCTCTAGAAGAGGAAATGTATTGAATGTGCTAAACAGAAATAAAGCTGCTTACTAAGAGCTTTGTCTTATGTATCCTCAAAAAGCCTTATTTTAGCTATTCATTGTAGGGCATAAATTTCACCTGAAAACAGAGATATGCCAATTCTTATTAGCAAAGAACCACAGACTCAGCTCAGTACTGTTCTGTGGACTGCTTTTCCGCAAGACCTCCCTTTTTCTGCTGAACAGACATTGAAATTTAAGTAGAATTTAGGCTCCCACTTAACCTTCCTTCTGAATGTTTCGGCTCAACACTACCATTACTGACAGGAGTCTGAAGCTCTGAAGCATTCTCCCAATGGTACACGTGCTGATTACCAACACCAGGAACTGGTCCCGATTATGTAAAAAAATTGAAGATACTTTAAAGCAGCTTCTGACAAAAAATTCCAAACCAAGTGACAACTTACCATGGATTAGGCTGCTGACCTCCGACACCAACTGAGTAGATTTTTCCAAAAGATGGCACCCGCTGGGATCTACTTCTATGCTTGTCAAGCCCCGGTGATCTCTCTCCTTGTGACTTGGTTTGGATGTGTTACCATAACTGAAGTCAGGAAAAGACCTGGTCAGCTTCTGACTGAAGTATCTTTGAACCTCATCCAGCTCACTCAAGTTTTTTCTGTAAGCAGTGGTAAGAAATTTGATAAGAGGGAAAAAAGCCTATGGCAGACTGGTTCTATTTGTATTGTTCCAGACAACAGCGTGTAAACATGCAAATACAAGATTAAGGGTTATTAGTGATAAAACAGATCAGTAGGTAAGTGTTGAGGTTGTTCTGTCTAAGCAAGAGGATAGTACTCAAGAACAAATGCCAAATTAGCTACGAAACTTAGGCTGGAATTTAAAACAAAGAGCTAGTTTTAAACTTATTTAATCAAAGAGTTGGATTTGAGATGACCTTCCAACAGAAGTCATAAAGGCAAGAATATTAATTGACTTTATGATGGAGCTTGATAAAAACCTGAGGATTTCTACCTGCTTAAGATCTAAGGATTTTATGATATATTGCTTGTGGAGGCAGGGGAAGAGATGGAATGACTCAGAAAGTCTCTTTCAGTCCTATATTCCTACAGATAATAAATATTATTCTTCTAAAATTTATACCTGTTTTAAACCTAGAATCTAGTCAAGAGAAAAATGCTTCTAGTAAGGAGAAAGGCATTTGAATTACCTCTTTGGCTCTAGCTCTGTTTTACCTGAGAGCAATTAGAAGAGAAGTGCGTGATGGCAGCGATACTGAGTCCATCTTTGCTGCTTGATGAGCGTTCCCTTCGGCTTGCTGCAGGGATTCGTGAAATCTGCGCACATTCTGCATATGCTCTTCATGACGGGGTGGGTGTATTCCAGGGGGACTAATTCTGCTAGAAACAGGCCTACATTTAACAACAGAAAACAGGTTGAAATCTCTAATTGTGAAAAGTCTGCCAACTAGGAATATCCGGCATCTTCAAATGCATCAAAGAGCCACCGATGGATGAAAATAGCTCTTCCAAATGTCATCAGGAACGGTATTTACTGTTTCAGATTTACACAAAAATAAAGTAAACTGCAACTACCCTTTCCACACTGGTTAACGGTGTGGCTGACAGGGAAATTGCAGTGGCTGCCGGGAGCTGCCAAGCCAGCTGCTCAGACCACATAACAATGGCCCATGGTCCCACTAAACTTCATGGACACAACCAGGAAAAGTATCATCTCCTATAATAAACAAATAAATTTTTGAAAATTGTATATTTAGCTAAATAAACAAACCATGTATTAAAATGCTCTCTCACATGTTGCTAGTTAAATATATAAACATTAGTGCTTGTTCTAAGGGACAGAAAGCAGGAACTGCTGCAGGATATCTGATGGTCCTAGTCCTGGAATGTGCAATACTCCAGCATTTCACCAGCTGTCATTCAATGGCCGTGGACAGGAGTTACAGCAAAATAGAGGGGATATATCAGTAATACCCTAACTTACTAAAAAAACCCCAAAACTTATTCTTGCAAAGGCCTGGAAGAAATAGCTGCCAGTTTTAGCAATGGCATAGTGTAAATCCTAATGTAGAAGGGCATAAATGAAACAAATCAGGAAATATCAGTGAGAAGAAAAAGAACTTCTGGGTTCTGTAGAAGGAATCTGTCTCAGGATTGCAATCTCCCGGGCCACCCTCTCACTGGTAAAGGGAATTTGGTATAAACTTGAAGTCCAAACACAGGGAAAGACCTTTGACAGGGTTTGATATTTTTTCAATATCAATACCACTGATATTTTTGATATTAACTCTATATTGACTCTATTGACTCTTCAGGTAGGTAGGTTTCTGAGCCCTGAAAATAATCAAAGTGACCGATAGCCAGCTGACTTACCGCTCTCGAGCAGGAGCACCAACTTCCTTTGACAAGGAATTCAACACCTGCTTGGAAAAGCTTGTAGCATTATTGGGAAATGTTGGGAAGCTGGCCTTCACCTATAATAAAGAGGAACAACATACATGAACCTTCCACAGCAAGAAAACAGAGAAATTAGAGTAGTATCTTGCTGAGCTAGCGAACAAAAACTTAAGTTTTCTAAAGAATTTTCAAAGGATTTTCCAGCACTGAGCCAAAGTACCATTTAACAACACTCTTATTTCAGAAACATTTGTGCATTCCCCCCGCACTACCAAAGAGTAAACTGATGGAAAGTAGGGTCTAGGGGTTCCATAACACGTCTATTTCACACCCCAGTGTAACTAGACAGTCTAGAGAATGACACACACAAGAAAAGGCAAATCTTCCAGAAAAATAGATTTCTGCCAAATTAGAAATTTCCTAACCAACAGGCTGAATTTACAGTATGTTTCTGGGTATCAGCTGCCACCCAAAGCAGCAAACAGAACAATGCCAGGCCCCCAGACATCTAAAACCACAGAATATTGTCCTAACAATAAAAAAAAAAACCAAACTCAAACACCCACAAAGCAAGAACAGAATGAGGCCATTGGAGATGTTCATGACTTAGGTTTGAATGAGTGCTGGAACTAGTGTTGGCCTGCAGCTACCATGGAAACATACAGCAGAATTCTTAAGGAATTAAGTGTTTCTGGTGTATTTACACAGACTGATCCATTGCAGTACCAGGAATTTGCTGTGTTTGCTCATTACTTCAGAAAGCCCCAGAGTCAGTGCTGATTATTAGGAATCTAATCAGATATGCACAAGGGAGGAAACTGAAGTACACACTGAAGAACTTGGTGGCTGGGTCCGGATCCTTGCCTGCCTTTCTTCTTTGAGATTATTGATGTTTTGAAGAGGGGAAACTGCTACTTTGATCTGCCCTCGGCACTGTCCACTGAAGTCCATAATATTGTACCACCCACACACAAGCTGGAAGCCAGAAAGAAGAGGAGAAAGGTCCACTGATGCAAATCCTATCACTCTCTCAGTCTCTGGGGAAGAAGAATATAAAGCACATTAATTTAAACTGCATGTAAGCGAAACATTTCCAGGAATGCTAAAAATCAGTCAGTTATACAGCCCGTGAAATATGTCTAGACTTAACAGGAAAGAGGTCTTATAAAACTGAAAAAAAGGATTTAAAAGCTGACAGCTCTCATGAGGTAAAGATCATGTAAAGAGCAGAACAAAAAAAGTGGAAGAAATAGAAAACAGAGTTTGAGACAACAGAAACAGGACTTAGATTTTGGTTGTCAACATGCTTCAAACTAAGAGACCTATGGTATCTGACTGAGAAGCAGGAAAAATTGTTTCAAGCAATTACACCAGCTTCCTCTCTATGGATTTGAGAAAATAGCTGTCCCTATTGCAGCCATTGATAACCTGAACACCTACATTGGCAATAATTGACAGCAGAAGGTCTTGCTGCACGTGTAAGAAAGGACTTGAGGGTTAGGTACCCTGGGCAATACTTAATCAGAAGATCCAGTTAAACAAGGGTTGTAATAAAGGGAAAAATATTCAGTTTGAAAATTGGCTAGAAATAAAAGACAATCAGTTGAAAGATTGAACCCGGAGGCTGATCTGGGGACCTCAGCAAATGCATTCTGCCTCTGGAACTGCATTCGCACTTCAGAAACTCCAGTTTGTTTCCTTTTCACTTTGCCAAAATTTTCAAAAATCACTGCTTTGTGCATTACACTGTTGCACTTTTGTGCAACATTTTGTCTTTTCTGCCTTGCAAATTTATCTCAAGTACAGAACAATCCTATCCAAGAGGAGGATATTATTTGGATTACCTTAGCAGTTACATTCAGCTAAAAATGTCCCTGCAGAGACAATGAAAGACGAGGGGAGGGAGAGCGATTGGCAGGAGAATCACTGTGTACACACAGTACTCTGTACAACACAGCTGAGTTACAAAGGAAGTTTATTTTTGAAGCAAAAATCATACAACTGAACTTTAAGATGTAAAAAGAAAGAAAAGAACCCCAGTATTTTAAAGATCATATCCTAGTAGTTTGAACTGAAAAAGTAAGGCTGTCTTCCCAACAGCAAACACATGGATTTTTGTGTTTGCTTGGTACCAATTAAATATTGGAGGATCTGGGATCTGGGCTAGCAATAAAACATGCAAATATAAGTTTGAACTATTAGCAGCATCTTTTATCACTTAACAATAAACAGCAGGTTCAGTAACAACGCTTACAAAAAGCTTTTATGTTGTTAGGTTTGAAACCCAAGGCCTTCAACTCCCCCAATAAATGCTGAGACTGGGTACAGGAGCAATTGTTAAACTATGTCCATGCCAATATAAACGTATTTAATTACAACTGTCTGGCCACACTTCAACCAACCGCAGAGACAAGAAACAGCATATGAAAGACACAGTGAAGAATTCCCTTCAGTAGGAAAATCCAACCTCTAAAATATTGTCACATTAAAACCAGAGAGAATACAAACAAAGCAAACCTTGCCAGATGATTAATGGGGAAAAAGAGGATGCTAAGGGGCAGGAAATCTATGGGTATTTCTCTCTAGCATTCTTCTAGTGCGAGGTAAAAAACGTCTTTACTAGTCTTCACTCCAATTTACTTAACAGAATTTACTCTATTTGTATTAAATACATGTCACCCAAGGAAAGGAATGCAGAAAAGACACTCCTCTCAATACTGCACCACAAACTTTACCTGCTTTATGCCACACTTTGAAGACCAAGGTTTGCTGTGGATCCAGCAGAAGTTCTTTGGATAACCTGTTAAGAACAAAATCATAATGTGTTATGCAAAGTAGGTAAAAAGAGCAAGTGCAGTAAAATGGCTCTGGAAATTCAATGCCATTGTATCTATCCAGACAAATCATTTTCCTTCTGGAATGATATGGGCAGGGGGAAAACAACAAAACCCCAAATCCCTGAGCCCTCAAAAGCATAACTATCTTTACGTAGTTTGGGTTTTTGCTTATTCAAGAAGTATTTCTCTCTCCTCATTTGTAAATTTAAGAGATAGGACAATAAAACTATGAAGAAAGGGAAATGCAATTTATCTCATGACTCAATAATACAGTGACAGCAAAACACTGGGGTGATGGTTGAAAGCTGTAATGTATGAAGCTGATTTCTAGAAAAAAAAAAATTAAAATTGAGGTGTCAAACGTAGAACAGCTTTTAAGTTGCTTGAAGCAATTCAGATATGACTGTGAGCATAAGCAACCTCTGAATCAAAACTTTCAAACTTCAGCTATCAGCCTTTCAATGGTTTAATTTTCGTATTACCCCTTCCCTAAAGCCAAAAACCCAACTCAGCAGTCTGGCAGAAAAGCCCACTCCCGTGCAGGCACTGGTATATATTTGTTATTGTCAAAATAAATTCAGTATGGTTTATTGTTGCCTCTAACTTGTTCCACCTAGTTTAGAAAACGCCTTTGGCTAATGCTTTGGAATTAATTTGAAATCTGGTATAGAAACACCAGAGAAGCACAAGATTGCAAACACAGGTTTATTATTGAATATTACCATGTATGACTTGATCTGCTGAGGTTCCCTGGAGTGGTCAATTCATCTGCTCTAATTTAGGCTCAGGTATCTAAGTCCAAGCTATGTTCCCTACACTATTTTGGCAGTCACTGGAGAGAGACAGGCATCCTTAGGAATTTTGGCCTAATTTGAGTCTCTAACACAGATCAAGTGATTCACTGTCTGGAGGTGCCCGCATCTCTCCAGTAACTGCAGGGGAAGCCACGGCTGAACAGCTCTGAGTCAGAAACCTAACTTCCAGATATATATAATGTTTCAATAGGTGAATTCAAACCTAGAGCTCTGGTCCTGAACCAGGGCATAATTTCTAAGCATGAAACAAAGTAAAACATACAGAAAAAGCCAATAAATTGGATCAAGTCTTACTTAGAGTCCTTTTGCAATCAGCAGCTTCTTCCTCTAGATAGGAAAACTACGGATGAGTAGAAATTGACTGGCTCACCCAACATCTTAAGCCAAAATACCACGCAGCCAAGGTTCTGCATGTGTCAGAGTACCCTTCCTCACGTTAGCTTTACGACCAAGCCTCCCCAAACAATTTTTCACCCAGTATGAGCACGTGGTGATCGTAAAACACGGAAACAAGCATTTTCAGCTGAGAGGACAGGCTCGGTAAGTAGAAAAGCAACCCATTCACAACTGTATATGTCCTTTCCACACCTAGCCTGGCTGTCAGATCCAAAGTGTGTCTGTGTGAGTCCACATCTTACCTTGCTTGCTGCTGGAAGTCCCAGACCGGTGAGTCTGTATTTGCTATTACTGAAGTGGTTATTGGAGCATCTGCACCAGCAACAGCAAATGATACACAGCTACTGGGTGCTGTTACTTCACGTTCTGTCAAAGGACTCCCTAAAATGATACAGAATTAAACACAGGTTTGTTATTAATAATTAAACAAAGTAAATCTAAAGGCAGTTCAGCAATTAAAACCGGACAATTAACAAAGCAATCTACCCTCTAGGAAATACTCCTTTTCATTGGTGGAGCTGAAAATACCTTATATTTACAATGGGAGCAAATACTACATGAATCTTTTACAGAGCAGGAACTGGAACATTCGAGGGAGAAATGGAAAAAACATTTGTGCAAGATCATCTGAGAAGTCAGAAGCAAAGCTGGAAATAAAACCCAGGTCCCCAGGACCCTATTCCAGTGCTTGATCTACCCTCCATGCTGGACCACAGAGTTTGGCAATCCTCGCTGCAAACACAGAGAACATTCAGCGCTACAAAAGGCAGTTGGACTTAACAGCTGGATTGCTGAGAGGAATCTTGTGTTGACTGAATAAGAAAATGAACAGCTGGTGTTAACAATACCCAAGGATTAATAAACTTTTTAATAGCCTCTACTAGTTAATCTCAAAAAAGCTGAAATAGAGTAACTTAACATCCCTGCAAGGTAGATACAAGTACCACTCCCATCTGCTATGAAGATTTAAATAAAGAAGAAAAAGCAGTATATACAATTTTATTTCAAATTCTTGCTGCCTTCCCTCCTAACTTTTCCCACTGCCCTTCCTACCCATTGCAGAAGCAGGAGGTTGTGACACCGATCAGTTGTCACAGTTCCCTATGTTTTTCCACAGTCCATGCTTTCAGCAGGGATAGAGCACATGGAAAGTAAAATCCCAGACATTATTAAGTGCACATGTGCTCTCACCAGCCCTGCTACTGCAGCAACAGGCAATTTGAGAGAAGAAAGTCTAGCGCAGATGAAACCTTAACATTTTGGCTAAAACAAGTTTATGTTAGAGTTAGGGAGGGAAAAATCAACTGGCTTCATGTCCTAGTCCAGGGAGCTCGACATGGGGCAGCAGGTAGGATTTGCTGAAATTGTTTTTAAGCAGCTTCAGGAAATACACTTTTTTAATCCATGCACAAACTAGACCTCTGTGATCGCCTAGCTAAGCAACGAGGACGGTGTTCACTCTGCAGTGCACCAGTGAAACCTTTACAAGACTTCTGGTGTAAGCATAGTTCAGGGCTGGAACCAGAAGCAATTTCTCCCTCATTCATCCTGAAATAACCTGGGAAAAGGCTTGTGAGGAAACAGGTAACGAATTAACAAGTCTGAATTAATTGTGTCTGTTTGCACTTACAGGCAGATTGTTTATCATCACAGAGTTAAATTAAGGAATGGAGCTAGATGCTTCCCAGATGCTGCTGGATATTATGGATTAGAGATTGTTGAATGAAAGCTGCAGCAATTATATAATCACTTACACTGAGTTATATCCCCAAAAGGAGGAGAGGTGCTTAGGGCCTCTTCCCTTCCTCCAGGCTTGGACCCTTTTAGCCATGTTCACATTAGTGAGATTAATGTGCTGCAATGTATCACGGCTTGTAAAGCTGTAGTAGCATTTTACTGCTTACTGAGCTGTTGGCAAAATCTGCTAGGAGAAATGAACTTAGCCAAGGGGAAGCAAGGTCAGACTTTGCAACCAACAGTCACTCAGTTATTACAGATTGTTTCCTCCTTTCTGCTTTCCAAGGATTCAGGATGGGGCTTTGGACTTTTCCAAGACCTTGCTGGCTAGAATGATCAAAACTGATGAATATGAATACAATTTAACTAAAAATATTTCTCTTTTCTGATGAAGTTTGATTCTCTGTGAAAATATGATCAAATGTGACTGATTTACAGTAGCTGAGTTACTTCTCATTTATGCCTTGTCCATGAGGATTTGCTTGAGAACAAGGTTTTGTTTTGTTTTTTTTTTAATATCCATGCTGACTTCAGTTAAAACATGCCACGCAAAACTCTTTGCAGTTTGAGTAAGACTGTAGATATAACAATTCAAACACAGACATGGACAATGTGAACTCAGCTTACAGAAATCAGCAAGACCTGTCCAGACTAGCTCACCACCTCCTGCATGTAAAGGCAGACCTAGAATCAATCTTTGTAGTCAAAGGTAAAACCAGCATTTCTCAAGTGTTAGCTTGTTTTTCTTCTAGGAAAGGAAAAACCTGTAAGAGAAAGAATTGTTGGAGCTAATAAGAAAGCTCAGCCATAATCAAATTAATTTTACAGAGCCTGATTTAGCCTAGCAACTCTCAATGCCCAAATTTTGCAAAGAAGTTACACTTAGAAATATTAATTTCACTGTGCTTTAGAAAAGCAGTCTTTGAAGGATGAGGTGAGAGAAGGAACTGAGGTGTGTGACCTGATGGTTCAGGAAGCAGGTGGTAAAACAGAAAATCTTTAAGCCTATAGCACCTCCTGCATGCTGTGATTGGGGCTGGCAGCATGACATGCCAATGGCTACCACAGAGAGAAGAAAATGAACAGCCATCTAGTTCCTGGGGATGTGAGAACTGTACAGAAAAAGATGAAAAACATGGCAGGAAGAAGTTAGCAACTGCAGATTAAAGTGACTTCAGTCCTGAAAAGATGCATGGAAAATTCTGTACTAATACTGTTCGAAACAGTGCTCAAAACAGAACTAAATTAGAGAAAAGACTTCTTGGTGTGAACTTCTGCATTTTGTAGAATTGCTGCATTTTTAAAGAATTAATTTCATTCCTTTCCAATCTTACGAAATTTAGGCTACTTTTTTTCTTTATATTACTTGGAAGATGAAGAAAACAGGAAAAACTGACTTTGGACCATAACAAATATTAAAAGGCTTGGGGAAACAGTTTATATCTTCACTTGGTTTCTGAAAATTGTGTATCTTAGGTATTTCTTCCAAAATCCCAGGAAGTTTATCATCCATAATGTACTGCACTAGAAATGTATTCCAGCCTTTTTATCTGTAACACTGTAATGAAATTGTTATCAGGAAGACTGAAAATTCTTGAAACCAGCTTACATAGCATTTGTTACAGTGTATCAGTTGTCTTTCAGTTACTTACTTCTAAAAATCCCCGAAAATGATAAGCTGTTTGAAGATGGAAATATTGCAACAGTGTACGCCATCAAAAGAAGCCTCCTTTCTCCCATCTAAAACGTTGCAGTAGCAAACAATGTTGCATCAGATTTCCAAAGACTATGAATTCCAGAAGATTATAGAAGGGGCTCAGTATGTATCAGAATTATTTAGACTTAAATCATGGCTTGTATTTCACTCTTTTAGTTGTGTTATCATGCCATAAAACACTGAGTGTTCCTTTCTGGCATATCACCCAGACTGTGAAACAGTTGATCTGAACAGAGACACTTCCAGTAAACTCACCTCGGGTCACTTCCTTACTCCTATTTGTATTTGGGTAGCATGCAATGGCCCAAACAAGATCAGATCACTCCAAGTGCTGAGCAAACGCAAAGTGATCGAGTCACGCAGTGCTAGAGGTGCCCAAGGTGAAGGGTAGAGCCCCTGATGTGTTTTAAAGGGTTTAACTCATCTTTCACAAAGAGATTCATTTACAGACTGCAACTTGAGGGGAGAAAAACCCAAAACACTCCAAAAACCTGCAAATTCACCAAGTGTGTTACATTGCCGCACATCAAAAACCAAATAATGTGTGCTAGGAAGGAGTATTTTAACACGCTCAGCATCAGTTTAGAAGCAAAGAGCAATTCTTTGCATAGGGACTGGTCACCAAACTGTAATTCCCACTCCACAGAGCAGGAAGCAGTGTGTCAAGCCTGGGTGAGCTCAGGCTGCTCTGCCCTTACATTGCCCTTCCCCACTGCCGTGCCTGGCGGTCTCCAGATAGCACAAGTCAGTCAGCTTTACAAATTGATTATATGCTAAAAATGCTAATTTGCAAGAGTGTTTGAGATACGAGTGTCTTGGGGTTAAGTTATTCAGATAATGCTTAACTTCAGAATTCAGCTGTCATCTGTAACAGTCAACATTATATTATTTAGATTTTGGATTTCATTAATAGAGATAGGCTGAATAGTTTAACCTCCGGCTTCCCCTGTACTTCTACAACAATGCAATGCTCCCAGGGTTGCCACATTATGAAGTAAAGTTCAAAACCCATCCCATCCATTCACTGTGCTGGACTAAGTTTGAGGATTTGTTTTTAAATTGCTTCATGCAGTACCATTTATGAACAGATCCCAGCAAAAATAAAAAAACAAACCCCCCCAAAAAAAAAGAAAAAAAGGAAAAAAAAAGGGGAAAAAAATTAAAAAATAAAAAGGGGGGGGAAGGGGGAGGAGAAAAGGGGGGGAAGGGGAAGGGGGGGAAGGGGGGGGAGAAAAGGGGGGGGGAGAAAAGGGGGGGGAGAAAAGGGGGGGGAGAAAAGGGGGGGAGAAAAGGGGGGGAGAAAAGGGGGGGGAGAAAAGGGGGGGGAGAAAAGGGGGGGGAGAAAAGGGGGGGGGAGAAAAGGGGGGGGAGAAAAGGGGGGGGAGAAAAGGGGGGGGAGAAAAGGGGGGGGAGAAAAGGGGGGGAGAAAAGGGGGGGGGAGAAAAGGGGGGGGGAGAAAAGGGGGGGGAGAAAGGGGGGGGAGAAAAGGGGGGGGGAGAAAAGGGGGGGGGAGAAAAGGGGGGGGGAGAAAAGGGGGGGGGAGAAAAGGGGGGGGAGAAAAGGGGGGGGGAGAAAAGGGGGGGGAGAAAAGGGGGGGGAGAAAAGGGGGGGAGAAAAGGGGGGGGAGAAAAGGGGGGGGAGAAAAGGGGGGGGAGAAAAGGGGGGAGAAAAGGGGGGGAGAAAAGGGGGGGGGAGAAAAGGGGGGGAGAAAAGGGGGGGGGAGAAAAGGGGGGGGGAGAAAAGGGGGGGGGAGAAAAGGGGGGGGAGAAAAGGGGGGGGGAGAAAAGGGGGGGGGAGAAAAGGGGGGGGGAGAAAAGGAGGGGGGAGAAAAGGGGAGGTTACTGATGTTACCTTTTAAACTTAGATGCATTGCTCTTTCCACAAGAATATTGACAGCAACTGTGTTTTCCAGAAATATCACGTCGTCTTCTTGCGGCTTACCATTGGTGATTTCTGAACTTACAATATCCAGTTTCTGAACCTGATTTTCAGAGTCCTGCTGGCTCAGATCAGGGGCTTTCTCAGTGCCTTCATCTTCACTGTTGCTGTATTCCTGAGCACAGTGAAGTCTACTGGGCAGAGCAGCAGACGTGGAAGAAAGGACGACATGAACACGTACAGCAGCTCCTGCTAGGTCTGCAGCATTGCATCTGAACAGTGGATAAACCCCTACAAGAGAATTCACAACCGACCAGCTAAACAAGCCAAAGAGAAACTAGGAACTTGGAAAAGCATCTGGTACAGGTCATTACAGTAGAGATCTCACATCAGAGCAGCAGAACGAATTTTGATTTTCAATGTCATTTCTATGCAAGGTGTCACCCAGCACACTGGTAGAAGTATCAGCGTGTAAAGGTTAAAACCAGGGACCAATCCCCCAAATTGGGTACACCTTCATTTTCCCACTGGCAGCTCAGATTACTATTTTAAAGCACATCAACTTCCTGAGAGCCCTTGGAAGAGTGTCTTTGCAGAATTTTATATACATATATGGAGAATACAACATATACACACTGGTGGCTGATGGATACCATGTAGATGACAGAAGCCTAAGGAACCAAACAGAGCACAAGTTTCTTCTCAGTGCTCAGTCATTTGCTCTGACTGCAGGCATTCAGCCTCCTCAAGAGACATTATTCTTACTGCTTCTCACTCTATCATGATGCCCGATCTGTAATTCTGAAGAAACATTCTTCATCAATGCATGCAGGCTAATTGCTGTCTGTATTACTGATCATTACTGCCAATTTTGCACTCATTTAAACTTGGTAAGTTTTGAATTCTGAGAAGCAAGCTCTTTAACCTCATTTATCTTCAGTGAAAGGAGCGTGTGTTGCATACAGGGCAAAACAAAGCTGTAAATATTTTGCTTAAAGTGATTAGAGAAATAACCAAACTAAAACATTGATAAAGAGGAATAAAACACGAAAATGTGCTTTAGGAACTTACCGCTAACACTTAATGTTGCCCTTGACCTCTCTGCTAATGCTGCAAGGTCGACATAGGCAGATCCAATAAGACGATCTGTATCAAGTGGTCTCTCCACACCATTTTCTTTACCATATGCCCACCACACCTGGATTTCTAATTTCTCCTCTCTGAAGAACCAAAACAATCCTTGGCTCCTTCTGAGAGTCACCTTGTTTGGTTTCTTAAAGTTCACTGTTACGTTCATTGCGTCGTCACTCAATTTTGGCCTCCTAAGCAAAGTCCACGTGGCTTCTTGATTATACAGTTTATACCTGAGGTAGCAGTAAGTGCTTTTATTCAGGTGTGTCTGGCCTGCAAGCAGCACGCAGTGGATTGGCAGCCAAACTCTCGGAGTTGAGATGGTCACAGTCACTGGACTGGCACTCTGCTCCCACTCGTCACTATCATCCATGCTGTCTTCACGGCTCTCCTCACTGTTCCATCCTAAAAGCTTAGCAGCCTCCAAAACACGCTCTCTGTCATCCTGATGAGCAAAAGTAACAGAAAGTTCCAGTCCTCCCACAATGTCCTGCATGATATTTGTGCAGTGCGAAGGCATTAAATCTTCAGACAGGGTAACTGGGTACCAGCCTGTAATACCTTCAGGAGGAAAGATCAGAATTAGACTTACCCTACCTTTTGAAAAAAGCGAATAGAGAATTTTCTGCTCTCTGGTCATTAGTCAAGGACCAGTACTTGAAGGGTTTATTTCTTGTGAAAGTTTGGAATTTGTCAAATCATTTCTAACCTGAAAAAGCAGCAAACTGTTAGAATTCAGAAAACCTCAGTGTTTGATCTAATGCCAAAGGCATTTTATTTTTTATTTCATTAACGATACTGATTTTACAATGAAACTATATCCCATGAATGTCCCGTCACAAAATCAGGCATTTTCATTTCTTTCCTCCTCTCTTCCCATTAAAAATAAACTCAAAACTTCATGTTGGAGAAAATGACCCCTCTACTGAAATTAAAGCATAAATAAACAAGGAAATAATGAAATCATCATTATTACAAGACATACTCATCACAAACAAACACTAGATAGAGGAGGTATTTTACATTTAGCTTTAAAAAAAAAGTTAATCCAACCACTTCCTAACTTATCTAAGCCTTTGCTCCCAGCTTTGACACTGGCAAAGCACTTATTGGTCCTCTACTGAACACTACAACTCTTGGACTTTCCATCTTAAGGTAGAAAATAAACAGCACTGAATAAAATACTAAGAAGGTGTGCTGGTTTTATCTGGGCTGGAGTTACATTTCTTCATAGTAGCTTCAGAATATTCATTCAGCTACCATACATTCTAACCCCTGAACACAGATCTTCAAACAATAACCTTTATATGGGTTTTCTAATACAGGATTTTTAATGAAGGCATGCACAATGTCTGAAAGAACTCTGGTCTAAAAAAAAAACACAAAAAAAAAAACCAAAATGGAAATGAAAATCGTTTTTAAGGAATTACAGTAGCATTTACCCAGAATGTCAGCAGCGTAACACTGCTGCATTACCTGATCTTCTCAGCAGGTCTCTTGTTGGAATTGTGACTGTTCCAAGAAGATAATCTCTTGATGTCCGAGCTGCCAATGTTTCAGGAGCTGGAAAATAAGTAATTTTGTAAATATATCAAACTGGAACACAAGATTTAGAAGTGATTGAGACAGTATCTCCTTTGAAAGAAAGCTGTGTACCACCTCAACAGCAAATACCTCAGCTGTCATACTGAAAACACTTTTAACCCATGAAAAAAAGGACAAAAAATGAAACAAATGGATGAGGACATATCAGGCCAAAATCAGTAAGAAACAGGGGTGTGAACAAAGCCTGTCTGTAGCTACTGTCAGTGCACATTCATGACAGGATACATACTCTGCCACCACTAAATTTGGAGAAACTTTTATGGAGTATTTCCATAAATCAGCATTAGGTAACCAGTGATTTTTATTACTACACAGTTACCCTAACAACATGTCATTCCTGACTTTTCTCTCCCAGGAGTAAAAAGTGGTATCTTTTGTTAAATTTTGTTTACAAAATAATTCTACAACATGTTATTATGTTGTAAAAGATTCCTGCCTAACTGCCACGGGATGATTGGAGGATTGATTTTAAGCTATCATTTTTCTGAACCTCCATTAACTCTCATGAAATGGAGGCAATAAGGCATGCACATGCAATGGCAGGGCGCTTCAAGAGTCAAGCACTATTACTATTAATTGCATTATCTTTTCATTTAAGAGGTGATCTTGATCACCTGGCATCTTACAAACCTTAACTCTCTGCACAAGGGGAACAGTATCTCCCAAAGTCTCCTCTGCAGACAGTTCAGGTAATTACATCTATTAGCAACTGCACAGGACAGTCCCTGGAAACATTCAAGGCCAGGTTGGATGGGGGTCTGAGCAATCTGATCTAGTGGAAGATGTCCCTGCTCACTGCAGGGGGGTTGGACTAGATGATCTTTGGAAGTTCCTTAAAATTCAAACTATTCTATGATTCTATGAATAGTCTCTCTTCTAAACTAAAAATTAAGGAGACTGGACCATTCTGCAACAGCATTCAGTCACTGTAATCACTTATCCTCCTTACCTGACTTGGTGCTCTGATGGTAGATAAAGAAGACAATATTGGCAGACTGCAAGATTTCCCCCAGACTAGAGGCTTCTCCACTACTTTTCTGAATTATGAGGTTACAAGGAAACTCTATGTGATGCTCAAACTCTGGGCAGAAAGTACAAGCCACAGCTCGTGTGATGTGTGTCTCTGCCTCAGGTAGGAAGGAGAGGTGCACAGAGACATAAGCATTAACTCCCACACCTGCATAGTACTGGACCGATGGGTTCTTTTGTGCCACAGCTCTTCATTTAGTATGTAAAAAGAAAATAAGAAAGAGAATTAATATGATGTCCAAGGAATCTAGGAACCAACACAATTAAAGCAAAGGTTTCAAGTCTTCATGGTGAAACGATGGGACAAAACAGTCAAAGCTGTAAGTCAAAACAGATGGTTTTTTTTTTTTTGGGTTTTTTTTCCATCTGAAAATACTAGGAACAGTGTCCTGGTTGGGGCTGGAATAGAGTTCCTGTTCATTTTAGTAGCTGGAGGAGTGCTGCAGCACAGAGACCCCAGGGGCTCCCCAGGTCCCAGTGCCCTCACCTGTGTGCGGGGGTGGGGGGAGCACAGCTGGAGGGCTGGGCCGGGATTGGCTGATATTCCATGTCATGTGACACTGTGCTCACTATATAAAGGCAGGAGTGGGCCAGGAGGGGCTGCCACTTCTGGGAGTGGGGCTGTGGGGCCTTGGTGTTGGGGATCACCAGCTGGGAGCAGGTGAGTGTCGGTCAGCAGGTGGTGAGCAGCTGTATTGTACATTACCTGCTGATAATGCTGTCAGTGTATTATTCTGTTACTATTATTAAACTGGTTTTATCTCAACCCGCAAGTCTCCCTTTGCCCCTCCAATTCCCTCCCCATTCCCAAGTGGGGGGAGGGTGGGTGAGCGGCTGTGTGGAATTTAGCTGCTGAGTAGGCTCAAACCACAACAAACAGACATGAAATGGTGAGAGTAACTATCAGAAGGTCCATCACTGGTGGCTGTGCTCTTATCATTGTCAGGATCTGAGGCCAAGGTGGTTGAGAAAGTACTCAACACCTTTAAAAATATCCCATATAGTAGAAAAAGCTGTATGATAACTTTCCAGAGAACCTGCTCTAGAAGGAAGCAAAAGCCCAAATCAAATTATTTTTACAGGCCAGTACTGACAAGCAAAAGGAGGTGAAATTAGCTGATGGAATTATTTACTCGGGTCATACACCTGAAGGATGAGGAATCTGAGGTCATTCCACTTAACTTCTCCAAGCACCATAGAGTAGTGATCCTTATCTTACAGAATCTACTTGAATTAATATGGATCTGGAGCTTAGCAACACTGATAAAGGCTCAGTGAACACTGCTCTAGAAATACAGGAGCTGTCCTTCTCTTATGGAAATGATTCCCTTTCTTCTAGCCCCTTCTTTCTTAATTCTTGAAAATCGCATATTGGAACTACAGCAGCAGCCTTCTGGTGAAAAGGAACAGGTTTCATTTACTAGTTAGTTTATCAATGTTTCCACAGTGAAATTCAAGAAAACAAATCTCAGCTAGCTTTTAAACAGCATCAGTTACACCAAGATCCAATGTCCAAATAGGTACCATTTTAAATCAGCCAATTTTTATATCAGCCTTTGGCGTAGAAAAATGTGCCCTTACAATCTCGATCCTTCTGCAGAACGAATGCTACCACACTGTGTTGCAACTTAAGGGACAAAACTAACCCCTGATGTTCTTTATAAAGTTATTTTCCCTTCTGATCAGAACCCACTTTGAATCTCAGTCTCTGCAGATGGAAAGTTGGGCAGTTACAATTTGTTCTAATCTAATGTCTCAGCCTGCTGCCTCCAGATAAAACAATTTTAAGAGAAAAATCGTCCTTTTTGCATTAGGCTTTACCTAGCTGCTGCTTGCAAACCAGCTGCTCTGTGTATTTGTACAGAAAGAGAAACAGCTTGAGCAGTTTTTCCTGCTGCTGTTTTCATGGATCGTTGGTATCTCACACTCACATCAAGCAAGCCTGGATTAAATGAAAGAAAGAAAGGAAAGATATGGTCAGATCTTTACGTAATTACATCCAAGATAATCAATATTTAGTTACACCTCTTAACACAAAACTTACTACTCTATTAGTGCAAAAAAATAATGCCTTTTGAAATCCACTGAGATTGGCTGTGCAAGACGCCGTCCTTCAGCTGGAAGTTACTGGCGGCCCAGAAGGAAATTTTAAGGACTGCATCCTGCAACCTGACCTACTCGCAGTCAGATCAGATGGTCCTAATGGCTCCTTCTCGTTGGCAAATTTATGGCGTAGTAAAACCAGAAGAGGCTGTTTGACCCAGCCGCGCCCTCATGTGTGCATTCTTTGTAATAGTTTTAAAATATCCTACTGCAATATTTCAACACATCTTTCTTTAAAGCGCTGCAGTGACAAAATCTTCAGAGACAGATTTTCTGCTGCAGCACGTGGCTAACCTATTACAAAATCATCGAAGCATCCTGAACTCCCACTCCAGCCCCAGCTTTTTTTATGGCCATTTAATCCAGTGCCTCCGATTTCCTCAGTGGCTTCTTCAGAGCTGATGTTTGTATTATTTGAAAGAAGCACAGCAGAACAGAAAGATGTCTCTGCCAACATCAAGTACCATAAACAGCCCTTCTTCACATCTCCCATTCCCTCCCTTACATGGGAAGCTCAACTACAGCCTGCGGCTTATTTGGCAACTAAGCAGTTCAATACACAGGGAGGGCTTTTTAAAACTTGTTAGGAGTCTGAGAGTTGCTCATGTTTAATTGCTGATTCTTCACTAGGTATGGTGATAGTGAAAGCTGGGAGGAAAAACGGTCATGGCTAGTATCAGTTGCCAGCACAAATACGTATTTTTATTTCCCTTGGCAGCAAATACACAGACCTCCACTTTTACACATAGGGTGAAAACCCACAAGCCTTCCTCACCTGAAGACTGCAGATGAAATTCCTCTGAGCAATCAGTTCGGGGGACCAATGGAAGATTAAAAGTCTGTATCCCTATTTCTTCACGATGCTGCATAGTTACCATGGCACATAGCCGTGACAAAGGCAAAGTCCCTTTGGCAACCATCTGGTCTCTGACATTTGGGTAATAATACCTGGTAAGACACAAAGAAGTAGCATCAATCATGCTGTTTTGATGATGAAACAATGATAATTATTTCTCTCAGGATTGCACATAAATCAACTTTAATTTTTGTGTTAGTTAGTCTCCTGATAGTTAAGGGATAAACTCAAGTAAATGAATTTCCACAGGAAAAAAAAAAAAAAACAACAACCAAACAAACAGTAAGTGCTCAAGTAGATAATATTACAAATATACTTTTGCACTAGTCCTAGCAAGTCAGCTGGCAGAAACTCTACTAACAATTGGCATCCCAAAAGGAAAACAAGAGAATGATCTGGCACCAAATATTCTTCACTCTCAATTTCCATTAATAAATAAAAATACTGCTTCAGAACAGATTCGTGGTACCAGTTT
Source organism: Tyto alba (assembly GCF_018691265.1). NCBI lineage: Eukaryota > Metazoa > Chordata > Aves > Strigiformes > Tytonidae > Tyto > Tyto alba. The sequence goes on along the minus strand of NW_024881282.1, from coordinate 2,102,787 downwards.
GTGAGTGTAAAAACCAACTCTAGATTGTTTCTTGCTGTGCTACTCTGTTTCAGACTCATCCTAAAGCAAGCTTTGGCACCGTGTCTAATGAACAACAGGTAGACCAGGAGAAAGGCATCCACTAGGTTTTCAGTAGCAGTAACTGAGTAACATGGTAGTACTGTAGACTTGTGTTTTCCTTTCCATTTTGGGACAAATCCTGAATATTAATTGACTGTTTAAGTCTTGGGTAGAGCACTGCCTAAACAGTAGTCCCAACATTTTGGAATATTACACCTGTTGGTTTCTATTTTTTTGCCACAGACTTTTAGGAGTAATTCAAGATGCTGACAGCTTCATAGCAAGAATTCTCTGATTTGGAATCTGGCAGTCAGTATCTAATTTCCTTCCTAATTACAAAGATCTGGTGGTAAGCTTTTTCCATTTTAAATATTGCAAACTGGTAAGAGGATGTCTGCAGAATTCTTAAAAGGCATCCAAGCTCAGTAATTTGCTCCTTTCGACCAAAACAGCCTAAATATACCAGCCACTATCAGCGAGTTATGAGGGCAAGATTAAACCAAAGTCTAATTGTCCTCAGGAAACCAAGATAAAGCACATTTTTAAAATGCCAGGTACTAACAATTCCTCACTTCAACTGCTGTGGTCATTATCAACATTACCATAAACTCATCCAGCATGTAATAATCTTCACGTGAACTTGTAAATTTTAAATATCTTGTTTACTACAGGATGAACAGATTATTATAATTACGTTTTTCTAAAGCTATCTGTCTTCATGGTCTCTCCTTTCCACTACTAGTAATTTGCTTCAGCTGCCAAAGAAACTACAATTTGAACTTACAAAAGAAATACTATACAACGATTGTAACTGGTGACTTGTACTAGGGAAAAAAAACCAAACCACCAAACTAATGAAATTATACTACCAGGGTGATATTAAGTAAAATTTAGATGTGCCAATTATTTAAACATTAGTTTTAGATCACTATGCTAGTAACAAAGTGGAAGAACACAAACTAAGAGCAAACACTTTCTAAGGAAGTTGTAAGAAGAAGAGTAATTAACACTTCTTGGGAAAATAAAAAGGTTTACATGTCTTAAACGTAGATATTCATCACCAAATGCTGATGAGCTCGGCATTTTTTCACTTATTATTAAATATCCATCCCATAGCTAGAGATTTTTCAGTACCAGATATGTCTCTATCTGTACTGCAGTGACAAAGAATACAAGAATACAAAGAATAGGATGTTATTCTGTACCTGCACCAGACTTCAAACTGGATTCCTCCTCCAGCCACTCCCGGTGCCATAAATGCACTGACCAGGAGCCTCTGGACTGGGACATCAGCAGGAACCAACAACGAATGATGATGCTCATCATTAAAGACGGGATCAGGGACGCACAAAGTGGTTGCTGTGCGGAACGACTTTAATTTGATGCCTAAAAGTCAAACAGAGTTGGTTAAAAATGGCTGCATTTGTGGGTTTCACCCTTTCCCTGTTTCCAGTCCTTCAGGAGGCAGGACCCAGGGACAGTAAGTTAAATCCTCCTGCCAGAAGGCTTGCTCTTCTGAGTTCACTTCACAAATCTTTTACAAGCAATTCATGCAGTGCCATGAATTCGTGAGCCACAGGCTGAAAACTACTGTTAAAAGTGACTGGAAGGTGACAGAGTCCACAGGAGTTGCTATGGAACAATGGTACTGACCGTAATTTTTCAGAGGAAATATATATTAGTGATTCAAAGCACTCAAAGTCAACACTAAGTCCTTCTCTACAATTGCAGTTAAATACTCCTTCATAATCCCAATTATCTAAAACAGGCAAGTCTTCTCTTGCTGTATCCATGAAAGTGAGCATCTTGAAAGGCTCGTGTATGTAAAACCTTCATTGAATTTAACTGTATACAATCTCAATATTCCCTGCAAATCTGGTCTTGCATCTTTGCAGGATCAGTTGGTGAACTCTAGGATCTTTAACAAAAAGGTACCATGTGAAAAGATTCAGAACTAAGTATCTTTTTTTGCTGGGAACTCTGCCACCTGCCCCAGTCAAAGCAGGCTTTTAATTTACAGACGCAGCCCAAGTACAGTTATATTCAGATCTTCTGAGGAAAGCAAGCATTGCCTGCACTATGGAAGCTCGGAGAAATACAAAACCTCTTACTTAAGCAGAGAGAACATTACTAAACAATATTTATCTACAGCAATGCTCTAAATTCCATCCCTGGAAGGGTTCAAAGCCAGGTTGGATGGGGCTTGGAGCATCCTGGGCTGGTGGAAGGTGTCCCTGCCCATGACAGGGGAGTTGGAACTGGATGATCTTTAAGGTCCCTTCCAACCCAAACCATTCTAGGATTCTATGATTTTATGTATCTTAAAAGAAACTTGCCATCCTCCTGCAAGTCAGTGCCTTGTGGTGCACCCCAAACAGCCTCCTGAACTGGGAAATAGTACTGTACGTAGCAGTCAGCCTCTCCCCAGACGGTGGACTGTAAGGGAGTGAGTCCCTTCACACTCTCCACATGGATCTCAAACACGTGCTCCATCAGGTCTTCTCTTTCTTGGTCTAACTGCTAAAAAAACAAAGGAAATCCAGGTGGAAAGGACAACTCTTTAGGAAACAGCATACAAGAGGATTGGGAACATGAGACAGGGGGCTTGATCACTATCTGCTATTTTCCCCCTGAAGTTCACAGAAACATCAAAAGCCTGACAGCAATTTTTATTTTTTTTCCGCAAAAGCCAAAAACCACAGCATATAAAAAGCATGAAAGTTCCTACATATCCAACTCAAAGGTAGTGGCAAAACCTGTATGGCACAGAACAAGGCTGTGAGAATTAAGATTTTATAGATTTTTTTTTTTTTTTTACTACACTTGTCACGTAGATTGAAGCAGTGGAGATGCAGGGCAGTAAAAAAGGGCAATAATGTCAAGACTGGTAAAGGAAAGTGGGTAAGGAAAAAGTACAAACAACATAATTCTACAAAGAATGGGATCATTTATATAAAAATTGTCTACAGCATCAAAAGAGATTGGGGATCACTGGTCTGTTGATGAACCCACTGGTAAAATCCTTTTCATGTGTCCCTAACAGCAAGAATGGGAATTTACTGAACAATACCATTGCAGGCTTTGTAGGAGGAGGGTCCAGAGAGTGGAAAGGGCGCTGTGTGACGGGAGGTACTGATCCTTCTTCATTTTTCAGCCTTTGCAGTGCCAGTATTTGATTAGCTGACCCCATCGCCAGAATGACCCTCAGGCTTCCACTTCTACTGCCAGTAAAAATATCTATCACAGGCATATAGCAGTCTACAGCAACCACTGGATATTGAGCTTGAAGAAGCAGGTAGGAAATCTTTGGATCTCTAGAATAGATCGAAACAAAAAAAAAAACAACAAAACAAAACCAAACAACAAACAAACAACATAAAAGCCTCATCAAGAGAATGAGCCATCTGAATATGAACACGATCACACAAATCTCATTTTAGATGGGATTTTCAACGCAGTTAGAAACCAATCTATCTCCATTCCCCCAAAACCCACCTCAATTACATTAGTCTTCACAAAGCACAGATCTGTGAGCTATTTTCAGCAATGAGGATGCACAGCTCTCCAAAAACTAAAATGGCCTAACGTGGCCTTAGTTGTATGCCAGCCTAGAAATCTGCAAGCAAGGTGATGAGCTGGAATAAGTTTCTATTAATATACTGTAGCCACATTATAGTTTTATGAGGCAGTTATGCGCCTTTGTGGATGGACTTGGGCAAGAAGAGAAGAAGGAACAGGAACGATCTCCCAGAGAAAAGTGAAAAACAAGATATACACAAGTAAACTACAGTGGATTACTGAAAAAATTATATAAATGACACACTTATAATTAACAAAGTAGTGGCCAGCCAGTTCCAGCACCATCTGATTTCCATTTATCACTAGCTGACCAAAATAAAAGGAATGAATCCTTTGCATTAGAAATAATCTCTTCTGTCCAGTATCTCCATCAATTTAAATCGCTTCAAGCAGGTATTTTATTGAACAAGAAGCAAAAACACCAAACCAAAAAGAACAACGAGCTCTGGAGAGACCCACCGGATAAGACAATTAAAACATGAAGTATTCTGAGACCTTTTTGATACCATAAGCATGTTTCTGTGCTGTACAAGCTGACAGCATCCCCAGTAAGAGGATCTATGCAGAGCATGATCAGGAACAAAAACCACTCAATCAGTAGTAACTTTGGAAAATCACCAATGGGAAGCCACACTCCTGGGCAGCCAATTCGGTCTCTTAGAGTTCTACTCTTTCACAAGACCACAAGTTAACCTGGCTCCAAGCCTGATGTAGCACAGTGTCTTTATTTCTCAGAGTCTACTTGTATTTCTGTACAAGGAGAGTATAACTTACCCCTATATTGCTCAGTGTAGGAAAGTGCCAGAGGAAGCTTGGCAGGACAAAAATACCTTTTGCTATAAATGATAATTAAGAACCCTCCCACGCAAACTGCAGACGCCACCCGCAACTTCTTTCTCTGAGCACCAGTTAGGAATATTTCCCAACCCAATAAAATATGAAACAAAGATGTTTACTTGAATGAGATGTAAAACTGATGCAGAGGAAGTTTCACTAATCCTAGCAGTCTGTCACAGCCAGGGCTTCCCATCTTGTTCCATGCTTCAATAATCATGACGTTGTTCCTCAGCCGCTCCAAGTGTTTGGAAGTCAATGAAAAAGGCATCACCTGGAAGAGTTTAATGCAGAATTAGTACACAGAATACATGGGAAGCTATTTGCTAAGTACAGAGCATTCTGGTAACGCTACATTATTCCAGTCTATAGAACTGTGCTCTTTAAATACAGAAATTAAAAATTAAATGCATACTTGCCTAACAGAAAACTGGTAGGCTTGGAAAACAGAGCTAGCCAGGAAAATAAATGTAATTTAGATAAATTTTAACATAAGACAATATTTGATGTTAAAAAACATTGCTTTTAACTTTAAACACCTGTTTACTAAACAACAGATAAATAAATTTCAAACAACTGCTTCAGATGTCTTTTGCTATGGTTCTACATTTCACCCTTTCATCTGAAAATTAAGGAGTCTCACAAATCACTACATACTATTAAAAAGAAAACAAATGCAGTGGAGCATCCTGACATTTCCAAAGAAAAAGATCCATAAATCAATTACAAAGTCATAACATGATTAAATGCCTGAAATTCTGCTGTTTGTTGGGGGAAGTCTCTGGCCCATGTTAGGACAGTAACTCACACTTCTGTGCTGATATATCCATTGAGAAGAAAAAGAATGCCAAGCAATGGAACAAACAAAATAATTCTACATCTACATATTAGGATGCCATCAACAATATGTTTTCTTTCCAAAATGGAAGAAAGGACAAGTTTAGGTTAAAATTGAAAAACAGTTGACTTTTCTGACTATTTCTCTTTCATACTTCAAAAATCTCATTTATTATTTAGATGATACAAGGAACTGCATTTCAAACTGTGCAATGCAGACAATACAATACTGAAAATACTTTCAACATACTGGACAGAGCCAAGCGGAGAAGTTCCTACCTATATAAAAGTAACTTCTCTTTGAAATATGCTTGTCAGTGTGGAATAGCACATTTGAATCAGTGCTAAGCGGAAGACTTGCGACTTGCCTGAGAAAAATTAAAGGCAGGTTGTGTTGTGCCCCAAACAACAGCAGATCTCGTTGCCTCCTCAGTGCTGAGCAGCTTGCAGTTTAAATAAACGTTACAACAACTGTGGAGTCCGTAGTCTTCAACAACAAAATCCTTTCCATCAGGCACCATCAACAGCACATGCAGTAATAACCCATCCTCTTCAGATGCAGTTATTTGTGTCATCAGATTGCGGGCTACGGAGGTTGGCACAGCCTGCGGTGGCTGCGGGAGGTTTATGCTGGCTGCTCCTGTCTTCTGTGAGTCCCCACCATTGTTAAGTTTCAAGCAGCGAGGGCTTTCTGCTTTTACACTCTTCCTGTTGGGCTCCTGGAACTCTAGCCGGGGACTTCTTACGGCATGAGCCGGGACTCGCTGCGCAGCCACAGCCGACCTGGCAGCGGTGCGGGTGAAGTCTTTGTTGTCAGCCGCCAGCTCTAAGGATACCTGTGTTGTGGAAGGCAAAGCAGGCTGATCAGAAGCCGTGCCCCATATAAAGGCAAGAGGGTGCAACATCAACTCAGGAAAATGCACTGCGTGTTTTGTTCAGGAGCCGTGTTAGATCATCACCCAGAAGGCTCACCTTCAGGCATGTGCTGGTTACAAGCTGCAGCTGTCACTGTAAAATAAACTACCTGCAGTTTTATCAAAGAAAGCAGTAACTCGAGTACAAAACCATACAATTGAAGCTGAATAAAGGTAAAAACTAAAACCAATCACAAAGCTGACTGAAAAATGAACACCTACCTCACCAAGGTGAAAAGTACAGGGACAAAGTATCACAACTGTCATTTGCTCCACCTTGCTCCAGCACTTGCTGCTTGAGAAGAATTATTAAAAAGAAATGTTTCTCTCTAGAATGTTTTTCTTCTACTGCTCTTTCACTTTTACATTCCCTGTTGATTTTAGCTGTCCCTAACTCCTTCCTCTTTCGTGAGCTCCTCCTTTTTCTCTCCAGTGGTTTACATATTCCACTGCATTTGTTGTCTTTTTTTTTTTTTTTGAGGTTGGGCTTTTTGGCTTATTTGGTTTTTAACACTCTGTCCTATGTTTGAATTGCCTCTTCATGTTGTCAAGATTTGCAAGAGAAATAGTTAGATTGCTATGAATGAAAATGTGCGTGTGAAAGAAATGAAAGAAACACCAGAACAAGGGTTAAAGGAATTCTAAGTGTTAATTGCTACAGAGTATCATAGATCTGCTGGATGCATTCCCATGACAAGACAGCAACAAGGGGAGGAACAAACTGAAGCCCAGAAGATAAGGTAACAGGATAAAGAAAAGGACTGGAGGCATAAAATGCCCAAACAAGGAAACCAAAATAATCAGTCAAGAATTTTGCCTATCACTTAGGAGGGATGGGACAAGATATCGCGGCAAAAGATCCCAAAAGATTAGAAGATCTGCTACTAAAGGGCGTAAAGAACATGTCCAAAGATGAGTTCAAGGCCATCCATCAGAAAAAAAAAACAAGAAATGGAAAGTGGACTCAATAGCTGACATCTCTTATCCTCTATGCCCTGGCCAGAGTAGCTGGACACACACGTACTGCTGATAGGCAGATATCACACTGAGCAAATGAAACCTAAGAGACAGAGCAACAGTTTTCTTTGAGTATTAGCTTCCCTTTCCACAAGTTCTTGCACTGAACTTCAGTTCATTAATTCCCCACAACACCTCCTTCCACTTTTCTCCTCACACCCTGTTCCACTCCATTCTCTCCTGCACCACACACCATTTCTCCTCCCTGCCTTCTGTTAACTCCTCCCACACTTAACCTCTACATTTTATGTTTCACCCTTCTGCGGCTCCTCTACTGGCAGCTCTGCTGAACGGCTTCTCTGGAAGAAGTTTCACAGATCCTGTGACAGAGAACATCACTCATCCCGTGAACTACAAAGTGACACAAGCAGTCCATGCTCACATTCTCTGGGAATAATTTTGCAGCTCTGAATGTAAAATTCCCGAATACTCTTTTAAACCTTTACTTGCTAATCTAGAGAGCTGTTTATCCTCAGAACTGGCAAATCTCTCAAATGTGCTGAGCAAGACTGTTAATCCTTTTCAATCACAAGTTGAGAACACTGGTAGAAATTCTGGCTGGAGAAGAGAACTCCTGAAGTGACAAGGTGGTCGCAATGACAGGGAGCATCAGGCCTCTGTGGCAAGAGAAACCTCAGCTCATGTCACATGTGGAGCAGAAACCAAAGCTACCAGCAGTGAACACGTGCCACTCAAAATCTGTCCGTAGAATGGTTTCTGTAACCAAGCCCTACCCCTCGTTTTACCCTGCAGACAGGGAAACTTCACACAGTGACATCCTTAGACATGCAGGAGGTTCAAAATATTTCTCCAAAACTCTAAGGAAAAAAAGAGGTTCGTGTGATCTTGGTCTTACAAACCTTCATATCTGAGACCTGGCAAATTCAAACAAAGAAACATAAGAAAGAGGAGGAAAAATTAAGGGAAGGAGGGGGAAAAAAAAAAAGAGAACATCCAGCCAAAATAAGTAACAACGGGTCATTTAACTCAAACTCTATATGGTAAAACACATACCTTTAGTGGTCCAACTTGTGTCTGACCTCCCTCTTTTTCCACAGGTATTTCACAGCTGACAGTGAGCAACTCAGATTGAATAACCTTGCATAACTGAAGTGCTGCTGAGCCAACGACCACTGGCTAAAGGCAGAAAAAGAATCCATTTTGCAAGATTTCTGTCAGGTTTCAAGAACTAAGAGTATAATATGAAACAAAAGCCTTCTGGGAAGCCATGGTCAGCCACTGACCCTCCCCACTCCTATACCATTAGTTGTGCCAACAGGGATTTGTAGGAAAGTTTCCCTCAGCTCCAGTTTCAAGTCTCATGAGGACAATTCTCCCAGTACCTACTGTAAACAGTTCCAGATTAATACAAAAATGAACAGCCCAAATCCTAGTAACTGAGCAAAATTTCCATACTTAAAGATGCAATTTATTCACCCATTAAAAAAAAACCTCCTATTAGAACAGATGGGCAGATATCCTTGGTGTTGATTAAAACAAAACATAAACTGAGCTAACACCTCTCACTGTCTTCATCACATGCAGATGATCATACAACTATTTTTAGTGAAAAGAAAGCTTTTTTTTTCCCCCCAAATGCACAAGTTACACCAGTTTCTCACACCTCATGATATTCCCCTTGCCCTGGGCAGAGTAATGATATCAACTGCATCCACATTAACTCATCTTATATTGTTAAACAAGCTGTGTTCTCCCTGAAGACTAATGCTTGTAGTTGATCCAATATGCTTAAACAGCAAGAGATCAGTTTCAAAGATGAGGGAAGGACAATTTTTTTTTGCCTGTCAGTCTCGAACTTGAAAAATCATTTAGTTGGGTGATAAAATCCAACAGGAATTAGTTCAGTTTATAGTATCTGCACTTAATGTCATTTCCCTTCATAATATCTGGCAATGGTCGATTAAGAAATGGCTCAGTCAAGCCACGCCGTTTTGTTTTGCCTCTCATGGTTGAGATGGCAGCAATTGCAATGAAGCTTTGCAGGAATTTAGAAAAGCCACTGCTGCCTGTGTAAGTACTTGGAGGAAACAGAAATGCAAAGAATGTCTTTGCTTTTCAATACACAAAGTATAAACAACTTTTAGTAAGTACCTTTTTCTGTGTGCTTTTTCTCATGTAGATTTTAAAAGCAAGGTCAGAGTTCCACCAGTGCTCTACCATCGTTCCACCAAAATGGACAGGGAACACAAACCGCTGCTGAAATTTCACCACTGCAAGGAAGACAGAGACTTGTGAGCTCTTAACTGGATTCAGAGCTAACAAGTCTTTTGAGCTTGATCAGGAACAGAGAAATCTTCAGTCTCTGCAGAGAACATGCAGGGTGAGCAGAGACACACAAAGCTCAGAAGATATGAGGGGAAAGTGATAACCCTTCTGAGAAGGATGGACAAACACACAGAAACCATTTGCACTCTTGCCAGAATCAGAGATCAAGCAAGGCTGGGAGCTGAAGGGGGAAGGGCTGTCACTGGAAGCCACAACAAGAATCTCCCAAGATTTCAACCTACTTAATTATGCTACAACTCTGTAAGTAATTTACTACTTTTATTTTGTTGTGTTGCTCACAGGAATGACAAGTATTCAAAATTAAGTGAATATAAATAAACTTTCTGGTGGAGACTGCTCTGTTACACACACAATAATTTAATTTTGCATTACATACTAACACCAAGCCCAAAGTAAATTGTTCTTCATTTTCCAAGGTCAGAAAATAACAGAAGGGCAGCACGACAAAATTAAAATTGTAATAGCATCTAAAGGCTACAGTTGATACCAAGTCTCTGTCATCCTAGCATGCAGTAAGACTTTTCCCTCTTCAGTGGGAGAATCCTGTCTCATTTTGAGCAATATATTTCAAGACTTATCTTGAGAGTCAAAGCTGAGCTGCAAGAATAATCGTGGGTTCAGGAGAAAAGTAATATCTGTAAGAAAAGACTAAATGAACTGTAGTTTAGGAAAGAGAAGAACAAGTACAGTAACTTCTGAAGCAGTATGCTTTCTTTGTTCACAATGGATAAAGTATTCTTGTGATGACAAAAACTCAGGTTAGACATAAGGAAACTTTTCTAACATGAAATGCAGCACTTCTACAGCTTGTCTGGGACAGCTATGGAATTCTTCCCATTGGGCATCTTTAATAAATGAGATAAACAGTTCTCAGGTAAGATAATGGTACAGTGGATTGACTTGACAGCTTCTTCAAATTATTTTCAGCCCTATCTACTTTCTTAGGTTCCACAGAGCTGGAATCTAACTATACAAGACGAAGTGCAGGAGGCTGTATTATTTTTGTCTTACAAAGAGCTAAGGTTCAGAAGAATTAGATGTTTTGTCTGGACACAAATGGAGAATACACAAGAGAACTCAGAATTACCCCCAGACCTCTCAAGTGCCACCCAGAAAGATGCAAAGCCAATGAATGACCATAGGGGAGAGGCATTTGAAAGTCACCGTGGAATTCCAGTATCTGGGAAGACTGGGCAGAGAGGATCTTGCTCACACGTCATTCTCTGATCACTGACTAGAGAAACATAAGTGGTTCTCAGGAATACAAACACTAGTGACTCTCTGTAAATAGATTAATGTTTACTGATTTGAGCAGAGGACTCAAGGTTTCTTGGATCTAGCAGACTCTCTGAGCTCTTGCAGATGTTATGTGACATACTTCAGCATCTGGAAAAATTTCTTTGAGATGTAAGTATTTCTGATATTTCTAAAAGTACTTTATCATCCTCATACTATTGCAGAAGGAATATTGGGTTTATGTTGAAATGAAGGAATGGCCTTACTGACCTGCTATTATGTCCATAGGAAAATAAATTTTTAAATCCCAATATGACTACTTGGAAGCAAAAAAATATTTTAAAAATCACTTGGCTACCTCCTCAAGAGGAGCATTCCACTACCTGCAGCACAGCAACTCTGTTGGTAGTGGTACCACTAATCATACTGTATTTTTCAGGCAACAAAGAAAATACATAGAAAATGCTACTAAATAATTTCTAAGAGATGATGGAATCAAAAAACCTAAATACCAGGGGGAAAAAATAATGCTCTTACCATCATCTGTGATTTTACTTGAAGCTATTCGAATTACTTCTGTTGTTATGGAGACCTGTCCTTTTGCATCCTTGGAGGCTCCCACAGGAAAGTGGTACTCAACAAAGAAGGTACTAGGAATAAAAAAGTGAATGGATGATCACAATCCGTCAAGAATCTAATGTACATAATGAAACTGAACATAGCAGACAGGTTTCATATTCACAATTTATTGTTACCCTACTTTTTTAGAATAATTGAACTACCTATTTTATGAATTCCTTCAATATATTACGTATGTGTCAGATTCTCAAAAAAAACCCACAAACTTTTGTTTTCAGTGTACCACCATGCACAAAGCACATTTGTACCTTCTCAAAATCACAGAAAAAGCACAGCCTGAGTGAGCCCACATCAGAATAAATTATTCACATCTCTAACTTTCAGAAGTCTACAGTATACAGTTTCCTGAGAGGAGCAGAGAAACAGGAAGACCTCAGAAGCCTGAAGAGCTGAGGTAAGCTGGACAACACAACAGACCTCAGAGCAATATACCTTGAAGGCACAAGTAATGAGTTGGTGAGAAACAATCCCCCTTACCATTTATTTTCTGATACAAGCCTTGGAGGCTTCCCTATTAAACCTTTCTTTCTTGGTGTAATCTGGATGGTCTCAGGAAGGATTTTCAAGCTTTCAATGATGACTCTGGCTAGGTGTATTCGCTCCAGCAATGCCAATCTGTTTACACTCAAGGATGTGACATGAGCTTCTTCTGTGCGATCTTCTGGAGGAGCAAGTGGTCTAGTAGGAGAGAAGCTGAAGAGATAAAACTCAGAATTAGGACTCCATAAACATTCTTAACACAACCCCATAAAGGGAAAATTGTAGCTTGGTGGGATATTATTTAAAAACTGCTCACAGTTCGTTAAAATACAAATTAAAAAAAAAATTTTTACAGCAGATTTGGTTATCCCTGTAACATAAATCCTACAATATCCAGTATCTAGGGTACATAATTGAAAAGAAAAAAAAAGCAACAAAGTTTCACATTGTTGTAGTTTTGAAAAAATCTTATGCATTTAACTCTTCAAAAAGAAAAACTTAAATTAATGTCATATATGAAAAAAGGGAGAAGATAGAGTTATACACATGGACAAATCACTGATGCAGGGGAACAGTAACAAGATTTTTGTCATAATTTAAAATCTCACTTGTGCTTCATTTGTAAGACTTGACTTGTAAATGGTTCTGTGTTGGTACCTCTGGAGATATGAATTTTACCTCAATGTAAAAATAGCAGTATTTGTAAGAAAAGTTTCAGAAATAATTGTTTGAAGCTGAATTAGGAAAAAAAAAAGGTCATAAAACCTTAATACTAACTGGTATCATGCAAGTAAAGCTTGATAACTGGGTTTTTAGGGACTGTTTTATTGGTTCTGTCATGAAAAAAAGGGAATACAATTTAGATCAGATCAGACCAGAAGTTTATTTACTACAGCGACAGGAGAGAACATAGATCAGAAAAGAAACAGACCCTGCTGATGTGAACTCTGTCCCTGTAAAGCAGATACAAATTTTATACACTTCGAGACATTGTGCAGACAGATAACAGGATGTGAGTTATTTCGTATCTGTGACATACACAAGGCCACGGAACTGCACAAAGCTAGTCTGGAGCCTGCTTTTTTCAGCACAGGGACTAATTCAGCATGAAGGTTACACAGTGATGATGGTTTCAAGAGACAGGGTGAGAGTTCAGTCAAGAGGCCCGCTCGGGTGGTAGCATTTCTACTTCCACAGTTTAAAACTTTATTACTAGGCTTACTGCACTTTTGGCAAACTCATGATTTTAACTAATTGTATCTCAATAGTTTCTTTAACAACATATAGCAATGCCTGGGTGATGTGGATGCTCTATCATTCCCAGTGATGCTATGAAAATTCCCCACCAAAATGGTTATTCAGTGAATTGTGTGATAATGATGGAGCATGACAACATAGTGTGATTCTTGCTAATACTAACTTACAATGAGCAAGATGCTGCAAAACAAGTCAGTAATGTAACTATTTACCTGGGTTTAATTTCTGTCACCTTCTGATCCTGATCAAAGGCATTAGAATCTTTCTGGAGATTCACTGGATCAGATTTCTTAAGAGTTTCTGTCTTGGTTACTTTTTTGGAGGTGTTAACATCATCACTGAGGAGATCACTTAAACTGGAATCAGATTTCTGAAACAGAAATAATGCACATAAGAAGTTAACTATCATTGTCAAGAAAGATACATAATGGTCATGATACATAAAGAAGAAATAACTTGTGGATTGCTTAATTCAAAACAAGTAAAACTGTATCAACATTTTTCAGAGTTTTACAAAAAAAGTCTTCATGGACAGACTCAATCCTAGCAATTTCCAAAGTCAATGCTTGACCTTGTAGTCTTAATAGTACTCTTTTAATAATATTCATTTTAAGCAAGGTTCTCAACAAGCTTCTGTATGATACTTAACGCTTATTAAGCCTTACTGGTACTGAAATCTGTAGCTTTTTTTTTTTTTTTTTTTGGATGTAGATTTCTGGTTTTCTTCAACTTGGGGACTACATATTAAGCACCTTCCTTTTTATCTCCACTTACAGGAGCTGTGTAAAAAAGACTCTCTAGCAGACTCTGGTCGTAATGGGGATCATTGAGCTCACTGTCATACACCTCACTCCCGAGAGAGAGAGAATCCAAAAGGGAACCTGTCTGATCCCAGAAACGCCCAGGAGATAAATCAGCACTGTGGACACAAGAAAAAGAAACATAACTTAGTGTTGCAAGTTCTGCAGTCAATGTCTTATGAATTCTGACGATACTGTCTATTCTATATTTGCACTATACTGGCTCCAGATACAGCCAAACTGTGCTTACAGAGCACTGTGCCCAACCTAATACATGGCTGTGACCCAACCTGATGGGTTACCTTGTGATAACACCTCTGGACCCAATGTGAAAGAAGCACGTGTGAATATGTATCTGTAGAACCATGGAATAGTTGAGGTTGGAAGGGAATTCTGGAGATCATCTAGCCCAACCCCTGCTCAAAGGCAGAGGATGAAAATAAGAAAACTGTCCAGTCGGACTTTTAATATCTCCAAAGCTGGAGATTCTACAACCCCTTTGGGCAACCTGTTCCAGTACTTGATGACCCTCATCATAAAATATATCTATTAATATCTACCTATAATATTTATCCATAACTATAACTTTTGGAATGCTTTAAGATACCATTAGTACTTGAGGACAGTTAACTCTAATAAAAAATAAATACAAGCTATATCTGAGTAAGTAAATACAAGTATCTTTACAACACGGTTGGAACAAGTTGGGTTTTGTTTGGTTTAAGGGTTTTCTGTCTGTGCTGTGAGTTCAAAACCATTTTATGATCTGCAAACACTGCAGTGCCATCCAGTGATAAACCGCAGGGCACAAGATATAGGAATTGAAATTTTGAACTGTATTGGACACACAAGCTGTACACTTCATATCCCTGATCTGGATAAAGACAACCTAAGCATAATTTATACTCTTACCAGTCCTCACAAAATGAGAGGAAAAGGTCAACTTAGTATTTGGAGAAAGATTAAAAATAACTATCGCTTCTCTCTGCTTTTGATTTACAGACTGCAAATTCTTCAAAGAAACTTTGTACTTGTTTTATATACTTCTTAACATTTTAGGGCACAACAGTTACAACTATTAAATAACTTAATCTCATTAAAGATTGTAGTTAATCTTTCTGATGTAATTTTTATATCAAGGGACTTGAAGCTGTTTAGGTTGTCATACATTAAAGTTGAGTGCAAGCTGCCGTATAAAATACCTCCGTCACTTGCACATATGATTCACTGGTTACATTTCCAGAAATGTGAAGAACTTGAAGAGTCAATTTTTCAGTATAAAGTGCTCAAATAAGGACAAATCTGCAGTAACCCCCACCGCATTACACTCACCTGCCCAACAGTAACTGCACTGCTCTCTCTTCAGAGTTTAGGTCAAATTTTTGACCTGAGACTTGAGATGAGAAGAGATGGGGATCTTCAGGAATGGGCACAAAATTTGAGTTCAAGCCTTTCGGGCTCCTGGACAAGAGCAATTGCAGCACAGAGAGCAGTAAAAGGAAAAATAAAGATATTAAGGCACTTTCAAGATTAATCCGTCAAGGATAAAAATCAAAGATTATGTACAGCCTTCTCCAATTTGTAGCTTAACCTCCAGATGCACAAAAACTTCCTGCAACCCTGCCATCTGCTGCAAGCAACATGCAAAATCTTATACTTTGCAATGTGTCAGAGAATCATAGATTCATTTGGGTTGGAAAAGACCTTTAAGATCATCGAGTCCAACCGTAAAGGTTGGCCCAATCTTGCAGTTTAAGCACAACTGCTGCAAACAAGAAGTGAGAGGGCCTGAGAAAGACAAGCAAGATGTTTATAAATGTTGTTCCATCAATTTTTCCTGGAAAGTCCTAAATCATCTACTTTTAAACAAATTGGAATAGTTTGAGCACAACTAATTTAAATTGTGTTTGCAATAGCATCACTGACTACCACAGACAATGACATTATCTTCTGATTTACAGTGGAACAAAAGACATTGGTAATCTTTTTCCAAAATTAAGAAATTGAAGTTTCTCCTGTAAAAAAACATGCATTTGTCTTAATACTTTTAATTTTCAGTGTCACCGAATTAAGAACACTTACTAAGCCTACTACTAAACAAAGGTGGAGTTAGAAGCTGAAAAGGCACAAACCCTTTTTTTTTTTTTTCAATCTGCTAAGAAAGATCATATGGAAGAAGATGATGACTACTAATTCTGAGAACAGTTACAGATGCAAATTTTCATGGGTATTTTGGCACCAAGAGATGTAAACTAGACTGTGCAAAAGTACTCAATTTAGGTCACTAATTACTTACATTTCTTTGAAAACACATTCTCTGCGATGAAGTACCATTTAATTTGCTATGTTTCTTACATTACTCTTATTCCTTATCAACATTTAATATTTCCTTATCAGATAATTCCGTACTAAATACAAATATGCCATGAAACAAAGTTAAAATCAATGATGTAAATCAAGACTTACCACATGCTGATTAAAATCAATTTACAAAACGTAGGCTTTTATTAACAAGTAGAAATTAATTTCCCATTTTAATGATAATCCTAAAACACATCACATGAATCTCAATATTTCAAGTTTTCCTAGTAAAGTCTCAAAATGTATGGTTTGGACCTTAATATGACTTCCCCCTTTTCCAAGCTCACTTTGCTGTTGCTTTGAAACTGTCTCTCTCTATAAAAGGCACTTCATTCAGTTCAGTCTCCATATCTGGGCTAGACTTCATTGCAGAAACAACCATGGCATCACGGAGTTTATTGCCTTGATCCAAAAGAGCTGAGAAATAAACAGAAGCATTAAATCTTGGCATTCAAATGCAATTGAAAAGCAATGTGTAAACACAATAAATGTGTCGGCTACAGTCAAGAAACTTCTGTTTTCTGCTGTTATAAAGAGATCGTGACACAGTAGAGATTAAGTGCGTGCTACACACCATAAAACAGACAGCACAGCTGGGAGAGTGAGTCTCTATCAGTCTCCCACACAGAGCTGTACAAATAACTCATC
Source organism: Tyto alba (assembly GCF_018691265.1). Lineage (NCBI taxonomy): Eukaryota > Metazoa > Chordata > Aves > Strigiformes > Tytonidae > Tyto > Tyto alba. The sequence continues at coordinate 2,085,818 of NW_024881282.1, read as the reverse complement.
TGCACACATCAAGCCAGGCATTACAGGGGCGTTATTAAGATACAGCAGCAAGATTAATTTATGGAAGAGTAGCTTGTTACCTTACGATGTCTCAACAGCAGACTAATTTTAGGTCTCCTCTGTAAATACAAAAAATAACTCAACAGACAACACATATGGAAATGTGCCCTACTTTGATGCTCATTTGAATCCAGTCCAGGTGGTCTGTGATCTAAAAGGGATGCTAACTGGCAGGTAATGGAAAGAAAATAATTTTCCATCTGAAAACGCCAATGGCACAGAAACCCTTCCAAAACCTGTTTGAATATGAGTGTCACCTTTGATGGACATCTTTGATGGACAAGATTAAACAGTCTGTGAAGCTGAGCTTACTTTTCCTTTAACCCTCCAGGTCAGAGAACAAGCATACTGCCAGGGCAGCACACTTTGCCTGATCTGGACCCTCAAGCCACCTTCCAGCATGACTAAATCAATAGTTTTTAAGTAAAGAGTTTTTTGTTACAAGTTTCTGTTTGAAATAATATAGTGAGAGCGTGTGAAGTACCACTTTTCCTTAAGTCTTTTTCTCTAGATAGGCACCTGAAATATCAAGAGCTATTTATTGTGAAATGTAAAAGATGATGCCAATTGTACACAAACCTGAAAGCAGATCTTTTGTAGCTGGGTTATGCAAAGAGAGCACCCGCATGTTTGTTCTAGCAGGTGCCTCAGGATCACTGCTGGTGGGAAATGACACTTGCTGATTTGAAGGATTCACTTTCAAACGTTCATTTGGTAAAATCAGACGGTGATGAGAAGCTGAAAAAATGTCCTTTATGTTTTCAGAGTTCTCTTGAAAGAGCAAATGGTCCTTTCCTCTACTGAAAAAGGAAACATTATTTCTGTAACAACTAAAGTGGATCAGTAAAGGGATTCAAATCTCTTCAAATTCTCCCTGGCACTGCAGCTGCCCCCTTTCAGTACATGCTCCAAAAAGAAATGCGACACGTTATTTTAATGACTCCTCATCTTCCACTTATACCATCAGAGAGACTGATTCAAGCTGCAAATAAAAGATTTGTGGCACCTCTTGTGCCAACTAGCACAGCTTGAACTAAGTCAATGTAGGGTGCAAATATATATCAGATAAGAAATTGTCCCTGTAAGCTCTGACATGCTGAATGTTCTGGATTTCATATAAAATGCACTTTCAAAAAAAAGATCAAGTATTCCATAACTCACAAGTGAAAAGCCATTACTCAAAAAAAGTGTGTGAACTGCAACGTAAACCAGAGTTTTGTCAGGGGGAAAAAAAGATACCTGGGAGTTGGGGCTCTGCTATTGTTGACAGACTCTTGGTCAGCAACAGTCACCCATGTTTGCTGGGACTGCTGTGATGGAGCAAGAAACTGCGGCTTGCTGCTTCCCTGAGCAGGAGCAGTATCTGAGCTTGCATCTGTGGTTGGGATAGAGCTGCCAGTGTCATACAGTCCTGGCAGAGGCTCTAGAACTAGTGAGACCTGAAAAACAGAATGTGAAAATAGTAGTTTGTTCTTTTCCTAATTCAGTGCAACATGTACTGTATTCAACTTTACTTGTTACGCTATGGAAACCTGTTCCTTTCTATACAAAGTAATACTTATATCAAGCAGTTATGTAACATCATAAAGCTGACATATTTACAACTATTTCACATTCCATGTTTTCAAATAACAGGCAACTCTCTTTCAGCATAAATTGTCCAGAGCCAGGGCTGCAAAACAGAACACCATCTTCTTAACCCCAGATTACAAAAACTTCTACAATTTCAGCCCAGTGAGGCTGTGGAGAAGTATTAGAATTAGGTATCTGTTTTTAAATCTGCTGTTAAAACTCACTCTCAGCACAGAGATTACAAATTTTGTTAAATTGAACTACCAATGTCACACATCCTTCTGAACAAAACAGAGTCAACACCGTCAGTATTAATTTTTCATCTTCTATCTTAGTTCACAAATGCCTTGGACAGAGACCAGGTCTGCAGTTTACCTAGTACAGCTTGATCCTGACACCAGATTATACTGGTACTACAGCAACAGAATTTATAATCAAGAGCAAAGACATAAGGACTACCTGCAGCTCTCCTAGTTTATCAGATGTTGGTGAAACTACAGTGAAAACCCCATTGATCGGATGGCTGGGAGAGAGCTGGGACAGTTCAGTGATTTGAGCTCTGCCAATTGGAAGATGATCAAGTTTGGTCATTACCTCCAGGACAAGCACACCCATATCTGCGAAAATTAGAAACAGCTTCATTTCAGTCTCACGCAACATGGTCACAATTAAACACAATTAAAACTTTTGTTAAAATGACAGAGATTCTAAAGGTTAACATAATGTCACATCATGAAATTATGATAAATGAGGCAGCAGGTAAAGAATCGTTATCTGATAATAAATTATGATAAATAAGTACTACTTATGATAGGACAAGAGAAAATGGTTTTAAACTGACAGAGGGGAGATTTAGATGAGATCTAAGGCAGAAATTGTTCCCTGTACAAGTGGTGAGGCGCTGGCACAGGGTGCCCAGAGCAGCTGTGGCTGCCCCCTCTCTGGAAGGGTTCAAGGCCAGGTTGGACGGAGCTGGGAGCACCCTGGGCTGGGGGAAGGTGTCCCTGCCCGTGGCAGGGGGGTGGGACTGGATGGGCTTTAAGGTCCCTTCCAACCCAAACTATTCTGTAATTCTACAAGCACAGGTTTTATGGACAGATTCTAGACATCTGGCTTGTATTAACTTCCTGCAGATCTTTCACTAAATTAAGTACCTTAATAATATTATAAACTCATCTGAGTCTCTTTCTATTCTTCACGCCCTTAGAACACTGAAATGTCTACTTAATGTGGTACGTACAATACTAAAAATCATCAGATATTGACACTACAGGGACTACAGGAGACTTCAACACTTTGCAGACCTGAGTACTAAACCTGACTACGAGAGAGACTGATGCCAGCAATCCCAAGCTGAGATCAAAAGCCTCCTCAATCAGGAAAATGACCTAAAAAGCCTTAAGTGAAAAGAGGGCTGGGGTTACTTGGTGGGTGAATAACTCCTCAGCTTTTGCGGACCTCCCCGCAGCACTGCCCGATAAGGACAAAGCAGGTCTACCTGTCAGGTAAGCAGCGAACTGCCTGGGCCCACAGCGGACAGCATAGCGGGCGGTGGTTTTCTCTGCCGGTTGTCCCGGCCGGGAGGCGGGATGGAAGATGGTGCCATCGGAGGTTTCGCCCCACCACCTCAGGAGGACGAAGAAGGAGGCAGCGGGCGGTTTGGGAGCCGTCCATACTACTCGGGAGACGGTGCAGCGGAGGAAGCAGCGCAGCGGGCCCTCCACGAGCGGCGGCAGGCTGGTGGAAGCGGGGATGTCGACGCTACCTGAGGAGACGAAGCGGGGTGGGGAAGCAAACCGCGAGCTGAGGCGCACTCCTCAACCGTCACTGTCGCTCCCAGACCCTTCCAGACCCACCCCCCCCGTGAGCAGCCCACCTCCCCTCCTTCGGGAGCCCGCCAGGGCGATCGCCCTCAGCCTCCTCTGCTTCATCCCGCCCGGCTTCCCGCTTCTGCGGGAGCGGGACTCCCCCCTCAGAGGGCGCGCAGCCCGCCCTTCCGGGACTACAACTCCCGTCATGCACCGCGCCGCCGCCCCACCGCAACGGCGAGGCGGACTACGTTTCCCAGAAGGCTACGGGAGGGCGCCGGCTGCGCTTCCCGTGGTGCCGCGCGGCGGCGCTGTGTGAGGGGAGAAGGAGGAGGAGGAGGAGGAGGAGGAAGAGGGGGGGAAAGGCTGCTTCCGGTGGGGCGGTGCGGAGCGGGGGCCGGCGGGGGTGGTTTGGGGTGCTGGAAGGGGTGGGTGGGGGGTGTTCGTTCCGCGGTGTGTCCTTGCGTGTGTGTTGGCGTGTCGTTCGTCGTTATGTCGGCCCTGGAGAAGCAGTTGCACCTCGGCCGTCTCCCGCCGCGGCCCCCTTTGCCCGGTGGCGGCGGCCAGTCCGGCTCCAAGATGCGGATGGGGTAGGTAGGGGAAGGGGGGAGGTCGTGGGGGACAGAAGGGGGACAGAAGCCAACAGAGGCGGGGGAAGGATGCTGAGTGTTGCAGGGTGTGAGGGGGGATGCTCGTTGCTGCGGGCCTGGGGGGTCTCGTTGTCAGCTTGGGGGGGGCTCTGGAAGGAGGGGGTGCTCGTTACTGGGGGGCTCTGGAGGCAGGGGTGGTAGTTATTGGGGGGATTAGGGGAAGGAGGTCCTCATTGCTGAAAGGTGGCAGCAGAGGAGAGGGGCCACCCTTGTGTGGGCAGGTTGGGGTGCCCTGTACAAAGGGGGTGCTCTGCCCTGAGTGGAGCTGGGGGTATACTTTGGGGAGGTTGGTTTATTTGTTGCTGGGGGAGATCGGGGGCTGGGGTGTTTGCTGCTGGGGTATTTGTGGGTGGGGGGTACTGATTGCTGGGGGGGGGTGTCTGTAGGAGAGGGAACTTAGTGGGTGGGATGCTTATTTCTGGGGGAGTTGGCAGAGAAAGGGAGGAAGGTGGGTGCTATTTGCTGGGGGGGGGTGGGTTTAGAGTGAGGGGATCTTTGTGCAGGAGTGGCAGCCCCGAGGAGGTGACCAGCAACGTGGTGGGTCTCCCTGGATGGTGACATGATGTGAGAGGCCATTAAGCCCTCAGACTGGCCCAGCTGTTTACTGGATTGCTCCCCAGTGCCCCCAGAGAGCCTTCTCCAGCTGCCTCTCACTGGGAAGGAAGCAGGCAAAGGTGTTGCTGCACGAAGAGTATATCCTCAGTGCTGGGGGAAGGTGGCTGCTTCTGGGATTGCTCTTCAGCAGCCCTTTTCTCCGAGTCCTTTTGCCATCTGTGTTTCAAAGCGTCGTGATTTGTCTGGCTGGTACCTCAAAGTCTGTGGAAGCATGATGGGGGGAGAGAAGTGTATTTAAACGTTATTTCTCAGCAGCAGACGCTTATGTGAAGCTGTACAGTAGGCGAGCTCTGCCAAGTGACTTAAATCCCTGCTTCAGATGATGAAAAATCTGGGATAGTCCAGGACAGATGTCAAATCTTTGAAGCAGAAGTGAGAACCTGTTTTGGAAACTGCGAGAGAAGGTTGACCGGTGTCTAGCTGTGAGGATGGCAACTAAAAAGGACTGACTGGACAAGAACAACCGCGGGAAAAGCTTTATTCTCTAGTGATGAGTCAGAAGGAGAAAATGGGTTGTAAATGGGATGGCTTTGAAATGAATTTTGTAATTTCACCTCCAAAGATGTGAGGGAGAAGCTTGTATTTCAAGCAGGTATCTAGCTATGGTTAAAGAAGAGCAAGATGATCTCGCAGCAGGGTTATGGCTAGATTGTAGGGAGGGGAGTTACAGTTGCTGGGTGAAGCAAAGGAAGTTGGCAATAATCATGGGGACTTGTGCTCAGGATGGGTGCAGTCTCAGAGTGCTGAACATGACTTTTCCGCAGCCCTGTGCAAAAGCGTAGATTTAAGCAGAATGGCAAAAACATGGAGATTTTATTAACTCTAGAGAAAAGGTGTTTTCGGGGCTGCACGACTTCTCATACATAGCTGATTGTGTAAGTATGAAATCGGAGGTATGGATGGTGGCAAAGACCAGGGGTTGATCTTCTGGAGGAACGCCAGCCTTTGTGTGAGAGCTAGCCGCTGCGAGGTCCAGGTGTGCACTGCACGATTCCTGCATGATACGAAGTGCTCTATTTGGAGGATAAAAATATCCTACAATTCCTACAGGAAATCTCCTTTGCCTTGATGCATGAAATCAGATAACTAAAAGAAATAATGACAAAGACAGCTACGCCACTGTGACTGAAATAAACTGAAATACCGAAGGTATTTATCGATGGGAGGGGAATATTTGTCCTCTCCTTTAAAGCATAGTTTTAAAGCATTTATTTCACATCTTACTATTTATATTATATTTGGATAGATAATAATACAATTGATGTAGTTAGTATATGAAATACTAACAAATCTTCATCAAATACTTCTTTTAATATGAATTATTTTAAGGCTAAGCTTCATGTAAGAGTTTAATGGCATGGCTTTGAGGCTAAGCAAAAAAAGTTGTAGTTAAGGATCAATTTTTACTGTTTAGTATAGAATAGGCATAGAATAGAAAGAAGCAGTTCTGAATGACTTTCAGAGGGCGTTGCTCTCTCTCAGGACTGTTGTCTGTTCTCCTGTGTCTCTTCATAATCTGAAATGAGCTGGGACTCATGGGCTCTGTTTCCTGATGTTGTGTTGAACCAAGAGGTGAGGAAGTCACTAAACAGTTCACCACTTTGTGTTGTGGAGAGTCTTGTATTTCTCAGGAGTGTGCTCAAGGTTACGTGATACATATAAGGCTAGATTTAATGTCAAATATATTATTTAACTATGCTGGCTGTGCTCAGAACAGAGTTAACCAAGCAAACCCTTGTGCTGTACAAAGTCTGCCAAACACACAATTTTTCTGTTTTAGGTGAAGAAATAAAGTTTTTATTTCTTCCTCTTATTTTATCCTGTTTAACTTAAGAGTCTCATCCCCTGCAGTTATTTTGTGTAGGTTTGAATAGACTTCATACTGGTTTCATGCATTGTAAACCTTGTCAGCACCCCATCCAATTCTTCCCATACAGCAGTGCATACACCGATGGCACTATAAACAACCACCATGCTTGTTCAGTTAAGTATTCCTACTTTAATAATAAACATAAAAACTTCCAACATTAGTGTTAAGCTGGCCTTAAACAGGATGAAAATAAGTTTGCAGTTTGTCTTGCTGCTGGTGTCAGCTTCTGTCAGTTACTTCCTGAAGGCAGGTGTCTCCATGTTAAATAAAAAGTCAAAAATTAATTTCCTGCAACGCAGGGTGATCCGTGCTCTGAGTCAGTAAGCTAAAGGAGCTGATGCGTTTTTCATGGGCCTCCAATTGAGTGTGTTCTTGCAAAATGATGCCATGCTGCAGGATGTATTTTCCATGTCAGTGTTGTCATTTCTGAAAATCCATCCTCACGACAGTTTTCATTAGAAAAAGAGACAAAAGTAAGGCCAATTAAGTTATGAACTTAATGAGGTGCTGACAAAACCCCCGTGATATTTGTGGCTTCACATACTTATCACAGGTAAACAAACAACTTACAATTGAGCATTTCCAGGGATTTTAAAATGGATTTTATGGTGTATGCCTGTGATGTATTTTTGCATTTTGGTAATATTTATGCTTGTGCAGTGCTCATTAGTAGCAATCCTATATAGTAATTTATATGCTGTTTCCTATCTTGCCAATCTTCGGAGGGTTTTTGAACGTTCTCCATTAGGGAAATGTTTTTGACGGAAAGTTTGTTTGCTATTGTTTTATAATGCTGTTAACTTCTTTTTTTCCCTTTCAAATACTTTCTGAAAGCACTGATATGAAATCCAGTGTTGTGGTTAAGGATCAAGAATTCCCCTGTCCTTCCCCTTCAAAGCAGCAGGGAATACTTCCTAATCTCATTGTAGTTTCATGGTGGAGTTGTATTTTTGGTTTACTGCTCTGACATCTAGTAAATACCTTTATGGGCAATGTTCCTGTTGTGTGAGGCACTGCACATCTGACACGAGAGTGGCCTCAGCTGGAGAGACTTGTGACTTATGGAGACAAGAAGTGAAATAGAAGCAGTGAAGTACAAGTTACGGCGAGGTGAAGCTGTTGTGCTGCAGACACTTTTATGGCTGTTGTTGCAAAGGAGAGCTGCAAGGGAGATCTGGTGGGGTGGTGAGGTGGCTTTTTAAATAGGTGTTGACTGTCCTTTCCGTGTGGGTGGGGTGGTGCGTAGGAGAGCTCCAACATTTGGCTGAAGATGGAGCGTGGGTAATGGATGCTGGTGTAGCAGAAGATTTGGCTCAGGTTTTCAGTCAACATGTTCAAATACCAGGACTGCATGGGATCAAGTTTGTCAACCTATGTTTTTGTGCAATTGTATCATTTTCTTGTCTGGTTGCTGATGAAGCTGGCAGGAGATAAGGGTGGCTGGATGTCAGCATCATCTAGAACCTTGCTTCTGGACCTGATTAGCCTGTAGACTCAATACTTTGTTCTTTTAACCTTTTCTTCTTCTCCCACGATATCTGATCTCTCCTCATCTTAAACTGTGTTTTTATTTTTGGACAGCAGTGCCCAAAATTGGATGTGGAACTTCCAACAGAGGCTTTCACACACCTGTGAACTGGAAAGATTATTTCATCTGCATTTGTAGATAACTTCATTCATATATCTCAGCAAAGCTGTTTTTTTGTGTGTGGTATGACTCTGCTCCCCTACTCAGGTTGTGGGCTACAGATTTGATGTGTGGCTGCTTGCATCTTGTCTGTGCTTGTGTAAGTTATTTCTACATAGGTTTAGTTTAGGCTTAGCTAAGTTTAGCCTTATCAAGATTCAGTTCAATACAAACAAATGCAAGATTCCATAGTCAGGCCACCAAAAGAGAATATGATTAATTATACAGAGAAAAAATGAGTGTGACTTATGGTGTTGGCAAATGTACAAGGCTATGGTGAAATAGTCCTTTAAAATTCAAACTTTTACAGGGAACAAAAATAATTAAACTTAGAGAAACATTTGTTTGCTATGGTAAGCATGTCATATTTATAAATGTATTTTATTTCTGCGCTTAGAATTTATTGAATTGGAAGCAGGGCCATTAAAATGGGTTTAAACTTCATATCCAACAGTGCTGGCAAGCAGATTTTTCCCTGGCTAAATGCTTTGCTTTGTATGCACTGATCCTGATTGGTGTGTTGGATAGTCTTTTTTTATTTCTTCTTTCTTTTTTCTACCAAGTAGGCCATGTTAATGGCCTGTGTGGTGTGGCTGAAAGCAGATCGTAAGAAGCAGAGGGTGGAGCAAGCAAGATTGCCGTAGGAAAACAGAAAAATAATTTACTGCAGCACTGAGGTTTCTCAAGCTCCAGTCATCCTTGACCAGGAAAGCAAGTTACAGGGTAGGATGCTTTCTTTAAAACATTGTTTTCAAGCTTACTCTGGGATTATTTGTTTTGAAAAGAAGCTTTTGCCATTTTTTCTGAGGACTTCTCAACCAAAATAAAGTTGTACATATTTTTGGTAATATACTGTTAAAAGGTTAATATGTGTTTCAGTAGTTTGTAATAAAATGGCACCTATTGCTGCATTGAAATCCATGAGAACAGACTTACTTGTCTCTCTTTTTTATTAGTATTTATTTTATTTTTGCCATTTTGCAGTCTAACAATTTCCTTATGTCTCTTTAATGGAGAGACTCATTCGAGAAGTCAAAGTGGCCGAAGCAAATTGCTGTGCTGTGCCCGTGGGACTGTCACACGGTGCCAAGCGCTCTGCTCCATCCCTGTGAATCTCAGCTCTGCTTGCAGCTGCAGCCTCTTCCATGCTTCCAGTTGTATATCAAAGTAGTGACACGTGTGAAAACGCAAACAGCAGCGATGTTGAATCCTTGATTGTGTGCAATGCCGATATTAATCTTTAAGTAAAACCACTGGATAGTTAAAATGGCTGCTGCAACATAGTTTTGACTAGCTTTTGCGGTAGCACAAGATGTACGCTTAGAATTTCATCGTATTTCACAGCATTGATTTCTGCTACCTTGCTTCCTCTAAATTACAGCCCCCTCCTGCCTGCAGACACACACGTGTGCACCGTTCCAGCAATACCTGGCTTTTCTAGCGTAGTGCTCTCCTGCCTGTATTTAAGTGCTCTCTGACAGAATTGCCCAGCTGAATGATGTTACCAAAAGGCTGTTTTGATAGGAAGATGGTGCTTCTCTTCGACTCGGGCAGTACGTGAAACTCACACCGCTGAGAGTAACTTGAAGTTCATTTCTCAATGTCCATTTCTTTTAAGGAGCAAAGCTGTCCAAGGTTGTGTTTGAAATTGCCTGCATATTGAAAGTGATTTGTTTGAGTCACTCAGTCAAAATAGAAATAAAATCAAACTTTATGGTCAGAATTCTTTGGGGAAATCAAATAACAGAGTTTACAAAATCATTGGTGAAGCAAAAGGACTGAGACCTACCAAAGCAGCTCCTGACAGCTGTAGCAGCTGCTGCATGTGCTGTCTTATTTTATGTCTGAAGTTTTTCACTAGTTTGCTTACAGAACTAGTTTATTCAGGGCTGAGGAGCTGGATGGGATTTGGAGATAAAGAAGAATTTGCTGTTCTTTTCCAATATGTGAATAAAAATTATGTATGATCTCCTAACATCTTTTAATTATCTAGAAAGGCTTGATTGGATCAGATCTGTGTAATTTGATCATGGCAATTTCAGCTCATTTCTCCCTTTATAATAATTTTTTTTCCCCTGTAACATTTTTAGTAAAGAAAAATTTTATGTGTGTAGTATCTTCAAGACAGAACTTAAAATACTGCCCTTGACAATTTTTAGAATTTTTAAATACAGCTTGTCAACTATGGCACTTCTTACATATAGATTATGTTTGATTTGCTTTGGTCAGGTTCAAATATGGCTCAAGAATGAAGTGTCTTGGTGGATGCACATGATGCTCTTTAATTGAATAAGCATTTTTAAATATGGGCTCTCAGCAAAAAAAAGCATTTTAAAAAAATGGTTGTCCCTGCTTGGTACAACGTGGTGGGTTTGTTTGTTTGTTTTCTTTTTAGGAAAATACCTGAAAGAAAACCCCTTTAAAAACTGGTGAGAGATTTGTTGATCCGCGTGTGCTCCTGTTGCTCCAGGATCGCTTGCAGTATGTGCACATTTTCAGTGTGTGATAAAGAGGACAAACTGCACAATAGGATAAAACTAGCTGTAGAGGGTGCCCAGAATTTGTTTTGTGATTCCAGTTTAATATGCTGGCTGGCTGGCCTGGAGTTTAAGGATCGTTCTAGAAAAGTTATTATGTGGGATCCATTTCTGTTTTGGTCTGCCGGATACTTTAAAAAGCAGTAATTAGTTCTGTCAGTTTAAATATTTGGTCAGCAAAATACTGCTTCAGCATAGGAAGGTGCAAAATCACAGCTGCTGTTTATTGGGCATGCTTCTAATTTTGAATGTATGTTGATGTATCGCTAAAAAAAGAAGCTCTAGGAAAAATAACAAAGATATTAATTCTTCAGAGAAATGTTTCTCTGAAATCAGCTACTACCCAGCCTCCTGCAGTCACCAGGTGTTTTGTGGAAAGCTACACGTTTATTCTGCCCTTTTTGGAGTTCAATATTAAATCAGAGGTCACTTATGTTTCCCCAGCATTGTTTGGAGGCAAGGGTTTTGCTTTAAATTACAATCTACATGTATTTGCATCGGAGGTGCCAATAGTTTTAAATTCCCAGCTCCTCTTCATTTCCTGCTCCAATTCCCGCACAAACATAGGATTTCTGATATATATCGTTCCCGGATATTTCATGTATGACACACCACTACTAACATTTTCTCTGGAGGTGTTAACTCTTGTTAAGCTGAATTTGAAGCATTCACTAATGCCACTAAATCAAACAGTATGGAAAGAAGCGGAGTAGAAAGTTCCCAGGGATGGGCTCATCTCTGATTTCATGGGTTCCTCTTGCAATCCATGAGATATTCTCCATGGATCTGTCTTGGTATTAGCATCTGCCTGCCTCTTGCATGCAAATTCTAACAGTTGTCCTGGTGTTGGACTTCCACTGTCAGAAATGGTGTTGGAAGGAGATAGAAAAATATTTGTAAGTCTTTTGATTGTGCCTTTGTTGTTTTTTTTGTTTTGTTTGTTTGTTTTTTGTTGTTTTCATTTCCCATTCAAGTTTTCTTCAAGCAGAGTGGGAAGTTCACCAATCTAATCTCACTTTTGCTCAGGAATTATGAATGGCTATAGTGAAACTGAGCAAAGTTTAACCATTTCAGTCAGTAGTTTCTTCACAAATTCAAATTATGGCGATGTGATTGCGCCGACCCTTTGTGGGGTTGTGCTGCTACTGAAAGGAGTAATCTGTCTCCTCCTGTCCTGCTACTTGTCTTCATCTTCTCCATTGTACTGTGGTTGGGCAGCCTCCCAGTTAGCCAGGTAGGGAATGGGTCTGGCTGAAAGATCTGGGGAAGATCAGAGCAGTTGTGGCTGCCCCATCATTGGAAGAGTTTAAGGCCAGGTTGGACGGGGCTTGGAGCACCCTGGGCTGGGGGAAGGTGTCCCTGCCCGTGGCAGAGGGGTTGGAACTAGATGATCTTTAAAGGTCCCTTCCAACCCGAACCATTCTGTGATTCTATAAAAAACATTTTTGGTTTCAGCTAGATCTGTTCACAGGGAATGGTTAAATCTGGAGGAATGGCGAATGAAGGAGATGTCATCTTCACTTGCCTCACAGGTTCGTTCTGTGTTGCAGGGACTGTGTGTCAGTGCTCTCAGTAACCAGAGGGTCACCTTTTCTGTTTGGCCGCCAGTCCAAGGAGAAGGAGCTGCATCAGGTCAACCTAAGAGGCTTGAGACATACCAAGTTCTCCAAGTTATCTGATCTCACAAAAACATCTGCTTGAGAAAGCGAGCTAAAAACCCCCTTCAGTCTGAGCAACTGAGATGAAGTTAATTTAGCTTGCCCATTAACTCCTCCTCCGCCACCCCAGCCCACATCAGTCTCGGCGTTGTGTTTAACCAGATCAGGCTCTGTAAAGCTTCTCATTTGTCAGATTTTCCAGTCTTGATTATTTCTATACTTATTTGAATCCTTTTCGGTTATATCCCTAAATTATTGACCTAGCTGCAGGTACAGCATTCCAGACATGATGGCAACAGTGCCTTATGCAGTAGCAGCACAGTCTTTGCTCCAAGTTGAGATTGCCCTTAGATGCCTGAGAGTCACGCCACGACCGGGGTCACCGTGCTCTCACTTTGTTGTTTGCAGTCAGCGGATGAAACACCGGCTTCCTGGAGACAGTGCATAGCAGGACCGCGGGCCCTATCCCATTAATGCAGTTCCTTGCCTTGTGCCTGGGTACATGACTTCACTTTGTTGGTTTTGAGATCTGTTTTTCATCTGCCAGAAAAAAGAACAATGCCGAGTCCTTCTATACCTGCTCTTGCCCATGAAGGATTAATGAACGTTTTTCTGTGTGGCTTGGCTATCTGTAGCTGATTTTGGTTAGTGCTGTGCTTAATATTCCCTCTGGCAATCTTGAATGCTTAAAAATCTGTGCTTGCTGGTAGAAACTATGACATGGGGTTTGCTACTTATGACAGATCCTGAGCCTGATGTCATCAGTGACAGCTCAATCTGTCACTTGTATTTCATGTTGTTGCAGTTTGGGCTTGTAGCATTGCTGTGCAACTGCAAGAAATTAATTTCTTGCTTTTTGTTATGATTAATTGTGATACTAAATATCCCAAATTTGTGCTACTGATGATTCGTGTGATTTCATACCTCTCCTACATGATACAGATTTAATGTCCTTGGACTAGTCAACAGGCTACTGTGTTCCCGTGCCTTGTGTAAGAGCGGCTGTCCATACTGTAACCCTGCTTTCGCAAAAGTGGATTCATTTGTCACAACCAAAACTCTTCATCTGGCATGATACAGTTGATCAGCAGCTTGCTCCAGAATTTCCCCATGTTCTGCCTTCTTTATAGAGATATAAGAGAGTTCACTTAAAAACTTTCTGGTCCCACAATACGGGGGAGGTTGCCAGGGAGTTCCTGTTGTTTACCAGCTTTATGGATTATGTTGGAAGGGATGTAGCCAGGCAGATGATGATATTTGCTAATCATCTGGAATTATTCAGGACCGTCAAACCTAAAACCAGCCGTAACATGCTTGGGGAAAGTCTGACTGCACTGAAATGCTGCATTTTAAAAGGGTGATCAAACTTGTTGTCACAAGCTGCACATCCTACCTATTCAAAGACCAGAGAAGGGAAATCATCCAAGCTGTGGGCAGTTCTCTCCATCTCCAGAAAGAACCAGAAATGGTGCGGAGAGCGAGCGTGATCAGGGCTGGGATGGTTTCCAGGCAAGGAGACAATCAATAGTGTAGGACTCTGCTTGAAAAATACATGGCACAGGCAAGGGAAATATGATAAGGGTGTATACAGTCATTAATATTGTACAGGAGAACAGGCAAACATTATCACAGTGTGGGCTTAAAAGCAAACAGAAATAATCCTTTTTGCTCAAAGCCTAATTAAATTGTGGCACTGTTGTCACAGATGTTGTGGAAGTAGCTCTGGCTGCAAGTGGCTTGTATTTTATGTGATGAGATAACGGAAACTGCCCTCCCTTAATTCAACACAGTGCTGAGGGTGCAGTCTCTGGGGATCCCCATCCTGCTAATAGTGAAAATTCGGAGGCAGATCATACCCTGTTCCCTAATTAACCCTTTCCAGAGCACTCACTGTGCTGGCATCTCTTGGTGACACATTGCAGAGCTGGATGGACCTTTTCTGCCTCTCATCATACCAATTCTTGTGGTCCTAGAAGATAAATCAATTGTAAGTCAGGTAGCTTGAAGCCTTAGCAATAACACGAATTTTCTGTATTTCATACCAAATTCTTGCATATGGAATTCAACATTAGGTTTTTGGGGGTTTTTTTGGTTTTTTTTTTAACCTTGACCTGCACTGGGAGTTTTTGTGTTTATTTTTTTCCTATCAGGATGTTCTGTTGGTGTCACAGTAAATGTTGTCTCCCTTCCCTGGACACTTGGACACCCGTGCAGGTGTGCTTGGTCCTCCACAATATTATGACAGCTGGTCATCTTGACATTATTTCACTTTCTTCTTCCTGATCTACAACATTCTTTGCAAGGCTAAGGTTTAAATGTGATATTTTTTCCTTAATTAGAGGAAGATGAAGCTGAGGCAGTAGAAGAGATTAATATTTTCTGGATTTACGTAGGTGTGTGACATCTCATTTTATTTAACTGAAACTTGACAAGAGCAATACTCAAGTCTGAAAACCCACAGAAGAGAATTTGGACCACTTTGGGGTGGTGGTTTTATGTTTCATATTCTAGAAATATCCGGGGAAATAGGAGTTTTGTTTCTACAAAATTGAAAAGCTGCTTTGTCTGATCCTTTCTATTTCTTTAGGAAGCCAAGAATTCAGGAGAAACATCCTTCAACAGAGGAGATTTTTCTTCTGTGAAGGTCTTTCACCCCCCACGCCCATGCTTGATTTTAATATTCTGTGCTGATTGCCTCCCCCAGAAGAGTTGAAGTGCAAAAAGCCTGTTAAAATGGTACAGTGTTACTCATCTTGTATACTGGGCTCAAATGTAGCCTAATTATGTCACTGCCAAAATTAAGCACTACTCTTTTAGCCTTACTGAGTGAATATCAGCCTGAGAAACAGATTTTGCATCAACTGAGTCATCAGGAAAATTCTGATTGCGGAGCCTTTTGTTAGTAATAGGGATACAAGGAGAGGGCACAGCTGCACCTTTTGATGGAAGCAAAAAAATAAATGGGTTTCTCAACTGGGCACCTTTCAGAGTCCTGGTTTATAGGATGTCTGCAGAACAGGTCTTCTGCATTCACCCAATAATTTAGGGGAATTGCATTCCTTAAGGTGCTGGATATGACCTGCCATTAGTATTACAAGAGCAGCTAATTGAAGGCGTAATTTGTTGCAGTGCTTTGTGATGTACCTGTCAACAAACTGCAGCAGAAATTAGCCTTATTATAAAGAGGAGATGAGTCTCACTGCTTGTGGGGAATAACGACTGTCATTCACCTTTTGGAAATGTTACTGGGAAAAAACAGGCTTTTTTTTATTGTCTCTGTTCAGGTATTATGCCTTGGGCGTGCAGAGCACTGGCAGGAAGATGTCAGCTTATACAAAAGGAGGAAACCTCTCCAGGTTGAAATAGTTACTAGACATGAGGCAGTCTACAGGTAGCACCAATGTCCACATCTTTCATCACACCGCATCCACTTTTAACACAGTAGTTCTGGTCCATGTCCAAAGCACCTTCTCTTCCCCCGGTGTCCACTGTTACGATTTTCTTGCCTGTGCAGTGCTCATTCATCAGTATTGGGCAAACGATGTGATAGAAAAAGCAATCTTGCTTCTGGGCACTAGCTCATAGTTTGTGCTGGTTAGAATTGGGCATCCAGAAATCTCTGTTGATTGGAGTATGTTTGGCCAGATTTTACCTTCCTGGTGCGTTTCTTTGCTTTTTTGGTGACGGTAAAGCAGCGTTTCTGTATGAGTAGATTATGACTTCTAAAGGAATTACAGCAACCTGGGAATAACTGCAAAGCCTGGAGCAAACCGGAGCCTGAAAGCCCGTCGTCACATGGAAGTATTCTGCCTGCATCTGTGTTATGCAGTCTTGTTGTTATGATCCTTAATTTGAAATACAGCTTTTAAGGACCCTGGCTTTTTTTTTTTTTTTTTTTTTTTTTTAATGACTTTAGTCTTTTGGATTTACTACCTTTTATCTGCATTGCTGGACTTGATAGCATCTTTCCTAACAAAATGTTTTTATTGCAAGAAATTTTCAGAATTACATACAGTTGCCTGTGTAGCTCAAAGAACATGGAGGAAGGCAGCTTGAGGAGTGTTTATTGGTCTTTATTGTGATGCTGTTCACATGGTCCTTATACTTAACTGAGGCAGAATACATACGGAAGCATATACCAAATAAATTTGGTGGTGTTCTTTTCCTTCACAGTCCTAATGTTGCCCTACTTGGAGCATTTAAATACTAGATCTGTTTACAAATATGTTAAAGTTTTAACTGTTGCAATAAATTCCAGGAAGGTTGAGCTGTAATTAAAGCTTGCTGCCATTAACTTAAGCCTGGCGGATTTTATTCATTCTGCTCTCAACAATGTTTCTAAGTTTCTTCTCTATACAACACAGTTCAATTGTCTCCACAGTTTTTCTACCAGCCACTCAGCCTTTGGGGCAGGTTGACTTTCTGTTCTGAATGATATTTCTTCCAAAAATTAGAGGAGATTCTAGGAAAGTTGTAATCTTATGGCAAGTAGTACATGGTAAATTAGTAGTAATCTTCAGTAAATAGCTGACGCTCAGCTTTTCAGTACAGTGGTGTCAAGGTGACTTCTGAGAGGGATGTAATCTTTTTTTAATTATGATTCATGGGCTGAGTCATAAATTTAGGATGGCTTCCTGTGTTCCAGGCACTAGAGTGCTCCCAGTCATGTCAGCATCAGGCTTGCTTTAAGGCTAGAGCAAGACCATTAAATACAAGGGTATTTAATGGCTTTTGACTCTGGCTTTTGAAGCACCTGGAGTCACTCCAATGTGGGTCATTGCAAATTGGGAGACTGTGCTGGGACAGTGTCACTGTGCCATCTTCTTTTTCCCTTGGCTTAGGTCTGCGTAGTCTAAATGACCATTGTTCAGTCTTCCTTGGTATAGGTTTACGAGGAAAATACTCTTCTCTCTGTCTTCACTAGTTTTCCTGTGCATCTTTGTGGTCCCCTCAACAAGAGCAGCAGTTAGTGAGGAGGAAAAAAGGGAGGATCTCCTTACTGACCATAAAATTGCTAATATTGTAGTTGAATGGGAATTTCACTAATGCATTGTTTGCTTCCATCCTAAACTTGTATAAAACTGATGTGTACTCTTCAATGTATGTAATGGCACCTGTATGCCAATTTAAATGGAAGATTTTTTAAATACCTCTTTCTTACTGAAATTTTTGTCTTGCAGCCCTGGAAGAAAGCGTGATTTTTCGCCAGTGCTTTGGAGCCAGTACTTTGAATCTATGGAGGATGTTGTGGTAGAAAATGAAACTGGCAAGGATATATCCTTTTTTCCAGATTGAATTTTTATTCTCAGTGACTGGGGTAGTCTCATGTCTCTTTTAGTTTATTGGGATTCTCTTCTGCTTTTTCATGTATTTCTTCTCATGTTCCATTTTCTCTTTTGTAGGGATTAGTATCAGTAACTAGAGATAGCTGACAGTGAAGATGTACCTAGCAAGGTCAGTTCCTGACACCACTTCTTTTGTAATCATTACTATTAAAAAGTGTTTCCAACAGTTCAATAACAATTTTTGCAGGGAAATACTCATCAGTTCCCAAAGTTTAAACCCTATCAGTATCAAAGCTGTTTATTGATTTTTTTATTAACAATGAGTAGTTGTCTAGCAAGCAGTGAGCTGTATGTTCAGGATCAGTATCAGCAGTACAACAGATAAACCTCAACAGTAAACACTGAGATGATAATAAACACTTGCAAATTTCTATTAACCTTTCTACAACTGATCCCAGGAAGTTCTGTTCCTGTACATGTACACGTACACATGTGTGCATGGTGTTATGCACCCCCCAAAAGTGTGGGTTAGAAGTGCACACGGTCTCTTCTGGGACTGCAGGATCCTCCTGCTTTTGCACATCTCCTCTGGGAGATGTGGATGCTGCCCATGCTGCTCCCACTAGTGCAGATGGCTCTGAGAAAGCACCACATGAGGTTACATGTACACCTGAGGTATGGGTTCCTACTTGTTGCACCCTAAATTGTCAGTTCACTAGCTGATGTGCAGACAAGGAAGCTTCTGGCCCAGACAGAGGCAGTGATGCCATCAGAGAGCCTTCTGCCAGTGTCAAACTGGGTTTTGACTGCAGCTGTTTCCTCTCCAAGATCTCTGCTCTCTTTGCAAATGTTCATATTTCTTTTATACTTCTTTTCAAGCTGTCTCCTTTTTGCCAGTCTTTCAGTTACTGTTTAATTCAGCTGATGGCAGTCATCCTCTTTGACGTGCTCAAACTGCTGTTGTATCCAGGCCATTTGCTAACTGGGAGCACCCCAACAAGTACAGTGCGTGAAGGTACTGGAACAAGGTTTCCCATCAGTCCTACCCCTGCCTACAGCTCTGACAAAAGCAGGTTAGAGAGGTACTTCCAGTTCTTTTGACCTAATTACAAAATGCAGACATTTTAATCTGTGTTTAAGTAACATGTCCTTGTAGTTTAACTAGTTGCATAGTTTTTAAGCATGCATATTCTAGCTTGGCCATGAGGAAAACCAAACTTTCAAGCTATTTCTCTCCAAATACCAATTTAGTAATTACTTCTCTAATGCCAGTAGCATGTGATGTTTTGAAATGAGAAAATTCTCTCTTCTGGTTTTTCTCGGCTTATCATTATTGTATGTTTGTTAACTGCATTTATCCAATTGATCCTATGAATTCTTCATGATGTGCACCTTGTCTGCCTTTGAAGTAAGTGCCGTGCACACCCCTGAGGCTTCATAAATAGTAAAATGAAAAGGATAATGGACCTATTTGGATAGGTGGTATACATAAGCATCCTAAATTTAAGCAAATCTTTTGTTTGGGATTTATTGTGCTACCTGTAACCTTTGACAGAAGCTTGAGCTCCCATATGAAAGTTTGTGGACAGATGTCTACTATGGAAGCAGCTGAATTAATGAATGGAGTTGGTGCCCCCTGTTCTGTTCCAACTACCTGTTACTGCTCCATCAGGTCTTGTGTGAACAAACGCCAGCTGATGAAACTGTGTTCAGCTGACACAGCTCACTGTAATTGAAGCAGCGCAGGGAGCACCTGCGTGAACTGTTTGCAACCAGCAGATTCAAAGGGCACTGCAGTATTCAGCAGAAAAACAGTGAACAGCCTCATCAGTAACTGCAGCTAGCATGGTTAGATTCAGAGGAATGCTTTTTCCAGCCCAAAACCAGAGGGAGAATGGCAGAAAAGTGAAGTGTCTTGTCTAGTCTGTTGGTCACAGTTTTGGACACTGAACACAGATCTCACAGCTCCTAGTTCTGTGCCTTTCTCTAAGTGACATTATTTTTAGTGATGGTTAAACTGATATTTCAGTGGCTGCATGTAGACTGTAAGGGGACTTTAACTATCATAATGAAAGGTCTTTGATGTCTAAGTTCCAGTGAGTAATTTTATTACCTTAAAAATCTTGTTTACTGGCTTATCTGACATTTTTCCTTGGAAATAAAGGAAAATACTCCAAAAGTGCATGCTGATCTGGGTTTGTTTTTTCCTCTTAGTTGTTCAATTCACTGTTGTGCACAGTGGGGAAGGGGCATGGGCAGGAGGTGCATGGGTTACAGGGAAGAGGAGACCTGGGCAGCAGGAAAACAATTCTTGAAGCTTGCTTGAAGTGGGTTAAGTTTTGTCCAGGTTATGCTTGCACATGCCTTTTGATCAGAGGGAGAAATGAGGCCTTGGGTACAAAATACTGTTGAGTTTTGCAGACTCTAAAGTCCACTCAGCAAAGTAACTTCAAATAACTCTATGAAATGTCCTTAACTGTTCATACACTTTTCGAATTTACAAAAGTGGACTGGAGGGACCTGTCTTACTGCTGTTACACGGTGGAGGCCATTCTGCTCTTTCCTGGGCTGTATTTACTGTAAGTAAGCTGCTGCTGTATAGAAGTATGTATGTATGAAAATATAGTCCTCTGAGCATGGAAGGCAACTAACAGTTGAGCTGTGTTAAACACAGGAAAATCAATTCAGAAAACTGTAATAATCTCTTGGTGCACACCTGACTCAAGTCTTCTAAATATTTCACTGTCAGTGTGTATATTAAATAGGCAAAGCACAGGCAAAGGTTTATCATCTGGGTTTTAATTATCAGCAGTAACTGAAACTCTACCTGCCAAATAGCTTGCACATTTTAATGAAGTGCCAAGACATTTCTTATTGTAGCATATCCATTTTTTTTTTTTCAGAAGGCTGCTTTTCCATGACTACTATGTCACTACCAGTGACAGTCCAGCAGCTTTATCTCATCATAACAATATTATGGTTGAGGTCGTGTTTGACTTGTTGAGAAAGCTCATTTGCTGCTTAGGCAACTCTGAAACACGAACTGAGGTGGTATCAATAGGAGTGAGCGTGGGGACTGACCAAACGAAAATTCCTCCCACCCATTCCGTTTAAAAAAATTAAAGGGAGTTAAGGAAGAAAACTTCTAAAGGATTTAAAGTAAAGTAAAATCACTTGCAGTGTGTGATTTTTTTTATTTGGGACCTTTTTAACCCAGGAACTCTTTGAGCTGTCTAGTGCCCTTAACAGAAGGATGCTATAGGGTAACTTTAACGGAAATGAGACTGGACAGATGAAGTCTCTATGCCTCTCCTGTGCCTTTGGCTGTGTTTGTTACCTTTTAGCAGTTTGGTGGGCAGTAGATCACAGCCTTTAAGCAGACATTCAAACGAGTAACAAGAATAAATGTTTTAGAAGAGTCACTACCAATTGCTCTTGAATTCCAAACACGACTACTGTTGAGTAATCCCGACAGTTAATCATAAACCATCATATAATATGATGAGACACATTAGAAAAATACTTTACCAACTGTGTTGTAATTTTGGTATTGAATAGTAGTTTTGCACCTAACAATTGCTGAGTCAGAGACAAGTGCAGATACGGGTCTTCTGAAACTGTTGAACTGTTAAGTTACTTGTAGGTCACTAGTTGCCATGATGGACAGATATTTTTTCCTCTGATAGTTTAGTGGTTTTGTTGTGGTATACAAGTACCTTAAACAGATGTAATGGAGGTCACTGCTTTTAATTGGAGGCAGAGGTATGAAGTCACATTTTCCTGAGTTAAGGAAAGGGCTTCTTATAAGATACTTCCATCCTCTAGAGCTTTTTATTTCCAATAGCAACAGCAATACCATTTTTACATTTAAAAATCTCCAGAGTTGAATTTAGTGGACTGATTGCATTCATAACACTGTACCTTACAGTTACTGGCTTTTTATGTTACTGTTAGCAGTTAACAAAGATCGTATACAAGATTCACATAGAGACTGCATCTGGAGAAAGAAACTGCCACATCAATTAGCTTATGTCTTTGTGTGGCTGCTGTGGAATTATTATTTCCCTTATGCATTTTGAAATTAAAATTTGTCTCAAGCAATCAAGTGTTAAATGTTTGGGATGAACCAGAACTTAAAAAAATAAAACCCAATCAACCCCTACCCACCAAAACTGAGAAGAAACCCAAATTGGGAAGTGTTGAGAATAACCATCTATAAATAAAATAACAGCCTGCAGGAGCGATGTGCTCCTTTCTTCTTTTGCTTATTGGCCTGGTTACTTCCTGGATGATGTGTTTGTACTTCTTTTGGCCAAAGTACTCCTATTTGGCTAAAACTCAGAGCACTGGAAAGCTTCCTATTATCTCACATCATGTTGATGATCCACTTTCCTTACGCCCTACTGACAATAGTTGGATTTTCAGCAGCAGGCTGCTCATCTGACTAGTTAAATTATTGCTTAGGTGCATAAGCACCTTGCAGATTGAGGTTTCAGGGTGTCTTTAGGGGCTCTAAAATATTAACTTGTCGATTCATTGGTTTTTGGGAGAGTAACTGCTACAGTCATTTAAGAATTGAATAGCTGAACAACCAGAACATGAGGACTGGGTAGCTTTCAGATCACTGCCCATTATGTAGGTGATTTTATTAAGAATCCCTCAACAAAATCCCCATCTACTGCAGGGCTGTTATTTAAATAATCAATGATTCTTTAACACAAAACTCTTTCTTTCAACAAAGAATGCCACTTAGTCACTGTGATGCCTGAAATAACTTAAGTAAATTGAGCTGTCAGGGACAAATAGAGCTGTAATAGTATTGCAGCCCTACCTTACTTTAAAAAGATTCCTTACTTGTTTTCCCTGACCCCTTTGGACTAATAAATTTTTGTATGTTTCAGCCTTACTGTAAAATTACGTTCTTTGAGAACAAATTGAATGTGTGCTACAAAGCAGCTGCTTCATCTTTGTGTCTGCTGTACAGCCAAGACTAATTCTGTAACGTGTGGGGCTTGTGGAAGGGGGGGGCATTACTTTGGTGTCTGTAATCCCACTGTTGCATTTCAGTTTCCAGAAGTGCTACAAAGCTTGAATTCATTATCCTAGAAAATACACGTAAAGTCTTATGCACAAGGAAATAAATGTCCTCAGAGACAGCGTTAACAATGGTAGAAAGGGTGGAGCTTTTCTTAATTAAGGATAGTTTATGTGGAATATTCCTGCTTGCTTTCTGTGACACCTCCTGCAATCCAGGTTCAGCCACTTTGTTGACAATAGAGGTTTTTTGTCACACCATCCAAGCCTTTGCTGTTGTTCCAGGGAGTGCTTAATGTTGCTAATCCTTTGTAGGTGAGGTGTGGCACTTTGCAAATTGTATTATCTTTGTCCCTTCTTGCAGTCTGCAATCATTAACAGGATTCAGTGTAGGATCGTGGCTTTAGATCTCCGAGGCCATGGTAAGTAAAACAAATTTAAAATCACATCAGCATGTTACACGCTTTTGTTTTTGGAAGAAGATGTAATGACTCCCTCCCAAGATGACTAAGAAAGCATCCTTAAGGCATCCCAGATTTTATTTGAGTGGCTTCTGGAGGTCCGCAGCCACAAGTCCTCAAGTGCCAGAAGCTGAGACTCCCTGCACCTTTGGGCAAGGCGGTGGTGGACCTGTTCCTTCCTACGTACTGGCACCAACCCCCTCCTTATTTTCATAAACTATAGGTGATCTTTACCATTAGAAAGAAGGTCTGTTCTTTAGTGTTAAGATACACTGCAAATGTGGAACAGTTATGGAGAGTGTTTCCTACCCATAAGCTATAATGTGATAAAGTACCAACTGTTCCTATTAATTCCAGGTTTCTTAATTATTCATGGTAACTGCAGTAGGCTTGCTCTTAATAGCTGTGCCAAAAAGCTTTGTACGGTTGCTGCTCTAATTCCTGAGCAGACTGAAAGTTTCTAGCTTACATGAACTTTACTTTTCTTGTTATTTCAGGAGAAACAAAAGTTAGGAATCCTGAAGATCTGTCTGCAGAGACTATGTCAAAGTAAGGAAGCTTATGCTCTCTCTTTAGTATTTCACTTTTCACAAACTTATTTTCTTTACTTGAGTGAACAATAAACTACTTGAAGACACGCAACCTTCATTCAAGGGAACTGGAAGATTAATTTCCATTTTGTCCTGCCATTTTGGGGCAGTTTGAAATTTGTTTGAAAGGAGGACTTAAGGATATTAGTAAATGGAAAACTGCCCATGAGCCAGCACCGTGCGCTCCCAGCCCAGAACCCACCCGTGCCCTGGGCTGCAGCCAGAGCAGGGGGGGCAGCAGGGCCAGGGAGGGGATTCTCCCCCTCTGCTCCGCTCTGGGGAGACCCCCCTGCAGTGCTGGGGCCAGCTCGGGGGCCCCCAACAGCAGAAGGACACGGAGCTGCTCAAGCGGGGCCAGAGGAGGCCACGAAGATGCTGGGGGGGCTGGAGCAGCTCCCCTGGGAGGCCGGGCTGAGAGAGTTGGGGGGGTTCAGCCTGGAGAAGTGAAGGCTCCAGGGAGACCTTCGAGCGGCCTCCCAGGGCTTAAAGGGGGGACAGGAAAGGTGGGGAGGGACTCTGGATCAGGGGGTGGGGGTAGGACGAGGGGTGACGATTTTAAACTGACAGAGTGCAGATTTAGATTTAAGGCAGAAATTGTTCCCTGTGCGGGGGGTGAGGCGCTGGCCCAGGGTGCCCAGAGCAGCTGTGGCTGCCCCCTCCCTGGAAGGGTTCAAGGGCAGGTTGGACGGGGCTGGGAGCCCCCTGGGCTGGGGGAATGTGTCCCTGCCCGGGGCAGGGGGTGGGGCTGGGCGGGCTTTAAGATCCCTTCCAACCCAAACCATTGATTCTATAACTCTTCCAGCTGAGTCAGATTCCAAACTGGAATTGTTCTCTAGGTGTCCTCAGTTTTTAAATTCACTGTAAAGATCAGTGGCTTCATTGCAGTGAACACTTTAAGCCTGCAACACACTGTAACGCTTGCTAGAGATTTCCTAATAGAAGGGGAATGCTTTCCTCAGATGTAATCGAATGGGGTATTTTATCTTGAAATCACCAGTTTGGTTCTTACTCAAGTGAGGGCTCCGAGTGTGCCCACCTTGGACTGGTGGCATCCCCAAAGTGTGGGTCACAGACTGAGACTTTCAAGCATAGAGGGAGTTGCTTTTTCAAGTTCCCACAACCTGCTTTGGGATGCAAATCCCCCTCTTGACAAAGCTGTAAGAAAAGCAAATAACCCACTGCTAAGCGCATTATGTTACGTCCACATTTAGTACAAAGAGGCTCTTTGCTATGACTACAATTAAATCACGAAGGATTTTGTAACCTTCATGTGAATAAATCACTTGGTTTGTTGTGGGGAGGCCATGTGTGAAATGTATTCTGACTTGCATTGTATACCTTATTGCTACTGCTTACGGCTTGTCAGATCCTGATGTGTTTTTGTCCTGAGGAGATGCTGTATGAAATTATTAGGATTTTTTAGATCTGGAGCAGCGCTACCGTGGGAGAAAAACAAGTTCCTTTTGTTTTTAAACCTTTCTCTCTTCTTAGCAATGAGCTTGGAAGTTATTCCTGAACAGCCTTTAAAGGGGAGCCTTAAATTATAGCTGGTTTTCATTTTTTTTAATCAAATCCTCAAGCAGTTTTCTCTGATAGAGCAAACAAGTTGGTCAACCTTTTTTTTTTTTTTTAACTTGTTTCCCATTTTCTAGTTGCAATATTGCTCAGGTCTTCAGTTCCTCTGAATGCTTTTAGTCAGGAAAGCCAATATGGGTGTCAAACTAAAGTGCTCTTCCACTGATTTCAGTCATGAGCTCTGCTGTTCTGGGTTTTGTGAATCACACCAGCTAGCTTTCACATGCTGTAGTGACAGCTTCAATTTAAAGTAGGTGGTTTATGGAAAGGATGGGGAAATTGCCCTTTGCCTTGTAGTATTTGGGATCATAAAGAGTCTGAATCTTTTTGCTTGTGCTCAGTGTTGTTTATCTTTTCCTTGGTCAGTTGGGTTCAGTTATTCTCTCTCTTCAATTGCAAAGAGTTTCTCCTTTCAGAACAGTGAATTTCTTAGTCTGTGCTTCCATGCAAGAGGATTTGACAGCTTTTTCTCACCTTTTATTTAAAATTCCCACCAGCTGATGTCAATGTAAAATGTTTTCTTCAGGGATTTCTTTTAAATGAGCACTTTCCGTTAATAATGGAAATGACATGCTTGTTCAGGAAAGTATTGGCTCGAATGATTTCCTGTATTGGTACCTAGATAAAACAGTAGGAAGAGCATAAACCTGTCGCAATTACGTGTGGGCTAAACGAGCACACATACAGGATTTGGAGCCGGACATCTGTCTTGGATCTGTACTTTGTCCTCCCATTATACAAATCTGCTTCAGAAATGTATCAAGGTAGTGATGACAACCATGTTTTTATCTCGATTTGGCAGAGACGTTGGAAACGTGGTTGAAGCTCTGTATGGGGACCTTCCTCCCCCTATCATGCTGATTGGGCACAGCATGGGGGGTGCCATCGCCGTGCACACGGCCGTTGCCAATTTGGTGCCAAGTTTATTGGGTCTGTGCATGATCGATGTTGTGGAAGGTAAGTGCGTGTACCCTTGGATGGGGTTCTGTACCTTTGGATGGGGTTCTATCTTCCACACCAATCTTTTTCTTTTATCCCTAAATCCCTGAATACAGAAAATCTTGCCCAGTTTTTAAACCAATGCCAATTCCGTCCTCCTAACAGATTCTACCTACACAAAAGTCTTTCTAGTGTGACCCCTCCTTTTGCTTTTCCCAGGTGGGTTCCCTGTCACTATTTTCCTGATAATTTCTTTGCAATAATTCCTCATTAGCAGGGAGGAAAGTGGCTTTTTATATAATGCATGAGTGGCTACTGCTTTCTCTCACCATCTGAATGTCCTACCTGTACAAATACCAATTCTCTAATGTTGGGAGCAGGTGTGACTGTGGGCTTGGAAGTACTAAGCTGTACTTTCCT
Source organism: Tyto alba (assembly GCF_018691265.1). Taxonomy (NCBI): domain Eukaryota; kingdom Metazoa; phylum Chordata; class Aves; order Strigiformes; family Tytonidae; genus Tyto; species Tyto alba. The sequence continues at coordinate 2,059,057 of NW_024881282.1, read as the reverse complement.
TAACAGCATTAAATCCCCAGTGAGCTCCAGCTCTCTCTGAGGGTGTTTCCTGGTAGCCAGCTCTATATAGAGGGATGTGGTAATTATTTCATCAGATGCCATAAAGTTAAAATACTTATTTTTAGGTACAGCCATGGATGCATTGAACAGCATGCAGAACTTCTTAAGGAGTCGTCCCAAAACATTCAAGTCACTTGAAAATGCCATTGAGTGGAGGTAATGCATGGGCTTAGGTAGTCTCCAAAATCACTTGTCTTTGTAGCTTGACTTCTGAAGGAAACAAATTTGTCTGTTTTCTCCTTTTGCGCTCACTTTCTCCAACTGTTGTCGCCAATTTTTGGCTGATTTGTCAGGGAGAGAGGTCTCAGATAATTAATTGCCTGGGAGAGTTAGGATCCTCTGAGACCTTCGACTAATAGAAAGCTTCATGGTATGAATTGCAGCTTCCTTGTAAGTGTCCCAACTATTACAGAAGAAGCTTGAGACATCCCTCCCATGTGTAAGAAAAAAGGACTGTATTTCCGATTCAGCGGGAATTATTTGTACGTTTGGCAGCTGAGTTTGAAAGGGAGAGGCTTTGTGGTTAAGTTTATGGATTGGACTACAGAAAGCCCAGTTCTGTTGCCAAATACCCATGTAGTTTCTGACCTCTCCCTGTCCCCCTGTCACCAGCACTTCTCCCACATGTCTTTTAAATTCACAGTTTCAGTGACAACAGGGGGTTCAAGTAAGTCGTCACATAGTGTGAGCCACTGAACACCTTCTGAGAACAGGAGGTTTGGGGAAATTGTGGGCTATAAAGGGGGTTTTGCTCCTTTTTCTGGGCCTGATAGTTTCTGAATCTGTTTAATAAATATTTCTGCTCTTCTGATCTTTTTTTTTTTTTTTTTTCCTCTAGTGTAAAAAGTGGACAAATAAGAAACCTTGAATCTGCCAGAGTTTCTATGGTCGGTCAAGTCAAACAGTAGGTGTTTTTTGGCTTTGTTTTTTTAAAATGTCTTAAAATCATCTTGTCTGTTTTACAGTACTGTAACTACAGAGCAGAAATACACTTGAAAGTGAAAATTTCTTCTAAAAAATACAAATTTCTTATGATTTGGTCACAGTTGATACCGGCAGCAGCACTGAATCATAGTCATGACACTTGGAGAAAACTTGGCCATAATTTCCCCAGAGCAAAATACTCCAAGAGCCATGTTTTTAAAAGTTTAACTACTGCTGGTTGTGTATTCCTGGGTTTGTCTGCCTTTCTGCACACATGAAGAAATAAGTGTTAGTCTGATTCAAAAATTTTACCTAAGTTGGGTTGGCCTTCTGGGGATGTTATCTTTCGCTTCCTTTTAGAAATTGTTTAATTATCTGTTGTATTTCAGGAGTGATCCGAGGTGGGTTTGGGGGGAATCAGAGTGACCTGCTTGTGCCACTCTAATCCCTGACATACCTGGAGCCCTTACAAATGTCTCATGCTCCGCTAAGAAAAGCTGTTGTTGATTTTTTGACCACTTCTGACTCCTCTAAGTTGCTGTCTCCATTTATATTAGCACTGGGATATATGTGCTGCACAAGCACTTGGTCCCACGGCTAATCATGACTGCATCTTTCATCCACAGCTACTTTTAAACTTGAGGGGATTTTTTTCAGCCAGTATCTGAGAAATCGCTGAAAACTTTAGGTTAAAACCTTTTGGGTTTTTTTGTTTGTTTTTTTTTTTTTTTTATTTTGGCAGGGAATCAGTTTCTGGTTTTATTTTCACAGGTGCGAAGGGGCTGCCAGTCCTGAATGTCCTAAGGCCATAGTGGAGGGTATTATTGAAGAGGAGGAGGAGGAAGAAGAGGATGAGGAAGGGGGAGGTTCTGTCAATAAAAGGAAGAAGGAAGATGACACAGAGGTAGGGAATTTCTTGCTACGTTTTCAGCTTGTGTTTGCATGATGCTCCTATATAAAAGTAGATGCCGGTAGTTATCCAGATCATTCTAATATAAAATGGAGCAGCTCCAGGGTCTGAAAACTTTATATTGTGACTGTTCTTTTTCTTCTTTGTCTCGTGCCACTAATTCAATCTTGAGCTGTTACCTGAAAGCATGTGTTTGATTTTCTTTCCTGAGGTACTCACAGATATAATACGTGTAGCCTGAAATGGGGCGTCTGGCCCGAATGAGGAATGCTGTTTTCTGAGTCTTTGTGGCATTTTTGTTCGTTTCCAATGTGCAGTAGCATTCAGGAGGCCATACAGGCAATTGCAATTTAGGAATGTAAATTCCTCAAGGAAAATCATTGTAGCCAGTTTAGCCCCTTGTAATTCTGTGTCACCTAAGTGAGAGCCAAGTCTGAAGGTTCAGACTATTTGTTGAGCTGTTTGTTCCAGTAAAAAATAGCAAATTGAGTGCCCTGAATACTGCAGCCTTCTCTTGATCTATGGCTGTAGCTCCTCCTCTCATTCTTGTTCCCTACTCATGTACTTTGGCTGTGATTTGGAGAGAAATTTAGGATCGAGGAGGGTCATCCCCTGGAAGTGTGTAATCCACCAGAGGGAGCCAGTATTTTTTATATATACTTCCAGGTGGCACTCGTGAATTCATTTTATTTCATCTGTTTTACTGATCACTAATGCAGAGCTCTCTCTCCTCCCCGCAGACAAAGAAGGAGCACTTATACACGTGGCGAATTGAACTGGCAAAAACAGAAAAGTACTGGGATGGCTGGTTCAGGGGTTTATCTAACCTCTTCCTAAGCTGTCCAACTCCAAAGCTTTTGCTTTTAGCTGGTACGTGTCTCTTCCAGTCCTGATGAGGTTCACTGGCTGTTCAGTGATATCCCACTTGTATTTTAGAGAATAGGTTCAGTGTTTGGCTGATGTCTTTCTCTGAAAATAGCAGACCTGTTTCTTCCACTTCAGCTTTCCTATGTATCTTGAAATATTATAAACCACTCCATTTGATCTATGTAGATCTGGAATTATTCAGAACCCTTAGTGTCAAAATATCACATAATGACATGTGGTGTATTGCTGCTGTTGGATCAGTATTGGACTTATATGATGTGGAAGATGAGCAAACAGGACAGATCCAAGCTGCTCTTCAGCCTCCACTACTGTGGTATTTTCCTACAGATATGGGCTGGATTTGAACTTTTCAACTGAAAGTCAAATTATTGATGTTCGAGAGCCAGCTGTAGGCTCTCTTTTTACCCTGATAGGAAATTAAGTGCGTAACCAAGATAAATACCCTTTTAAGTTGTAGGGAAGGATGTGTTCTTGTATTTTTGACTAGGATTCTTTCCTGTCACTTTACTCTCTTGAGGTGCATCAGTGAAAAGTCCTTGTGAGTGTCAGAGATGATGTTTCTTTTGCGTTTTTCAAGCCAAATGTCTCTTTCAAAATGTCGAGTAAAGCCTTGCTTACACAGTCATGTTCTCTTTGGCTTTTCTCCAATACATCTGTGTATTTGATTGTAGGTGTTGACAGGCTGGATAAAGATCTAACAATTGGACAGATGCAAGGTAAATATTTAATATTGTTACTCTATCCTTACTATAATGCTCTTTTTGGATGATAGCTTGTTGCTATGGGTACACAAACGAGATAGCTGGAGTGGCTTCTTACCAGGTGCAGTCTATATTGAAACAAATGTGCATTAGACAACTGTCTGTGGTTGTAAGAAAGGCGGAGAAGTTGAGAAGCAAAAGGTTGAATTAGAAGTTGTGAAGTGCTGTTGCTGTGGGTTTTGTTCAGTCTGGTGTTCAATGTTTCTCACCAGTGGAGCTGCCACGCTTCTAGATCAGAATGTTTGCCTGTGAGGGCTTCTTTCTAATCTGTTTTTTCCCTTTCTAACTACATTCCTGATGTTCCTAGCTAGAACACTTGGGACCATCCAAAACTGTCTGGTCTACTGGTGTTTCTGGCAGACATCAGACCAAGATTCAGCATTTTCAGTAAAGTTCTGGGGTTTGGTTTTCTTAATTTTTTACCCATCCCAGCTTCACTGATTTCCAGAGCAACCAATACTGGAAAGTAGTATTGGGTGGCAGGATAAACGTTATGTTACGGTAGATCTGGTAAGTTTCAGCTCTGAAAGGTGGTCTCACCTGTGTCGAGAAGCTCTTAAGAAGTTTAGCTTTGTTTTAACTCCTGGGAACTTGCTCTGATTACACCTGGGGAAGATGAATTATGCAGCTGGTTCTTGCCTTCTTTGGAAACTGTCTGCTGTGTGTATTGTGCAGTTTGCCCTGGACTCCTGTGCCTTCCCTGGTCCCTCTTTGCCAGATGCATATAGTGTGATTTAGTGAGGTTTGTTCATAAAGCATGTGAGATCCTTTGTGGAAGAGTTCATAAATTTTAGGGTGTAGCATCTGATGTTACCTGTGTACACAAGAACTGCTTGCCTACACCGTTGCTGTTAGAAATCAAAACCCCTTAAAAAGCAGCTCCAGTGATGACTCTCTTGATCCACAGGGAAGTTTCAGATGCAGGTCCTCCCACAGTGTGGCCACGCAGTCCATGAAGATGCTCCAGACAAGGTGAGCCCCACTGTGGGGTTGAGGCTGGATAAATCAAGGTCTTCACAGTTTTAATGCAAAAGGGGTGGTCCATTGCTTACTATGAAGCAGAGATTATACTTCAGGAGCATTTTTTGGCATGACATCTTAACTGGCTATTCTCAAATCAGCTTGGATTTTTAAGCTGGCTGGAAAGCCTGGACTAAGATGTAACATGACGCAGGGCTTGGCTGGGTTACAGGTTTAGCCTCCACACTCTTACTATGTGGAGTATGGATTTATCCTCCCTGCCTTTCCTCGTGAAGTTCTCCACTCTCCCTTGTACTGAGCTGCAGCTTTTGGGGGGTTGATCTCTGTTTTTCCGAGGTGGGTGGCTCACATCTTCCAAATACAAAACAAATGTTACTGAAACAGTTTACAGACTGACAGAGCAGTGCTGCTTCTGAGTACTGCTGGAGTTAGTGTCCAGATGGAAGCAGGAATGTGGTGCAGTCAGCGGAGTCTGTGGTCGGAAACACGTCTGGTTTTAAAGCTTGTTCTACACTGACCACTGTGAGTGTAAAACTCAGCCTTTCTGTGCTTCACTTTACCAATCTGCAATAGGGATTTTTATCTAAATATACGGAGTTCTTACATTGCTATTTTTTTTTAATATACATTCTAAACAGTGTTATTACTGTCAGGTTACTGTCTTGATTAAGTCTTTATAGGAATAATTTGCATCGTGATTTCACCAGACCTTTTTTCCATGCTAAACTTAGGCATTTGTTGTAAGAATTACTGAAGGAGGTGGAGAAAAAGTTCAGTCAGTTCTTGATTGTGAGATCAGTGTCAGAGTAAAGGTGGAAGCATGTCATTCCTTTTTTTTTATATATATATATAAAAGCATGTTATACAGAGCTTTTAGTTTTAAAGGAGCAAGCTTGATTCAGCAGGAGGGTCCTGAGGTCATGAGCTGTTGTTGGAAATGCTGCAGGCTTTGAAAACTGACTGGATTTCATGTTGTCTTCATGTCCCTTTACATTCTGACAGATTTCTTTCCCTTCCCTCAGGTTGCTGAGGCTGTTGCGACGTTCCTGATCCGTCACAGGTTTACAGAGCCCATCGGTGGATTCCAGTGGTAAGGCTCTGCGGGTGCTGGAGCTGTGCAGTGCTCAAGCAGAGCTCTTGCTCTTACTGCCTGCACGCTTGGCTCTCAGTGTGGGAGGTTGGAGTTTTACCATAATGCCAAAAACCACATGTAGACAAACAGCTTTGAATCACAGCCAGTTAAATATTTGATGTTTACGTGTTCTGTCTAAACTTCTCACGTATTAACTTGTGTTAATGAAACCTCCTTCCTTGGAGGGGAGGAGCAAAGCAGATTGTCCCTAGCTGATTCCTTTCTTTGTAGCCTGCCAGAAGGCAGAATTACAAGCTTTATGGTATTTAGTTTAAATAGCATTTTATTTAAGTAATCGAGGCCCCGTGTTTTGGAAACAATTCGCACCACACTTCTTTGGCCAAGAAACACTGGTGAGATTAGACAGGTAAAGCCATGTGCTTCACGTTGCAGACTTTCTGTACTTATCTCATGTGTTTTCATATCACGATGAACTGTAGAAGCCAGGCCTCTGCAATCAGCCACACAGGGGTGAGAGTAGATTGTGACTGCCAAGGTTGATTGGAAAAACTCCCAAAGTCTTAGTTATAAAACTAATAACTAAACCAATGCTTAATAGAAGGTGCTAACCTGGTTTAGGATCATCTTTCAGGTGAATTGGTAAAATACGCAGGTTTCTTCAGCAGTCCTGAAAGTTGTTCTTGCTTTTAGCTAAGAATTCTTCAACAAAAACTGTAAGCCCCAAGATGTGTAATGCTGTAGGACTGGCAATGCTAAAGAGGCACTGCTGGATGATCTCTTTCTTTTTTTTCCTCTATCCCGTGCCCTTGGGGATGAAACAGGAGAAGTGTAGGACTGTGGACTGCATATTTTAAATCCAGTGAAAGGATATAGTGTGGGTGGATGTGTAAATGATGAGGGAGGGAGAAGACCTAAGGACTGTACTGCATTGTAATGTTGAATCCCCACCAGGTATCTGGCAACCTGTGTTATCCGTGAGCCTTTGAAGGCAGTAGCCTGTTGCTCCTGCTATTGTGGTTGCAGCAGAAGCAGCTTTAAAATGAGAGGGTTGAGGAAAGTGAGGTGGCTTGCTGGCCTTATTTTGTCCTTAAGCCACAGACAGCAACATATTAAACTTTTGTGCTTCTTACTGTTACGTAGCTTACAAGTTTCTGTTGAATGCATCAATGCTGATTTTAACCTGTGTGATAGACTCCTTTTGGCCTTGTTTTACCTTGGGTAATCAACTAAATTTGTAGGGTGTTGCAGGATCAAATATCTGCAGAGAACACCTTGATTTTTAATGTGTGACCTTTCTTCCACTCTCCTTTTTCCTCCTAGTGTGTTTCCTGCTTGTTAATAGCCTGGTGTTCTCCAGCACTGAGTCCTGTTGTAAATAAACTGCACCAGAGGCCACTGTGATGTATCCATATCCTTTCATCTCTCCAGTTCAGCAGCAGTGAGAAGTTGGTGTGAGATTCATCCCCTAGAACTAGTTCTCCAGAATGTGTAAATGCTTAGGGACTTCCTTGCTGGGAAGCAGCTTGTACTGAAGACCATGAAAAGCTCTTCAGGCCCTCGAAAGTGGGCTCCTCTCTGCTGCCACAAGGAAAAACCTCCTGAAATCCCAAGTAGTCGATCATACCGATCTCCATCAATTCTCAGGCTTTCTTGGACCCAACTGCAAAGGGGCCGTTGGCAGTCCAGGTCCACCGAGGGCATTGCAGCGTAGCCAAAGGCTTCAGGATTTCTCCGTGGAATCATCTAATCGTCTTTGAAGTGCCCCTTAGGTTTGTTTTTTATATACACGTTGCCCCTAAAGCAGATGAGGAATTGGCTTCGCTGAGAGCTCAGGTTTCATCTCACCAGTGCCAGCCTGATGGGGTAAGCTGTGGGAAGAGCCTAGATGCTCCTTTCCTCTGCTAAGTTGGATGGGACTGTAAAACAAAAAGGCGAGGGGGGACCGTGAGCTCCATTTCAGAGTCTTGCAGCTTTCTTAATACTTGTTTCAAGTTCTCACTGAGAAAAGTAGCCTGGATAACTGTCTACTGCAGACACATAACAGGCAGGGGACTCTGGGCCTGGGTTTATGGGGAAGACCCAAGAGCAGCAGTAACGCCGTGGTCTGCAGGCATTTGCCTGTTTGGCCGCTCTCTGTGCCTGGAATGTGTTTATACTTCCCTTCTTGTAGCTGCTACACACAACTGAGCAGAGATCAGCGCCTTTTGGATGAAAAAATGCAAAATGTACAGTAGATAAAACCCTGGAAGAGCTTGGAGTCAGTCCTGCTGATGTTGATGCAGAGGTGTAGGCAGCTCCTGCTGCGTTATGCTCCCCCCAGTATTGGAGGAAAGACTGTGTTTTCATTGCCACTTCCTAGATCGGTTTGCTGCCTGCCTTCCATATTTCCATGTAAATGCAGTAGTTACACAGAGAGCTTTTCTTCAGGGTTAAATTATTCACAGACAGTTCATCATATTGCTTTCACCTAAGAATCACTCTTGAGCATAAGAGCAGACATGTTTTGGAGTAGTTTTCCTCAATGTTTTGCTGGTGGATGTCTGAAATTTTTATTTTTTTTTTTGCCTTGTGTCCATGACCCCTTGATGCTGTACGATGAAAGCAGTATTTTAACGGTGTTTTGCTGAGGCAGAGTTCTGTTGTTGGCCTGATTTGGGAGCTGCAACGTGCATCTAGGCGTGTATCCCGTGACAAGAGCCATCATGAATTCTTGGCGCTTGAGAGGTGCAGGTGGGGCAGAGGGAGATGGTGTGAAGAGCTGGCAAAGCCTGCTTTGACACTGGCGTTTACCCTCATGGAGAGCCACTCATCTCTGATTCATTCCCATGTGAGCCGTGGACGCAGCAGTCGTGGCCTTGCTCTGTGTCCCTTCCCTGACACATCAGGGTGGGAAATGCCTCAATTAGAGACAAGAAAGTCTCATTCCAGAGAGCTCCCCCCTCTCCTGGCACTTTGGCCATCAGCACCCAGGTGTTAAAAGAGCAACTGCTGGCTCCTGGCGCTTCCCTCCATAAGTCACCGTGTTAATTATTGTGTTAGTTTACTGTGATCTTGATGTACTCTCCACCCCTGTTTTAGTTGCTGATGGATTAAATGGATCTTCAGTAGTTGAGATGCAACATAGCACTTTCCCCAGCTGTATCCTGCAGATTGGCAAAATTCTCGGTCCTTTCCAGATGAATCCTGTATTCAGATTGTTAGAGATTAAACAATACAGTGCGTATGGCCAGAGTCTCACTTCACGGGATAGTTGAGCATGTGCCTGTTGTCATACTCATGAATGATCTTGGTAAAGTCACATTCCTCCACGCTGAAGTAACTCGGAGGATCTGGCTTTGAGTGTTTCGTTGCAGTAACTCCTCACGTTTGCCTCTCATGTTATCCCTTTCATTTGCTTTTACAGTTTGTGAGATCTTAAAAAAAAACCTACAAAAAACAAAACCCTCTATGGAAAGCAAAAGAAAATTGGTTTTGTATTCTGTAGAAGCACCATTGGAAAATGAATGACTGTTTCTGAAACCTGTGGGCTCCCCAGAATTATATTTTGTTGTTAACATTTGAGAAGTGAGTGAAAAAATAAATATTTCAACAGCCTATTTAATGTGGCGTTTGCTCCGTGCCGAGCTCTCAGTCCTGACCTGCACAGAATAGGTGGCTGTTCAGGGACTCGGGTAGTGCTGGCTTCAGAAAAAAGGTGACTACAGGGACTGCAGCAATAGCAGGTGGGTGGTTGGAGGGGGAATTCCTTTCGGCTGTGTCGAGCCACATACATTTTTGAGACTGTAATTTTGTCTGAAAAATGTTGATGCTCCTGTTGCAGTTTCTTCTCCCTTTCCAGGGAGCTAGAGGCAGAGGTAGATGGTGTTTAGGTAAAGGATAGCGCAGACCATGGTGAAAGTAGCTGCAGAGAGAAGAAATGTTCCCTTTGACTCATGAGTAATGGAGACATCTAGAAAATCCCCCCATAACTACCAGCTTTTCACTGCATTTTTCCACAGCCTGCAGCATTGTACTGTGTCTGTGTAAAAGCAGATAAACAGGAGGGGGCTGTTTGAATTGAAAAGCTGCTGGTTTTCAGCTGGCGGTTCTGATTATTTAGAAATCGTGCTTTTGTTCCAGTTGTTGGACTGAGGATCAGTGGAAACTTTCACAATGGAAAATCCCAAGGCTCGTCAGGAGCAGGAGATGCAGTTTGGGAGGCTGCTTTGTTGCAGGGTTCACTTAAATTTTTCAAATCAGACTCGGGGCAGGTTTTGCCAGCTCCTGGATTATATGCACCGGACAAAACCCTCGGTGATTTGTAGATTCCAGGAGCATTGAGATTGTTGGAAAAAGACGTTTCCTGTATTGCAGAAGTGTGTAGCTTTGCTTTGAACACACATCCTGCGAATGCAGAGCTTGGCTGCGTGTCTTTGCACGTGCTTGAGCCAAGACGGTTCCTCCATGCTCATGGTTTGAAAACGCCGTTAGTGACGGGGGCAGTTGATACACATGGACACTCAGATGTTGAAATGGTTGCTGAGTCGCACTGCTGTACAGAGCTTGCTTTTCTTTTGAGCTTTGTCTTTTTTTTTTTTTTTTTTGGTCTTCATTCTGCCCTGGTCCAGATGTGAAATGAGTGGGAGATGATACCAAAGCCAGTTAAAAACACCTATTCTTTTTGCAACCTTAGGTCACCTTCTGTGCAACCAAAACACTCGTTGAAAAAAAATCATCACTACAGTAAAGCATGGAGCGACTTCTAAACGGAGCTCATGGTCGGGGAGCTCTCAGAGGTGGTGTTGCTGTGATAGATCCCGTTGATAACACCAGTAGCCCAGTAAATACCGTGCTGGGGCAGTTCAGAGTGAGCCTCCTTGCTTTTCCTCTCTGTAACACGGAGCTGAGCAGTTGCAATAGGGCAAAGCCACTTGTTGGCTTCTTGTTCAGCGAGACAATGCCAGGACTCCAAAAACTTCTCCCAGTGTGTTGCCACGTTCAACAGGGTCTTCAGCGAATGGAGGGGCACCCGGCAGGTACTGGAGCAGGAGGGAGCAAACAGCTTTGTGCTGATGTTCTCCACCTCCTCGACTTTAACGCTGGTGTTTCTCCTCCCCTCTGCTATTGCCTTTTATCTTGGGTGTTGAAGGGCCCGGGAGGAGCGATATTCAGAGGTACCTGACAATCAGCCATTCACTGGTTTGAACTGGTGCTCAACACTCCTGAAAATCTAGACCTTAGATCTTCAGGTAAGGTCCAAAAAATGGTTTATGGGTTGCCGTTTCCAAGAAAACTTGGCCCTGGTGCATTTTAACACCCGGCTCTGAGCCTGGCGCTGCGCTCTCAACCTGAAACCGCTGTTTGTGTTGCCCAAACCTGCCTCCCTGGGCTGCATCGTCTGCCCTGATCCATCCGGTAACGCTGCGCCCTCGGCACCTTGTCCGTAAGGCATCCCAAACCCACGGGATAGTGCTTGGGTAGCTGCTCGGAGCTTTGCTGTTGGATGTTTGGCTGGTTTAAGCCGATTTTTCCCAGTCTGGCAGGGTGACCTCTTACCATGTGCTGCTGTTTCCAAAAGGAAAACCTGTGTGTGTATGCCAGTTCTCCGGAGACTGCGCTCTCTGTCCTGTGTCAGCCTCATCCCGTTTGTGTCTTGTTCAGTGTCCGTTTCTCACCTACAAATAAAGCATTTGTGAAAAGCTTGGTGTAGGAACTCCTTCTTTCCCTTCAGCTGCGGTACTCAGGCTCCTCGGAGCAGCCTGGGAAGGAAGGGTGTCGATCCGGCTGTTCCTAGGCCATCCCTAAGCCTTGGCTTTTTCTGTGACTCACAGAAAATCCAAAATATTCCCCCACCCCTTCTCCGCGCTCCAGTGGGGGGAGGAGGAGGGGGAGGGATGCTTTAGCCACAGCTTTTGCTTTTTTTTCCCCCCTCGCCTCCATGACCGCCGGCTCCAACGTGTACAGAAACATCTGAAAGTAATAAACCATGGCGCTCTGGCTGTTGAGTAACCTGTGCTGTGTCGAACCGTCTGTTTTATAATACCCTGAATGCTGGGGTGGTGGTTTGTAGCTGAAGAGCAGGAATTTGGGGAAATTCACTCTGAAATTTTGCGGGCTTTTACATTCAAGCAGGTTTAAGAAAGCCCAGAAGGGCTCCTGTAGCCTCCTCCTGCTGCTCCAGCTCCTGCTCACGGCTCATCCCCTGTGTGCCTACAGAAGGGTTAATCTGGGGCTGGATAAATGCAGCCATGGAGTGATAAATGCAAATTTTTGAACCCAAAACAAATAGGAGAGCAAAGGGAGAGATTTGCCTGGTGTTTCTATCCCCCCTCCCCACTTTTTGTCCTTTTCTTTCCATCTAGCAAAGAGGCTGAGAGGCGAGGGGGTGGCCTGGACCCCCCCACTCTGGGGAGCTGCATCTCCCCAGGCTGTGGCACTCCCTCCCTCCCCATCCAGGAAGATTTTCATCTCTAAAAGTTGCAATGATGAGGTGGGATGGATGCAGAATGGGGGGGGGGGTGTGACAGGGGGGAGTTTGATGGTCTCCTCCAGCATTAGTCCCCATCCCCAGTGCCCCAGGGAAGAGCCGTGCGTGCTCCCTGCCCGATCTCCGGGCGCTGCCGGTGAGCCCTGCTGCCTCTTTGCGCCTTCCAGTCACGTCGGGGCTGCGGTCGGGCCGGAGAAAGGGAGTTTGTCTGCGAGGTCCCGGGGGAGCGATACCGGTAAGCGTGGGCAGGCCGGGGGCCAGGGTGGCTGGAAGGCAGCAGCTGCCTTCTCCCTCCTCAAGGTCCCTCTTCCAGAAAAAAAAAAAAAAAAAACAAACAACTCGCAACCACCCTTCTGGGGGGCAGGGGAAGGGGCCCTGTGCTGTTGTTGCAACAAGAACAAAGTAGGGGGCTGCACAGTCAGGCCCAAGATGCAGCCAGGTGCTGCAACAGGTTTATTTGAGGAAGGACAGTGTACCAGCTTTGCTCTAGTCCTCTATGACCTTTGTGTTCACTCTGAAGCCTACTGATGGCCGTAGAAATGCTATGTCACTAACTGCTAGTCCTTTTAGCAGAGGGACTTTGCATCTAAGGCTGGAGGAGGGAGCTTTTAGGGTCCTTTGAGGATGAGTTTAGGGCCTGGGCTGCAATCAGAAGTGGGGGGACACAGACCCACAGACCCACATCATCCCATGGGGTACCACACCGAGGTATTTCCCCCAGACTCCAGTTTAGTGTCTTTCAACTTTATTTATATTCACCGGATTCAGCGGTAGCTAGCCAAGCGCCACCATCCCCAGTATCGCCCCGTGCCACTGCCACCCCCTTCCCTCCCTCCTCTTGCTGGCAGCCTTGGGGACACGCTGCGCCGCGGTGGCTTTTCCACCCATGGGTGTCACGTCCTCGAGCCCACGGCGGCTCAGTCTTGTGGATCGGTGCTGCACGGCCGCCGAAACTCCTGCCCGTGCTCATGGACCCACTTATTCGCCACTGGAAGGGACAAGGACAAGGACCCCCGTCTGCCTCCGTCCCCCCACACCCCTCCCCAATACGGGTGACGTGGTTTTCCCTATTTTCCAGGATTTTTCCAGGTTGCCCGCCCTTCTCGCCTCCCCTGCTGGCAGAGCTGCCCTTCCAACCGCGTGTCACCCTGGGGTGATATCGGCGCCGTCTCTCACCCCACTTGTCCCCAGCCAGGACGGGGCAGCCGGCGTGCAGGGTGTCCCCATCCCCGTCCCCGTTCCTCCGCAGGTTCCACCAGAAGAGAGCCGCATTCTGCAGAGCAGAGAGGAGTGGGAGCCCCGGGGTTTTGGCACTCCGAAAACAGAGCCAGGAGTCACAGAATTGGGGTTTGGAACCCCTAAAACAGAGACAGGAGCCCAGAGGTTGGGGTTTGGCACCCCAAAATAGAGCTGGGAGTCCCGGGCTTGGGGTTTGGAACCCCTAAAACAGAACCAGAAGCTCCAGAATTGGAGTTTGGAACCCCAAAATAGAGCTGGGAGTCCTGGGCTTGAGGTTTGGAACCCTTAGAACAGAGCTAGGAGCCCTAGAATTGGGGTTTGGAACCCCAAAACAAAGCTGAAAGCCCAGGGGTTGGGGTTTGGCACCCCAAAACAGAACTGGGAGCTGTGAGGTCGGGGTTTGGCACACCTCAAAGGGAGCCAGGAGCCCCAGAATTGGGGTTTAGAACCCCAAAATAGAGCTGGGAGCCCTTGGGTCAGGTTTAGCACCCTAAAACAGGCAGGAGACCAAGGACTGGGGCTTGGAACCCCTAAAAGAGAGCTGGGAGTGCTGGGGTTGGGGTTTGGTACCCTAAAATAGAGCCAGGAGTCCCAGAATTGGGGTTGGCATCCCAAAATAGACAGGAGCCCAAGGGCTGGGGTGTGACACCCCTAAAACAGGGCAGGGAGTCCTGGGCTTGGGGTTTTGGCACCCCAAAATAGATCTGGGATCCCCGAGATTGGATTTTGGCATCCCAGAACACAGACAGGAACCCCAGGATTAGGGTTTGGCACCCCAAAACAGAGCTGGGAGCTGCGGGATCAGGGTTTGGCACCCCTTGAAGGGAACCAGGAGTCCCAGGATTAGGGGTTTGGCACCCCAAAATGGATCAGGGAACCCCAGGGTTGGGGTTTGGCATCGGGACAGGCTTGGTCACACAGCGTTCCTCCCCCTCTTCTCCACTCCCAAGGGGCTTGTGCGGGTCCCCCTCACCTTAACCACGGGCACGCTGAAGTTGGCGTAGATAAAAGCTGTGGAGCCGCCGGCCTCCACCGCGCTTAGCTGGAAAAGGAGTAAAAATATGAGCCACGGCCCTCCCCCGCTGTGCTGTGGCTGCTTTGCATGGGGAAACTGAGGCACGAAACCTCCCTTGGTCCCCAACCGCGTTTCCCTCACTACAGCATGGCACAAGCTCTTAACTGTTCTGTGCTCTCTGTCATTTAACCCCCCACCACAGTCTGATTTAGGCCCGCCCTCACCCATCTCAACCCCTGTTCACTTTGAACCCTACTGATGACCAAGCAAGTGCAGCCTCTCTCTCTCTCTAGGCCCAGAAATGAGGGAGGACTCACATAGATCATGACCGTGGCGATCCTGTTGCCCGACTTCATTCTGTAAAGGGGGCTCTTCCTGGACTGCCCCAAGAGCGAGGAGGTGGGGACGGTCAGTCCCGTGCTGACACGGCTTGGCCTGGAGGTACCTCACGCCCTAACAGAGCCGGTGGCTCTGAGCTGCCCCCCAGGGAAAGGTCTCCCTCTCCTTTCTTTCCTCTTCCTCCCCAGGAACATCCCAGGGATCACCATGGGGACACCCCCCAGGGAACATCCAGGGACTTCTCCCGCTACAGGCGACCATCCCAGGAGCATCACGGGGATCATTGCAGGGGACACTCCCAGGGACATCTGAGAGACCACCCCAAGGCCCTTGCTCTGGGCACCATCTCCTGGATCACCACGGGGACCACCCCAGGGTCCACCTCCAGGAATAGCTGAGGGACCAACCCAGAGACCACCACCCCGAGGCCCATCCCAGGGACCTGCTCCGGGCACCATCCCCGGGATCACCATGAGGCCCATGCCAGGGTCCACCTCCAGGAACATCTGAGGGACCAACCCAGAGAACACCCCAGGGACCATTTCCAAGACCATCCCAGGGACCACCCCAAGGACCTTTTCCAAGACCATCCCAGGGACCACCCCAAGGACCATTTCCAAGACCATCCGGGGGACCACCCTGGTGACCATCTGAGGGACCACCCCAGGAACCATCCCAGGACCACCCTCCCAGACCACGCAGGCAGCTCCCTGACCGTAGCATGGTCGAAGTGTGGCTCGTAGTGACCTCCCAACCCGTAGTTGACCACCTGCAGGTACTCAGCGTAGGGTGGCCGCAGGTCCAGGCCGGTGACGGCAGCGATGCGTTGCTCCAATGCCCACACCACCGGGTCGGCGGTGTCCTTCAGCCAGGCGCTGCGGGAGCACCCCACCTTCAGCCCCCCCCAAATTCACTATGTGGCTGGGCTTAACCCTCGTGGCACTGGTGGGTGGGGAGGACCCAGGCCTCCCCAGCACGGCTTCACTGCCACCTTAGTGGTGGCAATGGGGCCATGGTGGTCCCACTGGCTGGAGGACAAGGGGTGGGGTGGCTTCTACCTCTTGCTTATCCGGTACTCGGCTTTCTGCTGCTTCTCCCCAGAGGCGACCACGGACCTCTGCAGCTGGTGGACACAAGGTGGAGGGGGGATGTTGCTCGCTGCAGATGGGGACCCCCCCACACCAAGCAGGAACCCCGGTTGGGGTTGAAACTGGGGGGGGTTTATACCAGTCGGTGGCCAAACATCCCCACCCCGAGGTGTCCCACCGGCGTGATGGAAGCAGTTGGATACACCGCAGTTGGGTGTCACCAAGACAAGCTTGGCTGGGAAGGGGGTTTAGGTGCATGCATGGACCTGGTTTCACCCCAAAACCTTCTGGGGGGGCCTCACCCACTCTGGAGTTTTGCTGCAGGAGGCTTTGGCTAAGCCCTGGCTTGAACCTCCTCCTATCTTTGCATGCTCAAGGCGGTCCATCCTAGAGCACCAGCTCTTGGGGCATCCTCCTCTAGGAGAGGGACATTGTTGGGGACAGGAACGACTCACCCAGGGTCCCGCCAGACCTTTGATGGTCTCAGCCTCGGCGTCACTGACAAAATCATGGTACAAAGCCACATAGGGCCGGATCTGGACCACCTCCTTCTTGGCAGGCTGGAGCAGGAGGTAAGGGCTGCCATTGGTCTCGTAGGAGCAGCTAAGGTGTGGAAGCTGCTCTGGCAACGGCTGGGAAGAGAGAGGACCAAGGAGAGCGTGAAGAGAGGGACAGTGGTGGGGTGGGGGGACCGTGGCACCCCTCCGTGTCAACCCCACCTGCCCCCCTGGGCGCTGGCACAGCTCCTCGTAGGCGTCGCGGCTCTGCAGGCGGGTGCCATTGGGGCGTCGCAGGGGTCCGGCACTTGCCACTGGCCCCATCTCCAGCAGCTTCTTGTACTTGGCCACGTTCCTCGTCACCCTTCGGTTACTGGGGTCTGCCGGAGAGGTGGTGTCACCCGAAATGCTGTGTCCCCATCACCCTCCCTTTCCCTGGCATCAGTCCCTGGTGAATTACCCCATGTGAGAGAAGGACATGGATTGAAGGAGGCTGGTCACCGTGCAGAGGTGATGGGGACACCCCAAAACCTCTCCCCACCTCCTGCCACATCAGAGGTTGCCCCACGTACCGTAGTGGAGAAACTCCTTGGAGAGGCTCAAGGCATGAGAGATGTTTCCAGCCTGGATGAGGGGAGTGGGGTGCCCATGAGCATCCCCCTGCCCACGGTTCAGCTCTGCTGGGCACCGCGGGGATGGGGACAGGACTTGTGGCCGTACCATGAAGTAAGAGAAGGCGAGATGGTCCAGAGCATCCTCCAGGCTGCTCCTGTCCTCTGGGTTCCAGCTGCCATAGGAGAGGCGGAAGAGGCCGACGGCCTCCTCCAGCCATGCGATGGAGTGGTAGTAGTCACCTGTGTCGTAGGCCACCTGCGCGGCACCGCGTCGCCTGGACCCACTGGATGGGCCAGCCTGGCCTGCATCCCTTCCCATCCCATCCCATCCCCATCCCACCCCCATCCCATCCCCTTCCCATCCCCATCCCATCCCCTTCCCATCCCCATCCCATCCTCATCCCATCTCCTCCCGTACCATCCCGTCCCACCACATCCCCACCCCATGCTCATCCCTCCTGACCCATCCCCTTCTCATCCCACCCTATCCCCACCACTGTCTTCATCCCAATCCCAACCCCATCCCCTCCTATCCCGTCCCTTCCCTGTCTCACCTTGTCCTCTCCCATCACATCCCATCCCCCTGCCACCTCATCCCATCCCATTGCAATTCCCATCCATCCTGTCCCATCACATCCCATCACTTTCCTATTCCCATCCTCATCCCTGTTCCCTCCCACGCCATCCCCATCCTGTCCCATCTCTTTCTTTTCTGTCCCATCCCCATCCATCCTGCTCCATCCCTATTTCCATTTCCATTTTCATCCTCATCTCCATCTGCACCTCCACCTCCATCCCACCCCACCCCACCCTGTTCCATCCCATCCCACTCTCCACCACTCCCTCCCAGCTCTGCAGTGTCACTCAGAGGACTCTGCCCTGAACAAAATCTATCAAAGCATCCAAATCCTCTCCCATGGACTTTTGGACCTGTTTTGATCCCCAGGCGGGGGCTGACCCCGTACCCAACCAGGATACTGGGCTGGGAGGTCCCCCCATGCCTCTAACTCAGCTTTTCCCTTCCCCAAGCCCCGAAACAGCGAGAAGCCCCATTATTTGGGTGAGAGCCGAGAGGCGATGGCAGGCAGGCAAATGCCTGTGGGCTGAGTCAGAGGGGCCCCTCCGCGTCCGCGTGGGAAGAAAACCCAACATCTATCCCTACGGAAGCAACATCCCAGGCTGGAAAAGCTTTGGGGGGGGCTGACGGGGCTCACCCTCACCTTGCCCACGTGGAAGCAATCGTCGGCTGAGAGGGAGATGCGCCGGCTGGGGCTGTAGAGGGGTGGTCGGCCGGTGCCGGCTCGCTGGAAGATGCCGTTGGCCATGCCCTTGACACTGAGTGCGTAGACGTCCTGCAGCCGCATCAGTGCCCGGGCAGCCCCAGCCAGGTCCTCGGCTCCAGGCAGCTCCTGCTCCACCTCCTTGAAGCCATCATGGAGTGCTGAGGGTGGGCAATGGGGTGCACGGAGGGAGATTAATGAGCTTTTGGGGTGCACTCACCCTTATCAGCCCTTCTTTATCCCTGGAGATCCCACATGTGGTTCCTCCGCCTATTCTCCTGCTCCTCCATCCATTCCCTGGCTCCTCTATCTGTTCTCCTGCTCCTCCGTCCATTCTCCTGCTCCTCCATCCATCCTTCTGCTCCTCCACCCATTCCCCTGTTCCTCCACCCATTCCTCAGCTCCTTCACCCATTCTCCTGCTCCTCCACCCATTTCCCTGCTTCTCCATCCTTCCTTCTGCTCCTCCATCCATTCTCCTGCTCCTCCACCCGTTCTTCTCCTCCTCCACTCATTTCCTTGCTCCTTCATCCATCCTCCTGCTTCTCCATCCTTCCTTCTTCTCCTCCACCCATTCTTCTCCACCCATTCTTCTTCTCCTCCACCCATTTCCCTGCTTCTCCATCCTTCTTTCTGCTCCTCCGCCCGTTCTCCTGCTCCTCCATCCACTCCCTGCCGCCTCCTGGCTCTTCCCAGGTGACAAAAGGGACACAATGATAAGCATCCCCCCACACACACACACCACCACCACCATACCCTGGGTGTTCTCGGTGGCCTCGTCACTGTAGATGACGTTGGGCCAGTCGGAGTGAAGACGCTTGATGAGGCTGAAGGCCAACAAGGGGTTGTCCACCGAAGCCTTGGGGTCTTGGTGCAGCGCCTGGACCTTCTCGTAAAACCTGCAAGGCACCCACCGGGTGACATGCTGAGCAATGCTCCTGGATGCTGACACCCCGGGGTGGGGTACAGAGTCTAGCCCCCACTCCATAGTGGTCACTTTTTGGCCAAACCAGGGGTGGGGTAACCCCAGCCGGGGTGGTGGGCCCCGTCCCTGGTGGGTATGTGGGGATGGCCCCCCATGGGGGGTGGTGCTGTGACCTACCACCCAGGTCCCCAGCCCAGGGTTGGAGGGGCCACGTCCCCTCCTTGCAACATGGCGTAGGCAGTGCCCGAGCTGTGCTCCCCACCCACCCACGGTACCCTAAACTATTTAGAGGCATCCCCAAAAATTGGGTGCTGGGGGGGGGGGGTGGAGATGGGGGGAGGTGTGTGCGGGCTGGCTTAACCCACCCCACCCCTCCCTTCCAGGGCAGCACCCACCTTTGAGGCGGGGCTATGGGTGCTTAGAGGCGAAGGAGCGGAGCGGGGAGCCCCCACGCGTGACCGCGACGCGGGTGGGGGGATCCGGTACCTGGCGAGGCGGCGGAGGCGGCCGCTCTCCTCCCGCAGGTAGGCTCGGAGCCGGCGGAGCAGGCGGCCCTCGGCCCCCAGCACCCTCCGGATGCTCAGCATGGCCGTGTAGGTGTCAGCCGGGGCGGGGGGGGGCAGCAGCGCCAGCAGGACCCCCAGCCCCAGCGCTCCCAGCGCCCCCAGTGCCCCCATCCAGCCGCCGCCGCGGGGAGAGGGAGGAGGGCGGAGCGGGGAGGGGCGGGGAGGCCCCGCCTTTGGGGTGGGGGGGGGGTGGGGGGGGGGGTGGGGAGGGGTTTGGGGGGTGCCCGGTCTCCGCCACGCTGGCTGGAGGGAGGCGGGGGGGTGCTGGTCCCCATCCTGCCCGTTCCCTTCTTGGCTGTTCCCATCCTGCCCCAGATTCATCCCGCCTGTCCCTGTCCCCTCTGTCCCCAGCCTCCCTGTCCCCATCCCATCCTGTCCCCATCCTCCTTGTCCCCGCTCTGCCCACCCCCCATCCCATCCTGTCCCCATCCTCCCTATCCCCATCTTCTCTGTCCCCATCCCATCCTGTCCCCAACCTCATTGTCCTCACTCTGCACCCTCCATCCCATCCTGTCCCCACCCCACCCTCTCCATCCCATCCTGTCCCCATCTTCTCTGTCCCCATCCTCCTTGTCCCCACTCTGCCCCTGCCATCCCACCCTGTCCCCATCCCATCCTGTCCCCATCCTGTCTGTCCCCATTTTGGCCCCTGTCCCCATCCCATCCTGTCACCCTCTTGACTGTCCTCATCCCGTCTTGGCCTCATCCTGCCTGTCTCTGTCCTGTTCTGGCCCCATCCTGTCTGTCCCCAAACTGCTCTGTACTCATCCTGCCAGTTGCCATCCTCCTTGTCCCCATTCCGCCCTGGCCCCATCCTGCCCTGGCCTCATCCTGCTTGTCCTTGTCCCATCCTGTCCCCAGCCTCCCTGTCCCCAATTCCATGCTGTCCCCCTCCTGCCTGTCCCCATCCCATTCTGTCCCAGTGGGGTGTAGGCGGTGGGTCAGGGACATTCTGCTGAGTTCCCACCAACACTGTGGACACTTTCTCACCCTGGAAAAAAAACTTTTTTTTTTTTTTGCAGAAAAACCTTATCAGGGGGTGCTGAGGTGCCCCATCTGCGGGGACAGCACTGCGATGGCACCCCAAAATACCCCCCCACAGCTGAGCACCTGCAGCCCCTCACCCCCCAGAAGCCTCCTGGGGAAAATGGGCCGGAACTGGTTGAATTCCTAAAGGAAAGGCTGAGAGAATTTGGGAAATGTGGATTTCTCCCAGGGCGGCTGCGGGTGCGAGGACATGATGGGTGCGAGGGCATGGTGGGTGCAGGGCTTGGGGTGAGCATCGCTCTGAGATCCTCTGCTCCAGGGGCTGGGTGCCACATTCCATTGCTCAGCCGTGTCCCCCACCCCCATCCCACTCCGTGTCCCCCATTCCCATCCCACTCTGTGTCCCCCATCCCCATCCCACCCCATGTCCCACATCCCCATCCCACCCCATGTCCCCCATCCCCATCCCACTCCGTGTCCCACATCCCCACCCCACTGTGTCCCACGTCCCCATCCCACTCCACATCCCCATCCCACCCCATGTCCCCCATCCCCATCCCACTCCGTGTCCCACATCCCCACCCCACTCCATGTCCCACGTCTCCATCCCGCTCCACACCCCATATCCCCATCACTCCTCCATGTCCTGCACCCCCATAATTCAGCCATGTCCCATAACCCTCCATCTCTCCCCCTTCTCCTTCCCCCTTCCACCACCAGTCACCCCAAGAAGTCAAAAACACCCCCCCAAACCCCAGTACTTCCCTCACACCACCCCCCCACCCCCCCACGGGTGCCCTCCCTGTCCCCTGGGTCCCCGCCGGAGCAGGCTGAGCCGTCGCCCGTCGCTAAACCCCATCCAGCAGCACCCTCCTCCTCCTCCAAACCCCACCTCCCCGCTGCCGAACCCCATTAAATCCAACCCCAAGTGACACCGGTGGCCCCACACCATGCCCATCCCGCTCCTGGCCCTGCTCCTGGCCCTGCTCCTTGCCACCACCCTCCCCGGGCACCCCACCGACGCCACCGTCCCCCGGGACCCCCTCACCGACGCCGTCCCCACCAGCGCCCGCCCTTGCGCCCAGCACACCGGCCGCTGCCGCCGCGTCTGCCTCGCCCACGAGCTCCAACGGGGACATTTCGGTTGTCCCCGGCGCTACCGGTAAGATGGGGATGCTGGGAACCCCCCCCAATAAAAAACCCAACCCCCCAAAACCCCTCTGTAACCTCATAACCTCTGCCGGGGGGGGGTGGGTGTCTTCTCTTCCAGGTGCTGTGTGCCCAAAATGTAGCGGCGGGATGGACTGGGAGGCGACGATGCTCAGGGCCATCCCGCATCCTGCCCCAGCAGAGTCGCCTCCCTTGGGATTTGCCCAATATTGAGTGGATTTCACCCGTCTGGGGAGGGAGGATTTGGCAGCAGCGCGGGGATGTGAAGGTGCCATCACTGTCAGGATGCCACAACCTGTCCCTTATGGAGCAGAATAACCCCCCCCCCCTCAAGATCTGAGTGCTTTTTCCCACGGGAATAGGGGGTGAAACTCAGCCTGAACCAGCAAAGTGAAGAGAACGGGATAAAAAAAATGTTAAATAAGGGGACTTCTCTCTCTGCCATATGCGGAGACACACACACACAGAGGAATCACAGATATTTTTAACTAAAAAACATTTTGGGGTATTTTCGCTCCAGGGGACCGGCTGCTCTCAATGGCACCTCTGCATTTTTGCTGCTGCCAGGGGAAAAATACCGATTTTTGGTGAAGCAGCAGCATTTTGGGTGCCATGTCGTCATCCTCCCCCAGGTTACCAACAACATCTATCCGACGGGTGATTAAAAAGCCAAGCGTTAATTAAATAAAAGCTATGCGATGCCGAGCCTCCGGCGCATCCAGAATGTCCTGGTGAGCTCCCAGCGTTCCGGGAGTGATCCCCCACCCAGTAAAATGAGTCTGTTTTAGGAAGATTTGGGGTTCTGCTCGCCGCAGGTGGAGGTGTCCAGGGTGAAGAGGCAGAAGGCGATTTCCTCGCAGGCGCTGGTGACGCCGCACTCGAACAAGCAGCCGAAAACGCCGCCGGGGCAGACGGCCAGGTCGGAATAACCGGCCGGCCCCGGGTGCAGCACCCACGGGCGCCGCCAACCCGCCCCATCCCGCGGCGAGGGGTTGAGGTAAATCCCCAAATCGCGCCGGCGGTGCCGGTTGGTGGGGTGGGAGTAGAGTAACCAAGTGGGGGCATCCCCGGTGGCGGCGGCGAAGCTCACCACGCTGCCCTGGCAGCCCCGCGGCGGCTCGCCCAGCGCCTCGCACGGCGCCGACCGCTCGAACCGCAGCCCGCGGTCGGCGCTGAACGCCACGGCCCGGCAACCCCGCGGCGCTCGGGCGTTGCAGTAGAGCAAGGGCCGGTGGGCATCGCTCCCCCCGATTTCGGCTACCTGGCACTCGCCCGTCTGCCCGCCGGTGACCAAGGCGCCCTTGTGCCAGCTGCGCCCGCCGTCGTCGCTGTAGAAGACGAGGGCGTGCTGCCGGGTGTTGCAAGGCAGCGGCACGACCCCGCACAAACACCCGTGCACGTAGTAGGCGTACGCCGGCACGACCAAACGCCCCGAATCCAGCTGCACCCCGTGTCCCGGCCCCACGGCGAAGGTGGCCCAACGGGACAGGTCGGCGCCGACGGCTTCGTCCGTCACGTCCCGCAGCGGGCTCCAGCTGCGGCCGCCGTCGGGGCTGGTGGCGCAGCAGAGGCGCACGGCGCTGCACCCCCTCCAGATCTGGCGGCGCTCCGTCTTGCCCCGCTCGACGCAGATGCAGAAGAGGAAGACGGTGCCGCTCCTCGCCTCGTAGAGGGGACAGGGGTTCATGGTGCGGCGGCCGGGCAGCACCAACGCCGACAGCTCCTCCACGGGACCCCACTGGCGGATTAAAGAGGGCTCAGCCGCGTGACGCGCGGGGGGGGGGGGGGGGGGGGGGGCTGTACCCCGAAACCACTCGGCGTCGCTCCCCACGGCGAGCCCACCACGACGGAGGTCGCAGCTTATTCCCACAGCCCTACAGGTTGTGCGGGGTTTGGTTGGTTTTTTTTTGGTTGGTTGGTTGGTTTTTTGGTTTTTTTTTACCTCAACCGAGGTGCCATGCCGGCGGCCCCGGCGCAGCACCAGGTACTTGGCGTCCTCATCCCTGGGCGAGGAGCGTTTTTCAGCAAAGGCCAGGAAGGTGGCGGCGGGGGGGACGTAGAGCAAAGCCGGGATGCGGTAGGTGACCCCGCTCGCCTGCCGAAACAGCGTCTCCCGCGGGAAGACGAGCGGGGATGCCGGCAGTGGGGGGCTCTCCCCATCCCCCCCCTGCTGCTGGCAGGGTGGGAAGGTCAAATGATAAAGGGTTAAATGCTGGCAAAAGACCACGGGGGGGGGGGGGGGCAGGGGTGACACTCGTGGGCCCCCTCCCCAATATGGGGGGCTAGGGATGAGCCTCACCTTGGGGCAGGTGGTGGCCTGGGACATTGTGGCCTCCCCGAGGGTCCCGCTGGGGCCTGAGTGTGGCGGGGGAGGGTGGGGGGGTGTGAGAGTGGAGCCCCTCGGTGGGGTTGCACCCCACTGTTCTGCCTGGCCCCCTGTACTGCAGGGGTTCCCCTACATCCCCCCTCCCCCCCCCCCCCCCCACTCTCAGGGCTGTCCCCAGGGGCTCTGCACCCCCCAGCCCCCTCCAAACCATTCAGCACCCCCAGGTCCCCAGCCCAACGTCCTTGTGCCCATGAACCCCCAACCCTCCCATGCACCCCCAGTGCCCCCCTGCAGCCCCCTATTCCCCATGCACCCCCCAACTCCCCCATGCACCCCCCATTCTCCACACAGCCCCCATTCCCCACGCACCCCCAGAACCTGATCCCCCCATGCACCCCCCCATTTCCCACACATCCCCAATCCCCCCATGCACCCCCAATGCCCCCCTGCAGCCCATTATTCCCCGTTCAGCCCCTCATTCTCCATGCACCCAACCCCCCCATGCACCCCCCCATTCTCCACACAGCCCCCCGTTCCCCACGCACCCCCAGAACCCAATCCCCTCATGCACCCCCCAACCCCTCCATGCACCCTTAATGCCCCCCTGCACCCCCCCAGTCCCCATGCACCCCCCCATTCTCCATGCACCCCCCAATCATCCCCCCATAAACCCTCCAATTCCCCACGCACCCCCCATTCCCCACGCACCCTCAATGCCCCTCTGCACCCCCCCATTCCCCCCGCACCCCCCATTCCCCATGCATCCCCCCATTCCCCCCGCACCCCCACTCCCCCCATGCACCCCCCTCCCTCCCGCTCCCCCCCACCCCCCCATGCACCCATCCATCCCCCCGTGCACCCCCATACCCGATCCCCCCCCCCCCACTCCGCTTCACTCCTCACCGCTGCGACACCCACGCAGCCTCCACGGCGTGTCCCCCGTCAAACACCAATAACCCCCCCCCTCCGCACCCCCACATCCCAACTCCCCTTACAGCCCTGCCCCCTCCCATTCCCCCCGCACCCCCTCGGACGCCCCCTGTCCCCCCCCGGCCCCGCGCACCCCCCGCTCCGCCGCCGCGCAGGGGCCGCCCCGCTCCGCCCCTTCCTGCCAGCTCCGGCCCGGCCCCCGGGGCGGGGGGGGGAAGCGATTTAACGGGGAACACCCCCCCCCCCCCCCGCCCCCCCCTCTTTCACCGAGCCGCGAAACGCCCCAGAGATACTCCAGAACACGTTTAACGTCCGTTCTTCCCTTTTATTAAAAAAAAAAACCAACCAACCAAACAAACAACAACAAAAAAAAAAAAAACACAAACCAAAACCCAACAAAAAACCCCCAAAATTATTATTTTTTTTTAAATGCCGTTTTACAGAAGGGCCCGACCAGACACTAAGGAAACAGGCAGCGGGACACAGCGACAGTCACAGCTCAGAAAATCCCTTCCCTTTAATTTTTAACACCTCGTAGATAAACATCACGGGCAAACAAACATCCATAAGTAGTATATAGACTCCCCCCCCCCCCCCCCCATAAGACTTTTATATAAAACCATCCTCTACCCCCAATTAGATAAATAAAAAAATAAAGAAGTCTTGTTTGTGAGGGGACAGTTGTTTTACAGAAGGATTTTGTCCTGAATTCCTAACACAAAAAGGGGAAGGTGACAGTAGTGAAATGCAAATGGTAACAACCTCCCCCCGGGCTTCCCCCTCTCTGGGACACATGGAGCTGTTTGATAAAGCACTGCCAGGAAAAAAAAAAAAAAAAAATAAGTAAAGCAGAGGTAGCCAAGGGAGTGGCACAGACAAGTGTCCCCACAGGCAAATCCTCCTCCAGGGTAGCAGAACCCAAAAGGCAGGCAAATGTCCCAAAAGTTAAAGAAAAAAAAAAAAAATCTTGGCTCCAAGATTAAAAATCCCTCTCATCCAAAATGGAACAGGATTTCAGGACAAAAACAGAGGCAACGATTCACTTTCTCAGCTATTTTAGTTTATTGGTGTTAATTCAGCACGTTCCCAGGAGGCAGGTGGTGTCAGAAATCATTTTATTTTCCTCTCCAGAGCCAGACTATCGTGCAGCTTGGACACCTCCGGCTCGTAGGCCTCCATGACTAACGTCCCGTTGGTATCGAAGAATTTCGCGATGGATTTGGTGAACTCGGCCTCCCTCTGCTGTTTGGTTTTCCCGCTGATGAAAGTCAGCTTCAGGGTGTATTTGTCGTCAAACCTGCAGAGAGATTTCAGAGCGGGATTTCAGTCTGGCTCAGCTGAGATGCCAACGAGAAGCTGATGAGGAAATCCTCATCTTGAAGAGGAAAGTCCTCAGGAGTGGAGGTCCCCCACACAATAAGCCCCCCCATGGATGCTACCAGCTACAAGGTGCAGGCCTTAATCATAACTCAATTAAAAGATTTTTATACCCGATTAATTTTTTTTTTTTTTTTTTTTACCCCCATTTAAAGAGAAGCGAGAACATGAACATTTGCAGCAGATAAGCCCTTGGCTCCGCTCCCATTTCTAGACTGGGACATGGATTTTGACGGAGCACAACAGATTTGTAAGTAGAAAAATAAAGGAAAATATTTAGGGTGATCCTACAGGGAGATACGGATGGAAACAGTGCACATGAGACAGGCGAGCCTGTCCCAGGTCGCTGTTACTTCTGAGCAATAACATTCTGTGGTGATTATTAATCACGAGTTGCCTGGGAAGCTGCAAAGATCACGGCCCAGGAGCTAATCCTTTGCAGAAAGCTCACCTCCCCGGCGCAGAGTCATCCATATTGAAGAGACACCAGTATTTTCCCCCATTTTGTTTAGGAGTTTTCAGAAATGCAGGTTTGTTTTATTTTTGTTGTTTGTTTGTTTGGTTTAGTTTTGGGGTTTTTTTTTTTTGCCCGTACAGGCACACGCACCACAGGCAAACTGGTACCTCTCCCCCTCGCTAAGCCCCGGCTGCAGGAGCAAACGATACCGTTTGAGGCTGGAGGAGAGCTGCCAAACGTCGTCAGGGTCCATCCCCGCGGGGTCTTTTCTGTGAGCTACGAGGAAAATACTCTTTTCTTTGTATGAGGTATAGATAGTCAGGATTCCCATCATCACAAAATATGTGCAAAAAGAGTTAAGGAAACTACGAAGTTGCAATTAGAAGTAGAAATTAGGCAGAAATCGCTTGGATTCCCACAGACACTGTTGGTTTAACCACTGTTCCAAGCAGGATGTTTGGTTGATGCCTCATTAGCATGAGAAATTAAATAATAATCGGGACAGTTTCTTAAATTTTTGCCAAGATGCCTGGAAGTGGAGGGGAAAGCGACAACTCCCTACGTGCTTTCCTGAAAGGGATTTCTCCAGCCACATAAAATGCTTCGTTCGCGAAACCATGAAGTAAAGCGGATATCAAAACAACAAAATACTGTTTTCAATTACTTTGTTAAAATTTTTGGAGAAACATCTGTTGGGAGACAGTGGGAAAAAGTGAGACCAAACGAGTCACAGAATTAATTGCTGTGCATTCCTCCTAAGCATTAATCCTTCTCGGTTTTGGAATTAAAGAATTTTAAGTGCTGCAAGATGAATTATCTCGGTGTTTGTGCTGAAAACCAACCAGAAGAACGATGAAATAACTCGCCCATGATCACGCAGCCGTTAGTGGTACGGTGATTCC
Source organism: Tyto alba (assembly GCF_018691265.1). Lineage (NCBI taxonomy): Eukaryota > Metazoa > Chordata > Aves > Strigiformes > Tytonidae > Tyto > Tyto alba. Next base: position 2,031,263 of record NW_024881282.1, on the reverse strand, counting down.
CAGCCCAGTAATAAATTTCCAGGGTACCAGTTCCCACTAGCTCAGTGGTACCATTGAAAACGGGCCCGTCAGCCGCTCATGTCACACACATTTCTGTTTTAAAACCTCTACAGGTGTAGAGAAATCAGTGCCACGCTGACCCTCTGAGCCCAAACAGGGAAAAAAACAGTCCCCAGCTGTGCTGTAATACTGGAAATGTAACAGCTGACTTCTAAAGGGAGTTGACATCTAAACAAATGTTTAGATTTCTAAAACTCTGATTTATAGCGCTGCCCTCCTATAGGCAGCGCCTGCTGCTCTTCAGCGGAGGCGCTGGCAAGAATTACCTCCAGTTTACTCTTCACTCTTGGTACCTAACCCGTCATATTAGGAAAGAGCAGATGTGTTTGTAACCAGGCTAGAAGTAGAATTAAAAAAAAAAAAATAACCAACACACAAAACAAACCCCCAAAGCTTTCAAGGGCTGATCTCCTGTTTGAGATTAATGTGCTTAAGCGGAGGAGTCTCTGTGCGGTCGGCGTCTGGGATGGGAGGAATCTGCCCCAGGAGCCTGGAGAGCAGAGCAGCCGCCAGCTCCTCTGACGTGAGCTGAACTGCTGCCCGGGCTTCCACACCACTGCAGGGGAAGGCTGGAGCCCCACATCGCCCAAATTTAGGTGTGTTACACCCAGACAGGCAGGAATTTTGCCATCACATGAGAACCACTTGATTATCAGCTGGTCTCCACATCACCGGAAGTAAAATTCCCACAGGCCTGAGGATGGGAGTACAAAGAAGGGTTTTCTTGTGCTTTATAGGGAAAAAAAAAACCTTTTGGTATAAACAAAACAGCACATGGAAAGGATATGATACAACACAAAAGGCAAGGACAGGTTTGGATTCAGGAAAAGGGTGCAGGTAATCCCAAATCAAAGCTACAATCGCAAAGAGACAAGAGATTGTGCAGATGATGAGGCGGCCGTCGATCAAATGGAAGTTTTCGACGTACTTGTACTTCTCCAGGAGAACCTGTGGGAGAAACATGCAGCCGAGTTTACGTTGTGCTTGTCATAAATTCAACAAACTGCTTCTGGGAAGGATTTAGATAAAACGATCTCGATTATATGAGTAAACTGAGCAGAAACTGCAGAATTCCTGTTTGCACCAGACATCGTAATTGCTGATATTCTAAGCACAAACACTGCTTTAGCCACAGGAATTGCAAGAGATGCTACAGAACCAGTGTGGCTATGGGCACTTCCCAACCAAACCAAAAAAGTTTACAGATTTTTTTAAACTAAATGTAAAAACCGACAAGAACAGAGTGTTTCCCAAGAGGGAGAAATCCGTCGTCGCAGAACATACCTTTTTGGCAGAATCGTCCAAAGAATTTTTCACTGCTGAACCATCCCATTTGTCAATTTTTACTGGCTTGTCATCAATCTTCCACTGCAAAACAGAGTTAAAGAGAATTTGGCACGGGTTAGCTTTTCATTTTAACGTGCTTGCTCATCATATGCAAAGATAAGAGGCAAACCCCAGAAAATACCTGTGTGTTTGGGAAAACCTGACCAGACACTGAGGGAATCTGGGGCCTGTTACACGGCTGTATCACACCACAAGTCACCCCAGCACCAACAAACCTATTACCTTTGCACACTTAAGCTCATGCATCCTGCCACAGGGTACTGAAGGTATCTGGTGAAGTGACTTTTTACATCAGTTTTATCCTAATTCCAATTTTGCCTTTGCTGCTCCCGTTGCCATCCACAGAAAGCATCAGTTATGACAATTAATGGGTTTTTAGCCATGATGTTACAAACAGACTCTTTGGGGACTGATGACAGGAGGAAAATTTCAAGGTACCTTTAACAATCCAGGTACAAGGGGAAAATATAAAGGCACGAAGGAAAAAATGAAGTTTCAGTCAGACCATCCTTCAGAATGAAACCTCTCCGGCTCTTCTAGATTCAGATTTTCCTCAGAAGCGAGTCCTTCATCAATACAGAATCTCAGATACAACAGCTCAGCATTTCAAAGGGATTAGTTTTCCTCTGAACAATATTGGTTTTTGGTGACACTGTTCCTTTTAGCCACAGTCAGACACATGAGTTTGAATCCTGTGTATTTTAAGTTGTCAATTATTTCAAACAGTTGAGTGACTGGAACTCAAATTTCAGCTGTCATTAGAAGCAGTTCTCAACTTCACTCATATTAGTTTCTGCTCCTGAAGCTCACAAGTTGGATTTATTAACCACCTGCCAGAAGAGCTCATTTCCCTTCTCTGGCAGGAATGAAACCATTTTAAAGCAAGATGTAAAACCTGATCTACTTCACCCACACTCACACAGCAAAAAGCCTGTTTCTCCTTCAGGCTCTGCAGGTATGCATGATGAGGTGCACAGCAAATGTCACGTGCAGTAGCTGTTTTACGAGAGACAAAACTCAGCCAGAAGCATTTAAAAGTTGGGACAACCGGGAAAAAGCTCTCACATCAGTGTAAGTTACAAAATATTTTTAAGTGGCTACTTTTTTGTAGCATTTTTTTCCTACGGTTAATTAACACAGGTGACAATTGAAAGCCAAACCCTTTATCATGAAAGAATACAGAAGAATTCTTTCAGCTATTTATTTTTCCTTATAAAAGCATCTACAACAGTTTCACTTCTTGCCCTTTGGAATTCCCAAAGATTAAAGTATCAAGAGCTAGACTAGGGAGAGGAAAAACATACCATTTTTTCCTAATTAGTGAATTGGAGTCTCGAAGTAATAACACCAACACCCAATCCCTCTCTCCTTATCCCACATATCAATCAAAAAAAGCTTGGAAGAAACTCACGGCTCCCAGGTACACCCTCCATTTCCCATGAGGGAGTGGAAGGAAAGCCAACAAGCCTGTTGATGAGGAAATATATGCTGTGTAACAAAACCCTAAACCAGAGTACTTTCCTGAAACAGCACCAGCTACTTCTGCTACAGATTTATTCCTGTAGGGTGCAGAAAAGTCCTGTTATTTTAAAGACAAAATATTGACTAGTAAGACACATGCAGGACGCAGCAGAACTGGATTTGCCAGAGGCTACACCAATAACTGAACTCGTATGTGAATGTGGGGAAATACTCTGTCCTTCATTGTACTCATGCAGCTCGAGGGAAGGCAAGGCATACTGAGGAGGGAAGGCACCATTCAGTCTGCAGAGTTTATTTTTGTTATTGATAAAACCCTGTGAAAAGGCTCAGTCTTTATAGCTGCTCAACCCCTCCCCCTGCTGCTTTTTACAAATAATAAAGAACAAAATGAACGAGAACTTTTTAACAGCACAAGGAACCTCCGCAGACCATCTGAAGCCTTCCTTCAGACCAGATCTTCCTTTAAGCACAGTTGGGAATTTTTTTTGCAAAGGCCACTAAAGGAATCATTTTGAAGAATTAAAAAATATATCTGAACTAATATTTTGAATAACAGTTTTCCACATTTCTAGGGCTAAAGACAATCCTTAGTGTAAAACACAGCAGCATCCTCCACCTTGTTCCTAAGTGAAAGCAAGAATCCAGAGATACTTGGGAAGGTATCACTCAAGTGGTATTTTTGTGATGTGTTTTATGATTATTTAATATTGGAATCTTTGCTTTTGGCAGCTGCATGGTGTACCTGGTATTAAAGCAAAACGCATCTATCTCATCCTCAATGCTCAAGTTTTTAATCAATCTTATTACACCTGGTTTTGCTTCCTAAAGCCAGAGAGGAGGGAAACAAGGCTTATGCTGTAATTTCTTCTCTTCTCCTCCCAAATAAACCCAACAACTTTCTAGATATATTTGAAGATAGAATAGTTGGAAAACACCACTGAGAAAAGCTCAGGAATCAAGAAATAAATGAAAGCCCCGGGGTGTTGTTTTTTTAAAAAAACCTCAAGATTTCAAAGCTATTTTATAGATACCTTGGAAACCAGCCCTGGAGGCACAGGACTGCTAACACTTCACTTGCAGAAGGGATTTGCACAGAGGGGAATATCTGTATGTAAAATGAGTTGAGGCATTGCTGTAATAACATGTATGAGACACTGCTATAGTAACATATATCCTGGAAACCCATGACAGAGCAAGAACTGGATTCTAGCTTGTTGCTCTGTGTCCTGAATCACCTGACACTGGAATTGCCAGATAACATCAGTGATATTTAACTGATACCGATCTCTAGAGCAAACCAGCACTTTCAGAGGTAGAGGTAAAGCCCATATGACATATTTTCCAGAAAAAGAAAAATTCTAATCTTAGATTGTCTAAAGCAACGAGCTGAACCAGCTTCAGTTCTTGTTCAGGCTTCCCTGTGACTGAAGCTGTTCCACTTCAAGACAGCAACAGCTTGACAGTCCCAAGGCGGTTCATGTCAGAAGAGGCCTTGTAACTGTGACACATCTGTGGTTTGGGACTTTAGCCAGGGAGAAGCTTTAGCCCTCCCTTTACCTTGGTCATGATGATCCCACAAGGTTACTTCTCCTGCTCAGACGAGGGAGATGAGTGACAAGTTGTCTCTCACATTGGTACAGCACTGCAGTGCTGTTGCTGCTTCTCCTAATTCTTCCAGGCTGATCTGCAGGACCAAAGGGCTAGGGAGAGGCTGGGACACTGCGCTGGCACCCACGGTGGCAGAGGAGCAGAAAGAGATGCTCAAAGAAAAACCATCAACATCCATGCTACCTCTGTGTTCAGATGTGCATGTAAATGTACACACATCTGTACACTGATGTCTATACACCGGTGCAGCTGTGGAAACAGCTTTAACTGACGGCCATCCCCACGTTCAGCTTGGAGGAGAGGCAGAAATTTGGCCTCTACCACCAAGTGCTCACCCCCACGCAGAGGGGAGAGCCTCCACCCACTCTCGGGTCTGCAGAGCAGCCCGGCCTTGCCTGGGGAGGTGAGGCTGCACCCGTGTCCTGTGGAGCCTGGAAGATGCAAATGAGTCTGCTCCTCCGGCTAGTGGATGGTATTTTTCAACCAGTTAGTCACCTTGAGCAGTTCAGGTGCGGGTTCCAAAGGCTTCGAAAGAAAAGCTCAGATTTTGGTTGCAGCCTAATAAAAAAATAAAAAACAAACAAACAAAAAAAACACAAACAAACCAAAAACCACACACAAAAAAACACAAACCAACCAGTTCAAAACAGTTTTTAAATTTGGGTGTGTTTTGTCATTTTAAAAATCAAGTGAAAGATTATCATACTTGTCCTGAACACATCCTATACTATGAAGGGGAAGCAAATATGGTGTTGTACAGTCAGGCACAGCGAAGAAGTGGATTTGGTACCTGAAAGCATACCTGTGTAAGAACAAGGCTTCAGAGCAAAGGCTGAAATATAGCCAGCGGTTACCTTACTTTAAAACAAATAATAAAATCAGGAATGCAATTTTATAAAGCCGCAAAACCAGTCTGACAGTAGAAGCACGCCAGAGCCCCAGCTGTTCACATCCAGGTAAAGATGCTGCTTGCAGCTGGATTGCCGCAGGGAAGCATTCTGCTGTTAGCTCCAAAAAAAAAAAAAAAAAAAAAAGGAAAAGCAAAACAAGTGCTTGCTTTCTTAGCAGACACCGCAGGATCTGAGACACTCGCAAGGCTCAGTTGTCAAGCTATCACCTTCATTTAAATCCCTTCACAAAGCTCTTTCATAAGCAGGAGGCACAGAAAAATCCTACAGGAGAAATTTCAAGATGTTCACATCTTGATGTTCAGACATGGCACAAACCTAACTTTTTTTTTTTTTTTTTTTCTTTCCCCCTGCCTTACTCCTCCTGCTGCTCCCATCAGCCTCATTTACATCATGTCCAATTTTAACCTGCAACATCTTCTGGGTAGCTAGCTTGTCTCTTCAAATATTGCTCTGAAGTTTATGGTGCACTTTGGGTATTACAAACCTAAGTAATCAAGTAATACAGTAAAAAAGATTTGTGGCTACTGCAAGAGGAGCACCAGTGTAGACTATATAAACTCTTCAAGAGGAATAATGTTTCTGCATCTAATCTGTGTTTTTTATTACACGGATGAAAAGAAAGTAACCTACCCTCCCTAAAACCTAAAATCTGAAATCCTTCAAGCTGAAATCCTTCAAGCTGGGACGCGCAATGCTGCAGCCAAGGGAGGTTGGAAGAGCCTCAGCAGATGATGCACTCCGCCTCCCTCAAGGCATGCAGCTGACATTGCAGCTGATTGCCTTTTCCTGTAGGTTGGGCTGCAGCCGACACAGGAGCAAGTCCCAAACCGCAGGTCTCCACCCCGCCACATAAAATCTAAAATAACTGTGACATTGCACACCGCAAGCCTGGCAGAAACAGGATTTTCAAGTGGCAGAGTTGAGGGAGACCTCGCTGCGCATCAGTTCCCTCCTCTTCCTCTTGAAGGAAGAGTTGTGGCAAACTCCAGCGAGTCAGCACTGCATTCTCAGCACCGACTAGCTCAGCCTCTGACTTGGAGGAAGGCATTCTGGACCTCAAACTCCCCAAAATACCAGTGCTGCCTGACTGTACTCACAATCAACATCCCCCAGTGGCAGAGAGCTCCTTCTGGGGCACAGGAGCAGAAGGCAGTTGCAGCAGGTGGTAGCCAGGAAGTGGTTTCAGTCCTGGAGCTTGCAAAAGCTTTGAAAGTTTAACTCTAGTAGCAGCAGAGTGTGGTTAATAACTTAGTGTTGTGCTAAATGGGTGAAATCTCAAGGTGTCTGAGGACTGTAGCCACTGCTGCACACCATTATGAATTCAGTGGGCATGTAGTGCTGGTTAAGTGAGGAGATGTCAGGAGGAGCTACTTGATTATCACAAACACTGGAAGAACATGAGCAGGTCAAAAAATGGGAGAGTTAAAACAGAAATCTCCCTAAAAAGGGGTAGTTAAAACATGTATCTCCCTAAACCCACCCTGATTTAGCCTACTAGTGAAGCATGAAAAGATACGCTAAACAAGCAACCTGTCCTAGGATTTTAAAGCCTTGCTGATAACCCATTATTTCTCTGTTCAAGAAAAGCTCGAGGAAATTGTGGACCTAAGGCCACAATTCTCCAGATAATACCTCAGCAATTTATACACTGGTTTGCAGAAATGACCATATTTCCTTTAAGTCATCCAGGGGGAGAAAATGAAGGCACACAAACCAGCATGGGGGCAGAGGGAAAAAAAGAACGTTATCAAGTGTATGTTGTTCAGGTAGAAGCCCTGCTGAAACTATTCAATGGTTTCTCACTGGAGGATTAATCTCCCACACCAACAGCATATTTCCCTTACAGACGACTCCTTTTCCCTCTGAAATAACTACCCCTCAGCATCCACAGAACACGGATGTTGTGAAGTTTAACCACAAAGCACTGTCATTTCAAAACCGAAAGCTGAACGCATTTGCAGAAGATAGCCAGAAATATTTCATTAGCATACCTTCCCCTGAAAAAAATCTGCTCAACTACTTAATCTACTATTCTAAAGAAAAACCACCAAATCCTTTAAGATAGTAAAGATAATCTCAAACAGATGCAAGAAAATTATACTCTTTAGAAATTATGAATATACACATATGAATGAAAATCAGTGTTTTCAACTGCAGTCATCCGTATTTTAAAGTTTGCTGGAAAGCGCCAAATACACCACACTGAATACAGCTTTTTGCAGCTAGAGATGCAGACACAACTGTTTCCATCTTCTTGCGGGGGAAAAAAAAATGCCTCCAGGTCTTTAGTTTCAACCACCAGACTGCCAAATACCACAAAGCCGTGACAAACACCCGACTGCTTAAAAGTGGGGCGAGATCAAAGCCACTCTACAAACGAGTTCCTTTAAACTACTGAGACAAGACCCGGCTTATCAGCAGGCTTTCACGGTACGCTCTGCTCCACCTGACAACTCTGCCGTGTCCAGCGTTACTTTTCTAGCAAAACACCCACCGGGAGGAGCGCAGACGTACCGCGAACCGAGCTCCTGTCAGGACGGCTGGGCTAGAGCCAAGCCACGCTGGTAGAAAACCAAACAACCAAACAAAACCAACAGTTTCGCTGCGGCAGGGCCTGCCCGCAGGACGTTTCCTTCCTCCCTCCCTCCCTCCCCGGGGTCTTTTGTGCCGTTTCCAGCCCGGCTCCCTAGAAGAAGAAAGCAGCGAGTGGAGAAGCTCCCCACAGCCCCGCTGAGGCGGGGGGGATGTCCCCTCAGCAAGAAGGCTGACCGAGGGCGGCGGCGGCGGCTCTAGGGACACCGCTAAGGCGAGGAACGGCGGCGCCAAGAAAATAAATCCCCCTCCTTTCCCAAAGCCAGCCCGCAGCGCGGTACCTTATCGAGCAGCCCGTTCCTGCCGCCTTTGGCCGCCATCTTCTCACCGCCCTCCACCCCCGCCCTCGCCGCGCGACCTGTTCGCTCCTGATTGGCCGCGCGCGGGGGCCGACGGGAGCGGGCGGGCGGAAAGGGCTCGCCCCTCCGCCGCTTTGCCCGCTGGGAAATGCAGTCCGCGTCACCCGCCGGCGTTAGGGGTTGTTATGGCAACTGGGAGGCGCGGAGGGGTGGAAGAGGAGGAAGAGGAGGAGGAGGAGGAGGAGGAGGAGGAGGAGGCGGAGGCGGAGGAGGCCGTGCGGGACCCGCTCAGGGGACGGAGGCGGGCGAGCGGCTGGGGTGGCTCCCGGCCCGCGGGGTGAGGGGCAGGCTGCGCCGCCCGGCCGGGCTGCCTGGCCCTGGGGAGAGTGATGGGGGGGAGACATGTGTGGGGCTTCTCTGGGCAGTGGAGGACTGTGAACTCTATGGTCGGCGGTGGGTGGGGCGATGTGTATGGAGTGGGAGTGTCTGTGGTGTCGTGGGTGGGTGTGCGTGAGGGTGGGGTGTGGGAGTCCATCGGTGTGGGGAGGGGGTGTGCGTGGGGTGTGTGGAGGTGTTCGTGTGGGGGGTATATGGGTGTGGTTGTCCATCAGTGTGGGCAGTGGGTGTGCGTGGGGGGTGTGGGGGTGTGTGAGGGTGTTCATGTGTGGGGTATATGGGTGTGGATATCCACCAGTGTGGGTGTGCGTGGGGTCTATGGGGGTGTTCGTGTGGGGGGTGTATGGGTGTGGATGTCCACCAGTGTGGGCAGTGGGTGTGCGTGGGGTGTGTGGGTACGTGTGTGGGGTACATGGGTGTGGGTGTCCACCTGCGTGGCGTGGGTGTGTGAGTCAATAGTGCCTGCCAGTGTGGGGAGAGTGTGGGTGTAGCAGGATGTGTGAGAGTGTTTGTGGATGTTTGTGTCAGGGTACGTGGTTGTGGGTGTCCGCCGGTGTGTGGGGGTGTACATGGGGTGTGTATGGGGGTGGGTTGCGTGGGGTGTGTATGGGTGTCAGTGTTTTGGGGTGTGAAGGAGGTGGGCTGTGTGTTCAGGAGGTGTCATGAGGAGCATGTGTGGGTGTTGACGTGTTGGGTGCACGGGGAGGAGGGTGTATATGTGTGTGGAAAGGGGCGCGTGAGGGTGTTCATGGGTGGTTTCGGGCGAACGTGTGCCTGTGTGGGCTGTCGGGGCGGGTGGTGCAGAGGTGTAACCATGTGTGGGTGTGCGTAGGGTTGCACATCAGGAGGATGTACAGATGTGTGTTAAGTGTTTGTGGGGCGGTGTGCGTGTTAGATGATGGCATGAGCGTGCGTGTGTACGGGAGTGGGGTGTGCGAGGGTGTCTGTGGGTAGCTGGGGTGTATAAGTGTGTGTTGGGGGGGGTGGGTGTAGTTGCAAGACTGTGTGTTGGATGCATGGGTGTATGGGCCCACGTGTGGGGGTATACCCAGTACGTGAGTACATGTGGGCTGTGTGAGTGCTGCGTGTGTGGGTGTTCACGTGAGGGTGTAGATGTGTGGTGGTTTTTTGTGTTAGGGTAGGGGAACCGGTGCAGGGATGTGTGTCAGGAGTGAGTGAGGGTGGCGTGTGCTCATGATGGGGGGGTATGCGTGGGGGGAGCACGTCTGCAGGGGTTTTACAGGCACGTGTCAATTTTGGGCTCCACGTGTGTGTACCGGGGCATGCAGGTGTGTACCCCACACCCATCTCAGTGATGCAGCACCACCGTTGTGCCACACTGAGCATCGCTCTGCGGTGGCAGAGCTGTGACGACACTGCACAGAGGGCTGCACGAACACACGGTGTGCGCCTGTGGCAGGGGAGAGCTACCCCAAATACCAACACCGGGCCTCAACACCGTAGACAAACTGTGCCATAGGATGTCAGAGTGGTGTCTGCATGCAGAGACACCATCAGAGGGCACTGGGGGACCATCTCCTGCTACAGGGCACGGGACAGGAGCGATGCAGCGCCTTTAAAGTTTATTTCCGAGGTTTGGGGAGTGGTGACGAGTGTTTGGTTTTGGTTTTTTTTTTTGTTTTTTTTTTTTTTCTGGAGTCTCACAAATGACAAAGGAAAGGAGACGGGAAGGAGGAATGAGGGGCAAAGCAGAAATCCTGTGAGTTGTCATCCACACACTCCGGTGTCTGCGTTTTGCTATCTTGAGCTGGAAAATAATGCCTGTACTCCTGGCACCTCGTTTACTTCTCCGTTTCAGGAGGTGACGCTCCTCGTGGCCTTGACAGCATTCCTTTGCCTACAGGCTGACACTTCATTTGTGGCTGTGCTTGGAAAGAGCTGTTTAAAGCAAAGTAAGGTTGGAGCCAGTGAAAATTTTAACCCATTTATTTCTTTCCCACTCTCCCCAGGCATGCTGCTGTCAAGATGACTACGACAGGACTGTATAAAATGGGTGATGGAAACAACTATGCAACTAACTGCTTCCCTGCCAGGAACATTTTGTGTGCAAGTAAAGGAGGTGACACTTCTCTGAGTGCTGCTGGTGAAGTCTTCCTGCAGAATAATGTCATGACCATAGGGGCAGGTTCACCACCCACCCTGGTAGTAGGCCAGATAGAGGGTACATTCAGCTGTGGCTTCTTGTATCTACATCACAGTTGATAATACAGATAACAGTTGATAACAGAACTTAAAACAGTGCCCAGAAAGTCTTAAAATTGTTTAAAGCTTGAACAAAATGGAGAGGGCAGGATGTCTAGGGCACATATTAAATGAGGGGTCCAGCAGCCATCTCCACATGCCGGCGGGAAGGAAGCTTCAGGCAGGCACGTGGATAGCACAGTGTGGTCCTCCAGCAGCTGCTCTGAGCTAGAGCTTCTCCTTTTCTGCGGGCTGTAAGAGTCACGCCCATGAAATGCTTAGAAATGGCGGAAATGTCTTCTAACATTTGAGAAGTGGTGGAGAGGTCTACGAGGCTGGCCAGGGGTCTGGAGCACAGGACCTTCTAGGAGAGGTTGAGGGTGCTGAGCTTATTTTTTATCTGGCCAAGAAGAGTCCCAGGGGAGATTGTAGCTTACAGCTACCTGGAGGACAGCTACAAACTCAGTGGCAGATGGCGTAACTACGCCAAAAATTTCACCTTGGAAGGTTTAGGTTGGATGTTAGGAGGAACTTCTTCACTGGGAAGAGATGCAGCTCTGGGCCAGGTTACCCTGGGAGGTGGTGGTATCGCTCGTCAAAGCCACAACTGACTGAGCAAACATTGCTGATGGTCCTGCTTTGGGTGGGAGGTTGGACTGGAGATCTCCAGAAGGCTCTTCCAGCCCACGTTTCCATGTCTGCAACTTATGGCTCCATTAACATCTATAAAGTAGCATGGTCCTCCTCTTCCATGGCTGTGGCTGTAGCTTGAATGTTCCTATCTTAAATTCACGGTCACTGAACATTTTATACTTCAGTATTTCCCAGTATAAGGGATTTTAAAATGATGGATTTCACTGCTGGGCTGAAACACCAGGCAGAGTGCAGCTACTTTGAGAAGGGCACATTTGGAAGGTCGTGTGCTCACCTTGCTGTCTCCTCTGCCTTGGTCCATCGTTGTACCAGGGTCTGGGCGCTGGGTGCTGGCACACAGGGCTGCTCTGAGGGCTTGGACTGGGAAGGGGACCGCTGGGAAGAGACCACAACAGAGGAGAAAGCCCCCAGAGTCTGCCTTCATGGAAGAAAATAATGAAGACAATGTCCTTGATGAGCCATTTCTGGTGGGTGCAGATTTCCTCTGTTCTCCCCACATTCCGCGATCCAAGGAACCAGGTGCCCTCTCACCCAGGGGCAGCTGAGGTCTGGTTTTGGGGCTTAGGTCCCAGGACACGACATACAGAATTTCTGTAGGACTAACCATTTATGTTTCTTTTTTTTTTTTTTTTTTTTTCCTCCAGATGAAGCACCACTGTTTGAAGAACCCCTCCGACCTGTGCTCTGTGAACATAAGCAGCCAAAATCTGGTCTCTGTGAGTATCAGAGACTCAAGGAGTGTTAGAGAACTGCCTTAAAAGTTGAAAACTACCACAGTGGCACATGAGTGTCCAGAGATCAGAGAAGACGTACGTTAGAAGCAGGCATATTTCCTGCACAGGGAACTAGCCAGCTGTGAGCAGCCTTGTATGATTTGTCCTACAAACTTTTGGATTGTGTCCTTATAACCAAATTAACTTGGTCTTCAGCATTTGTAGAGCCTTCCCCGCTTACATCCCCTTGCAAAATGCTGTTCTTTGGGTTTAGGGATATTTATCTCAACTACGGTAGCTCACCTTCAGCTTGAGAAGTGACTTATTTGGATTCATGACTAACTTGCAATGCAAAGAGAAAATGAGCTGAGGTGCTGCTAGGTGTTTAGTGTCTTTTTAGGGTTCCCTCTTGGTGCTGTGAAGGACAGATGCAGATGTGCTAAATTGTAGGGTGGCTATGTTTGCTGGGTCACAGGTAGTTATGAGATATAGGCCGGGAACCCTGTGACACATGTAGGGGAGCAAGGCCAGCAGTGAGGACGTGGAGGAGGCTTTACTTTGGGGCTCAACTAATCCAGGTCTTCTGGATGTTGCTCACTGAGGCAGCTGGGCATTAAATGCATACTCTGAAGGGTGCTCTCCGTAGTCAGAAAACCAAATGAAGACCTAATTGTGGGAAATGCTATGATTTAGGCATGCTGAGAAAAGGAGAGGTCCAGTTGTTTCAGAACAGTTTAGGCCTGGAGCAGAATGGTTTTTCTTTTCTGTATTTTTCAGGCTAAAGAAGATGACTTTGAGAAATTTGATTGTGTTGCTTTTATAAATGCTGCTGAGAACCTGCTGACGCTAGGTAAGGGATTGTGTTACCACAATAGACGCTGCTTTTCAACCCGAGGAAGCTTATGCTTGTCTGAACAAAGGTCTGGAGCTTTACAAAGAGGTTTAAGATACACAGGCAGCACTTCTTTGCAGAATTTCTTCCTTCCTGTTACTGAGCTGAAATCCTTGCAGTAATTCCCTTTATTGTAATGATAATTGTATGCCACTGTGGTATCCTTTTCATTATTAGAAAACAAAGCTCTTTGTAAAGAAAATCCACATTTAATATATAGAAGTGTGGAATAATGAAATAACTTGTCCCAAAGGCTCAGGAGGCTAATGGTAGAGCTGGGAGGTTAATCCAAACCCAGTGTCATGGGCTCTGTTAATCTGAAGGAAAAAAATCTGTTTATAACTGCAAAACGTATAAACTAAATGTGCCATCAGTGGCTTCAAGAAATAATCCAATTTGGAGTGGGTGCAAATTCATGAAAGCAAACCAGATGTCTAAGGAATAGGCTGGTGGGGCATCGTGTATTGTATGGACAACCATCTAACTCATCTGGAATTTTCTTTCAAACGTGCTCACTGATAATACTAGTGCTCTCGTTCTTGCTGGTTTGGGTCCATTCCAGGCCCAGATAAGACACGGTTTGTTCTGTTACTGCTGTTCCTCACTCGCTGAAGTGTTTTCTTTTCCACCCTTGCAGAGCCGTTTCGGAAGTTTCCAGGGCTGCGGGAACTGGAACTTTCCTTGAACGGACTAAGAAATCTGAAAATCACTGCTGGAGACTTCCTGCATTTGGAAGTAAGATGAGGGGGCTCTGAGACCTTATTCATCTCCTCCCAAACATCATGCTGAAGCCTACACGTAGCACTGATGTACGTCCCCGCAGTGTCGGTGCTCTCAAACCGCAGGGCCATTCTCTCTTCCTGCTTCCTTGTGACTCCAGGAATTTCTTTCCACTGTGTCCCTCAAGGACCTTCATATCTTGCTTCCTCCTACAGAGCAATCCCTCACAGATCCACATTGCCACGGGACTCTTTGTTTCCCCTTGTGATGGGTCACCCTCTTTGCTGTAGGATCCTCTCCCTGCAGTGTGTCAGTCACCCGGGGCATCCCTCACCTCCCTGATGCTGTGTGGTCCCCAACAGATCCCTGTCCTCCTCCACACTGTGCTCTACCTCTCCGTGTCTCACCCTCCTCCTCTCCAGTTAGGTGTCTGCAGTTTCTCCAACTTATGGGCTGCCTTTTCTAGCACAGCAAAGGGGTCAGTTCATTTATGTTCTTTAAAAAAAAGACAAAGTGGATCCTAAAAACAAGCAGCTGTGCCTGGTATGATGGCTGTAGTTGTCCTCTCCCTCCAACTTGGTGTGAGTCTTTGCTGTAGAGTTCAGGCTCTGGCTCAGCTGTACTGCCTTTATGTTTGCTTCCTTTGAGGAGGTGTCCTTGCCTGGATTTCTCTGGTTTCTGATTGCTGCTGAATATAAAGTTTTGTCTTAAAAGGTTTATTTCTTCTTGTCTTATTCAAAGAACTGTTGGTGGCTCAGCTGTCAGATCTGTATGCTCAGATCCTGGCCTCCCTCCTGACTTTGGGAGGCCCCCAAATCCATGAAATATAGGAGAGCTTCTCCCATGCACTGTTGGTAACCTACTCAAGGGTTTGACTCGGTCACTGGTCACATGCCCAGGTGATGGGCAACCAAATTTCCAAGGCTCAGGAGGCCAGGGTGGATCCTGTCCATCCCTGTGTGCCTCTCTGAGCAGCCCCTGTCACTGGCATCAGCTACGGAAGGTGGGGATGGGACCTACCTAAGCTCCTCTTCTTGCCATGATCCCAGCTTCACCCATGACCAATGTCCAGGATCTTGTTTGCTGACAGCCTGGAGAAATCAGCCCTGTGAAGGCTGATTGGAAATTCATATTAAATGGATTTGGAAAGTGCTTTGGGAAAGCACTCCTGGGAAAATGCAGCCTGTTGTAATGTCTCGGCAGGGCTATTCCTGTTCATGTATCCTGGAAACCCTTGTCCTTGCTCCCAGCGGGGTCTGCTCCTTGGTTTTCTCCTGGCTGTTGTCCCATGAGTCAGACATGTGAGTGGGGGGACCAGCCCTGAGCACTTCTGCCAAAGTGCAGCGTCCCACCGCTGTAAGTGAAGTCTCTGCATGTCAGAAATGCTCACAGCATCACTCTAGGGTGGGTGAAAGTCTCCTGGCAATACTTGATACCCACCTGGGGAAAGCCAACAGAGATTGTTCTTTGCTCCAGGGGATTGTTCCTTCTGTTTCCTCCAGGATCTGGATCTCTCCTATAATAACTTGTCCCCCCAGGACATTTGGACATTGGGAGATTTGTCCCAGCTCAAAGTCCTTTGCTTGACGGCCAACGGGCTTCGGTCCCTGCCTCTGGACCTGGCAGGCTCGTGGGAGTAAGTGCACACAGCAAGGGATGCTCCAGTTTGGTGGGGAGCTGCCGGTGGGACACACTGGTGAGGGAGCAGCGGGGATGGCAAGGCAGTGGGGAGCAGCGAGGGTTGGCAGCCTGGGATTTATCCCTCTGGGCAACACAGCTCAAACTGGAAAATCAAATAACCTCATGGCTGGTGCTAGGCGGGAGGGAATTGTTATCCTAGCTGAGCCCCAGATCACCCAGGGCATCTGCTGTCACCAGCAGCTAGAGGGGAACCTCTGGCCAGTGATTCAGCAGCCGTGTCGGGTGGCTGAGCCATGTGAGTAGGATGCTGTTTATTCGTCATTAATTAGACCCTTCACGTATAGCTTAGCCACAGTTGCCATGCCAAGGTATCTGCTGTTTGCCATTGTTGGAGATAAGATGCTGAGCTAGATGGTCATTTGGACTCATTCAATTTAGCTGCTTTGAGGTAGGATATCAGTTTTCTATTAAAAGAATGAAAACAGCCCCAAGTCCAGTCTCCCAGTGGATACACCTTCCCACAGTGACAGCAAATGATGAGTTTTTCACCCGTCTTTGCTTGAGCGTGTTATTAAGGAGCCTTTTTGTATCTGCAGCTCTGCTCATTTAAGGTTTCCATCTCTGGAGGTCTTGTCGCTGGATGACAATCGTCTGTCAGACCCGAGTGTCTTTGTGAGCCTGTCTCAACTCTGCAGGTAAGGAAGTTCCTGGCAGCAGACAGCTCTGGCTTTCGGGGGCTGGCAGCTGCCTCTGTCGGCTGTTGCACAGTAGAATGCTTAAAATGAAAAACAAAATCTTTGTGATTCACTTGGATACTTCCCTGTTTAGTCTCTCTAGTATTGCAAATGGGACTGAACGGAAGCAAACAGCCGGCTGCAAAGCACAAGCTGGCCAAACCTGGCAGGTGGCTGGTAATTCAGCTCCTGCCCTGGGTATTTGCTGATCTCCAGGTCTGATTTGAGAAACGGCAGTTGCTTTCTCCATTTTCCCTTCCTCGCCCCAGATTCAACATTACTTCAGCACAGCAGCACTAGGAAAGGCTGCAGATCAGCTCCCTCTGTTTAATGTGGGCTTTTGTGATCCAGCTAGAGAGGTGTCACCAGGAAGGGGGGCAGCTCACATCCCCCTCAACTGGGCTGTACTGGGTTTGAGGCCAGCACAGAGACCTTCTGGTGTTCCCCTGTTGCTTCCAGTGCTTCAAACTGGAGGTGGGAATTGGGTCTGGCTTGTTGCCCAGGCTCTGCCGAGACATTCCTGGAAGAAACTGCACCTTGTTCTCAGAGTTTGTGAGAGAAGAGGGGGGAGTGGGTGAGGTTTAGACACAGGACTGTAGGGCTGGGGTGTGGAGGTTTGTGTTTCTGCTCTTCCTTAAGCTGTTGTGTGACCTTGGGCAAGTGCACTGGTGATGTTACACTTCCATGGGAAGGTGGAACATCGTTAGGGAATCCCGGTAGGACTGCAGCTCATCAGAAACTTGGGTGATTGAATGAACTGCCAGGATGTCTCCTTGCCTATTAAATTCTCATCAAGAGATGAGCTTAGAGCTAGGTGACTGAAGTCACAGGCTTCAGGGGCAACGCTGGGCTGTGCCAAGAACGGAGCCTGTGCTTGGGATTTGGAGAGGAAGGGGAGCGGGGCAGCGAGACGCGGGTGTCGCGGATGGCTCCGCGCTGCTGCTGGGAAGCCCAGCGAGGCGGCAGGTCGAGGGCCAGCTCCCTGCCTCGCGGGCACCGGGGCGAACAGATGGCGTGTACGCCGACAGCAATTGTGGAGTTTCTCACGCGTTTCCTCTTCCCGTAGCCTGAGGGAGCTGAATCTGGACAGGAACGGGATTTCAGCTGTCCCCTACATGCACCAAGCAGAGAGCAGGCAGTTCTTCCTCCACCCCGCGCTGGACGGCGACAGCTTTAGGGCAGAGTGGTACAAGTCCCTGAGCAGCTTCTGGCAGCAATCCCGGCCACCGCAGCAGGAGGACACGGAGGTGCCAGCAGAGCTGGAAGTGAAGAAAGGACAGCTTGAGTATGTCGTGTTACAGAGCGAGGGGGATCCGGACAGGATGGGTGAGCAGCGCCTGCCTCTCTCTGCCCGCGCTGAAACTGCGGGGTGTTTCACTGGGAGTGGGGTCAGTTATGTCAGGGTGAGGATCTGCTGGATGTCTACTAGTGAGTGAAGCAGCTTGGCAAAATTAAAACAGTGAGGGAGGGATACATGCAACCATTTTAGCCATCTCAGCTAACCTGTACGGTCCCTTTATAATTACTGGGAGCTTACTGGACCTGAATCACCCTGAAGCAGACATCTGCCATGGTTCAGACAGAACAGCCCCTTTCTGTCTCCTGGACTTCTTCAGGGTAACTTGCTCTAAAGGAGACATTTCATGCTGACTGGGAGGAAAACTGGTAAAAATGGGGAAATAATTCAGGTTAGGATGTGGATTACTGTGGATCCCGGACAGGCAGAGGGCAGGAAGGTTGTGTGAGTAGGTAGCCCACACACAGATCTGCATTCCTGGGGTAGGTCAGCTCTCCCCTCTGGATGTCCTTACTGAGGTGTGATGCGCACACCACGCTGGGCCACGCGACGGCATGGATCCGGAGGCTGCCTGGTGTGGATCGGGCTGTGATGGAGGCTGCTGGGGCTCCTCCAAACACTTCTCCTGACTCTTGGCTTGCTGTGGGCCAGTAGCAGAGTTTCTGCTGGGTTTGAGGGATGTGGACCTCACCCAGAGCAATGGGGCTGTCAGCAAGCCTGATCCCCCCTCACCTTGGGCACATCTTGACATTGAACCAGATCCTGCCTGAAGCTGATTTCCTTTTCCAGGGTAATTCCAGCACTCAGCTTCATGTAGAAACCTTCATTTTGCTTGTGTTTCATTGCAGAGATTGTTTTTAACTCTGGCCCTCAGGAACACCCAGTGCTGGTAAGAGCCGTTGGCTGATCTGCAATTTGGGGTGTGAGCTCCAAACCTTCCCTTCCCTCTCAGCTGAGTTTCAATAAACTCGTGGGTACAGCTGGGATGCTGGGTGCCTGCAAGGCTTGCAGTGAGTATTGTCTCTCATCAGGGAAATCAGGAGCAAATTTTCCCGTAACTAAGGGACACAAGAGCTTAAACTTGTCTCATTTTCAAATCAAAGCTGGGTCACAATTTTCTCATGACTGTGTGCCCTCCCTGCCTGGGGAAGCGTGTTCTGTGGCTCAGGTGGGGCCTGAAGCTCAGGAGCTGGGTGTTCTTTCATTCTTAGAGCTGTAATCTTTCCCCCTCACATCTATTTACGTGATGCTCTTCAGAAGCAAATGTTTGAAGCCAAAGACCCTGATTTGTTTTAGAACTTGAGTAAGCAGCTGAGCTTTGGTGACGCTGAGCACTCGCAGCATGTTCTAGCATTAACACACACATGTGTGCACATGCACGCTCCCTGAGGGCACAGCTGCTTCCTCCTGAGCCCTTGCACATTTTCTGTGATGAACTGATGGAGTATGGTGCATTTGACATGACTTCCTGTGGGGCTCCCACATTAGCGCAGAGGCCAAAGCAAGCTGCCACAATTCAACCTCTGAAGCGGGTCTGAGCCAAAAGCTCTTCAAATTAGAGCTGTATTTGGGCTCAGGAGGGTGGTATCCTGCTCCTGGAGGTGTCTCCTGCCACTGGAGCCTCTGGAGTGGTGTCTCTGCTCACCCTCTTCCTCTTCTCTTTAAGGTTGCTCCCAGGGAGGGAGAACTATCTGTCTCCAAGACTCTGCCAGCTCCCTCCATGTGCCGGGGTGTTTGTGCTCCCTTTCCTGTACTGAAGCATCTCAGCTTGGCCTTCAACAAGGTGATTTGGGTCCCGTGGCTCTGGATAAGTGTAAAAATTCAGCTGCCTGAGCCCGGCCTTAGTTTCCTGGGAGACACCCTTGGCCTTTAGCTGCCACTGCAGAAGGGCACAGCTCTCCCCAGCTCCTGTGTCCATCTGCCAGCCCAGGGGAATGCGTCAGATATCCAGGATCTCTCAGAGTGGGGCAGGACATCTATTTAGGCAGCTGAATTGCACTCAGCTTGTCTAAACCCATGCAAATTTAGGGATTTCATCAGCAAATATATGAAGGATTGCCCTCTCCCTGGACTGATCCTTTGCTGGAGCTGCCTGGTAGATGGTGATGTCTCATCATTGCTGGTTTTGTGCCAGGTTATACCTGTCTGCTGAGCCACATTGGGTTCTCAGTGTGCCCCAACAGACAAGTAGCACACAACAGCATTTAAGCTGCTCTTCCTGGTGCTTTTGGCTTCTGCTCAGGGCTTAATTCATGCTACTTCCCAGGTGGGTGAGGTTATCACCGCTCAGCGAGGGGCATCCCCTGGGATGGCAAGTGAGCGCTGCTGCCGTTCCCCGCGTGTCCTCACTCTGGTTTAGGTCACTGCCTTGGCAGTGAGCTGGTTTCTGGCTGCCGTGCCCTGGCCAGGCTGTGGTTTGGACTGCAGGGTGGTGAGGCAAGACTTTTTTTCCTGGCCTGGGCTGGAGTTACAGCTCTTCTGAGCAGGAAAAAAAGTCCTGGCTCTCCACCTTGTAGCTCTTCTGGGCACTGGAGGCACCAGTTCTCTGGCTGCAGTGTGCAGGATGGAGAGCGGGAGCGCAGTCTCTGTCCTTGATAATCACAGGCAGCAGAGCTTCTGGGTGTTTCTGGTTAAGGGATGCCATCTCCCTCCTCCTCCTCCCCACTGCACGTGCCAGAGTCCCCACGCAGTGGAGGGACGTGCTTTGGTGGGAGGGTTGGGATGGAACTCTGCAGCCTCCGGCATGACTCAGTGCTTAGAGCAAGCAGTAAACTATTTTATCTTGCAGATCGCAGATGAGACAGCTCTCTTACCTGTGGCTTTCTTCCCGTGCCTGAAGGAGCTGACGTTTCACAACAACCCTCTTACCACCACCCGAAGCGGTACAGTATGAGCCTGACTGTGGCAGGACTCCTGCGTTGTCCCTCCTTTGTGGTTAGCTCTCTGGGACAGGGACCACGTTGCTTCTCCATGTTCAGTCACTCCTGCCACGCTGGCCCTGGCCCAAGCTCTTGGGGAGGTGCTTTAATTATTGCCCTTCTCTAAAGAGCAACACAGATAAACACTGCTCTTGCAAACACTTCATGCCCTGCTGCCGCTCTCGGCCCCTCTGAAGTCTATAACAGCCCATCTGTGACTGTTGCAGTGCAGTTTCAGGTTAAATTTTGCTTCCCAAATGGTGTTCGTCCCACAAAGGGCTTTTCGGAAGCTCATCCAGGTTTCCCCCTGCAGCAGCTTTCTGAGCAGAGGGGGATAAACCCCAAACGTGCCTGTGGCCTCGATAAGCAATGTCTGAAGGTAGCCAGAAGGATTATGACGAAACGCTGCAGTGATGTTGCTCCCTGCACAAACTACATTTAGACTAGTAAATAAAACAGGTCAGGGATGTTCCTCTGGCCTTGGTGGCACATAGCCCAGTCCAGTGTGTCCTTAGGGCTGAAGCATCTCCCTGCAAAACCGGGTGGCTTCTACTCTGGTCCCTGAGCTGAGCCTGGGGTTAGCTGGCACAGGCCAGAGTTTGCTGCCAGCGATGGAGCAGGGTATGAGCTCTCCGCCAGCTGCCTGCAGCTCCGGTGAACCTCCGCTTCCCCAGGGCAGCCGCCTCTGCTGAGCCGACTCCTCCAGCACAATCTGGGGATTAAACTTGTCCGACAGAAGAGCCTCGCCGCGGAGAGGCGGCACTTCTCCATCCCTCTCCAAGCCAGCCGCAAGGTGAGGATGTGCCTCAGGAGCGTGGGGTTTTTCCTGCTGAAGGCAGGGATGAAACTCTTGCTGCAGTACTCAGGGTGGGATCGCCCAGTAAGCGACTTGCTGGGGAGCATGGGAGGAGCTGGTGGGACACAGGGATCCCAGCGGGGTTGGAGGGAAGGGTGGGAAGGGTTGGGGGTATTTTTTCTCAGAATGAGGCTGGGGGAATCCAACCCCCGCCTTATTGCTGCCCCAGGCAGGGTTTGTCCCAGGGTTTTTGGGTTCAGTCCTGCCCATCGGTCTTGGTGGAAGGATCCTGTGGGACTGAAGATGCTGTCAGGGTGTCCCTGGAGCCGGGGCTGTCCGGGCACTCCCTGTCCCATCAGGACCAGCCTCCAGCCATCACACCTGACCCCATGTGTTGTGTGTGTGTGTGTGTGTCCCCAGGTCACGTCGCGTCTCCCCAAAGTCACGAAGCGGCCGCTGATGCTGGAATCTCCTGCCAGCCCCTCTCTGTGGAAACTGCTCCCAGCTGTGGTGGAGGCTACGAGAAATGCTGCACCTCCCAGCCCGGCCCAGCCGCTGACCCCCAGCAGCTCCGGGACCGCAGCCGGCAGCCAGTGGCCGGTGCTGGGGACAGGGGAAGATGACTCCAGGCCTCCTCCTGGCTCAGCTGAAGAAGACATCGCATCCTTCTTCATGACGCAGGTGAGGCCGGGCTCTAAGTCTTTAGGGTTTGTCCAGAAATGGTCCATAAATGAATCTTCCTCTCCTAAGTGAATGAACTGTGTGCATGTGCTGTGGGTACCAGTGATGATAACCCTCCTTTGACTGCAAAGGATTTAAGGAAAGAAGCACTACTAAGAAGCAAAAATGCAGCCTTGTGACCAAGAACAAGCATTGGTGACCTATTTTGCAGAGCGGCACAGGGCTGTGCTGGCTTGGTGGGTAGCTCCAACTGCAAGAGCTCATCAGCCCACCATTTTCCCTGCAGCATCCACTGGAAAACTCCCTCCTAGAGCTGACTAGGGCAGTTTTTTTGCCTTGATTTCCCTGAAAATCTTGGGATTATCAGGGTAGAAAAAGTGCGCTGGGATGACCCCTCTTTTCCCTGAGCCCGATCCTGCTGAGCAGAGATGGGATGAGGTGGTGGCTGCATGGCTCGGTGCCGCTGGGAGAGGCCTCTGGCCACAGCAGGACAGGCTCTGGCTGTCTCCCTCAGCTCGACTGGTAAGAAATGGCTGTGGTGAATTCCTTTCTTTTGCTGCTTTGAGGTGGAGGAGGTGCCCAGACCCCTGTCGAGACCCACGGCAAAGGACGGGCTGGAGAAGATGAGTGAGGAGAGCGGGGAAGGAAGCTCCCAGGTGATTCCGGAGCGATACAAAGGCTACGAGGAGCTCCTCGGTGGAGACACAGACCCAGATTTTATCGAGCCAGTTGGTGAGTTGAAGATGGCAGAGGGCTCCTGCTCAGAAAAGGCAGGTTGATGAGCACTGTGGTCCACTCTGACCAAGAAAGATGCAGCAAAGGCTTTTGTGGTGCCGTTTTCCCTCTGGTTCACAGGGATACAGAAGAACGTGCAGGCGCTGTACTATATCCTGAATCACCCCCTGGTTTACCGGGATGCCACGCCACGACTGGACAGCATGCAGAAGCCCTACGTGCCTCGGAAAAAGGTAAAGAGCCAAAACTCCGAAGGGAGACCGGTTGCATCTGTATCTGGATCAACCCACGGGGTTGGATGGATGTTGAGAGCCCGAGCGTGGGCTTGGCCCCGGATCCCGATCCCAGCACCTCGCTGTTCTCCCTCCCTCGTGGCGTGGTGCGTGCAACCCCCCCGGGAACCATCCCTGAATCCACTGCACTGCTCGGGGGGTTGCAGAAAGCTGATCCAGTGTTGCTCAATAATCTTAAATTGGTGTCTAAACTGGACCAGCTTGGTCCAAAAAACAAACAACAAAAAAAACCCCAACCCCTCCAAAAAAAGACCATCTCACCTACCTTGTGCAGAAGCACAGACCCAGGTTAGTTTGGGAGAGGGGGCAGGAAAAGGAGGTGGAGGATTATCAGCTTGGAGGGTGGAGGGGAGGCACACTGCAACCTCCCCATCTTCCTTGCAGCGTGGGAGGATGCCCGGCCCTGCTACCCGAAAGACAAGAGCAGAGATCCTGGAAGGAATCCTGATGGCCATGAGAAACACCTCAACCATCACAGAGGTGCCCCTGGGTATGTTCCCGCGTTCCCAGCTCCTCCCGTTGACGGCACTGCAGAGGCGGGGGCAGGATCTGAACATCGAGGTGTCCTTGAGCTGGTGGGGCCCCAGGGTGCGGCTGAGATGGGAATGAGGGTCCCCAAGGGCTTGTTGAAACACTCTCAGCCCACCATGAGGTTGGACCACAGGTATGAGATGAGAAAAATGAATTATTTAATTCATTTTTGGCCAAGGGTTGACAGAGGGGTAAATGTAACCCAAGACACGGCCGGGGGTCTCTGGATCCACAGCTGCATTAACCCCACCCCGAACCCAGCTGTTGGGAGAACGGTCTTGGAGTAAAAGTGGTTTTTCCTCCGAGATGAAGCAGGACTTGGGTTTCTGAGCACTGGCCATGTTTGAGCTCCATCCCAACCCCGATGGGGGTACAACCCTGAGCTGCTTGCGCAGGCAGGACCCGGCTGCTCCTCGGTGCTGTCTCTCTTCCCTGCACTGCCCGGGGGAAAGGGGGAGGAAAGAAAGGCAAGAAATTAAGGCACTTTTCGTAGGCTACAGGAAGAGCCACTGCTCAGGCTTGAACCCAGCACATCCACCTTCACTTGAGTTGCTCGTGACCACCCGTGCCTTTGCTTGTGGGGCTCCCGTGTTTCGTGTGGGCTCCAGGATAGCGCTGGATCCCAGCTGCTGCCTTTGTGTCCCTGCCACAGTGCCGTGCCCCGTGCTGCGGGGGGACGGGAGAGAGCCGGGGCCGCTGGTGGGCAGAGGCATGGGAGGGAAGATCAAAAATATTGCAGCAGAGGAGCTGTCCCATTGCTCTGCCTCACCACCCCCCCCCCCCCGGCCTTTTCCAGCTTCTGTTTTGCAAAAGAAGAAATCCAACCCCAGGGCGTACCGGGAGGCGCGGAGGCTGATGGAGGAATTCCGGGAGGTGTTCGAGATCCTCCGCGTGACCGTGGGCGAGGAGGAGGCCAAGCTGTCGGATGAGGTGCAGGTGGTAAAAGCCCCTCTCACAGAGGTGACGTCCAAGCAGGGGAGCCCCAAAAAGCTACAGCTGCTAGGGAAGAGCACGGCCAAGAAGGTGCCCAAAGTCCAGTAAGCAGCATAGCCAGGAATTGAATAAAACATCCCACACTTTGGTCCTCTTGGATAAAATATGCTATTTTGTAACCCGTTTGGAACCATTTTTCCCCTCCTGAAGTTGGAAAATCCAGCGTGGCGACAAGATTCTGCTCAGGTTTTCAGGCAGCGCCTCCCAGCTTGAAAGCACCAATCCAGCCCCAACGCTGCAATGCCAGAGCACGCGAAAAACGCGTCTGCTCGTTGTTGTGCTCTGCAGAAAATAAGGTGTGTGCTCACCCATCCCCGTGCAAAAACTGGCTTGTAAGGAAAAACTACTGCACCCTCTGGGCATTGTTTGGGGAAGAAATGGAAAGGGTGGAAAGCGCGACCGCCCTGGCACAGCTCACGATGGGGCTCTGCCCGTGTTGTACGAGGGGGTGAGCAGCAACCCCACTGCCCTGACCGAGCTCCCCGGTCCCAGCATCTGTCTGTCCCGCAGCCAAACGCTGGGGAAACCCCATTTTGTGCTGGGGCAGCTCTGAGCACGCAGCCCATCCCGCCGCAGGGATGGGCCCCAGCAGCCAGACCTGAGGGTACCCAGGGAGCCAAGCTGAGCAGAAAATACTTACTAAAAACCTAAATCCATCCCCTGGGCTGGCAGCCCTAAAAACCAGCAGCCAGAGGGGTTGGGACAAGGCGATGGAGGATGCTTGCTTCCCACTGGCCGCCTACTTACATGAAAAATATGGTATTATCCTCAACTATCCCTTTTTTTTTTTTCCCCTACAAAACATCAATCAACAACCTCATTCAGCCAGGGGCCACTGTAACCCAGTTGACATAGGCAGCAGTAGGATCCTGCTTGTTTCCAAGCGCAGCAACTTGAGCAGAAACAGGTAGTTCACTGTCAGAACCTGGTTTTATTCTGTTTTAACCTCGGCCTTTGTCCTGCAGTTAAAGTCCTCGTTGCTGTTAAAATGTACATGTTATTTGTACACAGTTGGCATTTTTCTGGTTTGTGACAATTTTTTCACAAGCAGGATTTACTCTGTTCCAAATAACAGAAGCCACAACATGACAGACGCCTGCATGTCATTTTACCCACACATTTTACACATGCAAGTCAAGAGTCCTTCAGTAACTTCCATCGTTTTTTTAAAACAGTCAGATGAAGCCACGTTGGTTCAGCTGAGACCCAAAACGACCGTAGTCTTTCACCGCCCTGGTGCTCCGCTGGCGAGCTGAGGAGAACACGAAAGCACAACAATTTAAAGCATTATCAGAAAAAAAAAAGCGTAGCAACACCTAGTTTTGTTTCAAACAGTTTGACAAGTAAACACCAAGGAAACCAGGCATACACAACCCCCCTCTGTAACCAGCTGAAGGTTTTTCTGTTTGCATAGTGAAGAGCTAATTCTAGAGCTGCTGCTTCGCGGTGTTTTACAGACACGGGGAAGAGAAAGGTTTGTGTCCGATGCGTGCGACAGGCGGGGCTCATCCCAGCTTCCGCTCAAAACCAGTCTCACGTCCCAGTTCCACCCAGCTGCCAGCCACGCGGACGCCTCGGGGCCCCGTCACGGTGCCACGCGAGACCGTCGCGTCCAAGTTGTTAAGTTTTTGTTAAAACTTCCACCCCCCCCAACCCCTCCCCGTGCACGGGACAAGCTCCTCGTCAGCCTTTGGCCGGACAACTGGGAGAGGGCACAGGGCTTGGCGGGTCCGGGCGCAGCCCTGGGGTTTGTCCTCAGAGCATGGCTAAAGGCTTGTTTTTAAAATCAGTGATAGTCTTTAAGGCTTCAACCTCCCCCTTTGCTTTCGTTGAGAAAATACAAAGAAGCGCTTGTTCAAGCTACACTTCATGACTACTGTGCACTGCATGTACAATAGCATTTGAAGAAAAATACTGACGATATAGAACAACATTATACAATCATCTGGCATGATCCCTTCTTTTGGCACTTTTCCTTCATTTATCTGATCTCACTGACTCCAAACACGGCCCTTTCCGTACGGCTTTTCCCGGGCAGAGAGCTCCGGAGGGTCAGAAAGCAACTTTCCGGAGTCGGTGGCATCTTTGGCAGACACGGTCCTTCTGTCGTCAAACCAACCCCAGCCCCTCCAGCGCTACCGGCAGTGCAAGCTCTTAACCTGATTTTTTTTTTTTTTTTTTCCCCTTTTCTTACAAGAGAAGACAGCTTCACATTTTGGGAGGACGCTCGCGCGCCTGCACTGTCCCACAGCCGACAAGGGCTGCCTTCCTCCTGGAGACAAGGTGGCTGCAGAAAGGAGGAGGGTTAGAAATGACTTTTGTATAAGTGTAAATAAATACTTGGTTTCATCTTAGGGCCTCTGCAGATCTTGTGCTGCATCCACCGTTCAGCAAGAGGTATTTGACTTTCAGCTGGCATTATCTGTGGCAAAGGTAGCGTCATACCTGACCTTTCGAGGGTAGAGGCTGGGAATTCCTGCTCTTTTAAGTGTAATTATATACATTTTTTTTTTTTTTTTTTTTTGTGCGAGCTTACACAAACTTACAGAGTGTTAAATTAATAAAACATTCATCCTAGCTTCGCATCGCCTCAAGTCTCGAACCCGACACCGCCTCGGGTGGATTCCAGCCGAGGGCAGTCGCGCTCTCGCTAGCTCAGGAAGAAGGCGAGAGGGTCTAGGCAAGCCGGCTGGCAAACGGCCGGCGTTCTCCTCGGTCCTTCAGCGACGAGATGGAGGAGCGAAGGTAGAAACGCAGCCGGCAGCTTCACCAGACTAAAAGCCTGCGGGCGCACGACCTGGTGAGAAAAGATGGAGCCTGCCCCGATGCTTCACCGCGACCGCAGCCCTTCCACGAGACGATCGCGACGCCCCGTCCCAAGGGCTCCTTCGATGCGGATGCAACGGGCCGTGTGTGATGCTGAGGGAGCCGGGGCCCAGTGAAGGTGAGGTTTGAGAAGCTGGAGGGATGCGAAGGTTCCCGTTAAGGTTTTTGTTTTGTTTTGTTTTGTTTTGTTTTTTTTTTTCTGGCTGGGGCCAAGCTCCAGCTCGGGCATTGCCTCCCGCACTTCTGCCCAGCTCCGATTTAGAAAGAGGAAATTAACACACAAAAAACTAAATATTTATGTAACCTTTTAAAAAGAAGACATTTAAGACACTGGCCTGGTGCGTTGGACTGCGAAATCGATTTTAAGAGAGGGGAAGAGAGGATACATTCAGCATGTAAATCTAGTTTTTTGTGGTGGTGGCTTGCTCAGAGAGCATGCAGCAGCCCAAGCCTGGGTGAAACCTACACGAGCGCCTCGATAAAGCAGGAAACTGTTTAGGGAAGGGTGATTCGGGCTCAAGGAATTAACCGTGGGGAAGGCGCAGGGAGAAGGGCGCCTGTGAAAATAATTAGAAATCTAGAAGCACTTGAGAAGCGCATGCTTTAGCTCCAAATATTGGGAAAAAATGGCATGAATTCTGAGTAAAAACTGTGGGTTTCCCTTCCGGCCTTATTTCATGGCACAGGGCAGAGCCAGGCCACTGCTACTTCTCTCTGCGCTGCTCTCCTAGGTCTGGTCAAGGCTCTTAATTACTGAATTTCCTTCCAATTCACAGCTGGGTAGGATTTGATTTGGGTCAAAAGTGCCTGCTTCAATCAGCACCTATCGAGGCTGCGGCACGGGAGAGGGCAGGGAAAGCCATCGCCCACAGCCGCAGCAGGCAGGCCAGGTCTAGCCAGCCTTAGGTACGACTTTAAATATCCAGTAGTTTGTGTGTTAAGGAGATACAGAGATAGAGATATATATATATTACGGAATCATTGCTATAAGATTTCTCAAAACGAAAGTGTCAATCTGTTGAAATATAGTATTTAAAATATATAAATTTTATCCATTAAAATATAAGATTTCTTTTTTTAAAAAAAAAATCCAGTTCAATTAGGAAAAAAGCGCCAGGGTCCTTGCAGTTATGCAAGTATGCCGGGAGAGAAAAAGAAAACCAATTCCCGTTTTTCTTTTTTTAACCATTTAAGATGGGAGGGAGAAAATCAACCTTTTTTTTAGATGGAGAAAATCAGGCAATGGCCATTCTCTTAGATCAGACCCATCTGTTTGAATGCACTGGCCAGCCTCCCTTCACGCCGTGGGTCACGGTAAGTTTGCCCCAGGACTGTTACACCCTGACAATACCGCTCGTCCTCTGGCACACGGGTCAGCAAGATCGTTAACCCCCCCCAGTCGAAGGTCCCTGCAGGCACCGAGGGTCCCCAGTGAATACTCTGCAAGGCAGCTTTCAAGTATCAAGTCGAGCTGATGTTTTTTGAGCCTGATTACTGGAAATAATCGATGAAATTCTTGTGCTGTTAATGGATGATGGAGAAGAGGATTAGAAACACCAAGGGCCCGGAGGGCGGGCTGCCACTAAGGCCACATCTGGGTAGACAACACGCGCTCCACCAAAACCCCGGCTCCGAGCTAGCTCTGGTCCAGGCTGTCGTGCCCAACTTCATGCTTTTTAAGTGGAAATTTTTAGTGTGTCGCTCACCTGAGCTTCCTCAGTGGTTTGAACCTGAAGACGGCTAGCTCGGAGCAGGGGCAGGGCGGGCTTGCATCACCCTGAGCGCGGGAGGGCTGGGCTCCCGTCCCAGCTCCGCCGCCAACCCACCGGGATGCGTCAGATACCTCGGGATGCCTCCTCGGGCCGCTCTCGGACGCGTAAGGACAGGTCTTAGGTGTGCTGAGAGATCTCTTAACTGAGCAAGATCCTGCAGGGTACGTGTCAGCAAGGAGAACATCCTTCCCAAAATCACCTGGCTGGCGTTTCCCTTTCTAGATTTCAATGTTTGTGGGAAGAACATGAAACTCTCTTCCCTCGGAAGAGGCAGGGACCGAGAGAAAAGCTGCATTTGCTCCCAGCTGCTCTCCCCGAGCTCTCTGCTCTCTCACTAACACGACTGTATGAGTTCCTGTATGGCTTTTTAGTAAAAATCCTTAATTTATGTCTGTCTTCACTGCATTTGGCTTTCTACTTAATGAAGTATAACCTATGATCTGTACTGCCAGTGCAGACAGTGAGATATATTCATTTATACGTACTACGGGTGGTTCTGTTTGGTGTTTCCTAGCAGAAATGCAGCTCAGCCTCCCTCCCCAACAGCCCTCAAGTCAGGTCATTCAAACACGCTGACATCAGTAACAGTCTGACCACCCCAGCCGGCTGCACCGTAAAGGAGAAAACGGGGCAGGCAGAGAGGAGAAGCCTGTTTCCAGGACAGAAAAACCCTACTTCCCTCTCCGCGAGGAGAGCTCTGATTTCTCTTGGAGTACTGAAACAACAAGGCAAGGAACGGCCGAGGTCCTTATCCCCTACCCCAGGTGCTGCTCACACAACCCTCCTAGCTGGGGACCCCAAATGTCACCGACTCGTGTAGAGGTGTTGCAGTGTATTCACAGGGATGACGGACACTTCCTTTGGACCAACGGACCAGAACGGCTGGAGGATTTTTTTTGATTATTCTCTCTTTTTTTTTTTTCTTAATCTGAAAGGACTCTGGCTTCTCTCTGAACTGGACCTACAAATGTCTTACCACCAAAACGAAAAAAACAATTGCCGTGGGTGGAAGTATGACAAAAAATAGTTTTCCTATAAGATAATCTGATAAACCTCATCGTCCTCTAGAAAGGCAACATCGTCCACCAGTGCTACTTAGCACCCAGAGTGCTCTTTGACCGCAGCAGATACCGGTCGACTCTGACTTTCCGTCTATCCACTGTCCTATTCTCGCTGTCGAAAATCCGCTGCAGATGCAGGGCCAACCTCCTGTCCTCCTCCTCTTGCTGGAGCTTCTGCTCCATCTCCCGTACCAAGCGATCCTCCGGAGGCAAGCCCACCTCCCCTGCCGCGTGCCTCAGTCTTTTGACAGAGCCGTTGTGCTCCAAGTGCTTTGTTTTGCAGCGTCTCTTCCGGCCCCGTCTCAGCGACGGGGGCTGTTCCCCGATGATGTTCTCAACAGAATTGCAGGTGCTGTTCTGCACGTTGATCAATTCGCTGTTGTTCAGGTATTTCAGCTGCTTTTTTCCCGATGGTTTGACGGGGACTCCTAGCGTGCTGTTGTCAGGCAGCGACGCGCTGACACCCATGAGTCTTCTGCTCAGCATTTTTGGGCCGAGACTAAGACAGGATTTGTCCATGAATGCGTTCACTTTTAGGTCAGGGACTTCGGACACTCGTGTGTTTAGGGAGGTGACATTTGATCTCGCATCTGGTTCACTGTCGTCTGTTGTTAAGGCTTGTGAATCTCTGTTTTTCTCACTCCCTCTTCCCAGCTTCGTTTCACTGATGGAAGGGAAGAAATCCAGCTCGGGGCGAGGGTCTCCTGTTGTCTCAGGTGGGAGGTGGTCATCCTGCACTTGCGGCTGCTCTTTAGTGCACGTGCTGGAGTTGGTGATGTCAGGAACTACAACGTCTTCCCCGGGCTCCGAAGCCAAGGACGTGAGGGTTGCTTTAGAGAGAGTCTTTTTGATCTGGCGCTCCTGAAATATCTGCTCCCATTTTTTTAGTATTCTAGGACTGGCCTCGTAGGTGGTCGGCTTCTGCAGGCTCCGGTTCAGGTTTCTCGGTGTGGATTTGATAATGAGAGGGCTCAGGACTCTGCCATCAGGAAGCCTCTTTGGAGGAGTACACGGGGAGCAGACGATAGGCTTGAAGTGGTTGAGCTCCTCCGAGATGCTGTCGTTGCTCTCGGGGCTGATGGATCGCTCCGGCTTGTGCAGGGCCGAGAGGGATGAAACGGGGTTGAGAACCAGGCGCTTCTCTGCCGTCAGGTCTGGGGCGGAGAGGCAGCGGTTGTTTTGAGTAGACGACAAAACTCCGACCAGCGGTGTTGACGTGCTGGTGACGGGTGGCACCTGCAAGGCAAGGCACCACAGCTCAAAAAGTTTGTCATTGAGAAGAATACGGGCAAGCGTGTGAGAGGAGAACAGAAGAACGTGAGGCTACCACCCTCGGGACCTGCAGCAGACCAGCTGGAGAGCTCTCTGCAACAGCCGTGGCAGCTTCTGCCGGTCACGGCACCTTTTAACATAAGCAGAGAACACCAGGAGTCCAGCATGAGCTGGGTCTCAAATTTATTTCAACCTAAGACCTGTTCTGGACACGGGTGGCAACCACTCCGATGGCAAAATGCTTGAAGCAAGGCAAGCCAAGAAGCCAAGAAGCACTGTCACCACCCTGGCTGAAGGAAGCCACACTCTTCAAGGGAAATAAATGATCTCCAAAGTTTTTTTAGCTCCCTACCAAGCTGTAGGAGAGAAAGAATAAATACTTGGCCCAAGTTTAACACACTGTGCTGCAAAACGTTGTGAGAAGGTGTGTATGTGCCTATGGCAGACTGGTGGAACAACCTTGATGAGTGGTCCCAGACCGCAGAGCGGCCACCACGCAGGACACCGCCCGAGGCAGCCTCTAAAGCACAATGCTTCTTGTCATCCCCAAGACCATCTCCTAATGATGCTACATTTGGAATGCGACAGAATCCAGTCACAAATAAATCCGAAATAAAAGCTGCATGTACACAACTGCAAATGGTATTATTCTTAGCTCTAAGATGAAATTACTTTATCCAGCAGCTAGTTTGAACAACAATAGCCTTGTCTTGATTAGCCTGAGAGTTGTTTCTACTACCTTATTTTGGGGTCAAAATAAGATTGTGGAACACCCTCGTGGTGCAACTCTTAATTGGTCAAGTCCATAAGCCATGTGCTTTGAAAGACCAAGGTCCTGGGAGGGAAGGTCAGTTATAGACCCTTGCTTTGAGCTCAGTCCAGCTCCTGGCAACTGGACCACGGTCCATGTTCATAACCTCAGAGATGGTGAACACTGGGGTCAACTTAGTGTGTCCAGTGGGGTTTTTACCATTTTCCAAGCAACGTCCCCCAAACAAACTGATCTTCCGAAAGATTGCAGAGGCTTTTGTTCCTTATGGGGGTCTCTGGAATTGAACCCTCCCCTTCTCCAGCTGGGATGAAACTGAGCCCAGGAAGGAGGGGTGTCAGCATGAGGAGGTGGAACGTCCTAGCAAGCGGCCCCGGTGGAACTATTTTCCACGCTGAAAACTCAGAGCTCTCGTGATTTCTGCCACTGCTGCCAGCCACCAGGATCCCACGGGCCAGGAAAGCACAGCAGAAGCACAGAGACA
Source organism: Tyto alba (assembly GCF_018691265.1). Taxonomy (NCBI): domain Eukaryota; kingdom Metazoa; phylum Chordata; class Aves; order Strigiformes; family Tytonidae; genus Tyto; species Tyto alba. The sequence continues at coordinate 1,998,584 of NW_024881282.1, read as the reverse complement.
GAGATCAGTACGAAAGCGAGCGTGCAAAATTTGCTTCTGCTGACAGGGCCAGAGGGGTCAGTGGTGCTGCCCGGCACGGCGCGAGAAAAGGCATTTGCAAAGGTGGTGTCCAGTGAGCGGAAGGTACCCAGCGATTACTGCTGCAAGAGCCTGAAAAACCCCTGGGTCAGATTTGCAGTGGTGCTTCATGGTCACTGCTTATTTTGAAGCAGTGTGGTGCACTGAAAAGTCAGGCCTGTTGCAGGGGGTGACAGATATGGTTGGTTCGTTTGAGCTGCTGGATGTGAGGGGAAGCAAGAGCAGGCCAGCTCTTCCCATGGCGCGGAAGTGCAAAAGGAAGTATCCTAACATCAGGAGAGCAATGAGTTTTGCTCTGTTTAAACAGCTTTGGAAGAAACAGGAGAGAAAGAGAGGATTTTTTTTTTTTCTAAACTTACAAAAGATTTTTCTTTAATTGGCTGGGCATTCAGCCTTGAAAAGAAAATTAATTACAACACAAAAGGATGATAAGTACCCTTCCGACTTCCAAATATCCTCCAGTGCTAACAAACAACTCTGTAAGCTGTCTACTTTTCCGCTTAGTAATTTCTAACCTAGCAGGTTTTTATTGTGAGCTGCAAGGAAGTGATTGGCCTCATGGCGATAACGCAGCACCAGCAGCACCACAAACACAGTATTTTATATCTCCAGATTATACCGGCGCTGTGTAACCTCAGATAAGAACGTTCACATATAGGAACCCGACGTTTCCAGGCGCAACCAGTACCTTTGTTTTGTTGGCCGGGGCTGATCTCTGCCTGCTCTTTGATCTCTCCTGAATGGTGTCGTTGCAGCTCCGACTCCTTTCCACCTTGGCGGTTAAGTTCCTGGAAAGCAGATGGGTGAAAACAGGAGATTGTTCACGACCTGAGGAACAACCAGCCCGGCAGCAGCTGCCTGCGGGGGAGGCATCAGCCTTGGCAGCAAGAGATGCCTCCTACGCCCTGGGGGTAAAGGGATCCAGAAATCTTGGATCTGCTGCAGAGTCCTGGTCTGCGTTCAAGGGCTCCGCGCTAAACACACTGACACCTCCACCTACGGCTTATAATTAATTGAGGTCAGAGCTAATGACGATGCTATGGAAACCTCTGTGCTTCTCATATGAAAACACACTTAGTTACTCAGCCGCTTCCACTGCATCATGCAACAGCTTTCACTGATAAGCTCTTTGGGGCCGATGCAATCTCTTAGTAGCTGTGCTGGAGAAGGATCCAGCACTCTTGAGTTCATCACACAGAATTTTGTATTTCAATGATTTCTGCCATGTAGATCTACAGGCAACAATTTTTCTGCTACATGGGATCAACACTAACTTTGTTAACCCCCAGGATTTTATAACAGGTAGGAGGCAATCAGACAGACTCTATATTCTACCAATGAGTCTGTTCTAAAATTCCAGAAAAAATATTACTTATTTTGGATTGGAACAACCATTTTAATTAAATTCAAAGCATCTCAGGCATGTTTAGAATAACAGTCCAAAGAACATGAGATTTACATCTCTAATGAACGTTAATCAGCTTGAATCAAGTCTCAGCATCTTACCCTGTAAGGAAAGCAAAGGAGTAGGCACTGGTTTTGGAAACAAAAGCCGACCGATGCGTTTGCTTGCCCTGGAATGGTTCTTCATTCTCTGAATCCGAGAGACGCTCAGGAAACTGAAGTCAATCAAGGAAGAGTTAGCTGACACGTACAACAAAAAGAATCACTTGGAAAATAAATCTCTTTCTTGCAAAGATATTAAAGATTCCAAAAGCCCCCGTTCTGATTACACCTAGAGGACATAAACCAAGACTGTGACCTGCCAGCAGATACACACACTCGTGCCGCTCTCTTCGTTGGAGCTGGAACAGCTCAGAGGCTGTCCCCAATAATGCAAAGATAAACACACAGCTCCTATGTGTATCTGTCAGTCATTGAAGGAAGTTAATTTATTGATCAAGGAAATATGAGAAAATCCTATAAGAAAGGTACAACAGGACGTTATATTCAGTACCCACATATCAGCCCAGCAGTCTTTAAATCTTAAGAGCATTTCTTGTGGAGTCTCACAACTGAAATGAGAAATAGGCAAAACTCAGCATGAAGAATCTGCTGGACTACAGTATCGTACACCTACGCTGTAGGAGATTCATGGAGAAACATTCAGGGAAATGCACATATGCCTGAAGACTGAGGATACACAAAGCAGAGCAGTTACCTCTACAGATTTAACTGATACATTTGGAAGAGCTGCACCTTCAGTCATGAGTAAAGTGGGTAAAAGGGGGGAGAGAAACTTCTAGAAGAACATCTGTAGTCATAACAAGCCCTAGAAGACAGTTCTCATTAACATGGGCCTTTATAATCTGTTACCTCGTAGTCTTCAAGGGCTAGAACAAAGTCAGTCAACTAATCCTGGAAACCTCCCTATGTCAAAGGATGAAAGCTCCCAGTTTCAACAGGCAGGAACAGGAGATACTCAGCTAGTCAAGGTCTTAAAAAAGCCTTGTTCTTGTTCCAGGACTGAGTCTTAGCAGCATTTCACCTACCAGTCAGTGTCTATGATGTGGATAGGAAAGAGAAGTGCAAGCTGACTTACACACTCTTGGTTCACTTTAAGCACTAAAGCTTCATCTTTTTTCTGCTGTTCTTCCATTTTCCTTTTTCCTACATCCACGTCATCTAAAATGAACTTGTGCATCAGATCCTCAGAAGCTTTTTCTTCTTGCAGTTTTTCTTCTCTCAGCTGGAAATAATGACAAAAGAGACAGCATAATTAAAATGTTTTAAGTCCTACACCTGGTTGCCAACAAGTGATTTTCCAGGAGTCTGGACGCATCATTTAATTTTGTGTCTTTGTTTCTCTACTCTAGAGTAGAGCCACTGCCTCTCTCTTGCAATAATGTAAAGATTGTTTTTTTTCTACAATGCTTTCATGTTCAGGCACTCTACACAGATATCATGGATATTGTCTTTGCAAAACAGCAAAGGCACTGTTAGGTCCAGGGTTTGACAGAGACTTCTCTGCCACACTATTTTCTAAAATAGAGAGACAAAAGCTCTTGTCTACTTGTAGACAATCATGCTACAAATAAAAATGTGCAAAACAGTAGTTTCATGCAAGACATGACACTTCAATTTTAGTCTTCAAATGGCCTGCAACACAGTACACATCACTTGCCAGACATACAGACAGCATCACCTAAATTAAAACTGGCTCGATACAGCAATTCCCATGTTGAAACCACACCCTGTACGAAATCCTGTTTTTTCATTGATGCGTTGGGATGGAGTAGACCCAGAGAGATTACCTAACGCTCCGATGGCCAACTGGAGGCCCAAGACTGATCTCAGTTTATCAGCTGAAATGCAAATGCAGGTGAGAAGTGCAAGTGATTCCAGGGTCTAGGGCACAAGGTACCCGACCCCAGGGGATCCTGCCCGCTGCACAGCGAACAGCCGCTGCCTGCGCTTCACGCTGGACCGACTTGGTTTTTCCTCCTGGCTTCCTACTCTGCTCCGCGTAGTTAACCTCTTATTGAAGTCCCCTTGCCTTTTTAATCCATTCCTGCAATTTAAAAAGTTTGATCCAAAGGGGGCACTTTCAGCCTTTTTGGTATCACCTCCTCTGAGGAATACTTCCCCTGTATTTCCCTGTTTTTCTCTAATTCTGATGCATTCTTGGATGCTTTCTTGCTACTTTTTACTATCCCAGCAAATCAAAATGACTCCGATGCAACATTATTTTATCCACACGTGCTGTGCTACTGCCTTTCACAAACCTGAAGGCTGCACAAGAAATCCTACTGCACTGCCAGGGCAGCCCCAGCTGCGTCCTGTTGTGTTTCCCACCCTTTTTCTGTGCCTGAGGCATTTTTGCTGTGCCTTCTAAAGCGTGCCTCTTCCATGAACTGCCAGTCCCCATATCTTCCTAGAAGATCCCCTACCCATTCTTCAGCTTATGGAAGTCCGGTAATAAGAGAGAAGTGCAAACATTTTCCTTCCTTCCCTCTGAAAAGCACAATCCATCACTTAGTGATTCCTTCTAACCAACCACGGTCAACTTTTGTGTCCACAAGCCCCTGTCAGCCAGGCTCTCCCTGCAGAGATTTTCTTCCCGAACTGAAGGATTATCCCCAGCACGATCCACGGCTCTGATGGGTTGCATGTCCTGCTGCATTATTTTGCTCACCTTTGCCTAAGGAATCAAACTCCCCATTTCTTCCTGGACCTCTTTTCTGCCAACTTGCAACTCAAAACCAACCCCCCTTTTCTCTTCCTTCCCACCACCTCTTCCCGATGAACAGGCTCTGCAGTACGTACTTCAGTTAACACCGTCTGATTGTCCTGGCCCAGGATAACATCACCCAGCTCCCTTCTCACTCCTTACTCAGCTTGTCGGTCACCTCTTCCTCAACTTCAGGTTGACACAGCCATGAGTAGTCTCCATATATGTGTATATATACCAGGTTCTTCCTTCTTCCTGCACCCCACCTCTGCGCATCCTCGCCTGGGACAACAAGCCTGCCCTTTGATTGACAGATCTCCATCACGCTGATGAATCACAGCTATGGCTAAGCACTAGGAATTCAAATACTTCTGTTTATTCCTCCCATTTGAGTGTAGGCATCTCAGATACTTAAGAAGCTGCCCTGTTAGGTTCCCTCCTACCTTCTCACCCCACCGCAATCTCCTCCTTGCCTCCCAGGAGAGCAGTGCTGTGGAACCCAGTGCCCTCCAGTAAAGCTCAAGGCATCCGCAGGCAGCTTGAGCACTGACCCTACAGCATTGCACATAAAGGCAGTGGGTGACACTGCACCAACTCCTCATTCTTCCAAAAATATATGGTATTTTTTTCCCTGCTGAAGCCAGGGGGGGGAAAAAAAAGCATGGGCATGTGGATGACAAAGAAAACAGAGTTCATGAAGCGTTACATGAAAAGCACATCATGACTTTCAGACTCCTAAATCCTACTGAATCCAAACCCCCAGAGACAAGGAAGAGAGAGGTAGGAGGAGAGAAGGTAGAAACCAGGAAAAAACCCACTGTTTGGCTGATTGTGGGCGTTCAGCAAATGTTTTCAAAGACTGGTTTGAATTCCTGTTTAGAGTTGTTTTAAGATGTATCTTTAAATTCCTGATCTATTAATAATCTCAAGCAATAACTACAACCCTGTGTCTGACTAATATAAATTATGTCCACATGATGCAGACAGGATGAATAGTCTGCTGTACGTTTCAGGAACAATATTTCTCCACCTTAAGGAGTCTTTTTTAAGTATCTGAAAAACAAATTCACATCCAGATTTATCATAAAGATTACTTTTTTTGGCCAGCTGAAAAATACTACCCAACACTTGTGTGCCTTCCGTATTTCTCACATGGAAGAAAGCTATATGGAAATGTTTACTTTTTTGACTAACTTACAAAATTATACTCAATTCCCAAATCTAAAGCCACAAATGTATCTAACAACATACAGGAATATTTAAGGACTTTGGGCAAACCCACGGCATGGTTAACGTGAGGTCACTGCCAACAGTGAACAGTGAAAAAAGCAACAACAGTGAAAAAAGCTGCTAATCCTAATTAACGGGATATAAAAAATAATTTAGGTCCAAAATTCAGGTTGCAAACAAAAGCAAACTCTAATGATAAAATCTGTACGAACTAAAAAAAAAATAATTTTAAGTAGACTAATGTAAATTATCTCCCAGAGAATCTACTTACAAATGTGGCAATTCTGTGCTGGGACGTGAGAACTAGAAACTGAAACAAGCTGATGTGAAACATCTACCCTGGGAGAAGGATCTTACATTATCTGAGAAGCATCTTAGAAATACTGGATGTGGGACCATCAGCTGCTATTAGCAGCACGGTTCTCAGAAAACACATTTTAAACTGTCTGTAGCCCTTTTGGATATTGGACCCGCAGGACAAAATGCTGTACAAGCAAACACTAATTTTTTTTTGCTCAAGAATTGCTCAAGAAATGACCACTTCAGGAACATCATTCTTGATACTCACATTTCTTTCCAAAAGTTTGGTAAACTCACGTTTGGTACCTTCTCCGCTCCATAAACTGTCTGGGTTTGCTTGCTCACTCCCCGAGCCTGCTCTGTCTACCCATGCTGCTGGAAAGCTGCATGTCAGCACATGCCTCAGGTAGGAGTTTCCCTCCTGATTGCGTGTGATTACAAGCAATAGGCTGCTTGTGACAGAAAGACAGTTTAACAGGATGAGTTAGCTTTTTAGTGCACAGATATCCTCCTTTGGAAGAAGATAAAATACAAGGGCACCAAGTGCACTGTGTAAAAGAGGAAAAAAAAATCTTGCTATCCTGCACTGACAGCAAACATTTCATCTCACTCTGAAAGCCAGTCGAGAAAATTACACTGCGAGATTATCCACTTCAAATAAAAAATTCTTCAGTACATAATTATGGTAACTAGTTTGTTTTCAACTGCAAAAGGCTGGGAAGCAGGTCAAGAGCTAGGATTTATAAAACAACTCACATCTGGGAGATGTGAAAGCTTTTGAAGGCTCCTCTCCCTTCCTCAGGAGGAAAGCCAGCACGGGTTACCCCCATCTCACGGTCAGGGAAGCTGAGATGGAACCTCTTGCCTCGAGACAGAGAGGGAAGCCCAGTTATACACAAGTTTTGATTCCCAAACCCGAGTTCTCATCCCCTCTTGCCTAATTCAGAAGTTCAGAGACACCAAGAAACTCTCACTAAGTGGCAACAGTCACAGTTTTGCCTGAAATAAGGAAAAAGCGTGAGTGCATCATCAGTTGCCATTTTGTCAGCAAAATTACATTGCCCTTTCCTCTTAGATGATGATTCAGAGAATCTCCCCCCTCATGCCAGCTCTTTCAGACGAGGTTCATAAAAAGTGAGTTTAAGCTGGCAGAGGAAAGAAACCTATTTCCCATCTGCCAGTGAGCAAAAAGGGGAAGGCAGCAGGCTGAATAGAAATGAGACAAAAACATGCCCAAAACACCAGAAATATGTTAAAGTATTTCCTTTTGACTGGTGGGGAAGTGAGAAGTGTTGGCACTGGGCTGCACGTAGTATCTTTTTGCTGAAGTCAAGCAGTAGATGCAAAAACTTCTTCAGCTGCAGACTGACTATGCTTCAAATGTGCTTGCTTGAACTTTAGATATAATATTTAAAGTTGATAACGAAGTGATCAGGATTAACAAGCGGTGACAAATTTCTCCCTTTGTCCTGCACGGATGCAATGCTCCTACAGAAGTTTTATGGACCACGGGATGGTTTAATCCTTCCAGAAGATCCAGATGTGCATCAGTCTGGAGGCAGCTGGAAGAACTGCAGAGCTAAGATCCCGCCTCAATGAGCTCAGGTGGTTCCTGCTCCTCTGGACACCCAGGAAATTCTGGCCTGGCAGCTGGTTTGAAGACATCAAGCAACAACTCTGGAGGATCAGTGATGAGCTAGCTCCAACATCATCATGGAAAGTCTCCCACTCACTATTACAGAGATATTTATAAAACCCTAGCAAGGCTTACAGTTAATACCTAACTTTATTTCTTCTTTAAGTCAAAGATACCCTAAGTATATTCATCCTGAAGGTTACAGTGAAAAAAAATTAATTTGCCAAATACACTGAAGCACGTTTAAGTTAATTAATAAACTAGATTTTTATAGAGAATTTTTAGAGAGAGATTTTTTATATAGATTTCTGTGTACTTAAGTCTTATGCTGCTGCCTAAACCAACTGTTCCTCAACAAAAGGCCTCACTGTTGCTAAAAATGCCGCAACTCACAAGACTTTACGCACAAAACATGCTTGCCTACTTAGTGAAAGTCACCTGGACCACAGAAGAGTTTGCATTTCTTATGATCGGTTAATGAAAGATCAGAGTCAGCCAAAGTTATCCTAATAAGCTGTAGTGACACTGCCCATCACTGTCACTGCTAATTCCACACACAGAGAAGCAGGAGAGAAGACCCTTCCACATTTTTTAAATTTGTCTCCTCACATATATGCATTTCCCACAGGAGTTATTTACCTTAAATATGAACTAAAGAGTATTTCCCTACTTTGCATCACTCAGTGGACAAGGCTATTTTTCTAACTAAACATCAGCTTCCCAGCCCTTTTTAAAGTTGTGGAGAGCTTCAAGTGAAATCCCAAAGAAAATTCAACAATGAAAAGCCCCCCTGTTCCCTTTCCCCAGCAGGTAAACCAATCAGCGACAGGTTGGACCCATCTCAAAGACAAACACCATCACAGAGATCAAGGCCCCGGGACAGCGATTAAATCTATTGACAGAGACACCAGTGGCGGGGCAGAGTCCACGTTGTTTCAGCAGGTCCCGGCAGAGGAAGGGATGGCAAAAGCAGGAGCTACGAGTAGAAACGCGAATGTTTTGGCAAGTTATAGGCGACTCTCACGAGAGGGGTTGCAATGGAAATCATTATCCACTCAGCTGCAGCAGCCATTGCTTTCGCAGTAATGTTTCTCACTTAAGAAGCAGCCAACTTCCATAAATGACTAGCCACTGGAGATATTTCAATGATTTAGTTAAGAAAAAAATCCCTTTTTAAATGTAAAAAATATTTTCCCAGACTTTAACTCCAAAACAGCTGAAACGCTTTTCTTCCCTCCTCATTTTTTTGTCTTTAACTGACATTTTTTCCTTGCCTAAAAATAGACAGAAAGCTCTAGTTTGGAATAGATTGTTTCTGAGAGGGATGTTACTGCAGGAGATGCCTTATGCTGAAAAAGCCTTTATGGAACTACATCCACAAATACGGATGCTCTGATTAACCCCGTACAACCAAAAAGTTGCTCGAGGTCCACCAAGGAAGGTACATTTCCATGTGCTGGAAGGCAGCCCAAGACAGCAAAATCTGGCTTCTACATGCTCAATTACTGCCAATATCTTCCTGAACAGGCTGAACAGCATAAAGGGAATAAATGACCTGTGTTACAGAGCAGGAATAAAAAGCCCTGCAAGTTTCCCTATAGGTAGGATGGCATTCCCACAGGAAATCCAAGTTATTCTGGAAGAAAAAACACAATTACACAGAATACTGTACCTTCCTTAGCTGGCTTTCATATTCTTCTCGGAGTTCCCCGGGTTTGCTTAATTTAATGGGTGCTCTGAATATAAAGTCTGAAAAGAGAAGGAAAAAAAAGGAAACACTTTTTAGTGCATGATGACTAGGGTTGTCCATTATTTCCCAAAAAGGGTAAACCCTCCACGGACTGCATAAGAGGTTCTGCAGCATTTTTTCAAGCACATATGTTTATATTATGACACTGCTATCAAAGCTCTGCTCAACATACAGAAACATTGGGAGGAGGACGGCCAAGCAATACCATTTTGCACTTCTAGAGTTTCTTTTGAGATTCTCAAGAGTTCTTGACAAGCAGTTAAGCAATCAGGGGAGTATTAGGAGGATGTAAACACAGAGGTTAAGTAACAGCCCGGAGATGTCACAGGGAATCTGAGCGCTAGAAATAAAAGCAGGCTTTAAGCATCTGCTCCAGCCAGACACCCAAGAAACACAGGCTGAAGCAGCAGCACAACACCTCCAATTCACACCCTTCTGCCCTTCTGCCATGTCAACGACCACATCGAGAACACTCTCTATTTTCTATATAAACAGTGTTTTTACTCCTCCCCGTCTCCTTTGCCTCCGCAGCTGTTTGCAGTGCTGTCCTGCCGGTCTGGAGCAAGCAAAAGCTCTTATTCCCCTTGCAATGAGCTCTCCGAGGTCAATATTTGGAATCCAGGCAGGCAGGCTGCTCCGTCCGGCAGGAATTCCCCATCCTGCTCCCGCTTCCTCCCTTCCCCCTCGGGAATTCAGAAACCAAAAGCATACTGGCACGGGGTTACAGTTTAACCTCCATCCCTGGAGTTTGTTACTCCCCAAATGACTCTCTTCTTTATATCGGCCTCAAAGCTCCCTCCTGCTTCTGTGCAGCGCGAGTCTGGGCAAGTTGCATTGCAGCCAGAGGAGCTTGGATAGAAAAGGGAACAACTGGAATAAAACAACAACCCCTGAACAATCGTCCTGGCTCAGCCCATATCAGGACTCCAGGCAGGGTGCAGCACAGCTCATCATCCCGACGTGCTACACTGGGGATGAAATGGGTACGAGCAAGGAGGAAACATCAGTGCTATGTCTTTTTCGCAGCTCACTAAAATTAAGGGATAGAAACTGGCAGCTCCAGCGCATGTTTTAGGAAGTCTTTTTATTCCTCAAACACATTGGCCTGAAATGAAAAATTCATGGTGGGGTAAGTAAATAAAATACTCAGCGGCCAACTGCCCCGGTGGGCATCCTCCGGTTCATGGCCACATTTGCCTCCTCCCTGGGGACAGGTGACAGCCCTGATGCTGAAACAGGCCATTTAAAGACTGACTAAATTCTGTTTTCACCTGTCCTGCTGGCCACTGGTTTGCTTTTAAAGTTCTCAAAGGAAAGCCCTGTAACTTCACTCCCACCCCACTGGTGAGTGTGAGTGCAAACTCTGGAACTGCTTCTTCGAGGAGCTCTGGAGAGGGAATGCTGCCAACTCCAGAGCTGAACAAATCACAAAGTATTTCTTTAATACCTGCTTTAAAAGGGGGGGAAAAACAATCTCTTGTGATCAAACATCAAGGATATAGATTATAATTTTTTTTTAAAAAAAAAAAAAAAAAACATCTCCTATTCCCTCTTACTCGCACGCCTGCACAAGCTAGGCTTGTTTTTAAAGGAAAACATCCAAAATGTCCTAACATGTGTGATAAAAATCCTGAGCGGTGGCGATGCTGGGGAGGCCAGGCTGCATTCCTTGCTCCTGCTTCTGCGCCTGCAACCGGCTGCGCTGGAAACCTTCCACCAGCTTCTCAAAATGTTTTTTTCAATTGTGTCCTTGAGCAGTTCCAGTTCTTTGTGAATTTTATCAAGCTGAACTTCCACTGAGAGAGTCCCAGGAGCGGCAGCAATCTGTAATGCACCCGCAGCAAACTTCAATCACTTCTGAATGTTTAAGGCTTGTCTCAGACCTTATCTTCATTGCTAAAAACGTGTATTTTTTCCCTCCAGGATAATAAAGTGTACATGCTAACCCGAGGGAAACATGCAGCAGTAAAGACAAGACACATCAACTGTTTCATTGCTTACATGGGTTCAGCAAGCCAGAAGAGATTCTAAATAATGGAAGGACATTTAGCTATGAAGTTGTGCTGGTTTAGCTAAAGTGATCCAACACCAAGCAGAGGCAATTTTATCTGTAGTATCTTTATACAGCAGCTTTATGTATTTTACAGAAGAGTGAAAAGAGATGAGGCCCCAAATTTCTAACTCTGTGTAGAAGAGATGAAAACAAAAATGTATGCACAACCGTATAGCTACATTTATAACACCCCATTATGGTTCCTGGGGTAGAGCGATGCTGCGCGGTGGCTGTCCCCAGCCAAGGATGCTTCTATCAGCACAAAACTGCTGCAAATCAAACCAGACTGGTCCTTGCACTGGGGTGCAGCTGGGGAGGAAGGCAAGATGATCAGAGCATCACGGGTGTTCCTCCAGCACACCTCCGCATGCTAATTCTGGATGTTGAGGTCCAGGACAAGGCTGCTTGGCTGTTTTGACATGTGCTACAGCCTAGGAGAATAACGGAAATGGGTCAGATGATGGAAGAAACAGCCTTTTACTTGATTTTGCAGCAAAGCTCCTGCTTGCTCTTCCTCTCGAGTGATCCGTGGGTCAACAGAAATGGTTTCTGGATGAAGCTGACCCTGAAGGGCTGCTGGGAAGGCTGGCACTGGGATGCTCCTTCCAAGCATGGTGATAACACCAAAACGGTCGCAGCGGCAGAATCAAACCCGGCATCCTGCTCTTTTATGCTGGCAGACAAGAGTTTCATCCTATTGTGCTCAATCTTGGAAAAAACAATTGATTTCTGCACTATTTGACGAGACAAAAGATTTTCTAATTATTTAACGTGGGTTCTCTTTCTAAGAGGCATTTGACTTGTAGCCTCAATCTCCTTGAATGACTCCATCCCTTCAACATCAGCACACAAGTGTGCATTACACATCATCACTGTTAATCTGCACTCCTGACCAGTAGATTTTATCTTTACTGGCAAAAGATTCAGAAACATCTATCTGATGAATTCAGCAACTTGGGTTGAATAAAAATAAGTTGAACTCAATTCAGAAACCCTTCAGTTCTGTGTCTGTCATTCAGAGGCTCCTGGGTTTTGCCAAATTGATGGCACCCAGCAAGTCAAAGCTCTGTGACCTGTGGCTGCAATTCTCCCTCACCCCCAGCTTCCACAGAAACCTTGAGCAGACTTTGTAGCTTCCTTCTACTCTTTATTCCTGGCAGGGATAATGAAAACCTTGAGGTTTTCACTGTTTTTTCTTTTAACTTCCAGCAGTTAGTGTTTATACTTGCAGATGAAGATGAGATCTTAATGTTTTCAAAAACAAAACAAGAAGTTAGAAGTTTTCTGACTATGGAGAGGTTTTCTAACAGGAGTAGTTACTCTAGTTCTTTTAAAAGGATGTTAACTAAATTACATAAAGATATGCCAATTACATACTTCATATATATATATATACACACATATATGTATGTTTCAGCATTTGTGGATTGGAGCATATTTGTAAACAAGAACTTAAAACTCAGAACATTTCAGCCACAAATCTGCAACTTTTTTGTAAGTGGAAGAATCAGTAAGGTTGGAGCTGTAGGAAGACTTTGGGCTGCCACATACCAGTAGGACAACATGTGGCATCGCCAGCCCCCTTCTCCTGCCCTGCTGTGGGCAACTGTGGTCACAGCAAACCAGAGACAGAAACAGAGTCAAGATAAGACCGATCTACTGAAAAAAAATACAAGTCTCCAAAAAAGGTTTTTCACCCCAAATCAGCTCCTGTTCCGCAACAGGCTCCAGACCAGTTCTCACGCACAGCCAAATGGAACAAAAATAGATTTAATCTAGTTCTGAGCCTGGAGTTCCAGCTGAAGCAGGAGATGACACTACAAAAACATTAAAGTGGCTGATAGCTATTAATGTACTCTCATTTCTGCCTCAAATGCTACGTCCTAAATAGGCTAGTATCAATAATCTGAGACAAGTCTTCCCAACAGATTTTCACAGCATCACAGAATGGTTTGGGTTGGAAGGGACCTTTGAAGATCACCTAGTCCAACCCCCCTGCCATGGGCAGGGCCATTTAGTGGTGCACTTGGCAGTGTTGGTTTATGGTTGGACTCGATAATCTTAAAGGTCTTTTCCAACTTAAATGATTCCATGTTTCTGTGATCTTCCACTAGACCAGGCTGCTTCAAGACCCATCCAATCTGACCTTGAACACTTCCAGTGATGGTGCATGTACAACCTCCCTGGGCAACCTGTTCCAGCATCTCACCACCCTCACGGAAGAATTTTTTCCTTTGATCTAATCTAAATCTCCCCTCTGTCAGTTTAAAACCGTCACCCCTCGTCCTACCCCCACCCCCTGACCCAGAGTCCCTCCCCACCTTTCCTGTCCCCCCTGTAAGCACTGGGAGGCCGCTTGAAGGTCTCCCCGGAGACTTCTCTTCTCCAAGCTGAACAACCTCATCTCTTCCAGACCTTCTCCAAGGAGAGGTGTTCCAGCCCTCTCCATTTGGTGGCCCTGACCATTTTGGTGGCCTCCTCTGGACCTGCTCCAACACGTCCATGTCTTTCTTCTGCTGGGGACCCCAGACCTGGATGCAGTACTTCAGGTGAGGTCTCACTAGAGCAGAGTTGAGGTGGAGAATTACCTAATTTTGCTTGATTTGTGTTCTAAATGGAGTGACCTGGCTCCCCTTGCACTGATGGTGGGGCACAAAAAGCATTGTATTCCCCCATACCTCCTGTTTCATTTCTTCATTTGCAAAAGCTTGGCTTGAGGAGCTGGAAAACGGCACAAAAAGCCATCAAAAAGAGGATCTAGACATCCATTAAAAGCAAGACAGAGAACAAAAAGTCCATCAATTAATAGGAAGAGGGCAGAGACATAACTGACACAGTAAAAGCTTAAGTGTTCAGAAGAGTGATACTTTAGTGTTTACCAAAAATTAACTGTGATCAGGTACTTTAAGAAACAGGAGTGCAGAAAGAGGAAGTAAATAAAGATGGCACAAAAAGTGCAAAGAAAAGGTACTTCAGAACTCTCTTGAATACTGTTTCTCATCCATATGAATGATCTGTGTCACCTGGTTTCTATGGACAGCTAACAGTGAATGCAAGGCTGTGGGTTTCACATGATGCACGTACAGTAAATAGGTCTTATGATAGGATTTATAAAATTTCTGAGTCATACAGTGGCATAAATAAATGAAAGGCCATTTAAGCTGAAAGGAATGTACCAAATTCAAGAATACAATAGACTGTAAATGGAAAGACCTCTCCAGGGATGCAGCTGAGAACCGGTTGATGCCTCTACATGGTGAGCTGAGAGCCAGTCTTGGCAAAGATGGGAGTTGTTCGAGCCATATTGGGTATAAATCCAAAAGATGTGTTCCTGCTGGTAGCAACCTCTGGGAAAAGTCTTTGAATAAAGGAAGATGGAAGATGGCAAGACTGTCCGGGGATGCAAGAGGGAGAAGAGAGAAGAGGTGGCTTTAGAAGGCTGTTGAAATCCCCCTTGGTAAGTTCTGAACTGTTTGTGGTTGTCTTCAATGCTTCCTGGAGCAAAAGGGTTTTCTTTGAGGTCATGGAGAAGTAGGGGAGCAAGAGGGGAAGCAGCTACTTGCAAACTCTAAAACAGCAGTTTTCGTTTCAATATGCAAACGGGTACTACAACCATTTGTTAGTTCATTAGCAAGTATCTAGAAGGTAACAAGCAGGCAACAAACTAACACCAACTCTGTAACAACAACTTGCATTAACTCAATCAAATCTCTTTCTTTGATGGGATAATTAGGGATGAGGGGGAAACAAGCAATAATATGAGTTAATCTCTTGGGATGAGAGGGTATTTTACCTGCTGTAGAGACCAAGCTATCCATAATTTCAGTTTACAGAGGAAGGACTAGCAGGACGCGTTGTGATAGGGGTCGCCCACGTACTTTTGAGCAGCCCATTCAGAAACTGCCTCCTGCACTGTCCAGAACTTGCTCTGGACAGAAATGCATAAGGAAATAAAGCAAGAAAATATGAGGGTAGAAATCACTGCAAAGGAACTCAAAATCCTGCCCTTATTCCTCTGTGGAGAAAGGAAGGAGAAGAGCTGGCTGGGGAGGCAGGGGTGTGGGATGAAGGCATCAGAGGGAAGAAGCTCAGAGTCCTAGATGGAGAAGCTGTAAGGAGTGGGCGTGGGGCAAGGAGCCATAGCTCTTAACCTCATGCAGACAGGTTCAGAAATTTTGCTAGATACGATTTAGTGCCAACACCTTTCGGGTGTATGGAGACCGTTTCAGCTCAGGCACAGCACTGCACAAACACAAAAGCCCATGTGCTCCCCTGGAGCTGCCACAGACACGCGTGCAACCCTGCAGAGCTGGCAGGTTGGATAGAGCAGGGCTGGTCCCGAGATGGAGCTGAAATTCCAGCAGACGCAAGCTCATTCCATGAGGTTTGCTTGCATGCCGATTCCCAGCTCACCCTTTACTTCCCGTATTATCTAAATATATCCCTGTTTTGCAGTATAACCCCATGCTCAGCACCCTAAGTAACAGTACACCAAAAATATTTTGTCTTTTTCATTTTGAAGCACATAAAACCCCCACTTCTAAAAGCACAGTGAGAAAAAAAAATAGTCTAGCTATATCCACT
The DNA here is from genome assembly GCF_018691265.1 of Tyto alba. NCBI lineage: Eukaryota > Metazoa > Chordata > Aves > Strigiformes > Tytonidae > Tyto > Tyto alba. Next base: position 1,982,782 of record NW_024881282.1, on the reverse strand, counting down.
ATTCAAATAGATGCAGAGCTAGCTGAAAAATTATTTTCCAAGAGTTAATGATCCACTGTCATCTCAGGACAGTTTCTCACATTGGCCACAGGGCTAGCTCTGGGTCTGGTCCTAATCACTCTCTTCATTAACTGCTTGAATGGTAGATTAAAAATAATTTAAGTATCATGGATGATTGAAGAGATGGCAGTGAAGGGGGAGGCAGAGGCACAAGCACTCCGACAGTCTCATAGCACAGTTGTCACTGCCCCTGAAGAGGCACCCCCACCCTATTTCTTTTCCTGGGCTAAATTTAACCCATCCTATCAAACAGCCATACAACAGCAATGCTGTGATGAGAAGACGGTGTCGATTTTAATCAGTCTGATGTAGGGAGTAAATCACTGCTTTTCACGTAGCAGGGAAAGGCTTCATCAGGATTGCCGTTTGTAAACTCTAAGCACTGTGGTCTTGAGATAAAAAAACTGGTGACAGGACAACAGAAATGACAGGAAATTAAGGAATCACCAGGAAATGCTCAAGAACTAGACTGGTCTGGTCCAGCAGGGAAAGAGGGAAACCACAGCCAAAAAAAGACTCGAAGGAAGGAGGGGGAAGTCATGTTAGAAGTCTGACAAAAACACCCCACCCCTCTTGTAAGAGCATCAGTTATTAATTGTTCTGCATAGCTACCGGGCAGAAGAGAAACAAAAGAAATCAGCTGTGTTTATAACAAAAGAGATTTTGATTAGATATCACGCAAATTTTTCCAAGTGTTCAGAGGCTGAAACAAAGGCGGACACGGGATCCTCTTCGGCCATCTGTGTAATGAACGGACAACTCAGATGTCTACGAGGGATGGTTTAGGTACACTCGATCCTACCTTGGCGTAGGGGAGCAGATTTCCTCTGTCCCTTCCAAAAACACTGAGGGGGTGTCTATTATATAAGCATTTATTTTCTCCCTCTCTGTCCTGGTTTTGGCTGGGATAGAGTTAATTTTCTTTCCAGAAACTGTAACAGGGGATAAAGTCCCTGTAATGCACATAAAAAATATGCTAGGGAAAACAGTCTGGGTTATTCCTGCCTCAGGCAAAGGCAAACACATCCGTGGGATTGCTTTTGCTCAAGGACCTGGGTACACTTGGTGGGTGATGCGGGAGGATGGGGAAGTTTGATGTGTACCTCAAGGGGATTTGATTTTGGGTGAGAATAGCCAACAAACTAAATTGTATAATGTTAATTGCTATATAACACTGTATATCATCACTTCTGTGGTGGCTGTATGCCACATCAAGGGTATTACAGTAAAAATCACCCAGATTAATGAAGAACGAACTTTGATGAAACCGAGCAAAGTACAACAATGATAGAACTGGACAAGTGCAGCAGTGATGGAACCCGAACTGGCTCAGCAATGCAACAATCCAACAGCACACACCAACTTCCCTGTCCTGAAAGACTGTTATGACAGATGGAGCCCAAAGCCGCGGACTAAATGAACTCAATGGACATTTCAGAGGGATGGCCCATAGACTAAGGGAATTATACTTGTGTGTATATATCAAGAGACAGGAAAGGTGGTGGTGATTAGCAGGGATGGATTAAAAAGCGTGGGACCTGGGCATGACCCAAGTGGTATAGCATAAGGGGTGGGTATTGTCCTGGTTTTGGCTGGGATAGAGTTAATTTTCTTCCTGGTAGTTGCTATAGTTCTGAGTTTTGGATTTAGTATGAAAATAAGGTTGATAATACACCCATGCTTTAGTTGTTGCTAAGTAGTGCTTATCCTAAGTTAAAGACTTTTCAGTTTCCCATAAGGAGGTGCCCAAGAAGCTGGGAGGGAACGTGGCCAGGACAGCAGACCCAAACTAGCCAAAGGGATATTCCATACCATAGGATATCATGCTCAGTATATAAACCAGTATATATATATAAAATTTAAATCAGTATATAAAAACTGATCGCTGATGGGGGACTGGCTGGGCATCGGTCAACGGGTGGTGAGCAATTGCACTGTGCATCACTTGTCCTTCTTGGATTTTATTTCTCTTTTGGTTATCTTCCTTTTCATGAATTTCAATTATTAAACCGTTCTTATCCCAACTCACGAGTTTTACTTTTTTTCCCCAATTCTCCTCCCCAACCCACGGGGGGGAAGAAGTGGGTACGTGGTGCTTAGTTCCCGGCTGGGGTCAAATCACAACACTCCCCGATTACCTTCACACTAGGAGTTTAAAGCTCTTGACCAGCTTAACAAGCCCCTTCCTTGGAAGACCGAATTTCTGTTTCTCGGTTCATGGGGGAACACTTGTTCTTCAATTTTCCAAGCTCCCTGAAGTCATTATGATCTGGGCTGGTAATGTCAGGATCGACAGGCAAAAATCTATCAGTGTGGGTGAGTATCAGATACTGAAGTTGGGCTTTGTGCCTGCTGTCTGTGAAGATACAGCCAGGATCTCATCTGCTTGTCCTTTCTCACAAGATTCTTTCATTTTCTCTTGGTTCATAGGGTATTCCATCTTCCTTGGGAGAAATGTGAATGTACTTATTTTCTTACAAAACAGGCTGAGCACCGTGCCGTGAACATATTATGTTCTTTCTTCTTCTTGGCTAGCTGAATCCTTAAACACATACCCGCAGTCTCCAAGCCTCCCATCTGCTGCACCTATCTGCCTTCCAAGACTTTTACCAGGCAACTGTTTTAATATAAGAAACCTTACTTCGCAAAGTATTACAGTCAGTACTGCATCTTTAGCTCAAAATTTGGTTTTACACCAGCATCTAGGGTGCCTTTCCAGGTGCTATATGGTACTCAGAGATGCCCACAGAGCAGGCAGAGAGGATGTGGGACCTACGGGCCACCCACTCTCCTGGAGCAGCCGCTGGAGGCCAGGCTGAAGGCAGCAGGGCAGCTTGAAAGGCATCAAATGCCCAGGATAAGGCAAGCAAATCCAGCCCCACGCTAAGATACAACAGAGGCAGTGAGTATAATTTGTCTCTGCTTACTTCTATCCAGTTTTGTTTGATAAGTGTCATGACAAGGACTTTGTCCTCATATGTATTTGTATAGCACCTAATGCAGAATCCCCAACCTCAGCCAAGGTCTGAGAGTTCCTTATGTCCACTATTATGTACGAATCCCAAAGCAAATGACAAAAACTGAGACTTGAAACCACGATCAATTAGCAAATTTAAGCTGGAATAATCAAGAGATGTCAAGAGGTCATACCAAGCAGTTTTTAAGATTTTTCAGATTTTAAGTGATTTTATTAAATACATCAATCCCTTCCAACCCAAACCATTCTGTGATTCTAAGACCAGCTTCAGGAATCCCAGGGGGTAGTCTGGAGCAAGAAAGACCCACCCTTGTTGGAGGACGGATCAGGTTAGGGAACTTTAAACAAACTAGACATACACAAGTCTGGCTTGCATCTACAAGTGCTGAGGGACCTCACCAACATCACTGTGAGGCCACTCTTGATTATCTTTGAAAGGTCATGGTGGTTGGGAGAGGTTCTTGAGGCCTGAAAGAAAGCAGATGTCACTCCTCCCTTCAAAAAGGGCAAGGAGGAAGAATAACAGGGCCAGACCCACCTCAAACCCTGCGAAGGTGATGGAGCAACTATTCCTGGAAACCACTTCTGGACAAGGACAAGGAAGTGTTCGAGAGGTAGTCAACTTGGATTTATGAAAAGGAAAGCATACTTAGACTTTAGTAGTCTTCCACGGTGAGATGACTGGCTCAGCAGCTGAGTGGAGAGCAGTGGATGTTGTTTATCTTGATCAGCAAAGTGCCATGAAGATCATTAAGTGACTGGAGTATCTGACATACAAGAGGAAGCTGAGCAAGGTGGGACTGTTCAGCCTGGAGAAGAGAAGGCTTGGGGGGATCTTACCAACGTGTTTAAATACCTGGTGGAAAACAGTACAGAAGACAAAGCCAGGCTCTTCTCAGTGGTGCCACTGACAGCAGAAGAGAAAATGGGCATAAATTGACATGCAAGATCCATTTAACATGGAAAATCACTTTTTTACCATCAGAGTGGTCAAGCATTGGTATAGGTTGCCCAGGAAGGCTGCAGAGTCTCCAACCTTTGAGATGGTCAAAACCCAACTAGATGTGGTCCTGGGCAACCTGCTCTTGGTGACCCTGCCTTAAGCTGGGATTGGGTCTCCCTGCCACCCTCAGCCATTCTGTGGTTCTCTGGTAAGCCTCACTAACATCAAGATAAACCACATCCATTGCTCTCTCTCTGCACGTAGTAGGTTACCATTTGTAATGGATCAACTACCTTCGATTTCCACACTATTAGCCCAACTTACAACATAAGTGGCCAATTACCATCACAGCTTTTAGCCTGACGCAGCCGTCTGGTGCTGCTTAAGGACAAGCTTGAGCCTAGGCTAGAAATGCAGCAGGAATGCCGTTCAAGATTACTGCTCATTTTAGCTCACCTCATCAGCTGTTAACTCAACCGCTCTCCAGCTTTAAGTGCAATTTTACGGCGCCGAGGTCTATGGTAGGAAACGAGATCAGAGTACAGCACGAGTAGGAGTTAGTCTAGCCCAGAGTGCCCGTGACAAAGCCATACTCAAGGTGTGCAAGATGATGCTCAGGTGCAAGTGTCCATCTGTGTTTGCGGGGCACACCTCATGCTTCTCAGTGCTAAGACCCTCCAAGACACTTTCAGTGCTTTAGGAAGTTTGGACAGGCAGAAAATGACAACCAACATGATGACTGTGTGCCTTGCTGCAAAATACACACATCTCAAACAACTCAGGATGAGCAGAGAACTAAAACTAATTTTTCTTTTAAAAAAAAAAACAAAACACCAAGGCACTGCATAAGCATTCCTGCAGCGTGGCTGGATATTCTCATTCAAGCTAGGCTGGATTAAGCCGAGTGTATTTAATCACAACTGACACAACTATCTTGGAGCAGAGATTGACTCGAGGAGTTCGTGTTGTCCCTCCTCCGGCTAGGCCGGGGAGGAGGAACCGCTCGCAGCCGTTTGGCTCGGCTCCCTCCGGACAGCCCGTCTGTTCATTGATTCAGCAAATCCTTCTGCGCGAAGGCGTCCCAATTCGCTTCCAGCGAAGGTTAGAGGGGTTAGTTCAAACCATCAATTTAAGCTGTTTAAGCTCATCCTGCCAATTTTTCCCGCAGCAAATTAAAGGGTGCTGACACAAGCATGAACCGGGCGACCAGTAACATGCTGGAAAAGGAACGGTTAGGGCATGGCTGGATGGCTAAAAGGACTTTTATCCATAGCTTAAAGCCTCATCTGCTCCACAGGGCTCCCAGTGGCGCTGCTACAGCAGTGAAGCGCTGGTGTAGGTGCAGCGTAGGCAGCCGATCTCTGCCAGCACCGCCGCATCTCCTCGCCAACCAACACGCATCGCGGTGCCGGCAGAAGAGCCCGGCACACTGGGAGTTTTGACAGCAGCAAGGTGGGCACCTTCCGCAGCGCCTCAGCTCCCGCCGGGAAAGAGCAACACCACCGACTCGCCGGAGGGTTTCTTTTTCTAGAAGTTGAGGAAGGCTGCCGGCTTTCAAAGCGGGGAGGAAACGCATGATAAAAAGCCATGAACTCCAAAACGACGGACTGTTTTTTTTTTTCTTTATGTCAACAACGGACCAGGACTTCCCACGGTGCAAAAGCTTTCCTCTCTCGACGCGGCAGAAACCCACTTGACTTTTTGCTGTCGCAACCATTTGCTTTTTGGGGAACATTATTATAAAAATAACTGGCCGTTCGCCATGCCGGAGTTCAGGCAGGCACTGGAAGGAGAGGCCAGACCTGCCCCACGCCGAGTGTTTTGTTAAAATCCGTGGACGAGCGTGGGGGCTGAGAACGGGGCGAGATGCTGCTGACAGCCCGCTCCTCCCGTCCAGCCTCCGCATCACCCCAGCCCGCCATTTTGCTGGTGCTTTATGACAGGAGGGGGCACCATCCTGCTGCCCCCCTACCCCGCTCCCCTCCCCCCAATACTCCCCATCGCTGAGGGGAGCCCGACGGCTGAGCCCAGACGCACTCGCTGCACAGAGCAACGTTCAACCAGGGCATGGCGAAGGTGGGGACACCCCCGCACACACACACCCTGGGTGACCCCTCCAAGGCCCACCTCCCACCGTTGCGAAGGAGGGTGAGCTCAGCCCACCCCCCCCCACATCCTTCAGCGTTGGCTGAGCCTCCACAAACTCAGCGCACCCCTCCCAGCAGGCTTAGCCGGGCCCAGCCCCCTCAGGGCTGAGCCCCGGCCGGCTCATCGCACCTCCCGCGCGTCGGCTCCGCCCCCTCAGGGCCGTACCCCCCCCCCCCCCTCAGCCCCCCCATCTTCGCGCCTCTAACGGCGGTTAGAACCGAGAGGGTGGGTAGAATTCCCGCCGCCACCGCACCTTGGTCCGGCGGCCGCTGCTCCCCGCCTCCTCCGGCGGCCGTCGTCGCGGCGGGCTCGGTGCGGGCCTGCTGGCGGCGGGCCCGGGTGGCGAGGCGGCTGCGGCAGAGCGGGCAGCCGAGGCCCGGGCCCTGCAGGCAGCGCTGGAAGCAGAGCGAGTGGCGGCAGGGCGGCGTTACCGCCTCCACCAACGCCTGGCGGCAACCCGGGCATTCCGCCACCGTCAGCCCCACCTCGTCCTCCGCCGCCGTCCCGGCCCGCCCCCGCCGCCGCCGCCCCCGCACCGCGGCCCGGCCGCCGGGCCCCGCCGCCGCCGCCATCTTCTCACACTTTGAAGGGACAGAGCGTTGGGGCGCTCGGCCACGCCCCTTCCCACATAATTCATGAGAGGGGCGGCGCGGCCCTCCCCTTACCCCCCCCTGCCTCATATTAATGAGCACAGCGGCGCCCCAGAGTGCGTGATCCCGCCTCCTTTACAAGCCACGCCTACTTGTTGAATATTCACTAAGCTCGGCTATATAGGGCGGGGACCGCCCCTTTCTTCCCTCAGTAGCTGTGAGGGCCTCTGCGGGCGTACGGGACGGTGCTCTCCTCACACAGGCCGGGCCCGCTGCGGGGGGCTGCGTGGCGGGACGAAAGCTCCCTGGGGAGCAGCTCTGGCCCTGGAAGAAGCTGGCGTCCCCTCCACCACCTCAGGGGGAGAGCGCAGGGCATGGTGGCTGCACGCTCCTTCAGCAAACCGCTGGTCTCTAGGCTGTGGCCTGCTGTAGGGAAGACCCTCCACAGTTGTCAATGGGGGGGGGGGGGGGGGGGGGGGGGATACCTTTTATTTCAGCCTCGCTGGATGCTTCCGTGAAGGGTGTTGTTCCCTCTGGCCTGAGTTCCGTGGAGCTGCTTCAAGTCTGTGTGGTATCTCAGAGGGTTTAAGACCCTCCCTCTTGGATGGGGGCTCTCAGCAGCCCCAGAGGGTGTCTGAGGGGCACGACAGCCCTCTGGCCTCTTCTTCAACCATCTTCCAACAAGATCCAGTGGTGGGTCTGTAGAAAGACACCACAAAATCCCCCCCTGTGCAAACAACCTTTTCTATCTTGATTTGTTGTTACTTACAGCTTTTCTTCCTTATATCCACAGTGCATGCTCCTTTTTGGATTTGGTGCCTAAGCACTGCTTGACTCGGACACACAACAGCCCAAGCAGCGGATAACTCCCATTCAGCTCTCCGGCTGTCTATAAAGGTCCAGGAGCTCCACAGATGAGATCACCCGGTTGTAAAACAGCAGAGCACAGGGGCCAGCACCACACCAACCCTTTAGTTTAACCCTTTCTGGGTAATAGCTGCCTGTAGGTATTCAGTCAGTGGTTTTGCTCAGTGACTGCAGTGCTCACTTCCATGTCTGTGGGGTTTGGAGGAATCCACATCCCTTAACTGGCAGTCTCAGGCTTCCTCCCAGCTCCCCACCCATTTCACAAAACTTTGTCACCCTTAACCCATCATTTTTTTTTGCTGCTTGAAACTGGGTTTTAAAATCAATTTCTAGTCTTCCACTTCTGCTAAATAACTTGCTGAAGAGGGGGGAAAAAGAGTGGTGGGGCAGGACCTACTCTTACCTGATTTAGGGTGTGAACTGCTGGGAGGTGAAGGGCAGGCAGGTTTAGGAGATCCCATCATTTCAACAATGTGCTTCCACACAGAGCCCATGAAGCTTTGTTCCTCGTGGATTCTCCAGTGTCTAGTAACGTATCCCATTTAATGCAGGGCACTGATTTACATTTTGCTCCTATTTGCACAGAATATTTTAATGTGCAATATCTTTGAGATTGCTATCTTTCTGTCAGGCTAGTTGAAAGGGCCAGCTGGTTAAAAGGCGATTAGACCTGCAAGCTGAGAAACCAGGCTAAAAATCTTGTAAAGCTGCACTCCTACCTATGGTGCTGTATGAAGCCTTGCAGCTTCAGGCATGGCACTGCTGTATATCCACTGCTGTCAGCGTTTGAAGGTTTACTGATGCAGAATTGATTATTTTAATTAACAACATTTAACAAATACTCCTCGGTGGCTTAATATGAGGAACAGTCATTTCTGAAGGAAGACCAACAGCTTTTGGCCTGCAGCATTATGCGATCAGCAGATGAGAGCTTCAATGCTGGTGGAACAGGCTGACGTTTTAACAAACAGCTTTTAGTGAGAGAGAAAGGCTTTGAACTATTTTCCTCCTGAGGGGTGTTGCATTCTATTGGGGGAGCCTCAAAGGAAGAGATGCAAAATCACATTTAGTCATTGTGGGGTTTTGAGGGGGGGAAAGGGAGGGTGTGGGAAAGAGGTTGAAAAACAGAACTGGTGTAGAGGTGATGTGCATCCAGAGTGGGTCAGGTGGGGAAAAGAGAGGCAGCAAACAGCCAGGCAAACAAGCTCTGAAAATAAGCAAGACAGCGAGGTGTGGGCATGAGCAGGGGGTGCTGGCTGCTGGCCAGGGTGAGCTCTGTGTGTACAGCGATCCCCAGCTCAATCCCCATGGGGTTATCCGCTCCCTTAGGAGCAGATTCCTAGGATCTGTTTCGTGGTGCCTCCAATTTCCTTCTGGAGAGGGTTTGCAGAGGGACTCTCTTCCAGGAGCTGAGGAGGGGAACTGTGGCATCCAGATGCACATGGTTTCCTCGGGAACTGGGGGGAATGCAAACCTCCCTGCCGTGTTGCTGGTGACAGAGGACTAAGCTGACCGGCCGGTTACTGAAGACAAATGCTGTGTGGAATTTCAGATCTGTGTGATATCACGCCCTGGCATTGCCCAGGGGGGTGCAGGACTCATGGAAAATGGAGCTGGCAAGGTCCCTGAGGGGTTATTCAGTCACCCCTTTTCCCTGCAGCGAGATCAGCTCAGCCCGAGTCATTCCTGAGCAATGCTTGTTCATCCTGTTCATAAAGACCTCCCCTGTGGCGACTGGCTGAGCCTATTCCTGTCACCAGAAAGCTATTTTTCCGTTGCTGGACATAAATCTTCCATAATTCTCATCTTGGTGTCCCTGCTGGCCCCGTTAACCGGCATCCCTTCCTCCTGCCTCAGGCAAGTAATGGAGAAGTCTAGACTAGGAGCCATCTCAGTACAGCTGCTCCCTGAGTCTGGGGTGAGTCAGATCCCAGGAAAGGGGTTTGTGTTACACCCCAAAGCATCCCTGGTGAACTATTAGAAAGATGCTTGGCACAGTTTTGGCCTCAAACAGCTAATCCCATCCAAACTTAGCCCATCCCCAGGCACGATTTTGGAGTTACTGGGACCACAGGTTATTCTTCAAAAGTAGCTTAAACGCAGCCACCCTGTTTGGGAGGGACAAAAGCATTTAATAATGTGGCTTTAGCCTGGGTAAGGACTATTTAATTTGTTAGCAGCTACAGACTCCGTGCCTCCTGTGCAGGCTGGAGGCCTGGCCATCTCACCAACCTTTCTGCTTTCCAGTTTATCGCGTGCGCTGGGTCAGGAAGGCATCTTGTCTCTCTGCTTAAGTGGATCCTGAAGCCCTGCTTTAATAGTTGTGCAGCGCCAAGCGCACAGGACACTTGGTGACATCTCAGCATCCTGGGAGAAGAGTTAGCAGGGGAGGAAGAGGGGGATGAACCATCCTGGTCATATTGCCCTGAAATGTCTCCTGGGGTGAGTTTCTCTTTCCTGCACCAGCTATAAGGGCTGAAGTTGGGGTGTTAAGACTCAAATGGGGATCAGGAGAGGCTGGTTCTTCTGCTGGGCTAGGGAAGGGGAGCATGGGACAAGTGGAAGTTTGTCAGTCCAGGTTTGACCATTCTAATGTGTTCTGGGAATGAGGGGAAGATGGGTAGAATAGAGATTTAGGGATTTGTTTTTAGGAGATTTAGAGTCATTGAATCATAGAATGGTTTGGGTCAGAAGGGACCTCAAAGCCCACCCAGTGCCACCCCCCTGCCCCGGGCAGGGCCCCCTTCCCCCAGCCCAGGGTGCTCCCAGCCCCGTCCAACCTGCCCTTGAACCCTTCCAGGGAGGGGGCAGCCACAGCTTCTCTGGGCACCCTGGGCCAGCGCCTCACCCCCCGCACAGGGAAGAATTTCTGCCTTAAATCTAAATCTGCACTCTGTCAGTTTAAAATCGTCACCCCTCGTCCTACCCCCACCCCCTGATCCAGAGTCCCTCCCCACCTTTCCTGTCCCCCCTTTAAGCCCTGGGAGGCCGCTCGAAGGTCTCCCCGGAGCCTTCTCTTCTCCAGGCTGAACCCCCCCAACTCTCTCAGCCCGGCCTCCCAGGGGAGCTGCTCCAGCCCCCTGAGCATCTTCGTGGCCTCCTCTGGTCCCGCTCGAGCAGCTCCGTGTCCTTCTGCTGTTGGGGGCCCCCGAGCTGGCCCCAGCACTGCAGGGGGGTCTCCCCAGAGCGGAGCAGAGGGGGAGAATCCCCTCCCTGGCCCTGCTGCCCCCCCTGCTCTGGCTGCAGCCCAGGGCACGGGTGGGTTCTGGGCTGCGAGCGCACGGTGCTGGCTCACAGGCAGTTTTCCCCCCACCAACCCCCCCAAGTCCCTCTCCTTGGGGCTGCTCTGCATCCCCTCCTCGCCCAGCCTGGATTTGTGCTGGGGATTGCCCCAACCCATGGGCAGGACCTTGCCCTTGGCCTTGTTGAACTCCATGAGGTTCACACGGTCCCACCTCTCCAGCCTGCCCAGGTCCCTCGGGATGGCATCCCTGCCCTCCAGTGTCACCGTACAGCTTGGTGTCATCGGTGAACTCACTGAGGGTTCATTGATCCCACTGTCCCTATCACCAACAAAGATGTTAAACAGCATTGGGCCCACCCCTAAGGAATGCCACTTGTTCTCTCTTGGTTGTAGGTCCCTGTGGCCACCAGATCTCTCGGGTGCCTCTCTATCTTTGTGATACCTCCAGCACTTTCTCATTGCTGACGTGTAGTTGGAGTTCATTAATCTGGAGCTGAGCAAATTGCTCAGGTTTTGGATCAAGGTTAGCAGAGCCTCTGGGAACCTCTACGTTGGGACAGTGCTAGAGGGAGAGGCTCCTGCTCACACACGAATGTTCAGGGGCTTCTTCAGGAAGCTATCATGGAGGGACAGGGCAGAGAGTTTGGATGGGACATGCATGAGGTATCAGTAAATGCCACCAAACCATCATCTCACGCAGGTGTTTTTGGGGCATCTGCTTGGGGAGTTACTTTTTTCCTTGCAAAGGTCTGTCCTGAGCAGGACGGAGCACAGACAAGCCATGCCTTGGGTTTGCACATCCTGCTGTCCAAAGCCTAATGCCCTTAACAGCCAGCAGCCAACCTGCTGAAGGGAATTTCACCCCAGTCCAGACAACCAGGGGTGCTGGATTGATTTTTACCCAACCTCCCTGCTATTTTAGGGCCATAGATGCAGGAGAGGTCTTTGAGCTCAGACACACTCCCCTGGTGTGTTAAATCTCTTCCTTGGGTGGGTGTCCCAGCATGGCACGTAGTGTGGATTCCCTGGTTGACCATCAGAACTAAACCTCTGCTGCTTGGCAGCCTTCAGTCAGTGGGCTGGGGATAGCAATCCACACTGCTCCTACGCTTTGGTCCAAGATGGGATCAGCTCTGTATGTCATTGCTCACGGATAAACTCATCCTCTTCTCAAAGATCTCTAGCAGTGGGGACCCTGAAGCCCTCCCAAATGACCAGTCCCAATCTTTTAGTATTTTGCTCTTCTACCCGAATTTCTCTTACTGAGATTTAAGCCTGGGATTTGTCCAGTCCTGCTGGGATGTCTCCCCCTACCTGCCATCCTGTCTGAATGAGTATTTCTTTCTATTACATATCTCTATCATAAGTAGAGGAAGAAATCTCCAACACCAGTGCGGCTCAGAAGACATGTTTCTTCTCACTGGGCTGCCCCAGCCATGGTCCTGCTCTGATGCCCCCGGTTGCTGTGCCCCCACTCTCTGTGAACTCCAGCCTGGCTGCTTCAGCACCTTCCCCCCAGGACACTGATTTCCTACCAGGTTCATCTTCAGGAGTACAGGAACTTCACTGATAGCCCTCAGCTTGGCCAGGGTGACTGTTTGTTATTTGGGTTTTTTTGTGTCCTTGGAAGACCAAAGGTGCATCGAGTCTGTGTGTGGTTTTAGTTTAAAGTCAAACAGAGCTCTTGCCTTTGTGTTTTGCTCGAAACATGGATTTCAGTAGTGCTTAGGCTGGGTGTCCCCATGATGACAATTCTTCTTAGGCCTCTGAGAGTGTGACTTGGCTTTACAGGTTTCTACATTCAGGAGCTTGAATTAGCTTGAAGAACTGATTTTTGGGGGCATTTTTAAGCAAGCCTTAAGGTTCAGAATCCTCTGGAAGAGGTACTTGGTGCAGGGGTTTTCTGTCTGCCTGGCTCCACCATGCGCTCATCGCGCCTCCTTCAAGGCCATCCCTTTCTGGTGGGGTCAGTGATCGTATCAGCACCCCTGCATTATCTGTGTGCAGGGAAGGTGAATCAGAGAAAACCAGAGGAGGCAGAGCCTCTGCACTGGTTGCTATGGAAATCTCTTGTGCTTCTCTTCTGCTTTTCATCTATTTACTGGGGCACCAAATCTGTCTTTTCACCACATTTGAGTGTCAGGTCCCTCTCTGACGAAGACTCTCATCTACCCTAGACATTGCCCTGGCAGCAAAGAAAATGTGGGTGCAGAGGCAGAGGTGAAGTTCTATACCTTGAAAACATCTCCTTGAAAGACCCACGACTGGAGAGAGGAAGGGAAGATCCGTGCCCAAGGAAACAGCTTTTAAATGTGTGCCGGGAACTTGCTAGGGGTTATCATTTCCTTGCTATCTCACCCACGCTTCTATCTTTAGTTGTCTCTGCTTTAGCTGTCGAATGACTAAAAGGATATCAGTGCACTGATCCTCGCTGTTGGGGGGATCCACAAAATGCCGGTAGACAAAAAAGCTAATTTCCAGGAAACAAGAATATTGTAGTGACTTTATTAAGATGAATGATGACATGAAGGAGACAGTGGTTTGATACTGGGACTGGACCTAGTCCAGCAGCTCAGGTGCCTGTCCTGCTGCTAGACAGGGTCAGAAGGGGCACGTTATTCCCATGGATGCCCTGACCCCCCCAAAAAACTGCCTGCTTTCTGGGATCAGCCTGACCTGGGAGCTGGAGAGCCCTTGGGGAGGAACAGAGAACAGGGGAAGAGGAGACAGTTCCCCACCAAAGCCACTTGTGGGACAAGCCGCCGTGCAGAGCGTTAGCTCTCTGCAGAGGTCCTAGCCACAGTGGATTTGGAAAGGGATCTCTGCCAAATATTCTCCCAAATTACTCCTTCACATCCATCTCACCCTGGACAGAACTTGGTCTCTGTGTCTCCAGTTTCTCTTCCAACCCAATCCCTGGTGAGGGGCAACAGTTTTAAACTGAAAGAGGACAGGTTTAGGTTGGACGTAAGGAAGAAATTGTTCCCTGTGCTGGGGGTGAGGCGCTGGCCCAGGGTGCCCAGAGCAGCTGTGGCTGCCCCCTCCCTGGAAGGGTTCAAGGGCAGGTTGGACGGGGCTGGGAGCACCCTGGGCTGGGGGAAGGTGTCCCTGCCCGGGGCAGGGGGGTGGTACTGGGTGGGCTTTAAGGTCCCTTCTGACCCAAACCATTCTGCGATTCTACAGTTCAGGACATGCGGAGCCCAGCACTGGCCTGCAGAGGGTATCCTAAGCCCGTGCAAGACTCCAGCCTTGCTTCCCGCCACCCCAAGCTGAAATCTCTGCCTTGCCTAGCTTGCCGGGAAACATTTCTCTGCTTCCCACCCCTCCCGAGCAGCTGGCAGGGTTTTGCCACCACCATTTCTCTTTGTGGTCCTCCCAAAGATGATACTAGCCCTGGCCAGACACTTGTCATGGGGTGCAGGTGGGGATTTGTCACAGTACGGACAGACCCGTGGCACTGTCCTCCCCCATTTTTCCTCTCGGTATTTCCCCCTTGCTTTACCCAGCCTGTCTTCACCTCTCTGTCTTATTTGGTTGCTGATCTCTGTCTCTGGAGGGGAATCCCTTACTCACTGTCCTCTCTATATTGCTGTGTGTATAGACTATTTACTGTGTGTTGGTCTTGTGCTTGGCAATGCACTCAGACACTAAAAAAATTACCGGATTTCCCATTCCACATTGGACTATGTGATTCTGTTGGTAAATTATCTTTTTAAGCCTTGTCAGTCACTGACTGCCTTAAACCCCCAAAGGTGCAGCCTTAGAGCTCTTGAAAGTCCTCCAGCACTCAGATTCATGCAAAACCAGCTGCTGCCTGCAGTAGTTATGGCTGTTTGCATGGAGAACAGACGTTCTCAGATGCTGGCAACCCAGAGCTGGCATGTGCTTTCGTGGGGTTGGACTGGATCCTGTTGCAACTCCACAAAGCCCTTGGGAACACACTTTGCATTCGAGGTGCTGTAACAAATTACGTTGCCTCCAGCATGATGAGTCCTGCAGGTCATAGATTGCTGTAGGGTGATAGATGTAAAGGCTGCTCCTCCTTTTCCCTGCAGCATGAGTCAGGAGAAGTAGGGTGATGTCCTCTGTAGATAGTCTTTGTGGCTCGAGGTGTGGTATGAGATATGATAAAGCACCTGAGCGAGGCTGAGTTTCGTGTCTGGTCCATTGGGCAGAGTAATTTCTGAGACCGCTCCATGGTGAACACTCTGCCTGAACGTCCCCCAAACCCAGTTGCCTTGAAGAGACCCTCAGGAGGAGCTCGCACCGGTGTTAATCACTCATCAGGATGGGAGCAGGAAATCAGATGATGAGTAAAATGATGTTTGTATGAGAATTGCAGCTGGAGGCAGCTTCCCTGAACTGCTGCGTCATGAGGAGGTCCTGATTGCTTGCAGGCAAGGTATCTCCTTGAAGCTCCAGGAGACATTTAGTGCTGACTTTGAGCTTGGAGACGCAACTCCTGCCATCACTGAACCAAAGCCAGGCCCTGGGTTGGGGTGGAACAGGAGACTGGCTGCAGAGGTGGCTGCAACGAGCCTAGTGAGGAGTTCAAGGGTTGCACCATCAGTCGTGGGAATGAGGTAGCTCCTCTGCTGTGGTTTCACTGCTGTGAATCACAGCACCGCTGGTTTAATGCAGAAGGAACAGCACAAAACCAGGCGAAGGCTCAACCCAAAGGATCCTTTCCAGCTCTCCTGTTCCCACCCCAATCGGAACTGCAGAGCCAGCGGTGAGGGGAGCTCCTGGGGCATCATGCAGGGAGGCAAGATTGACTCTGCAGCTCAGAGAGAGATGTTTTGTCTCCCCATCCAGATCTCCATCTCTGCATTGGTGTCCAGAGGGACCAGAAGGGAATGGAGCCACAACCTCAGTTGTCCTTCTCTACCTCTTAGTGGCTTCTGTGCCTACAGGGAAGAGGGCTGCCAAGCAGGATGGGCCGGGAGTGGGAGTCTTACCCTACTGCTCGACCAATGCATGGGCACCAGGCTTTGAGAAGTGGAGGAGACTGACTTCTCTGTGGTGGCCACTCTTGGCTATGGAGGAGAATTTCTAGCTGTAGCCTGCTGGAAAGGCCGAAAAGAGAGATAAATAGGAAAAATGCCGATAGGAAGCATTTCCAGGGTATCCAGCTTGTGGCTGGCGCTCTCCGAGCAGGACAACATCCTTCTGCAGAGAGAGAGCACAACGGCAGCACAACATAGAAGTGACAAAAGTGAGAAGAGCCCTCCTTGAGGAGAGCAGCGGGAGGGATAAGCCCCACCGAAACAAGGTGGTGTGGGAAAGCAGATGGAGGGGATCAGTCAGGGCTGTGCCTCAGCCCTGTTCAGACTCTGCATCAGGGCTCAGGCTGGGCTGCTGGTGTTGGTGACACGTCTTTTGCTCCTTGGGGACTTTGAAGATGTGAATCTTGACCTCCTGGGAGGCTGGGCTGGAGCTAAAGAGGTACTGGGTGCTTGTATGTCTCTGCAGAAATGACACGAAGCAGCTTTGAAATCCCCAGGCGAGGAGAGGAAACCCAGTGAGGCTCCAAGCATAGGATGGGAGTTTTATGAAGTTCTGGTACAAAGAACATTTGGATTTTGGCTTGATTTAGCTGTACCCCATGGAGTATGGTGGAGAGATGGCATCCCATTTCATGTCCATCTTGCTGGAATGGGAGGGATCCATCTCCACCATCTCCATCTTCACTGACTAGCTTGGACCTCTGGCACACTGATGAAGGATGCATTGACTCCTCCTTGAATACATGCCAAAAATAAAGGACGTGGTCACTAGTCATCGACAGGGGTGGAGGAAGACAACGGAGTTACAACGGGAATCTCGCCTCTGCTTTGGGCAATCTCAAATTCAGGTGCCAGCACGTTTGCCCTCCTGCTGGCTGCAGTTCCCATGAAGCTGTGACGGTTTTGCACAGGGTCTTGTGCCACAGCCTGTGTTTAAAAAAAAAAAAAAAAAAAAAAAAAAAAAGCAGAATCCACTCATGGGAGGTGATTTTCCTCGCTTGACGAAAGGAGGTTGGTGCCAGCTTGGATTGTGTAGCTGGTTGAGGGTCAGTGGGGTGGGCTGGCTGCAGGGTTTGAACAGGGACTGTGGTTCTCGCTGGGGGATGACCGAAAATCAGGATTTACTCCTGCGTTCCCCAGGATGGGCAGCCTTCATGCCCGTGCAGAAGAAACCCCATGAGGCTACGTGGTTTTGCAGCCCCATGTCAAGTGAAGCAGCAGCTCCTCTGTCCCCAGGACAAGACTCACTCCTGCAGCTAGATTTCTTTAGGCTGGCATGCAGCGGTTCACGGTCCTGCAGATTTCCAGCTCCATCGCCTGCAACTGGCAGCCCTCGCATGTGCGTTTCTCCTGGGCTGCAGACGCACGCCAGATCAAACGTCGGGGACTCTGGGCTACAAACTTCCAGGGAAAGGTACGGTGTGCAGCCAGATCCTCCAGCCTGCAGTCTGGCCAGCTCACGATCCTGCCACGAGGCTTGCGTGGCGGGGGATGTTATTGGAGCCCATGCTGTTTATTCAGTAGTTTGTAGGAGAATCTCGGTTTTCATTCGAAAAAAAAAAAAATAAAAAAAATAAAAAAAGGAATCGTCTTGTCTTCTTGACTGCCCAGAAAACATGAAGTGAGTTTGACCTAAAGGCTCAGGAACCAGAAGGCAAATAAAAAGGACCCAAGTTTTATTATTTGCAAGCCAATCCCCTGGTTTTTGGAGCCTGTTTCATGATCGCAGATGGATTGATGTTGGCAGTATTGGACTGTCAGCTGGATTCCTTCGCATATGAAGATAAAGAGCCTCGTTTTTGCCAAAGGGTGAATGTATTCTTTATGAGATGCAACAGAGATGTAACACAGCACCTTGCTCCTGACAAGGCTGGCCTTTATTTCCTGGGTCTGCGCTTAGGACATGGCTGAACTTTCCCATAAGTTTTAGCCCTGATGTGGGGCCAGAGTCTACAGTCCTGAATTCAGCTGTTGCTGTTGCAGCAGAGATGCAAAATAACTTCATTGACTTGGGCTTTGCGTCCCCATTTTTCTAAGCATTTTCATAACTTGCCCGCAGACCTACGCTACAAATGGGCTTTTCAAGTCTGCCTGGTGTGAGGGAAGAGCTGAGAGGAGGTACCGGCTGTTCCTGGTGGGAGCTGGAAGGAGCCTGCTGTTTACCCAAACCCCTTTAATATCTTTTTTTGAGGCATGAGAAGAAAATAGAGGGGCATTGCTAGCAAGATTTGCAGGGAGTGGAGCAGTGAAACAAGGGAAGCTGGGTTAGATGGTGAGAAGCTGGGACCGCTGGGTGAGTTGAACCTGGCTGTTGTGAATCTGTCAGCATGCAGATAATGCAGTGGGGATGGTTGAGATGGGGAAAAAATGTGGGTCCTCCAACCACAGGATGGGACATCCCCATCCCAGACCTACACAGAGGCTGCAGGGGTGCCGACCCATTGCTCAGAGGAGAAGTGGGAAGCGTGGACCATCCTGGGCTTTGGGTTTCTGGGACACATCAGATGTTGTAATCCACAAGGCATGTTGCCGCCTACTGGGCCTGGTTTTGGTTAAACCACGACACTTCTCTAAAGAACAGCTTTGTAATTTGTCTGGAAGGTGTGTGGTCACGTCAGGGTTGCTCCAGTTAGCGCTGAAATGCAACAGTACCGGCACTGCTTGTGCTTTCTGTAGATGGTGGGTGCCAGACGATGTGCAGAGCAGCCCTGGGTTATGGGCTCCTACATTCCCCTGTAGTGACTTGGTCCTTCAGCAGAATCATGCTCTCAATTCTCAGGAGAAGGCACCAAGCAGTAAAATTTTTTTTAGAGCTTGTAAACAAGCAGACCTGTGATCAGACCTGTGATGATCCCCACAGACAACCCAGCTCTGTCTCCTGCTCTGCGCGCAGGGCTGTGCTCTTTGAGGATCTCAGATATTCCCGTACAAGAGAGTCAGGGTGGTGTGAGGACTCATCTGCATTTGCTAGCCGTGGCTCAGTGATTACCACCTTCTTCCCAGGAAATACATCCAGCCCATGCGGGTGCAGAAATGCAGCTTGACTTCTGTGCTCAGCAGCTTAAAGAGAAGATAACAAAGATGATGATTTAAACTGTTATTAAAACAAGTTCCTCATCACAAAGGAGATTCCCTTCTCTCATATCCAGCTCCGGGAACAGGCACCTGTGGTTTGCTACAGGTGTGGTGTCTGGCTCCTGGAGCAGGGCTAAAGCCAGACAGAAAGAAGAGATGGATGGAAAGAAGAGATTTTGCTGCAGAAATTCCATTTGGCTGCTTTCCTCTCTAAACCAAATGAGGCACGTGGCTGGTGTGACCAGGATTAAGGGTTCGGGAACACCTTGGAGCTGTTGGCAGGCTGGTGGCTTGGTGCCACTCTTAAGTGGGTTGGCATTGGGCACAAAGATCTCACACCCTGGAAAACCTTACCCCAAATTTGAATTAATGGAGGAAAACAAATAATAACTTGGCTGATGGAGGAGATTTCTGGTCACCTGGTGCCAAAGGGACTGTGGGTGATGACAGCCTCTCCCTGGCCAGTGGTGCAAGGAAGCTGAAGATGAGGGGAAGAGAGAGACCCCGTGGTGTGGGGATGAAACCATCTGCAGAGGAGAAGCCCAGGGCTCCTACGAGGTCTGGGACCTCCATCCAAGCCTGCCCGGTGGGGGAACATAGGCATGAAGGTGTTCAGTGCTGCGCTAAAGACTGTATTTCCTGGGCTAATAATGTGTCTTGCTCTAAGCACCCCTGGAAGTATGATTTGTGAAGGTGGAGCAGGAGAAAGGGGTAAAAACATATGCTAAATTTGGCCTTGGGGGTCTAAGGAAGTGGCAGGAGCCCATCTCCATGATGAACTGGTGGCCTTGGGTTATTTTGGCCATGGGAAGCAATGCTGCTGGGGGCCAAGGGGGGCTCCTGCAGGCAGGGATGAGGCTGGACATTTAAATTTAAGATGGTTTTATCCAGCTGGAGGAATGTAAAGCAACTGGGGTGGGGGAAAGGGGGCTCGACAACCTTGTCTTGCTGAAACCTCTCCCCCTGCAGGTACAGGGGGGATAGCTGCACCCCGCTGTCCCAGGAAGGAAGGACCCCATCCATGGCACTGGGAAGGGAACTGGGATTTACTGGGAAGGGAGTCAGGTCACTGGAGGACTTCGGGGATGGAGCAGAGCCCTGGGAGGGCAGGCTGCAGCCCGGATTTCTGCTTTGCCCCACTCGGAACGTGGGATGTTCGGGGCTGTGCCGGGATCCGGGTGTACCCGGCATGGGGTAGATGCATCTACGTGGGCTCAATCCCATCTTGGGGGGGGTTAAACCTCTCCCGGGGCGGGTATCAAGCATTTCAGAGCCAGGTAGGGGTTTAACAGGGAGAAGGGCTGCAGCCGGGCTTTGTCTGGGGCCCATGAGTGTCACCTCGTTGTTCGTAGTCCCCCCAGGACGGGATCCAGCCCGGCAGGTCCTTGCGGGCTGCAGGGAGGCAGGGGTTAAACCTGCGGCTCCCGCACCCCCCTCCCCGCCCGCCCGCCCTCCCTCCGCCCTCCTGCCGCCGAGGAATTTCCTAAAACATCCCCCCCCCCCCCAAAAAAAAAAAAAAAAAGTGGGAAAATAATAATAATTAAAAAAAAAAAACCCAACACCCACAAAACAAAAAAACACCACCCTGCGGCTCAGCCCCCCCTACCCCCCCCCCCCCCCCCCCCCCCCCCCCCCCCATCTCCGCCTTTAATACCAACAAACAAACTCCTCGGCTTTCCCTAAAGGAGGCGCCTTTGATCGGAGCGAGACGAGCCCCGCCGGGCACCGGCACCGCGACACCCCCGGCCCCGCGACACCCCCCGGCACCGGCACCCCCGGGACCGAGACAGAGGCACCGCCGGGCACCGGCAGCGGGAGCGAAGCCCCCCGGCACCGGCCCCGAGACATCATCGGACACCGCACCGGGACCAGCAGCGGGACATCGGGCAGCGGCATCCCCGGGCACCGGGACCGAAGCCCCCGGGCAACGGGACCGAAGCCCCCGGGCGCCGATCGCCGGGCTGCGATGCTTCCCGGGGCGGGTCCCCTCGCCTTCCTCCTCCGGTGCCTGCTGCTCCTCTTCACCTCCGAGAGCCGAGTCCGGGCTCGTAAGTCCCGTCCCCCCCGCTCCCCTCCCGGCTGCGTTGGGTCTCTCCGTGCCTCAGTTTCCCCATCACCGGGCTCCCCAGGAAATTGCAGGGGGTGCTTTGCGGGCATGGCTAGGGACCCGGAGAGGCTCCTTGCCGTGTCAGGTGTCAGTCCTCCGTGGCCAGGATGTCCCAGGCCACGCAGCAAGCCAGGTCCCCCATCCTGCACTACTGGGGGACACGGCTGCATCCCCATTCACTCGCTGCTGTCCCCGGCTGCTTTGCGGGGACGAACAGCACCGAGCACACCGCTGCGTGCTGCTGGGGGGAGTTTTGTGGGCTGGCAGGGACGTGCTGAAGGTCTGGGACCCCCCCTCCCATGGGCTAGAAATTGCACAGGGTGGGGGGGTGAATTACAGCCCTTCCCCTGCACAGATCCCACCCCGCATGGGTGCATCTCCCCTCCGAGGGTGGATCGGGATATGGGCAATTTGAGGAAATGACTCCCCCAAACCAAAGTTGGGAGCTTTTCTCCACGTCCATTCCTTGTCCATCTCCATGTCCATCCCTTGTTTTCTCCTTGCTCCTGCTCCCAGCTGGCTGACTGGGGCAGATAAGGTTAGAGATGGGGAAGAAGGGATGCTCTGCACTTTCTTGTACAAAAAGGCTTGAAGGACTTGGCTGTTGAGCAGCTTGGAGGGTGCTGGAGGTGTTAATCAGAGCGAGGAGATGGATTTGGCTTGGGCAAAGGATTGGGACCCCACCAGTGGGTGCTGGGCACCCCTACAACACCACAAAGCCACCTGAGCACCGAGCAAACCAGAGCAGGACCTGCCGTGTCCCTATATTTATTCTCCCCTTTAATCTCCTGAAATCCCAGCAGGGTCTGTCGGTGCCTGCATTAGGGTGATTTATGACTTGTCCACTGCCAGCAGTGCATTAGGCATTCGGCAAATAATTATCCTCCTGGAGCACCGACCCAAAATGTGAGCACTGGATTGCTTGTCCCGGCGGTGGGGTGTGCTGAGGGAGGAAGGCAGGCGGATGGATGGGGCTGTGCAGAGCCCTGGAGAGCAAAATGTGGGTGAGTTTGACTATTTTCCCTTCCCCGGGCTCATTGAAAGCTGCTGAGCTCAATCCACGGCATCTGTTTCTTGCACGAGGGATGTGGGTCTGACTCCTTGCATCTGCCAGGGCTGCATTAACCGTGGTACCCAGGTTAGGAGGAGGATGGAGACATCTCCAGAAAGTGAAACAGATGCTTGGTGGGGTGTTTGCTCTTCAGAGGTGCCTGCTGATGGTAGCAGAGCCCCTCAACTGAGCATAAACCACGATGAATGAGGGGCAGCAGGGGTTTGTCTGCTTTGGGTGGAAGCGCTGGGGTCCATCTGCGGGATTTATAATGGTGATGAAGGGCTGGGGACTGTGGGACGGGGTCAGGATTGGAAGCAGGGAGGTCCAGGGTCACCCTCAGCTCCCCATCTCTTTGGCTCTGCTGTGGGGCACATCCCGCAGTGCAGGGGGCTTGGCTGGGGCTCCAGATGCCCAGTGGGCAAGGCCAGGGGGGCCTTGGTGACAAGGTCCTCATCAAATCGTGGACTTTTCTCCACCATCCACCTCTGCAGCTCGCTGCTTCATATTTTTCTTGGGGCTGAGCAC
The DNA here is from genome assembly GCF_018691265.1 of Tyto alba. NCBI lineage: Eukaryota > Metazoa > Chordata > Aves > Strigiformes > Tytonidae > Tyto > Tyto alba. Next base: position 1,960,186 of record NW_024881282.1, on the reverse strand, counting down.
TCAGGGAGAATGAAGACAGGAATAAATTAGTTACGAGCAGGCTCATCAGCCAAGAGACCTACAGTGTCGTGGCTAAAAATAGGTGAGAAGCAGAAATGCTCAGGCTTGAAGGCAAGTCAGAAAAGAAGAATTTGCCCACAGAAACAGGCTATTTTAGGGGATTTACACTCTCAGCTGAAAAAATATCAGAGGCACAGGTTACTGGGCCGAATGTGCTGCAGCCCGGCCACTGTGAGTAATTCAGTGGCAATAGTTAAACGCAATGATATTTTGGCTGGAGGCATTTAAACACCAGCATCTCTGGAGAGCGTGGAGCAGTGGTTTTTCCCAGGAGCTTGGAAGTTGCCATTTCATTTCTTTTTACCATGGTTCCTGGAGAAAAGGGGGGTTTGTGGGATCCATCTGTCCTATAGGTTTGGATCCAGCGTGACAATGGACTGAGTGGTCCAAGATGGAAAGGTCTGGGATAAAAAGAAAATCCTACTGGTGGTCATGGTAAGGGAGAATCAAGGGCTGCACACCCTGCTTTAGACAACTGAGCATCCCCCTGGGGAGGAGAGGAGGGAGATGGGGCCCATTCTACTTCTCGTGGAGCCCATGGGGGTGCTCTGGGTGTGGGACTTTGCTTGGCTTCTCCATCCTGGGGAGCTCGGGGATGCTTCACGAGGCTGCATTCGCAGATCTGTGGAGTTTTCCAGGCTCCCAAAGTCCTGAGGAGAAATTCCCAGCCCAGGACTGAGTGAGGCAAGCTCGTGGGAAGCAATCTGGACGTGAACAGAGCCGTTAGGATACCACATGTCAAGCGCCCGTTGTGTTTTAACCAGTCCCTTTGCAGCTAAGTTGCATTTTAAGCCCTTCATAAATACAGGGCTGTCATAAGAGTGCCTGGACTTTCTGTACCAGACAGTGCTTTTTACACTTTATTTATGGCTGCTCTTAAAACTCGCAAACTGGTTTGCATAAACACACCTCCGCACGCCTGGCGCAGTGCTGGTTGTCAGGTGCGTGACCTCTGAAAAAGCTGTCGGGGCTGGGAGCTCAGCTCAGACGTGCCGTGCTCACGGGAGAGCTGTGGAGGGACTGTCTGGGGATGCAGAGATGGAGGAAACCCCCCATGCCACAGGATGAAATGAGGGAGAAGCGGGGTGGAATCTGTAGGACGTTTCGGTAGCATGCTCGCTGGAGCCAGTTTGGTACCTGGAGTGAAAGTCCCTGCTAGGGAAACTGAGGCACGAGGCTGGTGGAGGCTTTCTGCAGTGGGTGAGCAAATTGTGAGAGGTTGCTACCTTCATTTTCTGTGCTTTGGGGTCTTGCTGGTGCATTAGCCCCTCTCTAGCCATGGGCCAAGGCTTTATCTGCAGCAGGGACTCACCTCTGGGGACTCCTCAGTGTCCTGTAGCATAGAGGAGCTCCAGTGTAAGTCAGGATTGATGCATGGTGATCCCATGCATGCAGAGACCCAGCTGGGTAATGGATGTTTTAATGAGAGCCATTCCCCAGGCAGCTTAAAACCAACCATGACCCATCAGGACCCTCAGGACCGGGAAACCCTGATGAGGGAGTGGGAAACGTAGGGGCAGGGTCTTACACGTGCATGTGTGTGTGTGTGTGTGTGTGTGTGACTTGACTTTGTTGAGCATAAATGCCTATATCTGAAGGGAGGTGAAGTGAGCATGGCTCAGCCTGAGTCAAAGGAGGATTTGGCAGCAGAACATGGCTTTTCAGTAACCATCACATGTACAAATTTAACAGCTCACCTTGGCTCCTGCTGCCATGCTCCGGATCGATGCAGGAGACCATCTGACCTGTTTTGGCCCCTGGTTCAGCCATGATCAAGGTGCCCAGGCAGTAGGATGAGTCACACCACCTTGGGAAACCCATGGGGACGTCCTTGTCCACTGCGAATGTGGAGGGGTGCAAGGAGCTGGCTCCAACGGGCTGTGCCAGTGGGTGGGAGAGCTTCAGGGGATGGGTTGCATTTACATGCTGGCCTGAGGCAACTTGTCTGTGTCTGAGGCCAGGAGATGTCTGGGGTGGTCTTACCAACATTGGCCAGTTTGATGGTTCAACAAGGAGGCTGTGGGGTCTTGCTCGTTTCCTCTCATTTCACGGTTTCTCACTGGATCTAGAGCAGGTCATGAAGATGTGGGATGGCATCTTGTTGGTGGCTTGTGTATGAAGCTGTTAAGATACATCCTAAAGAGGTGTTGGGGCAATTCTCATGGTGTGAGAGGAATGCCAGCAATCACTGAATGCAGTGCAGGGTGGGTTTCTCCATGCCATTGTCACGCTGGATTGGTGTCTCTAGACCATCTTGTGAAGATGCTGCTCCAGCAGGTCCATCGAGTGTCTCAGAGCCTCCATGAAAGCCTCTTCTGGGGTTTCAAGCTCCTGGTAGCTGGAAAGCTTCCAACAATACTTATCCTAAATTTTCCAGGCTTTGCCCCAAGCTGATTGCTTCTCCTTGTCCCTGCCACGGCCAGAGATCGTTATTTTCTTGGTAACGGCTCTCTCTTGCCTTGCCCTCTCTGTCGTATTCCATCTCATATTCCCATCCATCTAGGATGCAATGAATAATCAATGACAATTAATGATGTTCAAAGTAAACCAGGGCCTGGGCATAGCCTCAAGCATTGACTGAGGGTGTCCAGACTCCTACTGCGGGTGCACTGCCCAGCGTGGTGTTGGCTGGTGCCAACTTGGGCTTTGCCAAATGTCTGGGGATGGCTGGGCCGTGGCGGTTCCAGCAGCTGGGTATGGACATGAGCAGGGCCAGGACACCAGTCCTAGAGGGTATTCAATGATTTGGATATCATCAGATGGTCCTCACCCAAGAAAACACGGCAGCCACAGTGGAAAATGGCTGTTGGATGGGGAGGCAGGGAGAAACCTCCCTCTTCCATGATGTCCCCAGCAGAGCCCTTTGGCATGGGCAAGGCAGAGCAGCTCCCGTGTGCAGGAGTTGCTCTCTGCAGCATCTCCCTCTGGGCATGAGGCCACAGGACTTGCTGCTGGGCAGCAGAGGAATCATTTCCATGGCTTTCGGTTGCTTTTTCTGGTTCTGTCATGGTTTGAGCTCAGAGGGCAACTGAGAACCCCACAGTGTACAACCCACAATGGTATGCTGAAGAGCAGGGTCTTGTATCAGGTGCTTCTTGTATTTGAGAAGAAACTGGTTAAATGGGACCTGTTCTTGGGGGTGTTTGCATGGGGAACTTGCCCCTTTCCACCACTGTCCTGCTTCCAGGTACCTTAGGGCCACCTCCAAGCGTGGAGCCTCTAGCTTGCAATCAGCAAGCTCCGGTTGTGTCTACAAGGTGACGTGGACCAGGCTGGCCCACTGTCTTCTCCTGCCCAGGGACAGCATGGTCCTTGGGAAGAAAAACAAGGTGATGGCTTCATCTGGATTTTTGGTACTGCAGCCTTGAAAATGCCTTGCAGCTCAGGAGTCCTCTCTGGAAAATGAGATGTAAAACAACGTGACGTTTGTGAGCATGCTGTTGCTGAAGATGCAATAAATAAGGAGACTGAACGGCACGGGAGAAATTTACTGCCACAAATGGCTTTTCACTCCTAGTGAATTGGGAAGACATCCAAAGTTTGACCTCTGAAAATTAAATTATTAGCCTGGCATGGGAAAAAATGATCCAGAGCCTCCAGCTTTTAAGCCTGCTCCTTCCATCCATCCCCAGCTTTCTTTTAACCAAACATGCTGGCACCTCTTGCCAAATACGCGGCATAGTGCTACTGAGATGCGGACAAGTGTCTGCTGCTGCCCAGCGCTGCCAGTTGACTTTAATTTTACCAGCGGGCCCTTTGCAGACATGAATCAGGCTGCTTTCGAGGGCTGGACCCAAACCAGGGCTCCACTTCTGATTAAATGTTTGAACGAAGCGGCCAACTGGCATGGGAGCCTGCAAGCTGAGCAGGGCCGCGTCACATGAAGGCAACTTGATTTCTTCACCCTCAGCGTAATTCATGAAGATGCTGCAAGCAGGGAAAAATGAAGTCATTTTCTCACCCTTTTGCAAAATGATGATTTTTGGTTTGGTTGTTTTTTTTTTGGTTTTTTTTTTTTTTTTGGTGTTGTTTTTTTTTTTTTTAGTTTTGTGGATATTTTTTTTTTTTCCCTCTCTTCTGGGTTTCTGCAGTTTCCAGCCACATGCTCCCCATTCTTGTGTGGTTTGCTGTAAGCTCATGTTGTGCATGGCCAGGAATATGGGTTTGCTGACTTGTCAAGAGGTTTAGAACAAGCTATGGGGAAAATGTGAAGACCTGAGTAGGGCAAAGGAAGGAATATGCCTCTGCCTGTCCCTCTGATGGCATCCACCCCAAAATTATTGCAAATCTCCACCTCTGCAGATGCAATGCTGGCCCCACACCGCTGCTCTTGGGCCAAGTGGTCTGGACAGCTGGTGGCCACCTCCTTTGAAGGTACAACTTGGAGAATCGTGCTTGAAGCCATCAACTCAACGAGGAGCTCAGGGCTGTGGGCAGACCTATAGGGCTTGAGTTGGAAGGGACCCCTAAGGATCATCACAGACCTGTAGGGCTGCCCTTCCTGATGGCTGCAGGGTCTGGCCATGGTAGAGCATCACTTGGGTTCGTCCTGAGGATGTTCAGGAGCTGGAGGAGGGACAGCAGCCCACCACAGCATATTTGTATGGGTTTTACCTGGTTGGTGGGAGAAATGCATTAAGCAAGTGGCATCTCCAGGTTTGGCAAGGTGGGGCAAGGCCAGTTGGGCTCTCCACACCACAGCTTTGCCCCAAGGTGACGGTGGAGCATGGGATAGTTTTTAGCATCACTGGGGTGGTGAACACCACCAAGATTGTTTTGAAGACCCTCCGCTATTCATTGAGGAGTCCTTCCAGTAACGTAGCAGGGTCAGCACCCACTCGCTTGCCTGACTTCAGGCGGCGGGAGCTGGGCACCATGCCTCAGAAAACAGCCCTCTCCCCTTTCCCCTCATCCCCAGGGCGCCGCAAGATTTTAAAAGACTCATAAATGCTTCGGGGAGCATAAATATCTCCGCTGCCTTCGAGCAACGTAATCGCCCAAACTACCTCAAACCCCCTCAATGACATAACCTTTTAAATCACCTTCAGGTTTTTTAGTGGGGCTGTAAGCACTTAAACCACTAATAACACACATGGGCAGGCGTGTGCTTATTTACAAAAGACCTTAAGCCCTGGAACGTCCCTTCAGCTGGTTGGGGCTTGGGGACATGCCACGGGAGAGTGGGAGCAGCCACTGGGCTGTGGTGGGAGTTACGAGGTCCAGGTTCCTGCAGGTCCAACCGGGGTCGGAGCTCGGTTCTGCAGGACCAAGCTTTATGATGTGAACATAAAGGATGACTGAATTGAGCTTTCTGGCCAAAGCCCTGTGTTTTTTGGTGGTAATATGGCCACAGTTTGTCCCACAGGTTCTGCTGCAGCCTGTCCTTGTCTTGCCAAAGGGTTGGTGTGTAACCAAGGTCTTGGAGATGGAGGGGGTTGATAGGAACTTGCTAAAATCCGGGGAGATCTCTGCTGTGCTGGGCACCATCTCACCCCTCTCCCCATGCTGTGGCAAGGTTAAACCCATGCCAGTGTAGGCAGGGCTGGATCATTTCTGGGACAGACACCACCATTTCAGGATCATGGCTGGAAACTGGCTCTTTTCAGGATGATAGGATCAAAGAGGAAGAGAGAAATACATGGGTTTATGCTTTTCAGGGAAAAAGTAGATGAGGTGGACTTGTTATCCCCACGGACAGCGTCATAAATGAAAAGTGTGGTTCAACCCACTCCAGTCAGACCAGTGCCATGTTGAGCCCAGTAAAGCCAAGGGGCTGCGACTGGTGGGATGGGGCAAGCCAGCACAGTCCTGCTCCTTAGCACTGATGCTCAGCTGCCCGTGTGCTGATAGTGCTTGTCCAGGGATCCTTGACAGAATGAGCTGAAGCTCTTAGGGGGAGCAAAAGATTTTCCTTCAGAATATGTTTCTACCCCAAAATGTCTTTTTTTTTTTTTTACTTCTTCTTTTTTTGGGTAACAGTGAAAATGTCTCCTAAATTCAGGCTCTTCCAGCCCTTCTGGTCTCCCTGGGGGAAATTTGGGCCCATAGCATCACCATGAAATCACCTGTCCATCTTCCAACCAGTGCTTCTACTGACCTATTTTAGAGTGACAACTCTAATCGTTGCTTCAAAAACATCCACTCTGCTCCTTCCTTGCCAAGGGAGACCAACTTGCTCAGGGGAGTTGCCACTTAGGTCAAATGGGTCCCAGCCTAAAAAAACCAAGTCATGGCAAAAAAAAGGCTTTTGGGGAATGTATTTCATCTGGGGTTTGGTGGATGGGATGTGGCCTTCTGCTACTCATGGGAAAGAGCACGAAGGCACAGAGCTGTCCTTGCTCCATGGAGGGAGGAGAGCTCTCCCAAGGACCGTCCCTTTCTCTCACGTGGCTTCTCCTGGTTGATTTTCAGGGCCGGATATGTTCTGCGATTTCAACGGCAAGAAGTACAGCCCGGGTGAGAGCTGGCACCCCTACCTGGAGCCGCAGGGGCTGATGTACTGCATCCGCTGCAGCTGCTCCGAGGCACGTGCCCCCTGAGGAGCCATGGGAGGTGGTGGGGATGCTGCTGCGTTGGGACATCACCCTGGAAGCTTTTAAGCAGATCGGTTCTGGTGTCTAATTTGACCACAGAAGCCTTTTCCAGTCCCATAAGGACGTTGGATTAAGCTCTTTCCTTTTGAAAAAGCTCCCTGTCCCCCCTGGGGGTGTTGGGTTGACCTTGTGAAGGAGATGTCTCTGAAGCCTCGGTGGGATGTCGGTGGAGGTGGCTCAGGGCTGCTGTGGGACCACAAGTGATCGTTGATGGTGAAAGATGAGACCATGATCTGGCTGGGTTTGAGCCAGGGATGGAGACATCCTTGGCTGGGTGAGCTACCCCAGCACAATCTGTTATGACAATGTGGCCATCACCCAACATCTTCCTCCTCTTGCAGGGGTGAACATGTAGCTGAATGAACTGTCTGTCTCTCCCCCAGAATGCCAACATCAGGTGCTACCGGATCCAGTGCCCGGCTCTGCAGTGTGCCAGCCCCGTCACAGACCCCCAGCAGTGCTGCCCGCGGTGTCTGGGTAGGTGACATCCCATGGGGAGGAGGTGACAAAGGTGGCCATGGTGCTGCAGGCTGTACCTCAACTGCAGTCGCTTGAATGCTCACACCCGGGGCAGCACAGCAATGCTGGGTCCCAGGGTCACGGCAGCAGTGGCAGCTTGGGCTGTTTGCGTTGCTATTTCGCCTCAAAAATGTCATTTTGATGGAAAAGTGTTCTATCAGACCACTTTCTCTAACTCCCCCCCCCCCCCCATCCTGAGAGCCTTAAAGGGACAAAATGTCAGTTCACAGTTCAGTGACAAACTAGAAGCTGGCACTTTACTCAGATCATTTGCCAGCAAAATGTGTTGGATACAGGAAAAAAAAAAAGGAAGATTTTTAACAAAATTCTTGAATTTTCCCCTCCCCTGGATGTGATGACCTCCAACACCAGCTCGAGTCAGATCAAAAGGCCTTCTCCCATGGGTAATTAGCTAAAAATGAAAAATAGAGTTTTTTCTATTTTTTTTTTTTTCCTAATTTCTCAAATCACCAGTGGCTTTTGACCGGCTTTGCCACCACTCTGGCACAGCAGGGGACAAGACTACGAGAGGTCAGGCTTCCAGGTTTTACCTCTGAGCCCAGTGTGGTCAGGGCAGCCCCATTCTCCAAAACCTTTTGGGCATGTAAATGCCCATGGGCTGTGCAGTGCCCCGGTGACTTCTTCATGATAACTGCAGTTGTAAACAGCTCTTTGTCCTTTTGGGTTGGGCTGGTGGGGAATCTGCTCAACATCTGTGCTACATCAGGCCTAGGCAAAGGGTGGTTCTCATCCTGTTGTTTTGTCATCTTCTTTTCCAGAGCCACATTCCCCTTCTGGCCTCCGGGCACCCGTCAAGTCCTGCCAGTACAACGGGACAACCTACCAGCAAGGCGAGATGTTCACCACCAGCGAGCTCTTTCCCAGCCGCCAACCAAACCAGTGTGTGCAGTGCAGCTGCTCCGTAAGCTACCTGCGAGGCCACGGGAGGTGGGGTGGGCTCGGGGTCTGCTCCTGCATCCCAACAGTGTCCCACCAGATCAAAAACCAGTGGTACCGGCCCGTGGTGGGATGGTTTATCGTCAGGATCAGGTTATCAGTGCGGGAGATTGAGCTTCCTCTGAGAAGGTGCTGGGTCCTCCCTGCCCAGTGACTAAGGACCACCGTGGAGCTGGGTGCTTCCCCCTCTGCCTGGGTGTGTTGTTTGGCCTCAACCCAGAGCAGAGTGTGCTGCAAATGTCCGCTGGGCCCCAGGGTTGGAGCACAAAGCACTCGTCTGTATCTCCTCCCCAAGCAGGACCAGCACAAACAAGCTGCTCCAAGGGTGGGTTATTCACTGGAGATCCCATGGGCCGGTTCTGGGTGGACTCTGCTGGGGCTCCTTGGGGTGGGCAGGGGACAGCTCTGTCCCCACTGAGCACACCAACGGGTGCTCTGGGTGCACTGGATGACTGGCAGAGAGGACAATTGGGAGCCTTCCCCCATTACACGCTTGCTGCGAAGCAGATGGGGTTTGTAGCCAGGGGAGCCTGGGGGAGCTCAGCATGCCTGCAAGGCAACATGAAGCTGAGGTGCTGGCTCTTGGGCTTCAGAAGTTTTTGGGATGTTGAGCTTGGTGTTGAGCTGGTGAGATTGAGCTGAGCTCCAGAATGGATTTGGTGGCTCCCAATCGCTGCTGGGAGCCTGGGTCTTGCGGTGCCTCCAGCAGCCAGCTCCCACCCTGCGTGACTGGAGCTCACCCCCTGTCGCAGCCAGGAGATGACAGCAGAGAGACAGGAGCAGTGGAGCCTAGCAGCCAGAGATGGCAAGGGGCAGGCACCTAGTGATCTTCAGCCCGCCTTGCTTGAGTTTAAGTGGAAGCTGAATCCAAGGCTTGAGCACCAGGAGCTGGTCTCGTCTGGAAACTCCTCCAGTGTGTTCAGCAGCCCCTCTGGGCCATCGTGTGCAGAGCTGTGCTCTGGAGACGGGCTGTGCGTGTGCTTGCCAGGCTGTGTACAAAAAGCATTTGCAGGAAGCATCTTTCACGCCAAGTTGCAATGACCATTGCATGCTCATCTTCCTCCATGGTCCTGATTGCCCTACCCAGGGGCTGCAATGGTGGCCAGGGTGCTGTGTGGTCCTCAGTGTGCATCCCCGTGTTGGATTGCCCATCCACCACCCATTTCCAGCACCCGAGAGATGTTCTCTTGCCCATCCACCACCCATTTCCAGCACCCGAGAGATGTTCCTTCTCTACGAGCCTCCAGCAATGCCTTGAGACAGGGCTTGACTCTGATCTGCTGGGATCTTGAAAAAAAAAAAATGTCAAAAAACAAGTCCTGGTGCTTTGCTTGGGAGGTGCAAGGCAGCCTGGCCAGTGAAGATGAGGAAGGTGTGTAGAGTGTGGGGTTGCACATGCCAGGATCTGAGTGTCAGGAGATAAAGGGAGCAGCTCCTCCTCCTCAAGAGGGAGTGAGGAAGGGGGATTGAAAGTGCTGTCGTTGGACTTGGATGCTGCAGGGAACTGTCCATACCAGATGTAGCCTCTGCCATAAAAAAGAAGAGGGTTTGCAGACCTGTTTTTTACCACCCACCATACAGAGCCCTTGGATGGGATCAGGCTCCAATGATTTGTGCTTTGCTTGCAGCAAATAAAACGTTGGCCAGGAAAGAAAAAGGGGTGAGAGCGCCCAAACCATCTCTTTCGCTCATGCCAAGAGCACGCACATGGTGGATAGTAAAGTGTCCATGAAACCAGCAGAGCTGGTCTGATCCTTTGGTGCTTGTGCATGCTTTGGAGCTAGGTGGCAAGAGGAGAAGCTCAGACATAGAAATTATACAGCTTTTGAGGCTGGTTCCCTCTCTTACAGACCCCAATTGGATGACAGCCCACCAAGCTGGGGAGAAATGTTGGGAAGGAGCCCTCGAATCTGACTGTACATGCCCACCTGGCCCTGCTTTCCCACCCCATCCACCACCATCCCCAGGAGCCTGTGGAGCCCTGTGTCCCTCTCAGAGGCACTGGCTCTCGCTCAGGCTCTGTTTATTCGGCAGAATAATGCCTTGGATACAAAGGGGAAAATAAAAGGATGGCTGTGTAGCCTTGCAGCAGCGGGGTCTCGCCGGGCTGTGTCTGATGTTGTCAGCTGCTAGAACAGCTGCATGAACAGCTGGTCTAAACCTCTTTGAAAACTGCCCTGAGACCAGAGCCTCTGGGATAAATCCTTCTTTTTATGACATTTGTTCTTTCCCGCCTGTGGCAGGTCTTTGCCATGCGTGAGCTGCCGGTCAGAAGGAGAAAGGAGGAAGAGGCTGCATGGCCAAACCCTGCTCCTTGCAGGTCTGGACTCTGTGGAGGTACCTGAAGTGGAGAGCAGGGTTTGGTTTGCAGTGACCTCCGCCAGATCCTCTCATTTACCAAACTTTCTTCCTTCTCTTCACATCTCCTGCACAGCAGCTTGGCTTCCTGATGGTAGAAGAAGCTGCTGTGGTTTGGTTTTCTAAGGATATCCTTGGTTAACCTCTTAGTTTTGGTTGACTGAGAGCTTGATGATAACCCAGAGAAAATTGCTGCATGGAGAAGAGGACCTTGCTGTTGAGGTCTGGCTGCTGAACATCCTTTTTAACCCTTCTGCAAAGGAGCAAAAACTTAGCCCTGCAGCAACCAATTGCAAATCCATTGAAGTGGGACTGGGATGCACTAAGGTCATGACTGGCTGTGACCTGTGGTTTTCAGCTTGAATCACTACAGCAGTGATGTTTTCCAGACTAACCACCAAGCCAGTAGAAGAAGGTCTACACCTGAACATTCATCCACTGTTCTCGACTCAGTGTCTTTGTGTGCTTGGCTTTGGTGTTATTGAATAACCCAAGACAGAGGGAGGACAGAGCTGTGGCATGGACCTGGGTCTGGATTCAGCACCCCACTTCCCCTTTCCACCTGTCTCCTCCAAGTCCTTGTCCTGGGAGATGTCAGAGAAAAACTTCTTGTAGCACTTAGAATTGGTGGGTGTTGTGCAGAATTTACAGGCGTGTGGTGGCTATCTCCAATTTGGTAGCACTAATGATGCGTGAGAGGAAGGCACTGCCTCCCCCTTTTTGGGGAAGACCACCCCACTCATGAGCATGTGGACTGTCAATTGGTGGACCAGCCATGCCAGGAGAGGAAATCACCCACCGTGCTATACCCCACAAGATGGAAAATGTAGCAGGGGCAGATTTTCAGCTTCCATTGATTGCTAGGTGACTGGTGATATTTGAGGATGGACTACTGGGGGGGTTTTAATTTATGCTAGATCTGCAATTTGAAGTGCTGGTACCCAAACACGGGGGACATACAGCCCTGTCAGGATCTTTATAATGCTGACAATGATTTTTTTCCTCCTGCCCTCCTAGGAAGGCCAGATTTACTGTGGCTTGGTGACCTGCCCGGAGCTGTTGTGCTCATCTCCCCTAACCATGCCGGATTCCTGCTGCCAGGTCTGCAAAGGTAATAAGGGGCCCAGGAGCTGCTCCTGAGCGAGGGCTGGGAGACCCCAGCTGATTGCCACCAGCTGGCAGGACCCATTTCAAGCCACTTTAACAGGATTTTGGAAGCCTATGCTGGAAATCAGGCCACTTGCTATGTCTTGGTTGCACCAGGAAACAAAAGATGAGGGATCAGAATTTTTCTTGCATGCATCCCCTCCCACACCTAGCTGTGTCCCACCTCCTTGCAGCCCATAGGGTGGCCAGGGCCACTCTTTGTCCTGCCACCAGTGTGTCATGCAAGAGATGTGACCTGCATGGAGGACAAAATCCTCCAGACCACTCACCCACCAGGATGGAGATGGTTGTATGGATGATATAAAGCATGCTGCTGTTGCTCCAAGGAAGTTTCTAGGACAGTCAGGGAATCCCCCACACTTCTACTCCAGTACAGCTTGGCTGAGTTTCACTCCCACAGCAGTTCATGGGGGAGAAACTCTTGAATTTGCTGCTGCTTCCTCTGCCTCACACCTGGGAGGGTGAGGAGAGAATCAAGCTGCGTGTATCCAGATGAGACAGACTCAGGAGAGAATGGGCAGGGTCACACCTTGCTGGCAATGAAGTCACAGCACAAAATGACTCTTTAATATGAGAAATATTTATGAAGCTGGAAGACCATAGTGGTCTCCTGTCCATGGACACAGATTTAACCTCCTCCAAACTCTCCCCTTCTGCAGTTTGTGTTCCTCTCTCCTAGTTTTCTTTGGTGCAGCTGAGACATTGACTTGGTGAGAAATGTCCTTGGATTTCTTTTTAATCATCCTCATCCCCTCATACTCTGCCTCTGGGGTTTTTCTCATACCACCTAACTTCAGAAGCTACAAGGCCGTGTCTTTCTTGGAGCTGAGCTGTTGTTAATAGTCAGTGGGGATAAAAGGGTTTTTGAGGTATGTCTCCCCTTTGCTTTGGGCGATGTGACTTGCATATTCAAAGCTCCTCTCTCTCCAGACCTCGAAGGTGGGCCAGCACCCTGAAGAGAGCTGCTTTCAGTCAGAGGGAGCAAATCTTCATGCAGCCCTGCAGCATTTCACAGGACAATGTTTTTTCCTTGCAGATGGCTCCTATGAGAAGTCCACTGAAGAGGAACCCCTGCAGTTAAACAGAGGTGTTGTACGTGACGTTTGCATTTTAAAACTCAGGTTATTGCTTCTAGCACAGCCCCATTAAGCAGCTCAAAGAAAGTCATTTGCCCTTGGCCATAGTCTTCTACAAAGAAATGACCCACAGCACCTCTGGGAAGGCAGTCATTTCCTTGGATAGCAGAACCACAGACACCTGGTTTGTAGATGAATCACATCCTGGAATTGATTCTAGGTGAGGGCTATCAGCATAGGCTGAGACCTCAGATCGCCAGGGAAAGACTCTTGTTCTCTTCCTCTGAAGCATCTCTGATGTCTTTGGAAGAGCAAAAGGCCTGTGAGAACTGGAAATCTTGGGCACTTCTGCTCCTTGTTGACCAACCTGGCTGAGGTTGGCCAGGAGGTTAAAACAGCTGAGGAACACGGACAGAGCAGACTCTGTGGTGACCGACAGCCAGATGTGACCCTTACCTATAGAATCAGATGCCCAATTCTCTCTTTGGGGCTTTTGCTTCAGGAGGTGGTGTTTTCTCTCCACCCTGGGCTCAAAGGTGTCCTGCCTCCCAGTCGTAACTCCCACAGAGCAGCCAGTGCTGGGGCTGGCCACCAGTGTGCTTTCCCCAGGCTGTTTGTATCGGCAGCAGCCCCAGCGAGGAAAAAGTGACTCCTTGGCTGCGGAGGGTTGATTCACGGTGACATTTCAGAGCTGGGCAGTCTATGCCAGGTCTGTGGGATTAGGTCACTTACAGCTCCTGGCCCTGCCCTTTTCCATACTGCTGGGTGAAACGCCAGCATCACACCTCCACCACCTATAAAACCTCCAAAATAGACACAAGGGAACCCTTTGTGCTGCATGTCTTGTCCCAGCAGTTTGCTCTTGGAAGCCTGGGATGTTCTTGGGATTTCAGTCCTGCTGGCTGGCAGCCCCACACCAACCCTCCTGGTGCCAGCCAGGTGAGAGGGCAAGATACGGCCCGTCCTTGCCTCTCTCAGCCTGGCTGGGTTGCACAAATGCCAGTCCCCAGTTTCCCAGCAGGCATCTAGAAAAAACCAGACCATTTCCTTGCCTGTGGTAGTGATGTAGGACCTCACCTGAGGGCATTGGGTTGGGTGTGGGATGAGAAGGGTGCTACCCCAGTGAGGGTGACCCACATGCATCGTAGGGTGGACACTGGTGTGAGGCATTGACACAAACTGCTCAGCACCCCTTTGGCACTTGCAGGCATTGAGGTGGCTTCTGGGTCACCCCTGTGGTCTCCGGACCTTCCACTCCTGATGGAAGGTGTGCAGGACACTGCATGGCTTTTTCCAGCATGCTTTGGATTGAAAACAACCCAGCTGCCTGGATCTGAGCCCTCTTCTTTTCTGACTGCTCACAGAGGCACTCACAAGACCAGTGCTTGGGGGAAGCGATGGGCAGGAAGCCACCTGGAGCCACCGCGTCCACTGTTCTCACTTCCTCCTTGGAGTTCATTCCCAGGAGCTTCAAACCCAAGGGAGGAGGTGGCACCACTGTGAAGATCGTCTTGAAAGAGAAGCACAAGAAAGGTGAGGGATAGGGGGCCAGGCAGTCTGTACATGGCCTAAGGTGACTCCTCCAGGGCTTTGAATTCTTTAGGGAATCTGTTTCAGCAGCAGATTTCCACCACCAAGTCCCACATCCTGCTCTTCCACGGCCAGCCTCACCCAGCTATCTCAGCCCTGGTGGCCCCTTGGCTGCATGAATCTACCACTTTCCAAAAAGGGTTGGAAGAAGATTGGTCCCTGGGATGTTTTGGAGATCTGGGACCTGAAAAGAGCAGTGCTCAGCTGGAAGACTCCATGTGGTCCTTCCAGGACAGTGCTGCAGAGGGACAGGATGTTCCTCCTTGCACCTACCCGTTATGTGCTGGGTCTGTCCTAGTGCTGTGGTCTTCCTCCTGGAGGAGGGAGTAGGAAAGTGAGATGAGGACGCAACCCCCATGGAGCCAAAGGGGAAAAGATGGGTCCCTTCTCCTGGGGGCTCTCTGACCACTATGTCTCCAGAAGGCCTCTTTCCAGTCCTTGGAGATGAAGACCTGGAGGAAATTTAGGGACCTCCAAAAATTTTCATGGAGGAGTCAGCAGGTGGCACTCTTCACTGTGCTTCATGCTTGTGGCAGCCTCCGAGAGACCCTGGGCTTGCAGAGTCTTGGAGGCAGGTGAGGTCCTTACCACTGGCCCCCACCGAGGTGGTTGACCCCAACAGCCTCCATCTCCTGGAGCCTGGTCCCCCTGCCCCGTGGCACCTCCTAGGTGGGGTGGCTGCAATATCCCAGTGTCCGCTGTTGTCGGATGTGCTGCCAGAGGACCATGGTCCTCCAGCCAGAAGGGCCACCCGTTTCTGAGGTGGTGAAATGTGTTGAGCTCCACCAAGCCTTGGGTGTGCAAAGAGGAGGAGGATTTATTTCCACCATCAACTCTTTTCTCTCTCTCCTCTAGCTTGTGTTTACAATGGGAAGACCTACTCCCACGGGGAAGTGTGGCACCCCGTCTTCCGGCTCTATGGTCTCCTGCCCTGCATCCTCTGCACTTGCAGAGATGGTGTCCAGGACTGCCAGAAGATTACGTGCCCCAAGGAGTATCCGTGTGACTATCCAGAGAAAGTAGATGGGAAATGCTGTAAAATATGTCCAGGTAGGTGGGATCCCACCTGCTCCTGCAGCTGCCTTCCAGTTCCTTCCTTTAGCCTTGGTGTAAAGCCCCAGGCAGATGGATGTGTAGGGTTTTACACCGCTGGTGACTTGAATTCTCACCAGGTGAGTTCAGCAGGGCAAGCACTGATGTAAGGGTTGGCCTGTCTTGGAGAGCAGCAGGACTGACCCAAGGTGAGGAAGCTGTACTGATCCCAGAAGGTTGCATCTGTTGGGTGGGTGTAGTTGGGAGAAAGGTGCTCAAGGAGGGACATGCTAAGAGTCTTCAGACAGATGGAAGATGCTTTCTGGGGAGAGGGCACAGTGTGTTCTCCAGACCTCCAGCTGGGACAAAAAGTCACAGGCTTAAACTGTGGCAACTGAAATGTAGGTTTGAAATTAGGAGGACACTTTCGAGGTGCAGGATTATCTGTGGCATTCATGGTTTCTTTGAAATTGAGTTGAGATCCCTGTTCCTGGAAGGGGAGGGTTAGGCACACAACTATTGGGGTGGGCCAGGTAGAACTTGGCTGAGACACAGTGGAGGGGACCTCTTTTTTTTTCTTGTTCAGTGGGGTTTGGGCCTCTCAGTTGCTTCTTGGTCTTTAGGAAGCTGTTTGTCCTAAACCACAGTCCTGGCAAAGATGTTTCAGGGCATCAGATTTTCTCCTGTTCTCACTGGAGAATGTTTTCTAGGTTATACCTCTCTGTGCTATCATTCAGCAGTAGATGTTTAGATGATGGACTACCCACTGCTTCCCTAGAGACTAAAGATACCTGACTGTCCTTGAGCCTGACTACAGATGCAGCAGTTTCTGGGTGATCTCCTCTGATATTCATCTTCAGGGTGGTTTCACAGAGGGGTCTCACGAGGGGGAACAAGCAAGAGGCATTGCCGCATTTAAAAATGGGGGCAAACAGGCTGCAAAATAATTTCAGCTGGGAATTTCAAGGTTTTCCAGCCTCTGAGTGAGGAGGTTCTGGGATGGCCTCCCTGAGGGAGTGAAGGGCAGAAGCTCAGCTTGTTTTAATAAGGTTTCTGATATGTTTATGAGCAGGATTTATGACGTGGTGCCTGGTGGGAATGGGATGTGATGACTGAGCAAAGCCCTTACAGTCTTGCGTTCCCATTATAGCAGGTCTTTCTGGTTTAAAGTCTACAACTTTCTCTGCTGGGATCTCTTGTCTGCTGTTCAGTCTTCATTTATTTCCAGTTAAACAGTCTGACCCAGCCAAAATTATTTTCTTCTTGCTTTCCAGTACTCATAGATAGCAATCACACACACATACACATCGCTCAGCCAAGTTACATGCTTGTCCTTCACTTCACTGCACGGAGGTTTTGCCCATCTTCTTTTTCCAGGCAGTTTCCACGACTATCTTCCTCTCCCTCCTTTGTACCCAGTAGCTTGGAGAGAAATGCTGAGTGATTTCTGTTTGCAAAAGGGATCCCAATTGAAGGGGAATTGCTGCAGTGCACTGGTCAGATGGGGAGACTATCGCGACTGCTGGGGGACAGAGCTAGTGGCCGGGACCCCTGGGTCCCTACTCTTCCTCCCCAACGCTGTTGGCCATCGAGTGGCTCCAACATGAAGCTCCGAGGTTGTTAAATACCTGTTGTACCTGTGAGGATGTGTGGTTCCTTCTCTGTCGTGAAGGTGGGGCTTCCTCAGTCGACGCAGCCCTGGAGTGGGTGAAGTTTAAGGCTCTGGGATGGAGGTTTTCCTGCACCTGGACCCCCGGTGGTGGGGACTGAGGGCGGTGGGCTGTGGTCAGCCCCCTTCACATCACAGAGGCTGACCGCTTATCTTACCATTGCTGAAAAAGCTCTGCTTTTCACGCCTTTATGTTGGGATTTCCAGCCTCTCTCTGAAAAGAGTAGCTCAGGACCACCCCAGAAAGCACGGGGGAGAGCAGAATCAGACCTAAAATAACTGTCCTACTAAAATAAACCCCACGCATCTATTTATAGCCAAACTTTCTTTCGAGTAGTGTAAAAAGCTTCAGCATCCAAAATGACTGGGAGAACAAGGCTAAATTCAGCAGAGCTGGGCTCCTCTGCGTTCCAAGGACCACAACCAAAGGCAATAAATCTCCTTCCAAAACCATGGGGGATTCTTAATTACTCCAGATACATAAAAAAAAAAAAAAAAAAAAACAAAAAACAGAAAACAAAAAAAAAGTTAAAAATTAGCAGCTCTCCTTTACCAAGGATGTTGAAAAAGCCATGTAGGGTCCCGCTGGTGCCCCTGGTGTGGCTCTCCCCACTGTTGCACCCCATGTGGGGAGGGAATTTGGGCTGGGGCTGAGCCCACCCGCGGGGCTTTGCCAGGCACGGTGCCCAGGCAGCCCAGGCACGGCGCTGGCTCCCGTGCTGCGGGCTCATCCCTTCACTTTGCTGACGTTGCTCCTTCTGGATGGCAGCGGGAGCAATGGGAAGCGAGGAATCCAGCCTGGAATTTGCGGTGATGGTGGCCCCAAGGTCCCTGCAACAGGTATGGTGGATCCAGGTGGAGAAAATCTTCCTTCCCCACCCCTGCTGGCATAGAGGCTGCCAAAATCAAGGGGAATGGAAAATATGGGGATGAGCAGACCCACAGATCCTTTATCAACATCTCCCTTTGCTGCTGATCTCGTCACTGGGGAGCAGACCCTGGGAGCCAGGGTCCCATTCAGACACACGGCTGTGCCACATGGCATCAAACCCAACAAGATGACTCCTTCCTGTCCCTTTTTAATGAGCTCCATCCTTATTTTTTCCCAGAAACCAGAGTCAAACCCACCGATGAAATAGTCACCGCCCGGTGTGGCAAGAACGCCAATCGTGTCCTAGTGTACATGTTTGTGCCACCGAGCTCGGAGACCTCTAAGGAGATCCTCAGGACAATTGCGATAGAGAAGGAACCTGCGGAAGAGGTGGAAATCTACAACTGGAAGCTAATTAAAGGTGAGTACTGTAACGAAACCAGCCGGCAACTGAGGAGGTGAGTGTGGAAACCAGGTGCTTTCCAGGCTTTGTTCAATTTTTCAGGTTTTTCTAGTGGTGCTCCAGACTTTGTATGGTGAGTCAAAACCTGTTGACAGCAGGCTGGCTTTTCTGACTCTCCTGTTTCGTGCTCTTTTGCTGCAGTTGCATGTGGACCAGGGGCTGAAAACCACTTCTGGCCCCAGTGTATGCCTCCATGAGCTGCAACACCATCCGGAGGCACAGCACGTGGGCAAACAAGCCAAGGGCCATGGGGCTGTTCCTCCAAACCTGCCCTCTTCCATGCCAAACAGACATGGAAAACAAAACAAAAAATTGTTCTGGACATTCCGTATTTTGGCTTTTGCTTCTTTTTTTTTCCCCTGGTCCACTCACCACTGGGAGCAAAGCTTGCAGAGCTGCTGCAAAGGTGCACACAGCGAGGGGATGAGTTACCCCCACCTCACCTTCTGGGTGGGTGGATTTGGATGCTCTTGTTGGTGTGTCTTCCAGAGACCAAAGCACAGCAAATACACTGTCAAATGCCACCAATCTCTTGCTCTGTCCCCGTACCTTTGGCTGTGGAATACTCTTATGGACCAGAGGAGCCTATCTCTACTAGGGACACTTGCTCCAGTAGATATTAGTGTCAAGTTTCTCTTGAGCATCACAGTTCCCCAACTCCAAGTCTCCACTG
This sequence comes from Tyto alba, assembly GCF_018691265.1. NCBI lineage: Eukaryota > Metazoa > Chordata > Aves > Strigiformes > Tytonidae > Tyto > Tyto alba. Next base: position 1,941,158 of record NW_024881282.1, on the reverse strand, counting down.
AACATACTCTACCCCTTGCAAAAATTTGTGCCTTGAGCTCTTGAGATTGGTCGCACCCTACCTATGGATACTGTGACCCTGAGGGTCTTCTGGACATGTGTAGGAAGATATTCTGGCCTCCTGGGTGTGTTCAAGTCTCACTTCACTCCCTAAGGAGACCTCAGCCCTTTTGGGACTGGATCTTCCCAGTTTCTGAGGGTGGGCACACATGGATAGTAGCTGGAGAAATTATGTCTAGAGACAGAGCCCTGTTGCCACCATGTTTCCATCCAACCCCTGCCATCCTCCATCCTCCACGGTGCCCCTCTCCTCGTACTCCCCCCTGCCTCAGCAAAGCCTCCTTCACAATGGCACCTTGTAGCTGGAGGACAGATCTGAGCCTGCACTGTCTGGGCCCCACCATTTCCTCTCCTTGCTCCTTGGCAGAGGTCGCCACCCAAACCTTCTAGCCACCTTCTGAGGCCAAAAACTTCACGTCTGCACGGAGCTCCCGAGCCCTGCCAGCCAAGGACAGGGGAGGCCCTTGTCCCCGAGGCCAACACAGCTCTTTTGCTTGGCAGAGCGAAGTGTTACTATTGGGAAAGAGCATGAGCTCAGTCACATATGGATTCCACCTCTCCATGGTCCATCACTCTACCAACAGAGCAGTGTGTGTGGAGAAAAGAGGCTGCAAGTTGCGCCTGGAGCCCATCCATCTGCCTTTGTATGGGCTTATGATACCTACGTGGCCTCATCTATTTCTGTGCCGGGATGGTTTCCTCCACGAGCCTGGAGTTGGCAGGAGGAGCTTTACCCAGCTTGCTGGTGGTGCATGATCAGCCCCCAGATGCGTGGCAGTGAGGGCTTCCCCATGTTTTTAGGGATCTGAACAGCTCAGGAGTTTTGAAACGTGACTTTCTGATGTTTTGGAGCAGGAATTATTGCTGGGAGTGAGGATAAAAAAGGAACAGGCAGGATCAGAGAGGGAGCAGCACGGTTTGGAGGCTCTGTCATTGACGCCTGCCCTTCAGCCTGCCTCACTGGAGGCCTGGGCTGTACTTAGAGGTGTGGTTACCCCATGTGCTTCTTTCCCACCTTTACCCTGCTAGACTATTGATTAGACATTGGCCAAAATACTCTTTTCTACCTTGAAAACCTGCAGCTTTGAGACCTTCAGTGGTCCCTAGTGTTTCACTGTGCTGATGTACCCTCACACCCAGGATGGAGGGGACCAGTGGGGTCCAGACCACCCCTCCCTACAATCTTCCAGCATGTGCTTGAAGATCTTCTGCCACCAAGACTCTAAGGCCCATGTAATCTCTTCCAGAGCCACAGACCCCCTCCTAAGGAAAGACTTTTCCCAATGTGCAGCCCCCCCTGCAGCTCAAGATAATGCCTTCTCATACTCTCCACCATGGGTGTGAAGAGCAGACTCCTTTCCTCTGATGCATCTGAAGATGCCATCAGCACCTGTCACTGTCTTCTCTTACACAGTTTAAGCAGTTGATTTTTTTTCAGTCTTTCCTTGGTGTTAGAAATTAACTTTGGTCCTTCCTACAGCTCTGTTCTGGACTCTCTCTATGTCTTTGTTGAATTGCAGAGCTTGAAGTGGGGTGAAGGGCTCTGCTCAGAGGTTGTGTCCTGGTGGGAAGGGTCTCATACACCCATGTGCACCCAGAATCCCATCCACCCACTGAAGCTTTGTTTTGCAGGTGATTTAGCAAATCCTGAGACCATGTTTTTGATTTAGACTCTCTTCACTCCCCAGCCCAGCGTTGAGAACCACGTTTAAAGAGTCATATTGGTTCCCCATGCAGTCAGCAGAGAGAAACAGTTATGATATGTCCTGTCCACCCATTTTAGGATGAGTAGAATGGCACTGTAGAAGAACCTGCCTCTCCAAAATTAGGAAAGAATAGTTGCTTAATTGGAGATGGGGCTGGTCCTTAATTCATTCCTTGTGCTCTACTAGACTCTGGTTTTTGGTCCCGAGGCAGTGCCTAAAGCATAAAAACACAGAACATTTTGGGTTGGAAGGGAACTTTAAAAATCATCCAGTTCCAGCCGATGGCCATGGACCCAGCCCAGGGTGCTCCCAGCCCCGTCCAACCTGGCCTTGAACCCTTCCAGGGAGGGGGCAGCCACAGCTTCTCTGGGCACCCTGTGCCAATGTTTCACCTCCCTAACATTATAAAAAATGTCTTCCTTTTATCTAGCCTGAAAATCACTTCTTTTCATTTAAAACCATTACCCCTTGTCCTATTGCTACAGTCCCTGCCAAAAAGTTTGTCCCCATCTTTCTTCTAAGCACCAAGAGAGGTGGTAAGTGCCCAACAGCCCCACCACCTCTTTCCATCTCATCCTAAACTTTACAAACAACGACCCTGTCTGTTGGACAGGATCTGTTCACCGGGAAATGGCATCACCCTTTACCGGCTCCGTCCCGTAATGCCTCTCAGGCGGACGGCAGGCGCGGTGGGCTATTCTTATCTGCGCTGCCTCGTGCTCTCCTTGTGCGTGCTGGAGCATCGTCTGCATTCCTCCGCTGCTCCCCAGCTCCTGGCATCTGTCAGAAACGACCATCCGGGGGTCCAAAGGTCTCAGCCAGCTCTCTGAGGGCTCTTGGGTGAACATTATCTAGGTCGGTTGATTGAAAGATGTTTATCTCTCGTAGCTCTTGTTTAAAATAGCCTCTTGGTTACTAATGTACTGGAAAGTGCTTTATCAGCCACGGGGACTATAAGAACACCCTCCTGCTCCTTTCTAAGTATAGACCAGAAGGATTTATTGAACACTTGTGCCTTTCTTGCGTCATTAACAGTTTTATAATCTCCATCCAGTATCTTCTTTTGTTACTGGTAGGACTTTTCCTGACCCACTTAAAGGACTTATTAATAGTCCAAATATCCACATATTTCTCTGGATGTCTTTGACTTCCTGTATTAATTTTCCATGGTCTGTAACATCTCATTTATATGGATTGCTAGCCGGTTCCCTTTCGTTACGTACTCGTCTCGTTTTGTGTGTAATTGCTGCTGGGAATTGAGGAAAGTCTCTTAACCAAATAAGGGGGACCACGTTGCCTCTCGCATCTGCCGGCAGCGAGAGTTCCCTCTCACATCTCCCTGGACACACAGGGAGCCTGGGTGAGATGTGGGGAAGGATATGCCAGGCATACCTGCCTGGTTTGTCATGCTTCACAGGCAAATATGAGTATCGTAACCCCTCATCCCACTGAAAAATCACTTCCGTTGCTAAATGTGGGTTCTGGTTTTCTTGGGTCAAACGTCTGAGTCAGGCACTTCTGCTAACGAGACGATGCTGGCACAGGCAGAAATAGCAATCTCTGTTGAGGTGACTCGTATTTTTTTTCTATTCTGGAGGAGTTTCAGGGCTGGGGGCAGAGAGATGAAAAGCTTTGGGTCCCAGCTGCTTCCAGGAAAGGAAAGCATCCGAGGACGGAGGGGCCTCTGCGGTCAGGAAAGATAGGTGGTCGAGCATGAACAGAGAGGACAGGGATCCCAGGATCCCGTTGGCCTCACCTGTATTTCTCTTACGGTTTTAGGGGAGATCAGAGCTCCTCCAGTGTAAGATGCTTTTCGGAGCAACAAAATCTTGCTTTCACCTGCTTTGTGGTGTTGTCCCTGCCCCATTCTAATTTAATGAGTGGTTACTGTTTCCAAATAAGCTCTCTCCTGGTCTTTGGCCAGCCCTGGGTTCAGTCCCACACTCCCACCAGGCTCCGACAGCAGGTTCTGCATCAAACCAGTGCAGGCAGTGTCCCTTTTGCGTCTCAGGAGGGGACAGAGGTGTGTGCACCCAAACCTGTCTGAGCCTTAAACTGAGTGTCACAGAGTCTGATGCCCTGTGTTACCCTCTGCAGGAATATTTCATCTGATACAAACCAAGAAGATCAGCAAACAAGAATTCAAGCAGGAAGCACAGAACTTCAGGCTGATCACCAGGACGAACGAAGGTAGGGAGAGAAAAAAATTCCATTTCCCTGCTCCTCCAGCTGCCCCAAACAACCCCGTGTTTTGCTGCATAAATCCTGGCATGACATGGGGAGCAAACTGTAGGGAGAAGGCTTGTGCAAACACCGCTGGGTCAGGGCTGACCTGTCTTCACACGCATATGCAACACTCCTGGTTAGCAGTCACATTTTCACTTTATGGCATCAGAAAGGGCAGCCAGCTTTCTAAAAGTGGATGCACGCTTGTGAAATCCAAAGGCTTTGTCTCTCTCCAAAGCCTGTAAAACTGTTTGATTTTTATATTTAATCCATCTGGCGTTACGGGGGGAAGAAAAAAAAAAATGATGCAAGGGATTTGAAAAAAATAAACTCTTGAAATATTTTTAAAAATCATTCTTAATGTTCTTGGATGTGTGTAAATGTTACAAAAAGCAGGAATGCCAATGCACATGCCGAGAGTGCCTGTGCGGAGCGAAACTGCTGTGCTATTTCCCTCTGGCTGCCTCTTTGCCCGGGCTGGGTTAGAGTTTAATGGGTTATGTTCGGATCGGAGCCATTCCCGTATTGTCCAGCACCCACGGGTCACCGGGTCAGCCGGGAACGGCGCTGCTGCCCAGTGCATACCAGCACTCCCAGTGCTCCAGGAGGGTGGAGATTTGTTTTCACCTCCAATCCATTCGAGACAACATCTCTTGACCCAAGCCTGGGGGATTTTCAGCTCCCTACTCCCAAGTTGGGCTTCGCACCCTGGCACGTGCTCCCTTCTTGCCTCAGTTTCCCCTGACAAATAACCCCGTTGTGAAACCATCCCTCTGCCATTGCTGCAAGTTCTAGGAAAGCATTTGCCGGTGATTTCTCCACAACAGGAGATTAATTCAACTAGAAAATATGCCCCCCCCTGGGGATGATGACATCAGGGCTGGGTAATCCTTGCTGGGGTTACGGGGGAAGTGACCACCTAGAGGGAAAGCACCTCCAGCCACCTCCTGCAAGTACAGGATGCTGGTGTTTTGGGGGGGTGAGAAGAGGGGTTGGGGAGCTTTAAGCCTGTTTTTGGGGTGTTGCCCAGCTCCCTCCAGTGCATTTGCTTTGTAGGGAGTCTGCAGCTCACCTGTGAGGCTGTGGGGGGGATCTGGGGAGGGTTTCTTTTCCTTCTGCAGCAGGACCTTTCCTAACTGTCGGTGGTTGCAATGCCCTGCACGAGGAGCCACAGCTGGGGAAGCAGCAGAAAAATGTGTATAAATGGGAGGGGGTTTGAGCAACTCACCCCAAAGAAATGGAGCTGACAGCCATCACCCTGTGCTGACAAGGAGAGCAGGGAAGCATACCCCCAACCATGGCCCATCGAACGTGAATTTTGGCTTTCTGATGATGAGGCAGAGGACAAGCAAAATGCTTCTCTCCCCTGAGGGGCAGGGAGTCAGCCCGAAGCCCAGGCAGCCGGGGAGGACATGGCCCTAACCGCTCACCTTAAAGCCCACTTTGAGGAGGCAGAGGGAGTGATTTATCCCCATTTCGGACCAATCTCTTTTTCTTTGGCTCGCATGGGTGTGGTTTCCAGGGAAAACGTTGGCAGTGCCACTGATTGTGCTGTTAATTGCATTGCAGGAGGTATATAGGGCCTCTCTCCACCTCAAATACCATTTTAATTGCAAGACGGTGATATCTAGGACCAGATTGTGGGGCTGCTGCTGAGCTGCTCTGATCACGGCCAGTGTTGTGGGGAGGCTGCTCTCCCAGCATGGTCCTCATGGGTCCTCTGGTGTGGAGGGTGCTACACATGGGGTAAAGTGTGTTTTCCTGCTCCAAGGGTTGTTGCTAATGAACGTCCGTCTGTCCTCATCCAGGTCACTGGAACATCTTCCGAGCCCAGACGTCAGAGCTGAGGATGACAGAGAGCCCAGAGAAAGAAACAAAGAACTTGTAAAGAAAAAAAAAAAAAAAACTTTAACCTAGCTATTGATTTATCTACACACACACACACACATACACACATACACATATATAGCAAAACCAAAGTTGCATTATTAAATAGACTGGCACAGCAATAAAGGATACACTAGTGTAAATTACAGCAACTCCAGCAAACGAACCAAACTGAACCGCGCTGAAGCCACAGCCGTGGAGGTGCCTCTCTCCAGCGGGAGAGCGCCAGGGGCCGGCCGTCGTCTCCTGCTACCGAAGATGTCGGGGGTGCAGAGGGAGGAGGGAGAGCGAGGTGAGACCTGGTGCGACGTGAAGAGGTGGGACACATCCCGGGTACCCTGGCCTTTCTGACGAGCACCAGGAGCTGGCAGTAAAGCAGAGCACGACCGTGCTTTTTACCAACCGCTGGCATAAAGATGACCTGCAAGGCGAGAAAAATCATACTTATTTCTTTTCTTGGAGCCCCTGTGATCTGCAAAGGGTTTCTTTGGCTGAATACCCTCCAAAGGGCGTTTAGTGAAAAACCTTGGGTCTTCTCTCCTCTGTTTCAGCTGGGAGGATTCTTTTCCCTTCTTTGCAGGTCACCGGAAGATGTAGTTTTTGGGAGGACCCACCTGCTGACAGGGTCTGAGACCCCGAACACTGCACTAAGGTCGCTACTAAGCATGTTATTGTGCTATATATTTATATATATCCTACATAATATCTACTGGGCTGTATTCACAGGAGGGGCATCTCCCAAAGGGCGAACAGGACCATTTCTGCAGCGTGGGGAGGAGGGCGTGCAGCAGCATCGCCCTCCCCCTGTCTGGAAATAGCTCTGGGGGATTTTCAGGTTGTTTTGGTACATGTATTTATCTCTGGTTTCTTGTTTTATTCTGTTTTGATAAATCTATTTATTTGGAGATCCAGATCTGTCCGATAAATCTGATTAAAACATCTTCCTGATTCAGCCTCCTGTGCCAGGTCTCCTTTCCCCATAGGGTTTGTGTTACAACTCTGGGGGGCCCCGTTGGGACCCCCCCATCCCGGTGGCGCCCGATCCCCTCGTGCTCACTCAGACAATGTCCTCAGGGTTGGGATGAGGGGAGCGGGGCAGGCAGAGAGCATCCCACGGATGCTTCGCTCCTCACCGGGGGATCATCCTGACCCACTCACTTACGGTCCGCAGCCAGTTTGGGGCTGAAAACAGATCTCGGGGTTGGCAGCGGGTACTGGGGGGGGGTCAGGCAAAGGCTGGGGGCAAACCCGGGCCAGGAAACGGGAGGTCCTGGCGTGCTGGATGGGCGCCCAAGCAAGCTGCTAAGTGAGTGCAGGTGCTCTCTCTTGGACAGGCAATGGCTCACGTGGGGCTATAAAAGGATCAATGCGAGCAGCTCCCACCCCAGGGACAGCTGTGCCTTCCCCTTCTCTCTTCGTTATGCTCCAAAATAAAAAAAAAAAAAAAAAACCAAACCAAAACAAACCCACAAAAACCCCAACAAAACCAAACGGGGATTGCTGCCACGCGCTCGGGATGTGGATGGGACCCAGGTCTGTGCACAGCCAAAGGACGGAGGAGCGAAAGAGCAAAGCCCCAGCAGACCCACGGCAAAGAGCGACTGGGGAAAATGGGAGCAGGGGGTGGGCACGGCCGTGGTGCTGCTCACCAGAGCCACACGATGAGCCAGGTGAAGGTGCCCATCTCGTTAAATTTATCCAGGGGGGGGGAAAAAAAAAAAAAATCCCAGCGATGCTTTGGGCATGAGGGGTGTTCCCTGTGGCGCGGGGCAAAGGGAGAGGTGGCAAAGCTACAGAGAGACTGCAGCTCCGTGCTGGCAGGGAGGATGCTTCCAGTCCCCGGGGCAGAGCCTGACCCCTCACTCGTCAGCCTAATTAACTCGCTCTAATTGAAGCCAAGCTGAGGCCCAATTTACACTCATTTACTGGAAGTGGCAGGCGTTTGAAATGAAGCTGCCTGGTTGGGTTCCTGGAGAGAGCTTGGAGAAAACCAGCACAAACCCTTCCCTGCCTGGCCCAGATGAGGTTTCCTGCAGGTATCTATAGGTTACTGGTCCCAGTATAGGTTATACTGTGCCCAGTATAGGTTATTCTGAACCCAGACACAGGCAGGAGACCTCTTGGGTGCAGAACAGCCAAGTGCCACACACAGAGCTCCTCTACCATCTCCAGGAGGGTGCTGAGTGCTCCCGGCTGCTCCACAGCCAGGAGAAACAGTCTGGGGAGCCGCGACAGCTGGACCAGCCTGGTCCCTGCTGTCCCTCACTCCGTAATTTCCACCCAGAGCGTGGTGCTTTACATTTCTCTGAAAAAGTGCATTCGAAGTAACCTCAGCGCTGCGTCACCCTGGCTCCCTGGCTGAGCTTTGCCTCGGGCAGGGACATTTGGAGATTAACAGCGAGAGGGAGTTTCTCTGGAGAGAGGTTTCGTGGAGACACAAGGTGGAGATGGAGAAGCAGGCTCATCCCAAGGATCTTCCCACCAGGAGATGAACCTGCTGTGTGGTCCCTTCCCGGGAAACACGAATGGCATTGCCCTGGTGCAGATGCTCCAAGGTGGACTGAGTATCCTCTGCTCCTGCTGCTGCCCTTGTCCTGGCGCTGAAGCTGGTCCTAGCAAACAGGGTTTGGTGCTGAGCTTACCCACCATGGAAGGACGATGCGGAAGTCTCCAAAGATGTTATTTGCATCCCATCCTCCTGTAACTTTCCTTATCTCCCCGGCTCACTGCACCTCCTGGCCCCGGCTGCCTCTGAGCAGCATCTCATCTTCTCCAGTGCCAGCTTCTCCCCCCGCCACCAGGCGTTACGCCACTGCCAGCTGTCTGTTGTTGTGAGTCAGGCTTTCAGCTGCCTTTCAGTTATCCCTTTACTGCAGCCCTGCTTTGGGACGCTGTCATAAAAGGCACCCCATAAATTTTATATTGAACAGTAAAACATTTTCACCTTGGCTGCTGCTCCCCCTCACTCACTGCAGCAACACAGCCCAAAGGGGCGAGCTCCAGTTAGGCAGGAGCCAAGTGCCATATCTCGCTGCCGGCTTCTGGCAGAGAAAACCGGGACAACATTGATTTTTTTTTTTTTTTTTTGCGGGTTTGGTTGGGGGAATAAACCTGGAAGCACCTCACTTTGCACCAGTTCTGGAGCAGCACTGATGTCTGCTGTCCTAAGGACACAGATATGGGTGGCACAGGACAGCTTGGCTCCACCCGAGGAGACCCAAGAGCCTCCCCTCTGCTCTCTGCGGTGAGGCAGGAAGGGCTCTTACCCATCTGAAATGATCCCTGAGCCAACAGGGATAGGAGGGGTGGGCTCAGCTCACCCTCCAGATGGCAGAGCTGCAACCACAGGTTTCTTAGGTGGGTTCTTCACCCTTCCCCAGCCATCCATCCTCAACCATCCATCCATCCATCCATGCCTCCATGCCTCCATCCATCCATCCATCCATCCCTCCATCCATCCGTCCGTCCATCTGTCTTTATCCATCCATCCATCCATGCCTCCATGCCTCCATCCATCCATCCATCCATCCATCCATCCATCCATCCATCCATCCATCCATCCATCCATCCATGCCTCCATCCATCCATCCATCCATCCATCCATCCATCCATCCATCCATCCATCCACATCCATCCATCTCCATCCCTACTTCTCCTCCTCCCTTCGTCTGTCCATCCATCCATCCATCCATCCATCCATCCATCCATCCATCCATCCATCCATCCATCCCTCCATCCATCCATCCATCCATCCATCCATCCATCCATCCATCCATCCATCCACATCCATCCATCCATCTCCATCCCTACTTCCCCTCCTCCCTTCGTCCGTCCATCCATCCATCCATCCATCCATCCATCCATCCATCCATCCATCCATCCATCCATCCATCCATCCATTCCACCATCCATCCATGCATGCATGCATGCATCCATCCATCCATCCATCCACATCCATCCATCCATCTCCATCCCTACTTCCCCTCCTCCCTTCATCCGTCCATCCATCCATCCATCCCACCATCCATCCATCCATGCATCCATCCATCCATCCATCCGTCTCCATCCCTCCTTCCCCTCCCCTCTTTGTTCCTCTCTCTCTCCCTCCGTCCCTCCGTCCCTCCCTCCCTCCCTCCCTCTCTCCCCATCCATCCTTCTCCACCCATAACCTTTTGGGCTCCCTGTCTTTTCCTCCCCTGCAGTGACATGTGAGGGAGAAGACATCAGCTTTACCTTGCTTTACCCTGAATTCTGGCCAGTGTCAGAGACCATCATTTCTCCAGGTCTATTAAAAAAACCTCCCAGAGGAGCACTGGGGACACACAGGGGCCACGTGGGCTGGTGACCAACCACCACACACATCACTGCCTGGTGACATGTGGCCGAGGAGGGGCAGAGGGACTTGCTGTGGGGTTGGACGGAGCTGCAAGCGGTGGGGAATCTCCTGCAACCCTGTCAGTGATACGCCAGACCAGGAGCCTGCCCTAATGACCATGCCTCCCCGCAGGGGACCTCTTAGAGGCTGCTTTCCCCGCAGGGGGCATCTCTGGGGATTAACCCTTTTAATTGGATCAACAGCCACAGATCAGAAGCCAAGATTTCGCGGTCGGTGGCATCGCCTCCCTCGCCCCCGCTCCTCCTCCCTGCGTCCGTTTGCCGCTGCAGGAATCGCCCCATTTGCACCCCAAGCCGTGAAGACGGGGTTGATGTGGGGGCAGAGCTGGCACAGCGCCGTGGGATCTTTCAGCTCTTGCGACAACTGAGTTTACAGGTCAGGGCTGGGTTTTCTGCGGGGGGTTTAGGGGGGGCTGCTCCCAGGGGCTGTGGGAGATGTTCCCTGGGGACATCCCACATGTCTCACTGTCACCTCTGCTGCAGCTGTGACCATGTGGGCGCCCACCCCACTGTGGGTGAGGCCACCCTGCCCTGCCATGCGTAAACCCAAGTGTCCATGAACCCTCCCTAATGATTGCATTCGCTCCCCCTACCCCAAGGGAGCTCAGAACCTTTGTAGTCTCTCTTTACAGCAGGGCCACCTTCCTCACAGCTTCTTAACAGGGTTTACAGCCCTGTTGTTATCTAGTTGTGCTGGTTGTGACTCATTTCTGACCTATTCGATGGCTGGGAACACAAAGAAAAACAACCCTTGAGATCCTGACTAGGCACATCTGTGAGCACGGAGAAACCTCAGCTTGTGGTTGCAGAGATGGTGCATGGTTTGGGAAAGATGGAGCTCTCTGAGACCTCCAGCATCACCTGGCTGATGTCCCCCTGCTCCAAACTACTGTCCCCATGTTTCTGTTGAATTAGCCACAGAGCATGAGGTGGAGTTTCAGCCAGCTCAGAGCTTTGCTGATGTGGATAAAGCCCTTTGAGCAGAAAATCAGCACCCACTGATGGCACCACCAAGATGGAGGAGCAACACGGGTCTTGATGCTGTCACGCAGAGGTTTCCCGATGTCTTGAGAGCAGAAAAACTCAGAGTAAACACCCAAATGCAGCTTGCATGACACCGAGATCTTTGGGGCTTCAAATATCCTGTCCAAGAGAACCTGGCATGGACCCAGAGAGAAGCCAGGAGGAGAGGGGGACATCAGCGTGCCCAACCCTGCAAGGAGAAGGGCTCTTGCACAAGGGCTGAGGTGGCATCAGTGGGTTTTGCCACCCTGCCTGCATCTGCCTAGCCTCTGTCAGCATTTATTTTGTGGGCTAAATGTGGTTAATTCTGAGCACCGCTGGGCAACTGCCCCATAGAACTGGCTGTGGGCTCCTCTGGGTATCTGTAGGTGCATCCGTGCAACTGGACCATGGCAGCATCTCTCCCGTTGGAAGGGATTTGGCTCCATGGGGCAACAGCAACACACAGGGGTGTTTACTGCAGCCTCCCCAGCTGGGGAAGTTGTCTCCTCACCACAGCCCCTTCTTGACTCTCAGGGAGAAGATGACATGATTTTGCGTGCTGCCACTTCTTCTGCAGGACCCACATCTCCTGCTGCTTCTTCTATGGGACCCGTGTCTCCTGTCAGCCCTCCTGCAATCCCTCTCTCCTTTTCCTGTGATCCATTTTGCGTGCAATCAGTGCATCAGAAACCCCACGGTTAGTGCAACCTCTGCTGAGACACCTTCGGTCTCTGCAGAGAGTGTTTGGGCTCTGGGTCCAGTTTAGATCCCCGGTACCAGGCAGGCAGTGACAGGCTGGACCCAGTCCAGCTGGAAGATGCGCCAAAAAATTTTTCCCCTTCAGGCTGATCAAACGTTGGAACGGGGACCGAGGGAAGGAGGGGCATCCCATCCTTGGAGAAACTCAGCCCTTGCCTGGATGCAACCCTGAGCAACCTGATGTAACTTCAAAGCTGTCCCTGCTTGGAGCCAGAGGTTGGACCAGGGACCTCCTGGGGTCCCGTCCAACCTGAATTACCCCGTGGCTGTGTGGTCTGGGACGGATGGCAAGTCACCATCAGAAATCTTGGCTCTACCTCTGGGGTCTTAGGGTTTTTTTACGTCAGAGCCATGCTATTTCATGCTCTATTATCAGGTTAGTCAAAACACTTCTCTAAACTATATGTCTATATAATTGCCAGCTACACTCACTTCCTTGGCTCCTGCTGTTTTCCATTGCATCGGATTTTCAGTCATGCAAAATATCTACTTTCACCTTAATCTGCATGAAGCCCCCCTTCCCTGCGGGCGGCTCAGGAGTGAAGGGGAAGCCAATACCTCTGGGCTACGTTTGCTGGAACCTCGTTCCCCACCAGGCAAGATGGGAGGCCTGGTGCTGGTGGCAAGCACTGATTAATTTGGGGCGTCACTGCACCATTAAGGCTCTGCCACAGGGAAATTAAGTCACAGAAAAGAAAGTTTTGTTGGATTTGGTACTGCCCTGAAAGTCCTGTATGAAGCCTACAGCTCTGGAGGTGGTTTGAATGGTCTCACAGATGAAACACCTCCCAGTATCCTGGGATATATGTTCTCATATCACCTTTCCCCTAGCTAAAGTGTGGGATTTCTCCCCAAAGGGATGAGATTTCTCTTAAAATGGTGCTTGCATCTCTCCATAGAGACCCACACACTGTACCAGGTGAGCGTTCCCCCCGCATCTGCCCTCCTCTGCACATCCCTTTCTTTGTCAGTGATGAGAAATGGAGAAACCAGAAGATGATCTGCATTGCACGGCTCACAGGCTGTTCTTGTGCCACCACAGACCTGTCTCCCCTCCAGACTAAACAGTCCTAATATTTCTTGTCTCTTCTCACATAGAAATGCGTCTGTAATCGCTCTTTTCTCTGGTTTCTGCACCTTTTTGGATGCCAGAGCAACTCAGGATGTACCTAATCTGCTGGGTTGTCCGAGCTGCTGGGGAAACGAGACCTCATTTCCCCGCCTTCAGCTTTGCCAAAGCTTGATGCCCCCAAAACTAGGAAAAAAAAAGAAAAAAAATCCCTGCAGCGAAAAGCTTTACCATCAAGTCAGGATTATCCAGACATTGGAAAAAGCCCCCAGCTGCCTGGAAGATGGGTACTGAGAAAGGGGTGATTAGAAAACCAGGGAAATCTTTGGAGTTCGTGTTTGGTGGGGCTGGAGTCAAAGGAAGGATAGGAGGTGGAAGAAATGTGACCAGTGCAGCACGACCACAGCCCTGGGGGCTCTTTCCTCCCACACGATGCTTGGCCTTTCTGTTACGTGACCATCCCCAAACAAAGGGTTTCCCAAGGGGAGGTAGGACAGTCTGATGGTACAAAGGGGCCGGTGGAACATCCCATGGTGCTCGTGGTCCTCCTGCCCCGTGGGATGTGGAAGATCTGCCCACGCCACCACCAGCTTCCCTCTCCAGAGTACCGGCGTGGTGTTTCTTGCTCTCCTATATTTTTGCCCATGGGAGCACGCAGCCCCCCGGCAGAGATCCCTGTTTGCACAGGCTGGATAAATCCGAAGGAAACGGCTCATGAGTCCTTCTCACCAGCATTGCCAAAAGACCATGATTCAGTGCTTTTTTTTGGGTAGAAATTAATTAGTTCAGGCCCATCACAATTATCTAACTCAATGAGCACAACAATAACCCACTGTTTAAAGGTTGTTCATGGCCATTTAGCACCATCTGGGTCGTCTGATCAGGGGCTTTGAAAACAGTTGAAAATGAAGTAAGAAGGCTTGCTTGGCTCGTACACCCCTTTTTAGCCTCCCAGCTGCACAGACAATGAAAATAATCCCGATAGTCCCATTAGACACAGGGAGAGGGACTGCGGAGCAAAGATCACCCCGTATCTCGCCGTGCCCCTCTGAGCCACAGGTTGGTTTCCCCAAATGGGAAGGTGGGGGCCTTGGAAGGAGCAAGGGGGAACAGCTTGGCCATATGTCCAAATAACAGAGTTCTGCCCTTTACATGCTCCTCTTCAAGCTTTGGGGGGGTTGAGTTTGAGCAGGTGAATCTTGAGGCATCCCCATGGAAAGGCTGGGGGTTGCAGAGATCTCTGCTGCTGCTCAGAAGGACTTGGACCGCTTCGGAGATCTGGCAGTTTCTTGTGCATGCTGGAAGATGGATCTGAGTGTTTGCCAAGTCAGGCTTGGGCTTCCCCCAAGTTGGGAAGGCAGCGAGGAGCACTGTTGATTTTGAAGGGCGAGTGGCTGCTCACCCATGTCCAAAGCTGCCCCGAGAGGGGCTCAGAGCCTGCTGGAAATTCAGGACAGGCTCCTGTATAGTCCATCCCTGGGTTGCTACCTGAGAAACGAGGCTCCCCATGTCGTGTAAATTAGGAGATGTCACATCCTGTAGCTCATGTACACCCTGAATCGCCCTCCCAACAGCCAACCTCCAGGTCCCACGCTCTCTCCAGTAGCTGGCTTGGACCTCCCAGTCCCACCAATCCCAACTCACAGCCCTCCAGTCTCTCCAGTATCCATTCCAGACTGACAGCTTCTCCAACACCCAGCTGTGACCTGTGGTCAAACCGTGTTGCTGGCACCCAGACGCCCAAACACACGTGCACATGGAGGAGGAAGCCTCTCAACCAGGAAAACAGTTAGGAATGGAGCTAAATAAGGAAATGGGGTCTAATTAATGAGACAAAACCTGCACTGATTGGGGACAAGTCCATTTTCTTAAACAGAACTGGACCATTTATCCTCTTATCCCTCTATTTTCACATGCTTGTTCCTCCCCAGACCCCCTTCATGCCTCCCTTGGCCCACCATTGGTCCATCCCCTCAACACTGTCTTCTACAGTCCCCAAATTCTCTTCCCTTGGGGTCCCAGCACTTTCCCCCCTCCTCATGCCTGAGTCCATCCCCGGGGTCCATCACCCCTTTCCCAGGTCATGGGAGGAGCAGTGGTGGCACCACAGGCTTCTGTGTCCCCATCACCACCACCTTGTACCAGCCACTGTTCCCTGTCTCCCCCAGGCTGGGTGTGGATGGGGTCTTGGGTAGGAAAAACACATGGATTTATAGTCCTGGTTTTGCTGTAATCACTGTTGTGCCACACGCTCACCGTGCCCGTGGGAGCTGAGTGTGTCTGGCCATGCCTGGTGGAGGCTCTGCTAAGCACAGCCAGGTCTTCTGCAGAGAGGGCACCCAGATTTCTACATTCTGACAGAGCCACAGGAGCACTGATGTGGGCCATATCTTCCTCCGTGGAGCACTATCGTGGCCACCACAACTTGCACCAGGAGCTTTGTCAGCTGGATGCATCAACCTCTTCTCATCAACGGGTCAAACACTTTCATGACCGGACCAGCAGCGTGACTGGTGCTCAGATCCAATCATACATCTCCTCAGGATAGACGGGACATTCCTGAAATGTGGTTGTGTGGCAGATTATTTTTAGTCTGGAGGCCCAGAGGGGTGGATTTTCGGTGGTCAGAGGAAGACAACCTTCTCTGCCCTGGGAAGGTGCAGGTCCCAGCAGGGCTGCGGTGGTGAGGTTCAACCCATGGGCTGGAATGGGCACCACGGCTTCTTGCAATGTCCAAGAACATAGATTTGAGTTCAAAAGGGGACAAAGACAAAGTGACGGAAGGGGCTGCTGTGAAATGTGGTTGTCTACCGGCATGAGCTCTGATCTTGCAGCACCGTTTCTCCCCTTGGGTCACTGGGGGGAAGCCAGTGTGACCGGCCTTGGATGGGACATTTGCATTTGGGCATGTTTTTGGCTGGATGACCGCACTCATGATGTCCCAGGCCACCTGGCGAGGGGACCCATGTCTCAAGGGTCTTTCCAGGTCCCGAGCAGCAGGATGAATGCTGCCGTGTGTGTTGGACACTGATTCATGGTACGGCTGTCCTGACACCTTCCTTCCCCCGCAGCACTGCATCTCACCAGCCTTGCCCAACACCTCTGGGATGAGCTTGGTCTCCTCTGCAGGGAGATGAATGACATCGTTCCCAACCCCTTGTCCTTCTTGCACCATCCTGCAGCTGCCCTACAGCACAAGAGAACTCTTCTCCTCCCATGGGATGTAAAACATTGTCTTTTAAGAGAGTGGCCATGCTAATCTGTATCAGCTGGAATCCTGCTTGCACTGGGAGAGGCTGACTCCATCTCCAAAATGGTGTTTGCAACAATGAGATGTTCCTTGGTGTTTGTGCTCAGCAATGGTTCTCCCGAGAACTGCTAGGGGTTGGAGCAGGCTGTGCTCTTGGCACAGCGTTCCCACCAAGCAGCTCGATGACTGCGGGGGAGATGTTTTACATCAGTTGGCCCTGTTACTCTTATGCCATGCATCTTTCATTTTTGCATGTCATGAAGACCCACATTTTAGGAAGTATCCGGTCCGGTTGCCCTCCAGGATTTGGTCCTACTTGGAGAAAGCTGGACATATCACCATGGGCTTGAATACTGGCTCCTGTCAGGTGGGAACCCATCGTCTGTTCCCAGCCCCAACAGCAAGCCCAGCTTCCACCCCAGGGGAGGAAAGTCCTGAGAGCCCACTCCACAGTTGGGAGCTCTTTCTTGCCTGTCTCCACGTCTCTCCCATGCTGAGTTGCAAAACCACTGGCTGCTGGAGACCCAGAGCGGTTATTTCCCCAGTGATGGCTGTGGTGAGATGGGTTGGAGATGGAGGAAGGGCTAAACTCCAGGACAACCTCAGCAACCAGTGCTCCAACCTCCAAGCATTTGTGCCAACAAAGGGAACCGTAGGATATTAAACCCTCAGGTCCAGAGTGGGATGGACAGGAAGGTCTCCAAGAAACCGATCTAGGTGGGAAATGTAGGTGAGTGTCCCACACCAGCGTCCCCTGCCACCAACACCTACCATGTTAGTATCCATCCAAACAGGCCAAATTTAAGGTTGGGGTTTTTTTTCTTTTTTTTCTTTTTTTTTTTTTTTTTTCCCCTCCTGACTGTCTATATGGCTGGTGCTGAGTGCTCCAGGCTGCAGTTTACACAGGAAAACCTGGTAAAGCAGAGTTTTACTCACCGGTGGGCTGCGCTGCTCCAGACAGCAGTGTGGAAAGGGGGGTTTGGCAGGGGGCTGCAGAGGGACCCACCGAGGTTCCTCGGAACCGCGTCAGGCTTCCGGCTCCCGTTCCATGGCAGGAAGATCGGCACTAAATAATGAACGGAAACATTGATCCCCTTCCAGGTTGCTTTTAGCACATCCCGAGAAGTTACGCAGACACCAGGGCGGGCTCTTTCTCCTTCTCAGTGGAGTGAGGGAATCTGGAGCCTACTGACGTAGCCGCCCAGACGTGACACAGAGGAGAGCTGCACATTGTCCTTCCCTCGATGACCTTCCTTGGAAGTCAGGAAGACCCAGTTACACAACGGGCGAAGGCTTTTGATACGTGATGATAGCTGCATCGATACGTGATGTGGCTGTTAGTGATCGCTACCTGGGCCAAGAGGTTTCCAGGGGAAAACTGCAAATTACTTCGCTGACTTCCCCAGATGGATTACTGGCATTTGAAGCTGAATGTGAATCACCAAAACCAACAAAAAATGTCGGTTGGAGGTGAATATAATTTGGCCCTTCATCTAAACGACCACCAGCCTGTGATAGACACTCAAAGTTACTAGAACAAACTCTCCAGATGGTGTTGATCTGCTGACAAGCAAGAGATTGTATGACTGGCTCTGGATTTCCAGATCAGCTTTGCCAACCACTGGCCCAGGATGAGCAGATCCCCAAAGGCATTTGGGTGCCTCTTGCCCTTGAACGTGCCCTGAAGATCTGAGCAGCTCCGCTGGAAATTGGAGCACACTGGAATCGGAGAGAGTTTTATCCTTCACGTTGGCACGGCCAGGGTTTAACCTTATGCATCCGAAATGATTTTGTGGGAGGTTTTGTCTCTGAAATGTCAATTTAACCCTTTCTAGCCAGTCATTGCCTTGGAGGAACTATTTTTCCATGACCCAAAATTTGAGTTTTACCTCTCTTCCTCAACCAGGCAGAACGTATGCTGGTGGGGATGGGGATGTCTGGGTTGACTGGGTTGCCGGCTAGCTTCCAAGGGACCTGGTGCCCCTTGGGGTCATGTTGCAGGCCCTAGGAGAAGACAGATGATGGGCTGCACGTGAAGAAGTGGTGGGATCTGGGACTTGCAGCCATAGCTCAGTAGTAGCTCATTGCTCTTTCTTTTGGTGAGACCAGCAGTAGAGTAGCCCGATGTCTGCGTGGGACTCCAAAACAAGCCTTGGGTGATGCTCTTATGAACCCTGGGGTCCCCGTTCCCAGTGGGGATGGTCATTCCACCCCTGTGAAGTTTTGCACCCCTGGGGAGCAGCCGTGCTCCCCACACCTGGTCTGGGGAAGAGGGATAACGTCATCCGCAGCTCCTTGGCACAAAAGCAATTGCAAAATACCAGCCAGCAGGCCAGAAGAGAGGCCAGCTGGGGGAAAACTTATGGGTGAGCCCCGCGCCAAGTCTCCCAGCCGGGAATTGGTGGGGAGGGCTCAGGCTCTGCTTTTCACAGAGCCTGCGGTTTTATTCCCTTTCCACTAAGGTAAGGGGAGGAAGGAGGAGCCATCTCTTGCAACCAAAAAAAAAAAAACCCAACCAAACAAACCCCTGGGATTTTGTTCTTCAATTTGGTTTGGGACATCAGTTGAAGATTTTGAGGGAAATGACATCCCGGTGTCCCTGTGGGATGGACTCAGCAGGGCTGGGGTGCCCATGACTCCATGCATGCTCCTCTCCCATGTTCTCCTCATCTTCCCTCTCTCTTCTGTTTCTTGTTGTTTTTGTTTTGTTTTGGTTTGGTTTGTTTTTTTTTTAGACATCCTAGAGCTTTTTTAAAGGCCTAACAGAGTGATGGTTCACAAAGCCCTCCAGACTTTGACATGCTCCAGCCCTTGCTTTGTTGCTGGCAGGGCAGAGCTTGCTCCCCTTCCCAGCCCTTAGTTCCCACTGGGAGAGGTGAGATGTTGGGGAGCAGATGATGCTGCTTGGGTTTTTTTTTCCCCCTGCTGTGAGTTTTGAAATTGCTGCTTAGCCCCACTGGAGGGGAGCATGCAGACGACACCTCCCCACACCCACCTTGTCTCCCCAAATGAAGGAAAACCACAAGAAAAAAGGTGGGTGGGAGATGCCCCTTCCTTGGGGTGCCTTCCCACCCCAGTTCCTGGCAGGAGATGGGTTGGGGCTTGAAGGTGGAACTCACACCCAAAATCATTGTGCTCAATAGCCACCAGTAGCTCCATGTACTCACCTGGTCCCTGTTTGAACCCACCCATAATTTTGGCCTTCAGAAGGTCTGGCAGAAGGTCTGCATTTCACCGCTGCAGACTTGCAGGAACCCCTTCGGCCCATGATTATTCCTGAATTGCAGCTGAGGTCCCCCACACTTGGGGATTTGGTGAGAAATGCTGCCTTTTTTTTCCCACCATTTCTGAGTTTCCGTCTCAGGAAGCATCTAGAGGCTTTCCCCAGCCTGGTGTGGTGTCATGGGGGGATGTCCGACCAGCCCAGGAGACCAAAATTCTGTTCCCCATCCTGCAGGAACTGGGGTCTGACCCAAGATCTGGCCAGTCCTGGCATGGTAAAGTCTTTTTTCCAGGGTTAGAGCATCTTTATCCACCCAACTGGCGAGTCTGGCGTGAGATGGGCTCAGGTGGACCTGGACCTGGACCTTGGTGGGCAGCACTGCAGAGCCAGTGGGAGCAAGGATTTGTGTGCCCCCAAACTCATCCATCATTACCCTTTTTCTGCTCCATTCCTGGGCAGGACAGAGGTTTGCATTTGGGGCCAAAGCATGGGAGATCCCATTCTTGCCACCACTTCTTTAGCCCAGCTGGAGAACATCAGCTCCAGGAGAAGGATGAGAAGATGTGGGCAGCCAGTGTGGATCAGGACCAACCCAACCTCCAGGTGCCTGCGTGGGGTGAGGTAGTGGTGGGATACACTGGGATTTTAGCAAACCTGTTGACAACATCTCTACATAGCATCCTCATAGCCAAAACTGGGGAGATATGGGGCGATAGGGACACGCTTACACCAGGTATCCCTGGCGTATAGGCTGGGAGCGGGTGAGGATGGCTGAGGGTGCTGTTGTTGGGTTCCTCTGTAACACGTCTACCAGGTCCCAGCCCACCCAAATTTACTCCTCAAGTCCTTTCAGAAGCGCAGCCCCGTGCTGAGCACCAGGAAACACGGTGGGTGCAGGCCTTTGGGCTTGCGTGTGGCCACGTGAAGGCCAGAAATCCATTATTATAAGAATAATCTTATTTAAATATTATTATTTAAAATGTATGGTGAGGATGGCCACCCTAGCAGGAGACATCGTGGTGGTGGGTGAGCAGGATCTGGAGCAGGAGCAGCGGTGGAGGAGAAGGAGAAAGAGGATGAGGATGAGGAGGAGGGTCAGATCTGCTCTTGTATAAACAGGTCAAACATCTTCAGGACCTCCAAATTTAGCAGGCTGGTTGACCCCAAATTTAGCAGGCCATGGGCGAGCAGCTGCCGTGGTGGTGATGTGATGGTGTGCCATGCCAGGGGGTGTCAGCAAGTGTCACTGCATGTTGGGTGCAGCCCCCAAATCCATGGAAAACAAGTCCCCTAAACCTGCCAAAATCCCCCCTGGCACCTGTAAACACGGAGGGGAGGTGAAGAAAATTTAATTCCCTGGGGATAAGATGCTGTGCCCCAGCTCCATTGCACCCCAGCTTCCCCCTGCGGGTGGAGGACCCCGTTTCAGCCCCGTTCCTTGGGAGCGTGGGGTGGTTGTTTTGCTGTTGGAGTTATGAAAACCACCCTGTGAGTTAATTCCTGGCATCCCACGCCTCAGCACAGGGGCAGGGATGGCGCGGCGCTGAGCCAGACCCTCGGCGAAGGATGAGGAGGGAACTGCACCTCCTTTGGAGGGTGGTTTGGGGACAGCGGAGCGGCCGTTGGGGACCGTGGTTGGGATTCAAGGGGTGTTGAGTGGATGTAGGGCTGAGATCCTGGATTTGGGGGGGGTCAGGTCTCCCTGTTAATGCCTCTGCCTGCCCCCCCAAGGGGGGTCTGTCCGCATCGCTGCCCACGCCGGGGTGTTTCAAGGGCCATGGATGGTCCTTGGTATGGGGATGGGGCCATCCCGTGCACACCCGGGGAGAGCATGGATGTCCTTGGTGTGGCTGGGACCCTGTGGCCTGTCCCTGTGCCCCCCCGCCCAGCAGACATAGGTCTCCAAACTGGGGGTGCGTGGTGGGGGGGAACTGGTCCCCACCAGCATCCCCGTGACTGGGGAACAACATGATGGTCCAGCAGCAGCCGGTGCTGAGCTCTGCCATCCCCAGCCTCAAGCATCCCTTTCTGGGTGCAGGGCAGGCTGACAACCTTGTGCCAGCCCCTCCCCACCCCAAAACCGCCCCCCCCGAGCGTGGGGCTGACCGGTTCCCCCCCACGCTGGGGTCCTCCCTGGCAGCCTGCACCCTCTCTTGCAGCGGGGCCGGTAGCCGGGAACCTGCGCCGGGACCAGAAGCCTGTTTCATAAAGCGGGGGAATATAATAAAATTAAAGCTTATTAAGCACTTCGAGAAGGGTTTGCATTGAGGGGGGGTGGGCGGGGGGCCGGGGGCGGGCGTGCATCTCAATACTGGGCTATTTAGAAGGGAGAATTTAATAACAGGGGGGGTTGGTTTTTATGGCAATAGATTTATTCCACCTGGGCTAAGAAATACATTCCACATCTGCCGAGCCATGTAACCAGACTCTAATTAAAATCGTATGCCAAGCGAGGGCCTGGCTGTAAAACACAAAGCTGGCTTTTAGAGCGGCTGGGAACCGCGGGCTCGCGCCGAGCTCCGGGCCCGGGGCCAGGCAGCCGTGGGGCGGTGGTGGCCGGCAGGACGGGCACGGGGCTGGTGGGGAGGATTTGCGGCGGCTCGTTTTCCCCGTGGAGGGGTAGGAGGGGTGCGTGGCTCCAGGGGGGGTGTGTGTGTGTTGGGGGTTTGGGGTGGAGGGTGGGGAGTGGGTGTGTGTGTGAAGGGACTTTGGACCAGGTGATGTCTGTGTGAGTGTAGTGGCCCTGGGGACAAGGTGATGGTCATGTGTATGGAGTGACCATGGGGACAAGGTGACACTCATGCGTGTGCGGGGACCCTGGGACAAGGTGACACCCATGTGTATGGAGTGACCGTGGGGACAAGGTGACACCCATGTGTATGGAGTGACCATGGGGACAAGGTGACACCCATGCGTGTGCGGGGATCCTGGGACAAGGTGACACCCATGTGTATGGAGTGGCCATGGGGACAAGGTGACACCCATGTGTATGGAGTGACCATGGGGACAAGGTGACACCCATGCGTGTGCGGGGGCCCTGGGACAAGGTGACACCCATGTGTATGGAGTGGCCATGGGGACAAGGTGACACCCATGCGTGTGCGGGGACCCTGGGACAAGGTGACACCCATGTGTATGGAGTGACCGTGGGGACAAGGTGACACCCATGTGTATGGAGTGGCCATGGGGACAAGGTGACACCCATGCGTGTGCGGGGGCCCTGGGACAAGGTGACACCCATGTGTATGGAGTGACCATGGGGACAAGGTGACACCCATGCGTGTGCGGGGGCCCTGGGACAAGGTGATGTTCATGTGTATATAATGATCTTGGGGACAAGGTGATGTCCATGCGCAAGGACCCTGGGACAAGGTGACACCCATGTGTATGGAGTGACCATGGGGACAAGGTGACACCCATGGGCATTCAGTGACCTTGGGGACAAGGTGATGTCCATGTATATATAGTGAACATGAGGACAAGGTGACACCCATGTGTATGGAGTGACCTTGGGGACAAGGTGATGTCCAGGTATATAGAGTGACCATGGGGACAAGGTGACACCTGTGTGTGTGTCACGACGGTGACACCCATACAGGGGGTGGACCGTGGGGTGGCTGATGCCCACGCCCGAGCTGTGCCACGGGGCGACAGCCACACGTGTGTCACAACAGCAGGGACGGCGTGACGTCCCCGCGTGTCTGCAGCGGCAACAGGGAGAGGGTGACACCCAGGTCCCCGTAGAACCCACGAGGATCGGGTGACATTAAATACACCACGGGGGACGGGGTGACACCCACGGACGGGGTGGGTGACGCTGAAAGGCTGCCCTGTGCGCGCCGGCGCGGGACACCCGCGCTGCCATTTTACAGTCCCGCGAAGTCGAGCCTCGTATTTACCGAACAAACAGCGGTTCTGTCTCGGGTTTAATGAGACCGGTCCTCCAGACAGCGGCGAAAAGCGCCAGTTCTGCTGGAGAAACTAATGAGACCTTCGAAATAGTTTGTATGGGAGTAGTGAAGAAAAAAAAGAAAAAAAAAAAAAAAAAAAAAAGAAAAAACACCAACCCAATGCACTCCATGCCAAGGAAAATACACTTACCTAGTAAAGCATGAGTAATAAGTGGCACTTTTTACAGTGTGAAGATATAACTTTTCATGAAAATACCAAATAAGGCCCCGTGCGAAAGGTGGACGGCCTTTCTATTGAGTTGTTTGGTTTTGTATTTTTTTTTCCCTTCTCTTTTTTTTTTTTTTTTTTCTCCTTTCTTTTCCTTCGCGAGTCGCACGTGTGTTTTCCCCAGCGCCCGTTTTGCAGGAGCCTGTTTACGGGGCCGGGCTCCCGCCACAGCCCGGCTCGGGTTCCTTCGGCCGTCCGATGAAATGAGAAGGGAATGGAAAAACAGGAGCTGCTCCTCTGCGAGACTTTCTATTTTTAAAAGGTTAAAAATATCTATTTTCAGACACCAGCCCAGGAAGCGCTGGGGTGAAGCGACGAGGCGGGACGTGAGGAGTAAACAAGCGCTGGGACGTGCCGAGCGGCGCGGGAGGATGCTCGTGGGGACGGGGATGTCGGGGGGATGCGGGGTTACTGAAAAGGGCAGCAGGGCTCAGCACCCCTGGGGGGGTGCTCAGCACCAAGATGGGATGCTCAGCACCTAGATTAGGTGATGCTTAGCCCCGAGGAAGGGTGCTCAGCTCCCAGAGGGATGCTCAGCACCCAAGGGGGTGCCAAACCTTTAGAAAGGGTGCTCAGACCTAAGGAAGGGTGCTCAGCTCCCAGAGGGATGCTCAGCACCCAAGGGGGTGCTCAGCCCCGAGGAAGGGTGCTCAGCACCCAAAGGGGCTATCAGCCCTAAGGAAGGGTGCTCAGTCCCCGTAGGGATGCTCAGCACCCAAGGGGGTGCTCAGCTCCCAGAGGGATGCTCAGCACCCAAGTGGGTGCTCAGCACTCATGCGGGTGCTTAGCCTTCATGGAGGATGCTCAGCATCAAGAAAGGGTGCTTAGCTCTGAGGAAGGGTGCTCAGTCCCCGTAGGGATGCTCAGCACCCAAGGGGGTGCTCAGCATCAAGAAAGGGCGCTCAGCCCCTAGAGGGATGCTCAGCACCCAAAGGGGTGCTCAGCACCTATGGAGGATGCTCAGCATCCAGAAAGGATGCTCAGTCCCCATAGGGATGCTCAGCATCAAGAAAGGGCGCTCAGCACCTGAGGGGGATGCTCAGCACCCGCAGGCCCCAGGGCGCTCAATCCTGAGGTTGGGGGAATACTCAGCACCCAGGAGGGGCGCTCAGCACCCAGGCAGAATGGCTTCTCTTCCCCATCACCCTGTCCCTGGGCACAGGGGGGTGCTGGGCTGTCCCAAGGGTGGCTCGCCCCCACTGTGAAGGGGAGGGGGGGGGAAAACCCACCCCCCAACTCCACACCCCCCCCCCCAGCTGCTCTTCCTCCGTGCATTTCGCACCTCAGCTCCAAGGTGAAGGTCCCAGTGCTGCTCACGGGGCCCTTTGCTCAGCCCCTGGCCCCCCCCAGGGGCACCAGTTTCTGTTGCATACACCCAACATGCCACACGCTTCCCCCCACCCCCCCGGGAAGAGTCTCCCCTCCAAACCCACGTCAGGGCTTAAATATTATTATTGCCATGATTTTGCAGAGCCACCAGTTTAATTTCCAGCCTGGGGGAGGCTGGATGGGACCCTGTGAGGTCTCTGGTCCGAGCCCCAAAGCAGCGTCAGCTTTGATGCGAGATCCAGCTGCAAAAATATCAGAGCAGAGGCTCAGGCATCCCACTGCTGACGTGTCCCAGGGTGCTGGGGGAGTTTTTGGGATGCTCCAGGCAGGTTCTGGACACTGAACACCCTTCTCCAAGCCCTGCAGAACACACAGGTTTTTTGTTTTTTGGTTTTTGTTTTTTTTTTTTTTTTTTTTAAAAAAAGTTAGATATTAAAATGTGCAATTTGTGCACGGTTCCTGGTAGCACATGGGCTGAAAACATCAAATAGTGGCACCAGTAACCCTGGAAGAAATTCTGCTGAAATTCAGCTCTGGTGTCTTGCAGCCAAGGGCCAGGAACAGGGGGCAGAATCACCCCTAAATAATCAAAAAATCATCAAGGAGTGGGGAGGGGGTGATGAACTGTCAGAAGCCAAGGTGGCCTAGTTTGGTCCAGGGAGAGCACTGACCCCTCGTCCCTGGCCTGTGGGACACTTGGAGCAGAGACAAGGATTGAGTCTTTAACCCCCTCCTTCAACTCCATAGGGCAAAGGGGCTCAGCAGAACCATCTCCATCTTCTCAAAAAGCAGCCACCCAAAATAGCTGAAATAATCAGCCCACAGAAGCCAGTCATAACCCTGAATTTCTCTCAGCCCCCCTCGGAAAGTTGCTGGATGGGGAATGGGCAGCTCTTGGTGCCGGGAAGGTTTTAGGTCTTTAAAGCATTGTAAATGTTGGAAATGGTTCCTCCGAGCTCCCTGTGGCTTCAGAGCCTTTTTTTCCAAGGCTCGAAGGAGCCAGCAGGTTCCTCAGACTCCAGGCTCTGGCCACGGCTTTGCTGTTTGCACCAACAGAGACGGGTGACACGCTTGTGCCAGAGGAGAGGCACCGATTTCAGGAGAGCAGAGTAGAAAATACATGGCGGGGGGGTGGGTGTGTGTCTCATCTATGCTCTGTGTGCTTTTTTGGAAAAAAAAAAAAAAACCCAAACAAAAAACAACCCAAAGCGAGATAAAGCTGCAGCTGCGCCAAGCCCCAAATCCTGCCCAGCAGCACCCACACCCCGTAGGCACCCCGGGGTGCTGCAGCCCGGTCCCTGGGTCCCTGCAGCCGGGGAGACGCGAGGTGCTGACGCAGGGGCCCTGGCAAGCGCCCGCTCTCCCCTCGCTGAGCTGCGTTTTGCTTCCTTATAAGGCCCTGCTGCTCCGCGGCCGAGCTGGCATCGGCTCTTCCCAGAGCAAAACAATCCCCCGGACACCCTCCTCGGATCCTGGGTTAGCACCCATCAGCGCTTCCTCCCATCCTTCCTCTGGTTTTCTCTAACTTAAAGGCTGCTTTTCCCAACTCGCCCCCACCCCCCCCCCCCACCGGGAAATGCGGAAGGTTTTTGTTCTGAGCAAGGAGAAGGAAGGTTGTAAATCAGCTCGGCTGTCTCCCAAACAACGGGTGAGGATTCTTCCATCCCTTGGGAGCGTTCCTTCCCAGGGCTGGTGATTTAGAGGCACCTTGTCTGACAGGAGCCCCATGCATCAAGTTTTATCCCGGAGGAGCTGATGGTGCAACTTCAGCTTCTCACCCCACCCGTAAAAGAAGGACGAAGCTCCCTCCGTCTGAAAAAACCAAAAAGGTTTTCAGGGAGCCTGAGCAAAGAAACGCTATAAAATGCGCACTATTAAATGAACAAACACCCTCTCCCCACAGCACTGCTCTTCTGAGTGTGGGTGGGGGATGCGGAGGGAAGAGGAGAGGAAATCCCCAAAAGATTTCTGTCTCCTCAGGATGAGATTTTGGACCCTGAGCCTGGAGCTGAGTGCTGTGAGAGCCGGTGCCTGGCTCAGAGCTGCCACCGTCTCCCAGACATCGCAAAGCGGGTGCCATCGGCCGGCAGCAGCAAGGGGGGGACCCTCCTCCCTCTCCCCAGCAGCTTGGGGACCCAGCCCCGTTCCTCGCTCCCACACAGCGCCCGGGGAACCTCCAAAGGGGCATCCAGGGAGCCGAGGCCCCCCTGGGGCTGGCAGCCCACGGAGCGCAGGAGCGGGGAGCATGAGATCATGATTTTTGGAAGTCTGAAGTTCGCCCATGTCCTACTTGTTCAGACATTAAGTCATTTTCCTGAGGAAGTCGCCTATGACGTTGATCTGGTTATAGAGGGAGTCGGGGTGGAGCAGCGAGCTCCAGCTAGATCACGGTAGAGGTGAGGGGCAAGAGCACTGGGACACCACGTCCTGTCAACATCTGCCGTAGAAATAAGACTCAAGGGTTCAATTCCACACACATCCTGATAGTTTGAGATGTTCTCACCCGCATTTCAGATGCTCTAAAATGCTCCGTTTAATGCTTCCAGCCCTGGTTTCGATGGAAGAATTCTTTACCTGCTTCATCAGTGATATTCTTCCACGCAGTTAAATGTCACAGCAACCACTGGAAATCAGGATGTAGCACATCTTTTAATGAATAGCAAGGACAAAAGAAAAATCGGTATTTAATGGGTTACTTATCGTTACTATTCACGATACACCCCCAATTCTACCAAGAAAACCAGAAACACTACAGCAGTATTTTTTTTTTCCAACAGTTAAATTTTCTTCATAAAAGTCAGAACAAGGTGGTTCATTCTTCCCCCACGGACCTCTGCTGCCCACGTCACTCCAACACACTACGAGAGCATGAAACCTTTTTTAGCTTGTGCAGCAGCAGGCTCTGTGTTTGGATGCCTGCAAGTACCGTGCCAATTCTGCCCTCCCCTCACCCATCTTCCCGTTCTTTTTCCTGTAAATCTCCAATTCAGAAAGTTGAGAGTTTTAAGTTTTTAACACTTACAGGGAGCTACATGGGGAGGGTGCTGCGAGGTTACCCTTGAGCACCCCTGACAGCAGCTGAACCCAGCCCACCGGGACACAGGACGGGCACAAGCCCAGAGATGCGACTGGTTTTAAGTAGAGCCTCGCATCTGCTGAGGGTGCAAGCTGCCCAGGGCGACGTGACTTCAGTCAAGTCAACTGTTGGTCACTACTAGGTGTGTGTTCACATTTCCCAAGTCACCGACTCGATCTCCTGGTCAGAAGGATCGTATAAATACACTCAGTTGGCCTTTTACTGGCCACAGGTCAGAATACTTCCAGCTGGGTGCCTGAAGACATTTCTTCCTTGGTCACACTCTCCAGACTTTATCTATCTTTCTGCCAACCACAGACACTTTATAAACCAATATGTACCTACGTGTCCATACGTACGTTGGCCAAACACCACTCAGAAGCAACCACTGATGACATCAGTTGCCCATTTGGGAGCCCTCATCAGGCCAAGCTTCAGAAATGCTCAGCACCCATCCTCTGGAAAATCTGGCCGTTTACATATATCTATCAAGTTTAACACCAGAAAACCAGAAGGCATCCAAAACGATGACTCATTTCTGATTAACAAGACTGAAGTGCTTTATTCATCTCCAATAACTGGTTCCTCAGGACCGTTTGCTGTGACACACTTCCTTCAGCAGGCAGATGACGAGATGTCCTAGAAAACAACTCTCCTGTTGTCTGGTTTATGCCTGTAAAAAAACCTTCAGGCAAACCAAAACCTACAAAAACCAAAAGGCAGCGTGCAATTCTTCACAGGCAATGGCAGCAGGTACCTGACTGGTGTTATCAGAAGTGCCCTCTAATCACCCTTCCCTCTGACTCATTAACTTTCAAGGTTAAAGATACAGTTGCTTTCCCAATAACAGCGAAGCCTTCCCCCAATTCCACTGAAGCCAATTGTGTGGGAAGCCTCAAAGATGTTTTTGCGAAGACAGAGCACCAACAGTGTCCTGGGCTATAATTAGGCATCTGAGCAATTTACAGAGGATATGTTCAAGGAAGAAAAGAGTAAGAGAATTTTATATGCACTGCTTTGTCCAAAAAGAGATTATGAAAGGCAGAGCAAAAACTATTTACCAGTCTTAGGGGGAAAATTAAGTTCATTTCATTCAGTTAAAGCTGAAGCAGATGTTCAATATTTGTGTGTATGCCTGAAGACCTGCTACATGACAGCCTCTAACCGATGTGAACATTTAGATCAATCTGGAGAGCTGGGGGTATAAAAAGAGGGGAAAAAAAAATGCCACAACTCAACTCCTAATTTAGTCCATCTACCACTTGTGGAACAGGCCTTCAGCACTGAACAGGTGAAAGGCCATAATAAAAAAATAAAATTTCATGTGAATAGATTAACAGTCTTTCAAAAGCTCCTCTAGATTTTGCTTCTAGCTGACGATTCCCATACCACTTAAAGATGATTGAAATTATTGCAGTAACAAATAAAACTTTTCTCTGATACAAAATCTAGTCCAGAGGGCTTACTTACACAGTAAGCAAGATACCTTACGTAACTGAAGATTGCATGTTGTTCTCCTCCAACGCAGCAGCTTTCAGAAAGCCACGCAAAAAGAGCAACCCTCCCAAGCTGCCGAGAGGACCGGGAGAAAGACTCAGTTCATTTCTTCTGAAAAAAACCCATGATGGAGACCTGTTTGTTGGCTCTGTTGACAGTAGCTGCCCCTTTCTTCAGGTTCTTCTTTTCTTCCTTTGGTTCTTTCTTCATAGGCAACGCAGGCTGTTTGTGTGCAGCTGGTGGCTTGGACTTGGCGAAGTCATCCTCGCTATCTGTACAGGATTCGCTCTCGTAAACCTTCTCAGTCACTGGTTAAAAGAAAACAAGAACAGATGATGATGGTTAAACCCGTGTACTGAAGAGCAGAGACCTCCCTCCTGCAGCCTTCCTGCTGCATTTCTGGAAATGAGCATTCTGGGTTCAAGGAGTACATGCCAGATACAGGAATTAAGTCCATTGCTCAAGGTTATGTGGTAGATCCAGATGACTGGACTGACTTTCCATACACTGACTCAAACTTCCTTCCCTCTTTAAGCGCACAATGGCAGGTTAATGACTCGTGAGCTTTAATGTCATCCAGATCTTTCAAAATGGCTTGGTCTCCCCACACACATTCATTCGAAGGCCGTATGCGCGCCTTAAACAGCAGCAGCCCAAGGCTCCCCACTGGGAAGGGCCCTCAGGAGGCCGGTTCCCTCCCCAAACCTATCCAAGCCTTGCCCTCTTCTAGAAACAAGGCCCAAGCACGCTGAAGACCATCAGTTCATCTTGCAGAGGCTGACAAACAGCTATCAAAGTGATGAATCTGAAGGAGATCAGAATCTGTAGTTTAGCGTTAGATGATGGAACATCTATTTTACGGATAAAACCCACCATTCTGACTTGGTCTGATTTTCACAGTGGCCAAAGGAATCCTGGAAAAAAAGCAAACCTGATAGTCCTGAAATCCAGACAAGACAACCCAGAGGCAGATCCAGCCTTCCCTCACCAGCACCACGCACATCAGACAGCCAGGGAAGAGTGAAGCAAACATAGCGCATCTCAGAGAAGAGAAAAGGAGCACAAAACCTCGGGGACAGCTTCTTTCTACACAGGTGGGCAAGCAGGGCAAATCTAAAGAAATCCCTTAAAACAGTAACACCAAACCCGTGACTAAAATCGAGGACTGTGACTGAATGGGATTGCCAGCTCACCGCTGTCAGCGACCGGTGATGGAAAGCGAAGGGATATAAAACAACGCTCACGGAAATTAAACTGGAGTGAGCTCCACTGATGTAAGCCATCATTAGATACTAGTAAATGTTGTTATATCAGCTTTCCCAGCAGCGCTCTGGTATTCTTCTAGTAAGCCATTTTTCTTCAGCAACTGTACTCTTTTTAAACAGACGTCCTAACTTCCCTTCTTCTGGGAAATTGGCTTTCACTTGTATTAATGCATCAAATTAAATAAGGTTTTCTACGTAATCAGAGACCGGGAAGAGGAATGGTATGAAATCCTGCTCTGCAGCGCTAGCGGATGCTCAAGCAGGGAATGTAAACCCAAGCTAACCTCCCTTTGAAGGCAACTGCCTTTTCAGTGAGCAGCTTTAAGAGACCAATGGCCACTTACTGAGCTTAAAAAAGTTATCGTGCTGTTACCCCTGTCAGTAATTGTTGGTAACTCCAAAAGCGTGAACTTAATCCCCTCCGACTGCGAGGTAACACAGCTCAGATCAACTTCCTTTTACCGAGATCTCAGCTGAACTTAAAAATTCTGTATTTGTGGCAACTACAGGTGCACAGTTAGTTACCGATGCTCAGCCCGCAGCCAGACTTGCAAACTCATAGTAACTCAAGTTATGTGAGCTCTAACTTCAACCAGTGCTGTAAGATGAATTGACCTACAACGTACACATATATATTCCAATATATAAGTCCACGTGTGTCATTTCAAGCTTTAGAAAGTGCAAGGTAGAAATTCACTAGCTTAAACCTCAGTAATTCCCCTTTGCTATAGCCTAAGAGCAGGCACACGACTGATTCCCAGTTGATGCATGGTAACATGCTTTACACTTAGCTCCACAGATACTTTACTTGCTCAATTTCCCTCAGGGCTAATCCCTAAATTAGTTTTGCTTTTTGACACCAATTCCTTGCTATTGCAGCTATTGTGAAAATGAACACTTAAAAACATGCAGAAATATAAAGTAAAGCCTAATCCTAATGTTAGGATTTGACAGCACTTAAAACCTAGTCCTTGTTTAAAAAATAAAAAAGACAGCAGGGAGAGGGGAAAAAAGGCCTCTGTATTTCAAAGAATAAACAACAATATATATTAGCCCAGGAGATTTGCAAGTTATTTAGCCTTCAAATGATTAGACCTCTGCATGGAAAGGGCGGGGAAGGAAGGGGAGAAACTGGACAATAAATCGACAGCAAATTCTGTGCAACAGAAACCTCGTAGGTTTTTAGTATGGAAAGCAGCATCTCCTTTCTCCCCAGTTTCCCAGTATCCCAGCTCCATCCCTCCCTTCTTCCTAAAGGATCTGTCTCCCAAAGACACAACAGGGGCTTGCATTTCCCTTTTCATAAAATGCTAGTGGATATGAAGTGTAAAACCAAAGGTCTGGATTTCACAAGAGATTATTAAAGCCCCTGGGGGTGGGGAGAAGAGAAAGAAAGGCAATCTTCCCAGCCCTAGTACGTTTGGAAGAGGCTGAACTGAAAGAGAAGAGCACTCTTTGCTGGAAGCTGAACCCGGAACAGTCATTACTGCGAGCTCTGGATGCAGACCTTGTTCAACTCAACTCCCCAGCTAACTTTTTTTTTTTTTTTTTTTTTTTTTTGTTCCATATTCCTTCCAAGTGGTTTAATGGTTCTATCTGGGATGGGAGAGCAAAACACCCCATAACGCAACCAGCCAAAGCAGTCAATAACTTTGTGCAAGTCCAATTCTTTGACAATAATCCAGTACTTAAGATTTCAGTTACTAGCACAGCCAGTTGCTGAGTGCTAGCTTTATATTTCTTTAAAGGAGACACACAAAGTTAATAGGAAACATAACATACAACTATACAGACAGGTGCAAACAGACACAAGCTGACTTGCATCCAGGCAGCTCCAAATCTGGGCCAAGCAAGCCTGTATTTATCTACACTTGTGCACAACGACAAACCTGTACAATGGCAACAGATCTTCTCTTAGAACTGGCTGAGCTCCCTTGACATCTACTCAGATCAGCAAGGCTGGAGAATGTTAAGCATCCTATACAATTGAGCTGACAACAGCGCTACAAAAAACACATTCCACCCTCATAAATTTTTAAAAAAAGAAACCAAACAAAAAAAAAAAAAAAAAAAACAGATTCTGAACTCCCGCAGCTCTACTTCAATGTCAGGACTCAGAGGAGGAAAAGAGTGCAGTGGTGTTACACAGCTTTCTCCAGGTCACAGGAGGAAGCAGTGTCCAGTCAGGCTGGAATTCAAAGTCTCTGGCTCTTGGTACTTCTGTAGACACTCTCTTCCCTCCTGAAAGCAGAGCCATCCTTATCAGAAACAGAAACCCAACTTATTCTTTGTTTAGTTGGGATACTTAAAGTTTATATTAACACATAATCAAGCTCCTCTGGATTTATCCCCCAGAAGAAAAAAAAAAAAAACCCACCCACAAACCAAACACCTCAAACCAACAAACTACTCATTCCAGCCAGAATTTATCCCCAAACCTAGACCTCTCTCAGCATCATCTTTAAAAGCTTGTATCTTTGGAGAGGAGAGCAAATGAAGGAGGTGATGATGCTGGCAGGAGGGAAGGGAGAAGAACTGAAAGGAGATCTGTGAATAATCAAAAAAGAATAAGGATTCAGCTACAGCTCCATGTCTCCCTACCCAGGCCTTCACCAAAAGGGCAGCTACCCCAATCTGGGAGCATGAGGTCGAAGGGGAATAACAAAGTGATTTTGTGAACCTCATTTAAAGCCTGGGAGAGGTTGGACTGTAAAAATCTTCAACTCATTTTTAATAAAGTTAGTTCCACTGAGGTGTCTTACCCATGCAGCCTTCTTCTTCGTCAATAAACATTTTGGATTTCAGCACACGCTTCCGTTTCCTCTTCCTCCCTCCAGCGGAAACCTGAAGGATGTTGCAGTATTGTGAGAAATCAAGAGTTAAGGTCCCGTGCACGTACAGAAGTTATAAAAGCATCAGCCCCAGGTCTCTCTAATGAAGCTGAGCATGATCTGATAACTAATTCTGTCCCTTACCAGGATACCCTAGTCTCATTTTTGCTAATGCCACAATTCTCCTCATCCTGCCAGGACAAACTGCAGAGAAACAAAATACAACTTAAATGAGACAGCAAGCTTTCCCGTCTGCCAGCACAGGGGACACATTCCACTTCTGGGGCATGTGACATTTTGCAATGTGTTTAGTTACGTGAGAAGGTGGCACCAGGGTTGTCCCATTGTACCTCTGAAGAATGAGGAAAAAAACAAGGCGTGCAAGACATCAGAACTCCTGCTGCAAGAAACTGCTCCGCTTTCAGTAAAACTACACCTATTTTCTCAGCTCAGAGGTTACCTCCTCGCCAATGGCAGCCCACCTCCCTTACACAGCAGCTTCCCTGCGATACAAGGTCGAATACCAAGAGTCTCTGGTTTCATTTATGGCCCTGCCCTGGCTTCTGAGGCCAAGATTCAGAGGGAAGAGCGTTCAAATACAAGCCACAATTCATAGAACCATTAGGAGGGAAAGAGAGAAGAAAACAGAAAACTGTACTACATCAGCAGGAAAGCTAGAGTTTAAATAATAGCCTAGAAAATGAATGAGCTAGTGAACATGGTGGATCCTTTCAAGCAGGATGACGTGGTGGGCTTGACAGGCAAACAGGACCTCTTTCTTAGCATCTACAAAGTGGTTGGGCAATCCCATCGAGTTAGATAAAAACAGAAGTTAATCATCCTAATATGCTCTTACCTCAGTGGATGCAGGCTCCAGTTCAGTTTTCAGAGCAGGTACAGGAGGTGGAGATGATGGAGCTTTCTCTTCCTCAGGTATGGGAGATGGTGGGACGTCTGCTAAGAAGACGAGCATCTTGATAGCACACAGGTCTAACGTTCCCTTACAGCTACCTTTTTGCCTCAAATGATTTCATTTTAACTCTGAGCAACTGCTTATAACCTGTATTTAGATCAAGGTTTCCAAGTTGTCACTCAGATTTGTTTAATTCAAGCCAGGACAAATCGTCTGAAGGGGTCAGTCTCCAGCCAGACGGCTCACCCTGTGCTAATGTGCCGCAGTTTGCAAAGGAAGGAGGGTGGGATAGGATGGGAAAAGTGTATTGGGGATTTTTGGTAAGACAAAATCAGTTCCACCAAATTAAACTTTAAAAATAGGCACATGTTTTATCCATATATTTCACCTACTCATTAAAAAAAGGGACTACAATTTGTTTAGAAATTGAAAGAGTCAGGGTTTAAGTCTACATATTCCCAAATCAGTGGATGACCTTAGTTTCTCTGCTTCTCCCCCATTGGTACAACAGTCATTGCTTCACAGGTGGTACTACACATCCCAAACAATCCATGCTATTACCTTGGAACTACCTTAATCCAAGAACGAAGTGCAATATACTATTACCCATCCTAAAAGATTGTTTAGAGACACTCCAATCTTTCATTTGAAAAACAAACAAAAAAACCCAAACCATCCCCAAAAAGCCCAAGCCCATTCGCTCATCTGCCATCATCTATGCTCTCCTTTGGGTGCAAGGATAGAGAGTGGAATCTTTTCAATGCCAAATCTGACTGAAATAGTCAAGGCCACCTTCACAAATTTGTACAGAGCAAAACCAGTCCTGAAGCCTCTACCAAGAATGTCAAGGAGGGCTTTAGCGAGACTAGCAGGGCTTAAAGACAAATGAGAAAGCCAGGGGCACTCTTCTGTGGGGCTGGCAGAGGGACAGAGCCGTGACGGTGAAGAAAAATCAGTGCAGGGCAAGAGGGGAAGGAGCAGCACCTTGCACCACGCAGCAGGCACCGTGACTAATTTAAATGGCTTTAAGGATTCCTCTCCCAATCCAAGTGAGAAACACTGCCATGCAAGTCCTCAAATGTGGGGGAGAGCTAGGAATGTGGGGGAAGAAACTCCTCATCTGACCTATTGCTTAAGAATAACAACGATGCCTCTGGATGGGAGGACAGAGTGCCTGCTTGGCTTCTCCTCCCAGCTCTGCTGGCTGTAGCACTGCATTCATCCTGTCGTCGTAACACAAATTCTGGATCTGTAGCTGTCCCAACCGATTAGGTCAGTGTTAAGAGTTATGACTGTGCCAGGCATACAGCCAACTGACCTTCATAGGTTAAGAAGGGCTCAAGTGAAACAGTGGTTGGCTGCCAAGGCTAAATAATAAATTACATTCTTCAAACAAGGACTCAGCCTCCTAACTACTTCAGTAAGCGAGGCACAGAAATGCAAACAGAGTGGGATAACATGACTCGGTATTTCACCTTGCTCCAAAGAGCTGGGTCTGGCAGCTGTGCAAAGATAAAACCAAACAACGGATCTGCTCTAAGGTGCTAACTGCTGGGGCAGCCGGGACCACGGCCGAGGAGCTGCGGGGAACTCAAAATTCTCAATATTTATCATAGTCTCACAGCAACTGCAGGCTGAAGCGCCCATATACTGCACAGGACCAAACCTGCTTCACAGACTACCCAGGCTGGCCACATCAATTTAAAAATATTTAAGAGAGCACAAGCTAAGAGGGCTGAAAACCAGCCTGGTGAAAAACTGCCTCCTCTGCCGTGTTCGAGCGGAGGCTGCTGAAGGTATTTTCAGCATGTCAACTCCACTGTGCTGGCTTGGGGGAAATTGGGGCTTTTTTTCAGCCTCCTTCCAACAAGTTCCCCCAGCTTTTGGCAGGCAGAAGGCACCTTCTCTCCACGTCAGAGTGTTTGGGACTACCATCAAGTTGTGTCTCTATTATTTTATTATCCTCTTCTAGCCAACACAGCCCTCTGACATGTGATAACTCCTGAGTCAACCTCTAGCTGCTGCCCACAGTTTACTCAACAGCAACAGCTGCATGAAATGGATACAAGTTGGGCAATTGGATGTACCAAAGATGTAAATCCTGGCTTTGTTCAGTTTGCTCTGACCCTGCCTGGAAAAACTGTGAGAAGCTTTAGTGCTTCTGCTGCGGCTCTCCGAAACCGATAGAGTTTGCAGGTTACAGTGCCACTGAAATCACCCTCCAAAGTGGCTGTAAAACACTTGTCAACACTGTGAAATGCTGCCTGTGTTGGTATAGCTGAAGCTGCCAAAACCTCCTGTCCTCTGTGGACACACTTGTGTAGTTTATTCTGGCACTGGAAGCAAAACAACCTGCAGTGACTAAGGCACCCTCATACCAATATAACTTTTTAATGAAAAATCATTTAAATGGAGAGGATTGTGCCTTATGCCCTCTCTGTATTTTCAACTTGGTACAATGTGCTGACACTCGTGTAAGAAGAGCTTATTTTGGGCTAGTTTCAGTACATTAAGAGCAGACTAATATAGAACAACCCAAAAGACTTGCCCTGACATACAAGCGCCTTTACAGCGCTTCGCATCAGTCGTACGGACCCAGTTTCAAACCCACAAAATGTCACTAAGTCTGCCTGAAAAAGAGCAGTGGTTTTAC
The DNA here is from genome assembly GCF_018691265.1 of Tyto alba. Lineage (NCBI taxonomy): Eukaryota > Metazoa > Chordata > Aves > Strigiformes > Tytonidae > Tyto > Tyto alba. The sequence goes on along the minus strand of NW_024881282.1, from coordinate 1,903,836 downwards.
TAGCAGTTACACAGGTGGAGCCCTGTCTGAATGCCATTTAACCACAGCGAGGGCTGCGGACAAGTGTCCCCCTTTATCTGCAGCTGCAGCCGCAGCAAAGGTTAGAGCCCCTGCCCGAGGCCGCGTCCCCTCGTTTGCTTGGAGCGGAGGTCAGCCAGGTTAGCGTGGCGCGTGAAGCACAAGCAGCAGCTTGACTGTTAGCCTTTGCTATCTGCTCTGGTGCTACAGCTTCCCCATATTGCGTTTTGCATATTTAAAACCGACCCCCCCCTCGATCATCTCCGGGTGAGTTACGCAGGTGGCGGATGAAGCGTGCCCTGTCTGGCAGCGGTTTCCAAATGCTCTGCAGCACATGGTGCCTGCCTCCCCGCTCCCAAGGGATGCGGTGCGGAACAATGTCACTCCAGGCCCCATTTTGCTCACTGATGCTGCTGATTAAAATTGCCCCCGGCTCTCTGGAGAAACCTGTTTCCAACCTTTCAAGGGGTAAATGCCCTCAAAGTCCAGCTGCTGTGCACTTTTTTAAGATATTTGTTTCACCCAACTTATATTCTTATACCTGAATACAGAATATAATTTTGCCTACATTACCAGTTTGGATTTGGTATGAATATTTCAAAGAATTAAAATCTATCTTCTTTCACCCGGTTGGATTTAGAAGGGCAAGCAGCAGAACCAAACGGTTGAACACAGACCTCATCAGGGTGGTTTAGATAGCCATTAGCTTAAAAAGGAAGAAGAGAGAAGCTCTCTCAATTCTCATCCTTCCCTTTTGAAAGAGAGACTACTACTAAATTAATCTGAGTAATATACAAATTTGTATATGCAAGCTCTAATTTGCATAAATTTACAATTCTAATACACAACACAAAGACGAAACATAATGGAAAGAACAAAGAGGACTATGATGCAAGAGGAGCAACAAGAGTGGCAAGAAAATTCTCCAAATGGGAAGTCAAACTTTCTGTGTACATCATCAGTAGGTTAAATAGGTAAAACAAAAGCCAACCCTCCCCACAGACGAGTGGGTAGGTAGCCTTACTTACACTGTTTTTAACATCTAAAGCTACTGAGAATGAGGTTAACAAGGAAGCTCCCAACCTGACCAGAGGACCAGACCCATAGTTTCTAATTGCAAATCCAGTTAACTCACACTTAAGAACACAAATGAAACAACACAGAATTAAACAGACCCACTGCGGGCACTGAGGTAGAAGCGTACACACAGACTCTGGACCACACCTTGGAATAAATGAAAACAGAAGGCATCATATTCAAAGGCATTAACTATTTGGCACACGCTGAGGTAATACAGGTATTCAACAAGAGACCAGAGAGCTCTAATATTCAAATCCACAAGGGGATATGCAGCAAGCACAAGTTTACAGCACTCTCTGTAGAAAGCACTCCTCAATTTATGACAGTCTTAGGGCACTGCTCTTAGTGTCAGGAGATTAAGAGCTCTGACAGAAACAGATAAGGGAAACAGCCTGTGTGGTCACCTCTCGGCTTGCTGTGTGCTCAGAGCACTGGCATGAGCACGAGGGGCTGGGGGTCCAACAAGCCTTTGTGCTTCGAAGAGCAGCCTCTCCACACACCTGAACCACGTGGCTCATTTCTGCCTGCTCACGCTAGCAGAGAACAGGCGAGCCGAGAGATTCCAGCCCAGCAAGGAGTGGCGCTTCAAGTAGCTAAACGGGCTGATTCCAATCTTCCCTCTTCAGAGCTAAACACAGCTTGTCAGTAGGCTGAGTGATGAGTAAATGGAAAGACCAGATAATAGCTTACAAACATTTAAAGAAATAAATACCAAAGAGTGTGGGCATATATATTTTTTATGGCCAAACAAGGAGATGCACACAGGAATGTGATGAAATTAAGGCCGATTATGAAGAACAGCTTCCTGAGAGATTTATCATCCCGTGGAATAGTCTGAGTAAAAGTGATGGATGCCTGATGACAGAGATCACTTCAAATTATGCTGGGCAGAAAAGGAACCATGAAAACACGCCCAAGGTAGCACGAAGACTGCTAAGATATCCAACAGTATTCGCTCCTCTAACTTGTATTGCAGATTTTCTTAATTTCGTGGTTGTTTCTCACGTGCTAGCCACATTAAACAAGCAGCTTCAGCTCTCCTGCTGGAGTCCACCTCCTCGCTAATATAACCTATTTGCTGTTTCACCTTTTTTTACTGGAGCTGTACACCAAGCTGGTGGTTTCAATTATTTGTCCATAATGATCCCCAAATTCTTTTCCTGATCAGCTTGTTGGATGACTGTTCCATTTAGCACATACTGCCTAGCTCGATCCCAACTTATTTTCCAGTTATCTATATTGAACGGCATTTGTCACCTCAATTATCCAAATTCTTTGGAATCTGGCCCTGCTGTTCCTCATTATAAGCCCAAATCTTGTGACGTTCTGGGCACCCTACTCCTATCAAAGCCAACAGCCACCGAGGAGACGCAGAGTCGCATCGGATATGGCTCAACTGTTTTGCCTCCAGTTTCTCCATTATCTTCTTTTTTTATTTTTTTTTTTAAATTTTTTTTCCCTGGAAGTCTTGCTTCCAATGCTGTCTTCCAAACCATTTCTATAAACAGACAGAATAAAGATACTAAAAATGACCCTGGGAAGGGGGAGGTCACTTTGCAAGTGTTTACTCACCAAATAAACTGGTTATGACCAGTCCTACAGTTCTGGAAGGCGCGATATCTTTCACAAGAGATTTGAGAACCTCCTTCCCACACGTCAGTGTGACTGGCAGCACACTTGGTGAGGAGACAGCCAGATCTGAGCTAAGCTAAAACAAAGACTGAATGACTGAGGCATCTCAACTGTATGCCCAAGTGCTTGCAGCACAAGATAAACAGAAGCTCAAGCTACAGCCATTTGCACGGTCTTTAGTCCTCTAAACTATTCCCTCAATCATTGACCAACAGCCTGGGATAGTAATATTGTCGAAATCAGGCCCCTGACCTACATGCCTGGTTGTTTACACATCTTTTTACCTTCCTCGTCACTGCTGTCAGACTGAAGTTGTTTGATTCGCTTCCTCTTTTTCTTCAGATTTTCAGGATCTCTTTCTTCCTCATTATCTGACTTGTCCGCCCTCTTCATTTTGCTGCCACAAACAGAAAAGAAAAAAAGGAATGAGCATGTGTTATCCCTTGTGCATGCATGAAAGTGTCAGGCACGTTTAGACAAGCACGTTCCTGATGGAAGCACTGCTAGCAAGGAAATCAAATACCTCTGTACCCCTTCAAAACCATGAGCATCACATACACTGAAGTATACTCACCTATATAATCAGGCATATGTGCACGAGCATTTTCAAGCCTCTCATCCTTACCCATAAACAGTTCTCCAAAACAAGGAGGATTTCTTTAGCCCCTCTGCAGTTCAACATTTTGCTCACCTAGCTTGGCCACAGCAAGCTGGCAAGAGGGCATTTCTGATCTTGTCTCTAGTGTTTGGGAGCCTGAGCTATAATGTCCCCAACAGCATCGCTCAGAAGCTCTTTTGACAGACTGCTTGCCACTGACTGACTATGAGGTAGTGTCTCAGAATCCTGGAGCCATTTTTAAAGACTACTGGAAAAATAAAATAGCTTCTTTCTTTTTAATGTTGGCGAGACGTGTCAGACTAACAAGCCTGGAGGCTAAAGGCCCACGTATCCTCATAGAGCTGGTACAGCCCAAGTGGCCTTCCCAACACCACACTGCCAACATGCAGTTTCCAGGCCCTTGGCTTTTTGAACAAGACTATCAATAAGAAGACCAGTTAGCACTAACTGCGATGGTGGGCTGGCTGGTGTGCTTACCTATTTAGTTAGAAATGGATTGAGACCACCAATTAATTACTCATAGGCCACCAGAGAGCCATCAGACTGTAATGATTTTTTGTCTCTGTCAGTTTGGGTTGGATTAAACACAAAGGGCTGAACTTGGAGTCTCAGCCCAAAGTAAACCAGCGCATTGAAAGCAGCAGTACATGAGCTATGGCAATCAACAAGCAGAACTTTGTGTGCTGGGAGCTGTGTACATATAAGCTTGGGAATATACCACCTTCCCTGCAGTACAGGTGCTCCTGCCAGCCCCCACAGATTGCCTGTGGGGTCTATCCTAAGTCTGCTCACAGCGTGAGGTTGTCTCATGTAAAGCCACCCCCTCCCACCGAAGACAACCTGGACCGTGTCCCTTCCCATCTGCAATGGCACAAATGGCCCTGAGGCATCCACAGAACTAAACGGAAAAGAAATATTAGGAAAGAATTCTAAGAGAGATAATTTTAGCCAGGTTTAATGCAATTTAGTAGCTGGAAACAGGAGGTGAGCCAGCATTGTAGGATCAGCCAGCTCCATGCAGGCCATCAACAAGCGGGTTAACAGATTACAGGGACCCTGAATGGCATGGCCCACCTTTTTTTGTCCTTTTGTTGAATTCTAGCAGACTCTGTTTTCTTCCCAGGTTTCTCTACTTCAGTATTAGGAGACGACTCTGGGTCTGCTACAGGAACTGAAGGCTTGACTACCTCTTTTTCCTCCTTTGGCTGCTCAGGCACAGAGTTGACTTTGAGTTTATCTGTAAATAAATCATTAGAAAAGAACAAAAACCGGGCATTCAGTATGAACGACAACTCGCGAAGGAGTTGGCCAAACAAAAAAACTGTGCACCAAAAATACAGAAAACACTACAGATGATGTATAAAAGCCTTATGGGATCTAGATGGAGCAAGCTGTGTCATACAGGAAAAAGGCATGCATAAATTTCTAGCTGATTTACCAGGTTGGTTCTGTTCCTGATGGCACAGCCCAAGAACACTGCAAGCTGAGTGTGGTGCAGAAATTTCTGCATAAACTCTGCAGAAGAGGGGTAGGAGGCAGTGATGGAAGTTACCAGGACCTAAGGTGCTGCAGAGAGTTGGGAGCCCCTCTTCTATTCAGCCCCCTTGGCATAACACCTCATCCATCTTAATTTAGAAGGGATAAACTGACTATAAAGAGTTTTAGTCAAACACAAAAGTGCCCAGAAACAGGAGAATCAGGACTGATGAAAAGCAGTGAAAGGCGCATCCAGTCTCCATCCTGCATAATGTTAGAGCCCACGATCAGCATTTTCAGCAATGAAGATGCTTCTCATCCCACCCCAACCCCAATGTGGTCAAGAACTAGCCTCTTTTGCCCACACAGCACCACATACAAGGACAATTCTGCTTCAAAAGGCTTCATCTAGTACCAGAAAAGAGATAGCAGGTGGGAGTGGACAGCAAAATAATATATTTATCAACCTGATAGGTGGTGCTGTTAGCATACTAGCACCTAATTAGAGGCTGTGAGCTTCATTCAGCAGCTTTACACACATTCCATGAGAAGAGGAGCAGGCAAGTTAGAAACCTGTATCAACCCAAGCACAAGATGCCCGAGTGAAGAAGCAGTATTCAACAATGAGATCAATTCCATTGTCAATAGAAACAGAGGCTGCCAAGAGGGCTAAGACTTCACGCCATCGCCTTTCTGACACTGCCTGGAAAACAGGCTGGCTGCTTCACTGAGCAAGGGAAAACATCTCGTACATAAGAACCTGAACGACAGTTCTCTTATTTATGATCAACAGCAGAAAGCTGAAGGACCCAACTGTTGTTAACTCAGGATTTTCTGGCAATGGTGAAATCTTTGAAGCCAGGAGGGACGTACAACATGCAGGGAATAAATCTCACTCCTGGAATCACCCTATCTCTTCAATACACATAATCATTTCCAGTTCTGCTCGGTTTGCTCCTTCTCTGCAGCCACCTCACAAGTTTCCTCGAAGTGCTCCCTGACAGGACTCGGCAAAGAAGTAAACCCCATCGGGATTTGTGGAAATGCATCCACAAAGCTTTCTCCATCACCACTGGGTTATCTTTACCATGCAATTTCAACTTCTTGGGTTTTCAGCATATGAACTTTGGTCTAGGGGTCTTCTCAGATCTTAAAAATTATCTTGAGTCAATGGCTTAGGCTTGTGAAGCTTAGGCTGAAAGCGTCCTCAGCTCCTTCAGTTTCACAAAAACAGGAACTCAAAGATTCCCAACAGTACTGTGCCTTGTGTGTTGAGTGCTGGAACCATACCCTTCAAGCTCTGACAGATGTCTGTTAGAAAGTGGACTTTGCTGTTTATTCTCTCCCAGTAACTCTTCTTTGAATTCTCTTGTACTCGTTACTATAAGGGCATCTGAAGAAATTCCTACAGTCCTCTTGCAATGTCTATTTAAAAGCTTCAGCATGTTTTCTTTAGACTCGGCTAATTTAGGTCAGAAGGGACCTCCAGAGGCCACCTAGTCCAAACCCCTGCTCAAAGGGGAAGGCCACCCTTCATTTTTATCCTCCAGTTATTAGCTCTTCAGTGTTCAGTAAATAAATTAACCCTAAATCTAACTATAGACTCCTCAGTGATTTGTGATGAAAAGCAAGCATCATTAACACGCCCTGCGTAACAGGTTTTGGCAAACATTTTACCAATAGCTGACCTTCCAGCCAGAAGTACTCACTTTAAATCAGATTTCTTCTGCACTAAAAATCCTTCCTGGGTTAGTCTGCACAACCACGCCATTTTAATTGATCTCCATCCAGCAAGCTTTTTGTCTGAAAAACTCCACTTACAACTTTCAATTTGTGCCTTAAGAGCTGCATACAAAACTATTAACCCCTCTGAGTCCAAAAGAGTGGAAGAATAGTATGGAAAACTGTAAGAAAAGAGGGGATATAAAGAAAATCCAACAAGTTTGGCAGGGTGGGAAGGAAGAGTTTTGCTCTTTTCCGTTTATGCCTCCCATCACAACAATAACTATATTGTTAACTCAAGACAAGACGCCTGATATCACTGATTTTGTTTAATTGCTACTTAGCTTAAAAAACCAACCCCACAAAACAGAGAGTTTTCCAATATCCCTCAGGATTTTTTTTTTTTTTCACCTCAAACTACAGCAAGCTGGTCCCTGACCACAACGGTTTCTGAAAACAGACTCATGTTATAAAGCACTTACTCATGGCAGCTTTTCCAAAGAAGTTGTTCATTATGTTGCACTTCGTTGGTGGTTTGCTGCTTGCTGCAGACACCTAGAAGCAAACGGAGGAGTAACCATGGGAATTATTCGTGTAACAAAGCCCTCAAAATGCATAGTACTGCTTCTGGATGAGCAAACTAAATATGTATAATTTGTTGACTGGTCAGTGTCTTAGATTTCAATATTTGTTTAAGAGAATTTGGAGATACTAGATATTATATGCATCAAAGTGTCAAGAGTAAGTTACTTGTGACTCCTTAGCTAGGCCTGCAAATCTAACTTGGGTCACATTCCCATCTGATGGCTGAGTTGGGTCAGTTCCCAGTAAAGAACTATTATTTTTGCAAACTATCAGTGCCTCAATTCACAGCAACCGACAGAGGAAAGAACAAAGATTGGCCAAACCATGAAGTTTTTATCCAGCTACTCTGGCATGTATGCTGCTCCGCTGAGCCATTTGCAAAAAATATCACTGCTCTATTCCATTAATATAGCCACCACCAAAGTGAAAAATCACACACACACACACACAAAACCCACCTAAGGAAGCCTGGCCTCCTAATCCTGTTCATTTTCATGCAAAAAAAAAGCAACCAGACACTAAAGTTCCCAAAACACTCAGACACGCATAATTCACCAGTTCTAAATTCACTATAAAAATGAGAAAAATTAACCAAAATGTACTCAGCTGTTATAAAAAAGCCAAACCATATGCAGGGAACATTACCATTTTAATACCCATCTACTGGCCACATTGTTTTAAAAACAAGTATACTGATTAAAATTAAAACGTAACCCTAGCCTGGGAAAACCAGCAGTTGAGAAGATAAACAATTTAGTCTTGTACAGGTCAGGCTCTGAAACTTCCCTCACAGACCATGTTTAAACACCTTGATACTTTTAAGACCTGGACTTCTCACATTTCACTTATTGCTCAAAACAAATCCTTTTAAGCACAATGGAGAGAGCAAGATCCTCAACCGGTGTATATATTGGCATAACTGAAGGCAATGGAACAATTGTCTCAATAATGCAGCTATGCTGGTTTATACGCGGAGATCTGGCTCACGGGGGAACAGCAAAGCCTCAAAGTTATGGCAAATATACTTCAGCGGATAGATTGAGAGCATGGCACAATATATTTTTGCCCGAGGTGACTGGCAGAAGGCATGTCTGCACTATATAGTTAAATACTTACAAAGCAGTGACGGAGCATTCCCAGTGGACAGCAAGTTTAGCGCGAGAAGCAGCGGACGAGGCCGCGCTATGGGTTAAGGTTATTTAGGCCGAGCAAGAGTGAAGCTACAACAGTTCATTAAAGCTATTAACCCAGAGAGCTGCCAAATTGTCTGAGGTAACTTACACTCGGGGCCTCCTTCGCCTCTGCTTTAGTTTCTTTATTTGTGTCCTGGGGTTTGGAAGCCGCTTTTGCTGCAAACATGCCCATGATCCCTTTGGGCTGCTGCGAGGTCTGTTTAGCTGTCGAAGGACCGCGGCCGTTGACCGCGGGTACGGTGGCACCATTTGTGTCACTTTGTGTCTGGGAGCCAGCCTGTACAGACGTCTGCGCTTGAGAAACTTCAGCTGACGTCCTGGGGACCGCAGCGGCACACTGGATGGCACTAAACCTGCGTGATGGAGTGAAAAATTTAATTAGCCTTTTTTTTTCACCTTGCTTTCCTCCCCAGTAGCACCTTGCTTCTCCGGTCCTGTGTTCTCCTGTCATGGGATAGAGAGGAATTTAACTGGTGCATGGGACAAGAAGAAAAGGCTGACACAGAATGAGACAGATGGAGACCTCTACTGAAAAGATCTGCTGAACCTGTCAGGAAGAGTCAGAGCATTCAAACACTAAACAAGCTGTTCAGATTCCATGGGGGGGAAAAGCCCATTTCCACATTCAGGGTGGAGATGGAGTGGGCTGCTCTTTATTCCTAAATCGGTTACGTGCCCTAAAGCTTGCAGCAGAAACTGTATGGCTTGTCCAATGATCCAAAACATTTTCAACTTTCAGATGCTTTGAAAGAGTCCACTACTGTTGCAACAAGCAGCCACAATCATACCAGCCAGGTAAGTAAATCACAACTGAAACTATTAAAATGGCTGAGAAGATATCCATGCCATTCAGATTTAACTATATAAAGTCATTTCCATGGAATCACTGGTAGACAGAGACACATCTCAGCTTTTAACAGTCTGAAACGTGATTGTTTGGGGATAGAGAGATATAAGAACTAAATGATGTGCTCACAGTTACAATACAATTCGCTGACAGTCAGGAATAGCAGTACCCAAAAATAACTGAACTCTGCTCCCCACTGTGCAAATCACAGGCGAGGCTTTCCAGATTTCCTACAGAAATGCCACAAAAGAGCACAGACTCACGCCTTCCAATCCACTAAATTACACAGCGTATTTTTATTTGCATAAGAAATAAACCAGCCCTCTGCCAATTATTTTCTGTGCCTCAGTATTAGCAGCTCACATGTACAGTCCACTTCTACTCAGATCAGGAACTGTAATGTACTGACAGAAGGCCACCACCTTTACAGCATTTCTAGGCTGTAGCAGCAACCTCTTGACATTCAAACCTTTAAAGGAAATAAGACATGGGAAAAAAAAAATCCTACTTTCTTTTCTACTTTCAATCTGTTTTCAGCATGGTCAACAGTGGTCTCTGGACAGCTTTCACTCCAACTCCAAATACAGCCATATGCAACACCACCAACCCTCCAGGTGACAATGGTTTGTCATCAGTGGTTATATTGATGGTGCAGCAAGCCCACCTAAACCTCTCACGCTCCAGGTTAGCTTGCCTTAATGCTGCTGTGTGACTGAAGCTTATGGACTGAATCGAAAATTCACTAAATCGTCACTGAAAAAGACAAGGAATGCTTGGATTATGGTCTGCAAGTAAGGAGCTGCTTCCGCTTGGAAAGCTGACATTAGCAACACATATTAAATCCAGGTATTTATATTAATACATCTAGTTACCTCCACTGTCTTCATAGCATAACAGGACCCATATAAACAGAGAAGAGAATAAGGATCCTTGCCTCAGAGCTTATGAGGTATCTGGACTGAGAGGGAAGTATAAGCCAGTGGGTTCTGTCTGCTATAAACATGTACACAGTTAAACCTCTGTCTTTTGCTGGTACTGCAGGAATCTTGTCCCAAGTGTAAAAGACAATTCATGTAGCTGACAAGGGAGAGAGAACACAGTCAGTCTGAATATAGTTCAGCCAAGTCACAAATGAAGAAGCTGAATTTTTCCTCAGTTTGCTTGGGAAATTCTGCTCCAAAGTCAGGCAGGGATTTACACGTAGGCTTCAGAAAGCTGTTTCAGAATCTGAATTGTCTAAACCTTCTGGATGTACAAGTCCAAAAGGCAGACTCCTCTAAGACAAAAGTATCACCATGCAGGGGTGCCTGAGAGCAAAGAGTGGAACAAGGCAACTGCAGCCAAACCTATGGCACACATCTTCACTCAAGTGGGGTTTTCCAGCACTTCTCAGGGTACTGACATTCACATTTGAAACACTCAGCTTCAAGGACATTATTTTCTCAGCCACTCTCTTGTCGACATGTTAGACAGCTACATTTCTACTTTCAAATTCTATACTCTTTCTATGACACAACATTCAGGCATCCTCCTTCTGAACCAGATTGGTCATGGCACTGTACGTACTGATTACATCAAGTTGAAGCCATCGTGGTGGAAACACAAAGAAATGAAAAGCCACAGCTGCCAGGCGCTCTCCAGGGGGAGAGACAATGACCCCTGCGGCCTGAAGTCTCTCTGAATTCCAGGACAACCTTTCTCTAGTTCAACCATGAAGGACACTTGTGCTACTTGGTCTGGTTTGTAGGCTTCTCCTATGCCTCAGGGTCTCATCTTCTATACGGAGAATGAGATCCTGTAAGACATCTTCAGAGAGGTGGGTGAGACCGATGGATGAAGAGAGTCTCTCACAAAACAGAAGGCAAGCTCATGCTAGCACTTTGCTGAGCACATCACTCATATTTTTCTAAGTCTGTTTCAATTTACCCTTCCTGTATGACTGAGAACCATATAAAAATGGTCATGATGAAGTGTGGGCTGGAAATGAGAAAAAGGTTTCTAGCCATCAGAGAAGAAAGGTACTGGAACCGTCTGCCCATTGGAGTAAAGGAGCAAGTGAACCAACTGTAAGGTGGAAAAAGCTCGGTTTATGAAACAATCGTATGAAGTGCTGCCTGGGGACTGGCCTGGCGTGACTTAGAAGATCTCCGTTTCTAGGTTTCTAAAAATCCAGGCATATCTGGTAACCACTGACTTCTGCTGAAGTGCACTATGTAGCAACATCTCATCAGTCTCAGATCACATAGCATAAGGAGAAAAAACAAGACGCAACTCACTTGCTGCAGTTGTGCAGGTTGGTTTTGACAATATCATAGTCTGTGTTGTAGAGTGGCCCGCTGTCCTTCAGCAAGGCTTTCTGAATGCTGTAGACATGCACACTCGCAATCGTGGCTAGTTTAGACTTCATTGCTGGGGGGGAAAAAAGAGGAAAGAAAAATAAAAAAAAGTAATTCCTCTGTTATCACAGCCTTTATAGAATCAGGTGGCAACTTATTATCAGGCTCTACCAAGGATGGAGAAAGACTGACAGACCACTTGACAGCAAGGACCTGGATACAAAAATGTATAATTGTACCTTCTTCCGGTGCTTGTTAATTGAGAATTCGAGGTAACAGACACCACAAGCCTGACTAACATCGTTTCCATTGTACACACTTGAATTAAAAGCAATCTCTCTGTGTTTAGCTTACAAATATCTGGTGTTTAGGAATATCTATGACTACCTCAAGCTCAGGAAGAAAATAGATGGTCATAACTCCACCCGGCTGGAACTGCCCTCTGCATCTACCATATCAACTAGTGTCACAGTGTCTTCTCTAGTAGTTTGCTGGAATCAATGTTTTGTCTCTTATATGCTATTTAGACTGTTATCCCCTTGAGACAAGGGCTGGTTTTTAGGAATTCTTTGTTCATTGCTTATATTGTTCTTTCCACACAGTCCTGGTCTGAGACAGAGCTTCTAGGCACTGTAAAAATACACACAGTAATCATTTATTGGGGCCAGTCCTAGACTATGCAGCCCTACTCCCATCACAAATCTCAGCCTCTTCCAAATATAAGTCATACCTTTGGCCTGTCTTCTAATACAAAACCCATGAACAATCCTTTCCTCCACAGCAAAACAGAACATTATGCAGCACACATAATTCAATAAACATGACAGATAGTAGTTTCACTGCTTGACAATCTATTACCCCGATGAAGATAACTTTAGCTAGAAATCCACTTCAGATTTCAAACAGGAAAATAACGCAAGTCTTTCAAACAAAGTTAGATCATTAGCATGGATATTTAAGGTCATAAATGCCACAGTACGTTCTCAAATGTCAGAGATGTTATTTGAAAACGATGAAGAGCCTGAAGCTGTGTTTCAATTGCTAGGGATTTGATCTCATCAGCAGGACCAGACCTGGAACAATAAGCCAACTGACAGTGCATGGAGAACAGTTGCAGGAAGCAGAGTTATAGTGGTGGGATTTTTCACCTTTTACTGTGAAAGCAAATACCCTGGACAAAAGTGGAAACGTTCTCATGCAACATTTAATTAATACCCACTTCACTCAGGGCATACAAAGACTGAAACTGCATTTAACCAATAACTAGAATTATCTGCTTCAGCATCCTTGGAAGCCTGAAGGCTCGTAATTGTTCTAAAACACTGTGAGACACTGCTGTGCACTACTCAGACATTGTTCCCTCCAAGGAAGGGCTGTCTGTCAGTGGCAGGGAAGTGGAAAAGAATCACTAAGACGTTCAACATTTGGAAAAAAAAAAAAAAAAAAAAAAAAAAAAAAAGACCCGAATCACAAGTCTGAAGTTACACAGCTGTTGGCTCAGATATTCAAAATTCTGAGAAAAAGCTAGTACAAAAAGTACACACCTGAACCCAACAGCCTGACTAGGCATTTACGTGCAGATGGCAAGTTCTGAGCTTTACTCACTTTGCTGTTCTTTCAAAGAAAAGTTAAAACCACATAATTTTCACATTCTGCTTACCTTCGAGTTTATCCTCTCTCACTACTGCAACCTTGTGGCACTGTGAAAAACAAATAAATGGCAGTCTTAAAATCTGAAAAGATCTGTTGTACATACAACCAGTATTTTCAGTTATCTGTTGAATAAGAAAGTCTACAGATTAGAGGTTCAACTTTATAGCTGCAAACAACTCTGCCAATGCCTTTCAACACTTATCAGTCACTCGTTTTTAAAGTTCTCTCTTACTTCTTTTCTAATACAGTTTTAGTGATCTGTGAAACAGTCTAAAGAAATCATCTGTCCTCCATTGCTGACACTGAGAGATGAAACACAGATCAAACGAGAACTAAACAACTGTGCAGCACTGTGGAGAAAAGCAAACTAAGGCAGCTGATGACCCAACTGTTAGAAATCTGCTGCAGTAGCCCACATCACCCATGTATATTTACATTGCCAGTAAACTCTAACGTAACAAGCCATAGAACAGACACTGCACCAGAGAAGCAAAATACTATGAGAAATTCAGCATTAATTTAAAAGCCAGAAATGAATGTTTCTGGAAATGTGCTCTACAGCCAGTCTTCAAGGACTATACCTGCTCTATGACATGTAACAGGATGCGGTTAATTCAGAGAGTATCCAAAGAGACAGACTGGACAAAATCCAACCATTAATTTTGTGTTTAACTGATACTACATACTAGCCAGCAAAAAAGTAAGCGACAAGAAAATGTAGGCAACCTGAAACACTAAAGAAAGATTGAGAGTCTCAGTCCCTTGCTGAGGCGGTTAAAAAGTTGCAAGAGTGTGAAGTGCTTGACACGATGAGAATTTTTTGTGACAGATTCCCCAGATCTGCTTTCAGCAGTCTTGCAGATGAATCCACAGCCCGGTGGCTACACCTACTGACAGCAGGCAGTAGTGCAGGGTTACCAGAAAGCACGGGCTGCCAAGGAAGTAGTCTCAGCCCTTTCCTACCCAAAATGGACTTATGCTACTCCAACGCCTGCACTCTTCTGGAAGGATCTTCCAGATCAGCCCCCTTCTCCCACCTGCTCTGCCTAGCCCTCAGACAGCCAGGCTGAGGAACTCTGAGCTCCTCTTGGGTGACATTCCTAACCCTGGCATTGCTACATCTCTACCCCAACAACTGTCCGCACCTGCAGGTAACCTTTCTCAGCAGGCACTGCTATTGCAGTAGTCAAAAACCAAGGAAAATAAAAACCAAACAAATGAAAACCTCAAGACCTTTATATGTTTACCCTGGTAGATCTTCTTTTAAAAATATACATGCTGCTAAGACAGAATTAAAAAAAAAAATAAAATTATTTGTTCCTATGTCAGAATTCACTTGTTTGTTTTACATATATTATGACAAATTTAAAAACAATAGAATGGGCTGACAAACCTGCAGCCAGTTCTAGTAAGTCAAGAGATGCTACCTTGTTATTTCCAAAAGAAATTTGGGGAAAACCTGTTAAACTCAGGCTATAAACATGACACTACCTATACAGCTTTAAATAAATATATTGCGTTACACAGAAGTAATACAATAAATAATTATCTTCGATGTCAGGCAAATTGGGAGATTTAAAGAGAATATTCTATGCATGTGAACCAGTTTATTATTTAGGAAAACAAAAAAAGGTTTTGTTTTCTTTTTCCAATCTAAAAGTGAAAGCCAGGATACCCTGAGATGTATTAATTCCAAATTAAGACTGTGGATTTTATTGCAAGAGATATTTGGGTATGTAAAGATACGAACAGACACCTAGGTAGAATGTCGAAGACATTTAGTGTTTGGCTATTGGATTCTTCTGAGAGCAAAGGGAAACAATTTGCTCATCTTTTTTTTCAAAAACCTCTGGAGTACCTGTCTGAAATTTCTGATGACATTCTTGAAAATCTGACAAGCAGCAACAAGAAAAAATAAATTAACTACAAGTAGTGATTCCTTTGCTTAATAAATCAATCCATTTTAAATACAAAATATTGCCAAATAAATTTATATTTCTCTATGTGTACCGGGATAAAAAAGTTGCTTTATTTAACCAGCCAACTTCAGCTATTTATTCATTATTCTATTTATTATTATTCTACTCCAACTGAATGTCAAGCTCTCTCCAGACACTACTCTCCACTCCACAGCACACCCTGGGAAATGGATTAGATGATCCCACACGAGCCCCTCCAGGCTGTTTTATAATCTTTGCTGTCCAATAATATCAATCGGATTGAGAGATGACTGGTAACAGGAGTTAATTAAATAAAACCCCTGATGCATTAATCAGCACTGTATTACCAAATCATGACCAACCAATCTTTCCTCCCCATTGTTTGTACACTGGGACAAGGTTAGTGCCTCATTTTATACATGTACCAAAGACTCAGCACACTGTGCCTCTTACTGGAAAAAGAGAGCAAGTTCAGGTTTTGACCCAAAGATTACAGAACAAGATGGAAGACACAAGAACAAAGAGGTCACAGACACCTTTGAGAAATACAGCACTCACAGTGTGTCCATTCTGGATGAGGTTTCCTGCTACTAAGTAGGTGACATGAAGCTGAGCTCCTGAATTCTCTTTTCGCTTCCTCTCTACATAATCATACAGCATCCTGCACAGAAGAAAACAGTGTTAATCATCTAGAAAGGAAAGAGCCTGTCACCACCCCTTCCGTGAAGCTGACATTAAAAAAACAAAACAAAACAAACACAAACAAAACCAAAAAACAAAACAAAACAAAAACACAAAACAAAAAAACCAACCAAACAAACAAAAACAGTAAAACCAGGCTGACATGGAAATTTTTCAGATAAGCACAATTATTTTAACCAGGATTAAATTAATCTGATTACTGTACTCTGCTACTTTGGAGAATCTCAGTCCAACAACTATATAAACCAAAGGTGAAATGAATACAAGCTCTCAAAGCTTTAACAGTTGGTTGCAGATGGTCTCACATCCTCTAGGCAGCTTGTTCCAAAGTGTCCCCTCAAGAAGGCTGTTTCCCTCATTACAACTCAGTATTCTGAAGCACCTGACAGAGGAACTGGTGATTTTTGGTACATAATCACATGGCCAGGTGTATACATACAATGGCAGTTATATCCACTGACACAGCGATCAGAAACGGGAGGAAAGAGGATGACTAGCTATGGCAAGATTGAGACTCAAGCTTTCAGCTCTAGCTTACACCCCTGATTTAGGATGAGTGTCCCACATAACTGGGCAGAGACTAGCACACGCTCCGTAAGGGCAGTGTCTGGTAAAGATACTTGAAGATCGTTACTGCTAGAGTCAGAAGCAGCAATTACCATGCTGCCACAGCCAGCGCTATCACTAAATTAATTTACTTGTGTTATCAGACACTTTCCAGCTTCTAGGAGAGAGTTTTAAGCATAAAGATGCCACAGGAGTTTTCCATCTCCAGGTTGCTTTCAAGGGTATGAGAAGGTGCCTCCATTTCACCTGGGCCATCTTCTTCACAGCAAAAAGTTCTCTGGCTCCTTCCAGTTTACTGTATGACCAGAATTGTTCCCAGCAGAGCTCTCCAGTCAGGTCTACACCACCACTGAAGCACACTCAGATTTACACACCATTTAAATTGTTCACACACACGCAGAGGAAAGAGACCAAACAATCTCTTCATTACATTAGATGCCTGAGTTGATATTCTAGTAGTTTGGACAAGACAGGTGAAGCTGGGCTCATTACACAGCAGCTGAGTCTGCAGCAAATGCCCCTTTACGTCCAAGCTATAGCCAGAAACAAGGAGAGAAAATATTTGTATTATGGGACTTGACACTCTTATGGAGCCTTCAAATCTTATGCTTAACTTTACCTTGCTGTGTAGCAACAGCCCTGGAATCCCCGAGAGCTCATTGTTTGTTTTACAGGATATTTAAAAGGTTACAGTAACTTTTATTCTTCAGAAAACACCAAGACAAAGTTACACATTTATGCTAGGTTTGGAGAAGCAAAATCATTCTGACAGCACAGCAGACTCCCCCATCCTTCAAACATGTACCTGTGCCCATCAAGCCTAGTCAGTAGATATTTATAATGGGGCATGCACTACACAGCAGGGTGATCAGAACAGATCAGCATTTGCCACACGTGAGCTGCAGTTACCATTAGTGCTGTTCTGCATTTTCCTGACTCTGCTCCCAGCAATATCCATGGATCATGTACAGCATCCGAAGCTGGAAGTATTGGATTTGCTGAGCAAGGTTTTGGTAGCAGGGAGACTACAAGGGTGGCTCCTGTGAGAAGCTGCCAGAAGCTTCCCCATGTCCGACAGAGCCAATGCCAGCCAGCTCCAAGAGGGACCTGCCACAGCTGAGCCCATCAGCAGTGGTGGGAGTGCCTCTGGGATAACGTATTTAAGAAAGGGGGGAAAAAAATCCCTCAAATCTGCACACTTGCAGCTGGAGAGAGGGGTGAGAATATGCGAGAGAAACAACTCTGCGGCCACCAAGGTCAGTGAAGAAGGAGGGGCAGGTGCTCCAGGTGCTGGAGCAGACATTCCCCGGCAGCCTGTGATAAAGACCATGGTGAGGCAGGCTGTGCCCTGCACCCATGGAGGCCCACAGAGGAGCAGATTTCCACCTGCAGCCTGGGGAGGACCCCACGCTGGAGCAGAGGGATGCCTAAAGGAGGCTGTGACCCTGTGGAAAGCCCACGCTGGAGCAGGCTCCTGGCAGGATCTGTGGGCCTGCGGAGGGAGGAGCCCACGCTGGAGCAGGGGAAGAGTGTGAGGAGTCTTCCTCCTGAGGAGGAAGGAGCAGCAGGAACAGTGTGTGATGAACTGACCGAAACCCCTATCCCCTGCCCCTCTGTGCTGCTGGTGGGGAGGAGGGAGAAAAAGTGAGTAAAGCTAAGCCCAGGAAGAAAGGCGGGGGTGGAAGCAAGCAGGGAAGGTATTTTTAATATTTGTGTTTATTTCTCATTATCCTACTCTGATTTGATCAGTAATAAATTAAATTAATTTTTCCCCAAGCTGAGTCTGTTTCGCCCATGACAGTAATTGGTGAGTGATCTCTCTCTGTCTTTATTTCAACCCACGAGCCTTTCATTGTATTTTATCTCCCCTGCCCAGCCGAGGTGGGGAGTGACAGAGCGGCTTTGGTGGGCGCCTGGTGTCCAGCCAGGGTTTGCCCACCACACTGGGACAGGCAGTGGCAGGTTCTCACAGAGGCAAAAAAACTGTCTGTTTGCAGGACAAAAAAAAAAAAACACATTTGCCTTTCAGGATGAAAGGAGCTACATACATTTCTGTAGTAATCTAATGCTAAAACATCTATTCTGACTTAAGTATTTATGATATAAAGCAGCATAAGGTGTCCAGCAGAGGCACTGCTCTCTAAAGCACAACTCTCATCAAAGTCAAGGCAAGACCTGCCTACATGTGAGGCATGTTGAATAACATAGCTCACCATAACTGAGAAGCCATGCAGGACTTTAAAATATTTCCAGAGAGATAATTTTAATACATTAACTGCAATGATGAAAATGGTAATTAACAAGGCTTTGCCACAAAACAAGAAGTTTGTGGGATGCACTAATACTTACTGTTTAGCCTGGTTGACATGAACTCCCAGAGTATAGCTTAGCCATTTGTACGTTACCTGTACAAGAAAAAAAACACAATACCTTAGGAAGAAAACCTCTCAAGTTGTTAAACCACCTTCTTTTGCTTGCTTCATGGGTAAATGAAACTCTTTAGACTCCCCCCTCCAAGAAACCCACAGCAAAACCTGTTAGAAGTGAGAGCACATAGACACCCACCCATATATACTTTAATAAGGGATTGAATCCTCAAGACCTAAACAAACTACCCTGAGAGGTGTGTTTTTGTGAACACCTTGAAATCCCATTGCATAAATAAAAACCCTTCACAATGGCTGCACTGCTCAGCTTCGCAACAGAAAAAAAGAATTAAACAGCACAATTTTTAATTGAGAGAAGCTCATATTGCCCTCCCAAAGGACTACTGAGGATTTTTTTGATTTCTGTCACCCTCACCTGTCACGGGGATCTCTGGCTGCATCCGGACTCAGACAGCAGTGTGCCAAATCTCAGGAGACTACAGCTCTAAACCCAGCCCTGTCACTGACTTGCTCTGTTATTTAGACAAGACATGCCTTTTATACCTGTTTCTCCTTCTGCTCCGCCTTTTTAAACTAATCCTCAGGCTATGGCTTCTCCTGTCTCAAATATAACAGTTAAATTAAATTGTTATTAGTCTAGCAGTTTATGGTAATAAATTATAACGACATAGGCAGCTCATGTTAATACAACCTCTCTGACAGACAGGATGAACCAACTTCACTGTATTACTTTCCAGGCAAAAATCTTTATTTTGAAAGAAACGCAGACACACATGCTTACCGTTTTTCTGAATTGTCCTAAAAAAAGCAAGGCTTAAAGAGGCTATAGACAATAAATAGCACTTTTAAGCTGAAATAAAGGTCTAGACTGCCTCAAACTTTCATGGAAAAAAGTGGTTTCACACACTTCAGGCTTTAAGATAAAATAATGCTGCCACTACAGTGCTTTTTTTGCTTTTTTTTTTTGAGGAAAACCAGCTCACTTATTAGGGACCATAAGGCACGTGGGGAGAGCTGCTTTTCCTGTGATATAAGTGATGCCATTACCAATTCTCATTAGACACATTAAATTAATTTAAAGTCAAAAGAGGAAAAAAAATCCTGACAAGAAAGGCATTTGTCCAGCTTGACAGAACGCCCTTATTAACGCTGTGCTTCGACCTGTGGGAAATCAAAACACTGCAAAAGCAGCCAGGCATCGCACAGGAACCCCCAAAGATGAGTCAACCTTGAGGAAACAGCCCTGAGAGGGCCAGGGGGCTACAGCTGCGGAGCCCTCCTTTCTTCTGCGCCTGCCGAGAGCGGGATGGGAACCCACGCGTGTCCCGCAGGTGGGTGCGTCGGCCCCCCCCCGTCCCGGCCTCACCTTCCGGCCGCCAACCGAAAGCAGTTTGGGTCTGTTTGAGCCGAGATTCGGGGGAGGGAGGGGACAGGACGTTGCATTGGTGTCACCTCAAGCGCTGACACGGTGCCAGGGCCTGGCACTGCACCCCCACACACACCTCCCCCCCATCGTTCCCAGCACCCCCCGAGCCGGGTTTGGGGCGCAACCCGAGGGGGGATCCCCCAAACATGCAGGTTGACACCCCCTCCCAACGGCTGCCACGCTGGGGGGGTGTCGCCCCCGCCCCGCGATGGGGGTGTGGGGGGGGTGTCGCTCCCCCCCTCCATAGGGTGTCGGGGGGGTGTCGCCTCCACCACCAACCCCCCCCCCCTACCCCCGCTGTTGGGACTCACGATGCGGTTCTGATCGGTGACGAACTCGTCGATATTCTCGAGGTAGAGCTCATCCTCCATGGCGGGGCGGGCGGGCAGGCCGCGGGCGGCTTCCCGCGCAGCTCAGGGCCGCGGCCGCCTGCGCGCCGCCATGGCAACCGGCGGGGACGGCGGCCGCGCGGGGACAAAAGAGGCGCGCGCGGGGGCCCTTGGGGCCGCTTCGGGCCCGGCCAGGCCACGCCCCCCTCCTCCCGGCCCCACGGTGTCCCCTCATGGCCGCACGGCCCCACACTGTCCCCTCACACATCCCCGCGCCATCCCCTCATGTCCCCACGCTGTCCCCTCACACATACCCCTCATGTCCCCTCATGGCTCCACGCAGTCCCCTCATGTGTCCCCACAGTCTACCCTCACACGTCCCCACACCATCCCGTCACAGCCCCACAGCCACATGCTGTCCTCTCTTGGCCCCACACTGTCCCCTCATACGTCCCCACACTGTCCCTCTGTTACCCTAAAAATCAGTCTGTAAAGAAACTCTCTGAGACCAAGGTTTAAATTTTCTGAAAGAAGCATTCCTTTATTGGCGCCAGGTCGGTGGGGGGATAATGCCACCCAACACCGACGCCCGAACTTGTTAGTATCCTGTTAATATAGTAAAAAGGTCATACATATTCATTAGTTTTCTGGGGAGTATATGCCTAAACAGAAGCCTTCCCTGGGACTCATGTTAATATTAGAATGTCCTTTACACATGCGTGGTTGTGCCTCCTGGTGGTCTCTTTAATGAGGCGGTGGTCGTTACTTCCTCCTTCCTCAGCTTCTCCACCTTGTCCTTTTAGTAACCTTGCCTCTCTCAGCACTCATCCTTGCTTGGATTAAGTCCACACATCGCAAGACTAGTCCATTCTGGTCTTTTTGCAACTCTTCTTATCTTTGGGCATAGAACAAGTATCCTACTTACTCTAAACTGACCTTGGATGGTCAGCAGCTATGTGCAAGGCAATCCAATTAAGCAACCCCTCTCTTCAAAGGCTGTGTAATTAAGCAGCTCCTACCTTCAGAGGCCTATTGTTAACAATAACAGCTTGTTTCAAGGACCTGTCTCCTACGCAGTCCATCTTTTCAAGCAAATATTACAAGGCAACTTAAAGCCATCATTCCCTCCTCTTCTTTTGAGGATTCATAATTTCCCAACTATGATCCTCACTTTTAGATATACTTGTTTTTAGAACAAAGATTTGTACAGCAAATGCAGCATTGTATCATAATGCAGGCAAGAATACACATGATTACAATAAAAATCACTGTTAAGAATAACAGTTTCAGACATGACCAGTCAGGTAACCATGAGGTGAGCTTGTGCCATGCTTCCTCAAATCCCCAAGACATACTATCTCTCGTGACTTGATGTAGAACCTTAGTTTGTTCCCAGATTTTGGCTAAATCTATAGAAATTCTGCCACTTTGATCTACATACTGACAACAGCTTGTGTTTATGATAGTACAGATGCTGCCTTGAGAGGCTAATAACAAATCCAAAGCCATTCTGTTTTGGAGCACTACCTGTGACAAACTGTTCACTTCTATTTGTAATGCTTGCAGGGCATCAACAGTTTTATTTTCAATTTTTTCAATCGCTGCTGATATGTTTACTATGGTTTTCTCTAGTTCCCTTCCTCCTAACAATGGGAGAAACCATTGGGCAAAGCTGTGAAAACTCGTGGGGCGATCCACGATAGCATTGTGGACTCTCTTAGTTCTCTTTATATACATCCTTACCCAGGCATTCAATTTGTGTAAGTTATCGATAACGGTTATATTTGGGACTACTGCTCCTAAGGTACATGTTCCAGACCAGTCTGGTGGCAAAGCTTTAATAGCTTTGCCCCCACACAACCAATACCACCCATTCGGGGAATGCCACCATGCTCTTTTTTCCTTTGAGCTGGATCCCCACCAATCCGCCTTGGCCAGAACACTTGCATGCTCCAGCTACAGTGGGGGTAGTTCCCAACTGTTTGATTTCGTGGATCCAAAGTTTTGTTGGTAGTTACACATTTCACATCAGAAAGTTTTAGATCAGTGATTCTAAAGCTTGCTTAGTCTCCTTTTGATTCATAAGGCCAATCCACAGATTATTCCAAGATATGTTAAAGGGTATTGGAACTCCAATAAAATGAATGACTCTATTCCCATGTTCAGGCATATGTGCACAAATCCAGCAATCATTTCTCTGCAATATTTGGACAACATTTTGTATCAAGGTTACATGCAAATTTTGGCCCCAACATGAAAGCTGCTGAACTTGGCTCATGGTTACCATGGTTGTCGAAGTGGATATACAAAACTTATTCATGCTTGCTTTATTCTTAACTATAACGCAGCCTGTTGCTCTACTGACCAAGAGGAGGGAGCTTTTTTAATTTTTGAATAATGAGTCCTTGGACCTTTGCCCCAGACCTTGACTGCAGTATACGTTGTCAAGTGAACTTGGAATCGTCCTTCTCATTTCTCTTGGAGTGGCTCTGAAGTCCGGGATTTGACATAGACTCAATCTCCAGGTTGGAACGGATGCACTGGAAAATCAAGATTTAATGATCTATTTGTTACAACATACTTAGAAAGCTGTTGGATCATTTTTCCTAATCAAATCAAAAGTTTTACTTGATCACTTTCTCCTTTGATTTTCGGATCCCCCACAACTCCTGCAATTGGATAAGGATGGCCATATATTATTTCATAGGGACCAACATGCAGTTTCCCTTTTGTTTGGAATCTTATTCTTAACAATGCTAATGGTAAAGCCTGAGTCCCACTGAGAGATGTTTCCTGACAGATTTTGCTTAGTTGAGTTTTAATTTTATAGTTTTCATCCTTTCCACTTTGCCACTGAATTGTGGCCTATAAGGAGTGTGCAGCTGCCAAGTAATTTGAAGTATCCTACTAACTTCTGTTACTATTTTTGCAATGAAATGTGGACCTCGGTCAGAGGACATACCGATTGGAATACCAAATCTTGGTATTATTTATTTCAGCAGCCTTTTTGCTACTTCCCTAGCTTTGTTAGTGTGACATGGGAAAGCCTCAGGCCAGCCTGAATAAGTATCCACTAATACCAATAGGTATTTTAACTTTCTTTTCCTATGCAATTCTGTGAAGTCTACCTGCCACAATTCCCCAGGTGCCTGACCCTCTAACACTTTGGCAAACTGTATATTATTTGGGGTCTTAGGATTGTTTTTACAACATATCTCACATCTTTCCGTAATTGATCTGATAGCTTCTATCATATTTCTTCCAATGACTGTTTTCTGTAGATATTTTAAAAGATTCTCTGTTCCCCAAGGAGTGGCATTATGTTCTTGTTTTATCACATTGTACAGCAAGCTATATGACACTACTATTATCTTAGTGGGTGTAATTGCCTACCCTTCTTTGTTGAAAGTGGCCTTCACTGCCTCTATTAACTTTTGATCCTGCTTATCATATTTTGTTTTTTTCAAGGGTAAGTATTGCTAATCATTTATCTGGAACCAAAGCTAGGATTTCATTTTCTATGCCTTTTTCTGCTTCCCCTTTGGCATATAAGTCTGCTAACTTATTACCTCTAATCTGAGCAGTCTTTCCCGATTGATGGGTTCTGCAATGCATTACAGCAAATTCGAAGGGATCATTGACTGACTCTAGAAGTTCCATTTTTTATTTTTTAAGTTTGATCTCACTTCCCTGGGAAGCGAGGAGCCCCCTCTCTTTCTAAATTGCTCCGTGGGCATGACCAACCCAAAAGGTGTATTTTGAGTAGGTCCAGATGTTTACTCGTTTTCAGAGCTCAGGTTAATGCCACTAACTCTGCCTTTTGAGCAGAAGTGCAGTTCACTAGGGCTCCAGCTTCTACTACTTGTTCAGTAGTTGTAACTGCACATCCTGACAACCGCTTGCCTTCTTTAACAAAACTGCTCCTGTCTGTATATAGTTCCCAGTCCACTTCAAGTAACAGAGTGTCCTTTAAATCAGTTCGCCTGGACTATATTTCCTCAATAGCCTGGAGGCAGTCATGCATTGGCCTTCCTTCTGTAGCCTTGGCTGATAAGAACATTGCTGGATTGGCAGCTGCTGTTGTCTTAGGAGTCACATCATCTGGCTCTAGCAAAACAGCTTGATATTTTAACATCCGTCTCAAGGATAACCAGTGTCCTCCTTTTTGTTCCAATACTGTAGTCACCATGTGCGGAACACAGACAGTTATCTTCTGGCCTAAAGTAAATTTATGGGCCTCCTCTATCAGCAATACTGTTGCTGCAACAGCCCTCAAGCACCCGGGCCATCCCTTGCCCACTGGGTCTAGTTGTTTGGAAAAGTATGCCCCAGCTCTTTTGAATTCTCCCAATTGCTGGGCTAGGACCCCTAAAGCAATTGCCTGTCTTTCATAAGTAAACAGTTCAAAAGGCTTGTCCAAGTTAGGCAACCCCAATGCTGGAGCCCTCACGAGGGATCTTTTAAGCTGTAAGAATTTCGAGCATCAGGCGTCCATTGTAAGGGTCCAAAGGAATCTTTCGGTAATTGATATAAAGGTTTTACAGAAAGTCCGTAACTGGCAATCCACAGGCGACACCACCCGACCATTCCTAGAAATACTCTTAACTCATGGGCAGTTTTTGGTTCTGGAAGCTGACAAATCGCTTTTTTTCCTTCTTTGCTCAATGGGCAATGTCCTCTGAATATTTCAAATCCCAGATAGATTACTTGCTCCTGAGCAATCTGGGCTTTCTCCTTTGAAACTCGGTGTCCACTCATTCCCAGAAAATTAAGAAGTCCGATTGTCAGTTCAAGACACTGCTCACGAGAGTCCGTGGCCAGCAATATATCATCCACATACTGTAACATCGTTCCTTCTTTATTTTCCAGTCTCCACGTTTCTAATTCTTTGGCCAATTGGTTTCCAAAAATTGTAGGGCTATTTTTAAATCCTTGCAGCAACACTGTCCGGGTATATTGAGTCTTTTGCCCTGTTTTGGGATTTTCCCATTCAAAAGCAAATAATTCTTGACTTTCAAAATCAAGTGGGATGCAGAAAAAGGCATCTTTTAAATCTAGAACTGTAAACCATCCTTGTGTTTCTGATAAAGGAGTTAGCAAAGTATAGGAGTTTGCTACTACAGGATGGATATGCTCTGCTATTTGATTAATTGCCCTCAAATCGTGAACTAACCTGTAATCTTTTCCATTGGCCATTTTCACAGGTAGGATGGGGGTATTATATTTAGACTCACACTCCCTTAACAGCCCATATTTCAAGAAATTCTGAACAACTGGCAAAAGTCCTACCTTAGCTTCCAATTTGATAGGATACTGTTTTAATCTCAGCAGGGATGATCCAGGTTTTATTTCAATTTTAGTTGGGTCTGCCTTCTTCAATCTCCCAGGAACTCCACTCACCCAGACTATGGGGATCACCGCATTCTCAATCTCAAGCGGAACATCTGAGACCTTTATTTGATCTGAGTCCTGTAATAAAAATATTGAGGCCTGGGCATATTTAGACTCAGGGAACCAAATTTCAATTTCATCTTTTCTAAATTTAATCTCTGCCTCCAATTTCTTTAGTAAATTCTGTCCAATTAAAGGCTTAAGTGAGCTAGGCAAATACAGAAATGGTTGTGTCACCCACTGTTTCCCGATTTTAAATTTCACTGGTTTAAAGAATGGCCAAACTTCAGATTTCCCAGTCATACCAACAATTCTTATAGTATCTCTTCCTAAAGGGAAGTCTTTGGTATTTGGAACTAAGTGGCACCAGTATCCACTGAACACTCAAATTCCTTGTCTTCTTCCCCCAGCTTTATTTTAATCAGGGGTTCTGCTGGGAAAGAATCTCCCGATCCTCTTCATTCATCCACTTCTGCAATTAATGTTGGCCTCCCTTGAGACCTTTTCTGTAATTATGGGCAACTTCTTTTCCAATGTCTTTCTTCCCTACAAAATGCACACTGGTTTTCTCCTAGTTGTCATCTATTCAGGTCCCAGCCATGACCTGTCCCTCTACCTGTCTTACTGTTATGAGTCGCACCCGATTTCCTTCCTCGCCCTTGTTCCCCCATCATCCCTTCTAAAGCTGCAGTCAATCTAGCACTACCCTTTTCCCTCTGCTGATCTCTGTTTCAGTAAATTACCCATGCCACATCTAGTTTTGCTAAATCTCTGGCATCGGCTGCCTGCAATTTCTGCAGTTTCCACCTGATGTCATCAGTGGACTGTCCCATGAATTAGGTAGCCAGCTGTAGCTTGCCCTCCTCAGATTCAAGGCCTTATGTGGTACGCATTTGTGCAGCTTCTTTTAATCTCCTTAAAAATTCAGTAGGGGATTCCTTCCCTTCTTGTTTTATTCCATATAGCTTTGACCAAATGACTGCTTTCGGGAATCCATGTCTGATTTCATACAAAATCAATCTTCGATATTGTCTTATAGCTCTCGCATGTTCAACTGCGTTAGAATCCCACTCTGGATCTGCTGAAGGTAAATGGGTGTCCACCTGTCCTGTCAACACTCCAGCAGCTATTAATCCTTCCATCTGAGCTTTTGTCGCTCTTCTAATCATATTATTTTCTATCCTATCAAATATGACTCCTAGAGTGGCTTCTATGTCACTCCGATCAGGATTCCGAGTTCCTATCATTAGCTCAAAAGCATTTGCTACCTTCTCTGGGTCATCCCTATAACCTTCTGCAGCCGTCTTCCAATTATTTAAATCAGTTATTGAAAAAGGTGGGTTTTACCATTATCGGCCCATTATTTCCTACTACCTGTTGTAGATGAACCAATAAAGCCCGCCCCATTTTCCCCAAGTTCTTCCCACAACTGGTGTGCTCCCAATTCCTTGGCTTCCCCCTTCTTCTGGATCTCTCTCATCTCTTTCAGGGGAGAGACCCAAGGGAAGAGAAGCACCTTCTCTTCTGAGATTTTCCCTTACTCCCGCTAGTTTCCTTTGAGGAGATACTAAAAGTTTGACCTCTTCCTCCGGGTCATTCTCTATTGGATTCAAACATCTTTCCCCAATACTACATGCCGAGCAACACCTTTTTAAAGGCCTATTTCTCTCCTGCTCCCACATATCCTTTTTCAAAGCTAACAAAAAAGGGATCATTGGGAGCCAAATTAATCCCACATTCTTTTTGCCACTCAGTTCTTTGCATGACAAAAAACATATCTGCATACATCATTTCATCCCATTTCTGTTCTCTCCTTAAAAATAGACTTAATTGCAGAAGGGTATCATAATCCAATGTTCCATTTACTGGCCACTCCACTCCACCTTCTAATTTATAAAGGGGCCAACACTGATTACAGTATTTAATAAGATCCTATTTTCATGTGTTTCCTCCCAGACCATTTCCCAACTGTTTTCAATGTTTCAAAACACAGCCCAAAGGTGACTACAGTATTTAATATTCCCCCTCCAGTAGGTTTTGAAATTGTAACCGCCTTTCTAGATACAGAAGCAAGGAGGGATTTCCAAACAACACTTAGACACACAATAACACAAAACAATTATTAACACAAAAAGATACACAGTGACAATCCAAATTTTCAGATCTGAAAACACAGTCATACAAGAGGGGCCTCTAACCCCAAACAATCCTACCCTATACTGCGTTTTACAGATGGAGAGGGACCTCTAACCCCACAATACAAATTCCAATCCCATGAAACCTCTTCTGCTGCACCTTACAGATGGAAATTCAAAATCAAAATAAAATAAAAGGAATGCTTTACTTACAAAAGATGGTCTTTGCTTGCGAAATCTTCGTTCTGGGGATTGGAGGCACTGTCCGAGAATTTCCTCGGTGCCGCAGCTGGAGATCCTGCAACCCCAGGATCTGCCGAGTTTCAGGAGTGCTGTCCCACCTGGGGTGCCCAAAATTTTTCTGTAAAAGGCAGCCTGCAACGAAACTCTCTGAGACCGAGGTTTAAATTTTCTGAAAGAAGCATTCCTTTATTGGCGCCAGGTCGGTGGGGGGATAATGCCACCCAACACCGACGCCCGAACTTGTTAGTATCCTGTTAATATAGTAAAAAGGTCATACATATTCATTAGTTTTCTGGGGAGTATATGCATAAACAGAAGCCTTCCCTGGGACTCATGTTAATATTAGAATGTCCTTTACACATGCGTGGTTGTGCCTCCTGGTGGTCTCTTTAATGAGGCGGTGGTCGTTACTTCCTCCTTCCTCAGCTTCTCCACCTTGTCCTTTTAGTAACCTTGCCTCTCTCAGCACTCATCCTTGCTTGGATTAAGTCCACACATCGCAAGACTAGTCCATTCTGGTCTTTTTGCAACTCTTCTTCTTCTTATCTTTGGGCATAGAACAAGTATCCTACTCACTCTAAACTGACCTTGGATGGTCAGCAGCTATGCGCAAGGCAATCTAATTAAGCAACCCCTCTCTTCAAAGGCTGTGTAATTAAGCAGCTCCTACCTTCAGAGGCCTATTGTTAACAATAACAGCTTGTTTCAAGGACCTGTCTCCTACACAGTCCATCTTTTCAAGCAAATATTACAAGGAAACTTAAAGCAATCACCTCCACATGTCCCCAGGGTGTCCCCTCACAGACCCACGGCTTTCCCGCCATTCCGCTCCTCATCTCCATCTTCTCGGCCGTGGGCTGACCCAGCACCTCGTCCCTGGCACCCAGGGAGGATAAACCACCCACCTGCTAGGAATCACTGATTTTCCCTTTTTTAAATTTTCCTTTTTTGCCAGCCCTGCCTGATCCTCACCAGAATGGCGGGGGAAAACCAGGCGTTGGAGTCTTCCCGCTCCCTCCCCCAAATAAATGCTATTGTTGTTAAGAGGCAGGGTGAGGTGTTATTTAAAACCGTTCTTATTCTCAGTTAAACTGTCCCCATATTTCCACTAGTGACCACCTCCAGCACTTCTCACAGCACCTGCTAAATTTTACTTTTTTTTTATTTTCTGAGATAAATAGCAAATATTGGAACAAGAGATTCCCAGTTTTTAATTCCCAATCCCATCCCTTTTGCATCCCATTTTTAATACAGCTTCACAATAACCTGAGGACTTCATTGATATATCTCTACTGTTTACTAAATACTTTTCCACAATAAAGTTAATTTCAAATCTTCTAAAAACTATGAGGTGGTTTTGAGGATGTCTTTTTTTTTTTTTCTTTTCAGTGTGGATTATACTAAATTTTTTTGCCATGTTTCTTATTTACCTGTCCTGGCTTGTTTATAGCATGGTCCCATGCTGGGGCTGGCTAGGGCTGAGAGATTGCTGCTGCTGAGAGAGGGATATCTGGCATCTCCCACCCGCTGTGGACCTCATTGACTTGAATCCTTCTGTCTCTAGGACATTTATCATCTTGTTTTAGCTCAGTGAACTGCTTTTTCCTATCTACCATCTAGTTAGGTTAGTAAAGTGTTGCCCACAAATTAAGGCTAAGATTTAAATGGTCAGGAATAATCTATATCATATCAAACCACCCAGAATCAATTCCATAGATTTCTCCCTTCATTGCAAAAACAAAACTGTTACGGCAGGGATGTGTTCCTTTGTCACTGCATGCAGATGCTTTTCTTCATTTTATTGACAGTTAGGTAAAAGCAACACAAAATAAATTAGTTCTTTGTGCCTAACACTGCCACAATATCTGTTTCTGTGGGAGAGAACTGATGCGTGTTTCCTCTGCATTCTCAGGTGGGCCGCAGTGCTGAGCTGAAAAATGTGCTTTTAGGGT
This sequence comes from Tyto alba, assembly GCF_018691265.1. Lineage (NCBI taxonomy): Eukaryota > Metazoa > Chordata > Aves > Strigiformes > Tytonidae > Tyto > Tyto alba. The sequence goes on along the minus strand of NW_024881282.1, from coordinate 1,873,603 downwards.
CAGAAGTGAGTTCCTCTGATGAAAAGATCACTGAAACATTACCTTTATGAGCATTAGGTCTTTTCCTGATTTATATATTGTCTCGAGGAGTGTTGGCTTCAGGAAATTGAGAGGTCCATATGTAGTTCCACAGCTTATGGGACTGAACCACTCATCAGGAGAATCTCAAATGAAATTTAGGTGTGTGAGATGGATGCGTTCTTATATTGGTCCTGAGAGCTGTAAGAGGAGAAGTAGAGAGACAGACTCTGCTCATTTGCAAGGAAAAATCACAAAATTAACCTTAACATCTCAAGGGAGTAATCTTCCTCTGCGTACCTGAGGTTGTAGTACCAGCCTTAACGTTGATGATGCTGCAAAATATATATTTAATTAGCAAGTCCTGAGCAAGAACCTTTCAGTCAGTGAAGTCAGAGATTTTCTCTCTGATTTCAAAATGAGCAGGAGAAAGGTCAAAATCATTACTCACATTCTATTCTTCATTACAAAAAGACAATGATATTTTGCAGATTCTGGGGCTCACTGGTTATTCTTGTCACTAGTCTGAAGTGTCTCCAGTTCTGCCCAGAGCTCGTGAAGAGTCATTATGCAATTTCATGCAGTGAAATAAGTCCTTGGACAGAAATGTTCCTATCCAACAGTGCTTGAAATACAGCAGCTGATAAATGAAGAAATAAAAATTACAACCTGTGACCAAAGCATGGGGTAGTTTAATATTAATGTCCTTTTACATTTTTCTTACAGTTAACATAAAAAGAAATGGTGATGTGACAGACAGAACCACCTAAACTCCTGAAATAGCACCACAGGGAGGGATACAAAGAAACTTGAGGTAAGATCTTAAGGCATAAGATTTCCCTAAGGTTGTACATCATGAGGATCAAGAAGGCCAAGTGCAAGGTCCTGCCCGTGGGTCGGGGCAATCCCAGGCACAAATCCAGGCTGGGCGAGGAGGGGATGCAGAGCAGCCCCAAGGAGAGGAACTTGGGGGTGTTGGTGGGGGGAAAACTGCCCATGAGCCAGCACCGTGCGCTCGCAGCCCAGAACCCACCCGTGCCCTGGGCTGCAGCCAGAGCAGGGGGGGCAGCAGGGCCAGGGAGGGGATTCTCCCCCTCTGCTCCGCTCTGGGGAGACCCCTCTGCAGTGCTGGGGCCAGCTCGGGGGCCCCCAACAGCAGAAGGACACGGAGCTGCTCGAGCGGGGCCAGAGGAGGCCACGAAGATGCTGGGGGGGCTGGAGCAGCTCCCCTGGGAGGCCGGGCTGAGAGAGTTGGGGGGGTTCAGCCTGGAGAAGAGAAGGCTCCGGGGAGACCTTCGAGCGGCCTCCCAGGGCTTAAAGGGGGGACAGGGAAGGTGGGGAGGGACTCTGGATCAGGGGGTGGGGATAGGACGAGGGGTGACGATTTTAAACTGACAGAGGGCAGATTTAGGTTAAATAAAAGGCAGAAATTCTTCCCTGTGCAGGGGGTGAGGCACTGGCACAGGGTGCCCAGAGCAGCTGTGGCTGCCCCCTCCCTGGAAGGGTTCAAGGCCAGGTTGGACGGGGCTGGGAGCACCCTGGGCTGGGGGAAGGGGTCCCTGCCCGGGGCAGGGAGTGGGGCTGGATGGGCTTTAAGGTCCCTTCTGACCCAAACCAGTCTGTGGTTCTACGATCTGTGAAGATCAAACAGCTTGGTAACTGAACTCTTGTGGACCTCATACTCCAGCTAAGCCGACCAGGGATGTGCGTGATAACCTGGTGTTAAAGAATTTCACCAGATTGTGGGTTTCTCTAGGTTTGCTCTATTAACAACTCAGAGTTGGGCCATCACTTCAGTGAGTGGCAGAGGATAGCTCAGAAACATTCTACATATACAACTCTACTTAACATTAAGCAATAGATATTTGTCAAAAGAAGTTCTTAGTGTTCTTGGTGTTTTTTCCACGAACCCTCGGTTTTCTATTCTTCAGTGGTTTCAAAAGTCCAAACTGTCTTCCTGTCTCAACTGATTCTTACCGTCTCGTCTCAGTTCCTCTTCTGCAGTTAGTGGTCGTAGGCAGAAAGTTCTTTGGTCACCACAGCCACTTATCTTCTTATACATCAAGTTTACCTTTGAGCTTCTGAGAATTATTCAAGTTGTTCTATTAATTTGTTTAGTCTATGTCTAGTCTAAAATATCTAACCTTTCAGTATTGCCTATTCTAAAAGTTAATTACTTATTTTTCATCTATTCTCATGTCTTAAAACCAAGATGCATGATTCTTTTTCTGTTGATTCAGCTGGACTGAGTTTTAAGTCAGCCATGGTAAGGACTATACATGGGACAAATGAGCAGCTTATATGTATTATTTTGTAGAACACCTGCATTCTATTAATCATGTCCAAAACAATTCCTAACCATTAATTATATGTGAATAAATTCAAAATCAATGAGGCTTAAGGCCTAGCTACCTGTTTCACCTGGCTTGTTTGTGACTGTATCTCCGCTTGCGCTTCAACCTGGCAAATATTGCCACTTTTCGGGATCCATACTAGATCCAAGGTGTAAACCAGATGCATCCTTCTGATACCACTGTAGACAGCAGTAGTTTCATTGTAAATTAATTAGGTCCCTCTCAGGTCCCAGTTTATTCTCTGAAAATCTGGGTTTGGTTTCCTTTTTTTTTTTTTTTTCTTTAATCTTTCTGGAAAATGCAGAAAAATAAATCTGGAAAGAGATGCAACAGTGAGGACTCACATAAACCCTGAAGAGCAGTCCTTGGGTCCCAGCCAATTCCCCTGCGGAAAGCACGGTGCACAGCCATCACCCTGGTAGTGCGCACAGCCCAGTTTTCAGTGCCAGCATCAACATCTGACAAAGTACAAAATGGCCTTTAAAACACCTCCTTGCAACACGGGGGACTTTCTCATTTATTTTGGATCATAAATCTACTGAATGCTACACTGATCTTGGAAATAAGGACCTCACTAGTTGACTGGGAGGCTGCAAGGTTCCTTATGGTCTGCAGTGACTGTTACTTTTGAACATTAAAGTAGATATGTGTAGCTACAGACTGGTACATTAATGAGGAGCTGAAGATTAGAACCCATCCCGTCTCCTTTTCCTGGATGGTAACATTCGTAAATGATCTTTCACTGCTAAAATACGTAAAGTAATTTTAAAAAGAAGGAAAAATGGGAACAAGAGAAATAATCTCATTGCAATGAAGCAAACTGACAGATGCTGAAGAGTATGTGCCTGGGATATATTTTGGACCACTGGAGATGGTAGGGCATATGAACCCTAATGCAGGATCTGAAAATACTTTGGGAGTAGTCCCTTAAAAGGTCTGATAATACTCTTTTGTATAGGATTTGCTGTACTCTCATATGAGGCCCTGAAAAAAGTAAATTAACCATACATTCCTCCTCAAAGGAGAAGTGTTATCCCCATTTCAAAGATGACGACATTGAGACATAGAGAGGTTATGTGATTTGTCCAAGAATCTTTCAATACACCCAGGTGTAAAGCCCAAGTATCCTGACTCCCAAACTCTTTTTCCCAAAGCACTATAAAGGATTCTTTCAAAAAATCGCTTGTTAGTAACAAAACGTCTTGTACTTACAGCTGCCCACAGCCAAAACCACCAGCACCAACAGAAACAGAGCCCAAAGACTCATAATAATGCTGGTTTCTCAAGTGCTTTCCAAAAAACAAAAAAGAATGGGCAGAGTCTCTGGAAATTCATTATATATAGTTGCTGGCAAGCATCTGTCCTGGAGGAGGAGTTTGAGTGAAAGGAGTTCTGTTGAAGTTTTAATTAATGCCGTATGAGGGGGGACTTCCTTGAGCAACTGGGCAATGCTGAAGGGAGAACAGAAACATAGAGATCCCAGTGTCAACTCACAGTTAATTGAATCTGTCCAAAAACTGTCCAGGCCCCGGCACCCATTTCCTTTTGGAGCCCATCAAATCTATTAGAGGTTTCTGAAGATCTAGGTTTTGGGCTGAAATGCATCCCATCTGAGAAGCAGAGGATTTCAGTTATGAAATGGAAGACGTAAGATGGATACATAAGGAGGTACAAAGCCTGATCCTCCTCCTTTCTTCCACCAAGATGAATTACAAATAATCAGCTAGAATTAGTGAGATTTTTTCAGTAGGAAACCTGTGTGATGGGCGAGTCATAGCTAGGGAAGGGGTCAAGGCAATGGCTCCTTCCTTAACTGTATGAAATGGAAAATCATAGTTGGAAGACTGAAGACCAAACACCATCAGAAATACAGTGGCAATTAGAATCATAGAATTATTTAGGTTGGAAAAGACCTTTAAGATCATCGAGTCCAACCATAAACCCAACACAACTAGTTTTTAATTTTTTGCCAAGACATGTTGGACCAGATGATCCTTGAGGTCTCTTCCCACCTGGTATTCTACAATTCTGTGAGTTTGCCTGTAGGCTTGCGAGGTTCAGAATCAGTGCAGGCAAGTCCATAAACTAGAACAAAAATTGATATCACAGGAGACAGCTCCATTTGAGACAGATGCATACGTTTGCACAGCTTAATCGTCTTCTAGGTTCTTTCCTATGCGTGTTCACAATAAAAAAAATCTTGAGATGCTCAGGGAGTGAGGCAGCAAGAACGCTGACAAAGGAGAGGCATCTAAGAAACTACTAAGGTAAGTTTAGGAAGAAGAAGACTGGCTGAGGAGTGCATCTCCCCTCTGACAACCAGCGGAGAACAGCAGCGTGACTGCTGACAGCCGGTTGCTGTCTAGTGTAGTCAGCCAAATCACCCCGGGCACCGCTGACAGCACCGACTGCTGTCTCCACTAGCGACACGGGGAGTTTTAGACACCCAGCATATGTGGAGACACCTAAATTTAAGCGTCTTAATCTGGAGCTGGTTCCCAGGCCACTCACATGTTTGGTGCCACATGCCTTCATGAAGAGAAATGTTGCATTGTTAATGGTACGAACAGATAGATTTAGTTTTAGACTTTGTACAGTCTTTTGTGCCAAGATTTCTCGTACTTTGGTATTGAGTCCCTTCCTGAAAAATAAGAATGCAAGGTTTAAGCTTTGGAATAGAAAAAGACACATGTAACCATCTGGGAATGTATCAACCAGAATATAATCTCTTCTATCACCAAGTATGTGTTATTACATCTAAACAAAGATAATTGACACAAACACCTTCAAAAGCATGATGACAAATTTTCTGTGTTGAGTCACATTAGTAGGTGGCATTTCTGACTTCGGCTTTTTAACTAATACCCATATCTCATTCCAAGCATGTTTTCAGGGCTGTTTGCATGGGAAGATTGATGGAATAATTCCCCTATGGACTCCTGTTATTGACGGCTTTTATTTCAAGATAATTAATGTGCTTCAGCATGGAGTATTTGACATTTATTCAATAGTAGGGTGGGCACAGAAGGAGCTATGGCAGAACAGCTTGTTTTCTAGCAGCTACACGGCTCTGTTTCCACAAGCAGACAGGCTATTTAAGAAGATAAACAAGAGTAACAGCTAGGAAATAATGAAAATCCTCTGAAGAATGCCTGCTGATAAAGCAGAGGTGAGAATGAGCAGGAAAGCATCTCCTCAAACACAGAGCAGTGCGCAGCTACGGCATCCTGCGGACAAGCAGGCAAGGAGGTATCGGGAGCAAACTCTTAGGTGTCAGCTCAGCCGTGTCATATACTGTGCCCAGGGTGAGAAAACGGGGCCACTCCTTCCCTCCTCCCTGTCTTAGACCCTAGTTGAAGAAAGTGAGAAGAAAATTGAAGCTACCCCTGGCACTGCAAGATCTGAGCTCTGGGAATAGGCTGCAGATGGGTTCTTTGATGTCTCCATACATCTTTACTTCATTGTTAGTGAGGTTCAACTTCAAAAAGTATCCTAGTTAGTAGATTTGGAGGAAAATAACCCATAACAGAGTTGGTAACTGTCAGGAGGAAACAGTAATTCTGAGAAGACCCGCTACAGTCGTGAGAGGGGTTGTCTACTTAATACAGCTTGCAAATGGCCAAACAGCAACGACGGCTGAGGTGGTCTGTGAACGCCTGGACATCACATCATGGCGTGAGTGCCAAGATCAACTCTTCTCATGCCATTCCAAAAGAATTTCTTCTCATGCAATTCCCTGTCTGAGTCAGCAGGTGACAGTTGGACACCACGCTTGCCTGGCAGCCCTGGAGCTGGGTGGTGAAGCTCTGCTGCTATTGCTGGGAGCAGTAAGTGAGCTACATTACTCTTCAATTTATGCAAACCGGAGCTTCTGCTGCTCTTGCCCGCCTGCTTCCCGCCACCCACAGTCTCCTCCTTCCAGCCAGCTCAAGTGTTTGTGCAGCCATGCTGTGAAATGCGTCAGGAAAACCAACTTAAGTTAAAACAAACTCATTTTAGTCTGGAGCAGTTCCCCCCAAGCCCGCTTGACACCCTGTCACACAAACCCTGCTGCTGAGGAGCAGCGGGATGGTGGCACCGCTGTGTCCGACACCACCGCAGGCTTATGCCGCTTTAAAGTGTCGATGGAGTAGCTGCATGAATAATAGAACCCCAGAATTGTTTAGGTTTGGAAACACCCTTAAGATCATTGAGTCCAGCTGTTAACCCAACACTGCCAAGCCCACCACTAAACCATGTCCCCAAGTGCCACGTCTACAAATTTTTAAATACCTCCAGGGATGGTGACTCAACCTCTTCCCTGGGCAGCCTGTTCCAACGCTTGACAATCCTTTCAGCAAAGAAATTTTTCCTAGTATCCAATCTAAACCTCCCCTGGTGCAACTTGAGGCCGTTTCCTCTCGTCCTATCTCTTGGTGCTTGGGAGAAGAGACCGACCCCCACCTCGCCCCAACCTCCTTTTAGGTCATTGCAGAGAGCGATCAGGTCTCCCCTCAGCCTCCTCTTCTCCAGGCTGAACCCCCCCAGTTCCCTCAGCTGCTCCTCACAGCACTTGTGCTCCAGACCCTTCCCCAGCTCCGTTGCCCTTCTCTGGACACACTCCAGCACCTCCAGGTATTTCTGGGAGTGAGAGGCCCAAAACTGAGCCCAGTGTTGGAGGTGCAGCCTCCCCAGTGCCAAGTACAGGGGGACGATCCCTTCCCTGGTCCTGCTGGCCACACTCTTGCTGACACAAGCCAGGATGCTGTTGGCCTCCTTGGCCACCTGGGCACACTGCTGGCTCATATGCAGCTGGTTGTCAACCAGCACCCCCAGATGCTTTTCCCCTGGGCAGCTTTCCAGCCCCTCTGCCCCAAGCCTGTAGCGTTGTGTGGGGTTGTTGTGCCCCAAGTGCAGGACCCGGCCCTGAGCCTTGTAGAACCTCATACAACCGGTGCTTCACAGCAGCTTCAGCTCATGCAAATTGTGGCTGAGATGGGCCAACTCCCCTTCGTCGCCACTGGCCACCCAACAGCAGCCACATTTAGCAGGAGCACACCTTGCTCCGGGCAAAGTCACTCACTCCATGAGAACTCCGGGCAGATATAGATCCTCACTTGAATGCAACAATTTTTTTACCCAGCAAAGGTTGGGGAAGGAAATTGCACATATTTAATAAGTGTTAAAATAAACTCACGTGACGCACATGGCCCTGCAGCGTGCTAGAGTGTTTCTTTCTCTCCATGGTCACAACAATCGCATTACTCAGCTGGCATCGTGCTTGTTTTCCTGGTAACAAAATTATATACATCCTCTTCCTCCTGCAGTCCCGTGCACTTTCTCTCACACCCTTGTTCTCTCTTCTTCTTCATTTCACTGCAGCTATTCTTGTACCGCGACATTTTGCTCCTGGATTGACGTTTGTGTTTGGTTTACGGAAGGAGTGTGCAGGTCTTAATACATTACTCATCATTTTTTTTAAAGAAGTCTCTTTTCATCTTTTGTTTTTTCCTGCTTTAAATTTCCTGCTTTGAGCTTTCTGGATGATTTCCTGACCTGGGTTAATGTGCCTGGTAACTGTAAAATTACACTTTTCATCTTCAGGGCACAGTGTGTGTGTGTGTCTTGGTATTGCAGATTGGCTTGAGGGTAAGAATGAGTTTAGTGAAGTTCTTAGCTGAGGATTTCTTTTCTGTTATGGAAACGCCACGGGATCTGGTTCTGATCTCACTCATACCTGCTTTATACTCTGAGGTAACTAGATGGGCATAAGATGAAAAAAGAGAGGTTTAGACTGGACATAAAGAGAAGTTTTTTCTCCATGGAGATGGTGAAGCAGTGGGACAGGGCTCCGGGGAGGTTGTGCGTTGCTGGTTTTGGAGGTTTTCAAGACCCAAGTGGATAAAGCCCTGAGCAACACAGCCTGCTCTCAGAGCTGACCCTGCTTTGAGAAGGAGGTTGGACCGAGACCTCCCAAGGTCTCTTTCAACCTGAATTATGATCCTACAAACCTCTGTGATACCTCCTTTGCAGCATGGAAATGAGAGAAGCAGCAGATCTCTAGTGTGGAAGAAAAGAGAAGAAAGGGTAAGACCTTCATTCATGCCTAAATGCTTTTGAGTTTATAAAGGCCTTGAAGATACTGAGCACTACTAAACAGCATTTTTAAAATTTTAAAGCTCTTTCCATTCAGAATCTAAAAGTGTTTGGTAAATAATGGCAAATACAATTGTTTCCACACCACACATGATTTCTCGCATCTTCTGACTCCTGACTAGTCTTCTGCCTACTCTGGGTGCCACGTTCTCACAGCTCACACCTCTCCCGGCTCATTTTCCAACAGAAAAATTCAGGGGAAAAGGGTGACCTGAAGTAAAGTCATCCTGAAGGGATCCGTCCCAGCGCTTCCCGCCGGAGCTGACTCCCTGCTCTCCTCTTAGTGACACTCAAACAGCAAGGACATGGGCAGCATAACCTGCGAACCCGCACCTGAAAGGAGCTGAACGCAGCCACTCTTTCATATTTTAAAAGATTATTATTGATTTAAACACAATTAGAAGAGCAACGGCTGCAAATCTGTGTGTGCCAGTAAAAATGGAGTGGGACTCTGAGATGTCTTCTCAGACAAGGTTCCCTCCTTGCCACTGCAGCTTGAACCTCCCGAGTGGACACTTACAGGTTCATCTGCTCCTTGTCACAGAAAGCAAAAGCACCACTTCTGATCCCTGTCAGTTGGAATAAATGATCTTTTTTTCCAGTCTGGTGTCTGAAATAAGACCTTTTAAAAGAGACAACTGCTTCAAAGCAGAAATAACTTCTCTCAGGAGATTAATCCCTGAAAAAAACATTCTGAACTGGCAGGTTTTTGGCAGCAAAAAGAGAAGACAGAAGGAATAGCAATTTTTACCATCCCGACTGTCACTTTTCACATTTCTTTATAGAGCATAAAGAGAACAGTATGAAATCAAAGAGGCACCTTGAAAATCGTGTTGGATAAAGATAAAAATGAAGAAGCTGGGCCTGGGGTGTGAATAACTTCACTCACCAGGACGGCAGCACCAAGCCTTGCTAGGCTTAGCCACGAGCTCACATTTCTCTTCCGTGACATTAACTCCTGTCCAGTTTGTGCCCATTTTATTAATCCCTGCCCACATCAGCCCCTGCCTGTACTGTGGCTGCCAGGTTGGTGTGGTCTGGCACAGCACTGGCAGAGGGCTCAGGACGGGGTTTTCCTCCTGGTCCTGGGCTGTGGCACAACCACGACTGCAGTATAATTTCTCTCTGCCTGTTTTCCCACTGTCAAAACAGATCCCGGTCTGCTCCATAAAATATTTCAAGATCTACCAATATGCTCCACCTTTTCCTTCCTCCGTTGTGCTAACTCTGAAGTTTAAGTGTCAGCTCCCCCAAGGTGTGAAAAGCAAAGAGTCAAGGAAACAAGGTTACTTCAAAAGTGCTGAGTTTCTAAAGGAAAAACCACAAGCAGGTCTGACTCCAGGGTGTTGGAGATGTGTAACAACTCACGTGAGCAACTTCTGCTCTCGCCTCTGGAGTCAGAGGCTGTGTGAAAGTGCACTGGAGAGTGATAATTCTAGAACACTTTGGGGCTACGTATGATTTGTACTAAGGTATTTAGGTCAGGTAGCCAAGACACAAGTTATTGGTAGTGATTCCAAGTCAGCACAGCTAGGAGGTAAAACACATCAGTGCACTAAAACGGCCGTTTGCTTGCAGCCGGCCTTGCTCTAGCCTCTCCACGTCTGGACTGTGGCTCTGGAGAGATGTCATAGAATCACAGACTGGTTTGGGTTGGATGGGACATTAAAAATCAACCAGTGCCACCCCCCTGCCCTGGGCAGGGACCCCTTCCCCCAGCCCAGGGTGCTCCCAGCCCCGTCCAACCTGCCCTTGAACCCTTCCAGGGAGGGGGCAGCCACAGCTGCTCTGGGCACCCTGGGCCAGCACCTCACCCCCCGCACAGGGAACAATTTCTGCCTTAGATCTCACCTAAATCTGCCCTCGGTCAGTTTAAAACCATCACCCCTCGTCCTACCCCCACCCCCTGATCCAGAGTCCCTCCCCACCTTTCCTGTCCCCCCTTTAAGCCCTGGGAGGCCGCTCGAAGGTCTCCCCGGAGCCTTCTCTTCTCCAGGCTGAACCCCCCCAACTCTCTCAGCCCGGCCTCCCAGGGGAGCTGCTCCAGCCCCCCCAGCATCTTCGTGGCCTCCTCTGGCCCCGCTCGAGCAGCTCCGTGTCCTTCTGCTGTTGGGGGCCCCCGAGCTGGCCCCAGCACTGCAGGGGGGTCTCACCTGGACATGTCCCCAGTGTCCCTTTTGGGACTGCTGGCCCAAAAGACCTGCCAATATCACTGCATGCCCCTCTGCTCCTTAAATGAGCTCTTCCAGAGGATCCTCCTTAAAAACAATGCTGTGATGAGCATTTAACCTAACCGGGATGGTTTCGGTAGGTCTATGAAGTCATGCTGGCTGGCCAGAGGGGAGGGTGACCTCTGGCAGGGTGGCTGGCCAGCAGCTGGGGACAAAGCAGAGATGAAAGCATCTTCATCCGGGTCGATGAAGGCCAAAAGATGCAGCCAGGCTTTGTGCGTGGAAACACCAGCTCCCGGTGGCACGGGAAGCTCGGAGGAGCAGAGCTGCCCACCACGTCAGCTCCAAGATGGGTCAAAAGACAGCGACTACTGAGAGAAGCACAATCAACACACTGAGAGAATCACAGAGGGAAACTCACACCAGCTCTGACCCATCTCCCCACACACAGCAAGGAGCTTCCTTAATTTCCTTAACTTCCTTAGTGCACCCTGCGGTGCGCGCAGCCTGCGGCACAGCCTTACACGTGCATTTCCTTGGTTTTCTTCCCTTTTGTCACAGCCTCAGGAACGTGGGTTTTTTTAAGTCAGGGAGTAGATCAGGGGTGCAGGAGCAGTCCTGGCTGTGGGTCACATCCACTGAGATCCTGAGATCCTGCCTGAATGAACTGGAGATCTCGGTTCAAGTGATTCCCTCCCAACACCCTTAGGGAAAAGTTTATTATGGAATAAGATGTAGTGAAAATGTTTGTGCTTCCGAAAAACTGCAGGACCAGTAGCTGGTTCTTGCAGGACTTCACTTGTTCTTGCAGGGAGGTTTGCTGACCCCTCCAAGGTATCGCACGGAAAACTGTGGGCATGCAACTGGTGTAGCAGGTATAAAGGAAAAATAAATCATCGAATCACAGACTGGTTTGGGTGGGAAGAGACCTTAAAGCCCACCCAGTGCCACCCCCTGCCCCGGGCAGGGCCCCCTTCCCCCAGCCCAGGGTGCTCCCAGCTCCATCCGACCTGGCCTTGAACCCTTCCAGGGAGGGGGCAGCCACAGCTGCTCTGGGCACCCTGGGCCAGCGCCTCACCCCCCGCACAGGGAACAATTTCTGCCTTAGATCTCACCTAAATCTCCCCTCTGTCAGTTTAAAACCGTCACCCCTCATCCTATCCCCACCCCCTGATCCAGAGCCCCTCCCCACCTTTTCTGTCCCCCCTTTAAGCCCTGGGAGGCCGCTCGAAGGTCTCCCCGGAGCCTTATAGCTTATATTCCCATAGCCTAAGGCTTCCCAGTACCACCCCCTTACACACCTCTCCATCACCAGTGGTCTCAGAGACCCAGCTGGAGTCAGCGGGGATGGTCAGCCAGGATCAGTCCCTGCCAGGGTGTCAGGAGAGGTGACCTCTGAGCTCCTTGCAGCACTACGGGATGAAGGGAGGCACATGGTGATCCCACAGTCAGGGATGCTCCCATTTCTTCAGGACAGGTTTTTTCTTCTGAGCTCGTGCAGCCTGTAGCCCAGCTGGGCTCTAGCCCACGTGCCAAATGCCTGTACACTTCAAATAATTCATGTAATTAGTACAGGCAAACAGAGCAGCGGTTAGCCCCGTTGTTGGTGTGACCCACGAATTTGGCTGGGAAAAAAAAAAAAAAAAAAAAAAAGATTCTGCTGAAAGGCTTGGGGCTGTGTGAGGAGGGGGTTGCTGTACCTGGAGGTGCGAGGGGCAGCCCAGGCTGGGCACTCCGCTCCTGGCTCTGCCTGTGACACCAGGACACCTCGGTCACCTCTTCATGACATCCCAGCCTTGCCAAAGTCAACAGGAATTTTGTCCCGGATTTCACAGGAGCCAAGGTGTTGCCATTTGCATCCGCCTGTAGGTCTCTGTGAGCTGTGACAGTCCCTCTTGCCAGGCACCTGTTTCACAGCCACCACCTTTGTCCTCCCATCCCCTTCCTGCTATTAAGCCCTGACTTGTATTAGCTCCAAAACTCCCCGAGGGAGAGTCTCGTGCCAGAAAAACGGGCTCTGCAATCCAAGGAATTGGGGAGGATTCAAGAAACTCCGCTAATGTTTAAGATACTCAATGGGAAAAGTACGACAGAACAGCAAATTACCGTATCATGAAGAAAACAAAAACCACATAATACTCAAACCCTGCTGGAAGGATAAAACGTGAGCCACTCGTGGCTCCCTTCCATACGAATTTCCTCCCTGCTTCAAAAGCAGGATATTGACAGTAAATACCCCAGCGACGCAACCACGCTCATCTCTGTCGTCTTATTTACGAGGATCCCAGACCTCTTACACACAACCCTCTTCATCTTACGCATGCAGCGCCGCAGCAAGCCAAAACGGAAAAGCGTTTGGCTTTGATCTCCAGGCAAGAAGTTGATGCTTAATCATAAAAAAAAGGAAATAACTCGATACACACACAATGTTGGTGCAAAATATGAGCCTCTCCTGCCAAGGGCAGAGACGCGGAGCGCTCCCCTGAAGTCGGTGGTCGAGGTGATGGTCGCACCCAAAGTGTTGCTTCGTGTGCCCGAATACGAGCTGACACGATGACCTGGTGAGGTTTATGGTGTTTTTTTTCCCTATTTTTTTCCTTCCTCAGGCTGTATTAATTTTATAAGCCATTATCGCGCTCGCTCCTTTTCATCAAGAAAATTGCTAAACAAAGGGAAGTGCCTCCCCTTCCTTACAGAAGTTAACGCTGACGACAGCTGAATTACCTGTGGCGACCAAGGGTAGATTACCAGCGAGGCACAGTTTTGATAAAAACAAGCATTTATTAACACAGTCGATTGCTCTATAAAACCAAAACATACTTTCACACGCTTAATCCAGCCGGTAAATTGGAAGGGCTGCAGGCTGGGACGTTTGCTCAGGTTTTAATGGTTGACTCATTAGCGGGCTGACTAGACTTGTGCATTTTCCACATTTGGAATAAAAAGTTGAGGTGGGAACGTTTTATCGCTTTCAAAGTCGCAGGGTGACTAATTGCAGTGCAGATTAGCGCTTCAGCAGTACAAGAACTTTATTTACAGTTAGTGACCTTGAGGTGCCACCCCAGAATCCCAGTTTTACCCCATTTTGAGCAGATCTCTGATTGCCCAGCCCCACCAGGATGCTCCGTCCCTGTGCCCTGTCCCCCATCTGCCACTGCTGGGCTGTGCCCCTGTCACCCTGTCCCCCACACCCTATGGTGACGGAGGCCCTATCTCTCCTCCCTGTGCCCCTCCTGCAGCCCTGGGCCCTATCAGCCACCCCCAGGTCCCTGACCTCGTCCCCACACCTTATCCCACCCCCCAGGCCCTGTCCCCTATCTCTAACCCCTGTCCCCATCCCCTCTCTTCTATCCCCCCATGCAGGCTTCATCCCCTGTACCAAGTCTCAGGCCATGTCCCATGTCCCCAAGCTCTGTCCCCCATGTCCCGGCCCCAAACCACCATCCTCCATCCCCCCGTCCTCTATCTCTGTCCCCATCCTCCATGACTCTCCCCCCACCTCTGTCCTCTGTCTCCGTCCCCTGTTCCCATCCCCTGTGCCTGTCTGCTATCCTCCGTTTACCCCCTCTATCCCCTCTCTGCCATCCCTGTCCCCTGTCCTCCATCCTCTCTCCCCCTCTCCTCTACCTGTCCCCTATCCCCCCCATCCCTGCCCCCTCTCCCCTATCCCCATACCCCATGTCTGTCCCCTCTCTCCCCAAAGAACCACAGAATTGTTTAGGTTGGGAAACACCCTTAAAATCATTGAGTCCAGCTGTTAACCCAACACTGCCAAGCCCACCACTAAACCATGTCCCCAAGTGACACGTCTACAAGTTTTTAAATACCTCCAGGGATGGTGACTCAACCTCTTCCCTGGGCAGCCTGTTCCAAAGCTTGACAACCCTTTCAGCAAAGAAATTTTTCCTAATACCCAATCTAAAACTCCCCTGACACAATGTGAGGCCGTTTCCTCTCGTCCTATCTCTTGGTGCTTGGGAGAAGAGACCGACCCCCACCTCGCCCCAGCCTCCTTCCAGGTCGCTGCAGAGAGCGATCAGGTCTCCCCTCAGCCTCCTCTTCTCCAGGCTGAACCCCCCCAGTTCCCTCAGCCGCTCCTCACAGCACTTGTGCTCCAGACCCTTCCCCAGCTCCGTTGCCCTTCTCTGGACACGCTCCAGCACCTCCAGGTATTTCTGGGAGTGAGGGGCCCAAAACTGAGCCCAGTGTTGGAGGTGCAGCCTCCCCAGTGCCAAGTACAGGGGGACGATCCCTTCCCTAGTCCTGCTGGCCACACTCTTGCTGACACAAGCCAGGATGCTGTTGGCCTCCTTGGCCACCTGGTCATACTGCTGGCTCATATGCAGCTGGTTGTCAACCAGCACCCCCAGATGCTTTTCCCCTGGGCAGCTTTCCAGCCCCTCTGCCCCAAGCCTGTAGCGTTGTGTGGGGTTGTTGTGCCCCAAGTGCAGGACCCGGCCCTGAGCCTTGTAGAACCTCATACAATTGGCCTCAGTCCATCGGTCCGGCCTGTCCAGGTCCCTCTGCAGACCCTTCCTACCCTCAAGCAGACCAACACTCAGGCCCAGTTTGGTGTCCCCTGAAAACTCGCTGAGGGTGCACTTGATCCCCTTGTCCAGAACATTGATAAAGGTACTAAACAGAACCAGTCCCAGTACTGAGCCCTGGGGAACACTGCTAGTGACTGGCTACCAGCTGGATTTAACCCCAGTCACTACCACTCTTGGGGCCCCCAATCCTGTCCCCATCCCCTGTGCCTGTCCCCAATCCCCTCCACCCCTGTTCCTTGTTCCCCATCCTTTGTCCCCATCCCCCTGTCCCCATCCTCTTATCCCCCCCACCCCTGTCCCCTCTGTCATCCATCTTCCGTCCCCATCCCCCATGTCTGTGCCCCATCCTCCATCCTCTGTGTCCCCATCCCCTATCCCTGTCCCCCTTCTTTCGTTCCCACCCCCATGTGCCTGTCCCCATCCCTCTCCTCCTTGTTCCCCTGCCACCCCAGGGCTCCCCCCCAGTACCCTGTTTCTGTCCTCCATCATCCGTGTCCCCATTCCCTGTCCCTTTCCCCATCCTCCACCCTCTGTGTCCCCTCTCCCCATGCCCCCATCCCCATCCCCTCCTCCCTGTTCCCTCACCACCCCAGGGCTTCCCCCCAGTCTCCTCTGTCCTCCATCCTCTGTGTCCCCATCCCCCTGTCCCTATTCTCTATCCCTGTCCCTGTCCCCCACCCTCCACGTCCCCTCTCCCCATGCCTGTCCCTACCCCCTCCTCCGTGTTTCCCTGCCACCCCAGTGCTCCCCCCCCCCCGGTCCCCTCTGTCCTCCATCGTCCGTGTTCCCATCCCCCGTCCCTGTCCCAATTCTCCATCCTGTGTCCCCTCTCCCCATGCCCCCATCCCCATCCCCTCCTCCCCGTTCCCCCACCGTCCCGGGGCTCCCCCCGGGGACCCCTCTGTCCTCCATCCTCCATGTCCCCATCCCCGTCCCTATCCTCCATCCCCGTCCCTGTCCCCCACCCTCCACCCTCTGTGTCCCCTCTCCCCATGCCCCCATCCCCTCCTCCCCGTTCCCCCGCCGCCCGGGGGCTCCCCCCGGGGACCCCTCTGTCCTCCATCCTCAGTGTCCCCATCCCCCTGTCCCTATCCTCCATCCCCATCCCTGTCCCCCACCCTCCACCCTCTGTGTCCCCTCTCCCCATGCCTGCCCCCATCCCCTCCTCCCCGTTCCCCCGTCGTCCCGGGGCTCCCCCCGGGGACCCCTCTGTCCTCCATCCTCCGTGTCCCCATCCCCCTGTCCCTACCCTCCAGCCCCGTCCCTGTCCCCCACCTTCCACCCTCTGTGTCCCCTCTCCCCATGCCCCCATCCCCATCCCCTCCTCCCCGTTCCCCCGCCGTCCCGGGGCTCCCCCCGGACCCCTCTGTCCTCCATCCTCAGTGTCCCCATCCCCGTCCCTGTCCCCCACCCTCCACCCTCTGTGTCCCCTCTCCCCATGCCTGTCCCCATCCCCTCCTCCTCCCCGTTCCCCCGCCGCCCCGGGGCTCCCCCCCCCCGCTTTTCTCCCCCCCCCTCTCCGCTCCGCCCCGCTCGCCGCCTCCCGGCCGCCCGCGGCCTACCCGTCGCTCCCCGCCTCCCCCCGCCATGTCGCGGGGAGCGGTGCGGGTGCTGCGGTTGGGGCCGCGGCCCTACGCCGAGGCGCTGCGGGTGCAGGAACGCTGCGTGGGGGCGGCGCGGGCGGCCCGAGCCGGCCCCATCCCCGTCCCCGTCCCGGTAGCGGTTCCCAACCCGGGGGAGAGCGTGGTGCTGAGCGAACCGGCGGAGCCCGTGTACGCGTGGGGGCTGCGGGGAGCCCCGGGGGCGGAGGCGGCGGAGCGGCTGCGGGCGCGGGGAGCGGGGCTGGCGGCGGCGCGGCGGGGCGGGCGGATCACGTTCCACGGGCCCGGGCAGCTCCTGGCCTTCCCGGTGCTCGACCTGCGCCGCCGCCGCCTCCCGTTGCGCGGGTACGTGGCGGCGCTGGAGGCGCTGGTGCTGCGGCTCTGCCGCCGCTTCGGCCTGGCCGCCGCCCGCGCCCTCCCGCCGCCCTTCACCGGCGTCTGGATGGGCGACAGCAAGCTCTGCGCCATCGGTGAGAGCAGCGGGGGGGGGGGGAATACCGGGGGGGGGGGGGATGTACTGGGTGGGGCATGCACCGAGGAGGCGGGAAAAAACGGGGAACTGGGGGGGGGGGGGGGGGGGGGGGGGGGGGGCGGGGTATGTACCGGGGGGTCATGCACCAGGGGCGGCATGGACCGGACGGGGGCATGCACCGGGGGGCGGGAAAAAACAGCCGGGGGGGCATATACGGGAGGGGGGGGGGGGGGGCGGTATGTACCGGGGATCATGCACCGGGGTTGGGGACATATACTGGAGGGAGGCATGCACCAGGGGAGGGAATGTACCGGGGGGGGGGAATGTACCGGGGGGTCATGCACCGAGGGGGGACATATACCGGAGGGAGGCATGCACCAGGGGAGGGAATGTACCGGGGGGGGGGGAATGTACCGGGGGGTCATGCACCAGGGGCCGCATGGACCGGACGGGGGCATGCACCGAGGGGCGGGAAAAAACAGCCGGTGGGGCATATACGGGGGGGGGGGGGGGGGGGGGGAGCGGTATGTACCGGGGATCATGCACCGAGGGGGACATATACCGGAGGGAGGCACGCACCAGGGGAGGGAATGTACCGGGGGGGGGGAATGTACCGGGGGGTCATGCACTGAGGGGGGACATATACCGGAGGGGGGCAGGTACCGGGGGTCATGCACCATGGGGGGTGGGAAAAAACAGGCAGGGGGGCGTGTACCGGGTGGGGGTATGTAGCGGAGATGGGCATACACTGGGCAGGGGGGCGGGGAATGCACTGGGGGGGTCAGGCACTGGGGTGGGGCATGTACTGGAGGGGACATGAACTGGGGACATGCACCATAGCGGGGGGACATGTCTTGGGGTCCTACTCAATGTGGGGAAGGTGTGCATGGGTGGGGTGTGCACCGAGGGGGGGGCAGCACAATTTCAGCCTCTTGCACCCAAAATCAGGGCCCAGCACTTTGCACCCCCTCACCCAGGGCAGGCGGGTCCCCAGTTTTGCCCCCTTTCCCCTGTCCCGCTCCCCAGGCACTGCAGCCCCATGGCCCGCACCCCTTCCTAGAGCCCTGCACCCCCAGTCGGGTCCTGCAGCCTGGACCCCCCCCCGCCCTTTTTACACCGCAGCCCCGTGTCTGAGTCCACCTGAAACCCCAACAGTGGGAGGTGCTGGGGAACGTGGGGACAGAGTGGAGGGAACCCGACATGCTCCATCCCATCTACCTCAAATGTGGGGAGCCTGCTTGTGCGTTGGGAGGTTTTCCTGGCAGAATCGGGGAGTGCGGCATGTGTGTGGGGGGGGTTATAGTGGCCTGAGCGGCGCGGTCACTAAATATCTCACAGCGGGGTGTCCCGGGGGGGTGGGTGGTGACGGGTGGGTGCTCTGACCCCCGCAGGGGTGCACTGCGGGAACCACATCACCTCGCACGGGCTGGCGCTCAACTGCTGCACCGACCTCACCTGGTTCGACCACATCGTCCCCTGCGGGCTGGAGGGCAAAGGCGTCACCTCGCTGAGCCGCGAGCTGGGGCGGCACGTCACCGTCGATCACGTCCTCGAGCCCTTCCTCGATGCCTTCCAAGAGGTGTTCGACTGCACCTTGGTCTTTTCGGAAGATCCCGGGGACTAGGGAGAGCCGCGGCGCCTCGGCTGGGTATTTTGGCAAAACTTCAGTGCAGCTGATGAACGGTGCGGCAGCCGCCGGGGGCTTTATTGCGAGACAAGAGATGTCGTGTCTTTGCCTGGAGACGGTGGCGCAGAGGTTTGGGCTGTTTCTTAAAAATCCAGAGCTCCGTTGGGGCTGCTTTCCCCAACCCCACAGGCCTCCATCCCTCGGCTGAGACCTCCAAGGGCACCATGTCCCTGTGGCTCACTGGGGAAATGCCCAGACAGGTGCTTTTATGGGGGGTTTTCTGCCTCTTTGCCTGCAAAATCCAACATTTGGATGAATGCTTATGCGCCTGTTGGACAAAAGGAAGAGGGACTGGTTGGTGGAGCATCCTTCCCTCGCTGCTGGGTAAAAAGAGGCAGATTTTTTATAAAGAGAGTTGCTGGGAACTTCAGCTGCTGATCCTTTGTTTACTCCAAGACTTTATGACTAACGACCTTTTTCTTGCCCTGTGCCCGGAGAAGTCTTATCATGGCAAAGATCCTCACCGTGGTGTTGGGGCAGGTGGAAAAATCGCTGATAAGAGGCTGTAAACGGTGGCTAAAAGGCCACCGGAGCGATGCCGATGTGGTGGGGAAGCAGGAGGAGGAGGGGAAGGGGTTGGAGTGCCTGAGGAGAGGAGCCACCACCATCCTGGACCCCGTGGGACCATGCAGCATGGGGTTAAGTGTCCTGGTTGGGTAATGGGGACCTGCTCGTGCCAGGTCTGTGGTGCTGGAGGAGATGGTACTGGGGTCTGTCTGTGCAGGCTGTGTCAGCACCCCCAAAATCGCTGCCCCGGCCGCAGCATCCATGTGGGCTTGCAGCCACCGTCCCGGGCAAAGCAACACGGCCACCTTGGGGTCCTGATGGCACTGGGGTCAATGCAAACCTAGAGGTAGACAAATATAAACTGATTTTAATCGATGGGTTTCTTAAGGGTTAGGAATCCAACTGAGACAGAGCTCCCTGGAGCTGCCTGCTACCCTTTGGGGTGCTCGCAGCTCTCCCAGTGCATGGGCAGGGGAGGCAGTGCCTGGTCTGGGCTCCCCAAAACTTCCCCCCATTGGTGCATGGCACAGCCACAGCCATTTCTGAGTCACCCCCATTGCTTGTGGACCCGAAGCCTGTGCTGGAAGAACTGGTTACGTGTGGTTGGGAGCAGCCCCGCAGCCAGGCGAGTGCTTCAGGGGCAGGAGAAATGGAAAAGGGCAAATAAAATAAAAGTCCCTGTGCCCTGTTCAGAGCAGGACCTGATCCCCACCCGCAGCCCCTCACCGCTGCTTTGGGCCTTCTTTGCGCCCCATGAGCTTTGGACCTGCATCCCCCAGGGGGGTTTTGAGTGGGCAAAGGGTGCAGCTGGGGTTGGAAGGGTCCCAGGAAGGGACAGTGAGGGGGAAAAAATCCCATTTCATGGAGCTGGCTCAGCTCTGGGAGGGGATGGTGAGCAGGGATGAAGGCACCTCGGGCAGGCTCGGTGCCCGGTGCGACAGCAGGGACGGACGGAGGAGGGACAGGAAAGCGTGACCGGCAGCGTGTGCTGGGAGGGAAACGCAGGGTCCGGCTCTCCCAGCCCCATAAGACCTCCAGTATCCGGCCAGGGCAAGGGAACTGTGGTGGGACCCGTGGGGCTGGGGACAGGCTGGTGGCCCGTGTGGGAGCGGGGTGGCTTTGGCAGGTGGCTCTGCCCCGGGAAGGGGAGGAGGCTGCGCGGCACTCCCAGCCCGGCCGGTATCCCTTGCCACCTCCCTGCGATGCTCCAGTCCCGGCTCAGCCTTGGCAGCAGCGCAGGCAGGGAGGGCACCCCAGGTGAGTGTGATCCCCCCTTCCACCCCTGCAGACGCCCCCTTCCCCTCTCTGGCCCTACACCCCCCCCTAACATGGGGTCCCCTCATGCTGCACCCCATCTGTGAGTCCCCTCCTGGGATTAACCCAGATCTTGCCCTAAATCTCCCAAATTCAGCCTCCTCATGCTTCAAATTTGTCTCTTAAGAGAGACAGCCCCTTCCTCTTCCTCACTGCTGGGCTCTCATCCTGGGAGGTGCACCTGGGGTTTGGGGTGACCCTTTTTTTTTTGGGGAGGGCAGCTGCCTGTGCATGAGGCAGAGCTGCTGGTGCTGCAGGTACAGGGTGCTGGGGAGCAGGGGGGCTGGGGGGGGATACCCCAGGGGACAACAGCGGTTTATGGGGCTGGTGTGTCCTGAAGGATGACACGTGGGGGACCGTGTCCCCGTGTCCCTGTCTGTGCCTGCTTAGAGGTCCCGGTGAGACACAAGGATATGTGAGGTTGCAGAGGGCATGTGGGGGTCCAGCGTGGGCTGGCAGAGGGGCCCCGTGTCCTGGGGGGGGTCAGAGGGGATCTGGGACCATGGGGAGGGAAATCCCCAGGGGGATTTAGGGCAGTGACCCCTTGCAATGGGTCCATGGGGTGCATGGGGATCTGTGCCCCCCCTGTCAGGGTGGTCACAGCTCCTGACCCCAGCCTAGGACCAACAGGGAGAACAGGGGGTCCCCACTCACCCTGGGGGACCTGGCCTGGAGTGAGTGGGGTCGATGCATGGCAGGATCAGTCTTGGAGCTGTTATTTAGGATGGGGGACCCCAGACAGTCCCACCAGGGCCCCTTGGGTGCTAGCTCTGCACCGTGCAAGTGTCCTCACAGCCCTGGGGCTTTGAGCAGGCTTTGAACCCAACCATCCCAGCTCTGTCCCACCATTATCCCCAGCCCCAGGGAGGAGAGGAGGGGCAGGCAGCTGCCCCCAAACTCTGGGGGTTTTACCCCCTCTGTGGAAGGAGTGAAATTTGGGGAGGGGGCTGCCGTGAACACAAAAGGGTTTGGACGCCCCCGCTCCTACCCTTGTTGTTGGGGCAGAGGAGGCGCTTCAAGGACCATTTTTGGGTCACCGTTGTGCCCGGCAGGACATCCCCAGCATCGTCCCGGGGGCAACCCTGGCTGAGCCTCCCCGTCCTTCCCCGCAGCCTGGAGGAGGACATGGAGGAGGACAACCAGACGGAAACCTGGCACCGAAGCCTCCAGGCAGTGCTTAATGCCTTAAACCAGACGCTGCACGGGGTTGTCCTCTGCCCCGCCGACCGCCCTGCCACCACCACCGTCACCGCCGCCGCACGCAACGCCAGCGCCCGCGCCGGCCGTCCCGGCCGCAACGACAACGCCTACATGTACATTCTCTTCGTCATGACGCTCTTCGCTGCTACGGTGGGGAGCCTCATCCTGGGCTACACCCGCTCCCGTAAAGTGGACAAGCGTAGCGACCCATACCACGTCTACATTAAGAACAGGGTCTCCATGATCTGAGCCTGGCCCTCATGCCTTGTCCCCCGGCAGCCAGGGGGGTTTGGGGGTCACGTCACTGTGGCGCATCCCGCTGCTTGCGGGATGGGGCAGTGCTGCTGGCCAGCCCGGCCCCAAAACTTCTGGGAAACCCCCACCCCGATACCCCCAGGGAGGTGCTGAGCCCCAGTGTGAGCAGTGTGGGGACATCCTGGCCGGGCCACAGCTCCTGTCTGGCAGGAGCTGGCAGGATGTGACCCACAGGCAGGTCCAGGTCCTGCAGACCCACCTTGGCTGAGCCCTGCAGGGACGGGAATGGCAGAAGCAGCTCCTTTCCCACCATGGCCTACCAAGCCTGGCAGGGGTCTTCAGAGAGAAAAACTCACCATTTTCCCGCTCAGCTCAGCCAGCGTTGACCTCCGGGGGCTCCCAGCAGCTTTGTGATATGGGCTAGCAGGCTTTTCTGGTGCTAAAACCTTGTAATTTTTGAGCTGGGCTGGGCCCCGCTTTACTGGCGGGGAATTAAAAGAGGTGGCGGTTTCCAGTGGGGTTGCGTTTGCTTCTTCTCCGAGCAAAGTCGGCGTTGGGAGGGTGATCCGTGGGGCACCGCTCCATGCTGGCTCCCTGCTCGGGTTGCTGGAGCCCAGGGGTTGCTGGAAGGGCTGAACCTGCTCCCTGTGTGCTACCGAGGTGGCTTCAAGGGCAACTCCTCGGTGGCATCGCAGCCCCTGTCCCAGGGCATGAGATGCTTTTTCCCTGCCACCAGCCGGGGAGCATCACTCGAGCCGTGGGCACACGCTGCAAGCATGGCCCGAGCCTGCTGGTATCCGGCTCCACGTGTCCCCGAAGGTCTCTCCAGGATCCGGACGGTGATGCCGGAGTTTTTCCTGCTTCCTTCCTGCTGTCGGCTGTAGCTTTGGCCTTTTGTACCACAGGTCCCAAATGTGTTTTCCATGGGGCGAGGGCGCAGCGGCGGACGGGAAGGGGATGTTCTCGGGTCCTGCTGGGCTCCTTGGCTTCAGCTCTGCTATTAAAGCTGGCTGGGTTTGGGACTGGCTCGTGGAGTGGCCAGTGTCCAGGGCAGTAAACGTCCCCATCCTTCAAAACAGGTTGTGGTGCAGTGTCAGTAATCCAGTCCTTTGCACGTCTTAATAATGGCATAATTAATGTCTTTAATTGCAGCTAGATTAGCTGGCCCATAGGGGCCTTTCTGCCTGCATTCAAAGGTTAAACACGGCTGCAATGCCTGAGCCCAAACAGCGACGCCAGATCCTCATCCAAAAAATAATACTGGATGTGATCACATTTGGGGTAGGGCTGGAAACCTTGGCACCTGAGACAGCGGGACGGCGGCAGCTTAGCGACCAGTTCCTGATTTCCCATGCCCTTGGCTTGGGCACAAAACCCAAAGCAGGAGGTTTGGGGGGAGCCCTCGAGGGGGGGCTGCCTGATTTGGGGCTGAGCCCGCTGTGATTTCTGAGCCGGGCACGCGGTGGTAGCAGGGCTTTCTGGGGGGCAAACACCACCAATGTCTCCCGGCATCTGGCCCAAGCGGGAAGTAGCTCAAGAGGCTTTGCCGTGTTTGTCTTGCAGTTGCAGCACTGGGAAAGGAAAATAAACCCTTTGTCTGCAAATAAATCAGAGGAATTGGGCCAGGAAGGGACAACCGAGACAGTAATCCTCCGGCACACACCACGCTTGGGTTTTCTCCACCTCTGCGGTGTTTGTCCTCTTCTGATACCGGCTCCTCCGGTGGAATGAGCTGCAGAGCAGCCGCTCGCACCACGATGGGGGTGCCTCTGGTGAGATGGGTGCTGAACGGTGAGTGTGGCACCCCAAAATCCGCTGCTGATGTGATCTTCTTGCCTCTCCCGATGGCCACTGGCCCTCCTGGGAGAGAATGTGGCTGGGATGGATCTGGTGACCCCAGCGTCTCTTTTGCTGCTGTGACCCAGGGAGGACAACCCTATTACAGGGTGGCATGTCATAAAAATTGTCAAAAAATTCTGCTTTTCCCTAATCTAGAAGACCCTAAGGGGGAAAACCCCTCCTACAAGGCAGCTCTTGCAGTGGTCATTATTCAAATGATTTCTGATTCATCGGCAGCTCCTCTTATCCATCCCAAATTTGGACTAGAGCCTGCGGCAGGGCTGGGGGGATGCCCTGGGTGTTCCCACCCTGGAACCTCGGGCTGGATGCCACCAGGCTGGGTGACAAGATGCCAGTGCCACCTTGTGGCAGCTGCCTCAGGGTCCCCTTGCCATGGACAAGGGATTCCTGGGGCCAGAGTACCGAGTTTGTCCCCACGGGACCCAGGGCTCCAGGCTGGCTGGGTGTCCCCATGGGACCCATGGCTCCCAGCTGGCCGGTGTCCCCATGGGACTCCTGGCTCTGGGTCAGCATGACAAATTTATCCTCAGCAAGGGGTTGTGCTGGGCTGCTGAGGATGCTCAGAGGGGTATGGAAACAGGAGGTTGTTGGGGAGCACAGCTGTGGGAGCCTCCCCAAATGGGTTTGCTTCAGCTGTCAGAGAAAGGATTTTACAACTAATTAGGTGCTCATCCCAGTGCTTGGGGATTTCTCATCGAAGGCGATGGTGCTCTGGCCTCGCTCCCTGTGCTGCAGCCCCAGGAGCAGATGATTTCTGGGTAAAATGCTCACACGGTTTGTTTTAACAGCAAGGAGACACACAGGCACACAGAGGGAAGAGCTGGGGAAGCGCTGGCCTTGGCTGGATCGCTAAATCCAACTGTGCAAATCATAGCTGACGACATTTAGGTTTTAAGCAATGCAGCTAGACAAAAAAATAGGGCTCATGGGAGGCCAATTTATTTAAGATTTTTTCCCTTGGCACACAGCAATGAATCACAAGTGAGACGATGTCTGTAGCGGTTTGCCTGGTGCTTGGAAAAGGATTTCGAAATGTCGTGTGTGTGGGAAGTGCAGGCTGACCTTGGCTTAAATCAACAGCAGGATTGTCAGAGCAATGGGAATTGCAGGGGCCTGTTCCTGGGACTGCTTTGATGCTGGGCATTTCGATAAGAAATGTGCAAGGTGAAACTTTAGCAACGCAGGGACTGATAGCGATGGTATCGCTGAGTGATGCCAGCGGGTATCAGTGAATGTTTAGCTAACAGCATGAGGTGCCTCCGGCAGTTTGTGGTTTTGAATATGTGGCACAGCAGGTCTGAGGTATGGGAAGGTGCGTTCAAGGGAAGCTGCTTCTCCAAGACAGCGGTCAGTGCTCGGTGGGAATCCTGGGCTGCTGGCGGGGCCGGCATGCAGGGGAGGAGCGGGCTGCTGGCCTGGGAAGGGCACGCTGCTCTCCTATCAGGTGTGCCGAGCCAGGCTGACATGCAAGAAGGCTTCTTTGCAGCCCAGGGTAGACAGGAGTCATGATGGGGCAAGTTAATCTTGGGAAACTTTAAAAAAAAAAAAAAAAAAAAAAAAAAAAAGGAGGGAATGGGAAAGCACTCCTAGTTCACGGCAAGGCAAAAAAGTGCTGGATGAGCATCCCCTGCACTGCAGCAGCTGGATGCTGGATAAGCATCTTCCATGTTGCAGTGGGGGGGTTCCCCTGAACTTCCCTGGGGCAACTTCCCCAGGCCCCTCTGGCCCTCCCTGCCATGTGTTCTTGCTGGTTGTGCTCATTGTGTTGACCGGAGCATACTGTGATCTGGGGCAGATGCTGCAGCACAGTTTGACTCATAGGTTTGGTGCGTAGAAACCACTGGGTGATACTTGTTCTCTAATTCAGTGACTGTTAGCTACTAAGGAGTACTAACCAGTTCTGTTTGTCCTATGCATAGAGCTACAACTAAATGCTACAATGCGAGGGGTGGAAAAGCTGGGGGGAGGTTAAGGGCAGTTCATGCATCAGTGGCAATTGCTACCCACAAGAAATCAAACACGAGGCTGTAATGGGGTCCTGGCTGCGCAGGTGCACGGCCGTGGGTGCTGCGGGTGTCGGGCAAAAACCCTGCAGCACAGCTCACAGCATCCTATGGAAACACGAGCAGTTTCAAGCAGTGAAAAATAATTATTGATACATTATTGCCCATCTTCCTCTGGAGGGAGAGCAGATGGGATGTCCTCCTGCACGGTAACTCAATCGGCCCTGCTCGGAGACGGGGTTGCCCATTGCCTGTGCTACCTTCAAAGGATTTTGTGGGAGGTGACAAGGTCATTATTACAGGAATGGGGCGCTCCTGGACACACAATCTCTTCCTTCAGGTCAGAAACCCTCACTGTCCAAAACACATCCATTTCTTCTAAATATTTCAGCTCCTCTCACCAAAGATGCAGCCTGTTCCTCCAACCTGCCTCGCTGACAGCCCTGTAGCACCACGGCTGGAGCAATATCCTTGTCCGGAGGGATGAGAGAAACAAAAGTGACTTAAACCAAAGAACCTGACCTGTTTGGAAGCTCTACGGGAATTGTCACACAGCATCAGTCACTTGAAGTCCTCCGAGGCCCTTTTCCTCTGTTTTTTGCTGCAATGGATGTCTGTCTGTCTGAGTCGCCTCTCTCACACCAGGCTGGTATCAGGTGCTCTAGATAAAGATGTGGGAAACCAGATTAATTATGTGCAGGCACGGAAAACATCTATTCTGACCCTCTCCCTCTTCTGCCTGTGTGAGTTAGCCCCCTCCAGCCTCTCTGCGAGGTCAGGTTTGCCTGCTGCGGGCAGCGTGGAATGCATCTCCGCGGCAGCAGAGGTTGCACCGGTTCCTCATGGTTCTTCTCCAGGGGATGCTCAGCACCAAACCCACCTCGGACACGTCCCTCTTCCCCCAAGCAGCTCTGATATTTGCTGCTGCAGCGTTTTTTCACTCACAGCCCTTTGCTGCACGGTGCTGAGCGCAGCTCCTGCTCTTGCCCAACCCAGATAAATCATTTTACAAGCTTTTTTTTTTTTTTCTTTTGAAAAAAAAAAAAGCACACAATGGAAAAATGCAGTGTTCAGGAGACTTTAGCTTTCTGAGCCTCTGTGCAGTGCACCAACTCCCTTCCCTGCTGTCTGGTACCACAGTGGCCTGCACGTGTGATGGCGTGGCTGCCTGTGTGCACTCCCAAATTGGCACTGAGAGCTGCCAAATTAATTAGTGGAGGAGCCTTCAGCAGGCAGAGTCTGGATTTGGGGGCTACACTGGACCGTCTCTACATGACATCTTGCACCCACGGGTAAGACACAGCCTCATCCTTCTTTGCACCGCAGCTCTTGCAGCAACACAGCTCTGGCTGGTTCCCCTTTTTCTGATCCTTTTTTTCCTTTTCCTCCCCTCTTCCCACCCAGGTGAGGGGAGAGAGAGACCTGGGGGCAGTCCAGCTGAAGGATGATGCGCACATGCTGGCGATAAGATAGAGCAATGTTATCAAAAGCCTGGCCGTAAAATTAACTGTCAGGACTGTGCAATCACTGGGCGGTTCAGTTCAGTTTGACTGCCCTATGGGTACCTACAAAACCTCCACCATATGGTAAGAAAAAGCAGCATTTCTTAATAAAGATCAGAGCATTGTTTATTTTTACCAACAATCAGGAAAACCCAGACACTTGGGATCTCATGTACTCCCCTTGCAGACAGTTTTTAGTACGAATTTCTTCAGTTCTACACAACTTAGCCCAGAGTTTGGGATTAATTGAGGGGATAAATTGGGGTGAAAAGCCTGATCCATACACCTTTTGTGTTCTCTCACCACAGCAAACAGGCCCATCACATCTCTTTTCTGCAGACGGATGGGGCTGGTGGACAACTGCTCAGCAGAGCATGCGCGTGGGCTATTAATATCTGGAGGGGAGGATTAAAAATAACCGGATCTGTGTTTGGTTTCTGGTTTGTGAAGGACAGGCATTGATATCCAGGGGGCCTGGGGATGGAAGCCAGCTTCCCTGGGGTGCCAAGGCCTGAGTGAGCGGGAGGTGCCGAAATTTCCCCCAGTGATACAGCAGCCCTGGAAGGAGCCCGTGCCCTGAGCGATGGGAGGATGTGGACAGCTGGAACAGCGCCTACTCCAGAGCGGTGCTGGGGACAGGGATGCTCAGTGTGGCTTTCCCACACCTACACCTGGCTCACTAACCCACTGTGCTACTCAGGCTTGGTAAATACCATCACCCCTACGTGCAGTAGTTGATTAAGCCCTAGATTAAATGCTTAGTCACCTATAAAATGGTCCTTATCAACTAGGAAAAAAGATTAGGGTGGGAAGAGGTGATGAGTTCCTCTCTGCCTGCTGGCTGGGGGCTGCTGCCTCAGACACGTGCCCACGGACAGAACTGGACTTGTGGCATGTTTTTGGCTGCGAGCTGCCCGTTACGAAAGATCTCATCATCTGCGTTTGCTGGCTGCAGCTGGACCCATGAACCGGAGAGCTGAGACTGTGGCAATGGCGAGGAGAGCTGCTCCCAACCCTCCCTTTGGGCTGACAGTGGAGGTTTTTCCAGCAGCTCTGAGCTGCATGTTACATACTGCTTTTAAAGTGTCGGTATTTAGGGTGTTATGCCCCTGAGGAAGCAAAGGAGAGTGTGGTCAGTGCAGGAGGGTGCAGGATCAGGCCTTCCCAGGGCTGACATTGTGAAGTGCCAAGCCAGGGGCAACTGCAGAATTTGAAAACCATTTCCTAATCTCAGAGGCCCCTGATGCATCCTTCCCACCTGCCAGCCTGTTGGAGAATGGCTCAGAGACAAGGGTCATGAGCCCACCGAGCAGTTGTACGATCAGAGCCTGTTCTAAGGGCTGATGCTGCCTCGCTGATGCTGGGCCTCACTAGGGTTTGCCTGCAGCTGCTCGCAGCTGCTGATACATGAAGAATGTCAGGGACACTTCGGCCTTGTGTACCGTGGTGTGTCGAAAACAGGTTAAGAGGAATTAGGAATAGTGGTCTGAGAAACCTAGTGTTATGGTAACGATGGTCTGAGAAACCTAGTGTTATGGTAACGGTGGTGTGAGAAACATTGTGTTATGGTACCGTTGTGTATCGAGAACAAGTCAAGAGGAATTGGAAATAATAGCATGAGAAACTTAGTGTTATGAGAAGCTTGTGCTGTTAGCTAACCGCAAGTAGGTGGACCGTGCGAATATGACCTTTAGAGCTTAAGCCAATCAGCTAGTGACTAGTAGGCATAATAATTATTGTTGTCTGTATAAATATATACAATTATATTTATATAATAAATATAATTGTATAAATAAACACACACATTAGTTGATGCTCTATCACCCACATTGAACCCGTCTCAGCGTGTCGTTCTTCCGCGGCTCCGCACCAGCCCACTCTCTTTCTTTGTGCTCTGCCTGCAGAGCGCCCGCACTTCTTCAGGACAAAGCACTTTGGCTGGTTTGACCCCAGATTGGATTAAAAACAGCATTCAGGCCCAAAAAGGCATTCACCCCTCCCTGTGAGGCATCACTGCCTGCGTCTAGAGTTGCACTGCCTTTCTGGCAATACACTACTCTGAGAGAGGGAAAAGAAAGGGTGAGAGTTGCTGTGTTATTACCAGGTAACCCAAGAGGCACAGAAGGCAGAGTGTTCAGGATACATAAATAATAAAACAAAAGATGTGCTGCAGAGAAAGGGCATGTATAGTGCCTGCTGAGAGGCTCAGCAGCGAGCTGGAAGGATGCGCTGGGTTCATCCCACATGACCCCGGCTCACTGCAGAAACTGGGAGCAGAAAAAACAAGCTGGAATATCATGGGAACCCTGGGCCATTTGCAGGCGATCGGGAATAAACTGTGTGAGGTAAAATTGCCATGGAAACACCATATGGGCTGCTTTCAGCCCTGAGGCTCTTCGGTGCAGGGCTGCAGGATCGACAGAGCTAATCTGGTTTGCTGTGGGTGAGGATTTGGTCTGCGGTACCAGATTGCCGAGGATGCTAACATGACTGGACAGATGTTTTTCAGTTCTGCCGTGCAGTGACATCACTATGTGATTAGCTCTTATTCTGTGGGGGAAGAAAAAAAAACAAACCAAACCATTAAATACTTTGCTATGAACAAAATATGTGCATCATTGTTCAGGGGTATGATACTGGGACGTTGCAAACCCAACCCTGCCAGGAGGATGGGTGCATTTAACCGTGTGAAGGAGAATAGATACGCTCTTTATGTCCGCATTGCATAACAGCAAATCACAAACAGGAGTGTTTCTAATGAGTCTCCGTTAACTTACATGTTTTACAAATAAAAGGAAAAAAAAAGAAGCCACAGACAGAAACCTAAACCACTGGTGCACTGGTAGTTTAAATCATTTAAAAGAAAACTCTCATTTTGGGGGGCACAGTTATCTGCCCTTTCATAGCTGCAATTATGCTACATGTGGCAACTCTGGGTTTCATAACAGCGGCACGGAGAGCTTTCCCTGAAAAGGAGCACCCGGTCCTACACAAGCATATGTGGAAGCACATGCTTGTTTTGGCTAGTAAAGCAGTTGTTCCCCCTAGCTGAGCCCTGCCACGGTCCCCACTGGCTCTGGCAGCTCCCAGGACACGAGCCGGCGGCTGCCAGCAGCCTGTCAGCCCTTCTCCTCCCAGCCTGGCTCATATTCATCGCTGGCAATGCCTTTCCCATGGTTTTTAGCCCCTAGAATGTTTGCTGCTGCTCAGTTTGGGCTGAGCATACTGTGCCTCGATTAGGCAAAATGATACATGAGGATGAAAACTTAGAAATGTTGGCTTTCCTTTATTTGCAGATTAATTTCCTATTTTCTGGATTTCCTCCATGGCCTTAAGGACCGGAAATTTTGTCATTAGTAATAGGTGAAAATAGAGATTTCTGCTGGCAGCATGTATGGCCAGTGAGTGTGGGGAGCCTCTGTAGTCACCCCAGAGTGCCCAGGAGAGCTGTGATGTGCCAGGCCCCAGCGCAGTCCAGAGTCATGCCGGCTTCTTCGCTACCGCTTTCCGTGACAGCATGAAAGCAGATGGGACTCAGTTTAACTTTCCTGTAGCAATATAATCAGCTTTAAAAATTCTTCTGGTGGCTGATTGGCCCTCAAATACATCAGACTTAGTTGTCATCTCCTGTGAGGTCAGTGTTTTCTCCAGGCAAACATGGCAAATCTCCACAAGCACGACCTAAGCCATATCACCTATAATCTTTTTATATGATTGTCTCGCTCGGGAGTTGCTTGGACTGCCTGGCATCTGCTGTATGCACTGTGGGGCCTTAGAGCTAGCTAGCCAAAGTCCTCTCACAGGGAAATATTTGGAAGCTAGATTGTCACTCTCTGATTTAGGATGCATTGGTGAGATCCTGAGAAGTTTCAGACCCTCCATGCTGTAGTTATTCCTGGTAAAGAAATAATAGGCGGAGACTTTTATCCTGTCTGAGGCTGTTTTATCAGTTCTTCAGGGAAATAATCATGGAGGAGCATTGACATCTGAGAGAATAATTCTCCTCTCTAGATATCTGAAGGGAAAATTCTGCTTTTAATCACGGCTACATAGCTGAGCGCTGGTAATGCAGGGTGTGGGCACGGCTGCCACTGTCCTGAGTGAAACCACTTAATCAGATTCAAAGTTTCATGTTCAGAAAGAGCCTGCCTGCTCTGACGGCAAAAAATCACCATTCTGAATAATTCAAAGCTTTCATTAAGCACATAGGAAAAAAAAAAAAAAAAGAGGCAAGAATTGAAACATTTGAAGTATGATATTTCATTTTAACATCTCTTACTGCCTTTCCAAATAGCTACAGAGTTTTTGTAAGAACTGCTCTTTTGAGAGGTATTTTAACATGGCCATTGTCCTTTTTTGGAGGAGGGGAACAAAGGTTTTATGGGCTGGAGCTCCTGTTATGTTGGGCTCTGGCTTCTTTTCCTTGAAGACAAAACACAAAGGAGGAGAAAAGAGCAGAAAAGGTATAAAAAGCAGGTGCTGTGCCTCATGCTGACTCTCAGGTGCAAATTCACTGCAGGAGCCACCCTTGTCAGCTATTCTGGGATCTGGAGAAATGAACCAGCATCTGGCTGTCTCGGAGATGGTTTTAATCACACTGCTGGACTCAGGATGGCTTCAGCACTGCTACAGATGCCACCTCTTTCTGTGGCGATGTAGGAGCAAGAGAAAAAATAAAAATGGGAGAGGAAACAACACTGGGGGGGGGGGGGGGGTGTTGGGTGGCATCGGGTACAGAAGCATGTGGGGTGAAGCCAGATCTGGTGGGAGGTGTGGAGCTGTGTTGTCCTGCTCTCGGGTTGGGCTGGCAGGGTCACCTCGGGCTGTGGTTCTGCAAAACCCATGACATGGCAGCTCTGGTCATAGGGCCCTTTCCTAGTGCCCCATGGGCTCACTCCTTTGCTGAGCATCAGTACCAAAGGCTGGATCCCCCAAATCCTTCCGGACATGGAGTATCCCACTCACTGTTTGAGTCATCTATTATGCCTGATTTCCTCACTCTGTCAGTGTCTTTTTCTCCTTCTATACCTGAAACAACCTTAGGAAAGTCCTTCAGTGATAACAGAAGGTTTATGTTCACTTATTTCCTTCTTCTTACCTTTATCTTCTGTTGACTCCTATCAGTAATTTACTGTAATAGACCAATTTAAAGGTTCATCTCCCCACACCCAAGTCAGACCTCTGGACCAGATTTGTTTGTGTCTGTAGCCAAGAAAAAGGTCCCTTCAGGACATGGCCTTGAGAGCTTTGAAGGGGAGACATATTAAATTGAGATTTCTAAGCCTTCTTATGATGGATCATTCCCTTCTATGTTTACAGTTTTCAACAACATCCTTTGCTATGCTGCATGGGCTCCCCAAACTCCCTCCCCGTATCTTTATCATTCTTCCATTTCACCTTCCTCTCCCTCCAGTCTCTCCTTCCACCTCCCTAGGAGCCTGTGCTGCCCACAACCCCGATGTTCCGTACCTCCCTTCACATCCAGCATCCCCTGGGCAGCAGTTCCACTGCCCATCTTCCTGAAGCCTCGCATCCCTCTGCAGTGCCTGCTGTCACTATGGCAACCTCTGCGTGGATGTACAGCGGGATGAGGATGCTCTGTGGGATGTGATCACCGCTGCGGCCTTCTGCTTGGGGACAGGCACTTCAATTTGAACTGACGCAGCCTGGGGAGATGTGGGTTACAATTTTCCTCCTAATGGCAATTGAATTGCTGCTGAAGCCGGTCTGGAAATGCTGCTGAACAAGCAGCTCGTCCCCTGGGGTAGCGCTGCTTCCATTATCCTTTCAGAGGGAACAGATGACCCGCTTGGCAGCGTTTAAGTCTGCCTGAGAGGCTGAAGGAGGGGCACAGTCAGGGATGTTTTTAGCTTTTCCTCATACAGATCACCAAGCAGGTCGAGAGTGTCTGTTTAGTGGGGCAGCAAGAGATATACTGCAGGTTTTTTGGGTTTTTGTTTTTGGTTTTGTTTTTTTTTTTTTTCATCAAGCAAAAGGAGGGTGCCTCCACCCTGAGCCTGCTCAGGCCTCCTGAGGGTTAAGCACTGTGATCGCCGACGGCTGCTCGCCCGGGGGGCCGGTACCGCCACCACGGGGAGTCCGGGGTGGGAGCAAGACAGAGCCGGGAGCCCTGAGGGAGAGACACGGCTACCAGAGAGGGTATGCAGCAGAAGAAGCCCCCGGCTGAGGGAAGGAAAGCCGCTACCTCCTCAGCCCCGACAGTTCCCCCTCACCCTGAGGCGAACAGGGCGCGCCGCGAGGGCTGCCGGGAGTTGTAGTTTTCCCCCCCACGGCCCCCCCTGCTCTCCTCGGCGGCCGGACTACATTTCCCGTCATGCATTGCCGCGCGCCCAGCTGTCGGGGGGCGGGGACACCCCGCCACGTTCCCCACCCCCCTTTCCCCCCCGCCCCTCCGGTGGGGTGGGCGAGGCGGGGATTGGCGGGCCCGGGGCGCGGGGGGCGGGCGTTGTTGTTGAGCGGCGGCGGCGGTTGGGCGGGGCTTGGGGGCGGGCGCGCGCCCCGGCCGTTGCCGGCGGAGGCGGCGGTCGCCGTTCGTCGCCGTCGGGAGCGTTGAGCTGAGGTAAATAGCGGCCCGCCGGTCTCCTCCCCCTGCGTCGGGGTACCGGCCCGCCTCCTCTCGCTCTTCCCCTCCCTCAGGCGATGCACGGGGCCGCGGCGGGCGTCGCAAAGTGAAGCAAGCGGAGCCGTCTTTGTCGTCGTCCCCCTCCTCTTCCTCCTTCTTCCACCCGCGACCCCCGCAGACGGCGACATGGGCGAGTGCGGAACCCCCGGGGACGTCAACTCCAACGTGCTCGTCGCCCACAGCACCGGCGACGCGCAGCTCGACAAGGCGGTGTGGCAGTGGCTGAGCTGGGACAAGGTGGGTGTGTGGCGGGGGACGGCGGCGGGGCCTCCCCCCTCCCCACCCCGTGGGGGCTTTTCCCCCTCCCCGAGTTGTTTGTTACCGTTCCCCACACCTTTACTGTCTCTATCCCATCCTGCCCGGTGCTGAGGGTGGCATTTGATCCCTTCTCCCTCCGTGCAGCCATCTGCATTCCCTCAGCTTTCACCTGGGATTGTTGGGGCAGGTGTCCTTTGAAAAATAGCTGTCTGGATCCAGCTAAATCCATAAATGCTGCTGTGGCTGAGAAACTTGTCACCTGTGAGAAGGGAAAGGTGAGGCATGCGGCTCTCCGGGGGCTGTACCTGATGAAGGGATGGTATGATGTCATCTTACTGGCACATGGAGTATGGCACCTGCTTCATGTTGCTCCTGCTTCTTCGTTAAGACAGAAACACGCACCTTGTGAAATCAAATTGAAGGAAGGATTGTTTAAATGGCTTAAATTGCAGATAGAGTCGAACGGCATTGTTTTGTTCTCCTTAGCTTCATGAATTTAGAAGCAGGCTCCAGAGGTCTGAGTTCTGGCACGCATCTTTCCTTTTCAGCTCTAACGTGGTGTCAAGAGGACTGCAGGCTTGTTTTCCTCTGATCAATCCATCCAGAGAAAATTTGAGGCCATAACAATAATATGGTATTGGAGGTTATTTTGCTTAACATGTTGTTGAAAGGGAGGCTTTCTTTTTTTTTCAGCTGCTTTGTCCAAACATCATAGCCTGTGCTTTAAAAAATATCTTGCAGATGGGGAAGGGTAAACTACCAGTGCACCAGTGGTTTAGGTTTCTGTCTGTGGCTTCTTTTTTCTTTCTTTTTATTTTTTGTTTTTTTGTGAGTGATAGTCAATGCGTTTGTACTGTTTCCTCTTTTAGTTTCATCCTGTCAGGATCAAAGCAGGAGGGCTACAAATAAACTCTACGTGATGCCCCTTAGATAAGCTTTCTGCTACTTGGAAATATGCTCTCTTTCATTTTTTGCAGGAATTAACACTTGCCATCTGCACATTCTGCGCTCAGAGCTGCTGTTGTGAAAATATCTGGGAATAGTGGCATGGGGGAGGGAAGGAGTGGAAAAGGGAAATAGCATTCCTGATAATACACTTGATATAACCCATATTGAATTCTAATAAATATAATTTCTGGTTAGTGTACTGAAAGGTGGGGTGGGAGTTTTTTGGTTTTGTTTTGGTTTGTTTGGTTTTTTTTTTGTTTGTTTGTTTGATTATTTTTTTTTTTTTGACAGATTAATACATGTTAATCCTAGAAAGTATGAAGTAGGAGAGATTATGCTTTTTAATGTTAAGGTTCTTGGGGGAAAATATTTTGATTAAAACCAGAAATAGTGAAATATTCCTGTTTCCATAGCTGCTTCTAAGGTCAAAATTAACCAATAAAATACAAACTGAAGAGTCAGTTTGATTGTACCTGTTTGCCTTGCTTCCCTAGGTGATTATCGTGACCTTTCCTACAAGGCTGCTTGAACTTACTGCTTGGAGAGATTTCAAAAAGAGTTCTTGTGCATTTTAGAAACTCAAAATCACCTGGAGAAGGCAGACTGGTTGCTCCTGCAGGAGTGGGGGCTGCATGGCAGGGGGCGTGGATGGTCAAACCAGAAAGTACAGCATGAGGAGGGATTATTTGTCTAATGCCCTCATATTTCACCTCAAACCTCAGAAATGAGGTCTCTGTCGGTTTGTTGCTTATCAAGCAGCTTCCTTGTCCATAGGGACTTTTGCTGCCCTTGATCAAGGGAAAAAAAAAAATCTATGTGCTACATTCACAGCTGTATTTAGCTGTGGGGAGCTTTTGTCCTCTAACTTAATTGAAAATTACTTGCTGTAATTAATTCTTAGAGCTGTGTGATGCCTCCTTTTTGATTTGGGTATACATGCTAACCTTTTCTAAAACTGTAACTGATTATGGGCTGGGATGTGGGTGGGTGGAGGAAGCCTGACCATATGATGATCTTTCTGCTTTCCTCTCAGCAGTTTTGAGCATCTTCATTAATGCTTCCAGCAACTGGCTTAAAGGAAGCTTGCTAACTAAATCTCCTCCTTTCCCCTTCTTTCTCCTGAATTGCCTGTGTGCTTACTTTTGCCTTTGAGACAGGCTTGAACGCACGAGGCCTTTTGTTTGGTCCTCATTGGTAAACTTTGTGAGCAGTTAGTTGTTTTTCTATATTTTATCCTTTTAATTATTCTTCACTCTAACTTTCCTATTGTGCTTCCGCATCTGCCTTGAGTCTCCTAAAGGAGTCTGGCTTGTGTCAAAAGCTGTGTCAGAGCAGTTGACTCCAAGAAAACTGTCTCTCTTTAGAGCAAATGTTAGAATTTTGGACCTTGGTTGTAGCAGTGATTTTATGTGCTTGTCTTAGGTGGCTTTATAGAGTGGCAAGAATGTGCTGTGCACGAAGTGGCATGAAAATGAGGTGTGGTCAGTACAGTAACTGAGCGTTTGTCCATGGCAGCAGAGGAGGCTTCAGGGTAAGTCTGAGGGTCAGATACTGGCTCAGCAGCTGGTGGGGAGAGAACAATATGATTAAGATCCTGATCTACTTAATGAAAAGCCTGGTCCCAAAGAAGGATTCATAACTTTGCCTAAAAATCAGAGTAAGCTAGGGGTGCCTTCTTGCTTTCCCTCGGTAAGTCTTCACTATGTAAAAATGAAGCCCAAGTTCAAGCTGTTGGCTGCTGGTTTATTAATCAGCCCTGTAGGATCTCTGACAAGACTCCTGTTCCCTGGGCATGCTCAGTGTGGTGTAGCTTTGCCCATTTTCAGTAAAGATAAGGAGAAATGTTTGTACACAAACTGTCCCTGGGAGGTGGTTGTTGTGGCGGAGTGTACCTGGGAGATGAGGATGTTTCATGGTTATCACAGAGAACATCGCATGGAGGAGAAAAGCTTGAATTATTTCTCCAGGAGCTATTTGTGCAGGCCCCTTTCACTGTACTCCCACTTTATTTTACTAATTCATGGTCTCATTGTCAGTGCGCAAATGTAGTGTGGATAGCTTCCTACTTGCAAGGTGGCTTGGTTGGTTTTTAGGGCTTTTTTTGGAGTGCCTCTCAGTGTTCTTTTAATTTTTGTGGCTTTTAAGATGCGTTTCAAGAAGAAATGGACTTAGTAGTTAGAGACCAATAACCTGCTCTTGTCATTCAACTTGCAATATTTTTTCTTATTGAGACATTTAAATGAATTTTTAAGAATAAAAATAGGAATATACAATCTAGGAATTGGCCCCAAGTGAAAAGAGAAATTCTTCCAAATGACATGTGTGTGTTGCAAGCTCTAACATTAAAATATGGAAGATAAAATTGTGAATTACTGAAATAGTTAATTCTGGTTCGACTGGGTCCCAAAAGGCATCTTGCTACAACCAACACTATTGTGAATGTGTAAACAACTTTATGAAAGGGGAGAATCTCTGAAATAACACAAGTGCTGTGCTTTAGTGCCTATTCTAGCACATTAAACTATATGAAGTCCATCAGGATAGTCTTGAAACTTATCCTTCATGGCATTACAGGCTGTATTGATAAATAAGCTATATTGCTGTTTGTGTTGTCATGGAGGCAGGAAAGGGTATTGCTGGTCTGTGTTTACACACTCTAACTTTCAGATATTGGAAATAAGATTCGAGCATTAAGACTTGCTTTGTCTAACTTGGAATTTCCCTCTGTTGAGTACCTCTGAGTTCATAAATGTAAGTATTCTGTATGATGTAGGATCTTTTGTGTGTTGTTTCTTTTTTTTTTTTTTTAACTGTTGGTCTACACATATTTGGGTGGTCTAATGATTTTTAAAACGTTCTGAGAAATGGATGGTTTTTATTCTGCATCAGATCATAATGAGAGAATTGCAGAAAGAAGGCAGTCCCACCCTTTCTTGTTGCTCTACTTCCCCCTCGCTACCTGCCTGAGTTGGCATCGTGTTCATGCAGTTGGTCAGGGAACACATGCAGGGTGGTGGGGGGAAGGGAGTGGATTTGTTATTGATCAGACTCGCTGCAGCTGCAGAATGTTTTTTCTAACACAAGAAAGGGGTCAGCACATTAGTGGGAACAGTCTGGGAAAGTGCAAACTGCCTCCTTCAGCAGCAGTAAGCTATAACGCATTACTACAACAAGTTTCAATACAGTTTATTTAAAAAGACCTGTGGAAATTACTGTAAAAAAGCAGTACGTAAGGGGTTTTGTTTCTTGTATTGGGCCAATATAAAAGAGGTGGCTTGTCTGTGGGACTGTGCAGTTGGCTGCTGTGGGAGCCTTGCAGCACCCAGCCCTGATGCCTTCCCACCCGGGTTCCTTTGTGCAGCTCTCGGATTTATTCGTAGGTACACTTTATATATGTGTATTTATATCTGTGTGTATATCCCATACGTGTATACATGCACATATTTAAAGATGCAGAAATACAGGGAAACAAGGAGAGCAAGAAACAGCCCCAAAAGGTTACCAAAAAAGACAGCACAAATGGGAAGAACCAGCCAATGAATCAAACCTTCTTTTGAGGAATTTTATGTATTTAGGGAGGCTGGTGGAGAGATTACTTTGTTTATGGTTGTGGGGATTATCTAGCTGCTGGTAGGGCTGTGGAAGGTGGTGAGGAGATTACTTGTGTCTGTGGCTGTGGGGAGCTTCCAGCTGCCTGTAAGTCTGTGATGGGGTGTGGAAGTGGTGGGTGGTAGGGTACAGAGATAGCTGGTGATGCAGTGCTGCCTTTGTCCATGACTGTGGTGAGCTTCCAGATGCCTATAAGACCATAATGGGGTGTGGAGATGGAGGATGATGCAGAAATTCTTTTGTCCTCAGCTGTGGCGAGCTTCCAGCTGCCTGTAGGCTCATGATGGGTTATGGAGAAGGTGAGTAGTGCAGTGATCCCTTTGTTCTCAGCTGTGGGAAG
Source organism: Tyto alba (assembly GCF_018691265.1). Taxonomy (NCBI): domain Eukaryota; kingdom Metazoa; phylum Chordata; class Aves; order Strigiformes; family Tytonidae; genus Tyto; species Tyto alba. Next base: position 1,834,176 of record NW_024881282.1, on the reverse strand, counting down.
CTTCCAGTTGCATGCAGAACTGTAATGGGGTGTGGAGATAGGGGGTGGTATGGACATCCCTTTGTCCTTGGCTGAGAGGAGCTTCTAGCTGCCTGTTGGCCCATGATAGTGAGTGGTGTGGAAATAGCTTTGTCCTTGGCTGTGGGAAGCTTCCAGCTGCCTGTAGGACTGTAATGGGGGTGTGAAGATGGAGGATGGTGCAGAAATCCTTTTGCCCTTAGCTGTGGGGAGCTTTTAGCTGCCTGTAGGTCCATGATGAGTTACGGAGAAGGTGGTGGGGTATATAGATATTTGGTGGTGCAGTGCTACCCTTGTCCTCAGCTGTGGGGAGCTTCCAGCAGTGTGTAGGGCCATGACAGGGTTTGGAGAATGTGGGTGGATGGTGTTTGGAGATGATGGGTGGTGCAGAGATCCATTTGTCCTCAGCTGTGGGGAGTTTCCAAAGAAGGGAGAATCAACAACCAAAGCAGCCACCTTCCATCACCTCAGACCTGTCTCCCTGATGGCCAGGAGATACCCCTCCTAGGCCAATTGTGCCACTCACCCCACAGTGACATGGGCCACCATCAGTGTTCTGGCCACTGCATCACCAGTGATGGTGCCAGGAGCTCATGTGGGGCTTAGCCCACGGCTCTCCTGGGTAGAAGGATGGGGGAGCTCCCTCTGCCCGTGGCTGTGAGGAGCTTCCAGCTCCTTCTGTGACTGTGATGGGATATAGGCAGGACACTATCTCTGGAGGGAGAGGGCAGGAGCGTGCTGTGATCTGGTCTCATCCCTCTCTGAGTGTCCAGCTGTGACGCACAAGAGAAGCAACAAGGGAAGAACAGTCACCCTGCCTGACACAGCCCTTGATGTGCCCGTCTGGGACTGGCTGTGTCACCACTTCCCATGTGATATGGGCCACCACCAGTGTTCTGCCTGCAGTGACATGGCTGGGACATCACCAGGCCTGGTGTATCCCTGTGACATGGACCATTCCAGCAAGAGGAATCAAATATTAATAAAATAATAACTGATAATGCTGGGGAAGGAAACTAAGTAGCTGTAGCAGCAATTTAAAGAACAGCAGCTCAGCAAAGGTTAAAGTAGAATTAAAAGCAGCAGGTCCTAACTACTGCCTAGTTTTAAAGAGTTGTGCTGCTGAGATTTGTGGGTTTGAAGGCTAAATTCTTGAAGAAAAATGCTTGTCAAGTTGCCTGGAGATATTTCATGCGTTTGAGATTAAAGACATATCCAGTGCCAAACCCTGCATCTGTGAGTTGTTGATGGCACTGAGGACATCTCTGCAAGTCCTGGGTTCACACTTCTTTCTCTTCCTGACATGAACAAGAGATTTGCCAGGGACTGTCCTGTGCTATGCACTTCAGTTAGACATTGGAACAAAATCCATAAATGAACTTCTGTCTCCTTGGTTGGCTGTAAAATTAGTACATCCTCTTGAAGTGATGGGATTAGAAGCAGTGGGCACAAAATAGAACACAGGAGGGTCCCTCTGAGCACCAGGAAACACTTTTTTCCCCGTGAGGGTGATTGAGGCCTGGCCCAGGTTGCCCAGGCAGGTGGTGGAGTCTCTGTCTGTCCTTTGAGGTAGGTGGTAGCTGTCTGGGCAGGGTGTTGGGAACCAGCTCTCAGCATCTATGCTTGAGCACGGTGGTCGGAAAAGATGACCTCTGGAGTTCCTGTTCTGTGAAACAAAAATATGATTTAACTCATTTATATAAACTGGTCAAAAACTTCCACAAAAATAATAGTAGTGAAATGAATGCCAATGAAAGATGTTCTCTTGTTTACTGAATACAATCTTACCATGATCCTCAGAAAGAGCAGGGAACCAAGTGAAATCAGACTGTTGAACAATGCAGTGATGTGACCTGCTTTGCCTGTGGCTTCTTCCTGTTTTGTACGCTGAGCCACAGAATTAAATTAAAGGATGTTGAGCTCTATGTCTGTTTGCTGCTCCCTGTGTCATTAGCGCTTGGTCTTGTGTTGTCTGTTTTTCTGAAACATGACTGTGGGTCTCAGAGAATTGCTAATTTGAGGCTTTTTATCATAGCTCCTCACAGATTTCCAGGTTTTAGCATTCCTGAAAAGGCAGTACGATGTGCCTGTCCGCTTCTCTTGGAGGGAAGTAGCATGTCAGCAGTGCTGTCTGTGCATGCTTTTTGCAGTACAGTGTGGTTGTGTTGTCACGCTATTTGTACCTCGTACCCTCTGGGGTGGATGAGCATGATTAATGCTACGCAGTGCTTGGCTGAGACCCATTTTGACTGGTACATGGAGCCTACCTGCCTCATCACTTTTTGGTTCAGAGTGCTAGTGGGGGGGTGGTTTTGATAGTGTGAAGACTTGAGTCCTGTGTGCATGGCTTGTGTGATGTGTGGGGGAGGTATAGGGCATCTGGGGACAGTATAGGAGGACTGGTTTTGGTGCATGGAGCAAAACTCTTCCATGGTTCACTCCAGACAAGCAGAATGGATGTAGATTGTACCTAAATTGTTCTTTCAGCCTGGTTTCCTCCACTCTCATGGGCTCCCTCCCAGAAGTAGTGGACTGTTACAGAGTTAGTGTGGCTTTCTGAGGCACCTGGGTTTAGGAACAAAACAGAACAAGACAAACTTGCAGTGGAAATATACCCCCAGCGAGTTGGCAGAGACAAGGGATGTTATGTAGGGAACTGTCTACCTCTCAAGCACAGTACATGTGGCCGTATGTAGAGCCTGGGATTTGTTCTTCCACTGCTTTTCCCTCTCCCACTGCAGTAACTGGCCTGAGTAACTGGTGCCTGCAGTTACTCAACTAATTTGCACATAAAAATGTTGGTGCAATTGCTGACTGGAAAACAAACACTTCTGGCTTAACAAGAGGAAACGAGAACCTACAATTTCTAATAGAAATTGTCAGTGAGGACTTGATGCAAGTGCCACTGCTGGTCTTGTGTATATAAGGTGATGAACTGTGCCACAGCCAATGCTGTGTTTCTCTTTGTTAGGAGTTATCACAAATAGATGCTCTGGTGTGTTTGGATTGTAGGGACTGATCCTGATTTTATTAGGAAAAACAGCTTAAAACAATTCCTGATTAAAGGCTGGCTGACAAAGCTTGAAGCACTTAATTTGTGGCTGTCAAATTTGCTGACTTCTAAGCAAATTTGAGACTTCTTTTTTTTCTTTTCCCCCCCTTTCTAGGCTACGTATGCAAAGTGTCTGTGAAACAAGAAATGACTGCTAGGAGAGTTGTAAACTGCCACTTATTTTGACAGGATATTAGCTTTGAAACCTATCTCTGGCAGTAAGTACTCATTATTAACATGATTGAGAGTGAAAGAACCAGTAAGAAATACTCAGCTGATGCCCCTGTACTTCTAATTTTCCAGTTGTTTGAGAATATGTATCCTGATGAGCTACAAAATAGTGTAATTCTGTCTCAGTAGGCAACTGTGCAATATATGGAAAACTGAAGATGAAGAAACATAACACTGAATTCATTAGAGAATACATATTTTTAATGAAACCTCAAGCCTTTCTTAATGTGTTGATGTTGCAGTCTCAGCTGCTACCTTGGACTTCTGCAGGATATGACCCCATAGTTCTGCCCTACATCTGATTCTGGCAGTAGATTTTTGTAGGTAGTTGTTTAAAGTATATTCTGCATCCCCAACAGGCTCATCTCCTTCTATCCTCTTAAAAGCCATTATAACCACTTTGAAATAACTCCACAGGAGCACTAATCCAGGTTATGTAAAGTTCCTGTCTGAGAACTGCAGTCAGAAGCAACACAAATAACTTGCAAAAAACCATTTTATGAGGAAGTAGGACTAGCTTTCTAGAGATGGCACATATATATTAGTGTAATAATTTTACAGGAAAAAAATAATGCAGAACTTACTTTTTTCTGGCGCTCGTGTAAGTGCAGAACTATGTGCAGACTCTTACCCATGCAGCAGCCTGTCTGTGTGTCTGTCCCAAGTGTTTCTTGGTTCTACTTCTTTGTGACAGTGAATATGAAGTGCTGAAGGGGAGGTTCTGATAGTCTTGTTCTTTCTCCCTTCAGTTTATTAGTGATGCAATACCCTGTTCTGTGAGAATGAGAGGACTCTCTGAATGTACTTGGTAGGGTCCCATTGAAATGAGATAGAAAAACATTGCCTGACCTGATTGCTCTTTACTTCCCATGTATCAAATGGCAAGCCCTTAATTTAAAAATTAAGAATGTTTCACAAATCTTAAAACGGTAGATTAATGTGTATGAGGGCACTCACATCATGTCTGTAGGTGCTGTCAGACTGTGAAGGAGACAGCTGAGGGCAGAGCTGCTATTCAGGATGAAGTACACAGGCCAGGGGAATGCACCAGTGTGGACATTAAGTTAAATTCAGTGAGGACAGGCTGCTCTTGAGAAAGAGGAACCCCCTTTGGCAATGCAAGCTGGGGCTGGGCTCTGCAGAAAAGGCGCTGGGAGTCTCTGTAGACAGCAGCTGAACAGGAGCCAGCAGCCTCTGCTGACAGCAGAGCAGGTCAACAGCATGCTGGACCATCCTGGGGAAGGAATTATCTCCCTTTACCCAGCAATTGTTAGCCTGCATCCAGATACTGCATCTGGTTTTGGGCCCCCACTACAAGATAGATATTGACAAACTGGTGCAAGTTCAGCAGAGGGGCTCTGAAATGGTTGGAGGCTGGAGCACCCACCCTGTGAGGTGAGACTGAAGGAACTGGTGCTGGATTTTCTTACTCTACCCTCTCCCTGCTGGACTGGGGGGACAGCCACAGTCAGAAGCCCATCTCTAGCCCTGTCGCCAGCCAGAGGGACCACTTTTTTTTTTTAACCCTTCGTCCCTTTTCTGGCCCCAGCAGTGTACATTCAGATAGCACAAGTGTCTCCTTCCAGGGCCCTCCTGGCCACTGTCACTTTATCTGCTGCCTCCTTGCACGCTGCTGGTGGCAGCCAAGACCCCTTCCCCACCCGGAGCAGTAACAGCATCTGTTGCCTTTTGATTGCTGCCTTGTCCTGTCTCCTGACCTATATATATATATTTGTGTGTGTGTGTGTGTGTGTGTGTGTGTGTGCAGCTGCAGGAGGTGAGGCCCTATGGCATGGTGGCTGCTTGTCAGATGCATGGCAAGGTGTCTGGCTGTCAGTGAAGGTCCCCCTGGCTCTGCAGGTTGTGGCTCTGTGGGTGGGTGTCACCTCCCTCCTCAGTGCTGTCCTCTTTGAGAGGTTGGTCCCTGTGGGCTTGAATGACCCTGTTCTCCACTAGATGCTTTTTCCACCAGTAAGTAGTCCCTTGAAAATCAGTAGTAGTGTGAGGCTCAGTCTTGGAAGGGTCCGTCTCTCCTTTCTTTGGGGAGAGTCAGTGCTGTTTCTGCCCAACGTTCTGCCCAGTGCTGGGCTCAGGCCTTTGCACACACACGTTCTTATCGCAGCAGGCAGACCTGGCCAAAGCCAAGGTACTGAAATGGACTCAGCCTCTTCTCTTTCTCACATTCCATAACCACTTCCTAATATGGGATAGCAACCACAGCCTAATTACTAGGATATTCCTTGCTTAGCTTCACAGGACAATGAAGGAGAAACCAGTACCTGGCAGTCAGCCACTGAACCCCTTGGGGTATCCCTCCCAGATGAGTCATCAGCACTTCTGGAGCGGCTAGGGGACCATAGGAAAGACCACAAGTCGCGTTGGTGGGGTAAGGCTGCAGGCACTGAGCTCACCACAGCACCTTTGCCCTCGTCTCCTACCCTCTGCGCTTCCAACAGTGATGCTGCACTTGCTGGCACAGCAGCTGGGGTCCCTACCCTGACCTGCTTTCTCTGAGCTGCTCGGCTCTCTGGGAGTGCTTCAGCTGCTCTTCCAGAAAGTCTCATTGGCCAGCAGTGCGGAGATTTGGCATGTTTGGTGGGTATTGAAATAAATGCTGTTTTCATATCACTGACATTCGTGTGCTGCTTGACTTCAGATGAAGCGCTAAATTCTGTGGGCTCTTCAAATCGCTAAATCCATTAGAAGAATTTGAATTGCTTTGTTGGAGCCATTGGGGATGCAAGATTATCTTAGAGCAGTGCTTTTATTAGGAAACTACTAGTTTTGTATGAGACAGCCTCGTTTATTTCTAAGACAGGAAACTTTAGGCAGGCTTGTGTTTTTTGGTTTTGTTTGTTTTTTTAAGGGTATTAAAACCCACATCCAGACACTGTAGTTGATAATCTCTAAGGAACTTCTCTTTTGCTTATGCTAGGCTTCTGCATTGTGATTAACGGAGCTTACTGACATGCTAATCCAGGCAACGGGTAAGAGCAGGCACTTCAGTTGTCCTGAGTTTGTGTTTCTAAGCTAATTGATTTGGTGCTAACACCATGCTGTCGCCTTGCTTGGCTTCAGAAGCTTAAGAAATTATTTTCTGAGCAGTGATCTGCTATAGTTATTTTTTGATACATAGGATCTTGGAATTATTTGGGTTGGAAGGGACCTTAAAGCTTCTCCAGTCTCATCCCTTGGCCCTGGGCAGGGACACCTTCCCCCAGCCCAGGGTGCTCCCAGCCCCGTCCAACCTGGCCTTGAACCCTTCCAGGGAGGGGGCAGCCACAGCTTCTCTGGGCACCCTGGGCCAGCGCCTCACCCCCAGCACAGGGAACAATTTCTGCCTTAGATCTCACCCAAATCTCCCTTCTGTCAGTTTAAAACCATCACACCTCGTCCTACCCCCACCCCCTGACCCAGAGTCCCTCCCCACCTTTCCTGTCCCCCCTTTAAGCCCTGGGAGGCCGCTCGAAGGTCTCCCCAGAGCCTTCTCTTCTCCAGGCTGAACCCCCCCATCTCTCTCAGCCCGGCCTCCCAGGGGAGCTGCTCCAGCCCCCCCAGCATCTTCGTGGCCTCCTCTGGCCCCGCTCGAGCAGCTCCGTGTCCTTCTGCTGTTGGGGGCCCCCGAGCTGGCCCCAGCACTGCAGGGGGGTCTCCCCCGAGCGGAGCAGAGGGGGAGAATCCCCTCCCTGGCCCTGCTGCCCCCCCTGCTCTGGCTGCAGCCCAGGGCACGGGTGGGTTCTGGGCTGCGAGCGCACGGTGCTGGCTCACGGGCAGTTTTCCACCCACCAACACCCCCAAGTCCCTCTCCTTGGGGCTGCTCTGCATCCCCTCCTCGCCCAGCCTGGATTTGTGCTGGGGATTGCCCTGTCCCACGAGCATCTTGATGAACTACTTAAAGCTGCTAGTAAGCATTTTACCTCAGTGTCATGTAACTGCATTCATAGGTGGGAGTGATATTTCCTTGGAATCTAGAAATATAGTGTGATGCTGCATAGCTTGACTAATCTGATATCCCCTCCTAGTGCATTCTGCTTCATGTGACAGGAAAGTTAGTGTTGATGGAGAGACTTTACAGTGGTACCAGTGACTTCAGAAAATATGCTTTGCATAAAGGCATACTAGGCTTTCTTCTTCATAATCCCAGTCTTTGATGTTAAAGTCTGTTGCGTGTTTTAACATTGCAACTATTCCACTTTGAAAAATGAACGCTCATAAGAGCTACTGTGAAACTTTCACCACTTTGAAAAATGAACGCTCATAAGAGCTACTGTGAAACTTTCACCACTTTGAAAAATGAACGCTCATAAGAGCTACTGTGAAACTTTCAGATGTATTACTTTATTTCATAACTGTAAAGCAAAACAGCAGAAAACCCCTGGGTTTTGAGAATTTGCGATAGGGCTAAACTTCAGTGGTGGAAGCTATTGTTATCTTTTAGCTCCACTTGACTGCAGTGCCTTTGGAATTTCCCAGCTTAGTATGGTAAGTGGTGTTCATACCCAAGCAGTACGTTGGAAGAAGCTAAACTGGTCTGTAGGCTTTGAAGCTCCATCTTGGAGGGAACAACGAAAAGCAGTAAGGATTGTGCCACGGATGGCTGGGATAACAGCGGTCTTGAGATCAGTCTTCTGATGCTGTCGAATGCGTAACCCAGAGCGTGAGACAGATCATCACCACATCTGAATTTATACCAAGTCTTGTAAAATTACTTTCTGTTGCGCCAGGAGATGCCCAGGTCACCCGTGGAAAGCTTTGAGACTCTCTTCTTTAACTTGTGAATTTTTTTCTTCCTTTCTTCTTTACTGATTGCAGGGAATTTTAGCTAACTGAGTGCAACCTGAGCAAATTAAAATGTTATTTGGATGCTATTTTGGCTGACTTATTTTTGTTTCCTAGGAAATAAATAAGGTAGCTTCAATCAAAAATGCATGTTAGTCTATTCGTAAAATACATGTTTGTGCTACTGCTTCAGGAAAGCCTTGCCTGGGTTTTGCAGAACTCCATACCGTACGCTATGTAATGTACTACACGTTATCCGATTTTTGCAGGGAAGCAATACAGCATATCCTAAAAAGCTATTAAAGATGCTATGTAATTTAATAACCTTATTTTAAAGCAAAGTTATGTATTGAATTATGATAGTGTGAAATGAGGTTTTCGTGTACTCTTGCCTCGGATTCTTTTCAGATTAGTCATTTGTTTTCTGGTTGACTGCCTATGAACAGCTAAAAGAGAAGCTTTCACTTCTGGGATTTAATATTTGTTGTGCCCCATTGCTTTTGTTTTATTTTTAGGCTTTTTTTCAGCTGTGTTATGAGTAATGGCTTGCTTTGGTTGCAGAGCCATCTGAGAGCCTGAACAATAATGCCTTACCTTTTAACTCAAAAAGAAATTAAAATTTATTTGAAATTCATGTCTCATCTTGCTAATGTTCAAGATATGTTATCAAGATGTGGTAATAGTTTCAAATTTTTCAACAAGTTTTATTGAGTATTTTTTTTTCTTAATGAAAGTGTTCAACTCATATCATGGTGCTTTTCCCAGCATTTTTCAAATCCTCCTGAAGAACCTCCCTCTGTGCAGAGCGTTTCCTGGTGCTGCAGAGGCTGCCTTGTGGCAGGCAGTTTGGGAGCTGAAGCTGGCTGACCTCTGTTTTAAATGTCAGTGGTGCTTCACCCTTGCCTTCAGATTCCATTTGCCTTTTTTAACCCTTTCTTGGGACCCTGCTTGAAACACCATTTGTTTTAGAGCAGCACTTGTGCAGCCTAAGCTGTACTTACACAGTGGGAGTCACTGGTTTTTACAGCTGTGTATCGATTGTCGTCTTCGCTGTCTGTCGTCAGCAAGCCTGGCAGGGTGGCACTGTGAAGGGTCTTCTCCAAACTGGATGTCAGTAGGCAGGCTGAGTTTGCGATGACCAAATGAATTTACAGAGCTTTCAAAATCCCCATGTTATAAAATATGGGTACTTACTCATTCACTTCTTTAAAGACAGCATCCTATGGGTGAATCATTCCCTGTTAGTGCGTGTTGTAAAAGGACAGGCTTCGATACTCTTCTATCACTGTTTGTCAAATTGGACTCACCATCTCTCGCTTTCCCCCAGGCATGTCCAGGATAATGTGGTCGGTATTATCATAACTATCTAATTCTAATCATCATGGTTAATTAATACTCAAGTTTCCTGATTTTTCCCGCATTGCTCCCTAGCATCAATATTGGTTGAGTGTGCAGAATAAACTATGAAGAACAAATAGTGTGCGTATGTGTGTTTGGTACACTTGGAAGCTCATAGCTTTGAGAGTGATGCAAGTTTAGCAAAATACTGATTGAACAGAGGGAGATTTCAATAATCAGTGTCTCTTATCCACCCTGCTACATAACATACTGTGCACTGCATAGGATTGACTTTAAAACACTCCTAGGATTGTAGCATTTCCTATCTTAAGGTAAATACTCGAGTTAAGTCTTTGAGATGTGTATAATCACTTCCTCAGCTGAACTGTGAATGAGAGTAAATGTATTCTCTTTACATGGACATGACAAGCACATTCTTTCATAAACGCAGTGACTCTGTTCAAAATGGAGTGGCTTTCAGATCAGATGAATTGCTTCCTACTGTTTTACTTAGCCAAATATTTTCCCTGTCAAGTGGCCATTCATTTCAGTCACGGGCTTTAGATGATAAAGGCGTGGGATGACAACATTTTGTAAAATGTTCTGTCCTGCTTTGTCTGGTGTTTGTATCCCTTCTGTTGGTACAAGGAGCCCTCCTGTGCAGATCAGGGACTCCCTACGATGGAAATACTGAGATTGCCCTTTCATCCTTGTCCAGCTTCCCACCGTGATTGCACTGTCCTTGTAACCCTTTTTCTAGGCATCTGCTGACAGTTGCTGTCAGGGTGCTGGACCAAGCAGCCCTTTGGTCTGACGGGGTACGGCCTCTTCCAGGTACCGGCAGAGCAGCTTACAAGCAAGTGCCCTCCTCGATACGTGCTGTACAGGCATCAGCACGTCGCTGCAGGGAGCTTTCAGTTGCCATAAGCTATGCAAGTGTAGCTGAAGTGGGGTAACAATCAGCTAACAGTGATACCAGAAAGGGAGAATGTCTCTGACTCTTCCATATGAGCCATAAGACTGTTTATATATTGATATATACATCAAAAACTGATTTACTTAGTATTTTGTTTTTAAATGTTTCCTCTGAGTAGGTTAGTGGGTGTGTATTTTGCTGGTTTTAGAGGCATAGCATAAAGCAACTGCTATCTTCGTGTTCTCTAAGACCAACAATAAAGTTATGTTTCACTGACATGAGTACTGCTTTTGGGAGCAGATTTTTTTTTATTTTCCTCAGAAAGATAGTAGCTCTTAAATATACATCCAGTGATTTCATTGGAGAATTCTTTGTTTAGTGGCTATATCATGTACTCTGTGTAAAATGCATTTTTTCCGAACTTGTAAGTAATTGGGGAAAATCGTTTTTAATTATCTGGGGTTTACTGACAAGATTCTTGAGATCCTCCTGAATACAGTTAAAAATCTAAGTTTGGAGAGTAGTGAGAATGGCTGTTGTAATGATGCTATGTGATACCTTCAGGAGCAGGACTTTTTTTTTTTTTTTTCCAACCTACACATATCCAGTGTATCTATTGAAAAGGTAAAGAATAAAAAATAGGTAGGTTTTTCTGTCAGAAGTACTTATCTTTATTTGAGAAATTTTGGTAAATAGAGGCTTTGACTCTCTTGTACCCACTTCACCAACGATTAATTTAACTTGAAAAGACAAGCTTTATTTTTGGTTTTACAATGTCTGTTTTATTTTACCCTGTCTGTTTACAGACCTTTCCTGCGGGTGGGGAGGAAGGAAATACTGCTTTGAAGTTAGCATTTTTGTCTGTCTTCCAGCAGCATAGATGGAGAATTAACTTGTGCTACCTGCCTTGGAAAAACCTGTTCTAAAATCTGTGCTCCTGGCTTACAGGCTTCATGTAGCTGGAAGATGTGTTAATGACTGGGCAAACACATCAACTTATTAATGGCATCAAGAGCTCTCAACTCTGTTATAAATAGGGATGGTACAGAAGAGAGAATACAATAGAAATTAGAGTTACAATGAAGGCTAGTTTGTGCAGACAGGCATTTTATAGAGTGGGAAGAACTTGTCACATTGAGAACTAGGAAGTATTTAAAAACAATGAGCATATAGTTCAGGTCCTGATTTCAAAAACTAAATGAAGACCTTAATCTTCTTTTGCAGAACCAAAAAACAAAAGAACAAATTGAAAGCTTGTTACAGAATGGAAAGCATAAAGAGTTACGGGATCGTCTCTGCTGCAGGCTGACCTTTGGGACTGCCGGGCTTCGCTCTGCTATGGGAGCAGGCTTTTGCTACATTAATGATCTTACAGTGATCCAGTCCACCCAGGTAAGCTGAAGAGTTGCACAGGAGAGAACTGAATGGTTTCACAGTAAAAGTTTGTGTCCTATAGCGTACCAGTGATAGACGAGCTGAGGGTGAAACACAGCAGCCATTCAGCAGTAGAGTGATAGCATGAAATGTTTAGTGCTGAAAGAAAATAAAGTAGCTTGAATAGGTTTAACTGGGCATCCCAGGAGGTGGAATATGATCACTTCCACTGGAATTTGGCCAGTAGTTAGTCTACTTTACTGCTTTGTAGTTGGAAATCATTAGTTGTCATAAGAACTTTTAGTATTTGTCAAAAACTGAATAAAAAACCCCAAGAAAACTCAAAAAGCAAACTTACCTCCAATCAAACAAGCCTTTTCTTTTGTTTTTAGCCAAAGTTGTGAATAACTTTACAAAAGTATCAGGTTTTACTAAGAAAATGAACAGGAAGTAAGATGAAAAAGCAAACGTATACCGAGTGTGAAGAACATCTGTATTGTAAATTGTTTAATTTCTGGGGAATCCTTCCAGTAACACTGGCTGTGTTCCCTACAGCTGAATTGGATAGTTGTAGAAAATACTGTGGTTTAGTGCGCTGGCGTTGCTGTAGCTCTGTCTGTAGCTCTTGGCACTTTTTTAAGTAGAGATGCAGGAAAGTAATTTGAGATACAAACTTGAACTCTCAAACTGCAAATCTTATGTTCCATACTGTATCAGAGAGGTCTCTGATTCATGGTTTATCTATGATTTAACATCTGTGTGTTTGGGTTACAGATACCATTATAGAATTATTTGCTGAGAAAACATAGTAAACAGATGTTGATCTTTTCGAGGACTAGTTCTTTGAAGTTTGTAGAATATTTTGGGATAGACTTTTTGTTTTGAATACAGACAGGGACATCTTAGAACCTAGATTTAGCTCTTGACTGCCATTTTGATAGTTGTGTATTAGTATTGGAAAGGGTCTGATGGGATGGATGTTCATGTGGGGTAAAGTTTTGGGCAGGAAGGCTTTAGTCCTAATCTGCTCCTCTGCCAGAGGTTAGGCTCCACTTGGTGGTGGTGCTGAATGTACATTTGGAAGGGCACAAAAGATGGTACATGATGTTGAGGAGCTGGATATAGAGGCTGCCATGGAGTCATGGATGGTATCAGTTCTGTGGTGGGGAAGCCTGCTGGCAGAGACTCCTCACTTCTGACACATCTTTCCCTTGAACCATGTTTTTGGTTCTTTTGACTAGCTGTTTAAGTTGATTAACAACTAGAAATACAATTTTCTGGACTTGTTTCTTATTCTTGCCCAGGGAAGCTGTGGCTTCTCCATCCCTGGAAGAGTTCAAGGCCAGGTTGGATGGGGCTGGGAGCACCCTGGGCTGGGCGAAGGTGTCCCTGCCCAGGGCAGGGGGGTGGCACTGAGGGGGGAGCGGGCTTTAAGGTCTCTTCCCACCCAAACCAGTCCATGATTCTTTTACCCATCTTTTTTCCTCCAGTTTTGGTCTTGCATGCCGGAAGAGGGCTGGAAAATTATCAGATTCTTCTCAGTTTCCCTCTCTGCTTCTATTTCTAACAATGTTAATGAGTTGTAAGTGTGTTAATTGAATAAATGAACCTGTTGATTAATATAAAGCTTCATCATCTCCGCTTTTCTTTAAAGTGTTGTTTTGTTCAAGGACAGATGATCTATCCTTTCTCAAAGAACTTGGTCCCCAGTTGTCTCATTTCTTTCCTCACCTTTTCAATAAACTCATTTGGAAGGAACAGTTAATGATGATTTAGGTTTTTGATCACAAGTGATCCATGCTCCTTTTCTATATCGCCGTCTCATGGTGGATTTGTTCTTAAATTTGCTTATTGTACAGTGCTAGGGTGCTTTTCTGCTGATGTGCTCCTCTATCAATTTTTCCACAAAACAATTTATGATTAAGTTACTACTTTCGCAACTAAACTTCATGAAAAATTAATTTGGTATACATTTGACATTGATCTGATATTATCCAGACTTTGAGTCTGAATTTGAACATTGATTTATCCAGGGTTGTAGTCCTGTTCAACTATCATTCCTGACTTCAACAGTCAATCTTGCACATACGTTATTATGGTAAGTATTAAGCAAAATGCAGTCAGATTAAGAATCTGCAAAATACAGCTTTCTCTCACCTCAGTGAAGGTAGTGGGAGGCAAGGAAAGACAAGTGTTGAATCCTTTTGAAGACTAATAGCCTGAGTCAGAAAATGGATGTTCCATTGTTTCCTTTCCTTATGAATATATAAAATACAAATGGGTTTGGACTGTGTATATTAAATATACTTAAACACCTTATGTTATCTCCTTTAGTCTTGGCTGGGGGAAATATAATGAACTGATATATTTGTAACCATTGTGCTTGGGACATCAATAAAAAGTTTTCATTATGACAAACCTACTGAATCTTATCTACTTTGTCAAGTACTTTTTTATAAATGGACCTTCAGCCATATGATAAAAGGTGTTTTATTACATGATTTACAAAGGGTTGATAAAATCTTTCATTTAATACTGTGTACTTAAGCACTTTAAAATAGTTGTCTCTTTGCGGGTTAATGCTCTGATAGAAGTTCCTCAGTAGACATGACTGAAATAATTTGTTTTCTGTTGTTGGCTCTGGGTGAAGTGGTGTGCTTAAAACCTGGAACAGCTGGGACTCTTAAGCTGTTTGACGTACTGCTAATATCTGACTTGTACAACTGGAGCCCAAACTCTTGCGGAGAAACCAAATTCCAATAGCTGTTTATACAGGCTTTGAAAAGAAGTGGCCTGTTGGAACTCATTGGTTGAAATCCAACCTTGCATCTGGCTGTGTTTTTCTCTTCAGTGCTGTCCTGGGTCTAACAGAAACTTTTCTTTAAGTTTCAAACCTATAAACCAGACACATTTTAGAATGATGCTTCCTTTAATTCTAGCCTTACCGATCGAAGCATGCCAGACTCATCTGCCACAAATACTGTAATGCTGTGAACAAAAGGGACTGATGTGGTACAGGTGGTCTCTACTGATCCACAGGGAAGAAGCTGAAGAGATTAAGAAAAAAATAGTTTAAAAACTAGTAGTTTGTTGCCAGCGATGGAATTGTTAAGAGTAGCGAAGTTGCTTTAAACAAGTCCACTTTGCTTTGAAGCAGAGTAAACATCTTGATAATGCAGAGGAAGAAATAGTCACTTTACTCTTTGTCCTGTGCAGTCCGCTGAATTTGGAGTTGCTCACGCTCTGAGCGCCTGAACACTGCATGCTGCCTTTGTGTTTCCAGTCTCGTGAAAGTGTGACTGTACTTGGATTGGCTGACTGATAGCATTCTTGGCAGAAAGTGAAAAGTTTCATTTTGGTCAGCGGGGAATGTGTTTGTAAGCTCAGTTTCATAGGCATTACCGGTTTCTGGAAGTAATAAACTGGGTTGTATTCATTTGCTCCCTCTGTGGAACTTCTATTTTTAGTTGTTTATTAAAGCTGTATATCAAGTTAGAAAAAGCAATCTCTGGGAAGCGGATTAGAACTTGTTTCTGAAGTGAACTGCATTTATTCTCTTTGTTTGAGTACTGTTGTTTTAGAAGCTAAGGATATTAACAGTTTTGCTGAACCTAATCTGAAAATGGGCAACCCTGTCTCTCAGTATTTGACATTACCTTCTACAGGAATAAATCACCATTCAAAACAGTAGACTTCAGTGTAATTAAATTATTTCCTTCCATTAAAATAAACCTTAGTTAAGTTGCATGCTTAAGCGCATGCTGTGCTCTTCATTTGCATAATTATATTGATGCCATGAAAAGTTAGATCCAGAAAGGTAGAGAGTATGCAGAAGTTGCTTTTGACTCTTCTGAAGTTCGTAGATACAGAACCTAGACATAAAGCGTAGATTTTCCTGCTCAAGTATTGCTTGTCCTGCTGAGCTAATTGCTTTTATTAAAAGATAAGTAACCCATCACTGACCTCCACAATGACAAAAGCTACTCATTGCATTATTGCTGTGAGTAGCCTGTTGCTTTATAGGCAAAGCTAAAAATAATAGTTGAAAGATTTAAATACTGGACATTATAAAGCTGTTCTCTCTCTTGATTTCATCAAGGAAAAATCTTTCCATCCCATTCTTGATACCATCACTTTCTCCTCACTTCTCTTTTGAAATTGTTGTAAGGGACTGAAGGCTCAAGAGGATTATTTAAAACATGGCAGTAGAAGCAGACTAGATGTCAGTGAATTTTATATCACAAAATCACCTGCACTGTGCAGTAGTATAAATACTTGTAATGCTTCAGTGCACCTAAAGAGAATTTTGTTTTAGATCCACTGAAGCGGTTACACATTTGTATGCTGACACTTGTTAATAAGCTATTACTTATCAACAAGTATGTAATGGGAAGATGTTGACTTGGATATCTTCAGTTTAGAAGCAGTAGCTATCCTAGGAGAAATTAGATGGGGACACTGTGAAAACCTGAGTCTTGCAAAAAGGAATTCCTTAACTGGAGAAATTTATGAAAGAAAGGATTTATTCCAAGAGGTATTGGAGTTACTAATGGCCCTCAGAGAAAGGGAGAATGGCCTGTGGAAAAAAAAAATATCTGTGAGCTTGAGTAGAGGGTTCAGATGGTGGAGACCCTCTGCATTCATTTCTGCTCACTGTCATTTTTAATTTATTTTTATTTCCTGCAGCTTTAATAAAGATATTTGGATAGTAAACAAGTCCAGTAGCTCAGGACTAATTCCAGCTGTGGGATCTTTGGTTAGGCTTGGGTATTTTTGTTCTTGTGCCACATATTGTATTGTTTTGATTTTAAGCAAAACTCCTCCATGGCAGAAAGTAAAGACATTTGTTTTTTTTTTTTTATTAATATGAAATCTTTGATCCCTGTCAAACAATGAAGTGGATTTAAGAGGGCATCCTAGGGAAAAAAAATCTCACCTCACCCTTGAGGAGAGTGTTAGATTATAGCAGCACCCAATAGCTGCTAAAAATGCTCAGGCAGAAATAGCTGGAATGAGGTGCAGGGGAGAAAGTACAGAAGACCAAATTTACTAATAAAATCAATATAGGCCCTTACTTTGCAACAAAAATAAATCGACTCTTCTGTGTTTGAGGAAAGGAGGGAATAGAAACCTGGGAGATGTATAAGGGTGTGGGCATTAGTGCCAAAAAGCCAAACCAGCTATGATGGTTGGCACTGGGAAGTGAGGGGTGAGGAAGAAATGTGATGTGCAGAATCCTGGAGATGCCAGGGTTGCCGGAAGGTTCAAGGGATGCCTCTGCTGCCGAGGGATTGCTCCTGGGCAGTCAGTGTGACCTAGAAATTGTGGGTCATACTTTTTACATCTTTAAAAAGTGTTTTGTTGTTTCTAATGTATTGACCTTATGTGGACAGGAGTGTTAGTGGTTCTAACAGAATTTACCTTGGTTCATGCTGCTTCTAAAAAAGCTTATATGTCCCTATTTTCTGCTTCTAATTAATACCAATTTGTCTAATAGGGTCCCGCTTCTCTAAATCATTTTTGTTGTTGTTTTTTTTGGGGGGGCGGGATGCAGTTTCTTGATGTTTGAGGAATTGATACAGATAAAACTCTGCAATGTCCTCTGATCGCAAAATACTGCTGGTCTAAATAAGGATCTGTTGATAAGAAATCTGTTGTTGATCTCTAAGTGTTAGTCAGTCTGTTCAAGTCAAACTTGAACAAGTTTTTCCCATTCCTCTGTCTCAAATCGCTTTACAACTGTGAATGAAAGTTCTTGAATTTGTTAGGGCAGTGCAAACATGTTTGTGTATTGACACATTTCAGTTCGGTATGAAGATGACTTCAGCTGGCCATCATGCCATGGCACACCTTCTAGTCCATCAGAATTTCAAGATTTTTAGTTACTAAATTGTTTTCTTTTTTCTTTCTGTGAACCCCGCTATAGAAACACTACATCTGTGGCTGAAATGATTTTTCCAAAGAGATGCCAATATCCACTTGTTTGTGTTTGCAGTACATGCTCTGGTGGAAAGGGAAATAACCATTAAAAAAATGGAGCTCAACTGAATTTCATGGGTAGGAGTCAGGCTAGCTTTCCAGTTGAGAGACTGCTTATTGGTGATACTGAGTCAGATCCAGAGAAGGACATTGCAGAGAATTGCACTGAATACTGGAACAAAAATCTATTTAATTCTAATACAAAACACCCTTAGCCCTTCTATCAAGAGGAAGTTTGTACCCTCGTAACAGATAGCTTTTTCTAAGATGAGCCTGGCTGTGGCAGGTTTGCAGTGCTGTGTTCGTGTTGGGGAAGGCTGCTTTTGGAGTGAACTGTGGCCTCTGGAAAATTCCCTTAACAGTAGTGCTTCCATCTTTTTGTCTAAAACTGCTAATCTACCTTGGGATGTTTCTGTGCTGGAGAGATTCTAACTGGGAAGTGAATGGATCTGGAGGCCCCAGGGACAGTGAAGCTGGGACACCATGTAATGCACTGTTTCAAAGAGCACCTATCCCCTCCTATTTTGAAAAGAAGGGGTGGCTGACTGAGAGACTTTCTCCTGTGTATGTTTCAGCACATATTTCTTCTCACTTCCAATGTGTTTTAAAATTTTCCTCCCTTCATCTGATCCCCTTTCTTCTCCCTGCATGAGGGTCTTCTCTGATATCTTGCCATTGGAAATGTTCTGCCTTGATGTATAGAAGACTCCACTTGTGCTGTTGTATCTGCGTAGTGTATAAATGTATATAAATGGAGGACTTTAATCTGTTCACCTGGAACAGGTCACTAGTAATAAACTTTTGTTTGGAAAAGTGGGTAAGGATGAAGCATCCTTTTAATGCAAATTTAGAACTAACGCTGGAAGCAGTGTAGAAAAGGTATCTGACTTGTACTGTGAACAGAAGGAGAAAGACTAACACTGACTAGCACTAGCCTTATATTGCTCAAGTGGATGTTCTTTCACAAAATGGATTTTTCTCAATTGGGTCTAAGAGTATGGCTTGAATAAATAAAAGCACATTACAGATTGAAAACAAGTGTTTGCTGCTTGAGGATTTTGTGGGCTTGAGCTTTCTGTTTATGCTGTTTGGTCACTTATTGTTACACTGCTTTTATTTCCCACAACTGTTTCTCCGTTTGCTTGCTTTCTTTCTGTGACTGCTTTGAGGAAAAATAAATATGCTGCTTTTGTGAATACCATTATTGATGCCTTTGCTGAGCAGTATTTTGCCTACTGACATTATACATCCAATGTGAAAGATATTTTTTAATGTTTGTGTCTGATGCACTAGAACTAATTCTTCCCTACCTTTTTTTTCTTCTCTTTTTTTTTTTCTTTCCAGGGGATCTACAAATATCTTGAGAGGTGTTTTTCAGACTTTAAGCAGAGAGGCTTTGTTGTGGGATATGACACACGAGGTCAGGTGACCAGCAACTGCAGCAGTAAGAAGTATGAGTATTGATTACATTTGCAAGACTAGAAATTAAATTGTGGCTTTAAATGCATTCTGTTCTATCAGTATATTTTTGTCATGAACTGTGCACACTCCCCTCCTTTAGTCCATTTAAATAGTAATGAAGAGAGGCATGGACTAAAGCCTTTATAATACCAGTTGCCAGCAAATGTGGAATGTAAGGCTAGTCACTTCAGCAAAGAATTTACAGTCTAAATGCACGAGAACATTAGGCAGACATTAAGAAGTTGATATGCCCAGAATGAAATTTGAATGTGAAGGTAAATTCAGAATACTAACATCTAGCTTGAAATCACTAAATATTAATGCACTATTGTTAACACTGTTGTTCTTTTGTATTACGCATCTGGTTTAAGCTTGCTTGGGGGAGAAGAATTCTACCTGCAGCCTACTGTAACCCAGTATTTTGGTACCTTTATGCTAGTCTGTGATGCCAGTGTATTTCCACATTGGGAATATTTTACCTGGAATGCTTAAAATGTAAATGTCAAATTGTGCTCTTTCCAAGGAAAGCGGGGAGAGGATCTGTTAAAGAACTGCTTTCTGAATTCTGTAAGGAATCCTAATCCCTTCTCATTCAGGGAGAAAAACACATGTTGTAATGGCATGCCTTACAAAAAAGCCAAGCCAGTAGCTAATTATTATCTAGTTAATGAGTAAATAATTATTGTAGTTAATGTAGTTATTGTAGTTAATTGTTGTAACTAATGTAGTTTGTTTTTTTAATTTATTTTTGTCAAAAATGAATATTCTGGGGATGTAAAAGCTCTTGGTATAGTAGAGCACAGAATCTAGTGACTGTCTCCTAAGAGTTTCTCCATTCCCCTGAAGTCTGCCTCTCCACACCTTCCTGTCTGGTCTTCAGATAAATGTGGCACATTATCCACCAGGCTTTGGCATAAGGGTTTTAAACTCCTGTTACACTGTGTTTGCAAGGCCATTACCCAAGTTGTCTGGGTTATGCACAGCTTAAAATTGTGGAACTGTAAGGAGAACATTCCTTTTCATTCACACAAAGCTTGGAATTCAGATGATGGCAGCACAGTGTTTCACATGTTAAAGGAGCAGATCAGTTCTCAACTACATGGATCTTTTGTCCCCTTGGGATGACACAGGGTTACAGTAGTGCTAAAATCAAAGTGAAGCTCCACAAAATTGGATTAGCATGCTTATCCAACACCCTGTGAACAGGAGTGCCCCTTTCTTTGCATCAGTTCCAGTGCCGAGGGAGGTGGCAGACCGTCTGGCTGTATCCTGTAATTAAGTTGACATAAACTCTTGTGATACACAGGCAAAATTTCAGAAGCTTCATCTACAAGCTGAGCTCTCAAACTCTTTTGAAGTGGTTTCAGGTTACATTTGATAGCTGCTGTAGTGAAATTCTGAGTAACTGAAACTTAGCCCACAGTATACTCATGATGGGAGATAAGGAAGCTGGTATTAATTCTTGTCTGTAAAAACGAGTGAGCAAAGCAAACTTAAACTATTTAATCTCTCATCTGTTTTGACTCTGAGACTTCCCATTAATTGCTGAGCTGTGTGTACCTGACTTGAAAAAAACAGTTTCATATCAAACAGCTACCTGAAAGGGAGTGAGTTTCCATGCTGCTTGAAAGGAAAAGTTTATAATAAGGGCAAGGTTTAAAAACACGGGTGCTGTAACTGTTTTTAAACTTTCTGGAATAAGAGTGTGCTGGTTTACAGAAGTATGTTTTAGGAATAGATCTGCTTCGTGGATGTTGTCTGAAGCTGCTGAACAAGGCTGGCAAACAAGCTTTGCTGTGTGGGATGCTGAATCCTTTTCCAAACCTGCTCTTGCAGACATCTGGTGCTTTAAACTTTCTGGGTGATTGGTTCTGTCCTTGAATGAAGGACAAGTGTCACACCAGTAGATTCTGTATCTTTATTTTTCATATCACTGGTTTATTTACATGGTTGGCTGAAGTGCCTTGTGCTCTTCAAGCATCAAAAAAAACCTGCTGTCTTGGATTCTGCAGCCTGAAAACTGTATTGCATTGACTTTACAAACTGTAGGATACTATTCTTGCTGTAAGCCAAAAAATAAATAGATTTAAGAAACAAGTGAAATGAAGGTTACAGTAATACCATATGGCTATTGGATTGTTGTGAGGAGTTGGATTGACTAAATGTTTTCTTTTTCATGTCGGTAGACTTGCAAAGTTCACTGCAGCAGTCCTGCTGGCTAAAGATGTACCTGTATACTTCTTTTCCACATATGTCCCTACACCGTTTGTGGTGAGTCATCTTCTCTTTGATATTGTTGTACCGTGCAGTTAAGGGAGTATTTAAAAGTTTACTAAAAATGTGAACTAGCAATTTTGTTCTCAAATTCCATTATTTAAACAGAAAAATAGAGGCTGCTTGGTACACTTGGCTCTTCAAGGGGGCTGTAACAAGAATGTTGCTGAACTCTTCTGTGTGCGTAGTCAATAGAATCATGTTTCCCCCTAGGCTGCCATGCGAGGGCACTAGTTATTGCAGTCCAGGCTTTGCTGTCTTATTTACAGGTGAAGCAATCTCCTGTTCTTTTATTCTGTGCTTAAACACCTGGGTATCATAAGAGTCATAGGTGTATGTGAATATATGCACATATGTAGGGACTGTATGGTTTTTTCTATATAGGACTTGCACTGCTTAGAGTGGAAGAAATGAAGGATTGCCTCTACTTTTAATATCTGAAAAAATAGAGCTTTCTGTTGTAGTTGCAGAAGCCTTTTATTGTAGGGTTTTAAGTCCACATTTTCTATTCTGCAGGTTTTTCTAGAGTGCTGTGTATGCTATGGGTCTTGTTTCGAGGGGAGGGATGAAGGGATTGGATGCTCCTTAGCTGGAAATACCCGTGTCTTATTTTTCAGCAAGCCTTTGGGTGAATTCCTTCATTCTGTTTCAAACTATCATCTCTTAAATACTAGTGCAATCTGGGAGTAGACTTTCTTTAGTTGACCAGTTAACAATTGTGTTTATGTAATTGGTAAATAGAATAATGTTCCTATGCGAGGGAATAGAACAAGATTTCTCTATTGCTAGCTACACGATGAGCATTCATGTGAACAATTTTCAAATAAACTGGTGAAACATGAAGAACCACTTCTCCTGTAGCATCCTATTGCATAACCGTTCTACTAATACAGTGTTTTTTGTGCCAGAGGCAGAACTCGTGGGTAAATTGACATTTCTGGGTTTTCTTTGTAGCCCTATGCTGTTCAGCAGCTCAAAGCTGTGGCTGGTGTGATGATCACAGCATCCCACAACCGGAAGGAGGACAATGGATACAAGGTAAGGCTTGAACTTGAAGTTCATAGCACATCCCAGCCAGCTGCTCTCCAGTATTACCTACATGCCTTTGGCATTTGGTGGCTTCTGGAGCACGCGTGTGTGTGCATTAGGAGAAATGATTTCAAGTAATTGATCCTTCTGTAACTTGAATTACATGCGCTTTCTTCTGCAACTAGAACTTAAGACCACACTGTGTATCTTGAGCACAAGTCTGTTGTGACATTCTGTAGAGTCTAATCAGCAGCTGAAGAAATGCTTAAGCAATTTATTATGTGTTTGCTTCTTAGACTTAAAAAGTAGTTTAAAACTAAGATAGGATTTAGGTGAATTAGTCCATGCATTAGTAGGTAACTGTGCTGAAGACGGTGACAGTTCAAGAGTTGGCTAATAAAACTTTGTAGTACCGTGTTGCTCCCAATAAAGTTGTTTTTTCTGGGCATTGAGAGAGAGGGGTGGGTGGCTTTATTTTGAAAGCTTGGAACAGTATAACCATCCAAAATAGCAAATGCTGCTTTATGCAGTATTGTAACACAGTATCTCGTTTCTAAACTTTGTAAGAATCTGAACTATAGTCTAAACTGTAACTAACTTACCATTCTAGAAGCGTAGTAACAGATCGGTGGATAATGCCAAGGGTAGGAGCAGCAGCCTTACTCTGCACAGACATAACTCTTGGAGGTGACTGTACTGCACTTGTCCTCTGGGGAACAAGTTGTGAAGTGCTTCACCAACCTTTACTTTTGCTTAACTCTAACAATAAGAAAATAAGCCACGTCAGATTTTCAGGTGCTTCATTTATCAAGAAGCTGTTACGTTTGTGTCTTCTGATACAAAACATTTTACTCTTGTTCAGGATATTGCTTTTTCTGGTCTTTCACAAAAACTATTTTATCGTTCACTATTTCCCATGTGAATTCAGCAGCTTCTGAATGTTTTGGACAATTTTAACTAAACTTGACTAACCCCTAGTGTTGAAGATTCTGAGTACCTATGGGTTTCATGAAAGCCATCAGACAAGAAAAGAGATTGGTCTGAGTAGAAAGTCTGCACTGTGAACTCAACCATGCTATTGGAAACAAACTGTGGGAAAACTGGCATCTAAATAATTCTTTAACAAAGACTTTTTATAGTCCAGTATTTGATAGTGTTTCCAGCTGAAGGATCACAGTTGTTCAGTTACGGAAAAACATGTACTTTGGCACACTGCTTATCTGTTTTGCTTTGATTTCAAAAACAAGTTGTGCTTCTTTTTCAGAAGGAATGCCAGACTGTGTAGAAGGTAATGTTTTTCTTCTGTTACAGTCTGCAAAACACTCTCAAATATAAGTGCCCAATTTCAGTTTCTCATGTCCTGATGAGTTCAGGCATAGTTGAATACCAACTTTTTTGAAACTAGGTCGTGTTGCTGAGTAGTTATCACATAACTCTGATTCCAAATGACTTCTGAGAATCAAGCCAGTCTGGTACTAGTCTTTTCTGTATGACTTCAAGAAGCAGAAGTATGCAGAATCTTATAGCTAAAAGAACTTATCAAGTTAATAATCTTTGTGAATAAACTGTGTTTTGTTTTCCTTAAACTTATACCAGGTTTATTGGGAAAATGGAGCACAGATCACCTCTCCTCATGATAAGGAAATTATAAAATGTATAGAAGAGTGTGTTGAACCATGGAATGGCTCTTGGAATGAGAATCTAGTAGACACCAGTCCCCTTAGACAGGATCCTCTGAAGAAAATTTGTGACTGTTACATGGAGGATCTGAAAAGGATCTGTTATCACAGGTATTGTATAAAACAAAATGTACTTAAATAATGTTTTTAACTTCTGGGTTACATGTAGAAAACCGACTGCTGACAGATTGACTTCAATAGTAGAGCTTTGCAATTTGGGTATAGGGATTGGGCTGTCCTCCAAAATTGTAATAGTTTTGGACCTGCCTGTAGTGATTTTTATTGTCACAAATCAGTGACTCGATTTCTGTCTTTACGGTTCACGGAAGCTGGGTGCTCGACTCTGCCACAGACATCACTGTCTGCTTGAGGCCATTGCTCTGTGCTCTTCGTGGTGGGAGTAATTTTTGGTCATCTGCCTCATCTGATGTGTCTTTAAATTAGGTGGTCACCATCATTAGGACGAAACCATACTTCTTGACAGTAAAGCCTCCTGACTTTGGACACTAGGCTATAGTAAAGTACCCTGATGTGAGCCTTTTTATGCAAATGAATATACTCAGAGTTCTGAATAAAATGCTGGAATTCAGAGTAAAGGTGAGGTGTACGTGCGTGGAACAGAGGTGAAAAGATTAAGTTGAAGGTTAGGTGGGACAGAAGACAAGAATAAAAGGAGGAAGATGAATAGTGTAGGTAGAGTGGAGCTGGAGTAAGATCTTCAGGATGGTGGAAGAGCTCAAGTTTGATGCAGAAATTAACAGTTCATTCTTGGGAGACTTTCAGCTGATTCAGCAGAAGGTAAGTACCTCATTTTCCAGGAGAAGCTTTAAACCAGCAACTTCTAGTGAAAATTCAAATGACCACTTTTTACTCATTCCTCCTTTGAAATTAATGCAGAAATCAGAAGAATAGTACAAAGTGTAATTGCATTTGCTTTTGCTTTCCCACATGAAAGTAGTCTTGCTAAATAACTAAAATCTTACTGAAATTCTTCTTTCCTTCTCAGGGAGCTAAACATGCAAACAAATTTGAAGTTTGTTCATACCTCTTTTCATGGAGTTGGACATGACTACGTGCAGTTGGCTTTCAAAGCATTTGGTTTTCAGCCCCCCATCCCAGTACCTGAACAAAAAGATCCAGATCCAGACTTTTCTACTGTCAAATGCCCAAATCCTGAAGAAGGAGAATCTGTGCTGGTATTTTTGTTTCTACTTCATCAGATTTCTATGAGCTTTCCTCTGTTTGGGTAACATACTGTGTTGAAAAACAAATCAAGGAAGAGAACAGGGAGTACCTGACTTCTCAGCTGTGTTAATATAGTGGTGGGCAATCCATATGAGATTTTTCTTTCACTGCATTTTATGTGTAAGTAGGAAGACTGTGGGTTTATGTGCTCTTGTGATTTTTTTTTTTTTTTTTCCCCCTCCCTCTTCTCCCACCAGGAGTTGTCACTGAGGCTTGCAGAGAAAGAAAATGCTAGAGTAGTAGTGGCCACTGATCCAGATGCAGATAGACTAGCAGTGGCAGAACAGCAGAAGTAAGTGATGGACCCTTCTATTTTATCTCTTTCTGCAGGAGAGGTAGTGAAAATTGCCAAATGTCCCTAGATGGTAGACAGGCACACACCTTCAAGCCACTCTTCCCTGCTGGGACTTAGCTATTAGGGTGTTTTTCTTGCTAACTTCATCTTTTGGTATAGCTCTACCCGAAATAATGTATTTTAAATAAAATCAGTTAATAACTCAGAAAATGTTAAATACTTACCAGTGTTACAGTAACTGGCCAAATAAAAGTTAACTGAAAAGTTACCTGGTTACTAAAGACAGTAAAATCTTGTTGTTACTGCTTTTTCACTTCTGTTAGGCAAACAACTTCTGCCTTGGGACAGTTAGCTGTTGTGGGCCTTTTTGATTTTTTCATTTTGTGGGTTTTGTTTTGTTTTAGGGGTTTTTTTGGTTGTGTTGTTTTTTTTTTTTTTTTTTAATTATTATTTTCCTTCCCCTGGCTTTATCATGTTGAATAGAAATTATTTTTCTTCCACTAACAGGCCAAAATTCTGATCATTGTGTAAGTAACTGTCTGTAACGTGCAGTTGTGCAGGCATTGCCTGGCTGCAGTGTATAGACTGCTATACTTCTGTTTTGATAAATTAAAAAGACCTAAGCTGTTTTAAAGCTGACAGTAAGGATGCTTAATTGGTATCTTTGCTTGCTAACAGAACGCACTGGGCTTGTAAATCATTGAGATGTGATAAATGTGGAGTCCTCTTGGTACGGTGGCTTTGTATAGAGCAGCTTGTCAGTAGTGTGCTCAGATTCCTGTCGTTCCAGTGACTGCAGAAAGCATCTCCCCCTGTGTGGATGCTCTTGGGAAGCCTGAAAGAGCTCTTATGTTTTCTGTCCTGTCTGCAGTGGCTGCTGGAAGGTGTTCACTGGCAACGAGCTAGCAGCTCTGTTTGGTTGGTGGATGTTTTCTTGCTGGAAGGAAAACTGCTCCGAAGATGCTGATGTGAAGAATGTTTACATGTTAGCGACCACAGTCTCCTCGAAAATTCTGAGGGCAATTGCACTTAAAGAGGGATTTCACTTTGAAGTAAGTGTTGGTTTTATGATTGATTTTTTTTCCTTACATTGGACACTTTTAAGATTCAGCTGGACAGGGTGCTGGGCCATCTTGTCTAGACCGGGCTTTTTTGCCAAGCAGGGTTGTACCAAATGATCCTTGAGGTCCCTTCCAACCTGGTATTCGATGATTCTGTGTCTTGGCAAAGTAAAATCTGGTTGCCATGTTCACCGTCTAGCCTTCCACTTACAACTTTATGAAATGACAGACAGACAGATGACTTCCAGTCTTTTGGCTGGGAGCTTCTCTGCGTTCCAACTTGCAGAGAATGCTGGTTTACCTAGGGAAACCTGGGTTCAGCCTCTGCAGTGTTTCTCAATGCACATTACACAGTGAATGCAGACTGAGATCGGCTTATGCAAAGCTGCAAGGAGGCTGTAACAGGTGACACAAATTACAGCCTAAATTACATATAATAGAAATGGCTTTGTCTTGGTTACTTTCCTAGAGATAAATGCTTGTGTGAATGAATGCAAGTGTGTGCAATTGGTGTGTTTACTACAAAAATGGGGTGCTTTTTGATGGACTTGTAACAAACACTTGCAGGTTACACAGTGCTCCTTCAGGTGCCCACATCACTAGTAGGTTGTAAATTTGGTTTTCTCTTAAATTGTGACAGACAGAACTCTTATGTTCAGATCGTTAATGCAGTTCCATTAGGGACTTGCTAAAAAAAAAAATGGGGGGTGCCCCCACAGACTGACAGTTATTTTAGTTCCTGCATTCAAATTAAGTACTTGCTCTGATTTCTGAGACTACTGGATAGTGGAACACTCACATCTCTTACTGCTGAAGCTTAGCACAAACACACAAAGATCCAGGTCTTCTTTAATACATGTCTTTATTAAATCCATGTACAGTACAACAAAAAAATTTTGCCAAACAATGAGGAATTAAAAATTAAAATTGAAAGCAACTCTGAAGACCATTTTGAGTGACTGTCCAGATATACTCAGTCAGGTTGATATCACTGCATTGTAGTGAATTTCACTATCTCCCTAAATGCTGTTGTGTTTGTGTTTGTTCTTTTGTTTGGTTTGTTTTTTTTTTCAGGGAGGGACACATTTGACTGAAAAAAAAGCTAGGGATTTACAGAACTCCTTGTTCTCCTCTAAAAGCTTTCCGTCCTTTGTACCTTCTCTCCAGGAGGATGGCTTTTAAGCTTTGACTGCTTTTGCATGACTTGGAGAGCAGCAGCAGTACTCTTCCCTCACATCACCCAAAATTCATATTTATGTTTCTGTAACTTTCTTTTGAATAACTTGGTACTGTTGCCTCATCTGATAAGCACCACAGAAGATCTTGTCTGATCTTGGAGAGAACCACAGTCTCTCAAGCACGCTTACTCCTTGACTTGATATCCATGTCCTAGTTGAGTATTCGCTAGTAAAATGCTATCAAGTGACTCTTTGCATTAGATTCACATCCTAAACTGAAGATAGGACTTGTCTAACATTTGTCTTTGCCATTCCTGTTCTGTTTGTCAATTATTTACATTTAAATTGAGGTAAATTATTTCAAGAAAATCAGAAGAATGTCCTTAAGCTTTAGTGTTTTGACTCTGTAGCAGCGTCTTTCTCATTGACGCAAAAATTCAGAATCAGCTTTTTTTTTCTTTCTTTTTGAGTCTGAAGCATCTCTGAAGTGAAAGGAATAGTGGCTACACTTTCTTCTTTGACTTGAAACTAAATAGAAAATGTATTTAATGCAGTTGTGGGTTTTTTTTGTTGGGTTTTTTTTGTTTTTTTTTGTTTGTTTTTGTTTTGTTTTTTTCTTCTGTTTCAGGAAACACTCCCTGGTTTTAAATGGATTGGAAGTAGAGTAAAAGATCTCCTAGATAGTGGAAAAGAAGTTCTCTTTGCATTTGAAGAGTCTATTGGTATGTATGTTGATATCACTTTAAAATGTTGAGAACTGAGTGGAGGTAAAGTGACTAAAAAGGAGTGGTCTTGGTTGTGAAACAAAACACAAAAGTACTTTATTCTTGTAGTTACTAGTGTTGGTACTTTGCTCTCATCAAATTAACTTGCCAACTACCATAATAAATGCCGTATGAATCTCGGATCCTGGTATTGTGCTTGTGCAGTTTCCTGGTACAAACCTGTTCTGATGCAGGTTGGAAGTTCTGAGATGCCGGAGCCAAACTACTGTGGCTCTGAGGCATTTTAGCTGCGGTTAAGCATGGGATCTGTTCTTAATCAGTTTAACACCTTACGGGTCCTCTCTGCGAGGACCTGCTGTTAATGGCTGTGTGGAACTGGGAGGTGGCTCGCTTCCGTCACGCTCTCCATCGCCCCAGCGCTGCAGTTCCGGCAGGACTTGCACGCCTTCCCTGCATTCTGCAGAGCAACACGTGAGGAATCCAGCCCTCTGCAGGAATAGCATTAAATACCTTATGGAAGTGTGTGAATATTCCTGCTGAGCTTGCCTTGAGCACTCTGTTTATCTTGGTAATCTTGCTGATGCTACTAATCTGTGGAGAACTGTGTAGTGAACATTTCGGCTACCAGAATTCTCCGCTTCTTCAGATTAAATGGCAGCTTTCTGGGACAGCATATTCACATCTAACATGACATTTGAAAGTGAAGCACCCACTGAGG
The DNA here is from genome assembly GCF_018691265.1 of Tyto alba. NCBI lineage: Eukaryota > Metazoa > Chordata > Aves > Strigiformes > Tytonidae > Tyto > Tyto alba. The sequence goes on along the minus strand of NW_024881282.1, from coordinate 1,804,824 downwards.
AGGGGGTGTGGTGTCCATGCCAGTTTAATTTGCACAATGCAAGAATCTTTTAGCCATAAAGAGTTACGGTCTTGCTCACGCATTCCTTCAGAAAGAAGACGTCTTGGCAGTATTGGGGAGCACTGTTTTATGGGTTACCAAGGCTGTATCTGTGTGGGTTCTTTTGATTCAAATTACTGGCAAGACTCTGCAGTATCAGTGTGCTTGTAGAAAACAAGCAAATTTTTATGTTTATCACTGTACAATGAGAGATCTCCTCAAAGAGTAGATGTTATCAATCTGGAATTAATTGATTATAACATGTATCTTTTCAGCCTTGTAACCTCTAAGTTAATTAGATTTCTTAGAAAAGGCAAATGCATATGCAGTAACAAAACCAGCTTACGTGTATTGGCCAATTCCCTTTTACATGAAAAAGGTTAAAATTTCAATCGAGTAGATGAGTGTAATAGTATGTCAGGTTATTTTTCCACAATCAATTTTTTATTTCTAGGCTTCATGTGTGGCACATCAGTGTTGGATAAAGATGGTGTAAGTGCAGCTGTGGTCATAGCTGAAATGGCAACCTTCCTGGAGAGCAAGAACCTAACACTAGCACAAAAGCTCATTGAGATATATGAAATGTAAGTTGTATTTTTCATTAGTATGTTCTAGTGGAGCTGGATGTAATCTAATAAGTATTTTTAATACATCCCTTAGATGTCTTGTCACTGTGAGTTATTTTTTTTCTGATGCTATGATGGACTAGTCGTATTACAGCTGCCACTTGAATGCCTTCTCTCCCAAAGGACTAAGGAGGCCCTTTCTATCGTGTTTCTGCAATAAATTGTGAAAGTAAGGATCCACCACGTCAAGCTTTTCTCTCTTATTTGCTTCATGCTGTATTACTACTTTTATCTTCTGATGGGCAGCTATATCTTAGCTGTGGCCTGTTTCCCTCTCTTTAAACACTATTTTCACTTAAACACAGTCTGGGGATTGTTAGAGGTCACTTGCTGTTCTCAGATATTTGTAACAGAACAGAGGTTAAAGGAATGGCCTGTGTTCCATAGCTATGGACAGAATTCATAGCAATAAAATAAGGATCATGTTTATGTCCAGGTTAAGTCACGTACTGTGATAATCCCAGTTCATCAGCAGAAGTTCCAGTGCTTTAACAGAGCTGGCAGCACAGTTAGAGCAAATCATAGATCCCATTCCTTTTCCTGCTGGCCCAGGAGAAAGTCAGACCGTGGCCCTTAGAAACTGGGAATGAGGAAGCACAGATGATGGTCAGCATTTTTCTCTTTATGGCACTCAGGAGTTTGCTCTGTCGTATGCAAACTGTAGCAAAACCAATTCTGCGCAGCTGGGTTGAAAAGCTGTCAGTCACAGTGATAACAGAAGGATTCCTCTTCCAGTCACAACTTCTTAAGCTGCAGAGAAAGGTCTCTGTAGACTGAGGAGTGGCTGGAATATGGTGGAGAACAACTTAAACATCAACATGCAAACGGGGTTGCTGCACCTGGTGAGAGCTTGCATTAGGTCTGACTGGTGATAGTAGTTTTAATTTGGGTGAAATACTCAGTCACCTTCCTCAGAGGCTGTTGAAATAATCTGTTGTGGCTGCTCACATGGCTACAGCAATTTTTGATGGTGTGGGAGTGATGTTGCATACTAATTTCCTGAGAGCTATTAAGGCTGCACTTAGCCAAACCATTGGCTTTTATTTCATTGGAACTGAAAACATTGCTTGAATTTAAAAATAGCTTAAGATGATCTGAGTAATGCAGTGAAATCTGCTTCAGAGTCCAAACATTTGCCTATAAATATCTGTTTCCACAGCTGTGAGAACTGCATTCTTTTTCTGTTATTGCTTTTCCAAACAGGGGCTTTCCCTAGATACCAAATGTGCAGAAAACTTCTGAATCTTATAACTGCAAATGTTAATCTGCTTGTAGGTATGGATATCACATATCAAAGACTTCCTATTTCTTGTGCTACGATCCTCCTACTATCAAAGGGATATTTGAAAAACTTCGGAACTTCGACGCCCCTCAGTGTTATCCAAAATGTTGTGGTATTTACAATATATTACATGTACGAGATATTACCACTGGCTATGACAGCAGCCAGCCAAGTAAGAAATCGGTGAGTTAGAAAGTATTTTTGCAGGAGAGGTTCTGGTTTTGAAGAGTCTGAAAGCTAATTACACCAAGAACTATGCAGAAAGATGTACTATGTCAATTAAGATGTCAGTATAATCACCATTATCTATAAAGACAGCTTAACAACATTTACTGGGGAGAAAACTGCTTAAATATGAAATAGTTTTGCTATTTTATTGGTTATTTTGATATAACAACAAACGAACTTTATTAGTTCAAGTGAACTTGATACTCCTGCAGCCTTTAAGCTGTCTAGCAGGCTTCCAGGTGTTGGAATTCCAATGGGAGTAAGAGGCAGTCCCATTACCCTGAAATACTGAGTCTGATCCAAGAGACAGGCCTGTCAGGCTGAATTGACTTATAGTCTGTTGCATGAGCTGGTGGATGTATACCGCAGAGGGTTTAGCATGTTTGTTTAGCTCTGGATGTACTGAGTGTTGTATTAACAAAAAAAAAAAAAAACCAACACCCACATTTGTGTTAGTCAGGGTGTTCTGTAAGAAAATGTTGTTGTTTATGTAGGTGCTGCCCGTGAGTAAAAGCAGTCAGATGATCACTTTTACCTTTCAAAATGGTTGTGTTGCCACCCTTCGGACAAGCGGAACAGAACCCAAGATCAAGTACTACGCAGAGATGTGTGCACTGCCGGGACAGAGGTCAGTAGCAGGGCTGCGGGCACACGGCTGGTGGGGGGCTCTGCTGCTGCCCTCTTGGACACCTGAGCCCGGGCTGATGGCTCCAGCCTCTTAAACTGGACAGTGATGCCCATTCCTGCTCATAAGAGATCCCCTCTGTACTGGACAAGACAAAGAACTGACTTTGCAGCATCTCCCGCAGTAGAAGTCTTCCTTTATTAACCCAATTCCTCATTTATTTTAGAACTAAAAAGTGCTGAAGTTGTGCTGCAGCTGGCAAGTAAGCTTAAACCCAAGTGGATTCCTGTTGCATTTGGGAATCTGCTGTGTTTCTCTGAGCTATTGGATAGTAACTAGAGGTCTGTGCCCTTCTGACAGCCACCTGGATTGAGCTGCTTCTAATTTAAAAGGTGGTGGTGGTGGGAAAAATAGGGTATGTTTTCCACCATTGAAATCAGGCGTGTGAATAAGGAGCTTAGGTTCTCAGTCTAGCTAACAGAGAGAAGCAGGCTCTTGAACTGGATTCCTCACCTAAATTGGGTGAGTAACCCTCCTTTTAGACTTGTGTCCTGACATTTCTGTGGAGCAGAGAGTTGAAAATAACATAAAGGCACCTCTGATTCAGTACTTATTTCTACTTACTGGCAGGAATTCAGGGTGACCATATTTTTATCACTGAATGTTTTGGTCAGATGTCGGCAGGCAGTGGATAGTGAGTGGTAGACTGCCTTTGCTTGTAAAATGTGTGTGTGAGGGGTTACACGGATCCCTGCCTAGACAGCTTCCCACAGGTTGCTGAAGTATTCTTTAAAACGTGGTTTGTTGCTACATGAAGTGTCTTAAGACAGGTACGGCCCATCTTTTGAACCATGATTTTAAATTGCTCTGAACTGAAATAACACCAACTTAGAGCAGTTTTAGTTCTACATCCCAGTTTTCTGAATGGCAGCTCTTGCCAGAAGCTTGTATTGTTTGGTCAGAGATCTCTCTGATTGTCTGGCATATGAATGCACTTCTTTGTTATGTGGGTATGGAAATTCTCACTTCAGTTAGAACATGCTTCCATAAACCTGGGAGTGGGCAAAGTACCATTTACTGTAAATGCTGGAGAAAAAAAAAAAAGTAAGATATAATGAGTCAGACAGTTGTACCAATGAGGAAGAAATAAATGCTAGAAAATATTTCCCTTAGTCTAATCTTAATACAAGTGAAGGCCAGACGAGTAGTAGTAGTGGGGAGAGAAACACAGTACCTGAGGCTGCTTTGTTGCATCATTTGGGCTTCTGCTGCTGTTCATTCTGGTAAGTCAGAAAAATACATTGACCTTTTAATTTTAGTAATATCTGTGGTTAATGATAATTATCTGGAACATGAAACTGAAAAGCTTTCAAGCTTCCCTAGTTCAAGGCATAAAATGGTCTGTAGGAACCTCAAAAGGCATTCTGCTCTGTAGTAGCTTTGCAAATATTTCTCTGAGTTGCTGTTTATTGATTATTCTTACAAGGTGAACATCAGGAAAGTCAGTTTTGTTGCAGCATTTTTGGGTGTTTTCTTTAAAAGGAAGTGGTGACCTGAAGGGCAATGGTACATTGCCAGTTCCACAAATGAACAAAGCAAAGGTAAATAAGCCTGTTTTGCCTATTCTCTGTTAAAACCGGACTGAGTTCCTCTCTCTCCAGTGAGACTTCTGGGGTAGGAGAGGGATGATGCATTTTTAAAGCAGTGTTGCAATGCATTAGTGTTTGTGCCTGTGGATGTTGTCTTCTTACTCAAATGAATGTCTGGGCATTTAAAGAGGGGAAGGATCAGTATATTACGGTGTCCTTTTGTGAGCTGTGACACTTTGCCTAGTTGCTCAATCCCCCCAAATTGTACTTCAGTCAAAATATAGTCAGATACCCAAGATGGGCATCTGGACAACAGGTAGAGAAGAACATGGGGTATCTATCTCTTCTATTAGTATCTTGTTCTTATTTTTTAATCCATTTACAGTCTGTGTCTGACCAGTCTTGCACTGGTTTTGCAGGCATTAGTTCTTGCGTCCCCCCTCCCCGCTAGCCTAGAGCCCTCTGGTGGCAATTATTTTTTTTCTCTTTAAGTTAATTAAATGAATTTAAATTATTATTGCAATAGTCCCTACCGAAAGATAGCTTGTTAAGCAGGTTGGAGTCTCTACATGTTGATGCTGGTAGGAGACATAACAGAGCTAGTCCATCACCATCAGATCCTTCTGCTTTTTTTGCCTTTTTCTTTTTTTTTTTTTTTTTTTAACAGATGCTTGGTGTTTATCAAACCTCTGACATGGTATTGTTCTCTTTCTAGTGACAGAAGCATGCTGGAAGAAGAACTTCAGAAGCTTATTGAGGCTTTGATTGAGAATTTTCTTGAACCTGATAAGAATGGACTGATCTGGCGCTCTGCTTAGATCTCCTGCAACTGGTGTTCAAAGAAGTGACTGCCTGCACTGCGTCATGTGAAACAAAGGAACCAAGAACAGAACTCCATTTCATACGTGTGTGTGTGTGTGTATGTGTGTTAAACAGCTACACTTTTATTCTGTAAAGAAGCAGCATTCTTTTGTCAGGCTTTTCCCAAAGTCTGGGCTAGAAAATGGGGGTAAGGAGAGGAAGTGAGAGAAAAAGATGGAACTTATAATAAAATTTTTCTGTCCTTTTGACCAAAAAGACTAATTAACCTGCACCAATGCGAATGGACTGCCCTAGTAGGTTTAAGGCAGCTGATCTTAGCCACTACATCTGGTCTTAAACTCATTTCAGGTACCCAATACCTTTTGTACAAAAAGATTTTAAAATCAGGTCATCGTGTAGTGTTGGAAGGAAGTGATCACTCCACGCTGACAAAAAAGCCTGCTTCTTCCTAGCTGTTGTGCCTGGATGTGGGTGTCATCATTACAGGTCTTAATTTCCAAAAACGTTGAAGTAGAGTTCAGTGCTTAGCATTTCTTGTTTAGGCAAGTTGTTCAATATAGCATTTTTCAGCTGCTTAAGTATCCTTCTGTTGTTAAAGGTGCTCTTGGTGCATTGTATCTTTCCTGTGTGTATCTTAAAATATTTACTTGACAGTGAAACAATAGTGGCAACACATGCAGTTCCGCTTGCCGGCTGGGTTTTGAATTATGTAGTGCCTCCCCAAGGCTTCCAAAGGAGCAGAAGCTTGGTCATTCCTTGGTTAAAGTGCCCAGGCAAATCACAATAGGCTTTGTAACCATTTTTTGTCCCTCATTTCTGAAAGGGTCTTAAGCCTTTTTCTTTTCTTTTATTTTTTTTAACAATGGCTTCAGAAATTCAGTACCTTTTGTATGAAAATTCTTGGTTTTGAAAGCAGAGGTGAGAGACTATCACCATTTTTTTTTTTTTTGTTACTAATTAGTAATATTTTTTTGGTCGTGTCTTGTAAGCTAATTTCTGCTAGAATAGCAGTTTGCAAATACTATTAGTCTTTACTTTTTAGGGCAAATTTTTAACAACCCATTACCAGTTTCCTACATATGCTTGAGTAGAAAGTGAGACTGCTAATCACTGATACAGAAATTCTCATGTAGATATCTAGGATCTCAGAAAATAAACCCCATGGTTTTTGTCACAGAAAAGCTGTGGAAGATACTTCAACTGAAACAACACTTCAGGAAAAAACTGCTGATTGATTAACTGAGAATAATACTTGTTAATGTGTGCTACTAAATCACTAATATAAGCCTTCAGAATCAAGTCAGTGATGTGCTGGATATCTCCCTGCTATCACTTTACAATAATTAAAGAAAATAAATAAATAAAACCGAATGCTGAACTGCTGTGTGAAAGGTTACATGAGAAAAACCGAAGATGCACTTAAGTTAAAGCCATTGTTTTGCCACTATTGTTAAATCTCTAAATTTGTCCTCCATCTTATTGTACCCTTACAGCTTGATGCCGTAGGATCGCGCGGGGTGGTTTTGTCTGTGTTGCATCTAGATGGCTTCAAAGAGCACCAAGGTTTCTGTGTGCGGGTATTGGGTATTTCATGCTGACAGAAGCTTTGCACTATAACTGTGGATAAGTATTTTGCTGTATATGAATGTACATGTACTGCAGAAGGTCTGTGTTGCACAACTTCTTATTTGCCACTGATATTTATTTATTTTTCATTTTACAAGAAAATATTTCCAAGTTGTTCTGCAATTGAGTGAAATGTATCTAATGCCAAAAAACCTTTTTTTTTTTTTTTTTGTTGTTTTCTTGATTGTACATTTGACTGATGTGGTGGGGAAAATGAGTGAAAGCATTTATGCTTAGAGTGTGCTCATGTTCTTGTACAGCACTGGGTAGGTCTCGGAAGGCGTGGAGGCATTTATGTCTGCTGCTTTGTCTTCAGTTTTCACAAAAAGGTGCAGATCTGGATCCCAACTGCACTGAATTTGAAGGAGGCCTTGTTTCACTGGCAGCAGATTGAAGCCTTAGGCATTTTAGATTTTGTTTTTGAATAGCCTACCAGTAGTACAGAAGAGAACAAGTGACTTGGAACGTAATTTTGAACAAAGGTAAAGACTGTAAAAAGCGTAGTGTGTGTGTGATGAGGCCGGCTGTGTGTATATTGCAGCAATTAGCGTTAGGAGTTGCGTCTCGTGAGTTATGTTTGTGCTCCTACAAAGAGCAGGAATCTGCAATTTCCCAGAGAGCCCTGCTTTCAGTAGGCAAGTGTTATAAATGCAGTATGGTAACTCTTCATAGTCTAAATATCTTTAATAAAAAAACCAAACCCAACAAACAAATACAGGGAGTTAAGATTCTTCTCGTCAGTAGATTTGAGCAGTAAGTTATAGACGTAGTAGTGCTTTTGGAATGACAGCAACAGGCACGATGTGTTGAATGTATTTTAAGGGTATAATGACTATTGCTGTTTTTAAACTGCTGCTACCATTGTTTTCCTACTGTATTTGAACTGTTTGATATATTTATACTGTTCCATTTGTGGAACTCCTCCTTTATCTCCTCCCTCTGATCTTGCTTCCCTTACTTCTGTTCCTGTGAAGGACTGCAATTCTCTTATTTCATCACCCTGTAACTTTGTTATACGTCGTGTTTGAGTTTGGGCTTGTGTGCAACCCTCGTTCAGTTGTCAGCTCTTCTTTACTACTTTTCAGATAAGAACAAAGGCTTTTCAGACTTGAGCAGAAAGCAGATAATAGACCAAAGTACGCTGCGGGTGTTGTTTACCAGGCGATTCCCGTTAAAATACGCCTTTTCAAAGGTTGGTCCTACAGCAAGTCATTGGCTTTAAACCGTAATCAGGTGGCCAATGATTTGTGTTTAGCATTTGATAAAATTAGGAGGGCTTGTTTTTTATCTCTTCCCTTTCTGATGTGACAGGCTTAATTTCTGTCTCACACAGATATGTGGTAAAGTTGTGTTTCTGTGGACCTAAGACTGGACCTTTATAAGACCAGGAGACTTGCTGGGCAAGATTGAATATCTACGACGCAGAGCTTGTAGCTGATATTTTTTATTCTAGTTGTGATAATAGCGTCCAGTCTGTGGTTTAAGTAGCTTCAAGTGCTATTCACATATCTCCTCCCGCACCTCTAAAGGATGCTTCCGCGGCATGAGCGAATGCCAAACTCTTGCACGGAAGAGAAGGAGGGAGCGTATTTAGCACGGAAGAGCTTGACTGGAAGCTTCAAGCACAGCTCCAGCTGCAGCCCAAAGCGGCGTAGCCCCTGCCCTTCGCTTGCTGCCCCAGCGCGGTGCTGCCCAAAGGAGCCAGGCTTCCCCTGGAGAACTGGCATCTCGCCTGAGCAGGTCTCTGAATTTCCTTAACTTAAGAACCAGCTCTTCCTACAGAAGAGGGGAAACCTTTGTGTCATCTGCAGAGCAAATTAAGAATTAAAATTCGATGTGTTTTCTGTTTCAAACATTGAGATGGCTTAAAACATGCTGCCTGGGGCTCCTTTACCTGCCTTGGGCAGCTCTTGACTGATCTCAAGTTCTCACTGTGTCTTTGCTTGGAGGATAGCTGGATGTTGGGATTTCTGGTGTTATTCCCTGGTTTAGTGATGCTCAGGCAGCACTTTTTGTTCCCTTTCTGTCTGGCTCCTGAATTATTAAGGGTTTTCAGCTCCTAAAGGGAGGGTGTTTGTGTGAAACTATCAGGATTGACGGAGAAGCTGCCAGGTGAAATGATGGTTTCTGTCATTTGGGGCAGGGCGGAGCGTGTGGTCTGCTTTAGAAAGCACTTGGATGTCCTCTTTAATTTTAAAATTAATATTGTCATCACTTCATTTTGTCTTTCCCCCCGCCTTTTTGCCCTCTTCTCTCCCCAAGCAAGAGAGGGGGGGGCTCTTTGCATGGTGACACCTGGCTGGTTAGAGTCCATCTTGACACCCAGGACATTTTCTATCCTCCCCTGCCCTTTATGTGCTGAAGAGTAGCTTCGTACGAGGTGATTGAAGTATCTGAAGTTGCATCGTTCTCCTTGGCTAGAATCCTGGGGAGTTCTGGATCTGTGCTCTTGTTTACCCGGTGTCTGTTCTTCTGTAAAACTAGGGCATATTGCAAATACAGAGTGACAATTTGCACTTTTCTGAAGAACTTCTGTGTGTATTGCTATGTGGAATTAGCTGAATGAAGTGTTATAAGTAATAAAATATTCTCTTCGTAGTAGCAGTCATTCATGTTTCTTCGGTGGTCTTTAATCAAACACGATTTCCCTAAAACAGAGCTGGTGGATAACTGTTCCTGACTTGGTGTAGGAGGAATATTGACCGCTCAGATAACTAAAGCCCCAGGAACTGCAGCGTTTCCTGAAGAACCTGGACGGAGAGTTGGATGTTTGGGGCCATAGGACAGGCGGGCCCAAGGTGGAATGAGGAGAGGCTGGAGTTTGGGGGGGTTTGGTTTCACCCAAATCAGAAGGGTTCAGCTCCGTGTGGAAAGTCCCCTCAGGAAAGCTGATGAGGAAGAGCAACTATCCTCTTGCTCAGGAGATCACCCTGTGCTGGGGATTCTGTGGGGCTCTTAGACTCACTGTTAAACTCTCAGACAAGAGTTGATCCACCCCAGCTTGGCTTTCATATTTTAAGGCTACTTTAAATCATCGTTAAGCTCGATAGAAAATGGTTCCTGGGGGCACAGCAGCATGTCCAGGAGGGTTCCTGCATCCCTCCAGGGATGGCTGAAGGCTTCATCCTGGAGGGGTCTGTGTGTGAATTATTTTTCTCCTTGCTGAGGCTGAAGAGCCCTGCCCCGTGTGGGGGCTGCTCTCCTGCCAGCTCACTAGAATTAGCTCTGAATTATCCCCCCTGATGCGCTGACAGCGTGCAGGTGGTGCTTTCCAGGGAGAGGCTTAACCATCCCCCTGAAACCTGGTTGTAAAAGAAGAAAACAGTAAAAGGACTTGGTGATGGAGGTGTTTATTCGGAGTGGGGGAGCAGCGCTATCACCCCACGGCCACAGCAGGAATGGGGGACAGGACCCGGACAGGTCAGCGGTGGTTGAGCATCCCTGGTCCCACTGCTCTGTAATTGCAGGAACCGGCGCTGGATGTCACCATGAGCCTGTGCAGAGGGACCGAGCCCCCGGGCAGGGGAGGTGGGGGGGGGCTGCAGCTGGCCTGCTGCACCCCTCTCAAGACGTGGGGACAACCAAGGGCCAGGCTGAGCACCCCTCGAGGTTTGGGGGGGGGAAGCCGAGCGGCGGGGTGTCTGTCAGCAGGGAGAGGAGCACCCTGCAACCCGGTTCTGTTGCCCTTGTCCCTGTTGAACAGGGACATCTCCTCCGGGACCAGCCCGAGAGCACGGGTAAGCAGTTTGGGGGGACCAAAACATCGACACGGAGGCTCCGGGGTTCACCTGGGACACCGGGTTGGCAGCAGCCACGGTCGCTGGAAGCCGGTGAGTCCTGGCAAGCAGGGGTGCCTGGCTCCACATACACATCTTGTCAATTTAATTAATTTAGTTATTAAATTAACATTTACCAACACGCCAAGCCCAAGCTGCATGGTATGTCCCTTGGGCTCGGCACTCTGGGGGCTCAGGAGACATCTCTGGAGCCCGTCTCTCAGGGTTTTGTTCTGCTGGTTGGATCCATCTCGCCGTGGGAGGACACAGCTGGTGACTGTCAGGGCAGCAAAAATAGGATGAGGGTTGCTTCCACCCGTCACGTTATGGGGGGAAAGCTAATGAGTGATTTCTATGTCTGTGCAGCAGCGTATGGAGGAACACCTGAAGTCCCTTCAGAGGCCTTGGGGTCAGAGCAGAGCCAGCAGTCCCCAAAACCAGGTCCCTGGGGTCAAGGGGTGGCCCTAAACTGTGCTACTCCCTGAAAGGGAAACTGAGTCATGGAGCAAGAGAGAAACCACCCAAAAGCCCAGCGATACAGCCACATGCAGCCCATGTCCCCTGAGCACTTGCTCTGGACCGTGGGTGATGGATCTTGCTCGTGGGCCACCAGCCAGGGGACCCGGGGCCCTTGGGAAGGGGGTGGCAGGGATGCTGATCCCCGGGTGGCACTGCTGGGCACGGGCAGCCTGGGCTGGTCCTGCTCCTGCTCTGGAAACCTGTCCCGTGGGCATGGAAAGAGCTCATCCTGCCCATGCAGAGTAGCATCTCCATGGGTTTGGGGGTTCAGGGGCTCATCCTGCTCATGCAGAGCAGCATCTCCACGGGTTTGGGGTGCAGGTTCTCCACTTGCATATCGCAGAGATGAGTTGGGTTCCTCTTCATGAAGAATGTAGAAACCTCCCCACAGAGGCATCACAGAAAGGTCCTTCTCAGGGGCTTCCTTTGAAGCAGGAATGTTTGTGCAAATTGTACCAGGCTGGGGAGGGAATGGAGCTGTGAGCACTTGGCCTGGGCCAAGGGCTGGGGCCGTTCACACTGGTGTAAAACCACAGGAGAGGGAGGAAACTGGTTTTGTCTCCATCCGAGCTGAGGCTGTGCCCTGTGAGGCTGAGGAGCTGGAGCAATTAGAAGTGATGAAGATCATCTAAAAATAGGTATTAGTAAATGTCAGGCCGGCAAGTGCTTGGCAAACGTGCTGCAAGGACAGGGTGGCTCAGCTGGGTTTTCTGTGCCACCGCATCTTTACGTACGATGAGGGGCCAATACTGCTCAGCCCTGGGTGGATCCTGCTTTTGGGACACCACCACCACCACCCCCCTCCCCAAAGCCCCAGAACCTGGCTAAAGAGTGGCTCATCCCTGGCCAGAGGCGTTTTCTGTGCTGTTTTATCCCCTTGGGAGCTGCAGAAAATCCCAGCTCTGCTTTGGATGCGAGATGGTGGGGGGAGAGCTGGGCTGTGGGGCTGACACCAGGCCCTCAAGGTAAATCATTTCTCGGTGGCTTTTAATAGGGGAAAACTTCAGCAATCCCCACCCTGCCCGCAGTAAAAACCATGGGATGAGCCCGGCCCCCCTCGAGTTGGGTGATGCACTGCCAAAACCATCTCAAAGATGCTCTGGTCCTCCCTCCCCACACAAAAACCAGGAGCCTGGGGACACGGAGCACCCATGTCCTCCCCTGCCAGCTTCTCCCCCCACCCCCAGAACCCCACCTGTCCCCAACGTGCCAAAAACTTGCTTAAAACAGCTGGGACATCAGATTTATTTTGAAAAATAATCCAGATTGGGGCAGATTAGTGGAAACACATCCTTCCCCATCTGCCCCGGTGGGGCTGTGCCAGCTCCCCGGGGGGGCTGCTGGAGCCAGGCGTGGGTGCAGACACACACCAGGGTGACAAACCGCCCCGAGGAAGATGAGGTGCCCCCATGCTGTGGGCCTGGGTGGCCGGAAGGGTGCAAGGTCAGGGGGGCTGCAGGCTCTGGGGGTGTCCTGCTGGGTGGGGGGAGCTGCATCCCCTCCAGCCCAGCTCTGATCAGTCTGAGGTGACCTGTATGGGCATCTCTGCTTGTCACCCCCCATCTCTGCTTGTCACCCCCCATCCCTGCTTGTCCCCCCCAATCCCTACCTGTCCCCCCCCATCCCTCCCTGTCCCATCCCTGCCTGTCCCCCCCATTCCTGCCTGTCCCATCCTTGCCTGTCCCTGTCCCATCCCTGCCTGTCCCCCCCATTCCTGCCTGTCCCTTGTCCATCCCTGTCCCCCCCCATCCCTTCCTGTCCCCCCCCATCCCTGCCTGTCCCTGCCTCAGCACCCTTGTCCTGCCTGTCACCCCAGGGCAGGCTGCGGGCAGGGGGGTGGAGGGAATGTCACACCACTGTTCATTCTGGGGGTTCTGACCTGCATGTGTGTGTGTGTGTGTCCCCCTCCAGCCCCTCTTCCCCAGGACAGCTCCCCAACCCCCTCCCTGCCAGCGGGGGCTCATCACTGAGCTGAGCTTGTCAGTGCTCAGCCGCCCTGGGAGAGCCCGGCCCCCAGCCTTATCCCAACCTGGTAATTAGATCCTTAATTACCCCCAATTTCTCTGGCAAGGTGCAGGGCTCACCTCTGAGCTGGAGGAAGGACAAACAGAGCAGGGACTGTTCCGGGCTCAGGTTCCAAAGCTGCCCAGAGTTTTAAAGTGAACTCTACTGAGGTTTGAAATCCATCTCTGTGGTTTTTTCTGCCCAAACCCTTCCCTGATAGCAGGTACTTGGCCCTACTTTGTGCCTCAGTTTCCCCAACGCATGAGGGTAACAGTTCCCACTTGCTTTTCCTAACAGGTGAAAAGCAGAGGTTTGTTTTGGGTTTGTTTTTGTTTTTAACTCCCTCTGTAGGTTTGGGTTAATACCTGCTACCAGAGGAGGACGAAGGAGCCTGAGGTGAAGCTTCACAGGGGTGAAGCCACTTGAGAAGAATTAATTTTTATTAATTCTGTGTATTTTTGGAAGGGGGAAGCACCCAGCGGCTGTCTTTTTTCCCTGCCCAAGTGCTGAGGCATCACAGCTCCGCAGTCAACGGGGACAAGGATGATGCTCCAGCCCAGTTATTTCTACTTGATAAATCAAGCAGCACTCACCACGCCAGTATTTTTGGCCTCTTCTGCCCTAAATGAGCCCATGCTCGGCATCTCTCCTTCACCTCTGGGTGCCACGGAGAAATTTTCACCAAATTTGAGCAAAAATTTTTCTCAAAACACAGCCGGGATGCCCCGGTTCAATGCCATGAGCACCCAAAACCCGCACGGACGGGTGCAGGGGAGGACAGATGCAGGCAGGGCGCTCCTCTGCTCAATCTCACCGCTCACCTCTTGGACCAGCCCAAGAAACCAGCTGAGCTCTTTGGAAAATAAGGAAGGAAAAGCAGATCTGAAAAACCACACTGGGTTGCAAAGCACTGACTGCTTATAAACATCTCAGGGCATATAAACAGCCCTTCTGGGGTTTCTTCCCCTGTTTTTTTTTTTGGTGACAAGCCACCGCAGAGGGCTCTGAGCATCCTTCGCTTGATTCGTATCACCGATGCTGTTTCTATTCTGGATTTCATGCAGCTCAAGGAGCTGTTGGGGTAATTTTTTGCTGGGGCAGCAGCTCACTGTCAAAGGCTCAGGGAGGTTTGCACCCCCCTCGCTGAGCCCTTTGTGAAAAAGGACTGCACGGAAACACGATGGCAGCCGGGTTTCTCTAAACACACGGGTGTCTTTGGGAACCCAAAAAGCACATTTTGGGTTTTGGCTCAGTGACAAGCCTTGGTTTGGCTAATCCAGAGGATCCCTAATCCTGCTGATTGGTCATGCGTGGGGTATGCACTTTGTGGAATAATATTAACATTAACAAGCCACAAGAATTACGCTCCTACAGCTGGTTATCTACCCAACCACCCCCCATCCGACCTCTCGCACATCGCCTTCGCTGGGCTGACTGGGCTTTGCCTCCCTGGTGAGGGCCAGCACATGCACCCCGGGGGCTCGATGCACCCAGCGAGGATGAAGAGTGAAAGAAGTGTCCTCATCCCTGGGGGACCAAAAGCCACCACATCCCTCCTTTTGGCCTCAGAGAAAACCGTCTGCCCACCCCCTTCGCCAAAGGGCTTCAGGGCCAGGATGTGTTTGGCCATTTTTCCACTTGCCCGGAGGCAATTTTCTTCCCATTATCTCTCGCCAGGCACCAGCAGCAGTGCTCTGTGTTCCCTGGTCCAACAGCCACCCTTCTGCCCCGCAAAGCCCTCCGGGCACTCCTCCTCCTCCTCCTCCTCGCTGCAAGATGTGAAACGGTGCCAGGACTTCCCGGCACCATCCCCACGAACTGATGCTGCAGCCCAGGACGGCCCGTGATGCTCAGCAGAAATCACACTCTGCCAGATGTGCAAATCCACCCCGTTGCCCTTTCTCTTGCTCGGGGGCTGCATTTTGGCTCCACGGAGGTGAGAAAGGGGATGAAGGGGAGGAGTGGGCTGAAATTTCTCCCCTATAAACCTGCTCAGTAACTCATTGCATGAGGTGGCGAGGTGGGGCTGGAGCCGACAAGCTCCTAGGATGGGGAGAAAACCTCAGGAAAACATCCCCAAAATGCAACAAGTTTCTGCTGGGGCCACTCACCTTCGATGAGGTGAGCCGTGGGGGTCTCTGGGGCTTCCCCAGGATCTGGGCCAGAGCCAGGACCCAGCTCCAGTGGGGAACCAGTTCCCTGCTCAGCAGGACCAGCCCAGGAAACTCATTTTGACTTCCAGTGCCATATCCCTACCTGAATACAGCTCAGATGCATGGCTCTGCACCAGCTCCCCTTTCCTGGCTTGTCCACCTCGATACCGGGCTTGCAAGGAGAGGAAATGTAAAGGGGTAAAATGCAATGGGGGAAAAAGCAAAGGGGTGAAATGCAAAGGACCCTGCACCAGGTCGCATCCTTCCCTGTGCCTCCGGGCACGCCTGGGATGTCAATAATTGTGCCTTCCCCCAGCAGAGCTTTTTGCCCAGCAGCTGAGCACACACACACACAGGCTCAGGGACCATAAAGCCCACAAAACTCTCATTTACAAACCTGATACACTGGGTATCTGCTGCTCCCCACATCAAGGATCCCAAAGCACTGGGCAAACACCGGTGCTGGTCCCAGCACGGCTGCGGGGCAGCGAGGATGCAGCCCCCCCCTTCACCCCTGCCCGGCTCAGCCTCCTGGTACGGAGGAAGGCAAACACAGATGTATCAAAATGCAACACTTAAGTTTTCAGCCTGGTGCTGAAATTCAGCATTTTACAACGCCACATTGCAAACGCTACAGCTTTATTTCAGGAAATTCTGCGAGTCGCAGCCCTGTGCTGCCTCTCCAGCATCTGGAGATGTTCAGCACACCGGTGTCTCATGAATTAGGTACCAAACAACCCAGGAGATAAAAACTGCTTTCGAAACCTATTACCTGGATGATTTTCCCAAGTCCCTGCCCTGCTACCAGGGAAGGATCAGGACTGGCAGAGCCTGAGCTCTGTGCACCGGCCGTGTAAAACCTCTCTGCCACCAAACCAGCCCAGGAAAAGAAGTTTCTAAGCACTAGCAAAACTCCAGAGGAGCCACAGCTCTGGCAAACCAACCGCAATAACATCGCCTCAGCCAAGGGGATACTCGGAAATCATTGCAAGAAGCTTTATAGAAAATAGACAATAGAGTGGATGCAGCTTTCAATATATTTGCTCTAGGATATAGTAACAGGCACGGTTCTAAAGCAAACACGGGCAGGTGAACTAGGTCGAGAGCTTTTGCTTCGCTCGTTTTAAATTACGAAGTGCTGAGACAGCCTAGTCTAGGATATATTTTAAAGTCAGAAAAGGGCTGCCCCCGCATGCCCTGGGGAACATGCACGCAACCAGCGGAGGCATTTTCTACACAGCTGCATCGTTTTGTGCCTGGAAAGAGCTGGAAATGTCATCGAACACAACCAAATGGATAAACAGGCTCGGAAAAGCACAGCGCTTCTCAGGGAGAGCAGCCGGACGATGTGTTTTCCTGTGTTCGGAGCCAAAAAATGAAGGAAAAAAAAAAAAAAAAAGGAAAAGAAATCAAGTTAAGTTTTGCATCTGTGAAATAGAAATCTAATAGGAAAGAGAGCTGTACATGGTCAAAGTCAAGTCCAGGCTCCAGGAACACCCAGGAGGCCAGTTTCAGGTATTGCTCGCTGCTTCCCGGGATGTGCCAAGCAAACACTCACGTGCGCGGTGCCGAGCCGAGCCCCGCCGGCAGCGCGGCATCCCGCAGTACGCCCAGGGAACCCGCTGCTGGAGAGGAGGTGTGGGAAGCAGCTCCTCGATCCCCCCGGGGAGCAGCGGGGCTGCACCTGCCGGCATCCCCGGGGGCCCATCGGGACGCGCTTCTCCCGGGAGGGACGGATCCAGCCTGGTCCCCTGCGGGAAGCGGCGCTACAGGGTGGATTAGGGCACGGGCAGGTCCGGAGCCCTCCGGGGAGGGTGCACCCCACTCTGCTGCACCCCAGCACCCATCCCCGAGGCTGGCTTGTCCTCGGAAACTAATTTTCGGCGGTGCCATGGTGAGGGGATGGGGTGAGGTGGGTGCCGGGAGCGGAGGCGTCGAAGGGCGGCGTGGCAGGCGGGTGCCGAGGGTGCCGTCAGAGCCCGGGGGTGCCGATGGTGCTGGTGGAGCGGGGATCGGCGTCCTGCTCGTAGCGGTAGTGGTAGCCTTCCATCTGGTCACGACAAGCCTCGCGAAGGTTGTGGAGCCAACGCTTGATGCCGCGGCGGTTCAGGTAGAGCACCATGAGGAAGACGATGCCGATGAGGGCCAACACAATGCCGAAGAAGACGTAGGAGGCCGTCTCCAGCTGACCGGGCTCGGCGGCCGCGCACTCCAACCCCTCGGGCCGCAAGTGCAGTAGGACGGTCCCCCGAAACGGCGGGGGGCCAGCGCAATGCAGGCTGCGGGCATCGGGCACGCGGGCGGCGGCGGCCCGCAGCCAGGTGAGGAAAGGGCGCAGGGCGCAGTCGCAACTCAACGGGTTGGCCCCCAACGTGAGCCGCAGGCCCCGCAAACCCGGCGCTTCCAGGCTCCGCAGCTCGGCGGCCGCCAGCCGCTGCAGCGAGTTGTTCCGCAGGTCCAGCTCCTCCAAGCCGGCGGGCAAGAGGGCGGCCGGCAGCGCCCGCAACGCGTTGCCCGCCAGCTCCAAGCGCCGCAAGCTGAGGTTGCGCAGGGCCAGGGCGAGCTGCTCTTCCAACGGGGCGGCCAGCAGCGCTTGGTTCAGCTGCAGCGTGCGCAGCAGCGGCGCGCCGGCGAAAGCGCCGGCGGCCACCGAGAGCAGCGGGTTGTGGCTCAGGTCGAGGGTACGGAGGGCGGGCAACCCTTGGAGGGCCATGTCCTCGACGGTTTGGATGTTGTCGTGGCGCAAGCGGAGCAGGCGAAGGTCTGGCAGCGGGCGGGCAGCGAAGGCAGCGCGGGGCAGCACGCTCAGGTTGCTGCCGGAGATGCTGAGGTTCTGCGCGGTGACCGGCAGCTCCCTCGGGGGTTCTTCCAACTTCTCGTACCGGCACTGCACCAGCTCCGGGGTGGCCACGCAATAGCAGGCGGTCGGGCAACCCCCGGGGGCGGCTACGGGGGCCACGGCCAGCGGCAGCAATGCGAACCCCAACCAGGGCAACCAGCGCCCGCTGCCCGCTAGCCGCGCCTGCCTGCGGGCCATGCTCGCAGCCCGGGCATGCAGGGGTGGGGGGGGGGTGGAGGGAGGGGGGGCTGGAGGGGTGTGGGGGGGGTGAATGGGTGGGTTGGGGGGGCGGGGGGGGACGGAGCTCTCCTCCCTTCAAGCCCCCCCCCCGGGTTTGAGATGCCTCCGGCGCGGCGCCCGCACACGGCGGCTCTGCGGGGAGCGGCGGCCGCGGCGCTGCCCAAATCGGGGCTGGGGGGGGTGAGGGGACGGGGGTGGAGAAGGGGTGGGAGGAGGAGGAGGAGGAGGAGGAGGAGGAGGAGGAGGAGGAGGCGGAGGAGGAGGAGGAAGGGGGACGGGTTGGGGCTGCCCGGCGCTGAGGGCTGGGCGGAGGAGCGCTGCGGGAGGCTGCCGTCCGGGGGCGGGGGGGGCTCGGCTCGGCTCGGCTCGGATAGGATCGGATCGGATAGGATCGGATCGGATCGGATCGGATCGGATAGGATAGGATAGGATCGGATCGGTTCGTCTGGGCTGGGCTCGGCTCGAATTGTCACGGCACGGCTGGGCTTGGCTCGGCTCGGTTCAGTTCGACTGGGCTCGGCTCGGCTCGACTCGACTCGGCTCGGCTCCGTTCAGTTCGGCTTGGCACGGCTCGGCTGGGCTCGGTTCAGTCCGGCTTTGTTCAGTTCGGCTGGGCTGGGCTGGGCTCGTCTCGTCTCGTCTCGGTTCAGTTTGGCTCGGCTGGGCTCGGTTCAGCTCGGCTCGGCACCGCTCGCAAGCACCGCCCCCCCCCCCCCCCCCCCCGGCCCCCCGCCGCTGCGCGGGGCTGGAGGGCGGGAGGGGGGAACCGGAGGGGAGTGGGGGTGGGGGTGGCCGACGCGGTCCCCTTCCAGCCCGGGGAGGATTTGGGGGTGTCCCGGTCCCCTTCCAGCCCCGGATGGTGCTTTGTGGCTGTCCCAGTCCTTCCCCAGCATGGGGAGGGGGGTGTTTGGTGGGAGCTGCTGGGGGTGGAGATGGGGGCTGTCACCCTCCCTTTCCAATCTGGGGAAGATTTGAGAGGTTGTCTCACACACCCCACACACCCCCCCCCCTCCACCCCCGGGGAGGATTTGGGGGCTGTCCCAGTCCCTTTCCAGCCCTGGACCCCCTTCCCCAACCCCTCCCCTCCCCCTCCTCCCCCCCCCCCCCCCAAAGCCGGACACCCCTCAGCATCCCTGAGCTGTGAGAGAGGCACGGATGGGATTCTCACCGCTGCCTCCAAGTTCGTGCTGCTTTTGCTTTGCAGAACTCAGTCTCATGGTCCCTTGGGAGAGGGGGGGCGCGGGGTGAGATGGGTCCCCATCCCCTCCCCAGCTTTACGGGGAGCCGTGGGGGGGGGGGTCCAGCCGCCAGGCTGGGCCAAGCCCCCAGGACAGACGATGCCGAGGGCCGGAGAGGTCATCGCTTTTATTAAACCAGCTTGGAAAACCACCCAACTGGCAACGGGCACACGACGCTGGCCCCTTGTGCACTCCCAGCTTTATTTTCTCTTTATTCTGTCCATCAGGCTAATAAAAAGTATTCCCTCTGCTGCAAAGCCTGCTTTGGTCTGGCCGCTGTTCTGGGGGGGCTGCCCAGAGCTGGGGGGCGCAGGCTGCCGTGACCCAGGGGATCACAACAAGCCCCTGGCCATGGGGGGACAGCACTGGGGGACACAGACACGGGATTTTTGGACGCCGGAGCCTTGAACAGCAAGGAGCTGGGTGCTGTGTTCAGAGCCAGTGTAGGAGGCAGCAGGATTTAGGTGCTGGACCCCTTTGGGTGCCAAAATACCTCTGCAGACTGAGCTGGGGGTCGCATAAAATAAACTCCATCCTGGGCACATTTCCTCTCGGATCTTGATTTTTCTCCTCCTCCCTGCCCTCATCTCTCATCCTGTCCTTTTTCCCAAAGGATTCCCCCCTTCTCTGGAATTCCCTCCCCCCTGAAGCTGTCCTGAATTTTGTAGGGAGCAGGTAAATTTTGGATGCTGGTGTGTTGTCTGAGTGGCTCCTGACCACCCTTCACCGCACTCCCAGAAATTGGGCAAACCCTGTATTTAAGGTGACAGAGTCTAACAGCATCCAAAAAAATCAAGGGAGCTCATGGGACAGGTGGGGGGTGAAGAATAAGCTTGGGAATATGTCAAATAATTGTGTGCCATCAAATATTTAAGCGTGGGGCAGCATCCACTCTCGCGCTGAAGGAGAGGAGTGGGGAGAGCCAGACATGCACAGTGGGTTGTGCTGAGGAAGTGCTGCAGCACTCATGGATGGAGCCTCCTCTCCTCCCTCAAAATAGCACTTTGAGGCCCATTTACCACTATTTAATTCTATATTTGATGAATCTGGAAGCGCTCTGGAAAACAAGGCAGTTGGTGGCCAGGTCCATTGCTTTGCGTGGAGGTTCTGGCAAGGTCTCATCCACCAGGCTGCGAAAATCCCGGCATCTTTTAGTGGCTCCTCAGAGAAGGATCATCTGCCATAAAAACCTGAGGCTGAGGCAGGGTGCCTTCGCTCCCTCTCCAAAATCCATAAAACACGAGTGGGGAGTGACATTAGAGGTTCTGGGAGAGCACGAGGCGCTCTGCAGCTGAAAGGGATCTGAACCCATTGACTTTGATGGTTGGAGATGCTCCAAGGTTTGGAGGGGACATGTGCTCTGGTGCTGTCCTGCGGCAGGGCAGCTTTGGGGACATGGGGACTCTTTCCTGGTGGGACAACGGTGCCCTCCTTGCCGGCTGCAAACATCCTGGATTTCCCCAGGGATGGCTGGTGTGGGGCCTGGGGGGGGGGGGGTGGAGGGGTGATGAAATCCCAGTATGGTATCATCTCTGGAAAGCTGTGAGCCTTTGGGGAGCTGGGGCTGTGCCAGCATCTGCAGCTGTTCCTCCCCTGCACCTTGCTGGCCTTCTGCTCCTTCTTTTCACCTCATAGCATCTCTGCTCCTTGTTTCAGCCTGGTCCAGCCCAAAGATCGGGTCAGGGCCTCTGTCCTTTCAGATGTGGGGGTGGAGGACAATTTCTTCCCTCTTTCTCGTTGCAGCCACTGTTTTCTGGCCTCTCTCCAGTTGGGTCATAGCTCTCCTGAAATGCAGAGCCCCAAACTGAGCCTCCAGGCACCCCAAGGAGCAGGAGGACAACTTCGTTTTCTTCCATCCCCAAAAGGATGGGTCACTTTTGGATTTATGGTCTCCTCTTATCATCCCTCCTATTAGTCTTGTGTGTTAGTCTCCTCTCTAGCAACATCCCTATGTACTTGCTGGATGACCCCGGAGCAGTTTTCCACCCCTTTTACCAATCTCAGTCCTGACATCTCAGTGTTGACCACCAGGTTGATGCTCTTCATTCCCAGTTGTTAATGGTCACACTGAATCCTGAAGCCTCTCAAACACACGCTCCCCTTCGAGCCTCTGTTGGGCTTGGATAAGTTTTAAATCCCCCTACACCATCTCCCCCAGACAATAATTCTGCATTTGAAGCAGCATCGAAGACTTCTTGCCATTAAAGGCAAGGAGACCTGCATTGCCCTGATGCCAGGAGTCCATCGACTTGTCACAGGATGAGATTAAGTTGGGCTGATGCGATTTATTCCTACAATTTAATACAGACCGTTACTCATCCCCTCGTTATCTTCTGGAGGCTTCCAAAAATAATTGATTACTTGCTCCGTGTCTTCAGTAATCGGTGTAAAGTCACCTGCTCTGCGATATTGCTTCTTCTTCCTCCTCTTCTATGATGGCCCATGTTATTTTGGGGTTTGCAGCCCAGGGATGTGCAAGCAAGGCTCTGGTTCAGAGCTGAACCCCTTTGGGCTTCCCAGCTCCTCTCCCACTGCGTCCTGCCCTGGTTGCTTTGCTTCTGGTGCTGCTCTTGTTGGCCAATTGCAGATGGCTTTTTAGTGAAGGTTGGAACAAAAATATATGAAATGCTTTGGCGAGCTCCTTTTCACAGCAAGGACATCAGTCCTTCCCCCTCCATCCCTCCTCGTTTCCCCCTGCTTCGAAATGAGGCTGAAGGTTCTCCTCCTCACCACATCGCCCCGGGGTCCTGGGCTCTGTGATCATTCACTTTTCTTTTTTACTTCTGTTTTCCTTGTGGTTTGTGGACTGTTTGAAGGCTGCAGCTCTGGCTGTGAGGCATCTCATGGTTCCAGGGTTTCCCTGCCTACTCCACTGTCGTGGTTTGAGCCCAGAGGGCAACTGAGCACTACGCAGCCATTCACTCACCCCTTCCCCCCACAGGAATGGGAAGGAGAAAATGAAGCAGAAATGGCTCAGGAATCCAGAAAAGGACAGGGAGGGGTGGCTCACCCATTAGGGTCATGGCCAGAAGACAGACTCAGGGGAAGAAAAGAAAACATTACTTTAATTCAATGCTAACAAAGACAACACTTAACAGACAAGGTGGGACAGTGAGAAGTGTCATCACATCCAAAACCACCTCCTCCACCCCTCCCTTCTCCCCGGGCTCAGCTCTGCTCCCCATCTCTCCACCTCCTCCCCCAGCAGCGCAGGGGCAGGGGATGAGGGTTACAGCCAGCTCACTGCTCCTTCCTTCTCGGGATGGGGGTGAACGCCGCACATCCCTCCCCTACTCCACAGGGCTCCCCTCTCGCTGCAGACAGTCCTCCATGAACCTTCTCCGCAGTGAGTCCTCCCCATGGGATGCAGCCGTTCCTGAGCTGCTCTGCTGTGGGAACTCCCAGCACCAAACCACAGCAGCGGGGGCTGCTTCTCCCCTCAGAGTCCCGGCCTCCTTTAAGCGCAGTCTCCTGTCCTGGTGTGGGCTCCTCCACAGGTTTCAGGTTGGCTTCTGCTCCACCGGTGACCTCCATGAGTGGCAGGGGGGGTGACCCTGCCATCTCCCCACGGTATTCAGGGGTCTCTGCTTTGCTGCACGACCCCCATGTCCTCCTCCTTCCTTCCACTGACCTTGGTGTTCATCCTTCTCCCAACTCGTCCTCACAAATCCCCAACCCCCTCCCAGGTCCCCCTCCTTAAATATGTTATCACAGAGGGGCAGCCACCATCACTAACTGGCTCGTCCCTGGCCAGAGATGGGTTTGACTTGGAGCCAGGGGAGCTTTGAGAAGCTTCTCATGGGGAGGTCACTGCCATAGCCCCCTCCCTGCTACCAAAACCCGCCCCACACAAACCCAGCGCAGCCACCACGCCGGCGCAGCGCTGAGGGCAGTGGAGCAGCAAGCCTTGGATGGCTCAGAAACACTTCTGGTGCTTGCCAGCCTTAAATTGGCAATTAACAACATTAAACCCACGGCCCTTTGTCTCCCCCGTCACGCAGTCGTGGGTAGAGGGGAAGATCTGAAGACATAATACATGATTTAAAAAAAAAAAAAAAAAAAATTCTGTCCATGGCATCTCTCCCTGGCACATTTTCAAGTGTTACTCCACACGGTTTTGTAGGGGGATGCTCTTGCGTGGGTGGGGGGGAAGAGTTGATGTGCCGGTTGAAATATCATCGTGAGATGCGTTGGGATGGAGGGGGAACAGAGCAAACAGAGCTTGCCACGTGCAGCTCTTTGCCTCCTCTGCCCTCTTGGATGGGGCACTTCTTCTGGCTCCCTTTTGGTGTTTTTTTTTTTTTTTTTTTTGCTGTTCCTGCTGATCCCTTTCAAGTTGTGATTTCCTGCCCCGGCCACACACTTTGGGGCAGCGTAAGAGCAGCCCTTTTGCTGCTAAGAAATCCTATAATCCATAAATTGCGGTGTTTGAACCCAGCTATTAACCTTTGCTCAGCAAATGCTGGCAGCAGCCGAGTGCAGCATCCCTTTAAAATTCATGTCTGTGACACTGGCATTGCTCATTTCTCTGCAGGATGATCCTTGGAATAATGCTGGAAAACGAGGAGTATTTTCTTTTGACATTTTTTCATGTGAAGCCATTGGAAACAACACTTCTTTCTGTTATAAAAAGAAACCCATCCCACCTGTATTTGCAAGGGGTTTGGCACTGAAGCAAGAGGTCGTGCCTCAGTATTTGCTTCATCCCAGGTGATTTCTCTCCCTCCCTTGCTTGTCCCCTTTTGGGATCGCAAAAGGTTTTGTAAAAAATCTACTTTTAGCCCAATGTGGGACAGTCTGCAGGACACAGAAGAATGGGGGGAATAAGTCCCAGATTTTTTGTCTCGTTCCAGGGATGGTGCAAAGATGCAATGGGCTGGGGGGGTCCCTGGTCCCACTCCCAAGCTGGTTCCCCATGACCTGGCAGAAATCACCTTCCCCTGTCCCGTTTGCTCAGCACGAGCAGATAAGAAGTGGGAAATAAAAGGCAGGCTGGGACGGACAGACAAAACAAGGTGGGGACGGCACATCCCTGCGGGCTGTGGCTGGCCGTGGTTATCACTGCAGGCACGAGCTCGTCCCTGGGATGCTTTAAGCCACCTCCTTTTCTTGCCCCACAGCTCCCGTGTCCTCATGTCTGGGCTAGTAGCCCCCAGATCCCATCTGCCACTTGTTTAGAGGATGGTGAGGGTCAGTGTAGCGCAGCCACCATCCATCCCGCAGGATCCCAGCTTCTGCTAATGGATTCATCGACGTCCAGAGAGCCGGGTGGAATCGGACCCTGCTGAGCTAATTAGTGCATATTTTAAGATGGTATCAAAGATTTCGCATTTAAACATTATGGACTTGCAAATGCAGCTGCGGGTGGGCAGGTCTGTTGGGGCTGGTCGTGGTCATGGTGATACGAGTTGGGTTGTGGAGATGGTTCCTGATGAGCTGTGGGGGGAGAGGCAGGGGGGCAAGTGAATTGGGACCCCCTGGCCATGGATCCTGGAGCCTTCAGGGTAGTTTTTCACCCCAAATAAATGAAATCCTGCAGTTCTGGATTGTGATGGCCAGGCAGCAGAGCCTGTGTTGTGTTTAACCACTCTATTTATATCACGATAACTGAAGGAGAGAGGACCTTTTCCCCAAATGTCTGCAAAGCACCATGCATACTAGTAATGCTCTATAAATACATTAGCAATAAATAATGAATAACCTGGATGGGCATTAAAGTGTAAACAGGAGGTGAAGGGCTCTCTCCCATTACCGCTCCCCTGAGACCCATGCGGAACCCTCTCTCCAACTCTGACTTGATGCAATTCCAACTGCAGAGTCACAGCAGCGACAATATCATAGATCAGTGGCTCCATAGTTAAGAAAAACAATCCGAAAATAGTCCGGAGGGCACAGTCTTCCTCCCAATGGCGTGCTGGATTTGCTTGATCAGCGTTTTTGCCTGCAGTGCTCGTCTGCCTGCGTGGGCTGACCCTCCCAAGGAGTCAGTCTTCTCCATGACACTCTCCTTCACCTGAAAGGTTGGGAGCCCCCTGATTTGGGAGGTTTTATCCCCCTTGGATGTAGAAGAAGCAGGGAGCTGTGTCAGCTGGATGTGGTCCCCCAAAGTCACCGCCCTATGACTCAGGGTGGCCCCAGCCTCAGCAATGGGGGGGGGACATGTCCCCATCGCAGTGGGATCCAACGGGATCATTCCTGTAGATAATCCCAAGGGGCAGCACGGACACCCAGCCAAGGTGCAGAGAGAAAAGATGAAATGAAATTTATAGATGTGACACGGGATCATGTGGGGAGGGGACTCTTGCGCTCCTGAGGTTATGGGATAATCACGGACTGGGGTTGATCAGAGGCATTCAATCTGTGTCTGCACATCAGGGGGTCCCACGCTGCTTCAAAAAGTTCCTCACGACCCCAAAGGCAAATCCTCTTGCTGCCAGCTGTAAATAATTCATCCCAGGGTCCACCATCTTCCTGGTGAGGACACTTGGGTTGGGACTCGGAAAACAGGGGCTGCCGGCTCCGAGCCCTTCTCCTCCCGCAGTCTTGCTCTGCTGAATCTGGGCGTTAATACATCAGCTGGCTGAAGACAGCTCAGAATCAGCTCTGCTGTAGGAGAGAGGAAAGGGGTGAGCTCTTCATCCACCCAGCTTTCCAGGGAGCCTCCTGCCGAACCACGGAGATGTGATTTGGGAGCTCTGCCAGCCTGGCTCCAGGCTCGCAGGGCCAAGTACCAGCAAACCCAGTGCGTCATGGTCTGGTTGGGATCTTTTTTTTTTCTGGTTTTGTTCTTGTCGGTGGCTCTGGCAGTGACCAGGCTGGCCAGCGGGTCCCGTGGCTCCACAGCAGCCCTGCAGCAGGTCTGGGCTCGGGAGATAATTCATGGGGTGGCACGGCAGCATCGGCTGGGAACGGGGCCATGATAAGGTTTTCCCCCTTGCAAAGGGGTGATGCTCGAGGGCTGGCTGATGCTGGGAGCTGACCTGGACATGCAGATGTGATGCATCTCAAGGATCTCATAAATTCTCTTGCTG
Organism: Tyto alba; assembly: GCF_018691265.1. Taxonomy (NCBI): domain Eukaryota; kingdom Metazoa; phylum Chordata; class Aves; order Strigiformes; family Tytonidae; genus Tyto; species Tyto alba. The sequence goes on along the minus strand of NW_024881282.1, from coordinate 1,778,187 downwards.
AAAAGAGCTGTAGGAAGCCAGAGGGTTTGGGGACCAAGGAGCTACATGTCCTGGAGTAAATTGCTTTCCTGACACTTCTGCTGCCCTGTGTTTGAAGTAGGCTTTACATCTCCCCACGCCTTGCAGCCCCCCAGTCGGTGGGAGGATGCAGAGCGTGCTGGAGAGGGAAACACCAAGGTGGGACCTTGGCTGGAGAATCGGGTGGCCCATCTCCATCCAGCCCTCATGAGCTGGGTCTGTAGCAGGACCTGGCCACAGGCCCCATTTGGGGTGTTGCAGGGGAGCAGGAGAGGAGGGGAAGGGTGTTGGAGCTGTGCTCAGGGTCCAGTTAGTCTTAACCCACCTCTGTGTTGAGAAGGAGTTCTTAATTCTGACAAATGGACCCACTTGTGTATTTGAGCTGCCAAAAGGGGGGAAAAAAAGTCCAAGTAAAATTTTATGCACATTTTATCTACTGGATCTCTCCCACCCGACTCCATGACCAGGGCCAGTCTGTATTGGTAAGAGCACGTATGTTTAATGAAGCGACAAAGGCCATTAACATCCATACAAAAAGGATAATAAATAGAATTGTCTGGGCTTCAGTGGAGAGCCACTTCCATCCATCACCAATTCCCCCTCCCCTGGTGTGGCTAAGCCGGCCGATAGCAGCAATGCTGTTTAATTATCTGCCTGACACTTTCTGGCTGCTGTGGGATGGGTAATTAAGCAAAGTGCTCCGGAGGGCTCCCCGGTTGTATCGTCTCACTTCTCACAGCAGAACCCTCCCCCCCCCCCCCCCCCCCCCCCAACCCCCAGAGCCTTTCAGGCCTGTTTATCTTTTTGTATTGTTTCAGAGAACTATTATTTCATGCTTTTCAGGGTGTCAAATCTATTTCCAGAGTTTAACGAGTGGCTTGGAAACCATGTTAATGACATGGGTTGCTGGAGAGGGCGAGTGGGACGGTGGTGGAGCTCACGGGGGGAGCCGACCTCCCACTACCCCTCGCTGCTCAGGGCTGAGCTTCACACCCAGGCGATGGCTGATGCGAAGCTGCTGGTAGCATCCCAAATTATCAAGTCAAGTGGAAGCCAAGGGAGTGATGCAATTAGAGAACAAGCAGCTGACGGGCTGCCGTGCGCTCCCTCCGCGGCTCTGACATGTCCTTCCCTGCATATTTTTCATCGCCAGCCAGCTGAGGTCTTGCTACTACACCAAGCAAATAAAAAGCTATAAATTTTCCTGATCTTGGGACTGGGTGGAGGGCCACGATTACTCATATCGGAGCTGAAATTAATAATGGAGACATGACAAATTACACACTCACCTGTGATAGCGCACGGCACCTTGAGCATATTTAATTAAAGCTCAGTGCTGCAGCTCCCGGGCACCCTGAGCATGGAGCTGTGAAGCCTTGGTTTTGATGTCTGGTGGCAGAGCTGAACTCAGAGCTCGTCCGTGGGCATGGTGAGGGCAGGACAGATGGACAGGCATCCTTGGGGACAGGGCTGTCACCTGGGGACATTGCTGTGGGGACACCCGCTTGGAGCAACCTGCTCCTGGGGGCTTCCCTCTCCATCCTTGCAGGGTGGGGGGTGTCATGGGGGGAGGCTGATCCTGGCTCCTGTGAGGCTGTGATGATGATGGTGATGATGATGATGGACCTCTCTGCCTGGGGTCATGGAAATTGGCCCTTGGAGCTGTGAGCGCACCTGGGCTGGAGGCTGTTGTAAATCCTTTTCCTTTCTGCTATGGGAAATTAAAAAATAACCATGGAAGATAAAAAGCAGGGAGGGTGTGGTATGTAAAAATGCACAAGGGGGTCCTGTGGCTTCACTCTCCCCAGTCTCTGCCTGTTCTGCATCTGCTGGGTGACAGGGCTGAGGTTTAGCATAAGCTGAGGATGAAGGTGTTGTGGAGTCCCAGCTGGGCTTCCCTTGGGGTGCTCGGTGGTGGCCACCCAAATGTGATGTCCCTGGAGTGCTACAGACCTGCAGAAACAACTCCCTGTCTGCCCCATGCTTTACCCCACAGCACAGATGGGGATATCGGGTCCTGCCTGGATCTGCTCCAGGGGGGAGACCAGGTCCAGCTGTGCTTAGAGACCCATGGAAAAATCTTCTAGGGGCTTCTCCCACCCAGCAAGCTGGTGGCCAGTCTCAAACTGGGGTGCAATGAGCTGGGGAGGTCGCTGCATCCTGCCTCCTTAGGGTGTTTTTGCCTTCCAGCTGGTGAAACACAGTGGTAGGACCTGGTTTTGCATTAGTCAGGCGGCATAAGTGGTCTCCTGAGTCTAAAAGGAAAAAAAAAAGGCATCAAAAATGTACTCAGCTGCCATGGCCATGCCAAGACTCTCTTCTGCAGGTGTGTGAGGGTGACCTTCACCAGTGACAGTCCTACTCTGGACAGGGACCAGGCAAACGTGGCTTCCTCAGGGACAAGGAGAACCTAATGTAGGACCTCCGCAAAGGAGAGCACGAGCCCTAAGTGTCCCGTAGTCCCCAGAGACCCTAAATGACAGCTCAGATTTTGTTCCTCATCTCCCATGGGCAACAGGATTTTTGGAGCAACCTTGGATTTGGGAGGGATGATGAGTGTGTAGCGTCCAGCAGCTCACCTGCGATGAACCTGGGCTCAGCAGATGAAGTGTATGGCAAATTCTTCCTAAGGGAGATTTGATGATGATTTCTGAGCAAGGAGTGACAACAGAGCTAATTGGAATGTTTAAAAACTCCTGCCTCCTGCTTGCAGAAGGGATGCTCGGGGGAAAAGCAGGGGCCAGTGATCAGCAGGATTATAAATAACTTGCCGTGGGGCCCTTCCACCTTCTCTTCTGTGGCACGGTCATAAATAGTTTGCTTTGGGAAGCACCAGTGCATTAGTGAGAGCTGTAAAACTTCAAGGGCTTCAGCTTGGTGTTGCTGACTGAAACCCCAGCAAAAACCCAGGGAGAAAAATGGATCCCATTTTCTTTTATGAACCACAGTGATCTTGCCAGCTTAAAACGCCTTTTAGGAGACGCACAAACTAAAGCCCAGCAAGGACAGACCAGCCTCTGGTTTTCACCCAGGGCATAAGTTGTTCGAATAAAGGTGAGACAAAACATGTCCCAGCAGAGCAGTCCATGAGGCCACCCCAGGTGTTGTCCCACGTTGCAAAGTGTCCCAGAGAGGGACCTGCCCATGATGCTGTGACTTTGGACACTCTGTCCTTGGTGGCACTGAGAGGAAAAGGGGGGTTCAGAAGGTGGTTTTGTGGATGTTATTGGGGAGCTCCTCCTCAAGGGACAACTAGGGTGAAAGGTGTGATGTGGAAGTGGAAAGAGGAGGTGTTGGACTTGGTTGTGGGCAGGACTCAGCCCAGCAATGCCAACTCTTTCAAGGGGGTTAATGCTGCCCCAAAAGGGTGGCTGGGGGCCTGGGCTGGTCACCAAGTGGTTGCAGCAGAGCTCTGGGTGGGTGTGGGATGGACACGCTGCCCTGCCACCCCACATGGGTGGGTCTTGTGGGGTTGTGCCTGGAGCAGCCAGCACCAGAGATGTGGCAAGCTCAGACCTTTTTGCCTCCGGTCTGCAAGATGTGAGTGGCAGGGCTGGGGCCGTGCACTATCCATGCTTGGAGAACTTTCCTGCATCTCCCCATCCATGGCGATGCCTCCAAGCTTTCTCCAAATTTTTCCCTGACCTTCCTGCACCATCCTTGGCCGAAGTCTTTGTCCTTCAGCCCAAACTACACCAAGAGATCCCATTTATGAGGTCTTGAGGAGAGCGTGGTGGTAGCTGCCAGGCTGGAGAGCCCTGAGCGGTCTCCTGGGCCTCTGGGAGCTGTAACCCTTGTCCAGGTATAGCAAAAACTAGGGGGGTAGGAGGTGTTGTTGGACAGAGGGCTCCCAGCTGGGTGGGGAAGGTGCTTGCAGGGAGGGATCGCTGGTGAAGGCAGCGGTGTGACTCAGCAGAGCCAGCAACCTGATATTTCCCGCAGGAGCATCTCTAGCGCCATGAATCAAAGTCGTGAACAACCCACAAGGCAACCACACTCCAAAGCTTCCCGAGCCTGGGCTGGGGCAGAGCCCAGGCTTTTCTTCCTCTGCTGCTCCTCAAGCAGGGTGGGCTTTCCTCTGCCACCAGAGAGACCTGTGCCACCATGGGCAGAGCAGCAGAGGTGGTACCTGAGCAAAATGCTGCAGCCGGAACGCTTTGCAGGAGAAAATGCAGACAAGGGAGGTGATAACATCTGGTAAATGATCCTTCTGTTATTGCTGTTTTATTGTTGCTTAATGGTTGGTGTAAAAAACCCCAAGAAGCTTCATCAAGGTTGTGTTGAAACCTTCTGAGCGTCAAAGCAAGGGCTGCTCTGAAACTGCTGCGTGGGAGGGGGAGCATGGAGAGCCCCCAACTTTTGACTTCTCAAAGACATTTTCTGAGTCACCACCCCAGGGGACCTCTCTGCTGATGACGTGGGAGCTGAGGGTGATGTCATCTGTGCAGGGTCCCTACACCAGGGAGGACAGATACCTCTCAGCAGCCCCCAAATAGCTTTTATGCTGGGCTTAGAATAGAGGTTTTAAAAAAAAACCTGCTACATGGAGAAGATTTTAGGGATGAGCAAGCTTGATGTGATCACGTCCAGAATTATTATTAACTTCAGAGCTGCTAGAGTTGCTCGACTCTGGTGATGCACCAAGGGCGTGGGACCAGCTGGCCTGGGAGCAGAGCCAGCTCCGGTTGCTGGTATCTGTCCTCACCTGGAAGTTGGTGCACGCAGGGAATGGGAGCAGGGAAGGCCACCTCCCTGTGCTGGCCTCTGGGGACACACGGCTGTCCCAGGTGTCTTGTTTTGGGGAGGAGGAATTATTTAGTCTCTGGCAGCCCTGCTCCTCTCCCAGCCACCATTGCCTTTCCAGGCTGAAAGATGCGCCTTGGCATCTTCTCCTTGGGCTGCTGTAAGGAGGGATGTGTGAAACAGCTATTTCTGCAAGGGGAATCTGTCCATCCCTCTTTGCCCAGGGTTGTCCCATCCATCTGTCCTCTAAGGGTCTTTCTCCAGGTACCATCAGGGTGTAGGATCCTGCTCAAAGCAACCATCTCCATTGTCCCTGTTGAAGTAAGATCTCCCTCCTCCCCAGCACTGACCCATGCTGGTCCTTGACCTCTCTCCAGAGCAACCACCCACACATTGCCATGGTCAATATTATCCCCAGGCCGGGAAGGAGCCACTCATCCCTGAAGATCCCAGGGCACGGTCCCTGAAGTCAGCCCCCCACAGAGAGAGCTGGTGGGTTGTTTCTGACTGGCAGAAGCGATGGTCCAGCTGTGGTGGTTCTCGTTTGCTGGTCTGAAGCCTGCAAAAGATTAGGAGAAAACAGATGGCTCCTAATTGGCAGCGCCAGCTTACTTCATGCTCTCCAGATAAACCGTTAAATAAAGGCTTAAATCAAACTTCATACAAGTTAGGACGCTGCTTGTAATTATTTTGAAATCTAGACAGACTTAAAGGCCTGGATCAAGGCTTTGATTACTGTAAAGGATGAAAAACACATGCTCTTCCCTGTAAGGCCGAGCAGCAAAGGATTGAAGTGCTGGAGACTGGAGTAGTAAACTCCTCAGCCTCTGACACCCAAGGTTTTGGGGGAAGAGCAAGAGGTCATGGACTTTGACCATGCTTTTACATGGTGGTAGACCTGTGGGGCCGCCTGTGATGGGACTACTGGGCACCATGCAGCTCACTATGGGATATGCCAACACAAACAGGAGACTCTGGAGGCCTGTGGGGAGAAAGAGCTTGGTGGCAGCTGGGGAGCAGTTCAGGGCCATTCAGAGACATGGGATGTTTTTAACTGAAGCTGCCTGCAATCATAAACGGGGCCTAGCAGAAAGCTGGAAGGGGGACTTGTTACAAGGGCATGTAGGGATAGGACGAGGGGTGATGGTTTTAAACTGACAGAGGGCAGGTTTAGGTGAGATCTAAGGCAGAAATTGTTCCCTGTGCGGGGGGTGAGGCGCTGGCCCAGGGTGCCCAGAGAAGCTGTGGCTGCCCCCTCCCTGGAAGGGTTCAAGGGCAGGTTGGACGGGGCTGGGAGCACCCTGGGCTGGGGGAAGGGGGCCCTGCCCGGGGCAGGGGGGTGGTACTGGATGGGCTTTAAGGTCCCTTCCCACCAAAACCAGTCTGTGGTTCTGTGATATGCAGCTCAATTAAGATAAATGAGAATAAATGAACTGGCCATCAGCTGGAGCTGTTTAAAAGGGAGCAATGCCCCTGGAGCACCCATGAGCATCTCCCACCAGAGCAGCATGTGCTTGTGGCTGGTCCAAGGATGCACAAGCACATAAACCCATGTGTTTGGGAAAGACCTGTGTCCCCAGTGTCACCTGTGTCCCTGTGCGAAGGCAGGGGCATTTCTACTGAGATATTTCCACATTTCCAGGGTGCATGAAGGACCCTTCCTGGCCTGGTTTCAGGTGCATTTACACTTCAGAAAACCCAGAGGACATAAGCACATGCCTAAAGTATTTTCTCAGTCTGATTGAAACTTCAGACTTTGCTGGACCAGACCTTCAGTTCCTGACCTGAAGTGCATTTGTAGATGTACACATAACACTTGGAGCTATTCAGTTGTCAGTCATGACTGTGGCTCCTTTTTGCCTTCCAGGCAACAAGTAACAACATCTCACTGAAAAACATCAATTTCTCCCCAAAGTCTCCAGGAGGTGAAATTTTTGTTTTCTGTCCTAGAAAAAACAGCATTCCTGCAACTCTGACCAAGCAGTCTCTGAAACTTCTTCCTTTCTCAGTCCATCCAAGCAGAGAAAATACCCTCAATCCCACCTTAAACCCACTGAGGAGCTGCTATCTTTTCCTAAAATTTTGTTTGGGTGCCAACATTTAACCTCCAAAGGAACTTTTTTGGCTTGTTACCACTTCGAGCAAAGCACAAACCTCCGGATATCTGGAAAGAGGGGAAATATCTGGAGAACGCTGAGGCTCATGAAGGATAAGGACCCATCCTTGCGGCATTAAGGCAACCAAGTCATCCTGAATCAAGGTAATGTTTTTTAAGGACTGGGCCCAAAACCCTTGTCTAGGGTCACACTGAGAGTCTGTGGTCCAGCCTCTTACCCAATGTCAAGTTCTTATGTGCTGATAAAGCACAGGAGGTGTTGACGATAGAAAGTTATGGGGAAGACACGCCACCCCTTCCCTACTTTAGATTTTATAGTTTGTGGTTAAATGCCAAGAATAATTGGGGGATTTTGCAAATGTAAAAGCTTTATTTTGGGGGAAAAAGTGGTTTAGTTGAGTATGGCGTGAAATTTTAACCTCGATTGTTACACGCTTGGCTACATCTGTTACCCTACAGCATTAAAAAATCTACAGGTGCTGTGATTTGTGCATGGCCATGCAGGATTAGCCACTTCTCCTGCCACGTGCTTTACTCTCTATGATGCTCATTAATAGTTTCCTTTAATCCTGGATGTTTTGCAGGCAGAGGGGAGACACAAAGGGCTGAGAAGTGGAGCCGGAGCCTCGTGCGTGGCTGAGATTAGCACGGTGACTCAAGGGGAGATGCATGTCAGGGTTGCTTTGCCTTTCCCCCTGGTTGGTTTTAGGGGATAAGTAAATGTCACTTTAACCCGTAAGGCTGTGTGGCATGGGAAGGAGAAGCGGTGGGGTGGGCTCTGATCCTGCACCACCCCCAGGAGAGGTTTCCCATGGGAGGTGGCACCATGGGCAAAGGCCACCCAACCCTGTGTGGCATCTTGCATTCCCCCCTGCTCCCGTTGGCTGCTCCATCCTTCCTCCCCTCTTGCTCCCTTGTGAGCTTTCCCCCCAGAGGCAGCTTTGCCGAGCCTTGTTTATTTGGCATCCCTGGCTGACAGCTTGCTGCAGCGCTAATCACCGCTCCGAAATGGCAATTAGAGTTGTTGCTCGTGTGCGTAGTACAAGCAGCCAGATGTACCGTCCTCTGCAGCTTCGCATGCAGACACTGCTGATCTATTCAATCTTCATTAGCAGCGTTGAATGCCACACAGAGTGGGGAAAGAGATGTAATTTCAACAAAATTTAAAGGTGCTTTCCCAGGAAAGGTAAGACCCCTGGTTTTTTTTTTTTTTTGCAAAGCAGCATCCTGGGCTCCCCTCCTCTGCAGCAGACATCAGCCCAGGAGGAGGTGGAGAGCTCAGGTGGGAATCACAGGAGTGCTGGCCCAGACCCTAAGAGCTGATTTATTATTTACTGGGTTACATAGTGAAAATAAGAATAATATAATAAGTGATGCTAAGGTCTCATCTTGGTGTCTGTCCATGACATGATGGCAGCAGTGGGAGCTTCTGTGCCACCACCTGAGAGCTTGGACCCCGTGCGGTCCTTTTCTAGTAGGGAGGATAAAATTTGGTTTCTGTGTCCAGAGAGGTCCCAGCTCTCTCTCCAACAGTGAAAGGACACGGTGCTGATTTTCCCTGGCTCAAGGGACCACACGCTGCCAACTGCAGTCCTGACTCTGCACAGTCACACCTTGCTGGGGCTGGAGCGGGGTATCTTGCTCTCAGCATGGATCTGGCATCCCCCACCGAGGGATGTAGGGACTCGGTGCAGCTCAGCGCGGTGCTCTGGGTCTGCCCGAGTGATTCACGGTGATTTTAGTGCTGCACTGAGGCTTTGAAGCCGTGGGGGCTGCTGCAGGGGAGATGCAAGGCTGCAGGGAGGATGGAGACCTGCAAGAACCAGGTTGGGCTTGTTCTCATCTACCAGGGACTGATCCCAGGGAAGGACAAGGACAGGGTGCTCCTGCGATGTCTCCTAGGTCTTTGCTTGTGCTTTGCTTTGAATAACTGGAGTTGGTTTTGGGGCTCCATGGGGAGCTGTGGAGCGGGGAGACTCCCCTTGATCCAGGGTGACCGTCTGTGCTCAACCTTGGGCTTTGAGACCCTGCTTTGAAGTGGGTAAAGGGGTTCATCACCCAGATCACATCCTGCCATGGGGTTCAGAAGCCAGAGGGCTTGCAGGGGGCCAGGGCGTTTACTGGACCTCAGGATCTCCATGAAACTACGGCTTGCTCTTGACCTGGGGGGCTTGTGCCATGGTGCAAGATGAGCTGTCGGGGAAGTTTGTTCTGTGATGGTGGCAACCCGAGGCTCAGCTGAGCATCCTGGGGGATCACATCTGGGTTTGGAGTGCAATCGCAGGTCGAAGCTTCTAAAAGAAGAGACTTCTTTTCCCCAGAAAGTTGCTTCTTTCCAAGCTGCCACTGGGTCATTCCTATCAATGCTTTTCCTTTGGGATCTTAAATCAAGGAGCTGCTTATTTTAATGGGATTTTGAAGACTTTGTGGATTGACTGCACATGCAGCACGTGCCCAGGACAGTGGTGTCCACACTGCCATAATTCCAAACACTGAGAAATCCTTCCCAGATCCTGCAACACTGGGATGGAAAACTGATTGCAAAAAGGGTTTAGTGCCTGCTGCGTTGTTTTAGACTTTTTTTTGAATGCAGGTTTCAAGTTTTTCCCCGTATTGTGCAGATTGAAAGGAGAGAAAGAGGATGACCCCTTTGATGGCCATCACTCTGGAAAGAGAGGCTGGGAGGAGAAAAAAAAGAATCTATTATGGCACTTGGGAAGAAAAAGAAATTGGAAGTGCTGGATGTGGAGGAAATGGAAATAATAGTAGTGCTTGCCTGGGAGAGAGGATCTGGGATGTGGGCACTGTCCATGGAGAGGGAAGGGAGATGGATGGGCTCGCGTTCTAAAGGCCATGTCTCTTTTAGGGGCTGGAACCCTGGCACAGGACAGAAACTTTCTTTGGCCATAACAAATTGCTCTGCAGCCCATGCCACCCCTCGAGCCTGCACTTCCAGTCTCTGCAGCCATTACTAATCTTAGCTCAGGCTGAGCTGGAAATAAAAAAAGAAGGTTTTGATGGAAGCGGCTCTAAAGTCTCATGAATAACCCATACAGGGACCGTATTAACCTCTCAGCATGAACAATGACTATTTCTAATTAAACCTTTTTTTAGAGCAAATGGCTCCCAGCAGGGCAAGTGCCACACCACGCTCCCTACCTCCTCTGAGAAGGTGTCTGAGCCTCTCAGAGCCATGGTGAGCCAGCTGAGCATCCTTCCACAGAGGTGGGAGGGAGAGATGTTGTAAGTCCCATGCAGCAATCTGTTGTCACCCATCATGACACCTCTGAGGAGAGCAGCTTACTAAGTGCTACAATGCTGTGGTCCTCCCTGCTAACCCCAGCCCATGCCGGCTTCCCAAAAATCAATTTAACGGTGAAAGAAAGGTTGCGAAGGAGACTTCCATCCCACATCTTCTCCAACCATAGGATGTGCCTCCCCGGGGTCTGCTGGCCATGGTGGACAGAGGGAAGGATGTGAGATACCATGCACCAAGAAGCCAGGGGATTAAACCAGGCACAATGTGGTAAGAAGGTGACAAAAGCAAGAGACATCAAGGGGACACTGGACACATTCCCGGACAACCTCCTCTAGGTGGTCCTGCTTGAGCAGGGGAGGGGGTTGGACAACCAGAGGTCCCTGCCAAACTCAATTAGTTTGTAACTCTGGGATGCTGGGGTCATCAAGGGATGCTCCAGCTCCTGACAATCACTGGCTCAAGAACTGAGTGTCTCTGAAGGCCTCTTACGCACATGGCGTCCCTTTGAGTTGAACAAGTTCTTCACCCAGTCCCAGGACGTTATAGCAGGAGGATGTATATGTTATAGCAGAGTCCCCCAGCTGTAAGAAAGACACAGCTGCCATTGCAGAGGGCAGGGTACAAACAAAGAGAGGTGGCTGGCCTTGCTCCGAGCTGGGCTGTGTCGGGACTGACGTGATGGTGGCCATGGGGGTCGCCTGGTGGGCCAGGCTCTGCTAGATGACACAGTGTGCTCTGCTGTTGCCTTTGCTTCAGGAAGAGGGTGATTTGTCCCATGCAGTTGGGGTTCCTTGAGGGGTATCTTCCCCCAACCCACCCCTGCTTCATTTCTGAGCTTTCCTGGACTTGCAGAGGAGTGAGGCAGGCTGACCAGGGCTTGTCCCTGAAAATCCATGTAATACAGTGGTATTAAACATTTGCATTTGTTCCTTGTATGGAAAATGATGAAAAAATATAAGGAGGAAAAGATGTTTTGAAGTAAAAGAAGATACTATTGCAAAAAGGCCTGACATGGAGTTAGCCTATTAGGAGGCAAAATCTGGGCTCAGACCTGCAGGGACGCTAAACCCTCCTTCCTCCTTATCTCTATTATAATCATCTTAATCCTTATAGGGCAACCAGATATCACTGTACATCCCATCTGCATCTAAGCAAGGTAAAAATTATCCCTACTGTGGGACCAAGCTGGTTTTCTGACTTTCTACCTCTCACTTACAATGTTGCCCAGTAATTTCATTTCTCATTAAACTAATGAAAACTAATTTGGCTGCAACACATCTTGTGGGCACATGTCTGGGAAGGACAAAGGTCTCGTCGAGGCTGGAATGGCAAATGCAGTGATGTTGTTGCAGGCATGGAGGTGTCCTGTTTTATCCCCAGCCTGTTTCCCATGCTGACTCACAGATGCTCTAAGGCAGGGAAAGAGTTAATATATTTCTGTGCATTGCCAAAGAGAATTGGGCAATACCCCACACATGGGTACTGAATCCCCAACAATTTCCTAGCAATCTAGAAAAACATTGATTGTGCCAAACAGCGTATTCATGCTTCATCTCAGAGTGAAAAATTCAGTCCTGCCATGCAGTAAATTCAGCAAAGCATTCACAATTAATGTGCAGTTCCTGGCCGTGCCTTTTGGATAGGCTGCCACGGACTGATTGATAATGGGAATTTTGCTAACTGCTTTAAGGAGCAAATTAAGGAACCAGTTAAAATATCTGTGCTTTGGGCACTGAAAAACAGCCTCAGTGAGTAAGCTTAAAATCACATTAGTCTATAGGAACCTTTCAGCTGTCCCTGTAGGATCTGTCTCTCCATCCATATCTCCTGTTAGCCCCACTGAAAATAAACATCTAGGAGCACATGCAAATACAGACCTAGGGCTCAATTCCTGCTCCCCCAGGAGGTTTCTAAATTCGATCTCAGCTTATGTATGTCTACACTGGCAGGCAGAAAAAGGTCCAACCTCACCCACTAAGCCCCCAGTATCTTGCAGACCTATGCTTAGTGGTTGTCCCAGCTGGAGTTAAGAAGCCCCAGGAGCTCCAGGAGCAGATGAGGTTGGTCACCAGCACTGGCTCAGCCCGGACTGAAGGTTTTGTTCATGCACTCTGGATGGAGAGGATGTGGCAGGGCAGAGCAGGCTGCAGCTCTGCAGATACCCAAGACATGGCTCTTCCTGATCCCAGTGCAGATGTTTGGGGTCTGGTTGCCACCAGGCTCGTGGGTAACACATGGAATGAGACCACAGGAGCCACATTGCAAACTAACAGGGACGTGGTGAAGGGGAGACAGACGTGCACACACAGGGCTGCAAGTGCATTTGTCATTGCAGGACAGATCCAATGGGTGAAAAACCCAACAAAGTGATGATGGAAGGGACTCAAATGCTATTGCTTTTTTTAGCAGATGGATGTGAAAGCTGGAGGTGCACCAGACCTTACAGCAACAGCTAAATGCTTTGGAAAGCAAATGTCTCATGGAGAGATTGCCTGTTAAATGGAATAACAAATACCAGTATCAATATTCACTAGATAGCTCGCGATCATTTCTTCCTTGTCATCCAGGAAAGGAAGTCAGGCAGAACACCCGATATAAAAAAGAAAGGGAATGTAGAGGTTTAACAAACAAGATCCCTTCAGAAAACACCCCCAGAAGAGGGAAGATGAACAGGACTTCGCACAGAGCAGACATGCAAAAGTCTGGGCAGGAGCAGAGATGCCTTTTTTTGCATCCGAATGGGCTTCATAGGAAGGGTCCGGGACAGAGGATTTTGCCAGCCCAATCTCATAAAACTCAGCTCGCAAACCCTCCCTTCAGGAGGCTGTTGGGATCTTTCCCATCAAAGTCTATTATTAACTGACTCTCCTTGCCTCTGCTTGCACTCACACCTTCCTGTTGAACACTGCGTTGTAAAATTAAACAACACCAAGCTTCACCGTGAAGTCCCTGGAAGGGGGGAGCAATTTTAGGCTTTTGCGCAGCAACAAAGAGGGGTTCATCTCAGCACATTTATATATTCCAAAGACTTTGCCGCTATTCTCATTTCATTTTGAGAATAGCCACATTCAGCTGGATGGTAATACCAACAGGAGAAGTTGTGTAATCCCGGCACAGTCAGATGTCTCTGCAGGAAAAGCAGGCAAAGGTTGTTTAAAGAACAAAGGAGCGCTGAAAAGCCTAAAAGCATTGCAGAGTATGCACAGAAAAGGGCTTTAAGAGCCCATTGAAAATCAAGTGCCATTAAGGTATGAATAAGCAGCTGAGAAAAAAAAACAAAACAAAAAAAAAACCACCCTCCACTGTATTATAAAGAGGGATGAGAAAGAAGGGAGCAATTCACTGTAGGGAATGAAAGTGCTGCATCAGTCTGATGGCTCCATCAGCAGCTAGAGGGACTGAGCCATATGCAGGCTGGGAAACATGGCACCATCCCAAATGATGCCTCCCCAGTGCCCTCCCAGACACAACCCCCTCTCCAGAGTTGGGGGGGTGACTGGCTGCAAAACTACCAGGTGCAAAACACCTCCCTGGGCATGCTGGTGCGAACGGGTCCCTCTGCAGAAAGGATCTCTCAGCACAGGGTGAGAGAGGTGGTGTGTTGGCCCATTTATAATTCCTAGTTGACTTAGAGCTCCATTTCTTTGTTCCCACATACTTATGCTAAAGCCCAGCCAAGCCAGGCCAGGACGTTGGGGATGGAGGGCTCCCAGGAGGTGCTTGGCTGTGCAGGATTTTCTTCTCAGGCACTGAGCTCTGCCCAGTACTCTTCTAACACGACACATTCAGTCACATCATATCCAACCTCCTAAGAGACACAAACGACAGCCCATCTGTTCTCCTCCTGTAGATGCAGCTGATTTGATCATCCCCACGTCCCCGTGGCTGGTGACCACGTCTTTTTGTTTCCCCATGTTTCATTGCACACTCACGTCCAGCCTGAGATGCAGAAAAACTCCAAGTCTGGGATTGTGTGTTTTTGTTTACGTGGTGCACTGTCTTTCCAGTCCTGGCTGGCCTCTGAGATCTATGGATAAGCAGATTTGAACAGCAGACACTTGCAAAACAATAAAGATGATCCAGATGGGCTGGTTTCCATCATCCTGGCCATCACTCCTGTGTGTCTGTGGGAAGCACAAGGCTCCTTTGGTTTGTTCCTAGTGTCCTCCAGCTTCCCTGGCTCCCAGTTTTCACTCCTGTCGAGCACACATCATGTACAAAGTGCTACTCAGCTGTATTAGGTGTTTTTCATGGGAGCAGAGCAGCCAAATAATCACCTTGCAGCTCTGATCCAGGAGAGATTGAGAGCACAGCCCACAGAGCGGGAAGCAACAGGGAAGGCAAGAGCAGGAGCAATGAGGCCATCTCCGAGCTGGGATTAGACCACCGATCCCCTTTGATTTCATCCAAGGGATCCATGAGATCACCAATCCCTTTTGATTTCATCCACAGGGTCCATGAGACCCCTTGCACCAGGCAACAACCTCAAAGCAAAAAGGTTTATGCCATGAATGAGGATGCCAATGTGCAGGTTAGAGTCCTGCCTTGTCAAAAACACCCTTTTAATGCAGAATTGCCTTTGGATTCACGCATAAACAGACATAAAGAGACTGTAGCTTTAGTCCTGACTCATCTATTACCTTAGAGCAAAACCATCAGCAAGTCGCAATGACCCGAGAGTTCAATGGCTGAGGTCTAGAGGTAAGACTTGAAACAAATATTCAGACACTTTAAGGGAGGGTAATTGCAGGCAAAGCAGTGCCTGGAGACTCCAGAGATCTGATTCAAATTCCAGCTCTGTCGGTGGGGTACGGTGCGGTCATAACTGTGCAATCTTTCTGGACTCAGTTCCCAAACTATAAAATAGAGATAATTCTGCTCTCTTATTTCTTGACCATCTTATGTAGACGAGGAACATTTTGGGGTTGGTATCATAACAAAGCCTCATCCATCTTGTTCCCTTATATTGTGAGCAGTGAAGGAGGAGCACAAGGAGGACATAACTGCCTTCAAGCCGTACCTAAGCATCACCTTCATACTAAGGTTCCTGTATAAATGTACAGCACTGTGAATTTCATGGCATCCAGTTCAACTCGGCTGCGGTCCATCCCTTTCCCCCTTTTCCTGAATTATTCCTGTCTATCCCACCCCTGCTTTATGCTGGCCATTTTCCCAGTGATTGCTGCTCTTTAAGAGGAGTCTGTTGGACTTTGAAGACAGATGATGACGGTAAGGAGAGCATTTGTGTACTGAGGGAGAGGTGATGCTGATGAGCGTCAGGAGAGGAGAGCCAGGAATGCCAGTGGATGATGGATGGCTGCGATGCGAGGGGCACGACTAGAAGAGCCTCCTCCTCCAGAACCTGGGTTACACAAGGGAGAGAAAACAAAAGGGAAGAAGAAGCAGATAAGTGGATCGAAAGGATTTACAGCTCCTGCACAGCAACGGGGGAGAAACTCTTTGGGGTCACAGGGGAAAGTGGAGGGATGATAGCACTTGGCTTTCCAGCTGGTGTTGTGGGAAGGTGACCCATCTGCCAGGTGCTGCAGAGTTAAACAACTTCCCTTTCTTGCTGGCTTCTGGCATAGAAATATGATTTATCTGGGGGAAAGCCGTATATTTACAGCCTTAACATAATGGCGTGACATTCTGGACCTTCAATATTCCCCTGGCAAGATGCTGGGTAAATGTCATTGCCGGTAAAATCTAATGACCTCTCTGGAAATTGAGGGGCAGTTGTACACTCTTCACTTGGAGGAGGATTTTAAGAGCCTCATCCGTGCAGCCAAGGACCAAATTCAGACTGCTACATATTGGACAGCAAATGTCCCAGGTCCCAATCAATCCCCCAGTGTTACCAGTTGAACGCTGTGGTCTCCTGAAGACTGTAGCTGGTGAACAACAGGAGAGGAGTGTGGTCATGACTTGCTGCTGTACAGACAACATCATGCATCAAGAAACAGCTAGGAAGAATGTTTTAACATTAAAAAAAAAAAAAGGGAATAAAATTGATAAATGCCTAGTGTACATGTGCAGAGATATGGAACGTGCCCCAGGTGCTGGGAAAGTTATTTGTAAGCAGCCATGACTTGTTAAATGAATTTCCCTACATTATCTGTCAGGAGCTGACTGCAGGTTCGTCATCGTTGCTCATGACATAGGATTATTGCCAAATTATTTCTTGCTCCGTTGATGGCTCCTGAGCTGTCAGAACTTTCCTTGCAAACGACCGCAGGAGCGAAGCTGGAAGATGTTTCCAGTGAACCCTGGTTCCTCCCTGGCTAATTGATAGGAAGCGGACACAGCAGGGACAGTCACATAGCAGAGGGATTACTGATTATGGACCTGAGTGAAGAGTACAGCGATTTTTTCAGCACAAGTTTCTTCCTGAGACAGATGCACTGAGGACACTTTAGGGATATTGTTGAGGGTCCAAAAATTTAACCACTTAACAGCAGAACATAGTGAGAAAGGGTTTGAAGGCATCTTTGGGTCATCCTTATACCTTCAAGAGTTTGGGCAGTGGAATTGAAAGTATCTAGGTGGGGATTCCCTCCCAGGGACATCCCATGGCACTGTGGCTCAGGTATATATTCCAGAGCACCCTTTGCTCTGAAGGTGGCCATAGAAAAAGACTTTCATGGTTTAGGGGAACCACAAAAAACAGTCTCCCTATTTCAATTGCTTGAAAATGCTTGTGTATCCAGTCCCCCCACATAAGTTGTTGCAGAGCTTCATCCTCTCCTCCTAGGTCATCATTTCTGCTTGGAGCTCCTCACCCCTCGACGCAAGCAGCCAGAGATCGTGCTGCTGACTGCATCCCTCACCACCAGCTCATTTTTGGGAAGGAACAAGCTACATTCATGAAGGCAGAGCTTGCACCTCTTCGTGGAAGTCTTGCAGCTCTTATCCCCTTGGTTCTGCTCTTCTGGAGTCCACAGCCATCATTAATCACACCCTGACCAGCTGCTAGAGGGTTTGTTTTAAATCTCCCCAGACAGCACTGCAGAGAGTTCATTAAACATGAGCGCTTGCCATCCTGAGAGAGAATTAAATGGGAGTTAACATGTCTTAATGAGGAACTTAAACGCTGGGTAATAGAAATAACAGCTGAACAGTGTGGATTTCGATGCACGGATGGGACGCAGGGGACTCGTTGTGAAGCGCTCAGTGATCTTACCTCTTGCTGGCAGATTCCCTGATTGAAACTGGCCCAGAAATGGGGACGATGTGCTGTGCTCTGCCTCAAAAGAAGGTGGTGGCCCTTCTGGGAGAGAAATGTCCTTGGGATCCCACATCCAAAGGCAATTTATTGCACAGCAGAGTGCAACAAGCTAGTTGGGTGGAGGAGCTAAGCGTGTTTCCAATGTGATGCTACTGAAAAAGATGGGGAGGAGGGAAGATGGGCAAAGAGAAAGGTAAGGGACGTGGCCAGGGACTGGAAATGCAAGCTGGAGAAATATGAGGACAAGCTGAGACTATGGGGGGCAGCAATGGATGGCCACAGAAACAGCCTTGTCCCCTCATAGGGCAATTAATGCTTGATATACTTTGATGTTACTTCGGTCCTATACTTAGTCTAAAATCAATAAAGCTTAGTGAGGAAGATGCTGGGCTTTGGAGAAGCTGTTGGTACAGCCCAGACAGCTAAAGGGGGAACCAGAGCTGTGTCCCTCAAACCAGTTTTTGCACCTTGGTCGTAAGGTCAGCCTCAAATGGCAACTCTCTGCAAGCAAATTGGCCCGGCTAATTAGTTAATTGGCTTTGCATGTTGTAAAGGGCTCCCTTAAAGTGAAAGCCCCCTTCAGGGAGGGTTTTCCCACAAGCTCCCTCCCTATTGACGGGACTTCAGAGAATTAAGCTCAGGTCTGGGTATCATCAACCCTTCCTTTTGCTTTGCAGAAGTGACGGAGTCATGTGATAGGACTGTTGCTCTTGGTTTATCAGAAAGATTGCATAAAGAAAGCAATGAGAAGAAGCTCTAAAATGGTAATGTATTATTTTTCTGATGTCTATATATCTGGGGGCTGATAAATATCTTGATAAAAAACAGTGCTTTAGAACTGTAATGGGAAGTGGGTCTGCTTCGTGCTGGAGTATAGATCTCAATAAATTCTAATCAGCTGCTCAGGAATAGACATGGGGGAGTGGGGAATTGATAGATAAAGCATCAGCTATTAAAAGAAATACCATACAGCTTCTCTGGGCTGGATAAATTGAGGAGCCCTTTATATTCACTTTCACGTGTAACCAAGGAAGGCAAATTGATGAGGACTTGAGTTGTACTCTTGTGTCAGATTAAACTTTGATTTATGGTCTGGAAGATTACATTTAAATGTACCTACTGTGGAAAATTCTTGTCTGCATTTTTAGCCATGCTTTTTCCCTACCAGCTAAGTGGTTAGTCAAGAAAATAAAAAAAAAAAAAAAAAAAAAAAACATCTTTAGCAAAGTCCAAGAGCCAAACCTATATTTCAGCTGGACATGCAGGAGCTAAACTCTGCTCTCTGCTATGTCCATGTGACTCTGCAAAGATCATTTTGGAAGCAACATGTGCTCAGACCAGAAGAGCTTAAAGCAACCTCTGGCCACTTTTCTCCTCTGATCCAAAGCTGGTGTGTTTGGTGCTGCCACCTCTCCTTGACTCTTGGGGTCTGATGCATGAAGATTCACACGGTCAAGGGAAATCTTGGTGGTGATGGAAACATCAGAGGCCTTTTCTCACCTGAGTGTTGACCCATCTGTGATGGAGCTGACTGCAGTTTTCCCTTCTCAAGTGGATCAGGTCTATTCATCTCAGTCAGCCTTTACACTGATGCCAGCAGGATGCTCTTCAGCATCGAGCCTGACCTCAATATGTTGTGGGTGCACGTGATGCTTTGTGCTGTTTTATTTAGCTGGGAAATAAGAATCATGAAAAGAGGCTTCTGGAAGAGGTCCTCCATGTCAAGAAGGGAGCTGGAAACACTTAAGGGATCCTGGGTGAATAATTTCTTGGTGCATCTCACTCGGGAGCTTTGCCAAGCTCTGTGCCCTCAGGCTTTGTCTGACTTTTGGTGGCCAGAGAGGTAGGAAGTGGCTGGGGAGATAAACAGCAAAGTTCAATATCTGACCTCAGGGATGAAGTCCAACTGCCAGATGTAGGAGTGACCAGAATACTCTTTCCAGACAGAAAATGAAGGAAGAAATATTACTCAGGTGATAAATCAAGAAAGACGAAGCTAGGCAGGGTGAGTGTGATGCTCGTCCACCTATTCTGGGGTGTTGGGGCCAGGATCATTGTGCTGACCTTGCTCCCTTGGGACCAGCTGCAGTGACGAGCTGGAGCTGGGAATCATTCCCCTTCCATGGTGCAAGGTGCCTATTTCCAAAATGTTCATCTCAATCCCCAGCCAGAGAGGAAATGGGAGGGAGTTGGGTGAGAAATTAAGAGATTTTACTTATAGTCCTTTCAGATGTGCTTGTATGTGGCTACTGATGCACTGGCTCTGGCTGGGGGGTTTCTGTCCTGTGGAAAAGGTCCAGGGTTTGGGGTTGCTGTTTGTAATCACTGAAAATAAAGAAAATACAGACACGACACTCACCATAGATCTGTTTCTGGTTTTGTTTCTCATTTCCTTCCAAGGTTTAATTTATGACCCCTCTCTTCATTCAGAGAGGGATGACAACAAGGCTGCTGGGCTCTCAGGGTGTCCTGAAGGCTTGATGTGACCTTGGGCACTCTTGGTGACACTGGAAAATAAATTTTGGAGGTAAAGATTTCCCCAAAAGCACAGACAGGAGTTGACAGTGTATCCTGCCAACACCAGCCTGGCCTGAAAACAGTGATGGAATAATTCTGACTGGTTTCTAATTTGTGGCTTTTGTGTCTCACGCTCTCAGGCTTTCCTCTGAAAGGGGGTGGGCTAGGTAGAATAATAGTTTTGGCATGGTGACCACTGTTCTCACATAATCCCCCAACTCCCAGAGCTGCTGCTCTACGCCAAATTTTTGTTATGCAGCTTGTGACAGTCTAGGTGTGTGGTCTCATGTTCCTGCATGGCGATGGTTCAGGTTGGACCAGGAGGTACATGGAAAGTGGTGAATGGTTGTCCCTTCAGTCTGGTCCCCCCACATCTTCCAAACTCTGAGCCACTGACACCCCCAGAACTCATCTCTCCTCTCCTTGTCTCTGTCCCTATCTTGTCCCTGAGCCCAGAAGTGGTGTGTGACACAGAGCAGTCCATGAAATACATTTGCCTGGACCTGGCTGCCCAGCTGATGCCTGAACTTTCCATTCCCAGCTTCAGCAAGCCCAGAGCAGATGCCTTTCTCTTGCTCTGCTGCAGACCAGTGGCCTGGATGAAAAAACTTGTTTTCAATTATCAGACAGAAAGGAGAGGAGAAAATTGCACATCATTGATCGGCTGAAAGACAAGAAAAGGCGAGGTAAACTGGATATCACGCAGGGCAGGGTCTCTCTTGCTTTCCTTCCGAGATGCTGGTTGAAGACCTTGCCCCCTCAGAGCCAGAGGCACAGCGCTGAGCAAACATTAGTCCTGAGAAGGTCTCCCATGGGACTGGGGAGCATCACAAATCCAATACTTATCCCTTTGGGAAAATTGCATTCACTGGGGTTGGCAAAAGCACAGATAAACTGCGTAGAGCAGCTTGGAGCACAACATTTACATGAGCATGTCCTTCCACCCTACTCTGTCCCTGATTCTGCACCTGCATCTCGGACCCGGTGGCAAACTCTCCTGGACACAGCTGGTTGTACAAAGCCCTGGCCCCCGGGTGAGATTTTCAGAGGGGTTTCACCTGGGATAAAGTCTGCTTCCCCTGCCAAAATCAGTCCCTTTCACCCTGCAGGAAATCTGAAGTCTGCACCTGTACTGCTCACAGCAGGTGAAGGTTTTGAATTGACCTGATGGGAGGGAGGTGATTAGCCCAGCTTTGCTTTTCTCTCCCTTTTCCCCCTGGCATGAGTGGGCTATGACATTAATTCATGGAATGGAGCAAATAAATGCATACCTCTGTCTACGTGCAGATCTACAACTTATCATGAATACTGGCATGCTAAACCCAGGTGATGACAAACACAGACTTACTTTTTTTTTTTTTTTTACTGAGCCTGCTTGAATGTGGCTGAAAGCCCAGACAGCCCCGCTCAACTGGAATGAGTAAACCCTGTTCCATCCCATCACCTCTCTGATGTCTGATTCTGCCAAGGCTCATATCCAGTCCCAGAAATAATGTGGGACAGCCGTGGTGGTACACGGGGATGGAGGAGGATGGGGTCACCACTCTCTGTCTACCTGATGTTTTGCACGTCCTGGTGAATGCCGCATCATTTCCAACATTGGCCTCAGCAAGGCATCATGCAACAGCCTGGTTTGTCTTCTCCAGGCTGATTTTCCCTGGTTACCAGTCCCACCGGTTTTCTTTGAATCTGCTAACGAGAGCAGGTGCTGGATGAGGCTGGTTTTCCTTCCCTGATCTTGTCCTGGGTCTCCCACCCTTTCCCAGACCTGGGGACACTGTCTTCGAAGAAAGAGGTCTGTGAAGTCTCCAGCTCACACGAGGTCCTTGGAAACACCTCTGTGTCATTCCTGGTGCTCACCAAGCCCGGTGTGCTGCTGAGGCAGAGTGAGGGGGAATATTTGGAGATATTGATAACCCAGGCAGGAAATCTTCATTGTCTAATAGAGTGCCAGCAGCCTATGTAGAGTGATTTGGAGGAACACTACATGCACGGACTGCACAAGCACTTGCATGATCCCTTCCTTCCTAGGGTGGATCAAACTCTTCTGTGCTCCTCCTTCCAGCCCCTGTGGTGGTGGTATTTTAATTCCAGAGCCCCAGCATAAGGTGGAGAGCCAACACGTGTGTTCAGCATCAGGGAATGAGGCAGGCAGTGGCAAGGAAGAAGCACTGAGGAGGGGGTAGGACAACCATGGAGATACATCATCTCTGAAGGGTTCGTGAGGCAGAAAAAAGAGTGGTGTGCATTTTAGAGCAACAATAAATCCATATTCTGCATCACATTTACCAGCAGGGAGGGTGCCCAAAGTATTTAGCTCCTCAAAACTCTAATGTTCAAGTTCCCGAGTGAAGACTGACGGTCGTGGCAGTGGTGTCCATGCAGAGGGAAGCCCAACCAGGTCCTGGCTGCCCTGTGCCATCCCTACTGCTGGCAGATGTTCAAGCCCCTGGGTAAAGCCAGCACATGCCTTTGTGTTGCCCAAGCCCACACTGAGCTCGGGCAAAGGGATGGGGCAAATGTAAGTCATTTGGTGTCATTTAGTGCCAGTGATGGGAACCACAACCGCCGCCTCCAGTGCAAGCAGTGCCCAGCTCCCCGCCAGCCCCTCAGGTCTCTTCTATGGGGGGAAACTGGTCTGAAATGGGTCAGACCAGCCTTGGCAGGGAAATGACACCCACAGCACCAGCCTTGCTTAGAAATTAAGAGCACTGCAACCAAGGGAAGAAGCTGCTTGGCTGACTGCTGATGAAGAGCTCTCATTTCTACCTCCATCAGTGTGCAAATAGCTATTTGCAAAGGGAACTGACTCGGAGAGGGACATTAACCATTCGCTTCCTCCCCCTCCTTTTCCTTCCAATGCCTGTAATTGATCCTTCAAGGCACCTGCTGCATGCAAAATGCATTTTCTTGCTGGTTTCCAGGTCAGGACTTGCTGCAGTATCAGAAGGTTTTGTCTCTACTCAGGTCCCATGGGGAGGACGAAAGACAAGAAGAGACCAACGTTTTCTCTTTGAACTATGACCTTTAAGTCACTTCATATGTCAAGGCAGGAAAGGAGTGATGAATGCTTGACCAAAGCTCACCTGAAGGTAGGGATGACTCTGCTCCTGGATTCAGAAAATGGAAGAAAAGCCACTGGTGTTGTTCCCTGGCCCCTGGAATACAGCCATGCCCTTTGGCAGAAGCAGTTCCCTGGGCCACAAGAGATGAAGGCAGACTGGAGCAGCTTGAGGCTGGGGATGTTGGTTCACCTCACATCTGGAGTCTGCACGTAGGGAAGAGCTCAGTATTGCCTGAAAAGAAAGCTGATCATTATTGCCTAAAAAGAAATCTGCTCAGCTGTGGGAAAAAAATGCCCCCTAGAACAGTTTCAGGTGATCTACAGCCCATCCAGCACCAGGGAAGGAAAAGATCTCACCAACTTGTCAGGAGATGAAGGTTTGCTCTTCCCTATGAACATCTCCAAAGGAAACCCACAGTGGTCCTGTTTGACGGCTGGGGCTGCAGTGTGCTGCAAACACTCAGGTGCCTTCTCCAGCTCAGGCCTTTGGACACCACCATCTTCTGGGAACCTGGCAGGGACCCCGGTGGAAATATTACAGAATCATTGAATAAGTGAGGGAAAGGAAAAACCATCTGGTTGATGTTGCTCAGGGCCTTGTGCTGCCCGGGTTTCAATATATCCAAGAAAGTCCACAGGCTTGGACTGCTTGGGGTCCATCTGCTCCAGTTCACCCTGAGCAGCCTCTTCTGTCCTGTCCTATACCCAGAATGTGTTTTCCTGGGAACACCTGGGAGATGCATCTCCTTTTTTATTAAAAAAAAAAAAAAAAATTATCATCATTAGTTTTGGTTAAATTTGACTCATTATCACCTGCTGAGCAGCAGACATCCCTACTGCTGAGGGGCACAGAAGAGCTCAGTGCTCTGCCAGTGTCAGCAGCAGAGCTGAGAGCAAAACTCTAATTAATTCCCTCATTCCCCATGTTTTTTTAACCATGAGATCACTTTCCCTCGAAAAAAGTTCAAAAATGTAAGATGCACTATTTGCTCCAAGAGTAAGTGGAGTAGAAAGAGGGGTCCCTGGGACACCCCGCTCCCCCTCCTGCAGCTGCTCGAGGAGAGGCAAGGGTGTCCCCAAATCTGGGGATACAGCAGAGGGATGGATTGGGGACTTCCTTTGCCTTTAGCACATCGGTACCATTTTGGGTCTGTTTTTTGAGGGACATCGCTCTCCTCATTCCACCTCTCTTTTAGAGCTGAGCAGAGAGTACAATCTACGTTGTAAATAACCTCCAATTTCAGTTTTACCAAAAAAAAAAAAAAAAAAAAAGAAAAAGAAAAGAGAATGCTCCAGGCATTGAATATTCACTTAAAAGCTTGGCAAAAGAGGACAGTTCACCTTTCAGCCTCATTAACTAACGAAGCTCCCCACAGCTCTGCTGTCATTCACCAGCCACCGGCAGCCCAAGAGGGGCAGGTCCTCACTTGGGGGGGGTCAGGAGAGGGCTGATTTTGAGCTGTGCTCCTTGTTCATCTTAATGAAGCCTCAGCAGGGGATGTGACCTATTTATTCCCTTCAGTGGAAATACAACCAGCCCATGGACCCAAGGCGCGTGGGTGGATGAACGTTGGGAGCACGTTGGAGGGGTAAATGGATGCACCAGAGATCATTTCTGTCCACTTCCCTGCAGGAGGAAAGCCACGGCAGCTCCATCTGCCAACACCCCAGCATGGGTCTACCCTTGGCGAACCGCCCTCCACATTGAAGGGTCTCAGGGCCACCCTTCAGGAGAAGCTGAAGAGGTGCATGTAGACATCATGACATGTGTCCACCAACAACCTTGGAGATGCTTGACAGCTCAGCATGCAGAGCCCCCTCAGCCACCAGAGATGTTTCTGATGGGAATCATCCCCTCCATCCCTGCGGAGTTCTGTGTTCTGCTGAAATGATTTCACTTTTTAGCACAGAAAGGGAAGCAAAGATTTTCACTGCAGGCTGAGGTGACCCAAACTGAGTCACCACTGTCTGCTGAATCATGGTTCTTTGGGTTTGAATCAGTTTGACTTTTATCAACAACATTTGCTGTGAGAACATCAGAGATGATGAGGAGCCTGGTGCTCTTCTTTACCTCCTCTTGCAGACCAGGAGGGGGGCCTGGCTGGTCTGCAGTAAGTTCCATGTGACTTGCTCTGAAAAATAGAGAAAAGCCCAGAAAAGTCATGAAGCACCCGAGTTTCTACTCCTGAGACTTCCTGGAACAGTCAGACTGATTTAATTCAGGACCAAATAAGCAAAACCCAGACTTTCTGATATTGCTTAATATTTTGTCCTTGTCCTTCTGCTCCATGGAGAATTTCTCTATTTTGACATTTTCATTAGGGATGAAGGTGGGTGTCGGAATTTCCTGAGGGATAGAAATTCTCATTTTCCCTGAGGCCAACCCAAATAATAAATCTGCAAGCAATTAAACCTCCCACTCATCCCTATTCCACAAACCATGGCCTCTTGGAAGTTCATGGCCCCAGCTAAGAAGAAACTCCTTCATTCGACTCACTGCAAAGGCAGATGCTGTTGCTCCTAGGGGACCCATTTTCCTGTCTTTTGGTGACTTTATTCCCGGCATTTACCTGACTTAATTGCACTACCTCTTGTTTCTAGCCCACGACTGCTAGGGTTTGTCTTTACAAGGCTGCCAGCAAGCACTCTGGATTATTCACACGTATTTTGCTTGCAAACGTCAATTAGTCTGGTCACAACCAGGCCCTTGTAATCATTATTCTTGCAAGGACCAGCCTGATTTGTTTATTTTTTAAATGTCAGAGTCAGTGGAATTTGCAACCACAGAGAGTCAAAGCATGGTACAAATGGCCCATCCTGATGTTAAAGCCATGAACTAGAAGTAAATTTAGAGACTTAGAGACTCAGAGAAAGGGTTGTGGGTGAAAAGAGGGCAAGAGAGAGGATAAATGGTGGTAGTATCTGATAAAGACATAGAGAAATTTTCCTGCAACAGAATACAGCACAGATAATTGCTAGGTCTGTCAGTAAATCCCCTGGCACTTCAAGGAAGAGCCTTATGATCTTTGCACTTCATGAAGGATTTTCTTGTTAACAAGTTCTCAGCAAGTTTGCACTCAGAGGCCACCAGTGCTCTGCCCCTGCGCAACCTGTGTCAAAAATACTCCAAAAGCATCAAGTGACTGAGCTGAAACATAGATGCATACACGCTGATGGCAAATATAGATGTATAGTGCATAGGAGGAGAGGGTTCTGCCATCCCTTTGGGCTCCCTGGTGCGAGAGGTGTCAGCAGTTGGGATGGAGGTTGTGGGAGAGCAGGGAGAACTACTGATAAAAAAAGAGGCACAAGCAAATGGAGAGACACTACATGAAAAAGGGGCTGTAAGGGGCTATTGATGAGCCTCTGAGACACTCAATGCCCTGCGTTGGAAACTGCTTGATGACATTTCTTTATGCCAATCCTGCTAGCAAATACCTCTGTATATGCACAGCCTGTGCAGATAAACTGAAGAGACCCCTCTCAGGACTGAAGCAGCAGCTGGGGCTTATCCTGGGTTGATACCTTGTCTTGGGGTCGTCATCTGGGGGAGAAAACCTTCTTGCAGAGAATCAAGAACTGAGACTTGTCCTGGTAGGGAACTGTCATCGTTTCTGGGGCTGTGTCATCCCAGAGGGAGAACAGCAGCTTGTGGCTGCAGCCCTGTAGCAAATGTGGGAGGGAGGAGATGAACCTGACTCAAGCACTTGCAAGTGGGAGCTCACAGAGGCTGCTCAGGAGCTAAAAGGATTCGGCGAGGCAGGCAGCTTGGACCAGGGCTGTTAGAAAGATGGATGGGGACCATATGCTTTATTAATATCAGGGACACAGATGAGCAAGTTTGAGGCAATGGATGTCTGTCAGCTCTGTCACAGCATCAGGTAGTCTCATGTTTGAAGGATTTCAAACCTGCCCTTTATTTCCAAGTAAACAGTAATGCCAGATGGGTACCCTCACTCTGCCTAACCATCCACTTCCTCAGGTCCTCCTGGGCATTCATGGACGTGCTGAACAAGCTGTCCCCTGCGAGATGACTGCAGGTGACTGCAGATCTTTCTGATGTTTGGCTTGCACAGGGTGAGGATAGAAAAGGACCTCCAAGGACAATAAGGGAAAGAAAGAAATCTGGCAAGGGAGTTGTTAGGAAGCAACTGCAGGGACAGGAAGAATCTGGATTGCTTTAGAAATGAGGGAGGGAGCTTTGCCTGTGCAGAAGGAGGAGTGCTGGAGGGGAGCTGGGTGGGCTGGGGAAGCAGGCAGAGACACTGAGCACCTGTCTGTGGTGGGAGGAGGACAAAAGTCTGCAGCATAGGCTGTGGGGGGGATAGATGGGAGCACTGCTTACTTTAAAATCCACTTTTTTCCCCATTTGAAATTTCATTCCTACTGTTAAAAGGCTCAAGAGAATTGCTGCTATGGCTTGAATTCACTTAGACTTCATGGGCTTGCTCTGCCCAGGGTGGAAAAACAAGAGACGTGGAGGTCTCCAAGGCAGCTGGAGAGTGGAAAATGGTGCAGCTGGTCCTTCTAGGGGAGGGAACCTGTCCTGGGGGAGAGAGCCACAAACAGGGGGATTTTATCAGAACAGTTCACCTTATGAGATGGCATTGGGCTATGGTGAGAGATCTTGGGGACTTTATGAAAGACACTGTCATCATGGAGAGGGAGAAATGTATGTCCCTCGCATATATGTTGACCTTAGTCAACAACCACAAGCATCAGCAGCCTCTGGGATAAGTTGCAACCAAGAGGCCTCATTATCTCTAAAACTAAATCTTCCTGTTCAGCCCCCATTAAACCACACTATGAAATCTGGCATCCCTGACTCCCAGCAGCACTGCATGGTGAAGGAAGCAGTGCAGGGTCCCCTGGAGCTTCCTGACGTTTGATTTATCAGCCCAAAATGTTGCACCACCACGAGTGGCTTGAGGTTAACAACAGATGCAACAGAGCACTTGGGGATGTGCAAGCAGTAGGTGCTTATGAATGTGCAAAATGGGATTTTGGCTCCAAAGTCAGGGCTAGGTAAGGATGTGAGATATACTGGGGAGCTAAAGGGCAGAGGAACAATTCCTTTGCCCTCTCTCTGTTGCATTTTGCAAGATGTGGGAGTGAGTGTGACTCTGCTCAGGATGAGTTGAGTTGAACCCATGTCTCTAAGGGTGCAGCAGTGGTAGAAAACCTGTAAAACATCCCTTGACCAGAGACAGCAACAAGACAGCCTGGGACAGGCAGAGGGGTGGAGGGAGGTGACGACTGATAAATCACAGTGAGAAGATCAGGACTCCGGGAAGGACACGATGGCTCCAAGGCTTGTGCAGAGCAGCCAGCTTCCAACCCACCCCAGTCTGCAAGCAGGGTGAACCCCCAATGTGGGCTACCTTGAGGGGTAGGAATTCATTACACCCCAAAGGTCACCAGTCCCAGGCTTGTTTACACAGACAGGATCCAAAGGAGTGGATTTGGGGCTCTGAAAACTGAAAATAAGGTTGTAGACTATTCTTTTTGGTTTTTATAGCTTCTCTCTCCCAATCTTTAATCAAATGTTTCTTCAGCTTTTATATAGTTCCTATCAAAAATCTCCATCTGTAGAACAAAATTTCCCTCGTTCTAGTTTAATTTTTTTTTTCTGTGAGCGGCAAAATGTTCTTGTCTGAAAAATGTTTAATGAATTTCCCACTGCTGCTTGCCTTTATTAGCTGTGATTTCCTATTTCTGGTGATGCGCTCTACCATTCCCATGTTCCTGAGCCCATTAAATTATTCAGCCCATTTATTTCTGACTTTGGGTATTGTTCTGATCTACCAGTACGCGCTAGTCGGATGGTAATGGGGAAGCTTTTCTTTGTCAAGGCGGGGAATCAGCACAGGCAGCACCCGATGTGAGTGCACGTGGCCATTTCTCCCCATCACACTGTTTTTTAGCAGCTCCACTGCAAAAGTCTCTACCGTGCTCAAGTCCTTTCCATGCAAGATTCTGTGCCCTTGGGTGGCAAGGGACAATCCTGGCTCCTCGTTGTCTGTGATCTCACTAACCCATGGTCACAGAAAGCTCATCCTGTATTTGGGGACTTACCCAAGGCATGGATGCTTGTGGGAACAGGCTGGTTTTAACGACCTCCCGTATGGGAAAAGCTCCTCCAAGACATGTCTGCTTTGTGCTATAGAGAAATCCACTCTGCCTCCAGTTTCCCATAAATACGATGTTGATCCTGCTCCAAAAGTGGGCCGGGCTGTTTGTATTTATGTGGTGCAAGGGCGGGGGGGTGTTAGCTGGGCAGAGAAAGCAGCCCACAAGCAGGAAAACTGTATTTTCACACACTGCTTTTCTGACATTTGTTTGCCAGAGAAGAAATATACCTCCAGGAATGAAACAAATTGGTCCTATTTGTGTACCGTCAGCCAATAAAGCAATCATTTGCTGCCCAAAAGCTCCACGCTGTTGGAGAAAAGGGCTTTATTATTTTGGAAAGCAGGGCTTAGGAGAGGAGATCATTATCAGAATTTAAGAGCTGGATAGAGACTTATCCATTGCTAAAAGTCTGGTATTAAATGGGCTTCTGTTTACTGATATTCATGCTTTTCACCTGGGGAAAAAAAAAAAAAAAAAGACCTCTATTTAACAAAGGATATCAGTGCAAAGCATAAACTCGTCAATAAGACTTTTAGCTGCATGCTCCTTTGGATTACCCAGCACCCAGCCTTTCACTAAACATACATTACTGCAAGCAGGTGACTGAGGTGGGATAGGATGAGAGAAACTGAGAGACAAGGGGTCGCTGGTCCTGCTTTTGCCCTAAAACAAAGACTTCAAGAACTCTATTAATAATTGAATATATTATTCAGAGAAAATGTCACCTCTTGTTCAGAGGTTCATGGCTCCAAACCACAGAAGAGTTGAGTTTTCAGCTCCAGGAGTGCCTTGCTCTCACACACTCATTCTCTGCAACATCTTGGAGATGTATCAAGGTCTAATTATCTTGCACTGCTTCATAACAGCAATTAGCATGCGTCACGCCTGAGCCAACCCATAACGCCACTGCAGCATTTCCCAGAGCTCTGATTTGACTTCTCTGCCTCGCCAAAGCGCCATGAGCTGCTCTTTCCTCCTTCTTGGATTAAGTACCTTTGTTGTCTATGCCTGCTCTCCATACCATTGCTTCTCCAGCTTGGAATCAGCCAGGCTCAGCTCGGCCTGGGAGGTGGCGGGCACAGATGAGTTTCTGGAGAACATCCTTTGGGTTTTCCTTCATTCTTTCCCTCACTTTGCATAAACTTCAGAACAGCCACATCTTTGATCTCTCCTAAGTCCCTCCTTGGAGGAGTCTCGAGCTGTGATGCCTCCTGAAGTCCTACCAGCCGTTGGGTCCACAGGGATGTATAACCAGCACTCCCACCAATGACCCAAACTGTCTCCTCGTAGCTCCACCTGGCTGAAGATGCCACCTCCATCCATCTGGGATGTTAGCTGACTGTTAAAACAACACTGCTTTTCCATCCAAGCATTTTCACAGCACCCAGGAATAGGATCAAATCGCCGAGGCAGCTCCTCAGCACTGCAACAACGGAAAGAACAGCAATACAGTTGACTCACCATTGTCCGTGGGCAGCTCATCTTGTTTGAGGCTATACCCTGAGACCAGTGAAGAGACATGCATGCCATTTTGAACCCAGGATGGCTGTTTTTCTCTGCCCACAAGCAAGCTATTCTGTCTAGGACCTTCTCAGGTCTGGCTATGGTGCAGCCCCACTCTGAAGAGGTGATGCAGAAGCTCCAGGAGGTTCTGGTTGGCTCTGGGGTCCTCCGTGGCCAGACCACCTGGATATTTATGCACCAGGGCCTGGGAGGGCTACAAAGCTGTACGCACTCATCAGGGACTCAGATAAGTTATTTCTGAACCGGAGAAGCTTCTTGTGTTTGCTCGATGCAGCATTTGAGGTAATAAATCCTCTGGGAAGAGGGTTGTGCTGCAGAATGCACCAGTGAATGCCCAGTCTGGGTCTGGAAGCAGCAGAGCTTGTATTATCTAGGTTTTTTTCCTCTTATTTGCAGAATTCAGTCTCCTGTTAGCCTGAATGAGAGAGAAGCTATTGCAATCATAATTAAATGTCACATATATTTAACAGAGCACAAGTCTATTCCACAGTCCCTTTTCCATCTGGCTCCAGCACAGCTGAGATCGGACTCTTCACAGTCTGTGAAATGATACTAGGGCATTTTCTGTTTATCACAGCCATGATTGATGCCCGCAGTCAGCTCATGATATAATGAAGGGAGTTCAGGCAGTACAATGGGGGTGTATATTTAGAAGATGAAATAGTACCTTGTGAGCCATTAAGTATCATAACATTAGCACCGGGGAGTGTAAATAAAGAGCGTAACATAAGGGTTGGTGAGTCACCGTATTGGGGAGTTGTTCTCCATCCAATAAGGTATCTATTTTCTCTTAAGAGAGAAGAGTTGGAGCTGGATGACACTGTGAGTCTTTTCCTACCAGCGCCTTCCCTTCCGCAGGCTCCACAGACAGCTTGAAGGAGTGACTCTTTCATTTATCTGCACCAGACAGGGGAACAGGCTTGTGCACATGGCTGGAGAGTGGTTTGGCTGTCAAACCTGCCACCTTATCGGTGGCAATGTTCTCCAAACCCTGCCGAGCCTCTCTGCCAAGAGGAGATGAGCATATCCCTGTAAACAGAGCCTTCCCGGGATGCCCCATCTCCTGCTGGATGGCTCTTTGCTGGTACAAGCCATCACATCAGAGAGGGATGGATGGGGGTTTCAAGCCACATGTGAAATGGGCACATTTTTGAGTACAGGGTAAAGGAAATCATTATGCATCCTGGCCGTGCCATGGGCAGCAGCTAGTTCTGGTAGGAACTACCTCCAGGGATGTGGGCAAGCTTGGGCAAGAAACCCGGGGAAGTTTACCTTCTGAAGGAAGATTGAGATGGTAGCAAGAAAAAGACTTGACCTTTTTCATCAAGGTTAGCTGTAAGGAACTGAAAGAATCACTGCCTCAAACATTCCTGACACAAAGATCATCAAGGACAAGTTGTGGCTGTCTAAGGAACACTGCCCAGGGAAGGGTGGAGTATACTGGACTATGCATGGCTCCACTTCCTTGCCAATGTAGTCCCAAATTCCTTAGACAAGCCTCAAAAAAAAAAGACTGATAAGCAAAAGGCTGGACAATTACCCAAGAAGAAAAAAATGAGGAAGAAGTAAAGGTGGTAGGAGGGAACAAGACCAACTCATCTCTCATGGAAATGAGTTTCAGGCATAACTGCTTCTCTTTGTCTAGTATGCATATCAGCTGATAAGATGAACTCAAAAGGTGACAGAAAACTTTGCTGTGTGTGCACCCACTACCCAAGATTTCCAGACCTGATGCAACGCTGGAGTGAGGGGTGGTGACAGGACAGCTTCCCTTCCCTTCCCTTCCCTTCCCTTCCCTTCCCTTCCCTTCCCTTCCCTTCCCTTCCCTTCCCTTCCCTTCCCTTCCCTTCCCTTCCCTTCCCTTCCCTTCCCTTCCCTTCCCTTCCCTTCCCTTCCCTTCCCTTCCCTTCCCTTCCCTTCCCTTCCCTTCCCTTCCCTTCCCTTCCCTTCCCTTCCCTTCCCTTCCCTTCCCTTCCCTTCCCTTCCCTTCCCTTCCCTTCCCTTCCCTTCCCTTCCCTTCCCTTCCCTTCCCTTCCCTTCCCTTCCCTTCCCTTCCCTTCCCTTCCCTTCCCTTCCCTTCCCTTCCCTTCCCTTCCCTTCCCTTCCCTTCCCTTCCCTTCCCTTCCCTTCCCTTCCCTTCCCTTCCCTTCCCTTCCCTTCCCTTCCCTTCCCTTCCCTTCCCTTCCCTTCCCTTCCCTTCCCTTCTCATTAAAAGACCCCATTGCTCACTATCCTTTTTCCAAGTTTAAGTTGTTTCTACCACAAGTAAAACATTTTAACGGGTCGTTTGGTGTCATTTCACCTTAATTTAACCCGAGGGGATCACAGAACCTTTACAACTCCCTGGGCTCCCAGTCCCAGTGGGAACATTAGCTAAGTAAGGAGTTGTGCATCCACGGTGACATGGTAGGACATCTCAGGTGTGTGCTGACCCCTTAGGCTGTAGCTCTGCTCTTCCCCATGCATGTGCTCTTCTCTGCAAGCACTTCTCTGGTGACAGGGTGACTTGTGCAGCTGTGGCTGCTTCTTTTGGATGTGACCTGTCCTAAGGATGGTCTCATGATTATGGTACCATAACTGCCTGCATCTTTACTTTGGAAGTCTGCAGAAGAAAGCAGAAATGATAGCACAGCACATCAGGTGTTCAGGAGGGTATAGTGTTTTCTTGAACGTCACAGGCCATCCCTGGGATCATGGTGGGAAATCCTGTGCTTCTCCCAACATCCCAGGTGAATGCTGAGCACAAGCTACAGGTATTTGCAGCTCAAAAGGGGAACACAGCTTTGCTTCTCATTCGCCCTAGATGGAAAAAGACAAGAAGAAATCTCCCAAGAGCTTCAGTTTCTGCTGAGCTTGAACCAATCCCCTTGGATTGCCAACTCAAAGCCATCAACAGTGGTTCAGCCCTGTGTTTGCCCAGGACCTGACATCCTCCACGGGCCCTCCTGCAGTCCTCATGTCCCCTCACCCCGGAGAGCTTGCTGGCACTTCTGTGCAACCTCCTGTTTCCTAGTTCCTGCCAACAGCCTTGTTCAGAACATGTTAGATCAGGTTTGCAATTAAGTTCTGCAGGGGCTGGATTACGACAGGTAATCACCGGGCTGTTGCTCATAGGTAGTGACAGACATCACCGGTCACAAATAATTTCGATGCCTACCTTGCCTCATGCCAGTTTGTATCTTCATTTCAGCTGCGATTTCCCTATTTGAGCTGACAGCAGCTCTCACCATCTGGAGAAGTGTGCTTCTCCTTGGCTGAGCTACTCAGCATGGAGCTGTCGGAGTATCATTAGCAAACATCAGGAACTGGAAAACGTCAGGTGTTTATTTCTCCACAAGCTGTTCT
This sequence comes from Tyto alba, assembly GCF_018691265.1. Lineage (NCBI taxonomy): Eukaryota > Metazoa > Chordata > Aves > Strigiformes > Tytonidae > Tyto > Tyto alba. Next base: position 1,744,244 of record NW_024881282.1, on the reverse strand, counting down.
GGGAAGTCTATAAATAGAAAGTGTGCTCCAAAGTGACCTGAGAGCAAAAACATGTTAACTATCCATGGTTGGGTGACCTGAGAGCAAAAGGATGCTAAATAGCCATGGTTTGGTGATCCGAGGATGAAAAACATGCCAGACATCCATGGCAGTGGCTCTCTGACCAAAGTTGGGCTAAAGCTGAGAACGTGGTCCAAAGCCACTTGTTAGAGGGAAGTCCTTCCACTGGCTGTGGAGAGCTTTGCAACAAGGCCTCAGTTTCTACTGTTGAGGTTTCCCAGTGTGCTTGAGCTAATGATAACAGTGCTTGGAGAGTAATGGACTCTGCCTTTGGAAAAATCTCCCATCCTGGCATGTCCTGGCCATGCCTCCCACCCAGCCCCTGCTCTGGTGCAGGGCTTGGTTTGGTTGCATGACCCAGTTTGGCCAGAGATTGTATTTTTTTCAGAGGGTATTTTCAGCCACAGCTCTGTGGTGCAGGTCCCTCTCCGTGGAGAGGAGAGGGGTAGAACAGAAGGTAGATAGGACTTCTTTTTTAGGGTATCAGGTTGTCTCGGAAATAGCAAATTGCAGACCCCATGCACAGAGTCTACCTTGGAGTATCATGGGACCTTCTTCTTGGCCCTCTACCTGCAACAAAGCCTATTGACTTGTCCAAACCCAGCTGGTTTTAGAAGAGGTCTTTGCCCCACAAACATCCTGGTCAGAGTGAAGATGTCCTCTATAAGCCACCTTGCAGCTGGGAAAAAGCTGTACCATCAGTCTGCCCACCTGGAGGTGACCAAGAGACTGCAGAATCCAAACATCCATGGATTTCCGCTGTGGAGGAGGACAAGGTGCTGAGAGATGGAGACAAGGTGACCCCCTGGAGATTTGCCATCTCTGGTAGGAGATGTGCCAGGGCCCATTTCCGTGATAATGTCAGCTACATCTAAATATGGCTATGTGAAAAAGCTAATCAGAAATGTTCATAACAGTCTTGAGCCTGTAGGGGAATTAGGGCTCATTCAATGACCAGTATTTCACAGATAGGTTTAATTTCAACAAATCATTGAAAAATCCCCAGAGCAGAGTGTTCTTGTAAAGTTGAAATGGAGCGGGCTTATTTTCCCTTTTGGAACTGCTTTTAGAGGGTATAATCTAAGCACATTATAACAAAAAAATAAAACAAAAAAACAAAACAAAAACCAGTCTCAAACAAGACCAAAGTACTGTCCTCTTTAAATCAAAAGCAGAACAAGATCATTTGGCTTCCTGGTAAATTTTTAGAAATTATTCTGAAAGGGAACAACTACAGATATATAGAATTTCAGAAGAGAAAAGAAAACAGTTTTTGTCCACATCTTGGGTTGGGTATGTCTGGGGAGAACTGAGCAATTTTGCAGCATCAGCCGTGAGACTATGCAGAGATTTCCATGGCGGGGCTTGTTACCTGATTCAGTGCAGAAGAGTGAATTATCTCAAGACATCTGTGTCCTTCTGGCTTTAATAAAGGCATCAAACAAGGAACCAGCATTGCTGAACTACTTTGTCAGAGAGAAGAAAACCTCCTAAAGCAGGAATATCAGCAGAGTTTATAAACTCTGTCTTGACCTCCCCTCCTTCACATAAACTTGCTGGATGAGTCAGGACAATAAATCTGCTGCATCTCATTCAGGAAGGGAAATGATTATCCATCTCTCCATAATGAAAGAGATTTTATTCTGATGTCTGCTGTGTTAGTGATTTGCAGACCTTCCATGGGGTGGGGAGGGATTTATACAGCAATAATGCAGCCATGCATCAGGGTGCAGCTGTGTGGCACTTTTCCCCTAAAAAAGCATCCAGATGATTGTGCATTAATGCTGGCCATAGGAAGGAGAAAGAGAAACAAGGAGAAAAAGAAACAAGAAGAAAGGTCTCAGCTGAGATCTAGAAACAGATAGGATATGGATGAGGCACAGAGAGAAAAAATGGAGAGCGTGTTGGCCCCAGAGCTAGGAAAAGAGGGATTTTGTACCAATACAAAATAATCAAACACAGGAGTAGACAAAGGGAAGAGAAGCAGGATCTGTTTGGAGATTACCAACATCAGTTCGTTGAATAAAAAGTTTCTGCACCTTTTTCAAAGGTCCCTCACAGGACCTTTAGGGACAGCAGCAGGATATGGAAGATGTGCTTGCTCAGCCTGGCAAAACTGAGGTTTGACACGAGGCCTTGAACCAAGGAGCTCTTCCCACTCTGGCCACAGCCTTCCTGGAGTCAAGAGGCAGAAGTAGGGTTAATTTTCTCCTTGACAGCAAGAACTAAGAGCTTATTTATGCTTAGTGGAGCCATGTTTAAACAGCCTTATAAAGAGCAGAAGTGATTTGAAAGCCCTGAACGAAAGCCAGTCAATTTTAATTTTTTTTTAAAGCCTCGGCAGGATCTAAGCAGAGTTTGGCTTTGGTGCATGGCAGATGGCTCGGGAGATGTTCCTCTGCTCTATACATAGTAATTTTTGACCTAAATCTACTTTTTCCTCTTCTACAGAAAGCACACATATTTTTGCTGGTGTGGGAGATCTCCAGAGCTCCTCCAGGACAGATCTTCTGGGAAAGGAGGGGACAAAGCCCACTGCCATCCCCTGGTGGGACAATAACCCATCCCAGAGACCATGCCAGTAGGGCCAAGAGCTTTCTCCTCTTGAGAACATGGGTGCCACTGGGCCAAACTCATTACACCACTTGAACATCTTTCAGCACCACTCTGACGTTTTGGAAGCCATTTCTAGAGCACAGCTCAAAGCTCTGGGAACAAAACAAGCTTGAAATCTGGCTCACCAGAAATCCTTGAAGTGAAGCTACTTTGTCCCTGTGTGTGCACCTCCCTAGCAATGTTGATGATAGATATATCATGATGTGAAAGGGACTTTCCTCCAGACACAGAGAAGCTCAGACCAGCACCTGGCAAAATATCTGCTTAAAAGCAAGGTATGTATGAAGAAGGTGGATCTCCGTCTTCAGTGCGGCTGTATCCAAGATGAGCAAATCCATGACCTCAGTAGGAACTTTAAAACCTGTCAAAATGTAATGCTTCTTGTCTCCAAGCACTGCCTTTTGGGCTGATACCTCCAGAGGTTTACTTCCAGTCCTGGTTGCTCATCCACAGTGCCAGGAGGAGCCTTAGAGGTGGGCCAGGATCTGAGGCCACCTTCCTCAGGCACAGATGATGTAGGGTTCTTTTGAACCATCAACTCCAAAACCTCAAAGCAGGAGGGTGTCACAGGGTCACCTGAAGTATTCCTGGCAGGGGATCAGGACCGGTGGCCGAGATTCACCCTGTCACACCACTGCTTTGCAGCCAGCAGCTATTTACTTTCACTCCACAGGCTTTCATACCCCTAGTTTTGCTGGTGTTTAAAGAAGGAAGAAGAAATGAAGTCATCAGGGATGCTGTAACACAGGAATCCTTTCAACGTGCTAATGCACTTGCATTAGCGCTAATGGGCACCACCACCATCAGGCTCTCGGGAGGAGGGAGGATACAGAGCCAACCCACGCTGAATTCCTCTAATGCTTCCTTAATCCAACCGGTCTTTAAAAGTGTAATGAAAAGAGCTCCTGTTTACAAATAACCAGGGCATCGTAGGGTTTCGTAGCCATCTTTGGACTTTCTCACTCTTCACTCACCGCTGCTGAGACAACAGCCCTGGGCTGTGGGTTCTCCTTTGCCTTGCGTTACAAAATCCCACCCCCTAAATCAGAAATCAGAAGTGTGTCCTGTTAAATGACCAGGTTGCCCAAGCTTGGTCTGATGTACTGAAACAACATTTGCAAAGTGCAAATCCCGCTGCCAGTTACATAACTGAATTATCCTTCCATATGCCAGACAGCAATTCTACAGTTAATTGATTTTAATGTAATCATTTGTAGCCAGTCACCAGTTTTAATCAACCCTGCCCACCCCCAGCCCACTGTTTTGCATGAGCCATCTTTCCAGCAATTACTGGTTTTAATTATATGAAAGTCTGGTTACGTTTCATTAATTCTTGTCACATTACCACAGCCCTCCATTTCCACAGCCAGAGTCCAGCCACCTCGGCATCATGATCCATTACGGCGTAGGAACAAGAGCAGATCCTCATTCCAGTTTCATTAGATTTTGAAAGCTAATCAGCAAGATTCAGAGAAGGCAAGACACTGTTACCCCTTTTCCTCTCCCTCCTCTCCTCTCCACAGCTGGAGCAAAACCACAGCCTGGCTCCAACATTGGAGACCTGCTTCTTGTCTGGTGGCATCTGGTGTGGGGGGTATCTGATCCAGGGAAGAGCCCAGAACAGTGTCTATTTTGCAATATACTACGTTTTTTTCCTGGAGGAAAGGTACTCAGGACCTCCCAGGTGAGGGGGGATATCCCGTTTATTTACAATCCTTTAATCCCAGCTCCTACTAAGAGCGTTAAATGCATCCTTGGGGATGGGCACAGGGAAAGGCACAAAACCTGGTGCTGGTTGGGGGGCAAAGAGCTGTGAGTCGCTGTGCAACAAAGTGGATGGTCTCCCTAGGTGGTGGGTGATGGATAGCAAGGTCAAGGGAATAAGGAGGAGGAGGAGGAGGGAGGGTGGTAACTGACCCCCAGGAGCATTTGAGAGGGCAAATTCCATGTCATGAACCAGGCAGCACCTGCAAGTGAGGGCAAGAGCTCGGATTTGGTGCAAGGCTGGAGAAGTGACTGTAATTGGGATCAGGGGGGATGTATCCATCTGGCACTCCGGATGCGATCTGTGCCAGGGCAAGAGGCAGGAGAGACAAAATTCCCCATGCTCAGCCTGGTTTCGCTGACTCCAAAGGCTCAGAAATGGTGGCTCAGCACATGGCTCAGTTTGAGTGGGCAGAGTATCCTTGACCTGTTAGGAAAAGCTGGGTTTGGCCAGGCAAATTGCAAGCAGAGCTGGATTTTTAAGAAAGAGTGAAATTCAGGGGCTCTTGGATGTTCAGGAGTGTTGATGGAGTGGACATGTCTGCTCCAACCTGATCCTGGTCTCAGGTTCTGGCTTTGCAAGATCTCAATACCATTGATTCGCTGAAATGTGATCCCCCCCCCCAAAAAAGTAGGCACTGGATCCCAAGTGCACAAGCAGTGAGTGCCTCTACAGGAGACCCCCTCCTTCCCCTCCATGGAGCCCCATACTCCCTCCCCAATTGCCAACAGGGTCACAACCCCACTGACCGATGGGGTGGTCCAGGTAGATCCCCAGAGATCAGACCCGTCACTGCTCCTGTGGTAGGGACCCCACCTTCCTGCTCCCATCACTGACCCAAATGACTGAGTGATGCTGAGATGGAGAAAAAGCGTCTTCCCAAGATGGGGGTTTGAGGGGTGAGCAAAGGCATGGGAAGATTTTGGGTCTGGAAACTACCTACAAGCTACCCATTTGTCTGGGCGAGTCACCCCAGCCATGGGGTCTAGTTTGTTCCTACTTACACAAAAAAAAAGTAATAAAAATGAAGAATTTCTCCATGTCTAGTTGAAAACAACCACAAATGCTGCTATTTACATAGGAACATGGATATTTCCTTTTCCTAAAGCATCTTTGTGAGGATCTACTTGCTGCAGCCTGCCTAGAGTTAGTGTGGGGGAAAGGAGGTGCCAGGGGTCTCACAGGGGTTGTCCCTGCATCCTTCCTGGCATCCTCCTGCTGATTCTGAGGGGACGTGGGCTCTGGAATTGTTTTGGCCGTGGGGCTGGAGCATATCTGTCCTGTCCTGTGTCTCTCTGGACACAGTGAGGCAACCCTTCAACCCAAGGAACAACCCCAGCTCCAGAGGATCAGAAACCCCACGCACCCAAAACAGACCAGAAAAGGGAGCCAATCCCTCCAAATAAGGAGGTGTCACACATAAATAATGTATTACCACTGGAATTGTATAACGAGGCTTTTATGGACTACTAATAAAGCAAACAGTAGAAGTCTCATTGCTGTCCAAGGTAACACAGCCAGCACAAGCAAGTAATTTTGGCTCTGGGGACGACTTTGCATTTAATTCTCCCTCTTACCATTTAGGCCAGTCTTATACAAATATGAATTATTGAAACCAGCCCTGATCTCCATTGATGAAGACTTTTAGTAACACTAGTACAGCCACAGCAGTAGTACTCTCATAGGGGTTTTTGTGTGCATATAAATGAGCTAAAATTATATATAAGATAACTAGAACGAGATTACAACCTTTGTGCTGGTAATTGTATAGATTATCCAACTTTCATTGCACCTCTACAAGTAATATGAGCATTTTATACATATTTATTATGCTATAGGTAAACATCGTATTTATTATTCATTTATAATTTCTAAGGTTATCTAGCATAAAGCAAAATGGAGAGTACTCCAGTTGAGTGTTGACATTGGAGGCAGACTCCCAGTCATGAAAGCCTTGGTGGATGGAGCAAGGTGGGGAGCACAGAAGCATTCATGCCTTCCAGAGGGAGCTTTCTCCATGTCCAAAGGAGAACACTTTATGGTGTCTGCCAAGCCCAGGATGATCCTGATGGCTCAGAGAGGCTCATGAGCTCTTTGTTGTGGAGAATCCTGCACGGCCAGAGTGTAGCTGTTGCAGACGATTAGTGATGGAGACTGACTGGGTACAAGGGAACATGAGGCTTGTGCAGGAGAAAGAACCACCTAGACCTCAGTGGCTTTGGAGAGTTTTGTGGTGGACACCAGAAAGTCCCATCAGTCTCCTTCCCTGTCTTTCCCACATCCTCAGATGTACTGAAGCCACATGTATCCATTTTTAAAGCAGCACTGCTGGAGACCTGATGGATCTCTCCTAGCACACCAATCTCCACTGACCACATCCACCCCAGGTCTTCAGTCTTAGGCTCTGGTGAGGTGGCCAGAGTTGGTGAGGAGTGGCAAACCCTCAATCCCCTGTGCTACAAGGCTGGGGGACAGGAGGGGTGGACAGCAGAGGGCTCTCGAGCCCTCAGCAAGAACAGACTGGGAGGATGCTCAATGTGCTTGGCCACTCTGTGGAACTCCTTTGGGCAGGCGACAATGAATCAGCTGCTGCAGATAGCCATGGTGCTAATAGGAATTTACTTCTGCTGTGGAGGAAGCTCATTCCCCAATGAAATGATGCTCTCATCGCTGGAAAAAAAAAAAAAAAAAGGTGTGATTAAGTGCGGCCAGGTTTCCCTGCTGGCTCCACTTCTGCCTGGCTGTTTTGCTAAAGCTTTTCTCAATAACTACCCAAGGAAATAGACATATTTTGGAGATAAAAAGGGAAAAAAAATATATAGAGAAAGCTGTTTTCTCATGTAGAGGAACCTGTCTTCGGGGAGCAGTGCTGTGGGTGATGAAATGCTGAGAAGCTCTTGTGAGATGGGTCGTGCTGGGTCCTTCCCTTCCCACCCCACTGTCCCTCCCTGCTGGGATTTGTCATCAATCTGTCTTTGGCTTGAATCTGCGCAGGGGAAGGAGAAACCCCCTCCCTGGGGATGGGTCGGGAAGAACCTGGAAAGCTATTTTGGTACTTCGAGTGGGAGTCAAGTGGGGGATACCAGACTGGGTTTTACATCCTTCCCACACTCTCCATTGGAAAAACAAAACAAAACAAAACAGTTTGCCTGTCTTAATGCAGGAAAGATGCCCCAAAGAAGCAGTAGTGGGTTTCTCATACAGGACTTGGGAGGGCTAATCCCTGTGAGATTCATATTTCCATGGGGTCATCCACCTCCCTGCATCTTCACCGTGCTTCAGATCCCATCTATGGGATGAGGACAAGGAGATATCTGCTTTTTTATTTGGAATGGCAGAGGCTATTTAGGAGCCCGAGAGGGAACTGGGAAGCCCAGACAGGAATTAGGCACTTTTCTGTGCGGGCTCTGCCCTGTGCAATGCTCAGGGATGCCTGCCAGACCCTTGCACCCACAGCATGGGCAGCAGCAAGGCTCAGCTGTATTCTCTGCTCCCAGAATAAAGCTGTCCTATGGGGTGAGATTGCAAAGATCATATAGATTCATGGCATTTCCTGGGGCCATATCCCTGCCCCAGTGAGGTGAGGGTGGGAGAAGCTGAGGGTTTTCTCTGCTTTTTTGAATCAGGGAAGGAAATTACCAATAACACCTTGCTCCTTGCCAGGGCTGGCATCTATTGTGGAGATTTGCCTTTCTCATTTATGTGTAAATAAGCCCTTTTCTTTCTGACACCTAGTAACTCTGGGTACTGTGCTCATCCGGCACAGGGGCTGCGAGCTGAGGACTCCGAATGTGCAGAGGGAGTTTGGGAGAATAAAGGGCTTTCAAAAAACCTCCTGTCTGGCTAATCCAGTCTGACCTGACGTAATCCTCAGCGTGGAGAACAAGGTGGGTGCTGCTGAGCATACCTATTAAATCGTGTCCTCTCTGTCATGAATTATGTATCTTTGCATTTCCATTTCACCACTGCTGCTGCTGCTTTGATTAAATTCTCCTCTGTTGATCAGGATTAAGCCACCTTCTTCCAAGAACAGCACTGCAGCAGCCCTGCGTTTAATAAACCGGAGGGAGAGGGTGTTGCGTTCCCGGCGCAGGGTTTCCACGGCAGAGCTCCAAGGCTGCAGCATCGTCCTCTGGTGCCTCCCAGAAGATGGGAGAGGATGCAAATGCAAACCAAAGGTGGGCACCTGGGAGAGATGACTTGTAACTCCCCAAAACAGGGACTGAGAAAAACAGCTTGAGAAAGAGATAAGGGATGGGGGGAGCAGAGGCCCTCTGAGCCAAGGAACACCTCAAACACTCACGAGTAACGAAACTCTAGTCACAGGGTGAATAATGTGGATTCTGGAGCTGATAAAGTGGCCTGATTAGCACAAGATGGGGCTGGAAGTGGGAGTCTTGTGAAGGCAGGATGGTTCTGCTCTGATGCAGCTCGTAAAGTTTCAAGGACCACCTGGCCGGGAAATGACCTTTGCTTCATTATCCACGAAATGCATATTAAAGTTGACACCCCTGAATATGCCACATGTGGGTCGGCCTAGAGGATAGACCCAAGGAAAGGGTATGTAAATCAAGGAGTGAGGCTGGCAAGCAGTTGTGCAAGCAATAGAGAGAAGCAAGCTAGCAAGATGGATGGATGCATCCCCAATGAACTCAGATGGAACCAACACAGAACCCCAGACCGGTGATCTCTACTTCTCTATTCTCTCTATCTATCTCTCTTCTTTTCTTTTCCCCCTTTTCCCTTCTTACCATTAAAATTATGCAAGGCATACTAGATCACTTGCCACAATTCATTTTATACTTAGCCAATTATTGTGTATCCGATTAGTACATTGTGGGTAGTCAATGTCTGTGCGTGGACGCTGAGACTTGTCTCACCGTCATCCACCTTGCTGGGGATTTGCGAATCGACGCGACTTGTCTCCCTCCTCTGAGTGAGACATGACAGCACCCAAGTGCAAAAGGTTTAACAGAGTCTCTTGGGTTGTTTTACACAGCCTGCGATGTGCGGAGGTGGGCTGAGGGCTGGCAGATCTCTTCCTGATCCTTCTTTGTCTACACACCAGTACCTGATGCTGGTTGAGATGCCCTGTGGTGTCCAGCCCACCACTCAGCAGACAGTCCAGGAGCAGAGAGTGTTCCCTTGGGCTGCATACCCTCCCTGCCAGCCCTGTGTGGTGACCACAGGCAGCGTTCAGCTGCCCGCTTTCTCATCAAACCTTGCAGGTAGGAGGGAAGTGATCTACTCAGATATCAGAACCTGAGAGGCCGGCACAAAACCAACCACCATCTCTTCCTTCATCTTGTCTTTTGTCTTTTTTCCTGGGGAGAACAGCCTACAGAAGCCACGGCTCTGCTTCGGACAGGAGCCAAGCCCGCCTCTAAACCATCATGGGACACAGCACTGATTGCAACAGCTCATGGGTTAAACAGATGAGCTGTCACGCAGCCGTTTGCAAATATTGGTCAAATGCAAACAGCAGAGAGCATGTGGACCTGCTGCTCTTTAGTGACAGAAGCCAGACAGGGTTTGTCCTGGTTAAACACTCTTGGGAGAGGAGGAAGGCGCGTGCATATCTGGCTTGGACATATTTGTAAGGCATGTGGTGGCCAAAAAGGGGCTCAAGGACGGTCCAGTTGCCAGTCCTCAAGAGTTCTCCCATGGATCCCAGTGTGCAAAGGCAGGAGCATTTCTATAGCAGATACTACCAAGAAGTCTTGTCACCAGGTAAGGGGCTGGAGGGTACCCAAGAAAGGAGAAAATAGGGTCAGAGTCAGGGGACACTAGCAAAAGCAATAGCATTTTTGTGGAAAATGGCTATCACTTGTGAAATCAAGAGATGCGGAGGCTTCTTGGGAGCCAAGTGTTAAGAACGTGGTGTTAAAGCAGCAAGTGCACATCCCATCTGCGATGCAGGTGCTGTGCATCCTCGGAGCAGCATGCACTGGCAGGGATGGGTATCCAGTCCACCCACTCCTGCAAGGAGTCATCTTCCATCAGTTTGGCAGTTTCCATCCAAAAAACTGTTAACAGGTTTTTTCTTTGGGTTTTGCCATGGAGGTCTTACAGTGGAGAGAAACAGGGGGTAACAGAAGAGAAGAAACAGCTAAATGAGATATAACCAGGTTTGACATCACCCTTCAGGGCAGTGGTGGCCCAGGAGGAGAGGACACATCTCCTGGCTCCTCGTTGCCATCAGAGCAGATATTCTCAATGAGTGGCCAGTGTCTACAGCAGGCTCATGAATCTGGAGGTGCAAGTGGAAGTGGGAATCTCTGGGAATGGCTGCCTCAATCATGTCTATGCCACAGCACTTAACTTCTGCAGGATAGCTCATCTTCCCTGCTTTCTACCAGCTGCGGCTCCCTGCTTATCCCCTCACAAGACCTCTCATGCATCAACCCAGGCCTACCTGAAATGCTCCTGCTCTATTCCTGGTTTTCTTTGATGGCATCATGACAAAACTCTTTAAAAAATATAACGCAAACAGGAACGATACACCCAGACAGCCCCATTCTCCATTTGACCAGCGAGCCAATATTTGGTTTGCTGTTTATTTACTGAAAGGAGAGGAGATTGATGGGAGAACCAGGCATGCCGCTGACATAACCCCATTTGCTTGCAAAGCCCATCTTCTTCCCCTGCACAGGTGTGAGCACACGCACAGCTTGTCCTGAAGCTGATTAAAACAGATCCACCCCCCCCGCTGCACCCACTGCTGTCCCAGTAAACCTTTGAGAGTTATCATACCTCTCTTAGAGTTATTTTCCTGCTGAAAATCAGATTACTGAGGCTGGATTTCTCTTAACCTGGGTCATTTTGTTTCACTGGTCTGATTTACTGCCGTGAGAGGTGAGCTGAAAAGAAGGGGTGACAGAGAAGAGCCAAGTGGAGGACCTCCTAAATATCATTTGCTTTCAGCTTAAATATTGAAGGCAAAGTCCTTGCAAGGTATTCACTACTAGCAAGTCATGAACCCTCAAAGCTCTCCCACAGCTCTCTCCAGTCTGCACTGTAAGTGTTTTTTTTGGCTGTCTTTAGCTCTCGAGTGCCTTGCAGCCTTGCTCACACCTACTCATCCTCTGCAGATGCTTTCAGTCCCCGTCCTTGACCTCTCCATGGAGCTTTTCTCCTGGCTGCTATTATCTGAGGACATTTTTTTTTTCCCTTTTACATGAAAGAAGCATAACTGATTTATACACTGTTTCTGAATATTATCATCTGTACTACCTCAAGCCCACAAATTACATGGACTTAATGCTTGCACCATTGTTAAGTGCAAGGTCAACAGTCATTCCTATGGATAACATCTGCATGAACATGTTCCTCCTCTCCTACTCATCAAAGGGTGAAATATTTGGAACAATGGTAGGGATCTTTCAGAGACATGTGGAGATGCTGTCAGATGTTTCTGCAATTGCTTGTCAGCTAGTTAGACATGAAACCAGCCTCCAGACTGGCTCTCTCCACCAAAATATAGACAATTTTCCATAATGAGCCTACCAGAAGATAGGAATGCTCTGTTTCTGGTGGTGTCTCTCCCTGTCAGTGTCTTGTCAAGCCACGCACAGCTCTGGCACAACCCAGGAGCTGGCTGGAGCATCTGCCCAACCCTGTTCTGCACTGAATCTTCATGGATACAGACCCAGAGCCAGCTACTCCTTTGCCCACATGGACAGGAAAACTGGGGATGGATGGCAAACTGGAAACAGCCTGGGGAGGGATTTAGGCAAAGCATGAGCAGTGGGTGCTGGGGGGAGCTCAGGGGAAGGCTACAGATTTCCATCTGTATCTTGGAGCTGGTGGAGGTGAGCAACCTAACCAGCACCCTAGCCTCCAAGAGTTCGGTGCAGCCACAACACCCCTCCATGAACAAAACTGCCCTGCTTATCTCCTTCCACCTCCCCATCCTGCCAGATACCAGGCGCCGCGCAATTCGAGGCCGGATCCACGGCATTTGGATCACTGTGGACAACCACACGGTGCAAACGTGAGGAGCAAGCTCATCCACAGCCTCCTCCCCGTGCTGTGACCCCCACGGCATGGCAGGAACCTCTCTTTTTTGCCCAGATGCACCTTGCAAGAGGGAAAACAGGGCTGAGTCAGGCCATGGTGATGTTGCCCAGAAGCCTGAGCAGGGACTTTTCTTGCAGCCAAGGGGTTTATAACAGAGCTGTGCCCCAAAGGTCCTGATGCAGGTGAGGCTGCTCAGATGATTTACACCAAAGGGTATGAAGCTCTGTATTCTCCAGAGGACCTATCGGCATGGGACAGCCGGATGAATTGGCTTTCTTTATCTCTGCTTTCTTTCACCAGCAGTTTGTCAGTAAATCAGAGAGATGTCAGATGTTATCAGCACCTGCAACTTTTTTCTGGAAGTGATACAGAAGCACATAGGTGACTTTGAGAGTGCTGAAAAAAAAGGAAACAAGAGGTTAATAAATCTTCCTCTTAGCAGTATCCGTTCCAGTGTCCTTACCCCATTCCTGGCCTTGCACAGAGATGTGACACCCACTTATTCCTTTAGCTGGGGCTGGCAGTCAGCTCCCACCTGCAGACACTGAAACAGGAGATGTCTTCCTGCATCCCACCTGGCTGGAGATGTCCTCCTGCATGTCACCTGGCCTCCAGCATGGCACATGTCCCCATAGATCCTGTGTCCTCTCTGTCACCCCAGTGCAGATGGATGGCTGAGATACCCCAGGGAGTCTCACAAGGTTTCAGATGCTCATGTACAGGCAGCTGGGATTTAATGGCATAGATGGGTGTCTAGAGCTGTCTTGGAGATGCCCCAGGTGTGGAAGAGACTTGGAGGCAAAGCAGTATGCTAAGGGGACATGAATTGAATCCAGAGGAGGACAGGGTTATCGGTAGGTAGGTGCTTACTCTGGGGTGAGCAGAATTGCTCTCTAGACACCAACAACAACAATTACTATATCTGCATTGAGTATACCATGAGATTAGACTCCAAGCACACACAGAGCCACTTCTTCCTAGACACCTCCACTGATGTGTCTACACGCTGGACCCAAGCTGTAGTCACATTTTCCACCAAAAGGAGATCCTCTAGACTGCTCCATGCCATAAAAACCTTTGGCTGGTGTTACAGTTGCTGTCCCCCCACAAAAAACATCTCCCTACTACCTCCACACCACAGGTCTGACCTGCAATTTATGGGACTGTCCCAGGTCCAGAGAGCCCATATCCAGGCGTGTGTCAGCGTGAGCCTACGGCCCCTTTGGTCATGCCACTTCCAAGATTAATTCAGGCGTCTTCTTTTCAAATGCTCCTCAGATTTTCCTCTCGAGACAGATGAGGCTGCCCCATCCAAGAGTTAAACTGATCTTCTCTTTCCCTTGCACTTTTCAGACTGTTTTCCAGAAGTGCACTTCAGCACTGGAGGAGATCTGTCATCTATTAATTAACTCAGTGCCTGACGGGTGTCATCACGCTGAAGGGATTTTTAAGGACAGCATTGAAAATGATTAAAGGTTAGAAAGGAGTGATTTATTGGTGGGAGATTAAAAGAGTTAAATATGTAAAGCTCAAGTGAATGATGTCAAGGGAGAATCTGATGCCTGTGCAAAGTGGTTTGAAGGGTATAAGCACCCAAAAAGAAGTGGTGGCTTTGCTGAGATGGGGCATTTCAGCAAAAGTCTCCAGGGAAGGCTCAGGGCAAGCACAGCAAATTGCTCTCTGCCAGCTTGCAGTTATCAGGGGCTGCACTTCCAGTTTCACTCTTTTAATTTAAATGCAATGAAGGATTATAGGCTCTAGTGCAGCAGAGACATTGTTAGAAGGCCAGAATCTCAGTTTCTTCTCCCTTTTCCCCAGCACAGGCTCCTCAGTGCCTCGAATTGCTCTGTGCTCAGTACTGCTGCATTTTCTGAGCACTGAGGAAGCAGCCCAGGACCTTGCAGACTTGTCTTGGTGCTGGCACATATTGCAAATGCCAGTCAAGGCAGAGGCACAGAGAGCAATATCTGCTTTCCTCTGAAGCACTAGATTTTGTTATTGTAGACTTGCCTGATCAGAAACTTCAATCTGTATGCAATGGTTGGATGCTGGCTCTGCAGAACAAGGTAAATGAGGTGCTGGAAAGCCATAAGTTATCCAGGCTGGAAAAAGCCTCTCACGCAGGATTTTTAACAGCAAGATCCATCCAAAGGAGCGATAGATGGGCTGTGTTTTCTTCCTATTTGCCACGAGAAATCCTGGTTTCCTGTCTTCCAGCAATACTGCCTTCCCTACCTTCCTTTTAGCTGAGTTCACCTCTGTATCTTAGAGGGCTGCAAAATGTTTATAATACTGTTCAGATCACAGTTAAATGATAACCCAGCTAATGAGTTCCTTGGTGTTCAACTGATGTACCTGAGAGTTCGCTGCCAAAGTATTCCAGTGTCTGTGCAATTAAGCATCATGCTCTTCTCCCTTGCTTATCCGACCTCACTCTTGCATAGAGCTGCTACAATTATCCAAAGCTTCCAGAAGGTAAAAAAAAAAAATGTGTTGCAGTTAGTCTAGTTCTTAATTATTTTTTCTTTTTAAAGTTTGTACCTCTTAAGCCAGTGCTAATTATACTTTTCTTATGGGCAGCATTTTATCAATACAGCCAACTGGGACTGGAACACCAATTAAAGTCAGGGAGAGGAGAACAACAGCTGTAGCAGAGCACCTGTTTTTTTCAAAATTATGACATCAACTTACCTGCAACTTTCCAATCCATTTTTCCCCCAATTAATCTAAAGTGCTCTATTCTTAGGAGAATTTTGGAGCTCTGATAAAGCAAGTCAACAACCTGTTTTCTGACCCTCTGCTAAACTGATAATGACTTTTTTTGTGGGTTTCATATCCATTTTAATTGATGACGGACATAGTCAAAATGTGGTTAAGAAGTTGTAAGCGAAGTTGTGCTCTGCCTTTTGCAGCAGGGCTGTCCAGTTTGGCTTTGGACGCAGAGAAAAAGAATGGCTGGGATGATCCAAAACTGAAATGTCAGCTGTAAAAAAGGTACGTAAGCGGTGTAAATTAATGCTGGCAAAAGAGCCCAGCTGGACAGAGGACCAGGACTCTTTAATTCACGGGGTTGGAGCAAGGCTGCTGCATTTCCAGCAGAAAGAAGAGGGGAGCTGGTGCTGTCAGCGGGGAGAGGGGAAAGCAGGAGCCTCGCACGTGTCCATCACCAGCCAACGATCTCTGCTGGGTAGGAAACTATCTGCTGATGCTCTGCACCTCTCCTACTTTAACCCCCACAGCTCTTATCCATCCTGCCCCAGAACTCAAATCTCCCCCCACTGCCCTGCCCAGCAGCTCTGCTTCTCCATCCAAGCTCCTTCTTCATCCCAGAACATTCCCATCTCCACCAGGCTCCTCTCTCCCACCCTGCCCCATAGGCAGAAGTGCGTGGTTGAGACCAAACATCTCCTCAGCCCCATGTCCCAGGTCTAAAGCAAATGCCAGATGAAGAGGGCAAGCACGGAGCAGTACTTCCCCCAAACTCCTATCTGTCCCATTCCCTGCCCCTTCACCTCTTAGTTGTCTTCTCATTTTCCCTGAAGAGGCAAATCCTGCCTCCTCCATGGGGGATTTCCATCACTTGCAGATTTCAACATCTGTACGTACCAAAAGCATACTTGGGAAGGATCCTCAGAGCACCAGGGTGGACACATGTAGGTCTGTAACTGAAACAATGCCAAAACTGAAAATATCCAATTTCTTTGGGATTAGTAAGTGCTTCTAGATTTCTCGGGAGTGCAACCTGCAATTATCCACACTACTTAACTGATAATTTTCCTCCAGCCTGTGCCAGCCAGATCTTCTCTAAATAATGCCCAGACGTGTAACTGGGAGACCAGGGATTGCTCCGGAGTGGCAAAATGGATGAACCCTCCAGATTTTGAAGAGGAGCAGATTCAGTGGCTTGGGCACCACCGTGCCATGCTGCCTGCCCTTGGGGCTGGCAAGCATCTCCCTGGGTTTAGCATGGGAGAGACAACGAGGGAGACTCCCCCCTCCCATCTCGAGGTGCTCATGGACTTGATGATTTTCATAAGACCAGGAAGAACCATGATGATCAATGAGAGACACTGTGGCATTTTGAGAGCAATGCATAATTCTTCAAAGTAATGGAAAACCTCCACATCCTTCTATAATCTGTTGTAGTGGTTAATTACCCTCAATGTCAAAAACATGTGGCTTATTTGCAGTTTGGCCCTTGTTATCTGCTAGCCATCAGCTGGCTAGAGGTAAGCCTCCCTTTGTATCAGTCATTTTCTGTCTTCATTGGGAAGCACAGAGAAATTTAACAGCCTCTTAACCTTTGCTGTAATAATCTCCATAGCCAGGTCTTCTTTCATCTCTTACAGTAGTGCGTGCTTTTCTAGCTCTTCAATCAATCGTATAACTCTTCCCCGCAGCCTCTCCCACTCTGCTCTTTTAGAGCCTGGGCACAGGAACAGATCCATCATTTCAAAATGACTTTCCAAAGAGTGCAGCTACAGCTAACAGCACCTCCTGGCTCCTGCACAACTTTCTCCTCTTAGTACATCCCACGCTGGGTCACCCCAAAACAGATGGTGCTCAGCTCATGAGCAAAGATAGTGCAAACTGTTATGGGTGTTTGGGATGTGTGAGACCAGATTAGCAGAAAACAAGACTGGGAAGGACTGGGAGAGCTCATCTAGACACTGCAATGAAACCTCTCTTGGCTGACATCCTCCACAAGCACTCAGCCCCAAGCTATGTTCTCCTTCTAGCTGTAAAGATTATCTCAGCCCGGTTCTCCTTCACGGTAATTTCAGTCCACGACTTGTTGTCCTGTCCCTGGGAGAGCTGTTTATTCCCCTCCTCTTTGCAATGACCTTCTGCATAATTGAAGACTGCTACTGTGTCTTCTCACAGCCATCCTTCCTCCAGATTAAATGACACCAATTCCTTCCCAATAGCTCATGTTTTCCCAGCCTCTGATTATTCTTATTACTGTCACATGAATGGTCTTTGGGTTGTCCTTGAAGTGAGGTGTTGAAACTGGACCCAGCGGTCCAGCCGTGGTCTGTAAGTGGAGAAGAGGCAAATTGCCACTTCTGCTGTCACCTCCTCTCTGTGTCAGCCCTGGAGAGATGATCCAGAGGTCTGTGCATGCCCGAAAAGGGTGAATAAAGCCCAGTGGATGCCATGGGGTGGTATTGCTCCTGCACACCAGGACCTGGCTTACAAGAATCAGAGAATCACAGAATGGTTTGCGTTGGAAGGGACCATTCTAGGTCACCTAGTCCAACCCCCCCCGCCACGGGCAGGGACATCTTCAACCAGATCAGGTTGCTCAAAACCCCGTCCAACCTGGCGTTGAACCCTTCCAGTGATGGAGCAACTACCACCTCTCTGAGCAACCTGTGCTAGTGTTTTACCACCATCATTGTAAAAAATTTTTTCCTTATATCTAGTCTGAATCTCCCCTCTTTTAGTTTAAAACCATTACCCATTGTCCGATCGCTCCAGGCCCTACTAAAAAGTCTGTCCTCATCTTTCTTATGAGCCCCCTTTAAGTATTGAAAGGCCAGGAGGATGCTGCTTCTGGGAATGGCACCATACAGGTTTCCCAGCAAGGTTTAATGATGCAAGATCATGGAGATGAATGGGTTGTGGTTCTCCAGAACCAGTTTCATTCAGGGAGCCATGGTGACAGTCCTGGAATTACAGAGGACATCGCTGTCACAGAGAGGAAGACTGAGGATGTATGACAAGAGTAAGGCAATTAAGATGCTCCCAAGCTGTCTGAAAGTGTGATGTGCCATTCATCTGTGCCAGCAGCCCTCTCATTTGTCAAAGCTTAAAGAGAATCAGGCATAGCTGACCTGGAGGAAAAAAAAACATCAGTGAGAAGCAATTGACAGTCGTACAAACGAAGCGGGTTGGGTTCAATTCTCTGCTCACAAAGGAAACCATTAGAAATCACCAAACCTGAGTTTTGTTGGTGATGATAGAGGGAACTAATGACTCTAGAAGTTTTACGAGCAACTACCAGTGCTGTTGGAGCAGGGTGATTACTGGGGAGGGTATGCTATTTGTCATGATAACCATACCATATATTTGAAGATTTCTAAAGGAAAAAAAAAAAAAAAAAGCTCTTTATAAACTGAACCAAATTTTGTAGTCTTCAGTCTTCTTTCACTCAAGATTTCTAAGGGTCAAAATTTACATACAAGCTAAGCTCTTTGTGGTGCATTCACAATATTGTAAAAGTCCCGGTGTCATTCCATGCAAAGCAGGCGTCTCAGGGGTCTCTTGAAAAATTTAGCTCCAGCTGAAACTGTTTCTGCATTTATTTCTGGAAATCCCCAATGTAATAGCTGACATGCTGGCCCCAACATGGGCCAGTGCCCAGAGACAAAACCCCCTACAAACCTCTTCCGCACCAAGATTTCTCTCTTTCCACTAATCTATAATAGAGGTATTTGCATTCAGAGAAGAGACTTGCTCAGAGTTGGCTGGAGACAAGACAGAGGGAAGCCAGGAATGTAATGAAAGCAGGTGGAAATGCTGGCTGAGGGAACAGGGAGAGTATTTTTATTCTTGCAGTACTGCAAAGCCTCTAACTTCCACCTGGAAGCCATGGGGTTGATCTTAAGGATTTCATGCAAAGACAAAAAGGTCATCTGAGTTGGAAAAACATGTACAGGATTGAGGATCTAGCTAGATTAGCCTTGAATTTACAGCCTCTAGCATCATTGCCCATGTGCTGGGTTTGTATAGGGTGGGTTTTGGTAGAGGGAGGGTGCGACAGCAGTGATTCCCCATGAGAAGCTTCTCCAAAGCTCCTCTGGCTCCAAGTAAAACCCATTTCAGGCCAGGGCTGATCCCATTAGTGATGGTGGCTGCCCCTCTGTGATAATGTATTTAAGGAGGGGAACCTGGGAGGGGGTTGGGGACTTGTGAGGACGAGTTGGGAGAAGGATGAACACCAAGGTCAGTGGAAGGAAGGAGGAGGACATGGGGGACGTGCACCAGAGCAGAGACCCCTGGATCCCGTGGGGTGATGGCAGGGCCAACCCCCTGCCACTCATGGAGGTCTCTGGTGGAGCAGATGCCGACCTGAAGCCTGTGGAGGAGCCCACACCAGGACAGGAGACTGCGCTTAAAGGAGGCCAGGACTCTGAGGGGAGAAGCAGCCCCTGCTGCTGTGGTTCGGCGCTGGGAGGGCTGCAATACACAGGGGGACCCACGTCAGAGCAGCTCGGGAACGGCTGCGGCCCATGGGGAGAACTCACTGCGGAGAAGGTTCATGGAGGACTGTCTGCAGTGAGAGGGGAGCCCCGTGGAGCAGGGGAGGGATGGGCGGCGTTCACCCCCATCCTGAGAAGGAAGGAGCAGTGAGCTGGCTGTAACCCCCATCCCCTGCCCCTGCGCTGCTGGGGGAGGAGGTGGAGAGATGGGGAGCAGAGCTGAGCCCAGGAAGGAAGGGAGGAGTCGGGGGGAGGTGTTTTTTGGATGTGGTGGTGCTTCTCACTGTCCCACTTGTCTGTTAAATGTTGTCTTTGTTAGCATTGAATTAAAGTGATGTTTTCTTTTCTTTCCCTAACAAGTCTGTCTTTTGGCCATGACCTTAATGGATGAGTCACCCCTCCCTGTCCTTATCTAGATTCCTGAGCCATTTCTGCTTCATTTTCTCCTTCCCATTCCTGAGGAGGGAAGGGGTGAGTGAACTGCTGTGTGGTGCTCAGTTGCCCTCTGGGCTCAAACTATAACAGTCTATCCAATCATGAGCACCATAGCCAGGCTCCTACTCTCTGTGATTCACTTGGAAATAATAATAATACTTAAAAACAAAACAAAACAAAACTATGAAAAAGAAAAAAAAGTATCAGGAGAGTGCACATATCTTGTGGCAACATCCTTCTTAAAGCTAGACACAAAAAATTCCCCATTTCACTTCAACTGAGACAAACACCATTCAAAACCAGGAGGCAAAAGAGCTGTACCTTCTCCCAAGTAACCCAACGTGGTGGGAAAGACATCCCTGTGACCACAGCACCACATGCATGTAGAGCTGAGGGGACCTCTAAGAAATTGTCTAGCCCAGAATCTGCACCAAAGGGTGGTGGAAAAAGGCTGGAACCCCCCCTCTTAATCTCTCGGGTCAGGAGAAGGGCTCTTCAACAGCTCTGCTCACCGTAGCTCCTTTTTTTTTGCCCTGCACGCAGAGACCACCAAGCAACTGCATGCTGTCAAAGCACAACATGTTTTGATGGAAGTGAGTAACATCCCAGGAAGAAAGGACATAGATTTCTTCTACACCCTCCAAAAAGGGAATATTTCCCCATTCCTCTTGCTCTTTTTTCTTCTCTACTCATCATTGCCCTGGAGACCACTGGCTTTGTCTTCCCCATGAACCCCTCTCAGATGTTAGGAATGTCCCTGGAAGATATCTTAGGGTAGGAGAACCAGCTCCCATCCCAGAAGAGTCCTGTTCAGGCCTGACACCACCTGTGATGGCACATGGATGTCTATTCAGCCTTGGATGGATTCCTTCAGGCTGGAACTACAGGACCAGGAGACACCAGTGGGACTCCCAGGGGTGCCCTGGGCTGCAGGCTCATGGTTTTTTTTGGAGCAGGAACCTCTTGGCAGTGCAACCATGTTATTTCTAATGAAAGGTTTTCCTATTTCCCTGGGGCTTTATTTCAAAAAGTAATTCCTCAGTCGGTTTTAGTTCTTCCTGATAGGTTGTCTTCATCTTTGGTACTTTATGGTGTTAAATAGCTGCCACATTTCACTCCATGAGAGCACAAATCCCTGTATTTCTGCCCCAGAAGGGCAAAAATAAGCATGGATGTAGTCACAAGTGAAACCACTCATTCTTTTTCTGTCTCTCTTATCTCTGGTAATTGAACAAGATTTCTCCTGTGTCTTTCTTCTCTTTGATCTTGAATTTTTCTTCTCCCATCATCTTCTTATCCTCTTTTCTTCCTTCCCTGGGTTTCTGGAGTCTCTACCTTTTACGCACAAAACCAGCAGTTCTCTTTAATCAAACACAGCAATTAAGAAACTCTCAATTACAAGTGTCACCCATGTCATGATTTATCCCCAGCTTCAGGATTTTGGGTTCACTTATTATTTCTGCATCTGAAAAAGTCTGAGGAGAATTAAGCACAGAGGATTGGATCGCAGAGAGAAAGAACCCCAAAGAGTATCATCCCCTGTGTCCAGCAGCCCTAAGTTGTTATCACAGAATGGTTTGGGTTGGAAGGCACTTTAAAGATCATCCAGTTCCAACCCTCTGCCATGGGCAGAGACACTTTCCACTAGACCAGGTTGCTCAAAGCCCCGTCCAACCTGGCCTTGAATCCTTCCAGGGAAGGGTTAGCCACAACTTAAGAACTTGCTGCGAAGTCTTTCCCTGCCCTCCCCATGGTACATGAGGAGACTCTAGGTGAAAAAGAGGATGACTCTTTCCTGGGGGTTTTCATATCCCCATTTTAATGCAGAGAAAAAAGACAATTATGGGTGTCATGAAGAGGTTGTTTTATACAGAGTTGGAAACCAGCTCAGGCAGCCATGCCAAAGCTGTCTTGGTAGAGTCAGATTGTCTTCAGCATCGCCTGTTCCCTCTGTGTACACTCCAACCCTCCTCCTCCTCCTCTCCAGGCTGCAATGATGGGGCATGAATAGATGTACCAGGAAACACTCCCTTCTCCAAATTCTTGGATGGCTGATGGATGGGGATGTGGGAATGTTGCCCAGAGGGAGAGGGGGCCACACACATGTCCTATGTGCTGGGAAACTCCAGTAGGACAACAGGTCAACTTTTCAGCTGGGTCCTTGTGGTCAAGAGGGATGAGGGCTATCTAGGGTCTGAGCCATCACTTGAGACTCCTGCTTTGGGAGGATGCTAATCCCAACCTAGAAATGCCCATGTTCTCTTCCTGACTGTAGGTCAGTTCATGAACAGTGGCTCTGACAGATGTTTCCACACTGTATTTGGTCAGGTGAATCTCCCTGCAATGCTGCAGCCATGCTGTCTGATCTCACCTGCAGAGGATGATTTGTTTCAACCAAAAGACCTAATTTTCTTGATTTGAAGGGAGACTTTATCTTACTTTTGGGAAGGAGGTGATTCCCGGAGGAACCACTGCTGCATTCTAGAAGACTAATAGACACACAGTGGTTTCAGGGTACAAGAGAAGCATCACCTGCCTTCTTTATTTTTTTTCCCTCAGAAATTACGTATCCTTGATCTAGCTTCATCCCTTCATGGAAGGCAAACATGGAAGCGAAATATACTGTCTCAAAACTAAAGCCCTGTAGCTCTTTCTGCACTAGAAACTAGTCAGGGCTGCGCCACGAGATCCAGGATTTGCTCATCATCTCTTAGATTGTTTCATTGTTAGCTGATTCCTGGAATCCTGTGGTGGTTTTTCCGGACCATGCCTGAGCATGGTTTGGAGAACAGCACAGGCTAGAGGTCTGTTCCGGATAAGTGGTTTGGATGCAGCCCATCAGCCAGGGAAGGGAGCAAGGTCATATCTGCAAGTGTGTGGTGGCTCTGCTTCTCACCCTCCTCTTATTTACTAAGCCTTTAGCAGTGAGTAAGTGCAGTTGCACAGGGGTTTACTGCAGATTAAAGAGCTTGCTGTACGATTTAGTTCAGACAACCATTCCTGAGCAGCGAAGTGGATTGCAGTGAAAATGAGCTGCGGAAAGATCATAAATCTGTGGGCTGAGAGGCAGAGGGCTGCAGAGAAGTTTCCAATGCTGCTTTTTAAGTTGTAACTACCAAGGATGGGCTTTTACCCCTGGTGACCTCAAATTCTCCTGAATAAATGATACCGGTCCAGTTGCCTATCAGAGGTGTCCAGAGCAGCTTGAGATGCCCTTGGGCATCCTGGCAGGACCCCAGATCCCAGCCACCAAGGGCAGAGGCTTCTTGTAGGTCCCATATCCTGGCTGCTCTTCCCATTCAAGAGGATTCACTCTTGATCCAAGATGGTCTGTGCTTACATAAGGTTTTTCATGCACACTCATGTTCATGTAAGATTTTCATGCACACACACATATTAACAACAGCATTTCAGTGATTCCCAGCACTCAGGGTGAGGGCTGGCCACAGCTTAAATTTGGGGAGGGGGGAAAAAGGAAGGCCACTGCACTGCTCGCTGTGTTATGTGATGGAAAAGGCTATTTCCTGCTTCACAGGGAACATGCACACATTTATATATCCCTTATAAATCTGCCCTTTCTCAGGGGCTGGACCCAGCATGCTGGCACTTTTATTTGCATTTTGTGCCTCTGGACAAGAAAGAATAAAATAGCCATTAAGAAATTCCAGCAGAGGAGAGAAAATAGTCTCATGGCAGAATGACAGCTCTTTGGGCATGAGCTTTCCCCAGCCAGGGTTGAGGATGGATGTCTACAGCCCTGTCTACTCATACTCATTGCACCAAGGCAGCAATGGGATCTGTGGAGCAGGAGACTGGGATCTGGTCTGCCTTCCTAGAAGATGAGCCTTGGGGGCTTGCACAGCTCCTGATGGAGCAGAGCTCCAGATCTTCTCTCTTGGTGGGGAGTTTGCAGATGCCCAGCACCACATCTGGAGTGATAAAGCAAGAGCAAAGGGATCTGATTCCCTGCTAATTAAGCTCAATCACTCTCATTAAAGTTGAGGCAATGTATTTTGGTCCCTAAAGGCTCCTATGGAGTTTGTCACTTGCAAGGCAGCGTATATGATACCCCCCTGGGAGATGGGGAAACTGTCTGGCAGGTGCCACTTTCACACAGACCAGGACACAGCGGGAAACAGCCAGGCAGAGGGGGCTTGGAACATATTTTCATCAGGATGATCTGGTTTTCCAAAATCCTGGATTTTCTAGCTCACCCAGAAGGTTCCACAGGACCGAGGAAGAATTGTTATCTCCATATTTACATAGGAGGCTCTAGAGTCATCAGGGATGAAGTGACTTATCTGATATCAAGGTGACAGTGATGCAGCTAGGAACAGAGTCCCACAGAGTCTCTCAAGCCCCATGAAGCCCTTGCCCTTGCCTATATAGTGCTGTGAACCACAATGCCATGGTTGTGGAACCATTATCAACACTTCCCTGAGAGTTTAATTTCTTGTTGCTATCTGTAGAGAAATCTGAATGCAGTTAATATTGCCCCAACTCCTTTCTTGCCTTCTCTGCTGAATTATTCTGCCACAAGCTGCTTGCATCCTCTGCTCTCACAGGCATCTCAGTTTATTATAGACCATTCCCTTGATGGATTCTGAGGCTTAATGATGACTTGTGTATGACTGATAGACTTGAAAGCAGCTAGAAATATTCGCTTCTAGATGGAGCCCCAAGTCTTCTTGCAGCTGAGTGCTGCAAAGAAGCAGGGGAACTGTAAATAAAGTTCTGAAATTGTTTCGTCAGGGAAATGCTGGTTATTTCACACTTCTGGTCACTCAAATGTGTCCAGGCAAAATATAGCCCACGGAGATGTTGTTCTATGAATGTCCAGTGAGATTTGGGCCACCTCACTGCTGGCATCTCGACTCATCTGACTCCTCCTGGGCATGGGAAGGGGCAGAGAGGGCTGGAGGCCACTTCAATCTGCCTCAAGTTCACGTCTGTAGACCATCCTCTGCTTATCCCTCCCTACTGACTATAGGGGAAGCCTTGACCCTAGTTTATCAGATACTGAATGCACAGCCAGGTAACATGATTGACCTTGAGGAGGTACTGGCTGAGGCATCCACCCAAGCACTATCTCTTTCCACACCGATTTTCTCTCCTACTCTATAAACACCATATATGCATTACCCTAGAAGAACTGGGCAGGGCTATTTTTACTGATGTGATCTATAGGCATGAGAAACTGCTTGTCTGGCTTTCCTCTTCATCAAGGGTGATATAAGAAAGAAGTGATGAGCCATTAACAGAGAGACTTCTTATTGCTTGAGTGTTGCTTTTTTGCTCGTATTGGAATGTCCTTACTGTTGAGGTCTGAAGCAACTGAGAAGAGCAAGCAGCAAGCCTTGTTTGGTGCTTTGGGTGAGGAGAAAGAATGGACCAGGGTCTGCTGGAGGCTGGGAAGACCCATGGCTGTCATGGGTCTGCCACAGACCCATCCCATCATCCATGCTGTGAGATGATTAGACCCAAAGGAAGCCACACAGGTGGTCCTGGGGGCAAAGGGGCATCAGAGTTATCAGCAGAGAAGTGGCAGCCTCTCTGCTCCTGGCTATGGAGCCACCCCCATCAGGGATTTTACACAGAATCCCAGAAGGGATTCATTTTTAACTAACTTTTCCCATATTCACAACATTAAATCCACCATTCCTTATCCTGAGAGGGCCTGGTAATTGCTAGATAGAGAAATCTTCTGTAGACCTGCCTGGTTTCACTTGGCTTGTTCTGTCACCTGTCCAACATTTTAATTGAACTGATCAAGCTGCATTTCTGCCTGCTTCATCTAAAAGAAAGTAAAGAGATATTTTTCACCCTGGCCTCAAAGTCTCTGACTGTGGCCACATTAACAGTCAAATGCAGAGCCCAGAGCATGCTGGTTTGAAGCAACTGCTCTTCTCAGAAAATCTGCAAGCAAAGTGCAGAGCATCCCAGCCTGCCCTCTGCAAACACGAACTCGCAGGACCCTCAACCACAATGAGAAACTTCCATCTGGGAAGCTCCAAGACTGAGTCCTGAGTCATTTACTGAGTGCTTAATATAGCCGAAGCTTTGCACAGCACAGGAAATTCAGACTTACCTTTGTCTTCAAAGAGTTTGGTTTTTACAGTGTCTGGACATGGACCTCAGCTTTTGGCTGCAGAAGCTTCCTGGTAGTGGTGGATACTCATTGGATTCCCAGCATCTCTCAGAAGTTCCAGGCATGTTCCATCCTTTCTCTGAAAGATCTTGGGTTCTCTGGATACGCTGAGGATGATGCTGATTAGCTCAAAAGGAAAAATTCTTCCTCCCAAGATCCTTTGTCTTATGGGGCCAGGATTCGTTGTAAGGTGGACCATTTTGCTCAGAGATGGATTGTCTTGAAGACCTTGTTATTTCCCTCTGCAGATGCATATGCCTACTTTCCTTGGTCCAGAGGTCAAGGTCACCCTGGGAAAGTGCTCAGCCCACTGCCCGGCTCAAAGCCACCTTGTCTATGCTGTTTCTCTTACAGGGTAACCCCAAGATACCCACCGTGCCTGCTCTGCACATGTCCAAGGGACCCTCAATCCTTTTGGCTACTGTAGGGTGTGGGTTTAGAGGCAATATATCAATCAGGCAGCTCGGGAGGACACAGAGGTCATTTGCTGAGGAGTGTGTGACAAAGTCCTCAAAAGCTTGGCTGAAGAGCACAGAGCAGGCACAGTAGCATCCCACCTCCTCCTCCTCTTAACGTCCTTCTCAGGCTCGTACAGAACCTTTCTCCAAAGCTGGAGTGGTTCTGAAGACTAATGACTGGGGTCTGGCGGGGAAAGAGGGTGTTTTCACCATGTGCAGGCACTGGTACACAGACACACAGCACAGTTTGTGCTCCTCTGAGTTCTTTTGCAGATCAGCCACTTGTTCTCCTCTATCCACTGGCAATTCTGCTCCCTCCCATCCATCTCCACTGATGATACACCGGTGCCATATTGTATTCCTCCCCAATCTCCTCTTCCTCTACACCTGGGATTTCCCTGAAGGCTCCTGTTTCTCCTTGGCTTGATTTATACAGCCTCATCAGCCAAACAGTGCCTGTACCATCTATCCTTGTTACGACAGCCGTGCGATGTGCACCCTGCATTCATTTATCTCCCCAATGACCTCTCCAGTCTTCGCTGGAGTGTGCTCGAAGGGAAAGCAAAGGTGAGGAGCTGCAATCATTCTGCATTGATCAGGGTGAGATTGTGAGGCAGCACGGGATCATAAGCAACGCAAGTGCCCTGGCGATGAGTTGTCTTTCTTGCAACTAATAAAAAAATAAAAAAGGAGACAGACATTTTAATGGGACCTATAGCAATAGGACAAGGGATATGATTCTCCATTCATTCCAGAAGCCCTGACTTTTAGGATCATGGAATGGTTTGAGTTGGAAGGGACTATTCAAGGTCACCTAGTCCAACACCCCTGCCTTGAGCAGGGACACCTTTAACCAGATCAAGTTTCTCAAAGCCCCGTCTAACCTGGCCTTGAATCCTTCCGGGGATGGGTCATCTACCACCTCTCTGGACAACCTGTGCTGGTGTTTCACCACCCTCATTGTAAAAAATTTCTTATACCTAGTCTGGATCTCCCCTGTTTTAATTTAAAACCATCAGCCCTTGTCCTATCACTACAGGCCCTACTAAAAAGTTTGTCCCCACCTTTCCTGTAGGTCCCCTTTAAATATTGAAATACCACAATAAGGTCATCCCAGAACCTCCTTTTTTCCAGGATGAACAACCCCAACAAGGGGAAGTTCAGCAGAGTTTCCTTCCACAGCACAGATAAATAGTTGTGTGGTTTCCTTTTTCTCCTTTTCTCTCTTGAATTATAGAGAGTGACAGAGAATCCCCTCTTGCCCAGAAATGCAGCTTTGAGTATTTGCATGTGCTTTGCTCCCTGCTGTGACTTTGATGCTGTGCTGCAGATGTGCTCTGGGTACACGGTCAGCGTTTTTTTCAGACTCCAGAATCCCCACCCAAAGGAGTGGGTGCGCTGGCTCATGGAGGCACAGTCAGGACAACGGTTTCTGTTCTCAGTTTTTTCCTCTCCAACCTTTCCAAGCCAAATCCTCGCTCCTGCATCCCCCTTCACTCTGTACAGCACTGATGCCCTGGGGCCCAGGCTTTTTATACCCATGGATTGTCCCGTGGTCGGCATTATTGCTTTGCTACCCCACTACACCATTGTATTTTTTTTTTTTTTTTTTAAATATAGAAAGAGCCAAGCAAATGGAATTGGAAGAGCTGCTTTGTTTGCAGTCGTGTTTCAGCAGTCCTTGGCTGTTCCTGATACTCTGGCACTGGTGGAGCTGGATGCCGAGGGTGACGTGGTCATCCCAGGGCTGGTGCAGCCCAGCTGAGATGCAGGTGACACAGGCATATTGGGGATCTGAGGACTTAAATTTCTGCCCTGCTGTGTAAGACAAAGAGCCCTGCCTTGCAGGGACGAGCACCCTTTGCTGGCCAGTTAATGGATGGAGATAAAACCACCTGTACAAAGTGGAAGACCTCACACTCATCCTGCAGCTGTAGAGGGACATTGTTGGATTTAAAAGCCAGATGAGGCTTTCCCAGCTCTTACTCCCCAGGGTGCTCTGTCTCATGCAAGGAGTCCCCATGGGATAACATGCATGGTGCTTGCTGCACCTCACCCCAAATCCAGCCAGCGACTCTCCCGTTCATGTCACAGCCCCAGCAGATAAAGCCAAAGAGAACCTCAAGCCTTCTCCTCCACAGCTGGCCGTGATGTCCTGGGTCCTTTTCCACTTCATATTTCATCTGTTCATTTCACTCTTGCCTTTGCAATCCTTTCTCCTTCCCTATTTATTATTAATATATACATTCGCTGCCTAATTACTCCCTTCTTTTCTATTATTTAACTATGCCCAGGCTCCAGGTAGGGTCCTCTGCCTCAAAAGATGCTTTTAAATTGAATCAGTAGCTCTGCATGGACCAGAAGAGTGTCGCATATGAAAATATTTGGCATGGTTATGATTTAGCAGCAGTTCAAGATTTATTAATGGTGTGAGGTGGATCAAAAGGTTGAATTTTAGCAGCGCTTAATGATTACCTGATATATAGATTAACAAGGTGATTTGGTAGAATAGGCTATGAATAAAATAACGACTTAATTATGGATTCGAGAATGACAAGATTCACACTAACTTACTACAAGGTATTCTAAATCAATATATGTATATGTATGTATGTATAAACATAAAACATACACACTCAGACAGTGTGGAAATATTTGGATATTCACTGAAATACACAGACACCAACACTCTTGAAAGCAAATGTGTGTATTCAAGCAGATTGATAGGCACAGTTGGGGATGGAAGAGACCAGTCTATAGTTAAAATTTCCCTCTTCTCGAGTTTGGAGCAAATACTCTCAATGCATCGGTGTTCCTCAACAGGAGATAACTGAGGTTCAAAAGTCTGACTTCACCCTTGCCTTTTGTCAGCTTTGTGGGCTGATGATCTTCATACCTTGAGGAGTCTGAGAATGAGAGACATCCCAGCTCAGGGGAGATGCTGATCACAACCCACTGCCATCCAGAAGAGCTCAAAAGGTTTCAATTAGAATTGCTATTTATAGGGGAAATTGCACCAAATACCGAGTGGCTCAAGAGAAGGGAGGGGATGACTTGCACCACCACAAAGAGATTTAAAATGTCTTTGAAAGCCTCCATCACCTTCCAGGACTAGCCCCAGCGCCTGCTGCTTTCCAGCAGCCCCAACACGATGGGATCTGAGGGTGTTCTGGAGCTGCTGTGTCTTACACAATCGTGTCCTGTAAATCTTGGCTGTTTGGTCGGTATGTGCCAAATTAAACCTTAATGATTACAGCAGGGCTGTTTTCTTTGGAAGGGCTTAATCCTGCAGCCTGCAGGGCTGTTGTGCTGCTCTGAATACTTTACATTCTGAATGATTTGGTGGAAGAGGGAGTGAAGGAGGGGGCTGTGTGTGTCAGAGGGGTGGGGTGGGGACCCCGCAGTGGGATGCGCTCCTGGTCCCAATGGGATGCGTTGGGGAACAGCCCCTTCCTATACATTTCCCAGCACCTGCACAGCCTTCTCACTCCCCAGCACAGAAACAAGAAGGAGGAGTTGTTTCCCCCTGGGAACCCAGAAAACATTTATTATTTTACATTTCTGGAGAAAAATAAACATAAAATTTCCTGGTGGAAGGCAGCAGGGCAGGCCCCACACTAACCCTTGTGCATCCTCCTCCCTTATTCTCTCCCAGAGAGGCTTCGTAGGCAGAAACCATCCTGGTGTTACCTGACCTGGACCATCACAACGTCTTCTGTGGCCTCTGCTTGCTGGCCCTGCAGCAGTGGCAGGTCATGCACAGCTGCATGACGTGCCAGCCGGTGGGATGCTCTTGCTGGACGGGGTACGCAGGAACATATTTTAAGCATTTAGGACCCCAGTGTCTTAACAGTGCGCAGCTGTGTTTGAACGGCACAATCTAGGCTGTAATGGGAGCTGAAATTCTCGGTGTATATGGAGGTACGTGGACATCTGCATTTAGGGGATTTGATGTGTAAGCTGAATCACATCCCAGCATCTGTAGAGGGGGGTGAGGAAAGATGTTTGTGACTTGAAAATTATCATGGGCCTCATCACTGGCTTGTTTCTTTGCTCCCAGACTCAGGAAAATGGGTGTGTGAGACCAGTACACACTAGGGCAGGTCCAGGGAGGTGGGAATGAAAGACCACACAGAACAGGCATTGCATTGTTGGGAGATGTTATTGCTTTGCAGCGTGCTCCCTGCAGCTGATACCTTGCTCGAGCTGCCATAGACTCCTGGCTTTTTTTAGATACCCCTCACTCCTGCGCCCTCTGTTCCCAGAACATCTTCTGCAATTGTTCCCTTGAGGTGTGAGGAATCCAGGAGACACTGCAGCTGGGATTTCAGGGAATGACATTGGCACACCAGGCTGTTAATCACAGTTTTTCTCTGGTTTCCTGGAAACAGTAAAGCTGCCATTTCCTCTGGGCTTGCCCATCATTATCACCAGGGTCCAAGAGCAACGTGTTGCCTTGTGTGCCTAAACATCTCCAGTCTAGGATGAGCCCCCGCTCCAACCTGGAACCCCTGGATGTGTCACATCTCTGCTGGAGGGGATAGCCACAGAGCTATCTTCCTTTCTGCTCCAGACGTAGGAGACCAATGCAACAAGGCTCAGTGTGAGACCTTCTGGAAGGGGAGGTGATACTTGTTTTAATCCAAATGAGTTTCAGTCTTTTTTTTTACCTAGATTTCACCCACTCCCCCTCTGCTACTCACAAGTCTGCCAGCACCAAGGCGTGTGTCAGTCTGTTCAGGATCATTTACTTGCAATAAGGAAAATCAAAGCTCTAAAATGTCTGGTCTGTCCTACCTCTATTGGATTCCTCTTCATTGTCAATGACAAACCTTTTTCGGTCTGTAGCAGGCATCTTTTGCCTCAAAATCTTGCCTATTTTGGCTTCTGTGAAAAACAAGCTGCTGTATCTCATTGGTCTGGAGCTAGGCATGGCTTCAGCCTGTCTCCCAGTGGGACAGCAGAAGGAGGGCAGCTCACGTGGCATGAGCTGTCACCTCCTTGCCACCCTCCCATTGACAGCACTGGTCTGCACCAAAAGCTGGTGTGTGAAGCATACAGGAGCTTATCCATCGGGCAGGGTGGGAGTAGGGCTTTCCCCAGTGTTCTCAGTTTGTTATCTGTCAGTGGTGTCCCTATCTGTCAGCATCCCATCCCTAGCCACCTGGCTTTAGTGTTTCTACAGATGCTTTCATACACCTTCACCCTCCACCCAGCACCTCTGTCCCAGGCCCCGGGGAGGCACAGAGCAGGATGCACCCGAGGGGACAAAGCCAGTGGGGTCTCCTGTTCCCATGCTGGAAACACTTAGGGGGTGAAGAGAGAAGATCTTTCTCCATGACCTGCTTGTCTGGAGAATCTCTGAAGGCAGCAAGCCACAACAGCTGATAAGAAGTGATGTCCTTGGCGATTGTGCTGGGTTTGTGTGGGGCAGATTTTGGTAGCAGGAAGGGGGCTACAGCAGTGACCCCCCCCCCCCCCCCCCCCCCCCATGAGAAGTTTCTCAAAAGCTCCCACAGTTCTAAGTCGGACCCACCTCTGGCCAAGGCCTAACCAATAAACAATGGTGACTGCACCTATGTGAGAACGTATTTAAGAAGTGGAACCTGGGAACGTATTTAAGAAGGGGAACCTGGGAGGGTATTGGGACTTGTGAAGAAGAACTGGGAGAAGGACAAACACTGAGGTCAATGGAAGGAAGGAGGAGGAAGTGGGGAGGTGTGTCAGAGCAGAGCACATCTGTATCCCATGGGGAGACAGCAGGGTCACCCCCCCTGCCACCCTTGGAGGTCACCGGTGGAGCAGATGCCGACCTGAAGCCTGTGGAGGAGCCCACACCAGGACAGGAGACTGCACTTAAAGGAGGCCAGGACTCTGAGGGGAGAAGCAGCCCCTGCTGCTGTGGTTCGGCACTGGGAGGGCTGCAATACGCGGGGGGGACCCATGGCAGAACAGCTCAGGAACGGCTGCAGCCCATGGGGAGGACTCACTGTGGAGAAGGTTCATGGAGGACTGTCTGCAGTGAGAGGGGAGCCCTGTGGAGCAGGGGAGGGATGGGCGGCGTTCACCCCCATCCTGAGAAGGAAGGAGCAGTGAGCTGGCTGTAACCCCCATCCCCTGCCCCTGCGCTGCTGGGGGAGGAGGTGGAGAGATGGGGAGCAGAGCTGAGCCCAGGGAGAAGGGAGGGGTGGAGGAGGTGGTTTTGGATGTGGTGGTGTTTCTCACTGTCCCCACCTTGTCTTGTTAATGTTGAATTAGAGTGATGGGTTTTTTTCTTCCCCTAACAAGTCTGTCTTTTGGCCATGACCCTAATGGGTGAGCCACCCCTCCCTGTCCTTTTCTGGATTCCTGAGCCATTTCTGCTTTATTTTCTCCTTTCCATTCTGGGTGAGTGAACCGCTGCATGGTGGAAGTTCCATACATGGAACTTGCCCTCTGGGCTCAAACCATGGCAGGTATCATGACTATCTCCTCTCCACCACTCCTCCTCCCTTCCTTCCATCTCTGTGGGGTCTCCATAGTCTTTGGCATGCTCATCTTTCTCTCTTTGCCTGTCTACTCCACCCCTGGATGTGTAGATACTCTCTCTATGTTATCGAGGTCCTTCCCATTGTGTCCTTGCCCACTGTGGCAGTCTCTCAGCCCCCAGGTCACCCCTTTATCCATGTCTCTCTGTTTTCTTCAGAGTTGCCTGATGGAAAATCCATCTGCAAATATTTGCAGATATCTAGCTGCATCTAATTTGCCTCCTTCACATTCTACCTTGAAGGTTTCCCTTGAGCTGAGACTGAAGGAGTGGGTGGGTGAGATGCAAAACCAGAGATGTATCAGCCTGACCAGACCCACACCCTCCCTATATGGCTGCTCGTCCTATTTCTTGCAAATATTTATGAATACCTCTGTATTTGTGCCCAGTCTCTGTTTCAGAGAACTGCAGTCATAAGAAATCAGAAGCCAGAGAGGGGAAAAAGCTGCTATCGGCCCATCACTAGAAATGGGTGCAAAGTCCCCAAAACTATATGAATGCAATTTGGATACATCCATTAGCCAATGTGTAGTTAGGTCTGAGAGAAGCAGGAAACAAGGAGGGTGGAAAGGGAAACCTTTTTGAACAGCATGTGTAACAGCAAGAGGGTTTCAATAGCAAGTTTAGCTGGGAAATGTGTTTTTTCACTGAAGTTTGTTCAGAAAGTTATAATGGTGTGCACAGCTTGGAACCATCTCAGGTTCTGGTCTCTTTAGCAAATGACATTTTAACTAGAAAAGTGAGGTGAGAGGGATTAAAATGTTATGGCAGCCTTTATCAGTGCTGTCTGAAAGCACTTCTGTCCTTCAGCGCCCTGAAAGCAACAGATTAGGATGAAGTTGGGAATATGCTCAATGACGACATGTCAGCTCTTATCAGATCCAGAGGATAAAGGATGTTGTTCCCTCGCCACAGTAATTTCAGAGCCTTCAGCAACAATCTCCCGCACAACTCTGTTATGAGTACATTAAGCCCCAAAGATGAATTTCATACTTCGTGAGTAATCATTACTCAACCTGTCTCTAAACACAGAAGAGACTTCCTGATTTATTCTGCTCTGTTTGTCTTGGACCTTCAAGTAAGCAAAACTGGAAGAGCAGAGGGGAGGGCACTCGGCAGTAAGTAGGAAAAAGCATTCAATTCAGCAACACAAGGAGACAATTTTATGCCTCAGAAGCTGCCATCTCTCCTCATGTCCTGCATGTCCTTGGCCAAGGGACAAGGAGGTCATCCCAGAGAAGGCTGCATCCCATGGATGGGATGGTCATTCTTCGATGCATAGCTTGTTAATTCTAATTTTCTGAAAGTATTTTGAGATTCAGCTGAATGAAGTAGGATTTGTAAATGGCAGGTCCTCCATGGCCTTTGGTGTCACATCTCTGTAAGGAAATGTTGACCCAAATAACTAAAATTACGATGCAAGAACCCCTTTAAAAGGACAGTCAAATGCCACGCAGCACTTCAGGGCAGAAAAAAAGGAAAGGAGTCTTTGGGATGATTTTTTTGGTCTTGGTCTGATGGTGCTAGTACTGCTTACAAGAAAAGCCCACCCAAGCAAGCAGTAGCATTTCATGAGATCTGAGATATTTCTTTCTTGGCTTCTGTTGTCTTAGAAAAGCACTATTTTGGAAAGCACGGCTGTCTCCTACCTCTCCCTGCCATGCACCAGGCAGGGTCCAAATGGTGGCAGGTCACTGATCAAACCCAAGAGCAAAGCCAACCATGAGATGACAGCAACAATGTTTCTTGCAGGACACAGTCTTTTCTTGATGATCTCCTGTCCAAATAGTGGTGCTTCCCCTGCTCTACTTGTGAGCTCTCCTAGAGTCAGTGCATGGCTCCGGCTGTTTGCATGACTGCAGTTTGTTTGGAAAGCTGGAACTCTCAATGTAGAGATTCTAGAAAGTAAAAAATTGGGGGTGATACCTGTTATGCAGTGCAGAAGCATCTGTGCCACTTCTTTAAGTGATGCAACAAGATATGGTTGCAGCACAGAGAAGTAGAGGAGCAGCTCAGGTCATTCTCAAAGCCATGAATCCCTCGGTTTTCTTGTTCCTCCTGGAGTGATGGAAAAGGCAGATGACCTTTTCTTTGCCATACTGTTGGGCTGCAGCTACTTCAGTGTCAGACCTTCTGGAAAGCAGCATCAGATCAGGTCACATAGGTGTGATTCAGTGATTCTCTACCTGCAACAGCATTACACGGTCCATGAGCCTCATATTGCCTTGTTCATGGATAGTGTCTGTCAAATTAATAGGTGGACTTAATGATCTTAAAGGTCTTTTCCAACCTAAATGATTCCATGACACTGTAGGGTCTGTGCTACTGGAGTAGCAGATCCCAAAATCTGCTCCTGCATCTCCACTGCTGCTGGGAAGCCTGGCTGAAACTCTGTAGGCCATGGGCTTGCAGAGCTCCCAGGATGCTGGCTCTATTCCTATCCCTGACCCCAGATGTGTGGTCAAACCCCACAAAACGAGGCAGTGAACCAACCGATGGCTGTGCCAGAGGCCCTTTTCATGCTTACCTGTCCAGTGCAGTGATCTCCAACAAGAAGCATGAATTTCTCTTACACGTTTCCACGTTAGGGTCCACTTTCTTTCACGTCACCAGCTGAGGAACAAGCCGACCAAGGCACGTGTTGTTGGACATGGGTGCTGCCAGATCAAATCACAGCAGCTCTTTGCATTTCTTTATAACTTGTCTCAGATGCTGGACCGCAGCAGAAACCCCAAAAGCAAGCTCTCCTGCTTCCCATCTGACAGAAGATACTTTAAAGTGTGAAATTTTCTTCCCTTTTACATTTGCAACCATGCCTGATGTCATTCTGGGCAAGTTCTATATGAATTTTAGATCCTTTTAACACTCAAATAAGTCTTGGCTTTAGCTCTCCCACTTGCCAGCGAGATGCACAGGTGAAAAAAGTTGTTCTTTGAGAAATTTTTTTTTGTGACCGTACTGAACATGTCGCCTGTCAGGTTCACTCATCATCACCCAGCTGGCAGCACCGACATGGCAGTGCCATCTTGCACAGCATCCCCGCGGAGTCCCAAGACATCCCCTCCATTTAACTGCTCTTCAACACTTCAGTAGAGCCTGGGAAGGGCAGGTTGGAAGGGGATCAACAGCCCCAGATATATTTTGGTCTAAGGAAAGATTTTGCCTTTATTAGTCACCCTGAGTCTTTGGGTTAGACTTTGGGTACTTGCATTTACCATTCCTAAAACCTTCCACCGATGGACCTTGGGTACCTCGTTGCAGTTGAAGGTTTTTTTCTGCTCCTCCACATCTTTTCCCCAACTGATAGTTTTTTCTCCCAGAAACAACTGATCTTCCTTCCTCCTTACAGCTACTCTGTATGAGAGGTGGCTGCCACATCCCCTTTCTCGCATGGCATATTTTCCACCCAAGCCCTCCTTCCTTGGCACTGTCATTTTGCTCTAAATGTTGAATCCCAGCATTATTGATTTCATGCCATTGCTCCAATCTTCCATGAATTATTTGAATTCTAATCCTTCCATCAGCAGCACTCACAGCTGCAGGCAGAAATTTTATTAGCTCCTCTTTCCCTCATCATCCAAGTCATTAATTAAAATATTGATTAGTGTCAGAGACAGGACATACCCTAGTGAGATTCTGCTAGATAAATCCTTTTGGCTAGGCAGTAAACTACCCGTAACCCCTGGAAGTGAATCTTTCCAATGAAGCATGCTCTCTCCCTTTTTTTTCCTCATCTCTGCATAATTTCATATAGCTGATAATTAGTTTGTGAGAAAATGGTTGGGTAGGGTCAAAATCCTTACTTAAGAGGTAGCACAGCTTCCCCACGTTTGGTGTGATCAGCCTGTGACAATCTGTGACATCATTATCCAAGCGATTGTACATGGATTAACAACCACTTCAGCATCTTTCTGGCACTCAGGGCTGAGCTGGGTCTAGATCTGCCTGATGTCTCCATTTTCCCTTTCTAAGATCCTCCAGAAACCTCTGTGAATTGTGGGGTTAATTAACATCAGATCAGTGATTCCTTAGCTCATCTTTTCAGTATCCTAGTGGGAACTTTCCAGATCTTAAACTATTCCTACCTTTTGTATATACATATATGAATTATTTGCCTTCCTTTTTCCCATCTTGAGGACTGGATTTCTTTTGCAGCTCTGCCGCAGCCCTAGGCTATGGCCATGCACAGCAATTCTCTGTGGTTTTGCTACAGACTGGGTCTCTTCGATAAGCATTTTCCGGGAACATATTTCAGGTTGCTGGAGGCAGTTTGAGTGAATTCTAATAGAAACATTCAGTGGGTTTTGATACATATTTTTTTGTTGTCAGTCACCAAACAGTCGTGAAATCCACATGGGACCATCCCTATCCCCTCTTCTGAAAAACTTGTTTCTTAACAGCAGCAGATGACCAGGAAAAACCCTTTGGGCTTTGATTGCAGCAGAGCGGTGGCCAGGAGCAGCCCAGGGAGAGATCTAGCTGAGATAAATAGACCAAGGGGATGCTAGGTTATTTAAAAGCTTTAGCTTTTCTCTTTTCCAGAAGAACAAGCATTGTGCTTATTTATAAAGTAGCTCTTAGGTCCATAAATGCCTTGGATCCTTCCCCACTCAGACAGACAACGATGAACGAGGTTCACTGAATCTTTGGCAAAATCTACCTATGTTTTTCTTCTCCAGTTTGCAGAGATTTGAACCAACAGTGAATATTCACAGGTTGGGCTACAGCCCAGCAGGTAAGCTCTTTAGTGGGAAGGGGTTAAAATGCCAGGAATGGCACCAGTGTAGATGTCTGCAAGATGCAATGCATTGAAAGCCCTCGTGGAGATGGAGGTTTGGAGTTGGGGCTCCTCTGTCCCAAGCAATGGCTCTAATCATGGGAGATTTGGAGGAAAAAAAGAGAGGTGCTATGAGATCTCCCTCACCCCTCCCTGGTATTTATCTGCTGGGTTCAAGCAACATCCAGTACTGCACCTCAGCTGTTGTGAACCCCATTTTGAGGTGCTGATCTGCATCTCTGCCTTGTGTAAGAGGCTGTGTGGAGGGTTATCTCAGCCATGAGCAGGTCCTCACTTTGTCAAGTGCTGGAAATGCAGCTGTGCCCCTTTTTGAGCCTTTGTCTGTGCTTGGTGGGACTTCAAGGCACCCAGCTCCCCCTCTAGTGCTGAATAGATGGATCCTGGGTGTTCGCCAGGGACACCTGAAGAACTGCTGCGTTAAGCTGTCTCAATTTAATACAGTTGTCAAGAGCAATTACTGAATTTGCTGCTCTCACCATTTGCACCAGCCTTTGTCACTCCTCGGTAACAAGGCAGGCATCCTACCTGGCTGGGACACTGATATCTTCTGCTTGAGTAATTGCTGGCCTCTGGCAAAAGACTGCTGGGAAGGACTGGGTTATCTCCTCACTGGGAGGTGGCCTTGGCCCTACTTTGAGGAAATCAGACAATCCTGAGAAACTTTTCAAATCCCTACCTGTCTTCTTTTCTTTGGGTGTGGGTCTCTGTTGAGTGTTGTGCTGATGCCCACACCCTCTCTCATGTCATCTCTGCCATTTCCCCAGCTCCCCTGCACCCGAATGGTGCCTTGGACATGCTGACCCTGTCCTGGACACAGCTGTGCTCCAGTGCTGTGGGTCCTCCCAGTTGATGAGGGCTTAGTGGGGGTCAAACTGCCCTCTAGAGGTGTTACCATTGAGCATCATCACTTCTCTGCTCTGGCCAGTCCTGAGGAAGTCCCAGCTGAGCCTAGCTGAGTGCTGCACATCCAGAGATGTATGGAGGAACCAGAGAGAGACAAGAGGAGACAGTGACAGATTTATTAGGGGTTTAGAAAACACAAGCTAGAAGGGAGAGATCGAATCTGTTGGATTTGTTTACTCTAGAAAAGGGAAGGTCACAGGGTAATGGGTAAGTAAAATAAAAAGTTGCTGTCAAGAGGATAGCAATCAGGTTTTCCCCCGTGTCTCTTGAGGAAAGACAAGAGGAAATGTGTTAATTTTGCAACAGAGAAGATTTGAGCTGGCTGCTCTGAAAGGCTTCCCAGTGCTCTGACCACTGGGCTGGCCAGTGTGGGAAAAGGAGAAGGCCGGCTCTGAGAGGGCTTGGTGCAGCTTTGTTTTGGCGTTTCAACTCCTTCTGGTTTGAGAATGACAGACAGTAACTTGTTGGGGTACTTAGGGGTGATGCCTCGCTGTCTTGGGCACCACTGCTCTACCAGCACCGTGCTGTCTCGGCTACCGAGGGATGCTGTGCAGCCATTGGCACAGAAAGTTTGTTGGAACTGGATGAAAACCACACAGGTCTGGGTTAGATCTGACAAGAAAATGAGTTCAGGGCTGGTAACACAGGAGGAAGAACTGGCTCCATCAGGGGAAGGTTCTGGGCTGGAAATGTTAAGCTGTTAGAGACCTCAGGTCACTACAGCAGCAGTGTTGGTGGCCGGAGACGACTCTGCAGGACAGAAGCACTTACCTGCTGGCCAGACCTGTGGTTTGCTGAGGTTTTCTGCTTGCCTGGAGCCCAGATCCATGACATTATGGAAAAATTGCTGAGGATAATCCAAATTTCCAGCTTCCCATAGCTGTAATCCAAGTGGGCATCACTGACGCAGCCAAGGGACACCGTCAGCAGGTAAAGATGAATACAGCACTCAGGGTGTGAGGGAGTGGGGACCTATCTGTGATCTTCATCCTTCCAGCCAAAGGGAAAAAACTCAGGTGAGTGACAATTTTCTGGTGCAGAGGCTACAGGGGCTGAGCGATGCTCTATCATGGAGAAAAAGTGAAAGAAAATATGGCCACAGAGGCAACTGAGGCTGCAGCTATTGTGAGATGAGCAAGCTCAGGATCTGGAGGAAAGAAGGGAAGTTGAACAGCAGTTATGTCTCAGGGCTTCAGGAAAGCAGATTTTAGCTTGCCTGGAGACTCGTTAGTCAGAATCCTCCAGGAACAGCCATGGAGTGTTGCGTTTCCCAGCAGAATGGGGCTGTTTGTAAAAAAAAACTTCTAAGAACCCAGGATAAGTCATCATCTCGGGCAGGAAGAACAGTAATTTCAGGGGAAGGCTACTGAGAAGGATCTTATTAATGAGCTAAAACACAAGAAGGGAGTGGGGAGGACCTGGGGTACATGGCCAGTGAGAAGAGGTTGATGGAACCAATTTGTTTAGTCTACCCAAAAGGGTGTTAAGCGTGATCTAACACCACCCTACAGCTACTTGAAGGGTAGAGAGAATGGATCTAAACTCTTTTCAGTCACATCAGACAGCACTACAAGAGGCAACAGCCACAAGATGTGGTTTGAGCTGTTTAGGCTAAACACTAGAAAAAGCATTTTTCACCAGAACAGTGAAAGCCCTGTCACCAGGGAGATTTGGTGCCTCCATCCTTGGAGGTTTTTCTAGGTCTGGTCAAAGTTGCAGCTGCCTTCATCTAATGTCAGTGGTGGTATTGCTGACTAGATGACCTCCAGAGGTCTCTTAGAACATTCCTGTGCTCCTGACCCTCAACACAGGACAGTTGAGCTCTCGAGAGTCTCCTCCATTTCACTGGAGACCAGCCACCACGACCACATTAAAAACATATGTACAAAGGGTGTCAGCATATGATGAAAAGATGCTGTAGACCACAGATGAATTTGCAAGGGTTTGGCATGAAGAGGGTGATTCAAAAGTGGTAACTGCACAAAAGCAGCTCCCAGCCTTGGAGATATTTTCCTGCAGAGTTAACTGTCTCTGCTAACCAGCTTGCTGCCTTTGCTGGAACTGATGCCACACACCCAACCTCCTTGCACTTTGCAAAGCCTTCTTGTAATTGGGGAAATAGCCTTCCCTCCTGTTTTAATTCATCCTCTTGACCCTGTGCAATTCTCACCAGCCCTAAAGCGTCTATCTCCAGGACTGTGATCCCTGGTACTACAAAGTGCTGCACAGAAACATCCAGTGCGTTCAGTTCCTGGTGTGGACATCTTTTTTATACCTGCCTTGCTGTAGGTCATCTCCATTAGCCTTCCCAGAGCACAAAGGAGCAAGACTGAAGAAAGTCAAAGGAGTTATGGCCCAGCTGGATTGACTTGTGTTAACCTCCCCTAGGCAATTTATAGCTGTTGCCTAAGGTATATCATTAAGCGCTTTGTAAAATCTATTTTAAACTGTCTCCAGGGGAATATCTCCTCTGGGGAAAACCTGGCAAAGCATAACAGCAAGGGTAGATTTTGCTGATGCTGCACCTTCCTTTGCTTCCCTCTTTTGCAATCCTCCTACCTGCCTGCCTCTTGCTCTCCATCAAACACTTCTCCTCCTACCTTGGTGCTGACAACCTTTTCATATTTCCTGGGTTTTATCTCCCTCCCTGCTGCCAGTGGGAGCTAGTCTTTCCAAACTGCCTCTTTTTAATCTTCTCTTGCAAGTCAGTCCCTTTCAACAGTGTTCTTGAAGATCACAGGGGAAAGCAAGGGGGAAAAATGGGTTTTATTTCTCTTTATAGAAACTCCAGCCCAAATTAATGGAAATTACCACAGCAAAAGCATAATAACAGGCTTATAGTTGACCAAGACACACTGTTTGCAATTACCTTGGATGCTTACCCACAGGGAACTCTCCTCTGCTGGAGAAGTAATGAGGAAAGGAAGAATTCAGGCTGTACCAGCTTGTGCGTTGCCTGAGAAAAATCTCTATATGATGTGATAGGAGTTTTCCAAGTGGAAAATGGATGTAGAGTCCCAACCCCAGCAGTGAGAACAGGCCATGCTGGGTGAGAGCTGGTCAGGCCACCCTGCGAGTTGCTTCTGCATCCACCACGAGTCCAGCAGACCCATCCATCCCCCCATACCAGGGATGGGGCAGCCTGCCTCCCGCCTGAAATACCACTGCGAATCCAAGGGAGGGGACTGAACTCCCTGTCTATTCTTGCGTGGTGCTGTTTGTGAACAAATTTACAAGACAAATTGCTGTGTAAGGGTGGGTTGTGGTTTTTATGTTGGTTTTTTTTTTTCCTTTTTCCCCCTCCTTTCTATAAGCAACACCACTGCTTTGGTAATCATGAGGATTAAGAAACAGCTGATGCAATCTGGGGAGGGGGGTGCTTTCAGAAAAGCTGCACAGTGAGGGTCTCCCTCTGATTTATAACAGGAGAAGTCCAGTGCTGCGCTGCCTGCTTTTCAAGAACACAGCTACCCCCTGAACCCATCCCACCACTGCCCAACAGTCTGGCCCAACAGACCCAGAAGCATGGGATGAGCAAAGGGTCAGCAGCAATTTTGCAGAAGGACTGCTCTGCCAGACCAAAACACAGAGCCCAGGACTCCTTGGATCTCTGCGGTGGCCACCAGCCAGATTGTGCTGCTCCGGTGCCTGAGCATGGTCTGGTCTCCATATGAAGTCAGCTGTCCTCATGGTAGGGAAGTGCAGCCTTTCTGACTTTATAAATAAAGTCGTTCTGCAACCCCATCCAGGGGTATGCCTGGCAAAGCACATTGCAGCTCTCGACTTTTCACACCATACAGAACAAATCGCGTTGTCATTAGTCTGTTGTGGTTTGGAAAGTACCCTGGAGTGACCTGAGGTTGTGCCGAATGAGGCAAGAAACCGCCTGCAAGCTGAGGGCTTGTGCTTAGCCAGGAAAGGACCTTTTCCACCAGATGCAGCAAGGATGCCCCAAATTCATGGGCTGCCAAGAGCTGGAGCAACCACTGTGAGCATCATGGCCTGTCTCTTCCCTACTCCCATCCAAAGAACCTCATTCCTATTTCTAGTCTGTTTTAGAAACAGATGCTACCTAGTCATGGCTTGAAAACTGAGAACAGTGCAAAACTTGCCCAGATTCAGCTTTCTGATGGTTATGGTTAGCATATGCTACTCGTCCTTCCTTGAAAGGGTCCACCTACATCTCTTCAGCATCCACTCTCACGTCTGCCTTCTAACAACTTCTTTTAAGCCAGAAGTCACTTCTGTGTGTAAGTACCTGTGAACAGCGCTGTAGACTCTCTTAACCATCTCCTCAGTGAACAAAAGACACTGCACAAAAATATGCAAAAAGCCCACAACTCTAAAGAATTAAAATTGAGTCTCAAAAAGGCTGGGCAGTCCAGTGAAATAGCTAAACCAGCCACTTAACCACTGGCCTTTCCACCCTCCACCACCATACTTCTCTGCACACCCCAGATCTTACCATAGGATTATTTGCCAGAGTGTGAGGAGTTAATGAATTTTCTCCACTGTGTATTTCTTTTCTCTTCTATATATTTGGGCTGAACTTAGAATTTTTTGGTTTCTCTACTGAATACCATTCTGGAGCCAAAAATTACAGGTTACCCAATGGTCTGTGGTTGCACACTGATGGTATGAGACCAGCGTCACAACTTGCGCTTGAGTGGAAAGGAGCCCCAGGGTGGGAAGAATGCAGAAAATAGAGGCAGCTGCACCAAAATAACACCAGACTCGACTTTCACCCCATAATTACAGCTGCATCTGACAGTAGCCCCTTCAAGGAGCACAGCAAGGCTGTCTGGGTCTGTGGTCGAATGGCTTAGCCACGAGCTCTGCTCAGTCTCCAAGAGGGTTGGGTTCAACTTCCCTTTCTGGTCCTGCACCCCTGGGAAAAGTTCTGCCTTCCTCAGACTGGAAATTAGGAAGAAGCCTTAACACTCACATGCTTCAGAAAGCCCCTGTGACAAGTATTGATAATGCAAAAATAAGAATTATTATTATTGATGCAAAATGTGGCTGTGCTTCCAAAGTGGTACAAGTCTGTGGGTATTGGAGTTTCTCTCCTGAGATGGATCTGTGGTTTCTTTTGACATCTTCCCCTCCTCAGCATCCTCA
The DNA here is from genome assembly GCF_018691265.1 of Tyto alba. Taxonomy (NCBI): domain Eukaryota; kingdom Metazoa; phylum Chordata; class Aves; order Strigiformes; family Tytonidae; genus Tyto; species Tyto alba. The sequence goes on along the minus strand of NW_024881282.1, from coordinate 1,700,193 downwards.
TTCCTGCCCCTCACCACCAAAGCAGCATCTACACAGCAGCTGGGTGAAGAATATGAATTGGTCCATGCAACGGTCCACAGCCTGGGACAAAAATCCTGTCAATGTCAGCTGGAGCTGGGTGAAGCCTTCAAGGAAGCGAGACCATCTAACACCATGAGAGAAAAAGGAATAAGCACAACTGACATTTTGGGGGGCAAGGACAAACCACCTTTCATGGAGATGTATGGGTTCAGTATAAAACCATTTCTTAAAAATGATTTATTAAAAAAAATCAGAAAACCCTTCAGCTATATGGTTAATGCTCAGTGTTGGCATCACTGAGACTGTCAGCAGGAACAAATGCTTTGGAGGACATAAATCCAGAAGACTGCAGTGTCCAAAGGTTAATGTGTGTGGATTAAGCCATGTGAAGGAGCAAGCTGCACCACTGAGGTGGAGGAGGCAGACGTAGAATGGCGCATGGACAGACTCCCACGGCAGTACAGAAATAGTACATCCCGCCCAGAAGATCAGGAAGCAGCCCCACTGTCCATCGCTCCAAGCATCCATCCTTCACAGTTCAAGTGTGGGGTGATTCACATGGCTTCACCTCCCCAGATGCGGGTCGCAATTCACATTTTTGGTGTCACACTTTGGATTCTGGGCTCTTGACGGACTTTCCAGACAGTTTCTCCTTCTCTGGGTCTGCCTTTGTCTCTGCTCCATTGCTGGCTTCCTTCTCCTGCCGTCTGAGAATCACATACACGGTCACGAAGCACAGGAAAGCACCCACCTCAAAGAAAAACTGGAGGCCAAGATACCTGTGGTGTGGAAACACAATAAATCAGGGTAGCAAAAGCGTTCCTATGTCACCAGGCACTAACACCCAATGTCCCTAGGCACCCAGCAGACACTGAACATGGGGATGGGCTCCTTGGGTACATCCAGCAGTGGGTGAGCAACTGCTGCAAGCCTGGGTCCCGAGAAGGGTGGCAGAAAGAGGAGAAGGAGCTGTCAAGATGTACCTCTCTGATGTTACTTTAAGAGATCGTATCCCCTGGTAAGAAGGAGGCGTATAAAAACATGCCTGGGGTTGAGGGTGAATTGGACTTGCTGCAGCTGATGGTCAGTGAGTCCTTCAGCATCGATGAATTCGCAACGAGGTTTGGAAGACCACCTACAGCTCCCTCCCAGCCTCCCCACAGTGCACAGGCTGGATTGGGTGTCTTCTGCGTGTCGAGCTGGGCCGTTCTGTTAGAAGATGAACCCCAGGGTGCAAGGCACCCTGCATGGACCCTGCAACACCTCACAGGCTGCCGTGAGGCTGAGGTCACCCCAACTGCTCGTTACCTCCACGGAGAAGGTGCCAGGATAGGCTGCTTGTGTCTGTGCAGGTAAAATGAGTAACTGTAGCATCACACAGCAGCCCAGGTTGGAAGAGCCCTCAAAAGATCATTTAGTCCAACTTTTTGGGGGAAAGGGAGCCTCGATAAGATTAACTAGCACTTTGTCCACTCGCATCTTGAAAACTTCCAGTGATGAGGACTCTGGGGAGTCCCTGGGGACCTCCCTGGGGAGGTTGTTCCAGTGAACGATTGTTCTCACTATCACACTTCTGGAAGTGGACCTCTGTGGTCTATAGCAGCAAGTTCCCATGGTCCTTCACAGGGTTTTGGCTGATGCCAATGACTTTCCAAACCATCCCTTGGCACTAGCGGGAGTTAGCAGGGGCCAGGGGGATGCAAGTGTCCCTGTTTGCTTACCACAGCATACACAACAATTTATTCCATGTCAGAGGTGGCCTGATGCCACGTTTGCCGCGGTTTCCCTCTGCACCCTCAGCCCTTATCCTGGCCACTCATCCCTACCTTTGCCTGAAGAGGTTATTGTCGTAGTATCTGCAGGCTGCCTTTCTGTCACACTTCTTCTCCCAGAGGATGCAAGTCGTGTCGATGGCGCTGCCATACAGAACGGGCCCCGGCATCCACGCTGGAAGTAGAGTGTTAGGAGTGGCTTTATGTTATGGGAGCAAAGACCCAACTCTGTTTACTTTCCCACATGCAAATGAGGTGGAAAGTAGCTGGGGACGGTCTCCTTTGCTGTGGCCCACAAAGCTACCGGTCCTGCACAGCACGCTAAGGGCTGGCTGTGTGCTTGCACCCCATCAGAATGCAAGAAGGTCCTTCTTTCTCATTGCTCTTTGATAAGGGACCATCGTTTATCACAGGAATGATGCTCACCTCACAGAATCCCAGACTGGTTTGGGTGGGAAGGGACCTCAAAGCCCACCCAGTGCCACCCCCCTGCCCCGGGCAGGGCCCCCTTCCCCCAGCCCAGGGTGCTCCCAGCCCCGTCCAACCTGCCCTTGAACCCTTCCAGGGAGGGGGCAGCCACAGCTGCTCTGGGCACCCTGGGCCAGCGCCTCACCGCCCTCACAATAAAGAATTTCTTCCTTAGATCTAATCTAAATCTCCTCTCTTTCAGTTTAAAACCGTTATCTGTCATCCTATCCCTACATGACCTTGTAAAAAGCCCTTCATGGGCATGTATGTTCCTTCCCATGACTGAGGTGGCATGTTCTCGGGGCCCTCCAGGTGAACATGGTTTCACCATAGGAAAGATAACTAGGGGGATCACAGGACATGGTTTGCAGCCACCCTGACATGCTGGAGGCAAACATGGCAGTATCTGCACACAGCCAAGGGCTGCCCCCCAGGACCTAAACTTATTCCCTGCCTCTTTTTATTATCTGCGTAGATGTACTCGGCAGAGACGCCTCATCCCCTCCTCACCATGTGCATCCCCCCAAACCCTTCAAGGCAGAATCTTTCCCTGGCTTAGGGCAGGCTTTGGTCGGTCTGAAACTCTGAATAAACAACATTTCTGTAGCCCTGTTGCTGCTCAAGGATGAAATCCCCAAGAGCTGCCATGGTTTTCCAGGATGGCATTTCAACACATTTTAATTTACCTAAAACTCTCAGCAGCATGAACTGTATCCCAACTGCAAACGATTTGTCTTCAGGCTGGATGCTCCTGAAAAACAAAATGGAAAGTGTGCCCTCTGGCATTTCCACAAAGATGAATGTTTCCCTCTGTGGCATCGCACGAAGCTTTATGGCGCCTCAACCAAAAAGTCATCCTTCAGCCCAACCACCAAGGACCCCAGGCAGTTCCCATTTATGTCGGCAAAAATGATAAAGTTTCATACATTAGGGCTAGAAGCTTACCATAGCCTTTTCTTGGCCTGAAAAACCTCCTGAACTCCATAAGAGACAGGGAGGAGCTCAACTAAGTATTTTTCCTTTTAATTTAAAAAATCCCCATGAGTAAAACACAAACAGAAACCAATGTAGCCTCTTGCTCTGCCAGACACAAGCAATACAAAGGATGCTTTTTTAACTGAAAAAGAAAAGTGATTTACCCACTGAGGAAGTGGCTTTTTTTGAGGTGGGGTGCCCCAGCATATATTTTGCTGGTACCCCAGTTTTCTGACATAAATATTTCAGGATGTGGTTCCTGATGGGGTCACACATAGGAGAGGACTGGGTGGCAGAGGACCTCCAGGTCAGCGAACCTCAGGGGACTGAGCTTCCCTTTCCTCTCTGACTGCCTGGTGTACTCATAGCTTGCTCATGGAGTAAAATGTGATTTATTAATGGCTGGGAGTCAAGGTAAAAACAGGTTTTGACCACAGCATTTCCCTAAAAAGCAACTGTTTGGAGTACTTTGACCACAGAAATGTACCTGGAAATATAATTGATAGACTAGCAGAGATATTCCCCCCATGGTTTTCCCCTCTTCCCAGCACAGCCCCAGATCCTCCTGCCCATCCCAGGCTCCAGCCCCACCAGCCTGGGGCTCGTGTCGAGGCTGGGTCCAGCCTGCCGCTGCCTGCCCCATAGGCACCATAGGCACCTTTCCAAGGGAGTGGGAAACTACAGTCCTAATTGCTTCTCTGCACTGGGAAGGGAGGCTGTATTCAAGAAAGACCCATCAGAGGGAAGAAAGGTAGTTAACTTAACACAAAGTTGCGTTTTAAATGTGCCAAAAGTACTACTGTGCTAAATCAATGGTGCGTCTCATTACCGAGGTATCAGATGTGGGTGAGGAAAAGAAACAGGATGGTTGCTGGATCTGAAGGCTGTGCTGAGACCAGGAATGGGGATGCTGAGGGCAACGTGGGGTTTCTGTGAGCACCACAGCCCCCATGGTGGGTGGAGGTGCCATGGGGGCCTGGCATGGTGTGACAACCACTCACCCACACCTTGCCTGAGCCTGTTGGTGAGCCTGCAAGAGCAATCGGCCATGCAGCAGCACCGGTGGCTCCATGATAAAACCTCCAGCAGCCTGAAACCTCCACTTGCTGCTTAACTTTGCAAGGATCAGCAGCAACAGCCAAAGAGACCTTGGAAGAGCTTTTTTTAGTCTTATGGCAGCAGGAGCTCTGTTAGTGCGAGTCCTGAAGGTCTCATTTCATTACACTTGAGACTGGAGATGCTCAATGTTTCTGCCCAGCCACGCCAGGTCTCTGCTAGCAAAGCACAGCCTGCTCCCGAGTCACACACAGCATGGAAGGTGGACAACCACATGCACTGCCAGATGACAGGAGCAGGGAAGCCCCGTGCCCCGTTCCCCATTCCCTGCACCAACACATGAAAAAAAAAAAAAAAAACATGTAAAAGCAACAGCAGGAACTGGGAATAAGGTGTAATCTAGGACTGATTTAACCCTCCAGTCCCTCATCTGGAGAAAGCCTTCCCCCTCAATTCAAGGACCCCTCAGTTTTCCAAATGCCACCTCTGGATGTCTTTTCTGGCTGCACCTAGCCCGTGGCCAACCCAGCCTGCTCACCTGAGGATAAGCATGAAGGACGGGGTGTGGGAGGTGCTGGCAAGGATCCCTGCCAGGCAGGACAGGACCACAAAGGGCAAGAAGAGGTGGGAGCAGCCGGTGCTGCAGGTCCCAGGCTTGGCGAACCCTGCGAGCCCGTTTTCGGAGATGCAGCTGCAGTTGGTGTAGTTCTGCAAAGAGAAGAGAAAATCCAGAGGTTGATCTTCTGCTCAAGCCTATGGAGATATCAGGGAGAGCTGCCAGCTGTCAGAGGGAGGGAAGGTGTTTGGGTTTTGTCTGTAAATAATTAGCAGTAATTAACACTCCATGCTTCGGGGAGCAGAGGAGGGGAGAAAAGAAACACATACAGTGAAGCTGGCTGGGGATAACATGCTGGGTGGATGAGGAAACACACATTCCCATCCTCACTTCCAGCCTCTAACATCTCTGGAAGGAGGTCCCGGTCCCACCAGGTCCCATGGGCATTGTCACACGGGTGAGCCCTCACGGCTGGTGGGGAAGCTGGGACCACCATGGTACCTTGGTTCATCTCTCCGTGCTTCCAGAGGCACCTGGAAGTGCTCCCAACCCAGAAACATCCCTGCCTCATTGGTGTGAGCCCCAGAAACACCTCCCTACCCCCTCTGCAACAATCCTTCAGTGCTTGTGCTTCCAGACCCGTGTTTCACTCCTGTTGTGCCCTGAAGACGTTTACACACAGGTTTATTTCAGCATCATCATTTTCCAGCTGAATGCTCTGGCATCCGGCACAAATTTGGACCCTTGGCATGGAAAAAGTCTTCCCCACAACTAACAAAAAAAACATGCAAGCCTGATGTGAGCTTACTCGCCTGTGTTGTATTTTTTGGAGGAAATCTCCAGAGGAGCAGCCTGGGTTCCATCATCCGTACCCAGTTTGTCTCCTGCTGTGAAACCCTTCATCCACGTGTAGAGCAGAGCTGGCAGTCAAACCCAGAGCCCAAGCTCAGGGGAGTATTAAATCAGAAAATGCTTGCTAGGGAAAAATGCAAAACCTCACCTTTGAGAGAGGGTCATAAATATCTGGCACAGTGTTAACAAAGGAAAGATGGCCCAGGGCAAGGGATGTGGAATTTTTTTTTCTTTTTATCCAGATTTTATTCACAATTCTCTTCTTTTTTTAAACAAGAAACCTCTCTTTTTTTTTTTTTTTTTTTTTTCTTTTGGAAGAGACCTTTAAATAAAATGAGCATGATCTTATTGTTGCCAGAGGGGAACAGAATCACAGCAGGATGGCAGTTTGCAGAAGGGTGACTGCAGAGGCAGGATCAGCCCAGGGTCTCCCAAATGCCCGTTTCCACAGCACTGCCCAGGGAAGTGGAAGGGCTGATGCCCATAAAACAGACCCACAAGGAAATTCTCCCAGCTGAGAGCATCTGGCGGGGGGATATTTGGGAGGAAAGAGGACACAATCCCTCCTCCCACTTCTAGTAAAGAGGATTTAATATTTTCAATTAAGACTGGGATTTATCTTTTTCAGCCATCTGAAACAAACTAAACCAAACTCATCTGTGTTCCTCCTGCAGTCATGGAGGGAGAGGTGGGTCTCAAAGGACCCACCACAGATAAGTGCCTACAATAGCTGAGATGAATTTGGGCCAAAGCAGTTAACAACAATGAAATTAGATCAATTAAAACTCACTTGATCTGCGCAACCACCACCTTTTTATAGAGAATCGGAGTCACGACGTTGAGGGGATTCGTGTAAAGTCAAATGGAGACAAAGGGATGGAGATGTCCCGGTGGAGGCACCAGGCAGGGCTCTGCCCCTTCGCAGTCAAAACCTCAGAGGATTTTAGAGCAGGGAGCATTACCCCAGCTGCAAAAACCTCCGAGCAGTGGGGACAAGCCACAAAGCCACCGGTGGCCCATCTCCACGAGGTGCATCATCTGGGCAGCAGTCCTGCGATGCTGACAGAGCACCAGGGCTGGGAAAAACCACCCCGAGGAGTGGGGAGAGGAGAATAACCTGGAGCAGCCCTGAAACGGGGTCTGTGGTTCAAGGCAGGGGTGGGCAGCTGGATGGCACACGGCCAGACCTGGGTTTTTCAGGTCTGTGCATTGAACAACCCCAACAGTAGCATTTAGCAATTGTTGTCTTAAGAGAGGAACTGGCTGACATCAAACTCTGCCTGATGTTGTCTTATTTCAACTTTTTTCCCCCAGATGGGTCCTCCTGGTACCTCTGATTTGTGGAAGTGTGCTGACCAGCTCAGCTCTGACCCAGCTGGCAGCAGAGGGATGTCCTCGCTCCCACCCATGGCCATGCACACTGAGAGCAGAGCTCAGAAACCCAGGAGCCCTGTGACCACCTCACTTCAACAGGTCACGCTGGACCCGAACAAATTGCAAAGCACTAAAAGGTTGTCACTACAAGATCCTGGTCTTGGGCAAAGTTTGCAGGCTCCTGATGGTGCCCATGAAATCTGGGGACACTGGGCGATGCAAAGAGCAAATCACTTTCAGTGTACAGGAGCTCTCAAATGACTGTGTTAAAGCCAAGCTTGCACTGTGCAAGTCTCCTCTGGAAGGGCTGCAGCAAAGCTGAGCACAAATTTGTAGCTTTTTCTGCACAGTGGGAGGTTTTCTAGAAACCCAGGTGTTTGGGGCATGGAAAACAGTAGGCAACAGGTCCCCGCAGTGGCAAAGAGCTGTTGAAAATAGTGAGAAAATTGTAATATAGCACAGAAAGCAGGAGCTGGAGGAATGCCATAAAATGCAATAATCTCATTTTTCCTTTCCTGCAACAGATAATACCCAAAACCGGAGAGGGACTGAGGTTGCTCTGCAGACACCTGAGCTCAGCATGATAAAGGAGCAGAGCTCAGCATCTGTAGCCATATCACTGTGTGCCATGAACTCCCCGTTCCAGGGAGATGCAACATACTCCGGCTACTATGTGCTGGCACATGGCTTGGAATTTATAACAACATATTGAGATACAGTCCCAGTGTGGAAGAAGCTCTCACGCAGCTTACATTGGGTCAAGATGCCTCAATAGGTGGAAAGAAGATTCAGCAAAATATCTCAGTGCTAAAGGAAGAGCTAACGCCAGCTTTACCAAGTAGGATTTACGTGGCACCATCAAGGGAGCCTTGATTTTGCTGTAGTTTGTGGCTACACCTAAGAATACATATAATAAACGCAGGTTTGGGGCATGTTCAGGAGTGCAGGATGTTAATGTTCTGGAGGCATCTGTGAGGAGGATGAAGAAGTTGAAAAGGATCTTCTGTACAAAAGGCAGGCACAGGGATGCAGAAGAGCACATTTGGGACTAAGCTCTGGCAGAAAACATAATTGTTATTAAAATGAAGTACTGTTAATTAACAAAATGCTGCTAAAAAGCACCCAGAGAGTCCCATTATATCCTGTGCCAAGAACACAGCTGAAAACTACTCACCCTGTATGGATTGATAACACTCTTCAGATAGGTATTTGAATTGGCAAAGATTTCCTTACTATTTATTTGTTGAACTGTATTGCCTGGAGACCCAACAGACAAATTGTACTGTGAAAACTCAGCCTTATTGGGGTTTTGGTGACAGGCAGAGAGCAGCAGAGGAGAGAGAAGCACAGGGCAGCAAAATAACCCTGCCAGGTCTGCAAATCAAGGGAAAGCCAAGAGCAAACCCCATTTCTCTAAGCCCCACATTGGGACTTTCCCACTAAATTATCTTCTCATGCAAACACTTGGTTTGACAACCAGTACTGGTGGAGGGGAGGCACGCTGCAAACTACATCACGACTTTTTAATCTGCAAATCTGCAGGCTGAAAGGTGGAATCACATCCCCGTAACGAGTCTCTCCCAGAGCATTCACTGAAGGTCTGCTAAATGTCAGTACTGTGTGTACTGGGGCAATGGTCCCTCTAGGTGGGCTTGCCCAGGGCACACAGAGTTGCTCCCTGACTCCCTAAAAGCAAGATTTATCTCCTCTCTCTTCATCTATAGATGTAGCATAGCTAAAACAAGTTATATGATGGAAATGCCTAGGCTGCTTCTGCAACTGTAGGTACCTGTCAAGTGTTTTCAGCTGATATTTCCTCCCACTGCAGGAGGGCAGTTTAGACCAAGTGCAGTATTGCATTTTGCTTTAAAAAAAAAAAAAAAAAAAAAAAAAAAAGAGTTCATTCTAGGCTTTGAGCAATGTTTTAGGTAAACCCCAAGCAAATATTATTGGGTGAGCAGGCTGGGTGATACCTGCTGCAAGACATGGAGGTATGAAAATGTGTACCACTTGCATTGATATTTTGCCTTCACAATCTTGGAAAAATGGAAATACTCAGATTCCATCCAGTTTCAGAGAACTTCAGGCATGTGACGCCTAAATTGGGAGCCTGGTTTCAGTAGGTCCTTATTCAAGAAACAGAAATGGGGCAAATCACAGCAGGATCCTGGAGGTGGGCTGACTCATCCTGTGGAGAGAGCACCACTTGAGTACAAGGGCATCCTTGGACCTGGGGTCATGCTAGCTGCTGTGATTAACCCTTCCCATACTGCACATCCTCCTGTCCCACCACATGAAATACAGCTAAGAAAGGTGACCTTGTTGGTCACCATTTAGGTGGGAAGGGAAGGCAGAAGGTCTTTGCATCTTCCATGCAAAAAGTCCATTCAAGCTGCTGAGTTGTAAGGGAGATACTGAAGCTGTGGTTCGTGCAGCAAAACCTGACCTGGGGAGGAGCAATGGGTGGGGAAGGACAGCTTAGCATCCTAAAAGGTTAGATACCTGTTAGGAACTGAAGGAATTAATGCCTCAAACATTCATCAACACAGAAAACTTTGACAAGTTGTGGCCTTTGTGATTAGTCTGAGGAACATAGCCCAAGGAAGCGCGGAGTGTATCGAAGGGTGCACGGCTTCACTCCCTCACGGTTGTATTACCAAACTCCTTAGATAAGCCTCAAAGGAGGGAAACATGGACTGAGTGAAACCATATGTTCGGGTTCAAGGACCAGTAAGAGAGATAAATAACCAATGCTAGAATGACCTAAGCAAAAACTGAGGAAAAAGTGAGTGTGGGGGGGTGAGCACAAGCACTGACTCAATTGGATGAGGGGGTTGGTGCACCCCATTCCCCCTCAATGCATGTGCAGAACCCATGCTCCACCCTTTCCTTGTCTCCAGTGGAAATGGGTTCATGGAATACCTGCCTCTCTTTGTCTACTATGTTAATCAGCTAACAAAGATGAACTTAAAAGGTGACAGAAAACTTTGCTGTGTGTGCACCCACCACCCGAGATTTCCGGAATTAAGACAATTCTGGAAAGATGGGTGGTGACCAGACTCTTCTCTTTTCCTTTCCTTTTCTTTCCTTTCTTTTCTTTCTTACAGATTTATCAATAAGAGACCCCATTGCTTACTATCCTTTTCCAAGTTTAAGTTGCTTCTACCTCAAGTAAAACATTCTAATGGATCTTTTGGTGTCATTTCACCTTAATTTAACCCGAGAGGATCACAGAACCTTTATGACTCCCTGGGCTCCTAGTCCAGGTGGTAACAATACCTAAGAGGTTTCTGCTCATTGTCTTGTCCAAAGACCTGTACTGGCAAGGGCTCTGTTATTCTGGAGAGTGCCAAGAGACACCTGGGTTTTCCTGGGACATTGTCAACCTTCCCCTCCTCACCCCACCGGGCCATGCAGGGTTTGTCCAACACTAACGAACATCAGAAAACCTAATTGCCAGACTTGAGCACCGCAGTGGTCATCCCTCATTAGCCACCCCAAGCCAGGACACTAGCGCAGTGGGGATGACTCACCAGGACTGAGTTGTCGGCATCAATATTTACGACTCTGCAGCCGGCGGAGCAGGGCGAGATGTACTCAATAGCGTTAGAGCCGCAGATGGGGTTGTAGGCTCTCTCGGGGCAGTTACACTGGAGGTTACACTCCAAGGCATGGTGTCCAAATTCAGGGCTTCAGCAGAAAGAAAATATTAATGTTTGGTATTAAGCAACATTCATACGTATCTTATATAGAAAATATACCGCATGCATATTGAGATTTGTAAAGAAACACTTGATTGCTTAAAAAAAAATCCCCATATGTAAGTGAGGAGCCACAGAAATTTCTCTGTAAACCTCTAAGCCTTTGCTCTTCCTGAGCAAAGCCTCCTGAGCACGAATGGTCAAGGGAGTCAACCACTTCCTTCATATTTGGCCCCAAACATGAGGTCTTGGTGTAGCGCAACACCAGGCTGTGGGAGGTGATGAGCTTCTCACTGAGGGCTTGGACCAGCTTCCACCGAGACCACAGGATGCTGAATATGTGAATTTATGGTGACTTGGATCAAGCCTTGAGGGAAGATGAGGTCCTGCCCATGTTTAGCTGCATAGAGAAGCAGCCACAGCTTTGAAGGTATGATCCTAGGGCTGGTCCCTGCCCAGATGATTTGCCTGTGAGTAACAGGCCACACGTTCCAAGATAAAATGTTAATCTTGTACTGTTTGTGCCAAAAATGCATTCACTTCCAATTTCACCACCAAAGTTAGGAGGAGTACAGAAGCAGCAGATTCAGTGTTTATTCACAAAAGCATTAATATCCAGCCTTATTTTACCACCATGAACTGTTTCTCAAGAGGGAATAAACCCACTTCTGGGTATTCTGCTTAATTTCTACCTCCACCCCAAGGAGTGCAGCTGGGGATGGGGGGGTACCCACAGCCCTGGGAATGACCCACCCGTGCCCAGTCCCGTTGGAGCTCTCGGTACCTCTCGCTGTAGGTAACGCCCGCGACCTTCTGCGTGGGGCAGCCGAGGAAGAGGAGGGGGAAAGCCATGAGCAGGCAGAGGAACATGCCGAGGACACACATGGCACTGCATTGCCTCAGGGACATCTGGAACCTCTTCAGGATGGCACCACCTACCACGATCCCGACCATCGCCCCGGGGATGTTCACAGCACCTAGGGAAAGGCACGTCCTTGTTTTCCATCCTCCGAGCTGTATCAGTCCCTTCATTATAGAGGAGGCCCAGAGGATTTCTTGTTAGATTCCTATTTTTCAGCATCAGTGATCTGAAGGGTACCAGGGGTTTTGCAAGAACTGGTGGAATAATGCTAAGAAAGATTAGTTTTGTAAAAGCAGCAGGACCCTGCAGCAAACTGGCTGTTTTATGGAAGATGTAGTGACCAGTGAAAAGCTGTTTAATTCAGCAAATGTGGTTTTTTCACTGTAGACAGGATAGAATATCAATGAAACCTGGAAAGGATATTTAATTTCTGTATAATGCAGTAATGTGTCCACTTCTGATGTCATCATTACAAAACTGTGAAGGTTTCCATGACAGACCTGTAGTTTTGTAAAATCCACCTTACAATGGGCTACCAAAGAAGTGCAATCTGTTTAGTTCAACAAAGAATCGAGAGGAAGGTTGCTTTCAGCCCATAAATACCCACACAAGGAAGCATTTCCAACTACAGAAAGCTTTTTGATCTAACAGAAAAAGGCAAAGCAAGATTCAGTAGCTGGGAACAAAAGCTAGATAAATTCAAACAAGAAATATGGTGCACGTCTTTAACAGGGTGAGTAAATCAAGCCTGGGAACAACTCAGCAGGGTGCATCAGCAGAGGAACCACTGCTTCAGCATTTAACCTTTCTGCCTCTATTTAGCCTGGGTTGCTGAGTTTTACCAGTCTGCTCTGCTCACTTTCTTCTGATTTATTTGTTGCAGACTTCAGAAGCCCCTTTCTCTGAGGATGCATGCTGTTTGTTCACTATTTAAAATACTTCTGTGCCTAGTTCTCTGAACTCTTGAGTTGATTGTAAGAGTAGGACTTTATTCTTCATATTTTTATTACCATGACAAACCCACACAGGGAGACCTCAGCCCCAGACAGGACTTTCTGGATATTACAATACAAGAAGGAGCAGTCTTATCTCATGAGCACATATCCTGCCTAATGCTTACTCCTTTCCTTCTTAACAATACCAACAGCAAGCAATTAGCCCAATCATTACAAGCATTTAGTCTAACTATAGCAAACATTTTGAAGAGTTTAAGCATGATTATTACACCAACCTGACTGGCCTCTTGCTGCCTGGTGTCTTCAAAAAGCATGCATATATTACTGCATTTTAAAATTTTATTTACTACCTACTTTTTAAAAGACATTTAACCCAATGACTGCTGTAAGTAATTCCTCCTACAGAAACATGCACAATTCATAGCTGATGTTTCTTTGCTTCCTTGATGCAATGAGTTGGTTTCCTCTCCTTGATTATAGCGAACAACTTTAGACAACAAACATTTCTCCATGTCTTAAAAGATTTTATTCTACCAAGTTCAGGCCACAGTGTAAAGGAAGGAAGGTAGGTGGTAGCTGAGAAATCACAAGGACAAGGCCCTCATGTCACATCCGACCGTAGATAATGGAAGGAGACTGGAAGCTCCAGAGGAAGAGGTTCTCCGTAAACTCTAGATTATTTTCCAAGAAGTGCTCAAAAGCTGGCCAGCCTTGACAGCAACACTTACCGATGATCATGTTGGCCAAGGATGCTGTGAGGGAGAACTGTCTCTCCAGGAACTTCCCCATGAACGTTGCTAAACCAGCAACCATGGCAGAGAGGTTGACCTGAGCCAACACCACCAGCAGGTAGACAGGATGACGGAGGTTCCTCAACAGGACCAGAGGAAAGTCTGAAAGGAAAATGGGAAACCTGGTGCATATAGTGGAGGTGTACAGCAAAATATTAATCCATGGAAAGTGGCAAAAGCTTGAATTTTCCTACATTTTTTGTGTAGAATTAACTCTTTAGGAGTGGTGAGCTCTTCCAAATGTTTTGTTTACGAAAGGGCAGAATGTGTGTTTTCAGGGCTTATCATTTCAGGGCTGATTGCCTGACCATTTGGATATTAAAAAATCAGGATGAAGTATCAGGACCTTGCAAAAATTCAACACCTCAAAACTGCAAAACAGGGAGAGAGAGGGAAGTTGATGACCCCTCAACACCCTGCCTCAGGAACCAGCTGTGGGATGAGTGAATCAATGGCAGAAATTAGTTGCCAAAAAGGTGAAGAAAAAAATTAGAGTCTTCACGTGCAAAACACGTCCAGCCTCAAAGTGAACGTCAATAGAGAGCAGCTCCTCTCTGGACACATCCCATCCCTGCAGAGCTCACCTTCGTGAATAGAATAGAATAGCATAGCATAGCATAGCATAGCATAGCATAGCATAGAATCGAAAGAATAGAATAGAATAGAATAGAATAGAATAGAATAGAATAGAATAGAATAGAATAGAATAGAATAGAATAGAATAGAATAGAATAGAATAGAATAGAATAGAATAGAATAGAATAGAATAGAATAGAATAGAATAGAATAGAATAGAATAGAATAGAATAGAATAGAATAGAATAGAATAGAATAGAATAGAATATTTTCAGTTGGAAGAGACCTACAATGATGATCTAGTCCAACTGCCTGGCCAGTTCAGGGCTGACCAAAGTTAAATCATGTTATTAAGGGCATTGTCCATTAAAAGATTTTATTCTAGCAAGCTCAGGCTGCAAAGTAAAGGAAGGAAGGTAGGTAGTAGCTGCGAAATCACATGGGCAAGGACCTCATGCCATGTCCATCTGCAGATAACCGAAGGAGACCAGCAGCTCCAGAGGAAGAGAAGAGGAGACCTTAAGTGCTTCTTAAATGCTGACGGGCTTGGGGCATCGACCGCGTCTCTAGGAAGCCTGTTCCAGGGTTTGACCACCCTCTCGGTGAGGAAATGCTTCCTAAGTAAACTCTAAATGAAGCATCTTGACCCAGGAAAATTGGTATTTCACATCAAGACTTGGGTGATGTGCTCAAGTGATCCTGACCATCTGCTAATGCAGAGGACAAATCCGCTGCCTTCTGCAGCGATACCACCTGCCGAGCTCTTCTTCAGAGCTGCCAAGGTCTTATGGTGCCTTCAGAGAAATGCAAGTAACTCCACGATAGTTTCTGAGCCTCAGCTGAACCTCTATAATTACCGTCTTTATCTCCGGAGAGCAAAATGGAAACCTGCATGACTTCTGCCCACCACCCGCTTGTTGAGGGCTGCAGCATTCAGTGATTACAGGGTTTGTTATAAACATACATGGCCTGAGTCAACCTGGCCTCGGTTCCTTTCCCTGAAGCTTTCTGGCAGGGCTTCTGCTATAACAAATACAAAAGTAGCTGGGAAGTCATTAAAAGTTAATTTATTTGTTCGCTGTGGTTGCAATTTCAATGCCCTTTTTGTTTCAATCATAAAAATGTATTTTTTGATTACAGGCAAGAAGCACTCCAGCAAATTCCCCTGCGGCTGAACCCTGACTGATGGAGAAAAAGATCTCTTCAGCCTGCTCAGCAAAGTCAGCTGCCCCACTCCCAGCACCTTGAGAATCGGGGTGCCCGGTGCTGACACCCACCAGCTGGGAGGCTGCAGTTTTCCAGCCTGGAGCCATTTTTCCTTCGTGCACATCCCGAACGCACTTTCTGCTCGTGCCTTTGCTCCCCCCGAACCACCACCTTCCCCCTCCCCAGACTCTTGCAGCACGCAAGCAAAGGGCATGCATAAGGGCAACTTTCAGACAAACACATGCTGAGTTTCCCAAATGACAGCTCTGAAAGCCAATATGCTGAAGCAGAGATAAGGAATTAGCAGGGAGGATTAATGCAAGGGCCCGCTCTAAATTAACGGTGTTAACTCTTAGCAGCTCACAAACAATCAGGACAATCTTCATATATGCTCCAACACAGAGGCACTGGGAGATTGCCTCATGGAGAACTATCTGGTGCTTGCCTGGGAGTTGCCCCGAGCTGTGTATGTGTTTTAGCTGTCCTAAAAAGTTATGTGAAGAGTAAGGGTCCCTCCGTGGATGCAAGGGGGTACCCCATATACAAAAACAAAGTTCTTGTTCATGGGATTATTGCCCCTCCGGCTCAGCACTCTGCTCTCAGGGTTAGGCAAGCAGCTAAAGATGCTGAGGAGCAGCAAACACAGGGCATTAAAGGGGGTCCAAGCATGCAAGGCAAGTTCAAGGACCCTGGAATACCAACACGCTGGAGAGCTGGGAGGCTAGCAGTCACCCGGAGAGGGAATGAGCTGCCATGATATCCCTGTGCAAACCAAGGTGGACCCCAAAGGGGGAGGTGGTTTTGCTCTGAAGTATCACTAGAGGTCTTGCTTTTTGAGGCATATTCCTGCCTGGTTTACACAGCGCAATATCTCAGGCTTATTGCAAATATGAAACCTCCAGCTGCTTGCTGAAAGATCTCCCAAGAGCTAATCCAGCCTTTTGGGGGAGGTAGTGGGAAACTTCCACCAAAAAGTTTTCTTTTTCCTGAAGTTCTCTGGTCTTTTCAATCAAACTACACCCCTCTCTCTGCCGCCCCAGATCAAAGCTATAAAGCTAAAACAGCGAGAAGGTCCCCCACTTCATGGTGGGAGGCAGCAAGATTTCCGTCCTCTTTAATCACCTTCTCATTCCTAATTTGATTTTTCTGACAGCTCCAGAGAGGAACAAGGACAGATACCAAAAGCAAGTGGAAACTTTAAAATACAAATTAAAAAAATATCCTTGAAACAATCTTTAGGCACCACAGAGAAACAAACAAGTCACAAGCTCAGTGTCTTAATTGCTTTGAGGAACACCTTTAATGGATTAATTCCCAGTATGTGAACAGAAGCTGCACATCCTCCCAGGTGTTTTCAGCAGAAGCCTAGAAATTAGCAATGGAAATTACTTCAGGCTAGCTAAATCCTACTTTCTTCATTACTGTGAGCAGGTCCAATACCTGTAAAAGGAGCACTTTGTGCGTATGGGGTGCAGGGTGCAACCCAAAGTCACACAGAGCATCTGTGCAAGAGCCAAGATCATTCCCCACAGTGCTTTGTCTTTCCTACTTTTGAATAATTCCAGCGAGTGGAGCCTGTTCCCTTCTTGGGTAATTGACCTCATTGTTTGGAAATGTCCCCAGTGCTTTGCCTCAATATTTATCCTGTACACAGCTCCATCCTGTTATTGCTGATTGTGGATGGAAAAGCTCTTCCTGTCCTTGAGGCCAAGTTCCCAGCACTTTGCAAACTGCTCACTCTTCATCACACCTTGCCCCAGAAAGATTTAAAGCCCAGTGACTTCCAGAGAAACGGAGAATGTGAAGTACCTCATGGAATGGACTCTAACCGATCTTTTTTTTGTTCTCAATAAACGGCAAAAATTCCTGTGAGCCTTATTTTGTTCTCAGTTATCTCCACGTGCACTGAAGCAACAGGACAAATAACAAAACACATTTCCTCCTCCATAATCATGCTTCATTTTGCATCATTTAAGCTGAAATAAGTGACTAAACAGGATTTCTGATAACATCTCCCTCCTCAATGTCAGCTTAATAATTTAAAACTTGCCTCTGCCAAGCCCTTAAGAAAACGATGAACCCTTAAAGGCACTCTTCAGCCTTATTCTGCTCAAGAAGCAGCCTTGAGTGCTTTGCTGAATCGCAGCTGAACCAGGCAGTGCTTTTCTCACCAAGTTTCCCCCAGGTTTGTGCCAGCTTTGAAGCCATCCCACATGGCTGGCCCACGTGAAAGCACGAGGCCAGTTTGCAAAAGGCTTTAAGACCCGTGATGAGCCAATTGTCCAAGTGTTGACTCCACTAACTCCAACCAAGTGCTTTGTCTGGGCTGACCCAGAGCTGATGGTGCAAAGGACCTTCTCAATGAAAGTGGATCAAGAGCTGCAGATGAGCCAAACAACAAAGCACAGCCCTAATCCCCAGGTCCATTTTACAACCTGCTTGAGGTGTTCAAACACCTCAACCAGAGGGAGAACTCCGTCTTAAGAGGAATACAGGAGGAACAGGGCTGAAATACCACATGGAAAAATCTGAGATCTTGTGCAGTTCCTGTTTGATCCAGTCCCTACTGGTATCCTAATGCTTCCCTTCATCCCACCCTGAACAGGGGCCCGCAGACATCAACGTTGGGCAGGTCTGGGGCTGCCTGTCCCAGGGACAGCACCAAAGCACCAGCAGATCTGGAAGGGGACCATCTGTAAAAGCTCCCCTCAAGATGCAGATGGACCAGCAAGCAGATGAGGTCCTATCACTTCTTGCCAATAAATATCTCCAACATTAGGCTTGGCCCCTTGCCCATAAAACTAATACATTTTTTACAAGCAGAGAAAAACTGTGAGCATAAGACTGAATTAATATACAGATTGTTATTTCTCTTGTAAAATATGATAGGAATCTGCTTTGTGTGGTTTCTGGTGGTGGACTGGCACTGCCCGTCTCCTAAATGCCCATCTCCTGCCTTTCTGCAGAGAGGGCTCCTGCTCCCCATACTGCATGCAGAGATGCCAGGTGCAATCAGAAAAAAAAGAAAGAGGTAGGATCCAAAGATTTCACAGCACAATCCCAACAGTTCCAGCCTGCTGAGACCAGAAAAATGGGACCCCTCTCCTTCAGGAGCCAGGTCATCTTTTTGTACTGGGGTGTAGAGTAAAAAAGGTTCACTATGAACATGGTCCAGGGATCAGACTGTCCTACAGCATTCCTCCATCACACGTCTCTCTTTTTAAACAACAGAAGGTATAAAATTGCAAGATGATTCAGGCTGGAAAACCTCCAGACTCTGTTTCCATAAACTATCGTATAGAAAAGAATAGTAAAAATAGAGAGAAAATAACACTTGATGACAGAAAGAAGAGACAAATTAAACAGGACAGCCACAAAATGGGAGGCAAAATTCTCTTTCCAGTGACCCATTGATGAGATAGCACTAAAATCCTCACATTTCACCCTAATTGTCCCCATCGACACCATCACACACTAGCTACCATCCAGTTTCTGGCTCTAAAACCAGTTTTGTATTAGAAATCCCGGGGATTTCAGCAAGATTGCTTTTCTGACAAAAAACACAGACACTTTTTTTTTTTTTTTTTTTTTTCAGAATTGGGCTTTAGGGGATAAATTCTCAGAAATAATGAATTTATTAGCACAGCTCCCACAGCCCTGACAACAGCAACTCTGATGCAAGCCCTGAGCCAAACCTGCAGCTCGAGCAGAGGTAAGATATTTCCTTCTCTCTTCACCCAGGAGCAAGGAGCTCATTTTTATTCATTTTTAGAGGCAAAGAGCAGAGTGTTGGTGTGAAAATTCCATCTGAGCACTGTAAATCTGTTCCCACGCAATCGCTTCCATCACGCGGGTTTTCTAAACGACAGTGCAACAAGGTCAGGGGGGGAATAAACCCCCGACCTGCTCCTGTAATTTAGCATGAGGCCAGTGAGCAAATGGTACAACTAGCAGAACAAAAACCTGCCCACGCTTGTCTTGCTGTGCCTCGCCTGCACTGACCTCAATAAAACAGAGAATTTCCAATAAATTAAAGTGATAATATTCAGGAAATATGGAGGAAGCTGACATGGATTGATTTCAGAGGGTCACTTTTCTTAAGTAATTGCCAAAATACAGAGTATTTCCTTCAAAAAAAACCCCAACCCTGAGTGCTAACGTCCACAGACTAAAGCCCAGCTGATTCCCTTCAGCACAAAGAGCCTACTCATTTCTAAACAAGCTAATTACACTGGATTAAGATCACCCTGTACAAACATGCATCCAATTTTAATTGCTCAGGCCCTGGCTCCAGGCTCCGCCAGCCATCCTTGGTGGGACAGGAAGGGCAGCCTGTCTCCAATATTGTCACCAGCCTTAAAAGGGGGGGGATCTGAGGAGGTTTGGGGACAAAGAGCTGCCCAGTGCTACTGGGAGTCTGATTCTTGCTGTGACCTGGGAGCTGAGCAATAGCAGCTGGATTCACCCAAGCTGCAAACCCCCCCTCTATCTGGGGGGCTCTTCCCCTTCCCATGGCTCTGCTCCAGGCTCACACTTTGCACCCCTCTTTCTTGCCTGGCTTTGGGCTCCAATGAGGTTTTGGCCTCTGTCTCCCACCGTCCAGATGAGCCATAAAGCCACGCAACGTTGAGAGCTGCCAACCCCAGATGTTTTGATGAGCATGAGGTGGAGCGGGGTAGTCTGGACCTGACGGCAAGCCTCTGCTGTGAGCAGACCAGGAAGAGGTCTGCAGATCTAGTTAAACCTGACAGGACACCTAAGTTACATCTTGAGGGCTTATCTAAGAGGTAGCTGAGCACAGGGAGGAACATCCCCTTTTCTTACCAGCGTTGCAGCCTGCCCATTGCCAGGACATACGTCTGTGCAAGCAGAGAAACCCCGTCTGCGGGAGGTGGGGGATGCACACACTTACGTTTGATGAACTTGGTTAGAGAGAGGTTTTGCACGTGTTCAGATCTCGACCTGAGCTGGCTGAGCACATCCTCCCTCTTCTTGCTGTCGCTCTCCTTCCCACTCGCCACCTGGGGACAGATGAGAAGCTGTCTGAACCAACCATGCCAAGCTCAACTCATTTTTTCTCTCCCAAACGACAGAGAGCAGCCCATGCTTCTTGCAGACAGTTTGCAATGTTCCTGGGCTTGGCCAGCACTGTCCATGTCCAGTATGGGATATACTGGGCAGATGTCCTCTTGCTCAGGACTGCTGATCCGTGCTGGCCCCATTGGGTCTCTGATGGGGTTGAAAGCATCCTCACAGGTCTATAGGGGTAAGAGCCAGCTTTCCCCCCTTTCCCAACAGTAATAAATCACGCTTCATAAATGCCAAGCTGGGCCATCACCCATGTACAGCACACCGTGTGCTCAGCTCACATGAATATGGAAAGTCAAAAGGTGGAAGTCTGCATTGGGAATTATGGCTGCCCTTAGGGAGATGTTTTTGTTCCCCAGAGGGTCTGTTTTACCCCTGTTTGTGGGGGAAGCAGGTGCAGGAACCCAAGGAGCGATGCACCTAGACCTCCACCCAAAGCAGGTTTGGACACTGGTTTTGGGGGGAGGATAAGCATTTCCCCGTTTTATCCCAACCCCCTGTTGTGTGGGTGCTTTTGCCCATTACCAGCAAGGAGAGCAGGCAGCAGTTGGAGGGGGAAAAGATCCAGGCGAAGAGGGGGTCTGGGATGGAGGCAAAATATTTTTCACCCCCTAAGCCAGGAGGGGCTGACCGAGAGCCACTTGGAGTGGGGATGTACCTGGGGAGCAGCCACAGACCCCTCACCCCTCCCAGCCCCTCTCCATTCTTCTCCTGCTCCTGGAAAACCCAGCTGAATTCTAGCATTCTAGCAACTCCTACTGTCTTTATCATTTTTAATTTATTTTCACCAAATCCTTCCCACCGAAGAGCAGCAGTGTGGAGGGGACATCCTCTCCCATCATGGTCCACAGACGGGGACAGATCCTGCTGCTCCCTCTCCATTTTCCTTCTCTGTTCAGGGGAACAACACTTTGCAGTTGGAGGTAAGATGGGTCCAGGCATCTCTGCTTAATTTAGCCTCAGCTGATGCTCACAGCTCTGCAGGACACTAACCCAGGTGCTGGCAGGACCTGTGTCCCCGGTGTCACACTGCCACTGCTCAAAAGCAAAGAGGAGAGGTGGAAAATGGAGGGTTCGGATCATGTAAGGTCTATCCCAGCCTCATTAGATGACTGCATGCCCGAGGCAAGCATCCAACAACCCACCAGCAAGCGGGAGGCCAAGGGAGGAGAGGATTTCTTGGACGTCCATCCCATCCCCTGTTCCGCAGGCTTTTAGGGGAATCACTGGAGGAAGGGCATTAATCAGACTAGATGTGCTACTATACATGTGTAGTAGCAGAACGTGTTCAGAGGGAGTGTGGTTTTCACGGGAAACCACAGCATATTTTTAGCCAGAAGGACAGAGCCAGCGGCCCCATCTCTGGCATCCCACATCAGCTCAGCAATGGAGCTGTCGCAATTCTTGACACAAATTTAATATGAGTCAGACAAATGAGTTCATTCAACAGAAATTAGATGTTCTTAATTCACAGAAGGAACAGGACAGCTTTTTGGCTAAAATAATCTCTTTTCCTTTGAAACCGGGACTGATTATTAAACATCAGAGAGGTCAAAATGTCCCATGCTGTGGATGCCACGATGCCTTTCTGAAAAGCCTCTACAGGGCGAAAATGATAAAACTCCTTTCATGGCTTTTATTGCTAGTGCTCAGGGTTTAATACATTTTTTAAATGCAAAGATAAAATCCGGCTTCCTTTCACTTTTCAATTAGGTTACAGGGTCTTTTCTCTCTGCTCTAAAACTGCAATGTTTTCCAAAAATATGTTCAAGCTGCTAGTGACCGGCTTTCTCAGCTCCCAGCTGTTTGTACTTCAGAGAGTTCACAGTCTGCTGGGCACTGTCTGCACATAACAAAAAAAAAAAAAAAAAAAAGCCCCAAATTCCCCAGTTTGAGATGTCTCTGTGTGAGCGTGACCCTTGCAAGCGGGACACTTCTGTGCACATCTGCTGGTTTAGCACCCACCCGAGGAGCAGCTGCTCGAGCAAAGCCCTTGAGAAGGAGGAAAATTCCTCTCCCCATGCTGTCTTGGCCCCCTGATATATTTTTTTGCTGCTTGAAAGGATCAGGAAATGGATTCCTCTGGGACAAAGCAGGGATGTTCACACACAGGGAAAGCAAGTCGCGGAGGGACCAGCACAAATCCTGCCTGCTCGCTGCGGGCAGGGAGGCGAAGGATGCTGGGTCTGCCATCCGAGATGCTCAGGCCCTGCCACTGATGCTGTGCTCCTGCCGCAGGGGATTTTAGCATTACTCAGAGCAGAAGATTTGGCAAGCCGGAGTCGGTAGGTGCAATAACACGGGCTGGTTGCTCAGCACTACCCCGGCCATCTGTCGCAGCCTCACGCCAAGGAAAAAAACAAAAAATAAGTGGGAAACATCTTGCAGAATGTCCCCACACACTTGGATTTTCCAGGATGATTCCTTCAAGGGCTCAGCTTCCTGGTGCACATCCACCGGTGAATGTGCTCTTGTTGCATCTCATGGTTTTGCAATGGGATTTTATCACCTCTAGCATGGTGGGGAGAGGGAGGAGGCAGACAGGTTTTGGAGCAAGGAGGAGGAAGCTCCTTCACACTTTGCATTAGAAAGAGCATCCCTAACCTGACCTTGACCTGGGGAGAGCCCCCGTTTCCCTGCACGGACACGAATAATTCAGATATGACTGAGCAAGGCTGAGACCTGGACTTGCTTTGCAGGAAAAGTAAATGGAGGCAGCTCACCTGTGAGCCAGGCTCCTGCTTTCACCTGCCTGTGATTGCACCTGCAAGGAGGGCAGCCAGAAGTGCTGTTTTATTCAAATATATCACTGGAAAAGGGGATAAATGACCTGCTTTGTGACAGAGAGGTTTTCCTTGCTTAATTTGAGGCTTCTGCAGAGTTTCCCTCAGGCTGTGCAGAACCTGGAACTCCCAGCCCAGTGAAAAATAAGGTCAGAGAAGTTATTTTCATATTAAACAAACAAAATGTAAAACCCCACAGCTTGCAAAAAGAATTATTTTCCTCCTGACAAGGTCACGCTCCCTACAAACACTTCATTATGCCTCTTCCAGCGAGTGTCGGTCCCACCAGGGACCCCATTTCCTAGACTGTTAAAATAAGCAGCCAACAGGCACCTTGCTCACAGGAAAGGGGATGATTATTTTTAGCAGCCGTTTGCGCCTGTCTTTAAAGCTCCCTGGGGATAACCCAAAGGTAGAGACCAGCCCATTCCTGTAACATGCCAGTGGCACCACCGCACCCTGCCACTTGGCCCCCAGAGTACTCCCCAGATAATGCCCTGTCTAGTCTTTGTTTGCTGGTGCTTTAGGAGCTTTAATGAGGAAGCCTCAGAGCATGGCAGCCCCAGGAACAAAGGTTTCCAAACAAAGACTCAGATTTCCCTGTCATGATCTTTAGGCTTTCCCCATTAACTGATAACCCAAATTGGAGCAGGCATTTAAGAGACTTCCCCCCATCAGTTATTTTCATTTCAGCTTTTCACGTGCGCTGGAAGTGCACCAGGTCACTGCTGAATAAACGTGGGAGGATTCGAATAAATGCAGGCAATCTGTCGTGAGACAGAAACTGGAGAAGTTATTTTTCACTCCCCCAGCGCCGTTGCACAATGTCTCTGCCTGCACAGAAGGGTCGAGTCGCTGCCCCAGCACCGTCCCACCACGCTGGACCTGGGATGTCTGCTGGGGCCCCTGGGAACAACCCAGACGGAGGTGTGAGCTGTTTGCACCCCGAAAATACCCTCCGTTGTGGGTTGGGAAGTCCCCAGTGACCCCAGCAAAGGGCAGGAGGCTCCTTGCAAGCTCGGGAATGCAGGTGCAATCCTGTGAGGTAGCCGAGAGCAACACCAGCACCCATGGGGCATCCTCAGGGCAGGGCAGGAGGGGTCTCAGCTGCATTTTACCCCCAGGAACTTCTCCTCATCACAAACCTTCTGCTTCAGGACTGGAGGGACAGGCTTTTCCTGGGCCTTGCCAAGCTAT
This sequence comes from Tyto alba, assembly GCF_018691265.1. Lineage (NCBI taxonomy): Eukaryota > Metazoa > Chordata > Aves > Strigiformes > Tytonidae > Tyto > Tyto alba. The sequence continues at coordinate 1,675,959 of NW_024881282.1, read as the reverse complement.
GCCACCTCCAGCAGGAACGGCAATGCCCGAATATTTGAGATGGACTTGTGTAGCCAGGACACAAACATTTCTTTCAAAGTTTCCCCACACTTTCAGCCCCCTCCTACCACTGTGCACCAGGAGCTTTTTGGGGTGAAACGAGTCGATCCAGTCTGCATGCCGTGGTCCTAAACTTGCAGGCCCCCCACTGCACAGCCTGAGGTACTGCCCAAATAGTTGGGGTTTGCCCTGGGATATGGGGGGGGGTGGCTTCTTAACCCTCTGCTCTGCTGTGTACATCTCCTCCAGGATGGAGCTGCACGTCCAGCTTGGCATTCCTCTGTTTCCTCAAGCATCTGCTCCAACTATCCAGCCAGGCAACTGAAAGCAAAACCTGGAGATATTGCCCAGATGACAGGGGACACGTCCGCCACCATCCCAGCAGAAAATCCCAGCAGATGCACTTTGCTAGGCCACCACAGAGCCATCATGTTTCTGCATGCCCTGAGCACTCCCACACTTCACGCCCCTCCAGCCCCGCTGTGAAACACCCTCAGAAATCCACCTCCTCTGTTCTAGAAAGGATTTCATCTCCCAGCCTCTCCCTCCCATCCCACAGGAGACGACCTTGCCCCTTACACCTCCCTCCATCAGCAACAGCAAGGAAGGAGCGTGGTTCCTTTCCACCCCATTTCTGTACTTCTCCCAGTCGAAGTGCCACACATGAAGCTTTGAGATCATAGCGTCACAGAACGGTTTGGGTTGGAAGGGACCTTAAAGATCATCTAGTTCCAAGCCCTCTGCCCCAGGCAGGGCCCCCTTCCCCCAGCCCAGGGTGCTCCCAGCCCCGTCCAACCTGCCCTTGAACCCTTCCAGGGAGGGGGCAGCCACAGCTGCTCTGGGCACCCTGGGCCAGCGCCTCCCCCCCCGCACAGGGAAGGATTTCTGCCTTAGATCTCATCTAAATCTGCCCTCTCTCAGTTTAAAACCATCACCCCTCATCCTATCCCCAACCCCTGACCCAGAGTCCCTCCCCACCTTTCCTGTCCCCCCTTTAAGCACTGGAAGAATGAAGGACTCAACACGAAAGAGGCATCATCCTGCTCATCTCTTCTGGCTGGCACCCACATTTCCCCCAGATGGATGGGCTACCTTGGGTTAGGGGCTGATGGATCAGCAGCAGCCTGTTCTCCCTCCTCAACACCACCAGTGTTTAAATAAATAAAGGGAATGCAGTAGATCTAATATCTACAGACCCGGGCAAAGCAGAGGACGCGGCACCAAGTGAGAAACCGTTAGATAAATGTGAAAATTAGGAGAGTAAACACAACATGGCTAAATATAATCAAGAGAACGGAGCATTTCAGAGGGATGTACTGAGCTGCTGGGAGGTGCTGGCAGCTTCCTTGGAGGTTTGGTGCAGAAGCCCCAGCTAATATTTTCAGAAACCCCATTGGCATAGTGAGAAGTCATGTCCTACTTAATCTGCAGAGGAGAAGGAAGGTGGGAATCGTCCCTACAGAGTGGGCTGGGACACCACATAGGAAAAAGTAGGCAACTAGAGGGCTGAAATAATAGGAACTGAACCAAACTTAGTGCAAAGGGCACAGCCATGCACTTAGGGTTTAAAAATAATTTCTGCTGCACAGCTGGAAATGTTGGAGATGAGAGGACGAGAGTGACACATAGCTCCAGGTCTATCTCAGCACAAACATACAGTGCAGCCGTGGAAGGAGTAAGTGTGATGCGAAGAACCAAGAACGGTGTTTCTAGGAAAGCTGGGGGAGTGTAGACCCTGCTGCATCACCACTGGAGACCAGATCCAGACTGGTGCAGCACTGGGAAAATCAGCTTGTGGCTGGGGCGGGGGGTGACCAACAGGGCTGCTGGGATGGAGAAGCTCTTTGGCAGAGGAGGACTAGCTAGCCTTCCTCGCCCAGCAAAAGGAAGGCTTTCTATAACCACACCAATATAGGAACAATTAGGAAAAAATATTTAATCATGATCAGAATAACCAACAAAAGACTAAAATAGATTAGACAAAGCTTTGTAACGTGCAGGGAAATAAGTTTTGGAAACCTCCTATCAATGAGGCTTAGGAGGAAAGCACTGATGAGAGGGGCAGATATCCAGAGAGGACTGCGTGACAGCAAACCGGAGCTGCCAGGGCTTGGACATGACCGGGATGTGTAGACCTGCTTCCCATAAAAATCCATCTGAGCTTTCTCACGAGGCATCTGTTTGCAAATGGCATGTGCTGACGCTACAGGGGAGGCTTTGTCAGGGTGAGGAGGAAGTGTCACTCACCCCCTTTGTACGGCATTTGGGGGATGTTTGGTTCTACGTGACTTTGAAGTGTCGCAGAACGAAACCGGACCCAGGAGATAATTGAGTGCACAAGACAGATCTTGCACAGGAGAAATGCTGAGCAAGGGCAACGCTCCTGCTTTTGTTTAAGATGCTCCCGAGAGCACCTTTCCCCTTTCCCAACCCTTTGCACGTCACCCGTGGAGCTGCTGGGACTGGGAAGGCGCTGACCAGCTGCAATGCAACAGCCGGTAAACCTGCAAGACAGACGGACACTGTGCCTGAGCAGAAGCTCAGGGAAAGCCTTTAGCAGACAGAATACAACTGCGTGGGTTGGGATACGGTAACATTCTCGGTGACAGATGGTAAATCACGAGCTAAACTTTGGCTACTCAGCAATCAGAAAATGCCCCAAGGCTGTAGTTCGCCACAATCCAGGACACAACCCCGAGAAATGGTTCAGGCTCATTAATCAACCTGGAATTACTGGGAAAGAACTGGTCTTGACTGGAAAGAGTTTGTCCAGTAACAGCCTCATCTGCTCATCCCCTGCCTGACAACTTTATAGCTTTGCTGTGATCGTCCCTCAAATAGGATTATTCAGGGTACTTTGATGCTAGAAATTTACTGACAAGTATCAAAGCAGAGAAATAAAAATGTTCCGGGTCTGGAGTGATTGATTTATGAGAAAGGATCAAAAGAGAGAATTCTCATTATCATTAATGTTAACATCAAGTGCACAAGTCATTCCAGGAACTTCAAAGAAAGAAGCTATCAAATAAAGGTGAAGCTGAAATATGGTTGTAGAATAAATAATCTAGATCTGTCTTGGCTGATGAGACAAGGCAATTAAGTCTCCAGATAGACAGAGGGCTGTGCTATTATTCAGTGTTTGCTGGATGATGCCCATTGAGGATGGTCCTTGGTCTGAAGAAACCACCAAGGGCTCAGATGAGTTGTATAGAGTGAGGCAGGAGAAAGAAAGGAAAATTAAGTTAGGATGAAAATCAGAGAAAAGGAGTCATGCTTTCAGCAGCGAGAAGGATTGAGCCATGGGCCAGTCTTTGCTGCTATGATGTTGTTTGCTGGATTCTGCAGGCAGCCTTGTCATCTACTGAGACATGTGTGGTCCCAGGGGTCTTCAGACAGCACGTGGCACAAGGACAGCTTGACCCGGGGCACCTGAAATTCCTTTTTGGCCTCCAGAAATGAAGCCCACAGCTGGCAGTGCAGAAACATCTCGGCTTCTTTTGTGGACAGAGCACATCTGTGCTTTTTCTATTTGCTGTGGGTAAGATATTGTGCTGGGGCTTTACAGACACGGTGGAAAATCCCAGCTGATGCCTTCAAGTGCATCGTGCAGCCTGTTGCTCTGCTGCTGATTGCTTTTTCCCTGCTTTGGGCGGACAGAAACCCCGAAAGCAAAGGCAGCCAAGGAAATGCTGACTGTCTTTGAGGCTGCAGCTGTATTTAGACAGGGTTGACCCAAAGGTTATCACAATGTCTGTTCCTGCTGACCTGCTGGTCTGTAAAACCCTGCACTGACCCCATCCCTCCTTTCCCCTCTGCAGTGTGTCAGGGATGGGACTTCGTGGTTCAGGGGAACCCCAGGGGTCCCACCTCTCCTTGCTGCAAGACCACATCTCCCCCTCTCCATCCCAAACCAGACTGAGCACCAGAAGAACCACCACCTTCCCTCTCTGCCCTGAAAGGAAACCTGGAAGTGACCCTAAAGCTCCAGCACGAGCCACCGCGGCGCTGGGGAGCTACTGGGAAAGAGCGGCCGGGGCAGAGGAAGGCAAAATTGGGGTCAACGTTTTGCCAGCGCTGAGCTTTGTGTCTGGGGACACACATTTCCTTCCTGTGCTGCGTGTCTTACTAAGCCTACCCGTCCCTTCTGCAGGGTTTTGCAATATTGCCCTGGCTGATGCTCTTTTGGAGGGGAACGGCAGCTCTAGCAAGCTCAACGGCGGGTGCAACAATTCGGTGACCTCGGAGACACCGTTCCCTCCAGCTCACCAGGGAGGGGCTGCCCTTCATGATGCAAAAGCCCTTGTGCTTATACCCGCAGCCAAACACTGATTTACTCCAAGGACAAACAAGAGAACATGATTTTTTTTTTGTTTGTTTCTTTTGTTTTGTTTCTTGGGTTTTTGTTTTTTTTTTTTTTCTGCTATACCTACAGAAAATCACCCACAATAATGCAGATTTCCTACAAAGCTTTGAGAGCTCACACAGCAGACAGATGTTTTACCCAGAACAGCATCTGGCAAAGTTTCTAAAGATGCATTTTTATTTTATTTTTTATTTTTTTTTTAAAGCAAGGCCCCTTGCTGCTATCCCCATGGGTTGGGCACAAGCTGGCTCGGCTGGCCCTGTCATTTCCCATCCTGCAAAGGGGGTAGAATTTTGCCATCACCTAGATTATTTTCCTATTATTATTTTTTACTGTAAGCAGTTCTCATCAGCTTTCTGGGGGAAATGGTGAAATGCAAAGAAACTCAAGAAGGTCTGGGCTGCAAAGGGATAAATGGGCACTCAGCTATGTGGGAGCATTCCCTGCAGACATCAGCCAACAGAACAGGATGAAATCTTCCCGCTGCTTTTTTAAATCAATACCCAACCAATCCTTCCTTAAACTCTTCAAAACTACTCAGACTGATCAGAATGGAGCACTTGCAAGAAAGTGCAGTTGTTTTAGTTTGAAGTACACTGTTTCCTCTCAAAAGCTGCTTATGAAATTAATATTCCCATCAGCCCTAATAAAGAACCTTTCTCCTAAGATGTAGACTGCCACCCTTGCACACTGAGCAGGTTCTGCTAATATAGATCATCCATAATGACTTTAAAGCGAACCAAGAATTGCGAGGATAAATCAGGCACAAGGCATTCAGTCTCACCCTCATCCTGCAAAGCGCTGAGCACTTTCCACCCCATTACCTCGCAGGCCTGCAGCACCTTTGTGAACTTCACAGCATATATAACCCAGGAGTAGATCATTATGTCCCCAGAAGTGTAATTGGTACAACAGGTCCTATTTGCCCGGGCAGGTGAAACCTAAATCTCCCTCAGAATCACTCATTCCTGAGGAAATTCAGGCAGCGGCAGGAGAAGTGAAGCATTATTCTGCACCAGACAGTGCATGGACTTGTTTAGACAAGAAAGTTTCGATGCTGCCCCAAGGTAAAACACATGTGAAAGGCAATTACAGAGGCTAGAGGATGGCCAAGACATCGAGACGAGCTCAATTTCACCTACTAAGTGCATCCCAGCAACTTCAATAACATTCAAAACCATAGCATGATGCCTCCTCTAAAAGAACAATTTGTTTTGTATTATTCCTCACGACGCGCCGGTTGCCAGAAAACCGGGACCCGCAGCCAGCGAAGCGCTTGGGAAGCTCGCAAGCTGTTTCACATCTTGGCATGAGCACTGAAGCGCTCAGGAGGGCTCCGGAGAAGTGAAAAAACTGGTAGTAAATACAGAGCATAGTTCTGTCCCGCCGGCGGGCTCCAACAAGAGCCAGGGACAAGCACCCCCTGAGCAAACTGCAGGCAGAGAGACATCAGTTTGGCTTGCAATGACTGGTTCAGGCTGATAAAGGTTTTTCCCTGCCAGGTATCTCTGCAGAATTTACAGATCCAGGGGGTTTAGGGGCTGGAAAGTGTCTCAAATCCTTTTGGCCAGCAAAGAGGTGGCAGTGAGAAGAGGTGGTGGGTGAAGCTGGATGCTGGAGCAGCAGCTCACCCTGGCCCCCGTGGACAGTGAGGGGTGAAAAGGGGATTTCCAGTGGAAAGGAGACAAACCACCCGCCAGCCTCAGTATTTCAAACCCCGCCAGGGACCAACCCACTCCTAAGGGAAGGCTCCTGATGTTTTATTCGTATTTTTGACAAAGTGGGACTGATTTCCTCATCGGGCACGCGTGGCTCCTCTTGAAGGGAAACAAGGGCCATCGGTTCAGCGTCTCCCAAATGAGGTGCAGCAGGAGGAGTGGGACCATTGCTTCCCTGGGGAAAGCAAGGAGTCCCACCCCCAGCTGAGCCAGGAGGGTGGCTGTGAGAAGGACCACATAGAGCTTGCCCGGTGCTAGATGCTCCTATGCCAAGGAATCAACACACAGGCGTTACTTCGGTGCCCTGCTGAGGAAATTATCACAGCCATTAAGCTGCTTGCATCTCACGGGCGTTTTGCTAAGCATCTGCTTAGCAATCAGGAGCCTCTGACACGGGAGAGGACAGCAAAGCACAGCTCACATCCGACTTTGGGGTGCAGCTATAAACCTCACGACCACTTCCACAGTTGTGTTGCCCACAGGAGCACCAGCTAACGCTGGCGGCAAGGGAGGAATGTGCATATAAATACATGAGGTATTCGTGTGCAATGCCAAAAGGGCCATCTGCGGCACCTCTCCTACCTCTTTCGGCATTTCCCGCGGGAAGAAGAAATAAGGCACCGCAGACAGGGCCACGAGACTGGCTGCGACCAGGAAACCAAGCCACCAGGCGCCGACCCACCGCGGGTCTTTGTTCGTGAGCTGGACTTCGTCTGCAACGCAAGTAGAGACATGGGCATTAAATCACAGGTGAAAGGAGGGACCCCAGTGCACCCAAGGGATGGGGGTGGGTGGCCCCAGTCACCCCAAACATCAGTCACCTCCAAAGTGGTGGCTCCCAACCTGGGGACTGTCAGCTGTGGGGTCTGAGCAGCATTTGAACCTGACTGATCCCACGGTGCTAAAGCACATTTCATTCTTTGTTATCACCATGGTGTCTAAAAACCCACTCAGCCCTTTGGATGGAGACAGCTGGGACAGGGACATCCTAGAGCTGGAAAGGCAATGGAAAGCATCCCCCCATCACAGCTTTTTCAGAGAAGGGATACTCATGTGCTGAAAACACTTGGAAATATTCAAGGGGATTAAGTCATGACGTCTGTCAATACAGAAGGAAAAATCCTTTCTTAAGATTTAAATGGGTTAACTACAGATAACTGTCGGCATCCAAGAGCACCGGTTTAGTTTTTTACAGTCTGGCTGCCCACACAAGGTCCCCCTGTTCACAGCAGGAGTTGGACCCCAGAGCTGTGCCCACCAGTCTGGCCCATCAGCCGGTGCCTGGTTTGCAGCTCAGCCACCGGCAGCCGATCTTTAGAAATGCTTTGATAAGGATTATATCCCTTTCTCCTGTCTGCCTTCCTCCAGTTCACCCAGCCTCCTCTCCTGTCATTCTCAGGGCACTCTGCCAAAGATAACTTTTTCTGTGGGGAGGGTTACTTGGCATAAATGGGATACACAGAAGCCAAAATGTAAATTCACAACACGGGGAGTCTGAACCAAGAAATATTTCTACAGAAAAAGGGGATACCTGTGGTTAGATAGTATTCATGAGCAATCCCAGGAAATTAGTCCTCCCAGAAACCTCCTCCTAAACTGTGAGGTTTAACATGAGTGAGCTATTCTCACTGCGAGGGGGGTGTGCAATTAAAACTGCAATCAGTTTACTGGATTTTGGTACAGTGGATACCGCCACATCTAATCTCCCATCTCTGGAAGTAACAAGCGATAGGTCAAAGAAATTTGATAATCTTCTCCCTGCATGATGCATTTATCAAATTGGAATTTTAAATCCCTTCCTGAATAGACACCTTTTTTTTTTTTTTTTCTAGGAAAACGTCAGGTTAAATTAGATTTAGCATTAAGCAACCACAGCTCGCTAGCTTTTCCCAGTAGGCTGAAGGCAGCTTGAGGCTGAAGACAGCTCTAAAACTGGGTGTTGTCCAGTTCTGGCTACTCGGGCACACTTCTCATTCAACACCCATCTGCAGAAGATGGCTTTGAAGAAGTGAGCATCACAGTGTGCATCAGACAGAAGACCCTAATCCCATTTTTTCGTCCTTCAGAGGCAGGTAAGGCAAGAGCCCAGACACCTTGCCAAGGTTCACCCGCTGAGGAGGATGGAGAGCTGCAGCAATGAGCTTGGACATCGCCTGATCGGAGGAGGCAGCGGCAAGACTAGAGTGTGTTCTTGAGCTGCAAGTATCATAAATGTGTATAGTGACAAAGTCCAGGTGAGAAAACGTCTGGTGAAGTCAGTGAGCAGGAATGAGCCGGGGGCTCTGAAAGGGAGCCAAAAGTAATGCCTCTGTTGTGTCAACACCCACTGCTCACCCAGCTCCAGAGCTGGTGTTGTCTGGTCACCACCCAAAGAAGCCCAACCATCGCCCCTTCCTCACGTGAGGATGTGCCGAGCTGTATAATGTGTGTCTGCTCTGTTAATAACCAGAAAAGAGCCTCTTGTTTTCCAGGCCAGGATTCAAGAGCAGCCAAAAGGGAGACGACTACAAATGCTTTAATAACACAGCTCAGGAAGAGACATTGGAAAAGGAAACCCCTTTCTTGCCCTATCCAGCATTTCTCTTCTTCTTGTTTTCACCTTCCTCCCACCCTACCCTTCCCTCTTCTTCACATCTCAGGGCCCTGGTACCCATTCTCCATTCCTTCTCTCTTATTTCTCCCCTCCAACTTTCTCTTTCATGTTTCTCTCTGGGTTTTGCTCATCCTTCATATTCCCACTCTTCCCTAGTGCTGGCTGGCAGAAAAATGCTCCCGCTGCTGGCATAGGGCAGCAAATTCACAGATGAATGAAAATCAGGTCTGCTCTAAAAACATAATGCAGATGGGCATCCCTCTAACCAGCCCTGGCAGCAGCCAAAGTGTGAGGGTCTGAAGGATGATTAAAATACAGGATTCCAGCAGCCACGGGGCCAGGTTTGACCCTGCAGATGTGTGTGTGACACCGAGTTGGGTGGAAAAGACCAACTTATTTGGGTCACCCATCCCAGTGTTGACAAGACCAGTGCAAGACCATCCCCAGGTGATGGAAGTGATTTAACAGGGGACACAGCAAGCAAAGGGAGCCAGCCCCTGCCCCACAGGTTTGCACCCTCATCCCCTTGGGGGTTGGGGTGCTCAGAGAGGGGATGGACTGCTGCTGGTTTGGAAAATGGGGTGCGGGGTGAAGGGTGCCGGTTGGTTCTCTGGGGACACATTCACTCACCTCCAGCGACTTTGTCAATGTCGACGTAAAAACGCAGCATGGCAGAGCCCAGCATGAAGGCCACCCCCGGCCCGATGACGGTCACGGAGAACAAGATGCCTGCAGAGGGGTGAGAGCAGAGAGGGGCTCAGCCCTGAGCGCAGGGATCCCGGGAGACAGGAGGTGCCTTGAGGCAGGACCACGCTGAACCAGGGTCCATCACATCTGCTTCCAACGTGGGCTGTTTCTGTGGCAGCTGTCTTATCTCACACCTTGCAAAGCATAACAACCCCATGCTTTCCAGGCTCCCTTCACAGGAAAGGTTTTGGAAACCTCAGATCTTCCCCGCCACTTCTCTGCAGCCTCCTAGAAAGACTCAAATATACCCAGGAACAAGATGTGCCCCTTGGTGAAAGAAATTCAAGAAATGCAAAAGTTTTTTACAAGGTTAAGGAGATAAAATTCATCAGCAAACTCTCCTGTATGAAATACTGACAAAGAAAATTTAAACACATCTAAGATCCAAATCCTATCTTACAGGTGATCCTTTCAAATATGGTTCAGAGGTTTGGAGCATCTATCAGAGCAAAATTTGATGCAGTACTTCCAGTCTCTTGACAGTAATAACCTGGTTTTGTGCCACCCTTGCTGTCCTGTTCAGTTCAAAAGGCTGTCACAGATAACGGCTGGAAAAGGGCTAGAAGAACTTGCAAGAACCACCTTGTCCATCCCATCACCCTGGGACATCCCTTTTAGGCATATACCCAAGCTGTTCTCTGGCACCCCCTCCTCTGAGGGATACTTGCCCACCTCCCAGATGGTGGATCCTGCTTTTTTAGCTTCCTATAATTTTCCCTACATCTAAACAAAGTCTTCATTGCTGCACCTTAAGCCCATAGCTGCCTCTTGTGAAGACACAGATCAGATTATTGTCTTCTTGTGGAAGTCTTTTTGGAGGAGGAGGACAGTGTTATTTTGTCCCTCTCCAGTTTATCAGTCCCAGGCCAAAAATCCCAGCATCACCCCTAAATCATGCTTTCCAGCACCCCTGGCCTGTCTGCAGTTTGTTCAAGCTTGAAGCAGATAAACTCTTTTTGCAGAAACCTTGATAGCACTGGGTAGAGCAGAAAGGCTATAGCAAGCTCTGCTCTCATTAAGGCAAATTAGTGCTGTCTGGCCTTGCTATCAACCTAATTCTGGTTTCTCCTCCTCCCACAGACACCCCAGCCTTACCCAAATAGAGGGGGGAGTTCCTTTCACTGGCGAAGTCGTCGATGTAGGAGATCCCAAAGGGCTGGATGGGGACACCACCGATGCCCAGCAGTGCCTGGGCGATGAACATGACAAGGAGAACCTCATGGTTCTCCCTGGCAGTGTGGGGGGTGCAGCCAGCATCGCTGAGATTCCCCCGGGACCCCGGCACCCCGGGTTGGCACAGGTCGGTGGTGTTGCTGAACATGCCTGCAACAAGGGGAACAGGTCTAAGGAGCTGGGTCTGGAGAAAGAACTTCCTAACATAGCAGCAAGCACGTGGATATGGGCTCAGGAGACATCAGGTGGGAAACACCAGTGAAAGAAAATGTAAAGAATGTGCAAAGCTCCTCTGAAGGTGCTCACAGGGAGATGGATGCACTTGCCACAAGAAAGCCACCTCCGTGGAAAAAGCAGAGCTGAGATCACTTCCAGGACCTGTGCTAAATCTTGCAATAAAGCTAAGCGAGAAAAACTGTGGATTGCATGAATCAGGAAATGAGAACTCATTTTACCCAGAAATGAATTTCAGAGCTGCCTAAGTGAAAGTGCTGATTCTAGCATCTTTACCTTCCTTAAAATTCTGAGGGAAGGGGTGGTGGTGTTTATAGCAGGATTTCCATGGTTATGCCCCAAATGATGAGCAACTCTGAGTGCTCGACACAGGGCCACCTGCACCAGCACTCCTGAAACGCGTAGCTAATTGTTTCCAAACTCTTGTCAGCACCTGACCCCTGTTTGCATCCATGAATTATTCACCTATTAAGTCTTCCTTTGGTAGCTGCAGCTGTGTGAACCAGCTGCGCTCTCTCTCGTGAGCCAAAGAAAAGCTGTTTAGTGGAGGCTTCAAAAAGATCTGCTGGAGCTTCAGGGCAGCATTTGGGAAGGTAACAAGAGAGTGGTTTTCTCCTTTCTTTTCTCATCCCTTCGCCTTCTTTCAGGGAGAAAATCTCAAATCCATCCTGACCTGCTCCTCCTTGAGTGATTTACACCTGCACATTTCTCAAAAAAGGTTGATTTTTCTGGTGGGGTTTAAAGCCTCAAAGCATTCCCTCAAAGACAGCTCAGCTAGACAGGGGAAGACAGATGAGGTGCCCCACAAGCAGAAGTTAGGTGTGAAAACAACACTCCTTCATTGCAGACAACAGCATTTTTCCCAAAGATGCCCTGTTGGGTTGGGTCAAACTCCTTTCTCTACCTCTTGTTTCCTTCCTGTAAAGGGTTTCAGCATTTATGAGACCTTATCTTCTCTAAATTATGAAAATAAAGGCGTAGCTTATGTGTATGAGGACAACTTGGCTGAACACGTGGAGGATGAGAACCCCAACGGCTGCCGAAGACCTTCCTGCTACCCAGTGTGTATCTGCTGCGTGGATGTGCAGAAGACAAGGGGAATTAGAGGCCCAGCCCACGCTTTGATGGTTTTCATGCCTTTTCCTGTGGTTCCAGCTGTCCTCTGGCTCTGCTTCCCACCACCAGCTGTTGCCTCTTGGGACTGAAACAATTTCATTCTCATAAAATTAAAATTCCTTGAGGACAAACCTACAGCTCGCAGCTCCCAACCCTTTCAGGAAAGGTCATTTCCTTTATCTGTCCTGAAAGATATAAAATAAGTTCCTAGAGTACCTACTGGCAACAGACTGGTCATACTTGTAGGGTCCAGTTATGAAATGGGGGAGAGACATGAGGAACCCGGCCAAGGAGACGAGGATGGCACCGCAGCCGATGAAACGGGGTCTGTGCACTCGGCTCCCGAAGTAACTTATGAAGACGATCAGCAGCGTGTTCCCAACCTGCAGCAGGACACACAGACCAAGAAGTCTCACAAGGGAACGACAGGAGCATAGGGAGAGCGTTCACCAGGTAGACTAGAAGCAAGCTGGTTTTCACCTCATTGAAGGAAGCGAGCAGCCCGGACGTCTGGCTGGAGAGGCCGTATCGTCTCTCGATGGTTGAGATGGAGCTCTTCAGATAACCAGAGACCAGGAGCTGGGAGAGCTGCAGGAGCCCGTGGCAGAAAACAAAGAACTGCCAATACAAAAAGAGAGCATCCAGCATGATTATTGTGAGCTGCAACATTACAAATGGCACCTCCTACACCAAGGCACGATTATTGAACATGAACCTTTGACTACAAGCCTTTGAAATATTATCCCTGCTCCTGTCATCAGTGGTCTTCTGAAATTAGGTCGGGGCCATTAAATAGTCCTTGGCCAAAAATGACAATAGGGTTAGTATTTGCAAAGAGAGAGTGTATTTTCTTCAGCTGAAAGTGGCTTTGGACAAACAGATTATTTCAGTTGGGATGCTTGCTGCTAGTTGATGTTGGCCTTGACCCTGAGATCCAGCAGCAGAAGTGGATGGTTGCTCCCATCCAGCCCGAGGCAGGCAGCCATCCCCAATGCTGGCAGGAACTCTTCTGGGACAGGAACGAGCCCTTCCAAGCACAGCAACAAACAGCTTCTTTAGAGAAAGTCAAGAGAAGGACAGGGAAAATAATTCAGACTTTCTGATTTCCTTTCCTTCTTGCAAAGCCCTGTCTGTAAAGGACATATTTCCTTTGGGAAAATGTGATGGTTCTTTTCCACTTCCAGAAAGAAACCTTGTCAAAGACCATCATCTCCCAGAAAATCCTCTGACCTCATTTCCTTCAGAGTTTGGCTGCCCAGGCGAACACATGGCTCGAGCTGCCCCACCATTACTGAGAGCAACATCCATCTTCCTGCTCCTCACACAGAATATTTTGCAAGCGCCAAATTAACTGTCCCAGGAGGGACGGAGACCACCTCCCCTTCATCCACAGCTCGGCGAAGTACCCAGCAAAAGGAAAGGAGCTGGCAAGCAATCTCCTTCCCCGCTGCTACGTGGCTCTCCGCAGGCACCCTTCCAGTCCCTAAATGAGTTAAAATAAACTAACCAACCCAAACCATCGCATGCCTTAAGGAGATGAAACACCGTAGGACAGGATGAATATCCCCAAGGCCTTGCAGGGCTGCTGCCCTCAGCCTTGGATGTTGCCCAAAGCCACGAGGTGCTGCTTTTGGTGGATGTTTTCCCAGTCACTGGCCAGAGTGGGGCATTGCTCCGACTCTGCATATTTTGCAGCCAGATCCCACCAGGCAGGAGTCTCACCCGGAGGAGCTGCTCAGCCTGGCCTGGATTTCTGCTATGTCTCATTTTGATCCGGGGTTAAAGCGGGGTCACTGCCAAACTGGACTGCTCTGTAAGCAGAGGGACTATTTACAGCAGAAAAAGGGAAAAAGAGGACGGGCAAGCTCGCTTGGCTTCCTGAGAACTGGAGCAGCAGCATAGAGGGACCACCACCAAAAGTGATGTGTTGGCATCGTGTGAAGCAAGGTGCAATCCAGGACCTTCCCCCTTTCAATCACCACTGAGGGATTCAACCGTGTTTGGACTAGGAAAATGTCACCCAGCCAAAGGAAAGTTTTCCCAGAGTTAGCTTTGCCAAAACTCCTATGTTCCTGCAAAACATGCTGGCTATGTCCAGGTACTGTTTCCTGCATGCATGAGGTCAGATGGAAACGTCAAAGCCAGATTCATTTTTTTCCAGGCATCCATAACACACAGCCCTGCAAATCCAGGACCTTCATGGCATGTTGCTTTACATCAGCTCAGCAGCCGCCCACCACTGCCCCACATCCTCTTCAGCACAGCAGGTCAAAATGGGTTGGCACTCTGCTATTTTATTCCCCCCATCTGGTCAGAGCAAAGCACAGAAAGGGAAGACAGCCCTGCAAAGGACTTGCAGTGACTTGGTGTCAGCACCAGGCAAGGACCCCGGTTCTCCTGAATCCAGGGGCAGTTTGCCATCAGATCACAACACAGCTGGTGTTCTGCCAGGAAAAGAAGGAACAGACTCATCTGCTGGAGAGATATATGACCCTGTTTGTCTTTAGCTGCACACATGATGCTGCATTTTGTCCTGCAGCAGGAATCACTTGTTTACATTTCTGTATCCGATCAAAATATCTGGCTGTCTAACTTGTATGGTCTGGAAAGATGCTTTTCACGCCTGGAAGGAGAGATCATTATTGACACCAGCGTGACCCTCCTAAACAGAGGAGAGATTTCCCTGAGAGTCAACTGATGGAGAGCATAAGCTCAGTTCTTTTTGAGAGCCACAGGGCATAAACGCCTAGAGCATCTCCAAGTTGCCAGAGGTCTTACGGACATGCACACCAACATGCGCTTCTGTCCCAGGAGATCTCAGCAGGGATAACCCTACAGACAAAGCCTGCTTTCATCTAAATCCTCCCCTGCCAGCAGAGCCTGCTTCTTCATACTCCCAGCAAAAGGAGGGAGAAGCAACAGACAGCGTTGTTAAGAACGAAGGCAACACAGCAAAAATGAAATTCTCTCTGCTTATCAGCTCCCAGGACACAACCCCCCCAACCTAGAGCATCCCTTTCTAACTCCTCAAAGCTTTTTAAATCCTACCCACATAACACAGGCTTGAAAGAGGGGTGTGATACCAAGAGCTGTGATTCAGGTCTCCTCCATTCCAATGCACGGCTGCAAGCCTAGTTTTGGTGAGTCTCAAAGCTCAAGTCTATACTTGTAAATGAAAAAGGCTGGGGGCCATTCTCAGTTGCCAAGGCCAGTGGAAACAGCACAACCTGCATCCATCCTACCAAAATCACTGAGCCTCCAAAATAAGCTGGTTTCACCCAAAATTCTTGCTGGGAATGGTCCCCAGTCCTCAGCTTCCCAGTTTTTTGGGAAAGTAGTAGCCAGTCCAGGACCAAGTCATGGGGTAGGTGATAATTCAGAGGTACAGCCAGATGAGCTGTGATGCTGAGGTGTGCTCGGGGTCTCAGAATGCAAAATTCCCCCTCCCATCCCTGGAGGAGCCAGGCGTCAATGTGCCTAGCCATGCTCCCTCAGCCTGTGCCAAGGTGAGGGTGCAGGCCGAGCTCAGGGGTGTGCCCGGGAACACCACCGTGCCCATCATAAAAGGGTTTTTGATTTTCTCCCAGCAAGCTGCTGCTTGAAGCTCTGGCCATCCAGACCAAAACCTTGCACTGGAAGAAGGATCCCAGTTTTTCTGCAGCGCAGAGCAACCACCATCCGTGTCCCCCCTAGGCTGCTTGGGTTTGGGGGGGTGCCCTCCACTCCACAGCCCGGAGGGCAAGACTTCATGGGGTGAACATCCAGACTTGGAGTGCAGAGAGCTCCTTCGCTGAAATCTGCGTTACATTTTCATAGGCTTATCTTTCCTGGAAGAGAGAAGTGGTACTGCAGGTCCTGGGGAACGTGGAGAAGAGCAAAACCCTGGGTCAGGGCAAGGCTCTGAGGACCTCGTTGGAGGCAGGACATCCCAAGGGGGTTAAGGAGGTGAGGGACGGGGGCCTGGGTAAATCTGGGAGCTGGTGGGGTGGTTAAAGACAGCCCAACAAGAGCCCTCAGGTAGGTTCCGTGTCCCACTGAGGGAGCAGGGACAGCGAAAGAGCTGCAAAGGCATCCGGCCCCAGTGCACACAGCAGGATGAAACCAAGGGAAGGAAATCCCCACGGGCTGCCCAGCAGAGCTTCCTAAGATGTTGATAACAATTTTTAATTAAACATTTCAATCTCTTTTCTTCAGCGCCTGCCTTTTTTAAAAGTGACTACTAACAGCCAAGCCCATGAGAAGGGCCAACATCTAGCAGTTCTGCGCTGCGTGGGCTGAAAGAGCAAAGGCCAAGAGATTTATAAAAACCTGGATATTCGGATGGTAACTGCACTAGTTGCTGCACAAAAGTTTTTAGACACAAGTCAGAAGCCCAGAGCAAGCAGGGGAATATTTAGAAAGTCAAAACCAAGATGGAAATGGTTGAGGAGGAGGAAACAAACAGGAATGTGAAGACCGTTGCCTGCATTTTCTCCAATTTCTGCAGTGATTGCAAGTCAACTACTTCTGAGAAAATGTCACAGAAAAACTCAGCTTTTTGCAGGATCTGGCAGACTTTCTGTGCTTCCCATTTCTCCATGATGATGATTTACTTTCCTAAGGTAGCAAAGTGGGAGGTCTTGCAATTAAAGCTCTTCAAGGCCAAGTCTCCTTCTTGCTCCTCAGGGACACATTGCTGGCAACCACCCTAACCATGGGGCATTTTTAGGCTGGGGAATATTTTAATGAGTGAGAAATAGAAAGCTAGTAATTGCTAGTGTGTGATTTCCAGCTTGCCCCATTGTAGTTGTGATGATGGTGGTGGGTGGTCAAGCCCCGGCAGTGTGTCTATCATGGTGCTCCTCTGGGACCTCCCATGATATTTGGTGCAGGGCTTGACCGCTCACAAACTCAGATGCCACCCTGCACCTTTCTCAGCTAGATCTGCGACAGCCCATGCCACAGAGCCGGCAGATCCTTTGCATCATCTTTCTGTGACATCTAGTTTCTTTTTCCAAGGTCTTGAGGCTGGGGTCCCCCCACATCTGGATTTGGGACTGGTAGGATCAGCTGGCCTGGGTCTGATGGGTTACCCCATCAGCAGGAGAAGATCAGAAGGTGACCGGGGTCTGCAGATACCTCCCTTTTCCCAAAACCTGGGTCCTGCCAGCAGGACATACCCACAGAAAGACAGGAGAAGCCCCAGAGCTGAGTGCTCCCAGAAGCAATGCCAAGACCAGCTGTCTGACACCTCTTTCCCATTGTGGGCCAAGCCATGTTCACATCTTTCCCCCTCTACATCAGTAGAATTAAAACAACTCAGAGAATCCAAATAGGCACTTGCGTAGGCTGAGGAGGAAGGAAGGGAGAGGTCTTTTAATGGCTTTTTTTTTTTTTTTTTTTTTGTAAACATCCGTGAAGTATTATAAGAGCCTGCTTAGGCTCTATGTTGGGATAACACCAAACATGGCACTAGACCAGGGGCAGAGGGTGCTTGGTACTGATGTACCCCTGCCAAAAACAACCCCTCTTGCAGTGCCAGGGTGCAGAGCAACTTTCCTTCTTCATAGATGTGCCACGGCCACTTCTTATCACCAGTGAGGCATGAAGAGTGCCCAAGACATCTTCCCAGTGTCCCAGAAGGAAGAGCACTGTCCCCACCAGGTCTTTGATGAGGTGACCTCACCCACAGGCAACGACATCCCAACCCAATATCTACACCCTCCGCAACCAGCACTGGGATGAGCGCATCTCCGCTCTGCCCCACATTGAATGAGGAGCCTCTCTGCAACGGTGCGCTCGCAGAGGAACCCATTGCTCTTCTGCTTTTCTCTGTATTTTTGAATATATTTTTGCAGGCCTTGCTCTCCTAAGCCTCGCATCGCGTCAGGGAGGCATTGCCACTCCCACTCCGCGCGTGTAAGAGAATAGAGAAATGTACTCAATCCTGAACAGCCAATAAATTGCAGAACTGGGGATTAAACACCATCTCCTCTCTCGGTGGTCTGGAAGAAACTTCTTACAAAGATTCCACTGTGTTTCTAGTGTTGATCATGCAGTTTGGCAGCAAACCCTCCATGTAAGGGCTCTGAAAGCTGCACACAGTGTCTTGCCGCTGTTGTCACAGGGAAGTCCCTATCACGCTGTTTCTGTGTGTTTGGGAGACTTTTGCTGCTATTTTAGGAAAAGGTTTTGTGCCTTAGCACATGATGAAATCCCATGTGCTGGGCTGTGCTTACAGAGAGGAGAAAATGAGTCTGGGAGGAATCAGCTTGTTCTAGTTTAATCAAAACCAGCCACGTGTAAGTGGGCACAAGTCCCTACCACTGCACAGATCCTCTTGTAATAAAGGCAAGGGGCAGGGACAGCTCTAGCTTGTTCTTGAATTAAAGAACAGAGCAGAAAGCATCAAGGGCTGAAGCTCCCACAGAGGGTGAATGTCCTCAGCCAGCTCCTCAATAATTTGAGGAAGGGGGGCCGCTCATGCAATCCCTTGAGGAGGGGCGTTGGATCCACAGTTGGGTCTGCAAATGACCCTGGAAGCCTCCTCTGGGGCACGAAGGTCATCGGGCACATCCTCGAGGTGCAGGATGGCAGGGATGGGAAACACATGTCCATGGGACCTCGGCATCCCCCTGGGGCTGCCGACCTTCCTACGCGTGTCCCTACCAGGAGGGGTTTCACCAACCTCGTCAACAACATGATGCCTGAAGGCATGCACCTCAAACAATCCAGCAAGGACCACATTAACAACCACAGTCTTCAGATATGCCCAACCGGCCTTTCAGGTCTTCCAGATATCCCAGTTTTATTGGACAAAACCTCTTTATACTGATGAAAAAGGATCACATTATGGACTATGCTTTGCTGCTCAGTGAGTCGTCTCTCTCAGTCTGCTTCCTCTTCATCTGCAGGTGAACTGTTGCCGTAACACACACGTAGTCTTTCAGAAAAAAATTCTCCTTCTATAGCAGTCTCCATCAGAGCATCCCAAACTACTTCTCCACATCTTTGCAAAACCCTGCAGGTAGGCAGCTCTTGGGCAAAACTGCACTTCCCAAACTTCTGTGCCCAGCATGGGATGCTTAATGCTTCCTGAAGCCCAGACAAGATATTGGACTTTAATGGAGGCAGCAGAAGACCTGATTTAATCTACTCTTGATGGACTGTAGGAATTCATGCCAGGAATCTCTAAAGGCTTGGGGACCAGCAGCCCAGGGAGCATTCCCCAGAAGGACAGCTTTGAGTTAGGCCTCTCAGTTGCATCTTGACACATGGCAATAATTTTAATGACATGCTCACTCTCTCTGGTTATATATATAAAAATTGCAGCGCTGTGATTTTTGGTCCTTCAGCCACTTCAAACACATGAACCGCGTTGTGCAATAGTTTCGTCTTTCTGTAAGAACCATTCAAACCCTGGTCTCAAAGTTATACTTTTCTGAGGAAGTCATTTAGAAACCGGACAAGGTGACCTAACTTCTTGAAAGAAGTAAAAAAAAAAAAAGAGATCTGGTGAAAACATTCTGTACTGAGTATAATTGTGTGGTTGGTGACATGCATGGTCAGCTCTGCCTTAGTGGTCAAAACAAGTTCTTCAGCAGTTTAATGGAAAACATACAATTGGAGAAGAAGATTTGCTCTCCCTGGCCATGGGCTGCAGCCGGGATAACACCTGGCGATGGCTTCAGAGAGATTGGTCCCAGCCTGCTGGGGTTGCAAATATCCCTGCTGCCTCCTGCAGTGCTGCTCTGACCCTGATCAATCAGGGTTTTGCTGCTGAGCTTTCCGAGCAGAAACCCAGCAGTAGGGTATCCATCAGGAGCAGAAATAGTTTCCACTAAAATCCCTCACTTTCTGCCCTTCTCCAGGTGGGCTCCAGGGACCCTTCAGCAAACAACAGGCTCTAGCAGACGTGGGCAGGTTCAGAGCTGCCATTGCCCGACCCAGGTCTGGCCTGCAATGCTCCTCACCAAGAGTTTCCTCTTCCTCTACCTTCACAGACACCTTTGATCATCAAAACAGATGTGATTCTGCTCACAGACCTGTACCAACTTTGCACCTCAGCGGCTTTAATCTTTGATGTTTCAAACCCCTTTCAAATATCACTGCAAGGAATGGGAATTTATTTTTAAAGATTTTAACTGGTGAGAGAAGAGGAAGGGGAAGGGGAAGGGGAAGGGGAAGGGGAAGGGGAAGGGGAAGGGGAAGGGGAAGGGGAAGGGGAAGGGGAAGGGGAAGGGGAAGGGGAAGGGGAAGGGGAAGGGGAAGGGGAAGGGGAAGGGGAAGGGGAAGGGGAAGGGGAAGGGGAAGGGGAAGGGGAAGGGGAAGGGGAAGGGGAAGGGGAAGGGGAAGGGGAAGGGGAGGGAAGGGAAGGGAAGGGAAGGGAAGGGAAGGGAAGGGAAGGGAAGGGAAGGGAAGGGAAGGGAAGGGAAGGGAAGGGAAGGGAAGGGAAGGGAAGGGAAGGGAAGGGAAGGGAAGGGAAGGGAAGGGAAGGGAAGGGAAGGGAAGGGAAGGGAAGGGAAGGGAAGGGAAGGGAAGGGAAGGGAAGGGAAGGGAAGGGAAGGGAAGGGAAGGGAAGGGAAGGGAAGGGAAGGGAAGGGAAGGGAAGGGAAGGGAAGGGAAGGGAAGGGAAGGGAAGGGAAGGGAAGGGAAGGGAAGGGAAGGAAGGGAAGGGAAGGGAAGGGAAGGGAAGGGAAGGGAAGGGAAGGGAAGGGAAGGGAAGGGAAGGGAAGGGAAGGGAAGGGAAGGGAAGGGAAGGGAAGGGAAGGGAAGGGAAGGGAAGGGAAGGGAAGGGAAGGGAAGGGAAGGAAAGGAAAGGAAAGGAAAGGAAAGGAAAGGAAAGGAAAGGAAAGGAAAGGAAAGGAAAGGAAAGGAAAGGAAAGGAAAGGAAAGGAAAGGAAAGGAAAGGAAAGGAAAGGAAAGGAAAGGAAAGGAAAGGAAAGGAAAGGAAAGGAAAGGAAAGGAAAGGAAAGGAAAGGAAAGGAAAGGAAAGGAAAGGAAAGGAAAGGAAAGGAAAGGAAAGGAAAGGAAAGGAAAGGAAAGGAAAGGAAAAAGAAAAACAACAAAACAGCTGAATGGACTGAAAAGAGGATTAGGGGAGAAACCTCAGGACTGTATGGCACCAAGCTCTCCCTTCTCCTGTGCCTCCAGCCTCTGAAACTCCGGTAACCCTCTGCCTCAGTGACTTCTTCGGAGCTCATTTCCTTCTGCCACAAGGGATGAGAGTGATTAAATTAAGCAGCATTCATAAAAAAAAAAAAAAATCTTCACCACAAAAATGGCAGAGAAATCTTAAGCCTTTAACACTGGCTGACATCTTTTGCTCTACAGCCCGGTGACACTCTAATGAGCCAGGCAATTGGCTTCCAGCTACACTGAATGTAGCAATAAATTGGTGATGATGCTATCATTACTGATAAAGTGGAATTATTCAGCCAAAAGAGAATGAACCAGATGCTGCAGGACAGAGGGAGATGCCCCAGGTGCAGCCCGTGGTTCTGCAAATTTCTCCTCAGATGTTCAGCTGGAGAGGGCCTGGGTTTGCACGGGGTTGAGCAGGACACCTACAGCATTGCACTGCCAAAAGACTTTGACAAAGCAACGTTTATATGACTGGCTCTGGCTTACATTAACATTCAATTAAAAGACAACAGAGAGAAAGAGGAATCTGATCTCCCAGCCTACCAAATCACTACAAACTCTCCAAAGTAAAGGAAACCATCATTTCCCACTCATGCTTGCAGTGACGTGCTAAGAGTAGCTCATGCTAAATCATGTATGTGCATTACTGCCTGTGTACAAAGAAAATCCCCAAACATGTGGCTGCATAATAACAGAAAAAGCATTTTCCATCTTGTTCTCCATTTATTCAGCCAGCAGTTTTTGATCTGCTCCCACACCATCTCACCTTTGGCTTCTCTAGATGTCTGTGTCTCCAGCTCCCACTTCACAGCAGATTATTCCCACAGCAAAACACTCCATACCTGTCATCTCTCTTTAATTAAGAGCATCTTGAAAGTTGATGTTCACAAGCCAAACAACATGCTCCATTGAACATAGCAGCTATCATCCAGCTAGACCAACAGTTAAACTTGCATTGCAACATCGCTGACCTGCTGCTGGCTTTTGGACGGAGATGGCTGTACATCCAATGGCATTTCTGATGGAAGGAATACCCCAAGCATTTTCCAAATACATTTGGTAAACAGAAATCCTATCAATGCCTTCTGCAGAAAGCTAAACTCCTCTTTACCAGGCCAGTAATCTAAGGGGGGATTATAGAAAGCAGAAGATATTTACCTTGATACTGAGAAATGGGTTACTGCAGAGTGTTTTTCGGGACAGATCCGGGTAGCTGCTTTTTGTAGTGGTACTTGTCATTTTGTCAGGTCTGCTTTATCCGCCTGCCAAAATAAATCATTCAGCACAATGCTAAGTTGCTCTGCCTGAATTTGCCTTGCCTAGCACAGCAAAATCCTATCATGCTTTGCAAACACCCACACAGCAGGCACACGGTCATCGTAAGCAATTATTAATTATTCTTGGTTTTCATTTTCTCTTAGCACTTTGCTTCTGCAAAGCAGCAAAGCAGCATGCAAAACACTAACATGCTAATCACCAGGGCACCCGAGAGGTTAAAAATTATCAATCATTTCATTTCAAGGCAACAAAGCAGTGCTGGTCCAGGATCCCAGTATTTCCAAATCCCAGCCATATCAGAGCATAACTGAGGCCAAGGCTGTTTAATATAATCAAGGGCAAAATTATTTTAGCATGATCTGGGTGATTAGTGTTTAACATCCTTATTAATGACGTGGGTGATGGGGCAGAGTGCACCCTCAGTCAGTTGGCAGGAGATATAAGACTGGGAGGACCAACTGACACAGCTGATGGTCGTGTTGCCATCCAGAGGGACCTCAATGGGCTGGAGAACCTCATGAAGTTCAGCCAGGAGAAATGTAAAGTCCTGCCCCTGGGAAGGACCAACCCCAGGCACCAGCACAGGTTGGGGGCCAACCGGCTCTGCAGAGGACCTGGGGTTGAAGGTGAGCCAGCAACACTCCCTCACAGCAAGGAAAGCCAGCTCGGTGGCATTGGGATGAGTGTTGCCACAATCCCCAGAGATCCCTTCCAACCTCAGCCATTCTGTGATCCTGTAATAATCATTGCAACACCCATAGGAGAAAAGTGGGCAATTTTTACTGTCCCAACCTATGGGACTCTAATTGCTCTGATCAACCCCTTCAGATCCTTGAATCACACACGCTATCTTCTTTTTGTTAGGTATCAACCACATGCCTAGATTGACCATGTCAATTATTAAATGGATCTCCACATCTCCCCTAATTCCACCCTGAACCCTAGACACAAGGAGCAGTTGAGGGTCTTCACATTGTGCCTGGGGCAGGTTCTGGTCTCCACTGTGCTGGTACAAATCTCCTTCAGCCTTATTCTCCTTCCCATGGTAGTGCAGCACCACAAGCCCCAGAGCTGCTCCTCTGATTTTGTTAGATACAGATGAGACCAGGATCCAGCCTCTGCATTATATACTGCCCTGTATCGAGCTCTCTCAGCTTTCTAGGTATGTTTGCAATATGTGTTACACGGTGACATTGTAGTTGAAGGTCAATGCAATGGAATGAGAAAAATACCCAGAGCGTTGAAGAGATGGGAAAAGGGATTGAGAGGAAAAACCCAGCCAAGGGTTAGCTCAGCTCTGGAACGGCGCTGGAGCAGTCTTGGGTCAAGTGTGAGGGATCTGCCCAGACACGAAGATCCCACCAAGACGAGGCCAAGCCCACCAGCTGTGGCTGAGGACACATTTGCTGCTACATGTCCTCATGGGATGTAACTGGTTTCAGCTCCCCATATGGCACGGGGCTGGTGGTTTCACTGGGGCATGACACGCCGATCGAGCCGCTTTGGAGGCCCTGGCTGGCCAAATTACCTTCCCAATAGCAGGCCACAGACAAGCGTTGCTCTGCCTAGATGAGTGTGGCTTTTGGGGACTTCCCCACGGGCTCAGAGACAGGAGCTCCTGCCTGTAGGAGCGAGGCTCAGCGAGCCCTTCTCCATCCCTCCATACGCGGTGCCTCTAATGAATTAAAGCCCTCCTTTCCTGCCTCTCATTTTTACCCGCAGTGTTTTTGCATCTCCCCTGGAAGAATCCTTCCACTCTTGCTTTCTGGCTCCCAACCACCACCTAAATTTAACCACATAAAGAAATGTAAATCCGTGGGAAGCCACCGTCCCCCCTCCTTGCACTGCTGACCGCCTTCCCTTCAGACCTGTGCTCCCTCTTCTCTTCTCACCAGCTACATCTGTGGAGTGAATGATGTGCGGGAGGATGATGTCTTTGTTGGGTTTTTAGTACTCAGGCTTCCTGCTCAGGAAGCTGTATTGTTTGAAGGCACGTTAAACCCATTAGGCTTTAGCTTGTTGTTCAGTACACACTAATAGATGTTTCCATCTTAGCGGCATCTGCAAGCTCTACAGCAAATGGGGTGAAAGGCTTTACATTATTATTTTGCATAATTCTATTTCCCACATGATGAGAGGCAAAGGAGCAAGTACCGTAACCTCAAACAAATTAACAAATCTATGGGTTGATGTAAATTCTAGCAAAAGGAGCCTGTCTTAACAGTGCTGTTTATGCAACCTTTAAGTGCAGTGCACAGGAGAGGTAAATTCAAGAGGGGGACCCGCACACCGCTGAGTTACAAGCTCCACAGCATCCTCTGCAAAAAGCAATTGCTGCCCTCAGCCCCATTTCAAGAGACAAGATATTGCTACAACAAAATACAGGATGGGATCAATAAAGTAAATTCAATCGTAAATTAAAGCATCCGTGAAAAGCTCCCCTGAACCTCTGGAGGGTTAAGCAGTGCAGGAACAAAAGCACCTGCCTGTCTCCGGACCATGGCGTCCAATATTGCCTGTCTCTGGGAGCCGTGCTGTGATGAATTATTTACAGGTACAGTTTGTGCTGGAGCCTCTTGAAAGCTCAGGGGTGACACAGGGGAAAGAAAAAGTGTTCCAGGGTAGCAAAGGAAGAAACCAAAAGGAGTCTGAGCCTGGATTTCCATGGATGGGCCTGTTCATGGAGCTGGTAACCACGGTGGCTTAATGCCCCTCTTTCCCTGGTTATTTGTATTAATGTCTTTGCTAGCCCTCCTCACCAAAGATGCACTCAATTAGGCCTGCAAACAACAAATCCTGTGGTCTGTAGGAGTATTTTGGTGCTCCTGCCCATCCTTTCCAGGCTCTTGTGTAAATGAGTGCATCCTTTATGTAAATGCGTGTCCAGGAAGCTGCTACCCCTGGAAATAGTCCAACTTCTTCCCTAATTAGCTTTCATAGTTTTCTTGGAAGAAGGAAAAG
Organism: Tyto alba; assembly: GCF_018691265.1. Taxonomy (NCBI): domain Eukaryota; kingdom Metazoa; phylum Chordata; class Aves; order Strigiformes; family Tytonidae; genus Tyto; species Tyto alba. The sequence continues at coordinate 1,650,614 of NW_024881282.1, read as the reverse complement.
GTAGAAAGCACTGGTAGAAATGTTTTCACTAATCCCTGCCCAAGCTGGGTGTGAATGCCCCTCACCCTTTGCCGCGCACCATAAGCACCCAGAATTTCCCACTCCACCGTGGAGGAACTCGATTCTTCTTTCTCTGGGGGTGCCCCTCACGTTAGGGACAACCTGCATCATCTCTCAGCAGCCGGTGGCCAAGGATGCACAACCCCTTCTGACTCCATCCCACCACGCACCCTTTCCTCTCCCCTGCAGTGGGGTTTCCTACCTCCACGGCAGTATTACCCGAGAGTGTGCTCTGTCTGTGAAAGAGGGAGGGCTGGTGAGCCTCCGAGAGACTCGAGGGGAAACACTCGGCAGGGAGCTGAAACGCTGCAGAGGTTGCCAGCAGTTAAAAATGAGAATAACCTACTGCATTTAGATACCGTTCATCCACAGCGCTGCTTTAAGAAGAAAATGAAACAGAAATGTACTTTATTGCAGCACAAAGGGCAATAAGCAGACCAAATGAAAAGGCAGATAAGATTTAACTGATAGATATAAAAAAAAAAAAAAAGAAAAAAAAAAAAAGAATTGCATGAAGATAACGTGCTAAGGTCACTCTGGTTCTTGTTTCCTTTGACTGGATCGAGCCCAGCCGTGGCAGCATCCTCTGGGGATGGCACTTGCTTGGCAAGAGCCATGTTTTTCTCCTAGTAGACAGACAAGTCCGGATGGAAAGAAAGATTATTTTTTGATTAAAGCAATTTCTCCTAGATGAGGTCAAGAGGTCTCACTGGATCCGCTGCTGTGCAGGAAGGAGGCAGAGCTGGTGCTGTGGGATTAGTGCAGCAGGCTGGGTACAGGAAGGAGGTAGAAAGGAGGGATGAGGTAGCAAATAGCAGAAGATACACCTGCATCAGAGTAAAGGAGGTGAGCAAAAAGAGCAAAATCCAACAGGACTGGGGGGGGATGGAGGACTTTCCTGGCTCGGGTCTGCAGCTCACAGCTCCCTGACAGCCCAAGCCCCCTCCAGCTCCCCAGAAAGAGGATGCAGAGTGGCAATTGTTATTCCTGCCTTGCTCTGGGAATGCCAGCCTGTTCGCCGTGGTACTAGTGGAGTGTGCAAGGCCCATACCAGCACAATGGGAAAAAGTGAGAAATAGTCAATCCCAGAGGGCCACCCCTTGATTTTGGAAAGCCTGACCCAAACCTGCTCCCAGACCAGCCCTGCAACAGCACCCGCTCCCAACCTCAACTCCCAAGGAAGCTGTTTCCTATCTTTGTGCCTCAGTTTCCCCAAGAACAAGCTAGTAAATAAATAAATACCACCTGCCTCTATAAAGTGTTTGAGGAGCAGTGGATAAGCTGGGACTGGCAAAGGCTGTGGGGCTGTGCTGGGGAGGAAAGGGTGCTGCAAAGAGCCTTGTTTATTCCTCCCTGCAACTTCTGCACCCTGCACCCAGCTGTGCCCAGGAAGGAACTTCATCCAAAAGAACAAAGCATGAGCTGAGGTGCTGCTACAAGAGCTTGGACTTTCTAACAGCTTCTGCAGCATTCCTACAGCCGGGCATCTGCTCCCAGCCAAACCTCCTCCTCCAGCTCAAAACTGCATCAGGGGGGTGTTAGACCGAGGTTACCCCACGTGCAGTGGGGGTTTTAAGCCAAGCAGCAAACCATTGTGTTTGGCTTTCAGGGTGCTGTGATGGGGGCAGCTGCGGTGCCTCTCACAACTGCGGGAGGTGAGCAAGCTCCTTCCCAGAAAAGAGTTTTGCAAGGCCTTTTGCTGCAAGTAGAGATGCTGCGTCTGCAGCATCGCGAGGAAGGAACTAAGCCTGGGTGTGCAGAGCAAGCTCTTGCAGACACAGCGAAGGCAGGCCAGCACCCTTTACAAACACAAGCCCAAAGTGGCCATCTCACCTCGTTAGCTACCCGAGAGCAGTTAGGCTGTATTTGCATAACACACCATGATTATATGACGTGCTTAATGAGGGTCCGAGTCAGCTGTTTGAAAGCTGGGGAATGTTGTCTAGAGGGCTGGAGTGGCTGAAGAATCAGGCTTTGGCCAAAGGCCACAGGCAAATCCCTGCCTGCAGAGGTTGGTCCAAGCTGCCTTCAGACTTGAGGGCATCATCCCCCCTCCTTCCTGACCCCCCTCCAGCCATCCCCAGAGACACAGTTTCTGCACGTTGGTCTATTGGTGCCGGTGATGGACCATTTCTGCAAAGCTGGAGGAGATGCCACGTCTTGACTTCAGCCCTCCGCTCCCGGCAAGGTGTTCGTCAGGACAGCGCAGCCCCTGGAAGCCTGCTTGGCGAGCTGATGGCCTCCTGATAACCGAAGAGATGAGTTTGCCCCACACGTGGATGGGAAGGGACCTCTGAGAAGCACAGCGGTGGGGCGAGGAGTGATGGCAAAGGCATTCCTCCCTGAAAAACAGAAGTGCCTTAGCAGCGAGGGTCTCCTCCTCCTGGGATGGTCTTCACTGTGGATGGCAAGCAGAGACAATGCAGCCCCCGTCTGCTCTTCATCACACCTTCACATCTCGCTGGTCCTGTGCTGCAGTTCCGCTCTGACGAGCCCCTCTGAGCATCTTCATCCAAACACTCCGCTATTCATCCGCCCTTCCCCTCCTCGACCATGCAGAGTGAAGCCCCACGGTGAAGCAGATGCTGCAGCTGGCCCCGGCGTTTCTGCACTGCTCTCTTTTTGTACGGCCATGTCCATCAGCTCCGACACCGCTATATTAATTCACACATATCATCAGAGGGGAGAGGCGTTATCTCCGCCCAGCGAGGCGTTTCTGACGCCAAACGCTGCTCTGCTGGAGCTCTCAATAGTGCGTTTCACCTTTTCTCCCCCAGATCACAGGAGCGTGAAACTCATTTTCCAGGGAGGCACAGCCACCGAGAGGCTGGTGTCGAGTGGGACGCAGGGTGGCAGGCTGAGGTGGCAGGACCCGTGACTGCAAGCAGTGTCACTGACCCTAGCACAAAGCCCTTTAAAGCCAGCGCTGCATCCTGATGAAGCAGAAAATTGCTTCCTTATATGCCTGCAAGTAAACTCTCGAGCAAAATTGCTCCTCCCACAAAACTCAGAGGGATTTTCCATGCTCAACGGCGGTGTTTAAGAGTCTAGCGAGGTGCACGGGTGGCCAGGTTTCACCGAGGGTGACCTGTTTTCAGGGCAGGGGCTCAGTGGAGTGGCTCATACAGCAGCACCCCAGCCAGCAGCTACCAAGCACCCATGGGATTTACTCATATACTTCAGGGAAGATGATGGATGGGTGGTCGTTCAGAGAGCAAAGGTGCCTGATGCTGCAGATCCATCAGCTGGGATCATTCCTTCAGCTGCAGATGAAGGATTTGTCCTCAGAGCCCTGCTTTTTTCACGTTACTGGCCTGGGTCACAAAATCCCCCGGGAAGGCAGAGCCTGGCACGAGAACCCCCGGGAGCCGAGCTTGGATGTGCCAGCAGATCAGTCCCACACCAACCAATGCCACCAAGCTACGATAAAATATTGCCATTAATTACAGCCTTGCTTTCCTGACATCTCATCACTGCTCCCAGGAGACAGCGACCTGCAAAGTGGCAAAGCGGAGGGCTACAATTTGGGGAATAACCCCCCATATACACAGAGCTTGGCCAAATAATCTCATACACCTTTGCAGCATAGATTAAGATGCTCCACTTGTTTCCAAGCTGTCCTTTCTTTGACACCAGGGCAGCACAATTACCCCAAAACGTCCCAGTTTCTCTGGGATTTGCCCAATGGTCCTGGCTGAGATAGCAGGGGACCAGGCTTGGGGACACCAGAGTCCCATCCCATTCCCAAGGACATAAATCTATCACAATGTCTTTATTAATAGCAGCGTGGCTCCTGTTAGCTGAACAAGGAAAATCACGTGCTGGGCTCAGCAGAGCCTGAGTAAATAACGGCAAATGTAACACAGCAAATTAAATCCCAGCAGGGGAGACAAAATGCCAGCAAAGATCCTGTAATCTGTCTTACTTCTGATGAATTTCTAGATAATTTACATTCACCGGTGGTAAAACTGGAATAGTATATGTGTATTTATGAGCATGCCTGTGTTAAATAGGAAGCTAGTTTGGAAAACATGGGTGCAAAGATGCTTTATAATACAACAGTAGGAAAAGACGGTGTATACACATCATTCCCTCTCTGGAGAAAGATTGAGAAATAAAAGGAATGTGTAGATGTGCCCAAAAAGCTGGTTCCGTTTTGCACCAACTGGCAAAAAGAAAGTGAAAATGAGATCAGCCCAGCTCGGTGACTCTTTGTAATGAGAAATGTGTCAGGGATGACACATCCCAGAAACCTCATAAGAAGCTAAACAAAAGAAAATCTGTTGCTGAGAAATTAAAAGATTAGAAGAAAGAGAAAAATGTCTGTTGAAACCCATGAAATGCAACCACAGGCGATGAGGGAGAGGGACCAGCCCTGCTCTGGCACGAGGCAGGACCAGCTGCACTCTGGAGGTCCCTGCCAGCCCTAATCCCCTCTGCCTTGGGAAGGATGAAGCCTCCCTCCCCATTTTTGTGATGAGGTCTCAAAGCTCCCGGCCCTCCTTGGCATTCCCTGGCAGATGCTGGAGCTCTTATTGGAGAGCTCCTCACCTGCTCCAGCACTACAAGATGCAGTGAAGGGGTTGGAGCTCATCTGATGGTACCAAGACAGAGATGGGAACTCTCACATCCTCCCCTGTGGAGATGAGGCATGGCAGAAGGATAACGCGGAGGAGCTGGAGCTGTGGAGTTCACCTGACCCTACATCTGCACAGGTCTGAACCACCCCGAACAACCTCCTGGACTACACCTGAAGTCAACAGAGAGAGATCATCACTTCCACGGCCCAACCCAACCCAACGTGGCCACCAGAAGAAGTATGATGGCCAGTTGCATCCTCACAGCAAAGGCAGCAACACAACGAGCCTGGGGACACAGTGCAAAGTCCGCCGGTCTGATGCAAGGTGAGGTCAGCCGCAGTCGTGCTCATTCCCTGGGGGATGGACACGTGGCAGGATAAAAGGGAGACGGTCTCCCCACTGCAAAAAAAAAAAAAAAAAAAAAAAAAAGTTTTCTTTGGGTGCTCGTTTCTGAGAGAGCACGCAGCTTCCCTGCAGATCAAGGCCAGCAGAGCCATAAGCACGGCGTGGGGCTGTCCCCCCTGTGCTGGATGCCCTTCATGGTGGCAGTTGCCATCAGCATGCACCCTTGGGAAGAAGGCAGCACCCATCTCATGCCTGCAGGAGAGGAAAGCACCCGACAGCAAAAACGGCTCCGGGTGTAGAGGGAAGGAATCGCTGGGGTTACGGGCGAGGGAGATGTTGTGGTTGAGATCCCCAATCTCAGCGAGTTACATAAACAGCGACGCTGGGAATTGCATAATGCCGTGAATCATTCACACAGTTTCATTTTCAAAGGCTGCCCAGGGCTACGGAGCCATCGGGGGCCAGTAACCCCCCCAGGAACTCCCCCGCTCGCCGTCTTGCTCCTGCTGCTTCCCGAGCTCTCGCAGCATGCGTCCCGCTCCGGGCAAAAGCAACGTCTTGGTAAACCTCGCCGCAGCTCCGGCTCTTGTTTCTCCCCGTGTGAATTACGGGTTTGTTTGTGCTGGTGGTTGTGCTCTGGGTGAATGCAGTTCAGCTCAAGGACATGCAAGACATCTGCCAGGCAGGGATCTCAGGGCTTTGCAGGTTTTACTCCTTCTCAGTGTCATTTTACACGATATATTGAATAAAAAGTTAGCTCTCTCCTCTGGACCGTGCCAGATGTTGAGCATGCTCTTGTACGGAGGGCGAACAGATGTGGTGCATACCACAAAAAAGTGATGCCTTATGTCCTCGGTGGGGATTTTCTATTTTAGCACCACCTCCTGTGTGTTTGGCAGGGCATTCCCTGCTCCACACAGCTCAGAACCTCAGCATAGGAGCTAAAATGATGAATGAAGTATGAAATGCCCTTTCCCCAGCAGGGACCTGCCTTTCCATAGGCTGCAGATTCAGTGTTTGAGTCTATGGAGAAACATCTTCCAATAGAAGTCTGAAGGACGGTGATTCCAAACCAGAGTTTTTCCAGTTTGAGGTTTTATACACTGTAAATACCTTCCTGATAATTTTGTTCTTCCATACTTTACTGAAACTTGGACAGGAGTGAAGATTGAGAAAAAAAAACGGGCTTTTTTCTGAATATTTCTAAAGAGCTGTAAGACTTTGCGATGCCATTTGCAAGGAGGAGCTGGAGGAAATGTATGAAAGTGAGAAAAAAACAGCAGCTAGAGTGGCTCCTGCAGCCAGAGGATGCAGACACTCTCTGATGAGAAAAACTATCTTTTTGATGGGGAAGCTGTTGCAAAATGAAAAGGAGGAGACGCTGCAAAAGCCTCATGCCTGGTACATGCAGCCTGAGTGAAAGTCCCTGGAGCACAGCCTTCCTGAAGCAATCCAGATGTTGTTTGCTATATATTAACTAAAACTTTTTGAAAAATAAAAAAATAAAATAAATTTTAAAACAAAACAACAACAAAAAACAACAAACAAACAAACAAACAAAAAAACACCAAACAAAAAAAAAAAGGCAAACAGTATTTTCCATCTGCACACACGATCTGCCCAGGACCATGGGCCTCATCCCCCCATGCTGATGCCGAGTATTGCATGAGGAGAACTTACACACCAATTCACTTGCTTCCTACCCATTTATTTCCATGGGATATTCAAGGGCAGCTCTTTTCTCCCTCCAGACTAATCTATAGATTAGCAATCAAAGAGTTCCTAAATTTTTGGGGGGGAGACCAGTAAGATTTACTTCACTGGGAGCTGGGAATGATGCCGGCCACCTTCACGCAAGAGGGATTGATCCAAGGGTAAGTGCAGAGAAATGCTGCTACGATGAACGGGGAACTGAGAGTAGAGCTTAAGAGAAGTGAGAAACTTCCTTAGCCAGCAAAGGAGAGGCGAAGAGCAGCTGGTTATAAACACCCAGGAGGAAACGCTGTGGCTAGAAGAGAGTTGGTGACATTACGGGGCAATGCTGGGACAAGGAGCAAGCCCCAGCCCAGTGCAGCCATCGGGGCTGGAGCTGCATTGGGAAAGGGAAGAAATGCTGATATTTTGGGCAGCAGAGGGAATTAAGTCGTGTCACAGCTAAATGCCCTTCTTCCATTATTTAATATTAACGGACTGCAGAAAGTCGTCTTTATTATGGAGGGATGTTGCTTGTTTTCTTTCTGCTGCCAGGTTTTATTACACCTTTTGGAAGAAGCATCTCCTGCTCACCCCAAGAGCAGGTACGGACTGGCACACTTAGACAGATCAAGGAATCCCCGTGAAAAAAAAAAAGAGATTATTTTCTGGAAGTCCCCAGACCTGCAGCTGGATCTACATCTGGCCGTGGCTGAGCTGCCTGTCTGCAGCCCAGCGCCCGGCCGAGCAAGCCCTCTCCTGCATCCCTGGGAACGATCCTGTCCCAGGGTTTCTCCAACCGTCCACCCGCTATCAGTTTCTCCCAGAGGATATTTCAGAGCCTTGCGGTGTTTGAATCATGCTTCAAGCCAGAAATTCTCCACGTTGCTCGCTGCTCTGCAGCGTCTTACACCACTGTCTCCATTTCTTTTGAAAATTAGTATTTGCGAAGCCCAGGAGCTAATGACAGATCCTGGGATGGGTAATGAGACTCCCAAGACATCCTTCAAGTTCACATTTAGCAAGGTAATGGCTTGAGACACCAAGATTTTATTCCAAGGGATGACTCAAGCCAGGTTCAGGATAAAGCTGGGATGTGTTGCCAAGCTACAGAGAGAGCAGCGCAGTGTAGACCAGCACCCCCAGGGAGGCACTGGGACCACACTGGGAGCCAGGAACCACAGAGAAAGGGGGGTTGGAATCTATTTTTGACCAGACCAGCGTCCCCAGAGACCCCTGGGTTGGGAGGCAGCAAACCAAGCAGCCCAGCAAGGGTCAATGTCTGGGTTGGGATTGCTTGAGTGAGCCAGGACGAAGCATTTCAGAGCCTGGAAATACCACCCATGCCCAGTGGGATGTCTGACAAAAGCAAGAAAACTGGAAGAGAAGGAGGGAAAATAAAGAGAAATTAGAGTATGTTGCAAAATAACCAAAAAATAAATAACGAGGAGGGTTGGGAGTCAGGAGAGGGTCTCGCAGCCAGCTTGATGCCAGTGGTTCCCCCAACATCCCTTCAGAAACTTTATGAGGGAGCTGGCCAAAGCAAAGCACAGCTTTGGACGTGTCTGTGCAAACAAGGTGGAGGCCAAAATGCAGTCATGAAATTTCTGTAAATAATTGATAAAAGGCCCTCTGGAGCAGATCGATATGGTGTGGACAACTGGTGAGAAATCAGATCCTGATGAGAGCTTGGATAAAAGATGCTCCATTGCCCACTGGAACTCTACCAGCAACCACGGGCTAGCTGCAGTGCCTCATACGGATGCTATATAAGGTTATCATGTACAGCTGGTGGGGTGAAATATAGCCATTAATTTTGATAAGCTCCTTAGGAAGCTCAGCTCTGGCCTGTTTGCATGACTGGGTATCCTTGGTGTTGCTTATAACCAGCCCTAAGTGTCTCTCTGTTTTGCCTCATTCACCCTTGTTCTTTGATTTACTCCAACGTCCTTGGCTAGCATTTTTCCTAATTTTCCTAGGTGTGGGACTGAAGAGCTCAGAGCCTTGCTTGGGTCAGACATGGAGCAGCAGGACCCGATAGCATCACGGTCCAGAGATCCCACCCACTTCCCAGTGCACTGCAGGGGTTCCAGCCAGAGAAATCCCATGGCACGGCTGCAAACCCAGGCACACTGAGAAAAGGTGCCTCAGCCACGTAGCCAGGCAAGACAGGAGGGAGGGCTGTGCCTTTCTGACACAGAAATTTCCCCAAAGCACTGGAGATATAAGAGATCCAGGGTGCATCCGTACACGCGAAGAGAAACCCGCTCGGTAACTGGAGCAGTGACAGGTTTCACGGCACTTAAAGCATCCTTGAGCACCTCCAAGTCTGTGCCTTGAGGTCTCCCCAAATAAATCTCGGCTCCCTCTCCCTACGGCCTGGATGGGGATTGTCCCTGGTTACCCACATCCGCCGGGGCTGGAAGCAGAGGGGTGCAGTGGCCCCCCTGGATGGGATGTCTCCCCACCCCGTCCCAGCACAGCCAGTCCTGTTGTCCCCATGCCCACCGAGGACAGAAGCAGCAAGCGTGGCCAACTCGTGGTCAGCTGGGCTGAGCAACGCACGGCGCCTTCTTCCAGCACTTAATCTCACCTGGAACTGCTAAAACTCAGGGGTTTCAGGGAGGACAGCCCAGTCCCACGGCTGACTCCCGGGATTCTGTGCCCACCTCCAAGGCTTTAAACATTGGCAGGTTTAAGGGACACACCAGCTCCACCATTTGTAAGACCCAGGAGAAACCAAGAAGGCTGCTTCACCCCAGACCGGTCCAGCTAAAAAAAAATAAAAACTCCCCAGGCTAAGCCCACACCTCTTCTGAGCAGCAAATGCACATAATAAGAGGGATGCAACCCATCACCTTGGTCACTGGGCTGTTTGCATCTTCACTGGTAGCCTGCAGAGCTGCACAAAGGCTTTCCCCCCGGCGTTAACCCTTTCCTGCTCCCTGCCACCACTTTTCTCAGAGCCAGGAGGTCACGTCAGCTTTTTGTAATCAACACCGTAATCAACACCGTGATCCTGCTTTGGCTCAGTGTCAATAAGTTCCTCTCCCAAGCAATGAGCTGCTGGAGAAGTTTGGGTTTGGCTGTGGTGCCCGTGTGGCACCAACACTGTGCCAGTCCAGGTCCAGGTCAGGTCCAAGCCTGCCTGGCATCCTCCCCGAGATCCCACCAAGACCTGGGGTGAGTTGAGCCGTTGCCATAAATGAAGCAGCAAAACTGTAAGAGAAACTAACCATGGCAGCCTCAAGGCTTGGGAACATAAGTGGAGCAGCCTTATTGGAAAAAAAAAGACGCAAATAAATAAGCACAAGCAGAGAGGAAGCGACAAAATACATGTGCAGAAAGCCGGCACAGAACAGAAATGCAGAATGTTTGTAATCACTCATGGTTTGTTTTGGTTTTTTTTTTTTCTCCCCTTGAGCTGGAAAAATACAGCTCCTGAGACAAATGGGTTCACGGAGCCTTGCAAAACAACACGGGGAAAAAGAGTGTGAGAAACTTCGCATCTACCAAACCCTAAACCCGTCCTGCAGCTCGGAGGCAGACCCCAAGCGAGCTCGGTGCCAAAGCCAGCCTCAGCGTCTCCTCGCAGCTGCTATACTCACAGTTTCAGGACTCTCCAGATCCCAGACCCACTGCACTGGGAGCAAAAGTTTTCCTCTGCCAGCAGCCGCTGGGGCCATTCACTTACTTTTACTTCCCAGCCTGGAGGTGGGGATGGGTGTGTGGAGGTGGGGCTTAGGCTGCAATTTCAGAAGCCGGAGTACATTTTAACCAAAACTTTTGCAATCTCTTTCAATAGGATTTTTTATCTTTTCTATTTCCTTCTCCTGAAGTTGCAATCCAAAAAATGACAGAGCTGCCCTTGTGGTTTGCTGATACAGGGCTTTGCAAACTGTTTACACAGTCTCAGTCCAAACTGGTCTTTGCTTCTTGTCTCCCGGCTCCTGTCCCTTTTTCCCTCTGTGCAAGGGTCCCATCCCTCTGTGTTTTTTCCCTTACATTCATTTTCTTACTCCATTTTCTTTATCTGCATTTATTTCTTTAGCTTTCAAAGCTGTGGTGTTAGCCTGGGTTCTGTGATCAGGAGTGGGTTTTTATATAACCCCAGACCACTTATTTTTCAATAACTTTCCCCATCGCTTTTTTGCACTGATCACCAAGGCATTTCCAGATAAGAACTGGAAGAGTTATTGAACAGGCAGCCCCAGTTAAAGCTGTCAAAGGGCAACTGGGATTTCTCCATTTGGGGTTCCTCTGGTGCCTTTGCATGTTTGGGCTGTGGGTGGCCATCGGGGATCTCTTCTTGCTTGGATCGGGGTAGATGCTCTGCCTGGCTGCTGGCACGGCTCCTTCTCAGCCCCACCAGCCTTCGCTGTGTGTTCCTCCTCCTCCTCACCCCTGGTTGTTGGGTTTGTTCCATCTGCTGTCATCTCAGCTGGGGACACCGAGCCATGTGTGCCCATAGAACTTATTCTGGAAATGCATCAGCAAAGAAAAAGCTCAGCTGGTCCTTTTGCACGAGCAGGGGTGCAGAGGTTGTCGTACAACCTGAGAGTCGCCAGGACCCGCTGCCCAGCATCACCTGCCAGGCAAAACAAGATGGGATTTATCTCATCACAGCTGGGGAGACACACACAATCTTTGGTGGAGGCAGGGGGATGTAGTATGAGGATGTGTTCCCCAGAGGGAGCTGGCTGGAGGGGCTGTGTTTAACCCGTGGGCTTGGAAATAGGTCCAAGCACCCAGGTGAGGATGCTAATCTTACCCACTCCAGAAGATTGATCCGCTCTAGGAGGCTCTTCTCAGTCACCTCTGCAGAAGGAGGTGATGGAAACATCACCAAACACTGTTGGAGATATTGCAAGTTCTCCGTAAACTGCCTCTTTCAAAACAGATCCCTGGATGTCCATCCCCTGGGCATCCCGCCCCACTGGCCTTTTGCAGCTTCAAAAATTAGCATTCTCACAATTTACTGGGAAACCCGGCTCTCCCCACCAGCCCTAACCCTGCTCATACATTTCCCTGCCCAGAAAATCCAGGAACTTCTCTGCAACTGTCTGCAGATGGACTAGCTCAGCTGCAGACACCGATTTATAAAGCTTTTAGGTGGGGTTGGAAAGATGGTCCCTCTCTGGCTCCCCTCCTTCACTCTCTGTGCAACGGTGGTGGGAAGCCTGGGGGGGGGCTCAGGGACCTGATAGCTTGGAAAAAGGATAAGAAGGGAAAGGTCTTAGCAGAGCAACCTCAGCTATGGATCCTCCGAGGCTCAGACATGCCCTCGGTCCAGGGAAGGCCAGGTTTGGTAGCACTCCAAGACTCCTGTGGCCGTTGTTGCCTCTCTTGAGTTTTTGATGGGATGGAGAAGGCAAAGCAAGGCTGGAATAAAGTATTGGGTCTGGACAATGAATGCTGAAGGAGTTTTACTGCTTTGCTTGATAAGCCACAATCTCTGGAGGTAACATTTGCAGGACTAAATGTCATGAGGCTCCATGACCTGCTGCTCTCTCTGGATCATGCACCCTCATCCTACACATGTTTTTGCAAGTTCACTTTATAGCCTCCATAAAAGCCATTGGTGTGCATCTTTTTCTCCCCTCCCCCCCCCCAACAAAAACAAACAAGCAAACAAACAGGTTGTTTTGGACCTCTTCAAATACCTGGATTTCAAGTGTTTCAAAGCTCTGGGGGATTGAGTCCATCCCTTCACCTGGCCAAAGCACTGCACCCTGCCCAGATCCTGTTGCTGGTCCCTCCTGCTTCCTTCCCCAGGGATATCTGGGTGTACACAGCCTCAGCTGCCCTGAACATCCATGTCTGGGACTGTCTTGGCTGCAGATGGGTGAACAAACCCAAGCAAAGTTTTCCAGCACAAATTTACACTTGGATTTCATGATGTTGAAGCTTGAGGACCAGGACAGCTTAAAGTCACATCCAAGAAGAATATAAGGTACCAGGGAAGACAGAAAGACCTTTACTGGGAGCCCCATTCACTTTTCATCACAAAAGTCACAACAAAACTCCCAGATGGAAACTCCAAGTACAATATTTTCCAACTCAGGGTCATGGTGCAGCAGCAGCCAAGAAAGGCACAGACACATTTTCCTCCCAGCATTTCTTGTTGGGGTCTGACAGATGGGACAACCAGCCACGGGAAATGGGGCACGGTGGGCAGAGGGACTTAATGTTTCCAATGGGAAGATTATCTGCTTTCCCTGCACAAGCTCATTAAATAATAATTAAACAACCGCTTTGTTAGCTCTAGCGGCAGAGATACATTTTCCTAAGTAGAAGACAGCCACATCAGTGCCTTCAAAAATACTCTTTGCCCAAGTGACCCTGAGCTGTCCTCCCAAGCAGGGCTGCATCAGACAGATAATGCACTGCAGAGAAAATAAACTTTATCAGCTCTCGTCGGCTCTGCAGTATCTCAGGAAGATCTAAAAAACGTATTATTAATATTTTACAGCTGCATAACTCCTTTCTTTCCGGAGAGGCTGTGCGACATGCACAGACAGCCCCCCAGGACCCACAGAACTTGGTTAATTTGAGGGTGGGAGGTTGGAGCTCCTCAGCAGGAGGGAATAACCTGGTGGGAAGAGCAGACTCTCCAGTTGCAAAGGAGCAAGAGGCAGGGACCCAAAATGGCCCGAACAAGGGGGTCATCACACCCCATGCCTAGAAAGTGGCAGGGAAAGGTGGACACCCCTTTCAGCAGCAATATCACGCTGCGATATTGCATGAAAGAAGAGCACCATCTATTGACTCCTCTTCCTCAGCACCTCATCTTTAGCTGCTGTGAGCTGGCATGAGTTTTGCAAGTGCACAGGCTGCTGCTCCATCCCAGGACCCGGGTGTTTGACACCCCTGAAGGCAGAGAAGCATTGTCTTCTTGCAGCAAAATGTCCTTGTCCTGCTGGTCCAAGCTGGTTACTCGGTGGCACGGCACCAAGTTGCATCTCCTCTTGCAGCCCAAAAGGCTGCTCATTCATCTTTTCCCTTGTAGGATGCAAACAGCTTTCTGCAAAGCATCAGAGCTGAAGGAGAATTTGGCTCTAAGCTAACGGATGCCATGGGTCGGTGGGTGCACACAGCCCGGCCGTGGCCATCCTGCACGCCCTCGTGCAAGGGGTGAACAGCAGCCACCATCCCCTGGGGCTGCGGGGATTCAATTAGCAGTATAGGCATTAGTTAATAGGTGAATTAGCAATACGAATTGGTGTTGCATCATGTGGGCAAAAGGTGCAGGTGAAACACTGGCACAGGTTGCCCAGAGTGGTGGTGGATACCCCAATCCCTGGAAACATTCAAGGCCAGGTTGGACGGGGCTCTGAGCAACCTGATCTAGTTGAAGATATCCATGCTTATTGCAGAGGGTTTGGACTAGATGACCTTGAAAGGTCCCTTCCAACCCCAACTATTCTATGATTCTAAAAAACCCATGAACTCCTTGGAAGGAAAGCGTTTCTCCTGGCCCTAGCCCCGTGGCTCCCAGCCCAGAGCAGTCTCCTGCCTGCTGCTGCCACTCTCTGACCAAGAGTTTTCCTGCAGCTCTTTCAGCTTTTAGGTCACTGCAAGCCTTTGACCTTCAAAGATTCAGACATGCAGACCCCGTGTAAGTCAAAAGGATAATTCCTACAGAAAACCGAGCATTAAGAAAGACCCAGTGACTAAAACCCGAATGGCAAAGCACTTCATAATACGAAATACCAATCTCATTACAGTCAGTTCAGTGGTGTTAAATCCTCTGGAGGACGTGGCGGAAGAACAATTTCTTGGAACAATTAAAACCAGTTTGCAGCAAACGATAACAGCACTTATCTTGAGCAAAGAGATTATAAAATATCAAGTGTCTGAGATTATAGATGTCCACAGACTAATAAACTGGGGCTTCCAGCCTGCAAGAGGCCACATTAGTGAGCTCATTTCTGCCCAGGCTCTGCTGATTACTCTAACTCTGCTCTTGCTCCAAGAGTTAAGCTGGGTTTGCAAATGAGCAGCTCCGTGTCCTGCATGAGAAATGGGCCACATCTCCACTTGTGGGGCTGAGGCTGATCCCTTTCTGCCTGTGGGGTTGGGAAAAAAACAGCTGGATTCATGGCTGGGATTTTACATCAGAGCTCTGCTGACGTCTTACAGAGAGCCAGACAAAATCTGAGAGGCAAACGTTTTGAATTCTGCAGAAATTGTTTGCAGAGCTGGGATCTAAATTGGGTGGCTGGAGTCCATCGGTGGTAATTAGCCGCCTTGCTTCTATATATGTTGGGGCTGCTTTCTGAATCCCTGCCCTGCCTTTTAATGCACAGAGGAGTTGCTCTGAGAGCTCTCAGCAACCGTATCACAGATATCAATGCAGGCTGAGTTCAGAAGAGGAAAGCCAAAGACAAAAGCAGAGGCTGAACTCATGGTTCCCTTTCCTGTCCTTCAACCACAGGACTTTCCTTCCTGTCCTGAAAAAAGGGGAATCTCGTGGGCTGTGCAAATGCAGTGAGAAGTATCCTCATTATTGTGCTGCTGAATTTCATCCTGAAATTCTTCTATAGCAGCGGAGGAGGGAAATTTCAAGGCATATATTCAACTGAAATGTCAATTCTTATGAATGGGCAGTGCTATAGAGACACACAGGAGAGCAAATTGTGACAGAGCTGCGTTTCAACATCTGCAGCAATAGCTGGGAAGGGGCAGGGAGAAATCTTGCACTTGGGTAAGGGAAAGGAAAGCAAAAGAAAAGGGAAAAATCACAACTTTCCCCCATTCCATTCTTGCGAAACTGCTGGCCCGCTCCCTTGGGCGTAACCATTTTGGGACAGCGTCGCTTGCGATGTGTGAGATGCCTTCAGTCTCGGAAAATCTTTCAAAATACGAGAATGTTTTTTTATGAATAACGCAGAATGAATAATGTGTCCTGAAGGATGTGCTTTGACTTGAAAACCTTCCAGCGGGGGATTAATGCTGCACTCAGAGGCTGTCTGAGCTCAGAGCATTTATGTTGCTGAATAAATGCACAAGATGCACTTCTTGGAGAGTTTCAAGTCTATTAATGCACTTCACTTCTCGGGGACGTGGTGTCAGAGAGACTGCGATTTATGGACAGAGGCCATCATGCTGTTTGTAATTCAATTTAAAACAAAAACAAAAACAAAAACAAAAAAACAGCTTGCAAGTCATGATCCTTCACAGTCCAGTCCAGATTTCCACCCCTCACTACCTCTGAGTGCTAGGTGTTAGTTAGGAGACTTAACAGCATTGTATAAAGGCAAGTGGCCAAAATGAGAGTGTGCACACGGCAAGAAAGCACTGAGAGAAACATCTGGTTTTCTAGTTTCTTTCCTTTTTCTTTTATGAAGCACGTCATACAAGTCAGAGCAAAGCAAGGTCTTTCCTTGAAGGGTGTCAGCTGGGTGACCACTTACACCCACCCTCCTTCCAGCACGGCTTTAAAATGCAGAACGTACTTTGCAACGCCTTCGTTGCCCACACAATCTTTCTGCTGAGGCTGCAGATGGGCACTAATTAATGGCATTCGGGATGGCAACGGATTTATTGAAGCTTAATGTATGGGAAACAACCCGCTGACCATGTCCAGTGTGGGCAGCTTGATCCACATCTAATGGGGGGAGGCAAGGTCCTGCCATTCCCTAAAGCCTTTCTGTCCATGCAGGCTTACAGTGAGTCTTAATTGCTTCTAATGACCTGAGTGCTGATAGCAATGCTATGAGGAGAGGCAGAGTTTCTCCTAAGAAGGATCTTACTGAAAAGTAATTAGTCACTGAGCCAGACTGCGCAGGGAGTTCAAGGCGGGCACCACCGGGTGCTTAATAATTGAACAAGTTCCTGCTTCTTGGAAGCGTTTGTAATTTGCAGTTGTTATTGAAGTGAAATTTTACATTAATTTATACACAGAAACCCTTAGAAGAACGGTGCCTTCATCAGCCCTCAGAGTTATCTAAATTACAATACATTTTGTCTTTACTAAAGTAAGCTAAATAAATTGCTATGTAAGTAAATGTTATTACATCCCTGATTTTCACCAGTATCCTTTTTCTCTTTTTTTGGAGATGTTTACCACCACCAATCTATTGAAATATAATCCCACTAAGCCCAGACCTAGTCAAACCTAAAGGGATGGAAAGGACTGTAGTTGGTTTCTAGAATGAAAAAGTCCTTGGGAAGGAAAGGCTGGTTGTATGGCCCAGCAAGGAGACACATACTGCTTGGGCTAAAGCAATTTAAAAAATCATTTTGACATTACATAAGTCCATCTGGGAGAATTTCAGTTAAAATCTGCAGGACTGAGAGATACTGTCCTTTGAGAAATGAAATAAATGAGATATGAAAACCCTCGGGGGAAGAAAAGGGCTCGGGGGTTTTGTTCTCTGTGAGGCCACTGGCTGAATATCACAAGGGTTCAGGGGACAGGGACGGGCAGATTGTCTCCAAACTGGGTTTTCCAAAAAAAAAATGAATACTGCAGGTGAAAGATTTTTTTTTTTTTTTAACCATGTTCTCACCAGGACAACCCAGTAATAACAGAAAACATCCTGAAATTGGTCTGGCCTAGCACAGACTTTTTGGGGGAGAAGGAGGCGAGTAGAGATGCAAGAGGGTTGCCCAATGAGCAGCGCCCTGCACAGAGACTCCCTGGTTCTCATCCATAAATCCAGAATAAGGAGCAGAGGCAGCAAGCAGGGAGAGCAGGGAAGGAGCAGGACCCGGATGAGGACTTAGATCCATGCAGAAATAGGGTTATGCCTAATGGGTAGAAAAGAGGGATGAAGATGATGATGGGTCAGTCCACCCAACATCCCAGTTGTATCTTAATGCAAGAGGGGAATAGGGAGAGCTGGAAGCCTGGGCGTGGGTCAATGGCTCATACTGCCCCACCAGAGACCCAGCAAAGCAATTTCTATTATTAGAACATTCATAGAAAAAGGACTAATGTTTTCAGGAAGGGCAGACAGGAGCAAAAGAGGAGCGCAATGATTTCCTGTACCATCGCGGAGGTAGAGATTTATTCCGAAGTTCAGAGCACACTGAGAATTAGACCAGTTGAAAGCCTGTAGGAGATGGGACAAGAAAATGAACACTGTGGTGTGGTCTGCTACAAAGCCATGAAGATCAGCGGGAGGAAGCTTTGTAGGCAGCTAAAAAGGTCCAAAAACCTGGAGTTTACAGAAATGAGTTTACAGAAATGAGTTTACAGAAATTTTCAATTCAAGGGATGATAGTGTTGTAAGAACATGATCTGATGCTTTGGTTTCAAGCCAAGAGGGAAACCCAGTTAAGGGGGAACTGGTCGAGATCGTTGGGACAATAGTGGAGAGCAGCAGGAGTGTGTAGGGGGGATCCAGCCAGCAAGGATGGCCACCAGAACTGCAATCATGACCACCAGCACATGGAAAGGAGGAAGCCCAGGGAGGAACTGGTTTTCTGCTCCATGGTGGCATTGCCAGACAGCACTGCTCAATGGCTTTTTCACATCAATGTTCCCCAAAATGTCAACTGCAGCTGTGAGCAAAGTAGACACCTACAGTGGAGGGGAACGGACAGAGCCAAAAATGGTGAAAGAGGAGTTTGGGGAGTGCTTAGATAATCTCAGTATTTTAAAATTGCTTGGGCATTATTTTGGAGGATGAAAGGACAGGGTCATTTCCAGTGGTGGCTTTGGAAAGTCACAGTGAGAGGCTGTGAATCTGGAAAAGTGCAGAGCAAAAGCAGTTGAGAAAACAGGCAGGAGCCATGCTAAGCCCCACTGCAATGGCTGCACGTGGAGACAAGCCAAGCTTAGAGCCAGCTATTACTGACAACCAAGGAGGGACAGCATGGGCAGTGCCACGGTGACATTCAGGAATCTCCAAAGCCCTCTCAGTCAGAGCCTCCACCTGAGCAGGATGACAGAAAATAGCCTCAAAGTGTTAAAATTTAACTTTTTTTTTTTTTTTTTTCTTGATTTCCAAGTGATGATCAGGTCTCACAGCAAAGCTGACATGCTCAATCACTGATCTCTGTTTTACACTAAGAGAGCAGGACACTTGGCCACCTCTCCAAAGGGCTGAGCTTGAGCTCAGCTGCGGCAACATCAGGAAAATACCTCCAAGGCATGATGGCACCTTCTCATTAAGCCAGGCTAATTGGATTTTCTAAATAGGAGAGGAGAATGTCCACATCCGAGCAATCATCCTCCTTGTGAGGAACTCTCAAAGGTTGCAGGAACAATTAAGAAGATGACACTCACGTCCAGGTGGCCAGCAGCCCACCTCATCCATGAGATGGTCCAACAGTGGCCCCAAGAGTATAATCATTTGCAACTCAACATTTCCCTGAGTCAGGACAGTCATTAACTATTCAGGAACCCTGAATTTCTCTTCCACTGATATCCCAGCTCCTCTCTTGAGATTGTGTCAGCTTTATGTGATGCTATCCTATGCGAGGGAGTTTCACAACAGGATAGATGAGACCCCACATACAAAGAGCCACTTTGTTTCCTTTGATGCACCCACTGGTGGCTTCATTAGATGTCCCTGGAATCACCATGCAAATTCAGGCATTTAAGTTGCCCAGAGTGGTGGTGGCTGCCTCCTCCCTGGAAGGGTTCAAGGCCAGATTGGACAGGGCTCTGAGTAACCTGATCTAGCTGAAGATGCCCTTGGTCAAGGTGGGGGGGCTGGACTAGGTGATCTTTAGGGTCTCTTCCAACCCAAACCATTCTATGATTCTAACATGAGGCAAGGCATGAGGGACTCCCCCCCAAATTCCTGTCTCTCAGGCCATGTGTTCCCCCAAAATAACTAGGTGGGGGTTATTTACCTGTTGAAAAGCTGGTGGGAGCATGCAGAGCCCTTGCCTGGTAGTTACCACCACAGTTTGGGATGGAGATGGACAATGGAGGGGATGGATGGATGGATGGATGGATGGATGGATGGATGGATGGATGGATGTGGATGGATGGATGGATGGATGGATGGATGGATGGATGGATGGATGGACGGATGGATGTGGATGGATGGATGGATGGATGGATGGATGGATGGATGGATGGATGGATGGATGGATGGATGGATGGATGGATGGATGACCTCATCTGCCACTGGCAGAGAAGAGGAGGGGTCTGGCAGGTCCTGGGGACACTGAGCCCCCAAGGCTGGGGAGCTGTGTGCTGGTGTGCCAGGGGGTGGCAGTGTTAGAGCAGAGAAGGAGGACTCTCCCGCCATGCACGTCCCGGGAGTCGGGATGCCAGGAGCCCCGACCATCCTTCACCCCACAGCTCAGCAGCTCTCCAGAGGGTCCTGGGGCTGGGGATGAATTTTATTTCTGTGCATATCTGTGGGAAAAGGGAGGAAATAATTTAAAAAATAATAATAATAATTGACAATTTTTAGCTAGGCAAAAGGAAAAAAAAACAAACAGCAATTCTGGGTTCCCACTGCTCACAGTTTTGTGAGTTAGGATTGTACCCACCTTCACCTTGAGTGGGTCCTAGGGACATCCCGGCTTCCCTCCAGCCTCAGTTTCCCCATCTGCGAAGTCAGGGCTCTTCAGACAAATTCCCCAGTGAATCAAGTCGCCGCCACCCACCTCCCAACTCGCTGCACAGAAAACCCCCAGCCCTGCCTGCAATTTGGGGCTGCTCACCTGAAGAGCATCCTGGATGCTGTGGGGTATGAGCTGCATAAGACTGTCTGTGCTTTGGGGAATTGCTGGGTCCTTTGCCCCCTTTTTAACAGGATGGCACATGCCTCGTGCACAGAAAAAAACCCAAGCACAACAGAGGAAGGAAGGTGTCATCCTCACCCTGCCCCAACACCCTGTTCTGTTCCTGTTTTTGCAACTCAGGCTAGAGGGGTGATTGATATAGAATTCACATGCTGTAGGGAAATGCATTTTTATGGCATCCAAATACTGATTGGAACTAGCTGTGTGACTCACCTCATTCATATAATATCCATTTATTAATCTTTCCTTATTCAGCTCTTTTATTAACTATCAGTTGTGCAAACTTGGTGAAATTGGGTAGCTGAAGAGTGACATTCAGCATTTTAAGCACACAAAGAGAAATAAGCATTTCCCTCCCCAGAACTTCTGAAATTCTAAAGCAATTGTGTGGTCAACAATCTTTTAAACTGGGGCAAGCTGGGTTCATTATTCCAAAAGCATTAATTTGCTCCTGTGTAGGATCACTCCCAGCTCAAGCAGGGAGCAGGGTGAAGGGGGTGGAGATAACATGAATGAAGATCTGACATTTGAACCCCCTCAACAGTAGGATCAGGGGATGCTCACCAAAACCAGTAAAGGAATGGTTTAAAACAGGAAACTCCTGGTTTTATGCAGCAGACAGAGCATCTCAGGGATTTGCAGCCCATGACATTGTAGAGATGCAGAGGACCAGCAGGTCAAAGCGGGATTTACAGCCCACAAGGCTGGAGAGATGCAGAGGACCAGCAGGTCAAGTTGACGGACAACTCATCCATGGACAGACAGCGAAGGGACAGCGGGACAGTTTGGGCTGCTGGGGTAGTGTGAACGCAATGGAGCCCAGGAAGGGGCTCTCCCCGTTAGCATCCCCACTGCAGAGAGCAGATGGGGTGAACTGGGCCCTGGTCTGACACAGCTGGGCTGTGACATCCGTCCTTGGTCAAACACTGCTAATTTATTTTTATGCAGACGGTTTTTGGTTTGGTTTTTTTTTTAAGAAACAATGAAATAAAGAGAGACAATGTCATCCCAGATGGCATCAGTATAAGAAATTTTTACATAAAGAATTCTTCGCTGGATCTTTTCTCTTTAAATCTAGAATATATGTGAAAATGAAAGTATTTTCCAGCAAGACATAATTAGGAAAATGAAAGCCATTTGTGCAACTCTGGGATATCCACAGGGTACAGGAGTGTTCATGAGCTTACTTATGGGAGGACAAAAAGTGGCTCCAGGATGATGCCCCACATCTGCAGAGCAGCCGAAAGCGTAACCTCTCCCCATAGACCAAGTCACCCAGAGCTTTGTAACATATCAGGGCTCCAACAAAAAAAAAAAAAAAAAAAAAAAAAAAAATTAAAAGGTTTAAGACATTTAAAGGTCCTACTGCAGGCTTACTGGGATCCATGCAATCTGAGGCTTGGGCTCCCCAAGGCTTCAGCACAACCCAGCACCAGCTGTGCAAGCCCTGATTACACCATCCCTGGATATTAATTATTCTGAAAAACATTACTGAGACTCCAAAGATCTGCAAGCCACCGAGAGACCAATTTGTGCTGCTTTCACTGACGTTGCCACCCGAGTGTAAGAATTAGCGTTTCAAAACAAACATGCATGGAAAGGCAACTTCTCCCGAATGTTTACGGGGAGTATTTTTAACATGAGGACCCAGGAGCTCTGTCATCAGGGGCACTGTGTCCGCTTGGATTCAATCAGAAATTCGAGTGGGAAATTGCTCCAGAAGGTGTATGTTACAAAACACGTGGAAACGAGCAGAGTCATTACCTGTGCTGTTTAAGCTGAGCATGAGCAGGGCTTAGCATTGACATTAGGTGCTCTCATGTCCTTGGAGCGGGGCCAGATCCTGCCTCTTGCCCAGGGAAAAGGGGACACATGCCTTTAGTCTTCATGCACCAAGAGGCGCTCCAAGAAGTGACCGCAGAAACCAGATGACCAGAGAGGAGCATGCAAGGGGGTAGCGGGTAGGAGTGGTAGTGGTGTTGATTTGAAAATTGGCAATTTTAGATTTGCAAAAAAACCTGGCAGATTGAGGGAAGGTGAGGGTGGGATATGGGGGGTTTGGGCTCCAGGCAGGGAGGGGAAACCATAGGGAGGACCAGAGAGACTCACAGAATGGCAGACAGCAGCAGAGGAGCGATTCATGAGCTGGAAGAGCAGGGTGTAGTGATGGGAGAAGGTAGCTCAGACAAGTCTGAGGGCAAAAAGAAGAAAGGAGAAGAAAAGGAGATGAAAAGAAATATCTTACAAGTTGTAAGTAATGAACTGAGCTGAACTAACATGGGGCTTGGCTCTGCTGTCATCCCAGTGCGTGGTCCCAGCTAGGAAGAGTGGGAGCTCCAAGGTGACTTGGCCTTCAAGAAGCACCAGGATCTCAGAAAGGCCTGGTTGGCTTCCGACAGCTCTGCTGCCCTGTCCCACACCTGGCCAGATATGCTTGGGAAGGGGGGATGGCACAGGGACAGTGCTGCTGGGTGCAGCCATAGCACAGGGAAGGGATTTGTCCCCCAGCCAAACAGTGGCACAGGTTGCTCAGAGAGGTCATGGACTCTCGGTCTGTGGAGATATTCAAAACCCAACTGGACACAGTCCTGGCCAACCTGCTGTAGATGCTGCAGATGAAGCCAAGAGGTGCCTTCCAACCTCAACAATTCTGTGATTTGGTCATTTGTCTAACAGCATTTATCAGCCTCCCTTTCTAACATCTGCTAGTAAGACTTGAGCAGGTCCCCATGGCTTCATGTGTAGCATTTTCCTGGTGCAATTTCTCCAGCTCTCCCAGACATCTCCTTCCAAATAAGATGAGTTTCCCCAGAGGAGCATCTCACCCACCGTGGCCTGGAGCAGGATCAGGGAGCTCAGATCTGCTGAGGGTGTAAGCTTTGGTGCTGACCTCTCCATCCTCCCACCACTATGGTGGTGACAGCACTGGGGTCCTACAGAGCTGCACTCCTGGGATGAGATCTCTCAGATACCACCAGACAGCGGTGTGCTCAAGACCATACAACATTCTAGTCTAGTAACCAACTGACACCTTGAGCATCTCTGTCCGGTCCCCAGGGAAGACAGTGATGACATTTTAAGCCAGAGCAGCTCTTAGTCCCAAGTGTATGGGAGTTTCAAAGGATTGGGCAGTTTAATAAAATTGCCATCCTAAAGGAGAGATTGTTGTCCTTTAACATATTTTTCCACCAAGTTGTTGAGAATGAACAGAGGCTAGATAATCCCAGGATCATCTGTAGTCAGTGTATCTGAAGCTACCTGTAATTAAAAATTAAATTTTAACTGACAAGATCACACCTCAAATGGTTTATAATCAGCAATGAGTTCCTCCTTCACACCATGCAAAAGATATTTTATTACCTGTTCTCCTAGAAGAATATTAGAACTAAATGTTCGAGTGTCTAAAGGTAGGAGACATTTTTCTCATCCATAGTCTAAGATCAGAAAACCATAGTTATGTAGGGTTGTCTGCTTGGAAATGTAGTTGGAGTCCCTGTTAGTCCCTGAAGCAAGATGTGGACTGCAGGATTACATCCACAGCAAAAACATGCTGGAGAAGGTGTGAATCTCACACCAAAACCTCAACAAGAGTTGTGAGCATTTGGGGGGTTATCAAGGACACTCGGTCCATTCAGGTGAGACTTTGCACAGCTCCACCATATTACTGTTTCTGGCTGTGATGGTGTTTGGTCAGGACATGACTGGAGAATGCAGGGGCTGAGATATTTATGAAAATATACTGAGAATTCAAAGATGCATGCAAACCACCCACTAGAGTAAAAGTTTACTTCAAAGACTCTATTTAAAAACTATCTCACCTAATCTGGCATGAATCCCACCTCACATTTTACACATCAGATCAAACTGGGATCCATATTTGTGTCCCCAGGATCCCCAAAAGATCTCAACCTCTTGCCAAGCTCTCAGTGATGCTCTTCTGGCCCCATCTCCCCCAGTCTGAGGATCAGTCCCAAGACACTGGACCCAAGGAACTGGCACCTAAACCCCACCTATATCCTGGCTTGACTTCTCCTCTTAGGGATCATCCTGGGCAAAATGACTTTGAGGGACACACTCCCAAAGCATCACCAGATCCCACCACCTGGCAAAGCTCTCCAGCTCCTTCATTTATCAAAGACATGACAGCAATTTAGAGGAATAATTGGGTTGGAGCAATGGAAATGAGACCAGTTTGAGTTTTTGTTATGTGTC
Organism: Tyto alba; assembly: GCF_018691265.1. Taxonomy (NCBI): domain Eukaryota; kingdom Metazoa; phylum Chordata; class Aves; order Strigiformes; family Tytonidae; genus Tyto; species Tyto alba. The sequence continues at coordinate 1,626,009 of NW_024881282.1, read as the reverse complement.
TAGATGCTCCTGAGATGAAAGCGGGTGCATTATTCACAGATTGCTGCTAATGTAATCAAATCTGTATTTTTCTCCATGGTGTCCAAGGACGCATCCTGCACCACAGAAGCCTGAGTGCATCAGAACTTATTTGCACAGGACACAAATTAACCCTTCCTAATTGCCATCCAACATCTTTCACTTAAGATGGTTAGGGGACAGTGAAGATATTTATGTAGGCATCTGGAGCGTGAGGACACTTGTCTGGCAGGACATCTGGAGAACAAGTTTATTTTAGCAGCTATGAACTGTCCCTGTAAAGGAGCGTCTCCCTGTTGACTATAGAGCCAGGTGGCAACATCTTCTCATGCCACATGCCTGGATTTCCCAGTCCACACAGCTCTCGAGGGCTGTCATTTTTCTCCTTGGCCTCAGCCACACTTGAAAAAGCCTCCAAAAGAAGCAGCTGTGAGGCTTAGAGGTTATGGTCTCAGAGATGGGGAGGGCAAGGAGACAGGCTGCTCACAGAAGTGGCCCAGGAATGGCTGAAATAGCCACCTGGTTGTCCATGTAAAGGGGTTTTATGTTCACCAGTGTACCCAGACATACCAAAGCATGATGCATGAAGCAGTCCAGGGCTCCTGTCCGAGGTGGAATTAAGAGGCCAACCTGCAGGGATGGCACCTAAGGAACCTCCCAAGCAACCAGATATGTTGCCCATCCCAGTCCTGTGCATGTTGTCTTTGCAACTGCCTGTTCCTCCTGAACCAGCTGAGCCACGTACCAGCCCTGCCCTGAAAATCCTGGAGAAAGGAGATGGAGTGAGAACAGCTACAGGTCGGGATCCTCTGTGGTTGGGTCTGCATTTGGGCTGTGCCCACGTTTGGGAGAGCTGCTGCTGGCCCTACCTGAGAGCTGCTCCTCTGCCTTGGCCACGCACTACACCTTCGGTGTACGCCTGGGGTTGGTGTAGAGGGGGAGATGGAAACCTCCAGAGCACGACCCAGGCATTGGAAAGGAAATGCCAAAGGAAGGGCCAATATTGAACCATGCGAAGCTCCTCCAGATGTGGCAAGAAAAGCCCCGACTTACTCCAGTGTTTCCATCACCCAACAAACTTTAGGTAGTGAAAACTCTTCCTTTGCTGCTCTTGACTGTGCAAATCTGTTGTCAGATTCCATCTGCTGTGCAGTGCGGCGCGCAACAGGGGAATTCAAAACTGTTGAGATGCTCTATTGGGAAAATAACGTGTGGTTCTCCCAGTTCAAGGCAAGAAACTATCAAAGAGGTCACCTCTGGGGAGCGTCTCTGGGTGGGGAGCAGGGCAGCGCTTTCAAATATGCTCAATATCAGCAGTGGCTTTGCCCATTGATATATTGCAGGAGTTTTGCACTTCTCACCAAGGATAACATTAAGAAAAGGGAAGACCTTGTTATAACTTCAAAGTGCAAGTGAGTTATTGTTCATACTATTTGGTTAATACAATAATATTTTTCAGACTAATTAAGTGTTTCATTTTGATTTATTTTTTTTCTCATGGGGTCCAGGATGGGAAAATAAGTTGTGATACATGTCAACAGGCTCCAAGGAATGAGAATTTGATCTACTATGTCTGAAAACAACTTCAAATCAATGCTAATGTTAAGGACATTACATGCTGGCAATTTTAATTCAATACAATAAATTATATTGGGCTTTTTAATAGTGTGGCATTGTTTATACAAATTACATCCTGGATGCTTACCCATTTGGAAAAAATAATAAAAAGAAAGAGCAATGAAGAAGGGTAGATTAGATGAGAGGTAGAGAGTAAACGAAATATCAATTGTATTTAAATCTCAGTGTGGCAGAAGATCTATTTATTTGGAATATTAAATGGATCTCTCCTACATTGTTATGGAGATGACTTTCTGGGTGAAAGGTAAAACTATCTGAAAATTACCAGAGATTTAATAATGTTAGGAAATTGCATGAGACCGACCATTAATCTCAACTACTTGAGGCCAAGCACAAAACATTTCCAAGAGAGCTTTTTTTCCCCTCTTTTAAATTGGGATAAGGAAACCAAGAAAAGGCATAAAAACTTAATTAAGTTTAATTTCTCCATCTTTTTTTAGCACGAACCTAATCAAAACAAGGGTGGTTTTTCTTCTGAACATTATCCTAGTTTTGATTTACCCAATGTCAGAGAAAATAGATAAATTCCAAAGGACTTTGTGCCCATGAAAGTGCTTGAATTAGAAGATGCTGGAAGTTTCCAAAACACTGCTTTATTTTGCTGCAGCAAGGCAGCATATTCCATAGGGTTTGGGCAGAATAGTCCTTTCCAATCTGCATTAAATCTTTATGAGCAACAAAGGAAGTATTTCTATTGAGAGGAAAGAAAATCTTTGTCAGTCAGGAATCTTAAAAGCTCGTAATGTAAAATAAATGGAAAAGTACAGCACGCTCTTCCTTACCCTTCCCAGAGAAATCCAAAAAGTATCAGAAGTTTATATGAATAATGCAACTGTAGAGCTACATTACGTAAAATAAAGATATGTAAGGGCTGTAAGCTGTCATACATTGTGTCCCCCTGCATCTGAGCTGAAGTCACTGACAGATACTTATCCCTAATTTTTTATTACAGTGTCTTTGAACTTCACAAATCTCTAAAACGTTTCTTACTATGGTAAAAGACACGATGCTGACCTACATCAGCCAAAAAAAAATACCGTGAAAATTCCTTTGATTTTATGTACCAGAAAATGACCTGGAAGCCAAAAGAAATTCTACATTTTCATCTGAATTTCAGAAACAGCAGCAGAAATCGACTACGTGCTGCAATGACGGTGGGAAACACAGTGAGACACAAGTAGCCAACCAGAGGTAACATGGGCGTGAAAAACAGTGATGAGAACGACTTTGGGGAGCAAAGGTGGTAATAACCCAGCAAAACAGAGATGGACGATTGACTGCTGCTGAGCTAATTCCCTGACTTCCCATAGAGGAGAGAAATGGGCGTTTCCATGATGATGTTCATCTCCTCTTCGGTGCAGAATGGGGAAGAGGAACTGCACCCCCAAAAAATGCCCCTTGTCCCCACGGACCAGAAAAGGGACCCAGAAGGAGCAGGGCAGATTGGGGGGGTGCTCTGCATGGCAAGCACCCAAAGCTAGGTGAGAAGAAGCCTTGACCCTTCATGCCCAAAGCTGAAGAGCGTGCCACCTATAGATGTAATCCACATCATCATCAGAGAATCCAAATCATCTTAATTGCCGGTTAGAGACAAGAGGGCTGAGCTGTGTCTTGCAATGTGCTTGGCTCTGCAAGATTTCATCCGACGTGTGTTTTCCTTGCAGAACCTCTGCAAAGCTCCTTAGAGAAATGTCCTCCTGCACGTCAGCCTGTTTCCTTACTCCCTCTTCATCCTTGCAGGTGTTTTGACCAGCTCCACCATGGAGAGCTGCAGCAGCAATGTTTCCACTAAAGTCTTTTTCTTGGTGGGGTTTCCAGCTCTCCAGGATTTCCAGACCTCTTTCTTTGTTGTGTTCTTGCTATCCTACCTTCTGATCCTGGCCAGTAATGCCGTTATCATCACCGTGGTTGTGCTCGACCATACGCTCCACAAACCCATGTACTTCTTCCTGATTAACCTCTCCGTGTTAGACGTTCTCTTCACAACCACCACCATCCCCAAAATGCTGGCGATGTTCCTGGCCAATGCTAAAACCATCTCGTTTCGGGGCTGTTTTCTGCAGATGTACAGTTTTCACATGTTGACGGTAACTGAGGCGCTTCTCCTGGTCGTCATGGCTTACGACCGCTACGAAGCCATCTGCAACCCCCTCCGTTACCTGGCCAAGATGACAAGAAGAGTGAACATCCAGCTGGCAGCCAGCGCCTGGATCACTGCGCTGCTAATACCCATGCCCGTCATCTCTCAGACCTCTCAACTAGCTTACAGGGACACAACCAGGGTTCACCACTGCTTTTGTGACCACCTGGCAGTGGTCCAAGCTGCCTGCTCGGGCTTCAGTGCCGATTTCCAGATGTTCTTGGGGTTTTCCATAGCTATGACAGTGTCGGTTGTCCCTCTGTTGCTCATCACCCTCTCGTACGTCCACATCATCCTCTCCATACTGAAGATCAGTTCCAAAGAAGGGCGCATGAAAGCCTTTTCAACATGTATTTCCCATCTGCTTGTGGTGGGCACTTACTACTCCTCCATCGCTGTGGCGTACATGTCCTACCAAGCAGACATCCCTGTTGAAGTCCATGTCATGAGCAACATTGTCTTCTCTATTTTGACTCCCTTGTTAAACCCAATCATTTACACTTTACGGAATAAGGAAGTAAAATCTGCTGTTAAAAAGTCTATTTTTCAGAAAATCTTTCCCTTTTCTAAAAGATGTTATTTATTTGGGTAAAATTCACAGCAGTGCGGAAGCCTCATGCTGTTGATTATGTCAGTCCTCTGGTTAATTAAGACATCATCGCCTTTGGAATTCTGTTTGGTTCCCCTGAACTGTGGTATATCCTATGTTAATGTATTTCAGTCTATTCCTGTGAAGTTTTTAGTAGACTTGCTGTAATATTTATAATTTTCTAGTTTGGTTTCTATCCTTCAGTGACTAAGTCACTCATGTGCTAAATAAAGCTGTGCATGAACTAAATAAAGCTGAAAATGCACTAAATAAAGCTGAACTGGAGTGGTACCACATTTCTTTACACTTTCCCCTCCACATTGCACCGTGGAGGATGCATTATTTTAATTCCTCCATTTAAGAGTTTCAGGGGTGGTAGCAGTTATTTTCCTTACAAATGGCAGTGGTGACCCTGGACTGTTACTCCTGAGTGGGGAAACTACAAAATCACTTTACAGGATTGCAGAGCTGCAGGAAACATTAAAGATAAATTAAAACTGCAGCAGGTACAGCTTGATGAAATGGTGTCTGTGTGCAAGACAGTACCATCAACCACCTCTTCTGTTCAACAGCCTGATTCACAGATTCCTGCACTAGGGAAGCCAATGTGAAACAACAGTCAGTTAAACACCATGAACCTCCAATTTTAGGCAGAGATGCTATCAAGCAGTGGAAAATGTGGATGTTTGCCTAGAGCTTATTTAATTCACTTTTTCCTCCAGGACAGGCAGATAGTCCAGTGCAAATGAACATCTCTGACCTTCTGAGACACGCTTGGTTTTCTCTAAGATTAGCATACAGAAATATGTTTTTCCTCTGGCTTCTGTTTAACAGAACCTTTCAAAGCTCATTAGAGGTGTTGAGGTCTGTGACAGAGACTTGGGGGAAGGCTTGGGCTATCCCTCACTCATTCTTCCATTAACATTTTTAATGCTGATTCAACACATATTCAACCCATGTAAGACTAGAAGGGTCTCCATTTCCAGTGTACTAACATCTTTACCCTCTCATGACCAACCTTCAATGCTCTTGGCCACTTCTGAGCAGAGGACCTCCAGCCAAGGGGGCTGGAGAGGAGACAACTCTGCCAGGTGGACAAGGACATGACACAGCCACTCTCCTGCACTGTCCACAGCAAAAATGTACACATAGATTGGGGAATTAATTGAAAGAGAGTTAAGAACAGTTCCTCCAAACCTAGTGGTTGATTTTGGTGGAAGACGTGGGGGTTTTAAAATGTTTTTTAAACACTTAGTGTTTCCCACTACATTGAGGACCTAATATGCAAAGCATCTTTTCTATCATGAGCATGTGAGCAGGAGCTGTGAGCTTGTAAGAGTCACTGAAGGCACAGGTATGGCATCATCTTGGTTGCCTAAGAGTGGCCACCACACTCAGGCATTGGCTCTTGCTCCAAATGAGGAGGCACCATGGACTCCAGACAGGGAAGAAGAGATGTCCACGTGTTTGTTAGCACATGAAAACTCAGCACGGATCCCCTGTTCCCAAGAGAGAAGAGCTGCACACATGTTAAGAAAAAGGTTTCCACCCAGGATCTTGCAGATGCACCAACGAGCACACCAAGTTCAACTGCTTGAATAGTTTTCATGGGATCAGGAGGTCACTAAAGAGGTTTGGGGACTTCCAGGAGTAGACTGTGTTAAGAGAGTGAGTGCCATGGATCATTAATTTTCCCTTGGTCCCAGCTTTTGAAGACTGTGGCCTTTTGGTCTAGGAGAGCTGACATCTCCTTACAGCACGAAGTTCCATCATTTCTCATTTGACCAGAGTGGCGTTTTCAGTTGAAATCCCCTCCTAAGAAGGCGTCTAGCAGTGAAGAACTGTTCATAATGACCAGTAAAATGTTCTCTGTTTATTACTCTCGCTGTTAAAAGCTTAAGCCTTATTTCCACTTTGATGTTATTCATTTCCCACCATAAGATCTTGTTTCATCTTTTGTCTAACACCAGATCCCTGTTGACCATGTAAATTCATGTACGAGATAATCAAACTCTTCCTTATGAAACAAGTGCCCAGAGGCTCCCACTGTAATAAACATTTTCCAGCCTTTTAACCATTCTCATTTTTCTCCCAACCTCTTTATGTTTTAACATTCTTCTTGAAGGATAATCATAAAAGCTCGATATAATAATCCTGTATTGGCAGCACCATCATCAAACAGAGATTATCACTACCTAATGCTTCCAGCATTCCCCTCCTGATATATATAGGACGGTTTTACTCCTCTTAACAAGTCATTTTGCAGAGACAAGTGTTCCCGAGGAAAACAAAAGCCCAAGATTTTTGAATTTTAGCCACTTTTTTGATTGCATGGATTTTTCCAAGTGCCCCAAGCATGGAGAGCAGCCAGCACATTGAGCAGGGAGCCGTGCAGAGCCCAGCATCATGGAGATGCTTGGCCATCTCCCAACCCATCAAGGCTTGCATGCTTTCTTCAGCCACAGATTGGAATCTCCTCCCAAAGCCCTGGGACAGGGCACTGGAAAGAGATTACAAAATTCGTTGCAATCCAGAAGAAGAGGGAGCATGGTCTATGAGGAAATGGGGAGCGCTGTGCTCTCCCTTTGGTTAATCATTAGGAAAAGAAAAATTAAGCCGTGGAGAGAGGACACATTTGGGTTTCCCCCAGCGCCAGTGGGCAGGATGTTACCAGCTGCCATAAAAAACCCATGGTGGTCTTGGGTGATGGCTCATAACCATGAACCACAGAGGGAAATCAGCCTTGGAGCCACAGGGGTGAGACGCTGAGACCCACCAGCAGCACCGCTCCTCCCCTTCCAACGCCCGTGGGCAAGCTGGGGTGAAAAAGCCCAAAAATGAACAAAAAAAGGAAATGAACAAAAAAAGAAAATGAACATCACCAAACATCACCTGTCACTTCTTAGAAGTTTGCTTCATTCTGAGGGAATAAACCTCCTCCAAGCTGCAGGTGTCCCTTCTGCGTCCTTCACAGGAGCTGCACCCAAGAAGCATCATTTCCAGCACATCCACGTTTATCTCTGGAAATTATTAATATAAAACCATTACTTGGAGTTCTGTCCCCACCTTGCACATTGCAGTATTGCTGGGATGTAGCCTCAGGGAGGAGGGGACCTTCCTAGGACCTCCCGAGAAGAAGTGGAGCCTGCACGAAGAGCCCTAGTGCAGCACCTCATTGCCAGCATGGCTATATAAAAGAAGAAAATCCACCGAAAGCATTTTACCCAGTTTTCAAATGGAGTTTTCTCATTTTACAATGTGAGCTGGCTGTTTGCTCTGAGGAACTGGATTTTTTTTACCTGATGATGTTGGCTGCTCACGAGGGAAGAGAAGACCTCAGCTGGCTCTTAACATCTGCGTTCGAGGGCAAGGTTAGAGCAGGCAGGGGAGAGGGGCTTGCAACCGGCATTCAGAATAACATTACAGAATATAGCTACCAAGATAGGATGCTAAATCCTTCTCCACTTCCCTCATTCATCACATCTGACAATATAATAATTTTGCCTAACAGCTAGAAACCATTTCCAGCTAATATTATTTGTTATCTACAGCAATAGCATTATACTAATATCCAGAGGGTCCTGCAGCTGCCTTTTACAAGACATTGCATTCACATAATGCGTTTTCTGCTCCAAATCTTCATCTCAGTTTTATATGAAACAAAAAATAAGTAAGAATTACATTGAGCAGAAGAACCTGCAGACTCTGAGCACCCATTTTCCAGATGTAGCTGGCTATTTCTGAGCCATGAGATGCAGTCTGTGAATATGAAACCCTAGATCCTTCCCATACCTGATTTGTATATCAGCCAGAACAATACTGCATAATATTCTACATCCAAGCAGTAAATTTTCTCACCTAATACTCATTATTGCTTTTAAATTCCCCCTCACCAGCCCCTCCACATCCCAGCAGCTCAGACCACTCTTCGTTTTCAACAGAAATCTTGCAGGAGAACGAGGTTTTAAACTTTTTCTCATCTCAAAATTAAAGAAAATCAGAGGATAAATCAAATTATGTCCGGTTTTGCATCCATATTAAAATACATGCACCTCAAGGAGCTTATCATTCATCCAACTGTCTCCCCCTGCACCACAAGAGCCCTCTCCCCTTTGACTTGCTGCTGCTTCTTCGCCCAAGATGCCCTTCCCAAATGGGTTATGAGCTTATATGTTGTGCAAATTATGTACACATGGATGTGAAGCAAAGGCCAGATTGTTTCAAGTGCCATTATAATAACAGCTTAACAGTATATGAGTTTATGTAATCTATTTTGCAATCAGAGCTCTTCTACATAAAGTTCTTGTAAAAGCAGATATTCTTTTTCCATGGTTCCTTTATGCTCACCATCGAACACAAGAACTTCAAAATATGCTTTCATTGGGTTTTGGTTTGTTTGGTTTGGTTTTATGTGGTGTGAAGTGAAAGCTTGCCTCACTTACCACGGTGCTCCACGGAGAAGGCACCCAAGGGTACCCTCACATACCCCCTTCCCCACCAAAAAAAAGCACAATGCTCACCAGAATCACTCAAAAGACTCCAAAGAAACTCCCGAGTGCCGCAGGCAACACCCCGTCCCCCCACAGCTGATGCCCCCCCGCTTCTCACCCCTCAGGGCCAAGCTCTCCAGCTGAGCTCCTCCATAGCCAACAAGGGGGAAAAAAAAAAAGATATTTTCAGGGCTAAGTCATCTGGACTCTTGTACGTCTCCGTGCAGGATGGTCTGCCCCTGGAAATATTTGCAGGCACCAGGGTGAGTGGGCTGGACACTTCTTTTCTCCTTAAAGCAGATCATTTCTGGTCAGCTCACAAGGGATCTTGCTGCAGCATCACAGCAGGGAAGTAAAAAGCCATGAGGTTTCCAGGGCTGTTTATAGATTTAAGAGCCAGGAAAAACTGGGTTGGAAATGTCATAACATCTGTGGTAGAGTGATCCACTTTTTTTTTTTTTTTTTTTCATTTGTTTTTTTCAAGAGAACAAAAGTGAAACTGCAGGTTGAGAAGTGGGTGCCCCTGCAGACAGACCCCCCACTCACACACCTTCTCCACTGGGACACATCATGGAGAAGTCCCAGAATCTGGAGGCTGAACTCATCGTTTTCTTGGTGGTTTAACATTGTTTTTCACTTGCACCAACAGTGCAGCACTTGATGACATGGATATCTGTTTTTTTGCATGGATTTTTCTGCTTTTAACTGTGCCCCTTCACTCCTGGAGTGTGAATATGACATTTGTTGTGTATTTATCCTGGAGTGTGAACATGACATTTGTTGTGTATTTATCATACTGGGAGAGTCTGAAAATAGCCAGGACAGTGTGGGGAAGGCTTTTTTTGTACACAGAAGAATAAAAGCCTTACGGCCCAAACCCCAGGGAGCCCGGGGAGAAACTGGGAAGACACTCCCAGGTCACACTTTACTGTAGCTTCCCTGCTCAGTGGCCTTTTTCACCATTTCTTCCTTGGAAACCTGCACAGCTGCAAACCCTGGCAGGATCCGGGCGATGAAACCCTTGGTCTTCCCTGCAAACCTCTGCTGTGAGCTGGCTCCTTCCCCACATCTTCAGTGGGTGACCTGCCCTTCCAGAGCAGGGGTGTAGCTGTGTCTGAGATGATTCCTCTTTCACCCGACCAGGCAAGGAGGGATCAAGAGGGATCCTCCTCCCCGCTTCTGCTGCTGAAAGCCTTCTCCTTGGTCCCTCTGCACCAGGCTGGTGGGAGCAGGGGAGACACCATGCCCTGGAAGATGCTTTTCCCATGGGAGGCTTGGTCCTTGCTCTGGGGGTTTGCTGAGCCCTGCACACACCGAGGGAAGGGAGGAGGAGAGATGTGCCATGTCTCACCACGCACCAAATCCTCCAGCTCTTGCTACTGGAAAGGACGGCGCTTGGGGAGGTCATTGCCAGGATCCTGTTTGGCCCCACGCATCTTTCTATGAGTCCTCGAGACAAGAAGAAGTAGCAGCATCCTTCTGCCCTTGCAGCAAAGGTCAACAGTGTCTTGGGCTGCATTAGGAGAAGCATTGCCAGAAGGTCGAGGGAGGTGATCTTTGTCCTCTGCTCAGCACTGGTGAGGCCACAGCTGGAGTTCTGGGTCCAGTGCTGGGCTCCCCAGTACAAGAGAGACATGAAGCTACTGGGGAGAGTCCAGAGAAGGGCCACGAAGCTGCTGAAGGGCCTGGAGCATCTCTGCTATGAGGAAAGGCTGAGAGAGCTAGGACTGCTCAGCCTAGAGATGAGATGGCTCAGGAGGATCCTCCCAATGTGCATCAACACCCGCAAGGAGGATGCCAAAAGACAGAGCCAGGCTCTTCCCAGTGGCGCCCAGAGCCAGGACCAGAGGCCATGGGCACACACTGGGACACAGGAGGGTCCCTCTGAACATCAGGAAACATTTTTCACTGTGAGGGTGACCAAGCCCTGGCACAGGTTGCCCAGGGAGGTGGTGGAGAGACCCTTAGACATATTCAAGAGTAATCTTGGCATGATCATAGGCAAGTGGCTCTAGATGGCCCTGCCTGAGCAGGGGGTTGGACCAAATGACCTCCAGAAATCCCTTCCCACCTCAACCAGCCTGTGAGTGTGTGATTCTGTAGCTGCTGGGGGAGATACCTGGTGTGTCTGCAATCCCACTGCACTCCTGTATCCATGCCCGGGAATTCCTGCTCTACAAAACTATGTGAATCCTAATTCCTTGGGGGGGGGGGGGGGGAGGTTGAGCTTTGTGATCAAGAATTGGTCTTGCATTGTCTTTGTGCTACTTTGTGCGCTTCTCAGCCCTTGGCGTTGCTGTCTGTCAGAGTCATTTCATCCATTTGCCACCAGGAAGCTTTTGGTCTTCCCAACATGTGTGCACAGACACATGGAAGTAGGGTTTTCTGGTCAAATCTGAATCCAGTAAGTCCTCATGGTACTTTGTGCTTGGGTGTATTTAAAATATGTCAGTGGTGTCGTTCCTCTGCTTGATAGATGCGCTCATGCTGATTTGGTGCTGCAATCTGCTTTATGAATTAAAATGCAATATTCCCTTTAGTCATAGGCTGGAGAGGTGGAAATGCAAGGACACTATCTGATAAAGCATGTTTCTTATTCATAGTACCATTTATGGTTTTAAGAGTAGCTGCCCAATTTATATGTAGATTATACTCGCTAACATCTATCAACTTCATTGCTAAGGAAGGAGGATGAAGGTGAATTTAAAACAAAACCCAGGGAAAGCACGGAAGCCCTTGCAACACAAATCTTTGGATTTTTGGACTGTGGGTCATTCAAACAAACTGGAAATTGCTGCTTTGGCTCCTCCTCCAGAGCAGGAAAGGTCCACGTCGCATGCACCAGTCTGCTGCTGGTTTGAATGGGAATCTACAGCTGCCCGTAGCCAAGAGGGTGTCGAGCAACTGAGACTGGGCACCCAGTTTTCCCATCCTCTCGTGCCCCCCTCCTTCTTCCCAGCCCTCTCTGGCCCTTTGGGCTATTTTCTACCTTTAAGAGGTTAAGAAAAGCTCAGAGATGAGCAGCCCCTTGTGCAAGGTTTTATCTTGTAGGGAAGTTGGGGGGTTTCTGCCCCCACCTGGGAACCTCAGCGTGAGCTCAGTGCCTTGGGGCAAAGACATTTTCTTAAAGCTGCATTATTATTGTACCAAATTTATCACCCTTTATCTGGTGGATGAGATCTGACTTAATTCATGCCTCCTGGCTACCCTCACCAGTGTGTTCTCATCCTGGGAAATCACTGCTGCTGCAGCTTCTCACATCAGCCATTTCCTTTGATTCTTCCCCTGACACCTCTGTTTTCCTTAATTTAAACTGTTATGTTTTACAACTTAGCCAGCATTTCTATTTCAAAGACCTACAGAAGCCTGTCAACACTATTCCATCCCCTCCAGCAAGCTCTGTACATGGTTCCTCCTCCTTTATGCCATTATGTCATTACTTTCTGTCTCTTACCTTCCCAAAAAAATAAATAAAATAATTAAAAAAAAAAAAAAAAAACAAACAAAGCTACTGTGGGTTAAAAGAAATTGTCTCCTGTAAATGACTACCTGGTTAATAGAGATGATGTTCACAAGAGTAGAAAATAAAGGGGAGGCAGCCAGGAACTGGTTTGAGTCCCATCTAGTTTGTCATGCTGTTGCAAGAGAGAGAAAAAGATGAAGCAGGGAAGTGGCAAACTTCCCTGTGATACAAATTAGGAAAGGAGGTAAATGTGATTTGGGAAGAGCTGCAGAAAAACGCCACAATCCTGAATCACTGGGTGATGGAGCAGTCACGTGTTGGCGTCGATGAAGGCAGCGTAACGCAGGTGGAGAAAGATAAACCAATAACATGCACTGATGAGTTGGAAATTAAGTGTTACCACTTGGGAAAGGGCATGAAGACACCCATGGTGGGTCTCTGAAAACAGCAACTCAGCACCATCACCTGCCTCCGAAATGGAGCAGAATAATCATGAGCACTCGGAAGCAAAAGGAGCGAAAACAAAAGCTTCATTATCCCACCCCGTGACGTGTATCGAGAGGAGAGGAGAGGAGAGGAGAGGAGAGGAGAGGAGAGGAGAGGAGAGGAGAGGAGAGGAGAGGAGAGGAGAGGAGAGGAGAGGAGAGGAGAGGAGAGGAGAGGAGAGGAGAGGAGAGGAGAGGAGAGGAGAGGAGAGGAGAGGAGAGGAGAGGAGAGGAGAGGAGAGGAGAGGAGAGGAGAGGAGAGGAGAGGAGAGGAGAGGAGAGGAGAGGAGAGGAGAGGAGAGGAGAGGAGAGGAGAGGAGAGGAGAGGAGAGGAGAGGAGAGGAGAGGAGAGGAGAGGAGAGGAGAGGAGAGGAGAGGAGAGGAGAGGAGAGGAGAGGAGAGGAGAGGAGAGAGAATGGGTGGCAGTTGGAGGAGGGATGGTGGCAGTTGGAAGTGGGACTGGTGTGCTGGGAGGTGGTGGAACAGGCCCAGGTGACAGTTGGGATGGGATGGGAATGGCATGGGGATGGGAGGGGGAAGGTGGGATGGCAGTTGGAGAAGGGGTGGGGTGGAATGGGATGGGATGGCATCGGATGGGTGGCAGTTGGAGAAGGGAAGGAACAGGAGGGAAAGAGAGAGAAGGGGAGGGGAGGAAGAGCAGGCAGAGGGGGTTGGGTTGGTGGGAGGCAGCAGATGGAGCCCGGGTGGCAGTTGGAAGACAGCAGGACAGGGCTGGATGGCAGCAGGGTGAGGGGTTGGGGTGGGGGCAGGACAGTTCCAGGGCCAGAACTGGCCCCCAGTGCCAGTTAGTGGTGCAGGAGTGAAGCTGGATGAGAGCAAGAGCAGGGGCTCGGGCACAGCGTGGGGCTGGGGGGGTCCGATGGCAGTTGGGGGGGGCCAGAAAGGGGCCAAGGGAGATGGGGAGTGGGGCCAAGAGGTCTGCGGGGAGGGGAGGCATGGAGCCACAGCCGAGGAAGGCGGTGGGGATGGGAACAGGGTGACAACCCCCCAGGGTGGTCTGAGGCCAGGGGAGGTTGGGGTGCGGGCTGTGCTGATGGAGTGTCCCCACAGGGGTGGCCTGGCTTGGAGGGGGACGGGGATGGGGTGCTGCCCACCCCCACAAGGCATGTGGGTCATGGGAGCAATCCTGCTCCTCTGCCCAGGTGAGGGGCAGGGAGAAGGGGGGATGGAGCAGGGCTGGGTACCCCTAAGGGCGGGGGGGGGGGGGGATGTCAGGGGGAGAGAAGTGGGATGGGAAGCAGGCAGGGGGGTGTGGGGGGGATGCATGGGGTGACAGGGGCTGGGGGTCGGGGGCTTGGGGACATTGGTCAGGGGAAGGCGGCGGGGGGACACGGGCTGCGGGAGGCAACCTGGGGGAGGGGGGGGTGTGGATGGGGGGTGCGAGGGCAGGGATGAGGGTGGGGGGTGCCAAGGGAGGGATGAGGGTGGGGGGTGCAGACTGGGGACACGGGCACGGGACGCAGGGTGGGGACAAGCATGGAGGGACATGGGCTGGGGAACACGGGCTGGGTTCGGCATCTTGTAATTACAGAAGTCATCTCATTCTTCCCCTTTTTAAAAAATGTTCTCTGGAGGTTCTTGTATCCCAGGCTTCATTAGAAGGCAGCAAAGAGCTGCTCAACCGCCTCCTTTATACCTCTCGTCAAAGACAGATGGACTCACAGAACTTCAACATACCAAATTTTTCAAGCTTCCACTTACAATCCTCCTTCTGCACTGCAAGGGTGGGAAATCCTTCATTGCCTGGTGTGATTAATGCCCTTTTTCCCTAAACGCAGAATCCCTTTCAGGTTCTACTGAAGATTCAACAATCATCTACTCGGAAATTACAGTGCCCAGGCAGCTGGAGGCAAAGGATGGGACCTTCACAGAGGTCATTTGTTTTTTCAGAAACGCTTTTTCAGCCGCGGGTCTAGAGCGTGGCCTCTGTGGGGGCCGTGGGTGGGTGCCCAAGGGAGAGCAGGGCAAGGAGACAGCTCTGGCTTCCCAGCCAAAGTCAGCCTGTAAATAGTGTTTCTACTGTTGGATTAATTTCTGAACTTACTGAGTGCCTCGGCAGTTCCAGGGGGACGTGTCCTATTTAATAACAGCAGAAGGAAGTCACCACATCGTCCATCTGACGCGGGCAAAGTAAGGCTCTTCCCCAGTTTTCCTTCCTCTGTTATTTTTTGCACAGGGACATTACGGGGAATTAATGGACCCGTGCCAAGGATTTTCTGCTTTGCTTTTCAGAAATCTGATAGCCAAGGACATCCCGATTTTCACATACAGTCCAGAGGGAGAGCTGATAACCGAGTTTCCATATATTCAGGTAAGTTTAGACGTCTGCCAAGGGTTCAGCGACAGCCAGAACTACACAACCCTCCTCCTCCTCGCAGGGTCATTCAAATACACCAGTGAATCTAAGCAAGGGACAGCTTTCTGTTTCTAAAAAAATCTGTTATTTTTACACAGCTTGTTTAAAAAAAATGGAAGGAAATTGTATAGAGACTGATAAAAACTGGAAAAACAATTTCAGGTTGATCAGCACACCCAATTTCCCTTTCAAATTTTTAAAGCTTTTAAAATAATTTTACTCAATGAAAAGAAAAATGGAGAAATCGCAGAATTCCCCTCTAGAAAATTCATCATTATCCAGCAATGAGCTCTTAGGCTCCTGCTTTTTCCCTGCTTACCTTCTATGCCTTCCCCTTTTTTTGCATGTGAAATCCCCCTTTCAAAGTGGTAAAAGATGGTTTTGGGGAGGGTTTATGTGTCACTTCACTGATGCAGGGTTGGGTTTTTTTGGCACGGGAGCTTTTCCCACAGCCTGAAGCCACATTTGCACCTTGCAGGATGACTGCTACTACGAGGGGTTTGTGGAGGGCTCCCCGGGATCCATCGTCTCCCTCAGCACATGCTTCGGGATCAGGTCGGCCTCTTCCCAGGGGAGAACGGGGGGTTCAGTATCAAATCAACTGGGATGGCGATTTATCTCCCTTTTTAAAGCAGGTACCCTCAATTCTCCGTGTGATGCTTGCTGCTGCATCTTCCTACTAAAATTCAAATCTTCAAACACGGCTGAGATCTTTTTTAGCGTTACAGATTTCACAGCATCTCCAGTATAGATTTTAAACACAGATATTTCATAAAAAAAAAAAAAAAAAAAAAAAAACAACCAAAAAAAAAAAAAAAACAAAAACAAAAACAATTTTTAATTAATTTTTTTGCCAAAAATGGCAGTCTGTAAGCAGATAGGAGGTTGGACATGCCAAGACAGTCCAAAGATTTATTTGGAAAGACAGCAAACTAACCAAGAATTTCTCAAGCAACTTTCCTCTTCGGGGGCACTCTATGTCTGGGATATATTTATTTCTGATAGTGCAAGCTCTGAACAGGAGACAGAAAGCGAACCTGTATGGGCATAACAATCTCCAACAAATCAAACTTCCCAAAACATTGCCTTAAACCCATAACCATCACCAACGTCCCTCCTGAAGTCCTCCCTGTAGAACTCAGTCTATAATATCAGTTACAGGGAAGGGAATACCTGCGTAACCTGTCTGCAGAATATTAAGAGAATATGTGAATGAACCATGCACAGCCCAGCAGATCTTTCTTACATTATCCCTCTGTCCCTCTGCAACGTTATCAAACCCAAATCCTAGATCTTCTCCAGAAATACCAGCCCTGGGAAGCAGGAGCTGCTTTTTTTTTTTTTTTTTTTTTAAGAGATTGTCCTAACTTGGAAAACGCTTCATTTTATTTCGCATTATTTTCACTGGTTTTGCTGGAAGGAAGTTATCCAGCCTCCCCCACAGCCCCCCATGGTTTACAGCACCCAGATGCCCATGATCTGCACCAGCATCAGATTCCCACAAGACTTAACGTCCTTCACAGCCCGGATGCAGGGGACTCACAGGGTGGGAAAACAGCAAGTTTTTTCCCCATTAAAGACCTTGGTAAACACACTAGCACAACTGCCTTGAGCAAAGGCTTCTGGGTTTCCAGCTCAGTATTTGAGGAGGCCACATTTTCCTATTGTGATACACAAACCAGTGATTATGAACATTTTTGGACTAAACTCAAACTCTGGCAAAGCTAAGACCCACCGAGCCTCTCTTACAAGATCAGGCATAAGACCAGGATTGAATAGACCTACCTGCACCTTCTTTCTCAAACAAGCACCCCAAAAGATCTCCAAATTAAGTGAGTTTTTTTAGGATACAAATTTATTGGCAGATGCAGCCTATTTAGCTGCAGTGTCTACATGGGGATAAACAGATTTTAAAGACTGGTGCTCCTTGGAAGAGCTGTAGCACAGTGCTTTTATTGCCTTCTCAATTTCATTT
The DNA here is from genome assembly GCF_018691265.1 of Tyto alba. Classification (NCBI taxonomy): domain Eukaryota; kingdom Metazoa; phylum Chordata; class Aves; order Strigiformes; family Tytonidae; genus Tyto; species Tyto alba. Next base: position 1,608,834 of record NW_024881282.1, on the reverse strand, counting down.
AATATATAGCATTCATCTGCACATTCTTTGCTTTTTCCCAGAGCATGATTTCTCCCTCAAGGCTGTCTTATGTATCTTAAACCTTGGGCATGACACTTTTTTTCCATAAAAGGTCTTTTAGGTGAGCTCCTTGTACCTTTTCACAGGATCCTTGCCCACAGGAGAAGTGGTATGAACGAGCTAAATCATTCCATATCCCTCTTTTCAAAGAAAAAAACTCAAAACATAAAATATGGGCTGATCTTAATAGCCCTGAACTCCAGAGGTGGCTCCCGGAGCTTCTACCTGTTAGTGAGATGCACAGGGCTGCCCTGCACCTCCAGCCACACTGTGATGAGCACCCTGCACCTTGTTTATTTTTGTATTTCCTAAACAATTGAAGAAGTCATTTAGATCACATCTCTGACTGACTTCTCTGTCTGAAAATTCGCAGCGGAGTTTTGCAAATTGGAGATCTGAGTTACGAAATCGAGCCCGTGGAGAACTCCTCGACGTTTCAACACCTCATTTACCGAAGGGCGTTGGAAGGCGGCTCACATCAGCTGTGCCAAGTGCCTGAAGAGCACCAGGACCATCTGCTTGAAGATGGAGAACTTGTAAACGTGAGTCATAAAATCCTTGTTATCAAAGTAAGGACTCTCCATCCGCTCGTGTCAATGTTGCACATTCATGTGTATACATACAGGTTATGGTAAATGTTGGGGGTGATCCAACCATAGAGAAAATTCCCGTTGTATTCATAAAAGCATGACAGGGATTTCACACCATAAACCATCAGCAGGTCTGGAAGCAAAAAGGATTTCTGTATAGCGACAAGGAGCAAAGCACCCTCACATGGTATGGAAACCATACCCACAGCCGTGCCTCAGCATCACTCTGTGAAATTAAGACCCCGTTTTGTTGCTGGAGGAGTGTTAGGTAGCACTTTGTCAGCTGCAGATTACCCTGCCCTGGGTTTGCTTCTCTCTTGAGATCCCTTCCCACTCGCCAGTTCATCTCGCAAGCCCTGACAAAAATATTCAGGTCTTAAAAATGTTGGTGGAACTGAAAGTGCAAGTAGCAAACAAGAATTTTTTTTTTTAAGATGGCAATAAAGAGGGGAGTTGACATGTCTGTCAGCTCCAGAGGTAAAAGCAGCTGAAGGTTTAAAAAAAAAAAATCTGAAATGATTAATTATTTTTAAACACAGTTAGATGATGTTTCTAAACAAGCTGTGATCAGAAGCTACAGGAGCAATTTCAGTTCTTACTGACATTCTGTTATAGATAATAAACCAATATTCTACTACCTGACTCCAGAAAGGAAAGCGTAGACTCAAGGACCAGGGGTCTGTATCCAGCACTCTTCCCTCTAGACCTTCCTCTTGTAGGGCTGCCCCACGGGGGCTGGAGGTGCTCCTGGGCTGCAGGTGCTACCAGCCCCACCGGTGAATCTTGAGCTCCATCTCAAAGGACCATAGGTTGGAAGGGATCTCAGGAGGTCGCAGGTTCAGCCTCCTCCTCCTCCACGCAGGGTCAGCTCCGGGGGGCAAACCAGGTTGCTCAGGGCTTTACCCAGTCGGATCTTGAAGACCTCCAAGGATGGAGCCTGCACAACCCCTCTGGGCAACCACCTGCAAGGCCTGAGCCTTCCCAATTGGTGTGTCAGAAAGAGACGCCCTGAGGATGAAATTCCCCTTTTCTTCCCATTTTTCTGTCTGTGCCGCCTTTCCCTTATCTCCAGGGGGACCTGGAGGTGCAAGACTTTGAGACCATGGCTGGGTGCCCCTCTCCCAGCAGCAATTTGTGCTGAGGTCTTGTGAGCACTGAGTAAGGGGGAAGGTTACACCACCTGCCTTACTGACGTGACTCCTAGTCCTACACCCTATCTGCTTGCTCTTCTTTGCTTTTTTATGCTCTTCTTGAGCAGCAGAATATTTTCGAGTCCCATCACCGTTCATCGTACTTCTCTGATGGAGCTGTCCACAAATCTGTCACCACACTCTGTCAACCACAGGGATAGATGTGGAGCAACTTCTGCTCTGGGTCTGACTCCCTTGGGCCTTCATTTAACGCGTCTTTACATCTTGGCAATAAAGATCAACTCTGTGTCTGTAGTTAGTATTCACCTTACAGTAAGCAAATCTACTGCCCCAGTTTGCTTAAATTACACACCAAAAAAAGCTTTAGTGATGTCAAAATGCACACATCTGCTAGTTCTTTTCTGTTCAGAAACACAGTTTCCATGTTTTCAAAGGAAATTAGATTGCTCTGACATCATTTGATATTGGATATTACTGATGCGGATGTTTCCAGAAACGCCTTGGTTAGAAAAATAGTTTATTCGCTTTGATTTGCGAATGCTTTTAGAGCTTGTGAGGACTTCTGCCACTGCTGTTCCTGCTTTCAAAAGCGCTGAGATAAAGTGTTATTTTTGTACCTACGAGTGTGGATTATTTATAGCGACAGCCTGGCCTAAGCCAGCCTACTGTAATTGTGTTCGGTGAAAGAAAGAGTGACATTCAGAGATTCTGCCTCCTGATAGTAATATGAAGCATTTAGATGGAAGAATTACTTATCAGCTCCCATGGTGCAAATATAGTTTTATAAATTGCTACAATTTCACTGAATTTAATGAGAATCTGCCAGGGAAAAAGGAATAATAGTAATGGTAATAGTAATAATAGTAGTAGTAGTAGTAGTAGTAGTACTAATATACAAGAAGAAGAAGAAGAAGAAGAAGAAGAAGAAGAAGAAGAAGAAGAAGAAGAAGAAGAAGAAGAAGAAGAAGAAGAAGAAGAAGAAGAAGAAGAAGAAGAAGAAGAAGAAGAAGAAGAAGAAGAAGAAGAAGAAGAAGAAGAAGAAGAAGAAGAAGAAGAAGAAGAAGAAGAAGAAGAAGAAGAAGAAGAAGAAGAAGAAGAAGAAGAAAGAAGAAGAAGAAGAAAATAATAAGAAGAAAATGAATAAGAATAAGAACGAGAATAAGAACGAGAATAAGAACGAGAATAAGAATAAGAATAAGAATAAGAATAAGAATAAGAATAAGAATAAGAATAAGAATAAGAATAAGAATAAGAATAAGAATAAGAATAAGAATAAGAATAAGAATAAGAATAAGAATAAGAATAAGAATAAGAATAAGAATAAGAATAAGAATAAGAATAAGAATAAGAATAAGAATAAGAATAAGAATAATGTGGTATTTGTTCAACAAAAAAGAGAGATGATGCAATAGCAATTTTTTAGCCATGCATACTTCTGTAACAGCCAAACCATTTAGACAGTTGTCTTGCAGAGAGAGCAGCTCCTCCTCCTTTCTTTTACCACCAAAACACCTGGGAACTACTCAAGAGAACTGCTGAAATGGCTCCCACATTCCCATCTCAGCTAGTGCCAAGGCCACCACTCAAGCTTTTTTAGGGGCAGCTTCATTTTCTCCTCGTTACTTGACCAAATCTGCAGAACTTGAACGCCCTCACAGACTCCCCGTGTGCTCACCCCAGCAGAGATGGGACAACACTGTCACCTTGCTTGGAGGAGAAGAATAACCCCCCCAAATTACCAACTAACTAATTGCTACCAGCGATTGATGTGCTGGATGTACAGAATGCAAGTCAATGAGCTCTACCCAGCTCAGGACTGAGTGCATCACACCTACAGCAGATTTTTTTTTAACTATGGAACTGCTCATGCATAGTTAAACATGCAAAGGGCACAAGCAAGAAATACTAAAAATCTTCTTTCCAGAGGCTGCTGGATCCCGGGCACAGTACACAGGGTGTCTCGCTGGCTGGGTCGAGCAGCAGACACCCTCCCATTTGCTGTGTAACGGCAGGTGTGCTGAGCAAAATGAAGCAAAACCAAGAGTTATCTTAGCGGCCCTGGCATGGCTTGAAAAATTGCAGTTCAGGACCAGTTTTTATCTGCAATTATCTGCTCAAGCCTTCTGGTTCCCAGCACTGAGCTGCTTGATGCAGGCTTGGTGCTGACTTCTCTCAATTCTCCCTTGGAGGCAGTTTTTGTGGTGCCACTTTTAACGGTTTAAAAAATGGTCTGAGCGCGTGCAGAAGTCTGCAGCTTGTAGTGAGCTGATTGAACGCCAGCAGTGCCAGGTAATCCCCCTGCTACCAAGAAAGCCCCATCTACAGCTGTGTTCTGTCTCTGAATCTCTCTGCTCTCACCCTGATTACTCATTAATCCTTCTCTAATGCGGAATTGCTCTGTGTTCTGGTACTTAAGGGAAATTCTGGATTAGTTCAAGTAACACCACTCTGCATTTTTGCAATGCGGTGTAAGCTGCAGAGCTCCTGGACATACCTCAATAACCGCAGCGTCATTTGTTCGCTTCCAGGAGGTTCCTGGTCTCCCAGTCCTCCCCGTGCCCACCAGATACTTGGAGCTGGCTCTGATCACAAACAAAGAACTGGTGAGGATCAGGAACCATCGCCACGCGACGGCCGTTGCGTTATGGCAGAGACAGGCCTTGGCGTCCAGCGTGGTGACGCAGCCCTTCTCCTCTTCCAGTTCAAAGTTAACCACCGCAACGAGACCCGCATGCTGCATCTGTTCATTTCCATAAGCAACCTCCTGAACACGGTGAGTTTTAATGATGTGGTTTTAGTTGTGAGCCACCGTTTGCCCTGTCGGCCGGCTGCCTGACCCGCTGCCCTGGGAAAGAGGTGAACAATCTGCGCCTGGCTGCAGCTACTCCACCAGGAACCAGTGTGTTCCTCAACACTATAAAACCCACTCCAACTGCTAAAAAAATTGCTTCAAATATGAGCGAAGCCAGTTTAAAGATAAATTTTTAAATCACTCCTTTTAAAACACTTGATTGGGATGAGTAATGAGCTACTAAATGCTTTTTGGTAGCTCATTACCATCTCCCTGTCTCTTCACCTCCTTCTTGCTATGCGTCCTCCAAAACATCACATGAGTTTTCATCTTCTGCTGCTTCTGTGTGAGCACAGCAACAAGGCACCAGTGCATCAGCTGCAAAGCACTCAGCCACGAGCCACACAGAAAGCTCCATTAAATCACATTCATGTGCAGAAATAACCGGCACGCTCAGCTCTCCCACTTCGAGCAAGAAGCTGGTTCTTGCACGCGGAGGTGGTGGAAGCTCTTGCTCTCGTCCAGGTCTACAAGCCCATGAAGCTGCAGATCATCATCAGCGCGGTGGAGATGTGGACCAGGAGGGACCGGGTGCCACCCGGCCGCAGCCTGGCCCAGGCACTTCAGGGCTTTGCCGCGTGGTGCCAGAGAGACGCCGTCAGTCGCATTAATTACGACCATATCCAATTATTGCTGTAAGCATCCCGCGTTTTAATCGCTCAGCTCGTGTGCCGGCGCGGGGGAGATAAGCAGGGAGCAAGGACATTTTCATCTTTCTTTTAATTTTTACATATATATGCTGATGTGTCTTTTGTCCTGGTCATATCTCGTGGAAAAAAAAAAAAAAAAAAGTAACAGCTTAATCGGTCTATGTACTAATCAGCACAGATTTGTCATGCAAATTGATACAAGAATTCACTTTTCCCTTTCACTGTCCTCTTTTATATTTTTCCACACATGTGCACACACCGAGTGTACAGCTCATTTCCAATTTTGATATGGTTGTCTGTAACTGAATTATTTAAATCTCATTTTTAGTTTTTACTCACTTTTATATATACAAGCCACTCATTTTTTAGATATAATAATTCATTTCTATATGGTCTACAACTCAACATTTCAACTAAACCTTTTCACTAGGACATGGGAGTTAGATCTCAAACTGCAAGATGTTTAATCACTTCTTTCATTCATTTGCTTTTTAAGAACTAGCACCTTGTTTCTGTTTTATCTGTTCCCTTTTCCTTCATTTTGGGGGAAAAGAAACCTGCATAATAAAATGTATATCTCAAAAATTATTGATTTTATTTTTCAAATTCAACGTATTATATTGCCAAATCTATTTAAAATCGTTTTGAATAATTCTATTTTATGGAAATAGCCTACAGGCCACTCTTCCTTTTAAAGTAGGGAGGAGGCCAATGAGTTTATAAACCGTGGCTCTGCCTCGCTGGTGCTTCCACACCTCATCTGTAGGTACCAGCCCAGCTGCATATGGGGCTCCCATAGGAGAAACGGGTGATGCTGCACTTTTCTTCAAAAAGGGAGCTACTTGTTACCCAAACCCGTTATTTTCCAGCTGCAATTCAGGTGATGCATCCCGTTATTAAAAGTTGTCCTGAACTTCTTTAATGTTCACATTTTCCCACTGCAGTGGCCAGCGCTACAAGGAACGGGGATTTGCCTGGAAGGGGACAATGTGCCAGATGAACTCCATGGGTGTCGTCTCGGTGAGGGGAGACCTCGCGGGTTCACAGTGCCTGAAAGGAAAATGAACCTTTCATATTCACAGTGAACCTCAAGAGGTCATTCTGCGTAATTCCTGGGCTCAGGCTTTTACCAATTAGCAGGTAACACCTAAACTGGGCGCATAAAGGAGGTGATGCTGGTCTTGGCTTTGCCATTTCTTAAAGAAGGTGAGATGGTGAAGGACCAATTCTCCAGTGCTTCCCCAGACCACCTCTCAATAGGGGTCCTTTGGTTTCCCTAATTGTTTGTTTGCCAGTGCAAGTCCCTAGCTAGCACAAATTTCACAGTTACTGAGCAAAACACTGAAATTCTGGATCTGAAGTTCTCCACTTCAACATGCACCGACTTGAGAAAACATGGGCCTCTGTTTTTTCTTCCTGCCTGCAGTTCCCCGGCCACGACACCACCAGCAACGTGATGACGCTGGCCCATGAAATAGGCCACAGCTTAGGCTTCAGCCACGACGACACGGAACAATTTCACGACAGATTTTGCAATTGCAACTGCACCCTCAGAGGATGCATCATGCGAACATCCCCGGGGTAAGTGAAGCTTGGCTTTCCCTACAGCACTAAGGGCGAGGTTTGGGCCGTTGCCTTTAGCTGCCCACCTCTGAGCAAACACCGTGTTTCTGAGGGGGGGTGCATGTGCTCATTCTTCCCCAGCACCTTTGCACCTTCCAGCTCAACTTGGCAGAGGAATGGGACTCTAAGTTGGCCCTGCTTTGTGCAGGTGGTTGGACCAGGGACTTCCAGACATCCCTTCCAACCTAAATCATGATGATTTGTCAAGTGAAATTAGTTATTTAGATAAAACGAGAGACTGCAGTTCTCCCTGAGACACAAATGCACAGAAAACTTGCCTTCCCTGGATCTGCTGGTCACAGAATATTTATTTTCTGCCTGCTTTCTCCAAGAGCTCTTTGGTTTTGGTTTCTTCATAGCCAGAGCTGCACCTCGTACCTGCTCTCTTGATGTAGGAACATCGTGAAGAAAAATAATTCCACTAATAAATTAATGTCTCCTGAAACTTGTGAAGAATATTTGGTAGATGTCAGCTTCTGTTGTTTTAGCATCAAAGACACCACACAATATTGCAGGAACATCCTTACAATGGTCAGCTCCACGTACCGCTGCTAATAGAATGTCTTTAAAAATGACTCGTTCCTCTCAGCTCTAGAGGTGTGCCCAACAGGCAGTGGACTTCAGCAGGCAGTGAAGGTTTTATCACAGATTTTTTGGCTTCCAAGTCTTAAGATCCTTTTCTTGGTGTGAAGAAGCCCTTGCCTCTGTTTCACTCCCTGCAACGCGCACACTGCAGCAACGAGAAGGACACAGGCTTCATGCTCAATATTAGACCCTTATTTTTACCGGAGACCAACAAAGCCTCCCTGAAGACATCAAGGATCTGAGAAACTGAAGTCTCCTGGCAGATTTGCCTGTTCTTTCAATACCATCAGCACTGAAACAGGCATTTCAGCGGGGTCGCCAGCAGTCCCGCTTCACCCCGAGATGATCCGCCCCATCCCATCCACCTGGAGGTCACCCCCCTGGTGACCTCAAGGGGACTGAGGACCCAGCTGGGGTGAAAACCTCAGCAAGTCTGAGCACTCTGCTTCATGGCTCTCTCGCCCCTCAGTTTTTGCCGTCATCCATTCCAATAGTACCCTGCTTATCCCGACGTACTCATCACAGTTATGTTTCCAAACCTCTCACTTTAGACAATAGTTCTTCCAGGATTCCTAAACAACAATTAATTGGCATGTTCAGTTGAGCTGTTTCCAATTTGGCCAGAGTAATTTCCATGCCCATATTTATACCTGAAAATAAGAGAGAAAAAAAGCTTATTCCCCCTAAAATGTTCCACATTCCTCTTTGCTAGTTAATCTATTTGTTCTTTAAGTCCATCAATTTGTTTATCTATACAGTATGGTTACTTTTTTTTTCTTTTTTTTTTTCTTATAGATCTTGCTTGGCATTCAGTAATTGCACAATGGGAGAGTATTACAATGAAGTAATAAGAAAAAAACTACCTTGCCTATTCAACAAACCATCTTTAAAATCACGTCTTCTTGAACTCTGTGGCAACGGTGTCTTGGAAAAAGAGGAAGAATGTGATTGTGGCAGTGACAAGGTTAGCAATTAAAAATTTCACTGCAGTCTACATGGTAGAATAGTGTTTATAAAACTGTGGCGGTTTTGCAACTATAAAAGCTCACTGACTCATGGGAAGAAATGATTTTTGAAGTGTTTGTTATACATTCAAACAAGCCCACTGGCTTCCACACCTGTGAATTCCCTTGAAATGGGGAACTTGCCAAATATGGCCTTATTTTAGGGCAAAATATGCATGACTTGCGTAAACACATGCAGAGCATATCTAGAGGTAAATTCAGGTTTTCTTCTAGTTTTTCTTTATTCTGTAATATTTACCCTGAAGTCGGTGAAAAAAGTGCTTTTCTGAAGTACTTGCACGTTGGCATCTTCGCAGCTATAATTCCAGGATCCATGTAGTTGAGTCACTTCAGAAAGTCTGTGTTTTCCAGTGAAAACTCTTGTTTGCGTTCTGTGTGATCATTGTTTGTACGAAGCTTCTGTAGCTTTGTCAAAACTCGTCCTTTGCACTGACATTTCTCATGTAAAACGATTTGCATGTACATTATATCCAGGCTTGGGCTGAACATCCTGCACTTGGCTGGTAAAGAGGATTCACCTGCTTTAAAAAATTACACTGGGAAAAAGCAAATCCTACCCCCGACAGCCCCCAGACCCCCAGTCTCTCCAGCCACTGGTCCCAGATCTCTTCTCCTCCGTCAGGCATGGGGCTGAGCCATACAATGCCCTGACCAGAAGCCCCTTTTTTATCAGCCCCTTTTGTCTCCCCTTTTTTCTATTTTCCCACACCTGTTTCTCCCCAGCCCACCTTAATCTCTCCCTGCCTTTGGTCCTTTCCCTAAACATCCCACACACAGCATTGCACATCCCCACATTTGCCTTAAAACATCCCACAATAAGTTTTACACAATCCTACGTTCCTTCTCAAATACTACATTATAAGTTTGAATCCTCTTCAGGAGACCCAAGAAAATTCTGTTTTCCATTAGCAACCTTAAAGCTCTGGTCTGATGTCCCCATTATCTCCCCTCTGTCATCACTGTGTGATCAATTTTTTATTCTTCCTGTCTCCTCTCCTTGCTTTTATGCTAAAAAGCCATTAACTATCAATCCTTACAAAGCAGATACTCTTACAACCCAGGTATCCTTAAAATTTGAGTAATTAATTGTGGTTTTGCCATAAAGTTCAGAGTCCATCAGCTTTAGCACTTTGAATGATTTGGGATTGAGATTGGGAATTTGAACTAAGGAAATGGTGGGTCATTGCTGAAAGAGTTGAAAAGGGGAAGGAAGGAAGGAAAGTATGAAAGAAAGAAAAAAAAAGGATAGAAAGGGAGGCTGATCTCTCCCATTGTGCTCAGCAAGGTTTCCAAGTGCTTTGGAAACATTAATGAACCTATTCTTAGAGCACCCCTGTGAAGCAGGTAGATTGGCTAATTAACAGAGGCGATGAGATGGTAGCACTAGTGTTCAGAGAAAAATGTGAATTGTTTTAAAAGTGCCTACACGAGGCATATTTCCCCTCAACACAGAACTCCAGAATGTCCGGAGTTTAATAAGGAGCAGAAAACAGCACTTTTTTTTTTTTTTTTTTTTTTTTTTCCTTTAACATCCTTTAAGTCTGTGTCTCTTAAGCTAGAGAAGCTGATGCAAATAAAAGCTCCTAACACTGAGATGGTGTGGCATTATTTACTTCCAGGCATGCCTGCAAGAAGGATGCTGCCTCTCCTCCAGCTGCTTGCTCACCCCGGGGGCTTCTTGTTACAGAGGCGAATGCTGTCACAAATGTCAGGTAACTTATAACAGCAACAACTCCTATTGGCTTTGTGACGTAGGGCAGACTAATGATTTGTTTTTCAGAGCTGTTAGTTAGATGCTATAATGTTTTTTTCCTGTATTTCTCAGTATATTTGGTCTGAAAATATCCATAAACTTGACCAGAAACTACTCATGCTTAAGTAGAAAACCAACAGTTTAGAAACACCAAAATTATGTCAGGCAAAAACCCTCAGCAGGAGGAGCAAACTGAGGGCGTATGGACAGAACTGACTGGCCCAACGCAAGCATCAGTGTCACAGACCAAACGTCCAGCAATCACAGGTGTGGCTGAAAGGAAAGAGATTTTAAAACCTCACTTACACTCCCGCTGATTTTGAACTTGTAGGGAAAATCCAGCAACACTATATTTGTAAAGAGATTTTAGATTCAACCTGAAAAGCACAAATAAAACCACGAGTTTCTCTGCTGGAATATCAGCAGTCACCGTTTGCCATGTCTCAATTTCTGCAGGACAGAAAGGGCTTTAGTCCTTTATGCCTTCCTCCAATCCCTATTCTGTCCGACTTTTTGCAAATCCAGGTTGCTGTTCTTCATCCTACACTTCTGGGACATTCCCTAAAATTCTGCCACAGGGGTTTCAGCGATTCAGGTCAGCCAGGATCTAGGGGGAAAAAAATGCATTCAAAATTTGTTTTGTGGGCTTTTCTTTACAGTTACAGCCAGCAGGAAAAATCTGCAGAGAAGCCAGGAGCGTCTGTGATCTCCCCGAGTACTGCAACGGCTCTTCAGGGTCCTGCCCCGTGGATGTATATAAGGAAGACGGAACCCCCTGCGGCAACAACCGCTGCTACGACGGGCACTGCCACAGCCACGAGGCACAGTGCAAGGCTTTGTTTGGCAGAGGCAAGAGATCTCACCCAAGGAGCTGCCCCATCTCCTCATGCAGAGTCAGCCCTCGCCGTCAGATAACGCTCCACCTCGCGTGTCCTCCCCCCTCCCTGCCCCCTGCTTTGAAAAAGTCAGTTTTCTCCGCAGTCACTGAAGATTCACTGTTTACCCTTTGTGAAGATTCACTTTTACTTTTTATATATATACTGCTTACTCTTTATATATCTACAGGCTTAGATAGATGGGCCAGTTCCTTAAGAATATAAGCACTCACATAAAAAATACTAAAGAATACTTTTTTTTAATACCCCATGATTTTATAACAATAGCTACATAACTACATATATATATATAGCAATGTGTATATAGAATATTGGACTCAAGGACTTTAAGGCTCTTTTCCAACCTAAATGATTCTACAGTTCTCTATATTTACAATAGTTAGGGTACCAGAAAAGGGGTTTCCTCGGGCGGCAGTTGTTGAGGTGCTGTTCAGGAACACCCCGTGCCCAGCGCGCGATGGGAGCAGCCAACGTGGCCACCCGTGTCCACTCTCCCGAAACAAAGATGCGCAGGAGACCGTCGTCGGGATCACTGTTGCACCTCTGAAAGCGACCGCAACCTACAATTCGTGCATCTAATTTCCCCCCCCAGTCCAAACCTGAAGCACGCATGTGATTTTTTTTTTTTTTGAACCCTTGCCCACATCCTCTTTCAGATTATTTCAGTTCTGCAGGAAGTAACCAAACTTCCCCAGTGCACGTGTCCTCAAGCTGTGGCAGCACGGATCTATTCTGCACTGCCTCGTTAGTGATAGCAGTAATACCCATCACGATCTGAGTCCTAGGTTTCTTTATGAGCATACAAAAGTCTTCTGTGAATAAAACCACAGTTCCCCTGTGAGCCACCACATTTATGAGAAGTTTGGAGTCTCTGGGAACTCCTGCACATGAAGACAGTAGCATTTCTCATGTAAGGCATTGCTGGGAAAGGCAAGGATATTGAGAAGGCAGAATGTTTTGATAAGACAGAATACTTTTGGCATCATTTTGACACAGGACACCAAAGGAATTGCCACATGAGTGTCTATACGGTGCTAGTGTGGCCAACAGTGATCTCAGCCACCTCCGCGGGACAGCTGGGAAGTCTGGCAGTTGGTTTTACTTTGAGAACATTTTGGATGCTTGAAAACTTGTAAAAACACCTGATGGGAGCCCTGCATTGACCACGGGCTTTCCATCCTCTCCCTCAGTGCTCTGGTACTCTTATACAACCCTTGGTGAATATAAAGATGTTCTGAAGAAACTGAGAGTCCTCTGGGTTGGAAATGGTTCTGCCTTCATGAAATCCAGATCTCTGAGCTGTTTCTGACATCTGATTAGTGCTGCTAATACTGAATATAATGCTAGTGATGTTGGTTTCACGTTAAATGTAAGATATATGAAGTCTAACAGAAAGTTAGACAAAGAAAAAAATAGGTTTGGGAAAGATTTTAGGCTTTTAATCCCATTTTACGCTCTACGTTGTTCTGTTTAAATGACCATGGTCCATTCTGATCATTGGTCAATCTCTTGGTGGCAAATCTGTTCATTTAGCCACTTCATTCTCACATTGGTTATTCTGGTTCAAAAGAGGACGAGAAGTGAAATAATGGGGGGGGGAAATCCCAAAAAACATGGCAAGTTGAAAGCAAGCTGTGGTTGACTAGAACTTAATTTCAGAGAAAAACAAAACAAAACAAAACAAAACAAAACAAAACAAAACAAAACAAAAAAACAAACGAAAAACAAAACAAAACAAAAAAAAAAAAAACACAAAAATCATCTGGAAAGATTAGGGGGGGGTGGACAGTCCCTGCCTCTCCGTGAACATCTCCTTTTGCTGTCTCGCTCTGCAGCCGCCCATCGCGCCCCGCTGAGCTGCTTCAGGGAAGTAAATGTTCGAGGCGACCGGTGTGGGAACTGCGGCTGGAATGGGATGTACTACACGAAATGCCTGGAAGAGTAAGTGCTGGTTACTGGTGGTGACTGGCGTCCCAGTCCTGCCAATAGCCAGGCAGGACTGGGACATCACTCTTACTCATTGCTGTACAAGCACACAAATAGAACGTTGTTTCTGAGGGGTTTTTAACTTGAATTTTTTTGGTTGGGATTAGGCACAACAAGAGAAGCAGCTTTTTCTATGAGGCTCTGTTAGGCTCTTCTGCCTGGTTTTTATAGATGAAGGAGTGATGTGCGAGCATTGCCGAGAGCCTACCTGTCTAACAGTCCAAGTAGGGGAAGAAAACACATGTCAATTTGCAGCAGCATTTCTTCAAGTTGGGTCCTTCTTGCACTTTAGTTTCAACCCAAAAAGTTATGTGAGGACTGTTTTCTTTTTTACAGGAGCTGACAGAATTTTCTTCTTTGCTTGTCCAGAACAACTTTAAATCTTATCTCCCAGCATTAATGGAAGTTCAGTCCATGACACTTTCCAGCTTTCCTGCAGTAAGGGGTCATCCCATCACCAGGCGAGGGCTTTGATAATGGGTTCAGTTTGATAATGGGTTCTCTACCCCGTTTTCTCCTATAGTATTAATTCTTTCCATGTTGCTGCCATGCACAGCAGTCATCAGTCAGTACATCTTGAGAGACATCTCTAGATAGGCCAGTGTTGCAGCGTGCAGTCCCTCAACTTTTGAACTCATCACTCTCCAATCCTTCCTCTGTGGTCATCTCCTGAGTGCAGGGCCTGCTGAGAACGACCCACACTTCAGTGCAGGCATGGACAATCATCCAAAAGGAAGAAGATCATTTACCAGGACCTTGGAGATTTTCTGTCCTTATGAATATTAACATTCACTCAAAAATATTAATTTGCTAGTACCTAGCCTTTCCTCATGCTTGCACTGTGGCAGTTCACCAAGGAGGGGGACGTTGCGGTCATTAGAGAAGACACTAGGATGCAAATTCAGAATTTGAGCTTATTTCCTGTTTTCCTACTGAGCACTACACAGGCGGCACCTGAGCTTCACTGTTGCCACCCCTGGGCAGAGAGATGTGTTTCTGAATAACTACACCCAATTTTTCCTGGCATAACCAGCAGTATTTCTCACACAGGATATAAAATGGGCAAAACACATGACAAGTGAGGGTCAAAAACTCAAATGGAAGTGTCGCTGCAGCTTCTGGAGAGATACATGAAAGGGCTGTGCCTTTGCGCCCAAGGCACTGACACCAACTGGTTAAAAAGAGTCTGTGTCGATACTAGTTAAATGTCTTAACCTCAGAAAAGGGGTGGTTGGAGGCAAACTGCCTAAAATGATAGATCCTGGGCAGCTGGAGCCTCTGCCCGTGCCCAGGGTTGTTCCCAGCGTGTGAGCTGGAACCAGTCAAACTCATCCCAGGGTGTGGACCAGCGCCACGGATCACCACATCCTTGGATGTCTCGACAAATGCTGCAGCAGTCTGTCTGTCCCTCCCAGGAACGTCCTGTGCGGAAGAGTGCAGTGTGCCAACATTGACAGGGTACCCGCCAGGCAAGACGGCGAGACCGTGGTTCAGACTATCGTGAACGACCAGCTCTGCTGGGGCCTCGACTTTCACCTGGACCCAGACACCCCTGACGAGGGATCCGTGAAAGACGGCACATCGTGCGGTAGAAACAAGGTACCCTTAGAAAGCTGGGAGGGATATACGAATAGCACAGGGCGGAAATTAAGTGGAAGGATTTTATGTTTCTAAAGAAGATGTTCTGGATCTCTGATATAAATACCATAGTGCCTTCAGGCCCCCTTTAGCAACTGAAAAATACCAAACATTGGGTTTGTGGTTTGTTTGTTTGTTTTTTTTTTTCACCTCAGACAGAGGGGCCAACAAAATAGCTGCTGTTTTTTTCATTAGAAGGGAAAAGCAATAGATTGCACTCTTCTTTTGAAGCTACTAACCAAAGTCAACCTTTTTTTGTTGTACATACAAAAGAATTTGAAGTGTTGTTCACTTCTTCCCTTGGACCCACACAGAAGACCAAATTCCTGTCAAGCTGGTGACATATTAAAGGATGAGTTTCCTTCTATCACATGGCAGGGAAAGCATTTCTAAGAAAAGCAGAGGTGCTGAGTTCCACCAAAAGGGAAGGAGCCGCTCAGTGCTGGCTTCGGTAGAGTTGTCCTTTCAGGAGACATGGGTTTCACACCACCAAATGCAAACATTCATCCCAAAAACAACTAGTTTGCAAGGCAAAAAGTTGAAAGTATATCTCCTTCATTCTCCTTCTGCACAGAGGAGATGCGTTTGTGTCTCCTAGAGCTAGGAAGATGCTCCAAGTTATTCACTGCCCGAAGGAAGCATCTTCTGTAGTTCCAAGGTCTTGTTCATGCGGACTGGACAGGACAAGACCGGAGTTCCTGAGCCACGAACTGCCAAGAACTGGAGAATGTGCTGGGGGAATAGCACGGCATTTACATACAAAGCTCAGGCCGGTTGTGTCTGAGAGTCCATCCAGCCCAGAATCCTCCACCAGTCTCAGGCAGGGAAGGGTATTAACAGAGCACACACACATGGTGCTTCCTACTAATACTGGCACTACTTTCCATCATTTTCAACTCTAAGTTACTCAGTTCCTGAGGTAGAAGTGACTTCTGTGCCCTCACTCTGTAACCCTCAGTGTGTATGTTCAGTCTCCCCGTGGGTTTGTCCTGAATGTGGAACTTGAGATCTTCATTTTATGCATCCCTGGTGCTCGTTTGGAGACTGAAAAGTCTTGAATGAAATGCAGCGAATGACTGAAAAGTCTTGGCCCGCTGTTTCGCACTACTTTCACCCCAATTCACCAGCCAGTGCCCTTTCCCAGTATCTGACATTTTATCATTTCACTAATAAAAATCTGCCTCTCTCTGCAGATATGTATGAACAGGACATGCGTCAGCGCAGCTTTTCTCAACAATGACTGTACGGAGAAAAAATGCAATGGCAGAGGGGTAAGTAGAAAACATCTAAGTATCCTTTGAATAGTAGAGTATATGAAGTGTAAATTTGTCTCTCAAAAGCAGTATTGGAAGTCCAGAATCATTCCTGATTCAGCAGCACAGAGATTATTTTGATTTTCACCCGTGACTGTCCTCCCAGATTCTGCTCTGGCCATGCCCAGCAATTCATAGCAATTTGTTGGTCACTTTTACCATTTGTCTTCTTTGTTCCCTCAAATATTGTGAAAACCAACTTCCACATCATAACACTCCATCCATGAATGCGTCTGTCAGTGCTACTGAATTTAAATTAGGCGGAGTCGGAATGATCTTCCAAAAAATGCATGCTCAGTTCTGTAACCTCACTTTCCTTTCAAATGACACAGAAACGGCAGATTTTGTACAGCATTGGCTGCACTGTCTTACGTAAAGTCTACATTTCCAACATTAATACTGGCAGAATTATTTCGCATGTGGGGTTTTGGTTTTTTTTTTTTTTTATTACATCACTTCCAAGGTACCTGCCCCTTTCCAGACAGATCGTAGATGAGCAGAAGATCTGTCTGGGTGTTAATGTGGATGCTAAGGGAGAATATTAGTAAGATTTGCTATTATTGGTCCTTTATCTGTAATTTCCAAGGACCAGTAAGAAAAGTTACTGGCAGTTTGTCAACCTGTAATTGGAAGGGTCTGAAGTCTGGTTTTCTTCTGCTCTGTCACCAGCTGTAGGTGGCTGAATCCATCAGAAGTTATGCTCTTGGCAACAGTGTTCTCAAAGTAGTTGGAATAATCGTGTCTTTTTGCCTTCGCCAAAGGAAAAGGCTATAACCCCCCCAAATTCACGCTTTTCTCTTGGGAAGCGGCTCTCTAAACTAAACAAACACAGACAGTAATTAATAATTATTGCTCTATATGGTTTGGGCTGCACAAGTGGGTGAAGAAAGCTAGCCTCGACCCTGTCTCCCCAGAAGAGACAGAAATGCTACTCGAAGCAGAGACGCTATGTTTGGGTGGGAAATGGTCACTACCTACACGGGCGTGCAAATTTGAGATGGGGGGAGCAGAGCTGTGGGTCCATACTCTCAGACAACAACGCAAATCTAGGCTAATAACAAATAATAAGAAAAACAATAGGAAAAAAAAAATAGGAAATTGGCCAACGAGCATCTAGAGAGGGTTAAAGAGGCTCATTTCTGCATCATCTCAGCGCGTGGCACTGACACAGGCTGACCGCAGCCCCCCACTGCAATGTGGCCCAAAATCCCTGAGGAGCTTTTCCCTCTGCTCCTCGCCCACAGCAAGGATGCTCAGGCTGCTCGCCACCCCCCGCTGCACCCCACCAGAGGTTCAGCTGTGAGTGAGAACCGAGAAACACAGGAGCCAAGTAATCCAGCCCAGACAGGACAAATAAATAGGCAACCAAGGGAGTCATGGTCCTATCTTGCAGGAATTAAAAAAAAAAAAAAAGAAAAAAGTAATTTTTGAATCACATGAAGGTGACAAATTAATTTTTGACGTATTTGTGAAATACGTTGTCGTGACAGAAATAGTCAAAGCATTCACAAGCTCAGGGGTAGCTCTGCAATTAATAAAGACTGCAAAAACACTTCCCAACTTTGAGACTAAAAATGGCTCGAGAACTGCAAAAAGCACTCCTACTAAGTCGGAAAAAGACAACTATAACCATCTTTCACTTTCTATATGCTGTCATCTCTTCCCGCTGTGTTTGTAGCACCTCTTCCAGCGGGACCATCACCCCAGTGATGGGTCGGGAACTCCCACTGCCCTCACTTTGCAGACACCTAATGATGGGTAGGAGCCACACAGCTCACGACAGCCTGTGACCAGGGGCACCAGTCTCTCACCTTTGCTCAAAACAGGCTGAACATTTCCACAGTGGCAGCTAAAGCCGAGCAACAAATTTATCTGAGGACATGGATTCCATCCAGCCTGTCTCTGCTGTGCCTGCCGGCAAGCTGTGCTAGCAGCCTGTTGTTCAGAGAAACGCAGGGCCGCCTCGTGATTATTTTTCGTGCCATAAAACACGTGTTTTCATTTAGGTGTGCAACAATAAGAGAAATTGTCACTGCGATTTCGGATGGGCCCCTCCTGACTGCAAGCTGGTAGGATTTGGGGGCAGCGTTGACAGCGGACCGCCTCCTTCTTTGCACAGTAAGCGCGGTGGGGTGGCCCCTCTCTGCACATCGCGCTGCCTTCGCTTTTGTTTTTCTTCAACAGGTTCAGCAGTTCTCCATCTATACTTCCAGATCACTTCAGACTTCGTTCAGGCATCTCTTTGTCCCTTGCTATTTAGCCGTGTCAGATTATTATTTTTTTTTCTTACCTCGCCTTCTTTTTTTCTCATTCCAGCTGTGCTTGCCTGGCCTGGCTCTATCAAACTATTCTCAGGGCACTCACACAAAGTGCAGATCGATTCCATTTAGCGCAGGGGCCACGCTGCCAGCACACGGTTCATTAAGATGGTTTATGAGGGGTGTCTTCTGAGCTCATCGAAACCCTCTTAGGAGAATCTTCTTCTCCTCTTAACACAGATTTCCAGCAGAGCTCCAGTCCTGAGAGGATAGAACATAAATAAATATGATCCTGGAACGTACCTCTGAGATGCATACTTCTACCCTCCTATACATTAGGTGTTCTAACTTGCTAATTAAGAAATAGCACGCAGCCACTCAGCAGTGCTCCACAAACCCATCAGCACCTGGCAACCTCCAAGCTCTTCCCCAACCCTCTTCGCTCATTAGTTCTGATGATGATGATGATGATGATGAACTATTAGATCTTTCTGCTGTTTATTTGACCAGGCAAATGGCAAGTTGCTCAGGCAGTAACAGGCCCACGGGCACTGCAGAAAGACAACTCTTTTGAGCAGATAACAGCTCATATGTTAAATCAGTTGCTCTTCAAATATCAACCCACTCTGGTGTTTCACCTGCCTGCGTGGAGGGCAGGGTACCCACATGGTAATGTTCTGCTCCTCTCAAATCATGGAGAAAGGCCAATGCCAAGTTTTAGGCTTCTACCTGGGTCTCCTTAGAGGTTGCTTAGGTGTCCCTTTTGCATTTTCCCTATGAAAAAACTCTCATACATATTTACTCATACACTAACTACACACTAAAGGAGCTGAAGTAAGTATTCAGCTCATGTTACTTATTGTTCAGCGCTATACTTGGATATTTCTCCATCTGCATGTCCTTATCAGGGAACCACATCGGACGCCTTCCTGCTCATTCTCTATGTCCTCAAACTCCTTACCACGCAGTCCCAAAGTCTCCTGGTTTCCAGGCCTACAGAGCATCGCTTCAGCCTCTACACTGCATACCTCAAGGCTTTTTATTGTTTCTCAAAAAGATAAGAAGGCCGATAGCTCCCAAGTAGCAGTGGTGGAGGTGCCTTGGAGACCCAGCCTGAGAGCAGAAGGGAGGGAGCATGCAAGTGAGCATCTGCTCATTTGGGGTTGAGTGCTTGAGCTAATTAATATCTGAACATCCACAACAAACGGCTGTTCCGACGAGCGTTTTGTTGTGCCAGGAACGCCTGGTGCACACAGAGCGTAACATTCTCTCTTTCTCTCTTCCAAGTGCTGAGAGTTGCAAGGAATATGGGGAAAGCTGCTGGAATCCTCTTACTCTTCTTGACTTTGGGCCTTTTGCTATACAAGAGGGTTGCCATCGCTCAGTGGATCCGGAGGTAGGTAAAGCTCCACTGATCTTTACATCACCCAGCAAAAATGAGGCGCATTTAACAATTTCTAACCAAGGGTCCCAGCATCCCTCTCCACGAAGTGTCTGTTGCTTCAAAGACAACCTGCAGGATAACGGAGTGGAACGTGCTCTAATCTGAAAACAGAGCTTTGTCGCAGACACCTCTTAGCCAGAAACAGCAGCTACTGCTGAATAATTTTCAGTCCTTTCTGGCATTTTTTAAAAGTTTTCCACAGAAATTTTGAAATGAACATTGTTGTCTAGCTCCAGGATAATTTTTCATAAAGTTCAGCTTTTTCAAAATGGCTCTTCTTTTCTTCTCTTTTGGGATGTTTAATCCCTTTTTTTTTTTTTTTTTTTACCTTTTCCTTTGCTTTTCACTTTCCTCACTCACTGGAAAATACAAATAAAAGTTGAAAAAAGAAAGATTATTAAATAGTGTGCGGAGGATAAGCACTCTCTTATCCTCTCACTGTTTTGCACATTTTTCCCAGGTCAAACGGGTTTATAAGCTTAACTGAAAGAATATGGGAATGTGACTGCAGACAGGGAGAATGTTCAAAATCCCAAACCAGAAAATGAACAATGACATTCCCCTCGATGATCTCTGCACATCCACGTGCTTCAGATTTGCAGGGCTCATTTATTCTGCCACGAAGTAGGAAAAAATACATGGAGTTTTGTTCTGCTCTTCGCAGCAACTCTGTCCAGTACCCAGCTACCCCGTGTACCAGCAAATTAAGTACCTCCACCCCATGTCAGAGTCTCCAGAGCAGATATAATAAATGCTTTCCCCTTATCACAGTGATCTGTGGTATCTCTGGACCTCAGGTAAGAGATAGGATTTAACTTACTCCATAGTTCTATTTTCTTGTCATTTTATACATCCATGTCAGAGAACACAATTTAGAAAAAAAGAAAAGCCACAATATTTCTCATAAGGCACTTGTCCATAAACTAAAGCATCTTATTCTGCTTGAAGCCACTGTCCAAAATTCAAGTTCACTGAGCACTTTACGTTACAGGTGGCAACTTAGAAGACAGGAAAAAAATCGTAATACCACTCCTCCTCTGAAAGAAGTAAGTGTGTTCCCCCATCTCTAATTTCAAAATTACATTCTCAAAGGGGTTTGGAGAACTTTAACTTCTCAGTACTTCCCAAGCATCTTTTTCCTTTCTCAGTAATCCTGGCCCCTCCAGTTCTTCCCGTGCAAGTCAAAAGCTGCCAGTGAGGACATACCCAAAGAGTGTGCACGACATACCTGCAGAAAATTGGTTTGGTTTATGTCATAAACCAATGTTAGAAATATAATATAAATAAATATAATATAAGTAAACTTATAAGGCTAGGATAAAAATACCCGGTTCCTATAAATAGAAGTGCATACAGACTGACTGCCTCAAGAGCTGGCATTAGCACAACGACACAGCTGAAGCAAGCACAAGCAAAATGCTAGCCCTTGACAGGAAAAATAAGAATTTTGTCTACATTGAGACAAATATAAGATCTCTCCCAAAATGAGCAATATGAGGTGACAGACATCACAGTGTCCTGGCAGGGAACTGCCAGGCAGGAAGGTCAAGTTCAAGCCTCTGCGCTGGTCCTGGCCATGGGGCTTTTCTGCGGTGCCTGCTCCTGTTCAGCAAGCCTGCTCTATCCTCCAGGAATTTGGCTAATCTAAACTACGTCAAATCTGATGCAGTTTCAGCAGATCAACTTTTCCAAGGAAAAGCTCCCTAGAAAAAGGAAAAAAAAAAAAAAATCCTGCCTCTTCTAGTTAGAAAAGCAGAAGAAAACAGATAAGGAACCAGAAAACAGAAAATACAGTAGGAAAAAAGAGCAGCTAAGGTCTCACCTCGCACCATGTGTGCAGGGATCAACTATCCAGGGGCCCAGAGGAGAGTCCTGGGGTCAGAAACTCATCGTCTTCAAGGAAAAACTGGAAGATGTGGGTTCTATAAATTGAAGAGGTGACTGAGAGGATATCAGGTTCAAGACCATCTAAGGAGTCTGAAAGTGCCCAAGTGCATGGACCTGATGAGATGCATCCACGAGTCCTGAGGGAAGTGGTGGATGAAGTAGCCAAGCCACTGTCCATCATATTTGAGAAGTCGTGGCAGTCCAGTGAACTTCCCACTGACTGGAAAAGGGGAAACATGACCCCCATTTTTAAAAAGGGAAAAAAAAGAAGACCTGGGGAACTTCAGGCCACTCAGTATCACCTCTGTGCCCAGCAAGATCATGGAGCAGATCCTCCTGGAAACTATGTTAGGGCACATGGAAAATCAGGAGGTGATTGGTGACAGCCAACATGGCTTCACTAAGGGCAAATCGTGCCTGACAAATTTGGTGGCCTTCAACGACAGGGTTACAGCGTTGGTGGACAAGGGAAGAGCAACTGATGTCATCTACCTGGACTTGTGCAGAGCATTGACACCGTCCTGCACAACATCCCTGTCTCTAAATTGGACAGACAAGGATTTGATGGGTGGACCACTTGGTGGATGAGGAATTGGCTGGATGGTCACACTCAGAGTTGTGGTCAACGGCTCCATGTCCAAGTGGAGAGCGGTGACGAGTGCCGTTCCTCAGGGGTTGGGGTTGGGCCCGGCGCTGTTTAACATCTTTGTTGGTGAGAGGGACAGCGGGATAGATGCACCCTCAGCGAGTTCTGATGACACCAAGCTGTGCGGTGACACTGGAGGGCAGGGATGCCATCCCGAGGGACCTGGGCAGGCTGGAGAGGTGGGACCACGTGAACCTCATGGAGTTCAACAAGGCCAAGGGCAAGGTCCTGCCCGTGGGTCGGGGCAATCCCCAGTGAGGAGGGGATGCAGAGCAGCCCCAAGGAGAGGGAATTGGGGGGGTTGGTGGGGGGAAAACTGCCTGTGAGCCAGCACCGTGTGCTCACAGCCCAGAACCCACCCGTGCCCTGGGCTGCAGCCAGAGCAGGGGGGGCAGCAGGGCCAGGGAGGGGATTCTCCCCCTCTGCTCCGCTCTGGGAAACTCCAGCCCAGGGAACAGGAGTGAAGAGAGGAGGTGCCTTGGTTACATTTGCAGGTAAATTTCCCTAGAAATTTAATATAGCATGGCAACTAGAAGAGTCACAAACAGAACATGAACTAACCCAGATCAAGACCTGTCCAAAGCAGCATCTCATCGCCAGCACGCAGTACCAGCCTGGGGAAAGCCCCATCACCAGGACACTGTGAGCTGATCCTCGTCTCCTCAAATTCTGCTGATGGCCACAGCTTGCACCCAGACCACGGGATTTAAAGGTTCTGTCGGACTCACCCCCTCCACAAATGCGTCTCATCCTTCTGAACCTATTTATCCTACTGCGCACACACACACCCCACACACACACACACACACACCGGGGTCCCGTGGCTGTGAATTTCACCAAAAAGAATCAAAATCTTCACCTTCTGGAGGCGCATCCTTCCAAACAGTTCCACTGTTCCAGTACATATTTCTTAAAACTGTAAACACTGGACTCTGTACCACCAGCACACTAACAAAATAACCCCCATTTAAGTAGAATATGCTGTACTAACTTTAACATTTTATTTTTCAGGAGAACCTAGCAGAGGAAGAGGAAAGCCTTTCTAAGGACTAAGCCTGATTCTTCACAGGACACAAGACCCCAGGGCACTGAAAACAGCTTATGCACCGCTCTGAGAAGGAAATGCTGTGCTTCCCAAATCTGTCACATTCGTTTGGGATTTGTTCTGCTTTAAATAGCAATGTTACCTTCACTGGAATAAAAGGTTTTCTTCCTATTTCTGTTTACAGCAAATATCTTGTTGTCTAGGAGGAAGCTGGACTCCACGCTCTTCCAGGAGTTTCCATCTCTGCTCCTCACACATTTCGCATCTGCCATGGCACCAGTCTGGGTCGTCACTTTATGGGCCTTGCAAACGCTGTAGGCAGGCACATGGCAGGCTGTACCTCGACATTTTGCATCTTTTTAGGCCGAGTGTTGCGATTTGTGAGTCCAGAGCAACTGACGATGAACACACAACCCTCATGCAGACCTTGTCTGTGGCCAGGGCAAGCTTAACACCACAAGCCCATGTGTGCCTGAAAGGACACATGGATTGCAGGATGGTTCCAAGTCCTTAGGATTCCTCAGCCTCCTTTTTTAGACTGGCTGATGGGAAGTCCACCTCCCAGTTCCCTCCTGTCTGCTTGGTAGACCAAAGAGCAGACCCATCATTTCTTTGACTTCTCAGGCAAAAGAGAAAGAAAAAAAAAAAAAAAAAGCATTTCTGTTTGAAATACTCATCCCTGAACACACTGAGCCATGTAGTTGCCTTGCATGGGTCTGGATTTCAGAGTCACAGCAGAGGATGGGGCTGGATGGGCTCTGTGGCCATACAGATGTACACAAGGTCTGCTGCATTCAAAAATGAGAACAAAGAACGGGGGTGAAAAAAAAAAAAAAAAACAAAACACTATCAGTGTGCTTGCCACAAATGATCTGGTACCAACTCTTGATAGCCATTCCTGTTCTAACTTTCAGCTGATCTTCCCCCAAATTGCACAGGAAATCCTTGGGGCTCAAAACAGCTAACTCCAACAACACACAGTCTTGGAGAAATGGCCTTCCCACTTCTCCCTGAAGCTAAGCAATGACTACAAAGGAAATATAGTAGTCCCAAATTTACATTTTGCTCACAGGGAGGTCCTGGGAACACCACTGTCCACCACCTTCTCCCTGATTTTCATCAGCTCATCACAGTGACTGGCACCTTGGCCAGAGCGAAATACTCTTTAACTTGGTCCAAAAGGTTGGCTTTTCAGGGCAATGAGCCTCCAAGAAGGGCAGGCCTCCCCAACTTTCCAAGAAATCCTCTACATCACTCTGAGGTTTCCCATAAATGTACCAGGGGTGATGACTCTCGGTGTGGAGCCCACAGGAACATGACAGAATGCTGACTAGCTGCCACTCGAGGAACAGCTCGTTTCAGCACCCATCTCATCCTACCCCTTGGAGAAGCAGTACTGACCATCACCTCTACTGTGCCCGAGACGAGAACACACCCCAAAACTTCTTCACCAAATAATGGATGTTCTTAAGATAACCCTGCAGGGAAAATAAATGTTTGATAAATTGTATCAGCACCCAAAACATCAATTTTATCTTACTATAGGGCACTGAAGCCTGTAAAACAATGGTGTCTTCGAAAAGCAAATACTGGGTACCTTCATCTACATTCAGAGGAGTCACATCTCGTCCCATAAGCCTTAGTAAAAGCTCCTCAGATCATTTTGTCTTAAGAGATCAGCTCTGTGAGGCGAGCCAGGCTGCCTCAAAACCTTCTCACTTCCCATTCTTCTTCTCCACAGGCTTGCAGGGATTCTGTGGTGACAAATTATCTATTGTAGAATAAAAAAGACTCACTTGTGCTTCTTGGAGAAATACAAATGTCCTCTTTATATAGAGCAAATGGTTTGTTTCCACATGGGGGCTAAATGAACAGCTAAGTGCCCTCAGCCATGAATGAGGAATGACAACCTCAGCCTTCACTAATTTCATTCTTAGACCTCCAGGGCTGAGCCATACATTTTCATGGATAAGCTCACCCTTCATACAAAAATCCTCTGAGAGCCCACCTAGTAACATTCCTTTGATGAATACAGAGTCTTTCCTCTAATCTTTCATCAGCTCTAAGCCTTCAGCAGTGACAGTCACTCACCCCTGAAGACTGCAATATGTCCGGACCTCAATAACTGATTAACTAAAGAAAAACTGTGACAGCTAGTCAAAAGGCTCTGCCAGATCTTACCGATCCGCCCTACGTGACAGTTAAATATCAGAAAGGAGAGTTATTTCTCTCCTGAGTTCAGAGAGCAGAGCTGAAAAGAGCAGTGACAGTTTTCATGAAAACAAGGCCTTGGCACTTCAGGACAAGTTCAAGAAGACGCCGTCCTACAGAGCTCAGCAGCCAGGTTCACACTCCCAGCCTTTGAGGTTTGCATATTAGTTTGCCAAATTTCATCCGTACACACTCAAAGTGTGATAAAATGGAGTATCTGCCCACAGATACCGCCTGTACACGACAGCAGAGATCCTCAGGGAACCCTTCTTGTTAAACTCGTTGTGGGGATTTTTCAGACTCAGGCTCTCTCGACCTCTGGAGGAGTTTTCCCACAAACCGGCAGACCTCAAGAGCCGCTCGGTTTGCTCTGGCAGGGTTCCCTCCTCGCTGTGAGAGGTGATGGCCTGGCCCCTTGTGATTCCACTTGCGAGGAAGAGGCGATACGTGGGCTTGAACTCCTTCGGGGGGCACTGCCAGCCTTCCTGCCCACGAGCTGTGCTGGTTTTTTGTGGGGTGGGTTTTGGTAGTGGGGAGGGGGCTACGGCAGTGACCCCCATGTGAGAAGCTTCTCAAAGCTCCCGCAGCTCCAAGCTGGACCAATCTCTGGCCGGAGCCAAGCCCATTAACTGCCCCTCTGTGATAAAGTATTTAAGAAGGGGAACCTGGGAGGGGGTTGGGGACTTGTGAGGAGGAGTTGGGAGAAGGATGAACACCAAGGTCAGTGGAAGGAAGGAGGAGGACATGGGGGACGTGCACCAGAGCAGAGACCCCTGGATCCCGTGGGGTGATGGCAGGGCCAACCCCCTGCCACCCATGGAGGTCTCCGGTGGAGCAGATGCCGACCTCAAGCCTGTGGAGGAGCCCACACCAGGACAGGAGACTGCGCTTAAAGGAGGCCGGGACTCTGAGGGGAGAAGCAGCCCCCGCTGTTGTGGTTCGGCACTGGGAGGGCTGCAATACGTGGGGGGGACACACGCCAGAACAGAACGGGAACGGCTGCGGCCCGTGGGGAGGACTCACTGCGGAGAAGGTTCATGGAGGACTGTCTGCAGTGAGAGGGGAGCCCTGTGGAGCAGGGGAGGGATGGGCAGCGTTCACCCCTGTCCCAAGAAGGAAGGAGCAGTGAGCTGGCTGTAACCCCCATCCCCTGCCCCTGCGCTGCTGGGGGAGGAGGGAGAGAGATGAGGAGCAGAGGTGAGCCTGGGGAGAAGGGAGAGGTACGGGGAGGTGTTTTGGATGTGGTGGTGCTTCTCACTGTCCCCACCTTGTCTGTTAAGTGTTGTCTTTGTTAGCGTTGAATTCAAGTGATGTTCTTTTTCTTCTCCTAACAAGTCTGTCTTTTGGCCATGACCCTAATGGGTGAGCCACCCCTCCCTGTCCTTATCTAGATTCCTGAGCCATTTTGCTCCATTTTTCTCCTTCCCATTCCTGAGGGGGGAAGGGGTGAGTGAACAGCTGGGTGGTGCTCAGTTGCCCTCTGGGCTCAAGCCACTACACAGCGTCATCGCTTCAGTGCCACCAAGGCTGGGGCACAAGAGGATCACGCTTCTGTGACAGACAAAAGGGTAACTCACCCTGCAAGAACCAAATTTTCCAAGGAACGACACAGCCATGGTTATTTAAGTAACTTCTGGGGTGCAGCAATAACACCGGTCTGTGTGGGGCTGCACAGACACACACATCCACTCCATACGGGGACAGATTTTTGTTTGTGTGGAAAAGCTACAGTGAAGTCCAAATAATGTCCTGAGCCTCTTTCCAAGCTCCGGAGGGTGGCTCAGCTATAGAAATTGCAACCAGAAATATTATTTTTACCCTTGTAACTACTGTGTAACATTCAGACCGCTCGAACATGCAGTAGGCAAGTACCATTTCATCTCATTTAAAGGGCGTATCAGTTCTCAAAGTGACGATTTCCGTTCCAAGCTCCTCCACAGTTTCCTTTCCTAACGTACATGTCCCCAACGCCCAAAACCAGACGCAGCACAAAGCCAGCGGGCTAAGAGAAGCAGCTAAGGCTGCAGGTACTCTCAGTCTCCTTCACCTTACCAGGCTCTTTGCATGCAAAAAAAAAAAAAAAAACACCCTACCTCAAACAAATATTATTTTTGCATTTTCTTAATATATATGACAAAGTCCCATGCTGGAGCATAACAAAACAGCCCAGTCTGACCTTATTATCCTAACTCTGTAATGACTGTTCCCATTTTTTACTCTTTCCTCTTTAACATTCTGAGATTAAAACATTTCTTTTCTGTAGAGATCTTGAAAAAAAGCTTTAAAATGTTTATTTTGTTTCAACTTAAATGGCTGTTTCACTTGTTATCTTCATCCAGGCCTTGGTAGTTCAAAACCACCCTGCATTATCTGTAGTACTGGAGGGCCTTTTCTCTTTTGCCTCCACTTACCCACTTTTCTCCCTTAGTGCACCGGAAAGATAAAGAGAATGTAAAATAAAAGGCAAAAATGTGCAGCGAAAACCGTTTTGGGGCTCTTTGCTTTCCCCAGCTGGAATCCACAGCATCCAGCCACTCCCCGCACTGTTGTGCCTCGTGTTCCTTCTCCTCAGACAGTGGCCACCAGGAGATAATTTCCAAACATTTATTACCACCCCCTAAACCGGACCTTGGAGTTCAGGGGACACAAAACCTGTTTCTCCGTGGATTATCAGGGATGGAGGGCAGGAGGAGAGCAAGGTTGTACCACAGCTCCCAGCCCTTCCTTTGGTATTTCTACTTTGCTCTGCTCTCACACCTTGCTGGACACCTCGAGCTGATTTTGGCCACTTGTCCGCCTCAGGCTAAGCTCATGTCCTGCGATTAATGCACACAGACGAGAAAAGGGTTAACAGGAGAAGGTGACAAAAGGCTGGCATAGCTCTGAGCTCACAGAGTGACACACCACTGTACTTTCACGTGCGGCTGGTACTGTCGTGGCTTTACTCCCGGCTCACTGCAACACCCCTCACAGGCCTCTAACAACCGAAACTACTATAACAATCATACTGTTTGCATAAAAAAAAAAAAAAAACTACAAAGCAAAACAAAACAAAAAACCTGCAGTCAGTTTGTTTCAGATTCTTCACAAGCTGTTTACTCAACACTTTCTTTTTGAATCACGGTATGTAGACAGAATTGCTAAGACGAGGCTTTTGGCGAATTTCAGACTGTTGAGCTACTTTACAAAATATAAGGTAAATGAAACAGCTCTTCCTCTGTACCTGAGAATTCTTGCCATCCTCTTCCCTGAACGGTTCCAACACCAACATATCTTGAAGTGACAAAGTGGAGGATGTCAGGAAAGTAACCACCGGTGAGGAAAAGCACTTCTCACATTGCCCAGCTCCAGTTACTGCTTCCAGAGCAGCCTCTCAGCCGAAGGAAGGGGTCTGGCTTTCCATCCATTTCCACAGCATTTCTGCCTCTGTACCTGCTTTTGCCCTTGCTTCTTCCTCACTCACTTTTGTACTGACAGCCCCAAATTAGCCCCAAGCACAGAGTTCAGCCAGCAAGGCCCACGTCTGAGCCCATCGCGTCACCCAGAATGTCCCCCCACCTCCCCAAGCACTTCGGGTGCCCTGCAAAACTGCCCAAAGCATCTCCATTCCCCCTCCCACAACTTCTGCAGGACTGACACTGACAGCACGCTGAAAACTAAGGGGAAAAATAAACAGTACAGACTGTCAAATAACACAAGAGACGCTACACAGACTAAAAGATTCACATTCAGATATATTTCTGTAAAAACAAGTTATTTTTCTGATTACTCCAGAGCCACCTCGGAAGCTGCAGGCTGCCACCTTGCAGTGTTACAGAAAACAGACGCAGCTTGCCTCACAACACCGTGCATGCCAGCTAAAACCCAGCCAGAAGACAGAAAAAGCACAGCCATCCATAATAAATTCCCAATTATCACCACTGATCCTGAAGCGTCGCTGTTACAGGCAGCGAACCACAGCTCGAAGCAAGCTAGTGGCACCGATCCTTCAGCGCCTGGTCTGAGCCTACACTGGAGAGAAGCAGAGAGGAAAGAATTGCTGCAAGAGCAACCACCTGCAAAGGTGGGCTCAGGGTGAGGGCAGCCCTGCCACCTCGGCTTGATCAGCGGCTTCTTGGCAGGGGGAACTGGTGGCGACGCACAGCACTTGTTAGGAAAATCGTAAAGTACCTGAGAATGACACACATTTCATTGTTAAAAATCACAGACTGGTTTGGGTGGGAAGGGACCTTAAAGATCATCTAGTTCCAACCCCCAGGGTGCTCCCAGCCCCATCCAACCCGGCCTTGAACCCTTCCAGGGAGGGGGCAGCCACAGCTGCTCTGGGCACCCTGGGCCAGCGCCTCACCCCCCCGCACAGGGAAGAATTTCTGCCTTAGATCTCACCTAAATCTGCCCTCTTTCAGTTTAAAACTGTCACCCCTCATCCTACCCCCACCCCCTGATCCAGAGTCCCTCCCCACCTTTCCTGTCCCCCCTTTAAGCCCTGGGAGGCCGCTCGAAGGTCTCCCTGGAGCCTTCTCTTCTCCTGGCTGAACCCCCCCAACTCTCTCAGCCCGGCCTCCCAGGGGAGCTGCTCCAGCCCCCCCAGCATCTTCGTGACCTCCTCTGGCCCCGCTCGAGCAGCTCCGTGTCCTTCTGCTGTTGGGGGCCCCCGAGCTGGACAGAAAAAAAAAAAAAAAAAAAAAACAAACAAAAAAAAACTACCTCAGGAAGCTTTAGTTGGAAACCATCGCATAACCACGTTATACTAAAGGGCAGAGGTTAAGCTGGTTTTGACAGAGATTTGGGATGCTTCTGGATTCATCACCACACCCATACACAGATATTTCTGTATATCTGAGAAGCTGCACACACTTGTACTGCTTTATCACCTGTATTGTACTTACAAATCTGCACGTAGTCCTGCCCCGTTACCTACATTTGAGCATTCCAACTGTTAAAATATCGATACCTGTGAACTAAAATTACTAGAAAACAGATATTTGTGGAATAGAATTATTAAGATCCATTTAAGCTGTTTTAACCATTTAACTATTGTGCTGCAAATGGGACCAAACAAATGCTAATCTTTTGAGGAATAGTTAGAATAACTGTAGGAAAAGGAACTGTCCTGGGTTTGAGTGAGTGGTGGGGTTTTTTGGTAGCAGGGGAGGGGGCTATAGGGGCGGCCCCCTGTGAGAAGCTTCTCGAAGCTCCCTCAGCTCGAGGTCAGCTCCACCTCTGCACCAAAACTCTGCCAATCAGCTGCACCTTTGCAATAACGTATTTAAGAAGGGACGTGGTGACGGGCAGTCGGACTTGTGAGGAGGAGTTGCTGCAGCTGCGTGAACACCAAGGTCAGTGGGGGAATGGAGGAAGAAAGGAGGGGGGAGGTGTGCCGGAGCAGAGACCCCCCTGTATCCTGTGGTGAGACAGCAGGGCGGCCCCCCCGCCACCCATGAAGATCCACAGTGGAACAGACACTGATTTATGGCCTGTCAGGTGTTTTGCATGGATGATCAAGGTGACTGTACCCAAAGGAGGCCAGGAGCCTGTGGGAAGAAGCAGCCCCTGCTGTTTTAGTTCAGCGCTGGGAGGATTGAAGCATGCGGGGGTGTTCCACGCCAGAGCATCTCGGGAAGGGCTGCAGACCCTGGGAGGGACTCCAGTTGGAGAAATTTTGTGTAGGACTGTCTCCTGTGAGAGGGGGACCATGCTGAAGCAGGGAAACAAGTTCCAGAAGCTCCCCCCCCGTTGAAGATGGCAGAAGCAGCAGCACTGACTGCACTCCCCATTCCCTGCCCCTGCGCCACTGGGGGAGGAGGTAGAGATATCGGGAGCAGAGCTGAGCCCGGGAAGAAGGGAGGGGTGGGGGGAAGGTGTTCTCAAGATGTGGCAATGCTTCTCACTGTCCTACTCTGTTATGTGTTGTTAGTGTCTGTAATAAATGTATGTTCTTTTTTTCTTCCCCTAACGAGTCTGCCTTTTGCTCGTGATCATAAAAGGGGGATTATTTCCCCATCCCAGTCCTATCTTGAACCCCAAGCCTGGCTCTCTGTCCCTTCTCATTGCCGGAGGGGAAGGGAGAGAGAGCGGCTGCATTGCGGTTGGCTGCCAACCAGGCCTAAACCACAACACAGCCTTATTGTAGCAGATGCAAAGAAACGTAAAGATAAGGCAGCTGGAAATTAGCAACAAAACCAGCGTGGGCCAGCCTGGGAGGACAAGATCTACGTGACCACAGGACTGGGTTTGTGTAGAAGTAAGGGTGAAATGGCAGAGACAGCGAGGAAGACTATAAGCCTTCATCCAAAGACCCAACAAAGACCACCTGGTGACAACAACAGGGGCACATGATATTAACATATGCTAATGAGCTCCCGGAAAAAGCTGTAGGATAGAAATGCAAGGAGTACATATGGTTAAGGTGGTAGAAATGCTTGTTGTCTTCACACACAGTCACCAGGAGCTATCCCCCTGGGTGCCCGGCGCTGTAACAAAAACCACCTGCTTTCTAAAAACGCCAAAATTGGGGTTTAGAGAGTGAATTAATTAGCGCGTCCCGGGAACAAAACAGGATTAAGGACATCACCGCAACACGGCCCGAGGCCTCCCGCTGCCCTCGCACACCGCCCGCGGACACTCCGCGGGAATAACGCGGGTTTTGGTGGTTTGTTTTTTTTTTGTTTGTTTTTTTGGTTTTTTTTTTTTTTAACACCCGAAGTCGCAGTTTTTTCCCTCACGGAGGGGACCGCGGCCCTCGCGCGACGTCATCGCTGCGCGCCGCGGCGTGACGTCAGAGGCGCGCCGGGAGGGCGAGACGTTGCTATGGAGGCGGTGGGCGCCGGGGAGAAGGAGGAGGAGG
Organism: Tyto alba; assembly: GCF_018691265.1. NCBI lineage: Eukaryota > Metazoa > Chordata > Aves > Strigiformes > Tytonidae > Tyto > Tyto alba. Next base: position 1,576,375 of record NW_024881282.1, on the reverse strand, counting down.
AGGATGAGGAGGAAGACGAAGAAGAGGAGGAGGAGGAGGAGGATGAGTGGCTGCTGCAGTCCCTGCGCCTGTGAGGGAGACGCGGCCCCGGTCCCCCCGGCCCCGCCAACCTTCCCCCCCTCCGCCCCCCCCCACACACACACACCCGCCATCCCTTTTCTCCCCTCAGGTACGAGGACCTGCACACCTTCGAGCTCCAGGCGCCCACCCGTGTCATCGAGTGGGCCCGGGGGAACCGTGAGTGTGGGGGCGAGGCGGTACCAGCCTGGGTGCTGATGGGGGGGGGGGGGGGGGGGCGGGGAGAAGGGGTCACCGAGGAGGGGGAAAAAGGGGGGTTGGGGCGAAAATGGCCACGGAGTGGGGAGAGAAGGGAGGTTGTGGGGTCAGGGCGGGCGAAGGGCCCTGAGGGGAGTCCACGGAGCCGCCCCACGATGCCAGGAGGGGGATGCCCCCGGGTTCAGCGCGAGCCGTATTGTAACTCGGGGGGGGGGGGGGGGGTCCCCTCACCGTGGGGGGTCCCCTCACCGTGTCCCTGGTTCTCCATCCCCACCCCAAGGTGTCTGCGTAGCCGGGTACGGACAGTCTGGTGGGAACGAGATCCTGCAGCTGGTCCCACCGCCGACGCTGCTGGGCAAGGAGACCCAGGTGGGTGCTGCAGCCAGGGTGGCACCAGATCTCTCTGTCCTCCTCGCCCCGGTGTCTTCAGAGACCGGGCTCTGCTAAGCTGGGCTTTGCAAGCTGTTCCCTGGCTTCTGTAGCTCATCACGAAGGTTTGGGCAGGTTTTGAGGAGATTTGGTTAAAAGGTAACGGGCGTGAGTCACCCGGCTCCTGTCCGCTTGAGGCAGCGCAGGTTGGCAGGCCGGCCGTGCAATCCTGCCGCTCTGCGGGCAGCTCGTGCCATGAAAACTTCACCTCCAGATACGTGAACAAAAGCGTTTCCTGGGGAAATAGGACAGATGGGGACACCGAGGCGAATGAAGAAGGGACTCGCTGAGGTGCCCAAGCCTGGGCGACCACTCTGCCGAACAGTGGGGTTGGTCCTTGGGTGGGTGACCCCTGCGCTTAAGTAGAAGGTGGTGTTTGGTCCCTGCGTAAGCGGAAAGCTGAGCCAGATGTGCACAGATGGCAGTGAACCCCAGCAGAGCTCTTGGCAGGAGCTTTCTCCAGATTTTTTTTTCCTCCAACTATTCTGGGATCCTTCAGTCCTATAGCTCCTGTTGAAACAGGCATTACTGGACAAGCAAGAGCTCTACCAAGCGAGAGCGTGTCTTGTGTCTCTTGTCTTTTTTCATGGTGACCAACCACACCAAGTTCTGCACTGTTAAGTGTGACAAAATGACTTTGCCTCTGATTTCTAGGGCCTCTGTCCAGAGAGAGATTTCAAGGTGGAATGTGGTGGGTTTTCAAACCGCCCAGTGTACAGCCTGAAATACGTGCCGGACACCAGGTATGGCCACGAGGTCCTTCTGGGGCATGTTGGAGATGGAGAGGGGACTTGTCCACTGAGAGGAAGCTCCTTTTCCTTGCCTTTTCCCAACCTAGCTGGCCAATCCTGCCAGCTCTGGGAACAGCATGAGGTGTGAGCTGCATGAGTGTGCCAGCTCTGGGAGCAGCATGTGTGTGAGCCGCTTCCCAGTGACACGTAGAGGTCCTCCCAGAACCCCATCTTGGTGTTTGGAAAGGAGCCATTTAATGGGGTGCTCAGCAAAACAGAGTGTACCCCGCTTCTGCAGCACTGGAAGCCGCAGTGGGGCAGCTGGCAGGGAGACCAAGGCTGCTGCTGGATAACTTGAATCCTCGGCCTCTTCCAGGAGCAAGCTGCAGGGGCTGATGACGTTGATGCTGGCTCACCAGGGATCCCTCCCTGCCCCACTCGTGAGCACAGGAGAGCCTGTCTAACTCCCTTGCTCTGCCTTTTCCATCTCTCCCTTTTTCAGTTGGTGCTGCGTGGAAGTGCTCAGCAGAGCAGGATACCAGTGGCTGCTGCCACCGCTCTGTAAGTCCCTGTGTATTCAGGTTCAGAAGGTTTTTTCCAGCTGTGGATTGCAGACCAAGCAAACACCCTTCCCTCCAGCTGATTCATTTCACTCATTCAGCTCTCTCCTCCTGCACAAGCCCCCATTGCTACTTTGAGGCTTTTTGCACCATTCTCAGTCTAGCGCTTTTGGAAAACCTGCTAATTAAATACTGTTGCCTTGGACAGTGTTTGCCTGGGCTGTGTAGAGCACCCTGGCACGAGGAGTTGTGGGATCTTGGTCCTTGTGCCCCCTTCTCCACTCCAAGCAGAGGCAAGAGCTCCTGAGCACGAGAGGAACAGCAGACTAGTTTGTCCCAGGCTGGAGAGAAAAAGGCTGTTTTCTGTTCCTGAAAGGTTTTGTGGGGTTATTTTTGTTTCCTCAGCTTGCTGGTGACGAGTGGCCCGCCAGACAGCTCCCTCCACATCTGGCAGGTGTCAGCAGAGGACACTGGTAAGGGAACGCGTTTCTGAGGTTGAGTAGTTTCTCAGTGTAGCCCTTGCATCAAGCACCTCTAGCTTCCTCTTCCTCCTGGGTGTAAAACGAGGAGGAGGAGAGAGAGGAGTGGCAGTCCCGTTCGGTGAAGTCCCAAGTGACTGCCCTTGTGTGGCAGGGGCTGGAGAAGGGCACGAGACAAGTGTCTACACCAGTTCTGGTGGCTTGGAAAGAAATGGACTCAATAGCACAAACCTCATAAGGGAATTCCTAGCTGTAGGCCTGTCACAGTTGGCTTTCCACTTACTTGTGAGCTCTTAGTCATACAAACAAAAACCTGAATCATATAGTTGGCAAAACGTTTCCTTAATAACTCCACGGGTTAGAAATAAAGAGTTCCATACATCACCTTTCGGGCTAGACCATGAACCACCTCAGCTCTCCAAGCCTTTGCCTGCCTGCCTCTAGAAGAGGACTGCTGTTGCTTGGTTTACTCTTGTGAAATAACGTTGAAACCACCAGGAAGGAAGTGCGAAATGCTATTAGAAGTTTTCTTATTCTTCACTGAAAAGAAACATCTTGATTCACCACTTTCCATGCATTTCGTTAGATTTTAAATGGTCAGTCCCTGCTGGATGTGTTGGGAAGAGGGGTTTTATTCTGGAGAGGGTTAGTCATAATTGGATTTTTTTACTGGTTTAGCAGGTCAGTTTTAGCTTTGCAAGGCGTCTTTGTGAAACAGCTTAATCTTGTAGATTACTTAACTCCTGATGTGTTTTACAACTGCTTACATCTCTTTCAAATAGATGTTATTAAATCTGTAAGTGCCCTACCTACAGAAAATGGCACTGGGCAACCTTGGGCTAAAATTGCAACCATTTCGGCCAGAGCTCCGTGGGTCCTTCACGGCTCGAGACTCAACAGCATCCAAATTACAGAGGTTGAATCGAGGAAAAATGTCTACATGGCAGGTATTCAAACCAAGCCTAATCTCTGATTTTGGCAAGTGAGGGTTTGGCTAAAGCAAGGGCAACTGCTCAAGTGGCAAACATTTCACTGGGTGGGTACTTCCCAGGCACGTGCCGAAGGGTAGAAAGATATTTGCAGAAAGTACGTTGTCTTGAGGGAAGAGGTTGCAATGCTCTGCTCCATCTCCAGCTTCTCCCTACTCCTGTGACAGTGATTTCTCAGGCTTCTGCTCCAGATCTGTGCCCCAGGAGAGCACTGTCGATTGTTTCAGCGCCCGGAATCGGGTTAGAAGAGGGCTGCTGTGTATGTTGTTCCGAGTCACGTCACTTGGGGTCGTTGAAATCTGCCTTACCTCGAGGTGGTTCATCCACCTCTGGTTTGTTGGGGGTCCTGGAGACCGTCTGCCTTTACCTACACGCTAAGACTCAGTCCCCACACACCTCATCCCCTGGGGAGGAAAGCATTGTGTGCGTCCATGTGCTGAGCAAAAGGAAGGACCCTTTGTCACTGCTCTGCCATGTCCCCACGCTGCAGGGACTCGTGTGGCTCCTGCTGCTGAGGGGTAGTGCTGGAGGCATTCGCTGGCAGAGCCCTGCTCCATGCCAGGTCCCCCATGGGACCTCCAGCAGAATTAGTGTTAATCGTGGGCCTGTCTGGGTGTTAACATCACCTTTTGAGGGGTGCAGACTGTGCCCGCTCTGCATGGATCCAGTGCAGAGAGAATTCTTGAGCAGGATATCCGTCACTGCTTCTGACTCTCTCGAAGAGCTAAGGAGCCTTGCTTGAAATTCCTTTCCAGGGACGAAGCTGGAAATCTGCTTTCTCGGGCAAGATTGCAGCCGAGAAATCACGCAGATGCTCCTGGTGGTGTCTGACATCTGCATCTCTTGGGTTTTTTTGGCTTTTTGTTTTTTTTTTTTTTTTTTCTAGCCTCCAGAGACAGCGAGGAGCTCAGCGGCCTGGCCTTCCTGGATTGCAACGCCCTGCTCCTCTGCTGCGCCGGGGGCCGGCTGTGCCTGGCTGACGTGCGGCAGCCGCAGGGACCCTCGGAGGCCGCGGCCGTCCCCTCGGCGCTGCGCGGTGAGCGGTGGTGCATGGGAGTGGGGCGAGGGCCTCAAGGCTCTGCCTCGAGCTCCCAGCCCGTAGCTCGCCTCTCGAGCAGAGGGCACCTCACCCTCACAGACATAAGAAAAACCTCTGAGCCTTTGGCCTCGGTGAAGTGCAGAGTCCCCTCTCCCAGCTCGGGGGCGGAATTCCTGTGCGTCTCCTGGGCTCCTGCTCTGGAAGGTTGCCTCGCTGTCTCAGGTATGTGTTTTGGGCAGAGATCTCCTTTTCTGGATGCTTTTTTGATCTCCCTATCAAGATCCCCCCTTCCTTTAAACACCCTGCTTAGGGGGTGGTTTCTCAGAGCTCCTTCTCGAGGAGCTTGACCATCATCCTCTGCAGTTGCCTCTCCCCAACAACTACAGAAGGGGCTTGGATGGGCTTGGGGGGGACTCCCGCTTCCCTCCTGGGAGAACAGAGATCTTAAGCCCTTAGCAAAGGCTGCTCTGATGGTCCCAGGGACAGCCTGGCCACAGGGATAAGACCAGCTGGGCAACAGAGCTGCCCCTTGGCCAGAGCATTGCAAATACAGCCTAGTGTACCTGCAGGCTTTTTGGATCTGGCCCGTGTTCTCCTCGGCAGCTGTGAGCTCAAGACAAGCTCCTCTGAGATTCGGATGCTCTGCTGTTGCAGATTCAGTCTGGGCCTTTGTCCTCATTTCAGCAGGCCTGCGGGGAGGCTGAGCGTGAGCCCGGTGGGACTAGAGCAAAGCAACTCGCTTCTGCCATCTCTCCGATTGTCTTTTCTTCAAGGTTTTGACGGGACGGTGCACGTGTACGACGCGGGGAGCTGGGACAGCTCTGGCAGGGAAGCAGAGCCCATCTTTGTGCACAGAGGCCATGCGTTCGGCGGGCCGGGCAGCAGCAAAAACCCTCCCTTGGTCACAGCACACACGTGGCATCCACAGAAACCGAGGACTTTACTGTCAGCGGCAAGCGACGGTTCCCTGCACGTTTGGGACTGGGTTCAGTCTTGTGGGAAGTGTGGGTAGATGGTGCTTTCGGTGAGGTGGGGTGTGTTTCCTGTCTGCGTTCCAGTTCGCGTAGGCTGCGAGGTATCTGTTTGCATGCAGATACCACTTTGAGACAGTTGTAGTGAACAGAGCCAACTGTGAAGAGTGCTATTTTTTAATATAGCAAAAAAAATTTTGATCGTGTCACTTGCTCGCCGGCATGCCAGCCTTCAAATGATAGCTGTGACTGTAGTAACCTGTAGTTCTGGTCATGTCTGCAAGCGGAGAACATCCTGCCGTCGTTCTATCGTAGACCCGTCGTGTCTGCACCACGCTTTTCGGAAGAAAACAGACAAAAAAGCAGGAGTACAGTTTGAGGAAATGGGCTCTTCTGTGGCACATTTAACCCGCTGCTTTCCAGGCCCGGGGGAAAGGCTGTACCCGCCGTGGGGTGTTGGCATTTCATCACGTGTGTGTGTCAGGAGCAGTGGCCTCTGCTCAGGAAGTCACAGTGCAAACGCAGCCTGTTTGCAGCCTGCAAAAGGAAGAGGAACAAACCTCTTCAGCCCCCAGCCTGCTGCAAGCTTTGCCCTCCCCCCTGCTCAGCCAGAGAGCGTCCAGGCTAAGAAAAGGCTTTGGTGTCTTCTGGCTCTTTTACCACCAACTGAAAGTTTAAATTTGATTGAGCTAATGTGATTTCCTGGGCCTGAGGAAGCCAGGCAGTGACTGGCAACGCCTACGCTGTTACCAAGGTGTTACTTGAGGGAGAGGGGGGGAAAAAAAACCCTGTGTGCTCCTTATGCCAAACATATTTCATCGGGGAGCTGGGGCGTCAGGGACTGTGGCAGAGCGGGGCATGGGGTGCTCACCCCCCAAAGCGGGGGGACCCTGGGGGTTTCTTGTGCTGGAGCAGCCAGCCTGGAAATGCTCCTGGGGGAGCTCATGCAGGAAGGCCTGGTTCTGCTTTCCACCCCTGGAGGGTTTCCAGCAAAACCAGTCCAGCTGTGCCCAGGTCAGACTGGTGTGAATGGGTTCTGGCAAAGGGCCTGGGAGGATTTCTGGAGGGCTTTTGGCTTTCCAGGCTCCCGACATCCCTTCCCCGGCTCCGTGAGTTTGGGAAGTGGCTTTTGCAGCGCGTGGCTGATGGGTGCACAGGCACCAAGGGTCCCCCCGGGTGGGATCTCGCCCCTCAAGGGATCTTTTTTTGAGCAAGTGGGAGATTTGACAACACCGAGGCGCGCAGCTCAGCCGCTGCAGCTCCTCCACACGCAGCCTTGAGATGGGAAAAAGAACCCCCCAGGGTGAGGGTCTGGCCCTGGAGGAGGTGGGCTCTGAGGAGGAGACCCCCCCCACAGCTCCTCTTCTTCCTCACCTTCCCCTTTGCAGGGACGTGGTGGAGGAACTGCTGGTGAGCAGAAGCAGCAGAGCTGAGCGTGACTCCATCCCACGTCCCAGTGATGCAGGTAGCGCGGAGAGGACGGGGAAGCAAATTTGCTCAGCTTCCTACAGAAATGGGTCTTAAGCAATAGCACAGTTTGTACTCATCTAAACTCATCTAAACTTCCTTTTTTTTTTTTTTTTTTTTTTTTTTTTTCTCCCCAAAAATAACTTAAGCCTCCTTGTCCAGCTTGAACCAGATTTGACAGGGGAGTGGAGATGTCCAAAATATTAAGTACTTGCAGCTGCCATGGAAAGGGATTCTGCCCTGAGGAGGGATCTCCCTTCGATCGCAACGCTGGGTGCTGAGGACATTTCTCCTCCATGTTTCAAAACGCCTCAATGTTTGATCAGGGTCCGGGGGTGTGACCATGGGGACTCAGCTTTGCCGGAGCCTTGGTGGGGGAGGTCGGGGTGGCTCCTGCCCCCGGCCCAAATGCCAAACACCCCCAAGCTGCACCGGCTCTGGGACAGTCTCTCCTTCCCCCACAGCATCAGCGCAGCAAGGGGCAGCTCGCAGCTGCATTGGACGTGGATGTGTCCAACCTTTTTCTCTCCCTGGGACCACGGAAAGGTCTTCCAGGACCCTTGTTTTCACTGAGGCAAGAGTTTTTTCCTTTCTGGCTTCACTCCAGGGCAAGGCATCGCGGCTGGGGAGAGCAGCTGGATTCGCCAGGCCGCAGCCGTTTCCCAGCAGGGAGCAAATCCAGAGTGGTGCTGTGGCTGCTGTTGGGAGCAAGCAGCGCGCTGGGTTTCTCCTCCCTTCCCTGGGAAGTGGGGAGAAGCCAGAACCCATATGTGTTCCCCCCCCTCTCATTCAGGCCCAGTCTCCAACGCCCAGATTGCGAGAGAGCGGAGGCAAAACCCAGGCAACGCTTTTGCACAAGGCCGGAGGCTGCTGCCAGCCCTGCTTTCTTTCCGAGGGTGCCTGGGGGGTTTTAAGGACCTGGGAGGGTGGAAATTCTGCTTCGAGGCCTCTTATTACTCTACCACTGCTGGGCCCTGTTTGTGGGGAGGAGATTGGGCTGATCTCAGCTGGGTTTAACGGGGCCCATTCCCCCGGCAGCACGAGCATCCTCCGCTCCTTGAGAGCCCAGGACACTTGTGCACCAAGGACTTTCCCAATTTCCCCATCCCACCCAACCGTGCCACGGAGCTGGCGTCCAGCTCTCAGCTTTCATCCCCCGGGAGTTCTTCCTCCCTTCTGCTACCCTAGGTATGCTGGAGAAACCTCAGCTTTTCCAGCTGCGGCTGCTGCAGGAGGGTTTGATGATGAGGGCTATGATGGTTGCTCTTCCTCCATGGCTGTGGGCACTGTGTCCCGGCTGGCTGGAGCTCTGCCGTGCCAGCCTTTCGGGCACAACATAAACCATCAGCTCGGAGAAGCTCCTCACCAGGACGCAGCTGGTCGTTTAAGTAGCTCATTAAAGCTGCGTCCGTCTGTCTGCGCTGGTCTTGGAGGCCGGACGGAGAGACGCCGGCGTTTCTGGGTTGCTGGGGTGGGGTTAGAGCCCGGCACGAGAGCGACGTGGTGCTCCAACGCCTTGGTTCTGCTGGCAGGGAGCCGTTCCATCCTTTCCCACCCCAAGGAGCAAGATTTCCCGTTAGCTAAAAGCAAGGAGGGTGGCGGGAGCGGCAGCTTGGTGCGAGCCCTCTTTTAGCCCATTTTAGCATCGATTTTTTTTTTTTTTTTTTTTTTTAGCATCGATTTGCGTGGTTTCTGCTCCAGCCCGGAGCTCGCGGGGTGCACGCTTGGGCGCGAGCAGAGGATGGGAGCCAAGGCGAGATTTACCCGCCGGAGCTGGGGGAGCTTGGAAGCCGGGAGACGGCAGGGTGCGGGGACTAGGGGTGGCTAAAATCTCCTACAGCCAGAAAAGGGGGGTCTGGAGGGGGCAGCTGAGCAGCCACTGAGCCCCAGGGGTGACCCAGCAGCCCCGGGGAGGAGAGGGGGGAGCTGGAAACACCAGGATGGTGCTGGAGACGGGTTTGCGTGGATAAATTAATCTGCCAGGACAGGAGCAGCGGGAGCCTGAGGTGCTGCGACAAGAAAATCCGCTCGCGTGGGTTTGCAGGGAGTTGCTGTGGGGGGGACAGGACCCCCGGGACCCCTCCAGCATCACAGTGGGGGGGCCATGCTGGAGAACACCCCAGGACTGTGCCAGCTCCCCTGCCCTGAGCCAACAGAAGCGCCCAGGCGCTGGGACTGTATTTTGATTTTGTTATTGTTGTTTTTTTGTTTGTTTGGTTTTTTTGTTTTGTTTTTTTTTTCTGAGTTTAATAAACTAGAATAATTTATTTGACAGAACACAGAAACGTCACAGATATGGTGGAAGAAACCAAAGAAGCGGGTTATCAGTGAACAGTACAAAGTAACCACTTTACAAAAAAGAAGTACCACGCTGCCCATCAGCTTTACCCCAAAATAACGGGAGGTGCTGATCCCTGCACACCCCCCCCAGATTGGGAGGGGGGGGCAATGGAGCTATCTCCCCACGGGTTGCTCTCGGATGACAACGCTGACCGCAACGGCACAATAAATAGTGGGCAGAAGCCTCTCGGTTGGTGGTGGGAGACCCAAGACCCCCCCCGACCCCCCCCCAGAGGTGGGGTGGGGGGTTTTGGGGAGGCGGGGGGGGGGTGATGGGCCCCAGGCCGGGCAGCACTGAGCCGAGAGGCACAAGCACCCAGCGAAACACGGGTGGCCAAGGCTGTGTTCCCCTTCCCACCCCGCCCCCCCCAGATAGGTGCTTGACCCCCCCAACTCACACAGGCACCGATGGCGGGGCGGGGGGGGGGGGGGAACATCAACCAGGGGAAGCTCTGCAGCTCGGGGCGTGGGGGGGCCAAAGCATCCCTGGTGTAACCCCACGGGGAACAAAGCTGTTATGCCACAGCCCTGCTGGGGCTGGGAAGGGGCATTTGGAGCCCCCTGCCCCCCCCCCCCAACCCAAGTGTGTGGCTGATGGCGTGGCCCCGGGGTGGGGGGGGGGGGGTGTGTGTGTCCCCCTCAGCTGCCAGCTCCAAGACCATGAACCCAGCCCTGAGCTCGGCTCCTCCGGGGAGGCCACGCTGGTGGAAAACCACCGCAGCTGAAGCAAAAAAATTTAAAAAGAAAAAAAAAAAAAAACCCACCCCGGGGTTGGCCGCTTTAGGAGGATTTGGGGGTAAGAATGGGGGGGGGGGGGGGGGGGGGGGGAGGATGCCCCCCCTCCCAGTCTTACCAGCTCGAAACCCCAGCGCTGGGTCAAGTCTTGGGCAGGGTGTGAGGGGCAAAGCCAGGCTGGTGCATCCCGGGGAGGGGGACACACACATATGGACCCCCCCACCAGCACACAGCGGGGCCAGCCGTGGGGGAAAGGAGGGGACAACCGAGGCGCACAGGTGCCCTTTCCCATGAGCAGGCTGCCTAGAAAATATTCGTCCGTCCCCCCCCACCTCCAAAAATTCTGCTGCACCCCCCCCTACCCCCCCTCTCCCTGTAGCAAACTGGTGTTGAGACCAGACTTATATAAAACGCATAAAAGAGGCAGCTCATAGGAAAGGGCTTGGGGAGGGGGGAATGCAGGGGGGCTGGATGGGGATGGGGGGATGCTGCGATGCTGTGGCCCCCCCCCCCAAAACACCTCCAGCACCCCCCCCACACACCCCCCCATCCGGGAAACAGCAGCTCTGGCAGCTGGATGAAGAGCGACGATGCGGCGCGGGTTCTAACGGCTGTTGGCCATTCCCGAGGCTCCCAGGTAGAAAACAAAATTAAATCATTATAGAAAAGAGAAGCAGCCTTAATGCACGGGTGTTACTGGTGTTACTGGGGCCCGGTGAGCTGCGGGGGGTGGGGGGGGGTGGGGGATGAGGTGGGGGGTTGCGGGGGCGGGGGGGGTCGCTTATCTGTCGTTGAGCTGCGGGGAGTTTGTCCGCTCCTCCTCATCCTCCTTGTCGTCCTTCATCCCTTTGAGTCGCTGGCGGGCGAAGTCTTCGAACACGATGTCGTCGTCGCTGGGACACACACACACAAAACACAAAGCGGGGGGGGAGGTTTATAGCAGGGGGGGGACACACGGGGTGCAGGATTTGGGGGTCCCCGCTGTGCCGGCTCACCCCGGTATTTCAGCAGTTTTGGGGGGAGAGGGGGCAGCTCTTAAATCCCCATCCCTTGGTTTGCAAAGCAGTTCCCACTGCATGCACCCCCATCCCCGGGGGGGCCCCACACACCCCCCCCCAACACACAATCCCAGTGGGCGCTTCCTTACTGCGATTTCTGCCTGGATTTGGGGGGTTTTAGGATTTTTTTTGGTTTGGTTTGGGTTTTTTTGGGGGGGTAGGGGAGATGGCGAGGGAGGAGGGAAGATGCCACAGCCCGGGGCGGTCTGTGGGTTTAGGGGGGGGTGTCATGCAAACGCTTCGCCACCCCCACACAGACCCCTGGGGGGGGCGGGTTGGGGATCTGGGGGGGGTCAGTGATTTTTGGGGGGGGGGGGAGGGGGAGGATTTTTTTTGTCTCTTACTTTGTGTCAAGCTCTATCAGGTTGGTATCGATGGGCGCTTCGTTCTCTGGAACTGAACAGAGGGACGTAGGGCACAGGGTTAGTCACCGCAGACGGCCCGGGGGGTGTCACCGCTGTCCCATGGGGAGGGGAGGGCATGACCCCCCCCCCCCCCCCCCAGGGTTTAGGGTGCAGCGGGGGGGCACCCCCCCATGGTTTTAACCCCAAGATTTGCCATGGGAATGGGTCAACAGGCGCTGAAAATCATCAGGCACTGCGCAGCCTCGCTGGTGCGGATAGGGGAGCGGGAAGACCGCCTCCCCCCAACCCCCCCCCCCCCCATCCCTACCATGCCCCTTCCCCCCACAACGGGGCTGCCCCCCCCACAACCCCAACCCGGGGCTGGACACTCACCGTCCCGGTGTGCTGGTTCCTCTTTGGGTTTGGGGTGCATCAGCGTGAAGGGCAGCTCCACCGCGACGTCGCTGCAAGAGACGCCGGGGTAAAACTCGGGCAAAGCAGGAGCAGAACGGGGCAAATTTGGGGGGGGGGGGGGACACACGGGACACACGGACACACACACACACACACACGGACACACAGAGGCTCTGACCCCCCAGTTCACCAGCCCTGTCCTGTCTCTTTTGGCTGCTGGGGAGTCGGTGACCCCAACAGCAGTGGCATCCCGAGGACACGTGTGGGGTCAGGGTGACAAGCAGAGGGGGCTGGGGGGGGTGGGGGGGTGGGGAAAAATGGGGGAAGGTGGGGGTGGTGGGGTCTGCAGCAGCAGCAATTTGGGGGGACCGTGGGAGTTACCTGGAGGCAAGGTCTCCCAGAAGGCTGGCGTGGGTCAAAGAAAACAATACATTAGTCACCGTGACCCCCCCCGCCAAACCTTGTGTCCCCCCCCCATCCCGCTCTGTGTGTGTGTGTCCCCCCATCCCGCTGTGTCCCCGGGGAGGTGTTGGGGGGTGATGGGCCCCACTCGTGGCATGCGAGGGCTGCGAAAGGGGCTGCGGCAAAGAGGAGGGGGCGAGCAGGGGATACTGTAGGGATTAATGACCCCCCCCCCTTTTTCCCTCCCCCCCCTCACCCCACAAAGGCCACCCCGGTGTCCCCAAGGACCACCTTGCCACAGCTTTGCTATCCCATCCCTGGGGACCACGCAGCATCCCCAGGGTGGGGGGGACGGACACGTGCCGAGGCTGGTCCCAACCCCAATGGAGAGTGAGGGAAGAGACGGGGAGCAGCACCTGGGGAGGGGGTGGGGAGAGGTGTGGGTGTCCGTGTCCCCCCCCCAAAACTCACCCTCCTCGTGACACCACCAGCTTCACCTTGACCTTGTAGGAGACAATAATGCCCAGGATCTCCTTGTTGGCTCCGTCTCTTAACCTGGAGGGAGGAGCAGGTCAGCATCAGCGAGGGGATGTCCACGGGGACCAGCCCCCCGCCAAATCCTCCACAGGGTCATCCCCCCCGCCAACGCCACGTCAGTCCCAGAGCAGGACTGGGGCTCAGTGTCCCCCCACACTGTCGGGGGGAGCCCCGGGGTTGGTCGGGGGCTCACAGCGTGCTGGAGGCCAGGTTGGTGTCCTCGTGCTTGAGCTTGCCGTCCAGCGCCAGCCCCCGCTTCTCCCGGTTGTTGGCGAGGAAGGGGGTCAGGGTGTAGACCTTGCAGAACGTCGAGCTCGGGGCCACCATGTCGCTGGGGGTGATGGCCACCATCAGCCAGAGGCCCAGCTCCCCCCGCCCAGCTCCGACAGCCCCACTGGCCACCCTGGGCTTCTCCATCCTGGCCTGGGGAACATCTCTGCCCCAGGCCCAGTCTGGAGGACATCTCCATCCCAGTCCCAGCCTGATGAACATCTCCATCCCAGTCCCAATCTGGAGGACATCTCCATCCCAGGACCAGCCTAAAGGACATCTCCATCCCAACTTCATCCCAGTCCCAGACCCGTGAACATCTCCATCCCAGCCCCAGCCTGGTAAACATGTCCATCTCAACTCCAGACCCAGACCATCATCTCCATTCCAGTCCCAGGCTGGTGAATATCTCCACCTCAACTTGAGACCTAGCCCAGATATCTCCATCTCAGTCCCAACCTGGTGAACATCTCCATCCCAGTCCCAGTCTGGAGAACATCTCCATCCCAGGACCAGTCTGGAGAACATCTCCATCCCAGGACCAGCCTAAAGGAGATCCTTATCCCAGCCCCAGCCTGGTGAACATCTCCATCCCAATTCCAGGCTGAAGGATATCTTCCCAGGACCAGCCTGGAGGATATCTCCATCCCAACTCCATCCCAGTCTCAGCCTGGAGAACAACTCCATCCCAACTCCAGACCCAACGCAACAGACATCTCCATCCCTGCCCCAGCCTGGAGCTCATCTCAGCCTGGGGGTGATGTCCCCCAGGATGCCATCAAAGAAAAGGTCTCCATCTTCCCACTCCTCCCACCAGGACCTGCTCGCGGAACGCAACATCCCGCTGGTGCTGCACTGGGGCAGGAGACCTCCAAGGCTCCACTGAGGTCCCCAGGGCCCCTCGCCTTGTCCTCACGCAGCCGGTACTCACTCGGCGTCCTCCACGGCCACCGGGCACTTGTACTGGGCGGTGTTGAAGAGGCAGATGTCGGCGTACTGGCGCACTGGGGCGAGAGATGGAGAGACAGGGGGGTTGGGGAGGGTCCCCACAGTGACGGGGACGGCAGCCGGGGGAGGGCAAAGCCCCATTTCCCACCTGAGATTTTGATCTTCTTCACCGTCTTGTTGGTGTTGTTGGTGACGTGGACGTTGACGCTGATGGGCTCTCCGTGGTAGTAGATCTGTGGGGTGGAAAGGAAGGGGGACGGTGAGGTCCCCGTCCTCCCCGGGGTCAACCCCCCCCCAGTGTCCCCTCCCTGGTTCTCGCCCACCTCCTTGTCCAGGGACGCCTCGAGGTGCAGCGGTTTGTCCGACATGAGGAACTGCCGGGTGGTCTCGGCCATGGGCTGGGGGCCGGGTCGCTCCGGCGCGTACTGGACCTTACGGATCACCAAGCGCACCGAGTTCCTGGGGGGAGACAGCGAGAGGAGAACCCAAGCCCGTTTGGGGTCCAATCCCTCTTTTCTTCTGGTCGTCTGGGGCAGGAGAAGGACGGGGGGGAGGTCACCATGGGGCAGCCCCACAGCCGTGCCAGGCTGGGCTCCTGGCCTGCAGCACAGCAGCAATGTCTCCAGCCCAACCCCTCGATCATCTCTCACCCAGCCCCACCCCGGAAAGTATCTTCAGCCCAGCTCCATCCTGGGGAGCATCTCCAGCCTGGAGAGCATCTCCATCCCAGGACCATCCTGCAGGACATCTCCATCCCAGGACCAGCCTGGAGGACATCTCCATCCCAGGACCAGCCTGCAGGACATCTCCATTCCAGGACCAGCCTGGAGGACATCTCCATCCCAGCCCCAGCCTGGGGGACATCTCCATCCCAGCCCCAGCCTGGGGGACATCTCCATCCCAGGACCAGCCTGGAGGACATCTCCATCCCAGGACCATCCTGCAGGACATCTCCATCCCAGGACCAGCCTGGGGGACATCTCCATCCCAGGACCATCCTGCAGGACATCTCCATCCCAGCCCCAGCCTGGGGGACATCTCCATCCCAGCCCCAGCCTGGGGGACATCTCCATCCCAGGACCATCCTGCAGGACATCTCCATCCCAGGACCAGCCTGGAGGACATCTCCATCCCAGAACCATCCCGCAGGACATCTCCATCCCAGCTCCATCCTGGTGAACATCATCATCCCAACTCCAGCCCCATTCCAGCAAAAATCTCCGTCCCAACCCCAACCTGGAGGACACCTCCATCCCATCCCCATCTCACCCACTGCAAGTCACAAAGCCGGGGGGGGGGGGGGGTCCATTTCCCACTGCCAGCTCGCAGCCCCTGCCAGCACCTCAAGGACGCTGCTCCCACCCGAGCAGGATGGATCCCCTCCACTCACCTCTTGTGGATTTTCTCCTCCAGGTTCTCCGCGCAGAAAGCTTTGACCTCATAGTCCACACCGCAGGCCTGGAAACCAGGAGGGGGGGCAGAGAAGGAGGCAGAGAACCCCCCCTTTGCACCCCCCGAAGAGGTGACCCCCACCAACGGCCGGTCACCGCTGCCCAGTGGCACGAGGAGGGGGGACCTTACCTTCCCCGTGTCCTCTGGGCCCGGCTGCAGCGTGACAGAGCAAGGCAGGTTGGGGGGGATCTGAAGGGGAAACGGGGGGGTTAGGGGGGGCTGGGACCCCCATCCCCAAACCACCTTTTCACCTCGGAGACCCACGGCATCACCCACTCAGCAGTGAGTCCCCTCCCAGTGCCACCACCTTGGGATTTCCTGGTGCCGCCACCATTTCCCCTTCCTGCCCACAGCCAGGAAGAATTTCCTCATTTTCCTAATTACATTTCCTAATTTTTTTTTTTTTCCTTTCCGGCCATATTTCAACCCAAGTCCTGCTCTGGATCCCTCCTAGGCAGCGGCTCAGCTTCTCCAGACCCAAACCCCAAAGAGTTATGAAAATCCATGAGTTTGGGGTTCTTTTTTTTTGATAATCTGGGGGACTTGGAGGAATGAAGATTATTTCGCAAGCGCTCAGGGCTGTTTGCAATTGGGGGGTGCAGAAGCACAAAATAGGGGGGTCCACCCCCCCCCCCCCACCTCACCAGAGCTCCCCAAGCCCCACTTGACTTTGGGGGACCCCCCCCACCCCCGACCTCTCCAAGCTTGGTGTCACTGCCTCAGTTTCCCCACCGCTGGCTGCTTTTTGCTCCTAAGATCCACCACTCAAAAACCGCATCTTCATCGTGGGTGGAAGCACCTCACCCCCAACCGCGGCTCTACGGAGGGGACCCCGATGTCCCCAAAGGGGACGGGGGGGTCACCGTCCCCTCCAGCAGCAAGGGAAGAGCACCCAGGAGCACCTCGAAGGTGAAGGGGTAGGCATGCTCGCCCAACTTCTTGATCAGCCGCTCCTGCAGCCGCGTCAGGGGCTTCTTCTCCTCGGGGACCGGGGGAAAGGCCTGGGCGTTGGCCACGAAGAGGTCCTTGCGGAAGGTCAGGCCCAGGACATCCAGGTCCTCGCGGCCGTAGCGGAAGGCACAGGTCAAGGTCACGAAGACTGGGGAGGGTGACAAGGAGGTGGAGGTTGGTGGTGGGGTGGCATCGTGGCACGGTGACGTTATGGCAGGGTGATATTGTGGAACGGTGGCACCGTGGCACGGTGACGTTATGGCAGGGTGATATTGTGGAACGGTGGCACCGTGGCACGGTGACGTTATGGCAGGGTGGCAAGGTGGTATCATGGCAGGGTGTTGCCACAGCGTGGTGGCATCATGGCACGGTGACACTACGGTATGGTGGTATCATCTCACGGCATGGTGGCATCACGGCACGCTGGTATCACAGCATGGTGACATTATGGCATGGTGGTCTCATGGCAGGGTGGTCTCATGGCAGGGTGGTCTCATGGCAGGGTGGTCTCATGGCAAGGTGGCATCACAGCATGGTGACGTTATGGTATGGTGGCCTCATGGCATGGTGATATCATGGGATGGTGGCATCCTGGCAGAGTGGTGCCACTGCATGGTGGCATCATGGAAGGGTGACATTATGGCGATGGTGGCATCACGGCAGGGTGGTATCATGGCAAAGTGGTGTCACGGCGTGGTGGCAGGGGGCTGGGAAACGTCACCCGAGGGCCCAGAGAGGCCGACAGCGGGGTGGGGGGGACACGGCTGTCCCCACGGTGGGGACACCCCCGCGGCCCCGGCACCAGCGACCCTTTCCCCGTTACCTTTCCTCTCCTTCAGGTACTCGGGGTCCACCAGCACGACTCCGTCTGCAAGGGGACACCGAGGTGTCAGGGGACACTGACGTGGGGGGACACACTGCAGGGGGGGGGGGACACATCGAGGTGTTAGGGGACACTGCCAGGGTGGGGGACACAGCACCAGGGTAAGGGGGGGGGACACTGAGGAGTTAGGGGACACTGATGGGGGGGGGGACATCGAGGTGTTAGGGGACAATGCTTGGGGGGGACACACTGCCAAGGAGGGGGACAGTGCCAGGGAGGGGGGGACACTAAGGTGTTAGGGGACATTGCTGAGGCGGGGGGGACACGGACATCGAGGTGTTAGGGGACACCACAAGGGTGGGGGACACTACTGGGTGGGGGGAACACACAGCCCCAGGGACTGGGGGGGACACTGAGGGGGGGAGGGCACTTGCAGGGAAGGGGGGGACACCGAGGTGTCAAGGGAAACCGCTGAGGTGGGGGGACACACTGCCAGGGACAGGGGGTACACTGCAAGGCAGGGGGGGGGGACACACTGTCAGGGAGCGGGGGGACACTGAGGCATTAGGGGACACTGCCGGGGAGGGGGACACATAGCACTAGGGACTGGGGGGGGCTGCACAGGCGAGCTCAGCCCACCGCGCTGTGTCTGTGTCCCCCCCCCCACCCCGAGTGTTCCCCCTCCACGGCAGCCCCCCACGTACCCACGGGATCCACCACGTCGATGTGATCCACGAAATCCCGCTTCCCCAGGTAGACGGTGAGCTGGGGGGGGGGGGACACACAACACGGACAGGGCGGGAGTTAGGGGGTGCTCAGACCACCCCCCCACACCCCGTGCCTCAGTTTCCCTCCCTGCTGCCGCAGGGTGCTCACGCAGCGTGCAGAGCAACTTTGGGGTGCTCCCCCACCTCCCCCACCCCGAGTTGTGCCAGCAGTATTTTGGGGGGGGGTGTCCCCCCTCCTCCACCTCCCCAGGGACCCCCCCGCTTACCTTCCCGTTGGGACTGGCCTTCTTAAACACCCTGCAGAGAGCAAAGAGGGGGGCGGGGGGGTTAAGGCAGGCAGGGCACCCATGGGTGCTGCAGGACCCCGGGTGGGTGATGGTGCCTTCACCCATGGGACACTGGGGAGCCCCCCCCCCTCCCCACAGTGCAAGGGGCAGGGAGCAGGCCAGGCTGGACCCCCCCACCCCCCCAGCAAGGAGAGCTGCCTGTACCCCACCGGTGACCCCCCTCGCCTCATCGTGCCTCAGTTTCCCCATGTCCCCCCCCCGCCCTCGTGCTGAAGGAGCGGGCAGCACTGCCGGGGGTGGTGGGGGGAACACAGCCCCCCCAGAGCCAGGGAGGGCAGAGACACCCCGACACGGCAAACCAGAGGAGGGCAGGGCCCCCCCCACGCTAGGAGGGACAGCACAAGTGGCCCTGTGCCCCCACATCCCCGCGTCCTCGCATCTGTGTCCCCTGTGTCCCCACATCTCTGCATCCCTATGCCCCTCCATCCCTGCACCCGTGTCCCCTGTGTCCCCCTGGCCCCACATCCCCATGTCCCCCGTGTCCCCACATCCCTTCCCCATGCCCCCACATTCCTGTGTCCCCACATCCCCACGTTTGCACAACCCCACACCCCCATGTCCCCACATTCCTGCCCTGTGTCCCCACATCCCCACACCCCTGCATCCCCGTATCCCCACATCCTTCTGTCCCCATGTCCACACCCCCCCTGCACCCCGATGTCCCCCGTGTCCCCACATCCCTGTGTCCCCACGGGAAAGCTGCTGCAATTAAAGAAATCAGGGGATTGGGCAGGGGAATAAAGGGCCTGGGCTCATTAGGGAAGGGCACAGCATTTCCCCTTCCCCACAATTAATTAATTAATTGCTTTTTAAGGCCAAGGGGTGATCAGAGCACCCAGTCTCAGCGCTGGGGATGGAGAAGGCGATGCCATCCTCCTGCGAGCAACTAACAGGGCAGGGGGGATTTTTCCAGGTAATTAATGAGGCGTTCCATAAAAGCGAGGTGAGGAGCATTGTCTGCCAGCCTGTCACCCCACATCCCCCCCCCCCCCGCCCCCCCAGGGGACCAGCACCCCAGGGACACCCCGGAGAGGCCTGGCACCGGGCTCAGCGTGGTGACGGTTCGCTGTGCCGGATCCCGACGCCGGGAAGCCCCGGGAAATGGGGCCAAAGGCTGGAGGTTCAGCCAGGACCAGCTTCCCCCCCTCCCCAGGATGTGGGGGGCGCAGCATCGAGGCCTCCTGCCCATCCCTCGTTACACAAACGAACCCGCTAACGAACCCCCGGCGATGGCGCGAGATCGATGGTGAGCAGGAAACAATTACTCAGCGCTCCTTCCCCGGTCCCCCACGCTATGGGGACAGGAGCCCCCCCACACCAGGGGGTGCAGGAGTCTGGGGTGGTCCCACATTGGGGGTGCGGGAGCCCCACAAAACCTCCTGTGAGGGTTGAGAAGCCTGGGGTGACCCCATGGTATGGGGCAGGAGCCCCACAGAGCCTGAGACCCACTTATGGGTGCAGGGGCCTGTGCTGACCCCCCCAACTATGGGTGCAGGAACCCCCACAGAGCTTGAGACCCACCCAGCCCCACATTATGGGTGCAGGAGCCCCCCAGAGCCTGAGACCCACTTATGGGTGCAGGGACCCTGCACAGCCCCACGTGACCTCATGCTGTGGGTGCAGGAGCCTCTGCTGACCCCCCACCATGGGTGCAGGAATCCCACAGAGCCTGAGACCCACTTATGGGTTCAAGACCCCTGCGCAGCCCCCACACGACCCCACGAGCCTGTCCTGGCCCCACATTATGGGTACAGGAGCCCCACAGAGCCTGTGCAGTGGGTGCAGGAGCCCCACGCAGCCCCACGGTGTACAAGCACCCTGCCTGGCCCCACGCTTTGGGTACAACAGCTCGCAGTGACCCCACGCTACGGGCGCAAGAACCCCGCCAGGCTGCCCCCCAAGAAAGCCCCACGCCCTGGATATCCACCCCGAGGAAAAAAAAAAAAAAAAAAAAAATGGTGTGCTCTGTCCGAAAGCACCCCTGGGAGAGGGGAAGGGGACACGCAGAGGGGAGGAAGGGGGCATGTGGGGACACTGATTTCTCTGGGGGACCCTCAGCCCCCCACCGCTGCCGGATCTGGAGGGAAGGGAGGAGGAAGCATGAAGCCTTCCCTTCCCCTCCAGCCCTTCCTGGTGTCGAAACGCCGGAGACACGAGGCAGGAAGCCGCCACTCGCCCACTGGTGATTTCCAAGCCCAGAGTGGACCCACACCACGGGCCGGTAGCCCCGGTGTCCCCCGAGCCCCCCGGCACGCTGCCGCACAGCCGGCTCCTGCTCTCCTGCCCTCCCCCTGCCATTGAGCCCCTACCTTAATGAGCTCGTTAGGCACCGGGCCGGGGCTAACGATCGCTTTCTTCAGTGGCTGATAATTGAGTGGGGTCCATTTGATCTCCGTGGGGAAGATTTATGAGGATTTGACTCCCCCCGCCCCACCTCCACCCGAGCCTCCACCAAGCAGGGGTCTGACGGCAACGCCACCGATTGCCTTTGAACTTGGGGCGGAGGAGCCGGGGGTTTCCATGGGTTCTCCCGCTAATGGGGCCAGCGGCCAGATCTAATTAGCCAGAGCCTCGTTAGAAGGGACCTCCGGGGATAACGGAGCCGCCAGCAACCACATCACACGCTCCGGCGGCCGGGGGCTCCGTGCCAGCCGTGTTGGGATGAGCCTGGAGCATCGTGCCAGCCGAGCCCAAAGCAGGAGCATCCCACGGGCCCAACGCTGCATCCCACATCCCCGCTGCATCCCACATCCCCGCTGCATCCCACATCCCCGCTGCATCCCACATCCCCGCTGCATCCCAGCTCGGCGGCAGCATCCCCCCGGCTTCCTTGGCAAGGAAACGCCTTGGCTGTGGGATTCGGGATGTGTCTGGATCCTGCTGTTATTCCCACAGTTTGTTCTCCAAACACCATCCAGGAAGCAGGATTCTCTCCCCTTCCCCAGCCACCTTTCAGGGTTCCTTCTCTCTTCCCAGCGGGGATCCCGCTCCCGGACCCCATGGCATCATGCAGGGGGGCCGCAGAGCACCCCAAGACGGCCCCAGCATGGTTTGATGCCGCAGAGGGGCAGGATGAGACCATGGGGTGCCCGGTGCCAACCGAGGTGGGTCCTGCCGTGCCGGGACCACCCCAGCTCCAGCCTCGTCTCCGCTGACCACCAAGAAACCACCAGCTCAAACCACGGGCCACCGGCCAAGCATCCCAACTGGCCCGCGGAGGCCAGCGGGTGCCCCCCGGAGCTGCGGCCGCCCCGGTTGGGTGGAAGGAGCTGTGAAGTTTTTGGAGAAGCTGCAAATAATTAGGCGCTGGGTTTGGCAGCGGTCGGGGCTGGCTCGGTCCCCGGCGGTGCTGGTAGCCACAAACTCGCCTGTTTACTCCGCCGAGCCGCTTCCTCCGGCTCTTCCCACCGCGGGGCTTTGAAGGGGGCTCGGCGGGAGGCTGGGAACAGTGGCACGATGACGCACGGAGCCACGCCGGCTGAGGTCCCGAGCACCCCACCAAACCCAGCCGAGCCCCCCGAGCACCCCACCAAACCCAACCGAGCCCCCCGAGCACCCCACCAAACCCGGGAACGGCTCCCGCACCCCACGCCCAGGGTTTGGCAGCACCCTGGAGGTGATCCCCCCACCCTGCACGGAGCACCCAGGGTCAGGCCGGGAGCAGGGTGACCCCAAATCTTGCAGCACCGAGGCCGGTCGGTTGGCAGACAAGGAGCAGTGACCCCTCCCGAGAAAAGTGGGGTGGCACCAGAGTAATCAGCAGAAATGATGCTTTTGGTGTATTTGATGGTAAAGCAGCTCCTGCAGCTGAACCCCTCAACCCCTCATCCGCGGCTTCGGGATGAATCCGAGTGGATTTGGGGTCGGAGCTCCAAATGAGCCAAAAGGGGAAGGGGGGGGGGGGGGATTTATCAGCCTAAATCCCCCCCCCCCCCCGGCGCTCTCCGTACGCGCTGCGTGGGCAGGGAGAAGATCCGCTCATGGCTCTCCTGACCGTGGTCGCTGCCAGCCTACAGGAACGCCGCTTGCCCGTGCTCCCCACGGGCACCCCAAAATCTCCCGGGGCCAAAGTGGCTCCATCCTGGAAGGGATCGCACCCAAGGGGTGCTCCAGCCTCATTGCTGCAAAAGTGGGGCTCCCCTTCCCCACCCCCCTGACTCAGGGCGTGGAGGGGGGGGGCTGCTTGCTCAGCTCCAGGGGTGCAACACGTCGGTTCTTGAGAATTAGGGGTGCTGAATTGGGGGGGACACGGATGCTGTTGTCCGCAGCCGGCGTGGCAGCATGCAGGCAGCCTGTCTAGCGGTGACAGCACTCCGCTCCCAAAATACTGGGGGGGGAGGGGGGGTGGGGAAAAGGTGTGTGTCAGCGGGACTCCCCCAAATTCCATCCTGACACCCCAAAAAGCTGCAGCGTTTCTGGAAGGTTCTGCCAAAGCAGGGCCGGGTCCCGTCCCCCCCTCCTCATCCTTCCCTCCTGCTGTCGGCCACGACGGTGACACCAGCCGCACTGAAGCCCCCCAGGTCCTGACACCCAGGTACCATGGGGGGGGGGGGGGATGGACAAGGGGAGGGCAGTGCCGCACCCCCTGACCTGCCTGCCAGTGTTGGGGGGCCAGCGGGAGCGCCCCTAAGCGCCCTAAATAATGAATGATGGGGGGCCAGCGAGCTGTCAGCAAGGGGTCGGGGTGAGGGATGGCACCGAAATGGGGTTTTAACCCCTTGGCCACCCCTCTGCGACAGCCAGAGGTGGCCGGGGAGGGGGTGTCACGGGAGACACCCCAAAAACTCTCCTCAGGCGCCCCGTGTATGGGCTGTCGGGGGTCACTGGGCTCTCCCCCTGCGGTCCCCAAATCCCCAACCTCTTTTTCCCAGGGTCGGTGGGTTCACAGCAACCGTCTCGGCCAAGCTGCGTCCCCAGGGGTCTGGGAAATTGGGGGAGGCCAGAGGGAACCCCCTCCCCACCGGCACGGGTTGGGGGGAGGGTGTCGCCCCAAAAGACGGGCAGCCCCCCGCGGGACCAAAGCATCGTGTCCCCGCGCCTCAAGACCTGGCACCCCCCAAATGTTCGGGGCGGGGGGGGGGGGGGGGGGGGTGTGACACACACATCAGGGTCCGGTTCCTGGGGGTCGCTCCAGCCTCTCACTTGAAACACGAGTGGGGAGAGCTGGGGTGACCCCCCCCACCCCACCCCAGGACAGCGATGCCCAGATGTTTGCAGCTGAGCCCGGCGCTGGGGCGGTGCAGGCAGCGCTGACACGGGCAGCGGAGGTATTTTGGGATCCCCCCCACCCCCGCAACCTCACTCCGGGGGGGTGCCCCCCCACCCCCCTCCCCTCCGCCCCACTCACCGGGTGCCTTTGTCTCCCATGGCCCCACCGATCCTCCGGGCAGCTCAACCGGGAAGCGCCGACCGGGCTTGGAAAATTACTGGCTGGATGGTGGAGGGAGGAGAGGCGGCGGCGGGGCGGGCGCTGGGCTCGGTACGGCCCGGTACGGCCCAGTATGGCCCAGTACGGCCCGGCTCGGAGAGGTTCGGAAAGGTTCGGAGGGGTTCGGAAGGGTTCGGAAAGGTTCGGAAGGGTTCGGCGAGGTTCGGAAAGGTTCGGCCCCCCCCCCCCCCTCCCGGTTCGGGCGCTGCCGCCGCCTCCGCCCGCCCCCGAGCGGCGCGGCCCCGGGGCGGGGGGCGGCGGCACGCGCGGGACCACACGCGCGGGGAGGTGGGGGGGGGGGGGGGGAAGGAAGGGGAGGGGGGGGGGGACACACACGGAAGGGGAGGGGGGAGGAGGAAAGGGAGGAGGGCGGGGGGACACGGGAGAGACGGAAAAGATGAGGGGGGGGGGGGGGGTGTTGTGTTTGTGCACCGCCCTGCGCGCGCGCGCGCGTGGGGACGGAGGGGGAGGTGCGCCCCCCCGTGCCTGCACACGCGCGCGCACGCACACACACCCCCCCCACACAACCCCCTTTGTGCGTGCGCACCCCCACGCGTGCACCCTCCCCCCCACACACACACGTGCACACACACACCCCCCCCACGTGTGCACGCACACCCCCCACGTGCACCCCCCCCCCACGCACACACGACCCCCCCCGCGTGTGTGTGTGTGTGTGCAAACCCCCCCTCAAACCCTGCGGGCAGCCCCTCCCCTCCTGATTGGCTGTCTCCCCCCCCCCCTCGCCCGCCTCCGTCGCCAGAGCAGCCAATCGGAGCCGCCGTGGGAGCGGCCCCCGGTTTATTCCCACGGGCACCCCCCGAACCCACCCACGGAGCGTGGGGCGCGGCACCGCCCGCCCGCGGCTTCGCAACCCCGCGGGGAGCGGGGAGGGGCCTGCGGGGCCGGGCCAGGCAGTGGGGTCCAGTCCAGTGCAGTGCGGTGCAGTGCAGTGCAGCACTGTCTGGGGTGGTGCCGTGCAGTGCGGTGCTGTGCCGTGCAGTGCCGTGCAGTGCAGTGCGGTGCGGTGCGGTGCAGTGAGGTGCGGTGCAGTGAGGTGCAGTGCAGTGCAGTGCAGCACTGTCTGGGGTGGTGCCGTGCAGTGCAGTGCTGTGCCGTGCAGTGCGGTGCGGTGCAGTGAGGTGCAGTGCAGTGCAGTGCAGCACTGTCTGGGGTGGTGCCGTGCAGTGCAGTGCTGTGCCGTGCAGTGCAGTGCGGTGCGGTGCAGTGAGGTGCAGTGCAGTGCAGTGCAGCACTGTCTGGGGTGGTGCCGTGCTGTGCAGTGCCGTGCTGTGCAATGCAGTGCGGTGCGGTGCGGTGCAGTGAGGTGCGGTGCAGTGTAGTGCAGCACTGTCTGGGGCGGTGCCGTGCATTGCAGTGCTGTGCAGCGATGTGCAGTGCAGTGAGGTGCGGTGCAGTGCAGTGCAGCACTGTCTGGGGCGGTGCAGTGCTGTGCAGTGTCATGTGATGCGGTGTGGGGTGGGGTGGTATGGTGCTGTGCAGTGCGGTGCTGTGCAGTGCAGTGCAGTGTGGTGCGGTGCTATGCTGTGTGGTGCAGTGCCGTGCAGTGTGCTGCTCAGCACTGTGACCCGGCGCTGCGCAGTGTGGCATGGTGCCGTGCAGTGATGTGCAGTGCAGCGTGGTGCTGTGCAGTGAGGTGCAGTGCAGTGCAGTGATGCGCTCTGTGGCCCCGCGCAGCGCCGCGCCGTGCTGCCTGGTGCAAGCCAATGGATTATGTGCAGAATGGTCCAGTGCTGTGCAGTGCGGTGCGCTGTGCTTCCATGCAGTGCAGTGCAGTGTTGCATGATCCCGTGCAGTACTGCACCATGCTGTGCAGTGCCGTGCAGTGCTGTGCAGCGCTGTGTGGCCTGGTGCAGTGCCGCGCAGTGCCGTGTGGTCCAGTGCAATGCTGTGTGGCCCTGTGCAGTGCTGTGTGGTCCAGTGCATTGCAGTGCAGTGCTGTGTGGCCCTGTGCAGTGCCGTGCAGTGGAACTTCCCTGCAGGACCGCGCTGGCGAGGCACAGCACCCGGCCGCAGGATCGCACCCACAGAGCCTGAGCCCCCTCCCCACCCCCCCCAAAATGCACCCACTGGCTGCTGCGGGGAGTCCAGCACTGGGAGCACTGGGGGCACTGGGTTTGCCCAGTGTGACCAGTGTGCAGGTGCCACCCCCCCCCCAGGGAGGGAGCTGGGGACACTGCAGGGGACCATCCAGGCACAGGATGGGGATGGGTGGCAGGGGGGGTGCTGAGCAGCCCCCCCAAAACCCACCCCAGTGCTGGGAGGGGGGGTGGCCCAAAGGTGGGGGACGTCCTGGACCTGGGGGTCACGGGGGTGGGGTGTCCAAAGGGACGATGCGGTGTGGGGCACGGGAAAAGGGGACAGGGTGGGGACAGCCGGACAGACATCTAGGGACAGAAGGACAGAAGGAAAGCGATGGCTGAGGTACATGGGGGGAAGGGGGGAGCCCCAAGGCCAGGGTGAGGGGCGTGATGGGTGACCCTGGCACCCCACGTGCACCCAGGGAGGCAAACGGACGTCACCAAGGGCACGGAGCCATCGGTGTCAGAGGCGGGAGGGGGCAGCTCCAGGCTGGGGACCCCAAATGCCGCTGGTGTCCCCTGGGGGGGTGGAACATCCGGAGGGGTCCGTGTGTGTCCCCAAGGGCAGTTTTGGGCTGTGTGAGGCCCAGCTGCAGCCACCCAGTCCCCACCGTGGCTGTGACGGGGGCTGGGGGTGACCTGGGGGTCCCCTCGCAAGGGAAGCTTTGCCTGCACCCCAAACCCCTGCCTGCACCCCAAAATGCCTCACACCCTTCACACGCCTCACACAGGTTCAGGTCCAGGCACCCACCAACCCACCGCGGGGAGATCAACGTATGAAATTTATTTAGGAAAAACAAAACCCACCAAAAAAATAAAATAAAGGAGGAGGAAGAGGAGAAACAGGAGGAGGAGGAGGAGGAGAAGGAGAGGAGGAGTAGGAGAAGGAGAAGAAGAAGGAGAAGGAGAAGAAGGAGGAGAAGGAGAAGAAGGAGGAGAAGGAGAAGGAAAAAGAGTAGGAGGAGAAGGAGAAGTGGGAGGAGAAGAGGAAGAAGACAAGAAAGAGGAGAAGGGGGAGAAGAAGGAGGAATAAGAGGAAGAGGAGGAGGAATAGAAACAGAAGGAAGAAGAAGGAGGAGAAGGAGGAATAAGAGGAGGAGGAGGAGGAGGTGGAGGAGGACAGTCATCTCCCCCTGGGGCTGCGTCGGAGCCCAGAACAACCAGCGCGGCGAGAGGGAGGACGGAGAAGCCGGAGGCGGTTGCACACGCCTGTGCCACGCGTGGGGGAGGCAGGCAGGGTGCCAGCCACGCACCCCGGCATCCGTAGGGGCATCCATAGGGGAATCCATAGGGAATCCATAGGAGAATCCATAGGGGAATCCATAGGGGAATCCATAGGGGCACATATGGGGCCGGGAGCCGAGGGAGCGGCGACCACCGACGCACGCCAGCGGCGGGAGCTGGCCAAGTGGGGTACAGCTGGGAAACGGGCGGCCCTGCATGCCCTGCCACGGCGTGGTACCCGGGATGGGGCACCCCAAATGCAGGACACCGCCCCCTACACCCCCCCCGCCTCCCAGTATCCATCGACACCAGTTTGGGATGGCGAGGTCCCTCCCGGATTGGCACCAGGCTGGGGGCATGGCCGTGCTGGTGTTGCATCGAGGCTGGAGCCACCTTCCTCCTCTTGCAGTTTGGGGGTTCGCTGCCTTCTGGGCCTGTCCCTGTCCCCCCGCTCTGTGCCATCATGTGGGGGGGGGGGGGTGTCTTCCAAAGCCGTGGGCCAGCAGCCAGGGGTGGTCACCTGGACAGGGGGGGGGGGTGTCCTACCAGGGTTTGGGCAAAGCGTCTCGCTAAAGGCATCTCCGAGTAGGTAAGGCAAAAGGAATTCAGTTCACGTCATCCCCGGGGGAGCAGTTCGGCTTTTTTTTTTGTTTGTTTGTTTTGGGGGGGAGTGGAGGGTGTTGCTCCTGCAGACCCCCGAGAAAAGAGGCGCGAGGCGATGAGAGGAGCGGCCGCCCCGCAGCCCAAATCCCAGAGGGAGCCAGTGCAGCCGGGGAGCATCACCGCACCGTGGGATGATGCTGGGGGGGGGCAGGGAGGGGCGAGCAAAGATGGGGTAGCAAATCACCCCCCACACACACTCCCCCCCACACACACCCCCCCCAAGTTCCACCTGTGCTGCCCTTGACCCTGGTGGGACCGATCCCCGTGGGACCGACCCTGGCAGCGCCAGGATTTTACCGTGCCGCTTCCACCACTGGCCCTGGCCATGATGGTGAACCCCCCCACACAAACCACTCCCATGAGCCGGATGATGCAGCTGGGGGGGGGGGGTGCTCAGCACCCCCCCAATCCCTCAGGGCTCAGCACCCACCCTCATCCCCACCCTCCAGGCGAGCCGCCCCGCTTCCCCTGCTCATGGGTGTTTTGGTGGTGGTTGAGGGGGGTTTTGGTTGGGGGTGCCACCGACCTGGGTGACGCATGGTTGGAGGGACCCTGGGGGGGCTGGTTGAGCAGAGCCCCCCCACCCCGGGGCTGAGGGGGTCTACACGTGTTGGGTTGGGGGATTGGAGGGACCGTGGGGAGGCCAGCAGGGTCCAGGCGTGGTGGTGAGGGGAACAGGAGGCACCGCTGGAGGCCATCACCGTCCATGCATGGTGGCCTGCAGGCCCAGAGGGACCACGGGAGGATGGTGGGGTCCATGCATGGTCATCAGTAGGACCAGAGGCACCACAGGAGGCCATCAGGATCCATGCATGGTGGTCTGTAGGACCAGAGGGACCATGGAAGGATGGCAGGGTCCATGCACGGTGGTCTGTAGGACCAGAGGGACCATGGGAGGATGGCAGGGTCCATGCACGGTGGTCTGCAGGTCCAGAGGCACCACAGGAGGCCATCACCATCCATGCACAGTGGTCTGGAGGACCAGAGAGAACATGGGAGGCTGGTAGGGTCCATGCATGGTCATCAGCAGGACAGGAGGCACAACAGGAGGCCATCACCATCCATGCATGGTGGTCTGGAAGACCAGAGGGACCACGGAAGGATGGCAGGGTCCATGCATGGTAATCAGGACAGGAGGCACCACAGGAGGCCATCACCGTCCATGCATGGTGGCCTGCAGGCCCAGAGGGACCACAGGAGGATGGTGGGGTCCATGCATGGTCATCAGTAGGACAAGAAGCACCACAGGAGGCCATCAGGATCCGCGCATGGTGGTCTGTAGGACCAGAGGGACCATGGAAGGATTGCAGGGTCCATGCATGGTGGTCTGCAGGTCCAGAGGCACCACAGGAGGCCATCACAGTCCATGCATGGTGGTCTGGAGGACCAGAGAGAACATGGGAGGCTGGTAGGGTCCATGCATGGTCATCAGCAGGACAGGAGGCACCACAGGAGACCATCACTGTTCATGCATGGTGGCCGGTAGGTCCAGAGGCACCACAGGTGGCCATCACCGTCCATGCATGATGGTCTGGAGGACCAGAGAGAACACGGGAGGATGGCAGGGTCCATGCATGGCAGTCAGCAGGGCAGGAGGGATGGTGGGAGACCAGCAGGCTCTGTGCATGGCCAGCGGGACCTCAGGAGGCCAACAGGATCCATGCACGGTGATCAGTAGGACAAGAGGCACCACAGGAGGCCATCAGGGTCTATGCATGGCAGTCTATAGGACCAGAGGAACCATGGGAGCATGGCAGGGTCCATCCATGGTGGTCTGTAGGACCAGAGGAACCATGGGAGGATGGCAGGGTCCATCCATGGTGGTCTGTAGGACCAGAGGGACCATGGGAGGATGGCAGGGTCCATCCATGGTGGTCTGTAGGACCAGAGGGACCATGGGAGGATGGTAAAGTCCATGCATGGCTGTTAGTGGGACCAAAGGAACCACAGGAGCATTGCAAGGTCCACGCATGGCCGTTGATGGGACCAGGAGGACAGCAAGAACCCACCAGGGTCCACCCATGGTGGTCGGGAGGACCAGAGGGACCATGGGAGGATGGCAGGGTCCATCCATGGTGGTCTGCAGGACCAGAGGCACCACGGGACATCGGACTTGGGAAGCCACCACGAGCTGGGGCTGCTCACAGCGCAGCTCCTCGCTCCCAGGGCGGGCACCACGGAGCCGAACCAGCACCCAGGCGGTGGGGACACGCAGGGGACACGTGGGGGACACGGAGCAGGAACACCACCACCACCCCCCCCAGCCTTGGCACGCGTGTGTAGCCCTTGCAGGGGATGGGAGACGAGTTGGGCAACCTGGGCTAGTGGGAGGTGTCCCTGCCCGTGGGGGCTGGGGGGGAACTGGGTGATTTTTAAGGTCCCTTCCACCCCAAAATCTCTGGGATTCCACGAGTTCTCCCACGGGGAGAGTGGGTCTGGGTGGGGGGTGGGTCCTGGGGTGAAGGGGGGGAGAGGGAGAAGCATGGTGGGGGCCGGTCTGGCAGGGGGGGTGCAGGCAGAGCATCCCCACGGTCACGGCCACAGCCATCCCACTCCAGGTGCCTCTTCCCACCCCCAACCCCCCCTCCACCCCCAACCTGAGCCAACCTCCTCCCACGGGCCCGATCCTGGCTCCTTCATCTTCAAACCTCCCAGCCCCTTCATGCTCACCCCAGCAGCACTTCCACCGCCCCCCACCCCCCCACCCCCCCTTTTCATGACCCCTCCATGGGATGTTTCCACCAGGACATCGTCCCCAGTGTCGACCCATGGGGACGGGAGCCTTAAGGCAGTTTAAAGCACATCCAGCCCCCCCCTCCCCAGTGTCCCCAGCCACCAAGGCAGGCTCCCAGTAAAGAAAGGTTTGGGGATCACTGGGTGGAGGGAAGGGGGGGGGACACACACCTGAATACCTGCCCCAGAGGGAGGGGACAGTCACCCACGGGTGGGGGAGGACACCAGTGGGTGCAGACCGCACCGCAATGGTCCAGAGTCACTGATTGGGGGGGGGGGAGTGTCCCCCAAACCTCCTCCCCACGGCGCTGGGGGATGAGCGTTGGGGCTGCTCCTGGCCTGGCCGTGGGGGGGGGTGGGTGTCCCCCCTCTTTGCCTCACTCGGCCCCCAGCTCGGGCTGCCCCCCCTCGGGCTCCAGGCAGCCATTGAGTTGGGGGTCGGGGGCCTGCGGGTCATATTCTTCATCCAGAAAGTCCAGGGAGTTGTTACTGGGCAAACCCCGGATGGTGAATTTGTGGGAGACCTTCGTCCACTGCTCCCGGTTGCTGGCCACCCTCTCGTAGAGCTCCGCCGCCTTGGGGAAGAGGTCTTGCAGCAACCTTTTTTTTTTTTTGGGACACACACACACACACACCCCCATCAGCATAACGTTGCACCTCTTCACTTGGATACAACCCTGCTCCCCCCCCCGCCTCCATCCCCACTGCTTGGAAATCCCACCCCTCACATCTGCAAGAGCTCCTGCTCAGCAGCCCCCCATCCCACCCTGGATGGGAAAGGGGGGGGTGGAAATGGCAAAGGGCCCCACCCACCCACCCCCAGCCCTTGGCGGGGTTGAGGGGGGGCCTCACTTGTAGATGGGCATGGCAATGTGCTCCATGAAGCTGATCTGCAGCTCGGGGATGTAGGCTTTCTCCCGGTCCATCATCTCCAGCGGACGGTTGCCCATGGCTTTCTCCTGCAGCAATGGGCAAGGAAGGAGAGAAGGGGGTCAATGCTGGTGGCCCCCCCTCCCCATTCGCAGGCAATCCCCCCCACTTCTCCCTCCCCCTCACCTCATCCAAACGCCCTTTGTTTTGGCCAAGAGTGTTGGCCAAGCCCAACCCTACGCCAAGCCCTGGTCCTACCTACCAGGTCACCCTGGGAGAAGAACTCCTTGTAGATCAGCTCCTGCAAGGGACAGGCTGTCAGCATGGCGGGGGGGTTGGGGGGGTGCATGCCTGGGGTGCCCCCCTCGCCTCACCCCGCACCCCTCTCCATGGCTGCAGGAGAACGGTTCTGCATTGGGGAGGGGGCTGCTGGCTGGTCCAGGGGTGGCACGATGCCACTGCAAGGGGCCAGCCCGTCCCCAGAGCTTGGGGACATCTGTGTGTGCTGGGGGAGGGGGAGGTGGAGGGGCATTCAGGGGGTCAGCCCCCCCCCCCCCCCCCAACGGCGTGGCACTCACTGCAATCTTCCTGGTGGTCTTCCAGCCCTTGGTCTGGTCGGAGAGGTCACAGGAGGTCATGAGCAGGCAGAGCAGCAGGCTGCGGTGCTGCTTGTTCTTGGGGTCGTAGCCCACTGCCGGGTGGGGAGCGGGACAGGGGTTGGGGTTGGGGGGGGCTCAGGAAGGACCTCCCCCCCCCCCAAATCCTCCCCCGCCTCCAGCACCCCCAACACAAGGATGTGAAGAACAGCTAGGACTTGCGGTGCCACCTCTTAGCTTTGATGGGGATGAGTTCCACCCCACCCCCCCGAAACAGCACACACACACCCCAAATCCCAAGCACATGAGCTTCACCTTCTGCCATCTTCTGGAGGTCCTTGAAGATGCGGAGGTGGTGGGCCAGGTCGGTGGCCAGGATGATGTCCCTCATGAGGTCCAGCATGCGCTGGTAGTCCTACAAAGCCAGGCAAGGCGGCTACTGTGACCGGCTCCGTGGCCCCTGCCAGCCCCTGCACCCCTGGGGGGGCTGGAGGGGATGGGGGAGGGGGGGTGGGAGGTGGGGAGAGGGGTTAAAATTGGGGAGGCTGGGGGCAGCGCTCACCTTGCGGGAGAAGTGGTCGAAGATGTTGCAGCCCTGGCTGTTGAGGATGGCGATGGCTTGGGCGAAGTGATGCCTCTGCGGGAGAGGTCGGGGCCGTGGGTGTGGGCAGGGTGCAGGCAGGGTGAGGGCAGGGTGCAGGCAGGGGTGCTGCCACACAGCCGGAACCCCCCCCGAGAGCCAGGTAGGGGGAGGTTTGGGGGGGAACACGACACCTTACCTCCATGACGGAGCCCTCCGAGCTGTACAGCGCAGCCAGGACCGATTTCTGCAAGGCAAAGCAGCCGGGAATCGCAGCGCTATGGGGGTGAAGACCCAACCCCCTCCCTCACCCCCCCCCAAATTTGTCCCCACGTGTGTGTCCCTCTCCCCCCTCCCCGTCCCTCCGCACCCATCCCAGCGCAGGGCTCGGCTCACCGAGGCCACCTGGAAGGAGTTATTGGTGCCTCTGTGGTCCAGGTCGTGGCACATGCAGGAGATGAAGAGGGCAAAGATCTCGATGTCTCTGGGGGGGCAGGGAGGAAGGGGGCCGGGGGGGAAGGTGGGAAAAGAGGGAAACTGAGGCAGGCAGGAGGTCAGGAGCACCCCGGCCAGGCTGGGGGACAGCGCCTGGTGGCCTTACTCCAGGTAGTTGACGAGCTCCAAGTTCTTGTAGAGCAGGTAGCAGAAGTGGGAGACGGAGAAGGCGTGCATCCAGTTGTGGTAGGGGGGGTCGCGGTAGCCCTTCTTCACCATCAGGCAGAACCTGGCACGGGGGGCGCGGGGAGTGTCAGGGACATGGGGGGGTGGTGGTGTGTCCCCCCCCCCCTCCCCCAGGGACCCCCACTTGCCCAGGTGGGGTTGGGGACGCACCTGGTGAGCGTCTGGCGGTCCATCTTGTAGTTGTTGATGAAGTTCATGTCCTGCAGCATGCTCAGGATGGCCTGCGGGGACGGGCTGGGTGGCAGCGGGTGACAACACCCAGCAAGGGGGGTGGAGGGGTGTGTGTGGGTGGGTGGGTGGGTGGGTGTGGGTGTGGGGGGGTGTGTGTGTGTGTCCCCTCCCTCAGCATCACCCCAGCCTGGCAGGTAGGGCGATGGTGTTCAGGGGTGCAACCGCATCCCTCCCACCCCAGCACCCCAGGGGGTCAGGGTACACGACCCAACCACGTAGGGGGGGGGGGGGGGGGGGGGGGGGGAAGGGGGAAGGCGGTGGCAGTTGGGGACCGTCCCCGACGTCCTCACCATGGAGGTGTCGTCCTCGGGGAGCGAGCGGGGCGTGTAGGTGAAGCTGGCGAAGTTGGGGTCGATGGTGGACACGGGCTGGATGCCCTCGCTCAGCAGTTTGGTGTATTCGTCATCCGAGACCTGCGGGAGCCGTTGCCGGTGGCCCGTGCTGGGAGCGGGACCCCCCCCCCCGAGGGGGTGTGTGTCCCCAGGGTGGTTGGTTGTCCCCAAGGTGTCCCCGTGCTACCTCACCTTCATGTGGTACATCATCATCTCGTTGGCCAAGTGGCTGCGGTACTGCGCCTCGTTCACCTTCTTGTACAGCAGCGACTGGGGGGGGGGGGCAGACACACACGGGAGAGCTGGGGGTGGGCAGACCCCCCCCAGCACCCTATGGGTGCTCCCCACCCCCCCATCCCATCGCCACCACCACTTGTCCCCAAAGAATGGGGACCACGCTCATGTCCCCCCCCCCCCCCATCCCGGCCCCTCTGCACTGTGGCCCAGCGCTGGGGCAGAGCGAGGAGGGGGATGGGGGGGGGCTCCCCCCTCACCAGGTTAGGGACCCCCCCCCCACCCCCCCAAAGGCACGTACGTGGGCGATGCTGATGCCGCAGTAGATGGAGAAGGCGGTGGCCAGGTCCTCGTCGAATTTGCTGAACCAGGGCCCGTTGATCTTGTTGACCAGCTCCGCCACCCCGATAACCTCTGGGAGCAGAAGAAGGTGGGGGGGACGGGGGGACAGAGGACAGGATCAGGCCCCCGTTCTGGGGACAGGATCATGCCCACACGCCGAGGGGAGAGGATTGCACCCGCATGCTGGTGACAGTGCTGTGTCCGTGGGCTGGGCACAGGATCAGGCCCCTGTACTGGGGGACAGGATCGTGCCCATATCAGGGGGACAGGATCGTGCCCATTTTGGGGGGGACACAGGACTGTGCCCACATGCTGGGGACAGGATCGTGCCCATGTCCTGGGGACAGTGCTGTGCCCATAAGGGGCAAGAGGGCAGGATTGTGCCCATGTCCGGGGGACACAGGACCATGTCCACGTGCTGGGGACAGTGCTGTGTCTATGAGCTAGGCACAGAATCAGGCCCCTGTACTGAGGGACAGGATCGTGCCCGCGTCAGGGGGACACAGGACCATGCACACATGGTGGGGACAGGATCGTGCCCGTATCAGGGCGACAGGATCGTGCCCATGTCAGGGGGACACAGGACCGTGCCCACAAGCTGAGGACAGGATTGTGCCCACGTGCTGGTGACAGTGCTGTGTCCGTGGGCTGGGCACAGGATCAGGCCCCTGTACTGGGGGACAGGATCGTGCCCACGTGTGGGGGACAGGATCATGCCCATGTTGGGGGGACACGGGACCACATCCATGTCGTGGGGGCAGGACCGTGCCCACATGCCCGGCCGGGCTCACCCCCGTGTCCTCAGCGGGTGGGGGGGGTACGACACACACAGACAGACACACGGCCACGCCGCCGCGTCCGTGCTCTGCGTGACAGCACGGTGCCCGCAGAGGTCCCCGCCATGCCGCCCCGACTCCCGCCCCCTCCTTGACTCCCACGCCTCCCCCACTCCCACGCTCCCCCCCCCACTCCCACGCCCACCCTGGCTCTCATTCTTGATGGGGAAGCAGAGGATGTTGCGGGTGCGGAACCCGGTGCTGTCGTCCACCCCCCGGTAGAAGAGGGGGTGCGCGTAGGCGTCGGGGATGTTGAGGATCTTCCCCGTGGTGGCCACGTGCCCCGCGATGCCCTGGTCCGCAGGGATGCGGATCTCGTAGCTCTGTGGGTAGGGAGAGACAGGGGAGGGGGTGGTTGTTTTGGTTTGGTTTGGGTTTTTTTTTTTTCGGGGGGGGGGGGGGGGAGTGGGGGGGTTCACCAGCACCCCAGGACCCCCCAAAGACCACCCCCCTCCCCACCCTCACCTCGTCGTCCACCACGCCGCCGTCAAAGACTTTGGCCACCAGCTCGTGGCTGAGGCGGTCCAGCAGGAACACGGAGCATCTGGAAGAGGTCACGGTGGCACCGGTGGCACCCACGGGGCTTGGGGGGTGGGCCTGATCCCCCATCCCCTCCCCAGACGTGTCCCCCCCCGACTCGTGTCCCCCCCCAGCCCACTCACATCTCCGCGTTGCTGAGGTTTCGGGCCTCCGTGATGATCTCCTGGAGCAGAACGGACACGTCGTCTGTGGGGAGGAAAAAAACAGGGTGGGGGGGGATTGTATACGTGTACATGTGTGTCTACACACCTGTGCGTGTGTGTGCACACACGTGTACATGTGTGTCTGCAGGCCTCCGTCTATGCACGCATCTGGGTGCCCGTGCATGTGTATGCAAACATGTGTGCACCTCTGTCTGCAAGCCTGTGCATGCATGTGCATGCCTGCATGTGCACGTGACTCTGCATGCCCGTGCGTGTGTGTGCACACATGTCTGCATGTGTGCATGCCTCTGTGTGTGCACCTGTGTCTGCATGCCCGTGCATGCATGTGCACGTGTGGCCACACCCCTGTGTGTGCATGCACACACATCTGCATGTGTGCCTACAGTCCTGTGCAGGTGTGCACACGCACGCATGTGTACATGGGTCAGCATGCCTGTGCATGTGTGTGCACACGTGTGTGCTTGTATACATGCCTCTGTGTGTGCATGTGTGTCTGCATGCCCATGCATGTGTGCACACATGTGCATGTGTGTCTGCAGGCCTTTGCAGGTGTGTGCAGGCGTGCATGTGCACATGTCTGCATGCCCATGCATGTGTGTGCACATGTGTCTGCAGGCCTGTGTGTATGCACACACTGGGTGCACATGTGTATGCACACACTGGGGTGCACGTGTGTCTGCACACCCATGCGTGTGTGCACACACATGTGCGTGTGTGTCTGCATGCCTGTGCACGTGTGTGCACACATGTGTGTGCACACTGAAGGGCAACACACCCTGTGCAAGCGAACACCAGCCCATGCAACACAACAGCATGCTTGTGC
This sequence comes from Tyto alba, assembly GCF_018691265.1. NCBI lineage: Eukaryota > Metazoa > Chordata > Aves > Strigiformes > Tytonidae > Tyto > Tyto alba. Next base: position 1,539,706 of record NW_024881282.1, on the reverse strand, counting down.
GTGGTGTTCAACCACAGCTGCCTGGGAGGGGGGAGTGTGTGTGCAGCCGCACGCGTGTCCCCACGGCAGCACGTGTGTCCCCACAGCGGTGCACGTGGGTGTGCAGCAGTGCAAGCACGCAGTGGTACAGCTTTTGCCTGCAGCAGCGTGTGTGCACGCAACAGCGCATGCATGCATGCAGCATGTGTGCAACAGCACGTGTCAGTGTGTGAGCAGCAGCACGTGTGCATGCAACAGCACGTGTGTGCATGCAGCAGCATGTGTGCAGCAGCATGTGTGCATGCAACACCACATGTGCATGCAGCAGCGCATGTGCATGCAACAGCACACGTGCATGCAGCAGCACGTGTGCATGCAGCAGTGTGCGTGCAGCGGCACACGTGCATGCAACACCGTGTGTGTGCATGAAGCAGTGTGTGTGCATGGAGCAGCACATGTGCATGCAGCAGTGTGTGTGCAACTGCAAGAGTGCATGCAGCAGCACGTGTGCGTGCAGCAGCATGTGTGTGCAGCAGCATGCGTGCATGCAACAGCATGTGTGTGCACACAGCGGTACACGCACACGTGCAGCAGTGTGTGTGCAGCAGGGCGCCCGTGCACACGCGTTTCTCAGCGCACGCAGCGCCCTGTGCCCGTGCAACGTCCCCGTGTGCCACCGTGCAGCCTCGGCACCGCAGGGGACAGTGTCCCCCCAAGCTGGGGAGATGTTGGGGGGGGACACACACCCCCACCACCCCCGTGTCTCCCCCCAGGGGTGCTCCCTGCACCTACCCAAATGCGTGAAGAGGTTCTTCGCCACCTGCAGCAGGGCCTGGCGGAGACAGAGGGGACACGGTCAGTGCCCGGTGGGACACGGGACACGTGCACGCGTGGGCTTGGCGTGACACGAGGCGCTCACCTGACACTCGCACTTGAGCTTCTGCTCCTTCTGGAAGGCCAGAGTGCTGGTGAGCACCGTGGAGGTGTAGCAGAAGCAGTGCTGGATCTTGTGCTCATCCGCCTCCGTGTAGCTGCAGGGGAGGGACACACACACACACGGGTGGGGGGACGGACACGTGTCCCCAAATGTCCCCACGCCCCCCCCTCCCTTCCCATTTCTCCCCAGCGACAATGCTACCCCATAGCCAAATGCAGCCGCAGCATGAGGGGATGCGAGGGCTGGATCCTCCGCCCTCCCACGACCCACCACGGCACCCCCACGCCCCCCCCCCCCCCCTCCCCCCGTGCTCACCTCTCCCCACTCAGCTTGTTGAAGGCGCAGGCCAGTGCCACCACGCGGGAGGTGGCCCGGCTGATGACGGGGACGCACAGCATGGAGGTGACCTCGCAGCCCAACATGCTGCTCAGCTGTTTGTGCTCCTCCTGCAGAATTTTACACACATACACAACGCCCCCCCCCCCCCCCCCCCCGCCAAGAATCCTCATGGGGACACTGCTGGGGGGGGTTGACAACAGTGTCCCCAAGGGGGGGACACACACACACGTGCGCACACAGGCCCCCGCTGAGAGCTGGCACCCACCTCACTGACGTCCTTCAAGGTGATGGACTTCTTGTCCTCTACCACCTGCCCCAGGCGCCCGAAGGTGAGCTGGGGAGGGGGGACAGGGACAAGGGGGGGGACACAGGTGAGCCCCTGGCACCCCCTGCCTCCCCTCCCAAATGTCCCACACTCCCCCGTGTCCACGTGTCCCCCGCCCCGCCTCACCGAAAAGCTGATCTCCTCCTCCAGAACATGGTCCCCCACCACCTGGAAAAGATTTTGGGGAGGGGGGGGGGGGTTGGTGTGGGAGCTGTGCTGGGGTGTGTGTGAAGGGGGGGATTGTAATGGGACCCACTGGCCCCACGGCGAGTGGGGGGGGGTCCTACGTGGTGGCGGGGGGACACACACGCACACGTATCAGGTTGGTGGCCCCCACCTGGCAGAAGAGCTGGTGGTTGTCCTCGGAGACGAGCAGGAGGCAGCAGCACAGTGACTGGGTCTCCTGCTTCAGCTGGGGGAGGGGACAGGGGGTGGGGGACACAGGGGGTGGAGGCGGGGGGGGGGGTGGTGTGTCAGCACCCCCAAAAACCATCCCCGCCCTAGGGAAGGATGCAGCCCCACCTCTGCCTGCCTGCACCCAGAGCACCCCCCCTCCCCGTGCCACGGAGAGCGGAGTGCCCCCCCCACTCCCTGCCCCAGATCCCCTCCCCTCTGTGAGCGAGCAGGTTAACTCTGGAGACTACTGATGGCGAGGGCAACGCTGGGCACCCTGGGCGCTACTGAGGGTTGTGTGGGGGATGCTAGAGTGTAGCGGGGGGGTTGGGAGGGGGACACCCACAGATTTACTTTCAGGGGTCCTGTGGTTAGGGTGGCACCGTTCACTCGGAAGACTACTGATGGTTATGAGAAGGTTGTTCACTCTGGTCACTACTGATGGCTGCCCAGCCGACGCTTGAGGCGTTTCTTTGTTTGGGGGTGGGGAGGAATTTTTTGTTTTGTTTCGTTTCAGAGGGGTTTTGGGGGAGAGAAAACAGGGCTCCTCGCTGTGTCCTGAGGGCTGGGGGCGGGGGGGGTGGGGAGGGTGAGGCAGGGGCCACGGGACGGGGCGCAGCGATCGATTACTCACGTAGTTGACGACCTTGAGCTGAAGTGAGGCGGCATCCAGGTCGTACAGCTCGCCTGAACGGGGGGCGAGAGTGCCGGGAGAGGCTCAGCACCCTGATTTCACCACCCCCCCCACCACCCCAGGGTGTTTAGGGGGAACCCCCCCCCCCGCCCCCAGCTCACCGCAGAGCTGCAGGATCTTGCAGTCCAGGTCGCTGTAACCGGTGTCGGGCGCTTTGTCGGGTTTGACCAGTGAGTTCTGGGAGGAACTGGTGGAGAGGCTGACACGGGGCCAGGGCTGCAGCTTCTGCAGGGCCCGCAGCCGCCGGCACGCCACCAAGGCCTGCAAGGGGTGGGGGGTAGGGGGGGGCGCAGGTGGGACGAGTTTGGGGCGGGGGACACACACACACGACACAGAGAAGGGACAAAGGACAACGGCGGGGACATGGGGAGACACGTCCCCCCCCAAAGCCAGGTCCCGCGGCCGAGCCCCGGGGCACTCACGTGTCTCTCCAGCGCGCGCAGGTTCTGCTCATCCGAGTCGCTCAGGTGGGCGCAATGTACCTGGGGAGGGGGGGGGGGGGTGGTTTTTGAGGGGGCGGTGGGGAGCTCTGTGTCCCTGTCCCTGTGTCGTCCCCCCCGCCCCGAGCACTGCCCGCAGCCCCACGCTCACCAGGAGGACGCAGAGCACGGCCCCGCTGTCCGGGTCCACCAGTGGGATGATGAGCACTGCAAGGCGGGAGAGGGTCGGCACCGGGGGGGGGGGGGGGGGGCACGTGCCCGTGATGTCACCACCACGTCACCACCATGTCCCCACCACATCCCCCCACCACGTCCCCATGACCTCCCCACCATGTCCCCATGACATCCCCACCACATCTCCACCACATCCCCGCCACGTCCCCGCCACGTCCCCGCCACGTCCCCGCCATGCCTCCATCCTCTCACCTACTAGCTTTCCCACTCATCTACCACCCACCCATGCCGCTGCACCCACCATTCTTTCACTGGCTCATTCCTCACCCACCCATATGTCCGTCCCCCCACCCATCCACCTAATGACTCTTCCTCGTCCATCCACTCATCCACCCATCCACCTCCACCCATCCATCCATCCATCCATCCATCCATCCATCCATCCATCCATCCATCCGTCTCCACCCATCTCCATCCATCCATTCATCCACCCATCCCCATCCATCTCCATCCATCCATCCATCCCCATCCACCTCCATCCACTTCCCTCCATCCCTCCATCCATCCACCTCCATCCATCCATCTCCATCCATCCATCCATCTTCATCCATCCACGTCCATCCATCTCCATCCACCTCCATCCACCGCCATCCATCCATCCACCTCCATCCATCCATCCATCCATCTCCATCCATCCACCTCCATCCACCTCCATCCATCTCCATCCACCTCCATCCATCCATCCATCCATCCATCTCCATCCACCTCCATCCACCGCCATCCATCCATCCACCTCCATCCATCCATCCATCCATCTCCATCCATCCACCTCCATCCACCTCCATCCATCTCCATCCACCTCCATCCATCCATCCATCCATCCATCCATCCATCCATCCATCCATCCATCCATCCATCCATCTCCATCCATCACTCCATCCCTCCATCCATCTCCATCCATCACTCCCTCCCTCCATCCTTCTCCATCCATCACTCCCTCCCTCCAACCATCCATCCGTCCATCCATCCACCTCCATCCATCTCCATCCATCCATCCGTCCATCCATCCATCTCCATCCATCTCCACCTGCCTCCATCCATCCATTCATCCATCCACCCACCCATCTCCACCCACCTCCATCCATCCATCTCCACCTATTTCCATCCATCCACCCACTTCCATCCATCTCCATCCATCCATCCATCCATCCATCCATCCATCCATCCATCCATCCATCTCCATCCGTCCATCCCCACCCCCCCAACCCCCCCCACCCCACCTTGCGTTCCGGGGGCCAGGGGTGCTGCCAGGGGTCCCAGCTGCCTCCCAGGGAGCTCGGCGGGGGGCAGCCCCCCACACTGCACCCGCGTCTGCCGCCGCACCGCATCCCTGCGGGGGGGACAGGGACGGGGATGGGGACAGGATGGGGACAGGGACAGCCTGAGCCACTGACCATGGCGGGGGACAGGACCCAATGGCACCCCCGACCAGGGGCACCCCCCCACAGCACCCCTGGGCAGGGGCACCCCCCAACCCCTCAGCCAGGGGCACCCCCCCAGGCAGGGGACACACGTGCTCAGGGAGGGGACAAGCCACCAGGACTGCACAGCACATGTGGGCACACGTGTCCCTGCGCACACACGTGGGTACGTCTGTCCCCATGCACACCCGTGGGCGTGCATGTCCCTTGCACACGCATGGGTGGGAACATCCCTGTGCCCATGCATGGGCAGGTGTATCCCTTGCACACACGTGCGTGTCCCTTGTACACAGGTGGGCGCGCATGTCCCTTGCACATACAAGGGCGTGTGTGTCCCTGGCACACACGTGGGTGTGCGTGTCCCTTGCACACTTGCAGGCATGCATGTCCCTTGCAAACCCATGGGTGGGCATGTCCCTTGCACACGCACAGGTATGTGTGTCCCTGCGCACATGTGTAGGTCTGCATGTCCTTCTGCACACGTGTGGGCATGTGTGTCCCTTGCACACATGTGGGTGTGAGTGTCCCTTGCACATGCAGGGGCAGGCATGTCCCTGTCCACACACGTGGGCATGCCTGCCCCCTGCACACGTGTGGGTGTGCGTGTTCCTCGCACACGTGTGGGCGGGCGTGTCCCCGTGTGCCCACCTGAGCTTCCCATCGGGCGGCAGCTCGTGGGGGGGGTCGTCACAGATCAGCCGCGTGTCCCCATCCAGCAGATAAATGTACACGTGCTCCTGGGGGGCCAGAGAATGGCAGTGCTGAAGGAGAGGGCACCCCATAGTCCCCCCCGGGCCCCACAGACTCCCCCTGGGCCCCCACAGACACCATAGACCCCCCCGGGCCCCACAGACCCCCCTGGGCCCCCACAGACACCCCCTGGGCCCCACGGACCCCCACAGACCCCAGACACCCCCTGGGCCCCCACAGATCCCCCCAAGCACCCATGGACCCTCCCAGACCCCAGACACACCCTGGACCCCCACAGATCCCCCCAAGCTCCCACAGACCCCCCTAATCCCCCACAGACCCCCCTGGACCCCACAGACCCCCCCGGACCCCACAGACCACCCCAAGCTCCCACAGACCCCCACAGACCCCCCCGACACCCCCTGGGCCCCTACAGACCCCCCCAAGCCCCCCACAGACCCCTCCAAACCCCCCAGACCCCCCCAGACCCCAAAGACCCCCCAGACACTCTCTGGGCTCCCCCCAGATCCTCCCTGGACCCCAGAGACCCCACAGAACCCCCCGGACCCCCACCCCCACCCCTCCAGACCCCCCTGGACCCTCTCAGGCCCTCCCAGACCCCCCATGGGACCCCCAGCCCCCCCCACAGGGCCCGGCCCTGTCTGCCTCAGTTTCCCCAGGCACGCAGGGCTTTTCCACTCAAGAGCCATGGCACCCCATGCATAAACAAGTGTGCACACACACACACATGTACAAACACACGTACACACCCACCCATGGGTGTAAACACATGTACATACCATGTACAGACACACACACGTGTGCACACACAGTCATGTACGTGCCAACACACTTGCCCACGCGTACACACGCGTACACCGATGTGCAGCCATGTGCGCACTCACACGTGTGTGCACACCTGCACGTACACACACACACACACAGATGTGACCACCAGCACCCTTGGGCCACCACCAGCACCTGTGGGGCCACCACCAGTATCTGGGGCCACCACCAGCACCCCAGCATTGCCACCACCACCCCTGGGCTACCACCAGCATCCCTGGGGCCACCACCAGTATCTGGGGCCACCACCAGCACCCCAGCATTGCCACCACCACCCCTGGGCTACCACCAGCACCCCTGGGGCCACCACCAGTATCTGGGGCCACCACCAGCACCCCAGGACTGCCACCACCACCCCTGGGCTACCACCAGCACCCCTGGGGCCACCACCAGTATCTGGGGCCACCACCAGCACCCCAGGACTGCCACCACCACCCCTGGGCTACCACCAGCACCCCAGGACCACCACCAGCACCCCTGGACCACCAGCATCCCTGGGGCCACCACAAGCACCCCTGGACCACCAGCACCCAGGACCACCATCCCCACCCCCGGGCCACCACCAGCACCCCCTGGGACCACTGAGAACCGGGGACCACAAGCCACAACAGTGTGCGTGTCGTCGTCCCCCCCCCGCCCGGAGCGCACCGTCCTCCTGCACACTCCCCCCCCCGACCCGCGGCACAGCCCCCCCCGCGGGCTCGGCCCCACGTACCACGCGTGGCAGCAGGCAGGCGAGGGCGTGGCGCAGGGCGTGACGCAGCCCCGACGCCTCGATGACGGCGCCCAGGCTCAGCAGCGCGTCCTGGGGACAGAGAGCGGGGCCGGGGGGGGCCCTGAAGCCACGGTGAGGGGCACCGCGGGGCTCCCCTTCCCCAGCCCCCCCCCCCCGCCTGTTTTGGGGTTAGAATGGTGCTTTTCGGTCAATGGGAGAGGAGGGAAGTGGGAGGGGCTTCGCCGTGGGGTGTGCTGGGCTCAGCGTGCTGGTGTACTGGGAGCACTGGGCTGGAGAGCTGGGGGACTCCCACGCCGATGGGTGCGCTAGCCACGCCGGTGCTGGAGGTAGCCACGCCAGTTCCTGGCTCAGCCGGGCCGGGGCCACAGCGGTAGCCACGCCGATGCCTGCACTAGCCACGTCACCCCCAGCACTAACCCCGCCAACACCTGCACCGGCCGCTTCAGGACTTGCAGTAGCCACACCACCCCCTGTGCTAGCCACACCGGCACCTGCACTAGCCGCACCGATACTTGCACTATACGTGCTAAGACCTGCACTAGCCACCCCACCCTCGGTGCTAGCCCCCCTTCCCCCGGGTTTGCTGGCGGGTGCCGGGGCACAGAAACGGGGGGCAGGAGCCGGACAAAAGGGCTGCAGGTTGTCGGGGGGGGGGGGGGGGGGGGGAGTGCACGGAAACATTGGGGGGAACTGGGGGGCTCTGCAGTGTAACACACACACCCCCCCCCCCATCCCTTCCTCCAGCCCTCGGCTGGGAAACCGGGATCATCCCACTGTCATTCTGGGAATTGCTGGGGGCTCCCAGTTGGGGCACTGGGGTCGCTCTTCCTTCGGTCCCCGTTTTACCAGCAGCAGGTGTCAATCCCCCCCCCCGCCCCCCGGTGTCACCGCAGGGGGTCCCCAACCCTGTGCCACCCCCCCCGGGGTGGGGGTGGGGTCTTGGCTGGGCCCGATCCGGTGGCGGTGCTGGCACTTCCAGCCGCAGAGGCCGGCGCTGGTTGTTATTCCAACAGGGCCGCGTCTCCAGTCGCTTACTCACACTGGAGACACATGCACTGTAGAATACAGCCAGGCCTCGTCCGTCCGTCCGTCCATCCGTCCCTCTGTCCCCTTGGCGGCGGCTCAGCATCCCCATCGTCCATGGACTGGGGGCGGGGGGAGGTGGGGGAGACCCCGAGTGGGATCCCTGGGGGCTGCGGGAAATAGCGGCGGCGCGGGGACACTGGGAATGGTTTTACTGGGGCTGGGAATGGGGGATGGAGCTGAGGGCGGGGGGGAAGGGAAAAGCCACCCCGGGGTGAGGGGAGAGAGGCGGGGGGGGCTGAGGGGAGCGGTGCTGGCATGGGTAGAGCACCCCACTGATCCCACTCACCCCACTCATCCCGCTCATTCTGCTCATCCCACTCATCCCACTGATCCCCATCATCCCACTTGTCCCACTCACCCCGCTCGTCCTGCTTGTCCCACTCATCCTACTGAACCCACACGTCCCACTTGTCCCACTTATCCTGCTCAGCCCACTGATGCCACTCATCCCACTCGTCTTACTTATCCCACCAATCCCACTTGTCCCACTGATCCCACTCATCCCGCTTATCCCACTCATCTCAGTCATCCCACTTATCCCACTCATCCTGCTCGTCCCACTTGTCCCACTCACCCTACTGATCCCACTCATCCCACTCACCCAGCTTGTCCCACTCATCCCACTCGTCCCACTTGTCTCTCTCATCCCACTCGTCCCACTCATCCCACTTGTCCCACTTACCCCACTCATCATGCTCATCCCACTCATCCCACTTACCCCATTCATCCCACTCATCTCACTGATCCCACTCCCCCACTCTCCCCCGTGACAGGACACTCTCCCACCTGCCCCCAGCGCCGTGTTGCTCAGCCCCAGGGATGCTGCAGCCGGGGCTCTGCACCCTTTTCCAGCCAGGATGTAGCCCTGCCTGGCACAATCGGGGGGGCACAGGACTCCCCCATATCCCCCCCCCCCTCCAAATTCCTCCTCCTGATGGGGAAGGGGTCCCCCATCCAGCGGGATGTGGTGACGTGCTGGGGAAGTGACGAGCAAACTGGAGGGGGGGCACAGATGGGATTGGGGTGTCCTCCCCACCCCTCCCCATCATTTCGGGGTGCCCTGCTGCAGGCAGGCAGCCGGTCGCTGGGGTGGGGGAAGCCTCTGACTGCACATCCCACACACACACCCCCCAAGCAGTGCACGGGAGGGGGGTACCCCTGCTCTGGCCCCCACAGATGCACCCCCAAACCAGGCAACGTGCCCGAGAGCAGCAGGATGGTGGGGGAAAGGATCCGTCCCCCAGCACCCCCAAAGCAGGGCCGGGAGCACCCCCCGAGTGCCGGCAACACCGGCCCACACTCCACAGCCTGGGATCCCTGCACCCATGCCAAGGGGCTCGTTAAGGGGCTAATTAGGCTCCCAAAGCCCAGCACCTGCAGGGCGAGCAGGAAGGGGCTCCAGCACCCATCCGGACACGGGGGTCAGGGTGCTGGCAGCAGCTCCAGCACCTATACGGACATGGGGGTGAGGATGCTGGCAGCAGCTCCAGCACCCATCCAGGCCTACGGGTCAGGGTGCTGGCAGCCGCTCCAGCACCCATCCGGACATGGGGGTGAGGGTGCTGGCAGCCACTCCAGCACCCATCCAGCCCCAGGGGTCAGGATGCTGGCAGCCGCTCCAGCACCCATGCGGACACAGGGGTGAGGGTGCTGGCAGCTGCTCCAGCACCCATCCAGCCCCACGGGTCAGGGTGCTGGCAGCCGCTCCAGCACCCATCCGGACATGGGGGTGAGGGTGCTGGCAGCCGCTCCAGCACCCATCCAGCCCCAGGGGTCAGGGTGCTGGCAGCAGCTCCAGCACCCATCCGGACATGGGGGTGAGGGTGCTGGCAGCCACTCCAGCACCCATTCAGCCCCACGGGTCAGGGTGCTGGCAGCCGTTCCAGCACCCATCCAGCCCCAGGGGTCAGGGTGCTGGCAGCAGCTCCAGCACCCAACCGGACACAGGGAACCCCAGCACAGCTCCCCCCCGCCCCCCCCCCCCCGCCCAAACCAGACCCCATTGGGATGGAAAAGCATCCAGGGAATTCACAGGCAGCAAAAACGTGGCTTTTTTCGGGAAGGGCCGGCCAGGCATTGGAGGGGGGGCAGATTTCTGGGACAGATCCATCCCCTCACTCACCCCCCCCAGCCACAGCAGCTGGGCTCAGCCCCCCCAGAGCCCCCCCGGCCTCTCTGGATGTTTATGGAATAGAGAAATCCCACCCTGGCCGGGTTCCTCTCTGGCAAAGCTCCTCTCATGCCTGCCACGGGGGGAGGGAAGAGGACTGGGGGGGGGGGGGGGTGTTGTCCCACGTGTGTCCCCCCCACCACCCCTTGCTCCTGGGTTGATGGATGGTGGAGATTTTTCCCCCCAGGGGGGAGCTCAGGTTGATTCTTCCCAGCCCAAAGCCCCGCCAGGAATGGGTAGGAGGCGGATCCAGTGCAGCGAGGGGGTGCTCAGCCCCCTTGAGGGTACCAAGGGGAACCCCCCCCCCCCCACCGCCCCCCCCCCCCCCCCGCAAGACTTTATCCACCTGGGAACGTGAGGGAGAGGATCCCCAATTAATTCTGGAAGCGGATTAAGTGCGTCAGCCCCGACGCGGGACGGAGCCGGGCATCACTCCGGCTTGGACGACTTCGCTCCCCAAGCTGGGGCACCCGACTCGAATTAGAGCATGTGAGATGCTGAGCAAGCGGATCTCTGTGGGCAGAGCATCCCCCCCACACACACCGCCCCAAAACCACCCCCAACCGCCCCCCCCCCCCCCCGTGGTACCCACATCCCGTGGGCATCATCCCCACCCACAGGGCAGACGATGCCCGGTGCGTTTGCCCGGCTGCCAGCTCGGGGTGCGAAGGGATGGGGATGCTTGTGAGCGGGGAGGGGAGGGGGGGGGGGGGTGAGCAAGGAAAAGCGGCCCCCCCCCTTCCATCACTCCATTTATCGCCTTGCCAGCCCCCAGCCTTGCGGCATCTTGCAGGACTGAGGAGCGTCTCCCAGATGCTGCTGCTCGGTGGAGCATCCCCGGAGGAGCAGACGTAGTCATCCTCACCGAGGGCTCCCCGCGGCACCAGGGTGGTCACCCCGTCCCGCAGAGCCGGGGCTGGGGGTGGGGGGGGTGGTGATTCAGCTCCCTCCCCCCGCCGGCTCGGCCGTGGCCACCAGCCCTTGGCTGACAGGCAAAAAAAAAAAAAAAAAAAGCAAATCCCATTTGCGTTCCGGCTGCCGCTCGCTGCCAGCCGGGCTCTGCCAGGGTCACCACCCCGGGGGCTCCCTGCCTGTACCCAAACCCGCAGGCAGCGACACGCCGATCCTCTCCCAAGCCACAGCTCTGGCTTTCCCCATCACCACTTTCCCTATCATCACCACTTTCCCTATCATCACCACTTTCCCATCACCACTTTCCCCATCATCACTTTCCCCTCTCCAGGGCACTTTTTCCCCTCCCGCCTCCTCTCTGCAGAGGATGACAACGGTCCAGGACCCCCTTCTGCCCCCACTGCAGGGTTTTCCCTGCCCCTTTGCCACCTCCCCAATGCGTGGCAGCAAGCTGACACCCCGGGACCCCCGGGGAGCAACCGAGCCCCCCCCCCAAACCGAGCCCCAGCAGCTGGCGGCTGCGAGCAAACACCCAGCCCGCGCCGCCCTGCCCAAGCATTTGCCGAGCAATCTGGCGGCGTTAAAAATATCCCCGAGCTGTGATTCATCCTCCTCTCTCGCCTCCGGCAATGCCGAGCTCCCCCCCAGCCTGGTTCCCCTCCCCGGGGGGCTGCTCCCCGCCATCCCCCCCCCCACCTCCGGCTGCAAGGCCCCGTGCTCCGGCCGCGGCGGTTAAATATAGCCAAGCTCTGGCTGCGCGTTAGCAACGCTGAGCTGAGAAGGAGCAGGCGGGAAGCCTGGCGCAGGCGGAGGCCAAGCGGGGAAACTGAGGCACGGGATCTTGGAAACGGTTCCTGAAAGCTGCAGGACCCCGCCGCGAGCTTTGCTGTCCCCCTCCAGCCAGCTCTGCTGCGACGCTCCCTGGCACCCCGTCCTGGTCCCCAGGGGTGAAAGCAGTACCCCTGAGACGCACCCTCCCACCACCCCAGCAGCATCCCAGGGCAGCAGAGGATGGATGGACGGACAGACAGGAAAACTGGCAGCTCCGCCCAACCCTAGCCGGGAAGCCATCCATCCCCTCGGAGCCTGCCCAGCCCGGATTACAGCCCTGCTTTCGGTCCCAAATTACATTGCTTTAATCTAATCAGGCAGCAGCAACCTGCAACCTGAGGTAGCGCCTTAATTACCTCATCTTTTATCAGTGGGATAACGAGCGCAAGCAGGGAGGGAACACTTCGGGGCTAGCTCTTGCCTCCCCCTGGCCACTGGCCCTCCCGGGGTCCTGTTGTGGTTGAGGGATGAGGAGTGGGGACCCACGGGCAGGGGCTGAGGCTTCCCAGCGTGGGGGGATGCAAACTGGGGGATCAGCCACCCGAAAACTGCATGGCTGCCTCAGTTTCCCCGGCTCGCAGCCAGGCGGGACCAGGGTGCGCTGAGCTCAAAAGCAACCCTGGAGCTCAGCACATCCCCACACACACACACTTAACCACCACCCAAGATGCTGACTGCAGGAACCTGAGCTCTTTGCTTCTCCCTAAATAGCACCTTTAAAGTCATTTCAGGTGCTCTTGCTCTACTAGTGAGTCCCAAACTGAAGAGGCTGCAAAAGAACCGCAGCAAAACCCAGCGGCAGTGCCCTGGGTGCAGGGTGGGCTGCACCGAGACGTTTGCAAAGGGAGGGGGTCCTCATGGGGCAATCTGCACAAGGCCGTTTGTACAAGACCAGTTTTGCACAGGATGGTTTGCACGAGGTGGTTTGCTCAGGCCCTTTGCATGGGGCGTTCGCACAGGCCATTTGCACAGAACAGTTTGCACTGACCATTTGCATAGGGCGACTTGCACGAGGAAGTTTGCACAGGCTGTTTGCATAAAATGTTTGCACGGGGCATTTACACAGGCAGGTCGCTCAGGCCACTTGCACAGACCATTGCAGGGGGCAGTTTTCACAGACAGCGCAAACCAATTGCACAGGGCATTTGCACAGGGTGTTTACATGGGCCGGTGTGCAAAGGCCGTTTGCACAGGGCATGGGCACGGGAGGTTTGCACGGGGCAGTTTGCACAGGCAGTGCAAACCATTTGCGCAGGGCATTTGCACAGGGCAGTTTGCACAGGGAGTTTGCACAGGGTGTTTGCACCGGCCTATTTGCAAGGGGCATTTGCACAGCCTGGGACCAGGTGGACCAACGCTCCCTGGGGACGCCGCCCTCTCCGCCCGGTGGTTTTTCATTTTGCAAGCAAATTTTCCAGCCTAACGTCATCCCCGGGGACCTTCAGGGATGCTCCCCAGGTCCGTCCCCCCTTTCATCCCGGCCTCGTCTCCCGGGGCTGGTGGAACGGGGCCAAAGTCAAGGTCGCTTCCTGTTGATGTCCCTTTGTCGGGCAGGACAAACGGCCGGGACCTCGGCCGTCCTCCTCAAGGATTTCCCGTCCCCAAGAACATCGCGACCTTCTTGGAACAGCAGGGCCTGGCCCGGCTGGCCAAACGATTTGTCGCTAATTAGTTGGCGATTAGGGCCGGGGGTCTCTCCCGCTGGGAAGGAAATTGTACTTTCGGTGGGAAATTAATTGCATGGAGCAGATAAATGGCTCAGCAGCCAGTCCTGGGGGAACCTCTGCACCCCCGGGGACCCCCAGCACCCCTCCCTGCCACCCCCTGGGGCCCCCCGTGCAGCCTAACCCATGTCCCATGGCAGGGAGGGGGACAGAGACCCCTCTCTCAGTGCCCCAGCCTGTTTTGGGGGTGCAGCGGTGACACGCCGGTGTCCCCAGGGAGGGGCATGACCCAGCCGCCCTGTTCCCAGCGCGGAGGTGCCCGTCCCACGGGGCTGCGGTGACAATAAATAACACACCAGAGGATGGGGACAGGCCAGGGATCGGGCCCAGCTGTGGGGTACACAGGGCCAGGGGGATGCCCAGACCCGGGGGCGGGGTGGGGGGTGACCCCATGGATGGGCCAGGGGTGCAGCCGGAGCCACTTTGCAAATTCACAGCGGAAAACAGTCCTGGGCAAGCATTGGCTCAGCACACTGGCCACATCCCGGCAGGCAACGCCAGCCCCTGCCTTGGGGGCCTGGAGGGCAAAGCCACATCGGTCCCCAAAGATCCCCCAGGCCCCCCCCCTTCTGTCCTTGTGCCACAGCTGCCACCCCCAAGCCCCCTCCATCCTCCCGAGGCAAGTGCAGGGAAACCACTCCATCGTTGCGAACACACCCGGTACCCGAGGGCCAGCATCATCCCAAGGGACGGGGACATTCAGAGCAGCCACCGTGCCCACCCTGGCCCCCAAATACCAGGGGGGTGGCTGGGACTGAGCCGGTGGCACTGGCACCGGCGGCAGAGCTGGCACCACGCGCATCCCTGGGATGCTGCATTCCTGGAAGGCTTTCCCTGGCACACCATCCCCTTCCTGTCCCCAACAGCCACCAGCACCTCCCAGCTGGGTTTTAAGGACTTTCTTGGACTTTTTTTTTTTTTTTTTTTTTTTTTTTTTTCCCCTGGCAGATCAACCATACCAAGGTGCCCCCAGCCTGGCTCTGCTCCGGAGCATCGTGGCAAAAACCCCCCTCCCCAAAGCACTGCGGGGATGCAGCCGGAGACACGGAGGGACGGGGACAACCCGGTCCCACGGCGGGGATTTGGAGCTGCAGCGTTCCCACATCCCCCCCCCCCCCCCCCCCCGACATCCCCCCCTGCCCGGCACGGCCAGCGCTAATGGGATCTGTGCGGTAATTAGAGAGCTTATTTATCAGCCTCTGATGGATCTGGGAAAATTGAATTCCCGGCCATCTGCAGCTGGGGAGGAATTCAATTTGGGGCAGTGCTCCGGAGCAGGGCCCGGGCAGAGCCGCCTCCCTGGGGGGGTTTGCTCTGGTTGCACAGGGACCTCTTATTTTTCATATATAAGAGGGTTCAGTGGCAGGATCTGACTCTCAGCCGGCGGGAAAGGGTCTGGGAATCATGGAGGGGGTCCCACCACTCAGCTGGGGAAACTGAGGCACGGCCCAGGGAAGCCCAGTGCCACCCATTCGATGGCTCCCCATGCTGGAAGGGTTTCAGTGCCGGTGTTTAAGGGGTTAGCGCCCGGTTTGGGGGTTCCCATCTCCAACCCCTTTGCCTACAGCCGGTCGCAAAGCCAGCCCCAGTACACCCAAAGGTGCCAGGCACCATCCTACCCAGTGTGTGGGTGACAGAGGGACGCGCAGGGACCTGCCTGAGCCAAAAAGCAGGAAGAAAATCCCCGCTCTGGCTGACACACAGCTGCCAGCGAGGATTTGCTTCTGGGGTTGGCAGCACCCCGCGAAGGAGCCGGGCTGGGAGCAGCCGGCCCCGCTCCTGCGCCAAGAACGGGGAGTTTTCGGCAACCAGCCCCATCTGTTCCCCTCCGCCTCCCCCCAGCAGCTCCCTCCCCAGCAGCCTCCCCCTCCACACCCGGGGAGCGGCTGGGGTAGGGATGCGACCGGAGTCGGCTCCAAAGATCCAGCCCCGTCCCCCAAGTTCACAGATTCACCCCCGAGAGGGTCACCCCAGAGCTGGTTTGGCTCCTCAGCTCATTTTAGGGGTGAGTGTTCCCGTGGTTGGGGGGAGTTTGGGGTCGGGGGGGCTTGGGTGACACCCGCATCCCACATATCAGTAGGAGATGGAGGAGAAGAGCCCAGTGAATTCACCCCTTTCTCCCCCCCGGCACTACCAGGGATGTCACTCTGTGTGTGTGTGTGTGTGTCCCCCTCCGTCACCTCCCCGCAAAATGTCCCAGCTCGGCTCCAAAAGGTCAAGGTCGGCCACGGTGTCACGTCGCGGCTGGGAGGGCGATGCGGCGCGAGAAATTCCTCCCCCTCCAGCAAACGCCAAAGGTCAAACCGCCCCCCCCCCCCCCCAAAGAGCCAGCTGCCCCCCAACCTACCTCCACATCTCCCAGTGCCACCCTGGGGTGCAGCTGGAGCACCCCCACCCCAGCTCCCCCCCACCTTGGGGTGCAACCAGAGGACCCTCACCCAGCTCCTCCACTCCTGGGGTGCAACCGGAGCCCCCCCACCCTGGGGTGCAGCCACAGCACCCCCATCCCAGCTCCTCCATTTCTGGGGTGCAACCGGAGCCCCCCCACCCTGGGGTGCAGCCACAGCACCCCCATCCCAGCTCCTCCATTTCTGGGGTGCAACCGGAGCCCCCCCACCCTGGGATGCAGCCACAGCACCCCCATCCCAGCTCCTCCATTTCTGGGGTGCAACCGGAGCACCCCCACCCTGGGGTGCAGCTGCAGCACCCCCAACCTCAGCTGGGCTCTGGGCTCTCCGTGCAGCCCCCCCAGGGCTGTGCCACCGTGGCCAGACCGTTTCTGCACCCCACCTTTGCTTCCAGATGCCCGGAGGTGGCCACAAGCCTGGTGCGATGCCGCGGGCCACGAGAGAGCAGGGACCCACCACCTGAACCCCACATCCCCCCCCCCCCAAAATAAAAAGGCAACCCCGGGGCACACGCCGTGCCGGCACGGCCTCATCCTGCACAAGGAGCTGGCGCCCCTTGGAGCGGCTGCACAGAAAGAGTTTTCGCGGGTGGGGACCCCCAAACTGGGGACCACTAAGGCGCACCCATCCACCCCAGTTTGGGGGTCCCCCTTTGCCCCCTCCTCTCCCCGGCCCTGCGGCTCGGCGGGGTGGGGGGAGGAAGCTGGCCCTGCCCCGCGTCATGGAAAGAAGCGCTCCGGCCGCATTGTGCGCCGCGGCCCTTTTCCTCCCCGTTACAGCCCTGCTGATGTGTTTGTGTCGGCCGGAGGAAACGCCGGCAGCGCCGGGACAAAACACCCGCACACGCGTGTCCCCCCACACCGCCCTCGGTTGGGGGGGGGGGGTGTCCCGTCCCCCGTCCCCGAGCATGGCAGGCCCCACGCCTGGGGAAACTGAGGCAGGAGCAGCCTCGTACCACCAGCCCAGGCACGCCGAGCCCTGCGAATTGGGTGAAGGAATCACTGAGGGAGGATGAGGAGCAGGGGAGGGGGTGGCGGTGCCCGAGTGTGGCCACCCCCCCCCAGCACCCTGGGCACAGCAGGGCCCCCCCCCCAGCCCCCCCAGCTCCTTCCTGCTTCGCCAGGCTGCGAACACGTATCAATTAGGGTTTGATTCATCAGCCCGTCAGCGGTAATTGCATTGGGGCCGGCGGCTGGGAGGGAGAGGAGGCACAGACATCTTCAGCCTCACCCCACAGTGGGTTGGGGGGGGGGGGGACGGGATGACAACAAAACCCCAAGCCCTATATACCCCCTATATACACCTACATTCCCCCCCACCCCCCCCAGGCTTGGGACTGGGGGTCCTAAATTCCACCAGCACCCAGGGCACTGCTGGGGACCCCTGGAGCATTTCGGGGGGGGGTGTGGCAGGATCTGTCCCCCGCACGTCCCTGGTCATGTCCCTTTGCCCCGTGCTGCTGTGGCTGGGGAGAGCTCTGCCCCATCACATGTTGTCCCCCCCCTTCCTCCTTCCTCCTCCTCCTCAGTGCCACCCCAGCAGCTCCAGACAAGGTCAGTGGTCCAGGTTAAAATGAGCCCCCCCCCCCCCCCCCCCCCCCCCACATCTGGGTGGCTTTTGCTCCCCCAGAACTGGGGGTTGCAGCTCCCTCCACCCCTCCGGGTACCCTCAGAGAGGGGTGGGGGGTGCTGCAGCGGGGGCTCAGTGCCCCCCCAACTGTAAGCACCCTCCTGGGTGTGGGGGGGTCTGGGACCAAGAGGAGTCACAGGGACCCCCCCACACCGCAGAAAGGGCCTCTTGCCCTGCCCCCAATAAGGAGTCTCCCCACCCTGTCCCTGAGCCTGGTGACAGTTCCGATGTCCCCAAACTTCATCCTGCCCCTCCCAGGGGGCTCAGTGCCCCCCCCTCCCCGAGCCCCAGCCCACCCCCCCACCTCGGGCGCGGGCCCCCCCCAGCTCAGCTCTTTTCCCTCCGTCAGCAGCTTTCAGCTGGTTCCCGGAGAGCATTTCCTTCCCTTAATTTCCGACCTTGAACCCGCAGCCACCCACCGCCCTCCTGCCCAGCCTGAGCCCACCGGAGCGGGGCTGTGCCCCCCCATTCCGTGTGTGTGCGTGTCCCTGGGGCACGCAGAGGGGACCACAAACGCGGCACAACAGACAGACGGACAGTGAGAGGGGGGTGAATCCATCCCCCCCCCAAAAAAAACACCCCTTCCCCAAATTCGGGTGCATTGGAAGGCGCAGGAGCACAAAGGACCCGATGTTTTCCCATTTACATAGTGGGGGGCAGCCTTTCCCCCCCCCCTCCAAAATAAAATGGGCAGCTTGCACAGGGAGGCCAGGGTGTGGAGGAGGGTGCTGCTGGGGGGTCTGATGGGACACCCCCCCCTCACTCCCCCAAAGGACCCACAGTGGGGCATGCTGCCTGCCCCCCACCTCAGCCAGGGCTGCCCACAGCCAAGCTTTTTGGCACCCCCCGCCCCTTCAAGCGGAGCAGGGCAGGGGGACAGGGGGGAGCGGGGACCCCAACTCCAGCACCCCGAGACCCAGCCACATCACAAACACAGCACACCCCCAAAACCCTCAGCACACAAGGGACACCCCCCCCGGGGCACACCGGACTCCCAGCTCTCTCCATCCCCAGCCCTGAGGCCACTGACCCCCGGGGGTCCCTATTTCCTCGGGGGGGGCTGGGTAGAAACCCCCCCCTTTCCCCCCCCCCCCCCCCCGGGGTCGCTTACAGTGTCGTGGAGGGTCCCCATGGCGCGGCCCCGGCTCGGCTGCGGGCCCGCCGGGACCGGGACCGGGACAGGGACCGGGGCCGCCCGGTCCAGCCCATTTCCTCCTTCCTGCGTGGCTGTGGGACGGGGCGGGGGGGCGACGACGATGGGGGACGGACACGGAGCCCAGCGTATCCCCAAGCCCCGGGGGGGGACACACACACGACACAGAGACGCCGTTGCCCCCCACCTCCCCACTGCCTGCAAGGCACCCCCGGTGAGACACTGCCCCCCAGCCCCCCTGCTTCGGGAGACACCGAAGGGGGGGAGCGGGGGGGGGGGGGGGGGGGAGACACACGACATCAGCGCCCTTTCCCGCTCTCCCAGTGCTCCCCATCCCGGCCAACTCCCCCCCCCTCCCCCCCCCGGGTCGGTCCCACAGCTCCGTGCCTCAGTTTCCCCACCGGGCAGGAGCCCGCCCCCGGTTCTTTTGGGGGGCTCGCAGCCTCCCCCCCCCCGCCAAGGAGGGGATATCAGCGGGTGCAAGTGGGTTCGGGAAAGCCCCCCCCCCCCTCCCCGCGACTGAGAGCTCAGCCCCGGCGCGGCGTGGGGGGGTCCCGCAGCCCCCGGTCCCACCGCACCCCCACCCCGGGCAGCGGGACCGGGAGCCCAGGCTCCTCCCCCCCCAGCGCTCCCAGTTCTCCCCCCCCCAGTATCAACCCGGCGACCCCCCGACAACCCCGGGACCCGGTGGGGAGTGGGCTCGGCAAGGCTCGCCCGGTCCCCGCTTCCCCGGCTCCCGGGTGGGAGGGGAGGCGGTTGGGGTGGGGGTCTCAAGTGGGAGGGAAGGCGGGTCGGGGGTCTCGGGTGGGAGGGGAGGTGGGTTAGGCGTCCCGGGTGGGAGGGGACGCGGTTGGGATGGGGGTTCCCGGGTGGGAAGGGAGTCGGGGGCCGCGGGTGGGAGAGGAGTACAGGGGGTACGCCCGTGGGGTTTGGGGGTTTGGTGGTGGTGGGGGGGGTCCCTACCTGTAGCGCCTCGGAGCCGGGCACGGCGTCCTCCACCTTCAGGAAAACCTGCTGGCCCCGTCTGAAAAATTGCAGGAGGGCGGTGAGGAGATGCTGCAGCCCCAGCCCCATCCCGGCTCGGCTCGGCCCGGCTCGGCCCGGCTGCGCTCCCCGCCCCCGGGCAGGGGCCGCCGCTCCCCGCCCCGCTCCGCCCCGCGCCCCGCTCCGCACCTGCTGCGCGGGGTCCCGAGGGGCCGGGGGGGGCGAGGGGGAAAGGGAGGAGGGTCCCCCGTGGGGGGCGGGGGGGGTGGTGGAGGTCGGAGCATCGCTCCGCGGGGTGGGGAGGGGGTCGGGGTGGGGGTCCCCGGGGTGGGGGTCGGGGAATCGCTCCCCGGGGTGTAGGGGGGGGTCCCGGTGGGGGGGGGAGTCAGGGAATCGCTCCCCTGTTTGGGGCGGGGGTCGGGGTGGGGGTCCCCGGGGTAGGGTGGGGGTCGGGGAACCGTTCCCCGGGGTGGGGTGGGGGTCGGGGAATCGCTCATCGGGTTGGGGTGGGGGTCCTGGTGAGGGGCGGGGGTTTGGGTATCGCTTCCTGGAGTGGGGCGGGGTCGGGGTGGGGGTCCCCGGGGTCGTGGAATCGCTCCCCGGGGTGTGAGGGGGGAATGCGGTGGGGTGGGGGTCGGGGAATCGCTCCCCCGGCTAGGGTGGGGGTCGGGGAATCACTCCCCAGTGTGGGGTGGGGGGCAGGGTGTGGGGTGGGGGGCAGGGTATCACTTAGTGTGGGGTGCGGATCAAGGTGAGGGTCCCGGCAGGGGTGTGGGGTCCCGAGGTGGGGAGGGGGTCAGGGTATCACTCCCCAGTGGAGGGTGGGGGTGCTCCCGCTATGGGGTGGGGGGCTGCCAGTGCTTTCCTATGGGGTCTGGCATCCGGGGACGCACACACACACCCCCCCCATGTTAAACCTTCCCCTTATGGGGTTTGGGGTAGAGGGTTTGGGTGGGGAGGTGCCTCCCCTGCACCTTCCCCTCCCTCTTGGGGAGGGTTCACCCCCCAATTCCCCCCCCATGCCATCTCCAGCAAAAGCCCCCCCCCTTTTAAGGGCTGTGCCCCAGGCTGGGGTTGGGGGTCCCCCCAGATCCTCCCTGGTCGGGCACTGGAAGCCTCACCCCCTTTTTAGGCCGGGATCCCTGGCTCTGGGGTGACTCTGCATGGTACAGAGTGACCCCCCCCCCCCGCACCCCCTCCAGCCCCAGAGGATATTGGGGATCTCCCACCCACCCCCTGGAGTGGAAGAGCACCCCCTCCCCATTCTTGGATAGGGAGGGACCCTCATCTGGAGAAGACCCCACTTGGGGACCCCCCCCTCATATATTCCCCCATCGCCTTGGGTGAGAAGTCCCCCCTCCCCAAAGTCTCCCACCCTCCCCCAGGGCCAAGCACTAGGATTTGGGGGGGGGGGGGGGGGGGGGCTGCCCCCCCTGCATGGCCTGAGCCATACAGGGACCCCAGGGAGAAACGAGGTCCCCCTACATCCCATGGGGGCCACGCCTCAGCTCGGGGAGCACACACCCCCCCCACCCCCAAATAATAAAAAAAAAAAACAAAACACAGGGGACGGATCCACAGCTTAACAGCTTCACGCAGGGCAAGGAGCTGATGGGGACCGTGGACACGACGTGTCAGCCACGTGCCACGCTGCGGGGGGGGGACACACACACAGGTGGCGTGACCACGTGAAAACACAAATAAATGAGAAATAAGAGGCGATCGAAGGAGATTATTGTGCCTCCTCCTCCTCCAAACCCCGTGAACCCCTTGGCTCGCCTCATCACGCACATCAGCTAAATTGGAGCTGTCCCCCACACACACACTCCATGACCCTGGGGTTCAGCCCCACGGCAGAGGGGTGTCCCCAAGACCTCTGCTCCACTCCTGGGCGCTAACGCAGCCACGTATCAGCCATCAGAGAAGACACACGCGCGACCCCGGGGCAGCTGCAGGTGCTGCCCCATGCACAGGGGAAGCTTTGCCTGGAGTAAAAGCGCAGGTCCCTGGTTTTTGTGTGTCCCCCCCTCCCAAACCACTGGGAGCCCCAAAGGGTCCTGCTGCTCCCCAGGGCTCTGTGGGGATGCACTGGTGGCTCGTAGGGGCTCAACCCTTCTCGCATCTTCTCACAACCCAAAGGGGTGGGACGCTGCTGAACCCACAAAAGCAGAATGTCCCCAAAAGGTGGAAGGATAAATTCCTCAGCACCCCCCCCCCCCCGCCCCGTGAGCACCCCGTGGGGACACGGGGTGACAGGGAAATGTCCTGGGACCAGGCCACCACCGAGCACCCCCCAGGCTGGGACACAGCCCCCCCCCCGGGTTGCGCTGGCACCTAAGGGTGATGTGGCCACGGGTGCAAGGAGAGGAACCTTCCCTCCCAGCCACGGAGGAAAAAAAACCTTTAGAAAGGCTCTTCCCCCCCACTCCAGCCTCAGTTTCCCCTCTGGCCGAGTGGGAGTGGGCCGGATGCGGACACCAGTGGGATTTGTTTCCATGGCAATGAGGGATAAGAACCGCCGGGTGCAGCAAACGGGATTGGAGCCACGGCCGCCGACCACCCCTTGGATTCGGGGAGCAGCACCCCAGTGCTGGGTGGGGGGTCAGGAGGGGGAGAGGGGCAGGGACCCAGCCCCCGTGGGTGGTGACGTGGCACCCACGGGTGGGGAAGGGCCCCACGGGGGGGGCTGCTCCCTGGTGAGTCACCCTCCAGCTGGGCTATAATTAGAGATGGCAGCGAAGGGGAGGCGCAGGGATCTTCATCAGCCGCTGGCCTTAACGAGGCCACAGCAGCCAGGCACCATGTCTTGGGGGGGCTCACGGGGCAGGGAGGGGGGGCTCAGGTGAAGCCAGCCAGCACCCGGCTTTCAAACCCCCGGGGGGCTCCAGCCCTGCACCCCGTGTCACCTCCCACAGGGCAGGGGGTCACCAAGCCCATCCCCCCCCCTGACTGGGCCACCACAGCACCCACCAGGTACCCCAAGATTAAGGCCGGGGGGGGGGGTCACAGGTCTGGGGACACCCCACTGAGGTGACACCCCAGTATAGTATCAGCCCACATCCAGCCCAGACAGATCTTGCCAGCTCTGCATGATGCAGATTTCCCGTGGGGCTAGCAAATTTCCCCATGGGGCTAGCAGATTCCCCGTGGGGCTGGCAACCAGCAATCACACACACCTCCCCGCCACCCCACCCCCCCCCCCAAATTGCTGGGTGCTCTCCACGGCAGCTCACGGGCTCACGGGGTGCTGGGTCACTGCTGAGCCCACACAAGGACATGGTGTGGGGTGTCCCCGGCACCCCTGTCCCCAACTGCTCGCCCAGGGGAGCCTGGGGAGGGGGACACGGGAGTGCAGGGATATGGGGGTGCCTGGGGACAGGGGAGGGGGACACAGGGGTGCAGGGACACGGGGCACAGGGACATGGGGCCACAGGGACACAGGGCTGCAGGGACACAAGGGTGCAGGGCCATGGGGTGCAGGGCCACGGGGGTGCAGGGACACAGGGGTACAGGGACAGGGGGTGCAGGGACATGAGGATGCAGGGACACAGGGGTAAAGGGAAATGGGGGCACAGGGACATGGGGCTGCAGGGACACGGTGGTACAGGGACACAGGATGCAGGGACATGTGGTGCAGGGACACAGGGACATGTGGCACAGAAATACAGGGACAGTGGGACACAGGGGCGCAGGGACATGGGTTGCAGGGACACAGGGTGCAGGGACACGGGGCCATAGGGACATGGGGCTGCAGGGACACAGTGGCACAGGGACACGGGGTGCGGGGGCACAGGGGTGCAGGGACATGGGATGCAGGGACATGTGGTGCAGGGACACGGTGGCACAGGAATACAGGGACACAGGGGTGCAGGGACACGGGGTCACAGGGACATGGGAGTGCAGGGACACAGGGGTGCAGGGACACAGGGGTGCAGGGACACGGGGGTGCAGGGGCACAGGGACACAGGGGTGCAGGGACACGGGGTCACAGGGACATGGGAGTGCAGGGACACAGGGGTGCAGGGACACGGGGGTGCGGGGGCACAGGGACAGAGGGGTGCAGGGACACGGGGGTGCAGGGACACAGGGACACGGGGGTGCAGGGACACGGCGCCGCAGCACCGCGGTTGCATTCTCAGCCAGCGCCGTGCAACAGAGCTCATTTCCCATCTGGCTTGTTAATGACCCGCCATAATTAGGAGATGCTCCGGCTCACTGGCTCACGCAGCCCCCCAGGACTGGCGTCCCTCGGAGGGGAATGTCACCGTCAGTCGGGGGGGGGGACGACATGTGGCATAGCCCCCCCAGCCCTGGCACAGGGCCGGGAGCTGCTGGGGAATAAATCCGGGTGCTGGAGGAGGTCAAGGAGCATTTCCTAGCAGTGCTGCCGATGGGTCCATCCTGCCCCAGGGGATTTTTTTTCCCTGTTTCCGACTTGGGGTCGATAGATCGGTGCTGCCCACCCTGCCTCTCCCTGGAAACTTGGGGTGCCCACCCGTCTTCTCCCTGGAAACTTGGGGAGCTCACCCTGCCTCTCCCTGGAAACTTGGGCTGCCCAGCCTGCCTCTCCCTAGGGATTCAGGGTGGCAGCCTGCCAGGCACCCCAGCCCTGCTTCAGCTGGAGGGTGTTTAATGGCATAGGAGGGAGCAAAGTTCATGCAGGTTAGTAAATATTAACCCTTATTTCATTAAAAAAAAAAAAAAATCACAAAAAACCACCAGGAGGAACCCCCTTTGGGGTTTAGGACCCACAAACTCCACTTTTCCCTCGGAAGCACTGGCATCAAAGTTGAGAGATTTGGGGGGGGCTGCTATGAAGCGAGGCTGAGCCTTCGAAGCCCACGTAGCCCCAAAAGACCAACATCTGCAGAAACCTGCCCCCATCCCCCCCCCCCCCCCTCCGCCCCGAGCAGCATCTCTGGGGCTAGTGGGAGCACTGGGATGGCAGTGGGGCTAGTGGGAGCGCTGGGATGGCAGTGGGGCTAGTGGGAGCGCTGGGATGGCAGTGGGGCTAGTGGGAGCACTGGGATGGCAGTGGGGCTAGTGGGAGCGCTGGGATGGCAGTGGGGCTAGTGGGAGCGCTGGGATGGCAGTGGGGCTAGTGGGAGCGCTGGGATGGCAGTGGGGCTAGTGGGAGCACTGGGATGGCAGTGGGGCTAGTGGGAGCGCTGGGATGGCAGTGGGGATAGTGGGAGCGCTGGGATGGCAGTGGGGATAGTGGGAGCACTGGGATGGCAGTGGGGCTAGTGGGAGCGCTGGGATGGCAGTGGGGCTAGTGGGAGCGCTGGGATGGCAGTGGGGCTAGTGGGAGCGCTGGGATGGCAGTGGGGCTAGTGGGAGCGCTGGGATGGCAGTGGGGCTAGTGGGAGCACTGGGATGGCAGTGGGGATAGTGGGAGCGCTGGGATGGCAGTGGGGATAGTGGGAGTGCTGGGATGGCGGCGGGCACCTCGCATGGTGCAGCCGGGGCAGGAGGGGAGCGTGGCGTGGGGGTTACCGGCTGGAAATCGTGTCGGATCGAGCAGGGGACGTGGCCGCTAATCGAGCCGCTGTATCTATAGATAAACTGAGGCGTTATTTCACCGGAGCCGCTAATCTGGGGTGCTTTGCCAGCTCTAAATTCGGGCGGAAATAAATCCATCTGTTCTCCTGCTCGGCTGCTATAATCCCCCCCGGCCGGGGCTGCAACCAGGCGCTGGGCGCAGCTGCAGATCGATATCAAATTTGCTGCCGGCGGTGGGCGGCGGGTTCAACACCGATAAATCCCACCCGAGGCCGCGGCCCCTTGGCTGGCTGGTGGGCGAAACGGGGCTGCACCGGGTTGCGTTGCCTGGGCGGTGCAGGGGGTGCTGCAGGGGGGGTGTGTGGGTGTGTGTGTGTCCCCAACCCGGGGCGATGCGTGGGGTCACCAAGAGTCTGTGGGTCTGTAGCCGAACCGCTTCGGAGCAGCAAGGAGAACCCACTGGTTCCTTCCCCTCCCATTAAAGCCACCATCACTGGTGCTGGGGCGTGCACACGTGGGGGGGGGGGGGGGCAGTTTGCAACCATCGGATGCGTGTGCGGGCGTGGGAGTGCACACACGCTCCCCACCTTTCTCCCCACGCCCCCCATCCCATAGCCCACAGCCAGTCCCCGACGCCGACCCTACAGCCAGTGTGGGCACGGGCATGTGGCAAACACCCCACGGGCGGTGGGACCCCCTAGCCCCACAGCTGCCTCCTGGGTGGGGGTCCCACAGCCTGGCAGCCCCCCCCACCGCCCAGGGGGCCGAGACAGAGGAGCAGCAGCTGAGGCAGTGGCAGCCCAGTATTTGCCCCCCCACGCAGCCTCACATTCGCACCCCACACAGCCTGGTGTTTGCATGCTGTGCCCCCCAGCATTTGCACCCCACACAGCCTGGCATTTGCACCCTATGCACCCCAGAATTTGCACCCTATGCACCCCAGAATTTGCACCCCACACAGCCCGGCATTTGCACCCTGTGCACCCCAACGTTTGCAAATGTGCACCCCAGTGTTTGCACCCCACACAACCCAGAGTTTGCACTTTGTGCACCCCAGCGTTTGCACCCCACAGAGCCCTGGCATTTGCACGCTGTGCACCTCAGCATTTGCACCCCACACAGACCGGCATTTGCACGCTGTGCCCCCCAGCATTTGTACCCTGTGCCCCTCAGCATTTGCATGCTGTGCACCCCAGCATTTACACCCCACAGAGCCTGGTGTTTGCATGCTGTGTCCCCCAGCATTTGCACCCTGTGCACCCCAGCATTTGCACCCCACATGGCCCAGCGTTTGCAGCCCTGTGGCCGCTCAGCCCCATCCTGTTCCCCTCATATCTTCCGGCGCTGGGGCACGAGCTCTGTGTCCCCCTGGTTGGGGACACCCCTTCCCCTTTCCACCATGGGCCGGGGACACCCACCCGACCCTAAGCAAGGTGAAGGCATCACCCCTTCACCCCATCCCCATCACCGCCGCCACCCCGAGCTCCCTGGTAGGGACAGGGACAGGGATGGGGACAGTCCCTGGGTGATGCCAGCAGTGGGGATGCGCTGGCAGCACGTCCCGGGCACGGGCAGGGAAGGTTTTCCTACTGTTGTTGCTGTCATCGCTGGATTTTTGAGCCCGATACCGAAGGGGCCCGGCTGAGCGAGCGATGCCGGTGATGAATAAGTGATGGAGCCCTCAGAGGGTCTCTATGGAGACAGCTCGGAGAGCGCCGGGCACCGGGGGGGCCACCAGCAGCCCCCGCAGCCCCTGGCCGGGGAGCCAAGGCTAATGGGGGGGGGGGGTGGTGGTGAGCGCAATGGCAGAGCCCCCCCTGCCCCTGGCAGCTCATTGCCCTGCCCAAGGAGGTGGCTGAGCCCCCGCAGGGCTGCCTGGTAGGGGTTTAAATGGCTGTTTGCTCCATTCCCATCCCTTTTCCCCCATTTGCATCCTTTTTCCCTGATTTTCTATCCCCCTTTCCTCCCATTTCCACTCCTTTTCCCTCCGTCTCCATTCCCTTTTCCACGTTTCCGTCCTTTTCCCCCCATTTCCATCCCTTTTCCCCCTTTTCCATCCCCTTTTCCCTATTTACCATCCCTTTTCCTGTTTCCATCCCTTTTCCCCATTTCCATCACTTTTCCCCCCCATTTCCGTCCCTTTTCCCCATTTCCATCCCTTTTCCCCATTTCCATCACTTTTCCCCCCCATTTCCGTCCCTTTTCCCCATTTCCATCCCTTTTCCCCCATTTCTATCCTTTTCTCCCCATTTCCATCCCCTTTCCCCCGTTTCCCCTTTCCCCCATTTTCCATCCCTTTTCCCCCATTTCCATCCATTTCCCCCTATTTCCACACCTTTTCCCTCATTTTCCATCCCCCTTTCCCCTTTTCCATTCCCTTTTATCCATTTCCATCCCCTTTCCCCATTTCCATCCCTTTCCCCTCATTTTCCATTCCCTTTTCCCCATTTCCACCCCTCTTCCCCCATGTCCATCATTTTCCCCCCATTTCCATCCCTTTTCCCCGATTTTCCATCCCCTTTTCCATCCCCTTTTCTCCTTTTCCATCCCCTTTCCCCCATTCCCACCCTTTTCCCCCCATTTTCATCCCCTTTTCCCTATTTTCCATCCCTTTTCCTGCCGTCCCTCGACTCCTTTCCTCGCACGGAGCCACCTCGGCCAGTCCCCAGGCACAAGCAAGCCCCAGCCACGGTGGCCACTGACATCTCCAGCTTGGCTTGCAAGGGCTTTTACCCCTTGGGTGGCTCCAGCCCCTCTGTCACACGCAGCCTGTCCCCAGAGAGCGTCCTGCACGTGGGGGGGTGGGGGTCACCACCACGTGCTCAGAGGGACAGATGGCATCCATGGGGACAGCCTGCATCCCGGGGGACAGCGTGGGTCTGCAAGGACACCCACACACCTGGGGGACAGCCCGTGTCTTAAGGGACAGCGTGCGGGTGTCGTGAGGGGCAGCACGTGTTCTGGAGGGACAGGAGGTACCTGAAGGGACAGCACGTGCCCAGAGGGACAGCGCGTGTGTCAAGGGACAGCACATGTCCCGAGGGACGGGAGTTGCCCGGAGGGACAGCACGTGTCTGGAGGGACAGCATGCATTTTTGGGGACAGCAAGTGCCTGGAGAGAGGGCACGCGTTAGGAGGGGGGGACGGCAGGTGCTTGGGGGACAGCGTGCATCAGGAGGGGACAGCGAGCATCAGGGGACAGCGTGCATTCAGGGGACAGCAATCTCCCCGGGTCCCAGCACACCCCAGACACGCAGCCCCCCGGCACAGGGTGCTGTGGGTGCAGCGGGGTGCGGGGTCACCCCCAGCCCCATGAGCCCCCGCTGCGAGTTATTCAGCCACAGACACCAGGCTGGGACAGCAGAGAGCAAAGCTTAAAGCCTGACCTACCTCCAGCTGCCCTGTGACTCAGTTTCCCCCAGCAAAAAAAGCCCTAAACCCCCCCCCTCCCTGCCCTAAACCCCCCCCGGGGGGTGCCCCACACACCGTGCCCGGCACTGGGGTGCAGATTGACCAGCCCAGCATGACCGGAGCCTGATTTAGCAGCTTCAATTGGTTTTGCCTTGGATTTTTCCCTGCCTTTTCTCACTGTAAATGACTCTTCTGATACATTCTAAGCGAAAAATAAATGAAGCATCGGAGCCAGGTGGGCAATGTTCTTCCAGAAGTACTTACGCACATTGTTAGTGCGTTAATGATTGTGCCGCGCTGGCTATTCCAGGTGGCCGAGCAGCAATAAGGAAGACCCCAGACTGGCCCAGGCATATGGAGGATGTGAATTTATTGCCGGATTAAATAAAAGAATAATAGGCAATATCTGTTAGCGACGGGCTGTGTCACTCTGTGCTGGCCCCGCTCCAGCTGCAGGACATGGGGGCTTCTGCCACCCGCTCCCGGCTGTCCCCTCTGCTCGCCTTGGCCCCTCGGTTGGTGGTGGCTTTGCTTCCAGGTGACACAGATTGCGGTGCCACCACCAGCACCGGGGCCGTGCTGGGGGACGGCGAAGCAGGGTGGGTTTCCATCTGCTCTGGAGACGCCTGAGAAATTTGGGGAAGAGGGAAGAGGGTCCCCGTCCCAACACCAACGTGGGAATTCCGTGGGTTTTGCAAAAGCAAAATCGAATGGTAAAATCACTTGATGTCATTGAGGATGCTCTGAGCCCTGTCCCCAGGGATGCTCTGAGCCCTGTCCCCAGGGATGCTCTGAGCCCTGTCCCCAAGGATGCTCTGAGCCCTGTCCCCAGGGATGCTCTGAGCCCTCACCCGGGGATACTCAGCACCCCACTGAATCTCTCACAGCCTGGGCGCATGTGGCCAGCACAGCTTTCTGTGGCCGTGCCCCCCCTTAAACCTGCTCCCCCCTCCCTGCCCGGGCAGGAGGGCAGATTTAGTTGATTTACAGACTCCTCCCTCAGAAGGGCACCCGCTGGGCAACCGCTCCCACCCCCCTTTCTCATTCTGGGAACACAAGCACGCACGGCTCGGCCTCTGTTTCCCCCACACTGGTAGGACCCCCTCGTACTCCTGGGGAGGGACAACTGTGTCCCCAAGGGCATCACAGACACTTGGGGAGGGACAGCTCTGTCCCCATGGGCACCACGGATGCCCGGGCGCTATATCCTCCTATGCTGATGCTTTGAAACATGCTGTGCCTCAGTTTCCCCTCCGAGACCCAGTGAGACCCCTCTGACAGAAGAGGGATAAAAGGGGTCCCCAGCTCTTCCCTGGCACCTTCAGGCACCTCCCGCCCTCCTCCCAGTGGAATTTTCCTCCTTGGAGGCAGATGTGGCCACACGGATGCTCCACTCCAGCAACCCAAGGCCCCCCCCCCCCCCCCCCCTCCCCGGGGGACCCTGATGTGGGGGTAACACCGGGCTCTCACTCCACTCCCTCTTGCAAGTTCCCACTGGTGTCCCCAGGATTTTCCCACCTCTCAGGACACCGCTCCGTGGGCACCCCACGCCCGGGCGGCCGCTGCCACCCTCTCGCCTGGCACCTGCCTGCTCCAATTCCCCCCTCGTTATCGCTCTTCTCTTAACGACGCGTTCACTCGCCAATTTAACCTGCATTAAAATCGGCTCGCTCGCTCACTTGTTCTCCTCCAATTAATTTGTGCGTCGCTTCTATTTCCAAATTAATTCATCACGCTCTTTGGCTGGGAGAAAACAGCAGTGCCCGGGGTCTGCGCTGCTGGGGAAGGGATCGGGGTTAATTATCCCAGTGGGAATGTCTGGGAGGGGAAGCGGAACCGGGGATGAGGACCCGGATCCAGGGTGAGCAGCACCCCATGAGCCCCCCACCAAGGAGGGGCCACGGGATGGGGGACCCACAGCTCAGCCGCGCCGGCCCCAGCACTTCCATGCTCCCTTGGGAACGGCGCAGGGACAAAATCCTCACGGAACAGAACGTGGCACCTCTGGGGGAGTCACCCCGGCCACGGTGGGGGGCCAGGCTGCATCCCACAAGGGTTAACGCTGGGTACAGCACGGGGTGTTCGAGCTAAAAATACGTGGTGACTTTTTCTGTATTTGCTCTAATGAGTCATTCTCTTTAAGTAATTTATTGCTCGTTACATAATCACTTTCATTTTCAGCTCGAGAAAAATGGAATTTTTTTTTTCCCTTTTTCATTTTTTTTTTTTGTTTTTTCGGTTGTTTTTTTTTTTTATGTTTTTAATGAAAAGGGCATTTAGCAAACCCTGCAGGCGCACGAGCATCGGCCATTTTCCCAACTCTTCCCAGCATTTTTCTGGCGAAAGGCCGGGATGTGGCTCCTCAGCTCCTTTCGCATCGCCCGGCAAAAGCTGTGGGAAGCCCGGCAGGCAGTGGGGCGATGCCAAAGTGGGGGGCTGTGGGTGCAGGGAGGGGGGGGGGTGTCCAGGTGCCTGGGGGGTGGGCAGAGCACCCCAGGGCTGGCTCGGTTTCTGCAGTTGTGTCCCAGCAAACCCAGTGCCATGTCTCAGCAATTCCAGCGCCGTGTCCCGCCAATCCCAGTATGGTGCCCCATCAATTCCCATGCCATGGCCTCAAAAAAACAACTGTGTCACACCGAGCCCAGTAAGCCCAGTGCCATGTCCCATCAAGCCCAGTGGTACACCCCAGCAATCCCAGTAAGCAAGCCCAGTACCGTGTCCCAGCAAGCCCAGTACGGTGTTCTAGCAATTCCAGTGCCATGTCCCACCAAGTCACACACCGTGTCCCAGCACACCCAGTGCCACATCCCAGCAAACCCAGTGCCACGTTCCAGCACACCCAGTGCCACGTTCCAGCACACCCAGTGCCACGTCCCAGCAAACCCAGTGCCACGTTCCAGCACACCCAGTGCCACGTTCCAGCACACCCAGTGCCACGTCCCAGCAAACCCAGTGCCACGTCCCAGCACACCCAGTGCCACGTCCCAGCAAACCCAGTGCCACGTCCCAGCACACCCAGTGCCACGTCCCAGCAAACCCAGTGCCACGTCCCAGCAAACCCAGTGCCACGTCCCAGCACACCCAGTGCCACGTCCCAGCACACCCAGTGCCACGTCCCAGCAAACCCAGTGCCACATCCCAGCACACCCAGTGCCACGTCCCAGCACACTCAATGCCATGTCCCAGTACACCCAGTGCCACGTCCCAGCACACCCAGTGCCACGTCCCAGCAAACCCAGTGCCACGTCCCAGCACACCCAGTGCCACGTCCCAGCTCACCCAGTGCCACGTTCCAGCACACCCAGTGCCACATCCCAGCAAACCCAGTGCCACATCCCAGCAAACCCAGTGCCACGTCCCAGCACACCCAGTGCCACGTCCCAGCACACCCAGTGCCACGTCCCAGCAAACCCAGTGCCACATCCCAGCACACCCAGTGCCACGTCCCAGCACACTCAATGCCATGTCCCAGTACACCCAGTGCCATGTCCCAGCACACCCAGTGCCACGTCCCAGCTCACCCAGTGCCACGTTCCAGCACACCCAGTGCCACATCCCAGCAAACCCAGTGCCACGTCCCAGCACACCCAGTGCCACGTCCCAGCAAACCCAGTGCTGCATCCCACTGAGCCCAGTACAGTGCCCCAGCAAGCCCAGTGCTGTGTCCTAGCACACATAGTGTCACATCCCAGCAAGCCCAGTATGGTGCCCCAGAAAACCCAGTGTCGGGTCCCAGCAAGCCCAGTATGGTGCCTCAGCAAGCCCAACACCAATGCCCAGCAAGCCCAGTGCCGTGTCCAAGGATGGAGAGGGGTTCCAGCTCAGGCTGGGACTGGGACGGGGACTGGGAGGGGGTGGAATCTACTGGTTGGGGGTGGGAACCCCACTCCTGTGCCCCTGCCAGCCCTCGCTGCTGGCAGCCGCCCGCTCCCCTGTCCCCGAGGCGAGGGGATGGGGGGGGAAAGTCTCGGGTTTGGAGCTGCAGACTAGGAATTAACTATGCCAAATGTTTTATTTGTGTAGAAACGCAATTATGCTAATTAAAGCATATCTGTAATTACAGCACTTAGTGGCCCGTAAGTGCACAAGTGACTCCGGTGACTTTGGAGGAGTCGGAAACCTTGGAGGGGGGGGGGTTGGCTCTGGTGCCAGCGAGGTCCTCGGCAGGGTGAGAGCTGGTGTCCCCATGGGGTGACAGCAGTGTCCCCAGTGCCTGCAGAGCTGGGGCTGGTCGCTGAGGATGGGGGGGGGAGGAGAGGGGGAACAGAACAGATTGGTACCCACGGCTGCATCGCCCGGCTGAGGGAGGGTCCCTGGGGTGGGCACCGGGGCCCGGAGAGAAGGGGATAGGCTTGGGGGTGGGGGGGAATAAATGGGAAGCAAAGGACCCCAAGAGCTGGAGAACACGGACACGACCCACGGTGGGACAGAGGGGAGATGCTAAAGGGGCACAGGACAGCCTGGGGCAGGGCGAGCAGCAAACTGGGGGTGCTTCAGGCAGTTATTGATGGGGAGCTCAGGGTTCCCCCCCCCCAGGAGCCCTCTCCTACATCCTTCAGCAGCGACGAGCAGCCGGAGGCCGCCAACCTCCCACACCAGCCCTGGTCGCCTCGGATTCCATCTTCACCAGCCTCAAGCCGCGACAGAAAATTGCCTGTTCGCTGCGATCGCCGAGGACCAAAGCCACGAATTTCGCCGGGCGCATCCGAGGAGCGCGGCGCCGGGTGAGGCATCGCTGCGGCAGGCCGGGCAGGGCTGGCGGCGGAGCTCCCGGTGTTTAATTTGGAGCCATCGTGGTGGGTAATTACAGGCCCGCATATTAATAGGCAGGTGCTGCAGGATGCCGGGTGGTGACACGCCAGCTGGCAGGAGCGCGGGAGGGAAGGGGAACGGTGGCACCGAGGCTTTGCCGGCTGCGATTTATTTGCTTAACAAACGCATCGAGCCCCAAAGCGCCTTCGATAAGTCTGAGGAAGGGTTGAGCTCTGTTTGCACAGCAAATGTGGTTCCCCCCCCCCTCCCCCGGCGGTGCTGCCCGGCCCTTCAGCGCCAGGTCGTGTGCAGGCAGCGGCTGCCGGCGGCTTTGAGGGGCTGCAGGACTGGAGCCTGGCCCGGCTGATGGGGCTGGAAAGCCTGGCAGTGCTGCAACCCTGCAAATCCCCATTGCACGGCAGTGCTGCAACCCCACTGATCCCCACTGCACAGCAGCCCTGCAACCCTGCAAATCCTCTTTACACCGCAGCCCTGCAACCCTGCAAATCCCCATCCCCATTGCACAGTAGCCCTGCAACCCTGCAAATCCCCATTACACAGCAGCCCTGCAACCCTGCCAATCCTTGTCTCCGTTACGACAGCCCTGCAAGACTGCAGATCCTCATCCCTGTTGCACGGCAGCCCCAAAACCCTGCAAATCCCCATTACACGGCAGGGTTGCAACCCTGCAAATCCCTGTCCCCTGTGCACGGCAGCCCTGCAACCCTGCAAATCCCTGTCCCCATGGCACGACAGCCCTGCAAAACTTCATAGCCTCACCCCTGTTGCACAGCAGCCCTTCAACCCTGCAAATCCCAATTGCACAACAGCCCTGCAAGACTGCATAGCCTCATCCCTGTTGCACAGCAGCCCTGAAACCCTGCAAATCCCCACTGCACAGCAGCCCTGCAAATCCCCATCCCTGTTGCACTGCACCCCAAGACACCAGGACCCAGCTCGCTGGAAGCAGGAGGGTATCCCCGAGCCACCCCCCCCCAGCAAGCTGTTCCCAAAGTGGGGGGGACACACTGGGAATGCTGGGCGACATGAGCTTTGCACGGCAGCAGGGGAGCAGGGAGGAAAGCAGAACTGCCACCACCTTGGGGACCTCCAAGCGAGGCCACCAGCACCCCGAGGGAGCTGAGCCCACGCCGCAGCCCCGGCACCAAACCAGGCAGGAGCGAGAGGGGAGGAAGCCCTCGGTTCCCCCAAATCCCCAGGGAACTGTCCTCGGCTGAGCACAGCCCTGCAGACGCGGTCAGCTCATCTCTCAGTTCAGTAGGTTTAGTTGATAACGGGAGGAAAAAGCAAAAAGCAGCCAGCGGCAGCGTTTGAGTGCAGGTTCCTTCTCCTCCCAGCACTGGTTGCTGCTTTTTCCCTTTCCTGGCTTTTTTTCCCCCCCCTCCCCATCCTGCTCATCCCTGCCCAGCACCGAACTGCGCTCAACCCCCCCCATTCGGGATCCAAGGTCGCCGCTGCCACCAGCAAAATCCCCTGGGAACAGAACAGGACCCGCTCCTGCTGTCCGTACCCCATCCCTCCCTGGGAACCGCAGCCCCCCAGACCCCCCCGGAGCAGGGACCCTCTCCTGGGCTGCAACACCCCAGATTTCTCACCAAAACCCCCAGGTCTGGCCACGGTGCGAGCGGCAGCCGCTCTCCGGGCCGGCCTCCCCTTCAAAATGAGCCAAATCTCCGCGTCAGGGATGTAAATGAGGCGCAGGCACCGTGCAAACACACACACAAAAAAAAAAAAAAAAAAAAAAAAAAAAATTGGAATTTTAGGAAAAGCGAGCGCAGGGACGGGGAGTGTCGGAGGAGGGAAGGGGAAGGACACGAGAGCTGCTTCATCAGACATCCCTTTGCTCAAAAGCCCCACTCTGCTGAGCTGAGCTTAATTTTAATTTGCAAAGCCCCAACTTTCCCCGAGAGGAGGCAGCTGGGGACCCGGGGGTGGCAGTGGGGACGTGGGTGCCAGGGGGGTGGCAGTGGGGACACGGGCACTGGGGGGGTGTCAGGGCCTCCGCGAGGGACCGATGCTTCTCCCCCCGGGAGATAGTGACAGCGGGGGGTGACAGGGGCAGTGGCAGTGAAGGAGAGACCCCTCCTCCTTCAGTGGGGCACAGGCTAGGGGTCAGGACTAGAGCTAGGGTTAGGATTAGGGTCAGGGTTAGGGTTATGGCTAATGTGAGGTTTCAGGTTAGGACTAGGGCTAGGGTAAAAGTCAAGGCTAAATTTAGGTTTTGGGTTAAGGTTAGGGTTAAGTTTAGGGTTAAGGCAAGGGCTAAGGTTCACTTTAGGGTCACGGCTAGAGCAATGGTTAGGGTTAGGGTTAGGGTTTAGGGCTAGGGCTAGGATTAGGATTATGGTTAGGGCTAAAGCTAGGGTTAAGGCTGAGGTTAGGTTTAGGTTTAAGGCTAGGGCTATGGTTAGGGCTCGGGCTAAGGTTAAATTTAGGGTTAAGGTTAAGTTTTGGGTTAGGGCTAAATTTAGGGTTATGGTCAGGACCAGAGCTAGGGTTTGGGCTAGGATTATGGTTAGGGCTAGGTCTGGGGTTAAGGCTAAAGTTAGGGTTAGGGTTACAGCTAAGCCCATGGTTAGGGTTATGTTTAGGGCTATGGCTAAGCTTAAATTTAGGTTCAGGGCTAGGGTTAGAACTATGGGTAAGGTTGGGGTGAGCGTTATAGCTTGGGTTAGAGCTGGGGTTAGGGTTAAGGCCGAGTTTAGGGTTAGAGTCAGGGCTGAGGTGAGGGTTAGGGCTAAGCTCAGGGCTCGGTCTGGGCTTGGGGTTGGTTTCCCAGGCCAGGGCACCCGGGCTCGCTCCCTCTGCCCCACAGCTGAGCCGGAGCCCGGCCGGGACCTGCTGGGGGTCCCAGCCCGCCTGGCCTCCCCCGGAGAGCCGCACTGCTGCTGAGTCAGCAAACACATGGGGGGTGAACCCCCCCCAAACCCCCAACGCTTTGCTAAAGCCTGAGGGAGGGCTGCTGGCGCAGAGCCCGAGGGTTGGCTGTGGGGCCATTTCGGTGTCAGACGCCGGGGTGAGGGGCACCGGGGCGCGCAGGGCCCCCCGGTTGCACCAGCCCATGCCTGCAGCCACCAACACCACCAGCATCACCCCACGGCTGCCGGGCAGCCCGGGGGTGGGTCCCTTGGGGAAGGAGGGGGGGAGATGGTCCATGCTGTCTCAGCCAGTGCCACGCCTCAGCACCGTGGCCTCTGGTAATTAAATTTTTCCTGTTTTATTTCCCCTTCTTCCCCGCAGCGCTCGGCATCCTGAGAGCCTGCGGCTCCCGCTGCGGAGAGCTGCGATGTGTTAATTAGGGGGTTTCTTCTCAGCCCGGCGTCTGCCACCCCACCCCACAACCCGCCCCCCCCCCCCCGGACCCCCCCTGGGACGGCAGGTTCAGGCTCTGTCTGGCCATGCGGAAGGATTTCTCGGTGCAGCTGCCCATCACGAAGAAGCCACAATAGCGGAGGGGGGGGGGGGTGTCACAAAAACAGGGGGTGCTCAGGGTCGCAGAGGCTCCTGCCCCAAAGGGAACTCCAGCCCAGCTGCTGGGGGTCCAGCACCCCCCAAAATAAGGCCTTTGGGAATGTGGGGATAAAAAAGGGGTCTCCTCACCCCCCCACACCCCTGGGATTAGCTCCTGGGGTGCGTGGGTGGGCTGCAGCTGCTGTTGTTTTGGTGAGGATGAAGGGTCTCTGAGGAGGTGGGGGTTTGGCAGGGGGGCCCACGGCGATGTTGGGGACCCCCTCCCTCATCCGCCCCACCCTCCCACCCACCACCCCACCGCTGTGCTGGCAGGGAGATGGGACAGCAGGTCCGTGGGCTGGCGAGAGAAGTGCAAAGCCAGGCACGTCTGTGTGTGCACGGCGTGTGCGTGGGAGCCGGGGAGCGAGCCCCGCGCTCCAGCCCAGCGTGCCGAGAGCCCGAGCTGGACACCAGTGCTGGGCAGGGGGGACCCCAGCCATTGCCAAACCCCCTCAACCCCCCAAAATCTGCAGGCAGAGCGGAGAGGCACGGTGCTACCCATGGGGTGCTCCTCCACGGCCCCCGTTTCATCCCACGCCAGCTCGGTTGCATCCTGCCACCGCTGTGCCTGCGCAGCGGCCAACCAGACCCTGTGATGGGGACCCCCCCCCCCAACACCCCAGGGGTGCCCGGCAGCTGAAGGCGGTGGCGGGGTGATGCTGGTGCAACCGGGGGGCCCTGCGCACCCCGGTGCCCGTCACCCTGGCATCTGACACTGAAATGGCCCCACAGCCAACCCTCGGGCTCTGCGCCAGCAGCCCTCGCTCAGGCTTTAGCAAAGCATTGGGGGTTTGGGGGGGGTTCACCCCCCGTGTGTTTGCTGACTCAGCAGCAGTGCGGCACCCCAGGGGAGGCCGGGCGGGCTGGGACCCCCCAGCAGGTCCCGGCCGGGCTCCGGCTCAGCTGTGGGGCAGAGGGAGCGAGCCCGGGTGCCCTGGCCTGGGAAACCAACCCCAAGCCCAGACCGAGCCCTGAGCTTAGCCCTAACCCTAACCCTCACCTTAGCCCTGACTCTAACCCTAACCCTAAACTCGGCCTTAACCCTAACCCCAGCTCTAACCCAAGCTATAACGCTCACCCTAACCTTACCCATAGTTCTAACCCTAGCCCTGAACCTAAATCTAAGTTTAGCCATAGTCCTAAACACAACCCTAACAGTAGTCCTACTCCTAACCCTAACCTTAGCCTTAACCCCAGCCCTAGCCCTAAATCTAGCTCTAGTCCTGACCATAACCCTAACCCTAAACTTAACATTAACCCTAGCCCTAACCCTAACCTAACCCTAATCTTAGCCCTGACAATAACCCTAACCTTAGCCCTAGTCCTAACCCTAACCCTAACCTTAGCCTTAACCCCAGCCCTAGCCCTAAATCTAGCTCTAGTCCTGACCATAACCCTAACTCTAAACTTAACCCTAACCCTAGCCCTAACCCTAATCTTAGCCCTGACCATAACCCTGATCCTAACCTTGCCCCTCGCCCTGACCATAACCTGACCTTAGTCCTAGCCTAAACCCTACCCCAAGCCCAGCCCCAGACCCGCCACACCGGTGGGCAGGGGGTCCCCATGTCCCACAGCTCCCCAGGGGTGACCAGGCTCGGGACCAAAGCTCCTCGCAGCCCCCGCTGAGCCACAGGCCTGATGCTGGTGTCCTGGTTTCAGCTGGCACTGAGTTCATTTTTCTCACCGGCAGCAACAGGGCAGGTTTCCTGCCTCCAGCAGTTGATAACAAAACCGTAAGGGGATGTGGCATCACCCCACTCCAGCCAGGAGATTAACGACTTTGCTGGTGCCGGCTCCTCTCCCCATTGCCCATTTCTTATTTAATTTGCTTTTTTCCACGTGGGAAGGATGCTGCTTGGCTGTATTACCACTAGTTAAAAAAAAAAAAAGAGGAAAGGCCCTGTTTTGGGGTTGGTTTTTTGGGTTTTTTTTTTTTTTTTTGAAAGCGAGGAAAACCACAGCAGCACCCATGGCTTGTGTCCTTCCAGCTGAGGCTGCTGGGGGCTATGGCCCCAACCTGGCTGCGGGGCCAGGGGCAGCACCGGCGTTATCCCCTTGCTGGGAACAAACCCCAGCCTGGAAACCGCTGCGAATCTGTGCGGATATCGAGCCAAAGGGCTGGCACGTCCCCGCCCCGTGCCCAGCAGTGCCATCCTCCCCGGGCTGGGTGCCATCCAGCTCCTGTCCCACGCTCCGGCTCCCCATATTCCCAGGTAAGAGCAAATTCCAGCAGCTCTGCCTGCACCTTCCCCCTCCCCGGCCCCAACCCCGGGAAGGAGCATCGGGGCTCTGCTGTGACGGGGTAAGGTTTTGGGGGTGCCCATCGGCGGGGAGGGGTTCGCGTGGGGCCTTTGCGCGCCAGGCAGAAGGGAGCAGCAGCATCTTCACACCCAAGCAAACAGACCCTGAACCTCAGGGGACAGGGACAGGGACGGAGACAGTCCCCTGCCAGACCCCCCCCCACCACCACCACCCAGGGACACGGCTGCCCGCAGCCAAGAGGCCGGCAGCAGCTCAAGAAAACGGGGAGGAGGGAGGAAAAAAAAGCCTTCCACCAGCCTCAGCCTTTCAAATGCTCATTATAAATAGCTCCTCGGTGGCTTCTGAGTCACCCAGCTCAAACATGCAAGCTAATAACAAACTGGGAAGGGGCTGGGAAGTGATTACAAGCCAGGGGAGGTTTTCTGGCTCAGTCATCACTTCGGTGACAGGGCTGTACCAGCAGCCACCGTTTGCTTTCTCCCTCCTGGGGTGCAACGGGCCTCCGCCGCATCTGGCGAGCAGAGGGCTTTGGGGATGCCAAGGCACACTGCGAGGCCGTCCTCTGCGGCTGCAACACCCGGCCCGAGCCCTGAACCCCCTGAGCTTCAGCCAAAAAATCAGGTTTTATTTTATATATATATATCTCTAATTTTTTTTTTTTTTTAATGGGAAATGCACCCATCCAAAACCACCTCTTTTTTCTATTTGATCTACTATCAAAACCACAAACTGACAAAGACCCAGAAGGCTTGAACCCACCCAAAACGCTCCCTGCAAGCTCTCGGGTCACCCTTTCCCCTCTGCCCCCTCTGGCGTGGGTGCTGCAGGCAGGGCTCTGCCAGAGCAGGCAAGGCACAGGATTTGGGGACGGGCCCAGGACCAGGGGCTGCCAAATAACTGGCCCCCCCGGGATATTTCTGAGCCGTCACTTGGCGAGTCCTGACACAGCTGTGCTAGCCCATCCCTTGAGGCTGCTACGTGGACGCCAAGGTTTGGGGACACCCTCCTGCCGCCACGCATCGTGGGCCACCATCGAGTGTGAATGGCCAAGGCCCCCCCCAATCCAGCCTCCAACCACACCCCCCCCTTCCAAAACCGCAAAGCTTGGGGTCATCACCCGCTGCTGCAAGGCAGGCGAGACCCCCCCACCCACCTTGGACCCCTCGCCAAGGGGGGGCCGAGCTGCCAGGCTGCCCGCTGCCTGCGCTTTGCTGCCTCTCCATCACCAAACCCCCCCCCCCTCCCCGGCTCCCACTGCCGTGGGGAAGGAGCCGCAGCAGCAGACAAAGCATCTCCCAGTGCTCTCCATCCCCCCCCAAACCTCCCCCTGCTCCCCCCGCTTTGCTCCAGACAAGCCCATCCATTAACAAGGACAACTCAGCCCTTTGCAGGAGAAAGCTGGACAGGCAGAAAGTCCCAGGCAGCGCCGGGCCCTGCCTGGATTTCTGGCCGCAGCCCAGCACGGCTCTCGGCCAGCCACGTGGGAGCCGGGAAAAGAGACAAAAGCAAAAGCGGGGACCAGGGTCGGAGGAGAGTGGGAGGCTTCCTAGAAAGGGCTCCGATATCTTCCGCTGCTCCAGGGAATCCTGCATCCCCCCCACCGAGGAGCTGGTTGCCCTCCCCAGATGGATGCTCATCCTCCTGGAGCCAATGGAGCAACGCAGCTCAGCGGGGGGATGCGTGGGGCAGGGAGGGGCTTGGCTGGAGATGATGATGCTCTTGGACTGGGGGAGGGCAGGCTCGGTGCAGCCCCTCGCTGGCCCTGGGCCGTGGCCAGCCCCCCCGGTGTGCCAGCTTGCCCGGCGGAGTGGATGCCAGCCTGATTGCCTGCATCTGCACTAGCAGCTGGCCGGCAGCCGGCGAGCACCAGAGGTTAATTCCCCGACACTTTAAAACCACTTGCTGAAGCTCTGAAGCTAAGGATGCTCAGGGGGGGATGCCGCAGGGCGATGGAGGGGTCCCACCCAGGAGACCTCCCCAGGCACGGGGACGTGCAGGGTGTCAGCAGGGTGCCTGGAGCTTCCTCTCCCACCCTCTCTGCAAAGCACCTCCAAGCTCCAGGGCTGGGTGCCCACGTGGGTGGGTGATGCCCCACACACCTCGCCGCTGACGGTGCTGGCGGAAGGCAGAGGCACGAACAGCCTGAGGATTTGCAAAAGCCCAAAGAATGTCACACGCAGCCGCTTGCAGATCCTGAGGAGCCCAGCAATGTGGGACCAGGCTGCCCTCACCCCACTGAACCCCTCGGCCCTGGTAAGCGGGTGCCCGGCGAGGAGCAAAGCCGCCCCAACCGTGCTCGAGTCTGTATTTTCCACAACACTTTAAACGTGCCACCCAGGGACGAGCAATAACCACGGGGCAGAGGTTCGGGGTGGGCTCGGCAGCCTGCCCTCAGCTTTGCAGATGCTCGGAGCCCCCCAAAAAGCAGCTGAAACACTTTGCCAGGCAGCTTGTGCCCTCTGTGCCCCAGCCAGCGCTGCTCCCTGGGTACCTGCAGAGTTAATGCCAGCGGAGTGAACCACAGAATCGTGGAACAGTTTGGGTTGGAAGGGACCTTTAAAGGTCACCTAGTCCGTGTCCCCTGGGTGCCACGTCTCTGCCGCCAGCGCTGCCCTTCGGGCCGTGCTCTGGGAAAGAAGCGGGAGTAACGGCGAGGATGCGCAGGGTGGGGAGGGAGCGGGGTTTCCCTCTGATGTGTGCCCAGGCCACACAGGCAGCGGCAGGTAGGGACATCAGCAGCATCACGTATGTCACCCCGTGCCATCAGCCCCTCCAGCTGCTCCCACGGGCACCCCTGGGGCTGGGAGGAAGCGGCTCCCAGGCGGGTGGATCAGGGAGGTGAAATGGGGATGGGGCACTACACATCATCCTTGAAGGAGCCTTGATGGGGAGACACCGTCCGGGTCTTGGCAGTGTCCTGGGGACACACTGTGTCCTGGCATTGACCTGGGGACACACACTCCGTGTCCTGGCTTTGACTTGGAATAACCAGCACACGCTCATGCATCTGCAAAGATGCATAGACCCATCTTTGTCCCCTCGCAGGACACAGGGCTCTTCCCTCTGCCACTCGGGCAGCTGTGCCCCGGGCAGGATGGAGCCCCTCGTCCCAGCTGCGACCTCAGCCACGCTCCCTCTTCCACCCCGTGCCTGGCACCGACCCCGTCACCGGACCAGTGCTGAGCATGGTGACACTTGGCCAGGTCCCACGTCCCCATCTCCTCTCCTGACAGGCAGCTGCCCAAAGTGACCCAGGCAGCAGGGACCCCAAA
This sequence comes from Tyto alba, assembly GCF_018691265.1. NCBI lineage: Eukaryota > Metazoa > Chordata > Aves > Strigiformes > Tytonidae > Tyto > Tyto alba. Next base: position 1,497,042 of record NW_024881282.1, on the reverse strand, counting down.
GGATGCCCTGACCTCTCCCCAGCCCCTGCTGAGCTGGGTCCTTCCCTGCAGGGATGCTCAGAGCATCGTCTCCCCCTCAGTGTTTTCAATCTGCAGAGCTCGGCTGTTTCTCCCCCAGCCCCAGCTGCTGTCGGATGCTGTGAGAGCAGCGGCTCCGGGCACCCCAACATCCCACCCGCCGCTAACCAGGTCAGGAGCCGCCCGCCCGGGAACACACTTCGCACCAGGGGACAAAAAAGAAGGAGAAAATGGGTTAAAACGTGACCTGGATAACGCAAAATGGCACTTGACAGGCTGCCACCCGATGCTCCCCTGCAATAAATTGCAGCTCATCGGCCGCGCACGTGGGAGACCTGGCCCACGGCTGGATCCCGGCCCCACTCAGCATCCCCCCGGCGGGCAGCAGCGAGGGCGGGCAGCGGCATCACTGAGATCTGCCGGCAGCACCACCACCACCGCCGCCAAACAAGCCGGCAGGCAATGCCGCGGGGGGCTGGAGCGGAGGCAGAGAGCGGGTGGCATCACCCCACAGCGCCGGCCTCACCGGGGGCACCCGCTCCGGCCGAGCGCTGGAGGGGCTGCACGGGCAAGGGCATCGCTGAAAGCTCTTGGGAAGCTTTTCCACCTCTGTGTAAGCTGCCAGGGCATACGGGAAGAGGGACAAACATCTAGGAAGGACAGGAGGTTATATCCTGGGTAAAAGGGGGAAGCATCTTAGTTCACCTCTCCTGCCCTGGGCGCTGCCAGTCTGGCTGCGCTAAGTTTCTATAGCATCTACATTTCTTAAAAAGCCATTAACCAGCAGTTGCAAGTCAGCAGAGGCATTCCAGCCGGAGGAAACATGGGGACGGCGTGGCATTTCAAGACCTTTGTGTGTTTTTGCTGAAAGAAAAGGACACGGGCACACGTTCTGGTGGCAGCATGAAAGGATCTCTGCAGGGAACAAAGCGCTCCCAGCACCAGGGAGCGAGCCGGGAGAGCTGCGGAGGAAGGATGCTGCCCGTGGAGATTGGACCCAGCACCCACGGCAGCGTAGGGGGATCAGCAGCTCTCCGTGCGTCTGGAAGGTGGGTCTAAGCCCCACACTGCGTGTAGGCAGGGGAGATGCTGGAGGCTATTTTCTATAGGGAGAGGCAAACTTGTCACCTGAAGGTCACCTCGTGAGGGTGGGAAAAGCTGGCGATGCCGGAGGGAAGCGTGTGGGGCTGGGGCGGGAGCAGGTGGCAGCTTCCCTCGTGCCGCGGTGGTCCTGTTGTCACCTAAAGCACCCGCTCTGGGGGACCGGGGGCTGCTGCCAGGCACATCCCCGTGCGGCGAGGCAGCCCCTGGGAGCGGTGGTCCCGGCGCAGGCTACCGAGCCAGGCGGTTTGGCTAGTGCCTGAGCACGTGGAGCTGGCACCGCCAGACAAAGGAATCCAAGCCCCGAGCAGGCTTCCTCCTCCTCATCCCCTTACACCCGCGTCCCTTCCCCACCACCCCTCTGGCAATAGGGAGGGGGGGGGGGGGGCTGACCCCAGAAATTGCCAGGGATGGGGGGGGAGGGGTCGTGGGACTGAGAGCACCCAAGATTTCTCGGTACCAAGGGAGGCTGAGCACCCACGTACTGCAAACCGCCTGTGCAGAGCCTGCTGCTCCCCAGCAGCTGTGGAGCCTCGTGAGCGCTGCACACACGCGCGCCCAGCGCTGGGGGTCCCCGCCAACCCCCCAGCCGAGCCCGTGGGCGATCGGGATTCAGGCACCGCATCCTTCCCGTTAGCCAGCTCAGCCCCCCCCCCCACCTCCTCTTCCCACGTGGGTTTGCCGGAGCATCACCCTTCACCGCTTCCAGGGAGCCGTGTCATCCCGCAGCAAGGTCACCCCACTGCTGGCACGCACAGCCCCTCATCGCCTGCGCCGTGGGATAAAATCCCGGGGACACCCCCCCCCCCCGGAGCCCCCTCCCCACCTCGCTGCGCTCAAACAGGCGCGGCGACACCAGGACCCCCAGACCTGTTGCGTGGGTGGGGTGTGGGGTGTGGGGGGGTGGGGGGGTGGCTTCTCTTTCCCTGCGTGGGGCCACCAAAACCACGATTCAGAGGCCTGACCCGCGTTTCACAAAGTCACTCGGGGGGGGGGGGGTTGGAGGGGTGCCTCCCCCCAAGCCCACCGCCACGCCAGGAGCCTTCAGTCCCCACAGGGTGAAGGTGGTTCGGGAAATGGGGTGATGCTGTTCACACCAGCCCCCCCCCACCACCGGGCCTTTTAGTCAGCCCCCAGTGATGACCTGCCCTGGGCTAACACAGGTGGCTAGTGAAAATTTGTGGGGGGGGGTCACAGCCGTTTGTCATCCCCCTGCCACTATCCCTCCCCACCAGCTGTCAGGCAGCAGGAGGAACTTTTTCCTGCCTCCCTTCTCCCCGCCGTCTCCCTCGCTCCTTCACCCCGGAGCATCCCTCCCTCTCGGCGCCGTGCCCCCCCCCCTCTCCAGCCCCCCCAACCCTTGTGCCGGCGCGGGGGGGGGGGCACTCACAGGTCAGATGCGGTCGCTTGGTAGGGTTGGCTCCGGCAGAGGATGGAGTGTCCGCAGCCCTGGCCCATGGCTCCGCATGCTTCGGCAGCCCTGCCGGGGGGGGGGGGGGGGCGGAACAGCGGCGGGGGGGCCACACACACACACACACAGAGCGGAGGGGGGGGGGGGGGTTAAAGGCAGCGAGGAGCCGCCGTTCCGCGCTCCGCTGCTGTCACCGAGCCCGATGCAGCGCGGCGAGGAGGGAGGGAGGGCGGAGAAGGGATGGGGGGGGGGTGGGGGGGATGGAGGAGGATGGGGGGGGTAAGGGAAAGAAGCGGGGGGGGGGGGCTGTCGCTGATTGACGGCGTCGCTGCGGCTCCGCGGGTCTGGGCGGGGGATCCAGCCGCGCCCGCGGAGGGTTCCGCACCTTCCCCCCCCCCCCGCCCCCCGCCTCCGCCTCCTCCGCGGGGGCCGCGCCCGCAGCGCGGATCCGCCGCCTTTGTCTGGGGAGGGACCGGCCGGCCCCGACCCCCCCACCCCCCCCCCCGACCCCCAACACCGCCCCCCCGGGGATCCTTCGGTCCGCCTTGGGCCGCGGGGGCGGCGGGCAGCGCGGGGTGGTGCTGGGAGCACTGGTGCTCCTGCCCCAGGGGTGCTGGGCGGCACTGGTCCAGCTCCCCTACGGATACTTGGTGGCACTGATCCTGCTCCCTCAGGGATACTGGGTGGCACTGATCCTGCTCCCCCAGGTGTGCTGAGTGGCACTGATCCTGCTCCCTCAGGGATACTGGGTGGCACTGGTCCTGCTGCCCCAGGGATACTGGGTGGCACTGGTCCTGCTCCCCCAGGGATACTGGGTGGCACTGGTCCTGCTGCCCCAGGCGTGCTGAGTGGCACTGATCCTGCTCCCTCAGGGATACTGGGTGGCACTGGTCCTGCTGCCCCAGGGATACTGGGTGGCACTGGTCCTGCTCCCCCAGGGATACTGGGTGGCACTGGTCCTGCTGCCCCAGGTGTGCTGAGTGGCACTGATCCTGCTCCCTCAGGGATACTGGGTGGCACTGGTCCTGCTCCCTCAGGGATACTGGGCGGCACTGGTCCTGCTCCCCCAGGGATACTGGGTGGCACTGGTCCTGCTGCCCCAGGCGTGCTGAGTGGCACTGATCCTGCTCCCTCAGGGATACTGGGTGGCACTGGTCCCGCTGCCCCAGGGGCACTGGGCGGCACTGGTCCTGCTCCCCACACAGATACTGGGTGGCACTGATCCTGCTGCCCCAGGTGTGCTGAGTGGCACTGGTCCTGCTTCTCCACGGATACCGGGCGGCACTGGTCCCGCTGCCCCAGGGACCCTGGGGAACCCGGGGGCATCTCCCGGACCCATGGGTTTAGCCGCATCCCCCCGGCGGGTGCCCCCACCCTGCACCCACCCTCCACTCCCCCCGCGCTGCCCAGTGGTGCCAACCCACCCCCCCGAACTGGGAGCTCGGCTTGAAGGTCGTCAGATTTTGCACCCAAAGGAGCTTTTTGGGTTGCTCTTCGCTGGCCTGGCAGATCTCCATCCCTCCGGGGTCATTTTTTGGGGGGGGAGAGGGGAGGAGCGCGCTTTAAAATCAGCACGGATGTGCTGCTACTCCCCCGCTCCATCGTGAACCCACCAGCTGGGACTTTAAGAGCAGCACTAGATATTAAGACATTAGCACTCAAATCACATCAGTTCCTGTCAAATTCACAAGGATTAATATCCCCATGGTTTACATAAATAAGCAGTGTATTGTATCAATTACATGAGATCTTCTGCCCATGCTGGCTGGAGGGGGAAACTGAGGCACAGACTGGCGATGACCTACCCAAATTTTACCCCAAGGGCTGACAGTAGAGCCAGGGCTAATTTGAGATTATTTTCAGGACCATCACTTTAATCTAATCCGTATTTCCATCCCAAATCTCAAATTTCGCAACAGTTTCATCCTCTGGCTGAGCTCACCGGGGTTTCTGGAGCACATCCTGCGCTCCTTCGGGAGGGGGACGTGCTGGGGGACACTGGAGGGTGCCCTGGGGACTGGGAGCCATCCCAGTGCTCACCCATCTTCTCCCACCAAAGTGGCTGGTGCCAGCCCAAGGGTGGGCAAAGCCTTGGAAGGCTCAAACATTCAACTTGGGGATTTTATTTATTGCATACATTCCTTTATATTTTCCTTTTTTTTCTTTTTTTCTTTTTTTCTTTTTGTTATTTTTTATTTATTTTTGTTTCTTTTTTCTTTTTCAATTTCTTTTTGTTTTTATGTTTTCTTTTTTCTTTTTTCCTTTTTTTGTTTTTTTTTTTCTCATTTTTATTTCTTTTTGTTTCTTTTCTTTCTTTCTTTCTTTTTTCCCTTTTTTTTTTTTTTTCCCTTTTTTTCCTTTTTTTTTTCTTTCCCACGTTGATATTATTTCATTTCCTCCCAGCAGTCTGGATCTTGGGGGAAAACAGCTGCACGATGGTTCCCATTTCGGCCTGGGCAGGCTGAGCAGGCTGTCACCGCACAGTTGCGCGTCACGATGATATTAATGCATCCAGACTCGCAGCAACTTTCAATCTTTCTCCGTTTCTGGGCTCCGGCGGAGGCGGGGATGGTGCAGGAGGACTCGCACAGCCTTGCTTTCCCCTTCGGCTTCTTGCAAACTTTCTAGAGCCCAAAACCTCGAGCCCCTGATGCTGGGGATGAGCCTGAAGACCCCCGTGGATACGGCGGGGCTGGGCCGGTCCCTATGCCCTGAAGCAGCGGTGATGAGTGTGGGGAGCCAGGCGGGCGCTGCCCGGGCCACGCGACACCCGCCGAGCCTGCTAACCCCCACGCGACGGAGCCGCCTTCCCACGTCATCTTGGCACGAAGACATCTACGGGGAGTCCCCCCTCCTTCCTGGGAAAGCTGGTTGTTTATCCCAGCCTCTCTTATTCCCAAGAGGCGCTTTTGTCTGGCGGCGGTCCCCAGCCAGAAGCTGCTGAAAAGATCAGAGCAGATCTGGGTGCAAGGGCCCCCCAGAAGGATCCATTCATCCACCCAGCCCCAGACGCAAGGCGGGGACACCCCACGTCTGCGTATTCCCAACACCCATCCTGCTCTCAACCACCCTGCAAATCCTTCCGTGCGGCCGGCCTGACGCCGGGCTCCCTCCCCTATCCAAATGTTAGTCCTGCTATTTAAAAGACGTGTTTTTCTCTGCTCCACGTTGCTCTGTACTATTTTGTCCTCGAGAGAAAACTCAACCCCGTATCCAGGCAGCTTCTGAGAGCCCTTCTGCAAACGGCAGCGCGGGTGCTCGGGCTCTCTCCCTAGGAGACACGGTTCCTCCTTTCAGCGTCTGCAGCCCCGGGAGTTTCACAAATGCTGAGAAATTTAAATAGCCTGATGGAACGCTTCCACTGCTGCTGAAATGTTTTGATGCATTTCATTAAACATGCTCCGTTTTGTTTTGTTTTGTTGGTTTTTGCAGATAAATCCCGGCTTGCTCTTGCTTGGAAGCACTCAGGAAAAGGGCTGGGCGGGAGCCTTGAGGAACCTGGGGGTGATTCTGGCTTGGTTTTGAAAAGCAAACAAGGACTACAGGATCCCACCCAGTGTGAAGGAGGTCACACAGATGCCAAGAGGGTGCAACCTTCTGTGGGTGCTGTGAAAACGGGCGGCTGGTTCAGCGGTGCCAAAGGTGAAGAATCCCAAGTGCCGAGTTTTGGCTTTCGTGCCGCATCTTGAGAGTTTCTCAGCAGGTTTCTCCACCAGCCTCAAGCAAAGAGGTCTCTGCTTCACGTTGTCATGATGGAGCCATCCAACCAGCCCGGCTTCATCTCTGCACCCACCAAAGCTTCTCTTCCTCCAAGTCCTGCACTTTGCAGGCAGATACTTTTCCACCCAGGCAGCTGGTCCCCACCTGCTCCCTTCAGATGGTCTTGCTCCATCATCTGCCAGCGCGCACCACCCCAAGAACCTGCCCTTTGGGGAAGGCAAGCATTTCTCCAGCACCACCACCACCCCCCGGGGTGTTTGTGAGCCTCTCCGGGTTTCCAACCTCCTCTGCGGTAGAAAAGTTTCTCCACACACGCAGCGCGAACGCCTGCGCTCGCTGGGGACACCCACCCGAGCTGCTCCAAGGCCACCTCCGCCCTCCTGTGCCCGCTAAGGTGCCGGTGCTGAGCCCGGCTGCTGGAGCCTCGTGGGACGGGAGCCCCGGGCCCCCGGTGCAGGAGCAAGGCCCCGGTGACGGCCACCGAGATCCACCACAAAACCTTCTCCAGGCACATCTAAAGGAGGCACCTTACCCCCACCTCCCAGCTGGAGGGAGAGGGTCCCGGGAGGATCTGAGGTGGCGTCTCCTACAAATCCCTCTCATTTCTCAGCACGATTCTGTGTTAGATGCAGCAAACACCCTTCTAACGGAGTTCACGGCAATCCCCGCTCCCGGCGCTGACACGGGCTCTGTATCTTTATTTATTGTCAGGAAGATGAAGCGCTGCCGGTGCTTCAAAGGCGTCGTTACAGTTACATGCCCTCGTCCCAGTATTTGTGGCATGAATATGAAACAAGCCTTGCTTTTCGACTTCCGCGGCGCCTCCTTAGCTACAGGATTGAATTTTTCGAGCTCGGAACAGCCGTGCATTATCCTCGAGTGCTCATTGTGCAGGATACCAATTCCACCGCTAATGTAGATGTATTTGCTGATACACAGCAATTTGCTCTGCGGATAGTTTCCCTACAAAAGGGCTCGGCATCGCTGCCGCCCTGCGCCCAGAGCCGTGGGCTTCCAGAGAGCCGTTTGCTCCCTCGCCTGTGCATGCAAATGTTTTTTTCCTCCGGAGATACCCCGGCACCTCAACCCAGCAACCCGGGACGGTGCTGGGGACCGAGCCACATTCTGCTTTCCTACTCCCAGGGGTTCCTTACGGGTGACTCTCAAGCATCCCTCTGCGTGTATCCACCACGCTGAATAAATGCTGGGCAGAGGGGAGGTGGGGGGGATGAGTGCTGGGTGCTGCCGGCAGTCTTAGGGTGCTGGGGGTGGGTGCTGGGGGAAAGGGAGGGCAGCGAGTGTGGGAGCTCCACGCAGCTTCACTTTGCAGCCCCAGCTTTTGCCGCTGCACTGAAACGCATCACACACACACACCCCCCCTTCTCCCCTGCCCCGCTGCAAACCTCCAGCGTGCTCCGATGAGCTGGGGACAAAGCTCCTCCACACCCCCCAGCCCGTCCTGCTGCCCCCACGCTGCTTTTTCATGGCCTGAACCTCCACCCAAGGCAAGAGGGAGGAATCTGGGGGGAGCCCCAGCGCTGTTGCGTGATGAGTAGGAGAGCCCAGCCCAGGATGGATCCAGCCCGACAGAACGTGGCCAACACCGTCGGGTTTTCCGCCAAAGGGAGTGCCAGGCCTGTCACACCTCTAGAAATATCTGTGGGAAAGTTCAATTTCAGCAATTTGGGGATTTTTTTTTCCCCTCTCCGATTTTTCCGCTATTTTTCCCAGCACGCTCGAAAACCCGAGGAGTCTTTCGGGGAGGGAAGAAGATGGCAAAACGGAGAAAGGCTTTTCCATTTTCACTGACATTTATCCTGGGAACAGAAAAAGAACAGAAAACAACACCCAGAGGAACCCGGAGCCTTGTTTTTATCGCAAGGTCGGTACAAGCTGTTCTCAAAAAAAAAAAAAAAAAAAAAAAGGAAATCATGATCAGGAAAATGATTTCCCATGTCTGCAGGTACAACAGCTCTGCCATGGGGTGGGAAGAGCACGGAGAAGCCCCCCCCCCCCGGTATTTTGGGGGTCCTGGGGAGCTGTTTGGAGGTTGTTTGGGGGTTGTGGGGGTGCAGCATCCCACCGCATCCCTGTCTCTGTGCTGGGGAAGATGCTGCGGGGAGAGGTGGGTCCCACTGGTACCCACCCACCCCCATCCCATGCCGAAGCCTGTTGTCTTCCCCGCAAGCAACTGGGACCCAAGGGAGAAGTGGGGGGGCTTGCTTGGGGGGGGGTGGGTCTGGGCATCCCCTGCCCCATCAGGTCAACCGGCAGCTGAGGAAGCGGCTGATAAAAAAAAAAAATAGGTTCTCTGACAGGATTAGGGAAGGGAACTGAAACCCAGCGGCGCGGGGAAAGGCGATCTGCTCACCGGCCACCCACCAGTGAGGACAAGGGGTTGGTGGGAGCAGCGTGCTTGGGGGGGCTCTGATCGGCACCCCGGTTATGACCAGCAGCCCCATTCCCCTCCCAGAAACCTCCCGGTAAACACTCCAATTTTATTTTATTATTTTATTTCTCTTTTTTTTTTTTCTTCCCATTTTTTGCTGTCTCACTCACAGAATTGGCGCTGCATCTCCCACCGCCTGGCAGGTCCCAGGTCTGCGGCCACGGGACAGACCCCGGGACAGCCCACGGCCACAGCACCGGCACCCGGCTGGCCCGACTCGGGCTGGAGCACCCCAAAAACCCCAGGAAGGGGCTCAGGCAGCCCGGAGGGGGCAAGGACCTTCCGTGGGCCTGTGAAAGGGGTTTGGAGAGGGAAGAAGAAGGGGAAGGGGAAAAAAGAGGAAGACGAAGGATGGGGAAGGGGAGAAGGGGGGAAAAGGGGGAAGGGGAGAGGGGAAAGAAGGAGAAAGGGAAGGGAAGAGTGGAGAAGAGGAAGGGGAAAGGGAAAAGGAAGGGAAAGAGAAATGAGAAGGGGAGTGGGAAGGGGAAAAAAGGGGAAGGGGAAGGAAGGGAAAGAGAAGGATGAGGAAAGGGAGGGGGAAAGATGGGGAAGGGAGGATGGGGAAGGGGAAGGGAAAAAGGAAAGGGAAGGGGAAGGGGAAAGAAGGAGAAAGTGAAGGATGGGGAAAGGGAAGGAGAAGGATGGGGAAGGGGAAAGAAGGGGAAAGAAGGGGAAAGGGAAGGGTGTGAGTCAATTGCCATCTCCGGGCTGGTGTCACACCATCGCCGGCTGGGCCCAGCAGCCCCCCCACAGCTCCCGGGGGCTGACGGGGCAGCAGAAGGCAGCTGGGCCCGGGGCCACATCCAGCACTTGTCCCCAAACCTGCCCCTCAGCCTCTCCTGGCATCCCCAGCCCAGTCACCGCTGCCAGCTGGGGCACAGGGAGGGGACAGGGATGCATGGGTGCCCTCGCCCAGCTCTGACCCGGGGAGATGAGGGGCTTGTGACTGGCGGGGGGGACCCTTCCCCCCCACTTTCCAACCCACGTTTCCCACGTTCCATGGTCTGACGTGTCCCCAAAATCCCTGCGTGATGATTCCTGGCATGGCAGCATCCATCCCCGGGCTGTGCCCATCACCCAGAGGCAGGGGTCCCTCCCCTGATTTGAGGGTGACATGAGGGAGCTGGGGGGGGGGCTTCTCCTTTCAACCCACCACCCCCTGTGCCCGCAGGGTGGGTTGCAGATGAGACCAGGGATGGGACAGGGACCAGGCAGCCCTGGGGACACAGGACGGGGCTCTGTGCTCCTGGGGAGGGGTGTCGCAGTGACCTGCACCCCAAAAGTGCTGGGCAGCCAAGAGGAGATGTCCCTGCACCCTCAGTGTCCCCTTGGCAGGGCCCAGGGGTGCACCCAGGGTGCAGGATGGGACTGTGAGCTTCTCCCTCCCCACAGCCCCATCCATGCGCTGGATGAAACCAAGGGCTAAAAAGCACCACGGGCAGCTGCTGGGGAAAAATATCAGGGAAAAAAAAAATAAATGATAGTAATAAAAAAATAAACAAACAAACAAAAAAAAATCAAACAAAATAACCCCCCCCTTTGGCCCAGCCAGATGTGGGGCCGTGGAAATTAGCAGCATCGCTGCCCGCCTCCTTCACGCGCGGGTTGGCTCCCACAAAAGGGATCAGCGAGGGATTAAACGTGCAGAAGCAGTAATGGATTGTACAAAATCAATGCCAGGCGGCGGCGGGGGCTTTTGTTGGGCGATGATTAGGCGACGCGCTACACGGAGCCGTGCAGATAATCGTCTTGTCGCTGAACAAGCCCCCGAGGACCGCGGGGTTGGTGGCACCCAAGCTCTTGGGCATGGGTTTGCCTGCTGTCCCCTGTCCCAGCTGAGCCATCCTCTGCACTGGGGACACTCCCAGAGTGGGGGGGGTCCCATGGGACGGATCCGTGGGGGGTCACAGAAGGGATAAAACCCGCTTGTGGAAGCGATGGGGGTCGCCTGGAGCAACGAGCACGGGGCTCGGAGCAGGGACGTGGGTGTGCAACGTGTCCTCAGGGCCGGGGACGCGTCCCCAGCTCCAGCTCCGCACCCAGAGGCACCCAACCGGGGTGGGGGGGGGGGTCTCTGCTGCTGGGTTTCACCCAGCAAATAGCACCCTGGGGCTCCCCCTGAAGCGATGCCCTCCCAGTCCCTCCCCGGAGGGGACAGAGCTGGGGGTCGGGACATCCCCTATCCCCAGGCTGGCCATCGCATCCCACCACCAGCCCCCGATCCCTTGGGATGCCCAGCGGCATCTCCCCGGGGTGGGGACCAACCCCGGGGGTCCCGACATCGGGGTCGGCGCCGGGGGGGCCCCCACGTTTGTCACCGGTGGGACGGCGGGGACACGCGGCGTGGCACATGGGGCTGGCACGCCGCGGCTGCCAGGGCTCACAGGTAGCCATGGAAACCTCCCGGCGGGATGCTGCGCCGATAAATAGCCAATTTAAAGTGATTCTTTGCAAAGAGCTTTTTTTTTTTTTTTTCATGCATGCATGTCAGCAAGTCCCACTGTTTTTTGGTTTGGGTTTTTTTTTTTTTCCAGGTTTTCCTTTCTGTGTGTTTTTTTATTATTATTTTTATTTTTGTGCTGCCTTCAAGGCCTGGCCACGACGGCGACTCACAGCCGCTTCTTTCCACGGAACAAAACCAAGCAGGTTTACACTAGTGGCAGCGACCGTGGAAGCGGGGTGACTTTGTTGGGCTGTGCCCGTCTCTCCACTCCTTCCCCCCCCCCCCGCCATCTCCCCAGGGCTTTTTTTTTTGCCGGGCGAAGCGAACGCGTGTGCCTCTGGGTGCGCACACGTGTGTGGGCGGGGGGGGGGGCACGCGCTCTGCTCACGCACGCCACGTGTGCGTGGGCTCACGGGTGTGCAAACGTCCCCGCGGCGGCGGGTGCTCGTGCAGCTCTGGGTCCTCCATCCCTCTCGGGATTCTCCAGGAAAAAGGGGATTTTTGAGCCCTGGTGACCCACATCTGCCGCAAGAGGGGGACAACCCAGATGCCACCTGGGGCTTTATTCCCTGTGGGGGGCAAAGAGGCAGAGCCGTGCCCACTCCTGCAAAACAGTTTCGGCCGCAGGATCAACTTAGCAGCCATGCTGTGTCGGGAATTCTATAGATCTATATGTCCCATGCTGCACACACAGCCTTGGGGATCCCATCCTGCTTCCTCAGCGCTGGACCCAGCTCCGGTGAGGGACGGAGGAGGGATGGGGCCAGGCTGGAGCATCACGGCCGCCGCGATTGAAACCTCGGGGATTTTTAAATAAATGCAAATTGACGTCGGCTTAACGGAGAAAGACGAGCCCAGCTCCTCCTCGTAGCGAGTGCGGCGAAGGAGGGTGAGAAACAGGAGCTGGGCTGGCACCCCGAAATTAGGGTGCTGTGCCCGAAATAGCAGGAGCACCTGTGCCCCTGCCCCAGTCCCCCCAGTCTGTGCCCACTCTGCTCCCACCATACCCAGTGCTCAGGGCTGGAGCGGGGCACAGGGCTGGGCCCCCAACCCACATCGCCCAGGTCTTGTGGCCCCCAGGGAGCGGCACTTCCCTCCTGTCCCCCCCCACCCCGCTCTCCGGGCTCCCTAAAAGAGCACTGGCCTGGGGACGGGCCCTCGGCCACCCCGTGGCACTTTGGGGGGGGGGGGTCCATCCAACTGGGAAAAATCTCAGTTTAGCTTCCACCTCTGCCGCTCCCCACCGGCTGGCCTTGACCACGACTCCTGACCACACCAAGCCAAGGGCAGCACCCCCCCCCTCAAAAACCCCTCTCTTCTCCTTCCCCCCCCCTCCCCCCCCAAAAGATGCCGAGCCCCCAACACCCAGCACTCAGCACCGAGCCCCCCCGGCGCTGCCAGCACCCCACGGGAGTCAGAAGAAGCAAGACCAACTCCACCCCCCCCACCCCCCCCCCCCCCCCCAAATCCCATGGGACCCCAGCGGGTGCCTTTCCCCGGGCACAACCCGCCTCCGCACCCCCTTCTCCCGCGCGGCTGCTCGACATTTATTTAGTTATTTAAATTGCCTTTATTTTTCCCATTAAGCCGGGAGCGGGGAGTGGGCGGCTGCTGGGGAGGGAGGAGGGGAGCGGCGGGGGGGTGGAGCACGGGCTGGAGAAAATCCTCCGAGCAGTCTCGTTTTATGCTCCTAAAACCTTCCACGAGGCCCCTCTCCCACCTTCCCCACCACCGAGAGCCCCTTCCCACCGCCCCGGCCCCGCTGGGAGTGAGCGGAGCTGCTGGGAGGGGTGGGGGGGTCCCCCGTGCCGGCTCGGGGGAGCGAGGCTGGCGGTTGAAATTTCAGCAGGTTTCCCCAAATCCTTCCCCGGTTTGAGCCCATTTTATGGCTGGGTAAGCTGAGAGCAGGGGGGAGGCGGTGGTCCTCCATCCCCTTGTCACCTCTCGGTAGCGTCGCGGGGAGGCAGCTTCATGCTCCGATTAAAAAAAAAAAAAAAAAAAAAAAAAAAAAAAAAAAGCAGGGATGGGGAAAAAGAAAAGAAAAAAAAATGTGAGAGAGCCTGAAAAAAGGCGGTGACAGTTTAATGGGGCTGCTGATGAAATAATGACTGTTTTAAAGTCTGCTGGAGTGTGGCTGCGCCTCTATTAAATCTGGGAGCTGATAATCTGCTGAGTTCATTATCGAAGGGGGGGGGGAAAGAGCTCGGCGGGACGCGGGGCCAGGGGCTGAGCTGCTGTGGGTGTGGGGTGCACGTGGGGGGGTCTGGCAGCACCCCAGGGCACGGAACCAGAGTGCAAGGGGGGGGATTGCTCCAGAAAACAAACCTTGGGCTCCGCTAGAGCTGTGGCCGGGGGGGGGGGGGTTAGCTCCTCAGCAGATCCCGTGGCTGCCCCGTGCCTCAGTTTCCCCTTCTGCCTGGGGGCAGAGGGACACGGAGGGGGGGGCTGGCTCTAGGTGGGCTTCGTCCTCTGCAGCAGGCGAGTTCTTGGTGAGGGATTTCTGGTTTGGAAATGCCTCCACAATTGTTGGGGTACGCGGTGCTCGCCTCCACGGGGCTGGATCTGGAGGGGGTGGGGAGCACCCCCTTATCATGGGGCTGAGCACACACCAGTTCGGTGCAGCTGTGGGGCTGCGAAGCGCTTTGCTCTGGAGGGGGTAGGGGGCACCCTAAATCTTGCGTTCAGGGGTTCCAGAGGGACCTGCTTGCTGCGCAGGTGCACACTGTGGCATATCGAATCCACGTGTGTGTGCAAAGAGTGGGTGTGCAAAGCAGGGGTGTGCAAAGCGAGAGGTGTGCAACGCAAGGGTGTGTGAAGCGGGGGTGTGCAATGTGGGGGTGTGCAAAGCAGGGGGTGCATGAGTGCGGGCAGCACCCAGCGCTGTTGGGAGCACGAGCAAAAATGCCGAGCGTGCATTGCATGCATGGAGTTGCACACGTGGAGCACGCGTGGCAGGCGCTGAGCAGGTGTTGCATGTGCTGAGTGTGCAGTGCAGACACGGAGCACACACTGCATAGGTTGTAGACACTGAGTACACGTTGCATGCACTGAGCATGTGTTGCACGCACTGAGCAGGTGTTGCACTCACTGAAAACGTGTTGCACACACTGATCACACGTTGCACACACTGAACATGTGTTGCATGCAGTGAGCACATGCTGTGCACCTTGAGCACGCGTTGCACACACTGAAAATGTGCTGCATGCAGTGAGCACATGCTACACACCCTGAGCACACGTTGCACACATTGAAGATGTGTTGCACACACTGATCACACACTGCACGCCCTGAGCATGTTGCACACACTGAAAATGTATTGCACGCACTGAGCACATGTTGCATGCACTGAACATGTGCTGCACACCTTGAGCACACATTGCACACACTGAAAATGTGTTGCACGCACTGAGCACACGTTGCATGCACTAAACATGTGCTGCACGCAGTGAGCACACGCTGCATGCCCTGAGCACACATTGCACACATTAAACGTGTTGCACGCACCAAGCACACATTGCATGCACTAAACATGTGCTGCACGCAGTGAGCACACGCTGCATGACCTGAGCACACATTGCACACACTGAAGATGTGTTGCATGCGCTGATCACATGCTGCATGAACTGAAGATGTGTTGCACGCCCTGAGCACACGTTGCACTCGCTGAACGTGTTGCAGAGTGATCACACGTTGCACGCACTGAAGATGTGTTGCACGCCCTGAGCACATGTTGCACACCCTGAGCACACGTTGCACGCATTGAACACGTGTTGCACGCCCTGAGCACATGTTGCATGCCCTGAGCACACATTGCACGCATTGAACATGTGTTGCACGCACCGAGCACACGTTGCATGCACTAAACATGTGCTGCACGCAGTGAGCACACGCTGCATGCCCTGAGCACACGTTGCACACACTGAAGATGTGTTGCATGTGCTGATCACATGCTGCGCGCACTGAAGATGTGTTGCATGCCCTGAGCACACGTTGCACTCACTGAACATGTTGCAGAGTGATCACACGTTGCATGCACTGAAGATGTGTTGCACGCAGTGAGCACATGCTGCACACCCTGAGCACACGTTGCACGCACTGAACACGTGTTGCACGTCCTGAGCACGTTGCATGCACTGAACATGTGTTGCATGCCCTGAGCACACGTTGCACGACTGAGCACACGCCGCAGACCCTGTGCAGAGTTCTGGATCTCAGGCCCACGTGCAGACACCCACGCCTCGTGCCAGGCCCACCCACGGTGCCACCCACGGGCACCAGCAGCGTCCCTCAGGGCTGGGCCCTGCCGCCGGCCGGGCTCTCTGCAGAGGCACCCCAAAAACCACTTGGGGGGGGTGGAGGGGGGCTGCTCCCCTGTCACGCACAGCAAAGGTGCTGCCCTCCCCCCACCTGCTCCAGCAGAACCCCGGGGGCTCCCTGATGGGCTCCGGGGGACCCCAAGAGGTGGCTGGGGTGGGCGCTCCCTGCCTGCACCTTCCCTGCTTGCGGCAGGGGGGGTGGTGGTGGACCAGGGGGTGCTGGAGGCTCTGCCCCTCTCCTCCCCCTGGGGCCTCACCCACTCATGGTGACGAGGGGCCCGATCCACGCGGGATTTTGGGTGGGGGGCTGGGGGGGGGGGGGGGGCAGTGAAGACGTGGGTGCCTTTCACCCACACTCTCCGTCTTGGGGTCCCCCACCCCCCTGCAGTGCTTAGGGAGATTGACAGCTCTCTCCCACGCGTGACTCACAGCTCCCCCCCACCCTGGGTGGGCGCAGCGCGAGGAGGAGTGGTGGGACACCCCCACCCAGCGCCACCGAAGGCAGCTCAGCGGGGGGTGATGCTCCCAGCCCTGCATCCCTCCCTGCATCCCTGCATCCATCCCCGCATCCCTGCATCCATCCCCACATCCCTGCATCCCTCCCCGCATCCCTGCATCCCTCCCCACATCCCTCCCCCCCTCCCTGCATCCCTGTATCCCTCCCTGCATCCCTGCATCCATACCTCCATCCCTGTATCCCTCCCTGCATCCCTGTATCCCTCCCTGCATCCCTGTATCCCTGCATCCCTGCATCCATACCTCCATCCCTGTATCCATCCCTGCATCCATCCCTACATCCCTGTATCCCTCCCTGCATCCCTGTATCCCTGCATCCCTGTATCCATCCCTGCATCTATTCCTGATTCCCTGCATCCCTGCATCCATTCCTGTATCCCTCCCTGCATCCCTGCATCCATTCCTGTATCCCTCCCTGCATCCTTCCCTGCATCCCTGCATCCATTCCTGCATCCCTGTATCCCTCCCTGCATCCCTGAGTCCATCCCTGCACCTATCCCTGCATCCCTGGGGACAGGGACCAGGCCACCTCCTGCCCCTGGGGCCATGGTGGAGCTCAGCCGGTTTCCATGGCGATGCCCAAGGGCAGGGGCAGGGGCAAGCGGCGGCCACGCGTGGCATCGGCCCCCGTGCAGTGGGGCTGCCACGGGTGGGGGGCAACTTCCACGGGGCCGCCGTGCTGCGAGGAGGAGCCCGCGTGGAGCAGGACGAGCAGGCAGATCCTTCCCTGCGACCCGCCTGCTCACGTGCCTGCACGCACGCACACGTGTGTGCCCCGCCACGGCAGCTGGTATGGGGCAGCGCTGGGTGGCTGTGGGCTTCATGTGGGGCTGGCTCTGGGGTAGGGTGGGCTTGGCCGTGGGTTTAGGGTGGGCTTGGCTGTGGGTTTAGGATGGGTTTAGGGTGGGCTTGGCTGTGGGTTTAGCGTGGATTTGTCTGTGGGTGTAAGGTGGGGTTGGCCATAGATTTGGCTGTGGGTTTAGGGGGGCTTGGCTGCGGGCTGCACGTGGATTTGGCTGTGGGTTTAGCCTGAGTTTAGGGGGGCTTGCCTGTGGGTTTGGGCTGGGTTTAGGGGGGCTTGGCTGTGGGTTGCACGTGGATTTGGCTGTGGGTTTAGGGTGGGGTCGGAGTGGGCTTGGCTGTGGGTTTAGTGTGGAGTTGGCTGTGGGTTTAGGATGGATTTAGGGTGGGCTTGGCTGTGGGTTTAGCCTGAGTTTAGGGGGGCTTGCCCGTGGGTTTGAGCTGGGTTTTGGGGGGCTTTAACATGGATCTGGCTGTGGGGGTGTATCACGGGGTGTCCATGACCGCAGCGCAGTGACCGGCGTCACCGAGCAGGACCTGGCGCACCGGCAGCACCTTGGGCTGCACCCAGCACCCTGCGCTGGCCCCACACAGCCCCAGTGGGTGTCCCCCACCCCCCCACCTCCCCCCGGGCAGGGCCCCCCTCACTGACCCCCACCCGGCCCCGCTGACCCCTGTCAGTCCAGCCAGCACAAGGCAAGTGGGGTGGCAGCACCCAGTGGGTGCATCCAGGGCACCCATGGGCTCTCCCACTGTCCCCCCCCGGTCCTGTCCCCCCCCACACACACACAGAGACCCGGACACCTTCGCCCCGTTTCCCCAAGACCTTTAATATCATCAAGAGGCGGCGGCGGGAAGCGGGGGCAGCTCCTGCCACCCCCCCACCCTGTCCCCTCCACCTCCAGCAGAGCCTGGAGCCACGGGGTGGGGGGCACCAGAGGTCGGATGCACCCCTACCCCCCTCCTCAATTTGGGGGGGGGACCCGGAGGCTTTTGATGCCCTGCGCCGCAGGGAGGGGACCTCAAAGATGGGCTCCCCCCCCTCCCCAAGAGTGATGGGAGCACCGTGATGCTCCGGGGGCGCATCCCACGGGAATGCATCCCGCCGGGAGTGTCATTGGAAAGGAAAGAGACTTCTAAAAAGAGAGGAAAAGCAAGAGCCCCTCCCCCCCGCCCCAAAACGGCTGCAGCACCCCCCACCCCCCATGGCTGTGCTGGGCCGGGGGGGGCTGGCACTGCCTGGTCCCCGTGGGCTCCTGAGCCCAGCTCCAGGGGTGCGTGGGTGGCCTCGCTGTTCTTTCCCCTCTTGGTTGCCCGTCAGCCACTGAGGGGGGGGGGGGGGCGAGGGAGGTGGCAAAGAAGGCCCAGAGGAGGTTCTGGAGCTGGTGGGACCCCCAGCAGGTACTGGGGTGCGGGGCTGATGGGGGGTCCCTGAGGGGATCCCCGCTTGCGGACGAACCTACGGCACAAGGGGAGAGCGAGGGGTCAGCGAAGGGGAGGGGGATGCCGTGTGTGTGTGTGTGTGTGTGTGTGTGTGTGTGTGTGTCCCACCTTGCAGGGGGGACATGCAGGGAGGGGGGAACCACCGTGGATGTGTGTCGTTTGCCTGTGTCCCCAAGCCGGGGTGGCAGTGGGACAGCCAGAGCCATCAGCTCTCACCTCCCGCTGCCTGCGCCGGTGGGATGGGAGGGGTTTGGGGGGGGGGGGGGAGGAGGCAGGCAAGAGTTGGGGGCACGGGGTTGGAATGGGGGGTTCACCGCTTACCAGCGTGTCAGGCCTCCAGCTCAGACGTTTCGCAGGAGCTGGGGGCAAAAAGCAGAGAGGTCCCCGTGAGTCCCCAGCACCCTCCACATCCCGGCATCACCCGGAGCCCCAGGGGATGGAGGGGGGGTGAAAACTCAGAGCACAGGGAATCTTCCACACACACACCCCCCCAGCACATCCTCCAAGGGGACGCTGCAGTGTTGGGGATACCCAGTGTGTTTCTGTGTCCCCCCCTCTGGGCAGGACGGCTGTTGCACAGACAGACAGCAGGACAGCAGGAGGAGGGGTTGCTTTGGGACCGGGATGGAGAAACCACCCCACTGGTATAGGAAAAATCAGGAGCCCGGCAGCACCCCCTCGGTTTGGGGCACCCCCACACCTGGGAAAACACCCCAATACTGGGGAGGGCACCCAAAGGATCAACCCCCCCTACTCCTTTTCCCCCGCTCCCAGCTCTTTCCAGGGTGACCAGAAGCTGATGCTGGTGCTTAAGGAATGGGAGTGGGGACACCCCACATACCCCAAGATTTGGGGACCAGGACCTCCGCCAGCGCGTGGTGCAGGGGCGACACGGCCCCGAGGAGGGTGGGATGGGGGGGTGGGTGTAGGGGGGGGGTGGGTGTGTCCCATCTCACTCACGGTTAGGGGGTCAGTAGCAAAAGCAGCCACACTGTTCCTCATCTCGCTCTCGTTGCCCCGCAGCGGGATGAGGGAGATGTTCCCCAGCCTGGAGTCCGGCTGCGACCGCGACGCCCGCACCTTGGAGGTGTCCGAGGGCCACAGGGCCCCGCCGTTCTGGGGACAGAGGGGACAAGAAGTGTGTGTGTGGGGGGGGAACGAGAGCTGAAGACCACCTCTGCGATCCTCAGCCACCCGGGGAACCTCTCCTCCGCGCCAGGATGCCAGCGTTCTAAGGATGCTTGGCTACCCCGAAAGGGTTTCTGCTAGCCAAGCGCGTGTGTGTGTGTGTGTGTGTGTGTCTGTGTCCCCACCCCGGGTTGTCACCCTGCCCGCTCCCCACCTGCACGTGGAGGAAGGTGGCGAACCACTCCCGCAGGTCGGCCTGGGTGTCACAGCACAGGTACCTGTGGGGACACGGCGTCAGCGCCACAGAGGGGGGGGCACACGGGGTGAGGGGTGAACCCTCGGGGACACCCCCACCCCACCCCCTGCTCCTCGGCTCCAGGGGCTGCTGGGGACCGAGCCGGTGCTTTGCATGAGGAGGCGAGGGGACAAGGGGGGGATCAAAGGGGACAAGGGGGGGAGCAAAGGGGATGGGGGGGGGATCAAAGGGGACAAGGTGGGGAGCGAAGGGGACGGGGTGGGGGATCAAAGGGGACAAGGTGGGGAGCGAAGGGGACGGGGTGGGGGATCAAAGGGGACAAGGTGGGGAGCGAAGGGGACGGGGGGGGGATCAAAGGGGACAAGGTGGGGAGCGAAGGGGATAGGGGGGGATCAAAAGGGACAAGGTGGGGAGTGAAGGGGACAAGGGGGGGGACTGAAAGGGATGAGGAGGGGACTGGAGGACACTAGGAGGGGACCAAAGGGGTTGAGGGGGGATTGAAGGGGACAAGGCGGGGGACTGAAGGGGACAAGAGGGGCATTGGAGAGTACAAGGGGGGGATCGGAGAGGACAAGGGGGGTGGAGTGAAGGAGACAAGGGGGGACCAAAAGGGGGACCAAAGGGGATGAGAGGGGGACTGAAGTGGACAAGGGGGTATCAAAGGGGGGGACTGAAGGGGACAAGGGGGGATGGAAGGGGACAAGGAAGGGACGGAAGGGGACAAGGAAGGGACTGAAGGGGACAAGGGGCATCAGAGAATACAAGGCAGGGACTGAAGGAGACAAGTGGGGACCAAAGGGGACAAGGGGAGGGACTGAAGGGGACAAGGGGAGGACCAAAGGGGACGAGAGGGGGATGGAAGGGGACAAGGGGGGGACTGAACGACATGAGGGGGGCATTGGAGAGGACGAGGCGGGGGTCAGAGGGGACAGGGGGGGACCAAAGGGGTCAAGGAGGGGACTGAAGGGGACAAGGGGAGAACAAAAGGGGATGAGGGTGGGGATTGAAGGGGACAAGGGGGGACTGAGGGGGACAAGGTGGGACAGCCACCGCCCCTGGTGGGATCCTGAGTGGGTCCACGGGTGCCCAGCCAAGCTCTGCCCACAGAAATCCCCATCTACACCCCTCCAGCAAAGGCACCCCAGCTCTGGAGAGCAGCCACCCCGTGTCCATCTGTCTGGCAGGACAGGGACAGGTCCCAGCGGCCCCCCTCGCCCTCACCATTGCTGCTTCTCGTGCTTCTCGGTTTCGTAGAGGACGGTGAAGCCCCAGCTGGGGGAGAAGCACAAACGTGAGGGGCAGCGGCTCTGCAACCCACCACCCCCTGAGCCTGCAAACACTCCCCCCACACCCTGCAACACCCCCCGGCCCCTGCAACCCCCCCCCGGCTCCTGCAACCCCCCCAGCCCCTGCAACCCCCCCCAACCCTGCAAACCCCCCCCCCCCAACCCTGCAACCCACCCCCCCAAACCCTGCAAACCCCCCCGGGGCTCTGCAAACCCCCCCGGGGCCCTGCAACCCCCCCCCCACATTTTCCCACATGCACACACCCATATGCACATGCACACCCATGCACACTGACATGTGTGCACACACGCAGCCTCTGACATGCATGCACACACCCACATGTACAACTGACGTGCACATTTACATGCTGCACATGTGCACACACACACGCATGCACACACCTCGCTGACGTGCACACTCACGCACTCATATGCAGACACATGCACGCTGACAGGCATGCGCGCACGTGCATGTGCACAGGCCATATGCACATGCACACAGACATGCACACACATGCACACAGATGCTGACATGCACACACATGCTGACACGCATGCACACATGCGCACCCATGCACACGCACGGTGACATGCACGCACACACATGCACACCCATGCACACTGACAGGCATGCACACACCCACATGCGCACACGTGCATGTGCACACGCCATATGCACATGCACACAGACATGCACACACATACACACGCATGCACATGCATGCACACACACGCTGACACGCACGCACACACCCCCGCACCCCCCCCACCGCAGACGGGCTCTGCGAGGCTGCTCTGACACCTGGTGGCAAGACGGGTCCCAGCAGCCAAAACCATCCCAGTCCCTGTCGCCATCCTCATCCCCAGCCCTGGCCCTTGTCCCCAGCCCTGTCCCTTCCTCACCCCTCTCCCCAGCCTCGTCCCTGTCCCTGTCCCCATCCCCATCCCTGTCCCCATCCCTGTCCTGTCCCTGTCCCCATCCCCGTCCCTGTCCCCATCCCCATCCTGTCCCCATCCCCGTCCTGTCCCCATCCCCATCCCCATCCTCATCCCTGTCCTGTCCCTGTCCCCATCCCCATCCCCATCCCTGTCCTATCCCCATCCCTGTTCCTGTCCCCATCCTCATCCCTGTCCCCATCCCTGTCCCCGTCCCCGTCCCTGTCCCCGTCCCCCTCCCCTCACCACGTCGGGGGTCGAAGCTTCTTCTTGATACCCAGGTAAACCTTCAGGTTCCTGACGGGCCACTCCTTCTCCGGCTTGTGGCTCTGGGGGAGGGGGGGGACAGGGGACATGGCCTAGGGTTGGGGACAGCCGGGCTACCGCCAGACCCTTCGCCACCCTGTCCCCCCTGCCCCCCGCCAGGATGGGGGTTCGGTTTTGGGGGGAGAAGCCGTGGGGATGTGGTGAAGCCAAGGTCAAGGGTGAATCCCAGGACAGAGCAGAGGGGGTGTCTGTGGGCAAGGGGGAGGACACGAGAGGCCTGTCCCTGCATGGGGTCACCCCGGAGATGGGGGTCCCCAGAGCCTGGCATTCCATGTCCCCCGTGGGGACACCCAAGTCACACCCCTCCTCAGCATCATGGCTGGGGCAGCAGTGCCCCCCCGCCGCCACGGTGGGTGAAGGTGGGTGCCCCCAACTCCCCCTGTCCCGCTTTGGCTCTGCTGGGCTCCCCCCCCAACATCAGAGCACCCCTTGGGGTGCTGCCTGTGAGCTGCACCCCCTCCCTGTGCCCAAGAGGGGGGGACGGGGACAAAATGAGGTGTCCCAGCAAAGCCAGAGCACACCCGGTCCCAGCATCACCCCCCCATTTGCTGGGAGATGTTTTGTAGGGGCAAAGCCCCACAACTCCACCCCCCCCTTCAACCCAGGATCCCCCCCAGTGCGGCACAAGCCACAAGTGACATGATGGGGGGACACATGTGAGCGGCGTGACAAGAGCCCAGCGCAATGCTGGCGGGATGGGGGGGGACACACCACATATCCCCCCCTTCATCCCCCGCTCTGGCTGCCTGGAGCAATGGGCAGCGGAACCCCCCAAACCGGAGGAGCCCGGATAATGGGGGTGCAAAGTGATGGGGGGGGACACGCTGAGGTGCAGCGGGAGAGAGGGGAGCACCTGCCTGCGGACCCTACGGACGGGCAGGGGACAGGGGAAAAGCAGGGGATGGGCAGGGGACAGGCAGGGGACAGGCTGGGGAGGGGCAGGGGACGGGGGAAGGAGGCAGCAACATGCTGGGGTGCAGTGTCAGACAAGGGAGCCAGACAACATTTCGGGGGTGCCAGCACCAGCGCTGCCTGCGATGCCCCAGTGCTGCCTGCAGTGCCCCAGTGCATCCCAACTGATGTCCCAACACAGCACCACTGGGAAGGAAAGTGAAGGCAGGGACAGGCAGGGAGCAGGCAGGGAGCAGGTAGGGACAGGCAGGGACAGGCAGGGACCGGCAGGGACAGGCAGGGAGCAGGCAGGGACAGGCAGGGAGCAGGCAGGGAGCAGGCAGGGACAGGCAGGGAGCCGGCAGGGACAGGCAGGGAGCAGGCAGGGAGCAGGCAGGGACAGGCAGGGACAGGCAGGAGCAGGCAGGGACAGGCAGGGACAGGCAGGGACAGGCAGGGAGCAGGCAGGGACAGGCAGGGACAGGCAGGGAGCAGGCAGGGAGCAGGCAGGGACAGGCAGGGAGCAGGCAGGGACAGGCAGGGACAGGCAGGGAGCAGGCAGGGAGCAGGCAGGAACAGGCAGGGACAGGCAGGAGCAGGCAGGGACAGGCAGGGAGCAGGCAGGGACAGGCAGGGACAGGCAGGGAGCAGGCAGGGAGCAGGCAGGGACAGGCAGGGAGCAGGCAGGGACAGGCAGGGAGCAGGCAGGGAGCAGGCAGGGACAGGCAGGGAGCCGGCAGGGACAGGCAGGGACAGGCAGGGCTCACCCGCACTTCCTTGTAGAGGCGCAGGCAGGTGTGGTTGAGGATGAAGTAGCGGTCGTGGAAGCCAGTGCTCAGGCCCAGCCCCAGCAGGTTCCTCTCCTCCCGGAATTTCATCATGCCGTGCTTGCAGTCACCCACTCTGCTGGCTGGGGGCACAGGCCTGAGCGGCTCCGGCCCCCCCGGGGGGGTCAGGGCCCCCAGCAAGGGCGCGGGGTGCAGCCAGACCCCAGCCCGCAGGGCAAGAGCAAGCCCCCCCCCCCCCCGGCCCTGTCTCCCCAGATATGAGTACACAGCACCCAGTCCCAGCCCCAGCACGGGGACTGACGGGGCAGGTGCCTGCTCTGCGGGCACGGCCAGGCAGGATGTGGCCCGGGAATGGTCAGTCCCTTGGGGTTTTACTATGGGGTCGCAGCTGGTAGGATGGGGTGCTGTCCCAATCCCTGTCCCCATCCCTGTCCCAATCCCCATCCATATCTCCATCCCATCACCACCCCAAACTCATCCCTCTCCCCAACTCCATCCCATCCCTGTCCCCATCCCATCCCTGTCCCCATCCCATCCCCATCCCCATCACATGCTCATCCCCATCCCCATCCCCATCCTCATCTCCATCTCCATCCCATCCCATCCCATCCCATGCCATCCTCATCCCCATTCCCCATCCCATCCTCATCCCATCCCCATCCTCATTCCCATTTCATCTCATCCCATCCCCATCTCCAGCCCACCCCACCCCAGCCCATCCCATCCTCATTCCCATTCCCCATCCCATTCCATCCTCATCCCATCTCCATTTTCATCCCCATCCCCATTCCCATTCCATCTCATCCCATTCCCATCCCCATCCCACCCCATCCCATCCTCACTTCCATCTCCATCCCATCCCACCCCATCTTCATCCCCACCCCACCCCATCCCCTCCGTGGCTCCCCGGCCCCTCACCGAGGTAGATGAGCATGTTCTCCATGGACATCTGCTTCTTCACCACCAGGTAACTCTCCGTCCCCAGCCCGTGCAGGATGGGCAGGACCTTTTCCGAGTAGTGCAAGGGCCGCTCTGCCAGGCAGGGAAACGGGCAGGGCTCAGGCAGCACCCCCGGGGGGTGGCACCCCCCCCAGCGAGGGGTCACACATGTGTCTCCAGCGCCCATCAAGCTCCTGCTTGTCTCCCGCGGGGGCTGGAGGGTGGCTTGGGGCTGGCAGGGCCCAAACCAGCTCAGCGGAGGCTCCCAGTGGTGCCCAGCATCGGGCTCAGCACCCTGCCCATCTCCCTCGGGAGCTGGCACTGGTGGGCAGGACCAGGGTCTCATCCTGCTCTCACTTGCTGCTGCCTACGAGCACCCCAGAGCTGCTCCCTGTGGCCGGGGAGCCTGGACACCCCCCACCAGGTCTCAGAGGCGTTTGATCCCCCCAAGGCTGCAGACAGATGCCCTGTGGGTCCTGGCCCCAGCCACCGGCCCATCTGCAGCGCTCGGCCACGTGCAACCTGGATGTGGCGAGCAAAGCTGCGGCCCCACAGCCGGCCTCCCCCGAGCACCTGTAGCCCGTCCCAGCACTGCTCCATGGTGTGGTCCTCATGAGAGCCTTCTCATCCCCATCTCCACCACCACCATCATCACCATCCCCATCTCCATCTTCATCTCCATCCATATCTCCATCACCATCACTATCTCCATCTCCATCACCTCCATCTCCATTCATATCTCCATCCCCATCTCCATCCCCATCCATATGTCCATCCCCATCACCATCCCCATCTCCATTCCCTTTTCCATCACCAGCTCCATCTCCATTCCCTTCTCCATCACCAGCTCCATCACCAACCCTACTTCTATCTCCATCTCATCCCCATCTCCATCCTCATCCCCATCTCCACCTCCCTCTCCATCCTCATCCATATCTCCATCACCATCACTATCACCATCACTATCTCCATCCCCACCTCCATCTCCATCCCCATGTCCACCACCATCACCATCACCACCTCCATTTCCATCTCCATCCCCATCACCATCCTTATTTATATATCCATCCCATCCCCATCCCCATCCTCATCCTCATCCCCATCTTCACCTCCATCTCCATCTCCAATCATATCTCTACCATCATCACCATCCCCATCTCCTTTTCCATCTCCATCCCCATAATCATCTCCATCCCGATCTCAATCCCCATCCCCAACTCCATCTCCATCCCCAGCTCCATCTCCATCTCCATCTCCATCATCATCTCCATCACCATCTCCATCTCCATCACCATTCCCATCCCCATCCATCTCCATCTCCACCCCCATCCCCACCCCCACCACCCTCACACCCCCACACCAACCTGCCTCCTCCCTCTCGTTCACTTCAAAGCAGCTCCAATAGTCCTTCTCCTTCATGACGATTTTCCTCCGGTCCAGGATCTCGAAGGTGAGCTCCTCAGCCGTCATCGTGGCCGGGATCTGGGGGGAAGGGCCAGGCCTCCATCAGCCAGTGTCTGGGGCCATGCCACCCTTGTGCCAGCTCAGAGCACCCCCCCATGACACCACAGAGGTTTGGCCATATAAGGGGGGGTCTCTGTCCCCTCTGCGCCCTCCACCCACCGCTCACCTTGACGTGCTGCTCTGCCTCCGTCTTCTTCTCCTCCAGGTAGACGGTACAGATGAAGTCCCCGGCTTGCTGAAGGACAACAGGAAAGCCCTTCGACCTGCAGCTTCCCACGTGTGGGCTAAATCCCCCCCCCTTCCCCGCGTGGACACCCCCGGCCTGGAGCATCTCCAGGAGATGCTGGAGCAGGCGGTGAGGTCCCCATGCGAAGAGGATGCCCCAAGAAGGTCACCGTGTCCGGGACGCACCTGCGTCCCACTGGACGCTGCCTCCCGCATCTTCATGATGGCCATGATCTCATCTTGCTGCTTCTTCATCTCTTGGTCGTTGACCTGCCAAGGAAGAGGAGCCCAAGGAGCCATCAGAGATGACCAGACCCATTTTAAGTGTCACCGCAGCAGCAGATGGGGGTCCCCAGGAGAATCTGCTCCCCTGCCCAACACCTCCAGCCTCGGGGGTCTCCAGGGTTTGCAGGAACATCGGCCCCCCTCCCCACGGGAGATGTCTGCAGACAGAGTAGACCCAGCTTCCTCCTCCTTCCACCTCCCCATCCCCTGGGAATGTCCGCACACCGGCATGACCCGGAGCAGCGCCGGAGCCAGGGTGAACCTACATTAAAGATCTTCACGTAGTGGCTGATGAGGTCCTCCACCACACGGCCTGCCTTGTAGTCCTTCCCGTCCGTCTGGAAGAGCGTGGGCCCGAAGACGATGGCCAAGTTGTGCGTGTTCATCTGATTCTCCCCGGAGAAGAGCTGGACCCTGTGGGGAACCCTGTTGCGATTCCTGCCCTGGAGCCCCCCCAGGAACCACCCCCCCTCAGCCTTGCCAAGGGGAATGCACCCCACGCCGAGATGCGATGCTCAGCTTTGGGCGCAGCTTAACCCCAAATCCCGCTCTTTTCCTCGCTGGGGATGTGGATGGAGGGACAAGGGCTCTCCTCCCACCCCACAGCCTCCCCAGGACCACCCAGCAAATGGGGCGATGCCCCACGGGAGCCCGGGCTCTGCCGTGCCGTGGACCTGCCCCCCACGTCGTACCGAAAGAGGTGGTTGATGAGCGTCTTCAGCGTGGCCCGGTTCACCGTGGGGAGGGTGCCCAGGAGCCGCCGGTACTCGCCAATCTTTGCCTCCTCATCCTCCAGCCCTGCGAGAGGGGCACGAGGGAGAGGAGGAGCATGGAGGGGCACGAAGGTGAGATTAATCATCCCCCTCACCAGACCCCACCTCAGACCCTCCTGCCCCACTGTGGGGACGGAGCGTCCCAGCTCTGTGGGGCCAGAGCATCCCAGGGCTGGAGCATCCCAGCTCCACGGGTCCAGAGCATCCCAGCTCCATGGGACCAGAGCACCCCAGCTCTGTGGGGCCAGAGCACCCCAGCTCCGTGGGACCAGAGCACCCCAGCTCCGTGGGACCAAAGCACCCCAGTTCTGTGGGACCAGAGCACCCCAGCTCCGTGGGACCAGAGCATCCCAGGGCTGGAGCACCCCAGCTCCGTGGGACCAGAGCACCCCAGCTCCGTGGGACCAGAGCACGCCAGCTCCGTGGGACCAGAGCACGCCAGCTCCGTGGGACCAGAGCATCCCAGGGCTGGAGCACCCCAGCTCTGTGGGGCCTGAGCATCCCAGCTCCATGGGGCCAGAGCACCCCAGCTCCGTGGGACCAGAGCACCCCAGTTCTGTGGGACCAGAGCACCCCAGTTCTGTGGGATCAGAACACCCCAGCTCCGTAGGACCAGAACACCCCAGCTCCATGGGGCCAGAGCATCCCAGGGCTGGAGCACCCCAGCTCTGTGGGGCCAGAGCACCCCAGCTCTGCGAGGCCGGAGCACCCCAGCTCCCCGGGGCCACGTCCTGTGGCTGTTCTGCCGCTGGTTATGTCCACCCCCAATATTTAGGAACCGGCTCCAGATGCAATGGGCAGGGGGTGAGGGAGGGGGGGGTCTGGCTCTCTGCCCTGTCTCATGGGGCTGCCTGGGGTCACTGTGGGCTCACTCCACTCCCCACCCACCTCTCAGCCCCCCACCCCCACCCCCCCCCGGAGCATGTGGGGTGCAGATGTGCACCCCACAGCCTGGCAGGAGAGGACAAAGCGGGGCTGCAGCAGAGCCGGGGAGCCCGACCCACACCCCCAGCAGCTCACCAGTCGCCCGCAGCCAGTCCTGGCCCCACCGCCCGGTGAAGAGCCCATCGCCAAGGTCGCGGAAGAAGCGTTTGAGGGTGTTGGCGACATCGTCCACCTGATGCTCCCCCTCCTTCAGCCGGACGCTGCGGGCGTCCCGGCGCAGCATCTCCAGCAAGCTGGTGGTCTTGGAGTTCTGCCCGCTCTTGCGGTAGATGCCCTCGGACGTCAGCCCTGGGGCAGAGCCGGTGGGGATGAGCCCCCTCCTCCCCCCCACACCTCTCCGTGGGGAAAGGGGCCCTAAAGGGCCCTGAACTCCCCACTGACGGCACGTACCGCACTGGGTGATGTAGTCGATGCAGCGATCCACCAGCAGCGGGACGTCCGACTCGGTCAGCTGCTGCTCCGACAACGTGTCCCCTGAGCTGCCCGCGGCCTTTTGGATGGCATGGACCCAGCCCAGGAAATCCAGTTTCCTCTCCCCTTGGATGTACAGAGTCCTGCCAGCAAGCCTGGCCTCAGCGAGGCGGGGGGGGGGGGGGGGTGGTGTCCAGTTGCACCTCTCAAACTCCACCACCATGCAGCTGGGACCCCCGGGAAGGCTGGCCCTGGGGGCCTGGGGGTGGTCCTGACTCTCTTTTGGGGGTCCCCAGTGATGGTGGGGAGGGTGAAGGCACCCCAGGATGAAAGTGGGCTCGGGCAGGGTGTGATAATTCGCTGGAGGGGTCTAACCCCCCCCCCCCAC
Organism: Tyto alba; assembly: GCF_018691265.1. Taxonomy (NCBI): domain Eukaryota; kingdom Metazoa; phylum Chordata; class Aves; order Strigiformes; family Tytonidae; genus Tyto; species Tyto alba. The sequence continues at coordinate 1,467,782 of NW_024881282.1, read as the reverse complement.
CGCCACTTCCCCCCCCACACCTTTGCTTTTACCTCCGCCTCTCCACCAGCACCAACACCTCGTTGTCTCCCTGGATGGCTGGAAGGGAAGGCAGAGAGCTCGTCACCCGTGGGAACAGGGGGTCCCCAGCCCCCACACACACACCCACCCCCACGCCACGGAGGTGTGGGGGGGGTGGCCAACAGACCCAAACAGGACAAGCATCAACTTTCCAGGGATGGCTAAAAGGATGGGAGAGGAGGGAGAGCGGCTCCACCCCAAACCACCCTCCCCGCCACAACCTGGGTGCAACCCAGGAGGATTTAGGGGTCGCCCCCACCCTCTCTGGGTACACCCCACCCCCCCCAATATCCAAAGTGCCCGGCGTGGGGCAGGGGGGGGGACTCACAGAGCTCCTGCAGCTTGCGCAGCTGGAGAGGCTCCTGCCGCTCGCCGCCTTCCAAGCAGACGTGGAGCGCGGAGCCGGCCAGGGCGAACCAGCCCTCCTCGGCTCGCTCCAGGTTGAGGCCACCCTTGTAGTAGAGCCGGCCGACGCGCTCGAAATCGAGAGCCAGCAGCTCCTCGGCGCGGGGGGGGACGAAGGACTGAGCCAGGCAGATGGGGGACCCATCAGCATCCTCTCCATCACCCCTCCAGCCCCCCGGGCCTCCCCCTCAGCCATCCCCTTCTACCTTGGCAATGGATTTGAGCCATTCCCGAGCGGAGTCGGGGCTCTCCAGCCCGAAGAGATAGAGCCTCTCCGACTCGATGTAGACCTCGAACGTGCTCTCGATCCTGCGGGAGGGAGGGAAGGGGGAAATCTGGGTGCTCACGGGGGGCGGGTGGGATGGAGTTGGGTGGGTGGCGGGGCATGGCGGGGCGGGGAGAACACCCCGCTGTTGCATCTTCCGTGATAAAACGGCCGAAGGAGGGTGGCGAGAGAATGCCAGGAGCTGATAAAGGAATGGGGGAACTCGACCTTGAGGAAGCAACGCTGTGATTAAACCAAAAAACTCCTGGGCTGAGCGCGAGGGGTGACACCATGAGACTGCCAGTCGGGGAAATACCCAGAGAAGTGCCCAGGATCAAAAGGTGCTGATAAAACCAAGGCGAGAACGACTTGAACCATGGGTGAGCTTTCCTTACTAACATAGTAAAAACTTGTCCTGGAGTAGGGGAAAGTCCTCCCCGGCAAGAGGAGCCCCTTCCTGACTGAACATGCGCAGGTAAAACAGAGGATCCTGCGACGGGGAATGGAGACGAGGTCTCGCAAAAAGCACGGGGGGTAAAAGAGAAGGTGCAAAGGGGTTACAAAGGGGTTACAAAGGGAATGCAAAGGGGTTACAAAGGGGATGCCCAAGGGTTTACAAAAGGGCTGCACAGGGGCTACAAAGCAACTGCAAAGGGGATGGAAAGGGGCAGCAAAGGGGTTACAAAGGAGTTTCAAAGGGGATGCAAAGGGGTTACAAAGGGGCTGCAAAAGGGCTACAAAGGGGTTACAAAGGGGCTGCAAAGGGATTAGAGAAGGATTGCAAAGGGGTTACAAAGCAGCTGCAAAGGGATTGCAAAGCAATTGCAAAGGGGATGAAAGGGGCTGCAAAGGGCCTGCAAAGGGATTGCAGAGGGGCTGCAAAAGGGGTGCAAATGGGTTGCAAAGAGGCTGCAAAGTGGTTGAAAAGGAGTTGCAAAGCAATTGCAAAGGGGCTGCAAAGGAGATGCAAAGGCATTGCACAAGGATTACAAAGGGGCTGCAAAGGAGCTGCAAAGGGATTGCAGACGGATCGCAGAGGGGCTGCAAAGGGGGTGCAAATGGGTTGCAAAGAGGCTGCAAAGTGGTTGAAAAGGAGTTGCAAAGCAATTGCAAAGGGGCTGCAAAGGAGATGCAAAGGGATTGCACAAGGATTACAAAGGGGCTGCAAAGGAGCTGCAAAGGGATTGCAGACGGATCGCAGCGGGGCTGCAAAGGGGGTGCAAATGGGTTGCAAAGAGGCTGCAAAGTGGTTGAAAAGGAGTTGCAAAGCAATTGCAAAAAGGCTGCAAAGGAGGTGCAAAGGGATTGCATAGGGAGTGCAGAGGGGCTGCAAAGGGGCTGCAAAGGGGTTGCAAAGGGGCTGCAAAGGAGGTGCAAAGGGATTGCACAGGGATTACAAAGGGGCTGCAAAGGGGTTGCAGAGGCATAGCAGAGGGGGTGCAAATGCATTGCAAAGAGGCTGCGAAGTGGTTGAAAAGGAGTTGCAAGGCAATTGCAAAGGGCCTGCAAAGGAAAGGGATTGCATAGGGAGTGCAAAGGGGCTGCAAAGGAGGTGCAAAGGGATTGCACAGGGATTACAAATGGACTGCAAAGGGGCTGCAAAGGGGTTACACAGACCCCTTGCAAAGACTCTGGCTCGCTGCAGGGGCCAGCAGTGGGGTTGGGGCCAGCAGCCCCCCCCCATGGCAGGGATGTCGGGGTGCCGTGGCGTGGGGGGGGGGGGGGGGGGGGGGGGGGGGGGGGTAGGGTTCGGGGGGGGGGGTGCGGGGGGGTACAGCCTTACCCGTGGGCGTGGGGCGGGTTGCTCACCAGGCACACGATCTCCTCCACCTTCACCTCGCCGTTGGGCACGGCGTTGCGGTCGTTCTCGTAGTAGCTGAGGACGCCATCCTGCAGCGTGCACCACCGCCGGCTGAACTCTGCGCGGCACAGGGTGGTGCTGGGCGATCCCTCAGCACCCACTGGGTGCTCCCCCCACACCCCACCCCCACCCCCACCCCCCAAACCTTAACACCCCCCCGCAGCTGCAACACCCACCCTCCTCTACTCAAACCAGGTGATGCTGCACCTCCCCACTCCCTCCCCAGCGCCCTGGGGAGAAGGGGACGGGGCAACCCCCCCACCAGCCTCCCCAGAACCCCTTTGGGTGCCAGCTCTGGGCCCCTCCTTTGCCCCCCTGCACCCCTATTTCCCTCCCCGACGGGCCCCCATGTACCTTCCTGGCCCTTCCTCTCGCTGACGGGCTTGGCCATGGAGGGAGTCTTGTAGAGGAAGCCGTTGTGGGTGACAGAGGGCAGGGGCACCGAGTAGGGCTTCTCCTCGCTGCCCCCCACCTCCAGGCGCGGCGTCTCTGCAAACGGGGCGACAGCAGGGGCGAGGGGGAAAATTGGGGGGCTGCACCCCCGTTGCAGATTCCCCCGCCCCGCGCTATGGGACGCAGCAGGACCCCGCTGGGTGCGGGACAGGGTGACAGCAGTCCGTGTTGTCCCCCAGGGAGGGGTCCAGCCCCAACCACTGGGCTGAGACGGGGACATTCTGGGAGGTGGGGACCGGTGTCCCCCATCATCCAGGTGTGTGTCCCCCCCCCAGGCTGTTCCAGGTCCCTGCTGCCCCACAGGAGGAGGAGGGCAGAGCACTGCAGTCCTGTGGCTCAAAAAACAGCCCAGGGCTCTGCCGCAGCCTCCCCGTGCGACCACGGGCACGACCCCTCCCCTGCCTCAGTTTCCCGACCCTGCCTGCCGGGAAGACGCACCCCCCCCCCCCCCCCCATTTCCTCTGGGGACCGAGCAGAGATGGGGTGCAGGGACACCCCTAAAGCACCCCCAGGACTGGCTGACCCCCCACAAGCTGTCTGCCAGAGCTGGCCCCGGCAGGATGAGCTCAGGGCTCACGGGGGCAGCCTCACCGCTTTCCCCACCCCCCCACCCCCCCTTTTTTTTGCTGACATGTCCAGACCAGCCAAGCCAGCCCCGATTTTGGGCAAATTCCAGCTTCTGCGGGACGGGCTTGGCCACCGAGGTGGTGAAGGAGAGGTGATGGCCCCCAGCCCCCCTCCATCCCAGCTTCGCCCCACGGTAGGGTGCGGATCGGTCCCGTGGGAGCCGACCCCCCGCACACACACCCGGAGAGTGGTTTGTTGGGGGGTAGGCACTTTTAGTGGCACAGGAGTGGGGAAGGGAAGGTATAGCAGGGGGGGGATGGTCTGTAAAATGGTGGCAGACCGGTCCTGGTGGGGATGCTGGAAGTGGGGGGCTGCCCACCTGAGGTGGCTGGGGGTGCCCGCAGAGGGCTGGGACGGTGCGGGAGAGCTTGGTCCCATCCCTCCCAGTGCCCGGAGCACCAGCCCGCATCCCCAGTGGGACTCCAGCCCTGCGTCCCCAAACTGGGACGGAGCCTCCCTCCCCAGCCCTGAGCCAAGGGCTCCCCAGAATCCCTCTCCCGGGGTGCAAAGCCGGAGATCCCCGTGCCGGGAAGCTGCTGGGTGGGGGATACGGAGCCAGGATCAGCTCAAATCATCCCTGCAACCCCCCGGGACACCCTGACAGCTGGCAGGGAATTCCAGGCGGTGGGTTTAAGCCCTTGGAGGGCTGGGGGGGGGGTTCAAGGGATCAGCCCTTACCGGAGTTTTTGTTGTGGAGCAGGAACTCCATCTGCAGCCTCTGCCCGCTCTTCTCAGCCAAGGCCAAGGGCGTGGGGTACTGGGGGTCCCCCGTGTCACAGGTCACGGCCGCCCCGCAGAAGAGCAGAGCCTGCGTCTCTGCCAGGTCACTGGTGGTGACGGCCGCACACAGAGCCTGCGGCAGAGCCAGGAGAGGATGGCCGGTGAGGCCGAAGGCTCCCGAGGAGGAGGAGGAGAGGACCCCCCCCCCCCTCCCCGGTGAGGAGTCACCCCGGCGAAAGGAGCCGGGTGGGAGCGTGGCGAGCAGCTGGACTCCCACCGCCTCCCAGTAGCCTGGGGCAGGACAAAGGAGGCTGGAACTGGGCGAAAAATTTTGGAGCGGGCGGTGAATCCCTCCCTTAAGGAGCCGGGGTGAAGTCATACGGCGGCGGGGCGGGACGGGCGAGCCGGAGGAGAAAAACAAACAAGCCCACATGCAAATTCCGGCAGCCACCCCGGGGCCCCCGGCGCACCCCCAGCTCTTGTGCAAACATTCCCAGCGGCCGGGACTGGGATTGGGTGCCCTGGTCGAGGGTTGGGGGTGCTGGTTGGGTACCCCCGATGCTGTGGGGGGAGCTCGAGCTGCTGCCCCCCCGCCTCCCCAGCCCTCCTTGGACCCCGTGCCAGCCCAGTGCCAGACCCTGACAGGATTTCCAAGCCAGAGAGAGATGAACCCTGGGGATATCTGGCTGCAGGAGGGGCTGGGGGGGTCCTCAAGGGGCCCCCAAGAGACATCACTCTGTCCCCATGCTCGGGGTGCGTGGTGGGGACACAGGGTGTCTGGGGTGATCCAGGAGGGTGGGAAAACCTTCCAGCCCCACGTACGAAGCTAGGCAGCCCGCTTGGGCAGAGCCATTGCTCCCCAAAACAGCCTCTGCACCCCTCAGCACCCAGGCGGGACCCCCGAGATGATGCCCAGCCCCGGGGGGGGGGGGGGGGGGGACGACACACTGACCCTGTTGAGCTCCTCCTGGTTGCCAAAAAGCGGGTGGTAGCGGCGGTACTTGCCCTCCCGGTATTTGGCGATGAGGAAGCGCCTCCTCTCCTGGCTGCTGCTGGGGGGGGCGATGGCCTCGCTGGGGGGCACGTTGGCGGCCCAGAACTGGTTGGCCACAGCGTTGCCGAGCTGGTGGAAAAGCTGAAGGGACAAGGAGAGGCCGATGGCACGGGACGGACCGTGGCGTCGGGGAGGGGGGGGGCGCTTTGTGGGATGTTTTGGATGAGGTGGGGGGGAGATGCAGGGGGACCGCGGGTGGGCAAGGGTGCAGGAGCACCCGCACGCTGCAGGGACGCTCCCTGCCCAGCCCCACGGCCCCGCAGCACCGGCGGCTCAGCCCCCACCAACACCCCCCCCCCACACACACACACACACCTCCCTTTCCCACCCCAGAAAATCACATCTGGAAAGCAGCGCCCAGCTGCAGGCGGGGGGGGGGTGGGGGGGTGGTGGTGGAAATGCTCAGCATCCATCGGGGGCAGATTTAAAGGGCCCTTCGTGGCCCCCTTGCCATCTGGGTGGGAGCCCCACATCACCCCAGCGAGCCCACGGGGTGCTCTGCCAGCACCCACGCCCCAACCCACCAAGCTCTTTGGGGTGGCATGGGTGCAAGCAGGGCTGGGGAGGGGCTGGAGCAAGCTGGGGGGGGGGGGGGGGGGGGTGGGTGGAGAGAAGGGTTTAGGGCAGCCTGCCCGGGAAGGGGAGCAGCAGCTGGAAGCGTTTGGGGGCTCGGGGAGCAGGCGATGCCGGAGGCGGGGGCTGCGCGGGTGGGACGCCAGGCAGGAATGCTGGATCCGACTGGGATGGCTGGGAAGAGCGAGGCCAGCCAGGCTGGAAATGGCGGCTGGGGTTGGGTCTGGTAACAAATCCCAGCTCGCCCCCCCCCTTGCCCTGACCCCCCCCCTGCCCCCCCGCCGGCGCTGGCTGCGCCGACGCATTCCTCCACGCCGGCGGCTTTTTTTTGGAAGGGTGGGGGGGGGGGGGGGGGGTGTTGCTCCGCTGCTTGGCCCCGTGCCCCGGCCCTGCAGCAGCCATCTTCTCCCCACGCCGGCTCTCCGCACGGACACACAAGTGACGGTGGGGACAAGGACAGAGGGGTGCTGGGGGGGACGGGGGTGTCCCCTCCCCAAACGAGCCACCCCGCAGCGTCACCCCAAGGGGCTCGGATAGGGCTGGGAAAATCCCCGCCGTGCTCCTCCAACTCCCCAGCCCATAGCCAGTGGGTCTGTTATGGGAGGGAGGGGGGGAGACCCCCCAAAAAGAGCTTTTGGGGTTGCACTGTACCGATACCTCGATCAGCTCCTCCGTCCACACCTTCCTGTCCATCTTCAGGCTCCGGACTTTGGTGATGCCGGGGCCCAAACCCCGGTGCTCCCCTGCCAGCGAGACGAGCCGTTGGGGACCTTTTTTTTGGGTGCCCTGCTGCACCCCCCACCCGGGGCAGGGGATGCAAGGCCCCTTCTCACTGCCCCCCCCCCGCAAAGCCCTGGGTACCTGCGCATCTCTTGCAGATGACGACGCAGAGGTTGATGGAAGCCCAGTCGGGCTTGGGCGAGCCGCAGTCGGCGCAGAAGCGGTTGGATTCCACCGCCCAGATCCTCTCGGCCACCTCCGAGTTGGAGAGAGCCTCGGCGATGGATTGCTGCATGGCTTCCACCCACTCCTCCTTCTCCTGGTCCGAATCGGCGGAGAAACTGCGGGCGGGGAGGTGAGGGAGGGCACGGCTGTGGGGCGAAGCGGGGGGTGGGGTGGGGGGCAGCACCCCCGGCACCCCTTCCCCTCCTTCGCCTCACCTAAAAGTCCTGTATGGCGTCGTGAGGTCGAAGCCCCGGCGATCCACCTCCTTGACATTCCCCACGTTCATCTCGATGTAGGTGATGCCGATCCCCAGCCGATAATCCTGGGGAGGGGGAATGGGGGGTGGGGGGGTGAGGGAGGGCAGCTGAGGGGGGGTGCTGTGGGTCCCTGTGCCCCTTCCCAGCCCAGCTCCCAGCCCTGGGGGTGCACAGGGTGCCAGAGGGTGGGCCAGGAGCTCTGGGGAATCTGCAGTGGGTGTGATGCTCCTGGGGGGACCCCGAGGCTCGGAGGCGGTGGGGCTGAAGCCAGGGGGGGGTCCAAGCTGTCTGCATTTTGGAGGGGGGGGGGGGGCAGCCCTGGGGTGCCCCAGCTCACCGCCGCTCTGCTCAGCGGAGGCAAAGGGAAGGGGTCCCCCTCAAAACGGGATGGGGGGTCCCTCATGGCGCCTCAATGCCCACACCCCCCTCCGCCCCAGCCACCCACCTCAGCGTTCTTATAGAGAAAAACTTTGTCCCCCGCCACCGCCACGAACAGCTTGTGCTTGAACCCCCGCAGCTCGAGGAAGCCGCTCTTGTCGGCCGGGTCGGTGGCCCCATTGGTGGCCGGGTACATCGGCGTCCTCTCCGGAGCTTTGCTCTTCCGCTCCTCCGCGATCTGCTGCAGGGTCCGGATCCACTCGTTACGATCCGCTGCGGGGCCGGAGGAGAGATGGGGCAGGGGGGTCAGCCCTTGGGACCCTCTGGGGCTCACCCCTCGGGCCAGAGGAAGGGGGGAGCAGTTGGGGCCACCCTGGAGCAGGGACCACCCCCCCCCCCAAACCACCCCACTCCCCATCGCTCACCGTCGCTCTCAGCCCGAAACACGAAGTTGCGGTTGTTGGTGATGACCTCGAATTTCTGATCGCCGACGCTGGCGATGCGGGAGATGGAGGAGACGGGGATGAACCGCTTGGAGTAGGTGTCCTGGGGCGAAGGGGGGGGGGGGGGGGGGGGGGGACATGGGGTAGGGTGGGGGGGAGACACACACTGCTCACCAGTCTCGGGGTGACGGGATGGTGATGCACCCCGAGAGCATCCCACCCCGGTGCCAGCATCACCCCAGCACCCATCTGCTCCCAGGATGCTGCCCCTTGGCACGGCCACATCTCATGGTTGGGATGCCCAGAGGGATGTGACCCCCCCTGAGGACACCTCCTTACCCCCTCCTCCCCCTCAAATCCTCCTCACTCACCTTTTCACTGTCAAAATAGCGGAGGTAGTCGGCGTTGAGCTTCACCCAGCGCTTCTGGTAGATGTAGGACCTGGGAAGGGACCAGAGCGACCCGTTGGAGGGGACAGGGTGACCCAGCTTTACCCACCCGAGGGGACCAGGGTGCAGGAAGGGTGGGGTGAGCCCCCCCAGGCTGGAGCAGCCCCCTCCCTGGTCAGCCCCGGCCCCGCGGCATGGGCTATGTCGCCCTTGAACTCGGGGTGACGCCGCTTGCGCGTTCACGCCCCAGTTGCCAAAAGCCTGGGGCCACCTCGCCATCGATCCCCAGCTCCAGTGGCACTGCTGGGGACAGCGATGGGGACGCCAGCCTTTCCTCCCGGCACCAATTAAAACGTGGGAGCTGGGAAAGGGGGTTGCCCCTAAAAGCCAACACACACACACCCCCGCCCCCCGCCCCATCCAAATCTCTATTTGTAATTACTGCTCAGGACCTACAAGCTGGTGAGGGTTCAACGCAGGGGACATGTGCCAGGTGGGGCTGGTGGCACCCCAGGCTCTTGCATGGCAGGGGGGATGGGGATGAAGGGGAGAAGGGGGACCCCAAGAATGGAGCAGAACCCACCAGGGACCCCTTTGTTCCTGCCCCCCCCTCCAGCCTTGCACACATCCCCACCACACAACACGGGGCAAGGCATTGAACCCTGCAGCCCATCACCCTGGCGTCAGGGCTGCTAGGGAAGCCAAGCCAGCTCCCCGCCAGCCCTGCACCCCCAGGGCTCCCCCCCCCCCCGCCCCCGGCTGCTGTGCCAGCCCCCCCAGCCCCGGTGGCTGTTGCTTAAGGGTTTGTTTGCTCGGGTTTCGCCATCGCCGCACGTGACGCCGGCGCTCGGCCTTTACGTAACCACCAACACCGACCGGGATTAAGAGCGCTCAGCTCTGCCGCAGGCTCTCCCACTCCCCATCAGGAGCTCGTCCCCATCCCATGGGGTGCAGAGACACCCCCCCCCCCCCCGCCCCAGCCCTGATCCGACCTCCCGCTGGTTGGGGTTTCTGGTTTTCCTTCCAATTGCCTTCCCCAGGCTCCGGCTCCCCCCCGCAAGCAGCTGCCGGAGCAGCTTCCCAGGGACCTTCCAGCTGCTCTCACTTCCCCAGCAGCCAGGCTGCAAACAGCCAGAGCTTCCTCCTCCTCCTCCTCCTCCTCGGCGGGACTGCAGCCTCCAGGCTTCCTCGTAGCCCAGATTAAGTAGCCCCCAAATACCCTTCACGTCTCCAGCTTGATTTTTGCCTCTCAACTGGCACAGGGGCTCTTTGAGTGGGTTCCCTGCCAGGATGGGGAGAAGCGTGCTCCTCAGGCTCGCTGGGCTAACTGGGCTCCCTGGGCTTCCTGGCTCGCTGTGCACTTGCTGGGTTCACTGGGCTCGCTGGGGTCCCTGGGATAACAGGGCTAACTGGGCTCGGTGGGCTAACCAGGCTCACTTGCTCTCCAGCACACAGAGACACCCCCAGCAGCCCCCGGAGTTTTACTTCTTCAACCAAGCACGCTGCAGCTGGATGCTCTGCATCGGCACTAACATCACTGGTGGGCTCGCTGGGCTCCCTGGCTCGCTGGGCTCACAGGGTTCTCTGGGCTCGCTGTGTTCTTGCTGGGCTCCCTGTGTGCTTGCTGAGCTCGCTGGTTCACTGTGCACTTGCTGGGCATGCTGGCTCACTGTGGGCTTGCTGGGCTAACTGGGCTTGCTGGGCTCCCTGGGCTCGCTGTGCACTTGCTGGGCTCGCTGTGCTCTTGCTGGGCTCACTGGGCTCGCTGTGTGCTTGCTGGGCTTGCTGGCTCACTGTGGGCTTGCTGGGCTCACTCGCCCTCGGGCACACAGACACCCCCCCCCCCCCCCCATCAGCCCCCACACCCTGAATTTTACTTCTGCAGCCAGGGCTGCGGATCGCCCGGCTTGGGGCCGGCATCCCGCGGGCACCGACAGCCACAGCCCCTCCTGTGGCAAACACCACGGCCACCAAACCCGTGTGCCCGCTGCGGAGCAGGGGCTGGCAGCGGTGTGGGTCAGGAGCCAGCCCGACATGCCCCTCCCTCCCCCCCCCCCCCCAGCTGCTTTCTGGGATCGCTGCTATTTCAGGGCTTCCCCAGAACAAATTTCCCAGCGAGCCCGACGCGCGGTGCAGGGCCAGGGGGAAGTTTGAGCTGCAGCCTTCCCTCCTCCTCCTCAGCTGGCTCAGCGCAGCCCCCCTGAGGAAGGCTCTTTCCTCAAAAATGGGCATTTTTAACCGAAATCGAGGGGTAGAAGGGAGCTGAAGGAACCCCTTGGGATGGCTTTTCACCAAAGCAAAATCACACCCCCTGCGAGCAGGAATTACAGGTGGAAGAGGGGGAGGGGAGCAGTGGGGGAGCGTCTCCCCTCGTGGTGCACACACCCCAAGGCACCGGGGTGTGTGGAGGGGTGTGTGGAGGGGTCTGTGGGCTGCCCCCCCCCCCCCCCCCGGCACATCACTCACCCCTGTGGCGGGTTTTTGTCCAGCCACCCCGCTTTGATGGTGGGCGAGAGCGGGGTGGCAGTGCCCTCCATGCTGTCACCGAGCGTGCCGGGGCTGCTGCCGTGGTCCCTCCAGCCGCTGCCACCGCTGGGGACGAGGAGCCGAGGGAGGAGGTTAAGGGCTGATGGTTCCCAGATTGGGGGGCGGGGGGGGGGGGGGGGGGGGAACGACGGTGGGGGGCTGGCAGGCAGGCAGGCACAGCCCCCCCGCACGCTTCGGCCTCCCCGTACCCTTCCCCGAGGCGCTGGCAATGCGAGTGCTGGCTGTTTGCAAGCAGGGACCATGGTGACAGTCACCTCTTCGGGGGGGGGGGGGGGGCGTGCCAGGGTGTCCCCAGCCTTGGGAAAGGGGACGGGGGGGTCACCCCCATAGACGTGCAGAGTTGCTCTCTGCTTGTGCACGCACACGTGAGAGTCCCTGTCCTGTGCACGCACACACCCCACCACCACCACCATGCACAAGCGCTTTCTGCCTGTGCTCACACACACACACGTGTGTCTGTGTGTGTGTGTCCCAGGCACAAGCACACCCCTCCCCAGCACACGCATCCCTCTCCTATACACACACGCACATACCCGTGCACGCAAAATATCGCCGCACACGTGCGCACACACATAAACACACACACCCCTCTCCCAAGCTGCGCGCACACGCGTGTGCAGATTCCCTGCCCGCTCGTGCTCCTTTGCCCACGTGCACACGCGTGTGCCCTGCCCGTGCACATGCACACACGCACAAACACAGTGGGGGGAGGCGGGGGGGGGGGCAGGCGAGCTCCTACTTGGCGCGGGGAGCATCGTAGTAGTCCTCGATCAGCTCATCCTCGCTGAAGAGGCTGTCGACACGCAGGGACCGCGGCCGCCCCGTCACGGGCTCAGCATCCTCCTGCCAGGACAGACGTGGGCAGCCCCATGCCTCCCCCCCTGGCCTCTGCTGCCCAAAGCTGACAGCAGAAGGCCCTTACTGACCCCCCCTGACCCCCTCCCCACCCGCCTGCACCACGAGGGATGGGCAGGGGGGGAGAGATGGAGAAAAAGGGGTGCAGATGCCAAGTCACTCCCCGCGTTTCCCGGGTCCGCGGATGCCCACGGCGCCGGGAGGTGCCCAGGCATTGCCAACCCCCAGGAAGGGGCATGTTCCTGCTTGCAGCAGGACGGAAACTAGGCTGTTGGGAGGAGCTGAGCTCTGGGCTGGTTATTTTTAGCAAACAAAAGTGTCTGTGCTTGCTGAGAAATCCTGAGTTTCCCCCTCATTGCCCAGCGGCAGGCAATACGTGGTCCAGAGTTGCGGGGGTGTGTGTGTGTGTGTGTGTGTGTGTGTGTGTGAAGGGTGGACGGGCAGGACCGGGAAGGGGGAACCTCTGCCAGCAAGTTGCCACGGCTGTTTAGCCACAAGCCCGTGCCCCACGCAGCAGCCCCCGGGGCAGGGGGTGGCTGGGCCGGGGTTGGGGGGGCACCCACGGCACCATCTCTCCCCATCAACCTGTTCCCAAGAGAAGGTTGTGGAGGCGGGGGGGGGGGGGGGGGGGAGGCTGCAGGTACTCAGGGGTCTCTCAGGCTGCTGCAACCCCTCAAATCCACCCAGACCCACCCAAATTCAGCCTCGAGAGCGCGGGGCAGATATAAATCCCCGGATCCAGGGGGTTAAATTCAGGCTGCGATGCTGCCGATGTCCACTAGCGCGCACTCTGCGCACACGCAAGTTTGCGGAGAGGGTGCTGGGCGGTGCTGGGGCTCCCCGGGGACCCTGGGGTTGCCCGTGGGCCTGTTCCAGCCCCCCGTGGGAGACCCGGCCACTCCATCCCTAACCAGTATCTCCAAAGCAGCCCAAGGCCAGCGCCGCTCCCGTGGGGCTGGTCACCCCGCTCGCTCCTGCCCCATGGTGGGACCAACCTTGTCGGCCATTTCCCCCGCGGGTCCGGCTAATTCCTCCTCCCAGGCAGAGTCTTCGTAGTCCGAGTCATCTGCAAAAGCGGAGGGAAAGATGCTGGGAACCAGCTGGGGTGAAGGGACCCGTGTCCCCCTCTTGCCACCCCCCTGCCTGTCCCCACCAGCACGGGGATGTGCCAGCGCCGGAGCCCGCCGGGGAGGAGGGCATTGAGCAGGGGGGGGGTTTCCCCGCCTCGCTCTGCCCTTGGCAAACAACCAGTCGGTGCGACAACGGGGATTTTATCAAGCACTTGGGAAAAGAGCAGGGAAGGGCAAAGTCCTGCTGGTGGCAGCTCCCGGCACCATCACGACCCTCCTGGCACCTCCGGGAGGGGACTTGGGTGCCACCAGCCCCGGCACCACGGCTTCACCCAGGCTCTGGTGCCTCTACCCGGGAGCTCCCACTGCTGGGGGGCCCCCAGGGGCTTGTTTTTCAGGGTGGATTTCCCTCCCTTCCCCCCCTCCATTCCTTATCGGAGAGCCAGGAGCAGCAAGTGGCTCTCGAGCCTGAGCACCCACGGGAAATAAAATCCTGGAGAAAGACAGGAGAGAGCAGCCGGTCCCTCCTCACCCAGCAGAAATCCTGGCCAGCAAGCCCCCGTCCCGCAGGGGACAAGTGGCCCCAGACAGCCTGTCCCCCGCAATCACCCTCTCCCAAACCCTGGTGTTACCCCGGACCAGATGTCTCCCCAAATCCTAATCCAGAGGATGGGGTTATGGCCCAGGGAGCCCCGGTGCTGGCGGCAGGGCGAGGATGCTCCCAGGCTGCGTGGGGATGAGGGGTGCGGGTGGGTGCTCTCCCTGGGCACAGGGGACCACCCCCCACCCCCCCACAGACTTTGCAGCACCCAGCGCTCGTGGGCTTTTTTGGTGCGGAGGAGCAGCCAAGCCACTGGGACAGGGGCAGGAGCAACTTCCCTCCCTTCACACCCACCGAAAAAGGATAATCTTTTCCACAGCTTCTCCGAGCTTTTGAAACACACCCCAGCTCCCAGTTAAACCAGTGCCGTTTCCCGCACGGCTGCTGGCCAGGCTAGACCCCGGGCAGGCACCCAGCGCCCAGCAGAACCCTGCCCCTTCCTCTTCCTTTCAGCAGAGCTATTCAAGCGGGATTAGAGCTTTTAAAAAAAGGAGCACAGAAATCCGAGTTACTGCTGTTACAGAGCAGCAGCCCCCAACCAGGGCTGCTCCCCAGGTGACACCCTGGGACCGGAGCTGCACCCCATCATGAGCCAGTGGAGCCCTGGTGACGCCCCTGAGGATGAGGCTGGTGGGTGCAAAGAGCTGCCGAAGGGTCGGGGGCTACATCCTGCTCCTGCCGTGCTCCCCCAGCACCCTCCAGCCGCAGCTCGGGGGCAGCCGAAGGCTCACGCATTTAACATCCCGGCGGTGGGGGGGGGGGGTGTGGGGTGTGTATTTTTCCTCTGTGAATTGATGCAGTTGCTTTCAGAGCCCGTGCAAACCCTTTGCTCCCCACCCCGGAGAGAGGGTGCACCCAAATCCCCAGCCCAGATCTCGCACCCTCTGAAAATCCCCAGCCCAGACTGCAAAGAGAGGGATGGAGGCGGGAGGGACCCGGATAGGGACAGACGGACAAACCAAGGGGAGAGGAAAGCACAGCACCCATGGGATGGCTGGGTGGACAGACCCAGCCAGGCGTCCCGAGGGAAGATTTGGGACAGGGGAAGATTGGAGGGGTCCAGGTGTGACCCCCACTCCTCCATACTCACCGAACTCCGGCACGAAGAGGGGGTTGGCCTTGGACGGCAGCTCCAGCGGCAGCGGGGCCGGCGGTTTCGTGCGGGGAAGGAGGGCTGGGGGGATGCCAGGTGCTCGGGGCGGGTCAGGGACCTCTTCTTTGTCTGGGATGCTGCGGGAGAGAGGAGCAAGCACTGCCTTACCCCGGCCCTCCCTGCCCTCTGAGCCCCGAGGCACCCACAGCCATTAGAGTGAGGGGCTCGGGGTGCACAAGGACCCCCCAGCACAGCCAGCTTGGCACCCCCCAAAAGGCATCAAGCACCCCGAACCTCCACAGACCCAAGCTCACTTCCTAACAGCCCCTCCAACGGCAAAGACTTCACCCTGCTCGAGTTACACTGGTGCTTTTCTAGCCTGAAAACATTTTCTGGCACCCGAGCCCACATCACCAGCACGGCTCAGGTTCCTTATCTGGCTCCCAGGGACACTGGGAGCCACCAGCAGCCTTGAAGCCCACGTCCTGGATCAGGTTTTATTTTTTTCCCTTCTCCAGCCTAAACAACGGCAGCGCCTCTTCCCCGGCTAGTTTGCAGGTGGCTGCAGGGGCTCCCCCGAGCGGGACGAGGGTCCCGGGGATACTCCCTTCCTCCCGTGGTCCCCACAGTGGGGTGGGCACAGGAGACTTGAGCAGCGAGAAACCCCCCTGAAATAATGGAGCTTTGGGCTTCTCTTGGGTCAGTGGGCTGCCCACTGTGCCCCCAGCCCCAAAACCTTGGCTGGGATGAGGGGAGAGGGACCCTGGGGACCATCCAGCCCTTGGCTTGGCTGTTCCTGCCTCTTTTTTTCTCTGCTTGCTTCCTGGCCCCCTGAGAAACACAGGAAAATGGGCAAGAAATAGAAAACCCCGGGGTGATGGACTTTTTAAGGGCAGGAAATTAAGAGGAAGGTTCTTCAGGGTATAAAAATATGAGGCACCTGATTGTCCAGCCCTGCAGGCAGGGAGAGGGCAGGGAGCAGGCAGCTCCCACCCCGAGCCCCTCACAGCCCCCCAGCTGGGTGGGTGAACCCCAGGGGACACACGGGGACGTCACCATCCCCATCCTCAACCCCACTCCCTCCCCCGGGAACCCCGAGCCGGAGCAGCGGGTGCAGGATCCATCCCACCCCCCCACACCCCCTCCCCCAAACCTCGGCACGGCCAGCGGCATCGCCCCGCGGCTGAGCCAGAGAAAGGCTGGCAACGGCCACGGTGGCACCGGCAGCCCCCGGGGACCACCGAGCCCCGGAGAGTCCCGGCCCCCCGCGGCCGGTGTGTGGGAGCTGGGGGAGAGCGGCGGGAGGAAAATTCTGCGGAGCGGGGGGAGGCCGGGGCGGGGTGACCTCATTTCTGAGCAGGCACTGCCATGGGAACCGGCCGCAGCCAGCCATGCATCGGGGAGTGCGGGCAGGGGAGAGCGGGCAGGGGAGTGCGGGCAGGGGAGTGCGGGCAGGGGAGAGCGGGCAGGGGAGTGAGGGCAGGGGAGTGAGGGCAGGGGAGTGAGGGCAGGGGAGAGCGGGAAGGGGGAATGCGGGCAGGGGAGTGCGGGCAGGGGAGTGAGGGCAGGGGAGTGAGGGCAGGGGAGTGCGGGCAGGGGAGTGCGGGCAGGGGAGTGCGGGCAGGGGAGTGCGGGCAGGGGAGTGCGGGAAGGGGAGTGCGGGAAGGGGAGTGCGGGAAGGGGAGTGCGGGCAGGGGAGTGCGGGCAGGGGAGTGAGGGCAGGGGAGTGAGGGCAGGGGAGTGCGGGCAGGGGAGTGCGGGAAGGGGGAATGCGGGCAGGGGAGTGCGGGCAGGGGAGTGCGGGAAGGGGAGTGCGGGCAGGGGAGTGCGGGCAGGGGAGTGCGGGAAGGGGAGTGCGGGCAGGGGAGTGCGGGCAGGGGATTGCGGGCAGGGGAGTGCGGGCAGGGGAGTGAGGGCAGGGGAGTGAGGGCAGGGGAGTGAGGGAAGGGGAGTGCGGGCAGGGGGAATGCGGGCAGGGGAGTGCGGGCAGTGCAGGCAGGGTGAGCAGGGCAGGATGTGCAGGGCAGGCAGCAAGCTCTCCCACAGCCCAGGGCTGCACCATTGCTCCCAGCAGCACCAGACAGGGGTTTGCTGGGGCAGAGGGGGGGGGCTGGCACCCAGGGGTGTGGGAGACCCAGGGCCAGGGAGGTGACAGGGTCTGGGTGGGCACGGCCACCCCGAGTGGCGTTTTCCGCCCCCTCTTCCCCCCCCGGCTGTCCTGCCTGCTGCTCGCTGGGGACATCTCCGGAGGGTTTGGGAGGAAACCGTTGCCCCCCCCCCCGCCCCAGGGGGGTTGGCAGGACAGGAACTGCGGAGTGCGGGCACAGATAACACCCCAGTTCCCCAAAACACTCCCCCCCCCGATGCTCTGCCCGCTCTCCAGGTCATTCCCCGGGCCTCACGTGTTGCCCCTACTCCCCTCCCCCCGGCTCCGTGGGGCAGCGTGGGTCCCTATCACCCCCCTGACCCCCCCTCGCCCCCCCCAGCCATGCCCAAACCTCTGCCATTAGGGAAGTGCCAATCGGTGCCTTATCTCCTGTCCCCACCACCACAGCTCGGCTGGGCCCCCCCTGCCCAAAAGGTGGGGCCATGGGGGGGGTGTTTCTCTCCTGTAGGCAACAGCACCCCAAAACTGTGCCCAACCTTTCTGCCATCAACCTCTTGCCCTTCCCCCCCCCGGATGTTTGGGGGGGGGCTGCTGTGCACCCCAGAGTGTCCCCCGGGGTGGGGGGGCAACTCTATCCCGCAGCCAGCCAGGCTGAGATGGCCCTGTCACCCCGGCGTGGGCAAGTGACACCCTGATGTGGGCAAGCGTCACCCCCCAACGTGGGTGGCACGTTGACGTGGGCAAGTGACATCCTGATGTGGGAAAGCAACACCCTGACGTGGGCAAATGTCACCCTGACGTGGGCAAGCATCACCCCTAGCGTGGGCAAGCGACACCTTGGTGTGGGCAAGTGTCAGACTAACGTGGGCAGCATCATCCAGACATTGGCAAGTGTCACTCAGCGAGGGCAAGATCACCCAGATATGGGCAAGCATCACCCCCAGCGTGGGCAAGCGACACCCTGACATGGGCAAGCAGCACCCTGATGTGGGCAACTTCACCCAGACATGGGCAAGTGCCACCCAGACATGGGCTAGTGTCACTCTGAGATGGGCAAGTGTCACCCTGAGGTGGGCAAGCCTCACCCCACTGCTTTAGGCCCAGGGCACCCAGCAGTGCCCCCCCACCCCCCAGGGACCCCCAGGTAGCCCAGGGCCAGTCCCCATATACATCTGCCATAGGGACTGCACGCCAGCCTATATGTGCCCTGCCATATACATCCGCCATAGGGACCAAGTGCCAGCCTATACACACCCTGACATACACACCTACATACAGGAACCAAGCAGGTACCTGCTGTAGCAACCAAGCACCAGCACACATACCATATGGATATATACCCTGCAGTAAACACCGACCTTATCCATACCCTCCTGTATACATTCCCAACAGCCATCAAGCATCAGCACATACATATCCTACTGTATATATGCACCACAGTAGGAAGGTATATAAGCTACTGCACACTCCCAACCAGCCGTGTGTACATACCCTGCTATACATCCCTGCTATACATCCCCACTGCCATTACCAAGAGGCCACAGTGTACCCTGCTATAAGTCCCCGCCACCACTATCTAGCGGCCACGCACACATTCCCCTCTATACGTCCCCGCTATAAGTCCCTGCTGCTGTTACCAAGCAGCTGTGCATATATACCCTCTATACGTCCCCACGGCCATTACCAAGCAGCCGCGCACATGTCCCCCACTATACATCCCCACTGCTGTTATCAACCGGCTGCTCACACATATCCCACTATACATCCCTGCTATACATCCCCACTGCTGTTATTGACCGGCTGTGCACACATATCCTGCTATACATCCCTGCTATACATCCCCATTACCATTATTGACCGGCTGCTCACACGTATCCCGCTATACGTCCCCACTATACATCCCCACTGCTGTTATCAACCATCTGCTCACACAGATCATGCTATATGTCCCCGCTATATGTCCCCACTGCTGTTATCAACTGGCTGTGCACACAGATCCCACTATACATCCCTGCCATACTTCCCCACTGCTGTTATTGACTGCCTGTTCACACAGATCCCACTATACGTCCCCGCTATACATCCCCACTGCCATTATCGACTGGGTGCTCACACGTATCCCACTATACGTCCCCACTATACGTCCCCACTGCTGTTATCGACCAGCTGTGCACACATATCCCACTATACGTCCCCACTATACGTCCCCACTGCCGTTATCAACCATCTGCACACACGTATCCCGCTATACGTCCCCACTATACATCCCCACTGCTGTTATCAACCGCCTGCGCACACAGATCATGCTATATGTCCCCGCTATATGTCCCCACTGCTGTTAGCAACTGGCTGTGCACACAGATCCCACTATACATCCCTGCCATATGTCCCCACTGCTGTTATTGACTGCCTGTGCACACAGATCCCACTATACGTCCCCGCTATACATCCCCACTGCCATTATTGACTGGGTGCTCACACGTATCCCACTATACGTCCCCACTATACGTCCCCACTGCTATTACCGACCAGCTGTGCACACATATCCCACTATACGTCCCCACTATACATCCCCACTGCCGTTATCAACCATCTGCACACACGTATCCTGCTATACGTCCCCACTATACGTCCCCACTGCCGTTATCAACCATCTGCACACACGTATCCCACTATACATCCCCGCTATACATCCCCACTGCTGTTATCGACCAGCTGTGCACACGGATCCCGCTATACGTCCCCGCTATATGTCCCTGCTGCCATTACCGACCAGCCACGCGCACGTCCCCGCTATACATCCACGCTATACGTCCCCACAGCCACTACCGAGCCGTACATACATCCTGTGACATATTTCTGCTCCCCGCGTGGAACCCAGCGCCGCCCCCAACCCGGCCCCGTGGGCCCGATCCGGCATCTCTCAGCGGTGGCACCCAGGAAGTGACCCCCTGGCTGCCCCCCCCCCCCAAGCCAGAGGGGTGCAACTCGCACCCCAAAACCCCCCCCCCCCCGGCCCCGCTGCCATCTCGCGCAGGCCGCAGCGGTGACATCCCCCCCACCAACCCGGGCCTGAAGCGGGGGGACACCCCCCTCCCCCTCCCCCCCCCCGGATTTAGTAGCGGGGGGGCTGTGACCTCGTCACCCCCCGCGGTTCCTGCCAAAAGCTCCACCAGCCCCAAAACTTCCTGAGCTGGCCCAAACGGTGACAAACTGGTGGCCACTGGCCTCGCAAGGAAGATTTTTTGGGGGGGGGGTGGGGGGAATGGATTTTGGGAACCACCTCAGTGGCAAAATGCACTGATGGGGTGACAGGGATGGGGACAGTCCAATGGGGGGGGGGGGGGGGCTGAACAAACCTTCCTGACGGAATGGGTGCCACGGGGCTGGGGGCGGGAGAGGGGAGGGACGGGTCCCATCTGGCACCCAGGGTGACAGGGCAACCCCCCCACACCCCGTTTTCCGCCCCCCCGGGAGCAGTCTCTGACCTCCCCACCCCTCCGGGGACCAGCCAGAACCTTCCCCCCCCCCTCCCTGGCTGCATCAGCACGTCCCTTGGAGCACTGGGGGGGACCAGGGGACGCCCCCACATTGGGGACGCTCCTCCCACCCACATCCCCCCCCCCCCAACCAAGGAGGATGCTCACAGCAGTTGGGGGGGGGGGGGGGCCCTCCTCCTCTCCTCCACCCCCACAAACTGCCAGAACCCCGCCCCCCCCCCCCTTTCCCCCCACCTCAACCTCGCACCCACCTGCAGCTCCGCAGGGTTTTGGGGGTGCAGCGGCTGCGGCGGGGCGGGGGGGCGCGGGACACACACACACACACATGCCCTGGGAGCTGCAGCAGGAGCAGCCCGGCCTGGCTGCAGCAAAGCCTGCGCTGGCAGGGAGGTGCTGCGGCTGAGGGGGGGGGGGACGGGACGAGGCGGGGGACAGGGACATCGAGGAAGGGCTGCGAGCGCTGCTCTTGTGTCATCCGGCCGCACCAGCCGGTAGCTGCTTGTTCTACTACCCCCCCCCGCCCCCGCGACGGTTCCCCCCCTCCCCATCCCGGCGCTGCTGCGGTTTGCTGCCTGTCCCCACAGCATGTGACAAGTTCCTCGGGTCTCAGCGCTGCCCGCACTGCAGGCAAGGGCAGGGGGGGTTGGGGGGGGGTGGGGGTGGTGTCAGTGTGGGAAAAGGTTGGGGGGGGGACACACGACAGAAACCCAAACCAGGCTGGGGTGGTCGCATCCAGCCCCCCCGAGAGGCTGGTTGAGAGAAAAGAGCCGCAGCCGCCCCCCCCCCACACCCTAAAGGAACAAAATTGAGGTGTCCGTGGGGGTGACACACACACACCCCCCCCGGGACAGTGTGACACTAGAGCAGCCGCAGCTCCTCTCATGATCTGCCCACCCCACCCCACCCCCCCCCAGTCTGTCTGGGCCCCTCAGGAGATGGGTTGGGGCTGGGGGGGGGGGTGTGTGGGGACCCCCGGGGGATGTGCTGGGGGGGGTGTGGGAAAAACCCAGGGCTGGGGGGGATCTGGGACCCCCAGGGGATGTGCTGGGGCTGGGGAGGGGTGTGAGGACCCCCAGGGGATGTGCTGGGGGGGGTGTGGGGACCCCCGAGTCTGAGGGCTGTGGGAACCCCCAGCAGATACGCTGGGGGGGTGTGGGGACCCCCGGGGGATGTGCTGGGGCTGGGGGGGGGCAGGGCATGAAGAACCCTGGACAACCCACACCCTCACCACATGCACCCACCCAAGAATTTCCCGCCCCCCCTAACACAAGCAGCTCCCCACGGTGACCCCACCACCTCAGGGCACCCCCAAACACGACCCCACACACAAACACAGCCCCCCCACTCACCTCCTCTGGGACGCGGCCCTCGGGGGCAGCACCGGCGGGCGGCTGGGGGGGGCGGGGGGGCCCTCCTGGGACTGGCACTTGGCTTCCAACTGGTGACGCTTGGCCGGCAGCGGTGGCACGGGGGGGGGTCTCGGGGGCTTCTCGGCCAGGGCCGGCGGTGAGGGGGGGTCCGGGGGGCTGCTCCCCGTTAGCGATGAGGAGAATTTGAGTGGGGGGCGGCAGCCCACCCTGGGTGGGATGGGGGGGGGGCAGCTGGGTGAAGTTCACCCCTCCTTCTTGCTCCAGAAGTGGGGATACCCCGGGCACCTCCCAGGACTCCCGCTCCGGTTGTTCCTCCGGCACCGTCGCGGCGCTCAGGCGAAAGACGTGGCGTTTCACGGGCACGGGTTTTCGGGGGGGGGGGGCGGGGGGTCCCGGCCTGGGGAGGGGTCTCGGCGAAGGCTTTCTGGAGCCCCAAGAGGATGCGGCGGCGGTGGCCGGGCAGCACCACGCCGAGCCGGGTAAGCTCCTGGTCCGTCAGCTCCCGGCAATCCCACACCGTCCACAGCTCGCTCCGCTGGAAACTCTCCACGTACTGGTCGAGGTGGAGGGCGGCCAACCAGGAGGCCACCGGCAGAGCCCCCCCCTCCGCCATGGCGGGGGGGGGTTCCGCCCCGCAGAGACCCCGCACCGCTCAGTACATCTCCCGCGCCCGGCGGGGCTCAGGACGGCATCAGGACCTGGGGATGGAGACAACAACAGGGATCAGGCCGGATCTCCGCGCTGTGTCGTGTCGTGTGTCGTGTCCCCCCCCCCCCAAAATGAAGATTTCCCCGCCTCCGACCGCCCTGTGCCCCCCCGATGCTGCCACCCCCCTGACCCGAGGGGGCTGCGGCGACCCCAGGAGATCCAGGTTTGGGTGTTTAAATGGAGACGAGGCTTGCTGCGGCATCTCGCTGTGTGGGGAGGGGATTGGGGGGGACAGGGCAGGGTTGATGGGGGGGGGGGGGAGGGAAAGTCCCACGGGGAAGTCCCACGCTGGCTGTGACACCCCCACAGCTGGACCCCCAAGCAAAGAGCCGGCGGAAGCCACTGGGACACAGCGGTGAGAGTGCTGGGGGGCAGCATGATACCCCGGGAATTTGGTGAGGATGATGCCCAATTCGGGGGGGGGGGGGGGGGAAGGGGGGCAGGGAGCTGCGGGCTGCACCCCCCTCAAGGACTGTCATCCACCCACCCCCACCCCCCCCAAACCTCCACCAGCATCAGGATCCGGCCCTGCGCCGGAGGACACGCGGTGCCCGGGGGGGGATGCTCCGGCAATTCTGGGCTCCGGCACAGCATCCACTTAGCAGAGCACCCCTGGGGCACCCTGAGATTGGGGGCGGGGGGGGGGGGGGGGGCGGAAAACACGGAGTGTGTGTGGGGGTGTCACTAGGTGTCTCAGGTCCTGCCAGCACAAGGCTGCGCTACCCGCGGCACTGCCGGTGACCCCGGCGCGCGTTTTATTTTGGGTTTGCCAGCGGCTTTTTTAGGCCGGCTAAATGAGAGCCCGAGGATTTCCCGGGGGCTGTAAATAGGCCGAGCACCAAATCTGCCCGTCAGAGTCACGTTTTTTTCTGACTCAGGCAGCTCCGAGCCCTCCGGCCAGAACTCGTGGTTTCAGCGGCGGGCACGGCCGAGCCCAGCAGACCCCCCCCCCCGGCCCCCCCCCCCACATCTCGCCGGCTTTGCCGCGGGGGTCCGGCCGCGGTGCCTCTTCCCCAGCACCTCCCGGCACAGTCGGGTTTTGCTTCAGGTTGCAAAAGAGGTGCGTTCGTCTCCTGACGAGGAAGGAGAAACGGGGACCCCGGGGCCGGCTGCACCGGAGAAACCAGCAGCACCCAGGAACCTTCCCATTGGTCCCAGCAAACCCAACCAGCAGCAAAAAGAAAAAAAGAAAAAAAAGAAAAATCCCTGAAGCAGCATAAAACCCCAGGGGCTGCGCACCCGCAGACGGGCCCTTTCCTTCTCCCACCTCCACAGCTAAAATGAAAGAAAAAAACAAAACAAAACAAAAAAAAACCTAACAAAACCCAAAACCACCGTTTACTATTAAAAATAGACAAGTGACGTCGCTGGGTGACATCGCTGTCACAGGACGTCTGGTGCTGCCTGCGCGGGCAGGCTTGTCCCCTGGCCTGTCGCTGCCTGTGACGTGCTTCTTGGGGGCAAAACCCCATGGGGGAGCAGAGGGAAAGGTGAGGGGGGGGGGCCTAGGGGGGTCCCCATGTGTGTCCCCTTCCCACAGAAGCCGTGGAGTCCCCACGAGCATCACCCAATGCCACAGGGGACAGCGGCCCCCCGCTCTGTGCCAGGGCCACCGGAGCCATGGTGGGACAGAGCCACCTCCAGCAGCCGGGAATTTGGGGTGCCAGGGGGTGGGTGCGCACCTGAGCCCCCCACCCCAGGGTAAGCCACTGCGAGGGAAGAGCCGGGCGCTCACCTCTGCTTGCTGCCAGCACCCAGGACGTGCTGGCTGCTCACTGGGGACGGGGCCAAAGCTCTGCCGAGGGACCCGCCGGGACCCCGGTGTGCCGGGCTGGCAGCTCCCCGGCCCTTTGCCCTCCCCAGGTAAATAATTCATCAGGGCCCTGCTGAGTTCCCTCCTCCGGTCATTAATCATTTCACCCTTATCCAAAAAGACACGAGGGAATTCCAGCAATAAAAGCAATGCGGAGAGACGCCGTAACCCAGCTGGCTGCTGGGGACCGGGGTGGGGGTCACCCCCAACCCTGGCCCCCACCGCCCCTTTCGGCTCGCAAACCTTCGCCGTGCTTACCCACCGCATTCCTCCCCGGGATTAGGCAACTCCGCCGAGGCTGTTTTGTAAGAGACTTAAAAGCTGTAAGAGTGGCGTGACGTGGGGCAGGCGGGGGGGGGCTGCAAACCGCGCCCCCCCCCCCCCCAACCCACACACCTCCCCCCACACCTGCTGCTGCCTGCAAACTGGGAGGATGAACTGGGATGCCAAAAACACTCCGTGGGCTTGCGGGAGCCAGGGGCAGCCCCATCCCAAACCCACACTGCCCTCAGTCTCCCCAGCACCCTGCACCGTGGCCTCCCTGCCCCCACCGAGGGTCACCTACCTTTGGGTGCCCCCCAACAACCCCCCCCCCCCCCCCCCCCAGACCGTGGGGTTGTGCCTGTCCTTCACCCGCCTCATCCCACTGCTGCTGATGGGGCCACCAGTTCCCCTAACAGGAGGCAAATGGCTCAGGGCAGCGGGATTGCACTAATGAAGGCCGGGCTCGTTAGATTAACGAGCTGTGTGTGTGATGGGCAGGGCCGTGGGCTCTGGTTGGGGGTGGTAGGTGAGTACATTGCCTCCACCGGTTCTGGCAAAGCCATGAGCACTGCAGAGGCCGTCGCACGCAGCCCCCCACACCCCCATGGCACCCAGTTAAATCACCGTCACCCCTAACGAGGTGCTGGGGAGTCAAGGGCTTTGACCAGGGCCGGTTGGTGCATCGGTGGCAGAGCCGTACCGAGCGGCTCCGGCAGCACCGGCACCGGCAGCGGAACCGCGGCCGCCCCACGGCTCTTCCCTGCCCGCCCCTTCAAGGGAGCGAAACAGCCGCAGGATCCCCTTGGGTTGTCCACCCGAAATCCCATCCCCATTCCTCCGCCAGCACCGGCAACCCGGCAGGAGAACCCTGCCGCCACCCCGGCGTTCTCCTTCCCCAGGCCCTTGGGCTCGTTAATTGAGGAGAGCTAATTAAAGCGGGCGAACGGTACCTCGGCTCAGCGGAGGGGGTGAAGTGGCTGGTCAAGGACTTCCTCAAATGCAGCCTTGGCTGATCAGGAACTTGCCAAAAAGCCGAGCCGGGCGTTACGAGCCCGGCACGCAGCGGGGAGCTGTGTCGCGATAACCGCCGCTCGCTCCCGCGCTGCGAGAGCTCACGGGCTCTGGCAAAACCTGCGGTGCCCCGGCACGGCCGAGAGCCGCCGTGGGAGAGGAGGAAGCTGGACCCCGGTGCCGGCCGAGCCCCGGCTGACGGCGGGATGGGGCAGGGCCTTCAGCGAGAGAGAGGAAGGAAGAAACGGGGAGGGTGGTCCCCGGAAAGCGGCGAGGTGAAGCTCCCCGGCACCGCAGACAGGGTGTCCTGGGACCAGCAGCACCAAGGCTGGGATGGGATGGGTGGCTGCTCCATCCCCACCACCCCGGGGACACCCGTGGATCCCCCCTGGGGAGGGCAGCGAGGGTCCCGGTGGGCGCCGGAGACACGGAGCCAGGGCGTGGGGGGACCTGTGGGAACGGGGAAGGGGGGTCACTTGGTCACTCGGTCGCCACAGGCAACCAGCCTCGAGCCAAGGTGACTTTTACCCTTTTCTGCCTAAATTAAGAAAGGATCCGCAGCCACGACAGTGGCCGGTGTCCCCAGTGTTCCCCCAGGACCCGGGGGACGGACCCAGCCTGGCAGAGGAGCCCAGGACCCACTTGCCTGGAGCCGCCGCTCTCAGCCGGGAATCGAAAGAGCCACCGCCGCATCCTCACCCTGAAACTTGCCGATGCCAAACCTCAGTGAACAAAAAACACCCAAAAGCAGAAGCAGGGGCGCGGGATCGTACCGAGCCCTGGTTCCCAGAAGCACTGCAACCCCCACCCCCCCCCCCCAGACCTCCCACCGAAACTGCGCCCAGAGTCCCGTCAGGTCGGGAGCGGCAAAGGTTTGGGAAGATGAAGCTCTTTCATTTTCAAGATCTCACGGTGGAGCGCAGGCCCGTAAATAAAACATGCAAATAATATTCAACCGCACCGGGCCCCGGGGCAGCGTTCGAAAATCAAGTTAAATCTTGCAAAAGTAACAAAATTGTGGGGTGGGAAATGTTCCACGGAGCCTCTTCCTGCTCCAGGGATTCGGCGCTCAAAGAGCTTCGTGTTGAGGCAGGTGGAGGGTTCCCAGCCGTGCCGCGGGCTGCGGGGGCGCAGGAGCACCCCCAAAACCTGGCTTCCCCCCGCGGGGGGCACCGCCTGGCGAGCTCCCCCCGTGGGAACTGCCCCTGGGGGGTGCGTGGAGAGGTTGGGGGGGGGGGGGGGGTGCAAGGAAATGGGGGTGCGTGGAGGTGCGAGCGGGAGGTGGGGGTGCACACAGCAAATCGGGGTGTGCACGGCGGGTGGGGGTGTGCACAGTGGTTTGGGGTGCATGCGGCAGCTTGGGGTGCACTTGGCAGTCTGGCAGTTTGGGGCGCACACGGCGGGTTGGGGTGCACACGGAATGTCGGGGTGCATGTGGCGGGTCAGGGAGCACATGGTGGTTTGGGGTGCGCAGAGCGGTTTGGGGTGCACGTGGCAGTTTGGGGTGCACACGGCAGTGTGGCCGGGCTGTGCTGGAGGGACGGCAGCAGCAGCAGGACAGACGACCCTGAGCTGACACACCGCCATCCCCCCCCCCCCCCCCCCCCCCCCGCCTGCCGGGAGCTTCAGGAGGAAGGCCATGAGGAGGGTGAGGAGGAGGGTGATGAGGAAGGCAATGAGAAGGGCAGTGAGGAGGGTGAAGAGGAAGGCGATGGGGGAAGTGATGAGGAGTGTGAGGAAGGTGATGAGGAAGGCCATGGTAAGGCAATGAGGAGGGTGATGAGGAAGGCATCGAGGACAGGGGGCAGGGCACTGGCAGTTCCCCGTTTCCCCAAGGTCCCCCCCCCCGTGGCCGTTCCACCCCCCACCCCCCCCGGAAGCAAAACCCGGGAGGGGGAATCGCACCCGGGGCTGCAGCAGCAAAGGCACCCGGCATCCCCCCCCCCCCCCCCCCCCCCCCGGGACATCCACCCCCGCGGGGCATCCCCCCCGGGGCATTCCCCCCTCCCCGGGCATCACCACCGGGCTTGCACACCCAGCAAGAAAGGCACAAAGCCTGCAAAAAATGGGGGGAAAAAACAGCCAAAAAAAAAAAAGGGCAAATCCAGAAAAAAAAAAAAAAAAGCAAATCCAGCAAAAAAGGGGCAAATCCTGCACAAGAAAAAGGGAAAAAAAAAAAAAAAAAAAAAAAAAAAGGCCAAATCCAGGAAAAGAAAAGGGGCAAATCTAGCAAAAAAAAAAGTGGCAAAACCAGCCCCCCCCCAAAAGGGGCAAATCCAGAAAAAGAAAGGGGCAAATAAATAACTTTTTTTTTTTTAAAAAAGGCCAAATCCAGAAAAATAAAAGCGCAAATCCATCTGGCACCGGGTGTCCCTGCCCCCCCCTGAGCCCCTCCCGGGAAACTCTCAGCTCCTGACACACTTTCTAGAAGCCGCCTGCAAAATAGGGCAGGAAAGTGTCCCCCATATGCACGGACCCCCCCACATCCCCCCGGGGCAGTGTCCCCCCCCCCAGGGCCGAGTCCCACCCCATCCCTGGCCATGTTCCCCCCCTAAACCCCCCCCCCCAAGCACCCCCAGCCACCACAGCATCACCCAGCAAGGACAGACCCCGACGGTGGCGTGCGGATGCTACCGGACACACACACACACACACACACAGCAGGTACCCCCCAACCGCATGTCCCCCCACCTTTGCCAAAGCCTTTCCGCACAGCCCCCCCATATCACCTGCAGATTTGGGGTGTCCAAGCCCCAGCCACTCACTGGGTGCCCCAAACCAGGGTGGCATCACCCGACAGCACAGGCAGGAGGAGGAGGAGGAAGAGGAGGAGGAGGAAGGCCATGCCGACGGAGGGGGGAGGGGGGGGGGGCGGGGGCACAGCAGCACTTTCTAACCTGCCCCCACCAGGCGGGAAGCCCGGAATTAATTTTAACTTATTATTTTTTTTTCGCCTCAAGCGTGACGCTCACGCCGTGCCACGGGCAGCAAAGCAGGCTGGAGGGGTTGGGGGGGTGGGCAAGTGATAACCACCCCCACACACACACACACACACCCCAAATTTCACCTGCTGCTATGGAGGGTCTTCGCTCTGCATTTCAATTATTTAACACCTCAAATCCCTCTGCAAAACTTCCCCGAGCACTAACACCCCGCCAGCCGTGGGGGGCACCCAACGCCCCTGGTGATGGCACCCACGAAGGTGGGACAGAACTCAATTTGCCGAGTGTGGGGGGGGAACAGGGTGGTAAAAATACCTGGCACCCACCAGCTCTCGCCTGGCTTTGGGATGGGGCTGGACGTGCCACCCTGCCCGAGGAGAGCATCCCTCCCTGGCTCCCCCCAGACACCCCCAAAATACTCAGAGCTCACCCCCTTGGAGGGTTCTTTGTTTTGGCAGCAAACGACCTGCTTTTGGGACACACACACACACACACACACACAGGGGACAAGGAGCATGGAGGGACGCAAAACCCCAAAATTGCTATAAATATCCCCGTCCCGCTATCCCCTAACAGCTCGGCCCCAGCAGTCACCTCCGCAGAAGGGAGCACCCCCAAAAAACAACCAGCAGCTCTTGGAGGGGTTTTTCTCAGCTTCCTCCCCGGTGGGAGCTGCTGGTGACCCCCCCAGACCCCACCTCCCCCCAGCACCCACATCTGCCACCCACACCTTCAAAGGCAGTTTTGTTTTGTTTTTAGGGAGGCGTGAATGCCGCAAATTAAAAATTACAACCCTGGCAGCAATGCTGAAACCTTGCAGAACCCCCAACACACACACACCCCCCACATGCAGGCACAGCACCCCCCCGGCCCCGCACACCCCACCCCAGCATCGTCCCGGTGGTCCCGGGGACGTGGCAGCGGTGAAGGGACACGAGGAGCCAGGTCGGATGTTACCGGAGGACGAAGCAGCGGCCGTCCCGGTTCCAACCGCGTGGCACCGGCAGACTGGGCTGGAATAATTTTTCAGGCCATGCCAGCCGTACCGGGACGCGGTGAGGAGGAGGAGGAGGAGGAGGAGGAGGAGGAGGAGGAGGAGGAGGCGGCGGAGGAGGAGGAGGAAGGCGAGAGAAAGCCACCGGCGGCATCACCCCGGCGTTTGGCAGGGATCCCGGCAGAGCCGCAGCTGCCGGCGTTGTTTGGCTGCGAACTGGGCCACGCCGAGCCGTTGCCCAAAAAGAAAATAAATCTGCCAAATCTGCCAGCCAGGCACTGGGGGTCCTGCTTCCCCCCCCCCCACCTTGCTACCCCCCCACACCCCATCCTCCCTGGGATTGATCCCTCCGGCACCTGCTCTGCCACCGCCGCACCGGTGGCCCTGGGCATGTCCCTCAACCCACCAAGCGATGAGACCGGGGGGGGGGGGCAGGGGGATTGCTGCACCTCGCTGTGTCCCCCCCGCAACGGGGATGGGGCTGTCGGCACAGCTGGGACCCCCAGGAGACTGGGGTTGAGCTGGGAATGAGCTGGGGTGTGTTGGGGGGAGCTGGGGTATAGTGGAATTGAGCTGGGGAATACTGGGGTTGAGATGGGATTGAGCTGGGATTGAGCTGGGGAGTATTGGGATTGATCTGGGATTGAGCTGGGATTGAGTTGGGGCGTGCTGGAACTGAGCTGGGGAGTATTGGGATTGAGCTGGGATTGAGTTGGGGATTATTGGGATTGAGCTGGGATTGAGCTGGGATTGAGTTGGGGCGTACTGGAACTGAGCTGGGGAGTATTGGGATTGAGCTGGGATTGAGTTGGGATTGAGTTGGGGCGTGCTGGAACTGAGCTGGGGAGTATTGGGATTGAGCTGGGATTGAGTTGGGGCGTGCTGGAATTGAGTTGGGGAGTACTGGGATTGAGCTGGGATTGAGCTGGGATTGAGTTGGGGAGTACTGGGATTGAACTGGGATTGAGTTGGGGCGTACTGGAATTGAGCTGGGGAGTACTGGGGTTGAGATGGGATTGAGCTGGGATTGAGTTGGGGATTATTGGGATTGAGCTGGGATTGAGCTGGGATTGAGCTGGGGAGTATTGGGATTGAGCTGGGATTGAGCTGGGATTGAGCTGGGGAGTACTGGAATTGAGCTGGGATTGAGCTGGGATTGAGTTGGGGCGTGCTGGAATTGAGTTGGGGAGTACTGGGGTTGAGCTGGGGTGAACTGGAGTTGAGCTGGGGTCTGCTGGGGAGGGAGCGGTGACATTCTGGAATTGAGCTGGGGAGTACTGGAATTGAGCTGAGGAGTATTGGGATTGATCTGGGATTGATCTGGGATTGAGCTGGGATTGAGCTGGGATTGAGCTGGGATTGAGTTGGGGTCTGCTGGGGAGGGAGCCGTGACATTCTGGAATTGAGCTGGGGAGTACTGGGGCTGAACTGGGCTGTGCTGGGGGTGCATCCAGCCGGGGGGGGGGGGGGGGGGGGGGGGCCTCAGTCCTGAGCAGTTTTGGATCAGGGGTGCAAGCTGCCCCCCCCACCTCCCCTTTCACAGCAGCTCTGCGTCCCCCGAGAAACCCCCAGCCGCGGAGTTAGGGGGTGTGTGTCCCCTCCCGGGCAGGGTTTGCACCCCCAACTCCCCCCGGCCACCATTGCCCCCCCCCGCAGAGAGCACAGCGCGGTGAGGAGCACCAAGCCCCTCGGTTTGGCGGGGGGGTGATTCCCGGAGGGGGGAACAGGGGTCCCCCCCACCAGCCCCCCCTCAGCCCCAGCGGCAGCTCTGCCGGGCCCGGGTGTGTTCCCGCACCGAGCTCTGGCAGCCCCAGGGAAATGGAAGCCAAGGGGAAAACCAGGGGAACTTTCCATCCCCACCAAAAAAAAACCCAAAACAAACGAACAAACAAAATTTACCAATAAAAAAGTGAAAAAGTAAAAAAAAAAAAAAAAAGTTTTAAAACTTAAAAATAAAATATTAAAAAATAAAACTAAAAATAAACCTATAGAAAAATATAGAAAATTTTAAAACAAAATAAAAAATTTAAAATAAAAAAAGCAAAAAAGTAAAAGATGAAAAATGTATAAAAACAAAAATAAAAGTAAAAATAAATTAAAATTTTCAAATAAAAAAGTAAAAAATATATATAAAAAACCAAAAATAAACAAGTAAACATTTAAAAACAAGACATTAAAAATAATTTAAAATGTAAAAATAATTTAAAAAGTAAAAAATAAAATAAAAAATAAAATAAAAGAAAAATTAAAAATATAACAAGTATCAAATAAAAAATAAAAGAAGGGGTTGATTTTCCCTTTTTTTTTCCTCCCCACCCAGTTTCCCAGGGGAAAAAGCCGAAGCGGGATGGTTTGGGGGTGCGGGGGGGGCAGACGTGAGGTTCCCGCGGCCCCCCCCCGCGGCCCCCCGCCCCGGTGGCGGCGGGGTGCACTCCGGCGGGCCGGACAATGCTCCTTTCATCCCGCAGAGCGGCTCGGGGACGGGGACACGCTGGCCGCCTGCTCCCGGGGGAGGCGGGGACACACACACACACGGACACACGGACACCCCCGCCCACGCGAGGCCGTGCCCCGGGTGCGGGGGGGTCGGGCACAGCAGCACCCACCGGCCCACGCACCGGGCTCGGACCCGCGTTCAGGTCATGATGCCCTTGGGGGGGGGGGGGGGGGGTCCGGTCCGATACCCCTCTCCCCCAAAACAAAGCACTCCTGCTGCTTGCAGCCCCCCCCGCACTTCCCCACTCCCCCCCCCCCCTCTCCCCGGGGTGGGACCCCCCGGGTGAGACCCCCCCCCCTCCCAAAACCTTCAGCCCAAATGAGGGCACGGAGGTGGCACGAAGGGCACCCTGAGGCCCCAGGGGACCCGCAGCAACGCCCCTCCCAGTAGCACCGAGACGGGGTGGGGGGGGTGTTACTAATGCCCCCCACCCCCAGCCAGCAGCGGGACAGACCCACCCCAGCACCCCAAAAAAGCTCCCCCCCCCCCCCCCGCCCAGCCCGCAGCCTACCTGAGCCCCCGGCTCTTGCCGAACCCCCCCCTCTGAGGGGTTTGGCCCCCCGTGATCTGCAACCCCCCCCCCCCCCCCCCGCGTGTGTGTGTGTGTCCCCCACACTCCGGTTTGGCTCCGGTTTGCCCCGCGCAGGGGTGGAGCGGCGCCCGGCTCCATTTTTTTTAATTGGGTCCTATTTTTAATGCCGGTTCGGGAGAACAGCGGGGGCGGCCGGGGGGGGGGGGGGGGAGGTGAAAAATGCGGCGGGTATAAATGAACGGGGTGAAATCGGAAACGTGCGTGTGTGTGTCCCGTGCCCACCCCGGTCCCACGGGTGACGGCAACACGGGGTCACGCCTGGAATTGGGGTGCATCACTCCCCGCCCCCCCCCCCCGGACACGCAGCCATCGCGGAAAGCCGGGGGTGAAGGAAAAAGGGGGGGGGGGGGGAGTGTAAAGGGACACCCTCGGTGCAAACCCCCCCCCCCCCCCGAAGTGCCGGGGCTGGCTGCACGCCTAGAAGTGGTGTGTGTGTGTGTCCCCCCCGGGGTGTGTGTGTGTCCCCCCCTCGCCCCGCTCTGACCTGTCCGGGCGGCTTCGTGCTCCGGCAGCGGCTCCGGTCTGGGCACGGGGGGGGGCGCGGCGGGACACACACACACACACACACACGAGTGGAGGGGGCGGTGGGGGGGGGAAGGGAAAAACCCTTCCCATAATTAAATAAATAAAGATCGGCCCTTGCAAAGCCCGGCCCGGCCGCCCGCCGAGGGACACACACACCCCCCCCGAGGACCCCCACCATCCTCATCCTCTTCTTCCTCGCTCCCCACGCGCGGGATGTCCCACCCCCATCCACGGTCCGGGGGGGGGCCGGCAGCCCAGGGAGGGGGGGCCGTGCTGGGACACACACACACACACACACACACACAGAGTTTTTAGGTTTCCTGGCGAATAGCAGCGGGAGGAGGAGGAGGAGGATGAAGGCCTCGGGGATATCACATCCTCCCTGGAGCTAGAGCGTGGGGCCCACCGGACCCCGGGGACCCCCCCACAGGGCTCAGCCCACCCCCCCCCTCCCCCAGCAGCCCCTGGCCCTGCAGGGACACCCCCTAAATTATATTTTTTTAGCCCCATTTTGAGGCCTTTCCAGCCTCCTTGCAGTGATGGAGAAACGCTGGAGAAAACAAGGATGTACCCCCAAATAGAGCCCCCCCCCCCGCCACCTCCTCTCCCAGAGGTGTTTCTGGGGGGAGGGGGGGTTGTGCCCCCAGTGGGGTGTTTGACAGGCAATACAGGTGTTACTGGTCTGGCTTGCCCCTGATTGGTGCCCAGTGCTAATTGGGTTTAGGGGTTTCTCTGGCACCAGGGGCCCCCCCTGGGCCAAAGCCCACGCTGGCTCCAGGGGATCAGCCCAGGGACCCCATAACCATGACCCCAAGGGCAGTTGGGGACCCCCATGGCCCCCCCCCCCCCCCCCCCCAAACTGGGGACTGGGACAGGACAGAGAGGCCAAGTCACCCCCCCGGCACTGGATTTATTTGTTTTATTCCTAAATAATCAGCTCCAGTACAAGGTACAAAATCTCCTTCCTCCCCTCGCCTACCCACCCCCACCCGGCAAAGCGGGGGGGGGGGGGGGATGCAGGGGGGAGCACGGCCAAGGAACAGCTCCAAAATCCCGATTCAAGGCCTCTAATTCTAACATAGAAAGTGTTCACACACCAAGCTCGGGGCCCCTCGCCTGGAAAAAAGGGGGGGGTGTGCAGGAACCCCCCCCCCTCAACACGCTTGGAGGTGCTGGCAGACCCCCCCCAAGTCCCCCCAAAGTACCTGAAGGTGCTGGGAGCCCCCAGTGACCCCCAGAACATCTGGAGATGCTCAGAGTCCCCGCAGAATATCTGGAGGTGCTGAGCGCTTCCCCCCCCCCCCCAACACACCTGAAGATGCTGAGAAGGTTCCCAAGACCCCCCAGCACACCTGGAGGTGTTGAGAGCCCCCCAAGTTCCCCCAACATGCATGGAGGTGTTGGGAGCGTCCCCCCCCAAGGTCTCCCCAACATCCATGGAGGTGCCGGGAGCCCCCAAGACCCCACCCCCCAGCACATCTGGAGGTGCCAGGGACATGCCAAACCCGCCCCCCCCCGCATGCCTGGGGGTGCTGTAAGACCCAAAAAAAAAGACACACACCCCCGCCCCGAACATGCCTGGAGGTGCCGGGACCCTGCAAGCACCCCCCCCCGCATGCTTGGACAAGCCAGGAGCACCCCCCCACCCCCCCCCCCCCCCCCCCGCATGCCTGGAGATGCTGCAAGACCCCAAAAACACACACACCACACACCCCGCCCCCCCGCCTCAACATGCCTGGGGGTGCCACAGAACACCCCCCCCCCCAAGCCCCCCCACCCTGGGGGTCCACTCAGGCTGGGGGTCCCGCGGGAGGAAGGCAGTTGTCAGTAACAGAAGTGATGAAGAGGAGGGACAGCGGAGCAGAGGGGGAGCGTGGGGGTACCCTCAGGGCTGGGGAGCCGGGGCGGGGTCCCCCAATTTCATTTTTGCCCCCCCCCCCCCCGAGGGTGAGAGCTGAAGGGCACTTTGGGTTTGTCACCGATGGGGACATCAGTGTCCTGCGGTGGCTGCGAAAGAACCGGACACCCCCCAACTTCCCACCCCGGGGGTGTGGCGGCTCCCAGTTGGGGGGCGGGGGGGGGGTGTGTGTCTCAGCTATCCGCCCCCGCTAACCCCCCCCCCCAAGCGATGAGGGGAGGGCGGGATGGCAGCACCGGGGTGTCCCGTCCCCCCCCCATCCCTTCAAACCAGAAAGTGTGAGCGCACACACACGCGTGAGAGAGCCCCAAACCGCGTCGGGGGGGGGGGGCTGGGAGGGGGACAGCGGGGAGCTGGGGGGGGGGTGGGGGGTGTCACAGGGACAAAATATCCCCCGGGGGGTGGGGTGTTAATTAACGCTGTCCTCGTCGCTGGCCTCGCCGCGGTCGTCTTTGGTCTCGGCCAAGGAGCTCTCGTCGATGTTCTCCAGGGAGTCGGCGTGCTGCAGGGAGAGCTCGGCGAGCGGCACCGCCGGCAGCCGGCTCTGCTCCGGGAACAGCCAGGGCTTGAAGTGCGGGTTGTGCTTCAGCTTCCACTCCGGGTACTTCAGGCAAGCCTTGTACATCTTCTTCATCGCCTGGGAGGAAGGGCGAGGGTGGAGGCGAGGCGGGGGAAAAGCCCTCAGCCCTCCACCCCCCCCCCCCCATTCCCCATCTCACCACCCCGGGGGGACACTCGCCGCTGCGGTCGACTCACCTTGGGGGCCAGGAACTGTGAGGATTTATTCACCACCCACTTGGGCAGGGAACCTGCGAGATAAAAGGAGTCGGGCTGGAACCAGCACCAGCCCCCCCACGGGACCCCCAACTCACCCGCCTCGGGGACGGGAGGGCTTGGGGACACCCGCCTGGAGAGGGGAGACGGGGACAGTGCTGGGAAATCGGGGTTCAACCCACTCAGCTTCTTGCTGAGTTTTAAAAAAAAAAAAAAAAAAAAAAGCTGTTGCAGCATTTTGGCCAGCTCTTCTACCCCCCCCTCTCCCCCCCCCCCAAAAAAAAGAGATTTTTCAAGGGAACCGGGTCAAAATTTTTTCTGCAGTGCCCCTGGTCTGGCTCTGGTGGCTGTTCGAGATGCTCCCGGCCACCTCCCTGCCTGCTGCTGCCTGTCCCCGAGCCCACCCCCGTCCCGTTCCTGGGAAACATCCAGCCCGATTTCTCAACCTCGGGCAGCCCTGGGTGGGCTGAGAGCCCCGGGGTGCAGGAATGGGGGTGTCCGTCCGTCTGTCTGTCCCCCCCTCCCCGACCTTTGGGGTCCACCTGGGCCAGGTAGGTGATGGTGCAGCTCTTGGCTCCCGTCCCTTCGATCAGGTAGCCCGTCTGGATGGAGACCGCTCGCACCATGTCCTTGCGGGGGGGGTATTTCTGCAGGGGAGGGGGGGACACACACAGCGAGGGGGGGGGACACACACACGGACAGGGACAGGTCGGTGGCGGGATGGGGTACAGGCAAGCACCGACTGCAAGCAGGGCTGCCCTGAGCCCCAAAACCCCCCCGATGCCTCCAGCCTGAACCTCCCCCACCCCACCCCGAGCTATGACAAATAAACGCAGCCCCATCCTGGCGCGGGGGGGCCCCCTTCAACCCCCCCAGCCCCCCCCTGGGGACTCACGGGGTGCTTGACGGAGTAGTTCATGATGATGTAGTCGGTGCCCATGGGCAGCCAGGAACGCAGCGTGATGACATCCCGGTTCTTCAGGGGCTTGGGGCACTTCCCTGGGGAAAACAGTAGTGGGGGACCACGGTGAGACCCCCCCCTTCCCCCCCCCCCAGCACAGGCATCCCCCTCTGGGGGTCCAAACCTGCCCCCCAAATCCCTCCTGAACTGGTTTCTGGGCTCCTCCCAGCAATGACCAGCCATTACCTGGATGCTGAACCTGAGGATGCTGCTGCGACAGCCCCAGGGCTCAGCACCCCCCCCTGGGACATCCCCCCCCGCCCCCCCGGCCCCCTCCTCACAGGCATAGTAGCCCACGTCGGAGTTGACGGTCAGCTTCCCGATGTCAAAGGTCTCGATGACGTTGGTGTCCCACTTTTTCCGATAGTCGATGTCATGCAGCACGTCGTAGAGCGTCTCCGCCGGCACGTCCTTGCACTCCATCCTGCACTGCAGGGGGGAGCAGCTGAGAAACTGCCCCAGGAGGGGGGGGGGGGGGCTGTGGGGACCCCCGGGGTGGGAGAGTGGCAGTGGGGACACTGGGGGACAGGGTGGCTGTGGGGAAACCCCGAGGGGGAGGGCAGCTGCGGGGATCCTGGGGGAAAAGGTGGCCATGGGGACACCTCGAAGGTTCCCTAAAAACCAACGCACCCCCCCCCCACCCCACCCCCCCACTCCCAAGAGGAGCTCGATCTCAACCAGTAGCTCAGCCCAGTCTGGCCCAGTTTGCCACCCAGAGCCACCTTGTAGCCTGGGCACACCCTGAGGCAGGACGGAGCTGAGCCCCGGATCCTGGGGGGATCTTTGGGGGGGGCAAAGGGGGGCACCTCCCCACCTCGCCTCTCCCCCCTCCATCACTGGTTTCCCCCAAAAGCTCCGGTAACCACGGCGGCAAAATCCTTGGGAAAACCAGGAGAAAAAGGCAGGAGAAGCCGCCATCCTCCCCCAAATGCTGGCCAAGGGCGGCCGGAGCCGGGCCCTGGGGATGCTGCTCCTGCACCCCGGGAAACGCACGTACCCCCGCACCTCGCAGCCGGGTACCAGCATCCCCCCCCCACCCCGCCAAACAACCCTGCCACCGGCTCCTGCTCCATCCCTGAGGATGGCTCTGGCCCCCCCCAGGCCCCTCCGGCGGAGGGAGCCGCCAGCCCTTCCTTTGGGAGCAGGTTTAGGGATTTCGGGTCCTTGCCGGAGACCCCCCCCCGACCCCGGCAAGGGGAATGGCAGCGCCTGGCACCGTGGCACATCCCGGCGCCCGACCCCTCGAGTGGGGCAGGGCTGCTGCTCGCAGAGCCAAAGCTGCCACCCATGGAGCCTGTCCCCAACCCCACAGAGCCCAGCCCCAACCCCATGGATCCTGTCCCCAACCCCACAGAGTCTGTTCCCAACCCCACGGAGCTCATCCCCAACCCCACAGACCTGCTCCCAACCCCACGGAGCTCATCCCCAACCCCACAGACCTGCTCCCAACCCCATGGACCTCATCCCCAACCCCACAGAATCTGTCCCCAACCCCACGGAGTCTGACCCCAACCCCACGAAGCCTGTCCCTAATTCCACAGAGTCTGTCCCCAACCCCACCGAGCCCGTCCCCAACCCCACAGAGTCATCTCCAACCCCACAGAGTCTGTCCCCAACCCATTGAGACCATCCCCAACCCCACGGAGTCTGTCCCCAACCCCCTGGAGCTCATCCCCAACCCCACAGAATCTGCCCCCAATTCCACGGAGCCTGTCCCCAGTGCCACGGAGTCTGTCCGCAATTCCACAGAGTCCGTCCCCAAGCTCATGGAACATGTCCCTGCTTCGTGGAGCCTGTCCCTGCTCCCACCCCCAACCCCACAGAGTCTGTCCCCAATTCCACGGAGCCTGTCCCCAGCCCACGGAGCCCGTCCCCAGCCCCACGGCGTGCACGGCCGCTCATCCCCCCATGCGCCTTCCATCGCAATTCCGCCACGTGAGCCCCCGGGCAGCCGAAAACAGGGGACAAGCCTGGCAAAGCGGCTTCGGGGGGCACAGCCCTGGGCGACACTCTTGGGGACCCCCCCGCCCCCTGACACCCCCCCAGCACCATGCTGGGCGCCGCTGCCGCCGCTCCCGTTTATTCCCAGTGCGGCGAGGCAGGTCGGCCGAGACGTGCCCACGCGGGCAGGACCAGCCGGGTGACTCAGGACCTGCCCACGCTGGCTGCGTGCCACCCGTGGGTGACTCATGTCCCCGCGGGGTGCCGAGGGGCGGGGGCTCGGGGTAAGGCTGGGGGGGTCCCCCAGGAGAGGGGACGGTGCCAGCCGGGAAGCACCCAGTGCAGAGGCCCCAGCCCTGAGTCAATATTGACTCTATGGGGCGAGGAGGAGGAGGAGGAGGAGGAGGAGGAGGAGGAGGAGGAGGAGGAGGAGGAGGAGGAGGAGGAGGAGGAGGAGGAGGAAGGAAGGCCAAGAAGAGGGAGGTGAATGCGATGGGTGACAAGGGCCATCCGTGCCAGGCTCTGTCCCTGGGGTTGTGCAGAGAGGGGGGGCAGCTCTGGGTGGGGGCTGCCTGTGCCCACACCAGCACTGTGCTGGGGCTGTGGGACAGGAGCAGAACTAAGGGGGACCCCCCCCACACCCCCCCCCACCCACACCTGCGGGGGCTGTGACTACCTTGGGGACACGCTCACAGCAGCCACGCAGGTGGCTGGGGACCCCAGGGATGGATAAAAACTCCCCTGGGGGTCACCTCGACCCTCTGCCCCACATCCTCGGGGAGGGGGGGGAGGGGGTGATGCTGCTCGGATTTGCTGGCGGGGTCCCCCCCCTGCTCCGGGGGGTGCCAGGCCCCCCATGCAGGCAGCACCAGTAGCCACGGCCACGTGGGTCATTAATTAAAGAGAAGATCTCCCCTGTGGCCCAGATGTTCGGCGCGATCATTAGCAACCGGGCGCCGCGTCTCAAGGTGACCCCATGAATAAATAACGAGCGGGAGCCGGGGTCCGGGCACCACACGTGTCCCAGTGGCTCCAGTAAAGCTCCAGGCCCCCCCCCCCGCCCCCCAGATGCATCCCACGGGGTGGCTCCTGGCCGTCCTTTCGGAGTAGCCCATTCCCAGGGGCAGCATCTCCTGGGGCGGGGAATGAAAAGGGGGGGGGGGGGTGTCCCAGCTGGGCTCCCCCCATCCCGCAGCCATCGGGGGCAACCCCGAGGCCACTGAATCCCGGTGAATCAGCCCTGGGGTTGTGTCAGGTCCCGGTGGTACAAACTTGTTTCCAGACTCTAGAAAACAGGTTAGACGAGAGCTGCATCCCTAATGGGAGGAAAGGCGGCTGGGGGGGGGGGGGGGGGGCCTGGGAGGGGGGGCCACCATGGGGGCGAGACCTTCACCTCTCAGTTAATTAACAAGCAGGAGCAAGAAGGAGAAAGCCAAGGAGTAAACTGCGAGGAAAAGCGCTCTTGGATGGGGGGACACACACACACACGGTGCCAAGCATAATAGGAGCCCCCCAGCCCCCCCTCCCCGGGGAGCCACAGCGTGGCCGTGCCACGTTGGCGATGCCACGTGTGCTGGGGCGGGTGCCCATCCCGCCGGGCCCCCCCCCCCTCCTCCCTCGCTCCCCGATACCTGCCTGGGTGCTGCTCAGCACCCGCAGGTTATCAACGTGGTTTTGGGGACCCCCCCTCACAGGGGTGAGGGGTCCCGTGGGGGGGACCAGGACATCGTCAATGGCTGCGGGCAGACGTGGCACTTTGGGATTGTGGGGACAGGCAGGGACAAGCCCCCCCCGGCCCCGTGTCCTCCCCACCGCGTGCTTGCACCCAAACGGCTCCACAAGCTGCACCCCCAGAGATTTTTTTGGGGGATGCAGCAACACCCCAAGAGCAAGCGACAGGGCTTGGGGGGGGGGGGGGTGTCCCCTGTGTGCGCATGTCTGTCGTGTGTGTGTGTGTCCCCCACCACAGGGCTCGCTGCTACGGCAGGCACTGCCACCGGGGCACGGCGGGGACTTGTGTGTGTCCCCCCCCCCCCACTTCGGGTGACGGCGGCCCCAAAAAGACACCAAACCCCACGGCTCTGCCATGCCGGGGACAGCAAACGGAGGCAGCTTCCCAGGGGGGAGCCGGTGCCACCGCCGGTGCCAGCACCCCGGGGGACACACAACACACACAAACACACACACACACGGG
The DNA here is from genome assembly GCF_018691265.1 of Tyto alba. Classification (NCBI taxonomy): domain Eukaryota; kingdom Metazoa; phylum Chordata; class Aves; order Strigiformes; family Tytonidae; genus Tyto; species Tyto alba. The sequence continues at coordinate 1,427,075 of NW_024881282.1, read as the reverse complement.
TTACCCCGGCGCTGCTGCAGCGCGGCGGGGCGAGCAGGCCGCGTCACCGCCGAGCCCCGGCACGGCCCGTGACGGTGACACGACTCCCCGGCCCTGGGGACCGCGCCGGCGGGGTGGGGGACACCGGTGCCAGCCCTTGCAGTAGCGCCGGCCAGTGTGGCGCGGTGGCCCGTGGCCACCGGCAAGCCCAGCCTGACGCTGGTGCTGTCCCAAGTTTTCCCCTTCCATTCCGGGTCCCCTGTGCCCACCGTGCTGGCGGGGGGGGGGACGGGACACACGGACACACAAGGTGGGATGAGCACACGCCTGCCCCGTGCCAGCCCGGCAATCCAGTACCGCGGTGGGTAGGGACCCGCTGAGGGATGTGGAGGGACCCGGGGAGCCCCTGGGAAACCGTTTTGGGGTGGTGGGGCAAGGGACAGCCCGGTTGGGGACAGTCCCGGTGAGAGCGGGCCCAAGGAGCCCCCCCCCCAGGGCAGGGGGGGCAGGGACAAGCAGCACCGAGGCCCCACAATCCCCCACCCCCAAGGGTCCCTGCTTGTCCCTGGGTGAGTCCCTTGTCACCCCTGTGCAGCCCCAGGGGTCCCTACTTGTCCCTGCTCACCCCGCAGTGCCAGCGCACCCCCCTCCTCCCTGGGGTCCTCCTCGTCCTGGGGTCCCCACTCCCTCCCAGTGTCCCCATTTCTCCTGGGGTCCCAGCTTTCCCCCTGGGTCCCCACTTGTCCTGGGGTCCCTTTTTGCAAGAGGGTGCCAGCTCGGCCGAGTCCCCACTCGCGCCAGGGTGCCACATCACCCCTGGGTCCCCACTTGCCACAGGACTCCTGCTTGCCCCCCAGGGTCCCTGCTCACCCCAGGGTGCCACTCACCCCCCAAGTCCCCACTAACCCCCGGGGTCCCTGCTCACCCCAAGGTGCTGCATCACCCCAGGGTCCCCACTTCCCTCCAAGCCCCCCCCCCTCACACATCCTCACCAACATCCCCCCACCCCGACCTTACTCCAGGCTCCCCGAGGATGTTACCGCTCCCTCCCACTCCCACCCCGGGGCGCTGGGTGCCCCCAGTAGCGCCGGTGCAGATGCTGGGGGGGGGGTTGGGGGGGGGGTGCCCTCACCTTGATCTTGTGGAGGGAGCGCTCGGGCTCCAGCAGCTGGACCCAGACGGCCACCCCCGCCTTGCTGTAGGTGAGGCTCCAGCCCCGCTCCGACTCGCACTCCGCCCGGAATGCCCCGAAGTCCCGGTCGTCGGGGATCTGGACGCTGTCGCGACCGGACATGGCCCCGCGACACACCCCCCCCCCCCACTACTACTGCTACCCACCCACCCTTCGCCGGTGCCGGTGGCCGCGGGTGGCGGCGGCCCCTACGGCGGCGGCGGCGGCGGCGGCGACATCCCCGGTGCGCGGCACCGCCCGGGGCGCGGGGCGCGATGGGCCGGGGCGGGGCCGGGGCGGGGCGGGGGGCGGGAGAGACCGGGGGAGGGGGGCGAGACTGGGGGGGGGGTACCGGGAGAGTCGCGGGAGGGGCGGGGCACCGGGGAGGGGGGGGGTGGGGGGAGCACCGGGAGCAGGAGAGATAGGGGGAGGGGGGAGAGAACGGGGGGGCACCGGGAGGGAGGAGAGAGAGCTGGGGGGGGGGGGGCGGGAGAGACCGCGGTGGGGAACTGGAGGGGGGGGGGGGGGGCACCGGGAGGGAGGAGAGAGAGCTGGGGGGGGGGGGGCGGGAGAGACCGCGGTGGGGAACCGGAGGGGGGGGGGGGGGGGCACCGGGGGGGAGGAGAGAGAGCTGGGGCGGGAGAAGTGGGAGAGTCGCGGGAAGGGGGGGGGCGGGAGAGACCGGGGAGGGGGGGGCACCGGAGGGGGGACGCTGGGGGGAGGGCATCGGTGGGGAGGAGAGAGCTGGGGGGACACCGGGAGCATCGGGGGGGGTCGAGTCTAAAGGGGCACTGTGAGCCCTGGGCGAGGGGGCGGGAAAGCTTTGGGGGGGGGGGGGCACCGAGAGCAGTGGGGAGGAGGGAGAGACCGGGGGAGGAGAAACGGGGGGGGGGGGGAGCGGGGCACCAGGGGGGAGGAGAGAGAGCTCGGGGGGGTCACCGGGAGCAGTGGCGGGGCGGGAGAGACCCGGGGGGGGGGGGGCACCGGGAGCAGCGGGAGGGGTCGAGTCTAGAGGGGCACTGGGAGCACTGGGCGAGGGGCCGGGAGAGCTTGGAGGGGGGGCAGCACCCACCTCTTGCACTTGCACAGACCCCACACTGTGCACACGCACCCCCCGCCCCCCCGGTGCTCGCGCCAGTGCACACGCGGCCTGCACGTGCACACGGGTGCACATGCATGTCCCTGTGTGCACACGGACACGGGTGCACACGCACACGGGTGCACACGCACACAGGTGCACACACACGGCCCTTGCCTGCACGTATATGCACATGGATGCACACACACGTTCCTGCCTGTACACAGACACGGGTGCACATGGACACGGGTGCACACACATGTCCCTTGCCTGCACACGGGTTCACACACATGTCCCTGCCTGCACAAACAGGTGCACATGCACATCCCTGCCTTCACACACAGATGGGTGGACACACATGTCCCTTGCCTGCACACGCACACAGGTGCACACATGTCCCTTGCCTGCACATACACACACATGGGCTCACATACATGTCCCTTGCCTGCATACACAGGTTCACACACATGTCCCTGCCTGCACATACATGCACATGGGTTCACATACATGTCCCTTGCCTGCACACACAGAGGTTTGCACACATGTCCCTGCCTGCACACACATGCACATGGGTTCACATACAAGTCCCTTGCCAGCACACACACACGGGTTCAGACACATGTTCCTGCCTGAACATACATGCACACAGGTTCACACATATGTCCCTGCCTGCACATACACACACACCGGTTCACACACATGTTCCTGCCTGCACATACATACACACAGGTTCACATACAGGTCCCTTGCCTGCACACACACACGGGTTCACACACATGTTCCTGCCTGCACATACATGCACATGGGTTCACACACATGTCCCTGCCAGCACATACATGCACATAGGTTCACACATATGTCCCTGCCTGCACATACACACACATGGGTTCACACAAATGTCCCTGCCTGCACATACATGCAGATGGGTTCACATACATGTCCCTTGCCTGCACACACACACGGGTTCACACACATGTCCCTGCCTGCACACAGACATGGGCACACACGCCCATGGGTGCACACACACGTCCCTGCCTGCACACACGTGCACGCACATGGGTGCATGCCCCCAGAGCCCCCTCCCGTGCCACATGTCCCAGGACGGGGCCCTCTCCAGAGAACAGGGGTGCGGGGGGGGGGGGGGGGTATGTCACCATGCAGGGACACTTGGGCACGGGGGCACCTTGCATCCCCGGGCTCCGTGTCCCCCCGCCGCTCCTGCCTCGGGGAACAAGAACCGAGGGAGCTTTGGATCATCCCAACATTGAAAACACCCACGTGGGGGACCCCCGCTGCCGTCACCAGTGGGTCACAGCAGGGCTGGGGACACGGCTGCTGTGGGGGGGGCCCTGTCCCCTTGTGCCCCTCCACCCAGCCCTCCCAGTCAGCCCAGTGTCTGCTCCACTCTTGAAACCTGTTTGGTTGTTTTTGTTTTTGTTTTATTTTTATTATTATTCCCACCCTGTCCCCAGGCAAGCGCAGTGGGTGCCAGCACCCCGCAGCCTTTCCCAGCCTGGCTTCCCCCCGCCTCCCACCGCCCCCCCCAGCAATTCCAGCTCTCAGGAGCAGGAGCACCCACGTCCCCAGTGGGGCCAGGCACAGCAGCAGGGGGGGCAGAACTGAGCCCAAAATAGGACAGATGGCAGCTACAGGCCTGGAAATCCTGCCTGGTGCTGGGCCAGCTGGGGGAACTGGGAGAGCCAGGCTGTGGGGACTGGGCTGGGGAGCTGGGGGAGCCAGAACTGGGCTGGGGGAGCTGGGGGAGCCAGAACTGGGCTGGGGGAACTGGGCTGGGGAAGCTAGTCTGGAGGAGCTGGGGGAGCTGGAATGGGAGAACTGGGAGCCGAGGAGCAGAGCTGGGGGAGATGGGCTGTGGGAGCTGGGGTACTGGGCAAATGGAATTGGGAGAACTGGGAGCTGAGGGAACCAGGGAGTCAGGGTGGGGGAGCTGGATTGGGGAACTGGGGGAACTGGCAGTTCCTGTGACACAACTCGCAGCCCAGCTGCACGCCCCCCCCCAGGTGCTGAAATGCCGATTTTTGGCTGCTCCCGGCACCGGGCGCTGGGAGCGGGGAGGGGAGCGAGGGGACCAGTGCCCACCCCTCCTCTCCAGGGCCACCTTGTACCCAGTGGCTCCCACTCTCCCCAAACTGGCTCCTTTGGCCCTGCAGTCCTCGCGGGCACCCTGGCACCTCTCGGCAGAGGTTACAGCACAGCTGGGCCAGCCTCACCTCTGCCCTTCCGTCCTTAATTAGCTGAGCGCAGGGCTAAATTAGCCGCGCAAACAGGGCCCATGCTGCCGGGAGCCGGTGGAGAGATGCAGCCGCCGGGTTCTAAAGGCTCATCGCCGCGTCGAAGAAAATGAGGATCTCACGGGAAGGCAAGCTGCCGCGGGCACCGGCGAGCTCCCATGATCTGCCTGGAGCTTTCCGGCATGGCTCGGCACGGCTCATCATGGTTCGGCACGGCTCAGCATGGCTCAGCAGGGCTCATCATGGCTCAGCACAGCTTGGCATGGCTCATCATGGCTCGGCACGGCTCGGCATGGCTCATCATGGCTTGGCACGGCTCGGCATGGCTCATCATGGCTTGGCACAGCTCAGCACGGCCCATCATGGCTCGGCACGGCTTGGCACAGCTCGTTGTGGCTCAGCATGGCTCGGCATGGCTCATCACAGCTCGGCATGGTTCAGCATGGCTCATCATGGCTCGTCATGGCTCAGCACGGCTTGGCGCTGCTCAGCACAGTTCGGCATGGCTCAACATGGCTTGGCATGGCTCGACACAGCTCAGCAGGGCTTGGCATGGCTTGGCATGGCTCAGCACGTCTTCTACGGCTCAACATGGCTCGACATGGCTCAGCATGGCTCCACATGGCTTGGCACAGCTCCACATGGCTCAGCATGGCTCGGCCCAGCAGCACCCAACTCCGCATCCAGCTCTTCTCCAGGTGCTGCTGAGCAGAAAACAGCTAGTTAATAATGCGTGAAGTAAAGCCAATTCCTCTCAAAAAATTTTTGTCAACTTTTCCTTGCTAAAATGCAACTTTTCAACCCAGTTTCACCACCCAGAAGCCGTGGCAGGCCCCGAGCTTGCCTGAGCCCATCATTCAAATGCCAAAGCAATGGCACGTAACGTCCAACTGTGCAAGCGGCTGCTGGAATAATGGGGAAATGGGGAGCATTGGCGGACCACCCCCCCCTCCCCAATCCGAGTTTGGCCCAGGGCTCCGGGCAGCCGCAGCTCCTTCCCCCTGCACATGGCCGCGTTTAATAGTGTTTTTTCACCAAATAACGAAGCAGAAATCCCCGTTTTCCTCCGGGGAGCTGTAAGCCGGGGTGAGAGACAGCACGAATTCCTCCAGCTCTGAAATATTGATGGGCCCGGAGGAGCGAAACTGGGGCAGCAGCCTGCCCGCCGGCCTCACGCTCCTTTTGGTGCCGGACACTTGAGATTTGAGAAAAAAGCCTCCCTGAGCAGCGCATGGGCGTGGAAGCACCTGTTTCCTTCGCCCTCGCGGGGAGCCCGTCTCCCAGCGCAGCCCCCCGCGCCGCTCACCTCTCACCTCACCCCTAAACCACACGATTCTGCATTTTCCTTCTCTCAAGCATCCCGTTAGATGCATTTTTATCGTCTACCAAGAAGCTTTTCTAGCGCGGGGAGGCGATTTTACTGTTTGTCCTGGGGAGCAGCTCCGTGGGATGGTGGGGAAGGGTCCTGGATCGTCGCCGGTGAGCAGCTGAAGGGCCTGGGGGGGTTTTGGGGGGCAACTTGATGCTTTTTGGGGATGTCTGAGGGTGGTGAGGGGTTTGCTGGAGCCGTCCCTGGGTCCCTCATGTCAGCAAAGCCCTGGTAATTAAAACGGCACCAGGCCGGCAGCGGGTTGCTCGGTGCCTCCCGCCAGGACACGCACACGTGCATGCACACGCGCGTCCATGCGTGCACACACGTTGCCCCTGTGCATGAAAGAGGCATGCACATACACTCACAGGCACGCATGTGCACGCACAGCCGAGATTCATGCACACGTATGTAGCTTCCGTGTCAGCAGCACCGAGTCCACCTGGGCGTGCAAACCCCCCCACGCTGAGCCTCCCCGCGGTATTTGCTCCCCGATTTCCCATCCCGAGCGCTGCTCTCCCCCGGGGTGCACGGGGGGGGGGTGTGGGGGGGTGCAATGGGCTCCCGCGGGGCCGGCCGCGTGTGCGCGCACACGCGTGTGCAAGCGCGCGTGTCTGCCAGGGCGGGCCCAAGCAAGTCTCGAACCCTGGTCCCTCAGCGCTGAGGCTCCGCCCCCCCCCCCCCCGCCGCCACGCAAGGGCAGGAGTCAGCGCTCCTTCCCAGCATGCCGCGGGCAGGCGGGCGGGGCCGCGCCGCCCCCTGGGGGCTGTAGTCCGCTGCAGCGGTGGCAGCGCCGCGCAGGGCGCAGCGGGGACTATAACTCCCATCAGGCTTTGCGCCGCCCCCCACCCAGACCGCGCCGGGCAGCCGGCAGCCGCCATCTTGGTTCGCCGGCCTCCTCAGCGGTGGCAGCAGAAAGGGGGGGGGGGGGGGCGGGGGGATAAACGTGCGGAGCGGCGTTATCCCGGGGACGATGCTGGTCTCTCTGGCGTCCCGCCCGCCACCACCGGGGCTGGTGCGGCTCCTCCGGGCGCGGTTGTCGCCGTCGCGGGCGACCTACGGGACTCCGGGGGTGGCTGAAGGGGCTGGGACCGCTGGGCTGCGGCCGCTCCCGCCTCCGTCCGCCAGGGGGAGCCGCGAGCCCCTGCCGCCCAGCGCGGGGCGGCCATGGCGGGGCGGGCCCGGGGGGGGGCGACCCCCGGGAACGGGGACGGGCCCGGGCCCGGGGGGCTCCCCCTTAGCAACGGGGGGCTGCCCCCTAGCAACGGGGTCAGACCCCCGGGGCTCCCCCCTAGCTGTGGGGCCGGGCCTGGGGAGCTCCCCCTTAGAATTGGGGCCAAGCGCCGGGGGTACCCCACTAGCAACGGGGCTGGGTCCGGGGGGCTCTCCCTTAGCAATGGGGCCGGGCCTGGAGAGCTCTCCCATAGAACTGGGGCCTATCCCTGGGGGTACCCCCTTAGCAATGAGGCCAGGCCGGAGGAGCTCCCCCCTAACAGTGGGGCCAGGCCTGGGGGGCTCCCCCTTAGCAATGGGGCCAGGCCCCGGGGGTACCCCACTAGCAATGGGGTTGGGCCTGAGGGGCTCACCCCTAGCAGTGGGGCCAGGCCTGGGGAGCTCCCCCTTAGCAATGGGGCCAGACCCTGGGGGCTCCCCCTTAGCAATGGGGCCAGACCCTGGGGGCTCCCCCTTAGCAATGGGGCCAGACCCTGGGGGCTCCCCCTTAGCAATGGGGCCAGACCCTGGGGGCTCCCCCTTAGCAATGGGGCCAGACCCCGGGGGCTCCCCCTTAGCAATAGGGCCAGGCCCAGGGGGTACCCCCCTAGCAGTGGGGAGGTCCCCATTAGCAGTGGAGCCAGACCCAGGGAACACCCCCATAGATCTGGGCCCAGGCCTAAAGGGGGCCCCCATGGCGGAGGGGCTGCAGGTCCCAGAGCTGACCCAGCTGCAGACCCCCAGACCACGCAGCACCGGCCTGGCTGGCGCAGGTTGTCCTGTGCTGGGGCTGTCCGGCCTCGCGGTGCCCCTTGGAGAGCCAGCACCACGGCCCTCGGGTGCTGAGCGACGCTGCCGTCGCAGAGGAGACCCCAGTGGGCATCGGAGCGGAGACGGGAGCTGCCCCCCGGGAGCTGCGGTGCCTGCCCTCATCGCTGCGCTGGCGTACTGCTACATGAGGGACCACTTGTCCAAGGGTGATTATTGCTGCTCGCTGTCCCCAGCCCCCGGGGTGGGAACTGGGAGCTTGATGTGGAACAGAGGAGCTTGTGCCCCTCAGGGAGGGGGGTGTGGGGGGAGCTCCCTGGAGATGGAGCCTGCTTGCTGCCGCTGCCCCTCCAGGGACAGTGGTGTCTGTGATCCCTAGCCCAGAGGTGTCCTGGTCCGTGATGGACACCCAAATTCTTCTGTAGTGTGAAGATAACGAGCCTCACGTTTGCCACTGAGATAAAATAGCCAGTGCTCTTGTTGGCTGCACCCCAGCTGGTCTCTGCGGACGGGTTTTGTGATATGTGCTGGAAGAGGACCTGGCTCCGGGTCCCTAAGGCAGGCAGGGGAGGGTTTGAGCTGGCAGAGTGCATGTTGTCCCCAGGACAGCCTCTCCCCACTCCTCTGCTTTGAACATAGGATATTTTGGGCAAGTACAAAGGTTTTGGAGTTGGGAAGGGATTAAGTGACTACCCTGATAAGCCCAAGGTTTCTCAGAGTCCACCCCGCTGTGGGAAGTAAGCAGTTGGTGGGTGGCCACAAGCCCTGTTGCTGCAGTGTTAGGTTTGGGTGTAGAAAGGCTGATGTGTGCGTTTGAGCTGAAGCACACGGGATCGTCCCCGTGAGCTGCTGAGGCAAGCTGCCTGCTTTTAGGTTGATGTGTAACTAGGTTTGCGCCACAGCAAGTCCCATTTTTGGCACTCATGCAGTGTTTTGTGTTTGGGAGAGAAGCTGAGAATGTCTTTCCTCTTCAGGAGTATTGGGGGTACAGTCCTGAGCTTGGCCTCTCCGCCCCCGGTTGTTGTCACTCGGCTTTCCTGCCGCGGGACAGGAGATGGAGCGGCCTCGTTGGTGTCACTGGACAAAGTGGTGTTGGAGCTGAGATGTTTGCTGCTCTGCTGTGTGCCAGGCACACTGCATATCAGCCTTCAGCCCTTCAGGCTCCGGGATCAGTACAAGCTCCAGAAGAGGAGATGGTGTGTGCATGAGAGGGATCTTCCCTGCTCGCTGCGGTGCCTTCCTCGTGAACCGGCACTTGGTGCTCGCGGGTTTGGGCTTGTTGGTGACGAGCTGGTGTGACACAGGCCTGGGGCGGGAGTGACTTCAGAGCAGGACACTTACTCAGTAGTTTCAGGCAGGTCAGAGGTTGGTTTCCCTGTGAATAACGCAGCAACTGCTGCGCTGGCTGCCAGGTTGGTTACTCAGGAGGTTTCACTGTCATTACAGAGAGTTGTGTGTAATTAGTACTCAGGAAAGGTCTGTGAGACCAAGGCCTGGCTTTGTTGCAGGAGCTGGTTTGCAGACTGGTTAGTGTTTAGAGCTGGGCAGCCACCTGGCTGTGGCTGCAGGCAGAGGGGACAGAGCCACAAGAGCCCCAAACCCCCCAGCCAGGGTGGCAGGGAGGGTACGGGAAGCAGGCAGGATGGTTTCCCAGACAGGGGAGGGATGTGGGGATGTGGCTGCAGAAGGTTAGGTCCAGAGAGCTCAGGGGACCCTTGCTGAGCTGGGGCACATTTCAGAGAGCCTGCCCCTCACTCTTGCTTTATGGGGAGGGTTGGGGAAGCCCCATGTTGTTCTTTACCAGGTACTGTGTCCAGCTCTGGGGTCCTCAGCACATGACAGACACGTAGCTGCTCGAGCAGGGCCAGAGGAGGCCACAAAGATGCTCGGGGGGCTGGAGCAGCTCCCCTGGGAGGCCGGGCTGAGAGAGTTGGGGGGGTTCAGCCTGGAGAAGAGAAGGCTCCGGGGAGACCTTTGAGCGGCCTCCCAGGGCTTAAAGGGGGGACAGGAAAGGTGGCGAGGGACTCTTGATCAGGGGTGTAGGGATAGGATGCGGGATGATGGTTTTAAACTGAAAGAGGGCAGATTTGGGTGAGATCTAAGGCAGAAATTCTTCCCTGTGCAGGCGGTGAGGGACTGGCCCAGGGTGCCCAGAGAATCTGTGGCTGCCCCGTCCCTGGAAGGGTTCAAGGGCAGGTTGGACGGGGCTGGGAGCACCCTGAGCTGGGGGAAGGTGTCCCTGCCCGGGGCAGGGGGTGGCACTGGGTGGGCTTTAAGGTCCCTTCCCACCCAAACCAGTCTGGGGTTCCATGACTGGGAAGAGGCAGCTGTGCTGGGCCTGAGTCTAGGCTGTGGTGGCTGAACTCTCAGTGACTTGGACACCAAAGGTCATTTGTCCCCAACTGCTGGGAGTTTACCCCGTGTCTGGGGCAGGGCTGAGTGCCCTGTCCTGCCGGTGCTCACCCATGGTACTCAGGACAGCGAGCAGCTGCCATCCCCTGGGGGGGACACATAAACACGTCCCCTGCTCCCCTCTGACACACTCAGCCTGGTGAATTGTCCTTGAGACAGCACACTGCCCACGTAAACCCGCAGTGCCCACTGATCTCAGCTTTCCTAGGAAGACCACAAGCAATTTGTGCTGGAAAGCTTTTAGTTTGGAGGCACCAATGACATCCGTTAGCCAGAATAGCTCCCTGCAGCACACTGAGTGCTGTTACTTTCAGGACAGCGAAGGAAACGTTGAGGTTTGCGGTGCGGCTCGAAGCTCTGCAGAAAGCTGGCTGCTGGGGTGAGCCGTGATCCTCTGTTCGGTTGTGGCTGTGTGTTCGTACCCCGAGAGAGGGACCCTCACCCCTGGACCAGGGGATGGGGCGCACAGGGCAGGGCTGCTCTCTAGGAAGACGGGTTAAAGATGCAAGGCAGAAGGCTGAGCCACAGACACAAATGACTTGGAGAAGAGAAAGGAGGCAGCACAAAATGTTGGGGAGAGAGCAGGAAGCACCTGAAGGCTGGTAAGAATTGGGGAGAATTGTCCCAGCTTCCCAAATGCCCCAGTACAGCTCTGCTGGCTGCACTGGTTTTGAACAACTCCTGCTCCAGCAGCTCTGTGGATCTGTGAGAGCTGGGGTGCTGTCCTTACCCCCTCTAGCCAGGAGGTGTCATTCTGTGCCTGTGATAGGAACTGGCTGGCCTTCACGTGGTGTCTGGAAACCTCTGGCTGAGGCTGTGACTGTCCCAGTGCCAGCTGCCCCACTACGCCTGCTGCACCCCAGAGCCTGCAGTTTGCAGGGTTTGCTTTGCCCACACAGGAGAAGTCTTTGTTTCTCCAGTTGTTGACGCAGTTGGTTCCTTGCTGGAGCCGCTGCTGGCTCGCCCCCAGCCCCGGGTGCCCCAGCAGGGCCTCTCCCCTCCGCTCCAGCCTTTTGCCAGGCCCATCCCGTGGCACCTTCCAAGCCCCTGGTTGTAAGCAGAGTTATTTTCCTGCAGATGCAGGTGATCTCTGGCAAGCTGGGAGAGACCGGTCCCCAGAGGAGGAGCAGTTCACATCCCTGACTGCATCTGCTGAGTTGCTGCCCCAGGGATCTCTCATTTTAACGATGTGGCATGCAAGAAGCTGCTGTTTCAGCTGGCTGAACATCTGCGTTTGGGCTTGGAGAGGCAAGGAAGGGACTTGTGCAGCCAGGCCAGGGCTTCATCTTGCACACAGGTTCCCATGTGTCGGCTTGTGGCTGTGTTTTGAGAACTGCTGTTCAGTCCTGCCTTCCACAGAGCCTAGCACCGGGGCTCGAAGGGAGGCTGTGGTAAAGGCAGCAAGCGAGGAAGGGGATTTTGGAGTAACCTGCTCGCAGAAATAGATCCTTCCTCACCTGTGGTGTTTGAAATGAGCTGTAAGCACAGGCCCTGCCTTCTCTGCTGCAGTGGCCTGTGCCACCTCTGGGTTATTACGTGCGCGTGTGTGTGTTTTGCTGCTAACTGGTTTTCCCTTCTTTCTCTGTTTTCAGAAGATGCTCTGCTGGAAGCTGCAAGGATCAACAACGTTTCAGAAGTCAACAGGTGAGCTTTAGAGAGGTGTGAGAGAGCAGTGCTGGGAGGGCAGGAAGGCTCTGTCAGCGCTCGGGGGAGGGTGGGCTCATCCTTGTCACTCGCTGTGGCTTGGCGCTTGTCCGTGTTGGGGTGGGCATCCCAAGGCACAGCTCCTGGGGTAGAGCGGCGGGTGCTGGCTGCTCCCACACCCCTTGGGGTGCTCACCTCACCGTCTTGGATCCAGAGCGGGTTGGAAGGGACGGTGAACACAGTTACCTGTGAAGTGGAAGGTGGATTGCAGATCCCTGTGCTGGGAGGGGACAGAGCATGAGGCCCTGCCATGCAGCATGGTGCAGATGTACACCTCCAGGCCAGAAGCTGCAGAGCCTCGTTTGTGGGGGTTTGTCTCTGAACAGACAGCCTTTGTGGGCTCCTCTCCAGCCTGGACAGGGGCTTGTGTCCCACCAGGAGCACAGGAGAGAGCTCAGGTCTGGCTGTGCCACCCAAGCTGATCTGGCAGGGAAGTGGCTGGTTGGGTGACCAAGCACGTGCCCGTTAGGGAGCGGAGCATCTCCAGAGCTGTCCCTGTGCTCCTGTCCCACAGACAATATGCCTCCAGCTCTTGTTGCTGTTGGCTGTGCCTGCCTCTGTTGGGGTTGTGCTGTGGCATCATTCGGGAGCTGTCTAGCAGCGTTAAATTCCCTGGGGTGTTGACAAACAAGTGTGTTTCTCGGGTTGGAACGTGTGAGCAGTCCCCAAGAGGCACTTTTGCTCTCTGCCCACTCGGTTCCTCCCGTGACCTTAGCTCTGGGGAGGGACTTGGGTTGCCTCGATCCGTTCCCAGGATGGTTTGTGAGCAGTGGTGCTGCATTAACAAAATATGTCTGCTGGCAGGCCAGCGCTGATCTCATCTTCAGCATGTGCCAGGGACTTAGTCTGGAGCTGTGGTGGGGAAACAAATGTCCTGAAAACACAGGCTGAGGAGAACTGTCTGAGAACCAGGTGGAGCTGCTTGTCCAGCAGAGCTTGGCTGTCCTGCCTGGTCTTTCCCAGTAACCCAGTGGTGATGAGGTCTCCCATGCCCCAAACGCTGCCCACAACCAGTACAGAATTAAAATTGTTTTGGTACCCTGGCAGCTTGCACAGGAGGGGAGCAGAGACACCGCTGCTCTCCTGTGTTCACCACACCTGATGTTTCCCTCTGGCTGAGATCTCCCAGCCAGTGCAGGCATCCAGGGAGCTCAGTGCTGCGAGCTGCTCTCCCTGCGTCCTCCTGTGGCAGGGCAGGAGAACCCTCCAGGCCTGCAGCCAGGGGATGCTCCTTCCACTCCCCAGGATCTCAGAGGAAACAGCCTGGCTCTGCTGCACCCCGGGGCCGAGATCTGGCTTAAATCAAGGACCAAAGAGGATATTGGTGTGCAGCTAATTGGCACATGTGCTCTGCTGCTTGTAATTGCAGGAAGCTGCTACTTAGGGATGTCTGGGTGATTTGTGAGCCTGGTCAGGCAGAGCAGCAAGAGGGATGCTCTGTGCTGCCCCTGATTTGGGGAGGGCTGGTGGCTGTACACAGGCCAGCTGTGCTGTACGTCTGCAGCCTCTCCCTTTGTTTCTGTGCTCTTTCCTACCAGTCCAGTCACTGGGGAGCTGCCTCCCCCCTGCAGCACCCTCGGTGTTTGGAGCAACCTGCCTACCTCTGCCTGGCATGTACCTTCATCCTTTTGGCTCAAAGAAGCATCCAGGCTTGGGGAGAAGACTGGGAAAACTACTGACTTTCTCCCTGCTGTGGGTGGCTTCAGCCTCTGCCTTAGAACAAACTTCTGCAGCCCAGGAGCTCCAGAGCTGCTGCAGAGCTGACAGAGGAGGCATGAACAGGGTTACCTTTGGGGCTCTTGCTCTTGCCACCTGCAAGGGGTAAAGCCCAAAGTCTGTCTTAGCAGGGCAGGAGTGTGACATTCCTAGAGGACTTTGGGTTGGAAGGGACCTTAAACCCCTCTCAGTCCCACTCCCTGCCCCGGGCAGGGACCCCTTCCCCCAGCCCAGGGTGCTCCCAGCCCGGTCCAACCTGCCCTTGAACCCTTCCAGGGAGGGGGCAGCCACAGCTGCTCTGGGCACCCTGGGCCAGCGCCTCCCCCCCCGCACAGGGAAGAATTTCTGCCTTAGATCTCACCCAAATCTGCCCTCTTTCAGTTTAAAACCATCATCCCGCATCCTATCCCTACACCCCTGATCAAGAGTCCCTCCCCACCTTTTCTGTCCCCCCTTTAAGCCCTGGGAGGCCACTCGAAGGTCTCCCCGGAGCCTTCTCTTCTCCAGGCTGAACCCCTCCAACTCTCTCAGCCCGGCCTCCCAGGGGAGCTGCTCCAGCCCCCCCAGCATCTTCGTGGCCTCCTCTGGCCCTGCTCAAGCAGCTCCGTGTCCTTCTGCTGTTGGGGGCCCCCGAGCTGGCCCCAGCACTGCAGGGGGGTCTCCCCAGAGCGGAGCAGAGGGGGAGAATCCCCTCCCTGGCCCTGCTGCCCCCCCTGCTCTGGCTGCAGCCCAGGGCACGGGTGGGTTCTGGGCTGTGAGCACACGGTGCTGGCTCACAGGCAGTTTTCCCCCCACCAACCCCCCCAAGTCCCTCTCCTTGGGGCTGCTCTGCATCCCCTCCTCGCCCAGCCTGGATTTGTGCCTGGGATTGCCCCGACCCACGGGCAGGACCTTGCCCTTGGCTTTGTTGAACTCCATGAGGTTCACACGGTCCCACCTCTCCAGCCTGCCCAGGTCCCTGTGGATGGCATCCCTGCCCTCCAGTGTCACCCCACAGCTCGGTGTGGGCAGGGAACTTGCAGCGTGTGTGCTGTGAGCACATTGGGCTGAGCACTGTGGGCTGCACCCGGGAGAGGGCAGCGCCGGCCACGCAACACCCTGTTCGTGCCTTGTGTCCCCCCAGACAGCGCTGTCCCCTGCCTGCTCCACACGCTGGTAGTGAGGTAGGAGCAGGGAGGCTGGTGTGACAGAGTTTTCTGATATAGTTTTAGGCTTATTTAAAGTCTCTCCCATGGCCTGATGTCTTGGTATAATAACTTAAAGGCAGTGAAAAGCCGGTAGGGCTGAACTCCTGCGCGCTGTCTCGCTCAGGCGTCGCAGAGCGATTCAAGACACGTGTTCTCTGCTGTTCAGTAACCTGTCTCATTAGGCCGTGCCAGGAAAGCTGAGCAGAGACGTGTTGTTGCTCGTGTTGTGGAGCAGTTGCTGATGTTGTTCAGTTTTCTGTCCTTTTGGCTCAAAGACTGTTAGAAGAAGCAGCCAGATGTTTGTAATTCTCCAGACCGCATTCTCAGCTACATGCTCTCTTCATCTGCTGCTGGGGACTTGTTTTTCCTTGCTGCACAAACTGGGGAGCTGGCATTTTTCAAGTGCCTTGTTCAGCTGACAGCTTGTCATGGCCCTTTATGCATTAAAACCTCGTAATACAATGACTAGGAAATGCAAGCCTTTCGTCTGAAGTGTAGAAAACGGATGTGTGAGAGAGGGTGGTGTGAGGTACAAAGAAAGTAATTTTGAAACCATGAGTTAAGTCACAGTTGCGCTTAACTGCAGTGAGAAAACAGGGTGGAGAGAGGCTCCAAGGCAGTTTGGAGCAGAGGCTGTGCTATAAGCAGAGACCTGAACTGAAGAGCTTTTAGGATAACTGTGTCCCTTATCCCAAAAGAGTTGTGGATTGTCTCTTGGGAGAGAGTGACTCCCTTCATCACCCCAACAGCCATGTGTAGGATGATGGGGCCGAGGGTATCATCCTTGTGGAAACCCCCAGTACAGGATTTGAATGCCAATAAGGATAATTGGCATCTGGTTCCTAAAATGAGTGATAGTCAAAGAACGGGAGGTGTAGAGACTGTGGCGTGTATGTCCATAATCTGCTGCCTGTTTTGAGGTTGTGTTCCTGAAAAGTGTGATGGTGACCTGGTGCAAGGAAGAGTGAAGCAATTTTTCCTGTAGGGATGAATGTAAGGAGGGGTTGTATGGGGAGACTTCAGAAATCATGCCTTATATACCTGGGGACAGGAGGCGTGATGTGGAAGATGGAGGGGGCAGGAGCAGCAGCGTCAAAATTGTCAACCAGAGAAGGTGCTGGCTTTTAGGAGCCTGGCTCTTCAGAGCAGGTTACCTTTCCAGAAGATCTCAGACTCCCCGTCTTGGACTGTGAATCTTCCAGTGCAGGTCTTCTCGCTGCCTCTTTCTGAGTATTTACATCTCGTCATCATAGTCCTCAAATTAGTTAATCGCATCGGATGAGTAGGAAGGTCAGAAAATGGGGTAATGGCAATGGTTAGAGGAGCATCAGGCAGTTACAGAGCTCCTAAACGATGTACGGAGAAGTAACAGATAGCAGGGCACTGCTATATGATGAGTGCTTCCACGTGTGTAAGGATTATCCTGTACCAAAGCTCATGTTTCACGAGGCTGCAGGCAAACACGGTGCTTTGTTCCAGCCATCGGGACGTGAATGGAGGTGGAAAATAAGTGATAACAGTTATACAAAATTAAAAGCGCTTGATCTTGGAAACCAATCTGTCCTATGCATGTCCAGATCTTCTCTGTGGGAACCCGAAGAGCCACAGGCACAGGTGAACACTGGGCTGGAGGGACTGAAAGGAGGATTTGTGTCTGGGACCCTCGGGCAGCACGTGAGCCTCGGGCTGGTTGGCAGCCGTGCTGCTGCTCTGAGTTTGGGCTAGGATACCTGCACAATCCACCGAGCTCTCCTCACAAACAGCATACAGAGCACCTGACTCGGAAAGGCTTTCTCTGGGTCCCTTTTTGCTGTTGAACTGCTAAATAGGGAGAGCAATGAGACAAAATGAATGTTAGCTCAGCCAGTAACTAGAAATTTCTCAGTCAAGCCTGGAAAGACTGAAGTTATATATATCGGAAATGAATGGGAGGTTTATGTGCAGTGGAATTTCGCTTTATTCTGACCAGCAGCTTTGTCCTTGGTTAAGGATGAACAGGCCTTTCAGGCAGACCTGCTATTAACACACACATTAGTGCTGCTGCAGGAAGAATTGCGTGTCCGAAGGCTGGATCCAGCCCCTGAGCCATAGGCTCTCCTCTTCCCTCTGTCTCCTCTCAGCTCCCAGACAGGTTTTCTCATCTTTACCCATTTTTTAAATGCAAGAAACCAGGCTGAATTCTTCATCGAGATCAAGGAGCATATTAACTCGTGAGTCTGTTCCCTTTGGAGTGTGTGGCAAACCAGCTATTCCCTTCAAGCCCTTCGTGTTGTTAGCCAGTACAGAAGATAACACCTAATTAATGTGGATAGTTTAATTTCCCTCAGCCTCAGTTGTTCTGTGCATTTGGAGGGAAAGCAAGAAGCAAAGCCATAAAGAATTACTGCCTCAATCCCCCCTGTGTTTATATTCAGTATTAATATTGATTCCCTGTGTTCCAGCTTTGTTTCTTAATAAGCCACCCACAAAAGTGCAGGCTTACAGCAGAGTTTCCTCGCCAGATAAATATGATGGAACAATATTCTCATAAGCACTGTGCGCCTGTGACTCATGGAAACACGGCGCGTGTGTCAGACTGTGGCTATCAGGCTTGTTCGTAACAGCGGGCAGCAACCCAAATCTGCATGTCGAGGAGATCTGGAGATGACCAGGCGCTCTCCCGCTCTCGGAGGGATCCAGCCAGACATGGTGGTGGGGCAGGAAGCTCCGTGTCAGCTTCTGCAGCTGGTTTTGCTCTCTCCAGACTGATTTTTTTTTTTTTTAGGCCGAAGGGTTGCAGAAGCAGCTAAGTCAAGCTTGATCGCCCCAAACAATGATCCCTCCCTTTTGGTCAGGCAGCCGAGTGCCACTCATCTTGCCTCTGACTCATCGTCGTGCTGCCTCCTCTCAGGCTGTGTCTGTCTCTTCTCCCTTGTTGTGTAGGCAACAAAGCTCGTCAGGCACGAGTTCCCTTCTGCAGCAAGATGGGTTTTGGCCCAGCGTGGGCACGGCAGGCTTACACCCAAGAAATGATCCTGATCCCAAGGGCAAGAACACCCCACTCTGCCCAGCTGGGAGGAGGGTGGTCCTGGTCCGTTACCAGCCCTGCTTCCAGTCCTCTGTGCCCTTGCTGTCACAGAGGGGATTGCCACCCGCCAGCACGGTGCTCCAGGGCTGTTCAGTCCCCACGTAGCTCTCATTCAGATCCGTCGCAGGAGCGCTGATGCGGGGTGTGCTCCGGAGCGTACGGCATACGTGGGGTGCGTGCTGGCAGGGCCAGATGGGTTTCCCCACCATGGAAACACCTCTGACCCCGGGCATACCCTGTCATGCTGTTTTGACATTTGCTAGTGGGAAAAGATTAAGCTGTGGTCAGCTGCAGGAGACTGAGCTGAGGGCTCACGGGCTGCGGTAGTTGCTGTGCTGGCTGAGCTCTGGTCGTGGAGGTGATTTGCTTTCTAATCCCTACCTGGCACGGTGGTGAGATGTGCTGGAAAAGAAGGCTGCTCTTCTAGAAGGGTGCGAGCCCTTTCTGCTCTGGGGCATGTGTGACGTGCAGGACCTGCAGAGTCCTCCCAGCTAGACCAGAGCAGTTTTTGTCCGTGTCTTTTATGCCTTTTATATATCTTTCTATGTTTAAATTGCTAGGAGGAGCGGAATTTAGCTGCCAGGACTACAGCAGATCCATAAAAATGAGTCTGTTTCTAGGTAAAACATTGGACATTGGACTTGTCTCCTTTTCGGTCCTCTCCAGCGCTGGGGGTAGGCTCAGCACCTTCTGTTTGCTTCTCAAGGGTTCATTAAAGAAATCAGAAACTGCATATGAAATCACAAACTGGACAGAAAATCCCTCTGTCGTGAATCAGGCTTTGGTTACCAACTTGCATCAACACCTTTCTCAGTCCAGGGATGGATTTTTGAGAATCCCTTGTCTGAAATGAGCCCAAATCGGAGCTGGACATGAGCTGTTTGCGTCAGAGCTTCCTGGAGCTCAGCCCCGCTGGTGGCTTTTCTCTCTGGAAAAAAGTCATGCCCGCAGCCGGGAAACCATCAGATCTCAGGAGCAGATATTCCATCTTGTACCTGTCAGAGCATCTTCCTGTCTCAGAATAATTAGCAGTACTGTGAATATCGTGCACAGGGCCTTATGCTAGAGGGACACCTGAATGCTTTGTAGGGTAAATGTAGGAGTCATGTCAACGGTTACCGAAGCATGACTGCCTCTGGCCACCAGCCAGACATGCACCTTATCTTCTGTCCTAAACAGCTGTGAAACGTCTTCAGCAGTGGCAGTGCGGGAGGGTTGGAGACAGGATTGGAAGATTATTTATAATTGCATTTATTTCCGTTGCTACACGCTTTATATTATGCTGTCTGTTTACCCTCACTGGGCCTGTATTTGTTAGTATGTATCTGAGTTAATGGACACCTGGGTTTTTTAGGATAAACAGATGTTTTTCCTGTAAATGTCCCCTTTAATCTCTTCTCCTAATGCGTGGACCAAATTATACAGTACTTTGTTTCAGTGGAAGTTTTTGACTTGGCGCATGGCCCCGTGGGCTTGGAGCAGATACAACAGCCCAGATTTCTTTGTGTTGGCTATGAAATACCAGAGAATGCTTGCATGCACTGTGCTTTCCTGTACTGGATAGCTGAGAAACCACAAGGGAACAGCCTTTACCAGGCAGCACTGCAGAGCAGGTTTCCCAAACGGCAGCAAGGACTGAGAAGGAAAAATGGGAAATAAAGTGGTAACTTCTGCTGTCGCTGCTTGGTTTCTCACTGGTTTCCCAGGAGCCTTTTGCTTTAACACTTCCTCTGTGGTGGCCTTTTTTCATGCTTCTTGTTGTGTTTTGTCCTCCCAGGACTGATGGTGTTTGCATGCTGAGTCATAAGACCAATCTCTTTGCAGTCGGCGTCCTGCCAGCCGGCCACAAGAGACAGAAGATCTCACGCCTCTTTCCAAAACAACTTCAAACCCTTTGCTGTGCCCAAATCCCCCTCTCTGGAAGCAAACACCGGCAGCTGGCATGGCTGGATGTGGGGAATACATCTGGTAGCCATCACAGGGTTAATTCCAATTAATGGAGGTGTTTATCGCTCTGGCCGAGGGCAGGATTGCCTCCGCATGAGGGAGACAGCCCAGCAGCTCTGGGTTTGGCAGCACCGGGAAGGGCAGTCGGCCAGCATGGAAGTGGCCTGTAAAACCACGAGTGATGGTGACAGATGGGAGCAATTATTCCACTTCCCTTGCAGCTAAGGAGCACTCAGGGAGATGTCAGGCAGCAGGTTTAGAAGAAATGCAGAGTCCTTTCTTAAGCAGCACATAAGTTGTGAAACTTGGTGGATGCCAGGGAGTCGGAAACTCGAGCTCAAATTCACGCAGGTAACCACGTGTCACCTCCAGCTCAGAAACCAGTGTGTTATGGCTTGCCAGAAGTTAGTGTATTATCCTCTCGTCCCTCTGCAAACTGATTACTCATGTTCTTTCCTCAACTATCTGCTCCTGGCTGCTACCAGAGACAGGCTGGTGTAGTATTTTTCCAACGCACAACTTCACTGTTGCATTGCAGTGACTTGAGAAGTCAGGAATGAATCAGGGCTCCTGTGGGTGAGGCTTTTCTTCCTCCCCAACCTGGTGATGCCAACCATAGCACACATTAGCTGGTAGCGAAGCCAGCACTGCTAAACTGCCCTCCCCTGTTCCCTGGGCAGTAGCAGGAGGCAAGGTGTGTATGTCCCAACCTTTTCTCCCTCTTTCAGCCTGTTTTGAAAAACAAAATCTACTCGTAGTGTTGGAGCATCTTGCAGGCTGTGTAGGCACAGAACGAAGACCAGCATCTCACCATGTCTGTATCAGTCTCTTCATGTTCACCTTGTGTCACTTCAGCTTTCCCCTTTCTGTGTGTTCTCACCTGCGGTGCTTTCACCCACCTTCTGTGCCCTCAGACCACCCCGTGCTCACATCTGGGAGCTCGGTTTCCCTTCTGAAACTTGGATTTCCCTTCTTAGGCACCCAACAGCAGAAGGACATGGAGCTGCTCGAGCGGGGCAAGAGGAGGCCACAAAGATGCTCGGAGGGCTGGAGCAGCTCCCCTGGGGGGCCAGGCTGAGAGAGTTGGGGGGGGTTCAGCCTGGAGAAGAGAAGGCTCCGGGGAGACCTTCGAGCGGCCTCCCAGGGCTTAAAGGGGGGACAGGGAAGGTGGGGAGGGACTCTTGATCAGGGGGTGGGGGTAGGACGAGGGGTGATGGTTTTTAAACTGAGAGAGGGGAGATTTGGGTGAGATCTAAGGCAGAAATTCTTCCCTGTGCAGGGGGTGAGGCGCTGGCCCAGGGTGCCCGGAGCAGCTGTGGCTGCCCCCTCCCTGGAAGGGTTCAAGGCCAGGTTGGACGGGGCTGGGAGCACCCTGGGCTGGGGGAAGGTGTCCCTGCCCGGGGCAGGGGATGGCACTGGGTGGGCTTTGAGGTCCCTTCCCACCCAAACCAGTCTGGGGTTCTATGATTTATAAGATCTTCCCTTTGATTTTGGAAATGTATTTCTCAGAGTTTCTCCTTGGCCACTTGCCTCTCCACGTGCCCAGTTTGTGCTGTGTGTGTTCGGGGCTCCGTCCGCTCTGGGACCCGCCTGTCCTGGGAGCAGCCTGCCTGCCTTAGGAGCTGCAGCGAACCCACTGCTCCTCTCCTCATCCCTTCCCAAGCCTTGCTTGAACCATCTGCACCGACCCTGCCCAACGCCTCGTGGGTTTGTGCTTTTTCATGAACCACCACGGTGTGTTACTGGCCCTGAGGTGATCGTGAGGGGTTGAAAAGCAGACGTGAGCTATCTCGAAGGAGACAGCAGCAAGATCAAAGGCTTTTTTCAGCATCTTACCCTGTTCTCCTGACCAGGCAGATCCTTTCCCTGGCCTCTGATGGAGATTGTGCTTTCATGTTTAGATATATTGTTGGGTTTGGATGTTTTTTCTTCCCTCCCTCTTCTGCAAAGCAGAGGGCAAGTTAGAAGAGGCTGAGCACGTCTGAGGGTGTCCCCCACCCCTGCAGTTAAACAGTGACATATTGGGGAAGGGGTGGGGGAGATGTTTAAGTGACTGAGAGAAACAGAAGCTATTGTTGTCACAAAAGTTCAAGTTTCCAGCTTCCTCTTCCTCCACCTGTCAGGAGGGAGCGCTGGGCATGCTCCCGGCGCTGAGCACAAACTCAAACATGCCCTCTGGGCTCGGCTGTGAGCGCGGTGTCACCGAGTTAGTCACCCAGAACCCCGGCAGCGGGGTGAATAGGAGGCACATCTGTCCGGGGGCAGCGGGGGGAGAAGGCTTGTCGCCACAACCAGCTTGGGCTCTTTTTCTCTTCTGGGTGGATCAAAGTGCTGAAGCTTTGGGAGCTGCTGTCTCACGGTAAAATAGCACAAAGCAGCGGGTGCCGCTCTGCCCGGGCTCCTCCAGCAGATTCCAGAGCTGGTGGTGATGTTCTGCTGGTCCAGAGCCTCTGCTCCTTTCTAGAGAAATCTTCAATCCTGCAAAATGTCCCCATTTCTGTCCTTGGAGCCGAGGCTCTGCAGGGAGAGGGCACGTCCGTCAAAGACTGGAACCAGGAGCTGTCACTGCTCGCTCACAGGTTCTAACCATTAGAAGCCTGTCAGGAAAAGCTGTTCATGCAGAATACCCTGTCTGTCTGGAGAAACAGATGAGCTTTCTGCCCTAAAACCTGAAAAAAAAACCCAAACAAAACCCAAACCAGAAATGCTTCAAATACAAACACACCACCAAACAAGAAAAGCACTTGCTTTTTAGCAGGGTTCTTCAAGGGGCTGCGTCTTGGTGGGGCTGCTGCAGCCAAGGACCAGTTTGTCATTTGAGAAACACTGAAAATGGTGCTAATAGAGCTATATATGCATGAGAAACTCCTTAGGAGGTAAGAGTGAGTGTCCTGGATCTTATTTGGTTAAAATGTGGATAAACATCTTTAAACATTGATCAGAGGATTTTATTTAATTAAAAAAATACTCCTGCTGGTAAATACATTTGGCTGTCTAGGATCTGAGCAGTGATTGTCGCTTTATCGATTGTCATATCATTAAATCAGGCGGGGAAAAAATTAATGATAGGCTTGAAGACCCTGAACATAAAGTTCAGTTGTCTAGAAAATCTGTTAAGTTGCTGAGCATCTTGCAATGATTTAAAAAAAAAAAAAATCATACAGCTCCTAAATGAAATGTCAATGCATATTATGCTAGATGATGTGACGCTGGTAATTCTCTACTGGGCTCGGACATGTGGCATTCCAGATGCTTACGATTATCTAGATTCCTGAATGGAAAACTACTAGATTAATTCTAATATCTTAGCTCCAAGCCTGTAATTGAATCCCGCAGCAGAGGCTCCAGCATCCTTCCTGTTGGATGCACTATGTTTTAACAGGTTTGACTGCTGGACTGGGATCTTATTTCATTATTTTTTTATCTGAGAATGAAAATAATTCATTGTTCAATATGCCTTACCAGTATGTCTGCAGAGAATAAAAGCCTTCCAGTGAGTGGAAATCTCATTTTTAGTGGCTCCAAAGTGCTTTAAGTGAAGGTTGCCGGCCTGTCCTCTGTCTCGCGAGGAGATGCTAAAGTGTTTGGCTGCAGTTCCCATTCATGGGAAAACAAATGTTAAAATCCATGACATGCAGAGGTAAGACCAAGCTTTTGCAGCAGAGCGACCCACTGGCTGGTGGAAGGCGACCAGGACTTTTGCACATTTAGTGTTAAATCACATTAATGCCATGGTCAAGTGCAAATAGGGCTAATACTTTGTGGATTACATTAATTTATCCCCGTTAATAAGTGGTCAGTGTTGGGCTGTGAGGTTTTAGCTGTCAGGTGAAAGTTACCAGCCCGAAGGGATGTGGCTGCCTCCATCCTTGCTTAGCTGATGCCTTCATACCTCGGGAGGCTTTGTGTCTGACTTCCCCCTGCCTCTCCTGGGTTCCCTGTCAGGCTTCCTTTCCATTGCAGTAATATTTGCCTTTATTTCCTGGATTTTATGTGGCTATTAGACTGTCAGATTGACACACGGTAGAAAGGGGGTGAGGTGGAAGTTACTGCATTCAGAGTACTTTCAAATGGCCTAGTAAATAAAATGAAATTCAGAAATAACTTGTACAAATCCTTCCGTGAGAAGATCGGAAGGTGGCTGGGCGTCGCGATGGCTACGAAAGGATTTTTCAAAGCACCTGGGGTGGGTTGGAGGGGAGACAGTAAGATCTCAGTATAGGTTTCCCCCGTTTCTTGCTGGGCTTGGCTACAGCCCCTTGTGGTTTCTGGGGGAGCTGGGGCTGCAGCTGGCCCCCGCAGCGGCAGCGAGCGAGCAGTTTTTCGTCTGAAGGAGCAGCTTTCTGTGCCTGGGCGGAGGACGCGGCACACGCGGTGGCACAGATGGAGCAATGGTGTGGATTTCTCCTGCAGGCAGCATCCCTCCAAGCAAGAGCAGGTGATGGCTGTGACCAGCAGCGGCCCTGGATCCGAGTCAGACTTGCTTATCTCTCTGTTGTGAGTGCAAACACCCTCCGTATGCGTAGCTGATCTCCAGAGATAGCGATCTGCCCCGCGCACAGGCTGCCATCGTCTGTGCGTCGAGGCACTCACAGGGACAGGAGAGCTTCGTGGCTGCACACGGCTGTTTCTCCTTTAAGCTCTCTGCTGTCTGGGAGTGCCCTTCAGGCGGCAGAGCTGGCAGCACCGTTTGCTTTCAGTGGTTAGGTGCTGGAAGAAGGAGAAAGCACGAGGACATATCCTGGGGGGAGCCAAGGCTGGTCCCGTGCAGCACCTCGGGCTGGAGTTTGCAGGACCTTTTGATAATGCAGGAGCTGCAACCTGCCCAGAGTTAATGATGTGCAAACATACATAGCATGGACCTGGTAAGGATTCTGCATGAAAATTTGTTCCTCTGCTACTGTGTAGCATCAAGTATCAAACTTTTTTGGATCATGGACTTACTGTTTACTTGACGAATAGTTCATTATTGTTAAACTTTTGATTGTAAACCCAGGAAAGAGAACATAAATCTTCTGTTGGTGCTGTGGATCACTGACAGAGGTCGTGGCCTCCTGAACCACAATTGGGAGCTACGAATAAAGGGGACCAGTTACTATTCTATTTTTTTAGCTGTTGGATCTCAGTCCAAGTACCTGATGAGCAGTTCAGAGCATCCAGTACCAGGGCACCAGCACTGGCTACCTCTTCTGTCAAAAAAGGATGGTCAAATTACCCACCTGTACCCACTACCTACATATCATACCTCCACCTGAGTCCAAAGAGTTATCCAATGTGCTTCTCTGTAGAGCTTGGCTGAAGTCATCTGCCTGTTGTGTCTCATGCCCCCACAGTCTCAGTTTAACTGGGCAAAAAGTTCAGCTGGAGAGGGATAGGGGTCATTTGGGACATCTGATTTGGATGACAGTTAACTGGCTGGTTTCTCAGGGCAGCAGGGAGAACTGTGTTCAGCTGTGTTCAAGACATGAGCCAAAGCTGAGGTATTGGTACTGCTGGTTGGAAATAACTCTAGGATTATATATTTGTTCCTTGGGATAAGTTTTTAGTGAAACCACTGTGCAGATTTTTGACCAGGTGGAAGAAGGTTTGCAGAGACCTTGTATACTGCTGTGGGGGTTTTCCAGGCTAGCGTTCATGCTTTCCTTTGTTCCAACTGTAGGAGGAGGAATATGGTGCATTTAGCTTCTTTTCACTAATTGCATCTCAGCACCCTTTATTAACCATCTGACAGAGTTACCACCACAGCAGGCTGAGGGCAATTCATTTGAATAGGGTGGCCAAGTTCGGAGACACACTTCTCAAGTCCTTGAAGAAGTGATCTGACTTTTTCAATGCATGCAAGCAGCCACAGCTGCCATCAACCTCCTTATCCGTGGATCTGGGGGGATTTAAAACACTTCAAGTGTGGTTTTTGCATGTGTGAAACGTGGCTTGTGTTTTCACTTGTGTCTCTCACAGCACGGAGTTTAATGGGAGCTCTTCCCTGTTACACCTGCATGGAAGATGTGCTGTGCAGGAACAGCCTCACCCAGAAAGGAAGAAGGAAAAGCCTCTGTTCGGGGAAAGGAAGAAGGATGAGCCAACGGGGGAGAACTGCTGAATCCCACATAGTCCTCCCTGCTTTCTAAAATCTGACCTACAGCTGTCCTGGCTTGATACGGGCAGCACCGTGTTCTTGGGGGGTAAATGGGATTGTAGTCGTAGACTTGAACATGTAGGGTTCAGACTTTGTCTCTTCTCATTTCACTGGAACATTCTAAAATTTGTGTCTGAAGTCTGTGGTCTGCAGAGAGAATGGCACTTCCAGGCTGTCATTTCATACCATACCATTTGGCACTTGGTTTAGGATGAGGTGAATTTAGCTTCTTCAAGGATGTGTCCCTCACCATTTGCTGTGGGGAGCACAGGCAGCTCGGGGGGGGCTGGACTCCTCACATTCACTGGGTTTGGCTACAGGAGGTTATTTAGATCTCATGTTTGGCAATGAAAGAGAGAAGGGTTGGGTAGGTTTGTCTCTATGAAATATCACTGCTCTAAGGTATTGCTTGGAATCTAGTGCTGAGAGTAACAGTGCTGTTACTGCAGGATCAGGGGGTGCAAAAAGGGTAGAGAAGCCTTCTGGTGCTTTGGAGTCTGAAGAATATCAAAGTAAAAACCAGCAGAAGTTGTGTAGGAGCAAAGTTTAAAAGGTGCCAGGGAGGGATTAGGGAAAACAGTGCAAAGGTTGAGAAAGCACCAAGGGTGGTTTGATGCCTCGTACGTTTTGGGTTTGTCTTCTTTCTTCTCATGTCGTACAAAAAAATAGCAAAATGTCTCCCGTTGATATGGACATTGGAGATCTGCCGAGCTGCTTCTGAAACCCTAAAAGTTCCAGTGCAGCCTGAAGATCTGAACCTGCCGTCAGGTTGCGGGTTGATCAGCTTCCCTCTCCATCATGCGGCTGGTTGGTTCTTCGGGTATTAGACTGAATAGAAAGAAAGAAAGAAAAGATAAAGAAAACAAGACAGTTGGCATTGCGCCATTTCAAAGGGCTGTGCTTGTTATCACCTACCAGCTCATTTCAGTTTCGTAGCTGAGGAGAAACTGGATTAAATCCGCTTTTCATGCCGGCTCTCCTGGGCTGCGCTGGAGCAAGTTCCCGTGAAGTAAAATACTGCGCTTTCCATCGTTAGCTCCAGTCTGCTCGGGACACTTTCTCTGCGGCTTCTTCCTGAACTTGTCTCTCTTCTGTCCAGGTTGTTGCTGGAGGGCGCAGACGTGAACGCGAGGCACAGGCTTGGCTGGACTGCTCTCATGGTGGCAGCTATCAGCAGGAACTCCAGGTACGTTTGTCTCGGCATTCACCGTCACGTAGTGGGTAAGTCACTCCACAGCTGCCACCCCTTTTTGTAAAGTCCTACTGAGCTTCACAGAGTTTCCGTAAAGTTTGGGCTGTGTTGGCGAGCTAAACCCGAGGGAGCTTTTCACTCGTCCTGTGCCCAGTACGTTGTGTGACAGATTGAGGTAGGCTGCTCTGCAGTCCCAGAGAGGTGACTGCTGAATTGGCAGTAGATTTTGGCCTCTGATGAGTCCGTAACCTTGGGGTGTCACTGTGGTGGGTAGTCTAACACCCCACCATCAGAAATAGCTCCCGTAAGAGCTGCCGCGTCCCTCCTGGCTTGTGGGGCCATTGCTGGGTCTTTCATGCTAGGCCTTTCTGAATGCTGTGCCCTCCCTCCTTAGTTCCCATGATGATCGCTGTGGCTTCTTGTAACCTTTTAAAGACACTCTTAAATATATTCAGTCTACAACTAAATTCAATTAGTTTTTTATTTAAGGAAAAAAAGAGAAAAAGAAATCCAATTTTGGAAAACGTGGGACAGACGGGAGAATGAGCTTTGATGTTACAACCTCTCAGGGATGCTTTACTTAGTCACAAGTTCATAAGCAAAAAAGCCTAATTACTTGGGAAAACACAGGATTAGAGCAGTGCACAAAAGCTGAATATCCGCTCTCGGGCGACACGATTCGAATCCATGTGCCGAGTTCGTGTGTGGTGCAAACTTTGATGTGTGCTATGACAAGCTGAAAGTCGTGACCTCCTTGGGGAGCTCCTTAAGACGGGCACAGAGGCGGGGGCTTGGGGCTGTTTGTTTAACTTTGATGTCCGAGCAGCAACGGGCCCCGCTGTTTGCCCGACCGCAGAGGGACGGGCTTTGGAGCCTCCCACCTTTGCCAGTGGACAATGGTCAGCAATGGAGTGTGACGGCTGTTGACCATTCCAAGCGACTGGTGGACCAGAACAGGGCTTCCCGAGTTGCAAAGGCTAAGAGGAGACAGGGAGGAAGGCTGTTCGTAGTGCAATAATTACCTAAAATCAGCTCTAAAATCAAGTAGAAATGCTAATAAAAGCATCTAGGCAGTAAAAAGCGTTCAGCACCCGGGCTGGTCCCTTGTAACGGACTGGCAGAGCGATAAAGATGGCAAGTCTTATTTGGGTATCTGGCAAAAAAAAAAAAAAAAAAAAAAGCTTTTAGCTGTGTCGGGCAAATGGTGTTTTATTTTTCTCACATTTTGGATGAATGTTGACTTTAATTGAAAATTGAGAAGTCCTTGAATATCTGAAGCTTGGTAGGACTTGTCTCCAGTGATATAGTGGAAGAGTAATTAGATGCTTCACAGAGGCAGACATAAACACAAGCCAGACTTACTCCTGGTGTAACAACTCTGTTGATACCACTGAGGTTGTGCCAGACATGTTTCTGGCCCTCCGTATGGTTTTTAGCTTTCTAATGTCCTCAGTGGGGTCTCGCTGCTGGCTGGGAAATGTATTGGGCTGGAACATGACACACAGAGTGTTTGAAATCCCCGACAAATCGCAGACGTAGACCACGGGGTGACCTTTTTAACCCGAACCCGGCCGAGCTGGGCGTTGTGTGTGCGGTCGGCTCTGGAAGTGGAGAGGGCAGAGCCTGGGAGCTGATGGCTTTGGCTCAGTGGCACGGGTTTGCCTGCAGAATTTTAAATGTTTATTAGCTTTTCCCTTCCCACTGCAGAGCGCCTGCTGGTTTTCTGGATCTCTTGCAATCCTTGTGCATACATGAGGTAGGAATTAGTCTAAATATGACTTACTCTGCTTTGCATTAGGATGCAGGATTTATTTTTTTTTTAAAGTGTGGTCCCTCTGTAAAGAGCAATGATCTAAAATTGGTTTATCCAGCCACAGCAGCTGATTTGGTGGATTATAAGTTGTTACGACTCTTGGTTCTTAGCCCATCAGTCAACCAGGGGAAGGTGAGCTGGGTCTTTCCCTGGCTGGCACATCCCAGAAACGGTAACGAGTGGCTCAGAGATGGTCAAGGTGCAGCCAGCTGAGCATCTAATTTCGGTGCATGTATTGTTAGCCTGCAACAAAAGCAGGGTCATTCAATTTTGTTCAACCTGATTGCTCTGTCACCACTTCTTTTTTTAAGGTTGCTGCTACCTGCGCAAGTTACTCACTGCACTGTGGCTTTAGGGGGCTGTGACGTTGGTAGCTGGAATGAGTATTTTCAGCTTAGAACCACTAAGAAAAAGTAAGCCTTCAGCCCCAAATTGCTGTCTTCCCAAAGTCATTTTTCAGAGAAGAACTATGTTTTCAGTCTCTGCAGTGCTGCTGGAGGTTTCTGTGACCTGTCCTTTAGCTCTGTAATGTTTCCCAATTTTCACAGCCCTCACTTCCAATTAGACAGCTACAGTCCATATGTTTAATTTAATTTCAGAGGCACTGCATTAATGAGTTCTGTCAGTTGCCATCAGCTACGAGATGAAATCCTGTACGCCAGCAGGGAAGTTTGGGGTCTATCTTTCCTTTTTACGACAAAACATTGATCATTCTCTTCCTGTTGAAAATGTCCTGTGTCCAAAACAGAGCAAAGCATTAAGAAGTGTTCTGGTGCATCCCTGCGGATGGGTTTCAGAGGGGAGGCGGGTGCATAGCTGGGAAGGAGCAGGCTCAGGGCTCCATGTCACGCTGAAGCAGAGCCTTTCTCATGGGCTCCCCAAGGCTCCAAATCCAGGTGAGTTTAGCCCCATCGAACCCTGTGAAGTGGGAGAGGCACTGGCACCTCCAGCAGCTGCAGGGCCAGGCAGAGGGGTTCTTTAGAGGATCACTCTTCGGCGAGCAGGGAGTGTTTCTAGTCCTAGTTGGCATCTTCCTCTGCATCTTCCCTGTCCTGAAATGCAGATGCGCAGCGCGATTGCAGCTGAGCTTTGGCACCTCTCCACCCTGGGGTAGTTTATGATCTAGTGGTCCCGGGCTATCAGGACTCCTGGGATCCACTCTGTCTCAGCTCAGCGGCTTGGAGGAGTTATTTCTCTTTTCTAGCATCCCTTATACTCCGTGTCTGTCTTGGCATGCAGCTGGGGCTCTCTCTTGTGCTACAAACACCCAGGGCCCCAGCATGTGGTTCCAGCACGTTAAGCCCCCAAACACTGCAGTGGTGATAGTTATAAACATAAAGGGAAGTGGCCAAATACTTCAGTCGGGCATCTAATTTCGATGTTTGTGTTTCAGAAGCATTTCATTAAGATAATTTAGATGCTATAAAAAAATTACTGAAGGAATTGTGTTCCTTTTATTATTTTAATTAGCTTATTAGTTACCTTCCTGAAGTGTGGATAGATTCATTTATAGTTCTTTGTTTTTTGTGTGAGAGGCAGTCCAGGCCCAAATTCCTCAGCTCTCTGATAATGCAGGTTGTAACCAGGTTGTGGGCTAAAGACAGATCAGCTGTGACCACGTTTACATGATCAAAGGAAGGTTTTATGCTGTAATTCCCATGGCTGGGGGAATTTCCCATAGCTTTAACATTGCTGATGAGACAGTGGTGCTGGTTGTAGTCTAAGCATACCGAGGTGTAACTGTCACTCTGCGCAGTCTGCAGTGCTGTGTTGTAACTGTGCTTTTCTGTTCAGGCCTGAGGAGTAACACAGGTGAGTGGGTGTGCACGTACACACACACACACACACACACACACACACATTCCACTTCACGTCTCATTTACGTTTTTCAGTTGGAGTGACTCCTCGTCTGCTTTATTTTTAGTCTTTGTGAAAGCATATTGCTCTTCTGGATTTCAAGACCTACTTCAAAGTGGTTTCTTAATTCTCCCGGAAAGACATCAGTTTTAAAAGGGAGAATTTATAGTCTGTGTGAAAACCACTGCTAGGGGCTTCTTTCCCTTGGCTGCACCTGCTAGGTTTGCACATTTAACATATTTATAGTAATTAAGCTTTAATTAAATGCTTACTGAGAGCATTTTGAGTTTTGTGCCTTTGTTAAAATAAGCAACAAAGCTATCATAAATTAAAAACCAAAGCAGTTAGGACTGGAGGAGGCTAAGTGTCTGTGCATTTGTAGTGTAGTGACCTTTTCTGCATATAGCTACTCTGTTTTTCATTGTTTCAGCAGAAATAAAATGGCAGTGAAATACTGAGTCATCCTCTCAGCCCCTTACGAGGTGGAGAACTGGTGGTGCGGAAGGGGGAACTAAGGCACGGAAACTTGAATTCCCGTGAGATGAGTTTGTGCACCTGGTTCTGCTCCTATCCCTTCCCATCCATGTAACCCTTGTGCACCAGCCCAGCAGGGAGGGAGAGGTTGGAGTGCGATTTTAGGACTTCCAAATATATATACCTAGCTCTGGTGGTGCGGAGGAGCTGTACCCAGAGGAGTGACCTTCTTGGAGCTGCTCAGGCCCTTGCAAGGCTTGGGAATGGCTTCTGCAGCAGCAGTACCCCCATTTTCCAGGGGAAGAGAGAAGATAGAGAGAAAATGACTCGGCTGCAGCCAGTCTCTGTGTCGCAGCGAGGTCTCTGTTTGCTGGGACGACAGAGGATGTGGGTGAGAGTGATGGCCACATGGCTGCTTTAAGTAAGTTTGTGGGAGTTTTCTCAGGTTTAACAGTCAATCCTCTTCTTTCCAGCTTCCCTTTTTCCTCTTTACTAACACACAGCTACAGTACTTCTGCCCATCCTCCTCCTCCCATTTTTCACATGCTCCTTTCTTCACCCATCTTGTTTTACACACATATGAGCCCTTCGTTCTCACCCCAGATGCTGTGAGCATCTGTGCATGGACCTTAGGGTGATACCCTCAGTGAGTGCAGGGAAGGTGGGAGGAGGCACAAGATCAGAGTGCAGCTCCACCTAAAGAGCATTTGGTTATTTCAATGGGTGCTTTCTCTTGGAAGCTTGTCCCTGTCTGCCCTTACCCATGGGAATTCTTCTGTATGGATCGCTTCACCTTCTCTTTGAGCAGGAGGGGACAACCTTAACACTCTGTGCTGGTGAATCACTCCTTCCATGTGCTTTTCAAGGACTCCTGCTTGTTCATCCATAGAACCACAGACTGGTTTGGGTTGGAAGGGACCTTAAAGCCCACTCATTGCCACCCCCTGCCCCGGGCAGGGACACCTGCCCCCAGCCCAGGGTGCTCCCAGCCCCATCCAACCTGGCCTTGAACCCTTCCAGGGAGGGGGCAGCCACAGCTTCTCTGGGCACCCTGGGCCAGCGCCTCACCCCCTGCACAGGGAACAATTTCTGCCTTAGATCTCACTTAAATCTTCCCTGTCAGTATGACACCCTTACCCCTCATCCTATCCCCCCACCCCCTGATCCAGAGTCCCTCGCCACCTTTTCTGTCCCCCTTTTAAGCCCTGCGAGGCCGCTCGAAGGTCTCCCCAGAGCCTTCTCTTCTCCAGGCTGAACCCCCCCAACTCTCTCAG
This sequence comes from Tyto alba, assembly GCF_018691265.1. Taxonomy (NCBI): domain Eukaryota; kingdom Metazoa; phylum Chordata; class Aves; order Strigiformes; family Tytonidae; genus Tyto; species Tyto alba. Next base: position 1,394,467 of record NW_024881282.1, on the reverse strand, counting down.
CCCGGCCTCCCAGGGGAGCTGCTCCAGCCCCCCCAGCATCTTCGTGGCCTCCTCTGGCCCCGCTCGAGCAGCTCCGTGTCCTTCTGCTGTTGGGGGCCCCCGAGCTGGCCCCAGCACTGCAGGGGGGTCTCCCCAGAGCGGAGCCGAGGGGGAGAATCCCCTCCCTGGCCCTGCTGCCCCCCCTGCTCTGGCTGCAGCCCAGGGCACGGGTGGGTTCTGGGCTGCGAGCGCACGGTGCTGGCTCACGGGCAGTTTTCTACCCACCAACCCCCACAAGTCCCTCTCCTTGGGGCTGCTCTGCATCCCCTCCTCGCCCAGCCTGGATTTGTGCTGGGGATTGCCCCGACCCACGGGCAGGACCTTGCCCTTGGCTTTGTTGAACTCCATGAGGTTCACACAGTCCCACCTCTCCAGCCTGCCCAGGTCCCTGTGGATGGCATCCCTGCCCTCCAGTGTCACCGCACCCCACAGCTCGGTGTGGGCAGGGAACTTGCAGAGGCTGTGCTCGATCCAGATCATGGTATAAGCACCTTGCAGACATACCTGTTCTTGTTCCATCAGGGGCTTTATCCTCTGATTCCTCTCAGCTGTTCCCAACATCATCTTCTCTCCTCCATTTTCTTTTTGCTGCTTTGACTTCTTGCACACCCTTTCTTCTTCTCCCTCCATCTTCAGGTCTGGATCTCTTTGCCTTTCCTCACCTTTGCCTCTCAGCACTTTCCTGCTGGGAATGACTGACAACAAGGGACTCCTCCCTGTGCCTCAGCTCTTCTTTTCCTTCTCTGTCTTTCTGTGTAGATGGAAAGAGCTGTGGGTTGGAGGCTCTGACATGGAACCAGCAGTGCTTGTCCCAGCGTGATCCCATCCCTTCCCTTGCCCTCTCCTCCTCCTGCAGCCTGCCCTCCTCCAACCCTCCTTAGGAGAGGACTTGGGAAGCAGCTTGCCCTCTGCCTCAGTGTAGATTGCTGGGACTTGTGCCTCTCCCATGCCTACCTAGACTCTGTGCATTGAAGGTGCTGTATAGATGTTTTATATTGGTAATAACAGTACATCATGCATAGTAATATTCTAATGGGTATGTTCTAAGACTTATAGTGAAGGGTGACCTATCTGAAGCTATTTACTGTCTATAGGCAATGACATGATTCACTGGTGCAGTCTTGTTACCTATATTAGGTACATACATCTGTTCCGTGTGATTTTTTTTTACTCCTTTCACTTCAGGCAGCTCATTCAAAGCTGTCTGCAGCAGAGCTGGAGAAATATCTGGATGCCTTTGGAAGCACATATGGCCTGTAGCGTTGCCTGTCAAGGAGCTGAGGCGTTGAACATGGTTTTCAGCTGTGATGACAGCACATTTTGAGGGCTTGATCCTACAAACTGGGGCATTGTCTTTCAGGTACTCCCTTTTTGGGTGTCTTTGAGGGACAGTGTCCTCTCAGCCATTCCTGCATTGTGCCTGCCTGCCTGGGCACAAGCTGCTGCTCCACTGCCTCGGCAGCGTCCCCCCCCCATCCGAGACCTCTGTGCAGGACCACCCCTCTTTCCAGGGATGAACGGCATCCTGCAGGTCAGGCACAAGGAGATAGCGTCACTTTAGCAGGACCCTGCACCTCTCCAAGCCACAGAAACCACCTCTGTGCACATTTTCGTACCACCACACGCAGGTAGCAAGGCTTTTAAGGCTCCCTCAGAGATGGCTGCGGGCACGCAGCAGCGGTGCTGTGCCTTGACCACATCTCTGAGGTGTGATTCACCGGAGGCACGCTCTTAAGAGAAAACCGTTGTGAGCAGTATAACAATTATCACCTTTCAAGATTTTTTTTTTTTCTCCTTTTTGGATTCCATAATCCCTTTTTATCCCTTTTTTGGGAGAGGATCATTTTCAGCTGGGTCAATAATAAACCGCCACGGAGTGAGGGGATGCTGCGCCTGCCCTGCTTTCTGTGCCGCAGGTAGGCTTAAACTTATTCCTGGGAAGGCACACGTCCACATTTAGACCTCATCGAGGAAAAATCAGAGAGAACAGAGGCTGGAGTGGAAACAGCAGCTCCCCCTGACCCTCCTGCCCCTGCTGAGTTTTACAGAGAGTTAAGATATAGCCACACAAGGGATCTCCGCTGTGTCCAGGCAGGACCTGTGGCTGCTGCCAGAGCTCAGGGCAGTTGCATATCAAAACCCGACAAGGCTTTTGCATTGTACTGATACCTCACGGTCATGGGGATCACTGGACTTCTTGGTTCACCAACCCCAGCTGCCGACGCATTGGTCCAGGCACAGTGTCTCTTCTGACACAGCCCCAGTCACGTCCAGCCATCTCATCATTGATTTCCCCACCCCCTGTATTATATGTATGTGTTTATTTATTTAACGATATGTTGGTCCGGCCATTAAAAGCACAAAGCACTTTCTCCAATCGATTGTACTGCCCAGCGAACTTCAGTTAAGTGTTGCCCTCTGACTCATCACCAGGGTCAATTTAGATTTATATTCATGCTGATGAATAGGTTCTGCCTCTAATCTAATGAAAACTTGATCAGCAAATTAAAACTCAGCTTGTTGAGGGTGTTGAGCACAGGTGAGTTATGGAGGGAAGCCTGCCGTCGGTGTTCCCTCTCCCTCTGGCATGGAGCATTGTTCTGCCCCAATGCCTGGCAGCAAGGGGGAGGAAGCAGGAGGTATATGGGCCAGAGAATTTTCCATTTAAAACTCATCCCTTTATTCATAAATAAAATCTGAGCTGATGCAGAAGAGAAAGATGCCTTTTGCCTTCTCTAGCACCTTCACCTGATCTTCCTAAATTGACCCCCAGAACTGCCTGATGAATTGGGAAGTGGTTACACCTCTTCTTCCTGGGAAACCTGAGATTTTCACCCAGGGACTGCATTACTAGACCACACACCGCGACTGTCACCTGATTTTGCAAGTCCCTTGCTTATTCCAATGACATTCACATGCTTTATGCTGATGAGGACAGTTACTCTGTATTTTGATGGCACCGTTACCTTTCCTAGAGGCTAATTTGCTTGGATGTCCCATTACCTGCAAATTGGATAGGTACGATCAATATTTGTGATTCTGGGAACGTCTGGCTGGTGCAGAAGTGCCTGGAGGGGATGGCACATTGCAAAGGCAGGAGGTGAGATTGAAAGATGATTGGAGAGGGAGGCTGAATGTGCAATGCGTTGCTATTAGACCAGTGAGGCCTTTCTGCGTTCAGAGCTGGATCACAGCCCAAAATGGGACCAGGCTTTTGGAACACCAGATTTTGCCAGTAAGAGATGATATCTGTGCGTATTAAATTTAAGCCTACCAGCTATCTTAAGAGCCAAGGAAGTGTTTCTTATCACTGGAGGGGAGGTGGTGTAGAGGGTTGTTAATGGAGCAGAGCAGTTCTGACATTATCCCCTCCCACTTTCCCTCTTAGACCACCTTGCATCTAGCATTTGTGGTCCTCTGCTAAACTTTTCATGAAAGGTCATCACCCAAAGAGAAACGCCGAATGAAGAGGAAAGGGCTTCGTAAGCGTCGCTGGGAGCACGTGGAGGTGACACCTGGTGAAGTGCTTGGGAAGAACATTTCTTTCAACGTAGTCACTAAGACTGGGGAAGGAAGATGGATGGAGTTACCAAGGAAATGAGAAGTCATTGTGTGTCACCCTGTTACTCATTCGGTACCCACAGCTCACCCCTCGGCTGAAAGGTTGTGCATTGAAGTCCTTCACAGGGACTTGGGATCATTGCTCTTAAAATGAGGAAGGTGCATGGACCTTAAAATATATCATAGCCTGTCAGCTAAAATTGGAGCAGAGGAATCTCTTTAGTCTTGACAGGTCCAAGAAAGGTGTTTGACTGTATCAGAACCTGAACTTCTAAGGACTTGAATGATTAGAAAGGTGTGGCTTTCTGGTGTAGATGCTGGAAGCCCTGATGCAAGAATTGCAGTAAGGCAGCTGCTGGGGTAAGATCATCACAGGCTGAATTGAGGCACATTGCACTAATGACAGCTTCTGTTCATCTCTAGGAGCATGGAGATCATCAACACAGATCCCGTAGGGCAACAGGGCGGTACCTACCCCACCATCTTCCATCCTGTACCTCCTGCTTTTCGTAGGGACTGCTTCTTCAAGATCTTGATGACTGGGCTGACCTCAGTACCACCAAGTGCTGGAGATGCAGGATGTCTCCAGAGGAATCCAGCACTGGATCTTTCAGAAGAACTTTGCACGACTCAGTGACCTGTGCTAGAGCATTCCCAGCTGGAAAGCCTGGCTGGGGCACCTTTACTTCTCCTGATCCATAGGTTTGGACGCACCTCCTGCCCAGTGTTGCCAGCCAGGCACCAAAAGTAGGATTGACAGGTCTCCTACCTAATGACCAGAAGTGGAAGAGCCTGGGCTGATGGGCTCTGACTGTAGCTGTTCTGGACAGGCAAGGCTACGCCTTTGGGCTCACGGGGCTTTACTTGCAGCCCAGCCTCGCTCTTGCTTTCCATTTTGCTGCAGCCATAGAGGTCAGTGGTAAAGGTCATGCAGTGTCCCTTTCTACGAGGCAACACGTTGGACTTGTGAAGTGGAAGTGAGTCTGGAGCTAGGCTTGTGCTGAAAAGCCCTTGCTAGCAGTGCTAAAGGACTTTTAGGATGAGTGTTGTGCCCCATGCCTTATTGATGCTCCTGAGGTGGTCCAGAAGGACCTACAGGCTTGTCATGTGGCTGGAGAGATGGCAGTCCCATGTAAGGTGTCCTCACTGGTGTGGCCTTCAGGAGCAATGCAGCAGGGCAGTGTAGACACACCTTTTCTGAACGTGGAGGGGGAGATTGGTATCAGCATCTTTTCCCTGGCAGCACACTGTCTGTGCCAGGAGAACTGAGGGTGACACAGTAAGGTTACATCTTGCTGGAACTGCGCTGAGGGTAGCAGATGATCCCACACACTGACCCTTGCACCAAGACCAAAGCTGGTGGACGAGCTGAAAGAAAATTCAGGCTGCTTGGAGGGATTGGAAGGGTAGAGAGTGAGCACATCTACGATGTGAGGCTACTTAGGGCTTCACGTCCTCCATTGCCGACGTCCATAATATTTGATCCCCGTCCTTAGTGCCAGTCCTAAACCATCAACTATCTAATTTGATCATGGGTGTGCAACTCAAACCATTCGAGAAAATCTTCTGTGTAACGTGCTCCTGACTACATTGAAGTGGTGCACAGTCCTAGCTGGTAGTTGCTGTTTGATGGATAAGATCCAGTGCAGCTCAACCTCAATATTTTAGAGCAAAGGGCGCTGTTGAAATGCAGATATAAGTGAACTCTGTCTGCTCACACAGGAGATGGCGGGGGGATCTCCTGGCTTCCAGCCTGGTGCTTTGCTCACTAGAAGTAACTTTGTACGTGGTGAAGAGCATACCAGTGCCAGTAAGGAGCTGGCCTCTCTTGTACCGTATTCAAAGAATAAAATAACCACCTTTTATTCCACTAATGCATTTATGGGGTAAATGGGAGAGGAGCTTAAGTTTAATTCTAAATGTGACTTGACAAGACACAGCCTGCAGATACATGTCAGTCAGGCTGCAGTGCCCGTCGCTGTCAGCCCATGAGCCATGTCACCAGTGATGAATGCTAGCTAACGAGTTAGTGTCTAGTTGTCATGGAAAGCTTGAACCCTGGAAAAAAAATTAAGAATTAACTGGCTTCAAGCTGCTTTCAGAGGTGGTGAGAAATCTAATTCTTGCCTGATGATTGTTTGGGCTCGGAAGCAGAGATGGAGGACTTCCACACCAACACTGCCTTGTGTGTCTCCTGTTAATCCGTCCTGCTGCAGCGCGTTGATAACTTCACAGGTCTGGAGACTGAAAGCCTCGGTCCTGGCACGTAGGAGAGCTGTAGTCCGGGCTGTCCTGCCTGTCTCGCCACGCTGGTCAGCCCCAAGAGGACCTGCCTCTCCAGTGGGTCCTGCAGCTGCAATATAAAATAATGGGGAAGTTCTAGACAAATCCAGAGGATAAATCTCTTTCAGGAGTGGTGGCAGCTGCTGGGCTGGATGCAGATCATCAGGCTGTCTTCAGTGGTGATCTCATACAAATTGTCTGGTTCTCAGAGACGGTGATTTGCCTGAACTTCATGCAGCAGTCAAATGCTTTTCTTCCAGAACCCCATATAATTAATGCAGTTGAAATTTATTTTTTGAAATGCTGAGGTCGGTGCTTTGTCTTGTGAGTCAGAAAGAGGCAAAGAAGGACTAGCTGTCTCTCATAGCGGCTGTGGGCGCCTGTTCACGGGTGGCTTCCACTGGCTGCATGATGTAGAGGCACCGCTCATGTGAATGCTGTGAACTGCAGGGCCCTGGCTGTGCACTGACTGCGGCTGGGGACAATTTCCACCACTGATCCAGACCTACAGAGTTCTAGGATTCCCATGGCAGACTGGGAGTATGAGCCATGCTCAGAGCCTGTTCTGCGCAGGTTGTCGTGGGAGGGCTGTGCTTCCCTCCAGTGTCACCCCTGCCTCCAGTGCCTCCCACATCTAACTGGTTTCAGACTATGCTGGTGTGGTTTGTTTGTTGAAATGTTCAGTTAAGGTTGTTGGTTTAACTTTCCTTCACTAGCTGGGAATGGTTGAGGAGGGCTTTCTGAGCACTGTCTCCCTTCTCAGTCTCTGAAGGACTTCAGTTACTCACGTTCTCCCTCTGCCTTATTTCTGATTTGTAACAGTGTGGTGAAGATCCTGCTCGCGGCTAAAGCAGATCCAAACCTTGGAGATGATTTCAGCAGCGTGTATGAGACTGCCAAGGAAAAAGGCCTCCATTCTTTGGAAGGTAAAATCGTTTGTGTGCAGCTACCTGCATTTGCTTTTCAGGTCCCAAAATTTTGTTTCCTGGCTTTGAAATGGAAATATGACCTCATTTTTTTTTTTTTTTAGAGCTAATTTCAGCTTCCATTTAAATGCAAAGTAACTGGTGGTACGTGGGTAAGTGTATGTCTGAAGATGAGAGAAAACACTATGTAGATGTTTATGGGAAGCAATCCTTCACCATCCTAGAGATAACCTGCTTTTATGTAGCCAGAACATAACACAAAGTTGTAGATAGAAGCATCATCCCATTGACCCTCATGCAGCCTCTTGCTGGGGAAGGAGAAGGGTTCACGGCAGTGCATTCCACTGGTAGCTTTAATCTGGGTCTTGTAAGGAGATATAAAGTTAAGAAAGACTTGTCCAATCGAAATAAAGGTGAATGATGTAACAGGTTGCAATTACTGCTGCTGGTTTGGGGGCAGGCATTAGCGCTAGCTTTCAGCCCTTGAAGTCCTTACATGAAAATAAGGACATTTTCTGCAGTGTCATTTCATCTTGTTATGACTTTTCTTGGCCAGTGTCTCAGGTTCCAGTCTCACCCTAACGTTACCCCCGTTGCTGGGATGTTGATGCAGACGTAGATTCACAGAATCGCAGAAGGGTTTGGGTTGAAGGGATGTTTCAAGGTCGTCTAGTCCAACCCCCTGCCATGGGCAGGGCCATCTTCAACAAGAAGAGGTTGCTCTGAACCTTGCTCTGTTTATTCTGACCAATTTCAATTTCCCAGACTGTTTCCACTTTTTATGACAACAAATAGTGGTTACGTTTTCTTGGGTTTGTGATTATCAGTGGAACCTAAGGGGCGATCTCTATATCCTTGGTGCCCAGCAGAGAGGCCAGCTGCATGTTCCACGGACACTTCTGGTCCCCAGGCTCTCAGCTCCCGGGCTGGCAGGAACGCTGTCAGGACTTGACCCCACTAAAATGTCCCCAGCTTCTGCCTTCCCCGTGCCAGAAGCCTCCTCCCCATCCCGGCGCCTCGCTGACCCGCCGGGCTGGGCCCTGAGCTGGCAGATCATGGATGGTGTCCCAGCCGTCCCCATCGCCCTGCCAGAGCTCTGCCCGCCTTCCCGGGAAGTGCTGCATCCCCAGGGACTGCATTTCTGTCCTCTGACCTTCTGCTTTGAAGGTAAACCTTTTCCTAGCTGCTGTCAGGAGAGAATTGGAGGAAGCAACATGGGTTGTCCAGAGCTCTGTTTGCCCTGCGTGGTTTGCAGAGCCAAAATCGGGTGGTGACTTTATCCATCGGTCTGTCTGTGCCTTTTGCCTCGCCGCCAAGAGCTGAAAGCTATATAAAGTCTAATGAAGGTGTAATATTTGAACCTTTCATAAAACACAGGTTGAGTTAAGAAGATGAATCAGTGAGGGGACAGTTTTGACAGGGCGTTATTTTATTTTTAAAAGCTCTCCTCTCTCATCCCTCACTGTAACCCACCCGTGCCATAGACCTGCTCCTTGATGGAAGTGAGAACACGCATCTATCAGATCGCTGTAGCAGCAAATGCAAAATGTATGAAACAACATTAAAAAATGAACAATGGAATGCCAATACATAATGCATGTACATAGACTTTATTTAAGACAAAGTATATCAACCAGTAAAGTTAATTGTTTTGTCTGCGTTCATCCCTCTATAATGTTATATATTTTTGGGGTGAAGAAAAGATAAGGCCACTCAGTAAGAAGTTGCATTAATTCTTTGGTTGACATGTTTTATTAAAAAGAATAAATTCAGTTGCATTTTTAAGAAGAGAGGGAGAGAGAGAAACTGCCTTTGTTTTTTACTTTTTTTTACACATTTACATATTTCGTGTATAAATATTTTTTCATAAAAACATCCAAATCGAGAGGGTATGCTCCACAAACACTGCACAAAATATATTACAGACATTTATATGGATGGCAGGAAGGGAGACAGAGGGCTGAAAATTTCCAGGCACCCAGTGATTGATGGTAGACGAGGCTTCCCCTGACGCTTTATTGAGTTTCCGATGATTATCTCTCTCTGAGACATTTTTTACAGATGACGGCCGAGCTGTCACAACGGACCATGGGGGAAAAAACCCAACAATAATAACACTTTAATCTCTTTACTGCACTGCTCCCTAGTATCTCAGATTCATCTTCCCTGACGCACGCAGTTCATTATCCTGCTCCTCCCTGGGTAGGAAATGACGACAAATAAATAAATATACATACTCACCCTGGATGCTTGGAGAAAAGACCCAGGAAAGGAAAGGAGCCAGGGCATTAATTGATCTTCCTGGAGGTACTGCGGTTCATTAGCGGAGATGCTGGGCTAGGATGGCATCAAGTATTCATTACGGTGTTTTTCTCTTCTGAACTTTTCAAATCTTCTGGAAACGTGTCGGTAGCTCTTAGGAGGGAACGTGGAGACTGCCCTGCAGCGGATCCGCCTTCCGGGTCTGCTTGCTTTGCTGTGACAAGGTATTAGGTGCTCAGATCCTCTTCAAGTCCTCGGTGGCAAAGTCCCTGAATGTGGGTTTACAGAGTTTTGGTTAAATACCCGTTTGCCTCGGTGCTGAGCGCACCTCCAGGAGCAGAATTTGGCCCGCCAGCGGGGTGGGGGTCATTCCCCAGGAGAAGGCATGTACCAGCCCTGCCATCGCTTGGGCTCTGCGATGGGGCTGTGTGCTTGTGGGGCATCCTCATCACCCACAGTTGGGGGAAGGCTGTGGCCAGGCCTGGCCCTATTGCCCCCCCAACCTCAGCTGTGTGAATGCCTCAGTCTCCCTTCATTCTAGAACGGGTGTGACAGCCTCCCTTGCCTCAAAAATCAGATATAAAGTGCCGTGCCTGTCAAAACCCACCGCCCGGAGTGATGGCATCTGCTTGTTGATAACAGAGCCAGTGAAGATGGTGAATGCTGAAATGAGAGAGGGCTCTGCCCCCGCCATCAGATGCCACGGTGGTGCTCACATCACACTCTGGATCATGGAGTACTTGACCTCTGTGGTGGCCGTGATTGTCCAGCTGGCCAGGCTTTAGGTCAGGCTTCTCCCCAGCATGCAGAACTCTCTCAGGGCTGATGCTGTGAAGGTGCCATCTCTGTTCCCCTAAGTCTCCCTTCCCAGCTAATCAGCAGCTCAGTATTTCCTTCAATACCTAACAAGAGCCACTCCTTTATTCCACTATTCGTTTTTGCTGATGAGCAGAGCAAAGTGTTTAAAAACCAGGAGGTTTTCTAAAGCCTGACCCTTAGAGCAGCTGCAGACCCACACAGGGTGCTGGAGCCCTGCCCAGACACACGGGCTGATCTGCTGGAGACTCCCAGAATTAGGAATTTACTTGAAAGCCAAGCGATGGTGGGACAGCGTCCTCTCCTGTCACAGCTCCCCTTCTGTTCGCTGAAATCACCACTGCCTTGCAGTAATCACCGAGTATCGGGAGAGAGTTTCTCCTGCCTTGGGAGAATATTCCTTCCCATCGTAGAAAGAGCATCTAAAAATAGGTCTTCGATTAGCACCAGAGCAGCGGAGGTGCTTTCGCCTCTCCCACTGCGCGCCTGAGTCTAAGCTCACGGGTAAATTTGCAGACGTTGTTAAGTCTGTGCTCGGGGACAGGTCGGAGCTGCAGGGAAGGGTGACGATGCCTTTGGGTGTCACCTTACAGGGGTCCCGTGCCGGTGCGGTAACAGCTCGGCCACGTCTGTTAGCCACGGCCTGAGCATCAGCTGGGTTTGTGTCCGGAGCTGCCACCTTCCCAGCTCGTGCCTGCGCTGTGTGGAAACGGGACAGGTCTAGCCAGAGCTGGGCTTGGAGCTGGGGTGGTGCTGGCTTCCCACAAGAGCCTTTGCCTCGGCACAGCAGTTTGATTTAATGCGTTCTTTGATTTCCCAGCTTTGCGCTCCAGACTCTGATTCTGCGCCCGATCAGGAAGATTTAGTGTTTCAGTGTGTCTGTCTCACCACGGTCCTTCTGCTGTCCTCCTGGGAGCGCCTTGGCCCGGCTTTGCTCTGGCCTGCAAGCACAAGTCATTGGGCTTTCCCTTTTGCAGGGTATCCGTGCATGTTGGCGTTCAGTAGGACAGAGCTCAAGGGAACAAAAAAATTAAAATTAATCAGCTTTAGAAAGCACCAGTTTCTGTTCAAAGAAACGTCACAATTTCTAGGTCTGATTTCACAAAACCTGACAGGGCTCGGTGGAATTGCGTTTGCTCAGGGGATTCCAGGCTTTCTAGTGAGCTGTAAAATGTGTTATTATGAATTATTCCCATCCTGGTAGCATCGAGGAACACACCTCATGGAGCACACAGGGCTGGAGAAGCACTGTGTGCCGAGCAAGCACAGGATAAAAACTCAAAAGTCCCAAAAAACACCCAGTTTCAACACAAAACCGGAGACAGCAAGGAGGTAGATACGGGCAGGAGCAGAATGGAGTTGAGCATCATCCTCTGCAGCACTTAGTACTTTTCAGTTAACAAAGGAGGGGGTTTTAGAAGAATTCCTGCTTTTAAATGGCTGCTCCTTGACATTGCTGGGAAGTGTGGAGCAGAGCAGGCGGCTCCCGGAGGTAGACAGGCACCTGAGCAGTGGGAGCGGTATGATCAGGGAAGTTTAGTGACTGAGGAGATCCCCAGGGCATCCCCCTGTCCCGAGGACCTGCAGTGCTCTCAGCCCTCAGCCTCTCCACCTCTTTTCTCTTGGTTTTGGTTCTTTGTGCTTCCAGGCTGGAGTAGGTGCCGACTGCTGGGGTCGTGCTTTGGCTGGGGGAGGAAGGCGGTATGGAGGGAGCCTTGAATGGTTGTTCTCTGGCCCTTCTGGACAGGAAAATGGGAAAAAAAAAATTACAGAAGTCTCTGTATTGCTTACTTGTGTTGAATCCTGATTTCACTTTGAAGGTGTGAAAGGGCTGCAGTTGGAACAAGGCTGAGAGATCTTCTCTCAGGTTTTCTCCAACAACTTCCACCTCTGCCCGGGTGCTCTGAAGACAGGGACTGGGATTTGTAGAAACCGTGTTGTCTTCATCTCCGCTGCTGCTCGGCGGAGTGGGGACAGTAGCCACCAGAAACCCCCACCAGCCTCTCGATTGTCTCCTGGAAAAGGCCATTAGGCCCTTAACAAGCTTCCAGACCGGTGGTGGTCTGTGCTGCCAGTGCACGTTCAGGTTTTTGTCTCAGTGAGCTGAGCTTTCATTCTTCTTCCCCTGCAGTCCTTGTGACCCGGGAGGATGACTTCAACAACCGCCTGAACATCCGAGCCAATTTCAAGGGCTGCACAGCTCTACACTACGCAGTACTGGCTGACGACTACCTGACGGTCAAGTTGCTGCTGGATGGAGGTGAGTTTTGTAGCTCCTGCCGGCTCTTGGGCCAGGAGCACTTTTTCTGAGTAGGCCTGTCCCACAGAACTGTCAGGCTTGGACAAGGACCACGCTCTTCCATTGTCAGGATGAGACATGATTTACTGTTTGCTCTAATCTCTTTATATTTCAGTTTCTGTGTTCCCATTCATCTCCACTAGTTTTTCTCTTGTACTTCTGATGGATGTTCTCATCTCAGTCATCGAGTCTTCCCTTTCTTCCTGCAGTTCGGTGGGGATGCATCCCCTGGTCTCTCTGTTCAGTATTTTAAACATTTCTCTTTTGCAATTTGCACTCTGCTCATCTGTCATATCCCTTACGTAGCTGTGTGGCGTGGAATCGAAGAGCTCCTGCTTTACTGGGAGTGGATCTGCTCTGTAGACAAGGCACTGGGTGGATACCAGTACCCACATGAAATGGTTGAGGCTCAGGTGCAGTTGGTGCCTTGGCAATGCAGCTCTTGGGAGGATTGGTAGAAATTAGCTTGTGCAGTTTTTGGTCCTCTTAGTTAGATCACAGACCGCTTCTTCTCATGGCTCCTGCTCTACTGTCATCTCTTCTGTACTCACAGCTCTAGATTACAGGCCCATAGAGGTACTTACAGTGGGACTCGATGATCTTAAGGGTCTTTTCCAACCTAAATGATACTAAAGAGATGAAAATTCATAGGATTAGAACATAGTTTGAATTGGAAGAGACTTCAGGAGGTCTCTAGTCCAGCCTCCTGCTCAAATCCGGGTCAGCTGTGAGACCAAACCAGGTTACAAAACATCCAAGGATGGACACTGTCCAACCTCTCTGGGCAACCTGTTGCAATGCTTGCCCGTCTTCACGGGGAGAAAACTCATCAGCACTAGTGGAGGAAAAGAAGAAGATGCATTTAGCTAACAGAATAGAGATGTGCTACCATGACAACAGGTTTTTATCTTTACCCTCCTGCTGATCTTTACCAGGATGACATTTGCGTCTGTGTTGCGCCCTTATCCAGAACCGGGGTCTGCTGAATGTGTATCTACATCTTCACGGTGCTGTTAAATGAGCTGCATCTGCTGCGATGCAAATTGTTCTGCAGACCGCAGAGCTAGTCAGTAGAGTTCTGCTTTCCTCCAGGTTTGTGTCCTTTGTCCCTGCCACTCCTCCTACTACAACAATTCCAACTCTTCCCCTCAGGGTCACCTAGGGCACCTTTGAACGAGCAAGAAGCAGCGACGTTGTGCCCGCTTCCGAGCATGTGCTTGCCAGCTGCCTTCTGCCAAATGCAGCGGCCAGCAGCTGAGCGCTGGCAGCCTGGTCCCTGCAGTGGAGAGACTCTCTAGCCAGATGCTGATTTTTGCAAAAATTATAGAAATGTTGGAATCTTCATGGTGTGGGCGTCTCTGGAGTTAATTCTAGGGAAGCAGGCAGGCAGATAGTTGTAAGACGGGCTCACATAAGGCACATTCCTTAAGAAAGCAACTAAAAAGATAATGGAAAGTAGCATCTGTGAAGGCTAAACATCCCCAGAAGAGATGAAGAAAAATAATTGTAGGAGCATTGAACCTTGATACTCATCTATACCATATGCTTGTTATCTTTCACAAATAGAAAAACAAGAGTGAAAGGTTGTGATTCGATACCACTGGATTCCACAGTTAACTCTGGGTCGGGATTCCTCTCTGGGAGCCTGCCAGATACCAGAACCCTCTCTCATGGCTATAAATTAGCCTCCCAAAAAAGGAGCCACTGAAATAAACCCTATTGCAAATGGATTTAGCCAAGGTTCCTCGGGGATGCTTGCAGAGAAGGGAGCTGAAAAAGCAGGCAGCTGCTCTGTAGGCTGCGGGAGTGTGTGCGTGTGGTGACTGGCAAGTCCGCAGACAAAAACATTGGCCCCTGCGTGGTCCAGCGCGTTTGCCTGACGTGGCAGACCTCCTCCATGTTCGCAGCATGTGTAGACACTGCGCGAGCACTGAACCTGGCGCTTCCTCCTGCATCTGACCGGCTGCACGTCTGCTGCGCCGTCCAACGGCTCGTGTTCCGCGGTTCCTCCTCCAAGGGCGCTGGTGGTCAGAAGAAGCTGGCCCGGGAGGACCTCTGAGCTCCCACGGGCGTGGGCAGGGCTGGCTGTGGAAGCAGCAGAGTGGGCTTCCCCTCGCTGAGTGATGAGCTTTGAACGCACAGACCAGGAAGGGCTTTGGTGGTGAGGGCAGCGAGCAAGAGGTGCTGTTACAGGGGGGAGGCAGCGTGGTCGAAACGCTGGCGTGGAAAATTCCTCATCGCAGCAGCGTTGCGAACACATGGGAGCAGGGTGAGTCGGTGACTCTTGAGGCTGGGGAGTATCATTTCACCTGTGGGATTGGTGTGAATCTCAACAGTTTGCTCTCTAAAAATGCCTAAAATGCCAGCGTGGGCTAGCCATGGGGGCCGAGGGGCAGTCCTCTGTGACTCTGGTACACGGGCACAGCCACGGCGTCAGCGGGGACGTACCTATGTCGTGGTCACGAGCGAAGGTGCTGGCAGAGCTGCCAGCAAGAGGCTCCTCAGTCTGTCAGGTTTGGGCTGGCAGCCGCCCCCCTACCCCCTGGGGAAAAGCTGCAATAACATTTTTTACAAAGATACTTGCTGCTTGCTTCTGTCTTTGAAAGTCTCCTTGCAAGACGTGTATTATTAGCTGATTGAAAGTACCGAGGCAGCTGCTTGGTTATCCTAAGTACGGGTAAAATATGGGCGCAAAATAAGTGAAGTTGGCACTAAAGAATTTCACCCTACTGAATAAATAACTGCAAGTAGCAAGTCCAGCTCATTTTTACATCTGTCCCCTGCTCGGCTATCTGAGTGCTGTTACAATACAGGCCTTTCTTAATAGAGAGGACTGTACTTTTTGTTCAAAAGCTGTTTCTGTATCTGTACTGGAGCCACTGCCGTCTTTGTGAATGACCACTTCTGCTGCTCAATGCTCAGAGAGGCTTCTTTGTTCATGGCAAAGTGTCTCAGCTCAGAAGAACTCACTTGAATCTCAGAAAAAAAAAAAAAAAAAAACAAAAAAAAAAACGTGTAACAATCTGTAGGATTGTGTTTGAGTACAACCGAAGGGACTGTGTACCAAATCGGAGTGAAAATTCTGAATTTGTCAGCCACAGCACTAAAATGTGACGATTGCTCATCACCATTCTGTTCTTAATCCGGCCTCATGAAAATCCTTCCGGGTACAGATTCAAGAGAGTCTACGCTAAGAATGCACTTCCAAGTGAAAATCACCGTCTTGCAAAGGTCCGAGCGTGTCCCAGTGCCGAGACCCTGGGAATAGCAGATCCACCACCGTGAATCTCCACCTGGTGCACGATGTGAAAGTCCTTGTAGGATCCTGAGGCTGAGTTTGCAACATCCTTCAGATTAATCCGTATTCACCAGCCCCTCCACAACACCCACTTACCCTTTGAGGTCATAGTTACGATGAAAATTTATGACGATTTGCTTGCTAAATACGTCTGCCCTCTTTGTCAGGTGAATTCTTCTGAGCTGGTAGTGTTACAGCAGACCCTTCCCTTTCCTTTCAGTGAGTTTGGCACGCTGGAGTTTGATTTCACGATTGGCGCCTGACACAAGGTTTTCACCGCATTGACCGGGGGTGTTCCCCTCCTCCTGGTTCCATGCTCTTAACAAAGCGTCGGTCCTTGCGTCCTTGTTAGAATAATCTGCGATGAATACATGGCTGAAGGTCTCAGAAGTGGAGATCGAACACCTTTCACAGTGCGCCTGCCCCGGGCCCTTTGTGAGGATAATTTCCCCATGCAGTCTGCCATTGACATCCGCGCGGAGGATGTCTCCTGTTTGCTGACATGGAACAGGCTCCCCTCGCTCCCTCCCTTCCCCTTCCCTACACCTGCCTTTTTACTAACTGTCCATTTACTCGCCCAAACACTTCCTTCGCTCGATGCCCTGCCCTCGGGGCCAAAGCCATTAACTGCCAAGCCCCCTCTCTGCTAAAACAACTACCCTGTTGTGCAGCGCTGTTTTTTTTTTTTTTTTAAGGGAAGCCCCCGTGCACTTGCCCCTCACCCCACATCCCTGGCCTTTTGTGGCCCATTCAGTGACTCGCTTGACCCCTCCAGGACCTTATCGCCTTGTGGTCAGCATGTGTGTGCCCAGCGGACCGCGAGACGAAGTCGCCGCGCTGTTGTCCTTTTGGGCGGTTGTTGGTGACATTTCACAGTCTCCTGACCTGAGCTGACACCATAAATATCTGGTTTTTTGGGGGAAGGAGTGTGGGTGGGAGCTCACAGCCACAGAGTGCACCAGTTGCTACTGCAGGCACGATCGATTCGGGGGGCTTTGTGTTTGGCTTGGAGGAAGGAAGGCCGCGACTCCAGCTCGCTGATGATGGAAGTCTCTTTGGTTTAGAGGGAGCTTTTATTACGTCAGTATTTAAATCGGCTACATGAAATAGCTGGTATTAAAAGGTTCAGCTTTCTGCAGGCAGTAGGGTAGTCGTACCCTATTAATAACCACACTGGGTGTCTTCATACCTAGAGTGGGTGTATTCCTGCCCTCCATCCTCCTCGTATCTCCACACATTTGCCGATACTCAAACCGAACCTCGCTGGTGGCCCACATTGCTACCAGCCCTCTTGCCCTCCAGCAAGTCTCCGCAGGAAATTTAGGAGCGGGATTGAGTTCAGGACTGGCTTGAATTCAGAGCTCAGCCCTTGTAGCTGCGTGGGTGCAGCAGCGCAAGCGCTGCAGCGGGCGCGTTCCGGGTGGTGATAAAGGCAGCAAAGACACAACCTGCAGCGCTTTTATTTCCCTGCCTAGAGGCCTGTCCGCTCTCACACTCCCGGCACTACTGCGGATGAGGGCTGGGGGGTGTTTTGCAATGGAATGAGTTGTGATTCGTTTTGTTTAATTTCTTGGGACATGCTTGTGTTCTTGGGTTTTGGGTTGGTTTGGGTTTTGTTTTTTTTTTTTTTTCACTCCTGTGTGACAAATACACAGCAGGGGTTTAGGTCCAAAGAACACCTGCAAGCTTTAGATTTGAACAAGTACCCGATATTACTTTATTGGGCTAATGTGGGGAGAAAAGTTTAGGGTTCAAATACTCTAATGATCTCAAACCTGGCATGGGGCTCAAAAGTGGGGCTGTGAAGGAGGGCAGACCCTGACCGGGGGAATTGAGCAGTAGGAGGCTTGAAGAAGCTTAGAAACCTGAAGAAGGTGGAGAGGTTTCACCAGAAATTGTTGTGCATCTCTGAGTGGCCTCCCCTTTATTAAGCCAAGCACAATCTGCTCGGCTTCGATGTAAAGGCCCTTTGCAGCCTGTCCCAGCCCTGTGTGTCACGCTGTCATTTGCTCTTGAGAGATCATGCTGCTGACAGCCAGGGCATCAGCCACCGCTGCCCTGCGGATGGGCTGTCGAGCAAGCCTGTTGGCTTGGAAGGAGCTCACCTGGACACCGCAGAGCTGCTGTTTTCTCTCAACTCGTGCTCTCCCCAGTGCTCAGTTGCTTGCAGGAGACATTGCAAGTGGTTTGTTGATGCCTCGCCTGTTGCTCAGCAGTGTTTCATTGATGGCATGTGTTCCTCTCACTGTATCCAGCTGCTGTCTCATAGTGTACGCTCCTCAAGGAACGGTATCTTTGCCCCTGACAAAAGCATCTAGGTCCAAAGATACTCTGTAATAGTCCTGAGAGACAAAGTGGAAGCTGAGGGGAGAGCTGTGTTTCCCCATTGGGGTGCTGAGGCATTGTAGAATCCCAGAGCCATGAAATCACTGAGGTTGTCAGGGACCTCTGGAGACCATCTAGTCCAAGCCCCAGCTCAAAGCAGAGTCCCCCAGAGCAGGTTGCCAGGACTGTGTTTGGTTGGGGTTTGAATGTCTCCAGGGATGGAGACTCCACACGCTCTCCAGGCGTCCTCTTCCAGTGCCCAATATCTATTACAGTAAAGTTTTTCCTATGTTTTGAACGGAATTTCCTGTGTTTTGGTTTGTGCCAGTTGCCTCCTGTCCTGTCACTGGGCACCACTGGAAAGAGCCTGGTTCCATCTTCTTCATTCCCTCCCATCAGGTATCTGTACACATTGACAAGATCGCTCTGAGCCTTCTCCAAGCTAAACAGCCCCAGCTCTCAGCCTCTCCTCGTATGAGAGGCACCAGTCCTTTGCTTGTCTTCTTGGCCCTTTTCTGGACTCACTCCATGTCTTTCTTGACCTGGGGAGTGCAGAGCTGGACACCAGATGTGTGTCACCAGCACTGAGCAGCGGGGAAGGATCACCTCCCTCCTCCCAATGCAGCCACGACACCGTTGGCCTTCTCTGTGGTAAGGGCCCTTTGCTGGCTCATGGTCAACGTGGTGCCCCCCGGGATCTTCTCTGCCAGGCTGGGCGGCCTCAGCCTGTGCTGGTCCCTGGGCTTGTTCCTCCCCAAGGGCAGGACTTGGCACTTCCCCTTGTTGAACTTCATGAGGTTCCTGCTGGCCCGTTTCTCCAGCCCACCCAGGTCCCTCTGGATGGCAGCACGACCCTCTGGTCCATCAGCCACTCCTCCCGGTTTTGCATCTCCTACAAACTGGCTGAGGGCGCGCTCTACCCATCATCAGGGTCATTAATGGAGCTGTTCAGCAGCCCTGCCCCACTAGTGACAGGCTTCCAGCTGGGACTTCTGCTGCCTCTCATGACCCTCAGAGCCTGCCCGTTGAGCCAGTTTTCAATCCCACTTCACTGTCCACTTCTCTTGCCTGCACTTTATCTACTTGTCTGTGAGGATGTTACGGGAGGCAGTGTTGAACACTTTACTAAAGTCAAGATAAACAACATCCACTGCTTTCCCCTTCCTAAATCCATGCTGGCACCTTCTTGTCCTTCACATGTTAGGAAAGAGTTTCCAGGATGAGTTGCTCCATCACCTCCCCAGGAATCAAGGTGAGGCTGACCGGTCTGTAGCTCTCTGGATCCTCCTTCTTGTCCTTCTTGAAGACAGCCGTGACATTTGTTTTCTTCCCATCCCCAGGGGCCTCTCCTCACCTTTTAACCATCATCAAGAACAGCCTCACAGTGACATTGCTCAGGTCCCTCAATGCTCGTGGATACTTGTTTAAACATTCCCTAACCTGATCCTCCTCCACCAAGGGTCAACCTTCCTTGCTTCAGACGTTCCTACTGGAGCCCAACCCCTGCAAGTTGGGCAGACCCCCACGTCCTGTCCTGTGCCCTGGATGAGGCTCAGCAAGGCTGAGTGGGGAGGGGGGACAGCCAGGGGAAACCCCATGGGCTTCAGACCCAGGGACAACACCACCGCTGAGGGATTTGCCCTGCAGGGAGATAGCCCTTCTCCCCACACGGGACACTGCTTACCTTCTGCAGCCTCATGCTGGGAAGAGTTGTCATGGCTGAAAAAATGCTGCAGAGACCCGTCGTGTTCTGGGGCTAGAGGTTATGAAATACAAAATATTGTGACCTTTTCCTCCTGTACACACCCAAGACACATGAGAGCAGGAAGAAGCGTAGAAGCAAGGTCTCCCTGGCACTTAGCAGCTCAGCTGTCATTTTTCTTGGATATTGAGTTGCTCTTCCAAGTGCTTTTCCGAGGTGTGTTTTGTGGGGGTGTCCATGTAATGAGGGCTTGGTCAAACTGTTGGCTGCTGTTGTGTGGAAATGCACAGAGATGGGTGATGTCCTACATGGCATATCTTTGCCTAAAAGTCAAACAGTTCCTTCCTTCAGGGACTGAACCCTTGCCCGTCGTCAGGGCCTCCCTTCTCTCTGTCCCCATCGCAGGGACAGACACATCTCCTGCCAAACCTGAGCAGCCTCATTATGCTTCTCTCATTCTCCCCAGCACTCTCCTGATCACTGATCACCACCTTGCTTTCTGCCTCCCATCTTCAGAAACCCCCTTTGCTTCCAGCTCCTCCTAGAGCCAGCCTGCCAGGCTGTTCCTGAGTGGGAAACGCCTGCTCCAAAACCCCCTTTGCCTCCTTCTCCCTGCGTGGGACCCTTGGCGGGACTCCAGCAGTGGTCCCTGCTCTCATAGCAGCTCTTACAGTCTCTTGGACTGGGATTGATGGTCTTGGAGTAGAGGTGGAACAAGCAGAGCTCAGATCTTGACTCCAGGAGCAGCCTCACCACCCCTGCCACTGCGAGAGATTCAAGCACACGTGCCTCGGGCTTGTGCTCGAGTCTCTCTGGAAAAACGTGAGCAATCAAGTCAGCTCAGTGCACACATCTGTAATTGGAGGGGAGAGAGGAAGGAATGAACATACATTTATGCAAACATTTTAGCTGGAGCTGCAATAACCCAGACTTCTGAATGCGATTTGCCAGTAAATTTAGCACAGTCCATTTGTTGGCAGTGCTCCACACTCGCCGGTTTGGTACAGTACAGTTGCAGATATTGTGACTAGGATGAATGATGGGTAAATGAATTACAGAGCCAGCATTACAAGGGATGGTCTTTTGGCATCAGAAGGTGAAAGCACTTGGGGTATTCTCAGGAAAAATCAGGTTGTAATTATAGCTGCCTTCCTCGTGTTTCAGTTCTGTACAATATGTCTCAGAGCGTTTTCAGTTGCATCCCAGGTGGAAAGGGCTTCGTTCTCCTAGAGAGGGTGGAGGACATCACTAGAAGCTGTGGCCTTCCAGGTCCCTGGTGACAAAGAGGAGATACCTTGGGCCTGATCACATCCTGGGGAGGTGACATTGTCATTTCCCTGCGCTCAGTGGGGTCGCTGCTGTACACAAGAGCAAAACCAGGGAAACAACCCGAGAAACTGCAAAGTCGAGCTGCTGTAGGTCTGCTAGGCTGGCAGTCTCTGAACAGGAGGTCTTTGCAAACGGGTGGATCCCCAGAAATTTCCAGCCAAGGTTCAGCTGCAACTGTACAGTGAGTTTAAACCTACTGAATTTTTTTTGCTTTGCTTGGTTCTCCATTGAGGGCTGGAGATCAGTCAGGTTGCAAAGCGCTGCCCCGGGACCCAAGACAGTAGATGGTACGCTCAAAAAGTTCCCACGTGAGCTGGTTCCCTTTGAAAATCATTTCATTTATTCTAAAGCTACTTCGGCAGCTTTTCCTGGCTCACCCTTATCTCTGCTGCATGCCTTGACATCAGGCAGGGCTTTGGAAGGAGCAGTGGTGTGGCTGAGGCGGTGCCAGCTGACGGGACGGAGCAACAGAGGCACCCACTGCTCCCTGGCACCTGTTGTAAGGGCCCAGTGTCCGCAGGGAGCTGGGAGAACGTGTGTGTTTGTCTTGAACAGCCGGTGTTGGTGCGACTCGATTTGGGGAGATGAAAACCACGGGCTGCTCTGTCTTCACGGAGATAGTTTTGCCTCGCGTGAGCTGGAGTTAGGAGCTGTTTGTCTTGTGACGAGCGAGGCTGTAACTCAGTCCTCGTGAGCAAAACCAGACCAGTGTGAAATAATAACTCTGTTTTTGCTGGCTGGGATGCATGAAAGTGGGGAGTGCTCGTGCCAGGGGAGCATCCCTGCTCCTACAGAGCCGTGTGCTCGCGGATCCCACACTGCCCAGGCCCTGGTGTCGGGGCAGGGACCGTGGCTGAGTCCCCCCCTGAGCTCTTCCTCAGCCCGTAGCCGCAGCGGGGTGTCGGGGCCAGTGTTTTTGGGGAGTCACACACGTGGTGGCCACCCCTGGGTGCTCTGTCCTGGAGGTTTGCTCCAGGTCTGGCGCCTGCTATCACGCATCCATCCCAGGCCAGCTGTCGTGCAAGAGTGCCTGAAATCCTCTCTCTCTCTCTCTGTGCTCATATTTACAAGGGAATGTGATAAATTCAGTATTGATTCCTTCTGTTGCACTGTAAATTTTGCAAAAGATGATTAAATAGTGCAATAGTGTCTGCAAGCACCGTGGCTCAATATGTTCTGGGCCAGCGTATCGACCCCCTCCATCCGACGGCAGCAAGTTCCACTCCCAGCCGCGCCAGACCAGTAATTAAAATCCTGTGGGACTGGGATTTAGACACCAATCATATCCCAGCATCAAAGCATCCAACATCCCACTGTGGCGAGAGCAATAAGGGTATACGTGCGAGCACATTTATGTCCATGTCGGAGTGCTTGAGAATAGTTTCCCCGTAGGGCAGGGGAGCAAATAGATCCCTCTCTAAATGTTTCTGGGTACAAAACTCTACAGTGACATGATGTTTGTCATGAATTTAATAGCTCTGCACACGTGTGTAGATATAGATGATTCTTTAGTTTCCCTTCTCATACTGCTACCTTACAAACAAGAATAAGGGAGATTGTTTTCACACCCAGGTATCAAGTAGGCATAAAACAACTTACACACACATTACAATAAAGAAAGACTGAAAGGAGCACGGAAGTCAACTTGTTTTAAAAGGCATGGCAAAAAATAAAGGTTTTTCTGAGCCCAAAATACAGAGTCCAAATTGCCCAAGCCTTTCCATGCTCTGGTCCTTCCTGTGTGTTGCTGGAGAACGTTGTGTTTGAAGGCAGTTTGAATTTAACCACCTGTGCAAGTTGAAAGCAGTTTGAAGTAAGACTCTAGCTAATATTTGTATTGTCTTGGGGGAAGCCTTTTTTCCTCAGATATGTCAAGTCTTGTGCACAGAGTGCAAAAACTTGCGTGCATGGAGTACAAGAACTTGCATACCTGGTTCCCCTTCTTCACCCTCATCGTGAGGTCTTCCCATTTTTCCTCCTAAGAGCTGTTCCCGGCTGCTCTCAGAGGTGCGGCGATGTGAAGTGTTGTATTCATTCCTAGGGGAATACAGTACTCTACTGTTATTTTTCTGGAGGGCAGGTTCTGGTCGGGATCATACCTGTGCACTGGGCAGACCTTTGCAGAGCTCTTTCTTTTCCAGAGTTCCACTCGGATCACTGAAAGCAAATGTGGTCGTTTCGTTGTATTTTGTAATTTTATGCTGTGGTGAAAAACCTATGGGCAAAGAGTCCACCCATAAAGAAGGACAACAGCCTTGTCCCAGCAACAGCGTAAAAGAGATCAAGTAACTGTGCAGGGCTTGTTCTGAGTTTAAAAGAGCATTCAGCAGTTCATACCCTGAGGTGTGTGCTGCTGCGTTACAGGGTGCTGAGGATACCAAAACACCTTCGGGACAAGACGTGTTTGCCTAAATAAGTGTTGGGCTGAGTTTCAGGAGATCCAGGGTGCTCCTCAGCCCTGCCAGCAGCTTGCTGGTCTACATATTCCTTTTTCTTCCATCCTTCATCGTGTCCAGCCACAGAGCCCCAGGGCTCAGCGCTGCAGGACTTGGCATGGCTGGGAGCACCCGGCATCCAGCCGCGGCCCCGCACCTCCCCGAGCAGCCAGGAGCAGCACTGGAGAGCAGAACTCGGAGCAGGACAGATGTCTGGCACTTTCTTCTTTCTGGACTAATTCCCACTTTGATTCAGCAGCAAGTTAATGTTTTCACAGAACTGTTCATGGCGGCTCCAACGCCTCGTGCCCGCTTTCCCTGTGAAGGGTGGCTCCGTGCCTGTATGTAATTCAGATTGATTTTTCCACGCGCGCGCTGGTTTACATGTATTATCTAAGTTGAGTTTCACTTGCCAGCTCATTGCTGCCACTTAAGTGGCTTTGAATAAATTAATATTGGTCGTCATCTTCATCATGTCGGTATTAGCGCTCACTCCAGTCACTCGCAGCTGGCTTGACCACGCAAGCATCAATCAGCAGAAATCCCTTGGATAGCTTTCTTCCCCCGTGGACACTGACCACTTGCTCTCTTGCCAGTCCTTTGTTTTCAGTGTTTAAGTCATTATTTTTCCATGAGGAGCCTTTTCCTTGTAACAACTCGATTCTTAGGTGAGGGACTTCCAGGTTCCAGGTTGTTGGACATCAGAGATGCATCTGCGTGGAGCAGATCCCGGTTTTCACCTGACCGGTGTTGGCACTGCCCTCAGCTCGGGAAGGCAAGGCTTTCTGCTAAAAAAGGTTGTGCTGACTTTTCCTCTTACATGTTTTTTTCCACGTGTCTGCTGCTGTATTTCCTTGTATAAGTGTTTTTTACAGATTGGTGTCGCATTTGCTGCCTTCCACTTCCATCCTGTGGTGGATATGACAAGCCGTGAGTCATTAGCATTGGTGGATAACTTGGTGTTTGAGCTCCTTCTGAACTCCTCAGTGAAAAGTCTCCAGGCCTGGCAATTTGTTAACGCTCAGTAATGTTTTAAAACTGTTTCTGCTGATGCTTCAACTTGAGGCAGCTCCTGCGGTGTGTCCCTGTAAGAGGGTTGGTGGGTGAGTGCAGCTGGCCGTTCCTCGCATCATCTCTAGCCCTCCTGCTTCACCTTGGTCATCTGTGGAAGCTCACCTCCCCTGGCTGACTTCCAGCTTCGGATATGGCTAAAAAGAGGTCTTAGTTTTTATTCCTGAAGCAAGGGCTTCTTTTAAATCCTTTTTGACCTCTGCTTTTTCCATTTAACTTGCCAGAGCAAGTGCTCCATTCTGTTTTCTTCATCTGGATGCATCTTCCAGGCTTTGAAGGATGGGAGGGTGATTTATTCTTAAGAGCCTAACTTTTCTCATTATGAAGACTTTTTAATAAACAGCATGGGCTTCTTTAGCCTTTAACATCCACATTTCTGGAAGTTTTCTGCTGGTGCACTGCTGCTTTATTTCTAGCGAGATCCCTGTGCTCCTCTTTCAGAACAAAGCTCCTTGGCAATGGATTCTTTGTTGGGTTTTGCTTGTAATGAACTTAAGCATGAATGTGTGTCCTGCTGCAGCGTGGGGCTTAGGAGCTGAGGGTTTGGAAAAAGCCTTTTGCTCTGTCCGACCAGAATTAGGGCTGGCTTCTTGTCCTGGGAGCTTTCTGAATAGTTGCTTCAGGAAGCACCTCTTAGTCTCTGGTTCTTACCAATTTATCAAGTTATTACTATCGTGCTTTTTGCCCTTGCAGTCTGCAGTTTTCTTAGCACGTCACGTCCTTCACTCTCTCAGAGGTGTGATCCGAGTACTGTATTTTCCCTACTCAGTCAGGACATTTCATTCTGTACAAGTTCTGTGTTACTGTCTCATACAATCAACTTACCTTCTTTTTGTTTCCAGTCTTTAATACCTAGCATCACTGCTCCACCAATGGGACTTACTCCTTCACTGCAATACATTTTATATGCTGGCATTAAGGCATCCTGCTATTACCTTCCTTCCTGCTATTATCAGTCTCCTCT
The DNA here is from genome assembly GCF_018691265.1 of Tyto alba. Taxonomy (NCBI): domain Eukaryota; kingdom Metazoa; phylum Chordata; class Aves; order Strigiformes; family Tytonidae; genus Tyto; species Tyto alba. Next base: position 1,369,157 of record NW_024881282.1, on the reverse strand, counting down.
AACACCTCCGTTCCAGTTTGCACATTCTAGTTTTGGTCTTTGGTGCTGCCGTCTGTCAGCGGCACACAGAGATTTGTTCTCAGCCTGGTTTGTGAGTGCTGGTTAAGCTGCACCTCTGCGATGATCTCTCCTTGCTGTTTCTTACCTGCTTTGTCAGCATCTGACCTTCATCTCGGGAGCTCTCGATGTTTCAGGCTTAGAGGATCTCTCCTTTCCACGTAGACTCTCTCTACTCCGGAAACATCTAGTTCTTAATTAAGTCTGAACCATTCCATCCTACATCCCCTTTTCAACTGCGTATCAAGGCACCATCTCTCTGGTCGTGCGTGTGTTGAAATTTATTAAAAGCCATGCAGAGTCACAGTAGTGACGAGGTAAATACAGTGAGAACAAATCCTCAAAGAGGTGGACGAGTTGTCAGCTTGGTCAGTTGGGACAGAATGTATTTTTAATGCAGTGAGATGCAAAGTTGGGCGAGCTGGGAGAGGAGCGCAGAGCGGCATCGACCCTTGGAATGTGGAGGCTCCGGAAAAGGTGCAGAGTCACAACCAGGCAAGCAGGAGCAGGAAGAAACACTGAGAGCTGAGCCACAGCAAAATGAGCCAGTCCTGGGCTGTATAACCAGGGAGCAGAAGGCGAGGGGGATCGTAGGAAGGAGAGGCAGCACAAGAATTAATGCCTGCTGCTGGTCAAACTCATGTTGGAAAGGCTTTCCAAGCCTTGAGAGCAAGGGTGGACCTCAGGAGCACAGCTCCTGTTCCCCAGGAACTGCAGGGTTGTTACCCAGCGCTCGATGCTTGAGCTGAACCCAGGGCAGGTAACGGCAGCTCCGCGCTGCCCGGGGGATCACACTCATGGCACCCGTCGGGAAGCCGGGAGGGCTTCGGGCAGGGGGGAGGATGGCATTTCACAGCCATCTTCGTCTGCATGTGTGGCTCTCCCGGTGCAGCGTTCATGGGCTGAGCTGCCAGGCTACAAAAAGAAGCTTTTTCATGGGGGTTCTCATTAAAGTGATGCTTCATTTGGTGACAGAAGGAAATGATTCAAGGAACCGTGTAGGAGAGGAGGTTGAAAATCCTGCCAAGCGGTGTGAGATCACCACATTTGGGCACAGCAGCACGCTTGGGCATCATTTTCTAACTCTTGTGATTAGTGTTTGGGGTATCATTGCTCTGTGCAACACTAACATTTTTAATGAGGATATTACGAATCGCTAATGAGTGGTTCTCATCATTCGGTGCAACGTAATTGCAGTTACCTTCTCAGCTGCACTTGTAGTCCCCTCAGAGAGGGAAAATAAGGTTGTTTGGCAAGACCTGCTTTTCACGCAGCCTCAGCCAGCGTGGATTTTGCTCCTGCCCATGACGTCTGTAGTTTACCATCCCCTTTAGCAACTGCCTGTATCTCTGGAAAGGTTTTTGGTGGTGGTGGGTTTTGTTGATCTCTTTATCATCACTTCTGCTCTGCAGCTCGTCGTTTCTGGGCCACACTGATTTCTGCCCCCCACTCCCCATGGGTCTGTATCGCTTTGGAAGGGACAGCCGGAGGAGAGGGGGTCCGGATCCCCAGTCACACGCCTTCCCTGGGGCAGATTGCTGGGCTTTGGGGTAGCTGCTTTTCCTTGAGAATTTTCATTCGCCTCTTTTCTCTCTCCTTTTTTCCTCCCTGTTACTTTCTTACGTGATTTCTTCAACTCAGTGAAAGTACTCGGATACGTGTGTGTGTGTGCACACACACGTGGAGCTGCGTGTAGATGTGTGTGGGTATGGGGGGACATCGGAGCTTGGGACCTTGCGGCTGCCCACCGTGGTCCTTCAGTACGCTGAGCATTTACTCCTATGGAGAGTAATGTTTTCACTGGAGGGACCACAGGCAGAATTACCCTCAGCGTGGCAGTACGTTGAGATGGTTTGATCTCATACACTCTCGTAGCCAGGATAATTAGCAAATGCCACCAATAAGAGGGGTGGGGCTGGAGTATTGTCCTCAAGTGTGTCCACAGCTTCTGCTTCTACCCAGTACCTTTGAAAATTTTGCTCTGGGCCTTCCCTTGATGAGATTGGAGGATCCCAGGGGAGCGTATGATCACATTGAAATTCAAGCACTTGGGAAGATGTATTCGATGTAGTAGCAGGGTCAGGTCCTCAGCAAGAGCTGAAGGTCACTGCCCAGCAAGTGGAGCAGTGCCCTGTAATGTGTCTCTTGTATTTACTGAAATATCAGGCAGGGAAAGAGTGGTAGGATCACAGGCTGGGGTGGCTACTTTCATATTCACGTTGTATGTTAAAAGCTGCTTGTGAAATGTGTGTCTCATTGATTTAAAAACAGGTTTACATTACTGGAAAAAGGGGTGATCATGCTAATTCAATCACTGAAGACTCAGGAGGACAGAAGTCTTTTTATATTACTTTAACTAGCCATGTGGAACAATAATAATGTCATTCCTTGTCAGAGCTGATGGCTGATGACATTGTGTAATCCCCAGCAGGTAGCATGGGCTGCTTCCTCCTGGTGAATCCCAGACTACGGTGGTGTTTGAACAGGGCCACGGAGAGGTGTAACTGCGGCGGCAAATTGCATTTAGCGCACCGGAGCTGTGCAATTCTTCCCAGTGCTCAGAGCCTCCCTGGTTTGGGATGACAGACGCCCTCCATGCCCATCTCCAGCACCCTCAGCAGCTTACCCACTGCAGGCTTGGGGATTTCCAGGCTCTTCTTTCTGGGATTTAGTCTGCTTCATCAGAAAAATTTGTTTGGGTTTTGTGTTGTTTTGTTTTTTTTTTTTTTCCCCCTGGCAAACTGTGGATGGGGTGCTGCAGAGTCTGCTGCAGGAAGAGGGGTGCTCCCCAAATCCAGTGAGCTGGAGCACAGGATGGACAGGCAGGGCTGTGGCAGGTCCAGGGCAGTGGCTTTGGCTGAAGGGGTGCTCAGTGAGCCTGCTGAAAGACCTTGGGGTGCTCCCAGGGGTAGGGCAGGGTGACAAAGCCTGCACAGTGCCGTGAAGAGCAGGGAGGAGTGTCCTGGAGCTCCATGGTCTGAGGATTGTCCGTGCCCCTTGCTGGGCCGAGGGCGGGCTGAGCCCAGCTGCCTGCAGTGCCCAGGCCCTGCCTGAACCCTTGCTGAAGTGCCTTCATGGTGGCTGGGCAACCGCTGCAAAGAGATGTTTGCAAGATCAGTCCCTGGCTGATGACCTTAATTATGAAGTTAGCAGCTCTGCTGCTGGGAGACCAGAGGTGGCTTTATACTGGGGAGAATGGTTTTCAGTGACCTTCCTGACTGAAGCTATGCTGTCTTCTGCACTGGAGACTTGGTTGCCACCTTCACCAGATTGTATCTTCAGGACGCAAAGGAAGGACAACAACAAGATGTCTAGCGTTTTGGCGGCTTGTCTACCATACAGGTCACCACTTCTGCCCAGCTCTTTTGCAGACAGGACCTTCGGGGTAGCACCAGGACATGGACCATCTCGTGCCAGTTCATAGCACCCGCATCCTCTGTCCCCACAGCAGCTCCTGCTGAGCGGCCGGCAGAAGAAGGCTCAGCCCCCGGTGCTCAGCTGGCGGTTACCTCTGAGGATCCCCGAGAGCAGCAATCCACGCAGGAGCTTCCGCAGCGCCTGGTTGCGCTGTGAAATGAGATCCTTGCACTTCATCCCTTGTCTCAGTGTCCGGGACTTCCCCAAGCACCTCTGTGCCCAGGCTTCGGAGAAATGTCGCTCTCTGAGTGTCCATATAGGTCACTGATGCTGCTGTGAGTCCTTCTCTGTCTGTCCGAGGCGTGAGATTTGTTCTTGCTGCCCGAGCCAGCTCTCCGCTCCTCTGCCCTCCCAGGACAGACTGCGGCAGAGGACGGAGAGCAAGAACCGAGCTGCAAGAATCACTGGGATGCTCCTCCAAGCTCTCTGCGAGCCCCTGGCATCGCCTGCGAGCCCCTGGCATCCTCCTCACCCTCCTGCCATCTCCTCCTCTCCCTCTGCCGTCTCCCCCTCCTCCTGCCATCCCCATCTCCCTGACAGCAGCGGAGGAGCCGGGTGCCAGCACCCGCCGCATCACGAGCTCTATTGACAGTTATCCAGAATCTGAAGGAATTCAAGACAAATTGTTAAGAGGATGGAGTTAATAAAATTTGAAAAATTGAGGCCTGTCGCTCTACTAAACTTTTTTCGATACCGCTGACAGAAACATATTTCCCCAATGAGTGACCTTATGCAGCTGCTCCAGCGACGCGACGCTGCGCGGATGCTGGGAGTGAACCAGTGTGCTATTTATCAAATATTATAAGCCGGGGCCTCCTAATATGAGCAGGGAGGTGCGGGAGGAGGCGACGGACTCGCACAGCCCGAGGTGTTGCCCAGGTGTCGATCTCCAGCTACAGACAGCTAGTGGGAGGTGACAAATTGCCTTCTATTAAGTCTCCAAAGGTTGGCGTCCCCTCCGCCACCGCTTCAGCCAGCTGCCGGGGTGGGAGAGGGCAGGGGAGGAGGTGGGGATGGGGAAGGGGGTCAGGTCGGGGCGCTGACGAACCGGTCGCCACTTTTTACCTTCTATTAGCAAGCAAAGTGACACCGTTATTTATTGCGGCGTAATATTTTATTGCTGCTGGTACTCGAGGTTGGAATCGACCAGTTGTAGGAGTCGGGTTCTATCAATTATTGCAGCAATTAGTCAAGTCGTCAAAGCCATTAACAGGGGGATTAGGCCAATATTGGATAGCCATTATTGATAGAACCAGGGCGAGGGAAAAGCCAAACAAACCCTCAACCTTCATCTGAAATGAGAGCAGGCCTAGCCTCGAGGATGTCATCATTCGGAGAAGCCAGAAAACTTGCCCCCCTCCTCGCTGCACAAACCTGGGGTGGGGTTTGGAACTGGGGGGGGCGGGGGTGGCACCACCACTGTCTCTTTAAAAGATATTGAGTGGCCGGCCTCGGCAGTATATAATCTCACCTGTCTCAATCATATTCTTTATTTGCAATGACAAGGCTTGCAATAGAAATTACTCTGTGTCGAATGTTTATGGAGCACATTTTTCATTCTGTAAGCAAATATAGATCCCTGATGCCAATGCTTAGAAATGGCTAATCTCTCTGGCTCATGCTCGCAGAGAGGCCTCTCACTTCTTTCATATATTATGATGGCTGCTCACGTTTATTGAGCACTCCTGGCGCTCTGCGCCCTCTCCGGCGGGGCAGAAGCAGAAGCTGCAGCCTGGTTTGCGTGGGCCGAGGTACCCGCTTCCCTCCTGTCTTTGCAGCGGGATGGAAGACGGTTGCCGAGCCCCTTGCAGAGCTGGGGGGTCAGCCTGCCCTTCCCAGCAGCTTGTCACCGCTGTCCCCTCTGCTGTACTGGTGAATGGGCCAGACCCACTGAACAGAGTAACGGGCTCTCCCCTCACCAGGCTGCTTCTCGAGGCTCTGTAAGCGCCGTAGCTTTGAACTGGGTGGGATGGTCAGCTCCAGCACCAGCCTGGAGGGGGCTGAAGCTGAATTGAAGGTTCATTCTCGTAACCCTTAGTGTCTGGTTGGCGACAGCGAGCTGTCGTGGGGTCACAGAGTGCACCGACATTAGTGCTGAGTCCCTGCACCTTAGAGATACCGACTGAGATGCCGAGAGCCAGAGATTAATCCTTGCCTGCAGCACTGGTTATTCCCCAGTACCCCTCTCCTGCTCTCGGACTGCCCTGTCCAAGATTTCCTCAATATTCATCCCATCACTGCAACTGGGACCAGTTTGACTGTGCATGTTCTGCCATCCAGCGCGTCTGGGATGGGGCAGAGGATGGGGAGCTCTCTCTGTGCAAGCTTGTTTCTGTGAGGGTGCCTCTCTGACTCCCTCTAGTTCAGTTTTTGGGGTTTGTTGCCTTTTTTTTGAAAATTAAATTCTAAAGAGTGTGCTTTTCCTCCAGAAGCTGCTCCTGTGGCTTAGGGTGGCAGCTGTTTAGCAGACTACAGCCAGCTCCAGCTCCGGCTTGGAGTAACAGAGAGGAAGAGCAGCGTGTCCAATTGAAGCCGTAATGGTCCCATGTGGCTCCCCCAGGATGGGGAGCGGGTGCTTTTGTGAAGCTGTATTTTCTTCTGGTGACCGTGTGCTCTCATCCCCCCACAGCAGCTCTTCCCTGCCAAGCCAATTGTTAGCAGTGACAATTCCTTTTCTTCTTCCCTGGACACCCGCGCATGTAACCACTGGTTGTACATTGTCTCTTTCTGATCCAGATACCCTTTGGGGCGAAGGTTAGGAGGGGACACAGACTAGGACGGCAGGAACAAGATGTGCTTCCTGCTCATTCTGCCCCAAGACTGAACTCTGATCCCCTGATCTTATTAATTCCTTCCTGCCATCAGGTGCCAACCCCCTGCAGAAGAACGAAATGGGACACACACCCCTGGACTACGCCCGTGAAGGGGAGGTCATGAGCCTTTTGAAAGCGTCCCAGACGAAGGTGAGTGAGCCTGAGATTCAGGTGACTTTGTGTTTCCTTTGCCACGATGAAACCAGTTTTAAAGAAGACCCTTAGCACACCTCCAGCTCCATGCTTTTTCAGAAAGAGTTCTGTATAAATTAATGACATGATGCATAAAGAAAAAAAAAAAAACACTTCTGAAGTGTTTTAGCTGTGGCTGTGTGCTCTCCTCTTCTATTTTAACATTTCTTTCCCAGCAGTGACCTGCACAGGACCAGTAATATAGTTCTGTAACCCCTTAGCAAACATACTGTAAAATCAGGGAGTTGTTTTTACTGTATTTTCTGAAATTGCTGGGAAAAGAACTGGGTCTGAGAATCCAGAGTCCAGTTGTGGGCCTGGGATCCACGCATTCACGAGCACCAGTCTGAGGCAAAAGACACCCAGTTCTGCTGTCTGGTTGTGAAACACCCATCTCCCCCCTCCAGCCTCACTGTCTCCTTGAGTGGGCTGGAGCACAACCATGTCCCGTTCGTCAGTCCCTGTTATAAGGTATTTTAAAGAGGGAAAAGAGCCATATTGGCTGTAGCAGATCCAATAAAAAGCCCAGGAGTAAGTAGGTTTACCGAGTAGCAGGTTATTAGACAGTGAGGGATCTGCAGCCTGATGTCAAGGATTTAAAATTCCTGGGTATGAGGCCCACAGCAGTGATGAGCGATGCCTCTTGAGCATCATCTCTCCAAGGGTCCCAGGCCAGCCAGGGTGTGAAATACCCCCCCGCCTGCTGAAAGGGGGGTACCAGTGCCACCAGTTCGCAGAAGCAGAACCTGGGGCAGGTTTGCTCCTGGCTGCAGACTTGTCCTCTGACGTTGTGCACCTCAGAGTTTGGTCTGTGGGTTTGGGATTTGAAGTTGCGTGCTGGAAAACCTGAGGTTAAGAACTTGCCCGTAAGTGGAAGATGAAGGTAATTAAATTAAATTAAATTACTGCACTTGGGAGATATTACCATGAATTAAACCTGCCAGGCAGTCAAAACTGCAGTGCTCTCTGTGCTCACTGAGGAGAATCATTGCTCGAGCAGTTCAAAACCATGTTCCCAAATGCCAAACCTCTGTCCTGTGTGGGGAGACGGGGATCTCTCCTCTTGGGCTGTCCAAGCTCCACCACGACAAAGGAACCTTCTTGTGTTGGCCAGAAGTGCTGCTTGGTCACTCGGACAGCTCTCCAGGCAAGTTTTAAGGAAGAAAAGTTGAGAATAAAATACTTGCAATCTTTACGAGGAGGAGGGAGGGGGGAATTATCTGCCGGGTAAATGGTCTCTGGAGTCCAGCACTGGCAAGGAAACCTGCCCCTAAGAGTTTGAAAAGCTGCATTGGTTTTTATGCTTAACTAATAGATGGAGGAGAGGAAGGAAATATATCTATAGAGATGTTCCTGATGAAAATGATTGTACTTGTGTATAAAACATAAGACAGTCAAGCCAGCTCGTGATGAATATTCAGCTGGGGGGGATGTGGTGCTCCCAGGGTTGCATCCACCCCAGTATCTGCATTCCACCGAGAGTCTTTGAGAATTTATTGCTCATTTTAATCACTGCTAGAGAATGAATTGGCAGAACTATTACTGGATGGGCACATCCCATAGATTTTATTTACATATCCTTGTGACAGAATAACAAGGAGTTTTCATATGTATTTTTAATTTATTTTGATTTCCTTTACTCTTAAAAAAAAAAAAAAAAAAAAAGAATTCTGCGTGTGTTTTCCCTGTGCTAGACCACGCTTGCCTGGTGTTTAGGACTCTTGAGCTAGTTCACATTGCTAAACGGTCTGGTGAAATCTAAATAAGCTGTCATGTATCTGGGGCTAAGAGGAAGGGAGTGTCCCTCGAAACTAGTGTCTTCAGCATGGAACTGGAAGGGAAACAGCCTCAGGACTGATCTCAGCTCTTCCAAGTCTTTCTTTGCCATTCAACTCCTCTTTCTCCTGATATACTGGGCCCAGTCAGATCCATCCAGTGGTGTCTCCTGTCTCCATCAGTGGCTGCAAAAAGATTTTTATGGACGAGTTGCCCTTTCTGCTGGCTCCCTTCTGGCACGCAGCAGTGTGAGGACCCCCTGAACCTGAGCTCCTGGCCCCTGCCTTGGACCGAGTTACCTCTGATGGCCCTTTTAAAGAAAGCAAACATTCAGCTGTGGCTCGAGTGCAGTCTGCTTTTTCCATCCAGAACATCCTCAGGTTGTTGGTTTAACCATAGTTTATGAGAAAAAAAAAAGTCTCTTTTGGTTGTTTGCAAAGCATCTGTTTGTTAAGCCACACACAACCCTATCTGTAGTGTCAGGGACAGAGCAGCCTTGCAGTGAAAGCTGATTTTATGCTTTCTGTAAACCCACAAGAATCACCTCAAGACGGTGTTTGGCCTTCGGACAGAAGAACCACTCTCCAGATTTCCAAAGGCTGTGATAGCTTCATTCGTGTTCTGCAGCCTACCAGAAGTTTACCATCCCACTTGCCTTTAATCTTTTAAATTCCTTTTCCTGTAAGGCAAAAAACACTGTCCCCTCCGCATCTGCAGGTTTTCTGCCGAGGTTTGGTTCTGCTGAGGCTGTGCTTTTGAACCTCTTCCCTTTGAATATTTTCCCGTGAATGTAGTCATGCTTGGGAGGGATGCCATGCTGGAGGACGAATAACGGAAGCTGGTGAACGTGGTTGCCGTGCCCATCTTGGTGACAGCTGTGATTATCTCACGGTGAGGTCTGCCAAAGCACGGAGAGGGCAAATCTCGTTAAAAGCGAACATCTCTCGTGCTTTTGGCATCCCATCAGGAGAACCTCTTAGCCCAGGCGAGCCCAGGAGGTTGGTTGCCTTCGACCTGAGAGCAGAGTACTGCTCCTTGCATGTCTTTCAGAGCACGTCACGCCGCTGTAATCCGCTGAAGTGCCGGTGCAGTGCCGTAGGAGTCTCGTCAGGAGACCTGAACATCAGTCGTTGGAGGGGGAGGACGCAGTCCCCACTGACACCATTTCAAACCAGGAACAAGCCTTGCCTTCCTCAGCTGCCAGTTTCCTCATCACCAATGCTGAGGACTGAAGTCAAGGGCAAACATGGTTGAAATATCTGGCAGAAACGTCTGGGAGGAGCAAGACCCAGGTCAGATGTGCTGCTCCAGCATCACGACAGCAGGGAGGAGGTGGGAGAAGCTGGACGTGTACCTATGCAGGAGGGAACGGAAGAGAAAGGAGTGGAAGCTTGTGTCTCGTGTAAAACCCAAGATTAGTGGGGGTTTTTGTTGCAGGTTGTATCCCAGAGTGATCTAAAATATGTTTTTCTCGGTGGATTTTTCTCTTTCTGGTGGCCTTTGCTCAGTGGGGGTTGTGGTGGCTGCTCGGGGTTGACCTGGCTGCTCCGCCGAGGAGATGGCACAGAGGAGAGCAGGGCTCTCCAGAGCAGATCCTGAGAAGAAAACCATAGTGGGACAGCTTGGAAAATGCACCGTAACTGGTGCAGTCTTTCACCCACAAAAGGGATTTTCTTCCTCCCTAGGGACTTTGACAATGCTGGTTTTTCAAGGAGGGAGGACGAGGGCATTGCACATCTTCCCACCTCTCTGTAAACCCATTCAAACTCTTCAGCATCCTGGCAACACAGTTCTCTGCGCCTTAAGAAAGGCAGAAGAGGAGGGAGGAAGAAAAGATTTGTCGAGACATACAGAAAGACACAGATATATGGCAAGAGCAGTGCTTTGAGCCTCGTGGAGTACTCGGAGATCCCCACAGACGCGCCGGTGTCTGTCCCACAGTGCTGTTCCACTGGGATCCGCAGGGAAGTTATTGCTCCATATGAGGCGTCAGGGCTGATGGCATCTCTGCGTTACACGCGAGACTGATAGCACCAGCCAAAATTGGATTGTTTGCTATTTATTTTTTTTAAACTTCTGTCAGAGTCACTACTGGCCCAGGAAACACTGGCAACCTGGCTGGGGGGTTTTATCCACTCCGGCTCTGGCAGCAGGATCCTTCTGCAGCTGCTTTCTGGTTATGCTGGAGGTGTTTCCCCTTCAGGAAGGCGGGTTAAATGATGGGGCCGGTTACGCGTGTTACGTTACTCACTCCACAAACCCTGTGGGCTCTTCATGTTCTGTCCTTAGCTAAGCCTTGACTTTGGGGGATGGTTGTTTCCAGAGCAGTGGTTTCACTGGTGAGATGGCCAACCTCTGCTCCTGATGGGGAAAGGTGCTCAGCAGAAAGTTTTGCAGCATTTTCTAAAGATGAGCAGGGGTTGGATTTGTCCTTTTTTCTCTAGAAGTTCACTGTTCCCGCTTTGGGATTCTGCCTGTATCCCGACCCTGAGCATCTCAGAGCTCTGCTTGTGTCAGATGTCTCTGTAAACTGCTCTGTGCACTATCTCAGCCTTCAGCCTTGTGCTCCTCTGGGAGGAGGCAGTGCATAAGTCTCTGGCTCTCAAAGGCTCTGCTGCCTTGTGAGCTGGAGGTGGCAAAAGCAAATGTCCTGAGTAAAGAGCTTTTCCCAGTGCCGTCCTGCGTGCTGCTGTGGGTTTGTCTGCAAAGCAGTGGCGTCTGACCTCCCGGGCATACAGCACAGGAGACAGTGATGCTCTTCTCTCCATTCCCACGGATCCCAGACCCATCCCCAGCAGATCCAGAAATTTCCTCCTGCTTGGGCTGGCGCTTCCAGACCGAGCTGCCTCTGCCCCAGCAGCTTCCCAGTGCCAGGGCAGAGCTCTGACTGACTGGGTGTCAGAGAGATCCCCGTGCAGGGCATCACAGTCCTGGGGAGGGGGAAAAAACTTGACGTACCTACTCAGTGTTCATGTTGTTGCTCCAAAAAGCCTCTGATCCCAACGTTTTCTTCCCTCTCACAGTTCCAGGAGGAGCAACGCAGGAGGGAGGTGGAGGAACGCCGGAGGTTTCCTCTGGAGCAACGGCTAAAAGAGCACATCATCGGTCAGGAGAGCGCAATAGCGACGGTGGGAGCAGGTAGGACCCCTCGCACGCCGCCCGCTCTGCCCTCCCACGTCTTCAGCTCCGCAGGGAAAGCGAGCCATGCCCTCAAACCCTGATCTGAGGCTGCCACTGAGGCTGGTGGGGGACTCACGGTGAGGTCCAGCAGATGTTTCTTGGGTGTGAGAGGGAAAACCCCATCACAAGAGGGGCTCTTCCAGGTGTAAGAGCAGAGAGGACCATCGGGTGCTTTCTTCCCAGGCACTGGAGTGAGGGGCCTACAAGCCCTTTCATTCAGGAAACAAATCAGGATATCATTTCTCCCCAGACTAAGCACAGTGGCTCGGAGGTCAGGTCTGGTCAGGGAGATGCTCACCACACACCTCTGAGCACGCAGGCAGTTCTCAGCTAAACACACCGGCTGAACGTGATGGCACTTGAACATCGAGCTATCTTTTTGCAAGAGCATTTGTCTTAAGAATATCACTCATTAATAATTTATGAGTGGTTTTGTACAGCTTTGTGTACAGAAGCCGCTCACACACGGGCTGCTTTGGGGAATTTTTCTGTAGCCCTTACAGATTTGGAGCTTCATTCCACATAAAATACGAGCACATACTTCAGCCACACTTTCCTGGCCGTGTGTGCTACATCAGATCAAAGGCCAATAGCCTGTCACTGGTACCAGAGCACAGGGAGCTTTAGCAAGTTAAATAGAGAGTGGTATTTCTCCCCTCTACTCTCCCAGTGTCCATTGATTTGCAAGCCAGGAGTGCCCTGAACCAGAAATTACATCTTTGTGTGCAGCAGCCCATGAGAGATTTTTCTGTCATGAATTTGTCCAAGTTTCCCTTGGATCTCCTGTAAACGTCTGGCCTTTGCAGCATCCTTTGGCAGGGATGTGATTTTTTCATAGCTAGTGAAAAAATAGACCCTTTTATTCATTTAAATCTGCCTCCTGATAGTTCTGCCCGGTGCCCTCTTGTTCTTGTGTCAAATGAAGCATTTGCTGCTGAGGAAACGGTTGCTCATCTGAAGCAGCTGCAGTTTATGACACAAAGCTCTTCTCACCTCCTAACAGCCTGATTTCAGTTGGAGTTCAGAGCCTGGCCCCTCTCTGGTCAGCGGGAGTTACGATCCTGAGCTCTCAGAGGGCAGTTGGTGGTGGTTAGTCATCAGATAGCCAGGCTTTGGGGAGGGTGAGATGGATGCTAGCTATCAGAAGGGTTATTTGCCTCCTGAGTTCCTGCCATCCCCACCGTTCTGGAGGTGTTGCCAGTCAGTACTGAAAGTAACGTTAAAGCAAACCCTTTTGCAGCAGCATGTTCCTGGGACATTCCCTGCTGTGTCCGTGAGCCCTTGCAGGTACAAGGGGACCCTGTTTTCTCTTGCTCTATCCACTGCCGAGAGAGAGCTGCCACCATTAAGAGGCTGCTCTTTAAAGCACGTTGCCTTGATGAATCTGCTTCTGTTGTTTTCTGTCTGGGCAGCCGCGTCCGTTGTCTGCGCTGTAGATTTGGTCAAACACGTGGTGGTTTCTGTCTGTGAATCCGTTGCAGATAGCGCGAGCCTGGAGTATTCCGTCAGCTAGTGTTCCCTTGTCCGGGTCTGCTGAAAGCCCTTGGCCCTCATTCCCAAACCAGGGTGCTGGTGCCTTTGTCTTCAGGTGTTTTTCCTGCACGCCAAATTCTAAGTTTTCACTGTTAAAAAAAAAAAAAATAATTAATAAACACAGGGAATAAATGAGGAGTCTGGCCTCTTGTGGCTGCGGTGGAACCGTACAAGTGTGCAGCAGGGTTTGGAGGAAAAGGTAATGGTTTTTGTCAGAGCAGAGAATGGAGTTGGGGGAAAAAAAACCAGACCAGATTTTAGGCACATGGGCCCCAAGAGAAACCACGAATTTCAGATGAGCACAGACAGTTGCTTTGAGCATAACTTCATTATGTTAATCAGTTGGGCACTTTGAGACGAAAGGGTGTTGGGCATCTGCGGAGCAGAGGGGGATGCTTTCTGACGGGATCGGTTAGCCTAGCAGATGCTCTGACCTCTGGCTGCAAACCTGGCTTTGCTCATACCACCGCGGCTCTGAAGGCAGCAGCCTGGCAGAGCCTGAGCCTGGGAAATGAGAGCTCCAGCAAGCTGGGCTGAGTTCAATTCTCCAGCTCCCAACCACCCGCTTTCCCTCCCGAGGAGCGCTGCGCCTTGGCCCTCGCCGCTCGCACGCGGCGGAGCGCACGGCCCCGACCGGAGCGCCTGCGGGGAAAATTAAAAAGGGGGGACCCGGTTGGTTGTGCGAGGTGGTTTTCCTTGGTGGCACGAGCTTGGGGCAGCCTCTCGACACTCGGGAGCGGTTTATTTCATGCTGGCCACTGAAAGGCTGTAAGGAAGTGAAGGCTCCAGCAAGCTGGGCTGAGTTCAATTCTCCAGTTCAAAGTCAGAAAGGCTCCGGATCCTGTTAATAATTCCCCAAACCATCCACGCATCCCAGTTTAGTGCCTGAAAACGGGACAGTGAGGTAAGAGGGGGCTGAGGTCAGGGCAGAACTGCGAGCGACGCGCTGTCATAAATACAAAACCCCATAGCTCTCTAGTTAACAAAGACGAGTCCTGTGCGATCTGGAAGCCCTGGAAAGAGCCAGCTCTCCCCCTGCAAACACAACAGACACCCTCTGTGTTTGGAGAGCGGCTGTGCCTGGGGGCAGCAGTACGGGCTAATTGGGAAGCTTTGATTAATGGGTAGTGCCTGTTTCTGACACAGGTGGTGTTTCTGCACATTAAAGTGGCTGCCTTTATGGAGGTTTCTCTTATTGAATTATAGGGAATGTGCTTGATACCCCCGCAGCCTCGGGATATCAGACCAAAAGGTAGCAGGAGAGTCTCCATCCCCTCCTCCCCTTCTTCCCTTCTGCCCCATTTTTGTTGTTTACGTTCAGGAAGGGTGAATTTAGAGACATGACTTTTTCTTTCAAGCACTCCCTCTCTATTCTTGTTATTTATTTTATTCCCAGCTGGTTTTGCTGCCACTTTGTGGACTCCACGTGCCTCCTGTTTCGCACTCGCCGATGCGGTGTGTTGGCTGGGAGACTCGCCGCACGCCACATCTCGAGATTTACCGAGCCTAGCTGATAGGTTTAATTTATAACTGCTGCCTTAATTGAATAATCCGATTTAATCCGTCACTCGGAGCATGATCCAAACAGTCTCCAGAGGGGCTCAGCCGAGAATACAAAGGGAATGTGCGCTCTGGGGTTTGCGGGGCGGTGGGGCTGCACGGGGGCTGCGACTGCCAGGATGCTCTCACGGAGCTCACCAACAGCTCAACATCTCTACGGCAGAGGGAAGAATCCCTTCTCTGCTGTTTCCACGGGATAGATCCGAACCCTGCTGCTTTCTTTTCTGCTACAGGAAGCAGGCCAGAGGCTGGCCGGACCGCGAGAAGGTGGATGGTGATTAATCGATCGTAACGGGGCATCTCCGAGGGTGCTGGATTCCTCCCCGTGCTCTGCCTGGGGACGGCGATGGCAGGGGGCAGCTTGGCCGACTGACACTCTCCCCTCTGTGGGTGTAGGTGTTTGTTGCATTTTAACAAAATCCAAATTAAGTATTCCATCTCGAAACATGTCGGAAAGAAGCGGGCAGGTCATTCCTGCGATCCCGTGAACTAATGGCAGCCGGGATGCTACAACCGGGTCATGCAAACGAGCAGCTGAGAGGCTTATGGTCGTGTTTCCAGGGCGCTTTCGTAAATGACGGTACTCTGAATCTGGTTAGGTCTCATTTGGCTTTTCACTTGAAGATGCACAGGCACCAGGGTGAAGCAGCGTGTGCTTCTTAGGGAGCAACAGAAAGCATCTCCTGTCTGAGGTTATAAACCAAAGGAGGGCATTTTTGGAAAGATTTTTTGGTTTGATTTGTGATCTCATATCCTAAATATCATGCCAGAGAAAGAATACCTCTTCTCTACAAATAGCTATCATTTGCCAGGCAGTGGTCACTTAGGGGTGGGATGTCCAAAACCACCACTTCTCAGTGCTGATTCTCTAAACCTTTTGGATTCAAGCAGCCTGTTATGACTCTTCCTGAAGCTGAATAAGGAAGGAGGAAGGAAAAGTGTTGTTTGTTTTATAGCGTAGAGACTTTCTGAATAAAGGGTGGTGCAGAAAATCCACTTTTTAATTACAAAATTACAAATTGTGAACACGCTGAGTGGCTGAGATGTTGAAATCAGTTGACGTTTCAAAGGAAAATGAGTGAGCAGTAATATTGTCCTGGCCTGGACTGAAGGATATCGGGTTTATTTTGGACAAGATAGGATCCTTTGTGAGTCCTGTGTTTCAGCGTGTGGAACACATGTTATAACAGAGGCAGGTTGCCTGCAAGTCGGGTCAGACTGCGCAAGGAAGCACCTTTGGCTGAGTTTGAGGTTCATCTTCTTCCCCATCCCAGAGCCACCGACAGTGCGGCTGGACGAGCGGTTCTTGGGGGATGTGGTAGACCCTGGACCGTAGATGCAGAGCCTGGATGGAAGAGAGAGATCCCATGGTGGGTACGGACCTGGAGGCATCACCCTCTGGTACCCTGAGCCCAGGCGGTCTGAGAAGCACCGCTGAATGAATTGATTTGATAAATGGACATTTATTACACTCTCAAATTGGCTGAAACCAATTTCGGTCACATCAACCCCTGATAACTGCTAGGGTATTGATTTGTGTAAAGTAATACAGTGAATTTATCAGTTCAATAGCAAGCTGAAGGGCCTCTCAGAGACACAGCGCTACAGTTACGCTGTTACAGATGTACAAAATAAAGTGAGAGCACTGCAGCGACACTGGAAATGGCTCCAAAGAAGAAGGCCCAGGCGTCATCATCAGCCTCTCTGCTTGGACATTGGGTCTGAATGCCTTAATGAAATTTCAGCAAAGCAGTGTGATCTACCTCCTTTTATTTCTTTCTTTCTGCCATCCCCGAAGTTACAGGAGGAAGGGGACAGCTTGCCAAGAGGCATGGCATGGATTTCTTGTCTGGCTATCAATGAAGAGCAGTCAACGTGGCCAGCAGCTGCTTTGGGGATGCAAACCCCGAGGAGAGGAGTGCTCCCGCGGGCTTTCCCAGCTGAGTTTTTCACCCTTCCCACTGATGTCCTGCTCTGCCCTAGGACGGCATCTTTGTTCCCCTTGCTGAAGCTGAGCTGTGCGATGGCCAACCCAGGAGATCCCCCTGCCACCGTGGCTGCGAGACCTGGGGGTGCGGTGGCCTCTCTCTGGTGACATCCAGAATTTTGCAGGTTTTCCAAACCTCAGGAGCGACGAGGCCAGGCTGTGTGCTACAATATCTCCTCGTTTCTAGGGCTGCTTGTAGAAAAGATTTGACACCTCATCGCTCCGTTGTTCTAACTATTGCTGATCAACACCTTCCAGCCAGCATCTCACGCTGAATCGCAAGCACTAACTTTATGGTAGTTTTTTATAGGGTGCGTTATATCCCTGGAGTTGCTATGAGTGAGACGAGCATTTACCCATAAAGTCTAGTATCCTGCTGCAGAGGGAAGTGAAAAAAGACCGCACTTAACCTCACTGCCTTCGGACCATTGAGCATGCTGACCCCTGCAAGTGGTCACTCCATGCCCTGAAGCAGAAGTTTATTACCTTTATTATCTTAGCTGAGATAGCTGCAGAAATTCTCGGCGGTCATGTTATTCCCCATCAATTTTTATAAAATATATCCACCCCGAGTGTTTGAGCTCGGGTGGGCTGCGATAAAAGGCGGGGAAGGAGCGCGTGCAGCACAGGGAAGGGCACGCGGTGGGGTGCGCTCGGAGGCGTGCAGGGGCTGGCACAGACCCTCCTGCACCTCTGTGTCAACCCTCCTCTTCCTCCTCCCATGGTGGCTGTTTTGGGGGGGTGTCGTGGCCCGCGAGCGGCTGGAAGGCAGGACTGGATGCCCGCAGGGCTTTGCCCGTGATTTCCAAAAGCCGCATCGCCGGCCGCAGCCCGAGCTGGGCCGAGGGGCCGAGCAGAGGCACCCGGGCAGGGCGAGGCAGAGCCGGACGCAGGCCAGTCCTGCAGCCTGGCTCTACGCCCGGGCTAATTAAGCCTTGACAGGAGTCAGGACTTATTAGCATGGCTGAGGCACTAAGCGACGCATCTCGGTTGCGTCCAGCTCTGGGGCTCCAGTTCTCACTAACCACAGTCCCTGCGCTCAGCCCCGTTTCCCTGGGTGGGCGTGCCCTGGACTTTAAGGTTAAATTGGGCTTTTTCGGCTGTTAGCGCAGCGATGCAAACCTTCACCTTCACTCCGAGGCACCACCACCTCCCATCTTTCCCTGCAGACTTCGCAGGGATGAGGGCTTCAGTCACACTCCTCTTTGTACGTCACCGCAATGGTTAATCACCTTCATTATTAAAAAACATTCTGCCTTATTTCTAGTTTAAATTCATCCAGCTCCAGCCCCTGGAGCATGTTAATTTTGTCTGCCAGATGAGCAAGTTGTGTGCTTTCTTGTGGCGATACTTAATGACTGTGGTCAAGTCAATCCTCAAACCTCTCGTTGTTAACCTCAGTAGATCGATTTTTTTCTTACAGTTTTCAGCCTCACTGGAGGGTTTGCACTTGTTTTCCTGATCCTCACTGAATCTATCAGCTTTCATCCTACCTGGGTCTCCCCAAATATAGACCTGGGCTCAGAGGAGCTCGGCTGCATGCAGGTCTTCTCAGCAACAGGAGCAACTCCAAGAGCTTCGTGGCAAATTCACGTGAGACTCCTCAGTGCAGCTATACGATCCAGCTGCTGGAATATTTCGCTTGCTCTGCTGCTATTTATCATCTTCCCACCATGTCTCCTGCTGGCAGAGGCAGCATTTCACTGTCATTCTGCAGGCTACAATATTCAGCTTCTTTTTACATGCAAAATGGAAATATTTGTTAAATATTTCCCATGTCGGTTTACTCTCCCTGTTTCTGCAGGAAGATCTCTTTGCGTGGCACAGCTAGGATGCCTTTTCTTAGGGCTCTTTTATTTTCCTATACCCCATCAGGCAGAGGCTTTTCTGGACTGACTTTCTTGTTGAGGTTGAATTTCAGAATTCCCCAATTTTAAAGGTTACTGCCATTCTCTCCTGCCGGCTCTGGGGACAAGACAAACCCACAGCTCCCCACGGTGCTGGGAGACACGGGCAGCTCCAAGCCCGGGGCTGAGGGACAAGGACAGAGGCTCAGTCCCAGGCTGTGTTTTGGGGATAGCAGTCAGAAAGAGAGGAGATGCAGTTTTGGGGCTGGCAGTCACAAAGAGGGATGCGGTTTTATTCCTGTGTTTGCTGTGGACGCCACTGCAAGGCAGCAAATGCAGAACTTTGCAGTGCCACTTGCGCAGTGGCCGTTAAAGTGCTTTATTTTCAAAGTGTGGTCGAGCTGCTGATCTCCAAGTGTTTCCCCTCTGTTGTTCATTCTACCTCTGATGCTGCAATTTTCCTCTGCTACCTTCAAAATAGCGTAGGGTATCATTCTTGGGCATTTTGCCCGTTTCGTGCCCTACTTCTGTCAAACACAACGTGCCACGTCTTCGGTCTCGCCGACGTCTGGCAGCTGCCGTGCGCCATTCAAGAGCATGCTTGCAGGTCCCTTGCTCAGCACAACCTCCCCATCATTAATAACACCATGCAGTTTTGGTTTAGGTCACTTCTTACAAAACATCACAAAGCGCTTCAGCACGTGCACCAATCCATATGGCAAGAATAACTCTTTTTAAGAGCTGTGATACAGGCCCTGCTTAAATAGATAAATCAGGGAGATGCGAGGCTCTGTCTGAACAAGGAGCTGGAAATTCAGGATATTGCAGCGCCTCTGTGGTTAGCTCCCGGTGATGTGGTGAGCTCCGTGCTCTGCTCCAGAGCCTTGCATCACATCGTTTTGCTTGAACCTGCTGCCAAATCATGTCCAGGCCATGATCCAGAGCGTTTCATGCCCTGTGGTCCCTTCTTGGGGGACCATCCACGGCTCTTGGTGGGAAGGAGCACACAGTGGTGCACCCAGAGCAGAGCAAGCTCGGATGATTTTGGTTTCCTGGGGCTCGAGTTTGGCTCAGGGGCAGAGTCAGCGGTCCAGGCACGAGGATAACAGGGCTGCCATCCCCTGTGAGCTCTTGTTCTGGTCTCGTGGGGAAGAGCTGTGCCCCTGGGCAGCACCTGCTCCGCAGTCATTGCTGGAAACTCTTTAACACAAGCTGGGAGACAAATCCCAGTGATGCTTTCCATGCGTGTCCTCATGTCCCACTGGCATAGAACCCCAGACTGGTTTGGGTGGGAAGGGACCTCAAAGCCCCCCCAGTGCCACCCCCTGCCCCGGGCAGGGCCCCCTTCCCCCAGCCCAGGGGGCTCCCAGCCCCGTCCAACCTGGCCTTGAACCCTTCCAGGGAGGGGGCAGCCACAGCTCCTCTGGGCACCCTGGGCCAGCGCCTCACCCCCCGCACAGGGAAGAATTTCTGCCTTAGATCTCATCTAAATCTCCCCTCGGTCAGTTTAAAACCATCACCCCTTGTCCTACCCCCACCCCCTGACCCAGAGTCCCTCCCCACCTTCCCTGTCCCCCCTTTAAGCCCTGGGAGGCCGCTCGAAGGTCTCCCCAGAGCCTTCTCTTCTCCAGGCTGAACCCCCCCAACTCTCTCAGCCCGGCCTCCCAGGGGAGCTGCTCCAGCCCCCCCAGCATCTTCGTGGCCTCCTCTGGCCCCGCTCGAGCAGCTCCGTGTCCTTCTGCTGTTGGGGGCCCCCGAGCTGGCCCCAGCACTGCAGGGGGGTCTCCCCAGAGCGGAGCAGAGGGGGAGAATCCCCTCCCTTGAGCCACCATTCTTACAAACATCCTAAAATAAGAGTTCATTCGCTCATCTCTTACAAGATCTGGATGAGATCTGAAGCCCCTGCAGATGGAAATTCAGAACAGAGCCCAGGGAATACCTCCTTCTCTCCCTGCCATCTTTAGCCACTGCCTGAACTGAAGCAGATTAACCACCCTGCCCGCCTGCACTGGTATTTCACATTTGCTGGTGGTCACTTCAAAACGTTTCAGGGTGCAGATGCCTCAGGAATCTTTTCCATAAGCTGTGCTCAGGAAGGGCTTTTCTCAGAGGTTCGTGGCACTTGCCCATACTCCGGGGGAGGCTGAGCAGGTATTTGGAAGTGAGACCCGTGGAGGATCCACACCACGGCAGGCACAGGAGATCCCCCAGGCTGCAGATGGCTGGGGGTCAGCACAATATAGGGAGAAAAGTCCCACTGATGGGATTTGCTCACGTCCTTGAGCCTCCTCCTGTGGCTGCTGCTTAGCAGGCCATCCACCAGGTAGCAAGTCCAGCCCAACCAAGGGGAGTATCTAATATTAAAATGCTAAGAACCATTTACTTAGGCAAAAAGCCAAGCAGCAATGGATCCATGGTCTGAACCAGGACAGTCACTTTTGTGTTCCAAGGGCCAGATCCAGCCTGCAGATGACTTTGTTTGATCCTCTTGGCCTCAAAAGATGTTCCTTATCTTCCAGATAAGCCTAATGCAGTAATGTTACGGGTTTCTACTGGTTTGGTGAACGTGCCCACAGAGTCTAGGGCTGTTCCATGAGGCTGAATCGCATCTTGGGTGGCTGTGGACACGTCGGGGGGGGGGGGGGGGGGGGGGGGGGGCCTCACCAGCTCTGCAAGGCAGATGGGTGTCCTGAGGAAGGGGTGTGCCGTTAGGACTAGGAGTTTGGGAGGTAAGCGGGTGTTGCAGCTTCCAAACCCTCCTTGTCTTTTGTAAAATTTTACGTTGGTATCTTAGCCAGGATGCCCTTGGGCACTGCTGTCCAGGGAGACACGGCGATACCTGGCTCTCCCCACCCAGTCCTTCAGGCCTTGCACCAGTTCAGAGCTGTTGAGACCTTCAGACACCTCCCTCTTTCCATCCACGCGCAAGAAATAATGCGGAAACCTCTTCAAACCCGCTTTTTCACAGAAAGGTTGAGCTTGCAAGCTGGCAACGCGGCGTGCCTCTTGCACCCTCCCCTCACCAGCCCCCGCCGCTCCATCCATCCATCCATCCATCCATCCATCCATCCATCCATCCATCCATCCATCCATCCATCCATCCATCCACCCATCCATCCATCCATCCATCCATCCATCTGTCCATCCATCCATCTATCCATCCCTGTCCCCCCTCCCCGCCGTCTCCCTGGCAACGCTGAGTGCACATCCTGGAAAACTTTATCCGAAATCTGCTCTGGGCAGCTTTCCAAATCCATGCTAACCTGATTAGGTGTCTCTGGGGCCTTGGCTGGCTAATCAAATTAGATAGCACTAATGGTAGTGAGGACTTTGAGTGGGTAGAGAGCAGTAAAACATAGTGTATACTTAGTGATAATTATACTTGCTTTTGTGTCATTGATTTATATGCCTTCCCCTCCCCCGCCCCCTTTTTTTTTGTTTTCGCTGTCTTTAAATGCAGCTATTCGGAGGAAGGAAAATGGCTGGTATGATGAGGAACACCCGCTGGTCTTTCTTTTCTTGGGATCATCTGGAATAGGTAACGTCTGGGTTGTGGTGAGCGGGACGGAGAGCCCCATGGAGAGGCTGGGCCGGGCGAGGGGGCTGCGGCAGGGCTGCTCCTGGGGCTCAGCACCCACAGCCCTTTCCCCAGGCTCTGCATAAAATACCAATTAAAGGTGCTGTCGTCCTTCCAACCGGTCACCCAAGTCCATCGTCCCGCGGGACAACCACCGCCAGACTCCGGCACGCGCGGCCACGTCCCGTGCTGGGGCACACGCAGCCTCACGCTGGATTATCCTGGGGCCCCCTCTGCCCTCCAAGCCTCATAAAAGGGGCAGTTTTCACAATAAAAGTGTTATTTTGACAGCCCGGTGCTCTCCAGTAGGAATGCCTCCATGGGTGGGGTAATAGAAGAAATTTGCTGCTTGCAAACCGAATCTCTGCTCATCTTGCTCCTGTGGGCAAGGATTGCTTTGTAATGATGGGATTTTATTGACACCGATAATATTTGTCCTCGAGCACAATAAAATGCAACATGGCAGCTGATCAGTTCATGAAATGGACCAAATGACTTTTAGTCAGGGGAAAAAAAAAAAAAAAAAAGAAAAAAAAAAAAAAAAAAAAGAAGCAGCTTTAAAGTAACCGAACTGTGACATTTGAAACAGCCTCGGTGCTTTTCCTGCATCCGCTGACTCCCGTGGTCCCAGGGAAGGTGCCGGTGCTGGCGGGGTTAAGGCAGCAGGACACACACACTGTTGCTGCCCAACCAGGCTCCTGCCTCAGAGCAGGGGCAGCCCAAATATTAACTCTGAACAGATTGCTATAAAGCTGTAGAAAACCAGTAAGAAATAGTTTTTGAGACTCCATCGCGCTGTTTGTAGCAGGTCTGAAGGCTCAGTAATGTAAATTATCAGCTCTCTGGCTCCCATGTATTTCCATGTTGGTTTTTTTTTTTTTTCCTTCTTTTACTGCCATAAAAATGAATATTGAAATCAGAAAGCAAAGAAGCTGAGAGCTTTATCGTCTCAGATGGATATTTTACATGGGTGTGGATGTAACGGCAATCTGAAGGCCCAAATGTGTGCAAACTAAACTATCTAACATGCTTTCACATTTCAGTAGATTCCCACAGCAGTGAAGCACTTTAAAGATCCATTCTTATATATGTATATATATACAATATGTGTAAGTACACATATATACCCGTATGCTTACACATTGGGATCTACGATATGGCAACATACAGAGTCAACAAAGCTTGAACTGAAATAAGGTGCTGAATTTTGGCAGAGGTTGCACCT
The DNA here is from genome assembly GCF_018691265.1 of Tyto alba. Classification (NCBI taxonomy): domain Eukaryota; kingdom Metazoa; phylum Chordata; class Aves; order Strigiformes; family Tytonidae; genus Tyto; species Tyto alba. Next base: position 1,345,993 of record NW_024881282.1, on the reverse strand, counting down.
GCCAGAGCAGGCTGCCCCGCGCAGTGATGACTCCCCATCTTTGCAGCCCTTTTGTGGTGACCTAATTAAGTGATCCTGCAGATCTGAGCCACCCGATTTACCAAAAGTCACCAAAATACAGCTGGGTCAGGGTGGGGCTGGGGCAGATGTGTCATTCTCCGGTAAGACTGTACATTTTTTTTTAGCTAGTTTGCTTTTTAAGGTGGGATTTTTTTACTTAGAATAGTTCTTTATGTGCCTGCTCTCTGCCCTAACATGTCAGAGTGTTTATTTTTCAGTGTGCAGATAAATGTAAAGCGGGTCTCTGCGCGGTGCAGGTAGCACACGACAGTGTGTGAGGTGCTGGTGTTAACCCACTGAGCTTCCTCCACGGCCATGAAAGGCTGCACCTCACCTCGCTGGCCATCCCAGGAGCCAAAATCAGCCAGATTCTCCGCCTGAGAAACCTCATAAACCCAGCAATTAGGTGCCAGTGGGTGGCAGCAGGGAAGAGGGGTTTGCTGGCCGAGCCGGGGATGTTTCCTGCCCCGGGTAGAGCCTGCCTGTTTAATTAAGTTTTTCCCTGAATGGACAGGTTGGGAGGACGGGATCTGGCCTTGCGTGAGCTGGCGCGTGTGTTCATCCGAGTCACTGTGGATTTGCTCCATTACTGATTGCTGCTAACCCTGGAATTTTATGACAGACATTTTATCTAAATCAACGAAAAAAAAGAATATCCTGTTTTCCTGAAATTCTTTAGAGAGTAAAAGACATTGTGCACGAAACCGAGAATGTCGAGAGTAAACACAGCAAAAACCTGATCTAACCACACCTTTTTGTAGAAAAAAAATCAAAGATCTCTCTGCCCATCATGTAAACATCAACTATTAGAAGTGAAGCAGCCCGCTGGGTGATACTGCTCTCCTGTCAACCCCTTAACTGCTGCCCGGCCCTGGGCCCTCATCAGGGTGTTATCCCGGGGATCCAACAGCAATACCCTCTTCCCACAGTACATTTGCAGAAAAAAATATGTGTATTGATTACAGGGGGGTGCCAGCCCCGGCGTTAGCACAGCTGACAGACAGACAGGCAGCGGACAAGCCTGGTTTAACCACGAGTCTTTTCTTCCTGTCTTTGGAACAGGTAAAACCGAGCTGGCCAAGCAGACAGCCAAGTACATCCATAAGGATGTCAAGAAGGTAACGCCTCTTCCCTTTGCTTTTTGCCATCCGGGTGCTTGTAACAACGGGCTGGGGTTGGTTTCTCAGCGGCAGGGTCAGTGTCTGGCTTTGCTAGGCCAGGAGTGGGGCTCACCGGTCAGCCCGGCTGCATTGCAGCACACTGAATTCTTCTGTAAAAGAGAAATGTGAGGTCTGCCCGTGCGCCCCAGGAAAGGGCTGCTGCTGCATTAAAATGAACCCCTGAAGGTCCCTGTCTGTGTTACTGGTATATTTGAACTGTAAAAATCTAAATGGATTTAACAAAATCTTGTGTTTCCCATTTGAGGTTGCTGTCATTTTAACATCCTGTGTCGCGAACGTATTTTTTGGCCTCTGTTACTAATAACACTGTGAATTAGTAGAAGGAAAAAATACATTTTACATGTCCGTAGCTGCACCACTTGTCGCATTGTACCAGTACGCACAGTGGAGATCTCAGCGCTGCTTCTGTGCTCGGGTTCTTAGTGCTGAAATGTCTGGGATCCAAACAGCAGAAGCTGTTTGTGTGGTCTAGTTTATTTTCCACTTGGCAGTCTTTAGTGAAGATGGGTTAGAATTATTTCTAGCTGGTAGTAGTTTAGCAGGGGAATAGTTCAGGGATGTCTGAGATTTTAATAAAAACACCGAGCATTTAAAGCCGGGCTCCCCGATTCACACTGAAGCCTCTGCCTGCCTTGAGGACGAGCCCAGCTCTCTCGCACGGAGGAGTGGGGAGGGCTCAGAGGTTGGACCTGTGGACAAGGAGGAAGCACAAGCAGAGCTGCCCCCTGCACCGACACCAGATTAATTCCTCTCCCCCACATCCTCCGGCAGAGAACGGGCACAAGAGAAAATGACACGTGTAGAAAGAAGATCAAAAGTAAAACAACTCTATAAAACTGGCAGTTCTGGTTTCTTTTCCTCATCCTTCCATAATTGCCTTCCAGAAGCAATAAATCCCGGCTCCTGCCTCTGCAGCACCTTCATCCCCAACTCCCGCACCTGGAACTGGTCAATGCCCGGCCAGACATCAAATGGAGAAATCAGTTAAACACTGAATGTTGTGTTAATCCAATCGCATGCACAAATCAGAGTTTTATTGGTAATGAATCAGCTCGGCCGTCAGTGCTGTAATGAGCGGTGTGCGGGGGGGTCCTAAACCCCACGGGCGGGGATGGGGGTGCGGCAATTCGCAGGAACTGACGGATTAAGGAAGGAAAACCCGTAACCGTCCCATTTTCATACCGCTAGAGAGGCTGCAAGGGCAGGGCAGATGCTAACCTCCTTCTCCAGCCTGCGTGAGTGCAAACAGGGACGGGAGGACTGGGAGCAGGGTCGGAGCAAAGCGAAGCAGGTCCTGCAGAGCCCAGCTCTGCTTTGTTTGTGCCAGCCGGGACGCCAGCGGGACACTCCTGGGTGTGCACGCCCCAGTTTTGTACACCTCGCCCTGCCCTGGGCACTTTGTTGGTATTTTAATATTGTGCAAGGAAATGTGGTTGTTTTGTATTGAAATCTGGCCTGAACCGGCCTCAACTCTTACCACCCTCCCCCAAAATATGGGCATTTCATGGAGAGTGCCAAACCAGGCAGATCCTCCTGCTTTCCTCCGTCCCGTGGGAGCTCATGGCAGCACCGTCTCGGTTCGGTGCAGAAAAGCTCCGGGCTCCCTGCACGCTGCCAGATGTCCCACCCGTCAGCTCCGAAGCTGAATATTCCAGACCAGGTTGGACGGAGCTTTGAGCAACCTGATCGGGTTGAAAATGTCCCTGCTCCTGGCAGGAGGGTTGGAACTAGATGACCTTTGAGGTGTCTTGAGCCCAAACCCTCCTGTGATTCTGTGATCCGCGGGTGACTGTGCTGTGCACGCGTGCCCGGGTGGGATGTACGCACAGACACGTCTCCTTCCACACAATAGATACCTGTGCTCATCCCCAATCCACGCATCCTCCCACCTCCATTCGCTCTTCCCAGCAAATAACGATTTCTCATGGGTGTCTGGCTGTTGCTGGGGGATAATATTTGTGTTGGCACATTTACAACCAGCCTCCAAAGGTGTGTAGCGGTGCGGGATCGTTGCCCGATCCTGCCCGGGAGGTCGGGCCCAGCGGAGCAGGGGGGTGCAGGCTCCGATGGGCAGATGCCAACAAAGAGCTGTGGTGTCCGGCTGACCGTGCCCACGCCGGTGCTCGGAAAGATCAAGCCTGTCTTCTTCTTAGGCAGTCGCACTAGGTGATCAGTGTAGGTCCTTTCCAACTGAAATGGTCTAGTCTAGTCTCATACCTCCAGGAGCTGGGTTATAGCTGCAAGCCCAGGAAATTCCGTGTCTGCCGTGAATCATCAGCTTTTCAAATGCAAAAAGGAAGCTTGGGTAGTAGTTGTAAATTCTCTGACATTATCTATTGGAGGTGATCACCCACAAACCTAGTTTACCTCGGCTTTATGATTTTGATTTTTATTTTATTTTTTGCGGGGAGGCGTTGCATTCTTCTTCTGATTTATTTCTAAAGAGCTGAACGGCAAGAATATCCGTTTGATTTAGCAAATTGTGAGTTGCTGTTTCATTCCATCTGTGCTGCTGTGGCTCTAGCGAGGAGCAGAGCATCCACAGCACATCTCGGCCGGGGGCTGTGAGCTGGCAGTGGGAACTCTTCCTGGCTCTCTTTGACAAACTGCAATCATCTTCCTCTTCCTCAGAATAACCCTCGGAGTTCTGTGGTGGATGTGGCCACTCCAGTGCCAGCAGCCTTCGGGAGCCACAAAACCGCGTGTTCAGCTGTGCAGCCACCTGCCTGGTTCTGGAGGAGCCTTCTAAATGTAATGAAACTTGGAGCGTGTTCATCAAAAATCACATTAAATATTTATTTCTCTTGCAGGGTTTCATCAGACTGGACATGTCAGAGTTCCAGGAGAGGCACGAGGTTAGTAAACGGTCTGACTCTGCTTCCAAGGGGTGCAGCTTCGAGTTTAATGGGTAATTTAAACAAATCCTGTCGATGCCCTCGTTCCCCTGCGTTTGGTCCCTGTCCTGGATGGTGCTGAGCATCTCCCTGTTGCTGCTGAATGCAGCAAGCATCTCCTGTCTCACCCTGGAAGCGGCATCCAGGACCTTCCCAAATTATTTCCACATTCTCCAGAAAACAGGCAGTTTGGTGTGTCAGAGACGCAGAGCACCAGCAGTTGCTTCAGGCTGGGCAGTAAATTGCAATATGGGAAATACCAGCCAAAAAAAACAAAAAAAGGAAGTTTAACTCGAAAAAATTAGGAACAGAGACCAAGGAGCAAGAACAGCTTTAACAATTTGTGTCCGATGCTGTGGCTTCTGTACACAGTGTCAACCCTGGGGGGAAGAGTGACCGAGGAGAGATCATATTGTGCATGAAAACCTGCAGCCTGGGCACGAGCCACATGCTGTACATCACCCACCCGTGCCGGACCCGTGCCCGGGCAGGCAAAGCTCAGCCTAAAGCCCCGTTCCCCTCCTTGCCTCCAGCACGTTGCCAAGTCCAGTGCGGGATCACCGCCTCGGCACATCTCCCACTGGAGAAAGGGAGGGGGAATCCAGCAGAAGACAGGGCTGTGATGCAGCGTCCACCCCTCCCATCACACCTCCTGCCCGATTCTGGTGCCGCAGGAGAGGTGGGACATCTCACCGAGGTCACCCCCAGAGCTGGGGGGGCCCTAAATCCCTTTGGAGGGCTCCGTCTCCCCACTGACCGTACAAAAAGAAACGAGGGTCCTAGCTGGGATAGGGTCATAATATTTTTCTTTTGGAGCCATGTATTTTGTATTGATACTGGTGGTGAGGTGCGCCCAAATCCAGAGAGCAATGGATGGGAGATATCCCAGGAGGGATCTGAGGATCATCCCCCTAAACACCGGAGCTGCTGCGTTGTTTTTTGGAGACAGGGAAAGAGGAGGAGGAAGAAAACTCACTGGCTGGGACTTCGGAAGATGGTATCTTGGAGGAGAGGAGGAGGGTGCTGGGGAGGAGCTCAGAAGGCCCGGTCCAAGACAGGAGTACCTTTTTTTTTGCATTTCTTGCTGCCAAGGGCAGGGGTCAGGCAGACCCTCTCACTCGGTGTGACAAGGGCCAATTCGAGTTCTGACCTGGCACGAGGCAGTGGGAGCCTCAGCAGCATCATTAGGAACCACAGAGCCCTGGAATGGCCAGGGCTAGAAAAGGTCCAGAAAAATGTGTTATTTTGTCCAAAGTGGTGAGGTGAAGTTGTGTGGGAAGAAAAGACAAAGACGTGCCTGCAGCTAGCCTGATAGATCGGTTATGCTAGCCTCCTACACCGTAGGAGTAGAAAATAGATAAAAATAAAGCCATGTTGATGATTCAGTACAAAGAGGAGTTAAGAGTAGCAGTATAAACGTAAGATATAAAACACTGTGCCCTGACAAAGACAAGAGGCAGAGCAAAGGGAAGGAATAAAGTGGAGAATTGCGGTGAGAGCAATATAAATTTTTCAAGCAAACAAGGATCAGGAGGTCAGCCCAGGAGACAGCGTCCTTTGAAGGAGCCTGGGGAGCCTCACGTAGCCCCAGGCGTAGTGAAACAAATGCAACGAATTAGCTGCCACCAGCTGATTTCTGCTCGCCCGTTCCCGAGTCAGCGGGACCCCCCTCACCTCTGCATCGTGTCCGTGGGAGCGGGCAGGGGCGGCGATGCTCGGGGAAGGGAATCGCAGCTCTCCCCGGGCAGCCGGGTCGTATCGCTCGGCAAAAAGCAGCCACATGGGAGAATCGGAGAACCCCAGACTGGTTTGGGTGGGAAGGGACCTCAAAGCCCCCCCAGTGCCACCCCCTGCCCCGGGCAGGGCCCCCTTCCCCCAGCCCAGGGTGCTCCCAGCCCCGTCCAACCTGCCCTTGAACCCTTCCAGGGAGGGGGCAGCCACAGCTTCTCTGGGCACCCTGGGCCAGCGCCTCACCCCCTGCACAGGGAAGAATTTCTGCCTTAGATCTCACCTAAATCTCTCCTCGGTCAGTTTAAAACCATCACCCCTCGTCCTACCCCCACCCCCTGATCCAGAGTCCCTCCCCACCTTTCCTGTCCCCCCTTTAAGCCCTGGGAGGCCGCTCGAAGGTCTCCCCGGAGCCTTCTCTTCTCCAGGCTGAACCCCCCCAACTCTCTCAGCCCGGCCTCCCAGGGGAGCTGCTCCAGCCCCCCCAGCATCTTCGTGGCCTCCTCTGGCCCCGCTCGAGCAGGTCCACGTCTCCCCAGTACGAGCTGGGTGCTTGTCGGTGCTGGCTGTGGCTCCTCTCCCCCGCCAGCCCCAGGCTCACCGAGAGGGGACACACGTGGCTTTTGTCATTCACCAGCACCGAGGCCACGATGGACTCGCCCTTCAGCTGTGCTGCTTCCTTGTCCTAGATTAAGGAGAGGAAATTTCTTTGTTTTATGAGGATTCAGGATTTTGCTCCAAGAATTCCTTCTGATTCCTGTACAACCAGCTGGCTGTTGACTCTCCATGTCCAGTGTCCCAGACAACCACACAGAATTCACTGATAATTTTGTTCTTTTCAACTTTTGTACACCTGAAGGACTGTCACTTCAAGCACACCCACAAAGCCAGGTTGCTTGAAAATGCTCCAAGCTGTGTGTCAAAAATTACTTGTCATTTTTGCCAAAACATTTCTGTTGTCAGAAATATTCTTCTAAATGATCTACTAAATTTTTAAACTTAATTTAAAAGTAAAAACACCACAGTGTCGAGAAGTAATGAAGTTGGTTATTGACACAGGAAAAATATTTTCCTTGTGGCCTCTTCCCAAGCTTTGATGCCCCACCAGAGCCACCTGCCACTTATAATCCTTCGAATTCTTGGGCTTAAAAAGGCTAAAGGAGATGAAAATAGGTCTTGGAGAGCTGGGATGGGTCACTCAGACACTGTTTAGAAAAGCAGGGGTGGTGCCTTTTCACCTGCCCATGGCTGCTCCCGCAAATCCTGCTGGTTAAAGCTCTGGGCAAGGTAATTGCTCAGCAGCCACCAAGCTCCATTTCGCCAAATTGTTGCTTATTAAGCAGATTTTGGGATACCTGGGGCACGATAGATGTCACAAATAATATAGAACTTGATTTGTCTGCGGGAAAGAGTCGTGGCTGCCTGCTGAGCTACCTGGGCTTCGTTCCCAGCATCCATGGAGCAGCTTTCACACCTCCTGTTGCTTCCTCCTAGGTCGCCAAGTTTATCGGCTCTCCGCCTGGCTACGTGGGCCATGAAGAGGGCGGGCAGCTCACCAAAAAGCTGAGGCAGTGTCCAAATGCCGTGGTGCTCTTCGATGAGGTTGACAAAGCCCACCCAGATGTCCTCACCATCATGCTGCAGCTGTTCGATGAGGTAAATCCGCCTTTCAGGGTCGGAATCTGCACAGGGGCCGTTCGGAAGGTGACGGTGGCAGTGGTGTGAGGGGTGACGGATGCAGGAGGTGTCCTGGGGCTGAGCTGAAATGCTTCAGACCGACAGTCCCTTCCAAAAAACGTGACTCAGCCAGTCAACCTCTTTTCCATTTTAACACCAGGAAACAGGGTGATGTTGAGGTGTCGTGGTGAAATAAATGACATCTTTAGGCAAAGAAAAAGCCAGCGATGAAAAGTTGGAAACCTGAGGAAGAAGCCTGGGAGGTAGATTGTCCCGTGTCACCAGGAAGTTGTGACGCTGAAGACTGTGTCATGAGGATACTGCTAAGGAAAAACCACTTCAGTGACAGCTCAGTGTGGGAGTAGGCGGGTTGCTGGTCCACAGCAGAGAGCAGGAGCGACGAGAGGAGGCAGGAGGGTGACGGCCCCGTTCCCGGGGGTGCCCTGTGCCCACCTCCTGTGCACCTCCATGGCGTGGAGGAAATCAGCTCCTAGGTCCCAGGCGTGGGTCAGGGCGTTGGCGCATCAGGCAGGCAGGTAGTCCGGGGACTTCGTAGTCCATCGGTATTCTAATGGATTGTTAATTGCTGTTTTACAGTTCAGGTTGGTTAATTTATGACTTTTCAAGGTGGCACGTGATCTGTCTCACACCTTTTCTCCCCCAAATGTAGAATCGTAGAACGGTTTGGGTCAGAAGGAACCTTAAAAATCATCTAGTTCCAACCCCACCGCCATGGACAAAACCCCTGAACTAACTACCTAGGAGGAGTGTGGGGCTGCTTCCCAGGACTCGAGCTGCCTCCTGAGGAAGCCAAAACACTCTTGGAGATGCCTGGGAGGAGTCCCAGAGAGCTACCAGCATGGACCTGCCTTCATCGTTAAAAAATCTCTTCAGCTAACAACCTAGGGGGGAGTCTACCGAGGACTCGAGATGTCTCCTGAAGAAGCCAAATGTCGTGGTTTGGGCCTGGTTGGCAGCCAACCGCAATGCAGCAGCTCTCTCTCCCTTCCCCTCCGGCAATGAGAAGGGACAGAGAGCCAGGCTTGGGGTTCAAGATAGGACTGGGATGGGGGAAAATCCCCCTTTTATGATCACGAGCAAAAGGCAGACTCGTTAGGGGAAGAAAAAAAGAACATACATTTATTACAGACACTAACAACACATAACAGAGTAGGACAGTGAGAAGCATTGCCACATCTTGAGAACACCTTCCCCCCACCCCTCCCTTCTTCCCGGGCTCAGCTCTGCTCCCGATATCTCCACCTCCTCCCCCAGAGGCGCAGGGGCAGGGAATGGGGGGTTCAGTCAGTGCTGCCACTTCCTTCATGTTCGGTGAGGGGAGTGTCCGAAACTTGTTTCCTCCTGCTCCATCGTGGTCCCCCTCTCACAGGAGACAGTCCTCCACAAACTTTCTCTGACTTGAATTCCTCCCACGGGCCGCAGCGTTCCCCACACTGCTCCGTCATGGGTCACTAACTTCCTCCGACTGGATTCCCTCCCACGGCTGCAGCCCTTCCCGAGCTGCTCCGGCGTGGGACTCCCCCGCATGCTGCAATCCTCCCAGCACTGAATTACAGCAGCGGGGCTGCCTTTTCCCAGGAGACCCCGGCCTTCTTCGGGCACAGAACCTTGATCATCAGAGCAGGAACAACAGGCCATAAATCAATGTCTGCTCCACCGTAGATCTCCATGGGTGTCAGGGGGCCGCCCTGCCGTCTCCCCACAGGATACAGGGGGGTCTCTGCTCCGGCACACCTCCCCCCTCCTTTCTTCCTCCGTTCCTCCACTGACCTTGGTGTTCAGGCAGCTGCAGCAACTCCTCCTCACCAGTCCCACTGCCCGTCACCACGTCCCTTCTTAAATACGTTATCGCAAAGGTGCAGCTGATTGGCTCAATTTCCCAAACAGAAGTGGAGCTGACGTGGAGCTGGGGGAGCTTCGAGAAGCTTCTCCCAGGGGGCCGCCCCGATAGCCCCCTCCCCTGCCACCAAGAAACTCCACCACTCACTCAACCCAGGACACCAAAACACTTTTGGAGAAGAGTGGGAGGAGTCCTGAAGAGCGACCAGCACGGCCCTGCCTTCGCACCCGCAGAACTCCTCAAGCAGCGATCTCGGAGGAGCCTGGAGCTCCCGAGCACATTGTGTGTGCTGGGGGAAGGTCTGTGCCCGGGGGCTTTCCGAGAAGACTCCCAGGCATCTCCAGGAGTGTGCTGGCCTCCTCTGGAGAGAACTGAAGTCCCAGGTCACAGCCCCAGACTCCTCCAAAGTAGCTACCCAAGGGGTTTTGTCGACGTTAGGAGGCAAACCCATGCCAGTTACCTCCCCGATACTCTTCCCAGGCGTCTCCACGCGTGACACTGCCCCATCCTGCTGGCAGTGGGACGAGAGCAGATACCCGCTGTCGGAGGAAGGGAGCACAAATCTGCGATTTTGGGGCCCTTTGCTGTCTGCTGGTCTCTGGGGGACCCTTGGCCTGCGACCTGTCGTGAGCAGCCACAGCTATTCCGCACGAGCTGGTGGGAGCCAGGGACAAAAGCATCTCTCCAGGCTCTGCCCCTTCTGCTGGGCCCTCAGCTCATCGCGTGCCGGCATTTCAGTTTATTTTTAAGGTCCCAGTCTGTCCTCAGAGGCAACCAAACTCCAGAGCAACACACTGGAAGGTTTGGGGAGGGTTTTTTTTTTTTTGTTTTTTCTTTTAAGGATTAATAACACAATTTTTTCTTGCATAGATCATCGCAGCAGCAGCTAAATGTGAAATCAATTCCTGTACCACGCACTTGACAGGGCAATAACCCAAATGTTAATCTCAAGCACCCAACAAGGATTTGTATCATTGTGCTGGATATCTGCTGCTGGAGACGTATCGAGGAAAGAAACTGCCTGGGGAGCTGCTTACTTTTTTCCTTATTTTTCTCGCTTTTTGATTTTATTAATCAAGAGAACTGGTACTTTTGAAGGGTTCCTGCGCTGGTTTGGTGGGAGGAGGGCTGATGCTGCCGCAGTTGGCAGCGGTCGCTCCCCCCACGGAGCGCGGTGCTGGGCTGGTTTGCTCTGCCCGGCGATCCCACGGCGCCGAGGGACACTCTCTGTTGCCTCTTGCTGTCACGGCCTCTCCGTTGCTCAGTTCATTCCGTTATAGCCACAACCCGATTATTTCTGCAAGGTTATTTTGGCTTTACATATTTTTGGCCAGGCTGCTAGCATCTTGTGCTTGCCCCTGGTGCCTTCAGACCCCCACAAAGCCCCCTCTGAGCCCTTCCAGGCAGCCACGGTGCCACAGGGAGCTTTGAACCAACTCGTCTTTGGTGAACACCCAGGCAATGTCGCTGGAGCTGGTCAAGGCACCGACGCCTGTGGCTGCCCCGCTCAGCCTCCAAAAATTGCCGGCACAGGGGAACATCTCACATCTCAGCCGCTCCAGCACCAAGCCCAGCGTCCCAACCTAAACCCCATCCAGGGGCAGGGCTGAGCCAAGAGCCTCTGAGAGTCCTTCGAACCTCCCTGAGTGTTCAAACCCTTCAAAAATAAATCTGCTCAGGGTGAAAAACGGGACCCGAGTGCTTTTGCCTCGTGTTTTGACACTGTCCTGTGGCACCCGCTGACGCCGCTCGTGTCGTCTCGCTGTTGTTGCAGGGCAGGCTGACGGATGGGAAGGGAAAGACCATCGACTGCAAGGATGCCATCTTCATCATGACCTCCAATGTGGCAAGCGATGAGATCGCCCAGCACGCTCTGCAGCTCCGACAAGAGGCCATGGAGATGAGCAAGAAAAGGATCGCAGAAAACTTAGGTACTGCTCTTTCAGTGTCGTGCTCCAAACCCCTGAAGAACCTCCCTCCCTCCTAACACTGGCTCAGCCACCCCTCTGCCTCGGGGGTGCTCCTCTGCCAGAGGGAGGGCAAGAGAAGGCGGTTCCCTCATCTTTGCGGGGTGCCCGGGAACTCACACCGTCACCTTCCGGGCTGACCTGTTGGTGCAAAGTCCCACACCCCAACCTCCACCGTCCTCCCTCTGCTTTGGGCTTGCTCCATTCTAAAATCCTCGTTATGCAAGATCACGCCCTTCCGAGGGAGATCACATCTTTGGAGAAGGCTTTAGATCCCACCTCTCAGCCTTCCTCATGCTCTGCTCCCTTCCCCATGTCCCCTCACCCCTTCCGTTCTTTCAAGACCCTCCCAAATGCTTTCTAGAAAACACTGGGGTGGTACATATTAAAGAGGAAGAGTTTTGTTTCCACACAGTCCTTCCAAAAAGGACTGAGCTTAACCAGTTCTACTTCACCTTGGAATGGGAACCCTGGACCCACATGTCAGGGTCCTGTAGAAAATTATCCAAATAATGTGAACTAGGAAATAAAAGGAGAATTGAATAGAGTAAGGGCAGCCTCCAAGATCTGGACTGAACAACTCTGCTGAAGGCAGCAGAGCCCCAATTTACGTGCAACCCCCCTCCCACCTTCCCCAGCCGGTTGGTGATGACTCCAGTGGCACCAGGAGGCCCCAGGGACTGGTAGGTCTCTGCTGTGCCAAGGACGGACGGACGGACGGACGGACGGTGATGCCTGTGCCAGGGGCCGTCCCCTCCAGCTCTAAAACACGCAGCAGTTTGTGAGCACAGACACGGGCAGAGGGAGCACAGGGAAAACCTGTCTCCGTCGCGTGCTGCTGTGCCAGTGGGTAACCAGGCAGTCACGTCTGGCAGCTGCATCCCCTGTTCTCTCATCAGTTTTAAAAAAAAAACCTCATCAGTCGTCACGGATACACCGTATTTCCTAAAGGTCAGTCTTGAGAGCTCTGCTCACCGGTGGAAATGCCCGGAGATGCTGCGGTGTGCGCTGAGGCTGTGCCCAGGAAACAACCACAGCCCTCTGCCTCAGCTCCACGGGAGCAGGAAAACGTGTTGGGTTTTGGCGTCAAATGTATTTTCCAGCTTCTTTCTCACTGTCTCTTCCTTTTTACTTTGAGAAGTGGATGCCAAAGCTGGCTTAATTCAGAATCTTTAAACTTCAATCAAGCTAGGTAAAGGACAAAGCATGCCTGCAACTGAACTTTCAAGAATAACATTTTCAAATGCCAAGCGCTTTTCTCCTAAATGAGGAAAGCATTGAATTTTAATTTCTAGAACTGTACAGCAGACAGCTGCAGTGAGCGAACGGCGGCGGGAGAGCGTAGCCGGAAAATGCCTTTCGGCTCGGAAGCCTGCCCTCAATTGGGTTTCGTGGAGCTCCTCGCAATTTACTGACTCTTGGCTTGGAGACGCTCGCGAAGGCAGCGGCCAGGAGGTCGGCGTGAGTGCCTGGGTGGGCAGATAAATGGAAAGATAAAGGGAAGGAGCCGCTTCCGCAGCATCTCTGCATCTGCGCGGGGAAGCAGCGGATATTACAGGTGGCAAACCTGAATATTGGGGGCAGCCCTGGCGCTTCTGCCTCCGCCAGCTCTCCTCTTCCACAGTGCCCTGCCAAATCCCTGTTGCTTATTGAAAAAAAACCCTCGGGGTCTTTTAACAGAAGACAGAGAGGTGAAATGGGCCAAATCCTTATAACCGAAGACCCCCACACACTCTTTTTAGACCATGGGGCCGGGCTGCACCGTCCCTTTCCCCCACGTTGTGCAGCAAAACCCCCACCCAGGACACACCCGGGTTCCACGAGCGTGATTCCCGAGCACACAGCTCCTCTTCATGCCGGCACCGGTGTTGGTCTGGTGAAGCCCCCGAGTCCCTTCTGCCGCTGCTGAAGGCACAACAACCCTCACCAAGGCTCCCAGCACCCAGCGTGGGTGTTCCTCCACCACTTTGCGTGTCAGGATCCAGCCCGGGGCGCCCTGGAGGCGAGGGATCGCCCTGAGCGTCCTTGCGTTAAAAGAGCCCGCGGAGTTAAACGCGGGGGGAGCTGAGGGGATAAAGACAAAGGAAAAGAGGGAATTTGGTTCAGCGGAGGAGGTAAAAACCTGCGTTTGAGCCGCGGGTCCGTGGTTCAGAGCTGGGATTTGGGAGCCAGCCAGACCCTGGCTCCATCTGCAGTCAGCCGAGGGAAGTAGACGCCGGCCAGAGCCGGAGCTGTGCGTGGCTGAACGTGGGGTTTGCTGGTTGCTGAAGGGACCGGGGGGGTCCCTTCCCCTGTCCCTGGCAGAGCTGTGGGAGCCTCCGCGGAGCCGCCTGGGGTGATGATGTCCCCGATGTGTAATGAAATCAGCACCAGCTCCCAGAGCCTGGCCGCCGGCCGGGGTCTGCAGCGGCCGAGCGAGGACCCCTGCACCCCAAAAACCTCCGGAGGGCAGCTCCCGGGGGTGCGGGGCAGGGAGTGGAAGACATCAGTGTAGGGTGCTCTCCTCGGGGCACCCAACGTGCATGGGGGGCAGCCACGGGAGACCCAGACCCCATGTCCAGACCCCACTACCAAGCTGGGTGGCACCTGTGGAGGTTCCGGGTCTGTTCTGACCCCCCCCCCCCGCACCCCCCCACCTCACCCCCCTGACCAGCCCCTGCCTCCTTGGCTCTCTGCTTTGCCCGCATCCCCCCCGTAGCCACCGACACCCCCTGTCCTCCTGTCTTTCAGAGGACGTCCAGATGTCCGACAAGATAACCATCTCCAAGCAGTTCAAGGAAAAGGTTATTCGCCCCATCTTGAAGGTACAGATGATTTCTTTCACGGCTTATATTTCAGGTGTCCTGAGCTTTGGTCACTCGGTCATCCAATGCAATACCCACCATATTCCTCCCCCAGCTGCGAGACGTCATTTTTTGCTCTTCAGCCACAAAGAAGCAAGGTCAGAGCCCGGCAGAAATAAACAACAGCTTTACTCGCTGCCTGTGCTCTTGTATTAGAGCAAAGATGTGAGACAAGAAGGGGACCATGGGGTGGGAAGTGCTGCAGCGGGATTTGGGGGGTTTTCTGCTCTCCTGGGGGTCACTGCTCAGCTCCCGGCGCTGCTGCAGAGAGGCTGGGAAAACCCGACCGCGGCGACACATCCCGACAACATATAGTTTCTTTAAGACGTTTCTGAAGCCCTTCGGGGCGCTGCTCCCTGGCAGCTCCGACAGAGACCAAGAACTTGACCTCTGAGCCCCAGACCTGGGGGAGCTGGAGAGCGACGAGGGGTGTTACTGGAAGGGGCTGGGGCAGGAGCGAACAGCAGGAGAGGCTGCAGCTGGGCTCACGCCACAGGAGAGCTTCATTTCTAGTTCCTCTTGTCATCCCCCGCAGTAGGGATTCCTCCTCCTGCCATGCTGAGAGCCACCCCGGTGACCCGAGTGGATTCCCAGCTCCGTGGCGTGGCCGTGGGGGGTGTGAGCTGTGGGAGGTGGGGGTGATCCCTTGGGGAGCAGCGTCACTGCCGCTACTGCCCCTGTCGCGGTCACCCGCCCTGTCCCCAGTGACCTTCCCCTCCTTGTCCCCACAGGCTCACTTCAGGCGAGACGAGTTCCTGGGGAGGATCAATGAGGTTGTCTATTTTCTGCCTTTTTGCCACTCGGAACTCATCCAGCTTGTCAACAAGGAGCTGAATTTTTGGGCCAAGAAGGTAAAAAAAAAAATCCGTAGCTTGAGAGGCAACTTCTCAAGTGACGCACGAGCAGGAGGAGATCCCTGCCCAAGCCTTCAAGCCTCCTGATGCGGACGCAGAGGGAATGTACATCCTTACCATTGTCTTACACGCTGTTCAACGTGAGGGCACCCTGCCCGGGAGGGTGGGGACCCCTTGGGATGGTGGGGGACGGTTCCTCCTTTCCTGGGACAGGGCTGAGCTTCGGGCCACGCTCAGAGACGTTATTTGTCCAGTTGGTCTTTGCACCTCTGAGCGATTGGGGGTGATAAATGAGAATTAAGGGACTGCTTGCTTTGGTGGGTCTGGCCTGGTGGCCTTTCTTCCTCGGCCCGGGGACACTCAGCACCCCACTGCGGTGTCCCCGCTGCTCAAGGGCCGGGGTGCCGGCGTTGCTCGGAGGCATCGGTAACTCTTCCTCCTCTTCCTCACCCGGCAGGCCAAGGCGAGGCACAACATCACCCTGCTGTGGGACAGGGAGGTCATGGACGTGCTGGCTGACGGCTACAACCTGCACTACGGTGCCCGGTCTATCAAACACGAGGTGAAGCCACGGACGGGGCGCCGGGGGGGGGGTGGAGGGGACACAGGAGGGGGCCATTGCTTGGGGCTGTCCCACTCAAGGGGGTCCCCACGGCTCCCGAGGTCACAGTCTGTGGCATAAGCTCTCCAGAACAGAGAGAGGGAATAATTGGGATGAGCAGGAGATTCTGGGGTCCTGCGCTGGCCGGGGAGGGGAGGAGAGCTGCCCGCCTCCCCCGGGGGGTGCTGGCGGGGGATTTCTGATGGCAGCTGGATTTTCCTCGCCAGGTGGAGCGGCGCGTGGTGAACCAGCTGGCAGCTGCCTACGAGCAGGACCTGCTGCCCAGGGGCTGCACCTTGAGGATCACGGTGGAGGACTCGGACAAGCAGCTCCTGAAAACCAAGGACAGCTCTTCCCCCGGAGCGGAAAAATCAAAGATGCCGACCCTGCGGTTGGAGATAGTGGAGAAAGACAGCAAATCCCGAAAACTGGACATCCAAGCGCCTCTGAACCCCGAAAACATCACTTACTTCTTGTAGGCAGCGACGAGCCCCGGCAATAAAACGCCGTGAGCCTCGGCGAGGGCAGGCGGGAGGTGGGGAGGGGGGCAACGCCGTGCTCCCCCCCGCCGCCCCGGAGCCGGGCACGGGCAGGCAGGAGCTGCCCCACCAGCCTGCACCTCTTGGGGGGTGGCGAGGTGCCTCGGGGACGTTTTGGTGGAGGGTCCTGACAGGGAGGGGGGGGAGTTAATTTGGCACTGGAGAAGGTGTTGGGGCTTTTTTAAGAAAAAGGGGGAAAGCAGATTTCAGCCTGGCTGGGGAGGGGGGGGATTTGTCATTCCCTAAAGCGGAGGCTGGGTTGGACAGCGGCTGGCAAGGGGGTGGGACAGGGACGGGGCGTGCCACCGCTGGATTTTAAAAGCCACCAGACACTCCTGACTCTGTACGTCGCCCTCTTCTCTTTATTTATTCCAATAAACGCGGTGTGCACAGACAGCGTTCTGCGACTGGGGCGGGGAGGGCAGAGGTGGGGGCTGCCCGTGGGCAGGGCATGTCCCCGGGGGGGGGGGGGGGGGGGGGGTGGTTCCTGCATCTCCCGGGAGCCGTCGGCAGCACCCCCACATCTCCCCATCCCACCTCCCCGCCCCAAATCCTCCCCGCTGCTTTTCTTCTCACTTGGCTCCCGGGAAATATTTAATACCAGGGGTGTCACCTCACTGCGGTGTGTCAGAGCCGGAGCGAAGGGCCCAGACAATTTTGGTCGTTCTCACCGGGCAGAATTGGGGATTTTTCGCGCGGGTTTGTAGTCGGGAGGTTCCCTCAGCGCTGCAGGGTCGGATCCTGCCGGGTCCCCGGGGCTGGAGGGGGGCTGGGGGCTGGTCCTGGCCCCCTCCAGCGCTGGGACAGGGACGGAGGGACCCCGGGGTGAGGGTCCCCCTTGCGAGCAGTTTTGGGGTGCGTCCCCTCTGGGGTGGAGGAGGGTTCCCATCCCCCCCCCCCCCCGGGCTGATTGGGGGGGGGGGATTTGTGGGGGAAAATCCCTGTTTCTCCACTTTTCCTTGAGCATCCAGCTCCGAGCCTTGTGGGGCTCTGGGGGAAAAACGTGGCCCAGCAAAGCAATGTCCCCCCTGCCCGAGCGTCCCGCTGGCACTGCCAGGCTGTGGCGGGATGGGGGGGGGGGGGAGTCAGGGAGAGGGTCCCCAAAAACACTGGGGTGCCTCAGAGCATCCCCAGCCGCATCCCCAAACCTGCTGTCACCTCCGGTGAGAACCGCCAGCCCCACGCCCCACATGGATGTGGGGGCTCAGCACCCCACCAGCCCCGGGGCAGGATGGGCACCGCGGGGCAAAGCTGGGATCGCTGGGGCCTCTCCGGGTACCCCAAAAACTGGGGGGTGCAAGGGGAAAATGGGGCTGGAAAAGGTGGGGGTGCAGTGATGATAAAGGGGGAGTGGGAGCGGGGCAGCAGGGCTGAGCTGAGTGTGCTGTGCTGGGGAGTGCAGGGGTGTAACATGGCTGTGCACACGTGTGCATGGCTGTGCCAGGCTGTGCATGGCTGTGCACGCGTACGAAGGCAGGTGCCCCCCCGGCAGCCCCAGGAGCAGCTCCCCCCAAGCCCCGTCTACCCGACCCCTCCCCAGTACCTGCGTGCCATGACACCAGCACCCCCACACCGGCACTGCTGGGCTCGGGGGTCCCAGTGCCAGGGGTCCCAGTGCCGGGGGTCCCAGTGCCGGGGCACCCAGTGCCAGGGGTCCCAGTGCCGGGGGTCCCAGTGCCGGGGGTCCCAGTGCCAGGGGTCCCAGTGCCGGGGGTCCCAGTGCCGGGGGTCCCAGTGCCGGGGCTCCCAGTGCTGGGGGTCCCAGTGCCGGGGCTCCCAGTGTAGGGGCTCCCAGTGCCGGGGGTCCCAGTGCCAGGGCTCCCAGTGCCGGGGGTCCCAGTGCCAGGGGTCCCAGTGCCAGGGGTCCCAGTGCCGGGGCTCCCAGTGCCGGGGGTCCCAGTGCCAGGGGTCCCAGTGCCAGGGGTCCCAGTGCCGGGGCTCCCAGTGCCGGGGGTCCCAGTGCCAGGGCTCCCAGTGCCGGGGGTCCCAGTGCCAGGGGTCCCAGTGCCAGGGGTCCCAGTGCCGGGGGTCCCAGTGCCGGGGCACCCAGTGCCAGGGGTCCCAGTGCCGGGGGTCCCAGTGCCGGGGCTCCCAGTGCCGGGGGTCCCAGTGCCAGGGGTCCCAGTGCCGGGGGTCCCAGTGCCGGGGGTCCCAGTGCCGGGGCTCCCAGTGCTGGGGGTCCCAGTGCCGGGGCTCCCAGTGTAGGGGCTCCCAGTGCTGGGGGTCCCAGTGCCAGGGCTCCCAGTGCCGGGGGTCCCAGTGCCGGGGCTCCCAGTGCTGGGGGTCCCAGTGCCAGGGGTCCCAGTGCCGGGGGTCCCAGTGCCGGGGCTCCCAGTGCCGGGGGTCCCAGTGCCAGGGGTCCCAGTGCCAGGGGTCCCAGTGCCGGGGCTCCCAGTGCCGGGGGTCCCAGTGCCAGGGCTCCCAGTGCCGGGGGTCCCAGTGCCAGGGGTCCCAGTGCCAGGGGTCCCAGTGCCGGGGGTCCCAGTGCCGGGGCTCCCAGTGCCGGGGCACCCAGTGCCAGGGGTCCCAGTGCCGGGGGTCCCAGTGCCGGGGCTCCCAGTGCCGGGGGTCCCAGTGCCGTGGCACCCAGTGCCGGGGGTCCCAGTGCCAGGGGTCCCAGTGCCGGGGGTCCCAGTGCCGGGGGTCCCAGTGCCGGGGCTCCCAGTGCTGGGGGTCCCAGTGCCGGGGCTCCCAGTGTAGGGGCTCCCAGTGCTGGGGGTCCCAGTGCCAGGGCTCCCAGTGCCGGGGGTCCCAGTGCCGGGGCTCCCAGTGCTGGGGGTCCCAGTGCCAGGGGTCCCAGTGCCAGGGGTCCCAGTGCCGGGGCTCCCAGTGCCGGGGGTCCCAGTGCCAGGGGTCCCAGTGCCAGGGGTCCCAGTGCCGGGGCTCCCAGTGCCGGGGGTCCCAGTGCCAGGGCTCCCAGTGCCGGGGGTCCCAGTGCCAGGGGTCCCAGTGCTGGGGCACCCAGTGCCCGGGGTCCCAGTGCCAGGGGTCCCAGTGCTGGGGCACCCAGTGCCAGGGGTCCCAGTGCTGGGGCTCCCATTCCTGGGGCTCCCACTTCTGGGGATCTCAGTGCCGGGGCTCCCAGTGCCAGGGCTCCTGCATCGCCCTGCTTGGAGCTGCTGGCGGGGACACAGGGAGAGCGGGGACCCTGTGGCCAGCCGTGCCGTGCCGTGCCATGCCGTGCCGTGCCATGCCGTGCTGTGCCGGGTGACACCATGGCACACTATGCCACGCCGTGCCGTGCCCCGCTCTGCTCTGCCATGCCATTCCATTCCATGCCGGGCCGTGTTGTGCCACACTCTGCCACGCCACGCTGCGCTCTGCCGTGCCACGCTAGTCCATTCCGTGCCATGCCGATCTCTGCCGCGCCGTGCAGCGCCGGACCCCAGCGACCGCAGCCACGAGGTCCCCGTCGGCAGGAGCGTCCCGGCCGGGGTGGCACCGGGAGGAGGGGGCACCCGGGGCCCTCCCCAATCATTTTATTTGTTTTTAATTGTGCTGGAGGCGCGGTGCCGGCGTCCTCTGAGCAAACAGCAGCGGGTGAAAGGGCTCCCTCTGACAGATCAAATAAATGTGCCACCGCAGCCGGGCCGGGAACAATAAACGGGAGGCAGGATCCGGAGGGGAGAAACATCAGGCTGTGACGGGGGAAATTCAATTACCGGCAGCCTTCAGCCCCGTGCCGGGCTCCTAATTCGATTAGGGGCAGGCGAGCTCCAGCGAGCGGAGGGGCCTCGGTGCAGCCCCGGCTCGGGGCTTTGTCACCGGGAACAAAGCGACGGTGACCGGAGGCCTCCGGCACCGTTGGGCCGTGCACAGGGCAGGACCAACCGTCCCAGTGGCACCAGGGCCAGGACCTGCCGGGACCCCCCCCTGGTGAAAAAAATGTGGGGGGGGTGTCCCCACTGGGGGTCACATGGCCCGGAGGGGATGGGGACGGTGACGCAGGCGCTGGGACGGGGCTGCGCATGGTCAACGACCCCGACAAAGCTGGGACTTGAGCTGTGCGGGGGACCCGGGTTATGCCCAAAGGGGGTCCCGTCAGAAAGGGGGTCCCATCAGAGGTGGGGGTCCCATCAGAAGGGGGGATCTGTCAGAAGGGGCGTCCCATCAGAAGGGGGGATCTATCAGAAGGGGGGTCCCATCAGAAGGGGGGATCTGTCAGAAGGGGCGTCCCATCAGAAGGGGGGATCTATCAGAAGGGGGGTCCCATCAGAAGGGGGGATCTAGCAGAAGGGGGGGTCCCATCAGAGGGGGGGATCTATCAGAAGGGGGGTCCCATCAGAAGGGGGGATCTAGCAGAAGGGGGGGTCCCATCAGAGGGGTGGTCCCCTCAGCCTCTCCAGCTCCTGACCCACCTGGGCACAAGGACACGATCCTCAAGTTACAGGCGGCCCCTGGAGCCCGGTGGGACCAGGGGGGGTGTGTGGGGTCCCTGTCCCCAGCTCCTTGGCCGTGCCCAGCCCACCCCGCTGCCATTGTCACCCATGTCATGGGGGTGGGAGTGAGGGGGTCAGCCTGCGCCCCCCACCCCATCAGGCAATGCTGGGGACAACTGGGTACCCCACCAAAAGCTGGAGGCATCACCCACATCTCCATCCCAGCTCCCACAGGAGCCACGGGGATCTGGGGGGGTGTGTGTGGGTGGGTGTGTGTGTGTCTCCCCAGCACTGACCCCCCACGCCGGGCAGGGACAGGGCACCCCAGCCCACCCACCCCCCCCACCGTGTCCCCTTCCCTCTCCTCACTCCCCCTTCAAACCCCTCATCCTCCTCGCCCCCACCCCCACTCCCCCCCCCACCCCGTTCTGCCCCTGGCTCTGGGTAGCAATAGCAGCAGCTCCTTGCGTGGCAGATTGCTGCCTAATTAGTTTAGAGGGAAAACTTAATTGAATTAACTTTTTCACAACTCCAGCAGCCTGACAGTCAGGGCTCTCGCTCAGCCGCCAGCCTCCAGCTCCGTGATCTAATTAACTTGTTTAGCAAGCCCGCTCGGCCGGCGCAGCTGGGGTGGGCTCGGGTGGGGGGCACCCACCAGCCCCTGCCGCACCCACGGGTGTCCTGAGGGTCCCACGCGAGGGACCGGACCTGGCCCTGGCCCACCCGGGTGACAGTGCCTCCCCCCCCGCCCCGGCCAGCGAGGGGAGCCCCGGTGGGAGTGGGGGGGCACCAGCTCTGCCTTGCGGGATGTGGGACAGGATGATGTGGGGCAGGATGTGGGGCAGGACAGGTCCTGGGCAGCCCCTGGGACCGCGGGGGCCGTGGATGAGCCCCCCACTTCCCTCCAGCCCCGTGGGCAGAGCTGATCCCACAGGACCTGGGCAGGGTCCGGCCTTTCCCCCCCCCCGCCTCGGGGGGCTGGTGCCCACTGGGAGGGCAGGACCCCCCCTCCTTCCCAGGCGGGGGGCACAAAGCCCTTAGCCTGGCGTAATTAGACTTTTAAATCCTCTTTAGTGAAAGTGTTTGTCTTGAAAATGTCCCCAATCCTTCCCAAATCCTCCCCAAATCCCTCCCTGCATCCCCCCCGGTGCCACTGAAAAGGGGCAAAGCCTTTACCTTGGCCTCAGCTAGGCGGGGGGTGTGGGGGGGTGGGGGCAGCGGGGGGGAAGGGGGGGTTGGGGTGGGGAATGAGCCTCTTTGAAATTCATCAGGACTTCAAATTAGGGGGGCAAAGAGCAGAGCCCCCCCAGGGGGAGGAGAGGGGGCTCAGCACCCCCCTCATCCCCCTGCTTCCCCCCCCCCCCCGGTAGCAGGATGTCCCTGCTGCCCCCCCGGCTCCTGCTCAGCCCCACAGCCCCCCCACCCCGGGGAAGGGGAACCCCCTGTCCCCTCACAATGGTCCCAGGGGACGACAGGCCCATCCCAGTGCTTGGGGACACTGGGGACCCAGTCGCCACTGGGGTTGGGGTGGATGGATGAAGGGGGTGCAAGGGAGGGGGGGGGGGAGGCCGTGGCTCCCTGCTCCCCACTGCTGGGGGGGGCATCGCCTGCCCTCGACCAGGCTCTCCCCAGCCCTCCTCCCCCACCCGAGGGGGCATCTCTCCCCGAGGCCGGGGGTCCCCTGGGTGTGGGACGGATGCGGCCACCCCCGTGGGGGTCCACAGGGCTCAAGGTGCCCTGTGTCCCCCACCCGGGATCATCCCACTCCCCCCCAGAGCAGCTGGAGCTGGGGACGGGCAAGGTCCCATCAGAGCTGTGGGGGGTGAAGGAGCCCCCGACCCCGCGGGACCCCTGCAAGGGGCTGGGAGAGGGGGGATTTGCCCTGGCTGGGGGACCCCAGCTCTGCCATGGGGTGGGGGGGGCCTGACCCATGGGTGGGTGCCCGGCGGCTGCCTTAGGGACCCCACACACACCCCGTGCTGTTGTGGGGTGTTTGTGGGTGGAGGGGGTTGGGGGGGGGAGAGTGGGAATGGATCCGTGGGGCTGGGGGGAGTGGGGGGTGCACACTGGGATGGGGATGGGGATGAGGATGAGGATGAGGATGGGATGGGATGGGGATGAGGATGGGATGGGGATGAGGATGAGGATGGGGCCAGGGATAAGGATGGGATGGGGATGGGGATGAGGATGAGGATGATGATAAGTATGGGGCCAGGGATGAGGATGAGGATGGGGATGGGGATGAGAATGGGATGAGGATGAGGATGGGGATGGGGATAGGGATGAGGATGAGGATGGGGATGGGGATGAGAATAGGATGAGGATGAGGATGGGATGGGGATGGGGATGAGGATGGGGCCAGGGATGAGGATGGGATGGGAATGGGATGGGGATGGGGATGAGGATGAGGATGATGATAAGTATGGGGCCAGGGATGAGGATGGGGATGGGGATGAGGATGGGATGGAGCCAGGGATGGGGCCGGGGCCGCTGGTGCCGGTTCTCGGGGGGGGGGGGTGGGGTGGGGGGGTGGGGGCCGGGGTGGGAACACCCTACCGAGGGCCGGGACACCGGCAGCGATAGAGGGGCCGCCCCGACGTGCGTGGCTGCGGGGCCCGGAGCGGGGGGTGCGGGCACCCACGAAGGGTTAAGGGCGGGAGGGGGGACTGCGGGGGGGGGGCGGGGGGGTGTCGGCGGCTCCGCCCGCTCCTGCTGCGCCCGCCGGCCCCGGGAGATATTGTCATGCAAAAGCCCCCGGCGAGCGCAGCCTTTGTCCGCCGCTCCCCCCGCCGGTATATTTACGGGGCGCGGCGGCCCGGGGCGGGCTGGGGCGGCGGATGGCGGGGGCGGGCCGGGGGCCGGCGGGCAGGAGGCGACGGTGACGGGCGGGCGGCAGCCGGGGCCGCTCCATGTTCGCCATGGACTACTCCTACCTCAACTCCTACGACTCCTGCGTGGCCGCCATGGAGGCGTCCGCCTACGAGTTCAGCCCCTGCAGCCAGGCCGGCTCCTTCCAGTACAGCCCCATGCGGGGGGGGTTCCCCGCCGGGCCCGCCTGCCCCCCCCTCGCCTCCGCCAACTGCGCCCTGGGCGCGCTGCGCGACCACCAGCCCTCGCCCTACTCGGCAGGTAACGGAACCTGGCCCCCACCCCCCCCCCCCCAGCCCCACTCCCACCTCGGGGACCCCCCCCCCCAATGAGCGGCGGAGGGTCGGGCGGCGGGGAGCAGCCCCCGCCGTCGGTGCCCGCTGACACCGGCGCTCGGGGCCGTCGGTTCCCTGGGCCGTCGATCCCCGATACTCTCGGTGCCGTAGTTGAGCGCTGCCGTCGATACCCGGTTCTGTCCGGGCTCGGTGCCGTCGGTAACCGCTGCCGTCGGGGCTCGGTAGCCGTCGGTGCTCGCTGCCGTCGGGTTCCCCGTGCCTGCAGTACCGGTGCCCGGTGCCGTCGGTGCCCGCTGCCGCTGGTTCCCGGTACCGTCAGGGCTCGGTGCGATCGGTCCCCGGTGCCGTCGAGGCTCGGTCCTGTCGATTCTCGCTGCCGTTGGTTCCCGGTACCGCTGGTGCCCGGTGCAATCGATTCCCGGTGGCCGCAGCCCCGGCACGGCCGCCCCCCGCCGCCCCTCCCGGTCCCGACAGCGCGGCCGCGGATCCCCCGAGGTCCCCGGGGCGTCGGAAGCCCCGGAGCGGGATTTGGGGGGGGTCGCGGCCGCCGAGCTCCCAGCCCCCGCCCCGCTTTCGTTGCCGCCGCGGACGCGCTGCCTGCGGATGCGCCGATAACGAAGGAGCCGCCGGACGGTACCGGCCCCCCCCGACCCGGCCCGGGCCCGGCCCCGCTGCCCCCCCCAGCCCCGCTCCCGCCGCCCGGGACCCCCCGGCCCGCCGAGGGGGCGGCGGCGGCAACGAACAACCGAGACCAGGGGGCGCGGAGGTGGGGGGGGGCAGAGCCCGAGCTCCGCGGCTGCTCTGCCTGTCCTGCCTGCTCCATCCCTGCCCGCTCCATCCCTGCCCGCTCCATCCCTGCCGGCTCCATCCCTGCCGGCTCCATCCCTGCCCGCTCCGTCCCTGCCCGCTCCATCCCTGCCCGCTCCATCCCTGCCGGCTCCATCCCTGCCCACTCCATCCCTGCCGGCTCCATCCCTGCCCGCTCCATCCCTGCCCGCTCCATCCCTGCCGGCTCCATCCCTGCCCGCTCCGTCCCTGCCGTTCCATCCCTGCCCGCTCCATCCCTGCCCGCTCCATCCCTGCCCGTTCCATCCCTGCCCACTCCATCCCTGCCCGTTCCATCCCTGCCTGCTCCATCCCTGCCCGGCTCCATCCCTGCCCGCTCCATCCCTGCCGGCTCCATCCCTGCCCGGTGCCTCCTGCCCAGTGTGCCCTGCCCACTGCTCCTGCCTGCCCTGACCACCCCATTCCTGCCTACTCCATCCCTGCCCAGTGTGCCCTGCCCAGGGCATCCCTGCCCGCTCCATCCCTTCCCAATCCATCCCTGCTCGCTCCATCCCTGCCCGCGGTGTCCTGCCTGCTCCATCCCTGACCGATTCTTCCCTGACCGCTCCATCCCTTCCCGTTCCATCCCTGCACAATTTATTCATACCTGCCCGCTCCATCCCTTCCCGAATTAATCCATCCCTGCCCGCTCCATCCCTGCCCAATTCATCCCTGCCTGATCCATCCCCGCTCCATCCCTGCTCGATCCATCCCTTCCCGCTCCATTCCTTCCCAGTCCATCCCTGCCTGCTCCATCCCTGCTCCATCCCTTCCCAAACCATCCCTGCTCCATCCTTGCCTGCTCCGTCCCTTCCCAATCCATCCCTGCCTGCCATTCCCTGCCCACCGCTCCTGCCTGCCCTGCCCGGTGCATCCCTGCCCGCTGTGCCAGCCTTGCTCACGTCCCTGTCCCTGTCCCTGTCCCCGTCCCCCCCCCTCCAGTGCCCTACAAATTCTTCTCGGACCCGTCGGGGATCAACGAGAAGCGGAAGCAGCGGCGGATCCGGACGACGTTCACCAGTTCCCAGCTGAAGGAGCTCGAGAGAGTCTTCGCTGAAACCCACTACCCCGACATCTACACCCGTGAGGAGCTGGCCCTCAAGATCGACCTCACCGAAGCCCGGGTGCAGGTGAGCTGCCGGGGGGGGCCCTGGGGATGGGGGGGGCACAGAGTGAGAGCTGGGGTACAGGCGGCTGCACCCCAACCTTAGGACCCTCCTGCTCCGCTCCTCACGTGTCGGGGAAGCGGTGGGGACCCACTGCAGGGTTCCAGCGTGGGGACACCCCCTCCCAGGACGGGGCGTTGCTCTGCTGGGGGGCTCGGAGGGACCCTCAGCAAAGATTGGGGAAGGGGGGGGGGGGGCAGGTTTGGTTTTCTGCCACATCCCTGAGGCGCTGGTACCCGGCTGCGGGGATTTACCTCAGCCCTAAACGCGTGGAGCTGGTGGGGGGGGGGGGGTTGGTGAGAGGCGGTGGGGGGGGGACACCGGCCCCTCTGTCGGTGCAGACCCCCCCTTTTTGTCAGCACCCCCGTCCCCACGGGGCGCCAAGTCTCGCTGCAGGGAGAGGCTCCCATTCTTGGCCAGTGTGACCCCCCCGGAGAGGGGTGGGGGTCCCCCCTCCCCGGCCTCAGCCCCTCCTCCCCTCTGCTTTTGGGTGGAAATCGGGTGTTCTGGGGCAGCGCCTGCCCAGGCAGCGTGGGCTGGGGCACCGTGGAGGGAGTCGCTTTGTCAGCACACGGGGGACAAATAAAGGTCCCCCGTTTCCATGGGTGCTTGTAGGGTGCCACACTGGGGGGGGGGGACATGACCGTGCTGGCCTGTGGGGGGCAGGTGGGGCGGGTCTTCCTGCTGCACCCCAAGCTGTGGTGACCCACAGCTCAGTGATGTGGGGACAGCCCAGGAGGGATCACCCCGGGTGCCCCAACCCCGGCCCCCCTCGGCTGGGGGGGTCCCAGGCTGCCCACTGGGGTCCCAAGGATGGGGGGACCCACAGGAACCCCGTGGGGAGGGCACAGGCTGCGTGAGGGGGGGGTCTCTGACCCCGCGAGGTGCAGGCAGGGGTGCAGCGTGGGCCCCGGCAGTGCCCCCTCCCCATCTTCCTGCGGACCCCCCCCCGCCATCACCGGTGCCAGCGCCCTCCGGCAACACCGCGAAGGTTTTAAATATATTAAACCTCCCCCCACCCCAGGGAAACGTTTCACCCGTGGGAGCGGGGGTGCTGCAAGGGGAACACCAGGGGGTTCCCCAAATCCCCCGGGGGACTGGCGGCGCGGGGTCCTCCCATCCCCTCCTCGTTCCCCCCCACCCCCCCACCCCAGGTCTGGTTCCAGAACCGCCGAGCCAAATTCCGCAAGCAAGAGCGGGCGGCCAACGCCAAGGGCGCGGGGGGCAGCGCCGGCCCCGCTGGCAAGAAATCGGAGCCGCGCTCTTCCTCGGAGGATGATGAGTCCAAGGAGTCCAACTGCAGCCCGACCCCCGACAGCACGGCGTCCCTGCCCGCCGCCGGCAGCCTCGGCAGCCCCGGCAGCAGCTTGAGCCCCAGCCCCAGCGCGGGGCCACCCATGGGACCCGGTCACCCCCCGCAACCCCTCAAGGCACCCATCTGGCCCGGGGTGAGCCCCCCCGGCGGCACCGCCAACGCCGCCGAGCTGCTGAAGGCCTGGCAACCCGCCGAAGCCGTGCCGGGACCTTTCTCCGGCGTCCTCTCCTCCTTCCATCGGAAGCCCAACGCCCTCAAGACAAACCTCTTCTGATGCGACCATTGCCGGATCCAGCTGCCCCCGCCCCAAAAACCCCCACACACACCGCCCCCCCCCCTCCCCAAGTGCTGCCCACCCCCCAAACCCCCCCAGCGATGCCACTCCGGCAAATGGCTGCTGGTGGGGAGATGGATTGGGGACCACCCCACCACCCACCCCAACAACCCTCCACCCGTGCTGCTTGCACCCAAAGCTGCTCCCCCCCGGGGAGGGGAGACCCCCCCCCCCCCTTCTCCTGAACTCTGGGGGCAGCCCCCACCCGTGGGTGCTGTAGGACCATGGGGGTGCAAAGAGAGGGGGGGGGGGCAGCAGCCTCTGGCCCAGCTGGCATGCCCCGGGCGCAGCTTTTGGGGTGCACCCCAGGGGTGGGGGGCAGCTGCGGGGCTCCCCACGGCACTACGGGTGCTCTGGTATCATGGTGGCCCCCGCCACCCCACCCTGGGAGACACGCCCCCCCCCCCCCCCCCCCCCATGGCTGCTGGGGTGGGGGATGAGGAAGCACTTTAGGGCTGGGGTTCCTGGGGGCTGCTGGGGAGCGGCGCCGGGGAATTTGGCAGCGAGACCCCCCCCCAATCGGTGCAGGGACTGGGGTGATACCCCCCCCAAATCCCACCTGCAGACACGATCTGCCCCCCTCCCCAGCAGCATCCCGGCTTGGCGGGACTGGAGGGGAGAAGACCCTCCCCCCCACACACACACACCACACCCCCCCTGCCTCGGGGGGGCAGTGAGATTTTGGGGGGCAAACCCAGGACTCTGCGCTCGCCAGATGCCGCCAACGGGGACGAGGCACCAGGAGCTGCCGCTGTCCCAGTGTGCCGGGGCTGAACCCCCCTCCCCAATATGCCGCAGCCCCCCTAGAGAGAGGGGGGTGGCGTGGGATGGAACAACCCCCCCCCCCCCCCGCGCCTCGGAGCAGCCGCGCCCCCTCGCCGCGGTGCTGGGAGCAGGATGGGTGCTCCCACCCGAGTTGGTGTGGGTGCAGCCGGGACCCCCCCCCCTCCCCCGGCACATCTCGGCAGTGATCTTTTGGGGGTCGGGGGGGCCAGGGGTGCAGCTCAGGCCCTTGCACCCACCGTGGGTGGGGTGCCGGGGGGGGTTTCGTGGCCTGGTGAGTAGCGGCGAGACCGTGCCGGGGTCCTGTCCCCATTCCCCGCCCCCCCACGCCGAGGGTCCCCCCCCCCCTCCCCATCCCGGCTGAGGTGGGCTTGGGTTTCATCATTTTTCTTTTTTTCTTTCTTTTTTCTTTTTTTTTTTTTTTCTGTTTGTTTGGGTTTTTTGTTTTGTTTTTGTTTGTTGTTGTTGTTTTTTAACTGTTATGTAATTTATTGACCCCATTTGCAAACGACACTAATCCAAATAAAACTTAATTTATTGAAGACGCTGCCGGCCCCCTGCCCTGGCTGCAACATCCCCCCCCCCAAAGGGCTGTAGGTGATGGGGGTCTGCACGGCCACCCCCCCCCCAAGCCCCCTGAGCCCCCCTGTGCTGGCGGGGTCCCCCAAGTGATGCTGGCGATGCCACAGACCCCCACCCCCCACCCCAAAAAAGGCCTTGAACAGCCACAGGGGCCTGGGGTGACCCCCCCACCAGCAGCCCCCACGAGGCCAGGGAAAGGAGAGGGGTTCCCCACGCCCCCCGCCCCCCAACCCCCCCGTGCCCCGTGGCGGGGGTGTGATGGGGAAGGTCCCTGGGGGCAGCGGGAGGGAGGCGAGGAGCACCCTGGGGTGCTGGGGGGGGGAGCCTGAAGCCCTGCACCCCCCAGGATGGGCAGAGAGGGTGCGGGGGGGGGGGGCAGCGGGAGGTGCAGGCACAGACTCTGTCTGCAAGGGACCACCGAGATGCCCCGCTGGGGTCTGGGTCGGGTGTTGGGGTGGGGCGGGGGTTGTGCTTTGGGGATGGGGGGGGACAGAGGGGGGGAGGGGACAAAGTGGGGCAAAGGGAGACAGGAGGGATGGGCCTTTCCAAATGGGGCAGCAGAACTGTCCCACGCAGGGCTCTGCTCCACGGGGAGGGGACACGGGACCAGCGTCCACTGGGCTGGGACCAGTATGGCCAGTCCGGGGGGGGGGGTGGTCTCGGATCATGGTGGGACCAGTAGGGCTAGCCTGAGGCATCCAGGACTGTGTTGGGACCAGTATGGCCAGTCTGGGGGGGGTCCCAGATCATGGTGGGACCAGTATGGCCAGTACGGGGGGTGTTGGTGCCAGTACGGGGGGTGTTGGTGCCAGTATGGCCAGTCTGGGGGGGTCCCAGATCACGGTGGGGCCAGTATGGCCAGTGAGGGGGATCCTGGCCCCTGCTGGGCCATGGTCCCTCAGGCGGCCCCCTCCCTCGATGCCCCCCCCCCCCCGCCCCGCAGACCATTAACCATTCCCACACCAGCCGGTGAATTCAGACCCCCCCGAGACGGGGCCCCACAGCCGCCGCTTTTAGTTGGATCAAATTCACAGCAAAGGCCCCGATAGCGAACGAGGGGGGGGGGGCACAGGGAGGGGGGGGGGGCACGGTGGGGGGCGAGGCCCATCCTTCATCTCAGCCGGAGCAGCGGCGGGGGGGGCACGGGGGTCTGAGGAACCTGTCTGGGGGTGGGTATCACCCCCCCATCACCCCTGGGGTGCAGCCCAGAGCCTGGGGGGGTCAACCCTGCAGGGAAGGGGGAGGGGGGGAGAAGGCACGGCTGGGGGACCCCCACCCTGAGGACCGCCCCCGGGAAGGGCACTTGGGTGAGGTTGGGGGGCTGAGCACCCCCGGGGGGGGCACCCATGGGGGACCAAGGGTGAAGCAGACCCCGGAGGTGAGGGGGGGGACACGGACAACACACAGATCCAGCAAGTACCTAATGGGCAAATAGGGAGTTTGGGGGGGGGGGGGGGGGGCGCGGAACAGGGGAACACACGACCCATGCGGGAGGCACTGGGGCGGGGGGGGGGGGGGTGGAGGTTTGGGTGAAGGCACTGATCCAGCTTTGCTGCAGTGGGGCCCCCCCGGCGTGGGGATGGGCCCCCCCCAGCTCTGC
This sequence comes from Tyto alba, assembly GCF_018691265.1. Taxonomy (NCBI): domain Eukaryota; kingdom Metazoa; phylum Chordata; class Aves; order Strigiformes; family Tytonidae; genus Tyto; species Tyto alba. The sequence continues at coordinate 1,315,640 of NW_024881282.1, read as the reverse complement.
CTGGTGTCATCCAGGGGCTGGCAGAGCCTCCCCCAACCCCACAAACACCCCCCCCCCCCCCTTCCCCGATCCCAGCTCGGCACTGGCCGGGTATCACGAAGGCACTTGGGTTGCGACACGACTTTGCTCCAAGCCTCTTCCTCCTCCTCCTCCTCGTCCCCGGCTGTGAGGGGCTGCGGTGGGAGCCAGAGGTCCCCGGGGATATCCCCCCCCCCCCAAATCCCCGCCCCCCCCCCAAGACGAACGCTCGTCCCTTCTCTCAATAAATAAGAAATAACTTAAACGAGGGGAGGCCCCATCAGCAGGAACCCCCTCCACTGAAATTGTCTGACCAGGACCCCCTGCCCCCCACCCCCCCCCCAAACCCTCCCCCCCCATTACCCAGCACCTGGGGGGGGGGTGGTCCCAGTACTCCCACCGGCTGCAGATGATGGCTGCTGCTGGTGATGGTGGGATGCACAGGGGCGGGATGTGGGATGCTCGGCACCGGGATGCTCAGCACTGGGATCCAGGATGTGGGATGCTCAGCACCGGGATCCAGGATGTGGGATGCTCAGCACTGGGATGCTCAGCACCGGGATCCAGGATGTGGGATGCTCAGCACCGGGATGCTCAGCACTGGGATCCAGGATGTGGGATGCTCGGCACCGGGATCCAGGATGTGGGATGCTCAGCACTGGGATGCTCAGCACCGGGATCCAGGATGTGGGATGCTCAGCACCGGGATGCTCAGCACCGGGATCCAGGATGTGGGATGCTCAGCACCGGGATGCTCAGCACTGGGATCCAGGATGTGGGATGCTCAGCACCGGGATGCTCAGCACTGGGATCCAGGATGTGGGATGCTCGGCACCGGGATCCAGGATGTGGGATGCTCAGCACTGGGATCCAGGATGTGGGACGCTCGGCACCGGGATCCAGGATGTGGGATGCTCAGCACTGGGATGCTCAGCACTGAGATCCAGGATGTGGGATGCTCAGCACCGGGATCCAGGATGTGGGATGCTCGGCACCGGGATGCTCAGCACTGGGATCCAGGATGTGGGATGCTCAGCACTGGGATCCAGGATGTGGGATGCTCGGCACCGGGATGCTCAGCACTGGGATCCAGGATGTGGGATGCTCGGCACTGGGATGCTCAGCACTGGGATCCAGGATGTGGGATGCTCGGCACCGGGATCCAGGATGTGGGATGCTCAGCACTGGGATGCTCAGCACTGGGATCCAGGATGCTTGGCACCGGGATCTGAGATGCTCAGCACCGGGATGCTCGGCCACCAGATCCAGGATGTGGGCTGCTCGGCACTGGGATGCTCAGCACCGGGATGCAGGATGCTTGGCCATGGGATCCGGAATGCTTGGCACCAGGATGCTCAAGCCATGGGATACGGGATGTGGGATGCTCGGCACTGGGATCTGGGATGCTCAGCACCGAGATGCGGGATGCTCAACCGTGGGATCAAGGATGCTCGGCACCGGGGTGCTCAACCGTGGGATCCAGGATGTGGGATGCTCCGCACCAGGATGCAGGATGCTCAGCCATGGAATCCAGGATGCTTGGCCATGGGATCCAGGATGCTCAGCCCCAGGATGTGGGATGCTCAGCCCTGGGGTCCGGGATGCTCAGCCCCAGCTATTTGCGGAGCTGGAGGCTCTCCAGGAGGACGCGCTTGTGGCCGGGGTCCAGCACGCCGGCCTCCTCCAGGTCCTCCTCTGTGATGTCACTGGGGAAGGGGGGGGGGGGGTGTCACAGGCATGGGGCTCACCACCCCCCCCCGGGGTGGAGGGGCGACACCCTGGCCCCAGGGAGGGGACCCCCTTGGTGGGTGCAGGAGCCCCCACTCAGGTTTCCGGGTTCCCACTCAGCCTCCTCCTCACCCCCGCCTTGGGGCTGAGCGGGGACCCCCAGGAGCAAGCAGGGACCCCCAAGGGCAGTGGGGACCCCCCAGGGGCAAGTGGGGAACCCCAAGGGCAGTGGGGACGACCCCAAAGAGGCAAGCGGGGACCCCGAGGGAAATGGGGATACCCCAGGGACAGTCAGGGACCCTCAAGAGCAGTGGGGACCCCCACCCAGGGGCAAGCGGGGACCCTCAAGGGCAATGGGGACACCCTAGGAGCAGCCATGGACCTCCGGGGTCAGTGGGGACCCCCCGGGGGCAGGCAGGGACCCCTGAGGCCAATGGGGACCCACTCGAGGGCAGTGGGGACTCCCCAGGAGCAAGGCAGGGACCCTCAAGGGCAATGAGGATCCCCCCAGGGGCAAGCAGGGACCCCCCCGAGGGCAATAGGGACCCCCCCAGGGGCAGTGGGGACCCTTGAGGGGAACACTCCCAAGGGTCTCCCCTGGGCAGGGTGCCCCCACCCAGACATCACTGTGACCCCTTGGGGAGGACGTGGACCCATCAGGGCAGATAACACGGGGGCTGGGGGATGTTGGGGGGTGTCAGGGGTCCCCCCCCCAGGGGGGCTGCTCACCTGAGGAACTCCAGGTCGTCCCAGCCATTGCGCACCAGCCCCTCCTCGTACCGCTCCAGCCCCAGCACCCGCAGCCACTCGCCCACGCCGGGCCCGGCCCCCACGCCACGGCCCCCCTGGCACAGCACCTGCGCCACAGCACCTGCACCCTCAGCCTTGCTGTCACCTCCCCCCCGCCCCACCGCGCCCCTGGGGACACACCCCACACCCCCCCTAGGATGGGATCCCCCTGCCCCATCCCAGCCAGGGCAGGATGAGTGCGCACCCTCCGCCCTTCCCAGCTGGGAGTCGTGCCCCACACCCCAAACCACCACTGCACCCCTAAAACCCCCCCTCCCCCAGCACAGCCCCAGTGCCCCCCTCAAAGGGAGGGCACCGGGAAGTGTTGGTGGGGGGGCAGGGGGGTCCCAGCACCCTGACCCACCCCCCCCCCCCCCAACACCCACCTCCTCAGCCAGGTCCTCCTGGATGCTCTCCCGGATGGAGTGGGGGGGGAAGGCGAGGGGACGGCCATAGTCGGGGTGCAGGCAGCGGGGGGGCAGCTCCAGCCGCCCCCCCTTGGCCAGCAGCGGTGGCGGGGGGGCCGCCCTCCCCTTCCCGCCGCCGTAGTCCACCTCGCTCAGCGTCTTGGCCATCTGCAGCACCGAGCAGGAGCGGTCGTCCAGTAGCCCCCCCGCCGCAGGCAGCCCCCCGGCACCGGCTGTGGGCAGCCCCCCCGTACCAGGGATCCCGCTGGGCCCCCCCTCCAGCCCAAATCCAGCCCCGGCCACCGGTGGGGTCCGGGGGTGCAGCTTGGGCGGGGGGGACTCCCCAAAAGCGGCAGCACCGCCGGCACCCCCCACCCGCTGTTTGGGCTCTTCACGCCCGGGGGGTCCCGGCCCCTCTTTGGCGCTGCCAAAAAAAGGGTTGGGGGGCAGCTCCAGCTCCCGCGGCAGGGGCGGCGGCGGGAAATCCGGCGGCGGCAGGTTGAGGGTGCCGGTGTCCTCATCCGAGGAGCTCTCCTCGCCGCGGCACGCCGGCGGCTGCCCGGCCGAGGGGTGTCGGCGTCGCTCGGGCACCCCCAGCTGCCCCTTGGCTTTGGGGGCGGGGGGTTTGCCGGGGTCCCCCGGCGCCAGCAGCTGGTGCGGGACCCCCTCCAGCACGTAGTACGCCGGGTTGTTGAAGCTGTTCTTCAGCGGCCCCCCCGCCACCGGCTCTGGCATTGCTTCCACCTTGGACCTGCCGGCACGGGGGTGAGCGTGTCACCCCACCAGGGGAAGCCGTGGGGTGCCCCCCCCCCCCCAAAAAAGCTCTCCCTGTCCCCCCAGTCCTTACCGGCTTGGGGCAGCCTCCTCCCTGGGGGTGCCGCGGTGAGGGGCGGGGGGGCGGGGGGCCGGCGCGGCGCTGCCCTTCTCAGGCTCCTCTGGGGGCTTTGCCGGGGTGGTGGGGGGTGGTTCGGCACTGGTGGGCTTCCGCCCCACCGACCTGGGTGACAAAAGGTGTCAGGGTGCCCCAGGGTGCTCAACAGCCCCTCCCCAAACCCCTCCCAGGCTCAGACACGCCCCCCCCCCCCGGATGGGGCCAACGCCGCTCTCACGAGGCACCGAGACCCCCCCAGCCCTGACCCGCGTGGCAGAGCCAGCACCGGGACTGTCCCCAAACACATCACATACACCAACCCGGAGGGATGCTCTGATGCTTGAGTCCCCCTGCCCAGGACCCTCAGCACCCCCCCGGCCAGGACCCCCAGCACCCCCAGCGCTCCCCCCACCCCACCAAGCCCTGTCCCCCGTACTTGGCGTAATCCTGGTTGGCTCTGGCACCCAGCGGCACCTTCCCTTTGCCGGCCGCCGTCTCATCCTTATCAACGCTGATCCACTCTGCGAGGGGACGGGGGCTTTAGCAAGTGTCCCCCCGCTCCCCCGGGGTGGGGTGTGTGTGGGGGGGTGTGTTGGGGAGGGGGGGGTGTCCTCACCATAGAGCCTCTCGCGGGTGCCCAAGCGCTCGGCGGGCACGCGGACTTTCATAGAGCCGCGGATGTTGCCGGTCTCCTCGCCACGGTGCGACAGGTAGGTGAGGAACTGCTGCGCCGTGCTGCCGATCATCGACTTCAGGGCGATGACGCACTCTCCTGGGGTGAGGGGGGTGTCAGGGGTCTGCATCCCCCACCAAGAGATTCCCTCCCCACCCACCCACCCTGCGAGAGCGGCGCGGTGCCGGGGAGTGGGGGAGCACGCACCGTAGGACTCGTAGCCGTCGAGGGATTTGACGGTGAGCAGGAGGTGCTGGTCCTGCAGGTACTCGATCTCGGAGAGGATGGGCTTCAGCTGAGGGTGAAAGGATGGGATGGTGGCACTGGGAAGGTTGGGGGGGTGTGTGTGTGTGTGTGTGTATCTCCCTGCCTGTGGCTCCCCCCTCCCAGCACCAGCCCCTCCTCACCGTGGGAAGCTGCCGGGACGACCACTGCACCTTGAGGAAATTGATGTTGTCGCTGCTCTGGCTGTCGTTCTCAAAGCTCTTCTTGAACTCTGTGATAAGGGAGGGGAATAACACATGTAGCACAGCCCCCCCAGAACCCTGCTAGGACACCCGCCCCCCCTTCCCCCAGCCCCCCGATACCACGGAGCCATCCCTCCTCACCTTCCAGGCAGGTGGAATAAAACTCGATGAAGAACTTGGTGCGGCTGGCCGTCTTCACGATGGCCTCGATGCTCTCGAACTCGATGTATGCCTGCTCGGAGGACTTGGAGAGCCCTCCAGGGAGAGATGAGGTGTTGGGATACCCCCCCCTCCACCGCCGCCCAACTGGGACCCCCCCCTCCCCAGTCTGTAGGGAGAGGTGGGACCCACAGGGAGGGGAGCGGGGTGTCCCCTTGGGCACAGGCACCTTTTTTGGAGACGAACTGGGACGTCACCCCCACCTCGAAGGAGGCGAAGACGGGCGAGTGGTCACTGGTGACGATGTCGTCTGTGCACCCTGCGGTCAGCCAGGATCCGGGACGGGGGGAGGGAGGTGTGTCAGATTTGGGGGGGGGGGGGGGCCATCCCTGGAGTCGGGGGGACAGTGGAGGACACACACACACATGCAGCTCACCGTAGGCGTTGCAGTTGACGTGAGTCTCGGGGTAGGACTTCCAGAGGATGCGGTCGCACCAGGACGGCACGTTGGTGCGGACCTGGCAGGGATGGGGAGGAGCAGGGATGGGGCGGGGGGGGGGGGGGGAGGGTGTCAAGCTGGGGTGCCCCCCCCACCCTAAACCCCCACCCCCTACCCCAGCACCTACCCCCGTGGGCTTCTGCTTGTGCCAGACGTAGGTGTCCCGCGAGCCCCGCTCGTAGCGGTAGGTGGGGGGGAAGGTGATCTCCTCCTCGCCTGCACCCACAGCAGGGTGGGGGGGGTCAGGACAGTCCCAGCAGTGGGACACACACACACACACACACACACACACCCTCCTCAGAACCTCCCCCCAGCCCTCACCGAAGCGCAGGAAGATCTTGTGCTTCTCCTTCTCCAGGTTGAGCTGATCCACCTTGAGCAGCGGCTCCAGCTCCTTGCGGCTGATGTAGTTGAGGATCTCCTGCGGGACAGAGGGGCTGGCACGGGGCTGGGGTTTGGGGGGGGGGGGGGGAAACACACCAGCAGCGCCCCCCCACACACCCTCCCCCCTACCTGGATGTCCATGTCCAGGCGGTAATTGAGGTCCCCGAACCAGAAGAGGTGGGTGAAGCGGAGGGAGATGTCGAAGGAGCTGAGCTGCTTGTCCCCCAGCGAGAGCAGGCGCAGGATGTCCAGGTAGTTCTGGTTCCTCCTGCTCAGCGAGGGGAGGGGACACACACACACACACACACACAGGGGGGTGTCACGGGGATGGGGGTGTCCCAGGACGGGGCCCCCCCCCGGCGCCTGGGTGCTCACCGTGCCGTCTTCTCGTTGCCAGAGGTGAGGTGGCAGTTGACGAAGCCGAAGGAGGTGCCGTTGAACATGAAGGAAACGCCGACGGCTCCCTTGTTCCCTGCGGGGCCGGGGGCAGAGTCAGACCAGGGGGGGGTCGGCTGCCCCCGGGGGGTGGGGAGCCCCCTGCCCCCCAGGACGGGGGGGATGGGCCCTACTCAGGCTGTTAGCACGGAGCCCCCCTCGTGCAACGCACACGTGCACAGACACCTCCTCATGCAACACACACCCGCCCGGACCCCCCCTCGTGCAATGTACATGTGCACAGACACCTGCTCGTGCAACACACACACACACAGAGACACCTCCTCGTGCAATGCACACACACATGGGCTCCTCCTCGTGCAACACACCCCCATGCACAGGCCCCTCCTCGTGCAATGCACGTGCTCCAGGCCCCCTCACTGTGCAACGGTACACACCTGGACCCTTCCCCGTGCGAGGCACACATGCTGAGACCCCTCCCCACGCAACACACACGCACCCAGACCCCTCCTCGTGCAACACATGCACCCTAGGACCCCTCCCTGTGCAACAATGACATGCCTGGACCCCTCCTCGTGCAACGCACGCACACCAGGACCCCTCCTCGTGCAACACACCCATGAAGGGACCCCTCCCCACACAAGGCACACATGTTGAGACCCCTCCTTGTGCACAGGCCCCTCCTCGTGCAACGCACGTGCTCTGGGACCCCTCCCTGTGCAACACAGACGTGCCCGGACCCCTCCTCTTGCGGCACGTGCCGCCCCAGCCCCCCCGTGCAGCCCCCCCTTACCCAGGGTGTTGGCGATGCCGGTTTTGACGCTGGAGGTGCCGACGTGGCTGATGCGGTTCTCGTGCTCCGGTTTCACCAGCACCACCACCTTGATGTTCCACAGGGACTGCATGGCCACCTGCGGGCCCCCCCCCGCCACCGTGAGACCCCCCCCAGAGCAGCACCCCGCTGGGTGGGGGGGTGTCCCCCCCTCCCTGCCCCGTGCCATGGGTGCTGGGTGTCCCCTCCTTCACCCCGGCACCCACCCCAAAACAGGCAGCCACGCAGCACCCACCACCCCCAGCACCCACCACTCTCCCCAGCACCCACCTCCTCAGCACCCACCACCCCCAGCACCCACCACCATCCCAGCACCCACCACCCCAGCACCCACCACCCCCAGCCCCCACCCCAAAACAGGCAGCCCCGCAGCACCCACCACCCCCAGCACCCACCACTCTCCCCAGCACCCACCACCCCCAGCACCCACTGCCTCAGCACCCACCACCACCCCAGCACCCACCCCAAAACAGGCAGCCCCGCAGCACCCAGCAGGCCACCGAGCGTCACCCCTCCCATACCACCCCCCTGTGCCCCCCAGCCCCCCGTCCCTACCGGGCGGTACTCCCCCTCGGTGACGTCCTTCAGGGCTCCGCGCAGGAAATCCACCCACTCCCTGTCACCCAGGGAATTCTCCTGGGTGCCGAAGACGTAGATGTCGTGGGGGATGGCGACCGTCACCTCGTCCAGCGTCTTCCCCAGCCCCTTGGAGGTGAACCACGACGTGATGCTCTTGGGGGGGGGCACGCTGCCTGCGGCGGGGAGCGGCACGGTCACAGGACACACACACACACACACCCCCCACAACCTGCCCCAAAGGGCTCTGTGCCCCCCCCCCTCCCAAAAAGGGTGTTCCCCCCCCTCCCCTCTCCACCCTGGCGCTCACCCATGTTCCAGGTGCCAATGAAGATGGAGATCATGTCGGGCTCATCCTGGTGGGAATGTTTGTTCTTCATCAGCTGCAGGAGCTGGCAGAAAGCCTCCCGCTTCTGGGGGGGGGGGGGGAGACACACAGTGAGTGGGGGCAGAGGGGATCCCCACATCCCCCCCCGCCTGGCCGCCCCCAACTCAGCCAAACACACCTCCCCAACACGGGGCACCAGCCCCCGTGGGAGACCAGGGGGTTAAATCCTGCACATACACACCCCCCCAACCCCTCAATCCCTACGAGCCCCCCCCCACAACCCTGGACACCCCCCTCCCCCCCAAAATCCCAGCAGAACGCGACCCACCCGGGCGCTGACGAACACAAAATCCTTCCGTTGTGTTTTATCCTTTTCCTTCTCAAAAACGATGCCCAGTTTGTTCTGCACCCGCTGCGACTTGATCAGCTGCCGGACTGGGGGGGACGGGGGGCAAATGCCGGGGGGGGGGCAAGGGGGTGCTGGGTGCCAGCTGGACACCGTGCCCCCCCCCCCCCAAACCCTGTCTTTCCCAGCCCACGCTCTGGGAGACCCCCAGGATGGGGACAACCAACCGCCCCCCACCCTGGGATGCTGCAGCGTGGCCAGCCCAAGGTGCAGCGATGCCTCCCCCCGGTGCCCCCCCCCCCCCCCTCACTTTTCTCGTGGGTGAAGGTGTTCCAGTCCTCCTGGGAGTCCTTCTGCTTCTTCAGCACCACCAGCCGCCCCCCCTCCACGTCCACGCTCAGCGTGTACTTCTGTGACTTGCCGATTTTGGTCAGGTCCCCCAGGGTGACGTCCAGCTTCACCTGGCGGGGGGAGGGGGGGGGGGGCCAGGTGCTGGAGGGGGGGATCCGGGGGGGGTCCCCCCATCCCAGAGACACCCCCCTGCCATCGCTGGATGGGACCCCGGGGGCGTGGGACACACACACACACACACACACACACACACACACGCTCACCTCGAAGGTTTGCACAGGGATGCTCTTGGCCTTGCGGGCGAGGGGCTGGGGGGGCGCGGGGGGGGCGGCCGAGCTCATCTCCTGCAGAGCCCGCAGTGCCTGGGCAGCACCAGGTGGTGTCAGCCAGGCATCGCGGCCCCCCCGCTCCATCACCCCCCCCCCCCCCCCAGCTCCACCAGTGCCCCCAACCCCATCAGCCCCCCCAGCTCCACCAGCCCCCCAAGCCCCCCCAGTCCCTCTGACCCCCCCCAGCTCCACCTGCCCCCAGAGCCTCCCCAGGCCCCTCAGCTTCACCAGTTCCCCCAGCCCCATCAACCCCCCCCCAGCCCCACTGCCCTATCAGCCCCCTCCCCGGATCCTCCCAGCCCCCCCAGCTCCACCAGTCCCACCAATCCCATTGGCCCCTACCAGTCCCTCTGTCCCCCCAGCCCCATAAACCCCTCCAGCCCCCCCCACTCCATTAGCTCCCCCAGCCCCTCCCAGCCCACCCAGCCCTATCAGCTCCCCCAGCCCCACCAGCACCCCCAGTTCCCCCCAATCCCATCAGCCCCAAAAGCCCCCCCAGTTCCCCCAGCTCCCCCCAGTCCCATTAGCCCCCCCAGTCCCACAAGCCCCCCCACAGGGTCCCCTCAATGCCACCCAGGCAGCTCATTACGGCCCCAGCCCCCTCTGGATTGGGCTCCGGCCACACACTGGCCCAGGACCCGGCAGAGACTCCCCCCAGGGGGGACCCCCCCGCCCCCCCCCCCCCCCCCAGCCCCACCTTCTTCTCAATGCTGGAGAGGAAATCCTTCAGCACCGAGAGCTTCAGCACCAGGCTCTCCAGCTCCTGCTCCCCGCTCTGCCCCGCCGCCTGGCACCGTGGCACAGGGCAGGATGGGACCCCTGGCCCCCCGCAGGGACAGGACCCCCCCCGCACCATGGGACGGGGCAGGATGGGACCCCCACATCCACCCAAGCCCCCCAGAAGTGAAGGACCCCCTAGCACCGTGGGACAGGGCAGGATGGGACCCCCACATCTACCCCAGCCCCCCTAAAGGGGCAGGATGGGACCCCCAGATCCATCCCAGCCCCCCAGGGGCAGGACCCCCCAGCACCATGGGACGGGGCAGGATGGGGGGGTGTTTCTCTGCTGCCTTTCCCTCCACCCACACGTCCCTGTGGCAGGTCCGTGGGGACAAGCCCCAGGGTGGGGTGAGGGCGAGGCGGGGGGGGATGTCCCCCCCGTGTCCCCACGTCCCCCCCTCACCTGCTGCAGGATCTTGCTGACCATGGGGGAGCTCTGCTGGTCAAAAACCTTGGAGAGGATCTCCAGCCCCGCCAGCACCTTGTCCACCTCGCTGGGGAGGGCGAGAGGAGCGGGCTCAGCCGGCGGCACACCCGCCCGTCCGTCCGTCCGTCCGTCCATCCCGCCCGGGGCCGCCCACCTGTGCAACCGTTTGCAGGAGGCGACGAGGGTCTTGTTGAGGTGGGGGAGGCTGCTGGCCCCCCCTTTCACCGCCTCCAGGTCCAGCGAGTAGCTGCCCTTCAGGTACTCGTGGGAGATGCTGCTCAGCCCGTTGGTGCTGCGGGGAGGGAGCCGGGAGGGTGAGGATGGGGTGCAGGCAGGGGTGCAGGCAGGGGTGCAGGCAGGGGTGCAGACCCTCACCTCTCCGCCGACCCCTCCGGCAGGGTTGGCCCCAGGGCGGTGGGGCTGAGCCCTGCGGGGCTACTGGAGAAACTGGTGGAGCCGGAGCGCGGCGGCAACGGCGGCTTTTCATCCTCTCCATCTGCACCGGGGCGATGGCGGGAGGGAGCGGGGGGGGGGGGTGTGTCTGTCACAGCCCCCCCACACCCCGCAGGGAACTGGGGGGGTTCCGGGAGCCCACCCACCCCCCGGTCATACCCGAATAGTCCCTGTCCTCCACGTTCTCCTTCTCCCGCTCGACGGGGAAGAGGAGGGTGCAGACCAGCCCCTGGTTGGGCTGCAGGTACAGGGCGATCAGCTCGCTCAGCGTCTTGAAGCGTCGCACCTGCACCCCCTGCGACGTCTGCGGGGACACCGGGGACTGTCACCGCCTGCCAACGGGGTCACCCCGCGGGGGTGGGGACCCCCAACCCTGTCCCCCCCACCTCTGGGCAGCGAGCCCCATCCAAGATGGGGGGGCTCAGCCCACAGCCCCACGGCTGACACTCTCCGTGGGGAGCGGGGCCCGGGGGGGACGTGGCACCCGCCGCGGTGCCGTGGCTGCGTGTCGAGGGGGGGGACGGGCAGGGTGCGGGGTGTGGGGTGCAGCCATCCCCCCGCCTCCTCCCTCCCAGGGGCGGCTTTTTCCTGCCCACCCGGGGCGGCACAAAGGGGTTTCTGTTGCTCTAAAAATACCCGGCGGCACCGGCCAGCCAAGATGGGAGCTGCCGAGCCGCCGGCCGTGCCGGAGAGCTGGGAACACTGGTGGCACTGGGCCCAGGCTGAGACACCCGGCTGTGCCGGAGAGCCGGGCGCACTGGTGGCACTGGGACAAACCCTGCCGAGACACCCGGCTGTGCCAGAGAGCCGGGCGCACTGGTGGCACTGGGACAAACCCTGCCGAGACACCCGGCCGTGCTGGAGAGCCGGGCGCACTGGTGGCACTGGGACAAACCCTGCCGAGACACCCGGCCGTGCCGGAGAGCCGGGCGCACTGGTGGCACTGGGCTGGAACCAAGACACCCAGCCGTGCTGGAGCCCGGCACAGCGGTAGCACCGGGCCGAGGCCGAGCCCCCCCTCCCCAGCCCCACAGCAGAGGCAGGGGGCAGGGAGCCCCCCCCCCCCCCCCCCGGCACACTCGGGGGTGAGGGGCTGTAACTGTGGTGCTGCTCCCACCCAGCACAGCCTCCCCCCCCCCACCCACTTTAGCTGGGTACAGGCCGGGGCACCCCGACCTCCCTCAGCCCACACTGGGGACCCCCTCCACTGCCCGCTGTAGGGGGGTACCCCCCTCGGGGGGGGGCAGTGTCCCTGGGGGGCTCTGCCCACCTGCACGGCCAGGAAGTCCTCCTCATCAGGCAGGATGCGGTAGGTGTGAACGTGCTTCTGGTACCTGCAGGCAGCAGGGGGGGGCGGGTCAGGCAGGGGGGGCCATGGCGAGGGGGGGGGGGGGGCATCCCCCCACCTGCCTGCACAACCCCCCCATAAACCCCCCGGGGGACACCAGGCTCCCATCCTGCATGAGCACCCGCAGCGAGGAGCCCCAGTCCCACCGTTACCAGTGGCATGTAATGAGCTGCCAGGTCTCAGCCCGGCTCCTGTCAGATGGGTGCAGGGAGGGGGGCACAGATGGGTGCTGGGGGGGGGGGGGGGCCCAGAGTGACACCCCCCCCATGCTTGACCAAACGGGGATCCCCCCAACTGACACCCCCATGTCCTCCTGCCATGTTGCAGTCCCAGCCCCGCTGTGCCCGTCAGTGTGCTGGAGTGAGCATCCCCTGCCCGCCCCGCAGGCAGGGACAGGCAGGGAACAGGCAGGAGCAGGCAGGGAGCAGGGAAGAAGGAGGCAGGGACAGGCAGGAGCAGGCAGGGACAGGCAGGGAGCAGGGAAGAAGGAGGCAGGGACAGGCAGGAGCAGGCAGGGAGCAGGGAAGAAGGAGGCAGGGACAGGCAGGAGCAGGGAAGAAGGAGGCAGGGACAGGCAGGAGCAGGCAGGGACAGGCAGGGAGCAGGGAAGAAGGAGGCAGGGACAGGCAGGAGCAGGGAAGAAGGAGGCAGGGACAGGCAGGAGCAGGCAGGGACAGGCAGGGAGCAGGGAAGAAGGAGGCAGGGACAGGCAGGAGCAGGCAGGGACAGGCAGGGAGCAGGGAAGAAGGAGGCAGGGACAGGCAGGAGCAGGCAGGGACAGGCAGGGAGCAGGGAAGAAGGAGGCAGGGACAGGCAGGAGCAGGGAAGAAGGAGGCAGGGACAGGCAGGAGCAGGCAGGGAGCAGGGAAGAAGGAGGCAGGGACAGGCAGGAGCAGGCAGCCACTGGCAGCCGGGATGCCAGGAAACAATTTATTTTTCAATGGAAGCTGACAGGAACCGGGGCCGTGATCCCAGGGCAGGGGGTGACGGCCGGTGCTGAGAGATGGGGTGCGGGTGCCAGCGGGCGCGGGGAGCAGGACCCCACACATGTCCCCTCCCCGTCCCCTCCACAGCAGTGAGACTGCAGGGGCTGGGGACCCCCGGCATGGCCAGACCCCCCGCCCCCAGTACCAGCGGCAGGGATGGTGTCTCCTGGGCTGGCTCGTGGCCATGGGGCTCGTGGAGGTCACTGGTGGCTGTCACCACGCCAGGACCCCCCCGTCAGCCCAGCCACCGTGTCCCCCACCCCGGTGACACCCTGCCAGCCGTGTCCCCCTGTCACCACACTGTGCCCCACAGCGCCAGGGGGTGCCACCCCACCCCCCGCTCCCCACAGTGTCGGGTCCCCCAGTGTCACCCCACATGCCACAGGGGTGGGTCCCCCGGTGCCACCCTGCTCCTCACAGCACCAGATCCCCATCCCAGCCCCCCCTCCCCAACTCCTCCAGCAAGGGGGGGGGGGGGGGGGGGCACAGCACGAGCGTCCTCCCACAGCCTCCAGAAAGGGGATCCCCAATTTCTGCCCCTGCTCCAGCTACAGCCAGCTTTGCACCCCGAGGGGGGGGGAGGGGGGAGGGAAGCACCCACTCCCTCCAGCACTGGTGCTGCTCCGGGGTGCCCCAATGCCCAACCAGGGGTCATGGGGAGCCCCCCCAGTTTGAGGGGGGCTGAATGGGAACCCGCTATGGGAGGCTGTATGGGAAATCCTGCTGCAGGTTGGAGGCGGGGGGGGGGGGGGGTAGGGAGTCCATATGGGAAACCCCCACTGAGGGATCTGGGGGTCCCCAACTCAAAGGAGTCCTGGAGGGGTCAATGTGGGGGACCCCCAGCTGGTGTCAGGGGGCTCTGTATGGGGACCCCCATCTGGTGGGACTGGGGGGGGGGGGGGGGCACACAGAGACCCCCAGCTGGGGAGAGGGGGTGGTCTCTGTGGGAAGCACAGTTGGGGTCTCCAATAGCAGGAATCCCAATGGGGGGGTGATGGGGGGCCAGGGAGGTGCATGGGGAACCCCAGCACAGGGTCAGTATGGGGAATCCCAAATTGGGGGGGGGATGGGGACAAAGGGGGGGTCCCCAAACCTCAGTTTAGGGGGGGAGCATGGGGGGGGGTGTCTCTATGGGTAGAGTCCCCATGGGGACCCCCAGCACAGGGGATGGAAGCGTGGGGGTGGGGAGGAATGGACACACGACCCCCCCCCCCCCCCTCCAGGCGCCATCCCGGGGGGGGGGGGGCCGCCCAGCCCTGTGCTGCTTGCGGCTGCTATTTTGGTGAGTTAATCCCAGGGGGCCGGGGTGGGGGGTGGGGGGGGGCCACCAGCACAAAGAGCCATAATGTGGGAGTGCGGCCACCGGCGAGTGCCAGGGCTCCCCACCGGCATCGCCGGGACCACCCACCGCTGACAGCACCCTGGCATAGCTGGGGGGGGGGGGGGGGGGGGGGGGGGCACCCTGCACCCACCCGCACCACCCTGGCACTGGGCGAACCAGCGGAGAGCCAGGACGGGGGGTCCGGCTGTGGGGTTCTGTGTGTGTGTCCCCCACGGTGTCACCCAGCGATGCCACCCCACCGCGAAGCCCCGGTGTGCCGCGGCACGTCGGCGGGAGGGTTAAAGGAAGACGGCGCTGCCGGGATCCCGGCGCAGTTCCCTTTCCTCCTCCTGCCCCCGCAGCTATTTTTAGGCCCCGGCGGTGGCGGTGGACGATGCCGATGAGACCAGCGGCCCCCGGTTGCCCCCCGCGCTGGCAAAGGGGGCTGCTCGGTGGGACCGTGGCACGCTCCTGTCCCACCCCCCCCCACCCCCCGTGCAGGGATCCCTCACCGGTCGTGGTCGCGGCAGAGTTCGGCACAGCCACCCGCCGTGGCATCCCCCCGTGCTGGGTTTTGCCTCGCTGCAGGGTCCCGGCTCTCGGTGAGCCATGTCAAGACCCCGGCTGCAGCCCCCCCCCCCCCCCCCCTCCCTCCCTGCCACCCACCCACCCACCCACCCAGCCCCACGGCACACCGTCAGTCACTGGTATTCGTAGGGGCGAAGCGTGCTCTTCCCCCCAGCACCGCTCGCCACCCCGGCTTCGCAGAGGGGAGCCGGCGACCACGCTGTGCCCACATGGCCACCAAACCAAATTTTCACAAGCCACCGGCTATGAGGAACAAGGCCGGGGGTCTGCGTGCCCAGCACCGGCACGGCACAGCCCCCAAGCCAGGGCAGGCCGGCTCACCACCAACTCCTGGTTCTCCCCCCCCCCATTTATTTGCTGTAAGGAGCTGGCGGCTGCCAGTGCCCACGGGCTCTTGGGGAGCGGAAAAAGCCTAATTTCGAGGTGCCCTCGCCACCGCCCCACACCGCCTGCCCCACAACCACATCAAGGTCCCGGCGCTGGCACAGGCAGCCGGGCCCCGAGGGGAGCTGACGGCGCACCCCGGCACCACACATCCCGGCACCCCGAGGGGACATTAGGGTGACCTGGCTCGGCCACCGCACTCTCAGCCCCACTTCTTGGGGAGGGTGGGGGGGGGGGGCAGCACCTCAGGGACCCCCAGCGCTCAGCTGGGACGTGGCATCAGCCACCAAACCCCCCCCAGTGTGACCCACACGGCTTGTCCCCCCCAGCCCCACTCCCCCAGCCCCCAGTGCCGCCCAGTCTGTTAGTGCCCGGGACCCCCACCTCAGAGTGGGTGCCCTGTCCCCCACCGGTGCCCCACAGCGCCCTCCCGGTCTCCCCACAACCCCCCAGCCCCACCGTGCCCATTTCTCCCCAAGTTCCCAGTCCCCCCCATAGTCCTGGTGACCCCCGTGCCCAGTGTGCCCCCCGCCAATACACGTGTGTGTGTGTGTCCCCCACCCCGTGCCTGCTGTCCTCCGGGAGCCAATGCCCCCCGGGTCACCCCCACTTGCATCCCTCCGCGCTCCCCCAGTACCACACCAATGCTTCCCCACTACCCCACCAGTGCTCCCCACTGCTGCACCCCAGCATCCCCCCACCCCCGGTGTCCCCCCCAGCACAACGCCGCTGCTCCCCATAGACCCCCCCGCGGGGATGCCTTCCAGTGCCCCCCTGAGACAACCCCACCCCCCCTCCCCGATCTCTCCGGCACCCCCGCCGGCACCCCCGGGGTTTTCCCCCCCCCGTGTCCCTCCCCGTGTCCCCCCCCCCCACTCACAGCAAACACAGCGCGTAGGCCCCCGCCACGCTCTCGCTGTCCCGCACCAGGAAGCTGCCGTCCCGCCCGGCCCGGGCGAGCTGCTCCTCGGCGGCGGCTCGGCTCAGGTCCCGGTGGTACCACGGAGGTACCGACGGAGGTACCGGTACCGGTACCGGTACCGGCACCGGCCCCCCCGCGCCCCCCGCGCCCGCCATGCTCCGCCGGGGCCGCGCTCCGCGCTGGGCGGGCGGGGGCAGCACCGGGGGGGAGGCGGGGGAACCGGGAAAGGAGGGGGGGAAAGGGGGGGGGGCGGGGAGAAACGGTGGGGCGGGGAGAAACGGGGGAGGAGGGAGATAGGGGCGGGGAGAAGATGAGGGGCGGGGGGGGGGGGGGGGATGGATAGTTGGGGGGGGAAGCACCCGGGGCGGATCGGGAGACTTGGGAGGGAGGGGGGGGAAGAATGGAGGGGGGGCATGGGGAGCACCGGGGGGTGTGGGAGTACTGGGGGGACTGAGAGTACTGGGGCGGGCACCGGGGGTGGGGGGCACTGGGGGGACTGTGGGCACGGGGGGAGAGCGTTGGGGGGAGGGACACTGGGGGGACTGGGAGCACCGGGGGGACTGGGAACACTGGGAGGGGGGCGTTGGGGGGAGAGACACTGGGGGGACTGGGAGCACCGGGGGGACTGGGAGCACTAGGGGGGTGGGACATCGGGGGGGCAGGGAGCACCAGGGGGACTGGGAGCACTGGGGGGACTGGGAGCACTAGGGGGGTGGGACATCGGGGGGGCAGGGAGCACCAGGGGGACTGGGAGCACTGGGGGGTCTGGGAGCACTGGGAGGGGGGCGTTGGGGGGAGGGACACTGGGGGGACTGGGAGCACCGGGGGGACTGGGAGCACTAGGGGGGTGGGACATCGGGGGGGCAGGGAGCACCAGGGGGACTGGGAGCACTGGGGGGTCTGGGAGCACTAGGGGGGTGGGACATCGGGGGGGCAGGGAGCACCAGGGGGACTGGGAGCACTGGGGGGTCTGGGAGCACTGGGGGGTCTGGGAGCGCTGGGAGGGGGGCGTTGGGGGGAGAGACACTGGGGGGACTGGGAGCACCGGGGGGGACGGGCACCGTGGGGACAGGGAGCACCGGGGGGACGGGCAGCACTGGGAGTCGGGGCATCGAGGGGCAGGGAGCACCGGGGGGAAACTGGGAAAGGCGGGCGGGGGATCGGAGAGCGGGCACCGGGACCGGCGGGCACCGGGCGGGGTGGGGGGGGGGGCGCGCTGCAAGGGGGGCCAGGCCCGGGGCTCAAAAACGGGGGCGGCCGGGGCACGTGGGCGAGCCCCCCCCGAGGTGGGACACGGGGCAGGGGGAGGGCTGGAGGCTGGTAGGACCCCCGCGGCAGCCGTGTCCCCCCCCTCGGGGCGGGTCCCCGGGGTCGTCCCCCCCCTATCGTTTCCCCAGTCCCACCCTGCACATTCCGGGGTGCCGGTGACCCCCCCCACCCCGCCCCCGGGCTCTGAGAGCTGAGACTCCTCAGGGGGTCCCGTGACACCCCCCTCTCATATCGCAGTGGCGGGGACCCCCATGCCCCCCACTTTGCAGGGCGCACCTGTTGGGGGGGGGGGGCAGGCGATGCCACGCTGCCTGGCGGGTCGACACAGAGAAATGGGGGGTGAGGTCCCCGCTTTGCGCCCCTCCCCCCCGCAAAGAGGAGCAGGACCAGGTTCCCCCCTCCCATCCCGCCGCGCCCCCCCCTTCCACCTCCCGCAGCACCCCAACACCGAGCAGGGCAGGAGCATTTATTCACCAGCCACATACTGAGGGGGGGGCACGGAGCGGATGGTGCAGTTTGGGGGTGTCCCATGGGGCAGAGCCCGGATCCCCCCCCTTTTTTCTCCCCACTTTGCCCATCCCCTCTGCAGCTCCCCTGCTCAGAGCAGGGCCAGGAGGGTGGGGGGCAGCAGGGCCAGCAGGACGGGGAGTGGGGGGCCGGGGGGGCCGGCGGCGTGGGCGTAGTAGCGCGCCACGGCGATGTTGGGGTTCCCCTGCGCGGGGTCGAACCACATCTGGATGCAGCGGCCGCTGCCGCGGTGGTGCGGGGTGTAGCGGTAGGAGTGGGACCAGATCTGCTCGCAGAGGGCAGCCGGCGTGGGGAAAACGAACTTGAACTTCTGGCACAGGGCGCCCTGGGGACACTGGTTGGTGCCTGGGGGGGGGGGGTGTGTATGAGGTGGGGGGGGTCTTTGGGATGGAGGGGGGCCATCCCCCTGTTGCGACCTGCGCGTGGTATCGGTGTCCTGAGGGGTCCTGCTGCCTTTACTGAGGTGCGTTTGACCCATGGGACCCCCAACCACCAGCTGCCAGCACACACACACCCCCCCCCCAATGCCAGCACCACCCCACGCTGCCAGCACCCCAATTGGGGAGACCCGTCCCCACACCCCCAGACCCACTCGCAGCCACCGAGGATGGGGAATGATGTGGCCGACTCCCCTGCGGCAAGATGCAGGGCAACTGGGGACCTGTGTGTGTGGGGGGAGGTCCAGACATATTTTGGGGAGGGGGAGTTCCCCCAATACCCCCCCACACACACTAACCTGTGGTCCAGTTCCAGCCCTTGTGCCAGTTGACCTTGCAGGTGACGGCGTCCTGGCAATCCTCCCACCACTGCTCGCAGTCCTCCCGGCACAGCGGCACGTTCAGGATCCGCTCCTTACGCCAGCTGGTGTCTGCCTGCGGCACCACCCCAGTTCATCCCAGTGAGGGGGGGGGGGGGGAGACCTGGGGGGGGGGGTCCTGCACCCACCTGGTCAATCCAGGGCCCCAGGTTGGGGGAGCACTCGTAGAGACACGTGTCCTGGATGAAGTGACGCTTGCACTTCTCCGGCATGGCCCCGCAGTGGTCCCAGTTGAAGCCGTACAGGTAGGACTGGTCCTGGTGGGCTTCCATACTGGTGTTGGCGGTGCAGCAGGCGTTCTCCTTCCAGAGGGCACACTGCGCCGGGGCAACCGGGGCTCAGCGGCGCGGGGAGGCGTGCCAGCGAAATCACCGGCACCCACGGGTGGGGTGGCCCCACTGGGTGATGGACCGCCCCCCCCCCCCCCCCCCCCCTTCTTTTTCCACCCTCCATCCCGGTGACCCCAAGGGTGGGGGGTGCCGGTGGGTGCCCCGGGGTGGGGTGGGGTTTGGGGGGGGTGAGGACCCTACCTGCCCGTAGAGCTGCCCCTCAGGGCCGGGCTCCGTTTTGTGGTGCTTGGCGTCCATGCAGATGTTGAGCAGCGAGTTCTGTGCCGGCGCGGTGGCCGTCGGCCAGGCCAGGGCTACCAGCAGCGCCCATGTGGCCACCATGGCTCTGTCGAGGTGGGGGGGGGGCCAGTGCTGAGGCTCCATGGTATTTAAGGCGGGGGGGGGGTGGGGTTGTCAGGGTGCTTACCTCGGGGGGTGCCAGGTGCCGGGTGCCGCGGGGCGAGCGCGGCTCATCTCAAAGGTCGCGGTGCGGCACAACCCTTGGCCGCCGATCGCCGATCACGGGATGCCGCCCGGCGCGGGGCACGGCGGGTCGGGCAGCACCCACGGGGCACAGAGGGGATGGGGTTCACACACACACACCCACACCCCCCCCCCGACACACCCCCACACCCCCCCACCAAACCCAACCCATCCCCCCCCCCCCCCCGCAGCCCTGCGTGGAGCCAGGATCCGGCTTCCCGGCGCCGTGATGGGACCAGCGCCTGCCAAAATCCACTCGTGGATGTTTTTTCTTTCCCTCCCGTGGCAGGGGGGGGAGTGGGGGGGGGGACCCCACACCCTGACATCAGCGTGAGGGGCAGGATCCAACCCCTCCCAATGCTGCAGGGTGTCCATGAAGGGCCCTGGGGGGGGGGAAACCCCAGTGGGTAAGAGATGCCCCCGGGGGGGGACACACAGGTACCCCTCCATTGGGGTCATAGATACCCCACGGGATTTACGTACCCACCACGAGTCACAGATACCCCCCCCATGGGTCACAGAAGGCCCCAGAGGGACAGATACCCCGGGGGGTTCACAGATACACCCCATCATAGGTCACAGATTCCCCATTGGGGTCAACCCCCCACCTTGGGGGTTACAGATGTCCCGGGGGGGGTCACAGATACCCCCCTATTGGGGTCACCCCCCCACCTTGGGGCTCACAGATGCCCCGGGGGGACACACAGATGCCCCATTGGGGTCACAGATGCTCAATCGGGATCACGTGCCCCCTCACTGGGGTCACAGATACCCCTCCCCGTGGGTCACAGAAGCCCTCGGGGGGGACAGATATTCCAGAGGTGGTCACAGATACCCCCCCACTGGGGTCACAGATACCTCATTGGAGTCACCCTCCCCCCCCCATTGGGGTCACAGACACCCCCCTATGGGGGTCACGCCCACCCCATTGGGGTCAGCCCCCCCCACCGCAGCCGGACGCGCTCCGTGGAGGGGGGCGGCAGACTCCGCCCCCCAGCTGTCAATCAGGCTTCGCCTCGCCGCGCTGACCCCGCCCCCGCTGCCTCCCCCCCTCGTGGGCGTGGCCTCGCCCACCCCCTCCGCGCATGCGCCGTGCCAGACGCAAAAGAACTGCTTCCGGCGGGGCACGGGCCGCGTTGTACTTCCGGGTGGGGGCCGGTAACGGCCGGTTCTGCTCCCGGTGCCCGCCCCCCTTCCCCCCCCTCCCCCAACCCCCCCCTTTTCCTCCACCACTATGTCGACGCTGTTCCCCTCCCTGCTCCCGCGCGTCACCGAGTCCCTCTGGTTCAACCTCGACCGGCCTTGTGTGGACGAGACCGAGCTGCAGCAGCAGGAGCAGCAGCACCAGGCCTGGGTGGGCACCGGGGGCTGCGGGGGGAATTAGGACGACATAGGGGAGGGGTTGGGGGGGATGAGGGGGGCGTTGAAGGAGTGCTGAGGGAGATGGGGGGCATGGGGGAGTGTGGTTTGCTGGGGGGGGGGGATGAGGGGGGGCATTGGGGAGGTGCTGGAGGGGCTGAGGCAGGGAGCTGGGGAGCCGGGGATGGAGCTGGGGGGGGGGCTGCTGGGGATGAGGGGGGGCGCTGGGGGGCTGAGGCGGGTATGGGTGAGGGGGGAATGGGGGTGGGGGTCGCTGCAGCCCCCCAGCTGGTTTGGGAGGGCTGGGGAGTTCCCAGGCTGGTTCTGTGTGCTGCTTCCTCAGCGGTTTCACCGTTTTGGCCTTTTTTTGTGGGGGGGGTTGCATGGCCTTGCCCTCCCTGCTGTCTGGGGGGGTTCGTTAGGGGGCTGGGGCTGGCCCCAGGCTCCCTCGGTACCTCCTGGTTAGTTAATTAACCATCTCAGCGGTGATTAGTGATCCCGGTGACCCACAGGTATCGGGCGTGCTGCTCAGTGCTGCAGCCCCTGAGTATGGCTGGGGGGAAAAGCATCTCTTTGGATAAAGTTTAGGGGAAAAAAAAAAAAAAAAATCTCAGCAATTACATTATTATAATTAAGTAAAAAATCATTTCAATCAGTAATTAAAAGCCCAGTACCTGGAAGGAGTTGTGAGTCCCCCTGGGTGAAGGGTTTTAATTGCGCTGTAATTATCCGTAGCAGCTGTTCTCAAGCAGATACCTCAGCTTTGGGGTCATTTTTTATTTAAAAAATTAAAACTTTCTGTGTTTGGGCTCTGCTGGTGCTCCTCACGGGTGGGTGCTGACTCCTTGGGACTCCCCCTGCCTCTCCCTGGGGGGACTCTGGGAGGTGTTGGGGTGCTCACCCACCTGCCACTCCTCAGCTCCAGAGCATAGCCGAGAAGGACAACAACCTGGTGCCCATTGGAAAACCGGCGTCCGAGGTGGGTGTGGGGGGGTTGGGTGGGGGGTCCCCCACCCCTGTGTAAGGTGGGGGGGTAAGGGTGGGGGGGCTGGAGCTGTTGTACCCATAGCATTACGACGAGGAGGAGGAAGAGGACGACGAGGATGATGAAGACAGCGAAGAGGACTCAGAGGACGACGAGGACATGCAGGATATGGATGAGATGAACGATTATAACGAGTCTCCCGATGACGGGGAGATCAACGAGGTAAATAATGAGGGGGGGGTGTCGTTTTCTCCACCCCCTCAGCCCTGTCCCTCTCCATCTCTCCCTGTTTTTGGGGTGAGGGCAAGGGGGCTGGCCTTTGCTTTGGGGGCGTTCCTCAAACCTTTCCACTTCCCAGGTGGACATGGAGGGGGCAGAGCAGGATCAGGACCAGTGGATGATCTGATGGAGGTGTGGGGAGACCCCTTGCCCTCACACCCCACCCCCAGCTCCGGGGAGGGGGTAGTTTGGTGAAGCTCCCATGGCTGCAGCCCTTTAGGGGGGCTGCAGGGTGAACCCCCCCGGGGGGGGGCCGCAGAGACCCTGCGGCCACTGGGGAAGCACGCAGTGAGGCGGCGAGTCATTGTATAGTTTTCTTTCTTATTTTTCCCTAATAAACTCCATTTCCAAGCAAAACCCCGCCTTAAATCCAGCATGCCAGGCGCACTGGCACGACGCCACCCACCCCGGCAGCCACCACCGTCCACACCAGTGCCCTTTATGGGGTGGGGGGGGCGGAATCCCAGTGCTCCCCACTCCCCTCCCAGTGCTGCCTCAGCAGTTCCCAACATAGCGGAGCTCGGCGATGCCATCGGGGATGGCACGGAAATACTCCAGGCTGGCGCGGTGCACCTTGCAGCGGTATTTGCCGCAGGTTTTGGCATACTGCAAGAAGTGGGGGGCCCCGGGGAAGAGGACGTTGTCGGCCAGGATGGTGGCCCCTTGGGCCAGCAGCTGGTGGGTCTCCAGTAGCTGCAGGTCCCGGAGGTAACAGCGTTTCCAGTGATCCATAAAGACGAAGTCGGCTTTCAGCAAACCGTGCTGCGCTTGCAGGCGGGGGATCACCTCCTCCGAGGGGCCCACGATCAGCTCCACCTGCACCAGCCCCCCCCCCCACCTCAGCCCCTCTGCACCCCCAGAGCAGAGAAGGCGGGGGGACACACACAGCCCACACCCAACCACGGTGCTCCAGGGGTCCAAGCAGCGTGGCAGGACCCACCGGGGAAAGGAGCCAGTTTTTCGCAGGTATCCCCGGCACAGGATTGGGGTGTCCGTCCCCCCCACCCCCCAATTCCTCTTCTCTTTCCCCCCGCCCCGTGGCACTCACCATTTGCTCGTCGAAGCCGGCCAGGCGAATGACTTTCTCTGCCACAGCAGCGTGGCTGGGGTTGGGTTCCACGGTGTAGAGGCGGGCGCCTGGGGCCAGCCCCTGCGCCAGCAGCACCGTGCCGTACCCGCAGTAGGTGCCCAGTTCCAGCACCCGCCGCGGCGCCCGCTCCGCCACCAGCCGCTCCACGATCCGCCCTGCCACGGCCCACGGTCCTCAGGGGCTGCATCCACACCTCCCTGTGCCACACACCCCGCCCCCCCCAAAAAATTCCCCCCCTCCTTGGGCAGCAGGGATGGTGCCAAGGGGGTCCCCAGCACGGAGAGGGGCGGGAGGGAGGGGAAGGGCAGTGGCAAACCTCCCTGTGGCCACAACCAGCCCTTCCCAGTGCCACTGGGAGGGCAGAGCCTCAACGGCCATGCCACAGCCATATCAGTTGTGCCATGGCCACACTGACCGTGCTATGGCTGTGGCAATAATGCTGTGGCTACACCGCCAGTGCCAGGGCTGTGCCAGTGGGGCTGTGGCCACGGCAAGGGTGAGACAGCCACCTGGATGCCACAGCCCTGGAGATGGTGCCGTGGCCGTGCCGGGGGTGCTGTGGCTGTGGCGATGGTGCCACGGCTGTGCCAGCAGTGCCGTAGCCATGCCAATGGTACCATGGCCATGCTAACAGTACCACAGGCACACCAGCAGTGCCATGGCCACGCTAACCATGCCACAGATGTGCCATGGCTGTGCCAGGGGTGTTGTGGCCATGCGAACGATGCCATGGCTGTGCCAACGATGCCACGGTAACAATGCCATGGCCATGCCAACGGTGCTGTGGCTGTGCAAGCGATGCCACAGCCATGCTAACAATACCACAGCTGTGCCAATGGTGCCGTGGGCATGGCCGATGATCCCACACCCACGCAAATAGTGCTACGGCCACACTAACAATGCCACAGCTGTGCCAGGGGTGCCGTGGCTGTGCCAGCGATGCTGCGGCCACTCTAACAATGCCATGGCCATGCCAACAGTGCCACGGCTGTGCCGGGGGTGCTGTGGCAGTGCTGATGATGCCAAGGGCGTGCCAATGATTCCACGGCCACGCTCGCAATGCCACGGCCATACCAGCAGTGCTACAGCTGCACCGGTGGTGCCGGGACCCCCCCACCCCCTCCCCTCGCTCACCTTTGACGGGTCCGACGCTGCTGAGGTGCTCGCAGCCGTAGCACCAGCGGTCGAAGGTCTGGAGGATGTGGCGGGGGTCGCCGGGGATGGCGTGGGCCAGCACGTACTGGAAGGCGCGTTGCTCCCGCGGCACGCCGGTGAGGCGGTCCCGCAGCCAGCCCACCAGCACCGCCCGGTACAGCAGCACCAAGTAGTGCCGGTACCGGATGAGGAGGGTGACGAGGAAGGGGAGGAAGGCCAGGGCGATCGCCGGCGACACCATGGTGGGGGAAAGGGGGTGAGGCTGTGGGGAAAAAAAAAAAAAAAACAACCCCCACAGGCGATGCTGGGGGGGGGGTCCTCACCGCTCCCACACGTGCCACGAGCTGGCAGTGCTCAGCACCCTTGACACCTCGGGGAGTTCCCAGCCCCACAGTGCGCTGAGGGGGCGCTGCACCCCAAAACCCACCCCCTGAGCTGCAGGGGGTCCCCGGCAGGGAGGGGACAGGGTGGTGGGGGTGGCATGTACCTGTCCCTGCGCTGCAGGCAGGCAGCAGCCACCCCCCCCACCCCGACCCCCTCAATTATTGATGGTGTCACCTGAGACGCAACCGGCTCAGTTTACGGGGGACGGGGACGGGCTGGGGGGGCTGGGGGCTGATACTGGGGCTGGGGCCTGAAACTGGGACTGGGGTCTTGATACTGGGGCTGGGACCTGAAACTGGGACTGGGGTCTTGATACTGGGGCTGGGACCTGAAACTGGGACTGGGGTCTTTTTTACTGGGGCTAGGGCCTGATTCTGGGACTGGGGTCCTGATACAGGGGCCTGGTACTGGAGCTGGCACCTGGAACTGGGACCGGGGGCCTGATACTGGGGCTGAGGTCTGAAACTGGGGCTGGGGTCCTGTCCCTGTACCTGGGGTCTCAATACTGGGACTGGGGTTTCCATACTGGGGCTGGGGTCCTGTCACTGGGACTGGGGGAGCATCCAGTGGGTCCAGGTTGGTGGATGCCAGACTGGGGGCTGGGGGCTGGATCGGGCCGCCCCACCCCCCAGTGTACCCGCTCCACACCCCACATCGTCCCAGTGCCCCCAGTGCGGCCCCACCTGTGACCCAGCTCAGCCTGAGTTGCCTGGGGTACTGGGGGTACTGGGAGCACTTGAGGGCACTGGGGATATTGAGGTTATGGGGGACACTGGAAGAACTGGTAGCACTGAGGGTACTGGGGGCAATAGGAGAACTGGGGGCACTGGGAGTGCTAGGGACACTAGGAGAACTGGGAGCACTGGGGGTACTGGGATCATTGGGCACACTTGGAGCACAGGAGAGCACTGGGAATACTGGGCGGACTGGGGACACTGGGAGCATTGGGAGCACTGGGCTCACTGGGAGTGCTCTGGATATTGGGGATATGAAGGGCACTGGGAGCACTGAGGGTACTGGGGGCGATAGGAGAACTGGGAGCACTGGGTGCACCTGGGGTATTGGTGGGTACTAGGAGCATTGGGTGCACTTGGAGCACTGGGGGACACTGGGAGCAGTGGGGACATGGTGGGTACTGGGAGCACTGGGGGTATACTGGGAGCACCAGGGGGCACTGGAGATAGTGGGAATAGGGAGGGCAGTGGGAGAACTGGGAGCATCAGGTGTACTGGGTGGCACTGGGAGCACTGGGGGTACTGGGATCATTGGGCACACTTGGAGCACAGGAGAGCACTGGGAATGCTGGGTGGACTGGGGACACTGGGAGCATTGGGAGCACTGGGCTCACTGGGAGTGCTCTGGATATTGGGGATATGAAGGGCACTGGGAGCACTGAGGGTACTGAGGGCGATAGGAGAACTGGGAGCACTGGGTGCACCTGGGGTATTGGTGGGTACTGGGAGCATTGGGTGCACTTGGAGCACTGGGGGACACTGGGAGCATTGGGGACATGGTGGGTACTGGGAGCACTGGGGGTATACTGGGAGCACCTGGGGGCACTGGAGATAGTGGGAATATGGAGGGCAGTGGGAGAACTGGGAGCATCAGGTGTACTGGGTGCCACTGGGGGCACTGGGGGTACTGGGATCATTGGGCACACTTGGAGAGCGGGAGAGCACTGGGAGCACTGGGAGCATTGGGAGTACTGGGAGCACTGGGAGTGCTCTGGATATTGGGGATATGAAGGGCACTGGGAGCACTGAGGGTACTGGGGGCGATAGGAGAACTGGAAGCACTGGGTGCACCTGGGGTATTGGTGGGTACTGGGAGCACTGGGTGCACTTGGAGCACTGGGGGACACTGGGAGCAGTGGGGACATGGTGGGTACTGGGAGCACTGGGGGTATACTGGGAGCACCTGGGGGCACTGGAGATAGTGGGAATAGGGAGGGCAGTGGGAGAACTGGGAGCATCAGGTGTACTGGGTGCCACTGGGGGCACTGGGGGTACTGGGATCATTGGGCGCACTTGGAGAGCGGGAGAGCACTGGGAGCACTGGGAGCACTGGGAGCATTGGGAGTACTGGGAGCACTGGGAGTGCTCTGGATATTGGGGATATGAAGGGCACTGGGAGCACTGAGGGTACTGGGGGCGATAGGAGAACTGGGAGCACTGGGTGCACCTGGGGTATCAGTGGGTACTGGGAGCATTGGGTGCACTTGGAGCACTGGCGGACACTGGGAGCATTGGGGACATGGTGGGTACTGGGAGCACCAGGGGGCACTGGAGATAGTGGGAATATGGAGGGCAGTGGGAGAACTGGGAGCATCAGGTGTACTGGGTGGCACTGGGGTACTGGGATCATTGGGCGCACTTGGAGAGCGGGAGAGCACTGGGGACACTGGGAGCATTGGGAGCACTGGGAGCACTGGGAGTGCTCTGGATATTGGGGATATGAAGGGCACTGGGAGCACTGAGGGTACTGGGGGCGATAGGAGAACTGGGAGCACTGGGTGCACCTGGGGTATTGGTGGGTACTGGGAGCATTGGGTGCACTTGGAGCACTGGTGGACACTGGGAGCATTGGGGACATGGTGGGTACTGGGAGCACCAGGGGGCACTGGAGATAGTGGGAATATGGAGGGCAGTGGGAGAACTGGGAGCATCAGGTGTACTGGGTGGCACTGGGGTACTGGGATCATTGGGCGCACTTGGAGAGCGGGAGAGCACTGGGGACACTGGGAGCATTGGGAGCACTGGGAGCACTGGGAGTGCTCTGGATATTGGGGATATGAAGGGCACTGGGAGCACTGAGGGTACTGGGGCGATAGGAGAACTGGAAGCACTGGGTGCACCTGGGGTATTGGTGGGTACTGGGAGCACTGGGTGCACTTGGAGCACTGGGGGACACTGGGAGCATTGGGGACATGGTGGGTACTGGGAGCACTGGGGGTATGTATACTGGGAGCACCTGGGGGCACTGGAGATAGTGGGAATAGGGAGGGCAGTGGGAGAACTGGGAGCATCAGGTGTACTGGGTGGCACTGGGGTACTGGGATCATTGGGCGCACTTGGAGAGCGGGAGAGCACTGGGGACACTGGGAGCATTGGGAGCACTGGGAGCACTGGGAGTGCTCTGGATATTGGGGATATGAAGGGCACTGGGAGCACTGAGGGTACTGGGGGCGATAGGAGAACTGGGAGCACTGGGTGCACCTGGGGTATTGGTGGGTACTGGGAGCATTGGGTGCACTTGGAGCACTGGTGGACACTGGGAGCATTGGGGACATGGTGGGTACTGGGAGCACCAGGGGGCACTGGAGATAGTGGGAATATGGAGGGCAGTGGGAGAACTGGGAGCATCAGGTGTACTGGGTGGCACTGGGGTACTGGGATCATTGGGCGCACTTGGAGAGCGGGAGAGCACTGGGGACACTGGGAGCATTGGGAGCACTGGGAGCACTGGGAGTGCTCTGGATATTGGGGATATGAAGGGCACTGGGAGCACTGAGGGTACTGGGGGCGATAGGAGAACTGGAAGCACTGGGTGCACCTGGGGTATTGGTGGGTACTGGGAGCACTGGGTGCACTTGGAGCACTGGGGGACACTGGGAGCATTGGGGACATGGTGGGTACTGGGAGCACTGGGGGTATGTATACTGGGAGCACCTGGGGGCACTGGAGATAGTGGGAATAGGGAGGGCAGTGGGAGAACTGGGAGCATCAGGTGTACTGGGTGGCACTGGGGTACTGGGATCATTGGGCGCACTTGGAGAGCGGGAGAGCACTGGGGACACTGGGAGCATTGGGAGCACTGGGAGCACTGGGAGTGCTCTGGATATTGGGGATATGAAGGGCACTGGGAGCACTGAGGGTACTGGGGGCGATAGGAGAACTGGGAGCACTGGGTGCACCTGGGGTATTGGTGGGTACTGGGAGCATTGGGTGCACTTGGAGCACTGGTGGACACTGGGAGCATTGGGGACATGGTGGGTACTGGGAGCACCAGGGGGCACTGGAGATAGTGGGAATATGGAGGGCAGTGGGAGAACTGGGAGCATCAGGTGTACTGGGTGGCACTGGGGTACTGGGATCATTGGGCGCACTTGGAGAGCGGGAGAGCACTGGGGACACTGGGAGCATTGGGAGCACTGGGAGCACTGGGAGTGCTCTGGATATTGGGGATATGAAGGGCACTGGGAGCACTGAGGGTACTGGGGGCGATAGGAGAACTGGAAGCACTGGGTGCACCTGGGGTATTGGTGGGTACTGGGAGCACTGGGTGCACTTGGAGCACTGGGGGACACTGGGAGCATTGGGGACATGGTGGGTACTGGGAGCACTGGGGGTATGTATACTGGGAGCACCTGGGGGCACTGGAGATAGTGGGAATAGGGAGGGCAGTGGGAGAACTGGGAGCATCAGGTGTACTGGGTGGCACTGGGGTACTGGGATCATTGGGCGCACTTGGAGAGCGGGAGAGCACTGGGGACACTGGGAGCATTGGGAGCACTGGGAGCACTGGGAGTGCTCTGGATATTGGGGATATGAAGGGCACTGGGAGCACTGAGGGTACTGGGGGCGATAGGAGAACTGGGAGCACTGGGTGCACCTGGGGTATTGGTGGGTACTGGGAGCATTGGGTGCACTTGGAGCACTGGTGGACACTGGGAGCATTGGGGACATGGTGGGTACTGGGAGCACCAGGGGGCACTGGAGATAGTGGGAATATGGAGGGCAGTGGGAGAACTGGGAGCATCAGGTGTACTGGGTGGCACTGGGGTACTGGGATCATTGGGCGCACTTGGAGAGCGGGAGAGCACTGGGGACACTGGGAGCATTGGGAGCACTGGGAGCACTGGGAGTGCTCTGGATATTGGGGATATGAAGGGCACTGGGAGCACTGAGGGTACTGGGGGCGATAGGAGAACTGGAAGCACTGGGTGCACCTGGGGTATTGGTGGGTACTGGGAGCACTGGGTGCACTTGGAGCACTGGGGGACACTGGGAGCATTGGGGACATGGTGGGTACTGGGAGCACTGGGGGTATGTATACTGGGAGCACCTGGGGGCACTGGAGATAGTGGGAATAGGGAGGGCAGTGGGAGAACTGGGAGCATCAGGTGTACTGGGTGGCACTGGGGTACTGGGATCATTGGGCGCACTTGGAGAGCGGGAGAGCACTGGGGACACTGGGAGCATTGGGAGCACTGGGAGCACTGGGAGTGCTCTGGATATTGGGGATATGAAGGGCACTGGGAGCACTGAGGGTACTGGGGGCGATAGGAGAACTGGGAGCACTGGGTGCACCTGGGGTATTGGTGGGTACTGGGAGCATTGGGTGCACTTGGAGCACTGGTGGACACTGGGAGCATTGGGGACATGGTGGGTACTGGGAGCACCAGGGGGCACTGGAGATAGTGGGAATATGGAGGGCAGTGGGAGAACTGGGAGCATCAGGTGTACTGGGTGGCACTGGGGTACTGGGATCATTGGGCGCACTTGGAGAGCGGGAGAGCACTGGGGACACTGGGAGCATTGGGAGCACTGGGAGCACTGGGAGTGCTCTGGATATTGGGGATATGAAGGGCACTGGGAGCACTGAGGGTACTGGGGGCGATAGGAGAACTGGAAGCACTGGGTGCACCTGGGGTATTGGTGGGTACTGGGAGCACTGGGTGCACTTGGAGCACTGGGGGACACTGGGAGCATTGGGGACATGGTGGGTACTGGGAGCACTGGGGGTATGTATACTGGGAGCACCTGGGGGCACTGGAGATAGTGGGAATAGGGAGGGCAGTGGGAGAACTGGGAGCATCAGGTGTACTGGGTGGCACTGGGAGCACTGGGGGTACTGGGATCATTGGGCGCACTTGGAGAGTGGGAGAGCACTGGGAGCACTGGGAGCACTGGGAGCATTGGGAGCACTGGGCTCACTGGGAGTGCTCTGGATATTGGGGATATGAAGGGCACTGGGAGCACTGAGGGTACTGGGGGCGATAGGAGAACTGGGAGCACTGGGTGCACCTGGGGTATTGGTGGGTACTAGGAGCATTGGGTGCACTTGGAGCACTGGGGGACACTGGGAGCAGTGGGGACATGGTGGGTACTGGGAGCACCAGGGGGCACTGGAGATAGTGGGAATAGGGAGGGCAGTGGGAGAACTGGGAGCATCAGGTGTACTGGGTGCCACTGGGAGCACTGGGGGTACTGGGATCATTGGGCACACTTGGAGAGCGGGAGAGCACTGGGAGCACTGGGGACACTGGGAGTACTGGGAGCACTGGGAGTGCTCTGGATATTGGGGATATGAAGGGCACTGGGAGCACTGAGGGTACTGGGGGCGATAGGAGAACTGGGAGCACTGGGTGCACCTGGGGTATTGGTGGGTACTGGGAGCACTGGGTGCACTTGGAGCACTGGGGGACACTGGGAGCATTGGGGACATGGTGGGTACTGGGAGCACTGGGGGTATACTGGGAGCACCTGGGGGCACTGGAGATAGTGGGAATAGGGAGGGCAGTGGGAGAACTGGGAGCATCAGGTGTACTGGGTGGCACTGGGAGCACTGGGGGTACTGGGATCATTGGGCACACTTGGAGAGCGGGAGAGCAGTGGGAGCACTGGGGACACTGGGGACACTGGGCGCACTGGGAGCACTGGGAGCACTGGGAGCACTGGGAGCACTGGGATCATTGGGCGCACTTGGAGAGCGGGAGAGCACTGGGGACACTGGGAGCATTGGGAGCACTGGGGATATGGAGGGTACTGGGGGACACTGGGAGCATTGGGGACACGGTGGGAACTGGGAGCACTGGGACGCGCACGCGCGTGGGGCGGGCGGGGATTGTTTTGCGTGGGTCTCGCGCACGCGCTCACGTGACCACTCACGCGCGTCGCCCACGGCCGCGTGACGCAGCCCACGCGCGAGCCCCGCCCCTCCCCGTGACGGCCCCACGCGTGCTGATTGGCTTCCCGTCACGTGACGGCGGCGCCCTCCGGCGGGGCGGGTAGCGAGCGGTCACCCCCTTCCCCTCTTCCCCTTCCCATTGGCCCATCTCCTCCCACGTGATGCGGCAGCCGGTCACGGGGGCGGGGCGCGGCTCCTCCCCCGCCGCTCTCACGTGACCGGGGCGGTGCGGCCCCTGCCGGACACCGTCGCGGCCCCACGCGCGGCCCCGGGCCCGCCCCGCCATGGGCTGCTGCTACAGCAGCGAGGCCGAGGCCTCCGACCAGGTGCGGGGGGGCCGGGGCCTATTTGCGGGAGGACCGGGACCCGGTGGTGGGGTCCCGGGGCCTGTCGGGGGGGTCCAGGGCCTGTATGGGGGGAGGTACGGGGCCTGTTGTGGGGGTCCTGGTGCGTGTCGGGGGAATACGGGGCCTGTCTGGGACTCCCGGTGCCCGTTGGGGTGTCCCGGGGCCTGTTTGGGGCCCTGTTGCCCGTTTTGGGGGGTCCCGATGCCAGTCAATGGGTGTCCGGGGCCTGTTTGGGGTGTTCTTGTGGCCGTTGCGGGGGGTCCGGCTGCTTGTTGGGCGGCCCTGGGTCCTGTCTGGGGAGGGGTGCCCGGAGCGTGTTTGGGGGGGTCCCGGGGCCTGTGTGGGGGCCCTGGTGCCCGTTGGAGGGGTCCTGGGGCCTGTCTTGGTGCCCTGGTGCCTGTTTGAGGGGGTCCCCCGGGCCTGTTCGGTGGGGGTCCGGGTGCCTGTCTGGGGGGTCCCGGGGCGTGTTTGGGGATCCTGGGGCCGGTTGATGAGTGTCCGGTGCTCGTTTTTGGGGGGGGGTCCCGATGTCCATTGGGAGTCCGGGGCCTGTTTGGAGGATCCAGATGCTTGTTGGGGGTCCCGGGTCCTGTCTGGGAGGGGGCCTGGGTGTGGGGGGGCATCCTTTCTCTGCAGGACACTGCCCCACCATGGCAGAGGTTGGCGGGGGGACACACACAGCAGGAGGGGAAACGGCCTGTCCACGCCCCCCAGGGGAGCTGTGCCACTTTGCCTGGCAAATTTGGGGTGGCCCATTTGTCACCCTGGGTCCCTGTCCCCCCTCTCGCCCCTCCTCTTTGTAGACCCCATCCTGGTGCAGCGTGAGCTCCAGGCTCGCTGACGGGAGCGGGGCCAAGTTTTCCTTCCCGGGACAGCCTGACCGTCCCCGCTGCAAAATCGGGGCTGTCACCTTCCCTGTGGAAATTTAATCAGGCCTTGCCTGTGCCCTGCCAGGATGCTCGTCCCCAGGGATTAAGGGCTGAGCTGCAACTCCAGAGCTGAGGAACGGGGCGGGGGGAATATATACCCCGTGGATCTGCTCCCTCCGACAGCCTTTTCCAGGCACCCCCATGCTCCTGGGCTGTGGCCAGTGGGGGTCACCGTGTGCTGGCCACACAATAACGCGCATGAGCCGTGTTTTGTGCAGGTGTGGGTGTGAGGAAAGGCTGGCAGGGGTCTCTCCGGGTCAGCACGGGCAGGTTTGGGATGCAACAGGTGCGTCCTCATTAGCGAAGACCTTTGGGCAGGTCCGGCGCTGGCACGTGGAGCGGGAAGATTGGGATCCTCCGTGGATCTGCGTGGGCTCGTGGGTGGGAGTGGCTGTGGGCTCCGAAGGCGCTGCCTGATTGCTGCTGTGCTTGCTCCCTTTGTGGCAGTGGGGAGTTTGGCTGGGAAAAAGGGAAGGAATTGGGGAAGGGGAGTATGACCAGAGCTTTGGCAGAGCTGGGGTTGTGCCGGCGTTATCCTGGGAAGCGCAGGGAGCCCTCTTGGCAGCCTGGCAGGCAGAGGGTGAGGCTCGCCCTGGCCCGTGGTGTGAGGCAGCTAGAGCTGATCCTCCTCTCGCCTTTTTCCCTCAGGAAGAAGAGACGAAGCGGCTGCTGGAGCCAGCAGCCAGCCCTCCCAACAAGGTGCTGAACGGAGCGGAGCAGAGCTACCACAACCTCCCGTCGGCACGCACCGACGAGCAGGCCATGCTGTCCTCCATCCTCGCCAAAACAGCCATGTGAGCGCCGCGGGGGGGGGAGTGGCGATGGCCTCGGTGGGGGTCTGCCGGGCTGGAGGTGGGGGGAGATGTGGCAGTGCCCTACCGTGTCCCTCCCACAGCCCCCCCTCCCTCTGCTCTGAGCCCCGTGGGGATGCAGAGGCGAGACCCTGCGTGGGAGGGGACCGTAGGGGCAAGCACTGGGGAGCCCAGCTCCAAACTGGGACAAGTGAGTCCTTGGGGGGGGAGGGGTGTGCAGATTGGGGGGCACCAGCGCTGGGGTGCTCTATTCTCCCTGGGGAGGCTGCCTCCCCTCTCCCCATATGCGCACAGGCAGTGTGGGGTGGGATTTGGGTTGCTCGTGGACTCTGCTGCTCCCCACTTGGCACGGAGGGGCTGGTGACAACCGGTGTGTGTCACAGCAGCCCTGAGCACTGCTCTGCTTGGTGGGGGGGAGGCAGGGGACACCCTGCTGGGGCTGTGGCACGGACTTGGGCAAGTGCCCAGCTCCAATCTGAGCTCAGGGCCCGGTACCGGGGCTCTTGGGATGTTTGCCAGGCGCTTAATCCTCGCAGCCCTTGCGACGTGGCGGAGCCTCCTTCCCCGAGTGGCTGGGGTGTGGGCCACCCCCGGCTCCCCGTGCAGCCTCTCTGCCTCCCTCTGTCCCTGGGGCAGCTGCAGGCAAAAACTCCTCAGCACTTCCCTCCTGGCACACTCCTGCTGCGAGTTCGGCCTTGTAACATCCCCGAGCTGTCTGTTTCGGGGTGCTGAAAAAATCCTAGGGTGCATCGAGCCCACAGCAGGGACCCCCCCTGCCGCTGTCTTGTGTTTCTGCAGCAACATCATCGACGTGTCGGCAGCTGATTCCCAGGGCATGGAGCAGCACGAGTACATGGACAGAGCCAGGCAGTACAGGTGGGACCTGCCCCGCTCCCCCAGGGCACTTGC
This sequence comes from Tyto alba, assembly GCF_018691265.1. Classification (NCBI taxonomy): domain Eukaryota; kingdom Metazoa; phylum Chordata; class Aves; order Strigiformes; family Tytonidae; genus Tyto; species Tyto alba. The sequence goes on along the minus strand of NW_024881282.1, from coordinate 1,280,694 downwards.
AGCCCCTCAAAAACCCCACGTCCCCGGGTGGGGTGATCCTTGGGAGGGTAAACCTGGCACAGAGCTGGGCTCCCTGCACCCGGGGAGGTGGTGCTGAGCCCCGCTCCTCTCCTCTGCCCTCCCGGCGCTACCGCCGGGCACAAAGAGCTCCTGTGTTCCTGCCCTGAAAGCACTGGGGTCAGACGGGGAGGTGGCTGGAAGTGATCGCTCCTGCTTGAAAAGCGTCTGTGTGGGGAGAGCTGGAAGCTCCCTGGTCCTCGCGGGGAACCGTGAGGGGTGGATGCCGGGCACGGCGAGGCTCTGCCCTGTTCCCCCTCGGTGCTGCTGGTGCCTGGAGGCTCAGCACCCACTTTTTGCCACACCTGGGTGTCCCCGTTGGCGCTGACCCTTATGTGTGTGTGTGTGTGTGTGTCCCTCCGCCCCTTCCTCACCCTGCAGCACGCGCCTGGCCATGCTGAGCAACAACCTGACGCACTGGAAGAAGCTCCCGCTGCTGCCGTCGCTGACCACCCAACCCCACCAAGTGCTCGCCAGCGACCCCGTCCCTTTCGCAGACCTGCAGCAGGTGAAGGGGGGGGGTTGTCTTCAGATTGGAGTGTCCCCCCCCCTCAGTGCTCCACAGAGATGCCCGTGGGGCTCACCCCAGCAGCCGCTCCTGGGGGTTTTTAGCTGGGTGTAGCCTCGCCAGGGGAACACAGGCTGTGCCAGCGCTCCTGTGAGAGTCACAGTGCCGGTGGCCAACGTGGCCACTGCCCAAAATCCTGAGTTTCGGGTTGCCCCTGTACAGACTCGTTAGCACTGAAGGCAAAAGCCTGGGGATGGGTTTTCAGCGCGGTGGCTGTGTGCAGGCAGCTCCTTTCAGCCCCTTCAGACCACGCGTCGTGGCAGCGGGGCATCCCTTTGAGGAAGGAGCCGCTGAGAAAACGCTCTTCCTCGGTGCCGAGAGTCGCCGCCTCGCACAGAAAAGGCCCAGCATCGCTCTCAGCCCGTTTGTAGGGTGTCTTTTCCCTGCCCCCACCCCAAAAATCCCCCGGGCGAGAGCTCCCACCGCCCTGGCACACAATCCTGCCCCAGCGCCTCTTGGGGGGCTGCAAGTGTTGGGCCCCGTCCCGTGGGGTGGGTGCTGTGAGCAAGGGGGGAGGGTGGGTGCTTCCCAGTGATGCCGAGCGCTCGGGGTGGGTGCGAGATGGGCTGGGGCCACCCCTGGTGTGGTTTGTTTTTTTTTTTTTTTTTTTTGAGGGGGGAAAGTTTCTTTTGAGATAATTTTCTCCGTGTGCCTGCAGGTGTCGCGGATAGCTGCCTACGCCTTCAGCGCCCTCTCACAGATCCGTGTCGACGCCAAAGAAGAACTGGTTGTACAGTTTGGCATCCCCTGAGCCCTCCCCGCAGCTCCGCCGCTTCAACACTTTTGGGGTTTTTGGTTTGTTTGGTTGTTTTTTTTTTTTTTTTGGTCTTTATTTCCTCTCCCCTCCCTCCCCATGGCACCACGACAGAACTTGTACAGACACCCCGGTTTTCCTACTCCTCGCCAAGACACCCCCGTCGCCAGCCCCTCGCCCCCGCCGGCGCTGTGTGGGGGCCTTTCTCCTCCTCGTGGGTGGGTGGGTGCGTGGGTGGGTGGGGCTGCATTTTGCCGGCCGCTGCCTTGCACAGGGCTGACCACAAAGGGAATGCCGGCGTGGGGAGGGCTGGAGCCAGTCGGGCTGCCACGGGTGTGATGCCCTGAGCGGGACCCGGTGGCTTCCGACACCCTCCCCACTCATTTTTACATATTTGGACCTTTATTTTCTTTTTTTTTTTTTTTTTATTATTATTATTTTTGGCCACAGTAGATAAAACCATGTTCATCCAGTGCCCGGCTGCTCTGTTCTGCGCCAGCTGTTGGGGGGGGGAGCCCAGCCCTTGTCTGTGATGTTGGGTGGGGACACACACACCCACATGAGATCCGTGGAGCCCCACTCCAGTCTCCCAGCTGCTTAATGGTACCTACTGGTTCTGCTTCTGGCACAGGTGCTGGGGGGGGGGGGGGGGGGGTGGTCAGAGGTGGCCCCACAGCTTCTCCCTGCTCTTGGGGCTGAGCAGGGGAGCTGTAAGGTTGGGTTGTGCCCCCCCCCCCCCCCCCGTTTCAGTGGGGTGTAGAGGGTCCCCCCGTGCACTCTGGTGGGGGGTGGGGGTGTGAGTGTGCCCCTTCCCCCGCCCCATGGCACCAGTATCTCCAGCACTCCTCTGTGGGCTCAGGGGTGGGGGGGGCCAGTGTGGGGATGCACCCAGAGCAGTGTCCACCCCCCCACACCCCCCCCCACCGTGGGGCAGGGGCTGAGGGAGGGGTGGGGGGGTTCCATGGATCCATGCCCACCCATGAAGTGGGGGGGGAACAGGGTGATTTCTGCCCCTCCTCTCCGTGTCGGCGTGTTCCGCCCCCCCCCCCCCCCCGGGGCAAGACCCCTGCCCGTTGCTGTGGGGATCCCTGCTTCGCGTGTCCCCTGCCCCCCCCCCAGTCCGTGGGTCTGTATGTACCCCCTGTCCCGAGTGGGGGTCTGAGGCCTGCGGTCCCCCAACCCCCCCGTGACCCCAAATGTCTCCCGATGTTCCACTCCCGGCCCCACGCGCCGCCGTCGCCCCCAGCAACCTGCTCTCGCGAGACCTTCCCCCCCCAACCGCCCGCAGGGGCCGCTGGGACTTGTAGTTTCCGCTCCGCCCCACGTGACGCGCCCCTCCCCGGCCCGCGGCCAATAGAAAGGCGGCGGGGGCGGGCGCAGCCGTTTGAATCGCGGCGGCCCGGGTACGGTACCGGGGGGAGGGGTCACCGGGGGCACCGGGAGGGGGGGGGGGGGGGTTACCGGGAGGGGGGGGCGGAATCGATCCATCTCCCGCCGGCCTGGTGGTTCCCGCGGCCAGGCATCGCCCTCGGCGGGAGCCGGGGCCTTGGGTGGGGCCTGGGCCCGCCGCCATCCCGGGGCGACCGGGCCCGGTGCTCGCCGTGAGGGTCGGCGGGGCCGAGCGGCTCCGCTCCGCTTCCTCACCCCCGCCAGCAGCCCCGAGGCTTAACGGAGGAAAACACACACACACACCCCCCCCCACGCACACGCACAACTAGAGCTCGCCGCCGTTTGCCGGCGCGGGGGGAGCCGCACCGGGTGCGTTACCGGAGAAAGGCCCGTTGGTCCCGGCCGCGCCTTCGCCCTTCCCGATCCGGTAGGAAAAACTCCTTCTGCCGGTTCCGCTCGCGTTCCGCCGTTCCATCCCCGCTGGCTCCATCAGCACCGAGCCGGGGGGTGGGAGGCGTGCGTGACCCCGGTTCGTCGGCCCCGACGCCGCGGGGATGGCTCCCGGGGGTGGGCGGCGAGGGACGGGCCCCGGGGTCCGGTGGAAGACAACGGTCCCGCTTCGGTCCCTAAACCCACGGCTGCTGCGGGGCTGGGGGTAAAATTTTGGGGGGGGGAACCAGCTGGGACGTGGCTCCAGCTGAATTAACAGGAGGCAGGGGGTTGGCAGTTGGGGGGGGGGGGGGTCCCCAGCGCCCTCCCGTCACCCAGAGCCCTGGCAGGGTGACAGCACCCACAGCCGGGGCCGGGACGTCGCCGCTTTCCCGGTGACGGAGGGTTTGTGCACCGGGCGCCTTTAACGAGCGCGGCCTCGGCGCGGTGACGTGGGGTGGCCCAGGGCCAGGAAAGGGGGAACCGTCACCCGCCAGCCCCGCCGAGGAAAATACCCGACAACTTTTTCTTTTGTGCGTGGCCGCTGGCTCCCCAGCTGCCAGCGCTCATGGCGGATTAAAACCCCCCCCTCCCCGCGCCGACACCGGCCGCACGCCCCCGGTAAGGCCCAAACAAAGACTTTATCCCTTTTCCTTGTTTGTTTTCAACAGGCCTGAGGAGGAGGGAGGCGGGGGGAGGCAAAGCTCGCCATCTCCCAGCCCCGGCGCCCCATGAACCCCCCCCCTTGCCCCCCAAGGTGTGAATCCCCAACTCTGCGTTCGGCCCAGTTGGGTTTCGCCAACATCCGGGAGTTCTGGGGTGGCGGCTGTGACCCCCCCCCCCCCCCACCTTCCGCACCCTCCCCACCCCCCCGCCGCCTTCCCACGCAAGCCGTGGGCCCCATCCCCGTTGCAGGGGGGCCTCCGGGGGTCTCCCCCTCTGCCTGGGTGAGCTGCTGGGTGCGCCCTACGGCAGGACAGCCCCCCCCCCACACACACACTGGGGTGGCTGGGGGGGGGGACCGTGGGTGCGTCCCTCGGGCTGGTCGGGAGCTCTGGAGGCTTGCGTAACGCCGTGTTTTGACCAGAGCGAGCGCTGGGGGGAAAGCGGCAAAGGACAATGCTGTCACTGCTTTGTGTGTGTCCCCCCCCCCTCCCTTGCCTTCACCGGACCCTTCCCCACCGACCCGCTGCAGCTCCCCTCCCTGGGGACATGCCTGGGGAAAAAAAAAAAAAGGAAAAAAAAAAAAAACAACACAAAAAAACCCAAAACAAAAACAAAACCACCAAAACACTAAAACAAAACGCTCGCTGCCGCGCTTTGTACCGACGCACTGGGCTCCCCAGCTGCTTCCCGTCCGCCGTCGCGCGAGTGTCTGCTCCCCACTGAGGGTCCCGGTGTTGGTCTCTGGTGCTCACCAAAGACGGCGCAGGGAAGGAGACACGCCACGCTGTGACCAGGGCAGCTCTGCCTGTCTCGGCATTTTGCTGAGCGCCGGCACTTCTCCGGTAAAAACACAGCTCGGCCGCTGGCAGGATGTGGCCCTCCGCGGAGGGAGTCTGTGTTGGGGGGCTGGCACGCGTGTTTTGCCTGGAGGTTTTGGGCGGATTTTGGGGGAGATTGGGCACGCTGCGCCCCCGGCTGTGGGTGCTGGGTGTCGCGGCGAGGAGCTGTTTTTTAGCCCAACTGGAGGGAGGACCCATCCTGCCCAGGATCCTGCGCTTCCCAGATGGGCTCACGGAGGTGGTGGGTGCCCCGTGTCCCCCAAAAGCCAAGTGGCAGGTGGCCGTGGTGTGCTGGGCGCTGCTGGGAACGGTTGCGGATCCCAGCAGGGCCCTTGGGGGGGGGGGTGTGTTTTCGGGGTGTAATACGGGGAGAGGAGCACCCTCCCCATCTGGGTGATTTTTGGCCAGGGCCCCCGCTCAGCTCCCACCTCTGCTCCGCTCCCAGCAGCTCCCTCGCCGGGAAGATTACCGGGGTGGCACTGGGGACGGCTGGCGCGGAGGCAAAGGTCGCTGTGGAGGGAACCAGGCAGCGCTCCTCGGGGCACTGGGGTGGCTCAGTAATGCCTGGGGGGCTCCCCCTCCCTGGCCAGTGGTTTTCCTTAGCGCTGGTGGCAGCGGGCAGGAGAGCTGGCAGCGCTCCGACGGCTTGGCCAGCACCTCGCCGGGCTTGTTTGGGGCCCGGTGACCTTTGCAGGCTCCTTCCAGCCCCCGTGGCCATGTCCCAGCTGAGGGGCAGAGCAGGCAGCCTGCCCACCCCCCCTGCCCCGAGGGTCCCAGCTGCTGGGGGGCTGGTGGCAGCCAGGGAGGTGGGGGACAAGGGACCCCCAGTTCCCACCCCGCTGGCATTTTGGGGGCCGGTGGCCGTGGCTGGGAGGAAGCCAGAGCAGCTGCGGGCAGTACCGCGATGGGAGCTCAGCCCCTGCCCTGGCACATGCCCGATTTTTGTGCTCTGAACCACGCTGTCTCCCCCTCAAAAGCTGCTGCTCATGTTTTCTAGAGGGAGGTGAATTTTCCTGGGATGATGGCAGTCTTGCGGTGCCCCATGGTGACGCGGGATCCCTCGGGGTGACGGCTGGCCCAAGCCGCGACTGGTTGTTTTGCACCACTGCGGCGGGACCTGAAAGACAGGCCTGACAGAATGCTGCCCTCCTCCCCAGGGGGCTGGGGCTGAAACCAGCCCGGGCACGGGGTCTGATGGGCTCCCGAGGTGCCAGGCCTTCAAATTCCTCTTACCAGAAATTTCAGAGAAGTTTGGGGGTGAGGGCGAGGTACGGCAGGAGGTGCTGGGGGTGAGGAGCCTGAGCAGCCCTTTTCCCTTGAGCTTTGCTCGTCGGGATCCTGACCCCCGGGGATAAATCCTGGGGGGGGGCTGTGGGTAAGGACCCCGCTGCTGTTCGGCAGCGCCGATCGCAGCTCGGTGCCTGTTGAAAAGCAGGATACTGGCTGCTCACTGTACAACCCCCCACCAGCCAGGCTCGGGAGGGTAGATTCTCCCTCGACAAACATGAGTGCCTGGCGCTGAGTGCAAGGTGCATATTGATGTGGTTACTATGCTTGGCCTTAATTGCCTTTCCCCCCCCCCCCCCTTTTTGTTGGCATTCCTAGGTCCGGGCAGTGACCTGGCAGCCCCGCAAAGATGCCTCTTCACGACGCGAGAGCCGCGGCTCTCCTCGCTTGGGTAAAGCTTTCCTTTGCTCCGTAGGTGGGATGCGCTGCCCGGGTGGGTCCTGGCTGCAGCTCCTCGGGGCTGTTCTAAGGGAGGGATTGCAGCTGGGGCAGGTCCTGGGGCAGCCGAGTCCCTGCTGTTTGTGGGCAGGTGGGTGTTTGCAGGAGAAGCTTTGCTCACCGTTCCTGTTGAGTAACCAGAAATGCTGGAACAGCTTGGATTGGCTGTGGAAGCTGCCTGGGATCACGTTCAGCTTTGGCCGGGGCAGGGCAGGGGTGGTCGGAAGGGCTGTTGTGGCTCTTGCACCCAGAGTGGTCTTGCCGTCCCCTGCCAGGCCTGGGAGGCGACGGGTTGGCACAGCACGGCGTGGTGTTGGCTTCTGCCTTCTGACTGTCTCATCCCGTTTTTCTAGGTGAACAGCACCAAAGTTTGTGCCAATGCCCTCGGTGATCTCTCACAGCTCCAGGACTGTAGCGTCTTCATCAGGATCATCAACAAAATGTGAGTCGGGGGGGGGAGCCAAACCACCCGGCGGGCTGAAGGCAGCCTGGTGCTCTGAACCCCACTGTGGTGAAACACGGGGCTCGTGCCTCCGCACGTGAAGCCTCCGTGCGCGGGACGATGAGCCTTTTGGGCTGCCCTGCTTGGAAGCCCCCATACGTCGATGGCATTAGTATAGAGACATATATAGCACCGTATAGAGATGATGCTCTGCCAGCAGCTCAGGCTTGAGGACAAACCTGCTCGAGGCAGCTGGGTGAGGGTCTGCTCCCGCTGCGTGGCCGGGCTCTGCCTGCAGAGCCCCGGGCAGAGCTGTTGGGCCCCATGGAGCTGCTCAGGTAGGATTTTTTTTTGACCAGAGATTCTGTCGTTTGAGGCTTGCTGTCACATCTGGCACTGAGGTCTGGGCTCACCCAAAGAGCCGAGCGCTGGTGCCAGCGGCACGGGGGTTCCCGGACCTTCATGGGAGATGCTTTATTTCTGTAAATGCTGCTCAGGTGAGGAAACAGCCCAGCAAGTTTTCCTGAGCTGCAGCCTCGGGATCCTGAGGAAACCTTGGGTCTGCAAAGCAGCTTGAGGCATGACAGCTCCCGCCCCACGAAGTGCTCCTGTTCTCCAGGGACATCGGGCTGCTTCACAGTCCGACACGGGCAGGACGGAGCCTGTTTGCTCCATCCCAGAACCAGAGGGAATCGGGAGGAATGGCGATTAAAACCCTCAAGCCGTAATGGGCATCGGAGCTAAGAGCGAGCACGCTCTGCTCCAGCTGCACGTTGTTAACGAGCTGGAGAGGCAAATTGGGAGGGCGTGAGGCTGCCGCTCGGCGCTGAGCGCGGCATTGCTTTCAAACCCTTCCGGCGGGAGGCTCTGTGGGAGCCTGTCTGCTATAATTACCTCCCGCGCCGTGTAACGAGAGCCTGCTCGGAGCAGGGATCTGCCTGCGGTGGGTGGGGAGGAAGGAGCCGCCTGCACCAGAGATATATTTAGTCAGACCTGGTTAATCTCCTGGGTCTGTGCTCCAGCTCCGATTAGGCGGGATCACTGGCAGCGTGCGCTCACTGAACAGGCCTGACCGTGGCTTGATAAGTGGGGCGGCAGCGGGGCGGACCCCACGGCAGCCGGCTGAGCTGGGGAGCTCCCCCCAGCACCAGGGGACGGGGGGGGGGAGTGGATCTCTGTGAGGATGAGAAAATCCTCGTGCCAGCCCCTTCCCCACGCTGAGTCCCTGCTGTTGTCACCCTGGAAGTAACTGAAGGTACCAAAGCGGCGCCGGCTGGCACAGGTTTTAGGCACATGGTCTTGTTTTGAGCTGGTGGCTGTTGAGGAAGAGCGTGGTCTCGAATAAGAGCTGCAAGAGGTGGCTTCAGCCCCCCCCCCCCCCCCCCCCAAAATTCAGCGTGGGCTCCAGGGCAAGCGCCCTGTAGGGGAGCGGGGTCTGAGTGCTTCCAAAACGCCGTTTCCCACTTTGCAATAGCAACAAAAACGCCCCGTTCCACGCACGGCCCCCGCGGTGCCTCCCTGGCTGGCGGGGATGCCGCCGGTTCCCTCTGCTGCGCCGGATGCCGGAGGAGGAAAGGGAGGAGGGGAGGGGGGTGTCTGACTGCCCGGCCCCGCCTGCTCACCAAACGCAGCCACGTTTGTCGGGGCTGTGGGGAGCGTCCACTCCCGCTCCCGGCCACGGCAGGGTTGGGTTTTGCTTCACCACCCGCCCTGGCGCGGGGGAGTAGGGCAGAGCAACACCGTATGGCCCGAGAGCCAGCGCCTCGCTCAGCAAGCTCCATTGCAAAAAAATAAAATAAAAAAATAGCACCGTTTGGTTAATCCCTCAGCAAAGCATTAACCCCTGCACTCTTCTAGCCACAGGAGCGAGGAGGGGGAGTCTGTGCTGGAGCAGCCGCTGCCGGAGAGGATCTCCTTCATCCGTGGTTTCCTGCAGAGTAAGAGCCTCCGCCGGCGCCTGGGGGGAAGCAGCTGCCCCTGCTCGGTGCCCCCCACCCCTGTGGGGTCTTGCAGGCTTCCCCCTCCCCAAAGTGACGCCCCCTGCGCCTCAGCAGCTTCCTGAGGTGCAGGCAGGGCTGCGGGAAGGAAAGCTTCGGGATGGGAAGCCTTGCCAGAGCCCAGGCTCGATGCAAAGGAGATCCAGGGGGTGAAGGGCAGGGTGCCAGCGGCTGCTTTGAGGGGGTGTCACGTCCTAGCCCGGTGCCTGGCCTCAAGCTGCTCGAATCCCCCTGGAAAACGCTGAGTGGGAACCCTGGGAAGGGGAAGTGGGAGTCTCTTGCATTTTTGCTCAGTCTTTCCTGGAAGGGGAGACACCGTATCCCACCTCGTATCCCCGCCCTCCATAGACGGGACTCAGTTTGTGCTGGTGGCGATGGAGCAAACGGTGCAGAGGGGTGCTGAGGGCGAGGTGGGGGGGCTGCACCGAGGGGGAAGTCGCTGGGGAGGGAAATAAAAGCCTGTCAGTTAATGGCAGGGGCTGAGCACTGAGGGCTCTGCTCCGGAGCCTTGTGCCTCCCCACCCGTGCCCCTTCTCCTCGGGGATTCCTCACGGTGCCCCCCAGTCCGAGCGCGTCACCTCGAGGAGGGGACACACGCCACGGGCTGGCAGGCAGCGTGCCCGGGGGGCTCCTGCATGACTGGGAATCCTGCTTCACTTCACAGAGCACTGCAAGCACAAATCGGCCGCGGAGAGCCTGGTCTCGGCACAGAAGCTCCTGGAGGGAGAGGAGCTGGCGTTGGCCAAGGTAACTGCGGGGCACGCTTTATTCCTAGCCAGCACCGGTGACTGCCCCAGCGTTGGTGACGCTGCTCTCCCCTCATTTCAGGTGGCCGTGCTGCTCCTGTATCACACCTCCATGAGCTGCAAGAGCCCCGGGGACTGGAATGAATTTGACTACAAGACCCAGGTAAATCCATTCTGGGTTCCCCCTCTCTGGACCAGGGGGGTGGAGGGGAAGCAGAGGTGCTTTTCCGGGGTGCTCTGAGACCTGCCCTCATGTTCGGGGACCCCTTGAAAGATGGTGCAGGGCAGGTGCTGCGGGCAATCAAAGGCAGCAGAGCTGCTGACCCCACGGCTCCTCCGACACAGGTTGAGCTGGCAGCGATCCTCAGATTTGTGCTGGACAACGAGGAGAGCCTGAATGAGAATCTGGAGATGTTTCTGCAGAGGAAAGGTGAGCGCCGGTTCCTAACTGCCTGCACTGTGGCACCAGCCCGGAGAAACGGGCCCAGCCTTGTGCAGGCAGAGCAGGCACTGGGCACGTTTTTTCACCTGGCCAGACCGACAGGTTAACGCATTTGCTGTAGTGACATCCAAGTGTCAGCTTGGAGGGGGACAAAACCAGTCCACAACCTTTGTGGAGAGCAGCAGTGTGGGATGATGCGAGTGCTGAGCGCTGCTGGCATCTTCCTGTGCAGCTCCCGGCATCCGGCACGGATGACCCTTTTCTAGAGCATAAAAACATTTTTTGCTTGTTTTTTTTTTTTTTTTTTCCCGCCCCCATTTGTGCGGCTGTAGCTGCCAAGCCATAAAAGCACCAACTCCATCCAGATCCCCTCGCCCCAGGACCGAGCGCTATGAAATGGTTCCCTGTAAGCTCTAATTTAAGAGCGGGGCTGCCCTGTACCCACCGGGCTCTCCCAGCTCGTGGCACCCCGGCCTTTGCGGCACTCGCCGCTGTTGCCGGAGGAGCGAGGCGGGTGGGATGCCCACAGGGATGTACGGCAGGTTTATGGCTTTCTCTGCTGGGCTGATCCTTCCCCGCTGGGATTCGCGGTTCCTGCGCCCTTGGGATTTTCAGCTGGAAACCCCTCCCTTCTGGCATTAACGGGAGGATCACAGCCTGCTTCTCGCTTATGATTCCCAGCGCCGCTGCCCGTGTCCAGCGCGTCCGGCAGCAGCTCCGAGGAGCACTCCCCGCTGCTCCCCCTCCCGCACAAGCGAGAGGTGCGTTTCCTGGAGCTGCAGAAGATTGCCTCCTCCTCCTCCAGCGCCAACAAGTACGTCTTGGCTGCGGGGGGGGGGTGGGGGAGCGAGGGGAGGCGGGGGGGGGGGGGACACACGCGGGCAGGGAAGCTTCTGGGACCCAGCGATGCAGCCAGGATGGGCGCTGACTCGACAGAGACGCCCTTTCTGCCGCGGTGCTGCAAACTCCTCGGGCTTGACATGGGGACGTACGGTATCGGCGTGAGGTCGGGCTGTAATTAGCTCCTTTTTAGCCCAGCTCGTTTCAGTTTAACAAGCACAGACGCTTCCCAGAGCAGCCTGTGGTCCTCTCCAACCCCGGGGAGGATTCAGGAGGATCAGGCTTGTGTCAAGGCTGAGAAGAGTTTCTCTTGAGCAAGCTGGGCGCTCTGCGGGGGGATTCTGGATATGGTGCGAAGGGAGGTGGGCGATTTGCCCTGGAACTGGTTTTGTACGGGTACACCGGACGCTCGGAGGCTGGCCCTAGTGTCAGCCAGATGAGGAGAGTGGGCTTTCTGCTCAGGCAATGAGGTGTCAGTTATTGCTCCGAACCTGCCCCCCAGAGAGGGGGAACCAGAGCGGGTCTGGCTCCAGATAACCAAATTACGCCGTGTGCCTCTCTGCAGCATGCTCCCCGGCGCTCCGTCCTCGCCCATGGGGGACATCATGCAGACCCCCCAGTTTCAGCTGCGGCGGCTGAAGAAGCAGTTGGCTGTTGAGAGAGAAAACCGGGATGAGCTGGAGGTGGAGCTGGCAGAGAATCGGAAACTCATCACGGAGAAGGGTCGGTGGCTAGCGGGACCTCCTGGTGTGCGGGGAGGGCTCTCCAGGGCGGGGACTTCTAGTTTCTGTGACTTTGGACCCTGTCACGACTGTGCTTGTGTGCAGTCCATCCTGCCAGACCCCAAGCGAGCGCAGCTTGCGGCTTTTCAGCTTTCCAGAGCAGGCAGGGCAGCTCGGGGTTTGCTGTGCCTCGCTCCACGGTGGGCCAAGGGGACCCTCACCCCTTAGTATGGAACAAAGTGCAACGCAGAAGGCCTTGCTGCTGGGAGCAGAGAAACCTCTGATGCTGCTGTAACAACTCCGAGCATCTCTCGGAGATGGCTGTTGGTCCCCCTTGCCAAACGATTTGGAGCAGGCTGGCGGGTGTAGGAGTCTCACCATCCGCATCTAAAACCCTCCACGCTGGGGATTTCCCCAGACGCAGGCGGAGACTGCAGGTTCCTTCTTCCCTCTCGTATCCCCTTATATAACCTGGGCAGCAAACGCCGTGAGCGAAGCAATGCCCGTGCCGAGCGGCAGTGCTGGCAGCCTGGCTCTTCCATCTCCTGCTGCAAAGGAGTTCTGTGCAGCAGCTCCTCGCCAGCGCGGGAGAAGGACAGACATCCTCCGCCGTGCTGTTGGGGGGGGTTCAGGTGACATAAAAAGATGGTAACGGGCTCATTCTCACCACCCTCCCCAGAGGCTCAGATCACCATGATGCAGCAGCGGATTGATCGCTTGGCTCTGCTCAACGAGAAGCAAGCCACAGACCAGCTGGAGCCCAAGGAAATGGAGGAGCTGAGGGAGAAGAATGAGAGGTGATCCTCCAGGGACATCCGCTCCCTCCTGCTAGGCTGGGCCCTGTCACTCGCATGTCCCCAGGCTCTGTGTTGTCTGTCCCTTCCTCAGCAGTGCACGAAACAGGGGTGAGGGCAAACCTTCCTCCTGTTGTGTGCTGCACCCTGGGGAGGAGATGGCTTCGGCAGTCACAGAACCCCAGACTGGTTTGGGTGGGAAGGGACCTTAAAGCCCACCCAGTGACACCCCCTGCCCCGGGCAGGGCCCCCTTCCCCCAGCCCAGGGTGCTCCCAGCCCAGTCCAACCTGGCCTTGAACCCTTCCAGGGAGGGGGCAGCCACAGCTTCTCTGGGCACCCTGGGCCAGCGCCTCACCCCCTGCACAGGGAAGAATTTCTGCCTTAGATCTCATCTAAATCTGCCCTCTTTCAGTTTAAAACCATCATTCCGCATCCTATCCCTACACCCCTGATCCAGAGTCCCTCCCCACCTTTCCTGTCACCGCTTTAAGCCCTGGGAGGCCGCTCGAAGGTCTCCCTGGAGCCTTCACTTCTCCAGGCTGAACCCCCCCAACTCTCTCAGCCCGGCCTCCCAGGGGAGCTGCTCCAGCCCCCCCAGCATCTTCGTGGCCTCCTCTGGCCCCGCTCGAGCAGCTCCGTGTCCTTCTGCTGTTGGGGGCCCCCGAGCTGGCCCCAGCACTGCAAGGGGGTCTCCCCAGAGCGGAGCCGAGGGGGAGAATCCCCTCCCTGGCCCTGCTGCCCCCCCTGCTCTGGCTGCAGCCCAGGGCACGGCTGTGCTAGCCAGCACGCTGCACCTCATGGCCGAGGCGATTGTGGCCCGTCGCCCATTTTTATCGCAGCGGGCAGGGAGCCGGTCCCAAACCACACAGCATCTTCGGACAACCTGCTCCTTACCCTCAGCCCGGCAGAGGAACGGCCGTCGCTGCTGTGGGGAAGGGGTGTGCTGCCCACCTGGGTTAGGCTCTGCGCCACTGAAAGCTTCCAGGCTGATCCTGGAGCTCCCGACGCCAGCCCCTTCCCCAGCCGCCAGCCCTCCAGTTTGATCCAGTTTGCGTCGCGCGATTGAATTCTGTCACTTGCCACGCTGCGTCCCGCTCTTTGCCCCATCCCGTGCAGCGATGTGTTTACTTGGGAAGGATGCCCAGCCTCGCTGGCAGGCGCCAGGCCTTTTTTTTTTGTCCTTTCCTCCTTTATGTCACTTTGCAGAAGGGTGGCCGGAGTCCTGCAGCCACCTCCGCCCTCGGTTTGGAGCGGTCAGGCTCCTGCAAGCTCCACTTATCCCCGCTCTGCTTTGTGACATATTGGGACCCAGTTTAGAGCTGAATTTATGGTGGTTTCTCACCACGGTGCAGAGGTGCCTCTGTACCTCAGTTTCCTCAGCAATAACCAGCAACATCAATCCCCAGCGATGTCCTCACCTGCCTTGGGCTTGCACCCCCCTCTTTAACAACCTCTTCTCCCACAGCCTGATGGTGCGCTTGCATGAGGCCCTTAAGCAGTGCCAAGACCTGAAGACTGAAAAAGGCCAGATGGACCGAAAAATCAACCAGCTCTCCGAGGAGAATGGGGATCTTTCCTTCAAGGTGTGTCCTCTCCCCGTCCCCGCAGCCCCACAGTTGTTTGTTGTGGGACCCAGAGGGGAGGATTTGATGGCAGTGCCGGATGCTGGGCTCCTTATGGTTCTGCCACTGGCCTCGTGTGACCTTGACCTGGTGACTGAGCTGGCTTTGGGCTCTGGATCCTGATCTGAAGGGTGGGGGGGAAATAGGGGCTGGGGGGGAGTTGCCCGTGCGTGGTGCTGCAGGGGCAGGGTGTGAGCCCCCAGGACCTGGCACGTCTGTGGATGCTCAGCCCTCGGGAGAGGGGAGCTGAGCCAGGCCCTGGGCAGCTGTGGGGATTCTCTGACCCCCCGGGGGGGTGTTTTTTTTTTTTTTTTGTTTTTGTTTTTTTTTTGTTTTTGTTTTTTTTTTTTTAACCCTTTGCAGCTGCGGGAGATCGCCAGCCACTTGGTCCAGCTGCAGGAAGCCCTGAACGAGCTCTCGGAGGAGCACAACGCGGCCCTGGCGCAGTCGCAGGAGAAGCAGGGGCAGCTGGAGAGCGAGCTGCGTGCTGCCCTGCAGGACAAGGTGAGGGGGTCTGGTGGGTCCCCCCCAGCCCCCCCTGGCTGGGCGACGTCTCCTGGGGCTTCCTCCTGCCCCGCCGGCTCCGTGGGCAGGAAGAAGCTGTGCGACAGCCGTCCTGGGAAGGGTCCCCCACGGTGGGACGGGCCGCTGTCCCCACAGTGAGGAGAGAAGCCCTGAGCTTGCCGAGACAAAGCTGCCAGCAAGCTTGGCGTTCAAAAAATCTGGGTGACTGCGCCTCCCTTTGCTTGGTTTCCTCACCTCACGCTCAGTCCCACCTCTCTGTCCCTAGAAATGCTCGGAAGAGAAGATCGAGATTCTCCAGGGGAAGATCTCTCTGCTGGAGGATCAGCTGGCCAAGCTGGGGGACTGCAGCGCCCAGGAAAAAGGGGAGGTCATGGGCGACATCCTGAAGGTACAGCGGGGTCTCAAGAGAGCCTCTGGCTCCCGCAGCGAGGGCAGGCAGCGCTTGGATGGGAAACTCTTAACTGGGGAGAGCTGGGGGGATGCATGGCGAAGCCGTGTGGGGCAGAGCTGGCTGCTCCCTGCTGCTGGATGGGGTTTGTGGGGCCGAGTGCTCTGTGGGGCGGTTGTGGAGGGAGCGGCTCCTGCACGGTGAGAAAAGGCGTTTGGGTTGAGAGAGCAGGGCTGGCACAAGGCTTAAGGGGAAAGCGGGGTGCGGTGGGGTGCAGCGGGGTGCCAGGAGGGAAGGCGGGCGCCGGGCAGCTCCCGCTGGGGTGCAGTGGCTGGGTCTCCCATGGGAGTGTTGGCTGCAGCTTGAGTAATGCCGGGGGGGGTGTGTGTTTTGTGTGTGTGTGTGTGTGTGTGTCCCCTTCTCTCTGCCAGCTGGAGGAGCTGAAGCAGGAGGTGGCCAGCCTCGCCGCTAAAGGGGCCGAGCTCCAGGCCACCGTCCTGCGGCTGGAGGAGGAGAAGCAGCTGCGGGAGGGGGCTCTGCAGGCCGAACGCTGCCGCTTCGAGGAGGAGAAGCAGCAGTTGGGCGGCCTCGTCGCCAGCCTCCAGAGCTCCCTCTCCGAGAGCCACCGGGTCAGGGAGAGGCTGGAGCAGGACCTGCGGGCGCGGGAAGCCGGCGAGCCCCAGGACACCGAGGCACGGTGTGAGGAGGAGGCCGGGCGGCTGGCTGCCCTCGACGCCCAGCACCAGAAAACCCTGCGGGAGAGAGATTCTGCCCTGCAGCAGCTCCAGCACCTGCGAGAGGCCAACGCGTCCCTGAGCAGCCAGCTGCAGGCCATGGCACAAGCCCAGGACGCCAGCCAGGCCGCCTCAGCGGAGGAGAAGGCTGAGTTGAGCCGCAAAGTCAGCGAGCTGGAAGCCAGGATCCTCGAGCTCGGCGCCCAGCGGCAGCAGGGAGCGGCGGAGGGGCTGAGGGCTCAGCTGCGGGAGCTGGAGGGCAGGCTGAAGGAGAGCCAGCAGAGGCTGGCCGAGAGGGAGAGGCTGGCCCGGGAAAACACCCGCCTGCAAGAGCGGCTGCTCTTCCTGGAGGAATCCCTGCGGAACACCGAGGGCATCCTGGAGGACGAGAAGCGGCGGGCGGCTGAGAGCCTGGAGGGCAGCCTGGCCAGGATCGCCGAGCTGGAGGCGGAGAGGCAGCGGCTGACGCAGGGCCGAGAGCCGGCTCCGCAGGAGCGGGGCGAGGAGCCGGCCAAGCGCCGGGCGCCGGAGGAGAGTCGGGAGAAGGCGCTGGGAGCCTCCCCCGCTGCCCGAGGGGAGGACGGAGAACGCGGGCGGCTGGAGGAGGAGATGCAGGCGCTGAGCCGGGAGCACGGGCGAGCCTGCCAGCGGCTGCAAGCCGAGCAGGAGAAGACGGCTGCGCTGGAAGCCCGGGCAGAGCGCCTGGCCGCTGAGCACCAGGAGAGGCTGGTCGCCCTCCAAGCCGACCTGTCCAGTGCCCGGGCGCGGGCGAAGGAGAAGGAGGGCGAGGAGCAGAAGCTGAGGGCTGAAGTCTCCTCCCTGCAGGAGAAGATGGCTGTCGTGGAGCAAACGGCAGCCCAGCGCGCAGCCGGGCTGGAGGCGGATGCCCGGAGAGCCGCCGAGGTGCTGGAGGGGGTCTCCCAGCAGCTCTCCCAGGAGAAGCTCAAATCCAAGGAGCTGGAAACCGCCGTGGAACAGCTGCGGAGCACGGAGGCCGAGCTCTCCCGGGCGGCCGCCGCCGGCAGGCAGCGGGAATTGGAGCTAGAGGTGGAGGTGAAGAAGCTGTCCGGGGAGTTGGCCCAGCTGGGCGCCAGGCTGGAGCTGACGCTGCGGGAACACCGGCGGGACCTGGCGTGCCGGGAGGAGGAAGCCGAACGCTTGAGGCAGGAGGCGGAACGGGGAAAAGCGGATTGCGCCGCTGAGCGAGCCCGCAAAGCCGAGCTGGAGGTGCAGCTGCAAAACGCCCTCAACGAGCAGAGGGTGGAGAGGTCGGTGCACCAGGAGGAGCTGGCTCGCTCCCGGGAGCTGGTGGAGGAGAAGGAGAAGGAGCTGGACGAGCTCCGCCGGAAAAATGTCTCGTGGGGCGAGGAGCTGAGGGACCTGCAGCAGACGGTCAGCAAGCTGAAAGGAGAGCTCGCCTCGGCGGAGGCGGCCAAGGAGCGGGCATCCAAGGTGGACAACGAGCTGCAGGGCTTCTCAGAGGCCGCCCGGAGCAGGGACGCGGAGGGGGACAGCGTCAAGGCCACCTGCTCCAAGGAGACCTCCCTCAAAAGCTTGGAGAAGACCCATCCCAGGGAGCGGGAAGCCGGCTTGAGCCAAGACCTTTACCAGGAGAAGCTGAAGGAGAACCAGGCGCTTCGCTTGCAAGTGGAGGAGCTGGAGCAGCAGCGCAGGGAGCAGCAGGAGGCTGTGGCTGCCCTCGAGCAAGCGGTGATGGTGGAGCAAGCAGAGCTGGAGGCCTCGAGGAAGGAAGCGGCCCAGCAGAAGGAGAAGGCGTCGGAGCTGCAGAAGCTGCTGGAGGCCTCGAGGTCGGCGCAGGCTCTGCACGACGGCGCCCTGGAGGCCCTGCGGAAGGAGCTGCAGGAGAAGGGCAGGGAGCTGATGCAGAGCAAAACCGCCGCCGCTGCCGCCGAGAAGGAGCTGGCGTCCCTCCGCTCCGCGGCGCAGGAGAAGAGCCGGTCGGAAGAGAACTGGAAGGAGCAAGTGTCCCAGTGCGTCCAGGAGATGGAGAGGAAGAACAGCCTGATCGGCAGCCTGGAGCACGAGGTCTCCATCCTCCATCGGCAGGTGACGGAGAAGGAGGGGGAGAGCAAGGAGCTGAAGCGCCTGATCGTCGCCGAGTCGGAGAAGAGCAAGAAGCTGGAGGAAAGGCTGCGGGTTCTGCAGACGGAGATGGCCACCGCCGCCTCCCGGGCGGCCGAGAGGTGCTCGCTCATGAAGGTGGAGGTGCAGCGGTGCCAGGAGGAGATGGAGAAGCAGAGGGTGGCCATCGAGGCCTTGAAGAGGGACCGGCACTGCCAGACCGAGCGGGAGGACGAGCTGCGGCAGGAGGTGAAGGTCTGCCAGGACAAGTGCCTCCAGAAGGAGCAGCTCCTCGCCGCCCTGCAGCAGGAGCTCGGCAGCGCCCAGGCGCTCGCCGGGGAGCTGCCGGCGGTGAAGCACCTTTGCCAGCAGCTGCAGGCTGAGCGCTCCTCCCTGGAGAGCCAGCACCGCCAGGACCTGGAGCAGAGGGCCAAAGCCCTGGCCGCTCTGCAAGCGGAGCTGGCGCGGGCCAAGCTGGAAGCGGCCGAGGCGCCGTCCCTGCGGGAACGGTCGGCGGAGCAGGAGCGGGCCGTCCAGCGGCTGCAGGCGGAGGCAGCGGAGACGGCGGCGCGGCTGGCGGGGCTGCAGCAGGCCAACGCTCGGCTGGCCGAGGAGAACCGGGGGCTCGGTGAGAGCCGGAGGAGCGGGCAGCAGCGGCTGGAGGCGGAGCTGGGCCAGGCCAGAGAGCGGCACGCGCGGGAGCTGGAGCGGCTGCGGTCGGCGTCGGAGGAGCTGGTGGCCAGCAGCCGGCAGAAGGCGGAGGAGGCGGCGCGGAAGATGGAGGCGATGAGTAACGAGTACGAGAGCAGCAAGGCGGCGGCGCTGGAGGAGAGGAGGAAGCTGCTGGAGGAGAGGCAGAGGCTGACAGCTCAGGTAAGGGCTCCCGGGGAAAGGGGGGCCTTTTGGCACTCCCCAAAACCCCCCGTCCTCCCGCTCGGCCTGGGAGCTGGGGGTGCGGGAGACGCTCCCCGAGCGCCAAGGGGACGGATGCTCCCCGGAAAGGCGGCGCGGTGTGCGCCGGCTGCGTGTTCACTTCTGCTTTTTGCGCTCGCAGGTGGAGCAGCTAGAGGTATTTCGGAAAGACCAAGCCAAGCAGGTAACGCACGCGAAGTGCCGGCTGCTTAAACGGTGACGGTGCACGGCCCCGGCTGCTGCCGCTTCCCACCGGAGCCGCCCTCTCCTCTCGTGAACTGTGTGCGGTGGGGACCCAGCCGTGGGGCGCTTGGCTCCAGGTCTCTGGGCTCGCGCCTTCGCCCCTTCCCTGCCCCACCGGGGAGTAGGAACCGGGGCCCAAACCTGCTGCCTGCCCACGCCTCGGCTTCTCGCCCCTCTGGCGTGGCCGTGGGCAGTGGCCGGCAGCCAAGAGCGCCCAGGGCCCCTCGGCACGGGACCCTTGCTCCTGTAATACCTTGTCTTCAGAGAGAGGGGATTTGGGGGGGAGCTGGGATACCTCATTCCTTCTGCCCAGCCCTTCCCCCCCTCCCTGCCTTTATCTGGGGTTCAGCTCCTCGCCCAGCTGGCAGGAACTGGTGTGGGGAAGGAGGGTGCTGCGCTCCCGGAAAGTGCAATCCAGATGTGGCCAGAGGTGGGATGCTTCGCAGCAGCCTCAGTCCCAGACATGGTGCGGGTTAGCGCTTGGGAAACAACGCTGGACAAGCCCCGTTTCCCTCCCCGGTTTAGTTTGCCCCCACAGTCCCAGCCTGAGCTGCCCAGGGACCCCGCAGAGGCCTTGTGGCTGTGACTTGGGGCGGTGGGCGGGCTGGGGGCTCCCCAACATCCCCTGGAGCAGGGGGAGCCCAGCTGGGGTGTGCTGGCCATCTTCCCCTCGCTGAGAGCGACGGCCGACCCCTGGGACCTCAGGAGCATCCCCGGGGGGTGGGGGGGTGGGATGCCTCTCCCCGAAGAGGCGTGGGCCCCCGCACCAGGTTTGGCACAGAGGATGCCCGCGGCGGGCTGGGCTCTTACCCCGGCAGCAACCGCATCGCCTCACCGGCTTCCCTCCCCCTCCCGCCTAAAAGGGGTCTTGGCTTTGCCCCCCCCTTCTTTGGCGCACGGCTGCTCCTTACACTTGGGTGGCACAGAGCTCGTCCTTGCAAAGACTAACGCAGCTTGCGGCTCACTAACCACAACGCCGGGAGGTTCCTCGGTGCTGGGCACTGCTGAGCAGCCCCCGCCCCGGGGGCAGGAAACCTTCTGAGGCTGCTCCCAGAGCGGGCGGGAGGGACACGGGACCTGCTCCCCTTGTCTTGTGCTCAGACCTGGTCTAACCCAGCCATGTTCTTCCAGGTGGAAGAGCTCAACAAAAAGCTGGCTCAGCACGAGAAGGCTGCCCGAACCCAGCAGCAGAGAGTTAAGGTAAACAGGAACCAAAACCCGCGGGGGGGGTGCTGAGCTCTTGGCCAGGAGCTGGTGGTGGGTTCCCCTGGGGAGGTGGGGGTCAGCTGGGCAATGTAGGGGTGCAGGGTGGCTCTGAGGCGGTCCCTTCCCTGCCCGCAGGTGCTGGAAGGGGAGCTGCAGGCAGAGGCCACGCGTCAGCAGGAGAAGGTGGCAGAGCTGCAGGCGCAGCTCGCCCAGAAGGAGCAGGCAGCCGAGCACTACAAAGGCCAGGTATGCCAGGGGCTGGCACAGCCCCGCCGCCCCCGTCCCCACTCTGTGGGGAAGCTCGATGGTTCTCTCTCCTTGACATCCTAGATGGAGAAGGCAAAAACTCACTACGACGCAAAGAAGCAGCAGAACCAAGACCTGGCGGAGAAGCTGAAGGCCATGGAGCAGTTGCAGAAGGAGAACGCGGAGCTCCGGACCGAGTCGGAGAGGTTGACCAAGGAGCTGCAGCAGAGCGTCCTGCAGGCCAAGGAGTCGGAGCTGAGCTGCAGGAACCTCACCAGCCAGGTCCGCAGCCTGGAGGCTCAGGTGGGCACGGCATGGCGGGGCTTCACCCTCCTCCTCCTCGCCTCCGCTGCCCGCTCGCTCGGAGGATCCACCCCTCCCCGCTTCTTATCCAGGTGGAGTTTGCCAACCGGCAGCTACGGGAGCTCGGCAAGTTCCAGGTGGCCACGGACACGCTGAAGGGCCGGGAGCCTTTCCACCAGCACCCATCTGACCTCAGCGCCGACAGCCTCGACCTCAGCCTCGAGGAAGCGCAGCCGCTCAACTCCACCAGGTACCACGAAATCCGGTTCCTCGCTTCCCCCCGCCCGCCGCTGCCCCGCTAAGCCCCTCGGCGCTGCCCTCCTGCCCTGTCTCTGCAGGAAGGCTGGCCGCTCGCAGTCGGAGGCCTCGGCGGTGCCGCCGGATGGCGGAGATCCGCTGGCGTCCCAGCGTCTGCCCCACAAAGTGGAGTCCCTGGAGAGCCTCTACTTCACCCCCATCCCCAGCCGCACGCGCTCCCAGCTGGAGAGCAGCGCCGGCTCCCTGGGAGACCTCTCGCTTGATTCCGGCTGCAAGACCCGCTCGGCACGGCGCCGCACCACCATCAACATCACCATGACGAAAGTGAGCGGCACCCGTGGGGCTGGGAGGGACCCGTGGGGCTGGGAGGGACCCGTGGGGCAGGGCCTCTGTGCTGAGGACAGGGACGCGCAGTTTGCTGAGCCGCTGCGGGGCTGTTTGTGCCCCCAAACTCTGCACCGAGCTCCCCCGTGACGCCTTGTGCCAAGGATGAGTGGGGCTGGGGGGGCAGCGAGGGGAAGAGGAGGAGGGTGGTAAACTTTTATCTGCTTCCTCCTCTTCGCCTCTTGCCCCGTGGGATGGCAGCTGCAGGGCACAGCACTCCACGGGCCACTCCAGCACCTGCCACGGGCTGAGGAGGGGGGGGCGTTGATACCTGGGTGGGGGCACCCTGCGTGTCCATGGGGGCTGGGGGACAAAGGGGCTGGAGAGCAGCCCCAAGGAGAGGGACTTGTGGGGGTTGGTGGGGGGAAAACTGCTCGTGAGCCAGCACCGTGTGCTCACAGCCCAGAACCCACCCGTGCCCTGGGCTGCAGCCAGAGCAGGGGGGGCAGCAGGGCCAGGGAGGGGATTCTCCCCCTCTGCTCCGCTCTGGGGAGACCCCCCTGCAGTGCTGGGGCCAGCTCGGGGGCCCCCAACAGCAGAAGGACCCGGAGCTGCTCGAGCGGGGCCAGAGGAGGCCACGAAGATGCTGGGGGGGCTGGAGCAGCTCCCCTGGGAGGCCGGGCTGAGAGAGTTGGGGGGGTTCAGCCTGGAGAAGAGAAGGCTCCGGGGAGCCCTTCGAGCGGCCTCCCAGGGCTTAAAGGGGGGACAGGGGAGGGACTCTGGATCAGGGTGTGGGGATAGGACGAGGGGTGACGGTTTTAAGCTGAAAGAGGGGAGATTTAGGTGAGATCTAAGGCAGAAATTGTTCCCTGTGCTGGGGGTGAGGCGCTGGCCCAGGGTGCCCAGAGAAGCTGTGGCTGCCCCCTCCCTGGAAGGGTTCAAGGCCAGGGTGGACGGGAGCACCCTGGGGGTTGGAACTAGATGATCCCACCCAAACCAGTCTGTGATTCCATGATCAATGGGTTTCCCCCTCCCAGAAACAGGCCAAGACGGAGGAACCCGACAGCGCCGACTCCTCCTTCTGCAGCATCCCCGGGGCTCAGCCCCCCACCGCCGCCCCCGCCAAGGGCCGCCTGCGCTCGGCCGCCTCCGCCCGCTCCCTCACCAGCTTCCCCTCCCAGGACTCTCTGGTCAAGCTGGAAACCTCCTCCCCACAGGAGACCCCCGGCGATTCGGCGCTGCGGGGCCTCCCCGGCTACCGCCCGGTCACTCGCAGCTCCCTGCGGCGTTTGCAGGGGGGCAGCAGCTCCAGCCTCGGTGCGTGTGGGTGAGGGGGGGGCTCCTCCCTGGCTTGGAGGGGGGACACCCCCCCCCCCCCCCCTTCTTGCCTGGGACCCCCCTCTCAGCCCCCTCTCTGCTTTGGGTTTAGGCCGGAGCAGCATTTACCTGGGGACGTGCCAGGACGAGCCGGAGCCGCTGGATGACTGGAACCGCATCGCGGAGCTGCAGCAGCGGAACCGCATCTGCCCTCCCCACCTGAAGACCTGTTACCCCCTGGAGAACAGGGTAAGGGGATTTTGGGGGGGGGTGAAGGGGGTGCCCCTTCCTGACCCCGGGTTGGGGGGGGGGGGGGGGGGCGGGGCGCTGCAGGGAACATCACCGCTTCCTCCCCAGCCTTCCAACTCCTTGGGGACCATCACGGACGAGGAGATGAAGATGGGCGACCCCAAGGAGACGCTGCGCCGGGCCAGCATGCAGCCCGCCCAGATCGCCGCCGGCACGGCCGCCCGGCGCAGCACCCTCGGCAGCACCCTGAGCGCCGCCTGGGCCGGCGGCATCACCACCCGCCAGCAGCGCAAACGCCTTTCGGACGAGTCCCACCAGGGCCCCGACACCCCCGAGGTGAGCTGAGCCCCCCCCCCCAACCTCCCCCAGAGCCAGGCTGGGGCGGTACAGCTGGCAGATGTTCTCCAGATGTGGAGGAGCAGGGCTGCAGCAGCCCCGGGGCAGGGCAGAGCTCGAGCAGCGAAGGGCTGAGCCTTCTGCCTGCCCCAGCCTGGGGAGGGGGGGTGGCCCCCGCCCCCTCCGGGGCTCTTGTTTCCCAGCCGAGGGTCCCAGTTTATCCCCTTTTTTTTTTTTTTTTTTTTTTTTTCCCCCCAGTCCAAGAAGCCAACCAGCTGCTTCCCACGGCCCCAGACCCCCCGGGAGCGCAGCGACCGGCGCAGCTCCCAGGTCAGCCGCAGGAGCGAGCAGCAGCCCCCCAGCAAGCAGGTGAGCTCTGGAGAGGGGGGGGAAAAAAAAAAAAAAAAAAAAAAAAAGGGGTTGGGACCCCCCCCCCGGTCCTACTCTGAGGTCACGCTCCCATGTCGTGTGTGTGTTGTCCCCCCCCAGGCCGAGAGGCGCCAGTCGATGGCGTTCAGCATCCTCAACACCCCCAAAAAGCTGGGGAACAGCCTCCTGCGCCGGGCGGCCGGCCGGAAAACCACCCCCAAGAATTCCCCCCACGGCAGCGCCCGCCGCTCGCCCCGCATCGCCACCGCCAAGTCCCCCAAGGGCAAGGTAAGAACCGGCCCCCCCGGGCTCACGGTGGGGACACACACACACACACACACGGCCCTTGCCCTGTCCCTGGGGGGGTAGGGGGGGGCTCGGTCACCCCCGTCCCCTCTCTGCTCTGTCCCTTCCAGGCCAGTCGCCGACCGCTCAAGGACACCAAATTCTGAGGTCACCCCAGCTGTGCTGCTCCCCGCTCCCTGCCCCCCCCAGTGCGCTGGGGTGGGGGGACACATAACACACCCCCCCCACACCTCGTGCCACTGCCCTGGGTGAAGCACCCACCATCACCCCTCTCCTGCACCCACCCGTGGGTGCTGGGGAGGGGGCGTGACCCTGATATTTGTCACCACCTCAGCCCTGGCTGTGCAGTTACTGGGGGCTGAGCCCTCCCCTGGGGGGGACCCCCAGGGAGGTGGGGGGGGGGACAGAGCTGGGCTGGAACGTCCCCAGGGCCCCCCCCCCCCGGGTTTGGGAGCCCCCAGGATTGGGGGGGGGGGGAAGGGGGGGCAGCAGCCAGGCCCCAGCAGGACAGTGTCTGGTGTCCCCCACCCACTGCCTCAGCGGTGATGAGGAGGGGGGGGGACAGCAGCATTTTTAAAGTGTTTCTACTTGTAAATAAATTGTATTTTTTCTCCTGCTCTGTCTTGTTCCTCCTTGTTTCTGTGCCCAGTGTGGGGGGAGGAAAAGCATAACCACCTCCTCCTCCTCCTCCTCACTGTCCCCACCTCCAGGACCCCGCCCCGGGACCACCCTGCAGCACCCAGCCCCACCCCCCCAGGGGATTTTTCTTTTTTTCATCTTTAATTTATTCTCCAGCAGCACCTCTCATCATTACAGCATTTCCCCACCCCTGGGGTGTCCCCACACACCCCTCCCCCCTCAGCCCAGCCGCGGGGGAGGGAAGGGGTTTCTCCCTCCCCCCCCCCCAATTAACTGAGGTCCATGATGCCTCTGCCAGCGTGGCAGCTTCCAGCCCCTGCCACGGGGCTCGTGTGTCCCCCCGCTGCTGCCCTCGCAGCCTTACCCCAGGCGGGAGGATGAGGAGGATGAAGATGAGGATGGGGAGGGGGGACCCGGGCTCCCCCCCTCCTCCCCGCAGGTGCTGGCGTGCTGCTCCACCTCCGCCGCGGTGAAGGGCAGCTCGCAGATGGGGCAGGACACCCAGGCGCCCAGGGAGGAAGGCCGAGCTGCGGCGGGGTCTTCCTCCCCGCAGCTGGAGGCGTGCACAGGGAGGAGATCCAGGCTGAAGCGGCCTGCGGGCAGGGGAGGGGACACATTTGTGTCGTGTGTGTGTGTCCCCCCCCCCGCTCAGGTGTGAAGCATCACCCCTTCTCCCCAGGAAAATTTGGGGTTCAATGCACAAGCAGGGCCGGTGCCAGCCCCTGCTGTCCCCTGTCCCCCCCCCCCCCCCCAGTTTGTGCCCACTTCGATCCCGCAGCTCCCCGGGGATGTTGGGGACAGGATCTGCTCCAGCTCATGGAGACACCCCCCACCCCTGCCATAAACTCTCTCCCACCACCCCGTCCCCTCCCAGGGCACGCTGCTGGGACTGTCTGGATGGACAGACAGATGCGCTGCCGCTCCCTGCTTGAGCTGGGGGATGCCCCAAACCCCCCCCCAAACACCCACCTAAGCAGATGGGGCAGACGCCCGTCCCCTTGCGAGCGCTGTCACCGCTCCTGGCCCGTCTCTGGCGCTGGCTGCAGGCTCGGGTTCTCCCTCCAGAGCCGGAGTGCTTGGAGGCGGCTGGCACAGACCTGCAGCAGCACCCCAAAACGGCACGGGGGGTAAGCTCGGGGCTCATCCTGCCCACCCCAAGGAGCTTGGGACCACAGAGGGGAGCTGGGCGCAGGCACGGAGCCGGCTGGGTGAGGCTCAGAGCGGAGAAACGGCCGGGGTGAGGGTGGGAGGAAGCCGGTGAGGCGAGGGGATTACCTGCCCGTGGGGCCGGGAGCGCTCTGCCTGCTGTTGGGCGGCCGGCGGGCTCGGGGAGGGGCTGCGGGGACATCCTGCGCGGGTCCTGGGGAGCAGGGGAGGAGCGGTGAGCCCCCAGCAGCGCCCAGTCTCCCCCGTGGAAAGGAGCGGGTTGAAAAACCAGAGCAGCGAGCGGTGGGAAAACAGCCGCCCGACACAAACGGCCGGCCCCCTCCTCCAGCTGCCCCAGTACGGCCAGTCAAGGGATCCCGGGAGGCTGCTGGGTGAGGCGTGGGGTTCACCAGCACGCTTCTGTCACGCCAGCGAGGAGGTGGGGGGGGGGGCAGTCGCCCAGAGGAAGGCAACGGGGTCCCACCGGGACCTGTGGGTACACCCCCCAGCAGGACAAGTTCCCCCCTGGATGGTTTTTTGAGGGACACACAAACGGCAACGCACCCAACGCCGGCGGCTCTGGCTCACCCGGCAGCTCCGGGTGACCCCCCGGGGCGGCCGTGGCGGTTTTGGGGCGCAGCGCCCGGCTCCGCGCCGCCGACAGCACCATGCGGGCCGGGCGGCTGAGGTGGGCCGGGCTCCAGGCACTGGGTTCCAGCTGCAGCAGGCGGCTCTTCAGCTCCTCTTCCTCCCTCGAGCTCCTGGAGACAGAGAGGGAGAGCCGCAGGTCCCCCAAGCCCGCACAGGGGGACGGACCCCCCCCTCCCCGGGCTACTCACGAGCGCGGTTCGGGAAAAAAAGTCCGGTAAAAGGCAGGGCTGGAGCGCCAGGCGCCGTCCGTGGGCTCAGCGTCCTCCTGTGGGACAAGAGAATCCCCCAGGGAATGGGGATGTGCTCCCCCCTCAACCAGCGCGGGGCACGAGCAGCGGCGGAGAAACCCCCATCGCCGTGATTTCGTGGCGAGAGGCACCTACGAGGCTTTGCTGGGGGGACTGGGAGGACTGGGGGTCCAGCGGCGTGCGCACGCGGAGGAAGGAGAGCCCGAACTGGCCGTGCTTGCTGAAGGGCTGGCTGCAGGTGAGCCGCAGGCGATCCCACTTCTGCCCCGCCGCCAGCGCCAGGAAATCTGCTGCAGGGAGAGAGGGATGTTGGGGGGCAGATGTGGGGGTGGAAGAGGGGGGGCACCCCCTCTCCCTTCTTCTCGTCACCCTGTGCTGCTGTTTCCCCGCTGCGGGACCGGGACACGGTGACAACGTTAACGGGGAGGGGAGCGGAGGGTGCGCAGCGACCGGGGCGGCCGCAGTTCCTGGGGTCCCCCAGCTCCTTCCACCGCCAGCCCCCGGGGGTTCTTCCCCATTTCGGTGATTTTTACCTTCCTTAAACATCCGGACCCCGCAGCGGTTCCGGCCCAGTTTGGAGTCCGCCGGTGTCATCAGCGCGACGCTGGGCACCAGGGTGAGGTAGGGCCGGTCAAGGGGCCACGAGGAACGTCCCACCTCGATCTGGAGGAAAGCGCAGCCGCAGTTCCCTGCGTTAAAAGAAAGAGGGGAGGCGAGGTTGGGGGGTGGGGGGGGTCCGAGCCCATCCTGGGGTGGGGGGACGGACCCATGGACGCACAGACCGACATCCACGTAGCCGATGGCGCTGGCTCTCTCCAGCTGCAGCTCCGCTCTCAGCTCCCCACTGCGGTCCCGGGGGCAGCTGAGCCAGGGCTGGGGGTCGTCCTGGCACAGCAGGTTCTCCGCCGGGTACTTGGGGTCCTGCGAGCGACGGCAGAGAGGTGCTGACCCCTCCCCCTTTCCCTGACCTCCCCCCCCGGGACACACAGACACACACGGACACGGGACGCTCTCCCGCAGCCCACACGCTGCTTGAATCGCATCTAATTAGCACCCTGTAGTGCTAATTAACACCTAACCCAGCGCCCCCCAGCACTGAGACACCCCCTCCCTTCCCCCATATCCTCAGCAGCTCAGCGACCCCCCCCCCCCCCCCCCCTCCTTGAGGAGACGCCCCGGAGACCTGCGAGGAGAAGGAGACGACGTGGCTGATTTTAACCGGAGCCATCCCGGGGGGTCCCAGAGATGAGCGACCCCCCCCTCCCCTCAGCGGGTCCCTGTGCCCTGGGAAGGGGGGGGGGAACAGGCAGCTCAGCGGCAGGGTCAAGCGGACCCTCTCCCCCCCCCCCCCCCCCCCAATTTGGAAATGGTTTGAAGTGGGGGGCACTGGGGCAGCCGCTCCTTGAGGCCGTGCTGGCCTCGGCCTCGCTCCGGCCCCCCCACATCCCCCCACAGCAGTGACCCCCCCCCACAGCTCCCCCCTCCCCAAGACCCATTCACTCCCCCCCAGCCTTGCCCCCCAAATCCCCTCAGCCCCTCCAGTTCCACCCCCCCCCCCCCGGTGTACCCAGACCCAACGCACCGATCCCGCAGCCGCCGCCTGAATCTCCCGCCCAATCCTCATGACCCCTGACCCTCGACCCCTGACCCCGCAAGGCCCGCCCACCGCCGCTCCCTCCTCGCTGCAGCCCCCTTCGACCCCCCCCCGGTCCCGACACACCCCCCCCCGGTCCTGACCTCCGACCTCCGACCCCCAGCCCGCCGCTCCGCCGCGGTGCACGACGGGACACGTAGTCCTCCAGCCGCGCCGCGTCACCGCCCCGCGCAGAGGGCGCTAAGGGACCGTCTGACATGTACTCTCCCCTTCGAAACAGCGGGGAGAGGATGCAGCGGGAAGTGGCGGGGAGGCGGCGATCTGGCAATATTGGCACCGTCGGCTCCGCAGTGCGAGGCAGCGCCGGTGTAACGGAGGCGACCGGTGTAAACGGAGGCGGCCGGTTGCACCGGGCCTGCCGGCGCGGAGTGTGCGTTCCGCTCCGCGCCTAGAAATGGCAGACGATCCCCCACACGTGACAGTTCGCCGCTTCCCTTCTCCAGCCGCGACTCCCCCGGCGGCTGTCCCGCCCCCTCCCCTGTTGTGATTGGTCGGCGTGGCAGCGCTCCTCTGAGCGATTGGTCGGAGGCGCGGCAGCGTAGCCGGTGATTGGCGGACGGTGGCGGAAGGAGCTGGCCGCTGGGGGGGGGGGGGGAAAGATGGCGGCGGTGCTGGAAGTGGAGGTTGGAGGTCCCGTCGACCGCGATGTGGAGGAGGTAGCGGGAGGCCGGGGGCTCCGGGGCGCGTCCCAGGGAGGGGAGGGGAAGAGGAGGGGGTTGGACTCGGGAGCGGAGGGGCCAGCGGCGGGCCCGGGGCCTGGGGGTGCTGGGACGGGGTGGGGGTGTTGCACTGGGGTTACTGGGGGTCCCTGGGCCGCGGGGGGAGAGTTGTGGGGGGCTTGAAGGGCTTTGGGTATAGGGAACGTTAGGGCTGGGGGGCTCTGGGGGTCCTGGGGCAGGGGGGGAGGTTGGGGGTCCTTGGGGCAGGGGATCCCTGAGAGGTTCTGGGGGTCCCGGGGACAGGGGGGGATGTTGTGGGGGGTCCCTGGGGCAGAGGGATGTGGGGGGGCTCTGGGATAGGAGGGGTTCTGGGGGTTGCTCTTCTTGGCGGGTCTGCAGGGCGCTGGGAGAAGTGATGGGGGGGGGGGCTGTAGGGTGCTCGTGGGTGTTGGGGGGACTGGGGAAGGGGAGATTGGGCCACGGGGCGTGGGGGGGAAGGAATCGGCTGGAGAGTGCTGAGAAGAGGAAAGCAGCGATTCGGGGGGGGCCTTTGAGCAGTGGGAGGGAAGTGGGGCCGAAGAGGGGCCCTGGGGACACCAGTGGGGCCCTTCGGCACCTGCGAAGCTTTTCCGCTGTTAAATCCCCACCCACCCCCACCCCCCGGCTGCAAAACTCGCTGCTGGGAAAACTGCAGGACCAGGGTGGGTGGAATTTGCGTTTCGGGGGGTGCCCTCGGGTGCTGGCAGCCGCTTCAGCCTGCTGAGATAATTAGTGGCTCTTGTTGCTCTTGGTGGGGTGAAGCCATGTGAGGTCGAGGGCTTTAGTTGAAGTTCTCTCTGTTCCCGTGCTGGCGTTCAAGCATGCCTGGAGATGAAAAATTACAAAGCTGAAAATAAATTAAAAAAAAAATAATAAATCTGCGCAGAAAGCTGGAGTAGGGGGCAGGGGCTCGCGCTGTCAGCTCGTGAGCTTTCCTTTTGGTCAGAGGGCGGCTCTGCACGCACGGCGGCGGGGACGCAGAGCAGGGGGGTTGGGGGTTTTCAGTGTTTTTCCTCAAAAATTGGCAGCCTGGCAGGGCCGTTGGCCTCCTGAAGCGCGGGGAGAATGCGAGCTGCTGCCGAAGGGCAGGCGATGGGGGGATCCAACCCCAACTCCAGTGAGCAAAGCACTTTCAGCCACGCATCGGTCGCTCCCGAGTTGCTGCTTGTTGTATT
The DNA here is from genome assembly GCF_018691265.1 of Tyto alba. Taxonomy (NCBI): domain Eukaryota; kingdom Metazoa; phylum Chordata; class Aves; order Strigiformes; family Tytonidae; genus Tyto; species Tyto alba. Next base: position 1,250,652 of record NW_024881282.1, on the reverse strand, counting down.
TTAAGGTGTTCACTGGTGGGGTTTTAGGCCGGAGGGGTGTTTTTCCAGCCAGGCTTTGAGGAGTGCCAAGGTGTCCGTGTGCCCGCTGGATAACAATCTCTGAATGAGCAAGCCTGGCATCCTCCTGTGAATCTCTTCCGTCGCTATAAGCGAGGCTTAAAGCAAGCTAGTAAGCAGTGAACTATTGCGCTCGTGAGTTCAGTGCCAGCAGCAGGTGGGAAACCTCCTTCCTGTAAAAACGTGGGGGATTTGAAGTCTCTGACCCCCAGAAATAAAATTCCTGTTTTTCAGTCTGTCAGGAAACAGCTTTAAGGGCTGGCTGAGGGGGGGTTGCCAGGAGGCAGCTGGTAAGGAGGTTCACGCAGGACCCTGCTTATCCCTGTGCTGGGATTCCATAAACCCCAAGTCCGTCCGGACAAAATCCATATCCTTGTGGTGTTCTGAGCTCTTGGCAGGTCTTTGGGCTGAGCAGGTTGCCGACGAACCGTTAACGGTGGGGCTCGGGAAGCAGTTTGACATTTTCACTTGGGGCACCCGCACGGGACAAACGCTGAGTGTCGCGTGGCTTTGGCTCTGCCTGCTTGCAGCTCAGGCTGTCGTCAGAGGTTTCGTTTACAATTGCTGAAATGTTTGATCAGTTGGGACCTTGCTACTCCCTGCCGGCTGTTACTTTTATGAGCAGAAGCAGCAAGGAATTGAGATTCTAGAATTTCCTCAGATTTTAGCTAAAGAGCCTGCCTCCTCAAAAATCTGCTTGGGGTGAACGTCTGGACTCTTGGCGCTCTTGAGATTTATCTTCCAGTTATTTCAGGTTTTTTCTAGTGGGTGATGTGGAACAAATACTGAGGTTGGGGGCGAGGGAGAGGCGAGCTCAGGCCCCAGGCGTGCTGCAGCCTCAGCTCTTGTGCCTCAGCCCGGTGCTGTGCTTAGTGGATGCTGGATGCTGTTGTCTTTGATGGTCAAACTACCACGGAGCCGCGCGACATGAGCTGTAGGCTGCTCTGTAGCTTGGAACTGAAATCGGCAGCTGCTTATTCTCCATCCTCAAGATGTTCTCCTTGCCTTCCTTCCCAGATTTAGAGTGTAAGGAGATTACCGCTGGCTCGCAGCAGGGCGGTTGGTACATGTGCCCGGAGATCCTCCTCTCTCACTGCTTCTGGGCTGCGAGAAACGGGCAGTTACGGGGTTTGTAGTGTAGGCGACCACAGCATTTGTGTTCTCCTAGAGGGAGGTAACTCTCTTGACTGTCCCAGTGCTGAGGATCTCAGGTTTGTGGTGGCTTTGGGGCATTAGCCTGCTGAAAACGGGGGAGTGGCATGAGTTTCGTCCAAAGGCCACGATACCATGTCTGAGGAGAGAATTAGACTTTAATCATAGATATCCAGTTTCTCCCAGTTATCACTCAGAGGGGGGCTGGGGTTTTTGAGTGGTTCGTGAGTTATGGAGGAGATGGAGGGCAGAATATATCATTCTTTATTTAAAAAAAAAAAAAAATATTCTAAGAGCTCTAGTTGGGCGCACGGAGCAGGTCCTGTGCTGGTGTCGGCGGTGGCAGTGGGTTGGTGCTCGAGGCGTGGTAGAGCATCTCTTTAGATCCTGCAGCCATCCTCATGGTTCCTGTCCAACCCCTCTCCTCGCTGGGCTGCTGAAGGGAGATTTAAGAGCAGAAGCTCTTCAGCCAGTGGGCGGGGATAGGAAGGGACCCAAAACCTGGGTGTTAAAATGAGCCAACCCCAATCTGGAAATAGAGCTTAACGCTTAATAGTGAGAGCAGGTGCTTCCTGGCACCGTCTCTCACATTTGAATTCCCTATTGCTGTTTGTTTTTAGAACCAAAACTCAATTTCTTTGGTAAAGAGGACGTGCAGATCGAGAAGGGGTTAACTGGAAGGTCCAGCTTGGGGCGGCTGCTCTGCCAAGTCCTGTCTGACAGTTATCAGATCGCTCCCTCTGCCTGAACGTCCTGTCCGTCACGTCCCAGCCCCCCTTAATAAAGTTATTTCAGGAGCTTTAAGCTCTGGAGAATCTGGCGAAGCTCAGTCCCCGTAATTGAGAGAAAATTATGTCCGATGTCCTGCGAGGACAGTGAAGGTGGCAGTTGCTGTTGGCTTTAGAGGACAGATAGGTTGGAAGCCCTCGCCTCCATGGGATTTCCTTAGGTTTGGGGGCTGAGAAGGCTTTGGCTCGTTTGCTGGAATAATTTGTAGATTTAGGGAAGGTGCTGGAAAAGGCTGAGAAGTGCTCCCAAGCGTGGGGCAGACCGGCGGCGGATGGAGCGGCTGCTGGCGTGGCATGGAGGAGGAGGGACCAGAAGCCACTGTATCGGGGGGGGGGGGGGGGGGGGGGGGGGGGGGAAATAATTGCTGTCTTGAAGGTGCAGGACTGTCTGTGCTTGTAAAGTGTCCTCATGCAGCGAGAACTCAGGGGAGCAGGGATCTCCTGGGTGGGGCAGCAGGAGCCCCCAGGTGACTGCCTAGAGCTCGTGGGGGGATTCACCTACACCAGAGCTGAGCTGGGCCAACAAGCGCTTGGAGTTTCTCAGTTCCTCCTGCTCGCAGTGACTTGAGAACATTTTTAAAAATTATTATTTTTTTAAAAACTGGTTATCAGAGCAGTTGTTCTAACTACGAATTGCGTAGCCGACTTTTTGAAGGGAAAACAGCGACTGAACTGATTCATCTGGACGTGGTTGCTTTAGGAAACAGAATTGCTCGGGGAGTTTGGGGCGATACAAGCTCCCTTCTCGGAGCCGGTGTCGGATCGTCACCACCTACACGCTGCTTCCTACACAAGCCAGCGAGCTCAAACAGGGATTTTTCTAGGTCTGTGTTTTGCGCCTGCTGAAGTACTGAAGTGCTCCTTGAAGGCCTCGGGGACCAAATCTCTCACAGGCGTCGCTCTGGGGTGAAGCGCAGCAGATGTGTAACAGCACGCAGACGGGTTGCTGCCACCCGTGTGTTTCCCTGCCTCCTCACCCCAGGGTATAATTAGGCGCTGAAGAGGAAGCGAGGCAGCTGCACGAGCCCCGGTGCGATTGGAGGTGCTGGCTGCAAGACACCTCCTGGGGGGAACAGCCCCGAGGGACCGGGAGAGCCCTGGGGTAAAGGTTGAAGCCGAGCCGGTGGCTCCGTACCCGGTGATCCGAGGCTGGGGCCAAGGTGGAGCCCGTCGCTGTGTACACGTCCCCGGTGTGCGCAGGAAAACGCGATAACAAAGTCCTCGCTGTGATTTGTTTTCCTTCTCTCTCCTTACGGCTCCACGCCTGCTCGCTGATAAACGTCAGGCCGGGTCATTCGGGGCTGGCCAGCCCTGCCCTCACCGTCCCCAGCCCCTCGGCCACGCAGGGGGGTCTCCTGCCAGATGGGGGTTTGTAAACTGTGTATATATATGCCCAGCCCCAGGTGAGCCGCTGTAGGTTTTATCTGCCAAGGAAAGGCGAGGTGAAGTCCGAGCTGCAGGATTGTGTTTGCTGCATCCCCCAGGGTTTGTGCTGGCGCTGGGACGAGTGGTGCCCGGCCAGTCGGCCCGTGCAGGGACGTGACCGGTGCTGGAGGCCACCTCAGCTCTTCCGTGAGGATAAAAAGCTCCAAGAGAAAGCTGAAATGCAATGTCAAAGGTCCCCTCACCCCTCCCTGGTCCAAATGCCTGGAGGTGAGAATATTCCCACCAGATCTCACTGGGAAAAACAGGGGATTTGGCGAGACTCGGCCTCTGGGTGAGGTTTGGGTGCTGCTGGCTTGCAAGCTGAGGGTTAGCACAGAGTCGCAGTTTTGCAGAGGAGGCTTCTAAATCACTTAGTCCGGTTCCTTCTGTCCCTAAACCTGTCAGATGGAGGAGTCCTTAACACCCTGCCCAGCCTGGCAGCCTTGGTGTGTGTTAAGCACGGATTACACCAGCCCGTCATCTCTCGTCACTAATCACAGCAACTCCCATTGCTCTTGGTTGCTCTGACCGGGCAAAGACTTTGCACTGTAACACCTGAGAGAAACTTCCAGCCATGTCAGCAAAGCAAGTCCCAAATCTTCCTTTTTCCGTGATTCTTTCTGAAAATTTTTTTGGTGATGGTTTGCTGCTGGTGTGCAGACGCCACCCTCTGTCCTGCAGGCTGGTTGGGATTTTGGACTCCCTTCTCTGTCCTGTTCGTGGTGTGCACTGAGCCCAGAGAACCTGGCTGGGTTCTGAACGTGGGACTTCAATGAGTTTCTCCGGTGCAAGTGGCACGGGATGGTGGGCAGAGCCCTGGCTGCAGTAAAATCTGGGAGTATAAGGGGAAAAGTACTCACAGGTGATGAGGAGCAGGGGGACTCTGCAGCTCTCCCTGTGCTGCCCGGAGGCTCGAAGGATGGCTCTGGGCTGTGGTGTCGTGATGGGCACCTTGAGGATTGGTTGTTTAAAGCTTCTGAATCCAGGGTTTCCCTTCCTCAAGCTCTCCAAGAGCAATCCCAGGGTCTCACGGGATGGCTTTGCAGCTGACTCTGCTGCTGCTGTCGCCACCGATCGGGTCTCACTGGGAGATGAAGGAGCAGGGTGCCGTGTCAGCGTTACTTGCGGTGAACAGGCAGCGTGGGGCATGAACCAGCAGCTGCGCCCTGTGGGGAGAAGAAGAAAATAAGTTATCCACTCCAGGCTGGTCCTGCTGCTCCCAAACTTCAGCGGCTGATTTCTTTGTTTTGTTTTGTTTTGTTTTGTTTTTTCTCCCTAGGTTGATCTGTCACACTTGTCCCCAGAGGAGAGATGGAGGTGAGTCTGTGTTAGGTGAACCCGTGCTCAAGTGAGCTCCTGCTCCTGACCGGAGCTACCAGCAGCGCAGCCCATGTTCACGGCAGGAGAGGACGGGGCCAGCGTTCCCTGCGCGGCATTATTTGTTAGAGGAAAGTATGAACTGTCTTAAAAGACAATGCTAATGTTTTTTTCTTTTAAACTGCTTACTAGATATTCCTCCTTCTTCCTTAGCCAAACCAGCTCCAGCCAGACACTTGTTGAAAAGCAAAGTAGGATTGGTCTCCTCTCAGTATTAATTTATAGAGGATGACTTAAGGTCAGAGTATTTGGCATATTACTTGGGTTTGGATTTATTTTTTTTTCCCCCCCTAACTTGAACTATCTTACCAGCTTAAGACCAAGATGTCAGGATGTTAACAGACCTTAATTCTGCCTTGGTTTTTGGTCAAAAAGCACCAACTGCAAAGAAACCCCAGATGTTTGTAGAGCAGCAGCCTGGAAATTTCTTGTTCCTGGATGCAGATGGGGTTGCCCAGGGCAGAGAGAAGTGGTTTGCAGGGGTTTGTGAGTTTTGCCGGCCGTGGACCCTGCCCCTGCCTCCCGTCCAGCCTTTTCCTTGCTGGGCGAGAGGGAGAATGGTGCTGGTGGCTCTGAAACTGGGCTGAGGGTTTGGTACTGAGCGCTAGCACACGCTCGTGGTGTTGAACAGACACTCAGCTGATGCTGTTGCACGAGGAGCTGCCGGGTGGGTCACGGGGAAGCGAGCACTCCCACGTTCGTTAGTTCGGGTACGTCGGCGTGAGTTCTCTCTGCCCCGTTCACACCAGGGTGGGCTGGATGGCGGTCTTGGCTTTCACGGTTTTAAAAACGAGCTAGTCTCAGAGAAGCCTTTTGTCCTTCCTCCTCTGGATTTCAACGCAGCGCCCGTCCCCACAGCACTCCTTCGTGCCGTCCCTCGGTCCGGTGTGCCGAGGCGTTTGTCAGCCCCGCCGCGCTGTTGGCCCGCGGCCCCGTGCCCGCCTGCTCTTCAGCCGATTTTTCCCTGTTGCTGCAGGGTGGAGCATGCACGGATGCACGCCAAGCACCGCGGTCACGAGGCTATGCACGCCGAAATGGTCCTCATCCTTATCGCCACGCTCGTGGTGGCACAGCTCCTGTTGGTTCAGTGGAAACAGAGGCACCCTCGCTCCTACAACGTAAGTGTCTCCGAGGCTGAATGCGGGTGCTGAGTGATGCCGTCCTTTAGCTGATGAGAAGGATGTTCCTGGTTTTCTTCTCTTGTCTGGTGTTGAGACACCCTCCTCCTCCCAGCAGCGTGGGAGTGGTTCTAGCTAGAGCTGCGGGTGGATGCACCTGGAGGCCTCAAGTTTCTGCTCGAAGTGATGCCAATAACTCGGTTTTACGTAGCGCTTTGACCCCAGGTGATGGGACAAGTGGATCCGAGGGCGACGCGAAGGGAAGCTGCGTTTTCTGGGCGCTTGCTCAGCAGCGACGGGGGCTTCCTGCTGCAGGGAGCCTGGGTTTGAGGGTTCCGGCAGCACCGCTGGGCTCTGCTGAGCAGAACCTGCCACCTGCTGATGCCACTGGCTTTTCAGGGACACTTATTTCACCTGAAACAACCTCACTCTGCCTTCCTTATCATCATTAATGTTTCCAGGCAATATCTGTAATCCTCGGTGAACTTCAACCTGACCCTGTTTGCCTGTTCCCCTCCGGCAGCACCACGGGAGCTGTAGATCCCTTTTGGGGGTGGGCTGCAGGGCAGAGGCGAGTCTGAAACCTTCCGCTGCACCCATCTCCTTGTTTAACGCCTGCCTGAGGTGTCTGTGGTTGCAATGTTGGGGCCCTGGGAAGATGAAGGTTTAGGTAGCCTCCTTACAACAACTAGTTAGGTGGATAACCTCCTGTACCTTCCTCTGGAGATGTTTCCTCAACGTTCTGCCTCCAGCCCTAGTCCTTTGCTACCAAAGCTCGCCTGGCTGCTGCCTCCGACTCCGTCGGGCTCTGAGCCTGCTCTCTGGGCGCCACAGACCAAACCTTCTGAGTTTCCTGGTGCTGTTCAGGGCCCTCTGATACAGGAGAACGGCTGCCAGGACTGGCAGGGTGTTCCTGATGTCTGATGAGCAGAGAACCAGCTCAAAATGCCTCCCCTCTGTTCCTGCAGATGGTGACCCTCTTCCAGATGTGGGTAGTGCCTCTGTATTTCACGATCAAGCTGTACTGGTGGCGGTTCCTGGTCATCTGGGTGCTCTTCTCAGCAGTCACAGCTTTTGTCACCTTCAGGGCAACTCGAAAACCTCTGGTACAGACAACGCCCAGGTTAGCACATGTACAAGTGTTCCTGGGAAAACTCCTCAGCCCCAGGGTAACCATTACAAGCAGCTCTTTTCCGTTTCACTGCTGCAGATCATTGCCTTAAACTTTGCACCCCGGGGGCGTGCAGCCCCTGCCCAATTTGGTCGGTGGGTGTGAAGCACTAAGGGGCTGCTGGCAACCAGCCCCATGCCCATGGTAGCCAAGGGGGGTGGTGGAAAGGCAGATCCCACCTGGGCTGGTAGCCTCACCGAAGGCACTCCCAGCATGAAGCACACTTGCTTACAGCCTTTGGAGATCCTGAGGTTTCTCTTTTGGAAGCCAAGACCGTGAATGGCCCGTGGCAGCGGCGGATCTGTAGCTTGAATTAGAAATTTAAAGCTCTCTTGCCCGTGCGTACGGGTAGCTGCAGTGTCTGCAGGCACCATCATCTGGGTTTAAAAAGGGAAACTCTTTGGGTGCTTGGTGCAGTTTCATTCAGGAAAAAATGAAGTAGTTAAATTCTTGTTTTAATTCTTTACAGGCTGGTTTATAAATGGTTTCTACTAATATACAAGATCAGCTATGCCACTGGAATCGTAGGGTACATGGCTGTGATGTTTACACTTTTTGGTCTTAACTTATTATTCAGGTGAGTGAATCTTTCGGGTCCCACTCCTGGGGCGGGGGACGTAACGCACCATGTGGAATAAGGCGCTGGCTACGACTCTGGATAAAGAGTTGTCTTCTTAGCAATCTGATTAACGGGGCCAAAGAGACTCTTGGGGTGTCCTCTCCCTGCTGGGGGGATCACGGGTGAGATGCTGGTACCTGAACTGGTGCCGTGGGCTGTGTCAGCACACTGGCTTTACACCTCACCAGCCCCCCACCAAAAAAAAAAAAAAAAATCCAAAACCCTCTTGATGTCTTTTGGGCTCTTCTGTTGTAGAATCAAACCAGAAGACGCGATGGACTTCGGCATCTCCCTCCTCTTCTACGGTCTTTACTACGGGGTGCTGGAGCGGGACTTTGCCGAGATGTGTGCGGATTACATGGCCTCCACGATCGGGGTGAGTTAACGCCGTGCTGTCCCCTAGGCCAGAGTCCTGCCCCGTTACGGGGGGGCCTGAAACGTGTCCATAGCAGCACCAGCTTTTGCTTCCCCCCGAAAGGGAAAGTGCATCAAACTCCCCCCTTGAGTCAGGGCGCCCGGAGGCTGCTGCTTTTCTCGCTCTGCTCTCTGAGCCCACTGCCGTGGTGTCTGGGCTGGGAGGTTTCTGACCTAACAGAGTCGCTCCGAGATCCTTCCTTTAAGAGCAAAGCCTCTGCGGGTGTCCCCTCATCCCCAGAAGCACAAGAAATGAGGAGTGGAAGGATCCGTTCGGCCCCTCTAACCTCCTGACAAATATTTTTCTAGCTGGGCCTTTAAAATCTCCGGTGCTGAAGAGTGCTTCTGTTTCTGGGGCCACGCTGCGGGTGCGTTCCTCCGGGACCTGCAGCCACCAGCACGGATTCACCCCACGGGCTTCCTGCTGCTGCACCTCGTGCTGTCCCTGTGGACACACAGGGCACTTTCCTGCGTGCCTAGAATCTGTAGCCCGCTCGCTTGGTACCAAAAAAAAAACACCCCACCAAAAAATACGTGACCTAGGACACCGGTGGAGTAGGTCATCGTGCTTCTTTGCATCAGCTCTTTAGGGTCTTGGACTTTGCGTTTCCTCCTCCTCTCTGAGCTTTCTGCTGCTGTTCCTTGGAGGTTCTGCCCCAGCCCCTCACCAGCTGCCTTCTACTCGCGCTGGGACACCTCAGCACGGCTTGGGTCTCCCCCTACGTGGGTGGTGGGCACCCAGGCCAGGCCTCTAGTAACCCAGGGGCAACCTGAGGGTCTGGCCTGGCTGCAGGGCTGCCGGGAGGAAGCTGCTGCCAGCTGGCACTGCAGCCCGACGGCTCTGTTGGATGCTCAGAGCGAAGCTGTGCCAGGTCTCTGCTGCTGAGCCAGGAGGAGCTGTGGACTCCCTGGAGGGTAGAGCAGCTTTACAGAGAGATCTGGATAGACTAGAGAGCTGGGCGATTGCCAGCCGTATGGAATTTAACACGAGCGAGTCCTGGATTCTCCACCTGAGATGGGATAACCCTGGTTACGCGTAAAAACTGGGGGATGAGAGGGTGGAGAGCAGCCCTGCGGAAAGAGAGCCGGGGGTCTGGGTTGATGGCGAGTTGAACAGGAGTCAGCACTGAGCCCTGGTAGCCAAAGGGCCAGCAGTGTCCAGGGGGGACATCAAGCACAGCGTCGTTAACCGGTCAAGGGACGGGATTGTCCCACCCTGCGCTGCCCTGGGGCAGCCCCACCTCCAGTACTGGGTGCAGTTTTGGGCTCCTCGTTATAAAAAGGGCTTCAAACTATGAGAGTGTGTCCAGAGGAGGGCGACCGAGGTGGTGAAAGGCCTCGAGGACAAGACTTGGTTTCTTTAGCGTGGAGAAGAGAAGGTGACCTCGTTGCTGGGGGGTGACCTCATCGCAGCCTACAACTTCTTCAAGGCGAGGAGGTGCTGACCTCCTCTCTCTGGTGACCAGCGGTAGGACACGAGGAAACGGGAGGAAGCATCAGGGGAAGTTCAGACTTCATCAGGATTCCCATTAGGATTTTTCTTCAGGAAAAGGCTTTTCACTGAGAGGGTGGTTGGTCCTGAGAGTGGGCTCCCCAGGGCTGTGGGCACGGCAGCAAGCCCGTCGGAATTCACGGAGCCTCTGCACGGTGTTCTTAGTCCTGTGGTTTGGTTTAGGCAGTCCCGAGGGGAGCAGGGAGCTGGGCACGATGACCCTCACTGGATCCCTTCCAACCTCAGACGTTCGATGATGGTACATCTCCCAGCCTGGCCGTGGGAGCTGGGGCACAGCAGGAGCGACCTGCAGCTCGTGGCCGTCCCTGGAGCATGTGGGACTGGAGCTGTGCCGGGAGGGGACACACACACACCCCCCGCCAAGTTGTGTGCCTGCACCCTCCTGCGCCGGGCTTGGGAACACCGGGGAGAGGGGCGGCTGCTCTGCGCTTCGCTCGTCGGCTGCTCGAGCTTCAGCGAGCTGGGGCTCGTATCCCACTGCCAGCCCAAGGTTCTCACGTCGGGTCGAAGCTGTGACCTCCGCCTTTTCCTGCTCTCTGCCCCGGCCTCGCTGCCCGGTGTGGGCACACCAGCCCCGGCAGCGAGCCGACAACTCCCCGGCAGCGAAGCTGGGTGGTCCCCAGCGTGGGGAAGGGGCGTGCGGGGCTGGGGTGTGGTGACCCCCCCTGCCTCACTGAGCAGCTCCCTGTCCTGTCGTAGTTGTTTCCCGCAGCCGGACCTGTAACAGGGCTTTTTTTTTTTTTTTTTTTAAGCCCCAAAAGCCGAGGCTAGGTGGCGCGGGACGCTCGCCCTCCCGCTGTCACCTCTCTCCCTCTGCTCTGCCCTCGCTCAGTTCTACAGCGCCTCGGGGATGCCCACCAAGCACCTCTCCGACAGTGTCTGCGCCGTCTGCGGCCAGCAGATCTTCGTGGACGTCAACGAGGAGGGGATCATCGAGAACACCTACCGCCTCTCCTGCAACCACGTGTATCCTTCTCCTCCGGGGCTGGCAGCCGGCACCTCCTGTCCCACGGTTCCCCCCCCAACCTGGACTCAAAAAACGCCCGTCCCGGGACTTGGCGCCGTTGTGATTTTGCATGTGATCTTTGCCTGTGTCACAGCTGACTTGGCACAGTCCTGCGTGTCCCCGACATCACTTCCTCGCCGCCTCCGCCTGCGTTATGAGCGGTTGTTTTCTCTTCCTTCCCCTTCTCGGCCCCCCCCCCCCCCCCCCCCTCCTCGTTCGGACGCCGCTGCCGTAGAGCTGCACCTCACTTTCCAGCTGCCAAATCTGCGCGGCACTTGCCTCCCAAGGGTCGAGTTTGGGGGGGAGCACTGCCTGCCCCACGCAGCCCCCCTGCTCCAGCCATAGCCCGGCAGCTTCCTCCTTCTCCAGAACTCCTCCGGCGGCTCCGGTTGCACCTGGGTTTTCCAGCTCCCTGGAAGGGCTCAGCCCTCATCAGCTGATCGACACACAGTCATTTTTTGTTTTGAAACTGGAAGTGCCTGGTCATGGCCCAGCCCCAGCCGGGGCGGGGGGACGGAGCAGGGGTTTTTCCTGGCAAGTGACTCAGGGGTGGAGATGGGATGTCCTCTGGCACCATTTGCATTTTCTGGCTGCGAGGTGGTTTCCAAACTGGGCCTGAGCAAAAGTCACGCTGGCAAAGCTCGTTGCCTGAATTTAACCGCTAGAAACTGTTTGGTGAGGTTTATGCCAGCCTGGCCTCAGCCATGGGGCCCCTTGCGGCTCCGGGGTGGGTGGGTTTGGGGCTGTGGGTGCTCGTGGTGGTCCCCGGGGGTGAGGGCTGGCTGCTCCCTGGCGTTAACCCTTGGTTTGAGCAGCAGAGGCATCACCCCAGGGAGTTTGTGTTTGCTCGGTGACACCCTCGTGCCTCACCGTGCCGCAGCCCCCCTCACACTTCCCAGGCCTCCGCTCAGCTTGGGTAAATCCTCGTTACCCGCTGGCCGTGACGGAGCAGAGCTGGCACCTGGGAGTCAAGACCCTGGGAGAAATTCCTTAAATAGGTTGTTCATCCCCGGGAAGCCTTTGCAGGAGCCTTGCTTAACGCTCACCCTCGAGCCTGCAGAGCTCTCCGGGGCCATGCCAACCCCCGAAGGCCCAGCCAGCCCCATCCCTGCCTCGTACCCCTCGTATCGAGGGGCTTCCCACATCGCTCTGACCCGGCGTGAGCGTGGGCCGAGCACCCCGTGAGGGGTGTCTTTTTTTTTTTTTTGTTAAGCTCGATGGTTTCCTCCACACTCGGCCGCACGGGTGGTGCGTTCCCTGCCGCCCTCCTCCAGCCCCAAGCCGTTTCCCTTAACGCGCCGCTCCCCAGGTTTCACGAGTTTTGCATCCGCGGCTGGTGCATCGTCGGGAAGAAGCAGACGTGTCCGTACTGCAAAGAGAAGGTGGATCTCAAGAGGATGTTCAGTAACCCGTATCCTTTCTCCGCGTTGGACTTTGGGAAGGGGAGCAGGGGGGCACAGCGCCCGAGGGGCTTGGGGCCATGCTGGCTGCTCCTTTGCTCCAGCGAGGCTGCTGCTCCCTCGGGGGAGAGGTGAGAATATTCACCAAGCCTTTGGTGGCTGAACCCCCACAGTGTGTCCCCCCCCACCCCAAATCCTTCCCCTCCCCTCTGCAGGGGGTGACTGGAGCCCCCAGGTTTTGCTTTTCCCCCTCTGGATGTTCCCACGGGGACGAGAATGGGTCCCCACAAAGCCGGCCGCCGGGTTTGCCGCTTGCCAAAGCGGGTCCCTCGCGGGGAGGAGGTGGGGAAGCCAGGGCCCCCCCCCAAATCCCACAGGACACCTGCCTGCACCCCAAAATCCCCCTTGTTGAGGTGCAGCCGAGGCGAGCCTGCCCGCAGCCATCCCTCCCCAGGCACCTGCCACTGGCAGAGGGTTGGGGCTGTGTCCCCCACCCCGTCCTCACGTGGTGGCAGATTTGGGTGGCTCCTGGGTGGGCTCCCTCTCCCCCCCCACCCCCACTCCCCCGTGGCTCTTTAACTCCTTCCTGCCCAGCTGGGAGAGGCCTCACGTCATGTACGGGCAGCTGCTGGACTGGCTGCGTTACCTGGTGGCCTGGCAGCCGGTGATCATCGGACTGGTCCAGGGCATCAACTACATCCTGGGGCTGGAGTAAGGGCGGGGAGCCACGGAGCCACGAGAGGACGCGTGCCCAGGGCAGGGGACAGCAGCCAGCTGGGGACGTTGGCTTTTCTCCGTCACCTCTCAGGACCTTGGCCGCCCCTGAGGACTGTGGCGCCGGGGGGGGGGGGGCTGAGGGAGGACTCTGCCCGGGGGCCCCCTCCCATTAGGGCTGGGGGAAGTATTTTTTTTTTTTTTTTTTTTTTTTAAAAAAGGCGATTCTTTTAATGAGCGTATTTAAAACTTTCTATCGCAGATGAAAAGAGATGCTTCTCCCCTTTCCCTCCCCGGCCCCCCAGTGTGTGGCTGGGGGGGGCTGTTCTCCATCTCCCTCCGCTGCCGAAAGGGGGGGAAAAACGATGGGGAGCGGGCTGAGGCATCGCCGGCTCCCCAGAGCAGCGAGGATGGGACACGGGGAAGCAGCCTCGGGGTTGGGCTGCGGAGGAGACGCTGCCTGGGGCGGGGGGGGGGGGGGAATGGGGGGCTGGAGCCCAGCGCCCCAAAGGAGGGGACACAGGGCCCTTAGTGCCGCGGGCCGGACTCTTGGCTGCCGCGTCCCTTCCCCGCTGCCGTGGGGGTGCGGGGAGGAACCAAGCCGCTCTCCTGCAGCCCCTTTTGGACGCTCCCCTCTTTTCCGTGTTCCTCCCCGGGGGGGGGGCGGGGGGGGGGGGGTCGGGGATGGGGTCGGGATGGCAAGAGCAGGTTGCCCCGGGGCTCGGGGGATCGCTCTTTTTGGCACTAATAAAAGGGATGGAGCGAAGGGCAGGGCTGGGCTGGTGCCAGCGTTTCCCTGCCCCGGTGTCGCTCCGCTCCCTTTGCGGTTCCAGTTCCCGGAGCCTTGAGCCTCCGTCCCTTTCGCTCGAAGGACCTTGAGCTCTTTTTTTTTTTTTTTTTTTTTGGCAGCGGGTGGGTGCAGCCCGTGACAGCAGCGTGCGGGGGCGAGGTCCCCGACCCCGGGGACGTTTTGGAGGCGGCAGGGAGGTGGCTCGAGCCGTGGCCCCCCGAGGGTGCCGGGGTCTGGCTGGGGTGGGTGGGGGGGACACACGCGACAAGGGGACACGAGGCCGAGTGTGTGTGTGTGTGTGTGTGTGTGTCCCTCCTTCCCCTGCTCGTGGTGCGAGGGGGGGTTTGGGGAGCAGCGGCAGCTCGGCTGCGTCTCCCCGGGGGAGACCCCGTCGTGGCTGCGCCGCGCGCCCCGCCGAGTCCTTTCGGTTTTCTTTTGGGTGAAACCACGTCACGATGTTGTGCCAAACAGAAATAAGAGTCCTGGAAACAGACGTTGGCTCAGGGTTTTTCTTGAGCGTCTTTCCCCGCCGCGGTTCCTCCTTCCGCCTTTGTGTTCCTTGGGGAGGCCCGGGGGGGTGGGGGGGGACAGGGACAGGGACAGCTGCCACACGGGGTTGGGGACAAAGCCCCCCTGTCTCAGCCCCTGCCCCACGTGTGCCCTTGAGCTCAGCTGGGTTGAGCGTTTGTGGGGAGCAGGGGGGGTGTGGAGGAGCACGGGGAGGGGGGGTGTCCCCCATGCCAGCACCGTCGTGGCCTCGGCACGAGGAAGGGGACGCGTGGTGGCACTTGGCGAGGCGTCGGAGGTGGCCCGGCCGCGCTCCTGCCCTTCTGGGAACCGTTCGATAACATCTGCTGGGAAACGCGCCGGGATTTTAGGGGCTTTTTTTTTTTTTTTTTTTTTTTCCCAGGCGTTGGCGCTGCCAGGGCCGGGGGGGTGGGGTGGGAGGGGGGTCCCAGCCTCTCCCAGGTTGGGGAAGGAGGACACCCCCCCCCCCCCCCGGTTTTACAGCCCGATCTCTGGGGGTTCCTGAATTCCCTGTGTGTTTTGCTGCTGGGCCCCCAGCGTTGGTTTGAGGAGGGGCTGGGTTCTGGCTCTCCCCCCGCCTCGCCTAGGGCTTCTACCTGACCCCCCCTCCCCCCCAGGGGAGTCCCTGGGGGTCTCTCTCCTTCATCCCCTGGCACGGGGGGGGGGGGCTGGTACTAAACCGGGATGCTGCCCCAACTGGGACACCCCCAAAGCCATCCCCCGAGCATCCAGGGCTCCCCCCCAATCCCGGGGCAGGGGGGGGCTTCACGCACCTCGCTCTGCACAGACCCTGCCTTGTCCGTGGCCCCCCCCCACCCCCCCCAGGCTCACCCCAAATTGGGGTGCCATGGCCCAGCACCCCGATACAGTCAGGGCGCAGCGTGGGGCTGTGGGCTCGGTGCTGCCACCAGCCCCGGGGACTGTCGCCAAGCCCTGTGACAGCACCGGGCTGGAGGGGGGGGGCGGATTTTTTTAGGTGGGGGGGGAGCAGCGAGGTTGGTCATCTGGGGGGATGTAGGGCCCAGGGGACACGGAGGGGCAAAGGACAGAGAGCTGTGGGGTGCGGAGGGCTGTGGGGTACAGGGAGACATGGGGGGGGGGGGGGGTACACCGGGCCACGGGGGGGTCACTGGGCACGTCCCGGGGGGGTGGGTGGGGGGCGGGTCCCGGTGAGTCACGGCGCTGCCGCCCCCTCGGGCCGCCCCATAAAGCGCCGCCGCCCCGGGAGCCGCTGCCCCATGGCTGCGCCGCGCCCCGCCCGTACGGCTGCTGTGGGGCCGGGGTGGAGGGGGCGGGGGGGCACCCGCCGGGGTTTGGCCGGGGGGACAGCGGGACGGGGAGGGAAACCAGGCGGATGCTTTTGCGGGGGGGCCAGGGGATTCTGGGGGCCAGGGGGGTATGGCCAGTTCAGGGGATGCTGGAGGTGGGGGGGGATACTGGGGGGATTCGGGGGGGGGGGGGGGGAGTATGACCAGTTCAGGGGATGCTGGAAGGTGTGGGGGGGATACTGGGGGGATTCGGGGGGGGGGGGTATGACCAGTTCAGGGGATGCTGGGGGGTGTGGGGGGAGCTGAACCCCCTCTCTGCCCGCAGGAACCCCGGGACCCCCTGCCCGGCTCCTCCTGCCCCTGCTCTGTTGGGCCCTGGCCTCCTGCTGGACGGGTAAGTGGGGGGGCTGCTGGGGGGGGCCGGGGGGTGAGGGCAGGGAGGGGGAGGGCTGGGTCCAACTCCTGGCTCTGTGCCCCCACCTCACCCAGGGGCCTGGAGGCGGGGGGTGGGGTGGGCTGAGGATGAGCTGTGTCCCCTCTGTGGGACCCTTCCCCGCCACCCTGGAGATGTGGGGTGTCTGGGTGGGGGGGGGGCGGCTCTTGTGTGTGTCCCCCCAACTCACCCCGCTCTGCTCCCCCAGACGCGATGGCGCTGCAGCCCCCCAGCATCACCGTCCTGCGGAAGCCGACACAGCCCCCCCGCCCAGGTGAGTGACCCCCCCCCAAGGCCATTGCAGGACACACACACACACACACACATACAGACGTGGGGATGGGGGGGGTCACTGCGGTGAGACCCCCAGCCGTGGGGAGGCACGGGGGGGGGGGATGTGGGAGCTTCTGAACCAGCTCCTGGGGTGCATCCTCCACCCGCAGCCGAGATTTTTGGGGTGACAGTGAGGATGGGAGGACGTTCCCTTTTGCGCAGGGGGGCTGGGGGGTGGGGGGGGAGCACATTGGGGACCCTCGAAGCCCCCCCCTTGACCCCGCGTCCATCCGTGTCCCCCCCCCCCCCCCGGGCTCCAGGTGAGAGTGTGACGGTGTCGTGCGAGGCGGTGAGCGACCTCCCCGAGCTCACGCTGCTTTACTGGCTGGGAAACGGCTCCTTCGTCGAGAAGCTGCACCCGGACGGGGCCGTGCGCGAGGGGACGGTGCTGTGAGTATCGGGGCTGGGGGGGGTTTTGGGGTTTTGGGGTGTAGGGGGGGTGCGCAGGGCTCTGGCAGGGATCCCAGAACCCCGGGGTTGGGGAGCAGGGGTGTGTGTGTGTGTGTGTGGGTGTGTGTGTGGTGGAATCGGGGCGCTGACGGGTCCCTGTTGGGTCGTAGAGAGGAGCCGCGAGGCTCGGGGGTGGCCCTGCGCCGCGACCTGCACATCGTCTCCTTCGGCGCCCGGCACCTGAGCACCAATTTCACCTGCGTGGTGCTCAGCCCCCTCGGCGTCGACACGCGGGAGCTGAAGTGGCCTTCCCCGGCCCCCGCCGAGAGCGGCGGACTGGGCTGAGACCGGGGAGCAACTCGTGACGGGTGAGCGCCCCGCGGTCTGGGTCCCCGCTCCCAACGGCCCCGCACCGCTGCCCCAGGGACGTGATGTCTCCCGGGAGGTCTGTCTCCGTGCCCCGCCGTGGGGGTCCCCACGGCCCCGCGTCAGCTGGCCCCGCTCTGCGTGGGGGTCCCGGCCCCCCCCCACCCACCCCGCTTCGCCTCGCCGAGCCGGGAGCGCTGCCCGGGCCGGCCCTGGGACCTGCCCGCAGCCGGCTGTGGGACCCCAGAATTTATTAAAGAACATTAAGGCTGCTCAGTGTCACCCATGTCCTGGAGACGCCCGTGGGTGCAGAGAGAACCCGTGCGGGGGGGTGGGAGGGAGGGAGAGGAGCCCCCAGCGAGGGGCTGGGGAGCTGCGGGTGGCCGTGGGGCGCAGGGACCCCCGGGGAGCTGAGCAGGATCTGGGGTGCAGGTGTCGCTCTGCGGGATGCTCTAGATTTGGGGGGACTGGAGAAGACCCCAGGTACAACTCCCCCCCCCCCGCCCCCGAGCTGCTCCCAGCACAAGGAGCCGCAGGAAACCCCCCGGGGGGACACCCCAAGTCTTTATTCCCCTGGGAGCCAGGGGCAGCCGGCGGGGCAGGGGCACCCCCAAAAGCAGCTCGGCTGCCGCGTCCCCGTCTTGGCACCACCCCCCCCCCCCCCCGTGTCTGGGACAGCCCCTCACAGACACAACCCCCCCCCCCCAGTCGCTCAGCTGTGTCCCAAGGCCTCATCCAGGTGGTTCCCACCCCCACACCCCCCCCCGTGAAGCCGGTGCCTCCCGTTCCCGACCCCTTTTCCTCGCCGTGGCGCCTCGCAGCTCAGGGACCACCGGCGGCTGCCAGGGCCACGGCTGCCAGGAGGAGCCCCCAGAATTGCGGGGGGTCCCCGGGGATGCTTCTGCCTGGGGGTGTCAGAGGGGGGGTGTCAGAGGGGGGTTGTCAGAGAGGGGTGTTGGGGGGGGTGGGGGGATGGCTCTCGGCTCACCTGCGCTGAAGACGCACGGGCGGCTCCTGCATCTCTTCTCTGCCAAAAAAAAACCCAAACCCCACAATTCTGCACGGTGCTGTGCGCCACGCACCGTGCTGCTCCTCGCCCCGGCCCGGCCGTGCCGTGCCATGCCATACAGTGCCAGGCCGTGCCATGCCATGCCATGCCTTACCATACCGTGCCATTTCATGCCGTGCTGTGCCATGCCACGCCATACCATGACATACAGTGCTGTGCCATGCCACGCCATACCATGACATACAGTGCTGTGCCATGTCATGCCATGCCATACCCTGACATGCCATGCCATGCCATGTCATGCCATGCTGTGCCATACCAAGTATCATGCCATGCCGTGCCATGCTTTGCCGCCGAGGGCCCCCATTTCAAACCCCAGGGGAAAGCAGCTGGGAGTCGTGCGAGGCCGTGCACCCCAAGGCCAGCACCCTCAGCCCCCTCCCCACGACCGGGACACCCCCCCCCCCCCCTTTTCCAGCAGAGCTGATGGGACGGGGCCGCCCCCCAGCCCCCTGCGCCCCACCAGCGGGGACGTCACCTTTCACCAGCTCGCAGTTGTAGGTGCTGAGCGCGTCCTGGGAGCGGAGCTGGATGAGGGCTCTGTCCCCGTCGCGGGCGACGTGGGTGACCTCGAAGGTCTCGAAGGGCGGGATGAGGACCTCCTCCTCGTCGGGGAAGAAGGAGAAGTCCCTGATGGGCACGCCGTAGCAGGTCTCCACCGAGAAGAAGGTGTCCTGGCCGAAGGGCAGCGTGCTCTCGTTCCGGAGGGAGGCAGAGGTGAAGTGGCCGAAGCGGACGGACTGACGCTGCCGGGCGGTGAAGCGGATGTCGCGGACTCCCCGGTAGACGCGGTGGCAGCGGCGGGGCCGGGCGTCCCGCAGGACCCTCAGGGCCTCGCTCAGGAGGAAATGCAGCGCCTTGAAGCAGAAAGCGCCCAGGTATCGCTCGCGGGAGAGCCCGGCCTCGCGCACGGCCGCGTTGAACGCCTGGTGCAAAGGTCCCTGCGCCGTGTACGCCAGGAGGGCGACCGCCTGCTCCGGCCGCAGCGCCGGCGGCTGCGGGACGCGACCCCCCCGGCTCCGCCACTCGGCAGCGGCGAGGGTCCAGGCTTTGGCGTAGATGCTGTTGTTGGCGAACTCGGTGCGGTTGAGCTCCGCCAGCTCCTCCTCCATCATGCGGCTGCAGCCCCGGTACTGGTCGTCGAAGGCGGCGGGGGCCATGTCCAGCGCCACCTCCTTGACGGGGTCAAGGTCTCGGCGGCGCGGGGGGCTGCTGGCGGCCAGGGTGCCCACCAGCAGCACCAGTCCCAGCGCCAGATGCTCCATGCTGGGCAGAACCTCCCCGGGGGGGAAGCCTGGGGGGAGTGGGTGGGGTGGGTTGGGGGGAGCTGGGAAGCAGCAGGTTCCTCGATGAGCGGCTGGGGAGGTGCGAGGGGAGCGAGAGCAGGGGGGTGGGGGAGAAGCGGGACGGACTGGGGGGGGGACAGCAACCCCCCCCCCTCCCCAAGTTGTCTCCCCAGCCAGGGGCACCCCGCTCAGCACCGGCCGAGACCCCGACCCCGTTATTTGCGCCCCAGCGAGCAGCGGTACCTGCCCCCCCACCCCACCCCCTACCCCCAGCAGGGTTGGGGTTCTGCTCCCCGGCTCCCACGGCACCCAGCCCCTCGGTGCTGACCCGCTGTCGGCTGCAGAGGTGAGAAGCGGCCGCTCTTTCTTTTTATAGCAGCCCTGGCCGGGCTCGCTCGGGCCCAGATCCAGCCCCCACCGCCACCCTCCTGGTTATTTTTACCATCCCTCTCCCCGAGCAGCCGCTGCCCCCTCCTGCCTTGCAGCCCGTCAGGAAACCCCCTGGGTGGGTGTGAGGAACTGCAGGAATTGATGCCCCAAATGTCCCTTGACACAGGGCAACTTCAAGGCCGTTGTGACCGGTCTGGGGAAGCCACCCTGGGTGGGTAGGTGGGGGGGGGGTCAAAATCAAGGGGTGCACATCCCCACTCCCTTGCTGCTGTTGTGCCAAATTCCTTAGATAAGCCCCAAAGTGGGGAAAGGTGGGCTGAGTGAAGCCGTTTGTTTGGGTTAAAAGATTGATAAGAAAAGAATAACCAGCACCACATGGACCTAAGCAAAAAATAAGGCGGCGGGGGGCGGGGGGCAAGCATGAGCACCGACTCAATTGAACGAGGGGTTGGTGCACCCCCCTCCCCTCCATGCATGTGCAGAAACCGTGCTCCAGCTTTTCCTCGTCTCATGGAAATAAATTCCTGGCATACCCCCCCTTCTCTTTGTCTAGTGTGCAAATCAGCTGATAAAACAAACTTAAAAGGTGATAGAAAACTTTGCTGGGGGGGTACCCACCCCCCCACCCCTCGAGATAACCAGAACTGAGGCAGCGCTGGAACCTGGGGTGGTGATCTGGACTCTTTTCCTCTCCTTTCCTTTTCTTTCTTACAGATTTATCAATAAGAGACCCCAGTGCTTACCACCCTTTTCCAAGTTTATTAAGTTGTTTCTACCACAAGTAAATATTTTAACTGGTTGGTTGGTGTCATTTCACCTTAATTTAACCCACAGGGATCTCAGAACCTTTTTACGACTCCCCAGGCTCCCAGTCCGGGTTGGAACACTTGGGGTAAATTGCCTTTGCTGGGTGCAAATTCCCACTGGGGGCTCGGCCTTTTCCTGCAGGACCTGATGCCGGATCCAGCCCTGTTGTGCTGGGATGTGGCACTTGCCCTGACACCCCCTCCTCAACCTCCTCCCCAAATCACGCTGCTGAGGATGGTGGGACACAACCTTGGGACACTGCCCCCCCCCCCCCGCCCCCCCTCCAGCCTCCTGCCAGCATGGGGGCACGATTCCAACTGGGGCTGCTGGGGCCAGAGTGTGGGATCCTTGGGATGGAGCAGATGGGGTCAGGGATGGATGGGGACAAGGATGCGGATGGGAATGGGGACGAGGACCCAGACCCAGGCAGGAGCAGCCTGGGGGACACCAGGCACAAGAAGGGGGGGGTTCAGTAAGGGACAGAAAGGGGGGGCTTGTCAAAGGGAGGTGGGGAGAAGATTCACCAAGGGATGGCTGGAAGACCCACGGCATCAGGGGTAGAGAAAATATTTAATTTTTGAAGATGTCACATGGGGGGTTCCCAGGCCAGTGCTCCGCGGATGCCAAGTACCCAGGGAGCCCCTTGCACCCCTGGGACCAGCGTGGCCACCACGGGGGCTTGCAGAAGCGGCGGTGGAGGGGCCGACTGTGATGTCCCCACCAAACCTTGAGCCACCCCAAGAGCCGGGCCCAGCCCTCCCGCAGGCACCGTCCTGCCCTGCACCGCCCCAGGGCCACCCAGCCACGCACCTTCTCCACGGGCACGCGTGGCCGGGGACCGGGCTCCGCTGGGCTGCTCCCACCCGGGTCCGTGGGGATGCGACTCTTCAGCCCCATGGGGCACCTCGTGTCCGTCTCCATGGGGCTGCTCCTGCCTGGCCCCATGGAGATGCTGCTGCTCCTCGCATCCCACGGGATCCTCCTGCCCAGCCCCACGGGGCTGATGCTGCCCGGCTCCGTGGGGCTGAGCACTCCCATCTCCATGGGCCTGCTCCTTTCCACATCAATGAGGCTGAGTCTTCCTACATCCGTGGGGCTGAGCCTTTCCACAGTTGCCCGGCTGCTCCTTTCCACATCCGTGGGGCTGAGCCTTTCCACAGTTGCCCGGCTGCTCCTTTCCACATCCATGGGGCTGAGCCTTTCCACGTCCGTGGGGCTGCTCCTCTCCACCTCCACATCCTTGTCGCTGTCTTTATCCCACTCCGCCACCATTTCCACGTCCATGTCCGCCCACGGCAGCTCCGCTCCAAGACCCTGGGGCCACTCTCTGTCCCCCAGTAGCCCCGATTGGGCTTTCACCTCCGGCCTGGGGGGGGGGGGCTCCTTGCTGAGGGTCTTGCCGCCGCCCTCCATTGCCGCTTGCCACTGGACCAGCTCCACCTGCAGCAGCTTGCAGAGCTGCTCCGTCATGGCTTGGCTGGTCCAGATGGTGTGGATCAGCTCCACAATACGCTCCCACTTGTCTGTGTCCTTGCCCAGGGGGCTGTCGGGGGGCAGCTCCACACCCACGGGGCTCTGCCCCCTGTCCCCCCCATCCCCGGGGACCCGCTCTTTCTTGGTCCCTTCTGACAGCTCCAATGGGGGGTCCTGGCCAAGGGCTGCTCCCCGATCCCCCTCCGGCCCCTCCGCATCCTTGGGGGACTGGGAGGATCCCTTGAGCATGGCCAGTTCCACCATCGCACCGGGCCAGGGCTCCGGGAAGGAGTAGAGGGATCCCATGGAAATGGATCTGCTCCTCGACAGGGAGGTCAGCAAGGCTTGTGGGCACGGGCTCTTCCTGCTCGATGCCTCCGTGCTGGCCCTGCAGAGGAGGAGAGGGAAGAGACCCCGTTACACCCCGGCCCCTCCAACAGGACCCCTGGGCAGCACCCCATCCTTGGCTGATGGGACCCCCGGGAAGCACCCCATCCTCAGCCGGTGGGACCCCTAGGCAGCAGCCCCCCATCCTTGGCTGACAGGACCCCCAGGCAGCACCCTGCCCTCGGCCGGTGGGACCCCCAGGCAGCCCCCCATCCTTGGCTGGCAGGACCCCCAGGCAGCACTCCCCTTCCTCAGCTAGCGGGACGGGGCAGGGGACTGAGGGTGTGGGGAAGGGTCTGGGGGACTCCCCCCAGCCACTCACCCTGTCTCCAGGGGCAGCTCGGGCTTCTCCACTCCCCGCTCCTCCAGCAGAGAAGCTGTAGAGGGAGCAGATGGGGTGAGCGGCCGGCAGCCCCCCCCGGCACTGCCCCGGCTCAGGGCCGTGGGGGGGGTCAGCCATGTGTGGGGTGCCGGGGGCCACTCACCGCTCTGCTCCCCTGGCTGGGTTCTCACTGCGCTCTTCTGGTGCTTCGGCTTCTTCCCAGTCCTCTACAGGAACCCCAGGAGATGGGTGAGATAGGGGCAGCTCCCGGCCCCACACCACAGCCCCCCCCCCCCATGCCACACCACGCCACGCCACGTCACTCTGTGCCATGCTATGCCACACCACGCCATGCCATGTCACACTGTGCCATGCTATGCCACGCCGCACCATGCCATGGCATGCCATGCTGTACCATGGCACACCACACCACACCACACCAGGAAACACCAGAGCACACCACCAGAGCACACCAGACCAGACCACATCACACCAGAACACCCCACGCCACGCGGTGCAGCCACCGCCTACCCTGAGCCGCTTGGCCCGCAGCACGGCGTAGAGCAGGAAGAGCTGCAGCGTGAACATCAGGACCGAGAACAGCTGGGTCACGCTGGGGCCATTGCAGAGCCCCATGGCACCCCCCAGAGACCCCCCTGCCCCGTCCCCAGAGCCACGGGGACCTCCCCCGACACGACTGGCGTGGCAGAGGCATCAGCTGCCAAAACGACTCCAGGCTGCAGTGGTCCCCCGTCCCGCCTGCTGCTCACCCCTTTAATATGTCAGCGGGCGGGCAGGCAGTCCCCCCCCTTTTGTGACATCACAGGGCAGGAAGCCCCCCCTTTGTGACACCCGGCACCCCCCTGCTTTGTGCCCTTCGCTGGCTGGTGTGGGCAGATGTGAGGGGCTGGGGTGTCCCACTTGAAATTGAGGGTGACGGCCTGTCCTGGGTTTGAGTGAGTGGTGGGGTTTTTTGGTAGCAGGGGAGGGGGCTACAGGGGTGATCCTCTGTGAGAAGCTTCTTGAAGCTCCCCCAGCTCCAAGTCAGCTCCGCCTCTGCACCAAAACTGAGCCCATCAGCTGCATCTCTGCGATAATGTGTTTAAGAAGGGACGTGGTAAGAAGAAGCTGGACTTGTGAGGAGGAGCTGCGTGAACATCAAGGTCAGTGGGGAAACGGAGGAAGAAAGGAGGGGGGAGGTGTGCCGGAGCAGAGACCCCCCTGTATCCTGTGGTGAGACGGCAGGGCAGCCCCCTGACACCCATGAAGATCTACGGTGGAGCAGACACTGATTTATGGTCTGTGAGGGCTGACTGTGCCCAAAGGAGGCCAGGAGCCTGTGGGAAGAAGCAGCCCCCGCTGCTGTAATTCAGCGCTGGGAGGATTGCAGCGTGTGGGGGAGTCCCACACCGGAGCAACTCGGGAAGGGCTGCAGCCGTGGGAGGGAATCCAGCTGGAGAAAGTTGGTGACCCACAACGGAGCAGTGTGGGGAACGCTGCGGCCCGTGGGAGGGACTCACATTAGTGAGGGTTTCTGGAGGACTGTCTCCTGTGAGAGGGGGACCACTCTGGAGCAGGGGAACAAGATCCAGCAGCAGCACTGACTACATGCCCCCCATTCCCTGCCCCTGCACCGCTGGGGGAGGAGGTAGAGATATCTGGAGCAGAGCTGAGCCTGGGAAGAAGGGAGGGGTGGGGGGAAGGTGTTCTCAAGATGTGGCAATGCTTCTCACTGTCCTACTCTGTTAAGCGTTGCTGTTAGTGTCTGTAATAAATGTATGTTCTTTTTTTCTTCCCCTAACAAGTCTGCCTTTTGCTCATGACCATAATGGGTGATCTGCCCCTCCTGGTCCTATCTCAAACCCCAAGCGTGGCCCATCTGTCCCTGCTCATTGCTGGAAGAGAAGGGGGAGAGGGTGGCTGCGTGGTGTTTGGGTGCTGCCCAGGCTCAAACCACCACACAGCCGATGGAAGCTTATGGTCTGCAGGACAGGGGACTATGGGGGTGCTTCAGGGGGGAGGAAGAGGAGGAGGAAGAGAAGAAAGAGGAGAAGGAGGAGGAGGAGGAGGACGAGGAGGACAAGGACAAGGATGAGGATGAGGAGGAGGATGAGGAGGAGGAGAAGGAGAAAGAAGTAGGAGAAGGAGAAGGAAAAGGAGAAGGAGAAGGAGAAGGAGAAGGAGAAGGAGGAAGAGGAGGAAGAGGAGGAAGAGGAGGAGGAGGAGGCCCCCCCCACCCCTGCCCCTCCAACCAGCAGTAGCACTGGGCAGAGGTTCTGGAACCCAGAGGGTCCCTCTGTGTGGAGCCCAGGCCCCAGCTGCTTGCTCACCCCCCCCCCCCCCCGGCTGCTCACTCCCCCTCAGTGGGATGTGGGGGGGGGTTCAGGGGGGCCAATGCGGGAAGTCCCGGAGCCGGACGGTTTGTTGCGGGATGGGAAGGAAAGGTCCAAAGCCCCCGAGGTGCCCACCATGGCAAAGCCCCCCCGGGCTGAGCGGGCAGTGTGGTTCTGGGGGTGGGGGGGTCACCTGTGCCCCCACCCAGCCTCCTGCCAACCCCACCCCGCTGCTGGAGGGCATGGGGGGGGAAACTGGGGCTGCGCTGGGTTCTGACACCATGTCCCTTCCCCTCGCTGGGGTCCCCCCAGCCGGATTCCTGCCCCCAGCCAGGGGCGATGCCCCCCCCCCCCCTTTCCCCCCCCCCCACTAAGGCAATTCCTCTCACCAGCGCCTGCGCCTGAGCCCAGGGACCCTCCGTGTCCCCCGCACCCCGTCCCGGCTCCCCCAGCACCTCCCCGGCTCTCACCCCCCCACCCGTGGGTGCCCCTCAGCCTTTGGCTGCTCTCCCCCCTCCCCATCGGCTGATGGGATCCCTGAGGGGGGGGGAACCCCCCTCCTGAAGGCCACGAGCCCCTACGGCTGGTGAATGGTGGGGGTGTGTGTGTCCAGCACCACGTATGTGTGTCTATACATAGTTTTAGAGCTATAGCACTATACATCCACCACGTCCAGGCTCTGCCCAGCCCTCCCTCCACTGCGGGGCTCTGGATGGCCCCACGGAGTGAAGGGTCCCTGAGGGATCCCCACCTTTTTGCTGCCTGCGAGACCCCAGGGACACCCCCCCCTCCCCAGCCTGCAGCCCCCAGGCAGGAGAAGGACGACACACGCTCCAGGGTTTATTTCCATTTTGTTGGGTTTCTCGGGCGTGGGGTGCAAGGGGAGGATGTGGGCGCACGCCCTGGCGCAGCGGGGTCGGGACCCCTCAAGCCTGCAGCCGGGGTGGGGGTCCCCGCTGTTGGGCTCCTCTTCCTCAGTGCTGGGGGAACCCCCACCCTACAGCTCCATTGGAGGAGGGGGGGAGGGGGGTCAGAGCACCCACAGCCACCACCGTCCCTGGTTGGGGAGGGGGGGGTGGTGGTGGGAAGGGGGTGCATGGGGGCGGTGGGGCCGTGGGGCCTTCAGGCAGCTTTGCCCAGGACCAGCACGCTCATGAGGAAGACCATGAGGAAGAAGACCCACATGAAGAAGCGGTCCATCACCTTGGCCACCTTCTTCCACTCGCTGGTCCGGCGCTGGGCGGCTCGGTGGCGTCGGAAGCAGCCGGCGATGTAGCCGACGTTCCTCAGCAAGCCGTCATGGTGGCACAGGCAACGGTCCCGGGGGCAAACCCCTGCCTCCCCCTCCCCGGGGGTCTCCCCCTGCCCCGCAGCCTCCCCCCTGCCCTCCCGCCCGCTCGGGGCCCGCCGGGGGCTCTTGCAGCTCTCGCCCACCTCGTAGACGCAGCAGAGCCGGGCCATGTGGTGCAGGATGAACCGCCTGGCCCAGGGGGGCACGGGTCGGGCCCCCGGACCGCAGTGGTGGATGTTCATGATGAAGATGGTCAACGCGGTGGAGGCCGTGATCATGGTCATGGTGGCGATGTAGTATTTCCCTGCGTGGGCAACGGATGGGGAGGGGGTGGGGACCCACAACTCCACCCCTACACACACACACACCCACCCCACGGTCACCCTGGCGCGGGTGCTGCCCAGCACCCCACGGGAGGGATCTGGGGCTCACCGATGAGCGGGACGCTCTCCGAGGGCGGCATGCTCTCTGCCACCAGCAGCTGGAAGACGGTGAGGGCAAGCAGCACCGTCACCCCCAGCGAGACCTTCTCCCCCGAGTCAGCCGGCAGGTAGAAGCCGAGGGGTGCCAGGAAGGAGACCATGATGCAGGGCAGGAGCAGGTTGAAGATGTAGAAGGAGGCGCGGCGGCGGAGGAGCAGGGTGTAGGTGACGTCGGGGTAGGGCTCGGAGCAGCAGCCGTAGGTGATGACGTTCCTGGTGGCCGGCATGCCCAGCACCTCCCACTCCACGTTCTCCACGAAGTCCGTCAGGTCGCCGGTGTCCAGGCGGTTGTGGAGGTCGATCTGGTTCCCGTTGTGGGTCCAGGAGCCAAAGGTGAGGCGGCACCGCTGCCCGTCGAAGGGGAAGTAGGAGACGTCCACCTTGCAGGAGCTCTTGGTGATGGCGGGCGAGTCCCACATGATGCGCCCGTCGGAGCGCAGCACCACGTTGGTCTCCATCGAGCCGCCGAAGCGGTCGTCGGCGCTGGGGGAGGGAGGGCCATAGGGCTGGGATGGCCACGAGTCCCACATCCTTGGTGGTGGTGGTGGTGGGGGGAGTGCTTTCCCCAGCACCATGTCCCCTCCCTGTGTCATCCTGCCCCACAAACAGGGGGCTCGGTGCCCCCCTGGCCACCCCCAGGGTGGCATGTCCCAGCGGCAGGCGCTCCAGGCTGGTGCCAGACCCCCCCCCCCCTTTACCCCCCCCCATTTTCACCCAGTCAGGGTGACCATCTCCCTGCATCACCCACCCCAGGACCCCCCCCCCATGTGCAGCCCCAATGTTGGCAGCCCCAGCCTGAGGCCCCCCCCCCGCCTCTCCCCCTGTCTCCAGGAGCAGCGTGTGTGTGGGGGGGGTGTGAGGTCGGGGAGGGGGGGAGCCCCAGCACAACCCACTTATTGTAGAGGATGATGTCCGGCCGCCAGACGTAGCTGCTGGGGACGCGGATGCTGTCGATGCCGCCGTAAGCGTCCTTGTCCCAGGTGAGGTGGGCGTCCAGCCAGGCCTGGCGGACCCACAGGTAGGAGGTGAGCACCTGGTTCCTCTCGTCCTGCCGAGGGGAGCGGGTGGGTGCGGGGGACAGACACCCCCCCCCGTCCCCCCCCCCCACCTCATCCCTCAGCCCCGCGGCCTCTGCAAGGGTCCCCAGGGGCTGAGCTGCCTTCGCGGGGACCGCGCTGGTTTTTGGTGAGGTCTGAGCTGGTTTCGAGTGGTCCGAGCTCATTTTGGGGAGGGGGGGGTGTGTGTGTGCTGGTTTTGGAGGGGCCGGGGAGGGGGCGGGTCTGAGATGTCTGCAAGTGGTGTGAGATAATTCGGGGGCAGCTGGGCTGGTTTTGAGGGATGAGCATCAGCGCTGGGTTGAGCGAGACGTGCCGGGGGGGGGGCAGGTTGGGGGAGAGCAGAGCCCGGCTGCGCGGTGGCCGGGAGGGTGACGGGGACGGGCTCGTTTTGGCTGATCCGGTGCCGGTGCCGGTGCCGGTGCCACCCACCATGTCGATGATCTGGGAGAGGGTGACCTGGAGGGTGACGTTGAGCGCCCGGTCTGTGTCCTCCACGGGGCGCAGGGCGCTGGAGTAGTTGGCAAAGAGGTCGTGGAGCAGCTTGTAGGCGACCCTGCCCTGAGCCCCCCGGCAGCCTGCAGGGACCCACAGAGGGGCTGGGGAGGGGGGGGGGGGGGCACGGCCACGAGCGCTGGGGGTGCAGCCAGACCCACCCCCCCCCCCGGCACCCACCCAGCGACCCCCAGAACCCAGCCACGGGCAGCTGAGCGGGGTGGGGGGAGCACGCAGGGACACCCATCCCTCCCCGCTGCCAGCCTAAGCCCCCCGACCCCGGTCCCCCCACGCCGGGATCCCAGACGTGCAGGGGGACGCTGCTGCTCGCAGGGGGCTTGGGGGGGGTGGGGTGGGGTTCCCTCTCCCCGCACCCAGGGCTGGGTGGAGGGCGGGGGGGGGGGGGGTCAGCACCCTTCGCCGCCCCCTCCGCCGCTTACCCGGAGCCAGGAGGCAGCTGGCGAGGCAGAGGGCGAGCAGCGGGCGAGCTCCGGGCTCCATCCCGCCGCGCTCAGGTCTCGGGGGACACGGGGCGGGGGGGGGCCCACGCTGCCTGCGAGCGCTGGGGTGACGTCAGGGCTGGGACAGGGCGCTGGGGGGGGGGGGGGTACAGGTGTCTGTGTGTGTGTGTGTCCCAAGGGACTGATGGTCTCGGGGAGAACGGGTGCCGAGGGTCTGCCGGCTGCGACCTGGCGGGGGGCCGGGATGGGGTGTGGGTGCTGCTGAGCCCCTTTGGGACGGGTCTGGGTGCTGAGCAGCTCCCGGCAGTGCCACGTCGGCTGCTGAAGCCCAGGGGGGGCTTTGCCCATCGGCCCCCTGAACCATCCATCCCCAAGACCCTCCCAGCCAGGCCGGTGGGCAGCAGCTCCTTCTCTGCCGTCTCCGGGCCGGGACAAGGTGACAAGGACCGGGGTGACAAGGACCACGGGGTGGGATGGAGCAGGCAGGGACGAGGTCGCTCCTGGCTGCGTTGTGTCCGGAGCTTCTGCCCTCCTGGAGCTGCCGGCAGCTTCTTGAGCTGGAAACCACCGTCTCGAGGTGCCTCGGGGGGCTGCGGGGAGAGGGGGTGGCTCCCCACAACCCTGGCCCAGAGCGAGCTGGAAAAAGGAAACCCCGAGGCTGCGAGGGAGACGCCGGGGCACTGAAGCCCACCGAAGCCACGGCAGCGGGCGGGGGGGGAAGAGCCGAGGGTGGAGGGATGGCCGCGCACAGAAAAAGAGGAAGGAAAGGGAAGAGGAAGATTATTCCCATCTGGTGAGAACAAAATCCCGGGAGGTTAAGGGACGTGACCCAGAAGACGAAGCAGCAAGTGGCAGAGGTCCGTGTCGCAGGGGAGCTGTGAGCGTCCCCCAGCTCCAGCCGCCGCCTCGCGCTCCCCGACACCGCCCTGGCACCCCTCCCACGCCCAGCCCCAGCAGCAGCCGCCGCCGATCGTTTTTAAGGCTGGAGGTTTTGTTTCCAGGCGGTGAATTATTCATCCCCAGCCCCGTGTCCCGGCCGCGCCGCTGCTCCGCCCGGGGCAGCAGCAATTACGGTAATGGAAGGAGCGGGAGCCGGCGTGACCCGGCTCCCCGAGCACGTCGCACGGCCGGTGTCACATTTACGGGGGGGCGATGGGGGGACGGTGGCCCCAGGGGGCTGAGGAGACGACAACTTTTCCAGCTTCCCATGCCCAACCTGGCCCCCCAATTCCCATCCCCTCCTCCCCGAGGCCGGGGGTGGTCTCGTCATTCCACCCTTTCCCCCTCGACCCTGACAGAACCTGCCTGAGGTGAGAGGGGCCGCGTCGCTGCCGCAGCCCTTCGGGGTGCACCCAGCCCCCTCGCAGTGCTCCCCAGCCTCCACGAGCCTTCCTCACCCTAACCTTTCCCAGGGGTCTCAGGCCAGTCTGACCAGTAAAGGCCAGCATGAAGAGGAGATCCAGCCCCTTGTCCCCGTCCTTCGGGACCAGGTCCACGCCGAGCCCACGGCATGCAGACGGGACAGGCCCAGGGACACATGCCTCAAACCGCAATCGTTCTTAAAAAGCGAAGGAAAGCACAGGAATACTATAAACATTTTATTTATTGTTTCCAAAAAGACAGGAAAATAATCTAGATCATTTATTTATATTTTTTTTTTCTTTTTTTTTTAATAAAAACCTTTACATAACCCTCATGCATAAAGACCTTCAGTGAGCCGACGTGAAGCAGCACCAGGCAGGCTGGAAGCCGCCGCGAGCTGTGGGCAGGAGGCGCCGCTGCAATAACCCTGAACCCAGAGCAGACCAAGAGACAGTTTTGGTTTTTGTTGTGGGTTTGTTTTTTCTTTTTTTTTTTTTTTTTTTTTTTCCTCCTTCTTCCAAAAATAGTCAGTTTCTAAACACAGCAACAACAAAGACTGTACAGACCAGAGCACGTGGGCAGGGTCGGGGTGTGCCTGTGGGATGTTCTCAGGCTGGAAGGGGGGGGGGGGGGGGGGGCTCTGCTCAGTGTCACCCCAGCGGAGGGGCCGGGGGGTGCACAGCCCCCAGCTCCCCAGGCAGGCAGCAGTGCAGCCCAGGGCTCTGCTCCTCGGGTGGCTGAACGCTTTGGGGAGGTTTTTTTGTTTTGCTTTCAGCACTGTTCGTGTGTGTCTCTCCCCCCCGCCAAAAACCCGGGGTCCTGGAGCTCTTCGGCCAAGCTGCCGTGGTTGGGACGCAGGAGCCACGCGTCCTCGGGCACAGGGATGTGTCACCCCCCTTCCTCCCCAGGCAGGGAAAGAGCTTGCTTTGCTTTTGGAGATGGTGGATGGAGAAGCCAGAGAAACACCACGCTCGCAGGTCTCCAACTTACCAAGAGAAGGCAGGAAAAGACCCTCCTGAAGTTCCTTCTCCCTCTCCCACCCACAGAGCACGCTTTTCATGGAAAGCCCCAGTTAAAGCTCACCCGCGGTCAGGCTCATCGGTTTGCCAAGCGCGGCCCCACGGAAGTGGGAATCTGCCCACGGAAAACTGTCCCAACCCTTGCTTCACCATCCTCTGCGCCGCACCGCGAGGAGGGAAAAGGGATCTGCTGGGAAAGGAAGCCCACACCCTGCCCCCCCTCCACAGGTACCACCTCAACTGCAGGCAGGTTGGGCAAGACATGATTTACTGATTCGAGGAAGGTGGTGGGTGGTTGATGGTGCAGCCGGCGAGGTCCAACCAGTCTCAATGCTCCCCCGGGTGAGAAAAATTCCTGCCTTAGCCCACATACTAAAGCTGTTTTTAAACCTCTGTGGAAACACCCGTGCAGCCGGAGAGGTTGCTCGCCCTCAGAACAAGGGTAAGGGTTTAGGAATGGTAAAAACTGTCCACGGGTGGGGAAGGGCTCTTGTCCTCACTGAGTCACTACCGTCAGCTCCCGGAGGTAAGACTGGGTGAGGCTGCGGAGCTCCTCCAAGGCGTAGTCCTCGGGCATGGGCAGCCGCCCGATGTGGGGAGCGAGCAGGCGGAGGGGGACGCGCTGCAGGTCAGGCGCGGAGTCGGAGACGGGCTCCGGGGCGTGCTGCAGGCTGAGGACCACCCGTAGCAGGTTAGTGATGCGCTTGGCCATGTCTGGAAAGAGGAGGAAGGAGAGGAGTGTTTCTGCAGGCTCCTGGGCGGGGAGCTTCCACAGTGATTCAGCAGGAAGTTTTGGAGCAAAGGGATGTGGCTGGGCCGGTGGAAGCGTGACCTGGCCTTTCCCAGCCTCAGCTGGGAATCGCCTCTCTCCATACAGGGAATAAAATAAAAATGGGACCTTTTTCCTCAGCCCAGACTGTTTCCTGCAACTATGCTCACGCTCTTCTGGGCACCGTAGAGCTAACTAACTTTACTGCTTATTAAGGGATCAGACACCGGATCAACCAGGCAACAAAAGCTGCCTCAAGTGACAACCAGGTACGGGAACTACCGGAGCAGCACACAGCTGCCTCACCAGGGACAGACACACGGGCAGCACGAGCTGGGCTGGGTTGTGAAAGCGGCTTTCGGCTGCTGGATGTTGGTGTCACCGTACCTGACTGAGCCAGGCGGTCCTTCGCCCCGTGGCACTGGATCTGCTCTATCCTGTTGCACAGCGACGTCACTTTGGTGTGTAACCGCTCCAGCTCGTAGGTGGAACAATCCAGCTGGAGGCAGAACAAGAGAGTCAGCCTCCGAGTCACCCGAAACCGGTCGGCGGAATCGCTCGCAGACTGCCCGGGCGCACTCTAAGCCCAATCTATCCAACAGAAGGCAAGCTACACTAAAACCTGTTTAAAGTTAACGCCTGAAGTGGTGGAAATAGGAAGTCTGGAACTGAACTAGAGGGGACTGGCATGCAGACTCCCACTAACGAGCCAACTAACTGCTAATTTTGTTTCTTCTCTTTTACTTACCTCACTGCCATGCTCCAGAGAGCACGTTAGCAGGGCAGAGCCCACATCTGACTTTTTGACAGTATCTACCAAATCTCTCTGCGTTTTCAGACATGTACCAATTTCTGTTTACTAGTGTCTGCCAAAGGGAAACACTAACATTAGCACTGAATAATGAGTAGAAATTATTCTAAAAGTGAGACTCTCTAGGAAAAAAATCCCTGCAACTGTTTTAGTTTGTTACCTGCTGAATCCTATCCAGCATCTCAATAACACGGATGTAATCCAGGTAGACCAGCCCTGCCATCTCCCAGTCCTGGATGAGCGCGCTACGCTCTGGAGGAGCAAGATCTTCCAGGAATCCTTTTAGGTACTTGTAGTTTTCATTAATAATAGCATCTAGAGAGAACAGGTATGTTAGTAACGGAGCAAAAAGGGTTTCTTACAAGTCACTGATCGTTAAAGAAAAGCAACTGATGGACTGTACTTGCAGGCAGTTTTGCAATTCCCTGACACCAGCAGCCGTGGCCTGAAACCCTTACCTCATCGCCGACCTACAGAGGGCAAGTCCAAGGGCAGCCCATCTCCTGGAGCAGGGACGCCCATGGGGTCGGGGCTCCAGGAATGCTGCCGCTGCCCTTGCTCCCCGAGACACCTCTGGCCCAGGAAGGTGGACGTGCAGAAGGTTAAGCCCTGCCCTTCTCACGTGTCTGCAGTGAAGAACCATCCCACCAGGTATCAAGCGAGAGCCGCTCTACTAACCCAGTCGCTAGAAACACAGCCCTACCCCTTCCTGTTACTGAACACCCAAGGATTTCTGTTCCTACTGTGTTTGTGGGCGCTGTTCAAAAACAGAATAAAAAAAAAAAAAAAAAAAATCATCAGGAGAGCAGACTCACCTGAGGCTAAGTGCCTGACAACCAGCTTGTGACACTGGTTCCAGTGTCCAGCCTTGAACAAGAAGAGGGCTTCTTTGTGCTTGTCGCCCTCCACCCTCGCTCGAACTGCTTTTGCCTCGTGAATCCACTCCGGGGGGACGCAGAGCCTCTGAGTCAGAAAAGTCTCCTTGGCCCAAGACTCCGGTGTCTCGGTGAGAGCGCAGTGCCGGTTTAGGAGCTCACGCACGGCCTTCTCCCGCGTGCTGGGGGAGAGAGGACAAGGTGTTACTCCAGCAAGCAATCCTTCCTCCCACTCCAGCAGAAGCTCAGTACTGGCAGCCGAGCACTGAACAAGGCAGCAGCACCAAGTTGTAACTTCTTGTTAAGGAAAGTTCTAAAAAATCAGCTGAACGTGGGTTAACCACTAAGAAAGAAGTCACTGCTAGTGTTTCATAACATCTTGAACATTCTAAGCTTAAAAACACTTCAGGATGAGCCAGGCCCCTAAAAGTAACGTACAGGCTCTAGCTGAAGTTATCAGTTGGAAAAAAATTCTATTGCAGTGTGTTACTGGTAGCTGTAAACATTAACAGCAACAGACACCTCTCCACAAAAGATGTGTTATTTACAAGTTCAAGACAATTTCTTGTTGAGCCTGTATTTCACAACAGAAGCAGGACATGCATTTTGGTGATTCCCAAGCTTTCCTTTCAAACACACTTCCTTCTGTTCAGCTCCAATGGGAACAGTTATGATATTTTGCACTAATGAAGTTTTCAGGACGAGTTCTCGAATGTAGTAAGTTTGCTGAGCCAGAGACAAAATACATGGCCACAGGGTATCAAAACGATGAGATCTGCTTCTGTAGCACAGTTCAGGAGTTACAGTCATTACAATACAATACTATTTAACATCTAACAAGACATTTAACTAAGCAGAATTATTCATGGCACTTTGTAATCCTAGCACACAATTTTCACTGGTGGCATGAAGTTCTCCAGCTGTGCAGTTCCCATTTAATGGGAGAGAAGCCATGATAATTACTGTATACATAGCAGCTCTTTAAAACAGAGAACATGCTACTTTCAAGGAATAGAAAATAAAAATCTTTGACTCACTGTGTATGGGGCTCATGCAGCAGCACAAAGACAGCCCATTCCCAAAGGCCTTCGCTCTCGAGCTGGGCAGCGTAGCTAGCATTCAGCACGCCTTGACTCTGCTTGAAGAGGTGGGTGTAATTCAGGGCTCTGAGCACTTCCCACAGGTGCCAACTGAGACGATAGTCCAGAGGGTCGGATGTTACACTCCTGGGATCAAGCAGCTGGTCAAGATCATAGTGCCTGTAGGGAAAAATATTTGTAACAGAAATAGCTAACTGTGCCCACAAAAAATCAGAAATTGGTGCTACTTAATTCCTGCCCTTCACCCACGTCCAATTATTCCATACAAGCAATTTTATGTGGGGGTGGTGGTGTTTT
Source organism: Tyto alba (assembly GCF_018691265.1). Classification (NCBI taxonomy): domain Eukaryota; kingdom Metazoa; phylum Chordata; class Aves; order Strigiformes; family Tytonidae; genus Tyto; species Tyto alba. The sequence continues at coordinate 1,215,706 of NW_024881282.1, read as the reverse complement.
TTTTTTTTTTTTCCCTTTTTTTTTTTTTTTAAGAAAGATAGGAGCAACTGTTAAAATCCTTTTGCTCTTCTGAGTCTGCATGCAGACTGTCACAACCTTTTCTTCTGTATGCGCTCTTCCTGCAGATTTCTCAATGCCTCAAAGGCAACTAAGTTGAATCAAGATTGCTGCACTCTTCAGACTCAGAAAACACACAAGAAAAAAACCAAAAAACACACAAACATGCTCCAAAGCTTAAGCTTCATCAACTATACCAACACCAGCAGCGACAGTGGCACCACATTCTTTAGGGATGTACATGCAAGGCAGGTTTTTGACTACTGTAAGTGGTTCAGTGAATACTGAGGCTGATTTCATACCCCTGGTCTGCGAATTCAACAAGTCACTGACTGATCAAGCCTTCACTAAATGTTTTTTGACCTATTTACCCATTTACCTGTCACTGTAGAGCTTTAACAAATGGAAACACACGTCTCTCAAAGGTCTTCCTGCATTATCGTCGTCTTCAATTACACAACCAGAATCTTCTAGGTAAGGAGGCAGAGGACAGCAGGCATATTTTTCACACTCTGGTGTGTTCTAAAGAAATAGTTTTAACAGTAAAGTTTAAAGACAGTTCTCTGAGCAGAATTGCACTCTGAATTCCACACAGCTCAGTGTGCATTCATCAAGCTGCAGTGAGACCACCCCCACGTTCTACCCTAGTAGCATTATCTTAAGTTCAAGTCATGATAAAACTCCAGCTTGGTATTTTGAAGCGATGAGCACGTTATACTGACACACTATGTACAAAGAGAACACTATTCTTTCAGCATTAAGCACGCATCAATTAGAAGTTACCAGAATTGATGCTGTGCTTGGGCTATCTTTAGGAGTACAGATCAAGGGCCGAACTATCTTTAGTTAAATGATTAAACACTTTTTTCAGCAGAACCCTTTGTCTTTCTGTACACAGAGGCTGACAGCTCTGCAGCAACAAACAAGGCTTTGCATAATGCATGCAGGCACGCAGTGCCTGCAGGCCAGCTTCCACACTGGCTGTAGGAACAGTGAGTGTAGCAAACAGGGTGTACGGCCCGGCAAAGACCATCTCACAAGTCAGGAAGCCTGAGTATTAATGGACCCATTGGGAAAACTGACTGGCTATCCAGCTCCAACAGCCTCCCTGCTGGTGGTCACTACCCATCTTCCTAGTTTTGTCTAGCTGGAAAACACCTGGAGACACTCCATCAGTGGGAGACACGCTTCACGTCAGTCACTACCAGAACACCCTAAAGCTTGAGCAATGAGAATTACCAACAGGTTCAGTCCCAGTGCTTTATTCCCATTCCTGCAGGGGAAGGATCATGCCTATCAAAGCGCACTGATGCTAGAGCTCTTCACTAAAGCTGGGGAAAGAATCCTATGCGGTGACAACTGAAATAATGACCCCGTACACAATTCCACACTCGGCACCTCCGCAGTGACCCCTGACAGCCCACAGAAGTGCCAGTGCAGCATGGGACAGCCAATGGCACAGAGTAAGATCTCCTTTTACCCAGGTATGACTGACCTACCTGAAATGCTGACTCGTACATGGCAAGTGCCTTGGAAATGGAAGCTGTTGGAGGAAGCAGGTACCAGAGGTGGACAGCCATGCAACGCTTCCAGTCCAGCAGTGAGCACACGTTGATACTTATTCTCTCTGATAACTGCCACACCTAAAGAAACAAATCACTAAGTTTAATCAAACGTATTGCACAAGGGTCAGTACATTCCAGGCACGCAACAGCATGAGGTTACTTTAGTAAAAAACCCAGGTCAACACCCTGTACTCCTTTCCTGCTGCGTACCACGTGCTGTGGTCGAGTGTTACAGCTCGAACGTCCCTGCTGTCAAGAAGGGGAAGTCAGTGACAAAAGAGCTGAGTGACAGAACTTACAGGTTTTCCTGCAAGCAGGGCGAAGATCCGCAATCTCTCCTCCTGGATGAAGCAGTCTGCCTGCAGCCTGTGCCAGTCCACCAGCTGCATGGTGAGGAGGTCCCGCACGGGCTGACTGCCGGCCAGCTGGGAGAGCAGCAGAGCCAGCCTGTGGTCGCCTGGACAGGAGACAACAGCACATCAGGCAAATCCTCCCACTTACCAGGGCCACAGCTACCTGCTTCCGACGTGTGGGGCACCTCGATCAGCCTACAGCTGCATGACTGGTTTTTGTGCACCACTTCTTATGAAAGAAAGCATACCATAAACACCCTGTAGAATGGAGGTGGAGGAAAGACAAAGGAATGGGAAGGACAGACCCGCCCAGAGGAGACAGATTAACAGAAAAGTTTTAAGATTTGAGCTGACGCAAAAGACCAAGATGAAACAAGCCGTTAGGCTCTGGAAATGCAGGGGTTTAAAACAAACACGAAGAAGCTTAAGAGAAGCTCAATTAAAAACAGTAATTAAAAAAAAACAACAAAAAACCCCAAACCACCAACATTTGAAGGAGATACTATGCAAAGAAACAGTTCCCAATGCAATACAGCATCACTTCCCAACTCTAGGAGAGCTGACAAGGAAGCCAGTGTAAGCGTGACTCAAGCAGCAAGGAGACACAGCAGCCCCCAGCCTAACCACTGTCTGACAAGGGAAAACCCCGCACTCAGGGTGGCCAGTTACTATCAGCTCTCAAAGTGTAAATTCTCCTTGTGCCTCTCTTCCTCCACGCCCAAGAAGCCGAGAGATTCAAGCACCTTACCTGACTGCTGTGCCAGCTTGCAAGCTTCACCAATTCTTTTCCCAGTGAGGCAGCTGAACACAGCCTCTATGTGATTGCCGTGTCGGGACAGAGAGACCTCCTCCTCGATCCGTCCTGCAGCAGACTCCGACAGCCAGCGAGAGAAGGCTTTCCTGCGCTCCAGGGCCAGGATGTATTCACTGGGTTCCTCCAAGCTGGCCTCCAACTCCTTCAAGTTCCCCCAAATCGCTTCACATAGAGTCCATGCCAAGTACCAGTGCTTCACAATAGCTGTTCAGGACAGAGTGACAGGAGTAAAAACATACAGGAGAGTATTTAGAGAGGACTCATGTAAGATCGTAAGCGCAACCTCGTAGGCTGTGTCGTGGTTTAGGCCTGATTGACAGCCAACCACAATGCAGCAGCTCTCTCTCCCTTCCCCTCCGGCAATGAGAAGGGACAGAGAGCCAGGCTTGGGGTTCAAGATAGGACTGGGATGGGGGAAAATCCCCCTTTTATGATCACGAGCAAAAGGCAGACTCGTTAGGGGAAGAAAAAAAAAGAACATACATTTATTACAGACACTAACAACACATAACAGAGTAGGACAGTGAGAAGCATTGCCACATCTTGAGAACACCTTCCCCCCACCCCTCCCTCCTTCCCGGGCTCAGCTCTGCTCCCGATATCTCTACCTCCTCCCCCAGTGGCGCAGGGGCAGGGAATGGGGGGTGCAGTCAGCGCTGCCACTTCCTTCATCTTCGGTGAGGGGAGTGTCCGAAACTTGTTACCCCCTGCTCCGTCGTGGTCCCCCTCTCACAGCAGACAGTCCTCCACAAACTTTCTCTGACTTGAATTCCTCCCATGGGCCGCAGCGGTCCCCACACTGCTCCGTCATGAGTCACTAACTTTCTCTGACTGGATTCCCTCCCACGGCTGCAGCCCTTCCCGAGCTGCTCCGGTGTGGGACACCCCCGCATGCTGCAATCCTCCCAGCACTGAATTACAGCAGCGGGGCTGCCTTTTCCCATGAGACCCCGGCCTTCTTCGGGCACAGAACCTTGATCATCTGAGCAGGAACAACAGGCCATAAATCAATGTCTGCTCCACCGTAGATCTTCATGGGTGGCGGGGGGGGGCCGCCCTGCCGTCTCACCACAGGATACAGGAGGGTCTCTGCTCCAGCACACCTCCCCCCTCCTTTCTTCCTCCGTTCCTCCACTGACCTTGGTGTTCATGCAGCTGCAGCAACTCCTCCTCACCAGTCCCACTGCCCGTCACCACGTCCCTTCTTAAATACGTTATCGCAGAGGCGCAGCCGATTGGCTCAATTTCCCAAACAGAAGTGGAGCTGACGTGGAGCTGGGGGAGCTTCGAGAAGCTTCTCACAGGGGGCCGCCCCGATAGCCCCCTCCCCTGCCACCAAGAAACTCCACCACTCACTCAACCCAGGACACTATGTCAAAGGATATCCTACTGCTGCAAGTCAAGGCAGGAGTCAGCAAGCTCCCCAGATGCAACCAACCATGCTTATGCTTTCAGAATGAATGCTGAGTTACAGACAGTTTTTCTGTTTTATTCCCATTTCACTGCTCTAACGCAACCTGAAATTAATCTGAACTGGACAGTTTTCCAGATTCACTATCACCATTGGGAAAAGAATTACTCCATACTCACTCTCTGTCACAGCAGGATCCTCAGAGGCCTTCCTAACCCAGTCAGCGTAGTCGTGAACAACAGAAACTCCCAGGTTGGGCGCTAGGAGAGGGCAGTGTTCATCCATATGGACAGTGCTGTGTTTCAGCTTTATCTCCAGAGGGATGAGGTACAACTCTTTGTGTCTGTCCATCTTCCTTTGTTCTAGGCTCAGCTTCTCTACATGAACCTTGAAAGAGGATTCTGAGAGTCTGGAGAAAAAAAAAAAAGGAAGATAAAAACAGGTAGTCACGTTCTGAACTGTTCTCCACATGAGTGAACTGCATCCATCATGTGGCGGCTGCATTTTGCCGCTTGTCCTAATTTTAACATAACAACAGTAAGATGTACGATCCAAGGTCAACAGCTAGGTATGAAAAACCTGGTTAAGCAGTCTGGGACTCCGAATCAGACTTTGTCCAATCAACCTCTCTGAAATGGGTGCTTCACGTTCTCAAAAGGCAATCAGCACACCTTGCCATAGCCCAGTGCAGTTTCTGACAGCACCTCATTCTGCCAGCAAATCAGATACACTGATTTAACACCAAACAAACAAGTTTTTTGGAAGGCTCAAATGGTAGACCACCTAGGTCACATTTAGGTATGGAGTTACTCAGCTCAGGGAAGGTCTGTATGCTGCTTTATAGACAAGCAGAATTAAAAGCATCTGAGAATTCAGAAGCTAAACAAGCAATTTCTTGGGTAAGGCAGATAGCCTGAGGGATAATCAATGGCAGATTAGAAGCTTCCTGGACAACAATTTTTAACTTTCTCTCTTTAACCTTTTGCTGGATGATGGTGCTATTTTCTTGTTAAAAATCCTCCTATTCTTAATATGATATTCCAGGTCTTTAAGATACAGATTTTTATAAAGTATCAAGCTGAAGGAAATCTCACAGCTTCTGTATATCAGAAGGAATATCAACCTACAATTCTGTCAAAAATTAAGAGAGTATGTCAGAACTATCCTGAAGGAAACTGCTACTCACGATTTTGGAACAACGGGAGTTGGCAGGAATCCATATTCTATAGACTCGGACTGAAGATCTTCCATTTCACTCGATCCACTCAGCTGATCTCCACAGTTGACAAGTGTCCAGTTGGGTCCCCAACCAACCCGAAATGAGCGCCCCATGAAGAGTGCCATATCCATCAGGAGCTTCCCTTTTTTGTAGGTGATGGACTTTTCCAGAGGTACAAGCCCCTGCTGCCTGCGGACACCAACTGTCTTCATCTGTACCTCAGGGACTGCTGGTGGTACAGAGAACGCAGACGCTAACGGAGAAGTCACCGGCCAAAGGGCAGCAGAAGGGGGACTGCTCGAAGTCCCCGGTCCCTTCAAATCTTGCAGGGCAGCACTTGGTGGCTGGAAAATTACATTAGCAAATTTGGATTGCAGCAGCCCACCAGCTAGAGGGAAGAAGCAGGAAGAAGGTTTGAGTGAAGGGGGTATGCACGTTTCAGCGGTATGTTTCTGATATTTTAAAGGTATTTCAGTACTTCTTGAGCAGCCAGTGAAAACATTTGCCATGGTTTGTGGTGGTAACACATAGCTAAGCATGATTATCTACAGTACTGAGAACTGCAAAACCCACTGCGCACGGCCTGATTTGCATTATCCAAACAAAAGCACAGGGCATTACACCAAGAACAGTACCTACACAGTCTCACCCCAAAATCTGCAGTTTCTAAAGAAGTCGCCAATTTAATGGATATTGTCATAGTTAGACTGTTAGAACAGAAGCAGCTCGTGGGGAAAGCAGATACTTTGATACTATGAACAGGACCAGGGCTGAAACTGTCCCTACAAAAACATCTTAGGTCTGCCCATTTAGCTGAGGAAGCAACTCCATGCTTGCTATCAGAGGTATTGCTCCTACTGAAATCACAAGTTAGAGAATGTATTGGGTGTAAATAGCAAGGTTTTGGTATTGGGGGGGCCACAGGGATGAAACCAGGCCAGAAGCTGTCTTGTGCTGAACACAGCTGGTGTCCACACCAGACCCACCACAGGCCACAGCTGAGTCCATTGGGGGAATTTATGGTACCTCTGAACCAATCTGCAAAGCTGGTGGTGCCTCTGTGGGATATTAGGAAAGGGCAGAAAATGCCACACAGGCAGGGTAAAAAAAAAACAACCAACCAACCAAAAAAAGAGTGAAAACAGGAGTGCAAGCAGCAAGGTCAGAGAAGGAGGAGGGAAGGAGGTGCTTCAGGCACCAGAGCACATATTCCCCCCGCAGCCCTCAGGAGAGGGCTCATGTTGGAGCAGGGGAAGAGCGTGAGAATGAAGGAGTGTCAGTGAGGAACTGCTACGGACTGGCCACAACCCCCCCCCTTCCCCCTCCCCACTGCCCCCCCGGAGCGGGCAGGAGACAGAGGAGTTGGGAACCACGGAGGGAAGCTGAGCCTGGGAAAGGAGGGGCAGGGTAGGAAAGTGTTTTGCCTTTCTCACTACCCAAAACTATTTTAACTGGCAATAAATTAATTCTACTCAAATCAAGTCTGTTTACTGGTTACTGTCACAAGCAACACCATCTCCCTGTTTTATCTCAACCCATTTTTCATCCAACTTTCTCCCCCTGTCCTGTTGAGGAGGGTGAGTGGGAGAGTGGCTGGGTGGGCATCTGGCTGTTGGCCAAAGCTAACCCACCCCAGTACACAACTGTTCTACCATATGTTCAGCCAGTGATAGGATTTTGCCTGTTAATATTAGAACTGAATTCTTTCTTCAAGCAGTCTGTGGTTTCTCACAATACCTGAGTATCTTTTCTGTCCTTGCGATTTTGAAATAGGGAGCCTCGGAGAGCAGATCTCTTGAGAAGTATCCATTTTTACAGGCTGCTTCCCAGGATAATGATCCAGGATCAAATCTACGTCATCTTCATCAGCAAGCAAGGAAGCTTTCATAATCTAAAGAAAAGGTGGATGGCCAAGCCTGCACATTAGCAATCACTGTCACAGCAGCAGCTAGCTGATCTAATCAGCTCCTTTCCCAACCAAGAGAACTTCGTGTTGCAGATGACCAAACAATACGCTCATGCCACCAACATTTCAAGTAATGGCAAAGGCGCACAGTTCAGGACAAATGAACACAAGCTTGTCAGCTTTTACAAACTACTAAAGTCAGTGTCACAGTACTTGTTAGGATGGGTGTGAAGTCCTAAAATAATCATGCTTTTTTAGATCTTAGCTCTATCTACTTGTTTTTCAGCTTAAGGAATAACTGCACTATTTTTTCCTTACAAATTAAAACCACAGGTAGAAGCCCACAAGTGGTCCAGGTACTATCCTTTCACCAAACCCCAAATCAAGACCGGTTATCCTATTACCTTGTTTTCCACAAGCTGGTCCTGAGACAGTCCTGGCTAGGTATTAGTTTAGCTTATCACATTGCCCACACTTCAGAATTTGGAAATCTGAATTCTAGCCTTAAGATGATTTTCATTTCTGCACTAAGCTTTTCATGTCTATAAAGGTTTACTGCAGAAACGCAGAAGGCTAATGTGTAAGTCTGAATCACACTACAGGCGTGATGCATAGTTTAGTACAAGCTGGTACATAAATATACTTGGGGAGGCAAACTGAGAAGTCAGTGATAAACATTACCAAGTCCTCTCTGAAAGAGAGGGGAAGTTGCAGGACACTCACCTGTAGGACATGGGGGTTAATGCCCAGGGTGGAGGCGATGTGAGTGGAGGCAGGCACTGCCTCCTGCTCTTCTACCCTGTTATCCTCACCAGCGGGCTCCAGTGGGGGCTCCTGGGTGATGTCTGCCATATCACTGTCCAGCTCCACCACCCTGCCCAGCTGCTCCACCTCCGGCGTCTGCAGACACATGCAGAGGCCATGTTAGACAACACCACACTGCAACAGCTCGCCAAGAAAGAGTATGAAATAGTTTCAACAATCACCTGCAAATGAAGCGGAGTACTCCCTTGCTCGTGCCAAGACTCCACATTAAGTTTAGGGATGAATATCTACAACCTATTCCCGTTATCTTCAGTTGTAACGTAACAGTGCAAGTTAAAGTGAAGGAGAAGTCAGGGTCTAGTGGTGACCTCCTGAAGTTTACCAAGTTCTGCCATTCAGTTTAAGAAACTATTCTTCAGCTTTCCGCTTTTCATATGACCAACAAAACAGAAGAGAGGTTTGTTCATTCTGCCTCCCCTTCTCACTCAAAATGCTATCACACAAAGAAAAGTTTCCTGTGTCCAAGTTCAGCCTGGGACATCGTAGATGACTGAGCAGCCAGTTTAAAAGCAGCGATTCTCCAGCACTAATGTGTGGTACCACTGGTGGCTGATGAGCAGATGAGTCACTGTAATACCTGCTTTGCTTCCCCAGCTGTGACGCTGCACCAGTTAAAATATTGAGTCAATATTCCACGAAGAGCTTAAAGCTTCTATTAAGTGGACATGAGCCCCTTCAAGATCACGTAAGACTGGTTCACAGAGTGTGTGTGTGCACACACGCATATGTGAATTTTTTATTTATTTTTTTTTTAATTTTAAACCAGGAAACAACAGTCATTGGACTGGAAGACTGTGGGTTTTTTCCAGTGGTATTCTACTTATCACTGGCACATCCGTAGTTAAATACAGTAGTTCTCTTCCAATCTGCAGTTCAATTTCTCATCTCCACTGCTAGTCCAAGGCAAGGGGAAGAAGTAGCTTTACAATTTTTCTGAAGGCAAACACATGGCATCACCTTTGTGATGAGCCTGAGGTGACCTCTACACCCCTTCAATTGTTCCAGGCAGGCCCAGAAAACCGTCAGCCAGGTATAAACAAGGAGCAGAACACCAGAAGTTAGCTCAGACCACTCATCATCCCTACCTCTGCCCAGCTCGCCGACTGGTGACAGCAGCGAGCCCTCCCTGCCAGCACCAAACTGCAGAGAGCATGGCAGCACGCCGCGAGCCACCTGGCTGCGTGTCAGCTCTGCTACCAGAAACTGTCTGACTGGACAAAAACCCCTGGAGAATGCTGTTCCCTCACAGGCCAACCTGAAAGCGACACCCTGTGCCGACTCAGCTGAAGGGCCTTTGGGGGATTCCCGGTGGGCTCTGACCCCAAACCAGTGCACCCAGTCTAACCATCCTCTGCTGCTTAGATACGAGTGTCTGTGAAAGCTTATGGCTTCCTTGGTGTCCAGGAGCAACAACGTACAGATGGCTGAAGCAACGCTCTGGAGCGATGAAAATACATATATGTGCAAGGGAACAGTGGCAGAGAGTGCACTGGAAATCATGCTAAGGAATTTAAGAGCATATTCAAATGGCAGTTGCTTAGCTCATTAGAATCAGCCAAGAAATGCGATGAAGGTTATCCGATGAGGCAGATAAAATTAGACTAGGGGGTCTGTAAAGATAGAACTTAATGGCAGACATGGCAGGAGCATTAGCTAGTGGTATCTGAGCATGCCTACACTATGTGGAACAGATTTACAAGTCAAAATATGGTTACAAACACAGAAAGTTTCACTATTCCCTTCATTGTGCTTTAATGCAGCCAGGTCTCTGGTGTAACTATTTCCTGTGGACCTTGCAACATTAATAAATTCATTAATATTCAAGCTAGTGAAGGAAGAAAAACACCCCAACTCTAGATCCTAAATGCTTCCTACAGACCAAATAATGTTATTTTCAGGTGTTTTACAGGCCAAGAGTTTGGCAAGTTTTTAAGCCATGATAGGCTCTTTCTCAGTGGTTTGGGCAACAAAGCTAGATGTTTTCCCTGTTTTCAGAAACAAAAACCTTAGTTAATGGTATGCAAGTCAAAGAGGTTAATTAACTCCGACAAGTAATTGCTAAGTACTTTTGAATCTCTAAGGCAGGTCTGAACAAATCGCATACATTCCTGATATTTTTGACTGCTTAACACATCAGCTCTGACCCCATTAATCTGAACAAGAAGGGAAACTGAAAGGAGGTACACACAGGCAAGTCTGTTAGACAGCCTGGGGTTCATCTCAAAATGTAAATACTTAAGGAATCTTCTTTATAAGAGCAGGGTGAACTATGAGTTTTAATTAGCCAGTGAGCCAGGAGGAGCAATAAGGAGGCAGTGGTGCACTACCATGGGATTCTCCGAAGCAGAATCCATACAGGAGGTGGCAGCTCACCTCATCTGTCACTGCAGGAGTTGTTCTGCTCAAAAAGCAGACTGCCCTGGCACTGGCTGGCTGCGCGGCGCTCAAGCCTCCTGCCCCGGCGCTGGCCGTGCCGAAAGGCGCTGGGGTGAACTGCTGCCGCCAGATCTCTGCTCCGGGCCCCTCTAACCTGCGTGGGGACCTAGCGTGGCAGAGCTGGAGCGGCTCATGTGTTTCTAGAGGTTATAAGTAGCTCACAGACTCTAAGATTAAAAGCATTTCCCAGCTGATTTAATGCTGTCCCACCACAAAAGTCATGAAATTGTTCTTTTGCGCAAGCAGTGATGAAGCGTGACTTGGGACATCTCCCAACAGACCCTTGGCCAGAAGGGCTCCAAGTCACCCAAAGTCATTGGGAAATGCTGCTGTAACACCTTGTTTCAAAAGGACTAGAGCCAGTACCAAAAAGGGCAAAAAATAGTGTGCAACCCATTTGACAGTACTGCCTCTTTGAGCTGTTTTTCATGCTTTGACTTCAGAGATGCAGAAATAAAACTCTCCTCCGCTGCTTCCCTGTGCTGTGACACATCACGAGCGCCTTGGCACGTGATCTGTGCCTCAGCGAGCTCGCCTTGCACTGCACACACAAACTACTAAAGGGCAAATCAGAAATCCTGCTTATGCACAGCAACAAAAACCTCTCAGCACGTTCTGTCCAGCTGCTGAGTACCCTCTGCTCAGCCCTCCTGCACACCCAAACTGCTGAAGGTTTACTTCCACACCAAGGAAATCAAAAACTCTGTTTTGGGAAAAAAAAAAAGCAGCCTGCTCTCTACACTTGCTTATTGCTTTATGACCAAGTTACTTCAAAAAGCTGTAGGTAGTTCACAAATGTTTACCATTAACAGCTGGCATAGAGTATATTCTATCCCATCGGTGCCAGGATGCCTTCCAGATAGGCTGTTTTTTCACCCACAATGAAGCAGCTCCTAATTTAGCTTGACAATATCCATACTAATGACATTTGGAAGATGCAAGCACATCAGCCGCAATTAGACTAACCTTTAAACCCATGCAAAATGACTTTTTTAAAAAAAAAATGTAATTAGCATCAGACCTTAAGGGGTTACCAGTGAACTGGATAAAATGCTACCTTCCCTATGTAAGCCAGAGGCATAGTGCTGGGGATGTTTTATAGACCTTTAGAAGCAGAGACATCCAAATACACTTAAAAATCCAGCATATAACCAGCCTTAAAAAAGTAATTTTTAGTAAAAATAGAGCACATTCTTAAAATATAAAGCATACAGTCTTGCATACTAAATAATGGTCAAATCAAATTAATGCACAACAGCATTCTCAAGGCAGGCAGCACAAGGCATTGTAATTATATAGCATATATTCATTATTCACAAAAATGAGTTTTCTTCTGTAAGTGGTACAAATGTGCCAAACTCAATCTAGATCAGAACTTAAACAAGAAACGAGTGTTTAAAGCCTTCCCATCCCCCACGCATCCTCATATGAAATGTCAAGTATCTTAACAAAAGAGAACATGCAGACACTCAAGAGGTCAGAAGAGCTACTGAGCTCACGCAAGTTTGTGTAAGGTTTTGCTCTTCGTTTTCCAGGCTACTTCTTATGCCAACAACCCCTCCCTAGGCACCAGCTAGTGTTCAAATTTCATTTTATGAATTCCCTTTTAGTCACTGTCCTCCTTCTACCTGAGATGGAGGCGTTGGCTTGCCGTTTAGGGTCATTTGCTGGGGCGGCAGATGCCCTGGGGGTGGCACAGGTGTTGTTTTTAACTTCTTTGTGTCCAATTTTGAAGGATGCTCTTCCTCTTCCTCATCTGAATCTTGCAGGCCATACTTGGAAAAGTGTGCCACCTGTGCAATGAGAAGGGCAAATACGTCACACCTCAGCAGAGAGGTTTCAGGCATCCATTTCTAACAGTCCTGAACAATGGAGCTGGAGCAACTGTCCACCCCACGCAGCAGTTATGACACCTGGGACAAATCCGGCTTTTAGACAGACCAAGAACATCTGCCTCATGCAGGTCTTCAGCCCCTCAAAGGAGTTTTGATCACAGTTTGGTGAGGCCAGTTTGCACTACAGCTGAAGGACGTGAGACAGTTTACAGAAGTTTAGAGAGGTTTTTGAAGTTCTCAGGAGATTCTAACTTCAGAGTACTTCTGATATTCTTATAAGTAATTTTATAAAAATGTTACCTTAAAGACCCAGGATCCGGTCTCTGGGCGGTATTCCTTGAATCGAGCGCCCTGCTTCTGAGACACAGCCTCCAGTCTACCTTCATAATTCATCTCTGCCAGTTGTTCAGGGCTTTTTATCAGGCAGAGAGATGTTTTATCTGTAGGCCAGACGCCATCTAAGGTAACTTCTGCTCGTCTGTTAAAGACAGACAAAAGCGTAAGGGACTACAAGGTTTTAAGGCAAAGGTATTAAAGTACACATCTAGGAGCTGAAAATTGAAAATGTGGGCTCAAACCAGCTTTTAAACCTAATTTCTTGTTCAGAAACTTGCAAACATCTAGTAACTGTGTAATGCTGCAATCTGAATGCACATCACTGATTTAGATTTCTTGGTACCTGCCTGCAAACACAGCAGGCTGTCACTATTATAGAAGACATCCTCACTAGCCACTGTCCCCACACATTTAAAAATTACCTATTCAAACCTTCCCCAATAGGTGGTTTTCTTTCATCATCAGGGTAAACAATAACTTCTTTTCTACGGATATGTACAATGTCATCCAGATTTAAGTTAGTTAGATTTACGTCTCCTTCAAAGTAAATTGATCCATAACCTGCAAAACAAACCAAAACCACCACAATTTGTCCATGAAAAAATCTCATGCCAGAGAACCTCCCTTCCTGCTGTACTCCTCCCTTCCCCACCTTACCCCCTTGCTCTGTCACGTCTGCAGAACAACGTACAACTGACGACAACTTCCCAGTGCAAAGATACCAAAGATGCATTACTAACATTTTTATAGCCAATTCTTTTGCACAGAAAGGTTTTTGTTATCACTTGGCTATTCATATTGACAACACAAATACTACATGTACCCTCAGCTTTATAGCATATTTAGAAAAAGTGTTTTAAAAAATAGTATACACCATATGATTTTTTTTTTTTTTAATAAAAGCAGTAAAGAATACTGTTTGGGCTGAGGGCTCCTCACTAAAGCTCAGCTAGCTCCAGCATAGGTAACAACTAAGACGGAAGCAATGACAATCGGGTTGCATCAGTGCTCCAGCAAGTTTGGATTTTACAACTTTCATGTTTAAGAACAGCAAGCATCTCAAAAGCTACAGGTGCTGTTCTGTCCATATTCAAGCTTCTCAAGTCACGCCATAAACACAGGTAGTTAGTGCTGCCAGTCTCAAATATTACAAGCCTTTGACGCAAGCTGTTCATGACCCAAGGGTGCTGTTTATAATCATATTGAGGGCATGGAACTCAAACCACTGGTTCAGCTTTATGCAACTGGAGAAGCTCTATGTGCTTACCTTTGCGGCCTATGGTGAAGTCCTTCACAATACATTCATTTCTGTCATTGGTAAATCTAGCTAGCTCCTCCATGGATGGGATGGTGTAATAGCCAGCTCTCGTTAGAACAATTCCTACAACACAAAATTCATTGAGAACTGGGCTGACAGCAAGTTCCCAACTTTTAATATTTCATTCCTTTTCTTTTGCAAGCCTCAACAACTGAAGGTCTCAAGAACTGCAAATCAGTGCAACAAAACCAGAGAAATCAAGATGCCTTATTCCCACAGTCTTCATAGAAATTTAAGACAAATGGTGCCAGGTTCTTCTAGCCTGTCATCAGAGATCAGTAGCAGATGCACAGGTAAAAGGAAAAATGCAAACACATACAGCAACACTTGACAGAAACACCCAGCTTTAATAATTTGGGGGCTCAGGTACCTGCTGACCAAGATGCAGCATCTTTTACATTTAACAGCCTCCAATGCTATTTCAACTATCAATTTGTCTAATGACCTTTAAAATTCACAAAAGCTTTTTGCACCTACAAAATGCCTGAGGCCATTTCTTCTGAACACATCGCCTGCTAGTTTCATTAGATGCCACATATTACCTGAAAGGATGAATAAATCTTTTCCTCTTCACCTCCTCCAGATCACTCATGAGTTTAAAAATCTCATACATCCCCATAAAACATAAACATACGTCCCCACCTCTTCAGCAGCTATAAAGTCTTAGTCAAGGGAAAGGTACTCAAAACTCCTCAACGCATTTTCACACTTGTCCATCTTTTTTAGTTTTACTAAACCCTGAGACCAGAATTGGGAATACTGAAAACACACACGATGGGTCTAGAGACACAGCCACATTCAATGGTCTGTTCCTTTCCTGGCAAACTCTACGATGCACTTTGCATCTTAGTAACTACCAAGCATTAGATTTCCAACTCTACAATCTTGCTCCTGAACAAGCGTCAACTCAGTCTACTACTGCAGAACAATTACAGATTTGGGTCCTCTTCCTCCTCCCTTTCACACATCTCACTACCTCAATCTAATATAAAAGTGGGTGATGAAATTTAATTGCTCACTGACTTGGCAGAAAAAAATTTCTGCGCTACGTAAGAGACTGAAAAGCAAGATGTGTATTCTGAAGAGGAGGGAAAGGCAAAGAGTAAAAGCTGAGCACGAAGCGCTGTTGGGAACTACGTGTCTCCTGCCCACACAGAGCCTAACCTGCAGGATGCAGATGATGCACAGCTTCAGGCTCCTCCTCGCGCTCATCCTGCAGGGAATCATCATGAAATGAGGCATCTTCACTGCCGCCTTCCAGACCGTTTCGCAAGGCCACCCGCATGTTCAGAGCCACAATGGTATCGTCCACACTGTTCTGGTGTTTGTGCACAGTGTTCTCTGGGGTCTGTGGGATGGGCTTGGCAATGGGGTTGGTGTAAAATCTAGTCACTTCATGATGATCCTCCTCCTCCTCTCGCTCACCATCTTGTCTGTGGTTTTCATCGGGAGGTACCGACAAGAAAAACCTGAATAAATGAAGAATGAAGTTGAATTATTGAGTTCCAAGGGGCTTATGTCAGCACTAAAATTCTGCTGTCTTTTCATATAAAAAGCAAACAGAACCATCACATCAACTGCAGTCAGGAGACTGAGGGATGCAAGTATTCAGGGTCACACTGCCCTTGCTAGGCGACCTCCGTTCTCCATTCTGCATCTAATCTGGGGCTCCCACTACAAGGAAGATAGTGATAAGACCTAGAGAGAGGTACCATGATGCTTGGGGGACTAAAGCACACACCCTGTGAGGAGTGCTTGAGGGAAACAGGTTGTTCAGCCTGGTCAAAAGGCTTGCAGCAGAGTGTAATAGCAGCCTTCCAACACCCAAGACAAAATTCAAGCTCCCCACAGACAGGTGTGGCAGAAGGATGAGGAAAGAACAGTCAAATTAAAATGGGGAAATCAAAGACGACAGTCAAGAATTGAAACAGGGACCCAGAGAAGCTGCAGAATCTACCCACAGAGGTTGGACAAAGCCCACAACAACCAGGTCTGAATTCAGCGTTGAGACTGCCTGAGGAACAGAGACCTCCCAAGGTCACTTCCAACCTGAACAATTCAATGATTTGCAAACCAGGCTGTTACAGGCTTTTGTGCCCCAAACACACACAGGTTTAGAAGAATGGGATGATTAAATCTTGCAGGCACCATGATCAAATCAAGCTTGAGATCACTATCACGACAGTCACTCCAAAACACCAGCTTCAGAGAGCTGCCTGCTGGACCTGGCTACCCGCACCACAGCAAACAAGTGCCTCTGCCCCATTAATTATGAAGTGCACAGGTCAGGACTAAGGTGATCAGAAACAAGGTTCCCCCTCCCATAATCAGTTCCTTCTTCTAGTTGCTTTAAACAAAATAAAAACGTTTAGCTGGTCAGGAATTTTTCCAACCTCTGATTTAAAGAGTTAATCTGAAATATGGCCACAGATTTTTAGAGGAAGTAAGAATTTAGGCACTTGAAGGGGAAAAGATGGCCTTAGAGATAGCTCATTTTACTATGTAGAAAATATATTACGAGACATTTGGATCAGCAGAGCTTCCCTACAATCCCCTCATTACTGAGGGGGACTAAGCAGGAGACGTTCTTCTCACCTCAGAGTCAGGTTTATCACCTTCCTCAAGAAATGGCCTAGTTTCTTGTTACAGGGAAGAGAGAGACATATCCAGAAAATAAGTCATTCCTCTTTGAACTCATTTTGGATGGATTCAACTGGTATGTGACCACACAGGAAGAATACACAGCTAGTTTAAGCGGAAATGAATCTCACAATAGGTCAACCTGCTTCCAATGAACAGCTAAGATGACATCCTTGAAAATAACTACCTATTCTAATAATAATAGTTGAGAGACAGGCATAACCAGCTTGCATGATGACTCAACATACCGATCTCCATTCTCTGGATACTCTGATGGAGAAGCCAGGTCTTCATTTTCACGATTAACAGGTGAGAACAGGTTACTACTGTTGAGATTCTTCAAAACCAACTTTTTGATGCTCTTCCTAAATAAAGCATGAGAGAGAAATCTGAATATACCCACTGCATAAATCTGTATTTCATGCTTAATTTGCACACTCCAGGGACCAGGAACCAGCTGTGTAAGACCTGTTCCCACACTCAAGACATATGAAGTCTTCTGTAAGACCACTACAGTAGCTGAGATACTAAAACTCTTTCTGGAATTCCATTCAAGGCTTAGGTTTATGAAAAACATAAGCCATTGAAATCTTGAAAGCCCAAATTCAGTAAAGCACAGTATTATCTGTGCAGAGAAAGTCTGGCCCACAGATGCAGGTTCTTCTTTACTGCAGGGTCACTTTAGGAGCACATCAATGGCTAGGCTAGGGTTCACTGCCTGCAGTCTGAAAAGCACTGAACATCCATCCCAACTGCACTCAAAGTCAAAGTACCCCTTGGTTCTGATCTTCTGTACATTTGGTGTTTTTCAATAAAACACTGAGTAATTCCATACTCTGCTCTCTCCCTGGAAAGTCAACAGACGGTTCAGGTTAAATTAAAGATAAACCAAGTTCACAAAAGTTACAAAATGTTTTTTAAAAGCCTATGCTTAGAAGTACTTTCAATGACTAATGCATTTTTCTCCGTTTTTTTTTTCATTGTTGTTTTTAACTAAACTCCAAAGCTTTCCAAACTGCTTTTCAATCTGATTGCCACTGGTGATCTCGAAGACTGAAATCAAAAGCCTCAGTAGGGTAGATCCACAGCATTATTAATTCTTCACAGAAACATCTGCGGATCTAAAATAGAACCAGTGCTATGCTAAGACAACGTCAGAAGTCTGCCTTTGTACTGCATGCATAAGCAAACCTAATAACATTTCTGCTTCAGAAGCAGGAAGTGTTATATCATACAAGGTCTCCTTGTAATATTCCTAATTGACTTTACACAAGCTCCGCTCCAATCATGGGATGGTCTCACTTTACAGCTTATTTGGCCTTAACAGTTTAAGGTGACCATTTTCACCTCCTCCACAGAGAACATTTCTGTTCAATGTTTACAAAAAACGTGTTATTGCTATTCGTATTTGAACCAGGTCACAAAACAGTCATGGAACTTAGGACACTATACAGAAATTTACTCAATTTGATCCAAAGATTCTTGCACCACCTCCTCCCTCCAACATACACAAAAGAAACACTAACTTTGGCATGAATGCACCATTGGACAGGGGCTCGTCATCATCAAGGCCATCAAAAAGATGAGATTTAGCAGAGCCAGCTGATTGCAATGCTTTTGGTCGAACTCTGGTTGCTGGACGGGGAGTCAGCTTGTAGTGGGTGGGAGTCGTTAAGGCCTTCTGAGCCGCTGGATTAGTTGGCTTCAGCCTCTGAAACAAAAAGATGTAGAATCATATCACTTACTGTAAGGGTTTATGGATGGTGAGAGTGCCTGCTTGTTAAGGCTATCCAGCCAATGACCTCTGAAATTCCAAGGGGATAATAAATGAAGGGGGAAGCAACAAACAAAACCAGAAACACAACACTGGTTGACAACAGGTAACAGAAACAAAAGTCTCCAGTCACTCACTGATGGGCCATTAAGCAACTACAGGCATAGCTTTGGAGAGGGCCAACTGGGACCTCCTGTCCAGGCTGAGTGAATCTGGGGACAGCTACTGGAGTCAGACTGGGGATGGGGGCACCCCGTGCCTGCAGAGCCAGCAGCTGGAGCAAGGGGAAGCCTCAGTGCCTGGAGCAGACAAGGATCTCTGCTCCAGCCCCTGAGGTGGGACCAGTGTGTCCCAGGTGTAGCTACTGGAGGGGACTGGGGCAAGTGAAAGTCTCCCGCAACATCTGCTGGAACAAAACCACAGCTCACAGGCCTGCGTGGCTGGGTGACAGCTGCTGGCAGTAAGGGACAGGCACAGCACCTGCACTGTCCCCAAACCTCTTGTGTGTGGTGGTGTGTGTGTGTAGTTCACTAGCAAGCTTCAAGCTGGAGGCCCTGGATCCTGGCAGGGATATTGGAGAGGCAGAGGGCTCATGGTGTTATCAAGGGATCCATGAGTACAGGGTGCCCATGAAACGAGTGTGTGGGTGCACGCATCTTTTAGTGGCACCAAGCTGGACTAGCCTGCTCCATGGAGCAGGTAAGAGAGCTCAAGATCTGGGCAAGGCTATAGGATGGGCAGAGCAGCCACGCCAATGCTCCAGGGTTCCAAGGATGTGCAGGTGTATCTAGAGAGTGTGACCAGGTGTGCTTTCACAAGGGAACTTCAACCCTTATCAGCCAAGGAGGAGGAAGGAGATATGGTTGTATATGCTTATGTATTATGAGAGTCCTGGCAGTGTTACACGAGTGCTGTTGGAGGCAGTGCCTCGCCTGTGGCCGTGCAGCCCGCTGTGCCAGCGCTCCGTGTGTGTGCTCAGTTTCACAACCGACTGCACGTGCAAGCCGCAAAGCGGCAGCCCCGTCCCTCAGCCTGGGACGGAGACCCCTGGGTCTCTGGGCAGAATTCACCTCCAGCCCCTGGAATGTGCCCAGGGGCAGCAGCCATTTAGAACCTCACTTAACACTTAAAAATTTGGTTTGTTGCCTCTTAAAACAAACCAACAGGGTAAGGTTTGTCAGAGATTGTCATAAGAGACATCATCAGCAAAGCTCAAGCGAAGCACTAAAAATATTCCAAGCATAGACAATTACCCATCTTTAATCTCAACTAGCAGCAGTGAGCATGACAAGAACACCAAAGCCAAGGCTCTGATGTCGTCAAAAGTAGTAAAAAAGCCACAGCATAAGCAGTTTGCATCCTGGAGAGCACAAAAGCCACTGTACCAGTATGAGTGTACAGATGGAAACATTTTGGTGCTCACTGTGTACTTAAGTGAAGATAGTGAGCACAAAACATTGACTTAAGTAATTTCAAATCTTACCCAGAAAGTGGATGTAATGTTTACATGCACTTACCTCTTCTTTCTTCTTTGGGTCTGACATGGGGTTTCTAAATAGAGGAGAATCTCCAAAGGGTGAGTAAGTCAAGCTATTGAGATGATGCTGAAGGACAGCTTGCTGGGCAGCTGCCACATTTGGGTCTGTCAGTGCTATAAAAAAACAATTTTTTAGTTTTACGTTTTATTAATAGAACCAATGTAGGTAGAACAGACATCCTTTCAAAAAGAAGATCTCCTCATAGGAATTCAAATCCCTATAAAAACTTCAGCATTCCTTTCCCTGGCTCTTTAGACACCATTTCTGCAGCAGTCTGAAGGAAGAAATCACACTATTCCTTCATCAGAATTTGCAATCACATTCATTAAGTTTCTACCTGTGAGAAGCTGAGGGCATGGAGAGCTACACATCAGTAGAATGAGCTTGGCCTGCCAAAATCTTTAACTAATACATCTGACTTCTGAAACATCTTTTAAAGAAAAAAACAAAATGAAGTCTGTGATGCTAAGTTCTGATATTCTTGCTACAGCAACCAAACTTACATGTCTACGGTTCTCTCTACAACAATGGCCTCTTAGTTTTGGCTCCATCTTCTAACATCTAATTTTAATGCCCATTAAAATGCTATAATCATTCACACCATGACATGCTTCAAGCAACCAAAAGCAAATTCTAATTTTAAGAAAATCTGATCAAATCTGTGCATTGCCAAAGAACAACACAGCCACTCTGAGAAACAACAGCTTATTGTTGGACAAAGTCTGCAAGGAAGAGTAGAATTTGAGGCAACTGGCTCTTCCCAGACTGAAAGCTGGTTTAACTGAGCAGATGTTAACCAGCGAGACCCTTCCCTCTGCCGCCCCACTGCAGGCATTGCCTGTGGAGCTGAATACTTGGATCACCTGTAGATTTACATCAAGGGATGTCCAAGCATGAGAAATACAGAAGTATGATGGAAGCAAGACAGAATCTGACTGCAACACCCCGGTGAGAGCATTTCGTCATGAGAACGTAGCTCCCCTCAATGGCATTTTGTCCATCATAACTAGTATATTTAAAAAAAGTTACTTTGAGGAGTGTTCACAGTATCACAGAACAGGCTGGAGGCACCTCTGAGGGTCACCTTTTTCCTAGTCCCCCACTCAAGCAGGGCCACCTGTACCAGTGCCTGGTCACTCTCACAGTGAAAAGTGTTTCCTGATGTTCAGAGGGACCCTCCTTGTCTTCCAGCGCGTGCCCGTGGCCTCTGGTCCTGGCACTGGGCACAGCCTGGCTCCATCCTCTTGACACCCTCCCTACAGGTATGTGTAGATGTGGATGAGCTTCCCCTGAGCCATCTCTTCTCCAGGCTGAACAGCCCCAGCCCTCTCAGCAGAGATGCTCCAGCTTCTTCGTGGCCCTTCACCTGACTCTCTCTAGTATGTCCACGTGTCATGCTGGGGAGCCCAGCACTGGACCCAGCACTCCAGGTGCAGCCTCACCAGCACTGAGCAGCGGGGAAGGATCACCTCCCTCCTCCCAATGCAGCCACGACACCGTTGGCCTTCTCTGTGGTAAGGGCCCTTTGCTGGCTCATGGTCAACGTGGTGCCCCCCGGGATCTTCTCTGCCAGGCTGGGCGGCCTCAGCCTGTGCTGGTCCCTGGGCTTGTTCCTCCCCAAGGGCAGGACTTGGCACTTCCCCTTGTTGAACTTCATGAGGTTCCTGCTGGCCCGTTTCTCCAGCCCACCCAGGTCCCTCTGGATGGCAGCACGACCCTCTGATCCACCAGCCACCCCTAATCCTCCTTTTGCCACTTATAGGAGCCCTCCTTGTTGCCTTTGATGGACCTGGCCAGATTCAGTTCCTGTTGGGCTCTGGCTTTCTTAAACCCATCCCTGCATGATCAGACACTATTTCTGTAGTCTTCCCAGATTACCTGCCCCTGCTTGCACCTCCTGTATGCTTCCTTTTTGTGTTTGAGCTTTGCTGAGAGTTCCTCACTGATCCACACAAGCTTCTGTCATTTTGCCTAGTTTCCTGCTCATTGGGATGGAACTCTCCAGATCTTGGAGGAGGTGATCCATTATCAACCAGCTTTCCTGGGCCCGTCTTCCCACTGGTGTGTGCCACGCATGTGTCGTTGTTTACCCAC
Organism: Tyto alba; assembly: GCF_018691265.1. NCBI lineage: Eukaryota > Metazoa > Chordata > Aves > Strigiformes > Tytonidae > Tyto > Tyto alba. The sequence continues at coordinate 1,193,585 of NW_024881282.1, read as the reverse complement.
CCCAAATTTAAAATAATTTTCCTAAAATCACAGCCTCAGGGGGTAGAGCACTGGTTATGTACACCATTCGATTAACGTGCTCAGATCTGCCAGACAAGGTGAACACAAAATGGGAGCGCAAGTGCCTGAAGCCAAAGACCATTCATTTCACCAACAGCACAAGCATACCCGCTAATTAAATCCCTCGAGCTATCCTATCTGGAAATACTGAAGCAGCTAGCACTACATTTCCTTTATGTTTCTTTTGCAAGCACCTACTGTTGCTGCCCCAAATTCAATGATGAGAAATACGTTGGTAATCTTGAAGACAAAGCTCCAAAACAGCTGCAACTATTAGTAATTAGCAACTCTGAATTTAAACTGTATGTATATAATTAGCATAAAAAAAAAAGTTATTAACATGGTCTCCACTGCTACCAAGAACAGAAGTGGCCTCAAATAGATGCTCAAAAATTTTTTCCCCCTCCAAAGCATTTGGGTGGGATGTGCTTCTATGTTTAGGCACATCTGAACAAGGGAGGAAGCAGCAATTGAACTCGGGTTAGCGTACACTTACCTACAGTAGGCTGAGGGGCTCCAAAGCCCAGAGTAGCTGTTGATGTATTAAATCCTGGTGTTCCAAACGCTCCTGTCCCCAGTGTTCCACCAAGTTTAGGTTGGGTGTTCCCAAATAAAGAATTCTGTCCTGCCCCAAGAGCTGTGGCAGGAGAGATGACCATCATTTACTTTTTCAAACTTACAAGCTCATTTGCCCCACAACAAAGAATCAATTACATCTTAAATTGCAAGAAACATTCAACATGTCCATCAATGCTACAGACACTCAAGACTCACACAATCAGACCAGAGGCTTTGAACACAGAGGATGCCACCAGTTTTTTGAGCCACTGGCCACCACCGTAAGCCCTGTTGTCTACAATTTCTAAAAGGTTACTCAGCACGGTGTTAGCAAGCTCTACTTGGTTCTGGTTTGAGGCTGAGATTCAAAGCTTCAGGCTAAAACATCTACAGCCTGTATTGCATTAGAGTTAACAAGTAATACCAAGGCTATGTTATCACTAAAGCTTGAGGACTGTACTTAGGCTGACATGAAATAAGCTGATAAACTGTTTACCTGTCCCAAATCCAGTTCCAAGTCCTGTTCCCAGAGTCCCAGCTGCAGGCTTATTTCCAAACAAGCTATTTCCAGCCGTGTTGGCACCAAAACCTTCAACAATAGAAGTAGTGGCTTGTTAATCTAACACTATCAGAGATGAAATTAAAACCACATATTTAAATAAATAAGCATCACCAGCTCAAAGACAGCCCTGTCACAGTTAAGGTCAAATTTCACACTGTTTCCCACAATGCAAGGTAAACTGACACGAGGCAAGAAGGGACTTCAGTGGTAAAAAAGCATATCTGAGTTATGAACATAATACTGAAAACATCAGTACAGAAAAACACTGTTTTGCCTTCATAAGCTTTTTAATGTTACATACTTCAAAAGGTTTACTGAAAGCCAGAATGAACATGATGCTGTATCTGGCAACAGAATAAAATGTATTAAGTTTTCTCAACTGCCTGGAAGAACAAATCCCATTTTATACTGTTTATACCACACACACAGAGGTCTCTGATTCTTGCCGACATAGAAGGTAACAACTCAAATTCCTTCAAGCACAGCGTTCAAAGACACATCTCTAACTGTAACCAACTACAATCCAAATTAACATTAGACAGATCAGTTCTTAAACTGAAGATTGTGAAGCCATGCTATGGTTGGTTAGTATGCAAAGACAGAATTAAACTAGAAATTGCAGTCATGGACCAATATCAGAAATACCTTAGAACCAAACTCCATTTTTCCTATAAACTGTACCACTGCAAGTAACACAGGCAAATTAAAAACACACACTTCATCAGTATTGTTCACTGCCAAGCAGTATCAACACAACAAGGTGGCTGTGAAGATCTTGGAGAGCACAAGCACAAGGGACTGGGCAGCAACTGTCACAAATACCGTGGTAGCTACCCACAGCTGGTCACCACAACACTGTGCTTGCTGAGCTGCTGTCCTGGCAGTCTGAGAATTTACAATTTCTTCCTTCTGTCTATTCTGGCAGGCTAATTGCATTTTAGACTTTATTGCTGATATTCAAATGGAAAAAAACAAAACAAAACAAAACAACCAAACACCACCAAAGGACAGATGTCAGGACCTAACCCCACACTTGTTCACTTTCAGGAATACAGTTTTGTTGCTCTGTGAAGGAAGACTGTCATTTACTCGAACCATTACTACACATTTCTCCAGCTCAATCACACACTCATTCCACACCAGGTCTCTAACATTAGTATCGGAGGCCAACATTAACACAAGACCCAGTTCTTCAGGACTTTGATCCTTCACACCATAAGAGACAACAACAGCTACCAGTTAAACTGGAACTGACTGTTTCTTTTTACCCTCACTCCAGTGCAACATCTCCTCATTCCTGCCATGAGGCTACAGATATCACTTGTTTTGCCCTATTACCTTCAGCACTCCTGTGCAACCACAGTGTATTTACAGCTTCTTAACAAACCTCTATGTTGTATGAATTCTTTGATTTCAAGAGTTTTCAGTTACAAGTTACACCTTCTCTTAAGCACTCATTGAAAGACTAGTACTTTTACTTAACATCTACCTTCTTGAACCAGGGAGTACCACCAAGAAGAAAGGTGTATCACAAACCCCAAGATGTTTCCCTGCAGCAACATGCATCAGAAGCATGGCTTACCTGAGAATTTTAACATTTGTAATCATTTAGCATGCGATACTCAGCAGCCAGGTGTGTGGTATATGCAGTATAGCTTTAAGTGATTGAAATCCCACTTTTTTTATATGTACCAAAATTGGAAGTGTTTGTATTGGTTCCTAAAGTCAGGGTTGGTTTGTTACCAAAGAGCCCGCCGCCAGTGGTTGTACCAAACGAGGGAGCGCTGGTCGTGGTGGTTCCAAATCCAGCCGGCTTGTTACCAAACAGGGTCTGAAAGGAAGAACACACAAATCCATAAGCCTGACAGATGGGTTCCAGACAAGCTATGTTAGTGTATGACTGTAGGCAAGAAAGCAGAACTAATTCCAAGCACAAGTCAGACCACACAACCCGGACTCCCAACAGGGGTGTGTTCTTTGCAAGCCACATGTGCTAGTATGTGGCAAGCACCTTTTGGAAACAAGTCTTTTTACTCAAAGCTAAAATGACTAAATAACTGAAAATTAACTCGATTCTTGACAAGTCATCATCACAACTTAAACACCCATATTTTCAACACCACCCTGAGGCATTCCTAGCAATATACAAGCCGTGAGGTGTTCAGTCTCTCTTGCTGTCTTTTATCACTCAAGACATTACTTATTAAAAAAATTATTTCTGCAACACTAGTACTATTACACATGCTTACATTGTATCCTCTAGTTTACACAAAACCACGCTATTTTTGCATCTTAAGCTACTTTCATGGAGGTCAAAACCCGGGAACAGGACTCTGAGCCATTTAGTTTTATTTTCCTTTTCTATTTTATTCTTTTATCTTTTTAATTAGTAAGGGACAGACATACCGAACCGCCAACACCAAATCCTGTGTTGGCTTGTCCAAAAAGACCAGTTCCGGTTCCAAATCCAGTACCAGCATTTGTATTGGCAGCTGTTCCAAAAAGTCCTCCAGGCTGTGAGGGCTGGGTTACCCCAAAGAGACCCTACAAACAGGAACTTGGTTAAGATAATGCCGCCGTGCTTTTTGAAGTCTAGCACTGACAATAACAGAACTAACGCACAAAGTCAGTTAATAAAATCATGCTACAGCATTGCCCCTTTTGCTGGGGGAAGGTGGTGGGTGAAAAGCATTTCAGAAGCTTTAGTCATTCTCTGAGAAATTAGTTACAAAAAGGAAATTAAAAAAATAAAATCAAAGAATTTATGCTGCAAGCTTAAAAGGATATTGGAATTTCCTCATCACTGAGTGAGGGAGATGGAAAAGAAACATTTCAGAGTTTTCTGGGAGATATCACAACACTTTCAGAAAGAATACGCTATATCTGGAGCCAAAGCCCCTAGCTATGCAACGAACTACAGCTATGTAGCATCCTCTGTCGGAAGAGCCCACAAATGTTCCTCACTAGTCACCAGAAAGTACAAAATTGTTAATGAATTTCCACAGAATGCTAATCATGGAATTTTATTATCTGTGAACATGACTGGAAATACTTGAATTGATAGAGAACAGACTGCTTAAAGAAGGGAATGGGAAGTTATTTGTTAAAAGCTGTATTGCTGTCCAATTACCATGAATGAAAAATTTTGATTGGCAAGAAGTTGCTAGCTCAGACAGAAGCGTTCAAAGCTCTTCCTCCTAGTTTTAGGAAGCTGTAGTACAATTTAAGACCTAAATCACTATATTGCAGCCTCCTGTGTCTAGCTGGAGTAGTTGTAACACAGTTTACACCTTTAAGGGTTCAAACAATTTATCTTACCATTGTGTTTGTGTTTGGCTGCCCTAAAGTGGTATTCCCAAAAGAAAAGCCAGTGTTTTGTGTTGTTGTGGCTTGACCGAATGGTTTGTTAAACAGACTTGTATTTTGAGACTGCTGACCAAAAAGACCCCCTGTTGTTCCCGTTCCAAAGCCAGTCGTACCTACAAAATATAAAACACATTGGTTAAAAAAAAAAAAAAACCCTCAAGTATTTATCCAAACCCACTGCATTTCCACGCTCAGCACATTCAAACAGGAAAAAAGATGCCTCAATTCAATGGAACAGCAAAACACCCAGGGTCATCAACACAGCAAGCCATCTGTGTTCACACTAGATATTTCATCAGATTCTCCTTGTCCTGAAGTCAGCGTGAGCAAAACCCTCGAAGATGACCAGCAAGTTTCCCTCACAGATAGGTCTCACCAGAAGGACACCAGCTTGGATATGGTCCATCTGGTCTCTGCAGTACAAAGCAAACCCTGCCACGAGCGCCTGAGCTCACCGGGCACGCCGCGGGCACAGCGGTTCTGTTCTGTAACCTGCACAACTACTACAGAAACTTCTACCACAACTTCCAACACCACCTTCCTTTTCCTCCCCAAAGGAAAAGGGCTGTTTACGTGTGGTAAAAAAGGTGCACGCGCAGCCGAGAGCTTCTGCTCCTCCTCACAACTGCCGCTGCCACCGCTGCGGAACTAGGTGCTTTCTTTAGAGCTGACTGCGTGAGAAACACGACGCCCAGCGAAGCCGTCAGGCTGGGCAGTCCCTCTGTTTTAACCAACCATACCTTCGTGGGGTGCAGAGGCCACCTGTATGCTGATCGTTCTCAAGGACAGCAGCTCAGCTCAACCCACACGGGTCCCAAGCAAACCCCGGGGTTTAAGCCCAGCAGTGCCTGTCACTAAGGACAGACACAATTCTAGCCCAGGACAGTACAGCCTTTCTTACAGCAGATCATCACTTCTGTTTCTATGGACGGTAGCATTTTGATCTGCTCTTCACAGTAACTCCACAAATACAAATACCTACCTACTTTTAGGTTTGCAACAGAAGCTCATAAAAATAAAATTTGTGTTTGAATTTTTCAGCACTACTTGTTTTACATTAAGTTCAAAAAGGTACACTAACTGGTTAGCACAACTGATCTGCAACTACGAGACATACAAACACTTATGGAAATTAGTTACTTCCTGTCTGGCTTTTACTTTTTGACCAAGGATGCCAAGACAGACAGCGTGAAACCAGAATGGCACAACATGTAACAGGTCCACATCCGAACCCTGATCAACTGTGGAGAAAAGCTCCCAGCAAAATCTAGTTAAGCTACTATAAATTAACTTGTCTACTTTCAGGGAATTTATGTTCGCTCATTAGCAGAAGTAGAATCTTGACTTCACCACTAACCATCTGATGCCATCACCCTACTGATCATGAGCAATATCCTGGTGGTTTTACTTCAAATTGTTTTGCTCACCCATGGGAACTAGCTGACTTCCTTGTAAAGCCAGATGCTCTAACAAACTGTCTTCCAGCAAAACCTGGGGGATGCAGAGGAAGTCTGCAAGCCCTGAAGAGTAAGCCAGTAGAAATTTCTACGGCAAAGAACCTCATTATTGAATGTTGATAAAGCAACTAGTAAAACTGAGCTCACAGTGTTTCCTCATCTTTAATTACAGAATTTTAAATAGCTTAATAGAATATTTGCATACCCAGTCACAGTAATGACAGGGGACAGGCAGTACTTACTGGTTCCAAAAGCTGTTTTATTCTGTCCATACGAAAAGCCTGTATTAGTAGTAGAAGAACCAAAAAGTCCTGTAGCTGTACTTGATGTAGCAGTAGATGACCCAAACAAGCCTGCAGCTGCTCCTGCTCCTACGGGATTTGAAGGCCCTTTCCTATTTGCCTGGTAGTCTTCCAAACGCAGTTCCTAGTAAAGGAAAATCCAGTTCTCTTTAGACGTTCCTTTTACAGAGGATAAGGCGAGAACAGTATCATTAGCACGTTTACACAGCATTCAAGCCAACTCCAGGATAAAGGTATCAAGAAAAGCTTTAATGCCTCCATTTTTAAAAATAAGGACACCATAAACAGGACCTAAACTTAGATGTACCTCTGCAGTGTATGTCTTGGTTTCAATTTTACTTCAGAGCTTTTTCAGATCTTCTGAATATAAGACCTGTTTTGAAGTATCAAATAAGTCAACCTGAATGGAAAGGCCTCAGGGTTAAATGTTTGGGAACACAGCTGAGTTTTGTACGAGATTCTGCCATTATCTCAGCAGTGTAGGATTGCTCCCAACAGGGTCTCTCGCCCTTCTGGTAGACAGCAAGATGGAATTTCAGCTCTTCAAACACTGCGGTGTCAAGCATTTAAAACCAGACAAAATTAACATGGTGATGCATTAAGATACTTGATGATGCCTCTCTTCTGTGAATGATGCAGATATTGAGTGTTGTACTCCTATTAATGAGCGCAGAAGGTACTTATTACAGTCAAAAAAGTGCTACTAAGCCAATGCTAATGAACAGCCAAACAACGTAAGCACATCTAAGCACTCACTGACTGACCTCAAGAGATTTGCTTTCATATTCTTTCATCGCAGTAATACATTGGTGCTTGGTATTGATGTTAGTGCTCACTCCAGATTTTACCATAGTATCTGTACCGGTTGGTGGCTGCAAGAGAAGAGGTTAAGATGTCAAACTTAAGATCCAGGTAGACTTTCATTAATATAGTCAGTGCTCTCTCAGCAGATGCTGCTAAAGCCTAGATTTAGCACAGGACCTGAAGCAGGGTGTTGCTGCTATCTGTGTGGCTGCAGCCTCACCCAGCGATGAGGCACGTTCAGTAGCAATCAGTAGTGGAATTTACCCCAGCAACACTCAAAACAACGCAGTGCAATTCATTTTTCAGTTTCAGTTTAAAAGTAGTTTACCTAAATTTGTGACACAAATCTTCTAGGTATGCATGGATTTCATTATGCCCCATTTTTTTAAATTGTACTATGAAAGTACACATCAACACCTCTCAGGCTGCCCAAGTTATCACCACAGTTCTGTCTACATCCTGAAATAACAAAGTCTGCCTGTTAAATCAGCTCAGTCCAGGAATGAAGAGGGCTGAGATATGCATAAACCAGTATTTGGGAAAAAGACAGCCTCTTTCCAGAAGATAGCAGTTACCCCTTTTCCATGATGGCTTCTTTTCACAGCCACCCTCTGTTTTCAACTGCCACAGAACTTCCGATATTCAACCCCTTTCTTAAAGGGAACTCTCCCAGGAAACACAGGGCATCAGTCATCCCACTTCAGCTTACATTTCCAAAGCCATGCTGACTTAGAAAATTGAATTTGACACATTCCAAAAAGTCATTATTGCTGTTAATATTTAGCACTGATCGCCCTGAATTCTGTGGCACTTCCTACCTTCCTGAGGAGGCTCAATTTTAAAAGCTGCTTTACCTCTTCAGCTTTAACACAGGTGTAAACCTAGCAAGTCTAGAGAAGGCATTACTCCACGTTTGAAAAGTTAGTCAAAGTCAGAATAAGAAAAGTCTAGTTCTTTAGAGTTAATTATACATCCTATTTTCACTGCGACAGTTCCACTAAAGGGGATGTTTCCAAATCATTTCAGAACACTGCATACTTGCATATGAATTAGTCAATTTGTTTAGCTCAGTGACCAAGACACTACTTTACACAAATAACTGGAAAATGTAATGCATCCTACAGTAAACAGGCATGATTAAGAAGGAAAACAAGAACTTACATTAAACTTAATTGTTGTGCCAGTTGGAGCAGCCGTAAAACTAGTTGGGCCAAAAAGAGAGCCAGATGTACTCCCAAAAGGATTGGAAGTAGTGTTAGTGGTTCCAAAGAGACCCCCACTGCTGGTACTGGTTCCGAAGTCTTAAAAAAAAAAAAAATTAAAAAGGTCAACTCTAAAACAAACCTGAATTTGAAAACTTAAACCCAAATATTTTGTTCAAATTACAGAATAATTTGGAACTAGAAGAAATGACTAGAAAAAATACATGTACAGCAATGCTGGAAACCAATAGTCTGCTCATGTAATATTCTGCTGTAAAATACTGTCCCTAACTCATCACCCCAGGAAACATTAGAATAACCACAGCAGCCAGTTTCATTCTACTCCTGACAATGCTAAGAAAACAATCTGTATAAAGGGAATCAGTAAAGTTTCCTCTCTCTTCTTAGAAGGGTCTGCAGGCACTTGCTTCTGCTTTGCGGAATTACAGCAGAGTTTAAGAGGCATCTCAAGCATTCTAGTGCCAGAAGCAAAATCAGTCACTGCTCCACAACAGCAGAATAAAAAAAGCTATAATCAAGCAGCACAAAAAAAATTTTAAGAATAGAAAATGCCAGCCAACCACCTTTTTCAACTTAACACCCATGGCTAGAATTGCAGCTACAGATTTTGTAGCATATCAGGACCATAATAATGTTACCGTATCTTTCAGGATACAAAACCCACCAAAAACCCACATTAACACTTGTACCAGGTCCACACATACATCCAACATTCTGTGCTTTTTGATCAAAGAAAATAAGCAATACTCAAGAGAGATGCAGCAGTTTTACTCACTTCCAAACCCAGCTGGTTTACTCTGTGCAAAGGCATTATTCTGGGATGAGAAGAGGCCTCCACCAGTGCTAGTAGTTCCAAACAGGCTGTTTGAAGTCCCTGTTGATGCACCAAACCCAAAGCCAGTGCTTGTGGAGGAGGTGGCTGGCTGATTAAATGTAGTTGAACCAAACAATCCTCCTGAAGACAGAAACAGACTAATCGTATTTTGCAATCATCACCTGCTTGGAGATTTTTTTGGTTTGTTTGGGGTTTTCTGTTACTTTTGTTGATGGCTGCTTGTTGTTTCCTTTTTCTTTCCCTTCCCCCCCTGCTTTTTTTAAAAACATCCTTCTAACACAGCAATACCTGGTTTTGTTTGTGTACTCCCAAAGAGGCCTCCGGTATTATTGTTCGACCCAAAGGCTGATGTTCCAAACGCTCCTCCACTTGTAGTACCAAAGCCAGCATCTGAAAATTGGCATTATGGTTTAGATGGAACTATATTCTAAACACATGTACTAGAAACTAAACGCTGCTGCTGCCTTTTTAGCTTTCCAAAAGAAGTTTGTGCACAACTACCTATACACCAGTGTCTGGGGTATGTGAAGTGGCACAATTAATGCTTCTACAGAGCTTTTCAAGCAAAGGCTATGATATCCGAGTCAGCTACCTCTACAGAATGTAAAGACTCTCCTCTGCCACTTTTGATGGCTCCTGGAAGTTGGTGGTCTCATACCATGATTTAGGAGGAATATAAACAAATTACTGTGTTTCCTTTCTAACAAATAGGCCATATGGAGAAGTTTGCGGTCTCCTTTAATGGCTAACAATTCACTCACTGTGGTATTCACAATGTCTATCTCCAGAAGACACTCCTTGGATTACATGCTTTTTCCTTCCAAGTCTTCCCAGTGTATTGCAGTCCTGATTGAAAGAATCTTTCCCCCCACCCTGGCAAGACAGCCTGTATCTAAGCATTTGAGTTTCCACTCCTTTTATAAAAGGAAGTTTGAAGGACTGTGCATGGAATCCTGGTGTCCACTCAAATCAAAAGCTCGGTTAGTGGAGAAACCTGGGGCTCCCGAACCCGATCACTGCAAAGCGAGCGAGCTGCACAGCCTAGCAGCACTGCAATTTCATCACACACAAACACTCGCCACCTCTGTCAGATCCTCTAGCTGCACCTCCAGGAAAAAGTACCTCACCTACTGAAAAGTCAGTTTAGATGTATTACTTACTTTGTCCAAAAGTTGAAGTTGTTCCAAAGCCAGTGCTGCCTCCAAACGGAGTTCCAAAGGATTTGTTGAACATTTTCAGGATATATCAGGATTCTCCCCTAAACCTGGAAAGAAGATTTCAGCTTTTATTTAAAGGTTATCTTGAGAACTCATTTTTCATCTTCCCTGTTGTTGATGTAAGCAATCTAATTTGAGTAATTAGGCCATAAAACGCACGACAGCATGTTTAAGTCACACTAAGCAATTTAAAACACTGTCAGAACACTAAAAGGGACAGGAACACTACTACTTTAATGACAAGTAACCTGCCTTCCACCCTTAGTTACAGCTAGATTTTCTGTATGTCTTACACACTGAAAAAAACTAATAAATTAAACTACTCCCCCGACCCCTGTGTTCTCAACAAAACCCTCCAGAACATCTGACACTAACAGCGCTTCCCACATCTCTTTCTACCACATTTGAGCCACATCGGGCAACATAAACTCGTTTTTGCTCAGCCCCCCCAACACCTGGAAGACAACCCCAGTGGGATGCTTCTCTGAGCACGCACACCGGGATCCACACCATGCCACAGCTGTTCCTGTGACACCCCCAGGATTTTCCAGGACTGATTTTCAGTTAAACCCTGTTTGCTAACTACTTCAAACAAGACAAGTGGAAATGCACTGCACAAGAATGACAGCAATACACCTTCCATCTGCTTCCCATCTATTGCTCACGGGGCTGCACTGGGATATTAACTTTCTAAAAGTTGTTTTTAAATACTTGTTCAGGGGAGTTTTACCCCATTTTAGGCAGGGGCCCAATTTACCTTTACAACACCCGTCATTTTATTTACAGATACATTTAGTAATGCAGCCTCACCCCAATCTCTTCTCCAAGTACAAACACAGTGTTACAGTTTTTTTTCAACAAAACCAACCAAGTTAAAATAAAATCATGAAAGATCCTTAGCCATACTCCAGAGAAATGTGTAGTCTTTTCCTGTATTGGGGCTAACACCTGTTAGCTCTACCATTGAAAGTGCCAATATTATCCAGGAAAAAAAAAAAATCCATTGTTGGCAGCATTAACTAATCCACATCAGCACAGAACTAATAAGTTTAGAAAACTAAGACATGGCCCATACTAAGGATGTTTACAAAGTACTACTTACTATCACATTAGGATAACAGTTTTATGTACCAACACACTAACTTTTAGCATTTTGGCATTTTTAAAACTTCGTTTAGGTTTTCCAGGAGGCTCAACATCCAGGATAACAATAAACTCCTATCAGGTATTCTCCATTTGGCTGGCAACAACTTAAGTTAAACTCAAACCCCACACCTTTACCTCTGCCCAGGTTTGACAGCTTCTCTGCAGAATCATATGTATTTGTTTTCCTTCCAAACCATACCACCTTCTGGGAACAGTCAAATCTAGATTTTGAACAGTCATAGGTACCCACCATACCCCTGCAGCCATCCCAGCACTACTGGAAACTAGAACACTCCAAGAGCAGAGTAGTACCTGACACCTATGTTAAAGAGCAACTAAACAGATGTTTTGGGTAATCTTCAACTATTCAGAACAGCAGGTACATCACAATCTTGTGACAAGTCTTCCCACTCACACATGCAAGTCCTTATGGACTTTCTCATGCACTTTAAGAGTACTTCAAATAAAATGATTCTGGTATAACAAATGAAAAGCTGATCTGAGAAATTGTCAGAGCACCTTAAGCCTAGAGCTGTCTGCCACACAACGGGATTCTTCTGTGAGACACAGGGCAACGCTGCATCCCACAACCCTGCCAAGAGCCTGCTCCCCAACTCCCCGTACCACACACACTGCCCAGCTGCACCTCCAACTCATCCTTTAGCACCTCGCCTTTGCGGTGCCGAGGATGCTTTTTGTTTTCCAACAGAAAGTGGTTTTGGATCACACGACAAAAACGCAGACCCACCTCCTGTTTGCTTCCTCAAAATCCAACCTTTGCTTTGTCCCTAAGCAAGTCTCCCGAAGGCCAGGTACAAAGGGTCCACGCACTTTTCAGCTCTCGTTTAATCTTGCTACTCTCAACCTCATTCTCAAATCATAAAGCCCCTCTTCTTTCCCTGTCGCCCTTATTTATGCAACTGCTTTTTCAAGCTCAGCGTACTAAGGATCGTTAAACACCAAATTCTATTTCAGAATAAATCCGAAGCCTATTTTCAATAACGCCAACAAGTTATTAAAATGTCACTCCCCCTTCCTTTGACACCCACCCTTCCTTACCTACTGACCCTCAGCAGCTCAGGTTCAGCCAAAACAGACCTTGGGCTTTAGGTGGTCCCTGATGCTGCGGACGTGCCAGAGCCCCCTGAACCCAGGCCAGGAGCAGGGGGACACCGCAGGCAGACCACGGGCTCCCGACCGCACAGCCCGCACGTGGGAAATGTTGTGTTAACCAAAGGGGCTCAGAGCTGTCCCACGAAAACACGCTCAGAGCCGCTGATGGCAGGGACACCAGAGAACTAAAGAGCTGGAGCAGAATTTATAAAAGTCAGGAATTTTTTTATGCAACAGTCCTCTGCCCCTCGCCGAACTCCATCCCCAGCTGAAGAGGAGCCATCCCCTCACTCCTGAAGGAACGGGCTCTATTTACAGTTTTACAGTAACATTACATAAACCTCCACCCGCAGAAATTTAATTAATTCATTAACATAACTTCCAGTAACTCCCCCTGACAGCAGCCTAGCCTTTACATCCCCAGACACCCCCAGCAGCGAAGACCCTGGAGACGGGCCCACTGTTCCCCCTCGCTGCTTCCTGCGTCCCCCCCAAACCCCCCTCACAGCGTTACCGTCTCTCCCGCGCCATCCCATCCCATCCCCCGCTCTCCCCAGATCAACCCGGCAGCTCCGCCAAGACCCCGAAACGATAAACCGAAAGCGCCCAAAAACACGATGGGGGGGGGGGGGGATTATCTCCCCATGTACCCACAGGGACCCCCCTCCCACGAGGGGCAGGCGCGGCGGGCTCCCGTACACCCCTTTCCCCACCCTCAACGCTCACCCACCCCCCCATTCCCCCCGCTCCGGGCCTCTCAAACCGGCCCCACTCCCACCACCCCCCCCCCCCCCCCGCAACCAACCAACCTCTCCCTCAGCCCCAGGCCGGCCCGCTCTCCCGGAGTACGGGAAAAGAAAGGCGGCAGAGGCGCCCCCGCGAAGCGCTGAGCCGTGCCGGTGCTCACCGCCGGTGCCCGGGGCAGGAGCGGCCGGGCCGGGCCAGGCCGGGCCGGGCCGGGGCTCGCCGCCGCCTCAGAGGGGGAATGCGTCACAATCCACTCCGCGCGCCTCCCAACCTCCCCCGCAACCCGCCGCCCGCCAGCCCGATTGGCTAGCCCCACCCACGACGCGCCAGCCGCTCATTGGCTGTCGCCCTTTGAAAGCGAGGCTGCGCCCCTCCCCCCCCCCCCCCCGACTACGGGTGTAAATGACTGCGTCTCGCTGACTGGGCAAAGGGGAGAGTGACGTCCACTGCGCCCCGAGCGCCCATTGGCCCGAACGCGGCTGGCGCTGCAGAAGGGTCCAGAAAGGCGCGGACGGTAACCCCGCCCCCCCGACATCCGGGGTATGGGAGGCGGGACTTCTTCCTCCGACCGGCCCAATCCGACGGCGTGCGAGCGCTGACGCGAGCGAGGCGCAAGGGGGCGGGGCCGAGGAGCCTTAAAGGGACCGGGAGGAGGAGGTGAGAAGGGTTGGTCGGTAGGGGGCGCTTTTTGGGGGGAGGGGGCGAGGAAGGGGCGAGGAAGGGGCGGGAGGAAGAGGAAGAGGAAGAGGAGGAGGAGGAGGAGGAACAGGAACAAGAAGAAGGGGGCGGCGGCGTGCCGGTGCTGGGCCGGGGCATGGAGCTGTGCGGCGGGGGCTGAGCGGTGCGGGGGGGCTGGGGGGGTGGTTGGGGGGGCGCAGTTCTCGGGGGCTCAGGGAGCAGTGAGGTGTCTGAGGGAGTGGCTCGGGGGTGCCCGGGAAGGGTCTCGGGGGGGCTGGTTGGGGTGCCCCAAGGGGTGTCTGGGGGGTTTGGGGTGCCGGGGGGGGGTGATGTATGTAGGGAGGGGGTGGGGTAGCTGGGGGGAGGATGCTCGTGGGCGGTGTGGGGTACCCGGAGGGGTCACAGCACTGTGGGATCCCGAGGGGGGGGGGGGGTGTGTCTCTGGGGGGGATGTGGGGACCCCGAGAGGGGTGTCTGGGGGGTTTGGGGTGCCCGGAAAGGTCACAACACTGTGAGATCCCCGGGGGGTTGTCTCTGGGGGGGATGTGGGGCCCCCGAGGGGGCTGTCTGGGGGGTTTGGGGTTCCCAGTGCGGGAGGGTGATATCTGTGGTGGGGGTGCGGGGTAGCTAGGGGGGTTGGGGGGGGGAGGATGTTTGTGGTGGGTGTGGGGTAGCTGGAGGGGCCACAGCACTGTGAGATGTCTGAGGGGGATGTGGCGTGCCCGGGGCGGGGGGGGGCTCAGGAGGAGTCTGGCCCGGGGAGGGGTGTCTCTGGGGGGGTTTGGGGTGCCCGGGGAGGGTTTCAGGGGGTCTCTGGGCTATGTGGGGTGCTGGGGGCCCTTCGGCGTGTGACACAGAAAATTGGCGTTTTTATTTGTGCCCTTTGGGCAAGACCCTTGGGGGGGGGGGGGCAGAAGCTAATGGGGGCTCCCTTTGGGGATGGCGGGGGCACCATCTGTTTGTGTCCCCCCCACTCCCGAGGGCGGACACGCCTCAGACATTCCCACCAGGCGATGCTCGGTGTGTCCCCAAGGGAGGGAGGTGCAGGGTGCCAGGGACCCCCCCCCCCCCAATCCCAGCATTGCTCTTGGCTGCCTCAGACAGCCCTGCCTTCCAGAGCCATCCCCTCGGGGCTGGGGTCACTCCTGGGGGGGGGTTGGGGGGGGACACACATCCCAGGGACATGAGTGTGGGCTGGGATCCCACTCCCCACCTCCTTGGCCTCCAGCAGAACCACGGTGGAGCTGCCCTTGTGCTTTGCTTTCCGCCTGCAAATAAATCCACGTTCCCCCCCAACCGCAGCAGCACAGCCCCCACGGGGGGGTGGTGAGGGGGGTGGGGGCTGAGCTGTGTTTTCCACAGCCCTTCGCTGCTGGGGTGGGCACGGGGGCAGCTGCCCACACTCCAGCCCTCACTGCTAAACTGGCTTCTGCGGGATCGCTTATAAATCGGATTTATCCTGAGCGATGTGTGAGGCGAGGGCCGGGGTCCGGAACTGCTCGCTCAGGGGGCAGAATGTCGGCAGCCCAGTGTTTGGGCTGCTGGGTGGCCCTTGTCCCCCCCCCGGGCAGGGGAGGGGGCTGTCTGGGACACAGAGGTTGGGGCCAGGCGCGGCGGGAGGAGAGCCTGAAGGAAGATACGTGTGATGGTTAGGACTGGTTTAGCTCAGGTTTAACCCTGGCAGTCTGGGCTGCTGCCAAGGGGAAGGTTGAAGGGTGTGCAGCCATGGCTGAGCGGGGAGATCGCAGCCAGCGAGTGTTGAGACTGAGCTGGAGAGCCCTGAGCGAGCGGCCGGGCTTGATAAACCCCTTGTCCCGTCCTGTGCGGCAGCTCCGGGCACAGCCCAGGAAAGGTCTAGATAGACGTGCCCCGCCGAAAAAGAGCTGACGTGCCCTTCCAGCCCCATCAGCGGCGCGGGATGGCCCGCTGCCCGCTCCTCCCCGGCATGCTGCTCTGACCCTGCTCGCTGTTGTACGTGAGTCTCGGGCTTCCTGCGTCTCCAGAACGGTGCTTTTGGCTGCCTGTCCCGTTAAACACGGGTGTGAGAGGCCGTCTCTGAATGTGTGTGTCCCCATCCAGGGCTGTTTGGGACTGGACTTCGCAGGAGGACAGACATTCCCCAGCAAACATTTGCTTGTTTGTTTTGTTTTCAGGTCCATCAAGATGTTACAGGTACCGCTGCCCCTGGATCGAGATGGGATCCTCTTCCGGCTCCGTTTTACCACGCTGGCCGTTGGGACTGTGTTTTGCCCACTCTTTGGCTTTCTTTTCTGTGTAATCTGGTCTCTGCTCTTCCATTTCCAAGAGACGACCGCGACCCATTGCGGGGTAAGCGACTCATCAGCAAAATACCCTCCAGGGTCACGGCTGCTCGGCTGGGGCAGCTGGCGGAGTGGCAGGGCTCCTCTCTTCTTCTGGGCTTTCCTACCAGAAGTATTACAGGATCTTGAACAAGCTGCTTTATTTTGTTGTACTTGTGATGCCTTGGGACTGGCAATTGAGGTTTTGGCTTTTTAAAAGGGACCTGGGGAAGTGCAGACTGGTCAGGCTGATGCCTGTACTGAGCGCATTGGTGGTGATTATGAGAAGGAATAAAACTGGTGAAGCTACAGATAAATATATTGTCTTGTGGAAGACTTTAGCCCAGCTTTTATAAAAGGAATTGCTGCCCCTCAGATCTGCTGGAGCTCTTCAGAGGAGTCACAAGCACGTGCCTGGGGAGCTCATGTTGAGAGGGACCATGTGGATTTCCAAAAGGGATGAGATTGGTTTACTCCCCAGGGCTTTCAAGCAGCCACAGCAGAAGTGTAGATAAGCAACTGGTTACAAGCTGGGAAGAGAGGGCAGGAGTCATCCTCATACCAGCAGGAGATGACTCCAGGGTTTTGGGGAGGGTCTGTGGTGTTCCTCGTGCCCGTACGCAGTGGGGTGATGTAGGGTGATGGCGATGCCAGAATCCTGGATCAGGGAGGGCGAGGCAGGCTGCTGAGGGATACGCTGCACCCCTCTGCCAGGGTGAGAAGTGGAGGATGTCGTGTGGAGGTGGCAGGTTCTGCCTGAGGAACCAGCTCTTTGGGTGCCTTGGGAGTAGCCGATATGGGGGACACCTCCCCACAGGACACTGGGAGTGCACAGTTCTGCATGGGCTCCAGGGGAGACTGGGTAGGATCATGGAAAAGCAAATTACCCAGCACATAGGAACTGCAGCTGGCTCGGGAGGTCTCCCAGCTGTGAAATTCTCAAGGTTGGGAGTTTATTCCGGGGCTGCATTGGCGCTTTTCCTGCCTTTATGTTCCTCCTTGAACGTGGTCTTTGCCTGCTGCTGCTATCAGTTCTCCCCATCAGAGCTGGGCTAACAAAACCAGGCACCCTTCTCTCTCCCCAGACTTGGGGGCAGAAAACACGTGGTGGACCACGACTGAGCAAGGGGAAGGAGTAAGGGTCAAAAGTGTAAAGCTAAAACCCGGAATGGGGCACCCCAGCACCCAGGGACTGTCCCAGCAGGGCTGGGGGGCTGCGTGGTCCTGGGGCGGGTGAACTGGGGATGCTGCTGTTGTAGGTTTGCTGGATTTTGAAATAAGAATAAACGTATTTAGGAAAAAAAAAAAAAAAAAAAATTTAGTATCTCGAAGAGCTATAAATAGGACAATATGACACACTCCCAATGCCTCTCCCCACGAGCGGGTGTCTCTCTTGCAGGTCCCCAACTACCTCCCCTCCATCAGCGCCGCGATCGGAGGCGAGACCCCCCAGCGTTACGTCTG
Organism: Tyto alba; assembly: GCF_018691265.1. NCBI lineage: Eukaryota > Metazoa > Chordata > Aves > Strigiformes > Tytonidae > Tyto > Tyto alba. The sequence continues at coordinate 1,175,753 of NW_024881282.1, read as the reverse complement.
GCGTCTCTGCATCGGCCTCCACTCGGCTCCCCGCTTCCTCGTGGCAGTCGCCTACTGGAACCACTACCAGAGCTGCCACTGCTCGCACCCCCGCTACCCGCGCTTGTGCCACTTCAACCTGCTGCTCAACCTGCTTGAAAACTTCGCCCTCCTTATTCTGACGTACGTGTCCTCGTCTGAAAATTATGGTAGGTGTCTCCTCCCACGCTCTGTGCTCACCGCCGTGCCAGTGGTCTTGCTCGCGGCTGCCGAGGCTTTGCAGAGCTCTGCTTCACGCCAGTGTTTTAGAAGGAGTCAGTTTGGAGGGAAAAAATAGTGTGTAAAAAAAAAAAAAAAAAAAAAAAAAATAATTCTATTAAAATTAGTATTTATAAAGTTATGTCCGTGATGTGCAAATAGCAGTGTTCTTTGCAAAATTCTTGGTTGCTGATAACTGGCTGAAACCGTAGGGTGGGATTTTTGTGGAGTCAGTTTGGAGGGGAAAAAAAATGGTAAAAAAAAAAAAAAATTCTATGAAAATTAGTATTTATGTAAAATTAGTGTTATGTCCATGATGTGCAAATAGCAGTGTTCTTTGCAGAATTCTTGGTTGCTGATAATTGGCTGAAACCGTAGGTGGGATTTTTGTGGAGTCAGTTTGGAGGAGAAAAAAATAGTAAAAAAAAAAAAAAAAAATTAGTATTATGTCCATAATGTGCAAACAGCAGTGTTCTTTGCAGAATTCCTGGTTGCTGATAATTGGCTGAAACCGTAGGTGGGATTTTTATCTCAAGCCTAGGGTCAGACTTTAGGGCTCAGTTCCCGCCCGTGCGCCGAGGCCAGGCTTACGGTGTCTCACCGCAGCTGAGCAAAGGCAGGTTAGTGCTCGTCCCTGCGATCTGCTCCGGCTCCACCGCTGAGCTTGGCTTTGGCTCTGAGCTGGTTTCCAGCCCGCGCTCACGCTCCAGCTGCGGTTTAAACACCCTCCCACAAAATGGTCCGGGTAAAATTTCCTGCCGTGACCTGAAAACAAAATCAGAATTTTTCAGGTTAAATCAGTGTGTGTGTGAAATACGGTCACGGTAGGCTGGGAAATGCTCTTCTCCCACATAGTCTCGTCTGAAATGAATTTAAGTGCTGGTGATGATTATCCAGCCGCTGTTTAATCCTGAGATCTGGAGGCGGCACCGGGGGCTGGCTCAGGAGGACTCGAATCCACGAGCCAGCGAGGTGGTGCTGTTGCAGCAGGAACAACCCCAGTTCTGGGACTTGGCAGCGGGAGAGTCACGTGTCGGCTGTCCCCGCACCCCGTTTGATGATGATGATGATGATGATGGATGTTGTGTCTGGCCGTGGGGCCACGCTGGAGGGTGTACTCACAAACTCGAGAGAGAGAGACGAGGCCGGAGCTCTGAGGAGGCTGGGAGCGGTGCTGGTGAGGGGAGGTTGGCAGAAAAGTGTTTGTCTCCTCGCAGCAAGGGAGGTGGGATGAGGGGCAGGGATGCAGCTGATTTTGGGCTGAGAATATCTTCCTACTCGCGGTGGGTGAGGAAAACGAGCTCTTGGAAGGCAGATGTGGTGGGGGCTTAGAGCAACGAGCTGGAAAGGGGCTGTGGCCACCGGAGCCCCCTCCCTGGAAGGCTGGGGACGTGGCTGTGGGGTGGAGGGGCCCAGCCCCAGCGCGGAGGGACCGGGTGGGTGATTTCCGAGGCTCCCTCCATCCCGCTGCTGCTGTCAGAGCACGGTTTCCCCTTCAGAGCACGGAGCAGTACGGGCGCCGTCCCGATTCCCTGTCGAAGCGGGTGTTCGGAGACGTCGCGTCTTTCCGAAAAAAGCAGCTAAGGAGAGCGGGAGCCCCAGCAACCCCCCCCCCCCCCTCCCCGGGCCGGTGAGGTGGCTGATTGCTCGCTTCGCTCCTGCCTTTCGCAGCGCAGCGGTTGCTGCTTTGCTGCTCCCCTGCCCCTCGCTCGCTCGCCGTGCCCGGAGCAGCCCGTGTCGCTGGCACGCCGGCTGGCGCTCCCGTGAAGCTTCCTACCGCCCGGGTGCTCACTGGCTTCCACTGGGTCTTCACCAGTAAGCCTGCTGGTTTCAGGGCTGCAGTGTCATGAGCGGAATCAAACACTCTTTAGGGTGTGGGTGGAGATCCGCAGCGGAGCCCAGTGACCTGGGGTGGCTGGATGTGAACCTCCGGCTGAAGGAGGCCTGTGGTTTAGGGGATGTTCCCTTCCAGCTCGCCTTCCCCGTCTCCTGCCAGCTCTCCCTGTCCCCCACGGCGAGACAGCTTGTCACCACTCCGCCGGTGTCCCCAGCTGCCCAGGGGACTGCAGACAGACCTGCCCATGGGGCTTCTCCAACCCCTCAGGGAGCATGCCCTTAGAAATGAGCAGATGCTCTTTTGGGGTTTGGATGCCCCAGTCCCCATCGTCACCCGAACAGCTCTGCCTGTGCCGCGTTTCGTGGCCGATGGCTCTGCCTGGCTGGCGCGGAGCTTTGCGAGGAGACTGAGGTGCGGCAGAGCGGCTGGGCAAAAGCCATACCGAGAGCTGAGGCTAACCCTGTTTTCTCAGATCCTTGTTCCAGACTAATCTTAGGTTTGTGGGGAAAGTTTCAGACCTCAGCTGCCGTGCTGAGGTGAGAACAGGCTCAGGTTAACCATCTCGGCAGGACATGGCTCACGCCTTCACCTCTACCATCGCTCTTCACGCTGTTTCCCTTCCCTTGGAATCACGGCGGGAAGCAGGGAAGATCTTTTCTTACACTCGGGTGGTTGGGGATTCAGCCTGTGGTTCAGTTCCTGGAGAAGAGGCTGGGAAACTCTTTTAAATTGAAGCACTTGCCTGAAAATAACGCATGGGCTTTGTGTGTGGCTTCGGGGTTCTGTGAGCTGCTCTGGCATGGTGTCGCTCTGGCTGCATTTCCAGCTTGACCCCTCTTATTTGTGCTAATTCAGTGATGCAGGAGACGGCCTTGATGCTGGTGGTGAGGCTGATGGCAGCTGTTAATTGGCAGGTAGATAACGCAGGAAGCCAGAAGATGGCCCTTCCTATATTTAGAACTTGATCACTCCACAAACCTCCCCTCTGTGCCTCAGTTTCCCCATCCCTAGAACAAGACTGGTAATGCTGAGCTGCTCTCAAGGGTGCCTGAGGTTTACAGCCATGTGAAGCGACTCTCAGACCGGGTGCCAGAGCACATAAACACCCTCCTGGCACCTTTAGGATGAATATTCCAGAACTCACATCCCCCCCCTCCAGCCCTGGGCTTACAGAGGTCTGTGGGGCTCACACGAGCGGCTTTGTGGTTAAATCCCCCTTCCCATTTTCTGTGTGGGTGCGGAGCTGTGCTGTGCCTGTCTCCTGCAAAGTCCCCAGACCGCTGCTCATGCTGGGACCCACAGCAGCACCGCGTCCTGCAGAAAGCAATCCTTCGTCCTCCCACAGCCCCACGTTCCCCTTAGCTCAGATGTAACAGGAAACTTGTTGTCTTGTTGATTCAGCAATCCACGAAAATGCCTTCATCGTCTTTATCACGTCGGCTCTGGGCCACATGCTCCTGACGTGCATCCTCTGGAGAATGACTAAGAAACACACAGTAAGTCCTGAGGTACAGAAACTTTCCTTTCTTCTCTCCGGGCAGTGCTGGGTGCTGGGGAGGGGGGTCTCGGCTGGCAGTGGGGGGGCTTCGGCTGCCGCTCACTCGTGACACAACTGGCTGCTAAAGAAGTTAACACCACCCGGTGAAATTGGGAAACCTGGTCACCAAAATTCATAGCTTACCAAGACAAAGCGGGGAGGAATCTTTTAATTTCCTATTTTCTGGTTTGCGCTCAGAGCTGACATTTGAAAACCTGCTCCACTCATGTCCCCATGGGCCGGGTTTGCCGCCCTCTTCTCCTTGCTTGAGGTTGCTTGTTTCTGAGCTGGAATTGCCTTCTCTGTGCTGGGGAACCTGCAAGCTGGGAACGGCTGCCAGCAGCGGGCAGCAGAAGTGTTAGCCCTTTCCTCCAGGAATGGCTGCACTGAGCAGGCTGGCGGGGGGGGAGGGCTCATTGTTTGGGGAGGGGGCCCATGGGCTTGGGGACTCGCTGGTCAGGCAGAGCATCCAGCCAGGGGCTCTGGCTCCATCACCTGGATGCAGCTTTGGTGCTGTGCCGGTTTGTGCCGTGAGTGCCGGACCACCGTGGGCACCGGCAGCTTTGAAGTTCCGTTCGTGAGAGCTGCTTCTGTGCCTCCTGCACGCTCGGCTTCGCCTGGTGCTCTGGGTTCCCTGCACCTCTCTGTCCTCTTCTCCCCAGGAATGCGTCTCACCCAGCTGATCCAACCCTCGCAGTCCCCGTTACTAACTGGGGAAGGGTCCCCAGGGCTCCCTGGGCCGTGTTGCCCTGGGAAGGTGATCGCTTTTTTTTTTTTTTTTTTTTTTTCCCCCCCTCGGGTTGGGGAGGTGTGTGCCCTTATTCCGGGAGCGGGAAGCTGGCGAGGGCCGGGAGCAAGTCTCTCCCAAGGGACGGGATACGGGAATACAGGGCAGGGTAGGTGCTGTGCTCGGCATCTGCTCGGACACTTACAGAGCGCCGTGCGAAGGCTCCTGCTCCATCACGGCTGTTTATCGTCCCCTTCCGGCAATTCGCCGAGCCCGTCCCCTTGCTGCTGTGGTTCAGAGACCTGGGAAAGCCTGCTGCCAGCAGCTGTTTGGCTGCAAGATTCCCTGTGAAAGGGGCTTTTGGAGATCCTGGGGTTCCCCTCTCACTGGGAAGTGATCCGTTGCCTCCGGTGATACGGGGATAATGGGAGCTCAGCAGTCACTCCTTGGCAGCTCTCCTGAGGATTCCTTTATTTCATCTTTTTTTGCCGCCTTGATTTTTTTTTTGTTGTTGTTGTTGGTTGGTTTGGGGTTTTTTTGATTGTTTTGTTTTGGTTTGTTTGTTTGTTTTCTGAGAATGCCAAGCCGCTGCATCTCCTCCCCCAGCACTGCACCTCAGACATGGGCTCCCGGGGAGCTCGTATCTGCAGGCGTTGCACCTTTGCAGACAGTAGCATTGCAGCGAGCCCAGGTGCTTTGATTGCAGCATGTTAGCCAAAAAAAACAAAAAAAACAAAAAAAAACAAACAAACCACACCAAAAACCCAGATGCTGGCTGTGAGCTGGGCAGGGCAGCTGTTCCCTGGGCTGAGCCTGGTGGTGATGGGCACGTGTCGCTGCGTGTGGCAGGGACTGCAGGCACCGAGCTGTGGCGTAATGTGTCCCTGACCCATCATGGCACAGGAGCCGGAGGATCGCGTCAGGGAGGTGAGCAGCCTGCCTCTAAACGCCTGGCTTTTCTCTGCCAGGTGATTTGGGAGGGTTTCTCCCAGTTTCATGCTGGGGAATGCCATGAGGCAAGTCCCGCCGGCGGTGTTTTCACCCGGTGTGCCCTGCTGCTTGTCTGGCAGCGCTTCTGCAGGCAGGTTGTCCCTCCTCTGCCGCATCACCCGCCGAGGAGCTGCAGGAGGTGCTGGCATGGCTGTCCGGAGCACGTCCCGTGGGTCTGCACGTCCGTGGAGCTGCAGTGGGGTGGTGGCCTTGCCAGGGGAGCTGCCTGCACCCACAGAGCCTGTGGGCTGGGTGTCACTGGTGCTGTGCACCCATCGGCACTGGAGCATCTCCTGCTCCGGTGCTGCTGGGTGGCTTGTTCAGGGCACGGGATGAGGGGCGCAGCAAACCAGCCCCCCGCCCCGTTCCCCCACCCAGGAATCACTTGGGCTGGGAGCCGCTGCCGAACCGCAGCTGTGCGCCTCAGTGGGCGAGGTGGCAGCTTGTCCTCGTTACCCTCTCCCCGATGCTCGAGCCGTGCTGGGGTGCTTCTGTGTCCTGGTGCACGTGCCCAAGCCCAGCGAAGGAGCATTTGTCCCCTCTGGGGACGCGTGGACCACGGCACAGCCCTGGGTGGAAGGGCTGGGGGGGGGCACACGGTGATGCCCTGGTCAAAGGTGCGACTGCCCGACACGGCTTCCTCCTCCGATCCTGGAGAGGACCTGCTGAGGGAGGGGAGCTGCTCGCAGGGGTGCCCGGTCCCCCCCAAAGCTGGGTGTCTCCCTGAAGCTGGGGCTCGCCCGCCCCTGCCCGGGAGCGCGGTGTCCCCTGCACCAGCTCCCCGCGGGGCCGCGTGTCGGCAGATGGAGCTGTTGCCCGGGGAGCGAGGGCGACGGGTGAGCTCCTCCAAAAAAGAAAGCACTGCGGGGTGGTGGCACGGCCGCCGGGTTGGATGTGCCTGGGTGCAGCGGGCCGAGGGCTCGACACGCGGCCGCGGGTGCCGTCCTCCGATAAAGCGGGCGCTCGCCCTTATCGTCACCGGGCAGCTCTTGTCGCTCCGTCGGTGTCTCGTGATGCGCGAGCTGGGCTCCGGCTGTGAATCACTCCCACGGGGCCACGGCTGCTCCGGGCCGGGCAGGGTCTCCTGGGGTTCGTCCTGCTGTTTGGGTCCCAAGGCTGGCAGCAGCAGCAGGGCTCTGCGGGGCTGGGCTCGGCACGGAGGGGTGGCAGGGCCACCACCACATCCCCCTCGCCCCGAGCCGAGCAGCCCGCGGGAACTGCTGGCCTCAGCAGGAGCAGGGAGAAGTTGGGCAAACCAGAGGCTCACGGGGCTGTTTTAGGTCAGGGCACGAGTGATCTTTTCTTGCGGGTCACGGCATCTTGGGGTTGGATTCTGGCTCTGTTTCTGTTGGGGGGGGGGGGCTTTTTATATTCACCTTTGTTACCTCCAGCCCTGGAACCGGCAGTTGCAGGAGGGAACGGATGAAGGGGATGACTCGGACCCCACAGTGTCGCATCCTTCCCTCCTCTTCAGAGCAGAGGAAGCCACCAAGGGTCCCCAGGGCGGGTTTAGATTCTCCAGGACTAAATCTGGGACTGTCTTCAGGACAAACTCCATGTGAGGAACTGGAAGGCAGGAACCAGCCTTCCCCCTGCTTGGCCTCGAGGAGGGAGCAGGGGGTCTGTGCACAGCCCTTCTCAGGCCCTGCGCCTCACACAGCTTTTTAGAGCTGCTGGAGGGGGCAAAGCTCCCCAGGTCTGCCGGAGTTTCCGTGCATGAGTGACAGGAATTGGTCTTGCAAAAGCCTCGCGTTCGTCGGGGCTGGTGTTGCAACTGCCTTTCTGCAAGGGCAGGAAGGTGCTGAGGAACTTGTTTGCAATGGGGAAGTACAGGCGGTTTCCAGTTGCAAGGTGGCAAATAGCGAGAGAAAGGAAAATAAAGCTCCGCAGGAGGGAAGAAGAGAGAAAGCGGGCTGAGAGGAGGAGGGGAGGGGGCAAAGCAGGGGAGAGAGCTTGGGGAGGAAGGGAAATGGAGCCAGAGAGCCTCCAGCTATGGACTGATCGTAGCAGGGTCGGGGCAGCGCACCCAGTCCTGGGTGCTTGGCTGTGGCTGGCATCTCTGCGGTCGCTCTCCGCTCCCGGCCGGCTGCACGCCCTTTAAAAACCCTCCTTCCACAGCTGGCGCTGCCCCCGCGGAGATGATGAGCTGCGCAGCAGAGCGGAGCGGTTTCACTTCTTGTTTGCAAACATATTTCCCTCCCCTGCCCCCCCCCCCCCCCCCCCACCTTAGCCCAGCGGCTGACAGCGCCGGGCGCCGCGTTTCGGAGGGGAGATACACGGGCACGGCTGCTTCGGGCCCGTTTGTGGGGCCGGGTCTTGCCGTGCTGCCAGCACCGGGGGGGGGGGCTCTGCCCAAAGTGGGGCGCAGGCTGAGCCCGGCCCCACGCCGCCAGCTTTTGGGGACCCTCTCCTCCAGCAAGGGCGAGGGCAGGGTTGCTGCTCGGGTGCAAACCCCAACTGCGTGAGCAGGGAGGGGGGGCAGGTTGCTCCTGTCCCCGCTCGGCGCCAGTTAAGCCCTTTCTGCTCGTGCTGCCAGAGTGGGATGGTCCGAGCTGAGTTTCCAGCTGCTGCTGAAGCCATGCAGGGGGTGCTGCAAAGGCAGCCGGCAAGCGCCGTGTGGTTTCGGCCCCGCTCCTCGGTAGCACCGGCGCCTAGCCGGCAGTCTGGTGGTGGCAGCGGCACAGCTCGCACAAGCCCTCTATAAATATCGCAGCGCTGACCTCAGTGCTCGGGCAGTTTGTCTTCGGGGTCACCGCAGAGGGAGCCAGAAAAGCTCGAGGGGGAGCTGGGCCCGCTGTGCAGCGTGTAGCCCCGAGGGTGCCGCTTGTCCCCCGGGAAGGGACGGCTCCGGGAGCAGAGCCGGTGCTTGGCGGGTCCCAGGAGAGCGTAGCTGTTGCATTTTGAATTCATGTCACTTTGCCATTCCGTTCCCTGTCCCCGTTGGGATCTGGGGTGTGGACTCTGCTGGGTCCCTCTTCTTCCTCTCCAGAGGCAGTGGAAGAAGCAGGAGGCTCTGTGTTTCCTATCTGCCCGCTCCCAGCAGCCAGCCTCCAGCACTTGGAGCCGGGTTTATGGAGTCAGGGGTTCCCCCAGGAATGGTGAAGGAGACGCTGGGAGCCTTTGGTGGACTTGGGGCCGCACAGCGCAGCATCCCGGGCTGGGGCTGCAGGGCTGTGCCCCCCCGGGTGGGTTGGTGGAGATGGTCTCCTCTTCCCCCCCATCATCTGGCCTCCTGCTCCTGACTCACCTTGGTGTGCACGGGTAACGTGCCTCAGCTCAAAGCCTGCGAGCTGCCAGACTAAATATAGTTTGCTTGTGGTTTTCGGGGCCAGACGTGCATCCAGCTACAGAGGGGTGGCTCGGGGGGTGCCGGGGAGGGGCTGTGTGAAACTGGAGTGGCTTGCAGGGGACAGCGGGTGCCCAGGTCTGTCCTGCCAGAAGGAAATTGCAAAGCTGGGGTTGGCAGCCGAGCGTTGCCCGCTGCAGCTGCGCCAGCCCAGCAGCCCCAGCAAGGGCTGGGGGGAGCCTGAAGCAGCTGAACTGGGAGCACCCCAATGCTGGGCGGCTGATGCCTGCTGCCTGTGCCAGGCACGGGGGTGCCCCGGCAGCACCCTTTTTCCCCAGCACCCCCCTGCCCCAGCCCAGCTGGCAAGCAGGTTCTGTACTGCACTGCACTGGATCAGGCTTAGGGTCAGGCTTAGGGTCAGGGTTTTTCCTTCCTGGGATAGGAGGGCTGCACCTCTCTCCTTCTGGGTTTGCCAGGCTGCAAACCCACCCTGCCTGCCTCAGCGCGTGCCCTGAGCGTTTCACAGCCAACCCGCCCCACATCCTTGGGATGTTCTTATCCCTCTTGTTCCCTCGCAGGGAGCTGGCGTGTGGAGGCTTTGCCCGGCTGCTCAGAGCTGCCAGCTCCCCTCCAAGGCACTAACCTGGGGGGTCTCCTGCCGCAGGACCCTGGCGGGGGTCCCCAGAGGAGCGGCCGCCCTTGACCCTGCATCTCTGGGGCCTCGGGGCGGGGAGAGATGCCCTCTGCGCTCTCCGAGTGGATAATTAGGTGCTCATCCTTACTGCCGGGGCAGGTCCAGCTCACCCCAGAGCCCCGGGGGATCGCCCCTGCGTGTCCCCGGGGGTGCGTGGGGGTGTCGGGAGGCAGCGCGTGTCACGGCAGATAGATGCCCACGCCGCTGAACGGAGGTTTCTCAGCAGCCGCTGGCTTGAAATCTGGCACGGTTTGCTGCTCCTCAGGGAACGGGCCCTGCGGCAGCGTGGGCAGGACGCCCGGCCGCAGCGGGGAGGAGGACGGGGACTGCGGGGGGATGTGGGGGAGCTGGAGCGCGTTACCCCTGCCCTGGTGCAGGAGGAGGAGGAGGAGGAGGAAGGCACCGGGCTGCTGGTGCTTCGGGCAGTGTGGCTGGAGCTCTGGTCGCTGCTGGTGCCCACCGGAGCTGAGCTACGTGTCTGCTCGCCAGCGTCCACCGCGCCCACCGCCCCGCTCGTGGCTTGGGCTTTGCTAGGGGTCCCTGGGGAGGTTCGGCTGCCTGGCACCCCCCAGCCTGCGGCTGCCACGTTGCCGGGAGCCCCTCGCGGGGAATCCGGGGGTGTCTTAAATCCGCCCCCCCCCCCGCCAGGCGCGGGTCGGGGGGCTGTGCGGTGGCGCGGTGCAGTGCGGCTGGCTGCGGTGCCCTGTGACGCGCGGTGGGACACGGGGAGGTGACATGCAGCGTGGCACAGCACAGTGCCCTGTGACACGGGGAAGTGACACGCAGCACAGCACAGTGCCCTGTGACGCGCGGTGGGACACGGGGAGGTGACATGCAGCGTGGCACAGCACAGTGCCCTGTGACACGCAGTGGGACACGGGGCGGTGACACGCAGCACAGCACAGTGCCCTGTGACACGGGGAAGTGACACGCAGCACAGCACAGTGTCCTGTGACACACAATGGGACACGGGGCGGTGACACGCAGCGGGGCACAGCACAGTGCCCTGTGACACGGGGAACTGACACGCAGCACAGCACAGTGCCCTGTGACACGCGGTGGGACACGGGGCGGTGACACGCAGCGTGGCACAGCACAGTGCCCTGTGACACGCGGTGGGACACGGGGCGGTGACACGCAGCGTGGCACAGCACAGTGCCCTGTGACACGGGGAAGTGACACGCAGCACAGCACAGAGCCCTGTGACACACGGTGGGACACGGGGTGGTGACACGCAGCGTGGCACAGCACAGTGCCCTGTGACGCGCAGTGGGACACGGGGCGGTGACACGCAGCGTGGCACAGCACAGTGCCCTGTGACACGCGGTGGGACACGGGGCGGTGACACGCAGCGTGGCACAGCACAGTGCCCTGTGACACGGGGAAGTGACACGCAGCACAGCACAGTGCCCTGTGACACGCAGTGGGACACGGGGCGGTGACACGCAGCACAGCACAGAGCCCTGGGACACGGGGAAGTGACACGCAGCACAGCACAGTGTCCTGTGACACGCGGTGGGACACGGGGCGGTGACACGCAGCGTGGCACAGCACAGTGCCCTGTGACACGGGGAAGTGACACGCAGCACAGCACAGTGCCCTGTGACACGCGGTGGGACACGGGGCGGTGACACGCAGCGTGGCACAGCACAGTGCCCTGTGACACGGGGAAGTGACACGCAGCACAGCACAGTGCCCTGTGACACGCGGTGGGTCACGGGGCGGTGACACGCAGTGTGGCACAGCACAGTGCCCTGTGACACGGGGAAGTGACACGCAGCACAGCACAGTGCCCTGTGACACGCGGTGGGACACGGGGCGGTGACACGCAGCGGGGCACAGCACAGTGCCCTGTGACATGGGGAAGTGACACGCAGCACAGCACAGTGCCCTGTGACACGCGGTGGGACACGGGGCGGTGACACGCAGCGTGGCACAGCACAGTGCCCTGTGACATGGGGAAGTGACACGCAGCACAGCACAGTGCCCTGTGACACGCGGTGGGACACGGGGCGGTGACACGCAGCGTGGCACAGCACAGTGCCCTGTGACACGGGGAAGTGACACGCAGCACAGCACAGTGCCCTGTGACACGCGGTGGGACACGGGGCGGTGACACGCAGCGTGGCACAGCACAGTGCCCTGTGACACGGGGAAGTGACACGCAGCACAGCACAGAGCCCTGTGACACGGGGAAGTGACACGCAGCACAGCACAGTGCCCTGTGACACGCGGTGGGACACGGGGCGGTGACACGCAGCGTGGCACAGCACAGTGCCCTGTGACACGGGGAAGTGACACGCAGCACAGCACAGAGCCCTGTGACACGGGGAAGTGACACGCAGCACAGCACAGTGCCCTGTGACACGCGTTGGGACACGGGGCGGTGACACGCAGCGTGGCACAGCACAGTGCCCTGTGACACGGGGAAGTGACACGCAGCACAGCACAGTGCCCTGTGACACGCGGTGGGTCACGGGGCGGTGACACGCAGTGTGGCACAGCACAGTGCCCTGTGACACGGGGAAGTGACACGCAGCACAGCACAGTGCCCTGTGACACGCGTTGGGACACGGGGCGGTGACACGCAGCGGGGCACAGCACAGTGCCCTGTGACACGCGGTGGGACACGGGGTGGTGACACGCAGCGTGGCACAGCACAGTGCCCTGTGACACGCGTTGGGACACGGGGCGGTGACACGCAGCGGGGCACAGCACAGTGCCCTGTGACATGGGGAAGTGACACGCAGCACAGCACAGTGCCCTGTGACACGCGGTGGGACACGGGGCGGTGACACGCAGCGTGGCACAGCACAGTGCCCTGTGACATGGGGAAGTGACACGCAGCACAGCACAGTGCCCTGTGACAGGCGCTGGGACACGGGGCAGTGACACACAGCATGCCGCGATGCCCTGTGACACACGAACTGCACACCTGTGACATGCAGCATGTTGCAGTGCTGTGTGACACGCAGCAGAGCACGGCGCAGTGCCCTGTGACACGAGCAGCATGGTACAATGCCCTGTGACTCACGAGCGGCACGTCGCAGTTTCCTGTGACACATGATTTGGCATGTCATAGTGCCCTGTGACACGCGGTGCAGCACGGCGCGGTGCCCTGTGACACATGACATGTCGCGGTGCCCTGTGACATGTCACGGTGCCCTGTGACACATGGTGCAGCATGTTGTGGTACCCTGTGACACATGACACATCACGGTGCCCTGTGACACGCGGTGCAGTATGTCGTGGTGCCCTGTGACATGCGGTGCAGCATGATGCAGCGCCTTGTGACACGTGACACAACATGTTATGGTGCCCTGTGACACGTGGCACATCATGGTGCCCCGTGGCACGCAGTGCAGTATGTCACGGTGCCCTGTGACACGCGGTGCAGTATGTTGCGGTGCCCTGTGACACGCGGTGCAGCACGGTGCCCTGTGACACATGACACATCACGGTGCCCTGTGACACGCGGTGCAGTATGTCGCGGTGCCCTGTGACACGCGGTGCAGCACGGTGCCCTGTGACACAGGACACAGCACGGTGCCCCGTGACACGCGGTGCAGTATGTCGCGGTGCCCTGTGACACGCAGTGCAGCACGGTGCCCTGTGACACATGACACATCACGGTGCCCTGTGACACGCGGTGCAGTGTGTCGCGGTGCCCTGTGACACGCGGTGCAGCACGGTGCCCTGTGACACGCGGTGCAGCACAGTGCCCTGTGACACGCGGTGCAGTATGTCGCGGTGCCCTGTGACACGTGGTGCAGCACAGTGCCCTGTGACACGCGGTGCAGCACGGTGCCCGGTGACACAGGACACAGCACAGTGCCCTGTGACACGTGGTGCAGCACGGTGCCCTGTGACACAGGACACAGCACGGTGCCCCGTGACACGCGGTGCAGCACGGTGACACGCGGGGCGACGCGCAGCGGGGCGCGGGACTCTGGCCGCCGCTTCCGTCGCGCCCCCGTTTCCGCTGCCGTGGGACCTGGGTGAAGCAGCCAGGGCTTTTTCTGCCACCTGCTTTTTTCCGGTGTGAAACTTTACATAACGCCTCGGCCTCCGGCTGCTCGTTGTTATTTAACTCCCGGGTTGGGTTTGCACCGGGCGCTCGCCTGGCCCCGCACCCCCAGGGCCGAGCACCAGCCGCCTCCTGCTCCCTGGGGGGGGGAGCGGGTTGGGGGGGCCTGGGGGCAGCCCAGCCGCCGGAGGGTCCCGGCTGGGGAGAGGGACCCTGGTCAGCCCCAGCGGGAAGGGACCTGCCGGGGCCCCGCGGGGCGGAGGTGGCCCCGTGTCCCCAGATGCCGAAGGTGACCACGGGGCCGTCCTTCCTCTTTGGGTTTTCCTCCCTGCCGTGACCTGTTTGTGCTCGTGGGGCGTGGGGGCTGAGCCCGCTGCTGTGCTTTCCGGAGGGGTTGGGGGGGGGGGGGGTGTGTGTGTAATGGAAAGTGTGATGGGGCGATTTAAATTTTCCTCGTTCTCAGCGGTCCCTGGAAATGGAGTTTCTGTCTCACGTGAAGCGTCAGACGGCGGGGAAATTCCCCTCCCACCCAGAAACAGGAATAACAGCCCACGTCTGGGCCGTCCGTGGCATCCCCAGCCCCCTTCTATGGGGCTGACCCCCTCCCTCCCGGCCCCCCTGCCCCAGGGCTCGGCATGCTGGCCACCCTGCACTGGGACGGGGACACTGGGGTCCCCCCTAAGCCCCCCTTGGTGTCTGGCTGCGGTTTGGGGTTCCTCTGCCACGGGGCTCCCTGCGCACCCCAGGACTTTAGTTTTTCTTTATCCACGATGCTCAGCGTGATGGGAGAAAGGGAGGAATGGGGCTGGAGCTGGTACCCCCCCCCAGCTTCGGTGGGGCAGCGTGCGGGCAGGGAGATGGGTTGGGGGGACCCCACTGAGGGGGAGCCGGCCGGTCCCTGGGTGCCCCCTGTGCCAGGGGGTGTGTGTGTGGGGGGGGGACACACACACGACTCTGCCAATGCAAATGTAGCAGCTCTGCTCCCGCCCGCTGCGCTGTCGGAGATGGTGCTGGGGAGGGTGTGTGTGTGGGGGGGGGGGCAGGATGGGGCCCCCCGCCCGGTGCCAGGGCGGCTCATGCGATGGCTCCGCGCACGGCTGCCGCCCCTTCATGTGGTTTCCTCCTCCCCCGGCGCAGTTGCGAGCGATGGGGTGCCGGTGAATTCCCCGCGCCGGGGCGGTTGGGCAGCACCCCGGGGTGGGGGGGTGGGGGGGGGGGGTGGGGTGGGAAGCTTGGGGCTACCTGCAGCCGGAGGATTTACCATCTGGTAGAGCCCCTTGGCCAGCGTTTGGGGGGGCTGCGGGGGCCCCGGCTGCATCCCAGCACCACTGCGGCTCGTTGCTGTCAGACAAGCTCCGCTCTGCGCATCCCTGGGCACGCTGCAGCCCCCCATGGATGCCTCCCCCCCCCAGCTCCCCCCCCCCCCCCCCCCCCGGGGAGCCCCGGCAGCAGCTCGGTTTATCGCTGCAGAGGTGCGATCCCCACGGTCACAGCCCTCCCAAAGCAGCCGGTGCAGCCCGTGGTCCTTACCCAAGGACTGTGCCCAAGGAACTGGGGTGCAGAGGGGCTCCCCCAGTGCCTGCCCGTGCCCCCCCGGGGCTGGGGGGGGCCAGGGCTGAGCTTCCCCAGGGATGAGGGTGGCTGCTCCAGCATCTCCGGGGTGCGCAGGGGCGAGGGCTGAGAGGGACGGGGATGGGATCGGGGCTGTGACCCAGCTCTTGGCTTCTTCCAGGAGCGCAAGTCGTACAAGTGGAAGCAGCTGCTCTTCTTCTTCACCTTCATCACGTTCGCGTTTGCCGTGTGCGTCTACTTCCACCACAACTGGTACTGCAGCCCTGGAGGTGAGGGGGCCGGGCAAGGATGTGGGTCCCCCTGCAGCTCAGCCGTGCCGGGGCGGGGATGTGGCCGGGGAGGGGACTGGGGTTGACGCCTTGCCTGCCAAATCCCAGCCAGGATTGCTCCCCCGGGAGGGACAGCGCCCAGCCACCCTCCTCCTCCCACCTGGGTTCAAGCAGGCGACGAGCCCCCTGCCCCGAGGAGGGGTGCCCCAGGAGATCCCCCAGCTCCCCGGGGCCGACCTGGCTGCGGGTTCCCTTCACTTGCTGTGTTTCCTCTGCCAGTGTACACCGTCTTCGCTTTCCTGGAGTACCTGGTTGTCCTCTCCAACATGGCCTTCCACATGACTGCCTTCTGGGACTTCGGCAACAAGGAGCTGGTGGTGAGCTCGCTGCTGGAGGACAAGCACTTCTAGCCGGCCGTGGTGCCGGTGCCGGACGGGGGGCTGCTCATCCCCTGGGGGAGGCAGAAAGCCCCTTCCCCCTCCCGCTGCCCCCCGGGGTTGGGGTGTTTGCTGTGGAGCTGCTGCAAGGATCGTCCCGGGTCCTGCCAATCTGTGCATGGTCCCTGGCTGCGCCTGGAGTTCTTTTACAGGGGGAACTGGGGGCTCTTGCAGGGGACCCTCGAGGCTGGGACCCCCTGCCCTGGCTCCCGGCCGGCTCCCGGCGTGGGTAGGAGGACAGAGAAGGGGGGCAGGTACCTGCTGCCTGTTCCGTTGGAGGATGCTCCGGGCAGAGCAGGATTGTGCCCCCAGCGCCGGGGCACGGCGGGGACCAGCCTTGCCCTGCCCCTGCTTCGCCTGGGTGCTCCCACGGTTCCTCCTCCAGGCTGGGGGTCCTCGGCCAAGGTCCTCAAAAACCGTGGCTTTTCAGGCAGCCTGGGGAGCAGGAGCACTTGCTGCCCCTGCATCTCTCTGGTTGCACACCCTCCCCCCCCTCAAAAAGCGGAGCAGCCCCCAGCCTCGGACTTCTGGAGGCTGCAGGGGCTGGGGCAGAGCCGGGCCCGTGCTGCGGTGCGCGGGGCTGGGTCCAGGCTCCTCCCGAGCTGGGGGGCTGACCCCGGGTGCTGCTCTCCCATCCGGCGCCGGGGCAGGGTCCCGGCCCACCCGTGCCCGTGGTGCTGGGACGGGAGCGTCGCCCGAGGCGCTGGCTGCGTGGGAGCACGGCGAGGGCAGGGGCGCAGCCGAGGCCGAGAGCATCCCTGCTCTCCTGCTCTGCCTCTGGCAGAAGCCCCCTCCGGCGAGCAGAGGGTGCCCGCCGGGGTGCTGTGCTCCAGTTCCAGCCCAGTTTGGGGAGGAAGGGTGAGTGGGGCGAGTGGGCTGGTGCCGGAGGTCCTGGCTCTGACGCCCGTGCGGCTTCCCCTGGGCCGTGGGGCTTGAGCTGGCGGCTGCTGGGGTTCAGCGGTGCCGCTGCTTGCCCTGGGGGCTTGGTGGGGACCCCCCCATCTGCGGGCTCTGGCTGCCAGGGTGGGTGTCGGGTGCTGTCGGGGTGGGAGCTGGGTGCTGGCAGGCTCTGGCTCGCAGGGGCCACGGCCGCATCCTGTGCAGCGGGGAGCCGGTGCTGGGCTCGGAGCCGTAGCGCAGGGCTCGCTGCTGGAGGCTCTGGGAGAGGAACGAGCAGGGGGCTGAGGCCTGTCAGCACCAGGAGCCGTCGGGAATTCGGGGAGCGCCGTGCCCGGGCTCCCATCCATCCCTGCTGCCCTGCATGCGTGTGGCATCTGCGCCTCGGGTTTGAAGTGGAAATAAAACACCGAGTATTTTTTGTGAGCTCTCGGCAAACTCTACGCCGCTTCCACCCGGCCCGGCCGGTGGGTCCCATCCCTTCCCGGTGACCCCGTGTCGGGGTGGGGTCTGGCCTGTGGGTGCAAGGATGTGGCCTTGGGGTGCTGGGGTGCAGGATGTGGGGTGGGATGGGAGCCTCCCCCCCGCCCCCACTGGGTGCCAGGGTCTGTGTCCACCCCACAGCTGGAGGCTCCGCTCCCCACCCAGCCCACGGGTGCTGCGGGGGCCAACGGGGCCGGGAGGGCTGGGGTGGGCACAACTGGGGGTGCGGAGTGGGGGGCAGGGGAGCTGCCAGGGGCCTCAGTTTCCCCTCTGCCCCGTGCCGGGGGAGGGTGGGGGGGTGGTTCATGGTGGGGTCCTGACCTCATCGCAGCTGGGAGGGGAACAGCCATGAGCTCATCGCGCCGGGGCCAGGGCCACAGCCCTGCTGCTCCCCTCTCGGCGTCCCACCCCGGGGTCCCCGCCTTGCCCCAGCACCCCGCCAGTCCGGGGGGGGTGGGGGTGGGGGGGCGGGGGGGTCTGTCTGTGTCGGTGCCCTGGCAGGAGAACCTCCCGGGCACGGGGACACCCCGACTGCAGCACCCCGGGTCCCCACACCACAGCACCCATGGCTCAGCCCTTGCGCGGGGGGGCATGGCCCTTTGGGTGCCCTGGCCCCAAAGAAGGGACCACCCCCCCACACCCCCTCCCCCCAAAAAAACAATAGTGGGGTCAAATCCTGCGGCTGCAGTGGGAGCAGGACGCACACAACCCCCGTGGGAATGGGGAGATCCCCCACGGTGGGAGGAGGGTTCGGCACATTTCCCGGGCAGAGCCGGGGGGGGGGGGGGGAAGGGGGGGGGGAGGGGGGGGGAAGGGGGGGGGAAGGGGGGGGGGGGGGGAAGGGGGTGTCCACACTTTGCACCGACCCCCGGAAGGCTGCGCCAAGGCCACGGGAAGGGGACAGGGACGGGACGCGGCCGCAGCCACCCTGCCCCGCGGGCACTTCGTCGCCCACGCCGGCCCCCGGCGGCCCCCCACGCCCCCCCCCCCCCCCCCCCCCCCCCCCCCCCCCCGGCTCTGCCCGGGAAATGGCAGCGGGGAACAAAAGCGGCTTGTGGCAGGCGCCCGGGTCTTGGCCCTTCCTGCAGGAAAGGCCCCGGGGCCGGACGAGGGGCCGGGGTGTGCGTGGCAGTGGCGGGGGGGGGGGTGGGGGGGCCCTGCCAAAATCCAGCCGGCCACTGGCCAGCACGTGCCCCGGGGGGTTGGCGAGGGGGGTGGCCCAGCAGCCGCCATCCTCATCCTCGGCGGGACTCGGGGTCCCCTGGCACCCCGCAGCCCCCGGGGCGTGGGGGACACGGGGGCTCTAGCTTCTGCCGGCGGCTCCGCGGCGGGGCTCCGGCAGCACCCCCCCCCCCCCCCCCCGCAATGTCCCCAGTGTCCCCGTTTCCCACCCAGTGCAACGTCCCCGCGGCCACCTCCTGCAACGCCTTCTCACGTCCCCTGAGTGGGCGTGGGGCGGGGGCTGGGGGTCCGGGCTGGCCATGGCAGGGGCACCCCAAGCTGCAGCCCCCACCCTGGGCAGGGACCCCGGTTTGAGCCCCCTCTGCTCAGCCTTGGCAGGATGAGGGGACCTGGTCCAGCTCGGGGTGGGGGCACCCGTGCGTGTCTGTGTGTGTGTGTGTGTGTGTCCCCGCCCCGGGGTGGCTGCGGGGGTGTCCCTGTGCCCGGGGAAGGCGGGGGGGGGGGGGATCGCAGGGAGGGGAGAGCACAGGAGACGGGGGAGCCTGGGCAGAACTTTTTATTAAAAGAGAAGCGACTCGGGGAGCGGCTGGTTACAGGCGAGTCCCACCGCCCCGCGCAGCCCCGGCTCCGCTCTCGCCAGCGCCGGGCTTCCCCGCCTCACCCCAAACACCCACCCCGGAGACCCCCCCCAACCCCACACCCCCACACCCCCCCCCCGGCGCGGCCGCCAGCACCCCACAGCAGGATGGGGCCGTGGCAGAGGGATGCTCGGAGGTGGCTGAGCGCTGGGGGGCTGAGGGGCTCCCACCGCACACCCCCTCCCTTTCCCCCACCCCCCACCCCCCCCCAGCAGGGTCAGGGGTGGCGGGTCCCCACGGGGTGCTCGAGGAGGGGGGTGGCAGGTCCCTTTGGGATGCTTGGGGCGGGGAGGGGGTTTGGCCACCCCGGGGGCACCCCCTTCTCAGGAAGCATTCATTGCTCTGTGCCGGGACCGGAGAGGCGTCACCCAAAAGCAAACGCTGACAGCCAGGACCGGGGTGGGGGGGGATCCTGTGGGGCTGGGGGGGGGGGTGGGGGGTGTCCCGCTGCCCCCGGGGCGGGCGACCAGTTAGTGCAAACGAGGTTCTGTATTATTAAAGCTGGCGGTTTCGGGCTGGTGGCCCCGGTCCTACCGTCCCCGGGGAGGGGACAGCGAGGCACCGGGGTGGGCAGAGGGGGGTTCTGGCGGCACCGGGCAGTGTCTCGGGGTGGGGGGCGGTGGGGCAGGGGCAGGATCGTCTCTCGCTGGTGACCCACCGGCAGCCCCGTCACAAGAGGACGCAGGGCTTCTTGGGCTTGGCCGGGACGGGGTTGAGCACGGCCCTCACCGCCTCGGTGAAGACATCCTTGATGCCCTCCTGGTTGAGCGCCGAGCACTCCAGGTACTTGACGGCGCGGATCTGCTTGGAGAGGCTGACGCCTTGCTGGGTGGTGATGGGCGCCTGGTTCTGCTCCTTGAGCCGCTTCATGGTCTCGGGGTTGTTCCTCAGATCCTTCTTGGTGCCGACGAGGAGGATGGGCACGCTGGGGCAGTGGTGGCACACCTCCGGGTACCACTTGTGCTTGACGTTCTCGTAGGAGGGCGGGCTGGCGATGGAGAAGCAGATGATGAAGACGTTGGTCTGGGGGTAGGAAAGCGTCCGGAGGCGATCGTACTCCTCCTGGCCAGCCGTGTCCCACAGGTTTAAGTTAATAGTCCTGCCGTCCACCGTGTTCTGCGCGCTGTAGTTGTCGAAGACGGTGGGGATGTACTCCTTGGGGAAGGCGTTGGTGGTGTAGCAGATGAGCAGGCAGGTCTTCCCCACCGCCCCGTCGCCCACCACCACGCACTTGATGCTCTGCATCCCCGCGGCTCGTCCCTCCCTTCAGCAGCCTGTGGGGAGGGGACAGGGTCAGGGTCAGGGGAGGGCGGCGGGGCTGGGGTGGCCGTGGTTCCGAGGGTACAGAGGGCTGGGTGACGCTGGGTCCGCCCTCCAGCCCCCAGCTCCGGGGGGGTTCCCAGCCAGGGGCAGCCCTGAGACCCCCCCCAGGGAACTGCATCCCCCCCCTCCCGGGGGGGGGGAACGCATGTGCCACCGTGGCTGGTGGGCATGGGGACAGCGCTGTCCCCAGGACGTGCTCCCAGGCCAGCCAGGCTGCTGCAGTGCCCTGTGCCATGCCATGTCATGCCATGCCATGCCGTGCCATGCTATGCCATGCCATGCCACATCGTGCTGTTCCATGCCATGCCGTGTCATGTCATATCATGTCATGTCATGCCATGCCATCCTGTGCCGTGCCATGCCATCATGCCATGCCATCCTATGCCATGCTGTGCCATGCCATAGCATACTGTGCCATGCTACATCATGTCATGTCATGCCATGCCATATCATGCCATGCCATGCTGTTCCATGCCATGTCATGCTGTGCCATGCTGTGCTGTGCCATATCATCTCATGCATTTCTGTGCCATGTCATGCCATGCTGTGCCATCATGCTATACCATACTGTGCCATGCCACATCATGTCATGCCGTGCCATGCCATGCCACGCCACATCATGCCATGCTGTGCCATGTCATGCCATGCTGTGCCATGCCATATCATGCTGTGTCATGCCATGCAATGCCACATCATGTCATGCCATGCCGTGCCATATCATGTCATGCCATGCTGTACCATGCCATGCCGTGCCATGCCATGCCATTCCATGCCACGTCACGCCATGACATGCTGTGCCATGCCACGCCATGCTGTGCCATATCATATCATGCCACGCCATGCTGTTCAATGCCATGTCATGCTGTGCCGTGCCGCCAGCCCCGGTGCCGCACGCCCCAAGCAGGACTGGTGCCGTGGCCCCTCGGGGCTGACGTCCGCTCCGGCAGCTGTGTTTATCCCCGAGCCCAGCGCCCGTTTCCCCTCCTCGGGCTCCCTCTGCAATTGCCATTAAGGGGCCGCATCCTGCTCCCCCCTTCCTGCTGCGGGCGGGAGCTGGGCGCCGCCGAGCCCAGCCCAGCCACGGCGTGGGGGGGGGGGGGGGCGCCCCACGGTGCAGGGAGGGTGCCCACCCGCGGGGCCAGATTGGGGCAGGCAGCGTGGCTGGGGGAGGCGAAGGGGCCACAGCCCCCACCCCGAGCCCTGGCCGGGCCGGACGCTGCCCCCTCGGATGGGGAAGTCGCTCTTCCCCTTCCCACCCTGACACCCGGCTTCCTGCCCGCGCCGGGGCCGGCTGCGCCGTGACCCCTGCCCTGCCTGGCTCCCTGCCTGCACCCCCCCCCCGGGGGGGACACGCACGACAAGTGGGGGACCCGGCCCCCCCCCCCCCCCCAGCGGTGCCGTGCCTCAGTTTCCCCGCTGCAAAACTGTTTCCACAGCGGGGCTGGAGGGCGGGGGGGGATCCCCGGGTGTTCAGCCCACAAAGGGGGCCGCAGCACGGGGGAGCCGTGGACCATGGCTGGCAGCCCCCCCTTGCTCCCCCCCCCCCGTAGCAGCAGGAAGCCGGCTGGGGGTTGCTCGCACAGCGCGGGATCCCGGGCAGGTCACAAACGCACACCCGGCCTTCGGCCTCAGTTTTTGGTCGCAAAACGCGGCGCGAAGGGTTTGCTCGGCACCAGGCTGCGGCGGTGGGGGTGCCCCAAGGCCTGGGGGGGAGGGGGGGGGACATGACACCCCGCTGGGGTCTGCGGGGCTCGGAGCAGAGAGACGAGTCCGAGGTGGTGGGAGAAGGGGCAGAGGTGGGGGAGCAGGAGGAAAGCAACGGGGGCAGGAACAGGGTGATGGGGACAGGAGCAGGGTGAGCAGGATCAGGGCAGTGGGGGCAGGATCGAGGGGATCAGAATCTGGGTGGGTGGGAGCAGGAGAGTGGGAGGAGGAGGATCAGGGTGACAGGAGCAGGGAGTGAGAGGGGTCCCACTGCAGCCCCAGAGCCCGGGTGGGGGGCGGGGGCAGTTTGCTGCCCCGAGGGGCTGCCGGGGGGCACCCCAGGGAGTACCGGGGTGCTGGGGACACCCCGTTGCAGAGGGGAGATGCGGCCCGAGCCCGTCGTCGTCTATAAATACCCGGGGGAAGGACACGGGTGGGAAGAGCCGCTGTGGAGCCCAAGGACAACGTCGGCGGTGGAACGGATGGGCAGGATTTGGCCCCGGGGGGGGGGGGTGACACGGGGAAGCTGCCGTGACCAGAAGCGGGGTGCAAGGGGCAGGTCTCCCAGGGGACAGGGGTGAAGTGAGGCCACCCAGCCCGCAGCTCCCCATCCCTCGGGGAAACGGGGTGACCCCCGAGCCCCAGCCACGGCCCCGCAGCGGGACACGGCGCGACCTACAACCCTGCCCCCCCCCAAAATGGGGCTGTGGGTCCGTGGGCACCCCGGGATGAGCCGGCACCCAGCGGGCACCCGTCCCAGGGAAGGCTGAGTCAGTGGGGCTGCCAAGGAAGGGGACGGGGCGCAAGGGGGAACGCTTGTGCCCCTGGGAGCATCGCCGCTGCGAGGAGGTGAGGGAGGAGGAGGAGGAGGGGGGGGCAGGAGGGCTTCAGCTCCCCTCCCCCCACCCCCCCCCGGATCATGCCCCCAACTCGTCCCCACAGCCCCAAGGGGGGGGGGTCCACACACAGTGCCTATCCCCCGGGGCTCAGCATCCCCCACTCCAGCGGGACCCCGGGCACCCTCCACGCTGTTGGGGTGCTCCGCCGGGATTTGGGGTGCTGGGGAGAGGGTGTGGGCGGGCGAGCGGGGCTGCGGGTCATGCACTGTGACCTCCCCACCCCCCCATCGTCAACCCCCCCCCCCCCCCGGAACGGGAAAAGCGACTCATCTCTTCTTCAGCAGAAAAGGGAAGCAAAACCCGCTGCCATCTCGCACAGCCGGGGCATCCCCCCACTGGGTTTTTCCGTGGGGGGGGGGGGGAGCAGAGCAGAAACACCCCCCAACCCCTCTTTCTGCTGGCCTGGCCGACCCCACGGCACCCAAACCCTGCACCTCACGCCATGAGCACCCCAAAGTGTGCACTGCCCGCCCCCCCCCCCCCCCCGGTTTCACACCCCGTGCTGTGCACCTCACACCCCACAGCCTGCACCCCACAGCCTGCACCCCATGCTGTGCACAGCACACCCTGCACCCCACATCCTGCACCCCACGGCCAGTGTGTCCATCCCGGACAGACGGACCAGCCCAGACTGACCTGGGGCCAGGGGGTCAGCAGCCATCACCTCCTGCTCTGAGGGGAGAGGGGCACAGCGCGGCCCTCCCGGCGCTGCCGCTGGCTCCCCAGGCCGAAAGAGGAAACTAATAAAATCTATAAATACCGAGCAGGGACCCCGTGGGGCCGAGCGCGCCGGCCTGGCACCAGCACCGCCGTGGGAGTGGGGTGGGGACCCAGTGCTAGCGCGGCCGAGACGGGGTGCACTGCTGCTGGTACCCCCGGCCCTGCTGTCGTGACTAAAATAACTTTCACGCTGAGTCGAAGGATTTTGATTTCCCTCATTTTCCAGCTGCAGGCTTGTCATGACTAATTTCCTCATTTTATTTTCCTCCCGGGCCGGTGAGCTCCACCGCCGTGTCCCGCTCTGCCCCTCGGCCTCCTGCCTGATGGATGGTGCAGGAGCAGCCCCCGCGCCCCCAGGGGAACAAACCCCCTCCCCAACCCCACGGTGGGACACGGGGCAGCACCCGCCAGACACGGCTGCCGGCGGCGGGGGGATCCTGGGCCAGACAGAGGGATGGACGGAGGGATGGATGGAGAAATGGAGGGATGAATGATGGATGGATGGAGATGGATGATGGATGGATGGAGATGGATGGACACAGGGATGATGGAGGGATGGATGGGATGGGTGGATGATGGAGGGCTGGGTGGAGAGATGGACAGAGGGATGGATGGAGGGACGGATGATGGATGGATGGATGGATGGATGGATGGATGGATGGACATGTAGATGGATGATGGATGGACAGAAGGATGGATGATGGATGGACAGAGGGATGGAGGGATGGATGGACGGACAGAGGGATGGACAGGTAGATGGATGGATGGATGGACAGAGGGATGGACGGGTGGACAGATGATGGATGGACAGGGCCAGCCAGGCCAGGCCATGCTCCACGGCCTTGGGGTGAGACAACAGCCCGGACAGCGGCGGCGTGGGGGAGGCACAGTGTCGAGCACACCAGTACCGGCCAGTTTGGCACCTCCTGGTGCTCCGGCCCAACCAAAGCCCATTCACCAGCTCCTGGCGGCCCCAGTGCCAGCTCCACTGCCCACCCCACCCCCCCCAAAACACCCGTCAACGGCCCCACGTGCTTCTCCTTCCGCCAAGAAAAGAAGAGCGAGCCCAGCAGGACCCCAGCCCGTGCCCCCATCCATGGAGCCACGGCCACGCCAAGCCCCTCCAGGGGTGGGGACACACACACACACACACACACACACGCGTCCCCCAGGCACTGGGGGCCCCACGGGTGCCCCCACCCTGCAGCTGGCCAGCAGTGGGACGGCACTGAGAGGCGGCACAAACCAAACTGGGAGCTGGTGGTCGACCGGTGGCGTAGCACGTCCCCCCCACAGCCCCCCCCCAGTGTACCCCCCATGGCCCCACGCCAGGACTGGGGAGCGGGGGGGCCCCCCCCAGGCCTCTCCAGGGGGGGGACCCCCAAGCCCTGGCGGGTGCAGTGGGGCATGCAGCAGGCGCGGGGGGTGCAGTGGGTGCAGTTGAAGCGCAACAGGCAGTGCAGGGCAGTGGGAGGATGCAGTGGGTGCAGTGAGCGGGAGCAGTGGGTGCAGTGGGCAGTGAAGGGGGGCAGTGCAGTGGGTGCAGAGGGTGCAGTGCAGTGGGTGCAGTGGATGCAGTGGGTGCAGTGAATGCACTGGGTGCAGTGAATGCAGTGGGTGCAGTGGGTGCAGTGGGTGCAGTGCAGTGCCCTCTGGCGTGCAGTGCAGCCCGTGCAGCGCCAGGCACAGCGGGGCACGGCGTGCAGTGCGGGCAGCGGGACCGTGTGAGCACTGCACGGCGGGGACAGCGCGTGCAGGGTCAGGGCGCCCGTGGCTGCAGCTGCGGTGGGTGCCGTGGGTGCAGTGGGTGCCGTGAGCAGCGCAGTGGGTGCCGTGGGCAGTGCCGTGGGGGTCGGGCCGGTTCTGTCCCCGCTGTCCCGGCAGCCGCCGGCCAACGCTCCCGCCCGCAGCTCCGCTCCCGGGGCAGCACCCCCGTTACTCCCGCAGCTCCGTTACCCCCGTTACCCCCGGAGCCCCGTTACCCCCCGCCCCGCTCCGGCCGGGTCCCAGCCTCGGCGGGTGGCTCCTCCCGCCACCCCGGGACCCCCAACAACGGGACCCCCGGCCCCGGGACCCCCGGCCCCGGGACCCCCGGCCCTCCCCGGCCCCCCCCCCGTCCCGCACTCACCCCGGGACATGGCGCGGCGGGCGCGGGGCCGAAGCGGCGGCAGCGGCAGGAGCAGGAGGAGCAGGAGGAGGAGGAGGAGGAGGAGGAGGAGGAGGAGGAGGAGGAGGAAGTCTGCGGCCGCCTCCTCCCGCCGCCCCGGGCGGTCCCGCGGAGAAACTTCCCTCCGCCGCGCCCGCCCCCCCCCCCCCCGCCGCTTCCTTCCTCGGCCCGGGCCGGGGGGCCGGGACCTTGCCTGGGGGGGGGGGGGGGGGGGCGGGGTGGGGACCAGCTTGGAGGGGGGCACCGGGGCCACCCATCCCCGAGGGCAGAGCTCCCGAGCCCTGCCTTGCCCTGCCGGTGCTGCGAAGGTCCCCCAAGGGTCACGTCCCCCCAAGCTGGGGGGCAGGTGCCCCCCCCCCCAGCAGCACCTCAGGCAGCACCCACAGCCCATGAGGGTCCCTGGCTGCCTGCCCGGGGGCTGGAGGGTCTCCCAAGGGAGATGCAGGAGCTCTTCTGGGAGCAAGGGTGCTTGTCCCCATCCTCATGGGTGCTGGCTCCGCAGCCCCATGCCCCCCATCCTACATCCTGGGGCAGTGGCGTGGGACAGTGGGACAGCAGGACAGTGGGACACTGCTTGAATGACAGATGTCTGCTCTGGCGGGACCTGATCCCTGCAGGCAGCTTCGCATTCAGCTCCGGTGCTGATGGAAAAGGACGCGTGAAACTTCAGCCCCATCCTGTCCCCCATCATGGGCTGGTGGGCTCTGGGCACTGGTGGCCGTGGGCCCAATGATGCTGGTGGCACTGGTCTGGTGGTGGTAAGCGGTGATGCTGCCGGGAGCACATGGCTCCGATGGAATTGGGGTGTTGCATATCTCAGGGGCTGTCGAAGCAACACTGAGCTGTGCAGTGAGTGACACGCTGAGGGCAGGGATGGCATCCCGAGGGACCTGGGCAGGCTGGAGAGGTGGGACCGTGTGAACCTCATGGAGTTCAACAAGGGCCAAGGGCAAGGTCCTGCCCGTGGGTCGGGGCAATCCCCAGCACAAATCCAGGCTGGGCGAGGAGGGGATGGAGAGCAGCCCCAAGGAGAGGGACTTGGGGGGGTTGGTGGGGGGAAAACTGCCCGTGAGCCAGCACCGTGCGCTCGCAGCCCAGAACCCACCCGTGCCCTGGGCTGCAGCCAGAGCAGGGGGGGCAGCAGGGTCAGGGAGGGGATTCTCCCCCTCTGCTCCGCTCTGGGGAGACCCCCCTGCAGTGCTGGGGCCAGCTCGGGGGCCCCCAACAGCAGAAGGACACGGAGCTGCTCGAGCGGGGCCAGAGGAGGCCACGAAGATGCTGGGGGGGCTGGAGCAGCTCCCCTGGGAGGCCGGGCTGAGAGAGTTGGGGGGGTTCAGCCTGGAGAAGAGAAGGCTCCGGGGAGACCTTCGAGCGGCCTCCCAGGGCTTAAAGGGGGGACAGGAGAGGGGGGGAGGGACTCTGGATCAGGGTGTGGGGATAGGACGAGGGGTGACGGTTTTAAGCTGAAAGAGGGGAGATTTGGGTGAGATCTAAGGCAGAAATTGTTCCCTGTGCGGGGGGTGAGGCGCTGGCCCAGGGTGCCCAGAGCAGCTGTGGCTGCCCCCTCCCTGGAAGGGTTCAAGGGCAGGTTGGACGGGGCTGGGAGCACCCTGGGCTGGGGGAAGGGGGCCCTGCCCGGGGCAGGGGGGTTGGAGCTAGATGATCTTTAAGGTCCCTCCCCACCCAAACCAGTCTGTGGCTCTGTGATTTGTAAAATCTTCCCAGCGGCTGGAGGCGGGCTGCCGGCAGTGAGGTCACCCATCCAGTCATCACACGCCGCCACCCCTGCTTAGCTTCCGCGCCGCGCCAGGGGCCCGCGCCCAGCCTGGGTATTGCCCCCTCCCAATGCCCCGCGCGCCCGCCAGGGGCCGCTGCGGCTCAGCGGCGCGCGCGGGGCGCCCCACGGAGGCGGGAGGGGCGGGGTGAGGAAGAGCGCGGGGAGGGGGGGCGTGGCCACCGGCCCCCGGCCCCTGATTGGCCGGGCAGCGGCGCTCGCGGCGGCCACGCCCCGCGGAGGGGTCTCGCACGGCGGCCGTTGGCCCCGCCCCCTGTCACCGGGCGTGCGGCGGCGGCGCGAGGGCCCGGTGCGCAGCGGGGCGCGTGTTTGGGAGAGACCACCGCTGCGGCGGGGGTGTATGTGTGTGTGTGTGTGTGTGTGAACGGCGAGGGGGGGGTGACGATAGGCAGGGTTGTCCCGGTAGAGACCAGTGCTGGGGAGGGGGGGGAAGACGACACAGGGTTGTCCCACTGCTGAGGAAGCGGGGGGGGGGGGGGGAGTAGGGAGAGCCCAATGCTGCGAGGAGGTGGGGGGGGCAGGCTGTCCCGGGAGAGACCACTCCGCGCGGGGGGGGGGGGTGGGCAGCCCCCGGGGCTGGTTCCGGGGGGTGGGCGGGGGCCGGTAGCGGTTGCCCGGGGCGGGAATACCGGAAAAATAAACCCTCGGTCCCTCAGGTGGGTGACGGCCGCAGCCCCGCAGTGAGCAGCCCCCCTCCCCGCTCGGCTGCGGGGGTCCGGCGGGAACCCGGCCGAGGTGAGCTGAGGTGAGGTGAGAGGAGCGGCCGGGCCCGGCGCCGGCGGGTCGATGCCGAGGAGGAGCTGACAGCGACCCGGGGGGAAACGCCGAAACGAGACGCGGAAATGGATTTACGGTCGGGAGTGGCCGTGTGGGTCCTGTGCGGCTTCCTCCTGCAGCAGGGACGGGGGGAGAGGCCCCCCGGCTCTCACCTGGACGAGACAGCCATCGCAGGTGAGACCGGCCTCCCCTACCCCCCAACCTGCTCCCCCTGTCCCGGAGGCCCCAGCCGCGGGGATCCCTCGACACCCCCCCCCCCCCCCCCCCCATTGATCCCTCGATTTTCCCCCGGTGAACCCCGGTCTCCTGCCCTGGTGGCTTCAGGCCGGTTTCTCTTGCAAAGGGGCAGCGAACCGGCCCCAGCCCTGCTTTGAGGCGTATCACTCGGTTTGTTGGGGGAAAAGCTGCTGCGAGCCGCGTCCTGGCCCTGGTTCGGAAACCCGCAGCGCTCGGGGCAAGGGTCAGAGGGCCAAAAATAATCCCGTGTTTATTTTTGCGATGGGCTCCAGCTATTCTCTAATGAGAGTGTTTTTGCAGTGAGTTTTGGATCGTGGCTCAGTGTGTTCAGAAAATGCCAGTGCTTTATTTATTTATTTATTTATTTGTGTATTTATTTATTTATTTTAAGGACATTCCCCATGTGGGCAGCCTGGCTGGGGGCAAGGAGTCCCCGGGGTTGGGTAAGCCTTGCCCTCGCTGGCTCCCAGGGCTGAGCTTTTCCCACCTCTCAGCCCTGAAGCAGAGAGGCAAAGACCTAGCAGCCAGATATTCCGCTTCCCTCTTTATTTTCCTCCCCTCTGCCCCAAAAGCCAACAACTCCGCAAAAAAAAGAAAGGAGAAGCCCAAGCCCCTCTGGACTCAGGTGGATTTTTCCCTTGGGAGCCAGGCTTTAGCGGCACGCTTCTTCCAGAGCCAGCCTCAGCGGAGGGCTGGGGGTTGGTGAAACCACCGTGGGCACTGGTGTCTGCTGTGTGTCCTTGTGACAGTCCCTGAGGTCAGAGCTGGGAGCCTGCTCGGTAAAACGTGCTTTTAATTGTCGGTAGTGAAACAGAAATCCTCAGCTCCGTGCCATTTCATCGCAGCAGCGCTGAGTTCTTGCACGCTCACAGAAAAGACGGGTGAGTCGTTATCCTGTGAGGAGGTGAAGGAATAAATGGGTTTCTGAAGGGGAAGGCTCCCACCGAAGCTGAAGCGCTGCTGGCCTGGGTGCAGGCCAGCCCATTGGAGCACGGCGTGGTGCTGGGCAGCGAGCAGAGCTGTCAGCACCCGGGTGACTCCGTACCTCCACCACCATCATCTGCAGCCTGGATCCGCTCCGGAGGGTCCCGCCGGCTTCCATCAGGGATAACATGCCAGTTCAGGGCGGTAAAAAAAAGGCAGTGGGGACCTCTGAACCTTAATTGTGACGGGGAGGTGCTGTGTTTGGTGCTGCGTGGGTGCGAGGCTGTTCCTTCGCCGGGCTTTTTGGGCTGGTGTGTTAGCAAGGGCCCGGGGACTGGAGCTCACGGAGGGTTTTTGGTTACAGTGGAAGGTGCAGGTGTGGGTGTTCGTGTTAATACAGATGAAAGTTGCCGCAGCAGCCTTGCCAAGAAGGCATTTTGCTTTGTGTACAGAGCTGGTTGGTGAGAACAGGGCAAGTCCCTGGAGCCGCAGTATCGGGCGAAGGATCGGGAACTCGGCGTCTGATTCCTGGGCAGGCAGATTGTTTCATCTCAGCGACGTGATGATTTATGTGACTCTTTTTTTTTTTTTTTTTTTTTTTTCTCCTTAATACTGACCGCATGCTAGCTGTTCTGTAAGGAAGTTTCTTTTTATATTCTTTATATGCGATCCTAAATCCTTAGGCCAGTTTACATCCAGTCTGTTCCATTAAGGAAACTGGATCTCTGCAGTCCTTCTGATGAAGCAAGGTTTATGCCTCCAAGGAATTTCCAGATGAGTTATTTTTGGAGGCCCTGCAGAAGTGTGGCAGCCCTGGTGATTCAGCTGCTGACTTGCTCTTCTCTCTGAGCAGAGGCAGAGCAGGGCAGGGCAGGCAGGGAGCAGTCCAGAGACCTGCTCTCTTTAATAAAATCATCTACAGGTGGGATTTTCCTGCAAAAGAGGAACTTTTCATTACTCTTGGTTTTTCACAAGTGGCATGTTCTAGTTACTTCTGGGTTTAAAAACCTGCAGAACACCATGTGACAGCTTGCAAGGGAATAGCTGGTTGCTGGTTGAAGCCCAAAATGCAGATGAATGTGGTCAATAAGGGGTTTGTTTGCTCCGGATGCAGGTAACTCGCAGTGTGACTGCGCCCCGTACCTTGCTGGGTTAGCTGGGAAGTTCAGAGCTTGTTGCACTCTGCTAAAGTTTGTGTGTCCTCTTGAGATCACTTGGCCATTTGCTTTTTAGCTTCTAGAGCTGTTGCTCACAGTTCAGTGTAGTGACTATCTGCAGATAGCACATGATGCTTCCCTTATGTGTTCCCTGGAAGCAGAAAATGAGGGTTGTGTTGGCTGCACACACGTCTGTGATAGCACAGGCTCCTACCGTGAAGCAGAGGTAGGTGTCTGATGGATTTTTGAAAGTGAAAGGATTAATTTTTGACAGATTTTTGAAAGTGAAAGGGTTTGGTTGTGTCTTTTTTTTTTTTTTTTTTTTTTTTCTTCCACATGGCATGATTTTAATGATAAAAAAAATTGACAGCACCAGTCACTTTTCCCTGGAACAGTGAAATTCTTCAGGAGATGCAGGGAAGTGTTGTTTGTAGAGAGCAGAAGCGTGAGATGTAGCAGTGTTTGCTCGCTAGGCTCAGTTGCTCAGATTCCTGTGCACACTCGAGGGATGCATTGACGTGCTTTGTTGAGGATTAGTATGTTTGTGGTTCCTAAGATTTTTTTTTTTTTGTTTTTAAGTAAGAGTTTGAAATGGGTAGTTTTATCCGTGGAGGAAAATTAGAGTTTGGTGGCTGAACTCCAGGGAAAATCAGATTCTCTCCTGGCTTTGAGTCGTTCAGAGGCAAGCGTTTCTAGTGAGTGCTTAATCTTTAATCTTTTCCTGCCAATATCATATTTACGTTTGGTTACACTCAAAAGCGCAGGAGCCATTTCGCAAGACACAGAGCCGGAGGTGGTGTGTGTTTTAGAGCCAAGAAGGACAGCCAGTGCACAGCCCGACCCCTGGAGAAGCACAAACCCCAAAATCGACCTCCCGAATCTCTCCGCAGCCTGTTTTTGTGCGAGGGCACATGTTTCAGAAAAACACGGTGTCATGAAGAAGGCGGCCGGTCCCCCCGCCGCTGTGCAGGATGTGCTGACAGTCACCCTGCCGTTATTGTTTTCACCCGCCGGTGGTTATTTTTAGCTTGAATTTGTCGTGGCTTCCAGCCCTTCAGAGCTTTCGTACACCCCCCCTCTAAAAGGGGCAAGAGAGGCTCCTGGACGTTGTTACAAACAGTGCTTTCGGGTGGTAGGTTTTATTCTCTTTCCAGCTACTCGCTGTAATCCGTCAGTTGCCTGAGTTGAACCCATTTAGTGCAGTTTTTGTTCATTTTTCTGTTGGCAAAAATCAGAGCATCATCTGGGGTTATGACAAATTTTTTAGAAAAGTTTTGTGTGTCCCATCAGCTGTTTGGGTCAAAAGTGTTTTACATTTTAGCACAATAAAAATAGTAAGCTTGCTTGATAGTCCGTTTTTCATTAAATCACATTAACAGGTACCAACGAGGTTGCTCCTCTTAATTTTTCACTTGACTGCCCGCTGTGCAGACCGGTGCGGGTGGACGGTGAAATGTCATTGCTGCTGCTTACACTGGGGACCTTCGGGTTGGGCTTCAGGTGTGTTTGTAGGAAAACTGACTGTGGAGGGGCTTGGGGTGGCGGGGGTTCACTGCAGGTTCCCCCGTGGTGGTACGTTTCCTCTGTGGTTGTCTGCTTTGCAAGATTCATACCTGCTCCGTCTCTGTACAATAATATGGAGATAGTAATGTCTGCATTCCCCTGAGCCTTATTTCATTTTAGACTGAGATTCCTTTCTGTGATCTTACCTCCGTAGGGATGCAGGGCTGTATCTGCCACGTTCTGCCTGTGCCGGAGGAGGTTTGGGTCCCCGGACTGGCATCGTTGAGACAGATGAGGGATCCTGGTGTGGATTTTCCCTGTCTGTCTCTCCTGCAGCAGTGAGGAGATGGGCTCTGGGTAGCATGGGGGGATCACCCCATTTCCTGAACCTCGTGTGCCCAGGCAGTGCTGAGCCTGAGGGGCCGCTGAGGGGCTGGACCCTCTGGGGCGGTGGTGGCACAGGGCAGGGTTCGGCATTTACAGTTACGCCGGGGCACAACAGCTCCTCTTTTCATTCCTTTATCATTCTCCCTGCGCCCGTCTCTTGCTTCCCTGACTTGATTCCTCAATCACAAGATTTCTGGAGTTGTCTTTGCTTTTGTTCAAGTGGTGTTTAACATGTGGGATTCTTACCCCAGCGGGGGGGAGCTCGGTGTGTTACCAGCGCACAAGTTATAACAGTAGTAAGGTGGTATCAAAAGAAAACCCCAATGCATATCCTCAGAGTTACTAAGTTTGCATGTAGCACTTTAAGCCTAAGCTGCACATAAAGCCAGGCAACATCAACGTTTAACAAAGTAAGTGTGATGATGGGGAGTTAAAACCGCAGGCTTTTAACTCGTGATTGATTTGATAGGGGAGAAAAAATAAATTTCTGGATGAGGATGCTGTGTCCAAGCACTGCAGTTGAGAACTCCTATATTTGTCATTCAAAGATGCGGGGTTTTATTGAAAGTTAATCTTCTTTCTAAATCTCTGTCTTGGAAAGTGATCAGTTTTGGACTGTGAACTTGCAGTGAAATCTTTTGATACGTGAACAGAATGCGGACTTGGTGTCTTTTGAAGGCTTGATCCAGTTATCTTGCAAGGTGGAAACGCAAACGGATGGCTACTTCTTTATCTTCCAATTTAAGTATTATCATCTTTAGTTGCTTAGTTAATGAAACATTATGCTAGTGCATTTATTTCATGGTGCTGAAGTTTACATCACCCACCATGATGCCAAAATCTACATTTGTCCTCTATTCCTTTGCCAGAGCCTCTGATCTCATCCACTGAAGCAAGTAAGAAGCCTTTATGAGTTGCCTTTAGAAAAAGTCTTATCAGGTGAAGTCAAGAGGTCAGCATAAAATCAGTGGTGTTAAAATACCAGCAGCTAATTGTGATACCATTGATCTGGCTGCTCTCTGATGTTCTGTAGCCGCCTGGTGCTGTGTAAACAGAGCCACTGCAGGATTTCAGCCCCTGGATTTATGTGCTGGAAACCTCCAAATCCTCCTGTAGCCTGGCCTGGGCCGCAGCCTCGAGGAGGTACGCGACCCGGCTTGTCAGAACCACCTTCCCCGCAGTAACTCAACCCCGTCTTTCGCACAGACTTGGAGGAGTTTGTGAAATACAATGACCCGCTATGCTTTTCTTGCTTTACAGTGAAGTGCTTTCTAAAGGAGTCTTTGTCTGCAGGACTAGAGGGATTTTGCTACTGTACCTTTTGCTTTAGCTGCAGTTAATTCTGCCTAGGTATGCACTTTCACCGAGTAGAAGTTGCGTGTGCAAGTAGGAGCTTTGGGCTGGGCAAGGGAGAAAAAAGTAGTTTTGGAGAATACTTGGAAAACTCTGCCAGGAAATGGTCGATGTTCATGACCAGCTTGATCGAAAACCTCAGTGGATTGCACAGCCTTTACTTTGCTTAGGAATGAAACTCATCTCAAGGAATCGCTGTTCTGAGAGCTGGGGAAATCGTTGTCTTCTGGCGTGGAAGAGGAGCGGGGCTGGGCGGGCGTTGGGGCTGGTAGCGCTGCTGGGGAGCTCCTGTTCCCTGTGTTGGCCCAGGAACTTGGAGCGATGCTCAGCTGGATCGGAGAGCAGATTTTTTTTTTTTTTTATTACTGTTTTAAAATTTATTTATTTATTACTTTGAAAAGCAACTTTCTTCATGCCTCCTGCGCCTCCCAGGTAGTACTTCCAAACGGGCAGCGTTGCTGGCAGAGCTCGCAGTGCCGCTGGAGCGAAGAAGCGGCAGACGTGAGCTCTTTGGGGTGTTTGTTTTCTCAGGAGTTGTGCTGGCACGAGTACCTATAAAGCTTGTGTTCAGACTTTTCAGCCTGCTTATGGCCTTTGCCCTCACCACATCCCAGTGGGAGAGAAAAACCTGACTTTAACTGCCTGGAGAGCTTAGGCAGGGGAGACTGAGCTGTCAGGAGCACAGACCTGAGCATCAGAGCAGGGATCCGGATAACCCCAGGCACCCAGAGATGCCCTGGGGGGAGAAGAGACCCCACATGTGACTGGAAGCAGAGGCTCCATGTGGCTGTTGAGCCTTTTTGGGATCTTCCTCGCTGAATGCTCTTTTTTCAGGACTGCACCTTACAAACGGCCCCTGTCTCTCTGTCTGTGGCAGCCTGGAGCAAGGTGTAATGTGGGCTTTTCCCTAAATGTGCAGTCCTGGAAGGAACTCCCACAGGGAAAAAAAAAAAAAAAAAAAGAGACCATGGCAGACTTTATATCCTGCCTCAAACTGTGCCTTTTAGTTTGGCCTTTCCTAAGGTGAGTCAGGGATACGCGTGTGCATGTGCACACATGCGGGAAGTCCAAAGCAGCAATCTTCCTGTCTGTCCTCTCCTCTCAGGAGGGAATGAGACAATAAAATATGTGATGAAGCCTCCTGACAGCCCTTATGGTGTGGCTGGCAGGGTCTGGCTGTGATGCTTTGATGGTCGTGGTGAAACGGAGCGTGCCTCATCTGAAAAGGGAGTGAGAAAGAAATAAAACTTGCTTTTCTGTTGCCTGCTGTTTGTGTTTGGCTCGTGGGCTACTTGGTGTATATTGGTACATCACAATTCTCTCCTGGCTAAGTGCTCGCACCTCCTCTTCCTCCGGGCAGGGGACAGATGTCTGCCCGGTGCATGCTGTGCTTTAGACTGATACTGCAGGGGGGAACTGTGTTATCGTGCTGTGAGTTTGATTTCAAGATCTTCCCTTCCCTCACCAAAAAACAGGCAGTAAAAGAGCATTCTGGTGTAATTCCAGGTGGATTTGTTTGTTAAAAGGAGGTTGTAGGAGCAGGTGATTGGAAAGCAACAGTTTTCCTTGAGGTTATCCCTCTGCTTCTAAAAATTCTCCTGCTTATTCACCTTGGAGGCTGTGCTGATTAAAAAAAGGCACTGGCGATGGCACTCGTCCCCTTGCAGTTCTCCAAGCCCAGATCCAGTGCCAAGCTTCGTTACCCTTTTCCTGCTTTCAGCTACTTGAATGGAACCGGCCTTGCATTTTGCTGTTGAAAGTCCTAATTGTGCAACCTATTAGTGTTGAAAAAAATGTTTACTTCATTAATTAGCTTTACTTCAAGGACAAAGCTAGACTGGGAGAAATAAACTCCGAAGCAGGCAGAACAAGCTGGAGGCCGGGTCGCCGTGGTTCTTGCTGGGGCAGCGCTGGGGTTCGTGCTGGGGTGAGCCCCGCTGTAGCTGGTGGGGTGCATTTTCCCAGAGCGGTGTGGTTGCGGGTTCCTGCTGCGGCAGGACGGCGTGCTGGCTGCGGGGGTCGGGGCTTGCGCTGCAGACCTTCACCCAAGCGGCAGTTAGAGCTGGGAATCCCTCCGGTCCGTGGCTGGAAAAGGAGATTTGATCACCCTTGTTATATCACAGTGCAGTGCTATTAATAACGTGGCTTTTTGGCCTCTCTCTGCTCTCTCCCTGTTACAGAGTACAGCCTTCAGGACCTTCTGTTTCCCCACCTCCCGCCCTGAGGACTTGACTTTGCTTGTGGAGCTTGAGACGTTTGATGGGTGTGCAGGCAATGCCCGTCTTGCTGACCTGTCTGCCTCTGCTTGTGTGATCTGATCCAAGTGGGTCTCTCTGGCAGACTTTAATTTTTCCTTTACCTTCATTTTAATCAGCCCCTGCAGTCCTGCATGATTAATTTTCTGGCACCTCCATAATTCCGGTTCATTTTTTAGCAGTTGATACTGCTCCTCAGGCAGGCATAGACGATGGACTCTTAATTAAGCCATTGCTCTATTACTCCTATAGCACATGTGAGCCTTGAGAAGCTCCTGCCTCAAGCTGTGAGCCTGTGTGTCAAAAACCAGCACAGGGCCAGCGTGGCTCACCTGCGCACTGGGGTGGAAGTGTTACCGGTGAATTACTCCTTTAACTTAACTAAAATTAAATAAATATCAACCTCTTAGCTGCCAGAATGGGGTCGGTGCAGTTGTGTATTGAGGTGAGCTTCTTGGTGCCGTCCCTGCTGTGGTGCTGGGAGCCGAGTGATAACTGGAACGACGGCAGGACTGTGCCCAGTTGAAATACTTGTTTTTACTGGCAGTTACAGGATGAAGTAACCCACCTCTACAATCGATATGAAAATCATCAGAGGAGCATAAGGAAGTCATTAAGATAACTGCACATGTTTTTGTACGTGAATTGTCTAGGCTTGTTTGTTTTATCTTCATGAAATAGTACCAGGATGCTTGTTTGTTTAGATTATGGACCTATTTTTAAGTAACCCATTTTTTCCACTTTGGAAAATGCATTAGCTCGCTGGGTATCGCGGACATCTGTGCAGGCTGACTTTGGGAACCATCAAGCGTTCCTTGAAGCTGCTCTCACCAGGGCGAGTTGTTGCCTCTGCAAGTATGTACGTGGCTAACCTTTGCTGTAAGAGACGTCTGCAGGACCCAGAAGCAAACACAGCGCTGCTTTGTAAATGTACTTTATCCTACCAAGGAGCCTCATGTCATCCTAATAGCGCTGTCCCTTCACCACCTTCAGGGCTTGGAAATCATAGGCAACTTTACCGATCCCAGCCAGCCTTCAGGAAGGGGAAGCAGTAACAATCTGATAGGAAAGGGTGATGCTTGTTCACAAACACATGCTCACACTGCATATTTTGCAAGAAAAGACACTATTTTTCTAGCTAGGTATTTCCTGCATCATTTTTCCCTGAAGGGCTGAGTTTTAAGGTCTGTTTCTTCAGGTTTTGAGCTCTGATGCCTGCAATTCTGTGATTCTCAGAGGATAGAAACAATAAACACGAGAACTTTAAGAATGTTCCTTGTCTGAGTTACAAATGAACAGCTTGCTTGTTTGAACAGTCTGCCCCTTTGCTAGTCAAGTTAAGCTTTGTGTTGCGGGAAAGGGAGAAATAATTCAGGATTAAAGCTGCTAAGCAATGCGTATGTTTAGATTTGTAAGAGTGCCAGTACATAATTAATGTGTAAGCCAAAGAGAAAAGGTTGTTTTTTTTCCTGGATATAGACAGACAGATGCAGGATAAAACCTGATTTTTGGGGGCGAGGGGGAGAAATAATTTCTGAAAATATTATTTTCCAAGTAGCTGCTATTATTAATGCCGCCTGAGTGTTTTTTGTTCTAGCTGCTTTGCTGTTTTAAGGCAAAAATCAAAATGTGTCATCTTGTGCTGGCCTGGAAGACTTGTGCTTGTTATTGAAAAGCTCCGGGATTTCAAGTATGGTGAGGATAACCTCCAGAGCAGTCAGCCTGTTCAAGTGTTATTCCTTCTTAATCCTGCATGTGATGGTTCTTCCTACCTGCTGAGGAGGTCAGCGAGGACTAGCGGTGGTTGTTCCAGCTTATTGCTGAGGGAAAAAGGCGTTAACAGGCTGTGCAGGTTCTCATGGAGCCTTTAAGCTTTCTCCTCCTTTAGATATTTCTACAGCTGGATCAGAGCCTGGCCCTTCATCAGTGGCATTAAGCTTGTAGGAAGTAAAAATAAATAAATGGGGAATAAAGTGTTTATGTGAAAATGGTTGATTAAAGATCATCTCTGAGCATTTCAGAAAGGACATAGTCATTTGGTGTTCCTTGTTATTTCATGGTGTATCTGTCCTTCAGACTACAAAATGAGGAGTAGAAATTTTTTAATTTTTTTTTCCCTTTTAAAAACTGTGAAAAGGATCAGAAAAGAACAACTTGTCTATGCCTTTAGCTGTGAGATTTGTGAACCCTTGCACATCTACCTATGCCCTCCTGTATAGAAGGGTTGGTTCCTCCCCGGGGCAAGCCCCAGCAGCTTAAAACTGTGGCAGAGGCACAAAAATAATTGCAGCTCCGTGAAACTCTGGAGGGATTTGGTGGCGTAGGATCACGCTGGGATCTGCCAGAGCAGCCCCCATCTCTGCTCTGGGCCTCGGAGGGCAAGCGTGGCTTTTTAGGTTCCCCCTGAAGGTGACCCGTAGTGGGATGCCACCGGCAGTGATCATGAGCCTTAAGACAAAAAGTGTTGGAAGCTCCTTTTGCCAACGGAGCCCCCAGGCTGGCTTTGGCTGCGGGTGTCCGGAGGGGTGTGAGCTGCAACCCTCTGCCACCGTGCTGGGAAGATGAAGAGCATCCTCAGCCTTCATCAGGAGCAGCAGCTTGAAATGGCACTCCTGCAGCTTGGCTTGCTTTAGGAGTTGTCGTTTAATTAAGCTGTGTCCTGGAGGCTCTCTGAATAAAGGAGGAGATGCTCCAGGAGGTGTGAAAGCTAACTTAGGAGAATGTTGACGCGTTTGTGGGAATGGTGAGAGCAACCCACCCGGCAGCCCTGCGGGCAGTGATGGGTGCTGTCCCCATGTCCCTTTGGATGCTGCCCTGGCACAGCACAGAGGTGCTGGGATCACCCAGCCACAGCCATGGTCCCTGGAAGCCAGAGGAGAGTTTCCAGTCCCGCAGAGCCTCAGTGCTTGGGAGAGCCCTGGGAGCTTGGGATTACCTTCAGTGCTTGCTGAAACTGTTCCCGGAGGCTCGTCTCTGTGCTGGAGCGGACCGATTTGTTATCATCATGCAAGCCTTTGAAAATCACTCAGCTCTCCGAAGGGCTCCCGGGGCAGGGCTGGCTCGGATGCAGGCAGCACCCCGTGGCACGGTGTGCCCACCATCGTGCTGCTTTTGGGTGGTTTCTCGTGGGCTAGGCTGTTTCCTGAAGATTTGCCCTCTGTGTTTTGTAGATAAACAGGTTTTCCTGTTTCTCACTTGTTTTACTTTGTTGTATCATTTAAAAAAAAAAAAAAAAAAAAAAAAGTGGAAAGATATTTGGGGGCACTCAGTGCACCTCTCCCATGCTGCAGGCAGCAGGATGAATTCTGCGTAAGTTTTTTGCTTACAGCTGTTGGTATGAAAAGTGGGAGGTGGGATCTCTTGTTATTTTTTTCTCCCACCCCTTTTTTTTTTTCCTCTTGGGAAAGGAGAAAAAATGTTTCATGCTTATGTGATTTAATAAGGGTGAGGGTCAACCCTTTGAGTGTCACTTAGAAGCTGTATCTTACTCTAAATGTCCAGTATTCCTGTGCCGTCAGTGCAGCGTTGGATGACTTCAAATGGTTGTTTCATCTGCCTGTGTTAAATGGAGGAATTGCTCTCGAGGTTCTTTTCCATGGGCTGTAGTGGGAGCTTAAGCAGCCAGTGCTGGATGAGGTGTCCCTTTTGCAGTGACAAGTGGCATCATTGTCTTCTTGATGCCCCTGGAGCCCCAGGCACAGAGAGCTCAAGTCAGAAGACAGCTCAGCCTTGGTCCCGCGCCCTGCCTCCAGCTTGCTTTAGCTTTACGGTTTGGAGAAGTTGTCCAATGGGTTTGTTTTTCATCTTGGGGCTATTTTCAGCCACTCAGCCTAACAAGGTGAAATGTCTGAGACGCTTTTCTGTTCCCTGTGACTGTGCTATAAGGAGGTGCACCGCCTGCCCCTCAGGCTCCCCGGTGGGGAGTACCTCACCCCAGCCTTTCCTCCTTTCTGTAGCCTTTGGCTATTTTCTGACCAAAAAGTCTGGCCTGATAAAAGTCAGGTCTTTTACAAGAGCAATGGTTAGTCTCTGCACAGATACCCTGAGCACAGAGCGCCCCAAATCCCGGCATTGCCGTTGCCCTCCTGAGAGGCTGAGCCCGGGAGCACGGCGAGGATCCAGCACCTCGGCTGGGACCGACTTAGCTGGGCTCC
Organism: Tyto alba; assembly: GCF_018691265.1. Lineage (NCBI taxonomy): Eukaryota > Metazoa > Chordata > Aves > Strigiformes > Tytonidae > Tyto > Tyto alba. The sequence continues at coordinate 1,135,585 of NW_024881282.1, read as the reverse complement.
GCGTAGGAAAAGCGGCAGGAAAGCCAGTGTGTGGTGTGACTGCGGGGACGGGGCTGTGCCGCTCTTGGTTCGTGCCGAGAGCATCGGTACCGGGCTGGGGGATGCCCAAGATGTGAGAGGAGGGGGGGACGTTTCGCCCCACCTCTCCCTTATTCCAGTTGTAAATGTGTCATTTGTTCGCTCTTGCAATTGTGATTCCTTTGGGGTTGGGAGAAGCTCTCAAACTGCCGTTCACTCGGGTAGGATGAATTTTTAAAACAACTCTTGCTCCTTGGTTAAAGGGCAGAGAGGACCTGTGAGCAGAGGTGGTTTCTCTCCAGCGTCTGCTAAACGACGGCACTGGGAAGGTCACTTCAGACTCCTCAGAGTTCCTCACCAGCTGTAGTATATTTAACCTCCTAATGCTGTGAGATGTGGAAGCCTTAGTCTTCCTGTTTCAAATGAAGGATTAAAGTGCAGAGATATCATTGTCATGCAGGAAGTCATCTGGCAGAGCAGGGACTTGAACCCTCTCACAAATGTCAGCTTGGTGGCCCAGCCTGTGGGACATCCATCATTTCCTGGGCACGGCTAAGAAGCAATTCATACTGGGGGAGTTCGCTGAAATCTGGGTTGGCTTGTAAAGTGAATTTAGCACCCTGATGTGAATTTGTTTGTCTGCCGGGTCTGCTACCTTCTCAGAGTCTCTCCCACCTTCAGAAACGTGTCCAGATGGAGCAGCACCGAGTGGTTGTGAATAAATGGCTTTTCCCAGGCTGTGCTCGTGGCGGGCAGTGACACACCGTGCTCTGCTCATCACCCTGCCCTCGAATGTCACGGTGGGGCCGGGCGACACGCTGCGTCGCTTTCTGGAAGCTGCCACTAGTGGCACTGGGCATTTCAGACCCACTATATTTATGCTAATCTAGAAACAGAATAGAAATCCAGTATTTGAACCTTAGTAGCCCAAAGTAGGCTTCCTGTCTGTGATAGTTCAGCAATTGTGGAAGGCTTGAGAGCTGGCTGGTGGTAATACCAATCCCAGTAAAAATTAAAAAGGAAAAAAATTCCAAGGAATTATAACTATTGCTAAAGAGCGCATTCTCTTCAATAGCGCTACTTTTAATTGCAGTCGTCTTCCAGTAGCTTGCCATTATTTATTCAAAACGTAAAAGAATAGTTACTGCTATTATAAACCCATTTTACAGCCACCTTGTCTCCATGCTTGTCGCCATGTAGTGTTTGCATGGGAAGTGTGTGGGGTTGACATGAGGTCTCCTTTTATTGACGCTGGCTAAATTCTTCTGGAATTACCAAGCTCCTAATGAAGGTTTGCTTACTTGTGGCAAACCAGGTATATACTGCAAATACAATTATGTGGTTTCTTTGACCTTACACCAGAATACAACTGTTTTAATAAAAAGAGAAAAATTGCATCGGAAAGAAAGAGGAAAAAGATTTTTATTGTTCAATAAAGTCTTCATATAAGTGCTGGTAAAAGTGCATGTGAAGGCTCCAGTGCAGAACGTGAGGATGGAGACTGTTTTTAGTGGAGGGGAGTCTCAGTACGGGGTCAGGAAACTGCAGGGAAGTCATCCAGTTTGAAGCAGAGAAGGAGAGCTCCCGGCACATTTTCCCCTTTATGCTGATGGTGGAAGTAATATTTTTCTGCCTGAAGAGTCAGAGATTAGAGTATCTCTTTTCCTATTTAATGAGGTACTAAAAAAGATTCGGAGGAGTCCAGACTTGTATTTCTGAAACACCTATGTGTTTGTGTTAGGATTTGTCAGAGAATTTTACTGGTAGCCAAAGCTATGCCTTTAGTATAAACACAATTCTTTAACTTGAATGTAGCTGATGCTGAATAATGAATCAACGTAACCCTGATCCAGTACAGCAGAACAGAAATAACGCAGAGTTTTAAGCACTGACAGATTTTTTTTTTTCAGTCTAACGTACCCAAGTGTTGCTGCTCAGATCCTGGTGCTGCCATTCCTCTGGTCCCTGCAGAGACGGTGTCTGCCCAGGAGAGCTGCAAGAAATTACCGCTCACTGGTGATGACTTGAAAAAAATCAGATATGGAGTAAATGTATAGTTCTTTGTAGGTCATCATAAAGCGAGCAGTCTTTCTCCAGAGCTCCTATCATCAAATACAACCACTTAATAAAAAAAGAAACTCTGTTTTCATCAGACAGCCGAAGGGAACAGTGGCCTTGGCGGGCTGGGGGCAGGACGTCGCCCCATCAAAGCTGGTTTCAGCTCGAGGCTGCACAGAGGGAGCGCAGCCAAGCTGAAGATGCTCCTTCTCCCTCAATGCGTTTGTGTAACGAGGGAAATGAGTCGTGTGTGCGATGCAGTGGCCTGAATATGAGCACTACAACTCTTTTCCGCTTCTCTGGATGCCATCATAGCTGGTAAAAAGCCCAGAGAGTAAAAGCTGCTAAAACTGTGATGGTTTGACATTGCTGGTGCTTCTCACTCAGATGCTTAATGATCTGCTGCCTTCGAGGCACGGCTCTGGAAGATGAAAGGGGCATAAGGAGATTTATCAGGAGCCTAACGATTGCTAAACTTAGTCACTTGTTTCCTGGCTCAGGGTGTGTGGAAGTGCTGTAGAGGTGATAGTTCTGCTCTTGGGAAATAAATATTACCAGCACGTCCAGTGGCAATGGTCCTGTGCTCATACTGGTTGAAAGGCTTTGGCAGGACAGAGTTTATAGGGAGAAACACAATAGAATTTTTTTTTTTTTTTTTTTTCAGATCAGCTAATGTAGCCCGAAAAAACAAGACAAACTTTTTCAGCACACATGCTTCTTTTTTCCTTAAGTGAAGTTGTCAAAAACTTGGCACGTTGAACTTCCCAGTTCCAGCCCCCAGCCTGGACAGCCCCGTGGCCGGGCAAGCTGGGGAGCAGGAACGGCCAGGGTGGGTCTGGGTCGGAGGGACTCTGCTCCCCTTGGAACAGAAACGCTGGCTGCTGAGCGGCGCTGCGCCCCGGAGCAGGGGCGAAAGGGTGTCTGCTCAGGTGCCCACCTCGGTGACTAATCTCTTGCAGCGAAGTTTGGAAAGCAAAGGAGGGCTGTGAGCCTCCCCTCGGCAGGCACCCACCGCCAGCATGGCTGGGGTGGGGTGGGGGGGGGTGGTTTGCCAGCCCCTCGGCCGTGGGGAAACTAAAGGAAGTTTTCCCAGAGTTTTTTCAGAGCTGTGGCAGTGCTGAGTGAAGCCGGCTGCTGCGGCAGGGGCGTTATCAGCGTTGGGGTTAAGATTCCACACATTTATTCCCTTTACATGCTGCCTGGAGCGCGGACACTGAGGAGCCTGAAATCTTTGTTTTAATGGGACCAGAAGCCAGTTTTGCTGCAGCTCCCCCATAACTCTTTAAACAGAGTGGGTATGTTTTCCATTGAGTCGTCCAGCCCCGTATCCATAAAATCTTCATTCTTTACGGACTAGAGCAGGGCAGTCACTTGCTCTGCTGGCCATGTCGTTATAATTACCTTCTTTGTGGCTTTTTTAAGAAGAGACCAGATGAGTGTTTCTGTTAGGATTTAACTATTTTGAAGCTGTCTGTGACAATAATACTGTTCTTTTAGTCTTTTCAGGTTTGTGCAGTAATCACGATATTTTTAATTTGGATACTGAAAGCTGTCTTTCTCGAGGTTGGTGGTTTAGATTGTGCAGAAAGGCATGGTTCCTCCTATATGGAATAATAATTTTTCAAAATAAGACTGTTTTTTCTTATTTAGAAGTGCATAGCTTAAATAGCCTCTTCTATTGTTGGAAGCTGTGGTAGTCTATAATTAACTTAAACATAAATGAAGTGTTCTGTTTCTGAACACAGTTAATGGGCACTTAAACTGATTACTCATGTTGGTCATAAACTATTATAAGCTGCTGTTTGATTCAACTTGAAATTTGTATTCTGACGTCTGCCTCTTCAACACTTGAAGTGCTTTGCTGTAGGGGCTTTGAAGTTTGAAGAAATCCCCTTGCTAAGAATATTCTTATTCTAAGGAGTCTGCTGGGGTACACTCTATTCCCGTGAACGCATCGCCAGCCCCAGGACGAGGAGCGGGGCCGAGATGCCAAGAGCATCTCGCCGTGGCAGTGAGCTGGCCTCGATGACCGCGTACGTCTCTCCCATTTCTAATTTCTGATTCAGTGGCCTGCCAGCTGTAAGCTGTGCTGCAGGCACCCACACATGTGGGAAGGTATGTGAGGGGGAGGGAAAATAATGTCTGTAATCCCAAACCAAATATAAAGTTCTGCTGGGAATCTTTCCTTAACCAGAGGCTGGTTAGCGCTTGGCAAAGCAAGGGTCTTGTCCCTTCGTACCTGAATTGTAAACCCATCTGCGCGGAGGATTTAGGGAGTGCCGAAGCACAAGCCTGCTTAATTTATGTTTTTGCCCTCCTTGTGCTGCTCTGCATGCCCAAGCACCCGCTGTGCCGTGGAAGCACGCCCGGGCCGTTCGCTTCGGGGACCAAAGCTGGGGCTGTGCTCAAATCAGACTCTCCTGTTCCCTGCCCAAGCCGTACGTGATTTATCCTCCTCGGTGAAACTCGGTGGGGTGAATTTCTTACCGAATAAATAGTTATGGAAAAGACACTGTTTGTTCAGCTGAAATAATGACGAGGGGGGTCAAACTCAGCTCCAGTCTTCTGGCTTTGTGCCCAAGGTGGCATTGAATGGTGCTTTCCATCCATGGCACTTAGAAATGACGAAGAGAGATTGATCGTGTAGTTTCTGTTGCGAAAGCTTAGCTGGGAGTTCAGGAGCTAGTAATTAAAGTACCATTGTGCCGGTTTAAATAGCACACCTAACACATATCGTACAGCACGTGTGTGTAGCAAGTGTCCACTTTGCCAAGGGGCAGTAAAATGTGTACATGCATGTACTGCAAAGCTGTGACATGGAGAAAACATATTAGCAATGCTCAGTCTCTTGGGAAGGTGAAAAGAGGATTTCTCCGCAATGTGCAGCGTTTGCCCTGACAGTTTGCGTTGCCTGTGAGCCGTAAGGCTTGTGGGGGAAGCAGAAGGTAAAGATTAATGATCGCTGCGTGGGGCTGTGTGGTTTGAGCTGCCGGGGACCCTGAGGGATGGAGATGATCTGAGGGGGCAGTGGAGAGGTGGGATGCTCTCTATCCTGTGGGGTTTCAGGCCAACTTCACAAAACACCCTGGCTACAGTCTTTGAATACGGCGTCTCTTCATTCCTCTGGCATTTGCTGTATTCACACATCCTCCCCACATTACTGCCAGTGGACTTGGATGTTGTGATCTGTGGTCAAATGTGGCTGTAATGGTTTTGGGGCTGTGCTGTGTAAACCAAATGGGGCTTTGGTCTGGATTAAAAGCCCCCACATGCTGCCTTAACACACTGCCCTGTGGTTGTCTGATGTCCCAGCTGATGGGTGTTTGGAAAATTTACTCTCTTCTGCTTTCATTTACCTTTAAACTGTGCCCTGTCCGCACACCTCTGCGGGAGCATGGCTGTGCTTTGGACGACAGCACGTTGCGATGCTGCCTCTCCAGTCTGCCTAGTGGGAAGCACCAGTGCAGACAGCAGCTAAATGATGCCTTAAAAATGGTGGGGGAAAAAGGTGAGCTGCTGTGCTGTGGGTGAAGCCTAATATCTGGTTAAATGTACAAGGATGGGTCGTATTTTCAGTGGCTTGGTCACAGCCAGGTTGCAGTGAAAACATACGTGCTGGGCAGGCTTTGGGTAGTCTTGGGGAGGGTTAAGCAGTGTGATTTAACAAAGTCAGTGGAACAACAGCTGTGTTAGTAACAGAGCTGTGCTGAGGAAGAATTCGACATTTTCTGGTCTCTTCCTTGTGTTTTTTACTTCTACAACAATGTTGCTTTAAAACACTGAATATTAACATGGATTGCATCATGCTGAAACTCTTCCCTGTGTGCAGAAGATGAGGACACGTTGTCCAATGAGTTGTCAGCTTGCCTTTTAAAGCCATTTTATCACTGCAAATAGCTTTGAAGATTTTTGAAAGACTGTTTTGGGGGAAGGAGCAGAAGTGGTTTGTGATCACTCTGAAATTGCTGCTGTTCCAGAAGGTGCTGATGGCTGAGCTGTCCCTCAATCTGCAGGCGAGCCAGGCTTGGGAGCTTGCCCCGTGGAGCTTCCACAGCGTTTTTTCAAGCTGAAGGCGAGGTTTCAAAAAGATGCTGAGCTGACTGAATAATAGCTTGCCGTTGCTGAAAAGCATTTCCTCCTTCCCTCGTGGCTTTGGCACCGTCTGCTCCCGCACCCCGGCAGTTCGGTGCTCAGCAGGAGCAGTCGGTCTCGCAGGGCCCCGGGAGCGCTCGGCGCGGCGGTGTAACGCCGGTGGGGTTTGCTCCCAAGAGCTGGCCGAGGTCTGTGTGCCTGGCGTGGGTGCTGGGTTGGGGAAGCCAGCCATCCTCGCCATCCTCTGGTTTTATAACTCAGAGATAGTGGCGGCAGCAGCGCCGATCTCATGGGTTATGCGCCAGGCTGGTGCAGCCAGCACTGCCGGGACCCCTCCGGAATGAGGAGCCTCACGGTTTCAGTGCTTTTAGTCAGCATCCTGTTCTGGAAAGTACCTCTTTCGCTGGGCACCTGCAGAAGAAAGTCACTTTATTGAATGTATCATTTGTCAAAGTGTTTTACAGGTGTGAATCTCCTCGCTTGGTCCTCCAAGAGCATTTCCATTTTCCAACTTTCAAAACACGCCATAAAATACCTGATTTAACCTATGCTCTCCAGTGAGTCATTTCAAGATTTTTTTGTTTTGTTTTGTTTTGGCTTGGACTGGGATGGCCTCTTTTTTTTTTTTTTTTTTATTTTTTTTTTTACTAACAGCCTTTATTAGTGAGGCAACATTAGCCCAGCTTCCAGCCAGGCAAGCCAGATTTCCTGACAGCGTGGTGGCTGCACTCAGCGGCGTTTTACCATCCCGCACCTATGCTGCAGTACTGCTCAAAGTGGGCGTTTGCTTTTTTTTTTTTTTTTTTTTTAAACTTTTTTATTTTGCCTTTGTATTCAAAGATGGCAGCTCTTACATTGGGGCAGAAGAATTATAATCTAGGAACGCCTGCCTCATAGCAGCATGCTTAGCACTGTTGCTGTTCACAGGTCCTGTCTGACAAATGCTTCTTTCCGGGATCTACTTGCAGCACGCCGTGTCCGGGCTGCTTGCATGCCGTCGTCACTGGGTGTATTTTCGTTACCCGGGACTGGGTTTTTAAGGGGAAAAGACAACCCGCAGGGACGGGGGGGGCACGGCTCTGCCTCCTCCCGAGCCGACCGTGTTTCCTGCCGGTCGCCAGCGCGGTGGTTTCCAGCGGTGGATCGCGGCCGGTCGCAGCCCGGGCTGGCAGTCGGCTTCCTCCCTCCCTGCGTTGCTTCCTCTGGGCCGGTGCTGTTCAGGTTTATGGGGAAGCAGTCCCTCGGAGCTGACATAACCTGGAGTGCTCCCTCTTTACTCGACCAACATGTTTGGTTGGCAAGGAGGGAGAAAAAGAAAATAAAACAAACAACCAAACGTGTTTCCTTAATGTGAATAATCTTTGCCTACTAATGAAGAGATTTGTTTTAATTTTTGCCACAGTTGCTCCTCCTAATTGCTGTTTTTTATGTTCTCCTTTGCTGTGTGTGGAGCATTGTCACCTGGCAGTAACTAGTCACAGGGCAAGTGAATTTACCCGCGGGCTAGGTTAATATGTTATAGTTTCTGGAAGAAAGATGTGCTGAGTTGTCCCCTAACCTGCCAGGCTGCTGTGGGGAGGTCGGGATCTTCCCTCTTGTGGCAGAGGAGCTTTGTGAACGTTCTCCTGCAGCTTTTTGTGCAGAGTGGCATCATTTTCTTCTTCACTTACCTTCACCCCTTGCTCCTTTCGTTACCGTTTAACATGTTAAACGTGAGATCTGGTAGAACTGCATTGCTAAGAGTGCTTCCTAGGCAGTGCCTGCCACATCCAGGATCTTGTTCTTGTACCAGGGTTCCCAACTCTCACTGTCTCGTGTGTAGAATTGAACGGGTCTGCAAGCACCAAGAATAACAAAACTTGGGTTTTTTGCAGAGTTGTGTCCTTTGTTCACGAGCTGTTTCCACCTCCTTCCCTTGCTTTCCTCCCCCCACCCTCTTCCCCTTCCCACCCCATGCCATCGACTTTCTCCTCCACTGTCTGCTGGGACCGTGGGTGGCCCGTGTGTGCCTGCCAGCCTCAGGTCCCCCCTTCACCGGTGTCCTGATCCTCGTGGAAAGTGTTACAGAACTATATATGACACGTTTCTTTGGTTGAGTTTGGGGAAGTAGGAGGATAACAGGATGACCAGGAAGGGTTTTTTTCCCTGAAGAAGTCGAGCTAACAGTTGCACACTGATCTTGAGGTCTAATAACTAATGTGTGTTTTTGCAGAATGGCATTTTCCTGCTAGATCTGCCTGTGGGCGCTGCGATGGCGGGCAGCATCTTGTTTAAAGAGTTGTTAAAGGGTTGTGTTCTTAAATGGGAGAGAAACACTTTGCTGGTTTCTGGGAGAAAAAAGGTATTGTAAATGAGAATGTTTTAAACTACATGAATGTGTTTCCAATGAGCTTGCTGGGTGCAGCAGTGCAGTTATCCCACATGAAGGTTTATTTGCAAGCAGCAGCTGATTCCCTCTTGCTGTAGGACAGGTGTGGAGTGGAGTGTATGCCATCTCTGAAAGGGCACTGAGCAAAGGCTGTTGTCTCCGTATTTTCCGCTCTCTAGAGCTTCTGTGAAAGTTTAAATCATCAGTTCTTGGTAAGACACAGGAGGGATAAATAAGGTTAAAATTGGGAGAAGCTGCCCTTGTATGGCAGCATGGGAATGGTGCCGCTTTGCTCGAGTTAATGATGCCGGAGCTTGTCTGTGAGGGGACTACGGGAGCCCTCGATTCCTGGGCTGTTGGAGAGTTGGTGGACAGGCAATGCATGCCAGGGAACCCTGGCTCCTCCCGGGGCAATGTGCTCTTTCAGCTCTCCTCTGTGTCCATGAAGATGAGACAGGCGGGATGTTGGCTTGGGGGGCGGGGGGTTCTGGAAGGACGAGCAGAGGAAAAGAACACTGCTGAAAAAGCCCCAGGAAAGCAACAGTTCTGGAAACTTTGCTTTGGTCTGGGTATTGAGTATTGCTGAGATGTAGCTGATGAAGAGACTGGCCATGTAAGCCTGGCCTTTGGGTCAATTCTGTGCTTATCCATCTCGTCAGTATATGACTGTAATTTCAGAAACCGTCTACCCTCACCCTACTCATTGGGAATCTCTTTTTACATTCCTAAGGAAACTCCCCAAAGTAATGAATTGAAAATCCAGTGAAATGTGATGGGAGTATATTAGCATGAACCGTCACTGTCCGGAGGAGCTTATTGGGTCTGAAATGCTTCACCATTGAGATGTCAAATATTTGCAGAAATCAAGCCTTGAAAGGAAGGCTTGGCTGGAGTGTTAGGGCTGCTGCCTGCAGTTCTGCTTGCTAGCCTAACCAAGGATAACCCAGAATAAAGGGTTTAGCCCTCTAGTTACAATAAGTAGGCTCACCTTTTCCTACCCTTCATTCCTCCCCTGGAGCAGGAAATGTAAGGGAGCAGTGCTCTGTACTGGAAGCATTCTGTCGGTGGTATGGTGTGTGTGTGCCCGCTGTGGGCTGCGGACAATAAGGGTTAATCCAGCGAGGGGTTAGTTCATCTCTGAAGCAAACACATTTTACTTTAAAAGTTTCTTTAAATCTTCCTCAACACTTTAGTTTGTGGTGTGCATGGGCAGGCACACTTGTTTTTTTTAGGAGCAATCTGTGGCTATTTTCTCTTCCTGAAGTTGTCGTCTTTATGACTTATGGGCATCCAGCTGCGCAGGAAAACTCCGTTTTACAGGCTGCCCTGTAGCTGAGGAAGTGGGCATCTGTTTGCAGGTGTGTAAACCTAAGATGCTGTTTCTCTTATCTCTCCTCACATCCTGTAAAAAAATAAGCGAGAGATAAGAGAGGAAGGATAGACAGATAGTTTCTATGGAGTGGGTGATTTAACTACTTCCTTCCAGCGTTATGAACGTGACTTACAGCTCCTCTTTGCTAGCCTGGGAGCTGCCTGGTCCCACTAACTGCACAAGCTGAATGAAATACTAATAGGCAAGAAAACAGTTCAGCCTTGAAGTGCAACTCCTTTATAGAAAGCTCGTGCTAAAAAGGATGATCTTTTTCCTGTTAGAAGTGATTTTAATTGTGACAAGTTAGGATAAAATATTTTAAATCATAAAAGCTGTCCCCTAATTTATGCAGTGGGAGGATAGAGAGAAGATGGAGTGAGACTATTCTCAGGTTTGCAAGGATAGGGTGTGAGGCAGCGAACGCAAATCGCGGTGGGGGAATTCCTGCTTAGATAATATTAGGGATGCGTTGTCATAATGAAGATTGGCAGGCATTGGAACTGGGACTCAAAGAGGTGGTGGTACCTTCGGCTGTGGAGATACCAGAACTCAACTGGATGGGGGCTATGAGCAAGCTCGTTTACGTTGGCCAGGCTTTGCTGGGGAGGCTGGAGCAGGTGAACTCCAGCGGCCCCTCCCTGCCGAAGTTGTTGTGGTTCACATGGCATATGTAATTGCTATAAATAGAGCAGATTTTTTGCATGGTGTAATTGCTGCTCATCTGGTTATGCCCATATCCCACACTTGCTTATTGATGTGTTTCATTGCTTGCAGTGTCAGGGAGACAGTTAGAAACGCCTGTCTGCATCATCTGAGAAGCCAAAGGCAGCACAGGAGCAAGAAGCTGCTTCCCAGCCCGCGGTGCGGTTTGGCAGGGCCTCCGGAGCCACGCTCGCCAGCCCCTGCTCACGCAGGGTCACCGGCTGCAGGTTGCCCTGCGGCAAGTAACAGTGCCCCATCTTGACTCCGTGTCTCTTGATGCCTCTTAGTTGTGTGCGAAGGACGAGAGCAGTAGGAGTTATGCACATGAAGATATAAGGGAGTTATGCACCCTTCAGTATTCAAATAGTAAAATTTTCCAAGTATTAAAAATGCAAGTAGCTGCAACACAAAAGCTGCTTTTTGTGCCCAAGCTTGCTGCTGCTTGCAACTGCTTTTCCTGCTTAAGACTGATGTGTGTCTACAAGGAAGTGAGCATTGTCTCCTGTGAACCCAATTAGAATGAATAAAGAGCCTCCGAATTTTGCAGATGACTTTCTGAAGCAGTCTTAATGTTAATAATAATGATCACGTTTAAAAAACAAACAAACAAAAAAACACCAAACCAAAACCCAACAACCAACCAACCAAGAAAGCCAAAGCACCACTGTTCTAGCTAAAGCCAGAAATCATGGGGTAAAATGCTTTTTTGACGTGATTTACTTATGTGTACAATTTTGTACTTCAACGTCAGCTGGTGTAATCACTCAGGTTACATCACCAGGGGGGTGACATAATTCAGGAGACAACAATCACCCCTGAAATAGTTTGTTTGAAGGAGAAGAGAATTGAGTTAGGAACGTGAGTGATAGAGAAGAGCGTTTACTTTGTAAAAAAATCTGTGTTTGGAGCAGGTGGGTGATTCTGCAAGTTCTTCTGTCATGCTTTTATTTGACTTTTTGGAGGTAGCTGGAGTAGTGCTGCCTTGTGTTTAAGTGGATACTGGTGGTACAAGTTCATTCCAACTGAGCATGAACCTGAGTCCCAGCTCTGTGCTCCTCAGAAGCTGAACAGCTCAGCTTTGAGCTGGCCAAGCATATTCTCTGCTTTTGGAGACAACCACAGGGCTGACACTCTTCTTCCTGGCCTGCAGAATCCTTTAGGCTTATTTAAACTCTCTGTAATTTTGTAGGTTCTTTGAAACATCGTATCTCCTTTGATCCTAGGTCTAGCCTCCAGAGGAGAGCTGTGGTCAGGGTGGATGGAGCCAGAGCAGCTCTCAGCTTTGCTTGAGGCTCACGGGTGTATGATGCTGTCCCCTTCCATCCCCTCCTGGCCTCCAGTGTTACTCTGTGCTTTCGGGCAGCAGTAAGGTTCAACCCAGGAAACAGCTGGATGCAAGTTGCTGTAGTCTGTGTGGATCACATCAAAGTCATGGGGAGCGTTGGAGGGCAGAGGTGTCCCTTGGAGGGATCTGGACAAGCAGAAGTGGGCTGGCAGGAACCTTTGTTAAACCTAAAATTTAGCAAAAGCAAATGCCAAGTCTTGCATCTGGGATAGGATAACCCTGCTTGACCGTACGGGCTGGGGACCCACTCTGGGGCAGCAGCTTTTCAGAAGGGGATCTGGTGAAGAAGTTGCCCAGGGGCAGAGTCCCCTCGGGTGAGGGAGGCAGGAGGGGGTCCAGGAAGGGGGTCCTCCCCTTTATCAGGCAGTTGTGATGCTGCGCCTGGGGTTGTGTGTCCCCTTTGGGGCTCCCCAGTACAGAAGAGGTGCGGACATGCTGGGGGGAGTCTGGCAGAGCCACCATGGTGGCTGGGGGGACTGGGAGGGTTCAACGTGGGGCAGAAGAGGGCATAGGGAGACCTCGGGGCTGCCTGCAGCCACCCCACGGCGGTGCCCGGGGATGGAGCCAGGCCCTTCCCAGAGGGGCTGTTGGAGAGCAGCACACCGGAGCTGCAACCCGGGCAGCCCGGACCAGATGGGTGGGAAAAATCTACTCTAAGAGTGGCCAAATACCTGGAGGGGCCCAGAGAGGTTGTGCGGTCTCCACCCTGCACAGCCTGACCTGGTTTGGAGCCGCTTCAGGCAGCTGAGCCTGGATGAGTTCCAGAGGTCCCTTCTGACCTACGGTTATTCCATGATTGTGATTTTATGATTCTGTAATTTTAATTGACATCTTCATTGTATAATGCATTGCCTTAGGGGTAACATCGACTAGCCTCGAGGTAAATATTGTTCTATTCTGGTCTTGTCTGAATAATAAAATTAGAAATATGTTTGTATTTGGTATTAGGCATTTATCAGTAAATACTCTCTGAGAGCAAGAGGGGAGTCATATAGTTCTCTTCCACCTTAAGAAAGCTACCAAAATTTTTGCTTCTGTTGCAACATGAATTTATGTACCTTGAGCTGCTCTTGCTCCCAGTATCTTTTTGCAGTGGGTATCACGTACCAGAGCGCCAAGAACTGGGGACTGGAAATCCCTGGCTTTGGGCAAGCACTGCTGCGGTAACAGCTCGTGTGGGTCAAAGATGATGAGATGGAACGGCAGAAGTATTGTGGGTTTTTCTTTGATTTCTTCTTAGCTTTCTTCGGCGTCTCAAATTTTTCAGGCAAGAATGACTCACTCATCCATTATGTGGTTTCCTGACTTTTAGCAATTTTTCTTTCACTTAAAAAATAATAATTATTAGTTTTGCATCACCATGCACGGCAGCCAGCATTCAAAGCCCTGTACCGTGGGCTGTGGCTGACTGGAGTGGCTGACTCACGTCTGTTACAGGTTTTCAGGTTGACATTGATTTCTTCCCACCCCTCACTGAGTTTCTCTTTCAAAATATCTGTAAGGCTGGTTCTGGCCGTTTAACGAATTCCTTGTCTTGTTACAGAGCAGGAGTGTTGATCCTGGCGAGCAGGAGCACATGCTGCAGGGTTAGCCAGCCCCCTCAATTCCCTCCAGTGCTGGGACCGTGGTCCCTCCTGCCCAGCTCTGCCCACTGCACCTGGGCACTGCGTGGTAATGGTAGGCATGATAGGTTTCTGCATAGGACAGACTAGTTTGGGTGGGAAGGGACCTTAAAGCCCCCCCAGTGCCACCCCCTGCCCCGGGCAGGGACACTGCTCCCAGCCCCGTCCAACCTGGCCTTGAACCCTTCCAGGGAGGGGGCAGCCACAGCTGCTCTGGGCACCCTGGGCCAGCGCCTCACCCCCTGCACAGGGAAGAATTTCTGCCTTAGATCTCACCCAGATCTCCCCTCTCTCAGTTTAAAACCATCACCCCTCGTCCTACCCCCACCCCCTGATCAAGAGTCCCTCCCCACCTTTCCTGTCCCCCCTTTAAGCCCTGGGAGGCCGCTCGAAGGTCTCCCTGGAGCCTTCACTTCTCCAGGCTGAACCCCCCCAACTCTCTCAGCCCGGCCTCCCAGGGGAGCTGCTCCAGCCCCCCCAGCATCTTCATGGCCTCCTCTGGCCCTGCTCGAGCAGCTCCGTGTCCTTCTGCTGTTGGGGGTCCCCGAGCTGGCCCCAGCACTGCAGGGGGGTCTCCCCAGAGCGGAGCAGAGGGGGAGAATCCCCTCCCTGGCCCTGCTGCCCCCCCTGCTCTGGCTGCAGCCCAGGGCACGGGTGGGTTCTGGGCTGCGAGCGCACGGTGCTGGCTCACAGGCAGTTTTCCAGCCACTTAAACCCCTAAGTCCATTCCCCAAATCATCATCTTACGTGAATGAAAGGTGTTACAAAATGAGGTGCATGTTAAGGGTTAACCTCTGGATTTTGCTGCAGCCAGTGGTGGTCTTGCAGCTTGCAGAACCCAGTTCCTATTCCTGGCTTTGCTGGTGAAGGTGTGGAGTGTCCCAAGGCTGCCTCTGACCTCACTGGGCAAGTTTCCTTAACCTCTGAAAGCATTGTTGTTCACTGCATGCTGATAAGGCATTAGAGAGATAGAGATCTTAAAAGGAATATTTACCACCAAAATATTTTATGTACTTTAAGCAGCACTGGGCACAGCAAGGTTGTGTGTGGGTGTGGGTCAGCCCTGGTGGGGTGTCACCATCCCTCCTGCTGCTCCTCTCGGGGCTTCTGTTCCAGCGAGGCGGAGACACGAGGCGGCTCTAGTGAGCAGCAGTGCTGGGGACATCACTTGTCGAGCTCAGGAGGCACCAGCGGATGCCGTGGGCTTTGTCCCGTGGGCTTTGTCCCGCGTCGTTCCTTTCCTTTTGGAGAGGACAGCTGTCGTCGTGGCAGCGCCTGGTGCGCGGCAGCCGAGAGCATCCAGCCTGGTGGGTCACGGTCCCAGGTCCTGGTGCGGTTTCGTCTGCGCTACTGGGGATGATGGTTGGATCTGGCGTGGAGAGGGGCCAGGGCTCCCTGGGCTGGGGAAGGGGCTGGGGGCACAGCGGGCAGGGGAAGGGTTCGGTTGGGTCTCTGGGTACGTGGCTGACGCTGCGAGGGCTGGGGAATGACTTCAGTAAAGTGGCCATTTCAGAGCAGTGGTGAAGAGAGAATTGCTCTGGAGAAATCCAAGGAAATTCCGAAATATTTTTATGCTGAGAAATATTTACTCTTCAGCATTAATAAACATCTATCTAAAAATAAGTAACCCTATGCCAAATTTAAAGTGAAGAGGATCACTTTTACCTGAAAGTGCTTGCTGAATTTCCTGGTTATGGCAGAAGATGGAGGCTCGGGAGGGGAGCCTTCCCCACTGCACCTGCCTTCATGCCCTCTATACATGAAGACACGGGGAGAATGTCACTGATACTCAGAAAAATGCTTGCGAGTCTGAAAACCCATCATCTTATATTTGTGCCATAAAGCAGAGGCTAGAAAAAAAGCCACGAAAATTGTGCCTGGTAGTATTTTTTTCTTTCATAATTTGCAACTCTCAGAGAAAACATCTGATCACTCCCTCGATGAAATCTGCTTTCTATACATACGGTGGCGGGGAAGCGCTGCTCTCCACACGGCTGCTGACCTCGGGAGCTGTTTCTGCAAGGTCGGAGGGTGAAGCATGTGGAGCACGGCTGTAGGAGCTGGGGGTGAGCTGGTCCGAGGTGGAGATGGGATGGTGGGATGCAAAGTTGGGAGCTGGCTCGTTCCAAGGGCGAGATCCTTCCCGGTGGAGAGGTTTACTACTCGCTTGTGGCAAGAGCTGGACTGTGAGTGTTTGGGGCGCACAAGGGGTGCGACATGGGGGCAGCTTGAAGGGATGTCGTCTTTCAGAGATGGATATTCCCAGTGAATACATGGGAAGTGATGCTTCCCAGTGAGGGCTTGTGCCTGAGCCATTGCTGGGCTCCTGGGATCCCCAGTTCCTGCCTGGGAGCGGGCGCAGGCAGTGCCTGTCCGTGGGCATCGCCCGCTGCTCCATCTCCGTGAGGTGCCCCCAGCAGCTCTGGGGAGCCAGGCGAGCTTTCCTTCTTCCGAGGATCTCGGTGAATAGTTGCTGGCACTTTGTACCTCTTCAGGAATAGAGATAGAGGTTGCTTGCAGGAATTATCACAAAATTGGAGCGTAAGAAAAATTGCTGCTGCTCTTTGAACTGCAGACACTGGAACTCCAGGAGCCCCCTGAGGCCACATTGCCAAGAGGTTTACAAAGATGAAGGAAGTGAGAGGTTTTTATTTAGCCAGTGACTGGTGTTTTCTGGTGTTGGCATTTGCAATGCCTGTAGGTATCACGTCTGCCTATCTACAGTTAGCTAAATTGTTGTAGTTTTCAAGTAAACCACAATATTAGCAGTTTAAAATTAATTAGTGAAAGTTTACCTGTCTCCAGTGAAGTTCTTTTGAAGAACATCATCTGTGAAGGGACAGTTTTATTGCATGAAGGACATCTGTAAAGTCAAATCTGGATGGCATTCACTGTTTGGTACAGTTGTAATTATTCAATTCTGTTCAGCACAAAAGAGAAGGAATGTGTAAGCAGTTGGATTACTTAGTTTATTATTATGAAGTAACCCAATCTCTAGTTATTCAAGATCATTAGAGCTTCTTCCTGCCCAAGAGATATTTTGGCTTTTGCTGCTCATCTTGCAGAAGGATTTGGTGGGGTATTTTCTAGCTGACTGTAGGCAAAACCGCTTTGCCTCACAGGGTGGTACTAAAACAACTTCTGCTATCTTATTTAGACAGCCCAACAGAAACATTACGCAGTCCTTGGGCCTGAAGCAAGCAAACAAAAATTTCTCAGGAAGGAAATATGTGAAATTGGCACTTTGAGGGCAGAGCACCCAAGCAAGGATGCTGAGGTCTGGTCTGGGGAGGTTTGAGAGCGATGGGGAGGGCAGGGTCGTGCCCAGGTACTCTGCTGGGGGTGCGGGCAGGCGATGGGGTGGGTTCGCATCAGTAGGGTGGGCTGTGTGCTGAGGCACGGGCAGGATGAGGTGTGGGCACTGTGAGGCAGATACAGGCCGGTCTGTGGGATGGGGCTGGTGGTGGGTGCTTCCCATCCCAACTGGGGGAGATGGTTTGTTGGGGGGAGCTGGGGGTGGTGGTTTTTAATGGGCTGGAAAGAGCAAAGCATCGGAAAAGGAGGAGTGGGACAACAAAGGTTTGTGGTGGAGGGGATTGGGTGGAAGGAAGGGCTAAAAAGGGCTTTGCTGCTGGTTGCAGGGAAGATTGTGGATGTTTGGAAGAAATAGGATTGAAGCTTTGCTGATATTAAATCAGTAAATTGTTGCATGGAGAGGATGAAGGCGGCTAATTGCAGTCAGTGTTGAGGGAATTAATTGTAGTAAATAAATGCTGAGCTTGTGCCAAGGAGAGAAGCCCATTTGTGGAAGAAATTTTGAATTTTTAATTGAATAAGAGCTAGCAGCTGCACAACAGTGTCACTTTGCTGCTTAATTCCTTCCCGTAGCTGTCGTAAGCTGATGGCGGTGGCGTGAAGTGACGAGTGTCTGTAGTGCCAGGAGTCCCGATGGATCGCCGAGGGCTTTCTCCTGCAACTGCTTCACCTTGTGGAGCTTTGTCAAGTTGATCCTGGGAGATCAGGGGTTTTTCCTAGAAGTGATAGCTGCCATCAGAATAGGGGAGACAGATTTGGCCCCGTGAATTCTGCACGGCCTGTTTCTCTGAACGCTCTCATTAGATGGTTTGAGGACATTTTTAGTTGGACTTTCCAGCAGAGGCACCCAAAGGCGTTGTTACTTTCTTTAAAAGTCTATCAGAGATCAAATGGTCTCATCTCTGGTTGTATTTGCATTTTTTCTAGACTGCTTAATTTGAGGTAAGTACAGGGTTGGTTTTTTTTTTTTTCATCGTGCAAACTGTTTCATTAAAGGAAAAAGCGTATCTTTGAAGTGCTATTATCTACTTATTAGTTGAAGTTTTTAGAGTAAGACTTGTGGATTGTGTTACTTGAGCTCAGGTGGGGAATGCGGGATCTGTGCTACAGAAACATTTCACAGCGCTCAGTGTGAAGTGGAAAACTGGATGACATCAGTGAATTTCTATTTAACTGTCTGCTACAGACCTCACTGTTTGAGAGGTGACGATAATTTAACACAGCAGCAAGAGGACACGAGTAGTTCAGTGGTGTTGAGCGAGAGGCTTGCTTGAATGCTCCCCTTTGCTTGTGAGGAAACTCCTTTCAGCTGCAGCCTTCTAACTACAAAAGTCGTTATGAAAATAACCACGAGTTTCTAGGCTCTAAAGGGAGGTGGGAAGATGGATGAGGCCCGTGTTTGCAGTGCCAGGGAGTTGTGTGTGACTCCTTGATGCGACAAGTCACACGTTGCTGCCTTCTGGAGCAAGACGTCCCCTGCCTCCGCACCTCCCAGGGAAGGAATTTTACTGCCAGGGGAACTAGTTCAAACGGAATAGGTAAATGGACATGGCTTAAAATCCCAGTTCTGTTTGACAAATTCACCCTTTTTTAAAAAAAAAAAAGGGTTTATATGTGAATTTATACATGCATTTGTGGGCAAGTATTACGTGCTGAACATGGATCAGGGGATGACAGTTCTCTATATAGTCAGTAATATCTGGCTGTACAGTGCAAACCTATACAAATACTTTGAGTGCTTTTATGACAGTGGAAATGGTTGTATACTCTTGTAACTTTGTGAGGTTCTATTGTTTGGTAATTGGAGCTGGAAAGCTATGATTACACTGCCCTTTTTTGCCTTGCTCACCATGCTGGAACTCTGTAGCCTTTCAAGGTACCTCAGTTCCCTTTAATTTTCCTTACCCCTTCAGGGGGAATGGTAATCTCTGGATACATTCCTTACAAAACTGTTTAATGACTTTATTAAAATTTATGAAGTTGTCCTTGGCATTTTTTTAGTTGAAAACCAGTTTTAGGGGAGGAGCCCTGAGCAAGGAAGTTAAACTGTGTCCTTGTTTACATTAGTAAAATATATAAACAATTCTTTTTCCCTAAATATAAGACTTTTTTTTTTGGCTGCCATTCCAGTGTTTATAAAAGCGAGTTATGTAAATGACAATTCTTATAATTAAACTGCTATCTAATCCCATCCCAATGGCTGTGCTTGCTATAAAGCTCAGTGCTACTGGGGACAATTGGCTGTGATGGCATTAGCACAACTTTTCAACATTATTAAAAATAATAGGACCTTATAGAAGAAAATTGAGAGAACCTGAAATTAAGCAAGCAGAATTCTCATTAGAGAGAATCTCCCATGAGAAAGGAAAGATCCGGAATAAAATACTTTGATGCCACAGGGTCACTGAGGTGGACAAGGACCTCTGGAAAATTGTCCTCTCCAGCCCTGCTCAAGCAGAGTTGTCCAGGGCTGTGGCCAGTTGTTTTGACTCCCTCCATGGATGGAGACCACACACCCTTTCTGGGCAACCTGAGGCTTGACCACCCTTGGAGTAAAAATGTCTTTTCTGGTTAAGGTGGATTTCCTGTATTCTGGTTTGTATCGCTGCCTCTTGTCATTTCGGAGTGGGCTGGGGCTGACGGGGCAGTCGCAGCAGGAGAAGGGGTAGGACTGGAAAGTGGCATTTCTCCCAAGACGTTTTGTAAGACATGTCTTTCTAATCTGTTTATAAAGCCATCCCAAGCGGCTTTCCGTGGTAGATGACACTTCAATCTGCTTAAGTGGCTGTTGGTGACCTCCTGGGCGGTGGCAGCCGGGCCCCTGCCCAGTCCGTGCAGGGAATTGGGAAATACCTTGAGTGGGGGAGAGGGAGCCCGGAGGGGTGAGGGTGGGTGGGTGTGAGTGCAGAACAATGGCAGGAGAAGGGATGCAAAGATGGCATGTGTTGATAGTGCCCAGGTTAGCAGGCCATCAGGGCACCCCATGGTGAGGAAAAGGGACTTTTTGTCCTGAAAGGAAGGACAGACTGTAGCTGTTAAGAGATGAAAGTGGGGAGATAAAGAACAGGACTGGAGGCACCCGAACCGCAGGATGAGGAGACAAAAGGCTCTTGATGACTCAGAGGGGTGGGGTGGGAGGGTTGAGTAGAGATGATGGTGTCAGCTCCTCAGGGATCCAGGAGTCACACCCCAAAATCCTGGCCTGGTCTGCTGCCTAAGAACAGCCTGGGACAGTGATGAGGACCAGACAGCAAGTGTCTCTTTGTAGAAACCGCTGTGGTAAAAATCAACGCTAGGCCTTCTGGAAAAGGAAGACGTTACTTAAAACCAATTTTACACTCATTTCAAGGCTTTTTCTCACTGAAGGTGCCACGCGCTGTGTCAGAGTGGCCTGACATGGAGTGTCATTGTGCGTGACATGGAGGTGAGGCATGCTGGCTATTGAGCCCTCATTACATTCCCAACCCGTCAAGAGGAACCCAAGAGAAGACCTGGCTTTTGGACAGGTCTTTTTTGTCTCCCTTTAGGAGACAAGGGTTGTTATGGTGTGATCTTTTTACTTAACCTTCCATAAATCTTAGGCAAGGTTGCTGGCCCTGGTCTTTGTTTCTTCATTTTGGGTGTTTTTACAGCTGCCGCCTGTCTTCCCGTTGAGATAACAGGGTGGGGAATGGCCCATGCCGTCTGGTGAAACCTCTTGACTTTGTGTTGTCAGTGCAGGGTCTTCTGCTGATTAAATCACTTGTTGCCCAAGGCTTTTTCTGGCCTTGACGCAAGTAAGAAATCGTTCCAGTAAATTACTAGATTGATTGCTGTTGATTGTGTACTTGGTTATCAACACATGTCAATTCTCGCAACCATTGCTTTGTTGCTCTTCCGGCTATTTTCACAGTCGAGCTTCATTCTTAGCATTTGTGTAAGATACACAGGGGTTGTTCTCGGAATTGCAAGAAATCTGGGCAAGATCACTTAAATATATGTGTCTTGTTGCCTGCATGCTGGACGGGCCACTTGGACAGACATGGTTTGGGGCTCTGGGATTATGTGGTTATGAGAGTGTTAATATGAGTAAAACCACTCTTGTTTTATAAAAAATGTGACCTTTCCTTCCGATAACTTGAACTTTGCCAGAGTGTTGCTACATTCATTGCTATAATAATAAGCACAGGCTCAGAACAAGATGATCACGTAACATTTTGGGAGATATCTTTTAGCCTGATTTAATTTTTCCTTCTGAAGTCAAGTCCAAAAGCAGTATAAATACAATGACCATCCTACGTTCTTGATCTCTGCCATTGAGATCAGCATGACAAATCACTGCAGAAAAGGCCCAGCCCGAAGTTCTGAGCTAATTTTGCAGTAACTATGAAGAAACTTCTTGCAGGATAGGAGAAGAAAACCCAATCTGTGCAAATCAGTGTTCGGGCATCCAATAATATTTAAAATAATTCTGCCAAGTTCCTCTCCCTTGCCAATTAAAATCAACAGGAATTACACAGACGAAAAATTGCTTCGCCCTGGTTGCTGTGAAGTGCTTGGACAATATTGTGGCCGCGCTATGCAGTGCTGTTAGTCACCCTCCCAACTCCTGCTGCCCCTGAAGGTGTAACGGGAGAGCGGAGGCTTCCTGGCACACCCTAGCAGGGAAAAGCTGACTTTGCCTCCGGACCAGCCACCGTTTCTCATGTCCTGCCTGCTGCATTGTCCCTGGCTGCTGCTCCCCATGCTGCGTGCTGCTGTACTAGATGTTTTTCCCAGGTCCAGCCACAGGCTCTGTGAGTCCAGGTGTCCCTTATCTCCACCGGCTTCCTACAGCAGCTGGCCATGAGCAGCACGGGGAGAGGATGGCCCCGGGGTGCCAGGAAAGGGGGAACTTTCACAGCGTGATCAAAACCCGTGAGTGAACACCAGTTTATGGTGCTGCCGGGCTCTCCTGGCTATATGGACAGCCACGAGTTAGTGCAGAATAAACTCACGGAGGCTTGTGAAGCAGCAGGACACCAGCCCTGCCTCTCCAGGAACACACAAGTAGCTTCCATAATTGTCCAAGTCATCTTGCCATATCTATCAGGAGGAGCAGTGTGTTCCAGTGCTTATTTTCTTTTTTTTTTCAGCAAATGAATGCAGAAAGATAAAACTTTAGGTGGAGTCTACTGACTAGCAGCGCAGTATTTACCATGCTGGACCTAAAGGGAAGGGTCTTGTTTAGACTCTGGTTTGGCCTTGGGAGCTGGTGTGGTGTCACAGCTCCGTGTCCAGCAACTGGGGCACGACGACTGGTCAGAGAAGGCAGGAATCGCTCCTTTTATGAAATTTTATCCATTTCTCACAAACATTTTATGTGTGGTGCTCTCAGGCAAACTTGAGAGAATCTGATTTACTCAGTTCTGGATAATTTTTTATTTTTTCAAGCTGAAGCCAGCAAAGGATGAACGGACAGCAATAGGTGTGTGAGGTAATTTGGACTGGAGAGAAAGAAAGTGGCTGTTAAAGTAATTTGGTAGAGATGGTTGAATCTTTGCATTTGGAAATAAAGCAGCACACGGCCTGTTAGAGTGCCCTGCTGTGAGGAGGCATGGTGGGTCTGTTTTTTCTGAAGCTAAACTGGTTTTCTCCTGGTTTTTTTTTTTTTTTTTTCCCAACCGAACAAGGTAGAAGGAGGAGTTTGTTCCTCACAGTCATCATCATCATCATCATCATCTTTCTAGATAATGAAACTAAACCTATAAATTCAGCCCAAACTATGTCTGTTCCAGGCCTGGGAATACTTGTAACTCTCCGATGGGCTCTGATATGAAAATGCCATTGACCACAACAACATCCTAGAAAGAAATTGCCAACCTGAGCCCCAGCCCCGAGTGGGTGGAAGAGCAGGGTGCTGGGGCGGGTGGGTGTTATATCCCGAGGGTGCAGAGCACAGCTTGGGGCTTTCTTCTGGTGAGGGGGGTACCCCTGCGTGTCAGCCCGGGGTTGAGGTGTGGGAGAGGTTTGTCCGTCAGCGTGGCCTTCTGCTCAGCCGCGTTTACACAACTGGGAGATTGACATTAAAGCATCGGCAGCCACTGGTGATGGTGGGGCGAAGCCAGCCAGGAGCTGCTGCAGTGGTGTTACCTCCACGATCCCTGTTCCTTGATGTGCACACCTATAGCCAGATTCCTCGTTGGTGCTGGTTTGCTGCAGCAGATTTGCACAGTGCGTCTTCTCCCGGCATTAAATCACGCGACCAGTCCGTTTGCCTCTGCATGTCCCTAAAGGCTCATTGGGTTTTCATGTCAGAGAGCCCATTTTTAAAAACCTGCTTTTGTAACAAGAACAGGTGCCTCTCCTTGATAAATACGGGTTTGTCTGCGGGTTACCAAAGGCCACCTTAGAGAAGTGGTGTGTCTGAGGGGCCTTGGTGTCCGATGCGCTCAAGTACCAGTGCCAGGGCTGAGGCTGTACAGCCTGGGGACGTGCAGCAGCACGGAGTCACGGAGCTGCAGCTGAAGAACCCATTGGGACGGTTTGCTCACCAGGTTTCTGTCGTGGTTTAGGCCTGATTGACAGCCAACCACAATGCAGCAGCTCTCTCTCCCTTCCCCTCCAGCAATGAGAAGGGACAGAGAGCCAGGCTTGGGGTTCAAGATAGGACTGGGATGGGGGAAAATCCCCCTTTTATGATCACGAGCAAAAGGCAGACTCGTTAGGGGAAGAAAAAAAACCATACATTTATTACAGACACTAACAACACATAACAGAGTAGGACAGTGAGAAGCATTGCCACATCTTGAGAACACCTTCCCCCCACCCCTCCCTTCTTCCCGGGCTCAGCTCTGCTCCCGATATCTCCACCTCCTCCCCCAGTGGCGCAGGGGCAGGGAATGGGGGGTGCAGTCAGCGCTGCCACTTTCTTCATCTTCAGTGAGGGGAGTGTCCAAAACTTGTTCCTCCTGTTCCATCGTGGTCCCCCTCTCACAGGAGACAGTCCTCCACAAACTTTCTCTGACTTGAATTCCTCCCATGGGCCGCAGCGTTCCCCACACTGCTCCGTCATGGGTCACTAACTTCCTCTGACTGGATTCCCTCCCACGGCTGCAGCCCTTCCCGAGCTGCTCCGGCGTGGGACTCCCCCGCAAGCTGCAATCCTCCCAGTGCTGAATTACAGCAGCGGGGCTGCCTTTTCCCATGAGACCCCGGCCTTCTTCGGGCACAGCACCTTGATCAGGCAAGCAGGAACAACAGGCCATAAATCAATGTCTGCTCCACTGTAGATCTCCATGGGTGGCAGGGGGGGGCCGCCCTGCCGTCTCACCACAGGATACAGGAGGGTCTCTGCTCTGGCACACCTCCCCCCTCCTTTCTTCCTCCGTTCCTCCACTGACCTTGGTGTTCATGCAGCTGCAGCAACTCCTCCTCACAAGTCCGACTGCCCGTCACCACGTCCCTTCTTAAATACGTTATCGCAGAGGCGCAGCTGATTGGCTCAATTTCCCAAACAGCAGTGGAGCTGACGTGGAGCTGGGGGAGCTTCGAGAAGCTTCTCACAGGGGGCCGCCCCGATAGCCCCCTCCCCTGCCACCAAAAAACTCCACCACTCACTCAACCCAGGACAGTTTCAAAAAGAGAGACCTTTAGGTACAGACAAAACCTGCCCGCGCTGAAGCTGTGCCAGGAGCTCTGAGGGTTGCACCAGTATAGCCGGTGGCTGTGCCGGTGTCAGAGGTTTTAAGGGCTTAGCTACCAATTTTTACCCCAGTGTTGGGAGATTAAAAGTGTGTTCTTCTTAAAAAGCTCTAAAAGGGTAGACCAGGCCTGGAATTTCCGGGCAATTCTAGTTTTTAAGATTGTTTTTTGTTTGTAGTTTTGAGGGCTTTCACTTTCCTGGAGTGGGACGAGGGCTCTAGATGGCGAGGCATGGGGGTGGTATGTGTGACAGTGACAGTTATCCACCTGGATATTTAATGATGGCAATTTTCAGCATGCATGCATAAGGTGCGGTTGTTTATTTGAGGTACAGATACTTTTTCTTGAGGTGGTTCATCAAGCACCTTCAGGACACCACTTTTCCCTGGAGTGCTGGAGGACGATTGGCCGTTAGGAGTTCCGTGCTTAAAAAAACAAACAGAAGCCCACAAAACCCCCTTTCAATTTATAGTGTATGATATTATGCATTGTCATCTAAAATTAATTCAGTATTTGAAAGATGCTAGTGCAAAACTATAGCTAAGATCTTGAGTACATTTGTGTATGTGTGTATATATAACACACCAAAAATAACTGTTATGAGCATAATATAAGAGCTTGGTCTGATTTGAGTAATGCTCTGACATCCATCTAAGTAATTTTTAAGTGACTTTGTTTTAAGCAGAACATGACTTAAAAGAACATCGTTTGTTCTGCTGCAGATAAAGTTAAAATTAAATTCCTGATCCTTGGCTTGTGTTCCTCAGAATGAAAACTCCAGTATTTTATTCAGCCTCCTGCTTAGGGATACATACATAACAAAGCTGGTTGTGAGCCACGTATTTAGTGTGAGGACATAAGATGAGGAAAAGCAACAGTTAAAGGTAGGAAAAGCAACAGTTAAAGGTAGGAAAAGCAACAGTTAAAGGTAGGAAAACAGCCATATATTTACGTGGCCTTCTAGTTTGGTTTATTTACTGAGCTCTTTTACAAATATTTAAGAATAAGCAGGCTTATGGCTGAAGCTGCACTGCGCTCAGGAGCTCTGGTAGCTGGCTTCAGCATAAACTTCAGGCATCCTGTCAGGGAATCTCAGCTTGATCGTCTGGTCTCACGTGGACACTTAAAGCTCTAGTAAATCGGGGCAAAACAACGATATTGGTATTCGTGTGCTTCTGTCTGCTCTCAGGGTACACTGACTGCTTTTGCTTCTCTTTTCCATGTTACAGTGGCAGTGACTTCTCCTCTAACATTAACCTACTTGCAGGAGCAAAGCCCGTGCCCCCAACTGCTCTATGAAGCATGGCTGGGTGGGTGTCTGGGAGGGGTCTTTTTTGATTTTTTTTTTTTTTTTTTTTTTGAGGTTTGGGGTTGATTTGTTTGGGGGGGTTTTGTTGTTGTTGTTTCGGGGAGGGAGGTGTTTGGTTGGTTGTTTTTGTTTTGTTTTGGTTTGGTTTGGTTTTTTTTTTAACCAATCTAGAAGGACTGAGAGATGGATGGGCTTCCACTGTGAAATCTAGAAACCCCCATGGCATCAGATGGTGTCAGCGTGGTTTCCTCCACAAGGAAGTCTGTGTGCTGACACTTAGAATAGAAGAGACTGTTCCACCTGGAAGGGACCTACAATATCTTCTAATCCAACTTCAGGCCACTTCAGGGCTGACCAAAGGTTAAAGCAACTTGAGGACATTATCCAAATGCCTCTTATACACCGCCAGGCATAAGGAGATTGGTGTTATTACAGAATCACAGACTAGTTGAGGTGGGAAGGGATCTCTGGGGTCCATCTGGTCCCAGCCCCCAGCTCAAACAGGGCCACTCGGAGTCGGTTGCCCAGGACTGTTTGTAGATGGCTGTTGAATTTCTCTCGATGGAGACTCCACCACCTCCCTGGGCCACCTGTGCCAGAGCTTGGTCACCCTCACAGTGAAAAGTGTTTCCTGATGTTCAGAGGGACCCTCCCGTGTTCCAGTGTGTGCCCATGGCCTCTGGTCCTGGCACTGGGCACCACTGGGAAGAACCCAGCTCCATCCTCCTGGCACCCTCCCTGCAGGTACTGATGTCCATGGCTGAGATCCCCCTGAGACATCTCCTGGTGCAGCCCAGGACGCTGTTGGCCACCTTTGCTCATGGAACGTGGTGCCCACCGGGACCTTCTCTGTCAGGCTGTGCTGGTGCCTGGGGTTGTTCCTCCCCAGGGGCAGGAGCAGAGCAGGGCTACTGGCAGCCAGATCTGGTAGTTGAGTCCTCAATTTCACAAGCAGACTGACTGAGTGGACTTTTAAATGTGCTAGGTAACACGTATTCTGTCAGAACCTCTCTTAAAGAGGCTTTTGGACTTCCTCTAGGAATTTTATTTTTCCATAGGGATCATGTAGTATGTGCTAAAATAATGAAAATAATTTTAAAAAACGTGTATGGGTTTAACGCTGAATAGTCTTTTGTATTGATAGTGAATCCAAGTACTTGCTAGTTATGTGGAGATGTGACAGGGATGTGGATCATCCAAATGATGATCTGGATAGCAAGGTGAGTGTGTGCCCAGTTATTGGCAGCAGATACAGCGTGTGCAGCAGCAGCAGGAGAAAATCCATCTACTTTTCCTATAAATAAACTCGTTTTATCTTGAGGAGATCATCCTAGTATGAACTCTCTTTGACTTTTTTTGAGCATGAGACCTTTCTAATGGGAACTGGGCCATGAGCTATTAAATTGGTTTCATGGTGATCTCTGAGCAGCCACCCCTGGATAATTCTTAATCATTATCTGCTTACGGTGAATCTGATATAGCCTCTGTGAAACAAAAGGGTTTTTCTTAATGCGTGTGATACAAAGAGCTCACCTTTGGGGGATGTTTTCGGTGCCTGGCGTCTGTGCTTTTGTCTCGGCGCTGCCGCGTTGGTCTGCGGTCGTCACAGCAAGTCACCCATCGCCACGTGGCAGTGCCATAGAAGGGATGGATCGACCACGTTTGGTGCTTCATGCACTCAGGCATGCAGCAAAATTTAAAGTGTTAGTCTTGAAACGTAGAAAAATATGTGGAAAACAAGCCAGAAAAATCCATTCCATAATCAGGAAGAAGGCTAACTTCTTTTAATTGACATGTTCTATAAACATACGGCTCTTACTCTCAGAATGTCCTAGCTAGACGCTGTGCCAACACTAACAAGCTCCAAGTGAGAAATGAAGCTTGTGAAATCGGAGATAAAATACAGCTGCAGGCCTCCCCTTCCCCTGCCCGCGGGGCATCGGTGGCCACCGTGCCGGCAGGAGAAAGGCCCAGCTGCGAGCCCTGCCCTCGGCACGGCGAGGCCCGGCACAGCGGTGGAGATGCCAAAGAGGTTGACCTAGAGAAGAGCAGCCTCGCCGAGGCCATCACCCCCCCTTTGCTTTTCGGGCTTTTTTAGGCCTCTGGCCGTCGCACGCGGCCCTGCTGTGAATGACGGCACCGGGATGCTTTCTCTAGTGCTCAGCCAGGGCTTTTCAAAACCAAGAAGCTTAGTGAGAAAACACGATGGCGGGGTTTGTGGTACAGGCTGCCTAACACTGGTGTTTTCTTCCTCAGCAGAGTTCTGCCGCATTGACAAGCCCTTGTGCCACGATGAAGACGAGCAGCTCAGCTTCGAAGCCGTCCGCAACATCCACAAGCAGATGGACGATGATGCCAACGGCAACGTGGACGTAGAGGAGAGCGACGAGGTTGGTGCTCGGCTGCTTTGCTCCGCTCCCGTGGAGGGCTGTTCGGGTCGGGGGATGCTGGCGTGGCGGGGTGCCTGGAATTCAGGTGCACAGACTTAGGCTGTCCGTTGCTTACCTCGTCGTCTGGCGGAGGAAGCAGTGTGCCACCTTGAGCCAAGTTTCTGATCAAACGGAGCATTTCCGTACTGTAATCTTTAGTGTCTATGGCTTTTTCCTCTGTTCTGGGGGTTTCTAGCCACTTAATCTTTTTCCGCACACAAGGTATTATCAATTTATTCCAACACTGAAAGACAAGGAATCATTACTACTTAATTCCTTTTTTAATCAAGGGGTTCGGAAACACCTCTGAATTCAGATGGAGCCTCTCTGTCACTGTTGAGCAAATAAACTTGTTGCTCACATTACAGTGTTTACTGCATTCTTCCACCAACCTAGCTGAAATAGCTACAGTACATGTGGGCATACTGCTGAAAAAAGGCACAATTTTTTGTTGTCATAGCCTTGGAGATTTTAGCTGATAACTTTACTGAAGAGAAATAAAATTGTTGTTGTTTTCTTACATAAGCAACAATAGAAATAAACGACTACTAGAAAATGGAAAGCTGTTTATTTATAATGTTGCCTCAGTTGCAGTGGGTGCTCATTTACAAGGCTCTGTTCAAGGTGAGGAATTCCACCTTATTTAGATGCCAGTCTCCTTATAAGAAAGTCAAAATGTTGGAATCTGAAACAAGCAGACTGGTGAAGAAATCTACTGCCAGTCACAGGCAGTTCTCCAGTCCCAGTTCATAGAATCACAGACTGGTTTGGGTGGGAAGGGACCTTGAAAGGTCATCTAGTCCCACCTCTTACCCCGGGCAGGGCCCCCTTCCCCCAGCCCAGGGTGCTCCCAGCCCCGTCCAACCTGCCCTTGAACCCTTCCAGGGAGGGGGCAGCCACAGCTGCTCTGGGCACCCTGGGCCAGCGCCTCACCCCCTGCACAGGGAACAATTTCTGCCTTTTATTTAACCTAAATCTCCCCTCTCTCATTTTAAAACCGTCACCCCTTGTCCTACCCCCACCCCCTGATCCAGAGTCCCTCCCCACCTTTCCTGTCCCCCCTTTAAGCCCTGGGAGGCCGCTCGAAGGTCTCCCCAGAGCCTTCTCTTCTCCAGGCTGAATCCCCCCAACTCTCTCAGCCTGGCCTCCCAGTTTATGGGAGAACCTGGCAGAATCTCTGTCTGGGGTTGGGAGTTTACAAAATTGTGAGCTGATGCTTCTGGACCAAAAGGTCTTCATCTTCACCCCCCAACCCTGTTCTGATGCGGGTGACAAACTAAAGGCACAGTGCTGTCCCCTGGGAAGGGCCCAACAACCCCAGCTCCACGAGCCATTCTCCCGGGTGCTTTATTCCCACATCTCACATAAACAAACCGCAGTCCAGGGAGATGAAATCTCCCCCCAGGATAACTCAGCGGTTCAGTTTTTGGGGCAAATCCAGCCATCACAAGGGCTCTTCGGTTTCCTGGGAGGTGACATTCTCCAGGGAGGTGGCAGGGCAGCCTGGAGCTGAGCGCCCTGTTGTTGAGGAGCCAGCAGTGTTGGTTGGCTGTTCCCAGGTTGCTGTGCCGTTCCCTCTGCCTAAATCCCACTTCACAGAGTAATTAAAACAAATTAAAAGCTTTCAATTGCATTTCCTAAACTTTGGTGTTTTCCCGGGAGGCAGTTCTCTGCTCAGTGTTGCTTTGGAGCTGCAGCTCTGCTTGACTGCTGGTGTAGCCTCAGGCAAATCAACTCGCTGGTGCATCCTACTCGCCTGTTATTGAGGATAAACCTCATGTTGTTAGTTGGGCATTAACTGGCAATTTTTATGTCTGAGCAAACCTTGCGCTCTGTCTCGATGGACTAGTTGAGAGCTTATTGTACAGGCATTAACAGTATTATCTGTTCAAAGGCTTTGTACCATCAGTTCATTTTACAATATAGATGTTTAATGGAAGAAGCTTTTCTCTGTTACTTCTGCTATTGATGGTTGGATATGGGTAGTTTGAAGAAGTAGAAGAACGTGGAATTTTTCATATAAGAAAGTTTGTTTTTTGTAAAAGTTCGTTTTGGCTAATTGAGACAGCCTGTATTGAACGGTTTCCTTCCTATAATTGACCCGTGCATGAAAATGCCATCCTCCTCCCCCAGCCCCAAGCACAGCCGGCGCCGGGCTCTGCCACGAGGAACGCGTGCCAGCTCTCGGTGCGTGCTGCGGTGCAGGATTTTGCTGCCGGAGGCTGGCAAAGGCACCCGGGTGTTAAACCGAGCCCGGCGGGTGCCGAAACCCCAAGGAGCAGCCACCCCGGTGAACGGTCGGCCGGCCGGCACACGGGCACGTGGTGCGTGCACG
Source organism: Tyto alba (assembly GCF_018691265.1). Taxonomy (NCBI): domain Eukaryota; kingdom Metazoa; phylum Chordata; class Aves; order Strigiformes; family Tytonidae; genus Tyto; species Tyto alba. The sequence goes on along the minus strand of NW_024881282.1, from coordinate 1,104,958 downwards.
ACGTGTAAATGAAAGCAAGAACATCCCTCGTGACAGCCGTCTGTGGGTTCAAGATGGAAAAAAATAAGGAAAATAAAATATAAACCACAGTTCACAACATAACTTAGTCAATATTTTGAATACACATCTTTTCTGAGAATTGAAGATAATTTTTTCTTGGTTTCCCTTTTATACTCAATGAGCGCACTATGCATTTTATCTGCAAATATTGCTCTCTATGGAAGAGACTTGTGTGCACATGTAGGTCTCTGAGGCTGGCAGTGAATTAGTATTTATATCTGTTTACCTACTGAAAAAACAAAGTATTGAAGCGACTCCAAGTTATATCTGGTGGACTTTGCAGTGTTAAGTCTATGGTTGGACTCCATGATCTTAAAAGTCTTTTCCAACCCAGACGATTCTGTGTTTCTATAATTACAGTTACAAGCTTTACCTTTTCTAAGCTTGAAACTTTTATTCAAGTTGCATTAAAATAAACTTTAAATAATGGCTTTGAAGCCACTGAAAAAAGGTATTTCAAGAATTTTCCTTGGTGAGCCAGCTACTTCCTGAGCACTTGGTTTCTCGGCTTTCAAGGTTATCAGCTCTAACCCCTCCGTGTGTACCCTGTGATCGTGTTTTAACCCCCTGTCTTTGGTGGTGGGACAGCTGCTGGAGATGTTATTTGAAGGAATGCAAGAGGCTCAAATTTAAGCCTTTTACGGCTTTCACGTTTAATCTTTGTCCACCCTTCTTTTAGCATGCAAAGCTCCCACCTCGGGAGTGGGCGTAGAGGATGGAGTGGTGTGCTCGATTTGCATAAACTTTTTAGAAAACGATGCGGATGATGACCCGGGCAGGAGTGTGGGATGGGAAGGTGCTCGTGACAGGGCAGCACCGGCTGCGCGGGGTGCGGCTGGAGTGGCCGGGACCTCCTCCCTTCTGGGGGACCCGATGGGACCCCCCGGCAGTGGGGCGAGGGAGGGCACTGGGGGAGGCCAGGGAGCCGCTTTAGGGTCACGGGATAGTCCGGGTAGGACAGGACCTTGGGAGGTCTCTGTTTGGAGGGTACTCAGGGGGGGTGGAAGCTCTTGCAATGCTGTGCTGCCAACAGTCGCTCTGAATACTCTCCCTTTAGTGTAGGTTTATATACTTGGGTTTCATTTTTTTTTTAAGTGGATTTGTGACAGAACAAAGTGAGCCAGAGAACGACTTAACGTAGTTTCAGAACAAAACATGCTGGTGATTGGTCAGCCCTGCACAGAGACTGAGCTCAGTTGAGTGAGTTGCCTGGAAAACCACATTTCTCTGCTGCTTGGCTTTCTATTCACCTTATATTAATTAATTTAATTAAAAAAACCCCCAAACCTTCCTCTGCTGAGGATAAGGCTGAGGTAATTTTGAACCTTGGGTTTAATCACCTGTTCTCCAGAAGCGTTTGCAAGCTTCAGCAGAGGCTGAGGGTCTCGCAGACGTCGGTTGTGGCGGCACGTGGTCTCTGTGCCGGGAGTGCAGTGCCAAGGGACGCCTGCACGGGGGGTGCTCAGCTGCCAGAGAGCAAGCTCTTCGCTCCCATAGCTCTGTTCTCCTTGTTGGTTGAGAACTTTGTATTTGCATTTATTATTTTGGCCCTATCTCTTTGGAGGGATAAGTTATAGGCACATTTTGTTTTCATTAAAAGACCTGACTGGGCAGAAAGAGACAGATAGATAACTATATTTTTAAAATATTCTAATTGTAGGTGGAATTTTACCCAACAACTTCATGCTGTCCTTAAAAAATGCAATGATGATTTCTTTCTGGAAGTGAATTTTCAATGAAGTTTAAGATGACATCAGTGACCTCAATTAAAATGAAAGAACTGTTTCTCATGGGGAAACGGTCTAATTAGCGATCTATTTCTGCTCTTTGCACTCACTCCGACGGCAGCTCCAGCTGTTCAGGGGCAGCTCTGATGTAGGCTCTCATGGAAGAGGAGTCTCTCAGATGCTGTTAGCCTGGTTTCCTAAGGAAACAGGGTTTATCTTATTGCTCCATCAGTCCCGGCTCCTCTTAACCCACTGCCTGGGGTCAGGCATGTTAGCAAGAAAAAGGGCTCAAAGACAAAAGTTTTCTGCAACTTTAATGAAAATCAGTAGCTCAGAAAAGCCGTTAAAGGTGGTGAGCTAACTAGGAAAGTGATGCACGGTGAGCTCTGCAGTCATTTGGTCTTTTTTTTTGCCTCACAGCATTGATTCCATGCGTGCGTGCACCTCTTGCCCAGGTGGTAGTTGGTGTTGAGGATGGATGATGGCATTTGGGGAGCAGGGACAAAGGTTCAAGGGGAAGTGCAGAGATTGCACAAGTAGTTGGAGTGTCTGCAGATTGGAAAGCGCGAAGAAAAAAACCTTCAAATAATCCCACTTTGCGGAACTGCTCATTTTTGAGCATGCTTTCAGCCACTGAGACAACGGGTTTGTCTTGACCAAGGAACCCGTGCAACTCAAACTCCTCACCCCTTCCAGAGTGGAGAAAAGCATACTGGTTATGGGATTTGGCAGGTGGAGAGTTAAAATGTAGGTCCCTGTGTTTAACAGGGTTAACCCAAAGGGTTCTGTAATTGTTTTTTCTGGAGGGGGGATGCATACCTCTGCTTTGGAGTTAGTGGGTCTCCAGTGCTTGTTGGAACCCTGGGGCCGGAGCAGCCGTGAGCAGAGGGCACGTAGAAAAAGTGTTTTCTTCCTAAAACAGAGGTAATTTTCTGCCCCTGGTTGCTGTGGAAGCCAGAACTGTGGGTGGCTTCAGCAGGGGTTGGATGTATTCCCTCCTCAAAGTATTGCAGTTCTCCTCTGTGCCGGTGCAGGGACCCACTCCGCGCCACCCCACCGCCCTCGCAGAGGTGCTCTCCCACAGGTGGGTATTTTGGAAGGGTGTGCAGCAGCTGGCTTTTGCGTGCCTCAGATTCTGCTCCTTCTCATTACATACAGGAACCCATTAAATCGCAGAAGAAATCTTGAGAACAAGCAGAATTCACAGGCTGAGTCTTCCTGCGGGGATCTCAGCCCGTGTTGGTTGGTGCTTGTAGCGGTGGTTCCATTCCTGTTGTGTTTTGATGGTGTGATCATGGTTTGTCTTTCTCTGAATTTGGTGGTGAGACTCTTGGTTGACTACATCTCCTTCTGTTCTTCTTGTGAATTTGCAGGCTGGCTGAGGCTGGAGGGTGACCCCTCTGGAGGGGGTCTGTTCCAACCCCTCCCCTGGCAGGGCCACCCAGAGCCGGCTTACCCGGGACTCTCAGTTTTGGGTATCTCCAGGGAGGGGATCAGCAGGGTCTTTAACACTTTGAAGTGCTGCTTTTTAACAGTTTGCAAGTAGGTCAGTATTTTGTGCAGTGGTTCTTGTGCCTGGTGTTTTGAACATCTGGGAGTCCCGTGGCTACTTTATATACGTGCATATTGAGCAAGCTGGGCTAGTGGAAGGTGTCCCTGCCCATGGCAGGGGGCTGGAACTGGATCTTTAAGGTCCCTTCCAACCCAAACCCTTCTGTGATTCCATGATGTTAGCATACAGGTAATGTGCACGCTCAGGGCAGTTACCTGTGTATGTGAAACCTGTGGGCAGTCCCTCCGACGGGGAAAACGGAGAGCTCTTGCACCTCGAAAAGCGCTTGTGCAGCAGACGTGCAAAAATTGGGCTCTGAAAAGCCCTGAGTGCCACTGGCGCTGGGGACGCGGGGGTGTCACAGTCCGTGCCGCAGGAATTCCCAACGATTTGTGGTGGTTGACAGCACGCAGGGGTCGGGGAAAGTGTGTTTTGCAGTAGTATGTGTCTGATGGTACCAGATAAGGAGCCAGCGGGTCAGCAGCCGGCTGAAAACGTCTCTATTTTCCAGCTTGGGTCTGAGGAGCAGAGCTGAGATGCCGGAGCGGCACCAGCAGCCTTCACCTCTAAAAACCACGCTAGGCAGTTTGGCTTCCTTGCTGTATTTGCACTATTCTTATTTTTTTATGTCTTCCTTAGAAAAGACTAAGGGAAAATCTGCTTTGAAGGTTTCCCTGGGCTTCGGTGTGCGCAGCCCAGCTCCTCGAGCCTCTCGGGCTGCGCCGTGCACGAGGGGACGGCCCCATCCTGCATCCTCCCTAGTTGTTTATAAAGATATTCGCAGCACAGCCAGCACCGTCCCCTCCGGAGAGTCCTTGGGGGTTTGTTTTGGTGACGGCGCGCCGAAGGAAAGCTGGAAGAGATCACTTTTCCTTTCTGTGCTCCCCGAGCTAAATATACAGAGCGGCAGCTGATGGCTCGGGTGGCGGTGGGAGCTGGCGGCCCGCCGGCCGAGGCTGCTGCCTTCCCCCGCTCACGAGTTACCGAGCCGGGAGGCCGACGGCTTCGCCGCGGGGCCCAGACCCCGACGGGGCCTGAATTTTCCCATTTTTCCATGTTTGTCTGCAAAATGGGAAGAGCAGCCGAAGCTTTCGCGGGCTACGAAGCAAGAGAGCGGGGTGGCACGGGGCTCCAGCCGCCCGTTCGGTCGGTGTCCTCAGTTGCGTCTGCAGGGGATTTGCAGAGTGCCTGCAAAGTTAAAACTTCCACACGTGTTTTTCATGCCCAGTCTGATATTAAAGTCCTATCTCTTTATCTAGAGATGACTTTTTTTTTTTTTTTTTTTTTTTTCTCTGAATTCTGTTACACACTCAAAAGACCCGCTGTGAGGAAGGCTGCACTGGATGATGCATGCAGGGATGTAAATGTGAAATTATCTTTTAATTGTGTTGCATATGTTAGGTGCTGGAATGTGCCTGATCCTCTTTCTCCTGTTTGATTTCCACGTACTATGTTTGCCTCACATCTCATGAACCTCTCCTGCATACAGGGTGGTCTCAAATCTTGTTAGGTTTTCTTGCACTCTCCCTTAATTTTTTAAAATATCATTTTCTTCACTTTTCTTTGGTGTCTCTGTTCTGGCCTGTCTTCCCCCGAGATGGGAGGAGGGTAGGAACACATCAAAGCGTGTTATTGTGACAGATGTGTTCCCCGAGTGAATCGTGATAGAGCTGCAGACTATACTGACACTCTCCCTCTCTCTCTCTCTCTCTCTCTCTTTTTTTTTTTCCGTTAGTGGCTCAGCCCACAGTGAAAATGCCTCGCCTCCTGTAGATGGCATTTGTTCCAGCTTTGATTTGAAGGTGCAGGTCAAATCTAAAAATAGTTTTTTGGATTGTTACTTCCTTGACAAAAAGTTGGTTTCATTGTGCCGTTTAGTTGAATTATAGTATCACAAAAAATTAAAAGAAAAGTCTGGAATCCCAAAAGCCTAGGTTATATTAATTTATTATACTCTGCCTGTCTGTATTAAAATTAATTTAACATATATGCTTACTGAATATTTCCTGGCTTCTCTTACCCAGAACAGAATTCTTCAGATGTACTGCAGAGAATGTTCATGTTCAGTCTGGTCTGTCAGTTTTGTGCAGCAACTAAAATTACATAACTAATTATTTTATTATGTATATATAAATTTTTGTTGATATATTATTATGGATTAAGTAATTGATACTATATATACTAATTTTATATATAAATAGAAAATAAAAGCACATAGATTCTTTATATGTGTATATATATCTCCTCTAATTTATATCTCTCTATATAGTTATCTATAGGTAGATATATTTTCATTCTCAGTCCCTGAAGTTCATGTGCTCAGATACCCGCCGGATTGCCGGCAGAGTGTAGCGTGGGCAGATCTCCCGTGGCCGCACTTCAGTGAGTTCTAGATGTTGGAGGTTCCACCACCCGGAGTGGGGCACGAGCTACGAGAAGCAATCCCGGGTAGAATTCGCACTGACACAGGAACTCCTTCAAAAATAAGACTGATATTTGGCAGCGTTGGGTGATTTGGATGACCTGCATTTTGATGCCACCAAATACAAGGTCTTACAGAACCAAAAAAGTGCTTTTCAGCTGGCAAACCTCCCGCTGCTTCCTGGATAGTCTTGAAGTTGACGATTTGCTGAAGCCCAGAAAGCCTGATTCTGAGCTTTGCCCTGTCTCTGAGCAAGGAGCAGCTCGTGTTGTTTAGCTGATGATTCAATTTCATCTTTAATTGTCACGGGTGATGCTGGGACTCCAGGCGCAGACGCGTGTGTGGACGGCAGTCGCGGTTCTCTGCCCCAGCCCGGCTCCTCGTCCTCCCCACACACCCCTCTCTACATACCAAGACCTTGCTGCTGTGCATCAGCTGTCTTGCTCGATTCCTCCTTAGAAAAAGCTTTTTTCTGTGTTTTGAGCAGCTGCTCTCTTGTGCCCCGTCTCTCCCCAGAGCGCTGGGGTAGCAAGGACCCCATCACTTGGCTTTTCTTCTCTCTTTCCAGCATTATTGGGTTAATGCTGCTGTTACACATCTTATTTACTCTGCCCTGCCTGCAGGCATCATCTGTCACAGTCTTGTGGTAAACTTTTGAGTGCTTACTGTTTCTCATAAGAGGGTGTATCCTCTAATTTCTAGGTTTACAGTTGGTGTGATCCCATAGCTATTGGATGATACTGGAGATGGAGGGATTCCTAATGGAGTGCTCGATTTCAGAAATATTCCCTCGTTCCTTCAATAGATGCTCTAGGGGGAATGGGGGTCTCTCCAAGGGGAGGGCACAAGTGGCATAAGAAGATTTTGACTTTTCTGCCAAGAGAGAGGGAAGAGCAGGAGAGAAGGATTACCGGTGCTGTACGTGTGTGCCTCCTGGAAATGCTGTGACCTCTTCTTACGCTGACGTGTCACTAAAGGACTTGGAAAGCAGGTGGTTGGAAAAGAGCAAGCGGCATGGTTTGATGTCTGGGAAGGTTCCTTTTCTCAATGAGAGGCTGAAGCTTCTAAGCCAACTTGCTTATTGTCAGCACAGCCCCAGGCAGAAATCTGCTGGCAGAGGGCTACGTGGCAAAAAGGCGGCAGAATAAAATCCTGAAACTGATAGTAGAGAAAAATGCCTTCAGCTAGAAGTAAGGTACAGGTCTGTAATAGATGGTGTTATGTATTAGAGCAGCTCAGCCTCCCTCATGAGACACCCGTCCCCAGAGCGCTGGGGCCAGCTTGGGGGCCCCCAACAGCAGAAGGACACGGAGCTGCTCGAGCGGGGCCAGAGGAGGCCACGGAGATGCTGGGGGGGCTGGAGCAGCTCCCCTGGGAGGCCGGGCTGAGAGAGTTGGGGGGGTTCAGCCTGGAGAAGAGAAGGCTCCGGGGAGCCCTTCGAGCGGCCTCCCAGGGCTTAAAGGGGGGACAGGAAAGGTGGGGAGGGACTCTGGGTCAGGGGGTGGGGGTAGGACGAGGGGTGATGGTTTTAAACCGAGAGAGGGGAGATTTAGGTGAGATCTAAGGCAGAAATTGTTCCCTGTGCGGGGGGTGAGGCGCTGGCCCAGGGTGCCCAGAGCAGCTGTGGCTGCCCCCTCCCTGGAAGGGTTCAAGGCCAGGTTGGACGGGGCTGGGAGCACCCTGGGCTGGGGGAAAGGGGCCCTGCCCGGGGCAGGGGGGTGGCACTGAGTGGGCTTTGAGGTCCCTTCCCACCCAAACCAGTCTGTGGTTCTATGAACTAGGGAGATGGTGTAGTTTTAATCAAATTAAAAGACAGGAGATGCTGTGTCTCAGATTTATGGGAACTTTGCCATATAAATTATGTGACAACCTGTGGATGTAATAATAAGGAAGACAGGTGAAAAATATTTTATTCTTTTTTTAAATTCTCCCCATCTCTTTAAAAGATTAATCAAAGAATAATCCCGCTGTTTATTCTTCTCCTAGTTCTTGAGGGAGGACTTGAATTATCATGACCCAACAGTCAAGCACAGCACCTTCCATGGAGAAGACAAGCTCATTAGTGTGGAAGATCTCTGGAAGGCCTGGAAGACATCTGAAGGTAAAAAAGACAAACAAGCAAATTGAAACAGCCCGCTCCACCCCCTTGCCATAAAAGTGATAAACGCTTTGGATTTCATATAACCTTGGCAGCAGTTTTTGTACCTCCCAGGGAAAATCTGCTGCTGCTGCTTTTGCTGCCTTGAACAAGTACTCTTCCAGCTCCCTTTTTGCAGGAGGCCTTTCAGGATTTTGTTGGTCTTGGTACTTCCCAACTGTTAATGCTGGCATCTGAGTATGGCCATAAAAGTATAAATTTGTTTTTTATTTCTCTGCCTCTATAAAAATGTGTATTAAAATAGAGCCAAATACTGCCCTATTCCAGGTTCTTCTTCAAATACCAAGTTTCAGATGGTATTTTTATGGGGTAACAGCGTCCTAAATATTCAACAGAGCTGTGTGGGAGTTTTCCTATAGATTGTGTTTTCCTTAGAAGAAATTAGCCGAACCTGAAAAGCTCCTTGATCTAGTGAAAAGAAGGTAGAATAAAGTCCTGAAACGAAGTATTCATAACTACATTCAATGTAAAACTAAGCTACAACCTGTTAAGGAATGGTATTATTCATCACAGCAAGTTAACCCAGGGAGGTGGTGGAAGTTCGATCACTGGTGGGAAACTTCTCGAAGCTTCTGAATCTTGGAAGAAACTTTAAAGTTGGGTAGTGCTTCCCTGGCTGTGCCTGCGGCTGCCTCACACCCTGCCTGGCTGTTTCCAGGCATCGGAGAGTGTTCGGGGTGGTCAGGAAAAGGCACAATTTCACTTCTACTTTCTTCACGACCTGAATTTTGGAATTGCTTTTTTGAGAAATCTTAAAACTCTTTTTTTTTTCATTCTTTCTAGTTAAGAAACTTTTTATTCTCAAATTTTGGGCTTCACTACAGAGTGATATTCTATCTTAAGACCAGTAGTACTAATAAGAAAAATCTTCAGTGCCTTGGAAATGAGAAGGTGAGGGAGGGTATAGAAGTAGGAGGATTGCACTTTTGCAAAGCATAAGTGTCGTGTTTACTGCAGATGCACTTTGATTTACGTACTGTGCTGTGAGTGGTGTGTTGCTGCAGATCACATTGGTGTGTTGGGTCTCTTTGTGATCACATGCACCATTCCTGCCAAAGGCTGCCCTTTACTCCTCCTCTTGCGCTTTTCCTTTTTTCTCAGTGCTCTAGTCATCATGTTGCTCTCAAGATCTGGAACGTCCTTTTCCCAATACTTTTAATGGCTGCTCTTCCCTTTACTTAGTCTTTTCCCTTCCCTCTGTCCTCCAAGATCAGGCAATCTTATCAACCCCCATCACTTGAAAAATTGGATTTCAGTCTTCTGATCAATTCATCAACTGTAAAGATTTCAATTTCTCATTTGTGTCCTGTTCTGTTTGTATTTGATTTTTCTGTCCTAGCCTTTAAATTACTTGGGGGTAGGATGTGCTCAGTGTTTTCAAAGCGCTGTGCAGCTGTAAGTAGTGTTACAGTCCCTCACAATCCCAGAAGGACTAAAGGAATACATAGGTACCACACTTGGAAGGCGGTTTGAAAGCCCAGTGGTTCTGTGCATGATCCTGGAGTTGTTTATCCAGGACCAGACTCTCTGTCCAATGGAGATGGGCAGCCACATGTTGGAAATTCTTGTCCAAACCACTTACAAGTCAGGATGATGCTAATGAATCACTTTGTCTCCTGTGTTCAAGGAAAGCCTCGTGTGAGCAATATTTATTCTGTTGTAAGGCTGTTTACAGATGGCTTTGCCTGAAGTATATTTTAATGTCTGCTGGGAAAGGGTAGAAATAATTAAGGGATGGAGGAGAACATCCCATGGTACTCCCCGGGTCCTTTAGTTGCTGAGCTGCTTTTGCTTTCTCCCTGCTTCTGACAATCACAGGACTTGCCATGTCTTTGGGTAGAGCTGCTGTGGCATAATGGTTTTCCTTGTGTTGGATTTAGTTACCACTCTTGTTTTCCCTTCTTGTCGTTCTGTATATCTAGCTGATAAAATACATTATTAGTTTCTAAAGGATGGTCCCATATAGAGCCTAATCATTTGAACTCGAGTCATAAAACTGGTAGAATCAGGCTTGTGTAAAAGGTCTGCTCCTTCATCTGCGTGTAAAAGCAGCTTTGAAAGGGCACCGAGGTCTGATGGGGATGAGTGCCCGGGGAGGCTCTGCCCATTCCATCTGTTTTCAAGCTGAGTGCTTTTCCTGCTTGCTGTTGCTGTTGTTCCTGGTCACACGTGTAAACTAAAAAGTTGTTTCTGCCCCCTGATTATCCAAAAATACAAAGGTTGTGACGCTCTTACAAGGTATTGGATTTGATAGATAAAGCCTTTGGTAAGCATGACTCTACCAAAGCTGCTGAAGTAGCAGATCAGATTGTCGCGGCAAGGATACAGGGCAGGGGAGCTGCTCATCTTTCAGAGAATCACAGACTGGTTTGGGTGGGAAGGGACCTTAAAGCCCTTCCAGTCCCAACCCCCCTGCCATGGGCAGAGACACCTTCCACCATCCCAGGATGCTCAACCCTTTGAACTTGCGCGTGCTTCCTGACGCTGCCAGCTTGTTTCTGAGTGATTTCTTCCCAAAATAAAGACCTCTGGATATGGAAGGCCAGAAAAAAAGAGAGGAGCTGGGGGGGGCTTCAGAGGAACCTGGGGTCTGGCAGGGCTGCTGTGTGAGGCTGAGAGGTGACCGTTGGCGTGGGGACGCGGAGGGGAGTCGCAGGACAAGCCCTGCATCGCTGGCGGGGACGGGGGGACCCCTGCCAGGTCTGGGGGAGCATTAACTGTGGGGAGTTTCTTTGAGCGAGGGCAGTTCGCTGGCTTCGTGTTTGCCAGCCTGCATCCGTGAGTCCTCGAGCACGTACGTGGAGATGACACCTTCTTTTCAAGTCTTGCTCTCCCCTGCTCAGCACTTGGCTCTCGCTCTGTCCTCTTTCCGTCGAAGGCGTTCAGCTCTGGAGTGAGCTGGAAGATGTTTCTCATATTTGTGGGACGACTCATTGTTGACATTTAAGAACTCAGCCCTCAGAGCCAGCAGTAAATGGGCCTTTTCTCCACTTGGCTGTTGGAAAGGGCATGTGAGAGAGGGGCCGACGGATGTTGGGCCAGGAGCGTGCGAGTTGGTGACTGTCAGCAGTGGGTGATGGCCAGCACAGCGCTCTGGGATGCTGGAGGCTGGGTAAATGCTGCAAGAGCTCAGCCCATGCTCAGCAAAGACCAAAGTTGATCAATTAAAGCACAGCAAACCCACCTCTGTCCTATAAAGAATATCTGTTGCATGGTTTTCTTTGCCTTCACGCAATTGCTAGAAGTACAACAAAAGTAAGTAGCAAAGGCAGAAGCTTAACTTCCAAAGGTTTCGTTATCTGTGGCTTTGGAGCTGTGTGTCAGCTCCAAAAATAATCCACAAATCCACAGGTTGAGGCACTTAAGGAGAAAAGTTCACCTGGTTCACTTGGGCTGCTGCACCCTCTCCACCTCCTTCTGTAAATCACTTTCTCAAGCTGTTTACAACCATTTTCTTACAGCATTTCTCCATATGCACTTCGGGTTTTTTTTAGTTGATGCTCACAGGGTCCACAGGTCTGGAGGAGGGGTGAGGCTTTCAGAGCATGTTGCCAGATACGTTAGCTGAATTCAGTATTCCAGGGGTTTGGGCATGTGGTGAGGATGAGTGTACTTTGTTGGGAGTTTGGAGACAGCAACATCACTCGGATGATAGAAAAGGAAGAGATTTCACTTGTCACCTGCCAGTACTTTGGGTGTTGCCTCTCCGAGGATCTCAGCCTCGGGCGCTTCTGGTGACATCGTGAAAGGCTGCCAGTGAAGCGTCACCCGCGCCAGCACTGTCTGAGGCTGCTCCTTTATCTGATGGCCTCATTGCATGTTTGGCTTTCGTGAGCTGAAAGCCCAGTGTCAAATCAACCACCATGTAAATGTTTGTTGTCAGAAGCTGCCCTTGGGAAAGCACCAGTCCTGACGCATGATGTGGTAGTGTCTGTTAAGGCTAAATGTGTAGCAGCCCATCGTGTCTACGCTGAATCTGTGTAGAAGAGACTAGGGAAAACAATCATACAAGCAACCAGGTAGAGGTTGAGGATCTGCAGGGTTGCCCAGAGTATCCGGGGGGATCATTTCTTGTCTTGATAGTCCAAAGGATTTAACATCCCCGCCCCAGATCACTTAATAGGAATGTGTTTAAACTCTGCAGATATTTTTTGTTTGCTGAAGGTGATAGGCTGAAGTCTGTCTGGTGAGGTTATGCTGCTGTTGCTGGCTTGACGATTGTAGTTGCTTAGTAAAAATATTAAGCCGCTTGCTTGTTTTCTGCCTCTCCTACAGTGTATAACTGGACAGTTGACGAGGTGGTTCAGTGGCTCATTACCTACGTAGAGCTGCCACAATACGAAGAGACCTTCAGAAAGTTGCAGCTGAGTGGACATGCCATGCCCAGGTCAGTGCTCACTGCATTGTCTTGTGTTCCTCTGGGATGCGTGCCAGGGAGAAAACCAGATCTGAGGCGGCTGGTAACATCGTGTGCTATTCCTCGGGGAGCAGAGCTGAATTCCTGTTCCGCTTCGGCGACGTTTAGAGGCTTTGGCTTTGCTGTGGTCCTCTCTGCAGGGAGTGATTTAGCTGTAAGCCAGCATGGGTCTGTTCTGGGTGAAAGGAGGGGCTGCAGTCCGAGTTGTGTGGTCGTGAGTATTGTTTGGATGCTAGACTTCACCTGCCTACGCCCGAAGCTACATGGTTAGAGCTAAAACCCTGACCTGGAACAGGGCAGACCTAGGCTACATCCTGGCTCTGCCACAGCCTGCTTTCATAACCCCAGCCAGTCGTGGAGCTTCTTAGTGATTGTTCATCATCCTCAGCAAAGGAGCATCTCCACTGGCCAGGTTGCACCTAAGTAGCATTTAAGTTCCCAGTTCAAGGGCTACTAATCATGTATCTGTGCACCAGTCAGCACTGGTATGTGCTGATGTTAATTTGTGCCCCTGGATGCTCTAGCAAAGGAGACTTCTGTTCCTCAAGAGAAACACTGGCTGTGGGTTGGCCTAAACTTTCAACAGGTTTGAAAAAACTCGGTGCAGCTTTTTGGGTAAAGGTTATTGTTACTGAAAAGGGGCTTGTAAACTGACTGGGAAGGAGGGATCAGCTGGGAACAGCTTCAAGTTTTTGTGGCAGTGCATGGTGTGCCCACTTTTCTTCCAAGTGAGAAGTGTGGTCTTACAGTCTATGAAATAAGATGTCAAAGGCTACCAATATAGGTTTGATTTAAAAAAGAAAAAAAAAAGAAGTAATTGGTAGGACACCAAAAGATCAGTTTTGATAGGAAATCAGTAATTTAGGTTGTTGGGATTTATGAAATAAGTGTAGCCTTCGTTTTTCTTCTCCCTCCCGAGTGAAGCCAGAGACACTGCTGCGTAACTCTGTCCCAGAGACAGCCTGTATCAGAGGTGACAGTCTTGGAGGGATTTCTTTTGTCCTGATAGCCTGAGCAGGGAGCTTTTAGGCCCTGCTCATTGCAACGCTCCTCCTGTAGTCTTCATGTTACTAATTTTTGGTCAGCTATTAATCCAGATGGATATGACCACGTCTACTTCTTTTTTTATCTTTTTTTCTTTTTACAGGCTAGCAGTGAACAACGCTACCATGATGGGAAGTGTTCTGAAAATGACAGATCGAAGCCACAGGCAGAAGCTGCAGCTGAAAGCTCTGGACACGGTGCTGTTCGGGCCTCCTCTCTGTGAGTACCAAGATTCAGAGTCTTTTGGCTGCTCATCAAGAGGATCTGTGCCTGCTCAGCATTGGAGAGCAAAGATAGATCCGTGTGAACCAAACTTTGCCCTGCACAGCCTCACCCTTAGGGTAAATCATTCCTGGTGCAATTCCCCCCGGAACGGGAGCGGGTTGCCTCTGGATTTATTGGAGCAGCTCTCCAGCCCGGGGGCATCCTGCCTGCTGGCCTCAGGTTGCCTCTGGATTTATTGGAGCAGCTCTCCAGCCCGGGGGCATCCTGCCTGCTGGCCTCGTGTTTCCACCTCCGGGCTGCTCGCCCTGTCCTGCCGGGCTCTCCCGTGTCCGTGGGGTGAAACCTTCCCGTCCTTCCCGCTCGTGGCGGTGCTGGCCGTGGGGCGAGGCCTGCGGCTGCTCGGGAGAGGATCTGTTGGAGGGCAGGGAAGCTGCTGCCGGGCACCCGGGGCTGCGCCGGTGACTCAGGCTGCAGATTGCCCGCCTCTGGATGAGGGAAATGGCAAGTAGGCTGGATGGGGAGGATTTGGGGTGGATGAGAACGAGGGACTGGGTTCCTTTGATGCTGATTATAGGCGTCTGTTGGCGTGCTCTTGAAGCCCTCTGATGCTTATCTCGGCACTGCTCGGGGTGCTCCTTTTGCATTCGTTCCGTCTGGCTCACATCTACTGTCTATTAAAGGTACTTTTGTCTCTCTCCCTCTTAGTCATGTCTTTCTCATGAGCTTTAGGTGCTTTGGTGAGGTGAGCAGAAACCTAGCTTGATCAGGGCCTGTTTCTGCTTGGCATTGTGCAGATGAGATGGATTCTTAGGGCAGACTGTTGCCTGTACATGATTTGAGCCCTCTTCCACAGTGCTCCTCGTTCCCTTTTAGTTGTCCTGCATCCCCTGTGCGGGAGGATTAAAATGAAGCCAAAGGGACACTTTCTTACCATGGTGCAAACGCAATAGTCTGGGCACAAATTCTGACTCAGGAACTCCCCCAACCTTGCTGACAGCTGGAGGGTTACACCATCGAAAATACCACTTTGTGCTTCCTCTGCTTTTATATTGTTTTTTAAGCAACTGCAGCTGTCTGCTGCTGGAATAGCAGATGGGATGTACTCCTGCACTGTGGGACACAGATCTGCTAACAAACTAATGCAGAAGTTCAGGGATTTTGGCTTTTTTCCAACCTTCCCTCTCTGGGCTACCCAGCACTTGGCCAGTGGGAAGTGATAAGGCACTTCCATTTATTACAGTAACAATATATATATTTTTTTTTAAGTCCAGCTGTTAACACAGTCTTTTCTTGTTTGGAGCCTCTGGCCAAATTCCTGAGAAAAGGTGCAGTGAGGCAAATCCTGGGAAGGCTGGCTGTGCAGAACAAACTAAGTGAAATTTATGAGGCTTGGCAGAGATATAAGCTGAGGGAATTAGAAGCCTAGGTTATACAATTAGCCATTTTTGCTTCCAGTTATTAAGCAGCGTACATTCATTCAGGTGGTTTGCTTTTTTATTGATGCTTGGCCTGTGCCACATGCAGGCACTCAGTGACATTGCACAGGGGTGGCAGAGATGTGGGGCGAGTGTCTGTTATCGCTGCTCACCCAGCAAAGGCTCGAGCCCAGTGACTCCAGTGCTGGGAGGGGGAATTTTTCACGCAGTTCTCGGATGCTCTGTAAAAGGCAAAGTAAATTACTTGTAATGGTTTGGGATTAATGGTTGAGGTACTCGGTTTTGCCCTGCGGCTGTCGTGGCCCTGGAACATGAACCTCCTCCGGTCACGCAGGTGAAAGCGCGCACTGAATCGTCCTGATCGGGTCGTGTCAGAGCAGCACGGGTTTGTTACGGATTTTGTGACCTGCAGATGTGTCAGGTATGTGATAGAGGAAACAGGCTTTCAGTTTTTAGCTGAAGTAGAGATTTAACACTTTCTAGAAAGTGATTTTTTTTTTTTTTTTTTCTGTTTTCTGGAACTTGAATGGATTTGTCTCCGGTTCATACTGCAGTGTGTGGTGAGAGGTTGTTTATCTAAAACTGATTCCTTAAGGAATGGATTGTGAAACAGCAGTTGTCAGCAGCCATTAGCAGCCGGCACTTTTGGGAAGTACTCGGTGACCTCTTCAGCTGCAGAAGCAGCTTTTGTGCAGTGGTGGATTTAGTGGTTTCAGGTACGTTCCTGTTAGGGTTCTTTTCAGGTGGTCTGTTTGGAGCGGGAAGCTGCTGGCCGTGGAATGTGGCTCACAGGCGCAGGATTTCACTGTCTTCTCTCTTGACCAGGGTTTTTCTTTTCTCTTGAAGCTCCTTTCTGTTCACCGCAGGTGTAAAAGCATTCAAATGAAATCAGCCTAGACTTTTAGCACCATGACTGCTTCCTGCAGACTCATAAAACCCGAGACCTCGTTGTCGGTGGGGATTATAGCACATGCACCAAGGTATGGTTCCTCACTGGCACGGAGCTGGGTGAAGCTTTTTCCCATCCTGGGGCCAGAGAGCTGCTTCTCTGCTGCCTCCTGAGATTTGTTGCAGAAGCTCCAGCGTCGGGGTGGCCGAGTGGGGCACGTGGCCGGTTTCTGTGCTGGTCTGTAGGCTCCTGTAATCCCACGAGGTCTGATTTCCTGGGCCAGGCTCCAGACAGGCCATTTCCTCCTTCAAACAGGTCTGCCCACTTGCAGGGTTGTAGCTCTGTAATTAATCCAAGCGCGAAGGATTATGGTAAAATTATAATCTAAGCAAGATGAAGCGATTGCTTCTTCTGTGTCCATGTCCCTTTGATGTCCTGTTCCTGTGGTTCAGGAATTCACGCTGCACAAGATACCACAACTTCAGGTGAAACAGGAGAGTGGAATTCAAGAAAGCAAAACGTAAAATTCAAAACAATAGATATTTTTGGTGAAAAGTGAATTTAAATTTTTGTTTCTCATAACTTTCAAGTGATGGAGACCGAGACGTCGTGTCCCCTCACAGGTGGTTCAGGCCACTACTGTGGTACTGTTTGGGGTTAAAAGGCTGACAAAAAGCGGTGTACTTCCATATAGCTTCCAATATAGCGATTTGTTTCCCTTTATTATAATTAAAAGCATATTTGACAAGTATTTCTAGATCTGTTGAATCATTATTTGTTTAATGCAATAGAATTTCTTAACCAAATAGCAAATTAATTTATCTCTGTGAGATTTACTATCCACTTTAAATATTTACAGTTAACTGGATTGTGTTTAGATTACCTGCACCTAGATAGAAAAGCAGCTTTGTCCCATTACTGGGCTTCATAGGGTCCGTTAGCGTTATTATATGGTTTTCTCAGTCTGTGTGCCAGCAGCAGCCAGTCGATGAGCTGGGCTTTAGGCTGGGGGTCTCTTCAGGAGCAATAGCTCTGAACCTGAAAAGCCAAGGAGCGGGGCAGCAGGCAATCTGGCTGGTCTTACGGCATCCTACTGCCAGTGAAAATCAGCACATTTCTAAAAATGTCTTTCTGTAATTATCTTGTGGGTCCACTAGCAAATAAAGAGAGTGTTAAGTACTCGAGAAAGGACTAGGGCTTTATCAACAGATAGAAGAACTGTAGGTGCAATCAGAGTTTATCAAGCTGTTGGCTTCATTTGGGTTTTTTAAAAGCGGAGGCATTTTTGTATTTTGTTTTCTGTTGTGATGCTTACGGCAGCTGCCACCAAGGCCGGCTTTAGAGGGAGCGGTGCCTGTCCCGCATCTGTGTCCTCGGGTGGTTCTTTCCTGTCTTGTATCTGGAAATGTCTGCTACTAAACGAGGAGGGTACATCACTGATCTGATTAATTCACGTAGGGAAATTAAAAAATCAGTAATTCCTATGTGTGTGTTTTCTGATATTTCAACCTAGATGTCAACAACTGGTGTAGAATTTATTGAATATGTAGGTTTTCTCTTGTTTTATCAATGCTTATGTAAGTTGCTGATTTTCTAACAATCCATCCTGGTTCTATTCCCAATGTAAAACTTTGTGAATCTTTTGGTTTAAAAGTTGAGGCTTTGAATTTGTGTCTTTCATGGTGGGACTTAAGACACCTGAGGTTACTGTTCAGCTGGTGCTATTGTGCAGCTTTTTGCCTTGCTTCTTTAAAACACGAAACAAAGGCAGCGCTGCAAACCTGACGTGACATTAAGAGTCTCGCAATCAATGCGTAACCACTACTGTCTTTCATAAAATTGTGTCCGCTCTTCCTTCTTTCCCCCAAAAAGAAAAGAGCAAAAGTTTAAAATCATTCTCCCTGGGTGTACGTTGCTTTTTCCTGCAGCTTTTGCAAGCCCAGGTTTGCCCGGTGGCGGTTGCTGGTGCCGGGAGCGAAGGGGTGAAGCGGTGCCAGAGCAGCAGAGCAGAAGAGGCCACACGTGAGCAGGGAGAACAGGCTGTGCCAGCCCGTTTTGCAGGCGAGGGGGAAATGCAGCCTGATTTAAGTTGCAATAAACTGGACACAAACAATCCGAGCTCCGGCTATAAAACTTCTGCTCCCGTGCCTTGCTGTACGGTTGGCCTCTGTCACAGGGCGTTTGGTACAGACACTAAATAGCTAAAATAACACAAAGTTCTGGCACGCCACGTTAAAAGGCAGCAGGAAAATTGAGAGTAGAAGGATTTATCTTGTGTTGCCTTGGTGATACAGCACCCCGAAGGGTCACCCCCCTGGCAGCTGTGAGAGCACAAGGCTTGGCGGGCGGGCAGAGGGAAACTGATGCCAGCCACGACGGGAGAGACCCAGCCCGTCCCGCCCTGCGCAGGCAGCGACGGGCGGTCGCTGCACGTGGAAAACGCCGCCTTTTTCTGCTCGATGTAGGTTTTTGGCCAGTGACTCTGGCCGCTGAACGTCCCCGGTGGTTCTGACCCGAGCCTGGGCCCGGCCAGAACAACTGCGGCAGAGCAGGGCAGCCCACCCGAGCTCTTCCGTGGGTGGCCTGAGCTTAACAAGAACTACCCCAGAAAAGGCATTTTATGCCAGAACACCGCTGCTGTCGTTACTTGCGGTCTTTCCCACTATTCCACCTCGGGAAGGCGCTCACCCTGGAGGAGCGACGTGTCCTGCAGCAGTTATTCCTGAACCCAGAAGCGATGCTTCGGTCTCCTTCCTCATGCTTGACAAATCCCGAGTGATTTACAGCGTCCCCGTGTTTTTTGCAGACTGGTACGTTGGTAGTGCCTGTCTGACAGTCACGGTCGTGCGTGGCGGGGGGTGCACCACGTACATCAAGCACGCACAGACTGACTGTTGGAAAGATAATTCCGGGGTCGGGATCTATCGGGCTGGGAGCGTGCGGTGCGTGGGCCAGGCTCAGGCGTATCGCTCTGCCGCCCGGGCTGTGCAGCAGGCGCAGTTGCCGGGGTTTTTGAACGAATCCTTCCAGTTGCGTTGGCGCTCGGAAGGAAATCAGAGCTATTAATTGCACCCGGGAGACCCGTTGTGGAATGGTTGTGTCACGGCAGCGTGAATGTGTAAAAGGGCTGGTGCAAAGATAACGGCCGTCCTTGCGCGCTCCTCAGCACGTGCCTCTCCCGGCAGACTCTGACAGGACCCCTCCGAGGTTTTCACTAGACCACCATTTCAGCTGGTTCGAAACAACAGTCACTCATTTGCCAAACTCCAGGCCCTTCTGTTAACCATTTCGAAAATACGGGGTGGGTTGGCGTGCGTGGGGGTGGCATTGTGCACCGCGGAGCCGCACGTGTTCTTGAACGGGACTGCGTGAAATGCCGCTGGGGAAGCCCCACTTGCTTGCTAATGAATGTGCTTTATGCTGTTCGTTTTTGAGTAGGTCAACAGTACCGAGAGCTACATTTGTGGCATAATTATCAGTAGTTTGTGGCAAATACTGTTTTGTGAATTTTAGCGTAAAATGTAACAGCTGTACTTTTTTCTTTTGTCCTTTTTATTTTCCTCCTCTTTATCTCCTCAGAGTCCATTTGGAAAGTGCAGGACTCTTCACTGTGCAGCCTATCCGCTCTGCAAGGTGATGAGCTCTCGGCACTGTGGGCTGAATCTGAAATATCCCAAGACTTTTCACAGCATAGGAAAGCATGCAGACAGGGGGTAGAATAAGTTTCAGATCAACTGGATTTTTGTTTATCATTCTTTGAATCACTTCGAGGCAGTGACCAAGGGGTACATTAGAGATGGGAGCCCTGGCGCTGGCTGCAGTTGGTGGGAAGAGGCGAGTTCCTTGCAGCCAAATTATTCCCATGGTTGGGGGAACCCTTCGCTTCTCTTTGGAGAAGACCTGCAGAGAAAAGCCACCGTGGCTGAATTTAGCCTTTGTTACCCACGCATTTCTTCCCAGGAGTGAAGACTTGAATTCTTCTGGCCAACCTGTGCCTTGCAAAGTAAAGTTCTAGGGAGCAAAAAGGCTGCATTTGCATCCAAGCTGAGTTTTCCTGAGTTACCCACTTGTCTTGAGGGAACGCTGCTGGAGAGGAAGGATGTTTGTCAAGTGCTTGTGTGGTAGAGCTGAGCATGGTTGGCGCTGGGGACGGGAGTAGGAGATGAATCAGCTCGAGGTGGGGCTGGTAGGTATTTCTCTGTGCAACACCTAAACTTGCCTTAGCTCAGGGCATGGTGCTGCACGGCTGGGGAGGCGGCGGTGCTGGCAGCACGCTGGGCAAAGCAGGTAATGGCAGTGGTGGAGGAAATAGGAGAGGAGAGAAAAGCTGTAATAGCTGTGGGTGGGTGGAAAACAAACCATCTGAACAAGTCAGCCTAGCAGCCTTCTCAAAACATGAAATAAAAGCAATTCAGAATTACGGATCTGCAGGAACTTGCCAGAATCTGCTCCTTAGAAGCGGATGTTGTGATAATCCATCTGGAATGGGAGAGGGGGCCAGTAATCTTGTTTATTTCTTTAGTGTTGAATTTACCAGTGAATGTTTTCAGAGAGTGATGGAACTCTTCTGTGGCGCGTTAGATGAGGGCTCATGTGGCGGTGTTCGTGAAGATGAGGGGGGGACTGTGCTTGGACGTCTGCTGAACGTTGGGAGAAAGGTCCTGTCTGTCCCCCCGTGTGGGAAAGCCCCTCCGCTGTGGTCAGGGGAACGGTGTCACTGTCCCTCCCCTGGGCAGAGCCGGTGCAGGGCAGCCCCCCCACCCCGAGACCCCCCCTTTCATCTTTAGGTTTCCACCTCCCAAGTGAGCAGCCTGCCCCCAGGTGTCCTTCCCCCTTATCCCCGGCTCTGCGGCTGTGACACGTATTTTGGCTGTGATCACAGAACCCCAGACTGGTTTGGGTGGGAAAGGACCTCAAAGCCCACTCAGTGCCACCCCCTGCCCCGGGCAGGGCCCCCTTCCCCCAGCCCAGGGTGCTCCCAGCCCCGTCCAACCTGCCCTTGAACCCTTCCAGGGAGGGGGCAGCCACAGCTGCTCTGGGCACCCTGGGCCAGCGCCTCACCCCCTGCACAGGGAAGAATTTCTGCCTTAGATCTCATCTAAATCTGCCCTCGGTCAGTTTAAAACCGTCACCCCTCATCCTACCACAATCGGTGGCCCTGGTGAGCCTCCCCCGCCACTTGTCACCCCTTTGGTCATCCCTGACGCAGGGGAGCTCCCTCTACCCCATACGTCGCGTCCGTCTGTCCAGCAGTGCCTCCCAGCACCAGATTTACCAGTTTGGCTCTGGGCTGGGCGGGTGGGCGAGTTAGGTTTCAGGGGTGCTGCGGGAGGGGGATGCTTTGCTCCTGCCCTGGCTGCCGTGTGTCCGGGCTGGCTGCAGGACCTGTCTGTGCTGGGAAAACGCTGCCTGGTCGCAGCAGATGCCATCCCAGAAAGGGCTGAGATCGGAACGGGCGGCCGACGGAGGGGAGAGCTGCTACCTGGACTTTTCGCTGGCGCAGCTTGCCTCGCTGAGAAACAGTCAGGGTTGGGTTCTGAGATGATGCCAGGCTACTTCATCTGCTGCTGATAAAAATGGAGCTCCTGGAAAAGTTCGCTGGCACCAGTGTCTGAAAGGGGTCTGAGGCTGCAGGAGAGCTTATTGTGAACAAGGACTCTGTTTCTCCTCTGTTTTATGTTTGTGCATCTAAGAGATTGCTGCAGTATTTGTGTTTCAGCAGTGCAAACAGCCTTCGTGTCCCGCATGCAGGCTTTCCTCCCTGGGCTGGGATTACGTGTTTGCATTGTTTGTTTGCATTAAAGCTATTAACGCAGCAGTCGAGTGCTGGTGGGCTGGGGAGAGCAATCGCTGAGGTGCATCACTGCTTATTGATTAAACTCTTCAAGTGACAGATGGCACTGATTATTTTTCAGCAGTGGATTATGTTCACTCTACAAAATTCCAGAGGTAAATGTCACACTTTAAAAAAAAATTAATCTTTGTTATCCTAAGGTGTAAAAATCACACACTTCTTCATAAGCTGTAGCAGTATTGCTAAGCCATGATTTTTATTTAATCAATCTCTGCTGAAACCCTCTTCATCTGTTTCTGACATTTGAGAGGTGATTATTCCGGAGCTTCAGGAATTGCAGGTTGAATTGAGGGGAGGTTTCCTGGCAGCCACACAGCTGCTCCTGCACTGCTCCTGGAGAATAGGAGCAGCTCCCGTACCTGGCCAGCAATTACCTGGTGCTGCTTTACACCAGTTGCACTCGGTCCAGCCTTGTGACAATGTGCTGTTCAGCATCGGTCGGAAATTTAATGCAGCCTAAAAAGTTGGTCAGGAAGAAAAAAAGGGAGCAAAGCAGTGGGAGGTTGAGGAGAGATGACCGAAGCAATGCGAGCGCTGTAATAAGTTACTGCTGCTGGTGCTGGAGCCAAGCTGGGGTGACTGGCCGCGTTCACCCCCGAGCCTGTTGCAGAGAGAGGATGGAGCGGTAGCTTAATTCCCCCTGCACGGGAAATTAATGAGTGTTCTGTGTTTCACGTGCAACACGCCTGTTTGCGAGCGCTGGTTTGCAGGTAGTAACGGGAGCGCTTTCAGCCATCAGTCCGCACCCGGGCAGAAAAACACAGAGGGAGGATGGTGGGAGGTTTGTGCAGGAGAGCTCGCCGAGAGGCCGGTCTGCTGAGCCCGAGGCTCCGCTCGGAAATACGTGACAAACAGCCGAGTGGGATGTCATTTCACTGGACCGAGGAGGCCCTGCTCTGCCCCTCATTTCTCCCGGGTGGCATCTCTTTTCGTAGCCGCGCTTCGTGTGGGGAGCCCGGGAAGTTGTGCTGCAGCACCCGGGGGTTTGTACGTCCGTCGTGTGCTCGCTGGGAGACGTTTCTCAGGCGTGGGGGGGGGAGCCTGTTTGAGCCCTGCCTGCGATGCTCTCGGGGTGAACGCGCCGGCTCCTCGGGCACGGCTTTCCCCCTGTGCCTCAGTGCAGGAAGGAAGGAAGGAAGCCAGCCTCGCTGGCGATGCATGTGCCATGGTTGGGGGTTTCCCCTGTGTTCTTCGGGCAGTCTGTCTGCTCCAGGAGATCTCAGATTCCCCTATGCAGAACGTCCACTGCATCCCATCAGCGTATTTCTGTAAAGCTAGGTTACTGGGCTGCTTTACATCTGTTCTGTTCCTTGGGCTGGCTTATGTGTATTCCTCTGGCTCTCAGTCAACCAGAGCCATTCTTACCAGCCGCAGATGGCAGCAGCCCACTTGAGTCGCTCCAGAAATCATTTTTCTGCCAGTGAGGGTGGCCCCATTAGACCAACACCCTTCCAGGCTGTCTGCACTCGCAGCGCAGCGAGGGCTGCACAGAAGCCAGAGGTGGGTTGTGACCAGAGTCAGGGGACGGAGTCGGGTGCCTTAACTGGGGTCAGGCTCGGGCACTTCGGCACGATGAAGATCGCTGCAGGCAGCGGATGTCGTTGGTAACGAGCTCCGTGTGATGAATCCCTTAGGATGCAGCCAGAGGGATCGGAGCATCTTCTGCTGGGGGGCACCGACCTTTAAAAGCCTCATCTTTTCCCAGTTACGGCACGTGTTGGCTGTTCTTTGCTTAAAAATAAATACATCGGAAACCCAGGATCCAATACAAGGATTTTTCCTAGTCGCGGGTTTAATGCCCTTACTGTTGTAACACATCTGTTCCTTTATCTGTACGTTTTGAGTCTAGCTTAGTGTGACCTGCATTCCTCTGCCACACTTTGCAGGCTTGTGTCTTCTCCCGTTCAGGTCTGCCCCCGGCATGAGGCAATGTATTCCTTAGACTGAGCCTGCACAGCCTTTACGCGATGCTTCATCTAAAGCCTTCGACTAGGAGTGATTCATTTGAGCCAAATCTTTATGTTTGTGTGTGTGTATTTGTATTCTTCTTGACAGGACTGGAATATTCTGTCTGACTTGTAACCAAACTGTTGAGGAATCTCTGTACAGGTTATGTGACGGCTTCAGTATGTGAAAAAGAAAATGTGGATCTAACCTATTGCCTGTGTTTGATGGAGATACTCTTACAGTCCCTTCTATCATTCTCCCTTTGCTAGGAAATCCCAAGTATATCATTTATTGGAGATGTGTGAGAATATAAAAACATATTTCCAGCCCACTTTCCCCCAAATGCTGAATTGTATCAAACCCAGCAATCTTTTTCTCCTAATTAAAACACATCAGCATCCTCCTTTACCGCTTCTTCATCTTTTGCTTCATCACGTTTTGCTTACCAGCAATAACCTTTAGTTTCTGCATCTTACGGCTTGTCTGAAATAGAGATTCATGGGGAGTGATTTGGGGATGAGTTAAAGGAAATGTCTTGTGTCCCTGTGCTTGACTTCACTAGGCTGTGAAGAGATTTGGGGGTACAATAAATATTGTTCCTGCCTAAGCTGTGAAAGTCCTCATCCCTCCAAAATGATGGAAGTAAATTTTTTTTTTTTTTACACTTTTTATCAGAGGTTTTGACAAGAGACCTGACACCAATGATTTCTCAACAGCCTGAGAAATGTCTTTAGACCTCCTCTTACAAGGTGAAGTCTCTGTTCCTTTTGTAAATTTACGTGGTTTTTGAGTTTCCTGGGGAAAAGAGATTGGATTCACAGGCTGCTCTATGCACCCTTTGTGTTTTACATCTTGGGTTTTCTCACAGAACTGAGAGAGCACAAGTGCTGAGTGGAGCAGGGTGTGTATCCAAGTTAGAAATGAGCGTTTTAATTTATTGTTGGGGAACAGAGTGCTCGTATCTTAATCTTTTCGGTTTGAGGGACCCCCTGTGCCTTTACGGAGTTCTCTCTGCTGCCTCTTGGGGCTTTTACCGTTGCTCAGTACATTGGGCCAGAGAACTCAGACATGGTCTTTCAGAGCCTTCACTGTCACTGTGATGTGAGAAATGTAAATTTCAAACTGAAAAAGCCAGTTCAGTAATTCACTCTTGTGTTGTGCAAAGCTGATGCTAAGCATGACAAAAAGCATGTATCTTAGTATGTTGGAAAAGCCTTTAAACACTTGCAAAAGTTAAAAGGAAGGGAAGTGGAAGCCCTAAGTTTGCTTTGAGTATGTCATTTTGAGGGAAGGTTGGTGGTAGGGGGGAAGAAATCATGTTTGTTAATTGTAGGATTAATTTAAGGCTGTGGGGGACTCTTATTTACATTATAATGCTACAGAGGAAGTGCTTATTAAAATTAATAAAATTATGTCAATTTTTTTGGAAGAGATCTATTTAAAATTTGGTGTAATCAACAACTTTGTAAAGTCTCTGAAATATCAAATAAGATGGAAAGGCCTTTTGGAGGAACTCTTTGCACTGAGAGCACCACAGTCACCCAGTTGCTTCTGGGTTCATGAGAAAGCCGTCCGCGCGTCGTCGTAACTGGGGACAAAGAGCTGAAGGATTTTGTGTAAGATGGAGCCAGTTTCTCGGGGATCGGATGGAAATCATCCAGCAAGTACGGCTGGGCAGTGCCTTGCAGAAATGTCCACGAGCCCCCGGCAGTCCTGGAACAAAAGGTGTTGGGAACCTTGCAGCCCAGGCGAGGTTTTCATGCTGAATCCATTTATTTATTTAAGCTCGATTGCGGTGCACGGAAAGGAGGGACCCGAGCAGGGGTGGCAAAAGAGCTGGAAACAGCACGGCCACGCTGGTTGCTGCCTCCGGCATCAGCAGTAGCTTCTCCTGCAGGTTGGACTCAAGGATCTTAATGGTCTTTCCCAGCCTAAACGATGGTGTGATGAGAGCTGCTGCCAGCCCTGCACCAAAGCTGCCGGGGGGCCAACGGGTGGAGGGGAGAGATCCAGGCCCTGAGCAGGCTGACCCTGCGCACCTCCCGTGCTTCAGTTCACTCCCCTACACAGTGCATCCAGTATTTGTTAGCGAGGGGTTATGGCATTTCGTTTGTGTTAAAGGATTTTAAAATTCCTAGACGAAAAAAAAGCTATTCACAGGTAGACTTCTTTTGTCATCTGTAAAATGTCTGGTCGTTGGCTTTTTCCATTTTTCCATATCTGCTCATTTTGGAAAACGCCAGGGCTCACTTCCAGTCTGTTTTAAACTCTCCTCACCGTTCTGACCTCTCCATGCCAGGACACCCCTCGGGCCCTGCTCGACGTGACCCTGATGATCAAGAAGCTCATTTTGGGGAGTCCCACTCGTGCTGCTTTGGGTGCAGCCCATCTCGTGCGTGCTGAGTTGAGGCGTCCTCCAGACCGGGTGCAGGGCAGGCGAAGGGGTGTTGGAGCGATTTGGGGAAAACAGCGTGGCTGACTCCTTTTAGAGTAGCTCTGGGGGGTTGTGCTGCAGCCCGTCGTTGGCAGTTCCTCTAGGAAAGGGCCCTTCGTGGCTGGACCTGTTGGCAGCTCTCTGGCTGCTCTCGCCTCTGAATCCAGAGAAGATCTGGCTGTCCCCAGCCTTCCAAAGCTGCTCTGTGCTCTCAGGGCTGGCAGCAAGGGGAGGGGGAAGGTTGCATACTCATATTTCTGTTTTTTAAAAGAAAAAAAAAACAAACCTGCTCCTGCTTCAGGGGAGGCAAAGAGGTTTTCTGGTTGTGCTTGTAACGGCTCTTTCTCTTCCTGCCGTAGCTGCCAACCTAAATTGCCCCACAGGTCTTGTCCACCCAGGCTCCATCGCACGGAGCCGGGCAGGGGGGTGGCTGGGGGCTGGCACAGCGTTTGCTCTCGGAGCAAGATCCCTTCACATGCTCACGTTTCTCTTCCTGCGCTTCCACGAAGCCTGATTTTACACCTGGGACTTCAGTGCATTTTAGAGGAGCCGTGCTGGGAAGTGGTGTCGGGTCCCGGTGCTGCCAGGAGCTGCGTGTTTCCTTCTGATGCCTGTAGTCCTAGATAGGAAATCGGTGTGCCCAGAGTAAAACCTGCAGTACTGGTAGCGAAAGGAGATCGGTACTGTGTGAAATGCAAGTGGAAAGTTGTGCTTGGGGGTTTGCAACGTGCGGGGTCATAGAATCACAGGAGGGTTTGGGTGGGAAGGGACCTTTCAAGGTCATCTAGTCCAACCCCCTGCCACGGGCAGGGACATCAACTCGACCAGGTTGCTCAAAGCCCCGTCCAACCTGGACTTGAAATGTGCCCAGGGATGGGGCATCAACCACCTCGCTCAGCAACCTGTGCCACTGTCTCACTACCCTCATAAAAAATTTCTTCCTTCTCTGTAGTCGAAATCCATCTTCTTTTAATTGAAAACCAGTAGATGCCCAATGTTTAGTAGCAGCTGGCTTGACTAATTGGCTCTTTCATATTTCTGGTTTTCTCAGTACATACTTGTTGGAGGTTTTGCTAAATAGTAAACAGTAAAAAACCCTGCCTGACACATTTTTGATTTTTGTTTAGCACTTAAAACCCCCACTTATTTACTTTCGTTCTCTCACGTTCACCCCTGCCTTTTTTTAAGTAACTGTGAAACTGTGACTGTTGAAAAAGGGGGTTTCCACATTGAGTTGTAATTCTGATGAAAGTTTTGCAACTTGGCAGTTTGATACTCGATCTGCCCCACATCTGTGATCACAGTCATATTTTTTTCAACAGTTATTTTCTTCTTTGCTTTTGCATCTTCATACTCAGTGGTATCGATATTGTCCTAAAAGAGCACGGTTGTTCTGGGGGTTCCTGTGTGAAGGCTCTCCTGTATCATGTGTTGCTAGGCAAATTATATGTATAAGATTTCGAATTTCATCTTCTTTTTTTTTTTTTTCTTCCCCCTTCCCCATTCAAATTGAATAAATGTTGTCAAACTTCTTCTTTTCCCCTTAAAAAACAACGTAGCTCATCTTTTCCCTGTGTGAATCCTGGGTCACAATTCTTCTAACACTGTCTTAAGTTCTTGTGGCCAGCTCTGGTGTGGGTGAAGCATTGTGAAGTTAATCGCCATGTTCTTTTGAGTTCAGTGGTATCTCTGGTCTCTTCCAGTAACTCGTCACAACCACCTGAAGGACTTCATGCTGGTGGTGTCCATCGTCATCGGAGTGGGCGGCTGCTGGTTTGCCTACATCCAGAATCGCTATTCAAAGGAGCACATGAAGAAGATGATGAAAGACCTCGAGGGACTTCACAGAGCTGAACAGTCTCTCCATGACCTTCAAGAAAGGTAGGTGTGACGCGTCCACCCAGTTGGAGCGATCAACTTGGCAGTCTTTCCTGCAAGGTTGTTACTCGTTTAAATTTCAGGAGAGATTTTCTTTTTAGCTGTCGTGCTGCTCTGTACCAGTCAGCACCTTCCTGAGCGACCGTAGCAAACCTGCCAGCCCATCTTAACAGCTCGGGCGGTGCCTGGCTCGTGCGTGGATTCCGTTACCAGGCTACACGTCAAGATGTGTGCGTGCTCACTCGACCTGCTCTTTGGTGGTGACGTCCTAGTTATCTGTACTTGCAGTGTGCCACGTGAAGGCCTGGGTGGTAAAAACTCCCTTGCGTTACTACAATCCTGAGATGTGGCAGTGAAGTCACTTGAGCAAAGTGACGGCGCCCGGTGCCAGCCTCTCCTGGTCCGAGGTGGGCTCCGGTGCACGCTGACACGTAGCCCAACACAGCTGCACATGCTCCCACACATTTTTGTTTCCTTTCCACATTGCTTTTATGCTGTTTTGTCCATCTGTTTAGTTCCCGTTCTGCTCTAATGGTCATTCCTACCTCAAAAAAGTACTTTCCGAATTTTGGGGAAGACTTGACTCTGCTTAGTTTTGCTGCTGTTAGCGTGGGAGCCATCTCCTCTCTGCACTCAGAACTTTGCTGCTCTAAGGAGCAAAATATCCAGCTGAGCACAGCGGATGTGAGTGCTCCTTCTGCACTCGACAGCGGTCACTCTTCATTTTGAGTGCGTTGTCTTATTTCAGATAGGTGCTTCCTATTCATTTGCCACATTTAATTATGGAGGAGCAGTGAAACGTACAGTGGTTTCTACTCCCAGTCTGACTCATACTGAAAGTATATCAGGATCCCCACCACCTAAAATGACGGTGTAAATCTGTACCTGGAGGGGAAGAAGAGCCTCTTAAAGGAGTGTAAGGTAATCCAGCTCACTTTGAATTCATCATCCAGGCTGATCGGGTTGTTTCCCCCTGCCTTTTGGTGGGGAAAAAACATGCTGAAACAGTGGAAGCAGAGGAATGACACACCCCCACTTGAATTCTTTGAGCTATATGTAAAAGTCTGTGCTTCCCTGCCTGCACAGTGATAGCTAAATCCAGGAGTGTTGACTGGAAAGAATGAAAAAAAAAAAAAAAATTTTAGAGTATTAAATATCAATACCTGAACTCTAGACTCTTGAACAAAATACTCTAGCCTCAGGAATGTGACCTCTACTCACAGAAAAGATTCTGATGGTTCCAGCAAAACGACTCGCCAGAGAACGGGCTGCACAAGAGGCTAACTGTGGACACAAGAGTCTTTTGGGAAAGGAAAGAGCATTCAAGGCAGTTGATGACAAACGAGTGGGGGTTTTTGGCAATAAGACTTTTTTAACGGCAGATTTAGCAAATAGCAGAGCGTGATAGTCTTGGGCTGCAGCTATTTTTCATTAGTTTTAAGTGTCATTTTGGAAGATAAACCTTAATTTGGCCACTGTGTGAGCTGACGGCTGCGTTCCCGGTGGCTTCTCTGGGAGCGGAGCTGGCTGCTACCTGGGCAAACACCGGCATCCCCAGGACGTCCGTCTGCCGTGGAGACTTCTGCAAACAGCCGAGTCTTTGGAAACCGTGACGACAAACCCACCAGACTGCAGCCTGATTTCTTGCCTCCGTGCTCATGACAGCCTTCGGGGAATTGTCCTGCATGTGGGTGTTACTCGAAGGCTTTCTTCTTCGAGTGTGATCGCATCAGTTGGCGTCTGTGGAGAGAGCAAACACTTGAGGAAGTACCAAGCCGATGGTGCCAAACCGGGCACATTCCCCTGGCAGTGGTGTGGATATCTGACCTGCTTTCCTTCTGGCGTAGAGGTAGAATAAAGTGCATTTCCCCCCTGCCTACCGTGGGGCCGGCTCCAACGCACAGCTGGTTTCACAGAGCTTTGTGTAATTTTACATTGCAGGTTGGAAATACCCCAAAGAAAAAGATGATTTTTATTTCTGCAGCCAAAGGACACAGACGTTCCTTCTCAATGTCCGTCTCCTGGAGCAGCAGAGCCGCGTCCAGGCCAGGAGGTCTCTGCTGGGTGTCACTGAAGAGCAGGTCACACCAGAGGTCTGAACGCCGGCTGCTGTGAACGTGCCCTGTGGGGAACGACCTTGGGATCTGCTGCCGAGGGCAGAGCCACGTAAACAAGTCGGTGTGCCTGGGAAGTTCAGCTAATGCTCTAAAGCCAGATAGGAAGAAACACAAAACCACCCATGCTGAGCATAGCTCGGGTCTTAAGCCAGAGCAGCTTGTGATGTTTCTGCTGAGTTTGCAGCTGAGAGGGCTTGTGTTCTGCAGAGGGCACTGAGCTGGAGTTCAGGAAGTGGGAGGTGGATTCCTGGACCTTGTGGGGCCTTTTGGCAGAGGCTTGGTCTAATTCTCCTCTGGAGTAGGGAATACACCTTCACTTCTTCATCTTGCACCCCAGCGAGGTTCAGCTGTGGTCCTCAGCCACTGTAGAAACTGCAAAAACTACCAATAGCACCAGTTCCCACGGGCTTGTGTAGAAGTTGTTCTGGAGTTCTGCTGAGAAACTTCTTTTCTAGAGCTTGAAGTAATCTCCTTTCCTGGCTCATTGCAACTTGGTGCTGAACAGCCCTCCGGAAGGGAAGCGGTGCCTTTCCAGTTGCCTGTCAGCTGCTGACGCTGTGATTTGATGAACAACTCGGATACGTTCCTGGAGAGTTGAGAAGGGAGTGTTGATACAAAAAGCCATTTTTTTTGTTCATCTTCAAAATGCCTTTTGAGAACATCCTTCAACAGTGACACTTTCCAGTCAATTAAATGACCCATCAAGATAAAAACGTTCATGTCTTAGCACATCCTATTGATGATTGAAGGTTGTTTGAAGATCTGTATTGAAGATCTTCTGATTGTATTGAAGATCTGCTCCTGAATTGTGAAGCCCCTGGATGGACCTTGATTTCTTGCCCTCATTACAAATGTAGCTCTGAAGGCACTTTGCCATCTCGCAGAGCTCAGTGCACATGAAACCGGTGTTGTGGAACCAGCTGGGTTTGAACAGGAATGCACAGGCAAAACGTGGTTTTGTCCATAACCAACATAAAAAAATATGGGCTCTGCTCTCAGGAAAAAAAAGGGTAGTAAGGGAAAATACAATGTTAGAGTGCCTTTGAGAATTATCTTAAAGATCAAATTCCTTCCCTCTTAGGCATCATAATATGGGGAAATTTCTCCTTTAAACAGAGATATTTTGGTAGTTTGGGATTCTTACAGCCCTAGTATGGAAGAGCTTTAGCGCTGATGCGCAGGGCAGAGAGCGTGGGTTTATCTAAAAACTTGGAATGTCTTGGCAAGAGTCTCTTTAAATTAGGAAAAAAACCACTTGAGTTTCTCAGCAGAGCTGTAAATTGAAAATGCTCCTTTTCCAAGAAGAGAGCCAACATCATGGCCGATGAGAGTCCAGCCCATCCAGTCTGTTTCCCGTTGCCATCTGCCCGGGATAAGCCCGAGGAAGAGGAGTCCTTATTTATCTTTTGCAGCCCGGGTATGGCACAACCTGAGCCAGACCCCGCCGTCCCCTCACCTCTGTCTCTCCCACGCATCGCTCTGTGGGTTTGCTCTCCAGTTTGGATGTTGAATGGGAGAAATATTTTATTGACCTTGAAATACCTATTTCTGGCTAAGATGGTTCTATTCAGGGGTTTAGGGTGTTTTTTTTCTTTTAGGATCCCACCGACCCATGGAGAAGCTGCCTGGGCAGGGCAGGAGGTGCATGCAGGGAGAAGGGGCCGCTTCGGGTGGGAGTAGAGCTCTGCTTCTCATGGCACAAAACAGGAGTTTCCTTAGTTTGGTCTGGGTTAAAAACAGCGTTGCCTCTGCTGCTCCTACAGTCTGGTTTTGTCCAACCTTTATTGATTTATCTCAAACTGTGGTAACTGAAACTTTTGAAAGAAAAGTTCCTGTTTAAAAGGTGAGACTGTTAGACTGATGCACCTGGTTTCTGACAGTGTAAGCCACAACACTTCATTGTGTTCTGGGAACTCATCACCTCATGATTTGAAGTTATCCAGAGATAACTTCATTCCTCAGAAATTTGATCCAGGGTTTAATTGTTGCCACCGTTTCAAACAAACAAACAAACACAAAGGTATTTTTCATTTGAATAATTTGTACTTGTTCAACACAATTTTTCAGAACCTTCGTTATGAAGTGAACCTCTTCATTTCAATCGAATATTTGCCAAATCTTTTTCCCCTTTTATTTGGCAGTCGCTGTGCCTCTAGAAGCACATGGGTTTGGGACTGTATTTAAAAAGAGGCTCTGCTGGCATTAGAGGTTGTTTGGGTGGCAACAACCAGAGACTTTACCACCCCTTTTGAGGACAGCTCAGTCCCATGTGGGTCAGGTTCATTCTTGGTGCTAATTTGGTTTCACTGAACCTGTGTGAGGTTTGTGTTTACACTAGTGCAACTCCCCTGAAATGCAAACGTTGTAGAAACGCTGGAACATCCCGCTGTGGCTGCGGTGGTGTCTCCTTCAGAGGGCTGTGGCTTTCCAGGCTGAATGGTTGAACCTTCCTGAATGGGTAGAAGTAATCTGTTACTACTTTTTGTTGTCATACATAATTCCTACTGATGTAATTCTGTCATGAGGAAAAATAATAACTTCCAGGCAAGATCAAGACATGTCTAAATTTGGAGGCTTTTGCAAGGGGAATGCAGAGGCATCCCATCTGGGTGGTCATACCTGTTGCTCAGTCAGATCTTCTCCTCCCTTTTCTTTTATGAAAGGCAAAGGTCTTCAGTTTCCTAAATATAATGAAAATTCAAATTAATTTGATGGTTACTGAGAGAAATCTTGATGTGCTTTGGAAAATTAAGAAAGTGCATACTGTGTATTTGATAAACGAAATAGTTGAGACTGCAGAGTTGACAATTTGATTTCTTCTCGGGCACGGTGAACTTTCTCTTTGACTTTCCAAATACAGATCTCCGATGTTGACATCAACACGGAGAAACCAGGGGCGCAGGGCTGGTCTGGGTTGTGGCTGGCCAGCCCTTGCGCTGTGGGCTCCCGCGGCGGTGTGCGGCTAGCCCGGCACGCACAGCATTGGGCGCTCGGTCTCTCGTGTGTTGCAGACTGCAGAAGGCTCAGGAGGAGCATCGCTCCGTGGAGGTGGAAAAGGTGCACCTGGAGAAGAAGCTGCAGGACGAGATCAGCATTGCCAAGCAGGAGGCACACCGGCTGCGAGAGCTGCGGGAGGGCACGGAGAATGAACTGAGCCGGCAGAAATACGCTGAGCAAGAGCTGGAGCAGGTGAGGGTTCAGCCAGGTGTGTGCACTCACATACGGGACGTGCCAGCGGGAGCAGCAGGCAGCTCCTCACTCTGCTTCATCCTTCTGAGAAAGCCAGTGGTGTTCTGCTTGTAACGCTCTTCCGCTCCCCTTCGTGGCAGAAAAGATCCAATTATTTCTCCCACGTTGCACGTCCCCTGAGCTGCATGACAGTGCTGCTTGTGTGTTGGGTAGCCGGGACTGTGCAGGTCCTGTCTCAAGAGCAATGTGCTGCTGTCACACAGTGTCCCAGCTTGCCATTCAGGAGAGGGGTTGAACTTGGCCTATAGCTGCACCCCTCCGATGACTTCTAATTCCCACTCCAAACCATAAACTCTTTCTTTTTCTTCTTTTCTATTCATGGTTTTGGGAGAGGTTTGCAATGAGTTTAGTTGTGCTTGCCGTGTTTGCTTGTGAATCGGAGAGGTGTACAAAGGAAACTTCCTTCCAAGGAGATTTAACACTAGATTAAAATCTTGTACAGCAAGGTTAGAGTTCGTACTCAATTCTCCAAATCATTACTTTAAAGTTTAGACTAGCAGGAAAATAAGTCCCCAAGTTACATATCGTAACGTAGGCAGAATATTGTGTATAATGCTGCTGCTGGCAAAAATAAAATGTGTTTTGTCCAGAAGGATACATGGAGCATTTGTAAAATAATTTGCTGTAGCTCGGAAGGAGCACTCTCAATCCTACATCTAAAAACCCTGAGACCTATAACAGAAGCTATAGGAAAATAATGGAAATCAGGGACATTGCTCATGGCAGCTGCCTGCAGTAGCAGAGAGCAAAGAGTGAGCATCTGGGAATTTTACCTCAAAACTGCCCTTTGCCCAAACTTACAAGAGAGGTCCAAAACCACAGTTCCAGTGGTTCCTGTTTCATCTGAGGGACAGTTCTTATCTGACCTTAATTTATAGATCAGTTTAAAGTGAAATTGTGTGAGCCAGAATTGCATCAGCCAAGCGAGTACCGTGGATATTCTGAGGCCGTCAGCATATCCCCCCAACCTGAATGTGTCCAATCTTTTACGTCACCATGGAGGATGGGGAAGAAAATGAGACAAGAATTTAGGGTTTTCATTGACAAGGGAGAAGAAACAAGTGTCCTGGGCCATCGGGTAACTGGGGAGCCACAGGGCAGTGCAGCCTGGGTATGCAAATAGTCAGCAAACAGTAAATTTCCTTCCTGCTTAGAATACCAACAGCCCAGGCACCCGCAGGCGCCTGTCACCACCTTTTCTCTCGTGATCCAACATCGTTTCTCCTAACTGGTCACACAGCCTCTCCACAAAGTCACTGAGCTCCATTTCAGGACACGCACTGGGACGTCTGTACTCACACAGACAGAAATTTGGTCTCTTTGTATTGTGGGCCATGAAATAAGGATGTGTAGCCTTGCTCTTGTAGCCCTGAGCCCTTGTACCTGACCTGCCCCTTGCTTTTGGAGGAGGCAGGATCTCATCCATTCCACTTCCCCCTCCACTTTGCACTTGTTAAGAAGCCTGGAAAGCCAGAGGTGACTTAACTGCTCTGTTGTTTCTTAGAGGCCTTCAGGAGGGATGCACTGGCAGGGTGAGTATTGGTTTTACCCACCTGACCCACACTGTGTGATTATAACACGATCACTGTCCCAGCGAGCTGTAGACCACAGATAACATTAACCAGTCACTCCCACTGACCATAAAACTCATCCGATTTCAAGATATTCTTGGGTCCCAGGGAATATTAGAACAAGACATTCTTTTGCACCAGGCGATTCTTACCACTAAGATGATACTGGAGGGTTTGGAAGCTCCTACTGGATTTGGGCGTATGAGATGGGGACACACTGTGTTTCTGGGATGGGACTCTCCTGTACTGGGTTGTTCATACCGATCCTCTCTCCTCTCCAGGTCATCCTCCCCCAGACCATGGACCCAGCCAGGGCCACAGACCCAGAGGGCATTCCTCCCTTTATGAGTTGTTGCTCTTAGTGATCAAAATGAGGTCTTAGGAATCTTCCCAGGAGAATGTAGGCACACAAAGTAACTCCTATTTGTATTAATTGCCCTGCAGAACTGAGAGGGCTTGTGTTTTGGACACTGCTGTGTAACAGCTCATCCCAACCACTGTTGTTCTGCGCTGCTTCCCTTTTCCACCATTCCATAAAATGTTGTTCCTGCAAATGTTTTGAGCACTCCTCTGCCCCAAGTATCTAGTGTCAGATTTCCTGCTCAGTTATTCTCTGTATTTCTAAATCCCAGATGCTTGCAGATCGTGGTCAGAGTTCTGCCTGTAGTGGGCGTGGTGCCTGGTGGTGCTGGTGTCAGAGGGGAAAAAACAGACCTTCCTGGGGTCTGCGATTTCTGAATTTGTAACTTTTTGAATGATTTAGGCAGAGTTATGCTCAACAAGACTAAATCACACCTGTGTGATACAAGTAGCTGACCTCTTCTGTGCAGTGTCTCCTGGCTATTTCTACATGGATTGTTCAAATGTCCTCCAGGATAAAGTATGGGATTTCAAAGTATCTGCGTGTAACCTGGTGCTTTTGGCTCACTAGAAAACGCCTATGCCAGACTTGGTGAGACATGACTGAGTTAAATAACACATTAAGGGAAAAGATCCAAGTTGGAGCAATCTTTTTAAAAAAATGCTTATCTCCAGTCCGCTTGCGGCTGTGCTCTGTGGGAAATGAAGAGGCACCGGCACCAGGCAAGGGTGGGTGTAAACACGGCTGTGGGAAGCGAGCATTGGGCCGGGGAGGTCCCTGGACACGCTCCCACTGCCTCTGCGTTTCTTAGACCTGGGCCCTAAAGAACAGAAAGAGAAAATGGGACAGACATCGTCCAGGCATCAGCCCGGGGACACGCGTGCGGCCCTGGCTGCAAAGCTGGGCCTTTCCTCCCAGCTCCACCTCTGTCAGGAGAAGGTCTGCGTTGGTTTGCCGGGGCGGTGACAGCTCCTGAAGGTGCTTAGGGTTGGCTTTTATTTTACCAGCCAGGATGTCTGTTGTGCAGCTTATAACCACGTACACCCCTCCTGAGCTTCGAGGTGCTGTGGTTGAGGAGCAGTCCGGTCCACCGCCGCTGTGCTGTCCCTGGATTGCAGCAGCTCCGAGCTGCAGTCGCCATCCCTCGGGTTCTCCGGTGTGGGTCACGTTAACTTCTTGCAGGGCTTGTGTCAGGCTTCAGGTTTATTAAAGTCTCTGCACATCACGTGTAGTGGAAGGGAAGTGTTAATTCTTGATGGTCTCTAGCACCAAATGCTTTTACGTAAGGTTTTGGCATCTTCAACTTAAGCTTGTCACCCACTTCCTTCTAATTTTGTAATCGCTCCCTTCTCCAGCAAGATAAGTAAGTGTGTGGAGGAGACCAGACCGATGGTGTGTGGAGGAGACTGAGCTGGGATGGAAGGAGAGTCCCCCAGAAAGCTACAGAAACTGCTGATTCCAGACGTGTTATTTTTTTTCCTGACCAAGCAGCACATGTTTTGTGTCTAAATATTTTTATCATCTTGCTCCAGTGTGAAAGTTGTCTCTTGACAAGCTCCCTCTGTTTGGCTCAGGAGCTGCAGCGAGAAAAGGCGATTGCCTGCGGTGCTGTCAGCGATCCTGCCTCGGGAGGAGAATCTGTGGGCTTTGCAGACCTGCAGGCAGGCAGAAAAACTTTGCAGGGGTTTCTAGAGGCTACGACGGGCACCCTGAATATCCCTACCTAAAGTCGAATCCTCTTTTAACTAACGCGTGCATGGTGCTGTCAGCTCCGGAGGGTTTGCCTGCGGTTTACGCCGCTGTGAGGCAGAGGAGCGGACGCGAAGGGGTGGACCAGGTCAGCGACGAGCCCACGCTGCGCTGACCCTCCCTGGGAGCTGAGGTGCTGAGGCAGGACAGCACGGCGCTGGCGGGAGTGTTCTGAGGAGGGAGCTCGCCTTTGGGATGACGGGGAGGCACTGCGGGGTGTTCTGCTCACCCGAGCAGCAGCCCTGGCTGCCGGCTTCTGCTGCGCTCCTCTCGCTTGCCTGCAGCACCAGGCTGCCGCCTCCCCTCCTAATGACTTTGGCTTTTCTCACGAGTAAGATTAAGTTACGTGGAGTCTTTTGGGGGTTTGCTTTTCTTTTTTCCTTTTTTTCTGGTGCCTAAAAGCACCGGGTTGGCAGCCAGTGGTGGGGATGACCTGGCGGGAGGGCAGGTTGTCCCCGCCGCTGCTGCAACGCCGGCCGGTTCTCCCCAGGTCCGGATGGCACTCAAGAACGCCGAGAAAGAGCTGGAGTCCCACTGCAGCTGGGCTGCGCCCGAGGCCCTGCAGAAATGGCTCCAGCTGACGCACGAGGTGGAGGTCCAGTACTACAACATCAAGAAACAGAACGCGGAGAAGCAGCTGCTGGTGGCCAAGGAAGGGGTGAGAATTTCCAGCGTCTTCTCCCGGGTCTTCCCCTCACAGCCCCAGGAAAAGTTGTGGGGCGTGAAACCCGCAGAGTTGGTTTCTCTGCACCTTCTTTATTTCCCTTTTAATGCCTTAAATTTGCATTTTTTGAAAGTGCAGCACAAACCTTCGTAGAGGTTGAAGTAAAGGCTGGAAACGCTAATGAGCAGTCACCTCTCAGGGCACGGCAGGCCTGACCTGGGCATGCCCGTGGGCTGCGATGGCCTGTCCTCAGGGGGCTGGAGCCCTGGGGAAGGTGCAGAGTAGTCAGTGAGCAGAAGGGTTTGCACCTACTAAGCATAATCCCTGCTTTAGGTGATTTAACGTGCACGGGCAACGAAATTTCTAACGTGTGCATGCGATCTGCAGCAATGAATCATTTCTGTATTCCCAGTTGTTTCAAATTTTCTGTGCCAACCAAAAAGCTGCAGGGGAGCTGTTGTAACATGTATTTGTCTCTGTGGACATACACAGCAATCAGAGCGGCAGCATTGAAAAATTTGTCTGCCTTAATCAGTTTTCATTCTGAACATTTTAACATTTCAATGGTTTTCCTTTTGCTGTGTTAGTTCCCATGTCCACGTCCTTGGTTTGCCTTCTGTAAGTCTCGAGTTAATGCCACTGGATCTGTGAACCAAAGAGCCGTGTGTGGAGACTTTAATTTTGAATACATACTGTGTCACAGAGGAACCCCAAAACAAAAAACCTCCCCAAACCAGCAACCCTGGGGCGTTAACAGTGTTTCTCTGGTGGTTTACTCATGGGAAGGACAAAACAAGGCTTTATGAGAGCCATTCGCTGTGTGAAGTAGCTGGTTCAATTCCCTCTGACTCTTGGGAGATCAGGAGAAGGGCCAAGGAGGAGCATGAAACGCCCAACCTGCTTATCACTGCTGGCAAATTCCTCACCCGCTGCGTTAGGAAGAATAACATCCTTCAGTAAAAACCCGATTCACACTATTTACATGTGTGCAAACAGCTGCAGGGACTATTTCTGTCTCAGTCCATCCAGGATGTTCTTGTCCTGGAGGAAACATAAGGTCATCTTCTTCCTGTGACCTTTTTCTGTTGATGTTCCAGGCTGAAAAAATTAAAAAGAAGCGAAACACCCTGTTTGGAACATTTCATGTTGCTCACAGCTCATCTCTAGATGATGTTGATCATAAAATCTTAACTGCAAAGTGAGTATCTACTTAATACCTTCCCTTATTTCTGCCTGCCTCTTTCACCCCTCTCCTATTAGACACGAGCGTACTGGAGCCTGTGAAGGTGCTCTTGGTCTCATTTTGCTGAACTTTTGTTCTGCTGACTTTAGTTAGCTGGGATTGGACTTGCTCCTTTTCATCATTAAGTTTTTGATTTCATCTGTGTGAAACAAGAAAACGCAGTTAAGCAGAGCAATTGAAAGTCCTCTCAAAATGGGGATTTGGGAGGCTGCATATTCTTAAGTGATTATCCCTGGATATTTCAGTCGTCATTGATTTCTTTTGTTTTTTTTTTTACTTTTTTAAATTGTTATATTCCTGAAAACAGAATGACAGATGTCTCAAGCATTAGGTTACAAAGCTGAACCGTTAGACTCCCCGTCAGTTTAAATTTACCCAACCTGCGGTGTGTTTTTTCCTTCATTCCCTACGTTTTTCCCCTCGTCTGAACCTTGCTTCCAGGCAAGCGCTGAGCGAAGT
The DNA here is from genome assembly GCF_018691265.1 of Tyto alba. Classification (NCBI taxonomy): domain Eukaryota; kingdom Metazoa; phylum Chordata; class Aves; order Strigiformes; family Tytonidae; genus Tyto; species Tyto alba. The sequence goes on along the minus strand of NW_024881282.1, from coordinate 1,065,502 downwards.
GACGGCTGCGCTGCGGGAGCGCCTGCATCGCTGGCAGCAGATAGAACTGCTCTGCGGCTTCCAGATCGTCAACAACCCAGGCATCCACACCCTGGCCTCAGCCCTTAACATTGACCCCGGCTGGATGGGCACCCCGCGGCCCAACCCCTCGCACTTCATCATGACCGATGACGTGGACGATCTGGACGAAGAGATCGTGTCTCCCATGTCCATACAATGTACGTAGCCCACGTTAGCTGTGCCTGGGGAGCCTGCGTCTGCCGGGTGCCGCAACGTGGGGCGGACCCGGGATCCTAGTTCGAATGGGTCGGGAGGAATTCAGGTGTCCAGGTTGGTTTTTCAATGACCAAAGGCAAACTGTTAGTCGTTAAGAGTGGGGAATGGCCCTAAGTGCCAGACCACTGCTGGGGTTGCTCGGAGCCTGTTAATTCCAGCAGAACTAGTAATTCGCAGATGTTATTAGTCATCAGTTAATCGTATGTATGCTATTCTGTTTGACTCACTGAATTTCAGCTTTTACAAAAAAAAAAAAACCAAAAAAAAAACAAAGGCATGGGGCTAGACTCACAAAAGCGAGAAAGGGAAACGGAGCGCATTGTCCCGACCTCCCCTTGGCTTGAGCACTCGTTTGGGCTGTGAAAGGACACGCTCTCCTCACGCACAGCTTTGGATTTGCACCTCTCCCCATCGCGTACGGGGAGGAGCAGCCTGCTGTGGTGATGCTGCCTGCCTGTAACAACCCGTTCCAACGTTGCCCGGAGCAAAGACTGAAGGCCCAGTGCCCCATCTCCTGCGCACGTGTTGCAGTCCCCGGGGCGGGCGTTCTCGCCCGCTTTGTCGGTGACTCTTCGTATACAAAGTGCATCAACTCCTGTAGGGAGGAGCGGGGCTGCTGCAGGGGGAGGGTGGGTGATCCCGCTCTCGCGAGCCCGGATCTCACGGCAGAAGGGGCTGAACTTGGGTCACCTCGTGCCTGTTACTCTCTCAGTTGCTGAGCTCTCGGGTTAAGTGAAGGCTGTCTCCTTCTCCGCAAAAGGTTTGTGAATCAGTCCTGACTACTGTTCGCGTGTTAAACTGACCCAGATTCAGCCTGGCTTCTCTCAGAACCACATTTTCCAAATACAGTTTCCTATCTCTAGCTACTGCGCAAGAGAATGGGAGAACTGAGGAGCTGTTCCAGCCGCTCTGTGACAGCTCTCTGAGCTCCAGCTGGCAGAGGGAGCCCGTGCTGACAGTGGTAGCTGCAGCAGCCTTCAGTTATGTCTGATTCAGGTCACCTTTGAGCGAGGACTTCAGGAAAAGTCTGTTAATTGGGTAGAAGGTGGGGGAGGAACAGCAGAGTCTCAGCGTTTGCAGCGTGTGCTGCAGGAGATGCCCGTACGTGCCATCACCATCCTCCCTCCTGGCTTCGGGCTCTGGTCAGGTGCTGTGAGGGTCTGGAGCCAAGCGCTGAGGGCGAGGGGGGTGAAGGCAGAGCACCCAGGATTTGGGTAGCCTGCAGGATGTTAAGGCAGGAGGAACAGGGTTTCTGCGTGATTCCAGGGCTCAGCAAACGTGCAGGTTGGAGCTGGTGGTTTATGGGGTCGGGTGTGCTTAGGGAGAGTTTAAAGCCTCAGGCAGATAATGGTGTCCTACTAGTCTTTGTGATTACCAGTTACCATGAGAAACTGAGCTAGACAGCTCTAATAAATCACTTGCAAAGATGCCAGCTAGCTATTAATGCAAGGGATGTCTGAAGAAAAGTCCTAAGTAACACCTGAAGCACGCTCTCCAGTGGATGTGAGCTCTGAGCCATGAGCCTTCATCCAAGATTTTAAGCCTCAGCTTTCGTGCCTTGCTTGAGACAACCTCGAGGGAGACTTTTCTCCGGGAGCACCTGCAGTTCCCATCCCCTTACCGGCAGTGAGCCTGCGTGCTGCAGCATCCCTGTGGGTGCCGGAGCTGGACCGAGCGCTGGGCACCCACCTTCCCAAAGCAAGGCAGCGTTTGCCTTTCCCTAGAGGATTTTTCTTTCTTGGTGTGCAAAAACTGCTTCAGGAGAGAAGCGATGAGGTTTTTTTTCTCCCCAGATGCGCTGGGGCTGTTGCTGACTGCCCGTGATGATTCTCCCAGTAAATCACATTTTTCTCTCTCCCGTTCACACCCGGCTGGCCCATCCCAGACGCAGCCTGGCTTTTCGGGCGCAGGTTCAGTGACCGCTCGTCTCTGTCCTCGGAGGATCAGTCCCTCTGGAAATACCCTGGTTTGGTTCTCTTCAATTATATTTTAATTTTTTGTTCTACCCTCTGCCCTTTTTCTGGACTAAAATACATTCACAAATTTCCCAACTTTCTGGCACGGAAAACTAATGAATGTACATCTCTTCACTGAGTCATCAGCATCTTTACTAACCCCCGGGAAGAGTCTGGTGGGATGAAGAAGAATCACAGTTCGCTGTAGTTCTCACATGTTCTTTTTGAAAAAAATCCAGTTATGAAATCTGGAGGGTTGTTTTTACTTGTTGGGTTTGGTTTGGGGTTTTTTTGATTTTTTTTTTTTCTACCCCTGAGGTGGAAATTAAGGATTCAGGCTAGGCCAGGAGGAGGTGATAACGTTCCCTTTCGCATCCCACCTCCTCCTCCGCCCAGGCTGTGCTCGCAGCCGCTCCGCTGCCGGCTGCGGCTGACCCCGATCCCTCCCCGCGGGGGCTGCTGCCCGTTGCTGTGCCCTTCCTCCCCTCGGTGTCCTTAACTAACCCGGGCGATGCCACCTATTCACGCTAACGTGTCCCCCGGTGTCGGCACGCTCAGCCCCCACGACGCCGAGCCTCCTGGTTTCGGTTGGAAGCCTTCCCTTCGCGGAGCGCTGCCCAACGATGGGATGGAGGTTAGGGCTTGCGCGGTGGTGGTCTGCCTCAAGCTGATGAGCTGGTGATTTGGCCAGCGTCGGTGAAAGGTGGGCAGTGTCTTGGGGTGAGACGACGTTTGTGGGGGGAGCGCGGAGGGGCTGGGGGCTGCGCGAGGCGAGGCCGCAGCCTTCGCTGCTGTGCGTACGGCAGGGTAAATCGTGCAAAAGGAGAGCGCGAAGGCGAAAGGTGTCGAGCTGCTGAATGGGGGGCTGGAACACCGGGGGGGAAAAAAAATGCAACGAACCCCTTAGGGGGGAAAAAAGCGTGGCCCAACAGAAAGAGAAACCTGTAGCAGGAGCACATAATCGCCCAGTTGATTGCTCTGCAGAGCTTGGATTCCCCATTAGCCCTCCAAACCAAAACTGTGTCCCCGCCAGCAGCGGGCAGGAAGGGACCAGCCGTGCCGTTCCTGGCCGTGCTGCCCTGGTTCGCAGCGGCACCGCGGGAGAGCTGGGACAGCCTCTGGTTCTGCCCGTTAACGCTCTCCCCCTCACCTCCTCGGAGCAGTTCTTTTCAGTCACCACCGGAGCAAGGCATTTTGTTTCCACCTTGGCTCCATGTGACTTGATTTCACTTATTTTCAGCTCTTGGAGCTCTTAAGAGAAAAAAAAAAAAATCTGGAAATAGAAAGTGGATGGTATAAAGAGCTCCAGCGAAAGGTTCGTAGATGGGCAGTATAGTAAAGCAAGAAGTAAACCTGAGTGCTGGGACCCTGTGAGAGAAACTGTGGTTAACCTTGGGGATGTGGAAACAGCAAAGGTGCCGGAATTATTCTTGCTTGTTCATTCTTCCACTTGCGATATGTCCCAGCAGTGATCCTTCAGTACTTGAGGTGTTGCTGTCAGATGAGCTGCAGAAGTTGCGTGTTTCCTACCTGTGTGTTTTTATAGCAGTGATTTGCTGGTTCTTCGATTCCCAAAGGAGCTCTCTTTCTACTCCATTTCTTAGCTTTCCTGTCTGTTCACCTTTTTAACCCATTTTTACATTTATTTCTTACGCACATAAGAAATCCTGAACAATCCTGAACACCTTATCTCCTGCAAAAGAAGGGATATCTTGTATGGAAATTGCAGTTAGTGGACTAAGTACAACCAGTCTGGTTGTCTGCAGGCTGGCGGAGCAGCTCAGTGGAATCCTTAGTTTTCCACATGTAATGCCTGATCGAAACGAAGGTGCAGAAATTTCCATAGGCTTGGGCTCGGTGCGTAGCCTTGGTGCAGAGGGAACGGGCTGAGCTCTCTGGCCTCTGTTGCCTGCCAGGTAAGGCTGCGTGGCCAGAGAGATCACGGTGATCTTTAAAAGCTGTTAATTAACTGGTGACAGTGCACTGAAGGAGGCAGTCTAGTTTGTTTCTCTGAAACAAGATTAATTATAGGGATTGGATGAGGGGTGACAGTTTTAAACTGACCGAGGGCAGATTTAGATGAGACCTAAAGCAGAAATTCTTCCCTGTGCGGGGGGTGAGGCGCTGGCCCAGGGTGCCCAGAGCAGCTGTGGCTGCCCCCTCCCTGGAAGGGTTCAAGGGCAGGTTGGACGGGGCTGGGAGCCCCCTGGGCTGGGGGAAGGGGGCCCTGCCCGGGGCAGGGGGTGGCACTGGAGGGAATTTAAGGTCCCTTCCCACCCAAACCAGTCTGGGGTTCTGTGAGAGAGAAGAGAGAGTTTGCAATTACAGAAAATATTTTTCAAGCTAAGCATCTCTTTGATCAGTAAGCTAATTATCAAACAGCCTCGGGCCAGACGATACCACTTTCGGACCAGAGCTATCACTTCAGGCACGGACTGATGACAAAAGCCTGTGGCCGACTCAATTAATACCGTAGTTGCTGTACACCTGCCACGTGTCCCAGCCGTTCTGCCCGGCAGAGGGTAAAAGGCTGGAGGTTTCTGCATCTCCAGAGCAGCTTTCCTGCAGCTGCACTCCACTTTCGGCCCCGCGTTCCTGCGCCTTGCTCCGGGAGTTGCGTCAGCGCAGCGGTGCTGGAAGCGGGCGCAGAGCGGAGCTCCGGGAGCCGCGTGTGCCTCGCTGGCTCTGGGTGCCCACGTCTGCGCTGATCACCGGAGGCTCCTTTTTTAGGCTGTGTAGGGAAATAGTACTACCAAGGCACGAAGCATCTGAACGATTCGGATGTCTGCGTTAGGATGAAATGAATCATGCCTTGAAAGTACCGACTTCACGTCTGCTATAAAGGGAGCCTGGGTGGTAGCTCTGATGTAGACTTGGGTAGGATGAATCACGCAGCCAGTTTCTGCTTCAAGCAAGATGGTCAGATAAGGTGTTCAGAAAGCACCTATATCGGGAATGTCAGAGTTTGTCACGGGCTGGGCTTTAATCTAGCATGTTAAGCAGCGGCGCCCGCTTAATGCTTCTTCTGCGTTAAACCAGCATAACTCCTAGAACAAGGTGGGATGGCTGCAGGGGCCCGACAAGCAGCCCGGTGACAGAAGGCACGGTGCTGCCTCTCCTGGCAGCTTTCCCACCGTGCCTCCTCGCCGATGGGATGTGCTGCCTTCAGCCTTCTCCCCTTTCTCTCATTGCAGCTCCTGCCTTGCCCAGCACAGTTCGCCAGCGCCTGGTGGACCCACCGCACGCCCACGGATCTCAGAGGTTGGTAGAGAGTTATGTGCAAGGCCAGAATGAGTCGGGCCAACCTGCCCACTACCGGGCAGGCAGAGTCTCTCTCCGTCGAAAGCACAGCCTCTCCTCTGGACAGTCTTTCAGTTCCGACCTTCCCGGCACCAGCCCATCATCTGCTGCCTCCACCACCTCTTCCACCTCTTGCTCCTCATCCACCACCACTGCATCTGCTCCTGCTTGCCATGTCCACCCTATCTATTACCATCACACCACCTCCTCTTATTTCCTTCAGATGGACTCCATCCCTGATCTACCCCCTCCTGATGTCACCTCTGGAGTTCGCTGTCGCACTGAGAGCTTTGGGTATATTGCTGTTTCTTTCCTAGCTCCCCCTTGCCTGCTGTGCCTCAGAGCTGGTGCTTGCTTGGGTGCTCCTTCTCCTGGATTCCTTGTGCCCTTTCCTTGTAGGCCTTTATTTCGTGATTTATCCACACGTTTGTTTCTTCAACCACTCTCCCGTGCCGGTGGACCCTCTAAGGAGTGCTCCACAGTCCATTCCCATATCTGTAAACTCAGTGGGTGCATAAACCATGGAGGTGCTGCTGTTTAGCTGTAGCTAAGCAAATGAGAGTTCCTGGGCACTCGGTTATGGCTTCAGTAAGTCAGTCTTTCACTTGGGTAATGCACCTGTGAGAACAAAGGTAACGCAACTAATCAAACAAACACTGACCTTATTTGAAGCCTTGACTTACTTGGGGTCTTCCCAAGCGAATTGCAAAGGAAACACGATGGGATGGTAGGTGCTGTGAGATAGCAGTTGGTGCTGCCGGAGGGTTTGAGATTTGTGCTGTTTTTAAGAGGTGGCAAAAGGCATCACTCAGGATTTTTGTGTTTCAGACCGAGTCTTTACCTCTGTTTTGGTAGGGGATGAGGCACGCTTGTGTTTTGGCTAAGGAACAGCTGAATAATGAGGAGGGAGTTGGATCACTGGCTTTAACTTGGCCTCTCTCAGTAGTAACAGCCGGCGAGCGATGGCTCTTTGGAGATGTGTGTACGATAGGGACTGGTCATCATCCACAGCCCTAAATCCCCGACCTCTCCCGATTCACCACGCCAGCGTTAAGAGGCGAATGACTGGGTGGGCCGTAGATGCAGGAATCCTGTCTAGTCTAACTGGGGTGCTGCGAGGGGCCTCCGGCAGCCGTCCCGGGTGCAGAGATGGGCTGTACCCCAAGCAGAGGATCGCGTTCCGTGGGCGGCCCTGGGAGGATTTGTTCCGGACAAGATCCACGGGCGGCAGCCGTTGGAGGTCCCCGTCCCCCGTGGGTCGTGGATGCGCCCAGCTCTGGGGCGCTGCCTGAGCCCGTGTCCATCCAGGTGTTTCATTCTACACCCTCGGCCGAGGGGCGAGTGGGGCGTGGGGTTTGCGGGGACTCGAGCTCAGGGGCGTTGCAGGCGGACGGTGGAAGGGCAGGGATGGGCTCGGGGGGGGGGGGTTCCTGGCCTCCTGCCCTGCCAGGGAGCTGCTTGGGGCCACAGCCAAGTCCTCTCAGCTCTCTGTTCCGCGCTTTCTCCTCGGTAAAATTAAAAATAGTCCCTTTATCCCCAGAGTTAGGGAACAGACTTCTAGGAAAAGGCTGGAAGTCTCAGTGAGGAAGCCGGTGGGGGCAATGTCCTTCACGTTTATTTGCCCCGGCAGGAGAACATTCCGAGTCACCACATCTTCATTTGTCCCGGCACGCTGTACCATTATTCCTTTATCGGCAGGTACCTCGCCCCTCAGGCGTAGGTTCTCTCCTGACAGCATTTACACAGTTCTGTTTGGGATGTCTCACCCCCTCGCTAACTCGGGGGTCTCAAAGCCGGGCTTTGCTGGGCCAGAGCATCCCTGAGCCCGGGCTGCGAGAACCAGCCCAGGAAAAACCCCGAGCAGCCCCAGGCAAATCACAGATCCTGGAGGAGCAGCACAGGGGGAAATTACTGCACCTGCTCCACAATGGACAATTAAAGAGCAATGTCTTGGTTAATGTCGTAATGTTTGTTTTGGGATTATGAGAAGCAGCATAATTAAAATTTAGATTAATTACTGCCAATTGGAGTTCAGTTGCAGCTGCCCCAGTTTGAGTGGTAAAAGCTGGGAATGCTCCCTGTAACGTCGCACAGTCCCTGTTTATCGTCGACCTTCCTGTCTGCAGAAAGGAGGGCTTGTCCTGGGAGCTCGAAGGCTGATGTACTGTTTCAAAAATAGCTGTATAAACATGATTTTTCTTTTCAGCTGAGGCCTGTGATACACTTAATTGCTGACCAGGTTAAAGTCTCGATCCCACAGACTCCCCTGAGAGTGGCAGAGGGAAATGTGGTGTGACTCTGGGATCCCAATTAGAAAAGACAATGGTGCTGAGAGGTCATTAGGAGAGAATAACTGGGATCTTCTCCTTATTCCCCACGGGCAGTTAGTAGCTTGTCAGAACCTAATTGGTCACCCTTCCGTGGAAGGTAGGACTGTTTTCTCTCCATTTCCATAGCAAAAGCCACCTGCTCATGCAGGATAATTGATTTAGCAACAGAGTTTTGCAGAGTAAAAACTTTTCACCCAAGATTTGCTTCAGCTACACAATAGCAGATGACTCCAAAATCCATGCTCATCCATTCTCCGTTCATTTCAGAAAGCAGAAATGAAGGATTGGGTGCCCAAGTGTGTTCTTCTTTTGTTGCTTTTAATTTTTTGTCACACTGCATCATTAGCAGACCCTGCTTAGATGCGTGTCTAAAAGTACTGCCGTGAAGGCATGCCACAGCACAAGCCAATGTATTGCTCTTTCTCTTTTATATAACCAGTCTCGGAGGCCTTTGCATACATCCCTCGAGCTCCACAGCTTCCCAAAGAGGCAAGCAGAACAGATGGGGAAGCTGAGGCTGAGAAAGGCCTTCCAGGGAGTCATTGCCAAGGACGAAAACGGAACCCAAAAAATTCCTGGCTCCCTTGGTAGGAGGGGAGTGCTACCTTGAGTGCTTTGGGCTGCTGGATCGCTGTAGCCTCTCTCGTACCCAGCAGATGCCAATGTTGGCGAGACCTCACAAAAGAAATAGTCCCAAACAAGCCTTTCCCCCCTCCCCGAGAAGGGCTGGGGGGTCTCTCCCCTCTGCGAACTGCGTACGGTGCTCGAGCCGGCTGGGGGGGTAACCTGGTAGGGCCCTTCTCTCCAGGCAAGGCCCGCGCGTGGCCGGTGAATCGCTTTCCTGAGCTCCTCACTCTTTGCTTCTCTTTTGCAATTGGCTTCAGAGGATCCGGTGCAAATAAGGTCAGAGCTGTTCTGATTTTGAAGGCTGATGTGTGTGTTTTTGAATGTTGATGCAGCGGACTGGGTGTCCCTTTGGCGGGGGGGGAGGAGGGGTTGGAGGGTGCTGCGTGCACAGAGGTTTCTGCTGCCGGTGCCTGCTTCCAGTGGTACCCGTGGATAAAGCTGATGGAGATGGGAGCGTAGGACCAGACGCCCACCCTGGTGCCCCTTTTCCGATGGGGGAGGGGACGTGGCAGCCAAAGCAAAAACCGAGTGTCAGTAATCCAGTGGCAGACTAGTTTGCTGCTCTTACTGGAGGGGAAGAAATTACTGTTGGGTCTGCATCGCAGGGGCTGTTCCTGAGCCTCTGGCTGCGCCCCGCTGAGCACAGCAAAATAACTAACCCATGCAGCAAATTTGATTCTGCCTTAGGGGAAGCCTTTGCTGCCCTGGTGCCCGGTGCTAGCAAGCTATATAACGTACAGCCTTGCAGCTGTGGGTGCTCTTGGTAAAGGGCAGGGAGCGGTGGTGGCAGCAAGGTCTGTAGGAGGCTGGTGGACAGACCAAGCCCTGCGTTAGTGCCGGCTGCCCCCGCGCCACGCCAGAGCTTTCCTACGGCCGCGTCCTGGGCTGTGCAGGCAGCAGGAGCCCGCCCGGAGAAACCCTCCAGCGGGCTGCACAGCTGAGGGAAAACACACACTTCTTCTAGATCCTCCTCCTGCCCCCTCTCCCCTCTCTCCCCCACTACCCGTCTTTCTTTACTCCATGCTTTGCTCTCCGCTTCTTTTGTTTGCAAAGTCAGCCCGCCCCCATTTTCTCACCCTCTCTCGCTCACCGCGGTCGGTTGGGGTTCTTGGCGCGGCGGGAAGCCCAGGCGAAGGCAGGTAAAGCAGCAGCAAACGCCCGCGTGCCGCCTTCACGTCGGTGGGACGCCGTCGGCTTCGGTCTTCGCAGGCTGGAAGCGCCCAGCTACGTGGAAAAGAACGGCGAACGCCGCGGCGGTGCGGCCGGGGTGGAGCAGCTGTGCTGTCCGAAGGGAGGCTCCCAGGCGTTTCCACGTTCAGCTGGTGGCCTGAGGTTTTTCAGGAGGGGTGAGCTCCTGCCGCACCGCAGAAGCGCTTTTCTCTGGAGGCACCTTCCCGCAGCGCCGTGGAGGCTGGCTGTGCCTTGGGCCAGCGTTTCCTCTTGAAAACGGGCCGTACGCAGCATAAGCCTCACGAAAACCAGCAGGATAGAGGCCGGCCTGTTTAGGCTGAGCCTTGCCCGAGGTGACTGGCAGCAATCCTTTGGGATGTTCTTTCCTCCTCTCTTGTCCCGGCACTGGGCTCGGGGGCGTCCCCTCCTCCTCTCCGACAAAGCCAGCGTGCATCCCAGGGAGTCGTGTCCCCGTGGACACGCACCTCCCCTGTCCCGCGCTCACCCCCCGGGAACCGCCACGGAGGATCTTTTGGGGCTGCAGGAAGTCTCAGCGAAAGTTTCCACCTGCTGGTGTTCGGTTCTGAAAAGCAGCCCGTGCCCGTGGGTGGCACAGCGGGGCCCCTCTCGGCGTGTGCCTGAATGTCCCGCTCTGTCGGGGAGGGGGGGCAGTGGCCCAGCCACCCCCGTGGGCTGCTGCCCACCCCTGATGTGCCACGGGCATCCGCAGTCGCGGCGCCTCGCCTCTACCCTGTGGGAATATATTCCTGAGTCGCAGCTGGATGGATTATGAATAAAATGGGTGAGTTTAGCATCATCGGGGTGTTGGAAAAGCATCTGCTCATAGGCTGTTTCCCCCCCTTCAGTCCAGCTCTGGACGGCGAGCCCAGAAAGAAAAAATTATGGTCCAACGAGGTCCACGTCTCCCCGGGGTGCGGGACCAGCTGTCCGGGGATTGGGTTCCCAGCACCGCGGGGGAGCAGGATGCTCCCGGACCGGAGCGTGTTTCTCCATCTGCCATCATCGTTTTCTCCACACGCTGCCGTAGCCCCAGGTTTGCTTTTGTCTCTTCTGGATTGAAGAGCCGCGCAGGACGGAGCGGGGGAGGCTCGCGGGGCGGCCTCCGAGCTAGCGGCCGTTTGCAGATCTCAGCAGGGAGAGCGCTCGCCCTCTTCACAGATGAGGCATTTTTGAAGCCACCTCAGTTCAAAAAGAAATATATTTTTTTGCCGTATTTGCTACTCTCTTCCATATTATTTTTTTTTTTGGAAAGATTTTTTTTTATTGACCTCACCCACATACCTTTGTGACCGTGGCAGCCGGTGGAAGGCTTGGGCTGATTTTTACTGGAAACAAGAGCATTTCTCAGTGGCGTTACAACTCTGAATCTCAAGCGAGCGGGCGTTATAAACCTGCCTTCGCCGGCCATGGCGCGCCGCCTCCGCACGGTGCTCGGCCATGTCATCGGGCGAACGCCCCGGGGTCTTTCGGGAGGTGGTCCCCGGGGAACAGGTAGTGGGGTCACCGGAGCGGGGGCCGTGCCCCTGCCTGCCCCTCGTCCTGCCTCGGATCAGCTTCTGCCCAGGCTGAGGTTTTGCCACGCTGCCCGTGTGGTTCTGGCTGAGCGGAGAGCCTGGACGGAGCCTCGTCCCCTGAGCTCGACCCTGCAGCCCACGGGCGGCTCCGAAGATGCGGCTCCGGCAGCATCCTCGGTGCTGGGGGGGGGGGGACACGACACTCACCGGCCGCTGCCTTCCCCGGCATCGCTCGGTGGGGCCGGTGCTGAAGCACGTGGCCGAAGGCCGCTTGGTTTTCGCGGCAAAGGCGGCACTTCCCAGGTATTTGTGGAGGAGACAAACCTCTGAAAGCACGTGTGGGGCACCGGCTCGCCCTCGCGGCGTCTCTCCCGCCAGCAGCTCGCTCGGCACCTGCGTGCGATGGCTTCTGCCACCCCTTCTTGGGGGGGAGGTGACACAGCGAGCGGCCTGACGGAAATTCCCTGGCAGAAATTCCCCCTTTGCAGGTGTGCTGAGCACCGGCAGGGACAGGAAGCGTTCGGGAAGAGCGCGAAGCTCCTGACTTAAAGGAAAGCGGTCGAGTTGCGGTTGCAGTTAGGTCTTCCTTCTGCGTTTACTAGCAGCAGCCTGAGACCTCAAGCCCCCCGGGTCGCGCGAGTGCCGTCGGTGTCCACCTCTCGGAAGATGGCTCTGAAATACTCCCACGTTCAGCCCCGTGGAGTTTTCCCGAGGCTGCCGTTCCCGAGGCTGCCCGGCGCCCAGCCCCGGTTACCCCAGTGAGAGCTCCGGGCCACGAGCTGGCAGCGACCGTCTGCGGAGCCGCCGGTATCTGCTGGTGGCGTTGGGGAGCTCCCGGGGCTCCGTACGGTGTGTTGGGTGGCAGTTGTCTCCCTTGGACGGCCTCCAAGACGCTCACTCAGAATAGCTGGGGGCTTCACACCATCCAAATTGTTCGGTTCCTGTTCTCCCCGGCCTGCTGCTAACCTTGAGGACGCGGCTCTCCGTCGCTCGGGTGTCAGATGGGCTCAGGTGTGCATCTGGGAAAGGCAAGGACTATTCCAGCAATGCCTGCGGCTATTCTTGTTAAAATAAGAGATGAAACAAGTCTCCACAGCTGGGCTCTCACGGCAGCATCCTTACCATGCGCGAGGGATTTTAATACCCCTTTCCTCCATATATTCCCGTGGAGCTGTTAAACGAGGGCCCGAGTTTATTCAGTGGGCTTTGTTACAAAATACCCTCGTTGCCATCACGAAGGGCGGTGACGTGAGGAGGGACTTTCCTGCCTTTTCCAAACCCCTGGTGCTAGCACAGTCCTGGGTGACGTCGTGCTGCCGCAGCCGCTTTTCCTGAGCACCCACCCGGTACCGCCTGGCCCCCTCCTGCACCGGCTCCGCAGCGAGGGCATCTTCTCTCGGCTTGCTGGCTCCAAACTCTGGAGTTACTTGTGCTGTTAAAGGAGGGGCTGGGGGCTCCTCAGGGCGCAGTGACCCCCGTCCTGGGGGCCGAGCTGCGTGGGGAGGAAGCGGTGAGCACCTCCCGTCTCTTCTCACAGCCTTTCGCTTCTCCTCTTCGCCTTCCATCCGCCTTTTCCCATTCTGTCCTACCTGCCTCCGGCCGGTGGGGCAGGGCCCGCTCCCCCCCCCCCCCCCGTGTCCTGACGCCAGCGTTCGAGTAGGTGGCAGCGAGAGCAGCGCAGCGCCCAGGTTTCGGCGGGGACGTCCGGGGCCCGCAGCGTTGCACCCCTCGAGCTGCGACTTCCCCGTTTCTCCTTTCCTCCTACCTCCCACTCTCCGCTTCAAAAAGGATCCGGGAGCTCCTGGGGCTGGCGCGGCCACGCTCGGCGATCCCCAGGAGGCACCAGGCCGGGGGCACAAACCGCTGTGCAGCGGCGGGGCTGGGGCATGGCTTCGGGCAGGGAACCCCAACCTCCAATCCCTCCCTCGGGGCTTGGGGGTTCGCTCCGGCTGACCCAGGAGAAGGGGAGGGGTGTGGGGGGTGTGGAAACGGTCGATCTGACGGTTTCCATCCCGGGGCCAGGGTCTGGCTGGAGCGTCGCAGCTCGGAGCGGCCGTGCACACACGCAGATGTGAGCTGGGCCGAGCAGAGGAACCCCCCGATGAAGTTGTGTTGTCTCATCCCCCCAATCCCCGTCCTGCATCGGCTGGAAGGGCACCGGCTCCCCGGGGGCCAGGGCGAGCTGCGCGATGCTCTGAGCTCCCTGGCCCAGCTCCCGCTGGGATCCGTGGGAAAGAAGTGGGCTGGCGGGGTTGGTTTTGGTTTTTATTGTTTTTTAGGGAGCGGGAGGGAGCTGTGGCTCGGAGCAGAGCCCAGCAGCGTGCCGGGCCGAGGGTCCCCGGCAGCCACGAGCTCAGGGCTGAGCGCTTGCCGCTGCCTCGACCCCTCCGGTTCTGCCTCTGCGTACGGTGCTTCCTCGCAGCTCCCAGCCGCTCGTGCTGGGGGGGGGGGGGGATGTGGGGGGGGATGTGGGGGGGGGGGTGGGGGGTGGGGAGGGGACGAGCCCCCCTCACCCCATCCCCGGGGGTGCCCACCGCCGTCGTGCTGCTGGCACCCGTACGGAGGAGCAGAACCAGTGGGAGCGGGGTGGGCGCTGCACCCCGGGGGGCTCCCTGCGCAGTGCCGGGGGTTTTGGGGTGGGTGGGGAGGGGATGGGGGGGGGCTTCCCCGGCACTCCCCGTCCGCCGCATCCGTGGGCGCGCGTGGGCTGGGGCGTGGGGTGCTAACGGCCCTTCTCTTCCCCCCCCCCCCCCCCCCCCACCTCCTTCCCCACCCCAGAGACTTAACTCGCTGCGACTCCGACTCTTCCATCCCGCACCTGAGCGACCACCAGCGTATCCCCAGCTCTGCGCCCAAGCTGCTGGCCGCCCGGCCCAACCTGCTGACCCGCTCCATCGAGGAGGGTGCCCCCGGCCACCCCGCCGTCGGCGCGCCCACCCCCAACGGCGGCAGCCGGCCGGCGGAAGCCTCCGTCCCGGGGGCTTTGCCGGAGCGCCTGCCCGAGAGCCCCATGGTGATGAAGAAGATGATGATGGTGAACCACGGCATGGAGAAGTCCTCCAGCCTGGGGGAGATCAGCCACCCGACAGCCGGCAAGCACAGCCACTCGGATTCCTCCCGGTCCCACAGCCCCAGCTCCACCGACCCCGACACCCCGTCCCCCATCTCTGACTGCCGGCCCAGCAGCGCCAAGAGCACCCGCATCCCGCAGCTGGCTGCCAAGAAGAGCCCGGGGGACGAGGACAGCAGCTTGACAGGCGATGAGGTTGACCTCGGCCAGAGCAAGAAAAAGTTCCCCCTAAAGATCTTCAAGAAGCCCAAGAAGTAGAGAGAGGGGCGGGGGGGGAAGAGGAAACCCACCCAGGAGCGGGACCCACCGGGACCGGGGGGGCGGCCGTGCATCGGGAGTGCAGCGCACCCGCCGCCCCGCGCCCTCCCCGCCCGAGTCACCTCGCCCAACACCGGCAGCGGGAGGAGCTATTTAAACTTATTTATTTCCTGATCTCTGAGGAAAAAAAAAAAAAAAAAAAAAAAAAAAAAGAAGAAAAAAAAAAAAAAAAGGAAAAAAAAAAAAAAAAAAAAGACGATGACGACCACCGCTCCCCCCGAAGAGAACAGCCGCCCTTTCTCCCCTTCGACTGCTGCGGTCCCTGGCTTTGCTGCGCATGGCTTCCAGTTACTCCTGCCTCTGCTCAGCCACACGGCATTTGGGTTTGGTTTCAATGTGGTTTTATTTTTTTATTTTTTATTATTATTAATTTTTTTTTTGTTCGTTTATTTTGGTTTTTTGTGGGGTTTTTTGTTTGTTTTTTTTTTTTTTTGTCCCCGGTTCTTCTGCCTCTTCCGACTTTTGCACGGGCTGTAGGCGAAGGCGGAGCGGGGCCGGCTGCTCCCCGCTCGGCTCTCGGGGTGACTGGGGTGCGAGTGTTTGGGCCGGTTCTCCCCCCTATTCCCTTGATCCGCGTTTCCACACCCTGGCCCCCAGCACTGCGATGCCCGGGGGGGGGGAAGGGGGGGGGAGATCCCCTCCTTTGTGCGCTCTTGATAAGCAAGAGCCAGTAAAAGGCCCTGGTGAGGGAGGGCTCTCCCCTCCCCAGTACTCGTGCACCCCCGAGCTCTGCCCTCGACCCTCTTCCCACTCGTGCCGGAGGCGGCTGCGGCGTGGTGGGTTTCCGTGGTAGGGGGGGTTGGATGCCGGGGCGCAGGAGCCCACGGCTGCCCCTCCCCATCTTTACTTCCCCAGCCCTTGGACCTTCCCCAGGGTGGGGGGGGGGAGCAGGGCTGGAGGCAGCTCCTCCAGACCCAGATGTCCCCGGGGGGCAAGGAGCGGGGACGCTGGGGTGACAGGGGAGCACCGAGGGACGTGCTGGCCCCCACCGGTGTTGGTGCAGAGCTGGGTCTGGCCGCACATGGGGGGGGGGGGGGGGGGCCGTCCCCTCTCCCCGTGTCCCAGTTTCGCAGGGCGCAGCAGGACGGGGATGGGGATGGGGATGGGGACAGGGACGGCAAGCTGCGCGTGGGTGGCAGGAGCCTGGAAATGTCCTCTGGCTCCCCCCCCCCCCGAGGCAGGCGTGCCCTCAGGCTGGGCGCTGGGGCTCTGAGCCCCCCTCCCTGAGCACCGAGGGGATGCTGGCGGGGGGGGAGGCTCCCCCGGGCACCCGTGGCACCAGCCCCACCGGGCGCCGGCACAGCCTGCGGCGGGGCTCGGGCCATCCCGGGCCGCTGCCCGGCGGCTCCCCCGGCAGCCTGCGGGCCGCATCCTGCTGCTCAGAGCCCTCGTCTCGGCCACTGAGGGGGAGTCCCCGGTTCGGGGCAGGAACTGCGAGCCAAGCTCTGCCCCGTCCGCCGGCTGAGCCCATCCCAGGGCTGAGCCTGTCCTAGGGCTGAGCTTTGCTCCATCCTAGGGCTGAGCCTGCCCAGGTCTGAGCCTAACCCAGGACTGAGCTCTGCTCTGTTCCAGGACTGAGCCCATCTCAGGACTGAGCCCATCCCAGGGCTGAGCTTTGCTCCATCCCAGGGCTGAGCCCATCCCAGGGCTGAGCCCATCCCAGGGCTGAGCTTTGCTCCATCCTAGGGCTGAGCCCATCCCAGGGCTGAGCTTTGATCCATCCCAGGGCTGAGCTTTGCTCTGTTCCAGGACTGAGCCCATCTTAGGACTGAGTCCATCCCAGGCTGAGCTTTGCTCCATCCTAGGGCTGAGCCCATCCCAGGGCTGAGCTTTGCTCCATCCTAGGGCTGAACCCATCCCAGGGCTGAGCTTTGCTCCATCCCAGGGCTGAGCCCATCCCAGGGCTGAGCTTTGCTCCATCCCAGGACTGAGCCCGTCCCAGGGCTGAGCTTTCCTCCCCCAGGCGCAGCTCTGCAGCCCCTGCCCGCAGCACCCAGCGCCGGGGCTGGCAGAGGAGCCCCCGGCCACCCTCCCGCGTCCCTCGAGGCTGCTGCCCAGCACCACACGGCCCCCCCAGAGCTGCGCCAGGCCCGGGGGTCCCTGCCCCCCCAGCCCCGAGGGGGGCAGCTGCTCTGGGCCGCCCGGCTGCTTCACCCGAGGGCAGAGGAGGATGCAAAGCTGGCAGGGAAGAAGAGGAGGCAGGGCGGGATGCTGAAAGCCCCCCGGGGCCTTGCTTTATGCCAGAGTAATATATATATGTGTACGTTGACAATACAGGAAGGGCTATAAAAGTGTTTTTTGTTTCGTAGGTGGTAGTTAGATGATTACACTGTTGCTTTGAGATAAGTGAAAATGCCTCTAAATGACTAAGTGCCTGCAATTCCCCGCGGCCGCTCCGAGGCGCGGGGAGGGGGGACGCCGTGCTTGGCCCCCACGCACGGGGCCGGCGGCGGGGGGGGGGGGGGGCCCGGGGGGGCCCTGGGAGCGCCCGGGCTGGAGCCGGGGGCCCGGCGGCGCTGCTCGTGGTGGCCGAGACCTGTCGATGCTTCTGGAGAAGGGGTTGGGGATCCACCAAACGGCAACTGTTGACGAATTTTTTTTTTTTTTTTAATTTTTTTTTTTTTTCTGGTCATTTCATAAAACTTTTAAATCCAATAAAGCATGTAGTCTATTTTACGAGCCGACATCTGCTGCTCTCTTCTTCCAACCCTTCCCAGGCTGCTGTCTCAGGGTTGGGGGGCCAGGGCACAGGATACCTGCCAGTGGTGGTGGGGGAGGCTCCCTGAGGGCCCCAGTGCTGCCCCATTCCAGCTGCGGGGGGACGGCCTCGTCCCACTGACACAGCTGTGGAGCCGTACATCCCCCCATACATCCCCCCCTGTACATCCCCCCCCCCACACCGTGCATCCCCCGGCAGGAGCACAAGGAGAACGCGGCTGCCGCGGTGCCGGGCTGGAGCCTCGCAGGAAGGACAGACGGTCGCTGGGACTGGGGTTACAAACACTTCCCTGGAGCCCCCCCCTCCCCGCTCTCCACTCGCTGCAGCCGAAGCCAGTGGGACATTGCCCCCCCCCTTTATTGCAGCAGCAGTAAGTGAGTTGTGTACTCGCAGCCACCCTGGCTTGGGGGCTGCCCCCCCCTCCCCCCATGGGGGACCTTTGAGTTGGCTGCTGGGCCAGCCCAGCACCAGCCCTGCCGGAGCTGCTGGCCCCCGAGCACGGCTTGGGGGGCAGCCGGTGGGGCCCGGAGCCCACCCCGGGGGTCAGCGTGCCATTCCCACCGCCAAGGTGGGCTCAGCCAGCCCCTGCCCGAGGCGGCTGGCGCGGTGGGGGAACGCTGCCGGCAGCCTGCCCTGCCGGGAGAGCGGCGGGTGGGAGCCAGAGACACCCCCAAAACGCTCCCCAACGAGACGTGACAACGGCCCAGGGGCAGGCGAAAGGTTGGAGCGCAGCCCGGGCGGCCGGTCCTGCTCACGGAGAATCCCCTAGAAACACCTTCGGAGCGTGCAGGATGTTTCCAGGAAAAAGAAATCAAATACGTGCTGGGATCAGTGGTTAGCACCCGCCGGGATGGGCGCCGGTGCGCGGCACAAGGTGAGCCCCGTGCAGCCAGCCCCCAGCGCCGGTGTCCCCCGTTGCCAGTGGGTCCCGTCTTCCCGGGGGGGCTCCGGGTGAGGCCGTGGGGTGCCCCGGGGCTGGCATCAGTCCTGGCTGCTGCTGTGGGGCGGCGCAGAGAAGTCGCTGCCGGTCAGGGTGATGGTGAACGGGACGTCGATGACGTCTCCGGCCACGTCGCGGGCGGTGGCCGTTCTCCAGGAGCGCAGGGGCAGGGTGGCTTTTTGGAAACGCTGGGGGGTGGGCATGGGTGAGCCGGGGCTGCCCCGAGCCCCCCCCTACCCCGTGGGGCAGAGGTGGTGTCGCTGCAGGAAGGGGCTCAGACCCCACCGATCCCCCTCCCCCGGCTCCAGCCCCATTTCTCTCTTGGGGAAGGGGCAGCATCGCCTCCGCTCCGTCGCTGGCCTCTCCCGCCCCGTCCCGTCCCCGTGCCCCGTCCCCCCTCGCACACTCACGTCGCTCAGCGTCCCCGACTCGCGGGCCAGGGCCAGGGCGGCCCAGAGCGGGATCTGCAGGCAGGTGAGGACACCCACGCAGACGCCCAGGCTCGTGCCCCACGCTGGGAACTCGTAGGTGCCGTAGCGCAGTGGCGCATCGTCCATGTCCAGGAAGGTGTAGAGGAGCGTGAACTGAAGGGCAGAGCGGGCGGGAGCGACGTGATGCCACCGCACCGCCTGGCCCCGGGGGGTCTTGGAGGGGCTGGGTGCCACAGGGACCCCCAGGGCCACCCCCAAACCCCCCCCTCCAGCAGCCACGGGTTGGCCCGGGAGGGCGCCGGGACTGGGCCAGCCCCGCTCCAAACCCACAGCAAGAGCTGCCCCTCTCGGAGGGAGAGACGGAGGGAGAGGAGCTCTTCTCCCCTTGACCCCCAGCCCCAGGCGGGTGCTCGGTGCTCACCAGCAGCAGGCAGGGGGTAAGGAAGGCCCAGCACACCTTGAAGTAGCCCAGCATGTGGCTGCACCAGGGCGGGCAGCGGCAGATCATGTCCACGATGTCCCGGCAGAACTGGTTCACGCCTGCAGACACCCCAGGAGGGGGGTCACGGCCGAGCCCCTGCCTGCCCCCAGCCCGGGCTGGGAGCCACGGCGGTGCTGGGTGCTGAACATCCGCCAACGCTTTGGTGGGGGGAGAGGCAATTGCATCCCACCCCCCAGCCCAGCACAGAGGGAAAAATGCACCTCAGCTTTGCAGCTCCTCCTTGCAGGGCTGAGCTGCGTGTGGGCAGCAGGACGGGGGTTACCCCCCTGCCCACCCCCAGTTCCGGGTGCACCCTGCAGAGCCTGGCTACCGCTTGCCGTGAGCCTTGGCAGCGTGGTAGCCAAGGGGCTACCCTGCAGCAGTGCCCCAGGGCTGACAGTGCTGCACACCCCCCCCCGGGCGCTGGCTGCACCCCCCACCCCGCGCTGCTCACCGTAGCAGAAGGCGATGCCCAGGCACATGAAGAGGGTGACGATGATCAGCCCAAAGCCGGTGCTGTACGTGTCGATGAGGGTGAACCAGAAGATTCCTCCCTGCGAGGTGGTGGGGGAGCAGGGTCGGCACGGCTGGGGGTGGCGGGGGGGCCGGGCGTGGGGCACCCCATGCCGTGGGCACCCATCGATGGCAGCGCCCGCACGCAGCCCCCACACCCCGTCCTCCCACCTGAGGGGCTTGTGCAGGGCTCGGAGAGGGGGGGGGGGGGGGCTGTTCCCCATCCGCCACCCTGGTGTGGCCCCGGGGGGTGCTGGGGGCTGCTGGATTGGGGGTGCAGGGCACCCCATACCTGGGTGACCAGCGGGAGCCCCAGCAGGTAGAAGGAGGCGCAGAGAGTGCCCAGCAGCGCCGTCTTCCTCCTCCAGTCACGCAGGGCTGGGAACTCGTCCAGGACGGCCGTGGTGATGCCCTCGATGTTCCCGAACTGAGGGACAGGGGATGTCAGTGATGGGGGGGGGGGGAGGGATGCCCCAGTCCCTGCCTCCCCCAGAACTGGGCGCAGGGGATGGTTCTCACAGAGGGGGGACTTTGCAGGGCACTGTCCCCATCCCTGCGACACCGGGGCAGTGCCGGTGGGACGCGGCTGCGTGCCTGCCCCATCGCCTTGAGCGCAGACCCACGTGCGCGGGGCCGTGCACCCCCCAGCCCACCACCACCCCAGCACCATCCTCGCGCCGCTGGCCCACGCACGGCACGCCCCAGGCAGGGTGTACCTGGCACCCCAAGGCCAGGCACGGGGCAGGACATGGGGCTGCCCGAGGTGACAATCACCAAAGTATCCACCCCCAGCGTGAAGAGCATCAGGAAGAAGAGGATGGACCAGAACGGAGAGGCGGGCAGCAGGGAGAGGGCTTCGGGGTACACCACAAACGCCAGCCCGGGGCCTGCGGGGTGAGACGAAGGGAAGCGTGGAAGGACTGGAGAGTCTCTCGTGGCGAGACAGGCTGAGCCCAGGCAGCCGGTAGCCGGGCTGGATGTGAGCTCAGCTGCAGCCCCGTCCCGGCGCAGGGCACCGGGATGTCCCCGGGCACGAGACCCCCCTCCCCGAGCCCCTACCCGAGTCGGCGACGCTGCCGATGGGGACTTGTTTCCTCCAGGCCATGTGCCCCAGCACGGAGAAGATGGCGAAGCCGGCGAAGAAGCTGGTGCAGCAGTTCCCGATGGCGATGACCAAGGTGTCCCTGCCGGGGAGGACGCCGCAGCCCCGCGCCCGTGGGGTGAGGATGGAGCTGGCGGGGGGGGGGCATCCCCCGTGGGCCGCGCGGGGGGCTCGGACCTCCCCGTCACCACCCCGCTCCTCCCCAGCTGCAACCCGGGGGCTGCCCCCACAGCCCCCCAGACCCCCCCCCGGCCCCGCTCACCGGATGACGTTGTTGTCAAACTTGTTGTAGGAGGCCATGGAGAGCAGCCCCCCGAACCCGATGCCCAGGGAGTAGAAGATCTGCGAGGCCGCGTCGCTCCACACCTTGGGGGGGGATGATGGTGCAGGGTTGGGGGGCTGCGGGACTCGCCAGCCCAGCTCACCCCGCCACCCCAGCTTTTTTTTGGGGGGGGGGGGGGATCGCTGCCATCGGGGATCCTCCATCCCCGGCGTGGGGTTACCTGGGCGCTCCGCAGCCTGCTCCAGTCTGAGGAGAGGTAGAAGCGGACACCGTGGAGGGAGCCATCCAGCGTGGCCCCACGGATGATGAGGATGAGGATGACCAGGTAGGGGAAGGTGGCCGTGAAGTACACAACCTGCGCAGGGCACTGCTCAGCTCGGCCCCGCTCGGCCGGCACGGCAGTCCCCCCCCCAACCGTAACCCCCTCACCTTGCCCGAGCTGCGGATGCCCTTCAGCATGCAGAGGAAGACGAGGCCCCAGGCTGCCAGCAGACACAGGGCCAGGGGCCACCGCACGGGGCCGGGGTCCCCGAGGCCGGAGCTCCGCGTCACCCCCAGCACCTGCTCGCTGCGGAACAGGGGGACGCGAGGAACCCTCGGCACCACCACCACGTCCTCGCCCACCCCTCCGCCCTTCCCAACGCCTCCGGCATCACCGGCCGCTGCCTGCGGGGGCTCAGCCCCGGCCCCCCAGCACTGGGGGAGCCGGAGCCGGGGCTGGACCCCCCGAACACGGGCCGAGGGAGGCACACATCAGTGCTGCCATGCAAGGACTTACTTCCAGAAAACCTCGCTGGCGCTGACCCGGCCGGCGCTCCCCGACGTGTTCTGCAACACACAACCCCGGCAGGTCACCGTCACCGCCACAGCCACCGTCCCCGAGGTCCCTCCTTGGCCCCAGCCCCAGCCTGACCCTCCTCTTCTGTTGCAGGCAAAGCTTCTCCCAGGAGAAACCGCCTGCCTGGTTCTTGTGCGGCATCTGGCCCCGCAGCATCCCCCTCCTCAGGGGCTGGACCCCCCAAAACCACTCGCCCGGGGGCCACTGACCTGGCAGAGGTGCGCATTCCCAGGGGCATCGCAGGACCAGGGCAGGGGGCTCTGGAAGGAGGAGCCCAGGTAGTAGAAAGCCCAAGCGATGATGACGTTGTAGTAGAGGGACACCAGGGAGGACACGATGAGCATGGCGACGCCAACGCCTGCGCGAGGAGATGGGGTGCTGGGGGGGGGGGGTGGCAGGCAGGAGGGGGCAGGTCTGCAACTCGCAGACCCCTGGCCCCGGCACGGGTCCAAGGGGGCCGGAGAGGAGGCAGGAGACCTGCCCGGGGCTACCCAGGGACTCGGGGTGCAGGCTGGGGACTGGCCAAGGGGGGGTCCCAGCTCCCGTGCCCACCCCCAGCCCCCTTCCTGCAGCCCAGCCAGCCCCAGCGGCTGTGGGGGCAGGATGGAGAGGTGTCCCCGGCCCCCAGCCCCACCTTTCAGGAGTGGGCAGCACTTCCAGACAGTGATGGGCCCCGCGGCCCCATACTGGCCCAGGCTCAGCTCCATCAGGAAGAGGGGCAGCCCCGTGACGAGCAGCATGAGGAAGTAGG
This sequence comes from Tyto alba, assembly GCF_018691265.1. Classification (NCBI taxonomy): domain Eukaryota; kingdom Metazoa; phylum Chordata; class Aves; order Strigiformes; family Tytonidae; genus Tyto; species Tyto alba. The sequence continues at coordinate 1,042,863 of NW_024881282.1, read as the reverse complement.
GGATGAGGAAGACACCTGGGGGGAGAGGGGCAGCGGGTTGGGGGGGCAACCGGCACCAGTCCGGGCTCCCCAAAGGACAGACGTGCGTGGCTCGGGCTCGCGGTGGGGACACGTGTCCGGGCAGGAGGCAGAGGAGCAGGGAAAGCTCCTGGGGGCTGCTGGCTCCATCCTGGGGGCTGTTCCCCGTGAGCCCCACAGTGGGGGCCTGAGCTGGGAGCTGGGGGGATCCTGCTGGCCCTGGCGTGGGGTGGGTGGTGGGAGCAGTGCCAGGGTGCAGCTGTGGGCGCAGCAGCGGTGTTTGGACCCGTGGGATGCTCAGGGTGGTGGGATGCTCAGGCCTGTGGGATGCTCAGGGTGGTGGGATGCTCGGACCCGTGGGATGCTCAGGGTGGTGGGATGCTCGGGCCCATGGGATGCTCAGGCCCATGGGATGCTCAGGGCTGTTGGGTGCTCAGGTCCATGGGATGCTCAGGGCCCTGGGATGCTCAGGGCTCTGAGATGCTCAGGCCCGTGGGATGCTCGGGGCTCTGGGATGCTTGGACCCATGGGATGCTCAGGGCTGCAGGATGCTCAGGCTCGTGGGATGCTCAGGGCTGTGGGATGCTCAGGGCAGTGGGATGCTCAGGGCTGTGGGATGCTCAGGGCCCTGGGAAGTGCCCAGAGCAGATCCTGGTGTTTCCTCTGGCGACACACTGACACCTCCAGCTTTACACAGTTTGTCTCACTGACAGCCTTCTCCGCAGAGGAAATCCTGCTCCGTGCAGCCTCAGCCAAGCCAAATTTGTGCTGGAAAAGGGCATTTTCCAGAGGAGAAATTGGCATTTCCCAGCTGGCAGCCAGCTGCAGCCCAAGCCCATCCTCTCCCAGTGCAAATCTCTGGCGCAGCGCTCGCCGTTCCCCGCAGCGCAGCAGCTCTCCAGCCACGATGCCGTACCCAAACCCCGCTCCCCCGCAGCCTCGCTGGCAGACCAGATGTGGGGCTGCCTGCTCGTTAGCCCGGCACTCATTAGCGCAGCGCTGGAGGTGGAGGAGGGGGGCACAGGCTGCCTCCACATCTCCTGCACCAGCCAGCGTAGGCAGAGGCTTTGCAGGGCTCAGCCTGGGGAGGAAGGGACAGCCACGGGTTTAAAGCCCCATTGGGACATTGGGAACTCCTGTTTGGCTGCTGGCAAAGGCTGGGAGCGAGGGGTGACGGTGCCCCGGTCCCACTGGCCCCCCCGCAGCTGGAGAGGCCATCTGTGGGGCCAGGGGACCGGGCTGGGGGCCGAGGCAGTGCAGCGTGTCCCTGCTCTGCCCATGGCGCTGGGAAACGGTGGCTCTGGCTGCTTTCCCGTGGTGCTGCATGGGGACAGACCTCCCGACCCCCCCAGGTCCACAGCTTCAGGATAAAACCCCCCATGACTGGCTCCCCCCCCCCCCAATGCCCCATCCATTGGGGCGGGGGACCCAGGGAGCAGCATCTCGCCCTGTACCCCCATTTCTCCTGCTGGCCCCCAGCCCCTTTGGCTGATGCTGCTTGGAGGGTGGGCAGGGAGCGTCCCCCGTGGGTGCTGGCAGCCGAGGGGGGTCCGCGAGGTGATGCACCCCAAAGGGTCTCCTGCTCTCCCTGGCCCCGAGGGAGCAGGCGGCTGTGTCACAGGGACGGGGGTGAGCACAGACCAGGCAGGACATTCCGGAGCTGGGTCTGCTCGCATCGGCTCAGCCAGGGACACCAGGAGCATGGGGCAGGAGTCTGGGGAGGCCGTGGAGTGCCAGGCAGGGTCCCACACCCCCCACGCACGCCTGCTGCTGCTGCACAAACACCTCCACTGCCATCTGGCCATGCCCCAAACCAGCCGGGAGGCCTGTTAGCAAATGGCTCCGGTTACAGCGATTTAAGGAGCATCCACAGGGCAAAGGGGAAACCGACAATTCAAATTGGGAGTGAGCGTCGAAAAGCAGAGCAATAAACGCCCTGCAGACAGCTTTGGGTGGGCAGGCTGAGGGGTTGGGCAGGCTGCGAGCCCAAAAAGCATCGGGGGCCTCGAGGCAGCCGCAGAGCGGTGCAGCTTTCCAGAACGAGGGAGATGCCAGAGGGCAGAGCAAGGGGGGGGGGGCACAGCAAAGCTGGCCAGGGCCGGCACGGAGAGGGTGGGCTCTCCTGCTGGGTGCAGGAGGAGACAACATCAGGGCAGCAGAAGCAGCGAGGGGCTCAGGAATGACCTTTGGGGAGGTTTCTCCCCTCCCACAGACACGGCACTGCATCCCGGGACGTTGCCACCAGGCACCAGCTACCTGCACTTTGTCCTGCCCCTGAAATGGGGCAGGTTATTGCCCCCGCTTGGCCGCCTTCCCGGGCACTCCTGCGCAGCTGAACTGGATTTTACAGTGGACGGGCACCTCCTCGCACCCCCCCGGGCACCGGACGGTCCCTGCCACCGCTGCTGCTGGGGGGGCTGGCAGTGCCGCAGGGGGGTCACCGCATTTCTGGCCAAGCCCCGCTCCTCCAGGCAGGGGCAGAGGGCTCTACAGAGGGGCTCAGCCCGGAGTCAGCGCTTTTTTGGTGCACCTCTGGGCCGCACAGGGCAGAAATCCCCCGCCGGCCTCGTGAGGAGATGCTTCAACCTCTTCAAGCATCCTCTCCCCGTGGTCCTCACGGTGGGATTGAAGCGGCGGTGTCCAGCCCAAGACCCCGAATCCTGCCAGCACCCGGGTTTGCTGTCCTGGAGAGCACAGCCCCGCTTGCAGCAGCACACTGTCCCTCCCCAGCCCCTCCGTGCTCCTGGCCCCCCCACCCCAGGAGAAGGGAGCCGTGCCTGGGTGCCCGGGAAGGGACGTGTGTGCCCGCAGCAGGGACCCACCTCCTCCGTTGCGGTAACACAGGTAGGGAAAGCGCCAGACGTTGCCCAGCCCCACGCAGTAGCCCAGGCAGGACAGCAGGAACTCGTATCTGCCGGCCCAGGTCTCCCGGGGTGGGCTGGGGGCCGGGATCTCAGGCTGGGGCGGGGGTCCTGGCCAGGGCTGGCTGGCGGGGGCAGCGGTCGGACCCTCCATCTGGAAGATGTTGACCTGCGGAGGGGAGCAAAGCGTCAGGAACCACCAGCTGCAGCCTGCAAACCCTGCAAGGCTCCTTGCCAGGGCTGGGCACGGCCCTGAAAAAGCGTCTGGTTCCCAAAGGGGCTCTGGGGGTCTCCCCAAAAAGCCGGCGGTGGCCCGGGCTGTGGGAGGTGGGAGGCTGGGGCTGGGCCCGAGCTCCGTGCTCCTCCCCAGGCTCCAGGAGCCAGGCACAGGTCGGGGGTGGGGGGGGGGGGGGCAGACCCCAGCCCAAATGCCCTGGGCAGGTTTGATCCAGCAGATCCTCCCATAGCGTGAAAGTCAGCAGGGGACATTCACCCACCGCCCCCCGCGATGGGTTTTCATCTCTGCTTCATCATATGCACCCAGGACCACCGAAACCAAGCGACTGCCTGCACTGGCACCCCGGCACCCAGCCCTGCACCGGGCTGATGAGGGTGGGTGCAGGGATGCTCATCAAAACCCTCCTGCCCGGCACCGCCGAGGCCAGTGGGACCATCTCCAGGTCCCACCTTTGCCGGGGTCCTGCCCATGGGGACCTGTGAGCAAGGGCTGGAGCCATCGGCTCGCGCTGCACCGAGACGAAGCGGTGCCAGGCACGGCGAGGGGAGACCCGGTGCTGCGTGGACCACCGCTTGGTACAGCCAGAGGTGGGCAACCAGCTGGGCGATGGGGGCTCGTGCCTCTTGCTAGCCCCAGATCCCACACCCTGGCCCTGCCGGCGGCTCTGCTGAAGGGGCGTGAGCGTGGTGGGGAGAGGGAATGGGGATTTTGTGCCTCATTCGTTATCATGAGTAACCGCAGCCGGCCAGCTGCTCTGCTCCCAGGGCACGGCTGGCATCGCCACGGGGAGCTGCAAGGTCACAGCAGCACTTGGGGCTGTGATCCCTTCCAGCAGCACCGGCCTCCTTGGGCACAGGTCCTGCACCCCGGGCAGGATGGAGGGATCCCCCAATCCCCTCGCAGAGGTCGCTCCAGCCGTGCAGTCCTTCCCTGGAGGTCCCCTCAGCCCCACCATGTCCCCCCAGGACAGATCCTGACCCACCCTCCCCAGCAAGGTCAGACTGTCTGGAGAGGAGGATCAGCAGAAGAGCGAGGGGACCCTCCCCAGCCCCTGGCCGGAGGGTCTAGAGTGTGATGGTGCTTGGGGATGTTGTTGCGGGGGGAATTTCTTTTGGTATTGGTGTCACAACAGAGGCAAAGGGTTGGCGTCAGCCCAACTGTGGGTAGTCCTCAAGAAATGGAGTGTGGGGCCTCGGGAGCGTGTGGCTCTCATCCCAGCCCTGCCTCCGACCAGCCCAGCTCTGCCGTGACTGAGTTTCCCCCAACTGTGGGACCCCACGAGGGAATCAACAGAGGAGCAACACTCAGTGACGAAGCAGCGTTACAATTCACAGACCACAAAGCTGAGAAGATCAGAGCTGATCTCATGTGCAGCACAAGCTGAAGGCTGGCCTGCCCAGGCTTCACTCCCACTGGAGCATGAGGGTTTACTTTAGAAAAGGATTCCGTTTTGAATTAAATTAAAGTACCCTCTGTGGTGCCGTGTCCCTGCCCAGGCTTGAGGGGGCTGATCCTGTGTTTACGTGTCCTGCACAGCATCCTTCCCTCGACTCACACCGCCCCTTCCTAAGCACCAGGATGGGCCATCAGGAAAGCAATCTGCAAACCCCAGCCAATCCAGGAGAGATGCTCCTCTAGCTCTGCCGTCTCCAGAGGCTGCAGAAACATTGAAATCCAGCACATTCCCCAGCCCCATCCGTTTCTCCCGGGGCTGTGGGCAGCAGAGCAGCCGGAGCACTGGTCCAGCTCTCCCGGGGCAACACCACAGGGCCCCCACGACTTGGGCATTTGGGGGCTGTTCAGAGGTAACAGATTCTCAGCTGCACGCAGCCCCGGGACACCGAGCTGTCTGCGCTCGTGCAAAGTCCGTGGGTGCAGCACGGCTCCCTCCAGGCACCTGATCCGAGGGGATCGCCGGGACTGGCAGCACCCCCGTGAGCTTGTTTACTCCAGAATCCAGGGCGAGCCTCACCATGTGCCTTCCTGCAAGGCACCAGCTATCAGCTCTCGGTTATCTGTGGGTGGGTGAAACAAGGTGCAGATTAACTACGGCACCGGCCAAGAGGGCACTGCCTCGCATCTGGCACGGCGTCAAAGCTGTCTGTCCTCCCAGAGCTGGCCGGGAAGCACGGCGCAGGGATGCCCGGTGCGTTTGCAGGAGCCAGCCCCGGCAAAGCAGGGCCAGCGCAGACCCAGCACGTCCTGCTGAGCCTGTCAGGCTGTTTTAGGGGTGTCCTGTGCCCCTGTCAGTGCCTGCTCCCCCCACACCTCCTGGGGCTGCCCATTACCAGTGTCCCTCATGGAAAGGTGGTCATAACTGCTTACAAAAAAGGGGTCACGCCACGCGCCTCCCCCCTGCAGGAGATGGTAAATGTGCGGCACCTTCCCCGCAGAGGTCAGCGAGGATGGATGGAGAGTTAAAATGCTGCCAGGGAATGCAGTAAACCTGCCGCAGGACTATCAAGCCTCCTGGCCCAGGGTGCTGCTCTCTCCCTTCTCCCGCAGGGCTGCCTTGTACACACAACCCCCCCACACACCCCGCAGTGCTCACATCCCGGCCACCGGGCCCGCCAGGCAATTAATGCAGTTATCAATCACCCGCACCCACTTCCAGTCATGATTTATAGGTACTGGACCTGTGGATGGAAAGTCCCCGAACAGCCCGTCCGGCCCCACTGGCTCAGCAGGACCCGCTCCCCACCCCAAACACTGGCAAATGTGACTGGGGGGGTCTCAGGCAGGACGGGGCTGAGGAAGAGGGGTGCTCAGAAGCCTTTGGTGCAGCTGGCAGCAGGGCTGCACAAGCACCCCGGCCCCACTGCTCGCTCCCTGCTCACCATGGGGGGTCTCGAGGGCTCCAGCCCCACCAGTATCAGCCCAGAGCACCCAGCGCTGTCGCTGTGACCAAGCCCTGTCCTGTCCCGTGCCCCCCACATCTTGCACTGCAGCAGGACGGGACGGCTGAAGCCCTGAGAGCAGCCCACAGCCCCCCCCAGGCCAGACCAGAGGGGCTGCACACAGGGGACTGCGGAGCAGCCCCATCACCCCCACCATTCATGTACCCCACGCTGTCTGGGGGTTACCTGGGAGCTGTGACCCCCCCCCTCAGCTTGCCTGCCTCACATCTTTTGTCCCCCAGAAGGAAATTTTCCCCTGGCTGCCCCACACGGGCGAGCAGTGGGGCCCCTTCAGCCCTTTGCAGAGATGCTCTGCCCTCTGAAAAGCATCAGCCTTGCCTGCCCTCGAGAGGAGAGCCGGCCTCGCTGGGATCAGCCTCCCCAGAGCTCCTCCAGATGGGTGGGAGACAATCCCTGCACCCCAAGGGGACACCGGGCTCCGGCTGCTTTGTGCACCCTGAGAAATCCCGGCAGCTCTGCCGAGCTGCAGCCACGGGGCATATTTCAAGGAGATGCCTGCCCGTTGGGGACGGTGAGAGGGCACTGCTCCATGGCGGGGGGGGACTGCAAGAGGAACCGAGCTGAGCTGAGACCCAAAGGGTGGCCATCACCTCAGCATGAGGGTGGCTAAGGGACAACGCTCTGCAGAAACCCCTAAAGAATCCAGACATCCCCCGTGATGCTCCCACCACAACTGTGGCTCACTGAGGTGGGGGGGGGGGGGGGATGACACACACTTCCCAGTGGGGCCAGCTGCAACGCGGCTGTGGAGGGTGACCTGCATCCCGCGGGTCCCCAGCAACTGGGAGAGGGGGCTCCTGCAGCCCAGGGCAGCCCGGGGAAGGGCAGGCACGTCCCCTCAGGGCCCCGGTCCTACCGTGGGCTCCGGTGGCGTGGAGGGGGCCGGGGGCCCCGGTGTGGCGAGGTGCCCGGTGCTCAGCATTTCCTGCTCGGCGGCGGGAGGGAGGGAGGGAGGGACGGCCGCGCTCCGCTCACCTGCGCCAGGTACAGCTCCGCCCCGGCCGGCCCGGGGTGCAGGATGGCTGCAATGGGGTTTCCCCTCCGAAGGGCACAGCCCTCCCCGCGAAAGGGGCATCCCGCTTGCTTTTGCAGCCAGGAGGGACCGGAGGCATCACAGCCTGTTCCGTACCAGTTCCCCACCCAGCACCCGTTGCTCGCCCGGAGCTCGGTGCAGGGTGCGTGCTGGGGTGGCCCCTCTCAGCACCGAGCCTCTGCTGGGACGTGGTTTCGTGGTGGGCTCCCCGGACGCCCGTGGCTGAGCCACGCTGTGGGAGCAGCCCGGTGCCTTCCCCAGCCATGGTCCCCGCACAGGAGGGACACCGGGGCACCGGGGCACTGCCAAGACAGCCGATCCCAGCCCCGCTGCAGAGCGACGTGAGGAGGCAGACAACGGTGCCAGGCTCCCACCCAGTGCTGAAGCAGCAGGCACGACGGCACGAGGAAGAGGCGGGGAGTGGTACAAAGGGACACGGAGGGGTCTGCTGTCCCCCCCAAAGATGAACAGCATCCAGGTGGAAGGAAGGCGCAGTTTCAGGAATGGCTCTATCTCCCTTTCCAGGTTATCTTCGATAGCTGGATCCCCCCAGAACATCCCTTATTGTCACCCTATTTTCACAGTCAGTGCCTATGCTCTCCTGGCCCGTTTGCTGGGAAAACCAGGCAGCCAAATAAGGAGCAGAAATAGTGGTGCAGGTTTTCTGGGAGACAGACTGCTGCCGCCTTCGCACAGGCTCAGTGTCAGCAGTAGTAGCAGCTGCTGAAAGAGCTCAACTTAAAACTGATCTATCCATGAAAGAGTCAGTATTTCTCCCGCAGTTCTCTCGATCCAGCCACTGAGTCATCTTCTGCTCTTGTCAGCGTTTCTGCCGCCTTTCCTCTGCATCTTCCAGGGGATGCTGGGCTAGATACCTGATCCTCTGACACACACCAGCCTCTGCCTGTCTCTCAGTATTATGTGCATTTTTTTCATGGCTGATGCACTGCCCTGCCTCTCTTTGGCCATTGCCATCACACTGCACCCGGAGCCAACTCCTAACTTCCGAACAGAGCAGGCTCCTCAGAAGAAGGAAATACCCCTTGAAGCAGGACTATCCCCCACCACCGCAGCAGGGAGAGCGGAGAAAGGGACAGATTTCAAATGGAGGTTCAGTGGAATCTACTCTTTTCAACCGACAACACTTTTACAGGATGGGAATGGGTTGTGAATTGTCCAGTGATCCACTGTCGTGGTTTAGACCTGATTGGCAGCCAACCACAATGCAGCACCTCTCTCTCCCTTCCCCTCCGGCAATGAGAAGGGACAGAGAGCCAGGCTTGGGGTTCGAGATAGGACTGGGATGGGGGAAAATTCCCCTTTATGATCACGAGCAAAAGGCAGACTCGTTAGGGGAAGAAAAAAAGAACATACATTTATTACAGACACTGACAACACATAACAGAGTAGGACAGTGAGAAGCATTGCCACATCTTGAGAACACCCTCCCCCCACCCCTCCCTTCTTCCCGGGCTCAGCTCTGCTCCCGATATCTCTACCTCCTCCCCCAGGGGCGCAGGGGCAGGGAATGGGGGGTGCAGTCAGCGCTGCCACTTCCCTTCTCTTCGGTGAGGGGAGTGTCCGGAACTTGTTCCTCCTGCTCCATCGTGGTCCCCCTCTCACAGGAGACAGTCCTCCACAAACTTACTCCAACATGAGTTCCTCCCATGGGCCGCAGCGTTCCCCACACTGCTCCGTCATGGGTCACTAACTTTCTCCAACTGGATTCCTTCCCACGGCTGCAGCCCTTCCCGAGCTGCTCCGGTGTGGGACTCCCCCGCATGCTGCAATCCTCCCAGCGCTGAATTACAGCAGCGGGGCTGCCTTTTCCCATGAGACCCTGGCCTTCTTCAGGCACAGAACCTTGATCAGGCAAGCAGAAGCCACAGGCCGTAAATCAATGTCTGCTCCACCGTAGATCTCCATGGGTGTCAGGGGGCCTCCCTGCCGTCTCACCACAGGATACAGGGGGGTCTCTGCTCCGGCACACCTCCCCCCTCCTTTCTGCCTCCGTTCCTCCACTGACCTTGGTGTTCACGCAGCTGCAGCAACTCCTCCTCACAAGTCCCACTGCCTGTCACCACGTCCCTTCTTAAATACGTTATCGCAGAGGTGCAGCTGATTGGCTCAATTTCCCAAACAGAAGTGGAGCTGACGTGGAGCTGAGGGAGCTTCGAGAAGCTTCTCACAGTGGGCTGCCTCGATAGCCCACTCCCCTGCCACCAAAAAACTCCACCACTCACTCAGCCCAGGACATCCACTAAGCTGGTGACCCGCTCTGAAAGACTGCATAAAATCTTTGTGGGGTGACTGCAATTAAACCTAAGTCAGGAGCAAAAAGGAAGCTCATCATAGGAGGAAACCAAAGGAAGAAGGAGTCATTCTGCTTGGTGACTGTGGTCGCCTTCATCTCACGCTATCTGCCAGAGCGCTGCGGTACTCCCGGGACAGTGCAAAGTCCAAGACCTTGCAAGAGAGACAGGCAAAATGAAGCAGTCTCTTCAAATGAGCAGCATTTCTACAGATGTTTCTGGGTCAAGGAATTAACTGTAATTCCACCTGAAAAAGGGAAATGGAAGAGGTCTTTGTAACTTGGGTAGTTTTGGTGCTCTTATTTTGGTACAGCTTTGCAAACAGTTGCCCCAGGGCAACTGAGAGACCAGCAATCAGAGTTGGGGAATTAGCACAGTGTGTTATGATGCACAGAACAACCAGGAGGTGGAATATTACTCTTCCATCTGTATTTACTCCTCACAGACTGGAACCAGTAAGAAACACTCAAGATACCTAAGATACTCACAACTTTCACTGTAGTGTAGGGGGCCTCGGAGCCAGAGTCACAGAGCAGCCCAGGTCTTTGCCCTTGGCAGATTTCAAATACCTCTGTGCAGCTCAGTCCATGACTCAAGGCCTCCACCTCACTCTCATGGTTTCCTCTGCTTTGGCCAAAAATGTTCCTCGAGCCCAACAGCTCTCCACTGAGCAGCCTGGCACCATAGCACAAGATCTTCTCAGGGCCCAGCCCAGTGCAAGCACACGGCGCGGGCCAGTAGCACTGGTAAAAACAAGAGATCTTCATCAGGAGAACTGGAGAGAGCCTCCTTCCTGAGGACGCTTGCAGCCTGCCAGGGACAGTGCTCCCTGGGTGATGGGGAGCACAAGTGTGAATCCCGTCCTCCAAAGGGAAGATGTGAACTCGACTTGCCCAGTTTTACTAGCTACGTAGTTGGGTGCATATAATCAGCATCATCGATGGCTGCTTTGGAAGAGAGGCCTGAGCTCTGTTCCCTGATAAAAAGGAGGCCGGACCTTTTGGTCCAGAAAAGGGGTTGGCATCAGGACATCACATAGCATATCAGTTCTGGAGTGAGATAAGATGCAAATCTCTGCAGCAAATCTCTGGTCCAGCATCCTGGGTTCCCTGCAGAGCACACCAGGGTGGTGGACTCACACGCAGGCTCCCAGCTCCCCTCATATCAGGTAAGACAGAAGCACGTGGGCAAGAGGTGGGAGCCACTCTTTCCTTGGTGTGTCTGTCCCCTCGATCCACGGCAGGGTCAGATCCATTTTGTGGCTGCACATTGTGCGAATATAAGATACCAAAGCAACCTGGGTTCGGTTTTGAGTGCTGTCCCAGCCCAGCGCTTGTTTCCTAGCTCGAAAGGCTCAATGCCCTCGTGCAGCCGAGGTGCCTGTGGCTCTGACAGTTTGAATGAAGCAGCCTGTTCGGAGGAAATTTCACTGTGGAAATCAGCAAAGGAGTAACAACAGGAACCTGTTAGCACAGATGCTCCAAGCCAGCCACAGCTGCCTCAGAGCTGGGTGGAGGTGAAGCATTGCACAGCCTCAGGAAGTTTGGTTTTCGTTGCTACATTTCCTTCCAAAACTCACCTCTCTGATGAGTTGAGTTTATCTTGGTCATTCTGATCTCATCACAGCCATGCTGGAGGGGAGGAGGCTGGTTTTCCTAGAGCAGTTTAACCCATGACATACAGGCACATCCTCACGAAATGAAACAACTGCTCCACCTACTCCTGTTTTTTCAAAAAAGAGTAAATAAAACACGAAGTAGAACTTGAGGACAAAGATCCATTATCACAGCTCAGGCTTCAAATGGATCAAAATGTCATGCTTTTTCCTTCTGTAGGCCTTTTTCCAATAAAGCAGAGAAACAACCCCAAATTTATTCCCGTTTCCCAATGTGTTCCAAAAATTCCCCGTGTCACATCTTTGAGATGAGGGATCTTTGGGCTGCCATCCTCTGTGCAGTGCTCCTGTTTGCCTCGCTCGAGCTGAGCGACATCTGGCATATCTGTTGGTGCGCTGGGCACCTCCAAAGCAAACCTTGGTGCTGAGGAATCAGTAATTGCCATTTTTGCCCTGATTCTGAATGGAATCAACACCCTCGCGTGGGAAGCGACAGTGGTCCGTTCTGAAGAAACAAGTAACTGAATTTCCAGCCACTTTGTGCCACCAAAGCTCCTGGGATCTTTTTCAGAGACTCGCAGGGTTACCCTCAGCTGCAGGGTAGGTTGGATGATTATACTCTCACGGTGCAAAACCCGAAGTTTCCGTTGTGGTGCTGTACTCGCCTCAGCTTCACGTTTCCCACGCGCAGAGGCGAGGCCCCGTGGTTTTAAGCTGCTCAGCATCGTCCCCTGCGGGTGGGTGTGCTTCTGGTGGGGAAGAGGCACTTGACAGGCTCTGTGCAGGAAAGGAAAATGCTGTAAACGATAAATGCAAGGTATTATCACACCATTTCAGACTCACAAGTGCCACGGCTGTTGGCTGGCTGCTGGTTTCCAAGACATTCAGTGCAGCTTAGCGGTGGAACTTCTGACATTGGGTTGGATTATGAGCCTAAACCCCAGCAGTGCTTTGGGTGCCACTGCCCTTGAGCCCTGCCTGGACTCCCAGACATTCCCCTGACTCCGCGAGGAACAAGCACTGCAGAAGGAGGTGGTGGTTGCCCATGGGGGTGTGGAGGGGATTCACCCTCCTGAAGCGAAGCAGGAGAGTGGCCCCTCCTCGACATTGTCAGTCCTGGTGTTTTAAGGGTGGTAGTGGGCTTTTTTGAGATCCCCGAAGGTCTTTGTGGCAGGACGTGCGCCCTTCATCTCACCCTCAGCTGGGGCACCCACTGCCATGGCTGAGGATGGCGGCGTGGCGTCCCCCCGTCCTGGCCGTCAGAGCCCTCCAGGGGCTGTGTCCCCCCAAAAAACTTCAGGTTTTGCACCGTGCGAGTATCATCAGCCAACACACCTTTCGGCTGAGGCTAACCCCGTGAGTCTCTGAAAGAGATCTCGGGAGCTTTGGTGGCACAAAGTGACTGGAAATTCAGTTGCTTCTCCAGAACGGACCACTGCCACGTCCCGTGTGAGGGTGTTGACTCCATTCAGGCTCAGAGCAAAAATGGCATTTAACGATTCCTCTGTGTGTCCCCAGGGGGTCTTTCTCTTGACGGGGTGCCAGCTCCCCTTCTGTCGCCCGCCCCAGCCCCCTCACCAGCCAGCCTGCCCTGGGCACCATGATGGTGCACAGCCTGCCATGCCCATGAGGGACTGCAGCCCTGGGGAAGTGGCATTCTGCGCGGGACAAAGGCAGAAAGGGAGCCGTGGGCCCGCCTCGCGTTTGGAGGATCGCATTAAATTTTACGTACGAGCTTTGCTTTAGTACAATTGTAATTGTCGTGGTTATCGTTGCACTGTTGATCGCAGGGCGAGGGCGTTTTGTCCCTCCGCGGGCTCCGTAGGCCGCGCCCTCGCGACCCGCCCTTTCCCGTCCCGGCGCCTCCTCCCACGGCGAGGCGGGCAGGCGGCCGCCATCTTGGGAGCGGGCAAGCGGCGTGCTCTTCCCTGTCGCGGTGGTGTTTCCCGGGAGGAGAGGGAGGAGGAGCGGGGATGGAGGAAGGGGCGAGTCTGCGCTGACGGTGAAAGGCAGCGCTGAAGTCGTGGCGGCGGGGGAAGGGGGCAAAGAAGGCGGGCGGTGCCCGGAGACAAGATGTCGCCCGCAGCCTCAGCCGGAGGGGTGGAGCGGTACGGCGGCGCAGCGGGGTCAGCGCAATTGGCGGGAGCGGGAAGCGCTCAGACCGCGCTTTGGAGCCGAGGAGCCGTTGAGTCCTGCGCCCGACCGCCGCCATGCACGTCGTCAAGCGGGGTGAGGGGGGGACCCTCTCTGCTTTGGGGGGGGGGGGGGCGGTTTGTGTGCCCCTCTCATGGCACCGAGTGTGGGGGGATGGGGTCAGTCCCTCCGCTTTGGGCGGGAGGGTTGTCCTTCTCGTGGTAGCTGGTGTGAGGGGACGGGACCCCCTCTGCTTTGTGTGTGGGGGGGACAACCCTCTCATGGTACCTGAAGTGATCAGATGCCCTCCCCTCATGGGACGCGGAGGGATGGGATCCTCTCTGCTTTGGGGGGCAGCTGGCCTGGTGCTGGCTGTGAAGGGACAGCACCCCGTCTGCGTTGGGGGGGACCTCAAAGCGAGGGAGCTCTCCCCATGACATCAAGAGCAAGGGATGAGACCCCTCGCTTTACTTTGGGGGACAACTTCCCCCTCCCCCCCTGCCCCATGACAATGAGCTTCGGGCTTGGTCCCCACACCTTGAGTCTTTGGCCAGAGGAGGGCTCCCCAATCTTTGGGGGGGGATGAGGGGGCTGGGGTGGCCCTCAGCCGAGTTCCCCATTTCTGCAGCAGTGGTCCTGAGAACTGGAGTTGTGGAAGGTTTTAGGTGAGCTGTAGCGTGGTGGGAACTTCTTGGCCCTGTAGCGGGTCCTCGTGCCCCTCTTGAAGTGGTGCGAGCTCCCTGGCTTTCTCCACTATACTGAGACCTGTGCCTCCGAGTGAGGGATCCCATCTATAGTAGATCATCTGCAGCAAGGACGTGCTGAGGTGGAGGGATAGTCTCTCATCTCCTTGGGCCTGAACAGCTTGTCCTTAGTGATTCCCACCCCAAGTCCCCCCAAAAGAGGGCTGGCTCCCTGTGTGAGGTGCGGGGTGGGAGGATGCTGTGCTTAACTGGTTCTTTATTGTAACGGGAGCTGTTGTGATGGTAACCTCTTCCCCAACAGATGGACGCCAAGAGCGTGTCATGTTTGACAAGATCACGTCGCGCATCCAGAAGCTCTGCTATGGCCTCAATGCTGACTTTGTCGATCCTGTGAGTGTCCTTTTGCCTGCTGTCCTGTTCTCTGTCCCTTGTGGTAATCTCTGCTGAAAACCATCAGTGGTGAGCCAACGTTACCCAGTTATTAGCCTGGGCAAGAGCCTAGCATGGCAGCCTGTGCAGGAACTCTTGGCAAATGCATTCTTAACGTGTTTCTTCTAATTGTTTGGGTTCTGAGGTTTTTTGCTTCACAGATACAGAATCTGAGGCTGTGGTGGGGGAAAAAATCAGTTTACCTATTGTGAATTGCTTTTACCTCAAATGTTGTTGAAGTGATTGAGCTTCTTGTGCTTAAAAAAAGACTCCTTTGTTGCTCCAATTCATGTAGTTTTGTTTTGGTAGATTGCTCTAAATTTCAACCCACAAAGCTTGAGCAATACTGTGTGCGAAGTAGCTCTTGATCCTCTCTTAATAAAACAAGGTGCCCTTTCTGTCTGACGGAATCCCCTGTCATTATAGTATCCCTGCTTTCTTTTTTTGAGCTGTGTAGGACTTTGAGTGCATGTTGATCCCACTCGTATAAGCTTCTCCTTCCAAAGCGTGTGCCAAGGATGACTCCCTCGTGGATCCATTGATCCCTGTGAGTTTTCTATGTATGTGTGCAGATCCCGTCTGTTCATTTAGACTTCCCAGCTTGAAGATCTAATGATGTGTTTTCATGTCTTAAATTGCATCTGTAAAATATTTTACATTCATTCTTTACCAGAAAGTAGTGCTCTTCAGCCACAGATAGAGATCAGGGGGAGGAGCATTAGTGACTTAGTTACTGAAACACAAAGTGTACTGACTTGATCTCAGTGACATAGGGAGATGATGATGAGGACAAAAGCAAGATTCCTAGTCCTCCTGACTTAATGAAGCTAACCTTATATGAAGCACTGCATTCTTATTTATTCTGCAGTATCGTATGATACCTCTCTTCCTGGAACGGAGTTTCTGCTTTTGAACTTGGATCTTCTTGTGCCAGATGCTTTACAAGCCAATATTAAAACCCACTAACCTAACATGCTTACTTCCAGAGAGTAAGGTTTGAAAATTACATGTCCTGGTTTTGCCAGGCTGTTGGCATTGCCAGTATATTTGGCAGTTACCACATTACATCAGACCTCTCTTTTCCAGTGCAGAATACCCTCTTTCTTGTAGTGATCAGTGCTAAATGCTTGAGGGAAAAGCAGAAAATACCTTAGCGATGGTAGATGTGAGTCCTTTTCCATGAAAGGTTCCAACTGGCAGATGAAGATTAGGTTAAACCATGAAGCAAAAGCCATTGTATCGCTTCCAGGGTTGGGGTTGTTTTGCTGTTGTCATGAGATTTTTAAGTGTAACACCTCCATGTCCCATCAGCCATTTATAAAGTCAAGCTTCATTTGGAGTTTCAAAACTTCCAAGCAAGTATTGTTTTAACCTGGCTTTTCTCCCTATGAACTTTGCTGCTACTCTATTCTAGCCTTTAGGAAAGTGTCTGCAGAGAAAAAAATGATTCCAGATTGACCATTTCTGCTTTCTTCATTCTTTCCTTGCTCTCCCTTCTGCCTCAGTATTACTTTAAAATTTTAGGAGTCAGTACTTCACCAAGGTGGTTTGATATTTTAACTTGCTTTTCTAATCAAATAGAGCGAACGGTACTGCTTGTAGTGAAGCATATCCATATCTTGCATCTTAAATAGTTGAAACATCAGATTTTTTTCTCCAGCAGCAGGTAGCTAACTTGCAGAATTTTCCTTTTTCAGGCCCAAATCACCATGAAAGTGATTCAGGGGCTGTACAGTGGTGTCACGACAGTGGAACTGGATACGCTGGCTGCTGAAACGGCTGCAACCCTGACCACCAAACACCCTGACTACGCTATCCTGGCAGCGAGGATTGCAGTGTCCAATCTGCACAAAGAAACTAAGAAAGTATTCAGTGGTAAGTCTCTTTGGGTGCACTTGGGTAGCAGTTAGTCAGAAAGGGAGTAGGAGTTTTAGAGGATATAAATATGGAAATCTTTTTTCTTAAGTAGAAGTTACTAAGTACCCAGGCTAACCAGAAATGCCATGGAGATGAAAAACATGAGTTTTAAGCATGTCACAAGGAAAACGAAATTGCCTGTTTTGTGAAAAGTATCTGTATAAATAGATTGATGAAAAATGGAACTGATTGAAATTAGGTTGCACCCACTTTCTTTCCCATTTATTGTGTTATAAATTAAAAAACATTTTAAGAGAAGTGCATTTTTAAGGTTAACAGACTAGTAATAGTACTGAGCAGGTAGAAGAAAAGTTGTATGTTTGTAGAGCTGGAGGGGGTTATTTTAGAGGATGAGCAGTCCTGCCTGTTAGATCCTTGAAAACAAATGTCTGATGATGTGAATACAGGTCTGTGGATGTCCTTCTTTATAAATGTCTTTGTTGTAGATGTGATGGATGATCTCTACAACTACATAAACCCTCACAATGGGAAGCACTCGCCAATGATCTCCAAAGAAACTCTAGACATTGTTTTGGCCAACAAAGATGTATGTAACTTTTTTTTCACTTCTAAGTTTTAAAAATTCAGTGAACTAGTCCAGATAATTATTTTTTTCTTATTTTTAAGCAAGCCATGTTTGTTTTTGGACAAAAAGCCAGTGCAGAAACCGGTACAGGTGATAACTGCTCTGTTCTGGAGAGTTTAAAAGAGAGGGGATGTAGGAATTTCCTTCATGTAAGAATGTTTGTCGTGGTTTGCACCCAGCGGGCAGCCAAACACCAGACAGCCGCTCACCCACCCTCCCCTGCCTGGGAATGGGGAAGGGAACTCGAGGGGTAAAGGGAGACTCATAGGTTGAGATAAGAACAGTTTAATAATGGTAATAAAATAAAACAATAACAATAATAGAAAGAATAAATGGGCAGTGCACAACGCGACTGCTCACCACCCACCGACTGCTACCCAGCGTGTTCCCAGCCAGCGATCCAGAAATACCAGGATCCTGCAATTGCAATCCCAGAAGTGAGAGAGAACCGCCCCCTTCCCGGCCACCCCTGCTCTATATAGTGAGCGTGACGTTCTGTGATATGAAATATTTCATTGGCTTGTTTGGGTCTGGTGTTCTGGTTGTGCTCCCTCCCCACTCCTTGTGCACCCGCACACGGGCAGGACGTGGGGAGTTGGAGTCCTTGATATCTCAGCAACAATTGAAAACATCAGTGTGCTATCAGCATTCTTCTCATACCAAATCCCATACAGAATCCAAAACACAGCAGTGGTCTAGCTACTGAGAAGAAACATTAGCTCTATTCCAAACCAGGACAATGTTTCTGTAATAGAATCTATTTTCTTGGATGTCCTCTTAGTCGTGATCAGCACAACTAATTAGTTTGAGAAAAAGTACCTGTGGATGTAGCAGTCTGTCTTGTGTGCACAGAAGGGAGAGATGACATTTGGTTTCTGATTTCAAGTTGTTCCAGGTCTGTGTTCTTACGGGGAAGTCACGTTTGTATTTTGATTCTATCTTGTGTTCTTAGCGTCTAGTTAACTTCAGTAAAATGTGGCCAACAATTGTGCATTGTACTTGGAAAAAAATGTTAAAACTGTGCATTTGTTGTTTCAAGCTAAGTGCTCCTCCCTACTTTAGTCCTCTGATCCTGATATCTGTTTCACTATACCTTTGAGGCCAGAAATGCCAAACAATGATAGCATTGTTATACCTTAATGTTAGGCACAAAAAAGCTGATTGTAAATGTAAATTTTTTTCTCTGTATTATTTCCTCTCAGCGGCTGAATTCTGCCATTATCTACGACAGAGACTTTTCCTACAACTATTTTGGTTTTAAGGTAAAAAGCACATTATTCATGGTAATGAAGACTGCTGTTTTTATATTTTTCTGGAGCTGAATCTCTTGGGAAGGATGGGAATACTTGCAGAATCCTCTAGATTTGGGCAAGGAGGGCACTGAAGTAGGTGGGACATTAGTGGGTTTGTGAAAAACGAAGAGTACCTGCGTAAAGCAGTTGGCTAACTGGATGAATCATGTACTTTCTTCTTGGCTTCGTTGTGTACCCTTGGCTGCTATCATATTTTAGCTGTTGGGCTCTAACTGTCTTGCAGCAGATCGCACTGAACGTTGCTGAAAGCTTCCCAGCTCATACCATTCCTCGAGGAAATAATCTGATTCTCACAAACCAAAAAAGGAAGTTTCGTTTTCCCCCATTGTTTTGTGTAACAGTTGTTCTCAGTGTGCCATCCCACGCATTTGTTGTCTTCCGTGCTGCTGGAACATCTCCCCCACAGCCAGTCCGGTCTACCGTGCCCCCACCATCTGCTCCTCCCGTTCCCTTCGTAACGTGCTGGTTTTTGTTGAATTGTTTTAGGGCAGGACGCAGGGGGCTCTCTGGAGAGTTAGCTGGAGAGTATTTTGCTATTCCATAGGACTTGGTAGTTCAGACGGTTCTTGTGAACCTCTGTGAGAACTGGGGGTCTTTGCCAGGAGTTCCACTCCACACACCTGATATGGTGCTTTCTGGTTTGGGCCAAGTAGTCTGCAATGAGGAAGCAACTAGAGTGTGTAAAGAGCAGAGCAGCTGTGGAGACAGGCCAGGATGGAAAGAGGGGCCCTTGAAGGGGGTGTGTGTTTCGATGTGTATATAGCTATGCAATTCTTGACAGCCCCTCCTGTAATTACTGCTGTAATCCATTGGGCACAAGCTTAAAAGGCATCTGTTCTAGTTATGGGCTTGCCATATCTGTCATTTTGTGTGTTCAGCACCCAGCACTGCGGATTGTGATACAGGTTGTCTGGAAAGCGTTGTAGTGTAGCTAACAATAATTTAAGGAGGGATGGGGTTGTGGAGATCAAGCACTCCCTTGTCTTCTAGCCTTCATTCACTGTGGGTTGAGAAGTCGTGTTGAACGTTGCGGCTGTGTGCTCCACCACTACTTCATAACCCAAAGCATGGAGTCCTCAGTGTTGGAATCTTACAGTGGACTTCCATTTTTTTTTTAAAGTCATTAGTCACCTAATATGCTATGCCATTACCAAGAGGAGGAGTGGAGTGCAGGGTTGGTGCTTCCGTTGAAGCCTGGCATAAGGAGCATGAAGGTGCTTGAATTTGGAATTAATAGGATTTTTTTAAAAAACTGAAATCTGCGTGTCTACTAAAATACATTCTCTCTTTTTAAAGACTCTAGAACGCTCCTACTTGCTGAAAATCAACTCAAAAGGTAAGAACCATCTCTATCAACTTAAAGTATTTAAAAGTCAAGGCTATGACTCAGAGCAGGGGCTGAGGAGGCAAATAACTCCTCACAGCTTTCTATAAAGCATTCCAGTGAAAGCACTGTCTACTGGTTTGAAAAAATAGCAAAACATTTGTAGCAGGTGCTCTCTGGGTATGTGCAACTTCTTTTCCTAGGCTAAGAGTCTAGTGCTTTTTTGGTGGCAGCGGTACTCTTGCATGAACAGTTGATCATTAAAGAGCAGCACTGTAGCAAGTTTACTTGGGTGTTCCAGATAATGGCAGTGTGACCTGGACAACTGTGTTTCACCTGTCTAGGGATCCTAGTGCTTGGAAAGCTGCCTGTTATCTAGGATTTTCGAAGATGAAGAAGTTCCTGTCCAGCTGATAACTCGTTCCATAATGCTAAGCACTTTTTAATAGATTAAAGTTGAAAGAGCTACTGTGCTATCAGTGCTAGTTATTGCAGGCCCTTAGCATGAAAATCCTGGGACACCAGAAGGGTGGGAGGTTAATTGTAATATAATAAACCTAGAGAGCGATTGGATGCTGGTTTGGATGTTTAATTGGATTTTAGCTGTTAATACAGGTGTGTGTGGTTTTGTTTTTTTCCCCCCCATGAGAACAGTTGAGCACTGGAGCAGGTTGTTGAGAGGGGTTAAGCAGTCCCCATCCTTGAGTTTTTCAAAACCTGAGCAGATTGGTCTGATTCTCTTAGTTGAGTCTTCTTTGAGTGGGAGATTGGACTGGAGACCTCCTAAAGTTCCTTGCAACCTGAATTATTCTGTGAAAACTATGGCTCTCAGGTGGCCCATTGCACGTTGTTTGTACGTTACTGCTCTGACCTCTGCATCTGTCTGTGCTAATCATAAATGTCATACTGACATGCTCTTTTCTCCTTGGCTTTTCGTGTTTAGTTGCTGAGCGTCCTCAACATATGTTGATGAGGGTAGCGGTGGGGATCCACAAAAATGACATTGATGCTGCAATCGAAACTTACAATCTGCTGTCCGAAAGGTGGTTTACCCACGCATCCCCCACGTTATTCAACGCAGGCACCAACCGGCCTCAGCTCTCCAGGTACCGTTGGCTTTCAAGTTTGCAGAATGCAGAACTGGACAGAGGGAAAGTTTTGGAGATCGGGTCTGTTCAAATGAAATGCTTTCACAACTTCTAAAAATAGTACCTGTGTTTCTGTGATTGTTTTATGAAGTTTTGAGAAGCTGCTCTCAAATTCATCCTGATATCTACTGTAGTCTTCGGGCAAGAATACACAGGTTTCTGTGGGCCTCTAAAGCTAATGGAAATGTTTACGTGGCTACATTTTATTTAAAAGTTACGTATGTGCATAGTCTGTAGATTACAAAATTAATCCTGGTAATTGTTTTCTAGAACACGCTAAAAGCATTAAGCCTAACTGATACGATTTTAAAAATGTTTGGCTTTGCTAACACAGGTATCAGTAATACAACTATTGCTCGTGGTGTTTTCTAAAACTATCCTTTATTCCATTTTGCATCCTATGGTTTTGCTTCTTTTATTTGCTTTGCGTAGCATGTTAAAAGACTCAGTGTTTACCCTTGTTTTTCTGCAGCCCTGGTGAAGCACTTCTTGACTATTTTTTGTTGTTGTTGTTTTAATCTTTGTATGCTAAAGCTATTTGTTTTCATTAGTTGTTTCCTGCTGTGCATGAAGGATGACAGCATTGAGGGGATCTATGACACTCTCAAGCAGTGTGCACTGATCTCAAAGTCTGCTGGTGGGATTGGCCTTGCCGTGAGCTGTATCCGAGCCACGGGCAGCTATATTGCTGGGGTAAGTGTGCAGATGGTGTTCCCAGCAGAGATTAACCTCCTTGTTTCAGGAAATGTCTGTACTGCAGTTGCCAAATCAATGCTGCGTCTATCAAATCAGTTTAATTCAGTCTAGCTCAGTAGTCCTTCCCCTAGAGTAGGCTCTAAGGCAAAAAGGTTGCTTTTCCCTGGTGTTTTGTCTTCCTAATAGAAGTCTTTCCAAAAAGAGGATCTTACTACACTGTTTGATGAGGCAGTTCTGACTTATGTTATTAGCAACCTAGGAATATGCTTACAGACTTGTTCATTAGCCCTTTTCCAAGATCACCTGTGGATGTGCATTTGTTTGTTTTGTCACAGTATGTGCAAGCCTTTAGGTTACATAATGTTGAGGAAAGAAGTTAGGAGGTACATTTTCTTAACTGGGTCCAGTGGATGATATATACATTTTTGTCTATTTAAAACAAGGCAGGGGGCTACCAAATAACTGATTGGGGTGGTCAGCTCTTAGCTTTCAGCAAAAGAGTTTTGCAGACTGCTGAAACACATAAAGAAAATGTAGGCCCATCTCTTCAGGCAGTTGCTCTTCAGTATTGATGTCTTTTCTGTGCCTCTGCAGACAAATGGAAATTCCAATGGGCTTGTTCCAATGCTGAGGGTCTACAACAACACTGCCCGTTACGTGGATCAAGGTGGAAATAAGGTACTGGCTTTCCATTAAATGAGGGTCAAGAAGGGAACCTCAGGTCAAAGGGAGGGGTTCCACATCCGCGAAAGATTGACCGAGTAACATCCGTGAGCTGATGAAGCAAGTGCTCACAGATGACACATAATAAAGTAGGGCATTTTCCCCACTTCTGGTTGATATTCTGGTATTCCACTTTCCCTATGCATTTTATCATGCAGGTATGTCTTTTGATATATGTCTGCTGCATGATGTGCATGTTAGAGCAGAATCTTGCACTGGTTAGTAGTCACTCCTTGAATGCCCTATAGTGAATTAAGGTATAAAACTGCAGAAAGCTTCTTGATCCTTTGTCTTCAAATAGTCTAGAGATCAATGGAGGTGTGACACAATAAGTAAATCTAAGATTTGTCAAGCTCCTGTTTACACAGAGGAAATATATTTTTGGTACTAAAAAATTTTTGCTGAGAATCTGGAATTAGTAACATGGCCCAGTTTCAGTATGTGAGAGCGAGAGTAACACAGAAAAGCATATTGAAATTGCCTTAATGAGACTATAAAACTAAGCTTCAGATAGTTTAGAGTACTGTGTGCACTCAAGAGCTGTGCAAGAGATGGTTGTTTCAAAGGCAATTTGTTCTGATCTTGACTGTTTGATATATCAGAGACCCGGGGCTTTTGCCATCTACCTGGAGCCGTGGCATTTGGACATCTTTGAGTTTCTTGACTTAAAGAAGAACACTGGGAAAGAAGAGCAGCGAGCCAGAGACCTTTTCTTTGCCCTCTGGATTCCTGATCTTTTCATGAAGCGAGTTGAAACCAACCAGGTAAGAGGCTTGACTGATACAGATTGGGTCTGTTAGAGGACAAAGAGGGACCAACGCCGGGATGGAGTTCAGGAAGGGTTGCAGAGCTGCCTTCCTGGCAGCAAAGGAACTTCCTGCAGGAGCTGCTGCACCTTATTTGAGAACTAGGCTGTGCAGGTAGAGAATGAAGTTGGAGAACTCCAATGGGATGCTTTGCTACAGTGCTTAATCTTGCAGCCTGTGACTTGCATACTTATATTATCATGCTTAATTTTTACTCTGGAGTTTTGTTAAAGCATTGAAATCTTCTCAGTAAATTGATTTCATATGACTGCTTGTATTTACCTTAAAATGGGTTATATCTTGAGAACTAGTCATTTCAGAACTAAAGGTACACTTAGGTCATAAATACTCATATAACTAATTTTTAAATAAACCTGATAGTGTCTGATAAACATCTTCCCCATGTCTGCTGGCAGAGCTGGTTCCTCGTTTTTCAGGATGGGAAGTGTAGTTCACATGTTCCTGTTTACAGCAGGATCTGCTGATGACGTTGAATGCGTTTAATTAACAGGGTGCCTAAAGATTTTCTTCAAATATTCTTTCTTCTTATAGGACTGGTCCTTAATGTGTCCAAATGAGTGTCCTGGCCTAGATGAGGTTTGGGGAGAGGAATTTGAGAAACTATATGAGAGGTAAGACAAGGGAATATGCTTTTAA
Organism: Tyto alba; assembly: GCF_018691265.1. Lineage (NCBI taxonomy): Eukaryota > Metazoa > Chordata > Aves > Strigiformes > Tytonidae > Tyto > Tyto alba. Next base: position 1,019,432 of record NW_024881282.1, on the reverse strand, counting down.
GTAGTGGTCACCCAACTGCCCAACAGTCACAGAACTGCCCTTGTGTGGTAGCTGGGAGCCAAAGCACAGGTTCGTGGCGTTGGCTCATAAGTGGTCAGTAAGTTCTGTTACCAGACTGATAAAAGGACAAAGATGGGGAATGTCTCCTTGCTGTTTGCTTCAAACTGCGACCTGCTGAAGGTAGAACTATGGATGAATGATCGTTTTAGCTTGTTAGAGGGAAATTCCAAAGTGATTCCTGCTTAAAGCGGTCGATGGCTTTGTTTTGAATGGGTTGTATAGGGTCTTGCAGTGAAAGATTTCTGTTTCCTTTGAACAAGAACAGTTTTGATACCCTTCAGTTAAGACTCTCTTGGCTAGCTCAGAGCTCACAGTTCAGAAGTGAATGGGGTCTTGACTACCTGAGAACCCGATGTTGCATTAGAAATGATTGTCTTTCCCTGCTATTTTTGGAGAGCCTAGGAATTACTAAGCAGCATGTGTCCTGTTGCAGTTATGAGAAGCAAGGCCGTGTCCGCAGAGTGGTGAAGGCCCAGCAGCTCTGGTATGCTATCATTGAATCTCAGACAGAGACCGGCACACCCTACATGCTCTACAAAGACTCTTGCAACCGGAAGAGCAATCAGCAGAACTTGGGGACCATCAAATGCAGCAATCTGTGCACAGAAATAGTGGAATATACCAGCAAAGATGAGGTGGGTGGCGAATAGAAACTTTTAGCACGTAGGAAAACTGTGACTGTTCCTGTTGCAGCCTTCTAGAATATATCTGACTGTTGGTTGGGGAAGGGAACAGGTAGCTAAGAAAATTCTGGGGATGTTTTGAATTGAGTTCTTACACTGACTCTGTGTGTGGGTTTCCCCTCCCTTCCAACTTCCATATAAGATTCGGTATAAAACAAGATACCCATCAAAGCAAACCTCTGAAAGCTTCAGGGAGAAGTGAGCTCTTTGGCTTACTGGTAGCTGATGTAAGCATCTCTTTGGCTAATGATTTAGTAAAACCACACCTCTCTTACTCCCAGACGTACATTTCAGTGACAATTCTCCCTGAGTTCCCTGTGTACTGCCCCTAATCTTGGTGCTCCAAGGATGTGCTGTGTTTGGACCGCAGCATTGCTAACAAAGGCAAAGGAAGGACACAGAAATGTGTTAGTGCTAATACAGCACGGGGAATTTCTAGTGCAGTAAAGCTCTTGAGGCTATGGTAATGGAAAGTATTAGTTCCTGCTGCCCGAGTCACTAGTTGTTCTTTAGCTCATGCTCTTTGGCATATTCATCAAATCCTGAGTAGTCTAGAAAAAGATGGAGAGCCATCTTGCCTGCCTGCTCTGCACAAGAAATCTTAGCTGACTTTTGATTCTCCTGGAGTTAGAAATAATGCTAGTGTTAAAAAAATGATCAAGAAAATTCTCGAATATAGTCTGGATCTCATTGAGATCAGCTGCTGGTTTTGGCAACACAAGACATGGTTAGGCTTAGTTTATGTAAGGATGGCTTGCAGGCAATAGGATTGATGGGGCCAGCAAACTGAATTTCTATGGTGATACTGATTTCTACTAAACCTTTTTGAACTGTTGTTACCCTTTTTACAATTCATGAGATGGCATAGAAATGAGGAATGCGGTTTTCCAGGTTGCTTGATTCTTGGTTTGCTTATAGTTTGGATAGAGAGCATGCTCTGGAACTGCCACCGTGTGGGATTTTTGCATGGGCTGTTGGCTGACATGCCCGTTTTCACTGTGTTTTCTCCACAGGTTGCAGTTTGTAATTTAGCCTCTATCGCCCTGAACATGTATGTCACTCCAGAGCATACCTATGATTTCAAGAAGCTAGCTGAAGTCACCAAAGTTATTGTCCGAAACCTGAACAAAATCATTGATATCAACTACTACCCTGTGCCAGAGGTGAGTGCTGTGCTGAGCTGGTACGGGGCTGAAGGTGCGCCGGGCGTCTGGTGACAAAGGGCCTGTTGTTCTGTAGCAATCCCAGTTCAGTCTTGGGCAGAATGAATTGCGAGGGATTTTGTAAACCTGTTTTGGCAAATAGTTGGGAGTTCCCTTAACTACCTGTTTGCAGATGTGACCCATTGTTAGGGGCTTCTTAAGCTTCAACCTAGAAAGGTTTCTTAGTGAAGCAGTTGCAGAAAAAGCCTTTTCTTGATGGTTCTGCAGTTGGAACTTTTTCATGTGTGAGGATTACCATAAAGCACAGAACAGCACTAGGAATAGAGTGGGAAGTGGAACAGAGAGAAGGATTCTCGAGAGATCTCAAGAAGGTGTAGCTCAGTCTTACTGGGCTTAGGCGTTTTTGGGAGGGTGCATAAACTGCTTTCTGGAAGGAAAGTGGGAAGAGGGGTGGTAGTTGAAGAGGAATGGAAGCAGGGTGTGTTGCATTGCAAGAACATAGAAAGGCGAGCAGCAGAGCTGCGGGTTGGAGGAGGAAATAAGCAAATGCCCGAAGTGTTAAGCCAGACCTGATGAGGGTCAGATTTTTCTAGCAGGTACAGTTTGAATGCCTGAGTTTAAATGTCTTCATGGGCGTTCTTTTTTTTTTTTTTTTTTTCTTTCAGAAAGTGCTTAGTGTTCATTTCTAAATCATGGCTCCCTCTGTCTGTCAGGTTGAACAATTAAAATCACTGATCACTTCTAACAAACCTAATCTGGGTCCTCAAATTCCTGCCCCACCAAACAACGGGGAAGTGGGCAGAATTGGAAGGTGGGTTGTTGCAGCAGAATGGATGCCCCATAAAAGTTAAGGCAAGGGTACGGATGAAAGTTCCTCTCAGAAGTCCTTTCCACACTTATTTACTCTATGATTTGATACAGTTCTGCTAAAGGTAGTTATGCTCTTTTCTTGAATGCCACGCAGGCTGAACGCTCCAACAGACGCCATCGTCCCATCGGCATTGGTGTGCAGGGCCTGGCAGATGCTTTCATCTTGATGAGGTACCCCTTTGAAAGTCCCGAGGCCCAGCGCTTGAACCAGCAGATTTTTGAGACCATTTATTATGGTGCTTTGGAAGCCAGCTGTGAACTTGCTAAGGAGCAAGGACCGTATGAAACATATGAGGGTTCTCCTGTCAGCAAAGGAGTAAGTACCCGGAATTGTCCTGTGCCAGGGCCAAAGCTGTGAAAAGCAGATAGCGTGACTGTGCCTGGTCTTTGATACAGAAGGAGATGTACGACTGAAACACCTTGTACTGTTGCAATATTCTCAGCCTGAATGGTGCTTGAGTTTTCCTCCCATCATTTGGTTTCTTAAGTGCAGTAAGAAATGCTTAAGTTAAACTGAGATGCAGAGAGCAATAAAAGAAAAGCAAGACTCAGCCTGTCCTGGCTGTCCCCTTTGGCACAATTAAAAGATTGAGTGTTTGCAAGATTATGATGCAAGAGCTTTGCTGAGAATGAATTGTGGAGAATAGTTAGCAGGAATAACAGGCCAATTTACAGAGAAAAGAGTGCCCTGTCTAATTTGGACTACACCTGTGTTCTTCAGATTCTTCAGTACGACATGTGGAATGTCACCCCATCTGATCTTTGGGACTGGAAGGCTTTAAAGGAGAAGATTGCTAAGTGAGTACTTGTGCATGGTTTGTATTAAATGGAAAATGCATTCTCTGTGTTCTACCTGACTGAAAACAAAAGATAGGGTACAAGTGTAAAAATGGTCCTGTGTGTTTCCGCCCTGCCCCAGTAGATTTTCAGAACTGTTTTGTGGATGGCTTCCTTTCATTTTTTTTCTTACAAGCCAGAGAGAGGCCACCCCCTTGACTCTGATTTAACTGAGCTCTTATTTCATCTTGGGTGCACCAGCAGAATGGTTTGTGTTCCCGTTGAACAAATGTAATGACAAGTGAGACGGAGTCAGCCGGGCTTGGGAACTCTTTCCTCACTGACAGGGAAAAGCAGCTGAGCCTTGAGCATTCTGAAGACAGGAATTGTTAAAATGTGAAGGGCCTGTAATGAACTTGATTTATTTGTGTAGGTCTGATTTTTAAATTTAGTACACCTGTCTACTGTCTTGGGCATGGAGAAGTCTCAGCCTCTTCATGGGCTGCTTATTTTGCTTTTGCCTGAGTGCTCTGGAATGCCTGACAGATATTTTTTTTTTTTTTCTATGTGCTCTTTCTCATGACTAAATAATTTGGGAAAGCCTGTGATTAAAGATGAAAATAGCAAAGACTTTAGTTATGCCTCCATGTTGACCCACATTACAAGTTTAGTGGAGCTTCCCTCTCTGCAGGTAATTTGAGGGTTTGCAGGTGACTCTGAGAAGGTGAGATTTCTGAGCATGAGGTGATAGTTCCTTCTGCTTCGCCCTCTCAGCAGGCAGTGTATAAACTGTGCTATTCTTGGGTTTCTTTTGTTTTTTCTTGTTTGGTTGAAGCTTTCTAATTCTTGACTATTGTTACTAGATATGGTGTCAGAAACAGCCTTCTCCTTTCTCCCATGCCAACTGCTTCTACTGCTCAGATCTTGGGCAATAATGAATCCATTGAGCCCTACACCAGTAACATCTACACACGCAGAGTCCTCTCAGGAGAGTTCCAGGTAAGCGAGGTAGCTGTGGGAAAGAGCTTTTCTGTTGTCATCTCTCTGACGACTTTCACTGCTAAGAAAGACAAGGTGGAGGCCACACACTTGGTAATTCAGTTCAGTTCAACGTTTGTCGAAGGCCAAAAGCTCCAAGCAGAACAGCTAGTCTCTGCTATGTGCAGTTTTGCATATTCCACAACAGCCATTGTGGAATAAGCAAAATTGTAAAGAAGTGCTGCTTTTATCTGGAAAAAGCCTTTATGAAGCCTCAAGATGGCCTGCAGGAATAACTGTTAAATGAATGATGATTAGTGAAATTATTGAAGGGACATGTATGCTATGGGAAGACTGAGAGCACGGTGCTGCTTTGCACAGTCCTGAGGAAACGGCTGCGTGCAAAGCACTAAGAGATCTGGAGGTCATGTGAAAGCTTTACAGATGGAGAGGTGTCTGTTGTTTAGGAAAGTGTATGAAACAATTTGACTTCTGGAGGCTGGAGTTAGTGAAGACCTCTGTGTGGGACAAGGGGAATAGCTAACTGTTAGGGAGGTCTGGACTGTCCATCCCCTCGTTGATGTTAGGGAGAGCACTCCCTTTCCTCCTGGCTGCGGGATCAGATCAGACACATGGGGAGGTCAGAACAATGGGTTTATTAACACGCTCCACTGTGCAGGTCAGGTGCAGGGCTGCTGGGCAGATACCCACAGTCCACTGCAAGCAAAAGTTTGCTGTTTTTTTTTTTCCCAGATAAACAGCCCGCACCTATTTTGTTCTTTCCTCTTCTGACCCGAGTCTTGATGAGTGTTTACACCCTTATTTAGTAATTCAGGTTGTGGTCAGTGGCCCTGGTAAACCAAGCTCTCTCCCTTTCACATCTTTTGGCATTCCTCACACACAGGAGTTCCATACACTCCCTTCTCATTTGTAATGTCCAGTAACTTCTCCCGTTGCTGTCCCACTGGTTAAGCCCCATACTGGTGACAGCCGGGCGTTGCAGACAGCCTTCCCTTGTCTGCAATGGCCAGCAGCATCTCATATTTGTTACCCTGTTCTAACCTTGTGCCTAGCTTGGCCACTTACATGCATACCTCGGGGCTGGCTGAACAGTGAGAGTTTGTCAGCACTGTGCAGGGTCTTGTTTAACCATTTAGAAACCTGTGTGTGTTGGGTTGGGTTTGCCTCCTCTAGGACGGTGTGTTTGTGCTATGAGGCAAGGCGTGTAGCTTAGCAGAATGTACAGTGCTTTCATTCTTTGGCCTTTTTTTCCCTTACAGGTTGTGAATCCACACTTGTTGAAAGATCTTACAGAGAGGGGCCTGTGGAATGAGGAGATGAAAAACCAAATCATTGCCCACAACGGCTCTATCCAGGTATGTGTGAGAAACCTGGGAGAACAGTGCTGGGATTCCTCCTAGTCTGGGAAGTGCTGGCTGGGGGGCTGTTTTGCTGCACAGTGCTTTTGAGGTCTGCTGTATGTGAGTGACTCAGCTGGCCTGGGGAGGAAAAGCTGTGATGTGTGGTGTTTCCATTAGAAATATGAAGGAATGGGTCTGATCTCAGTGGAAATTTGTTCCTGCCGGAGTCTGCCCATGTGATGGAGAAGCCTGATGGAAATGTACTGCTAATTATTGCTAGAATTAATACCGAGCCAGGCTGCTTTATTTTAGGCAGATTTCTGCAGATTATAAAGGGGTAATTTCATGGCAGGGAATAGGCTTGAGACAGGGGCTGAGTATATGACATCTGGATCCTGAAGTTACCTGAGGAAGAGTCTGTATGGGACAAATCATTTATGCTGTGGAGTTTGAAATGCTGCTGCGACTGTTGTGCTTGGAGTCAAGCACGCCAACAAAGTACATCCCACTTGTCATGAAGTTCAGAGCAGTGCTAGCTCCTGGATTGCTCTTTGTAAGACCTCACAACTATTTGGGGCAAAACAATAACGGTTTGTTTGCAAACAGCTTTTTCTCTCAAATTCCCCAGAAGGAGCTGTCCTGTTGCAGCAAGTAAGGTTTCTTTATGCTTGGGTGCTTTCAGATCCAGGATGCTTGGATTTAGTGGTAGAGTTCAGCTGTGAAAAGCTTTAGTTCTAGTCAGGATGGCTGAAGTCTCAGCAATTGGTGAAGAATTTGGTTTTATAAATATGAATATTTGGGGCAGTCACTGGTTACATGCATTGGAAAACTCTTCCTGTTCCTTTTAGAATATACCTGAGATTCCTGATGACTTGAAGCAGCTCTATAAGACAGTGTGGGAGATCTCCCAAAAAACCATTCTGAAGATGGCAGCAGACAGAGGAGCTTTCATTGATCAGAGCCAGTCTCTCAACATCCACATTGCAGAACCCAACTATGGCAAACTCACCAGCATGCACTTCTTCGGGTGGAAGCAGGTACGTGGGCGGGGTGGGCTGGGCAGCTTGGTCAGAACAGATAGCAAACGAGGGCTGATAATTTCTTTCCCCCAAAGCTGGTCTCACCAATTCTTAGAAGGACAAACGACTGTTTCCTTCCAAGGATATCTGGTGTTACTGGTGGGATACCTCTCTAGAGTGAGAAAGCTGCGGGTGCTTGTGGCATTGCTCCCGTTAATCCTGACTACTACTAGACACGGCTGAGCGGCCGTACAGTGGCATGGGCTAAGAGGGGTCGGCCTCAGCAGTGCAGTTTGGCTGTGCTGCTTGCCTGACCTCCAGCTGATTCCAGCTCTGACACTCACACTTCTCTGCAGGGTCTGAAGACTGGCATGTACTATCTAAGGACAAAACCAGCTGCTAACCCCATCCAGTTCACCCTGAACAAAGAGAAGCTCAGAGGGCGGGAGAAGGCCTCCAAGGAAGAGGAGGAGAAGGAGAGGAATAAAGCAGCCATGGTGTGCTCCCTGGAGAACCGGGATGAGTGTATGATGTGTGGCTCCTAAGGGATCTGCCCTGCAGTGCCAGCAAAGCCACCCCACCTGGCTGGAGCCCTTGTAAGATAGAAGCATCCAGTGTAACTCCGGGATGTAGAGGCTTGCTGGACTTGTGGCAGCAGAGGCGATCACAGTAGTGTATTGTAGCTTCCCTGGCCAGGTGGGGCTTGGTGCACAGGTATGGATAAGGGTGCATAAGAAGTTTGTATATTGCTTTAATAGCTGGGCTTCCTGAAAACTTAAGTGCTCTTGCATCATCTTACATTGAACCCTATAGGCAGGACTTCTGAGCAGAGAGGGAAAGTGCTAATGGCACTTGCCTTAAAGATCTATCCTGGGGACTTCAGACAATTCATTTATTAAAGACTGTTACTCATGTCTTCAGAGGGAGAAGCAGACCTGACTGACACCTCTTCCTTTGCTGTGGTAAGACAGCAGGAACACATCCCTAGGCTAGGTGTGTTGTACCCTTGCTATGCTGTCTGTCACGGCAAAGGAGCAATTGATGTTAAGCTTAGAGAGCTGGAGTGTGTGCACATCTGCCAGTGGGGCCCCTCTTCCACCATTTCTTAACCTCTGTGTCCCCTCCTTCCCTTTCCAAAAGGCTTTTTAAAGGAGCAGACTGGTGGTCAGTGCGTTGTTACCTGGACAGTTCATCTTCTTCATCCAGCCTGGCAGGGCAGAGCATTGCACCTGGTAAATATTCCTTTTCAGTACTGACCAGGAAATGGCAGAACTGCTGCAGTGCATTTTATTCAGTATGTAAAAACCTACTCTATTTTATCAGTCAGTTTTCTGGCAAGGGGCTTCCATGCTGTCCTTGGCCAGAAAGTCTTCTGAAGTGCACACGCCATCTTTTTTTTTTGAGTTACATTTATCCACCCCAGCTAGTTATCTGATCTTTGAAAAATAATACATTTTTACTTATCCATGTACTTAACTCCCTGCTCTAATGCAATGGGGCTTCATCATCCAGTTCTTAAATATTTATTGAATTCATGTACCATACAACTAGCCCTTTAATCCAGCCAAACTCAATAAAATGTGGAATGTTAAAGGAATGAGCAGTGGTGTCTTGGGAACACTTTTTCTGATTAAAAGTGAATTGTAGCAGCTGGAGGCTGGGGCCTTGTTTGTGATGCCTGCACCTCCTGCACATGGTTCCTCCAGAGGACTGTCGGAAGGCTCTGGTTGTGTAAAATGAGGCACACAAACAGAAACCTGTATTTGCTGGGGCAACTAACTGTGCTTAACTCCGTAGGGTGTCTGCTTCTTTGTGTCGTTTTGAAGATTTGGGCTTAAGGTAGCCACGAGGAAGGGGCTGAAATAACGCCAAGTTTGTGTTTCAGTAACATGCAGAGGAGGTTTGCCGAGTTCACAGGGCAAATCCAGGACTGGTAAGGCTGGAACTCTTGCATCTTGTTTTTTCAGTCCAGCACTTGCCCTGTTCTGCTTCTCGTTGCTCTCATAAGGCGCCACTGCAAATACCTCGGGAAGTGTCTTCCAAGGGAAAACTGTTGTGTCTGATCATCACTCCTGGCAGCTGTGCTGCCCAAGAAATTTCACTGACAAGATTGAGGGGACAGGGCCTTTTGTCTACAAAAATCCTCTTCTGGGTGAGGTTTGGAAAGTTCAGAAGTTGCAAGGACTGGAGCAGGGCTGATGGGGAAGCAGAATCCCTCTTGCAGAACATGCTCACCCCAGCTGTGGGATGGGGCAGAGAGAGTTTAGTGAGAACTGAAAAGCGGTGTACTAGGCTTCTAACAGGTATGTGGAAAGGTGTGGGCTGGAGGCAAAAATGCTGAGGAGCTGCTGTTGGAGCCTAACGGATGGGTTTAGTGAAGTTATGATGATGCTTGTGCCTGTCTGTCCTCACTGGTTTGCTGAAGAGCTTCAGCGGGGTGGATGGGGTCCCTTCCCTCTGCTGCTGCTTCCACCCATTTGGCGCTGACCCTTTGCTGCCTCCACTGTAGAGCAGATCACAAAACCCCAGACTGGTTTGGGTGGGAAGGGACCTTAAATTCCCTCCAGTGCCACCCCCTGCCCCGGGCAGGGCCCCCTTCCCCCAGCCCAGGGTGCTCCCAGCCCTGTCCAACCTGCCCTTGAACCCTTCCAGGGAGGGGGCAGCCACAGCTTCTCTGGGCACCCTGGGCCAGCGCCTCACCCCCTGCACAGGGAAGAATTTCTGCTTAAGGTCTCATCTAAATCTGCCCTTGGTCAGTTTAAAACAGTCACCCCTCGTCCTACCCCCACCCCCTGATCCAGAGTCCCTCCCCACCTTTCCTGTTCCCCCTTTAAGCCCTGGGAGGCCGCTCGAAGGGCTCCCCGGAGCCTTCTCTTCTCCAGGCTGAACCCCCCCAACTCTCTCAGCCCGGCCTCCCAGGGGAGCTGCTCCAGCCCCCCCAGCATCTTCGTGGCCTCCTCTGGCCCCGCTCGAGCAGCTCCGTGTCCTTCTGCTGTTGGGGGCCCCCGAGCTGGCCCCAGCACTGCAGGGGGGTCTCGCCAGAGCGGAGCAGAGGGGGAGAATCCCCTCCCTGGCCCTGCTGCCCCCCCTGCTCTGGCTGCAGCCCAGGGCACGGGTGGGTTCTGGGCTGTGAGCACACAGTGCTGGCTCACAGGCAGTTTTCCCCCCACCAACCCCGCCAAGTCCCTCTCCTTGGGGCTGCTCTGCATCCCCTCCTCGCCCAGCCTGGATTTGTGCAGGTGATTGCCCCGACCCACGGGCAGGACCTTGCACTTGGCTGTCGAGCCTGCGGCTGCTGGCTGGACCACTGTGGGATCCCGTGCAGCCAAGGCCAGGGCTGCTCAAAGCTGAGCGTGTCTTCTGCAGCCAGGTCAGCACGAAGCTGCTACTCAGTCAAGCTAACCTTTGTTTTTCAAACATCACCAGGAGAGTTTTCGGGGTTGGGTGTAACTGGGTACCGCACTGTTAACGTAACTCCTGTGGGAACAGGAGTAGCTCCCGGGGATGCTTCAGGCCAGACTCCTCGTTCTTGCAGTTTGCTTTTGCTGCCACCTCTGTCTGAGGCAATCCTAAACCCGAGTGCTGCTGGAATCAGCACTCCTGCCTGGTCTGGTCTCCTGGGGGAAAGAGTGAAGAGGCTCCCTGCCCACCCGAGGAGAGGCAGCTAGAGAGGAGCTGGGGCAGGGGATGAGCTCCACAGTGCTGATGCTCCTTTTGGGGGTGGAGGGGAGGCCTCAGGAGCCACCAGCTCTCCCCTACACTCAATTTGTCCTTAATCACCGCCCTGGCTACTGCTTGCCCAGCCTTGGGGCTGTCTCCTGCTGACTGTACTTCTCTGACAAACATTTATTTCCTTAAAGGTCAACCAGATATTCCTGCTGCTGTTTCCTTAATCCCCCAAGCGCCATCACCAGCCAGGTGCTGTCGCTCCTCGTGTAGGGTCGGTTTTGCTCATCTCCTTTTCTGAAATGGGTTTCTGTTACCTCTGCTGTGGCTGCACAGAAGCAAGACTAAACGGACTGTTTCCCTCCTGAACATCTCCCCGCTTGACAGCAAGGTGCTGCTGCTCTCTAGGAAATAGTTCTGAGCTGTGGAGAAGGAAAAAAAAAAAAAAAGGGGAGGATGTAAATCCTAGAGACCCAGAGTGGTGGCGACTTGGCTGTGTGCGGTTCCTGGAGCAGGGGCAGAACGGGGGAAGCTGATGGGTTTATAGTGGTAACGGGCCGAGCGTGGGCTGCCTGGTGGGATCTGGGGGAGATGCTGAGCGGAGGGACAGGCTGCGACCCTGCCCGAAACCCATATGCTTCGTGGCCAGGGTCCTCTCCAGACAGGCCCTGCTCACTGCCCTTTTGTCCTGTTCAAGCCGGAGTGGAGGTGGTGAGGCCACGAGGCAGGGATCGACGCCTGCCTTGGCCCAAAGTGCTCCTGTCCCTGTCTGCAGAGTGGCAGCCTGGAAGAGGAGCGTGCCTCTTGCTGATAACAGGGCGCTGCCACCAGAAGGTGAAAATTCAGGCGAGTCAGATCAGGAGTCGGGCTGGAGGACAGTGGCTGCCTGCAAAAAGCAGCCTGAGCTGTGTTCCCAGCTCTGCAACAGCCCCTGAGCGCGCAGTCGCCCCTCCCTGCCCCGAATCCTGAGCGGCAGCACCGAGTTTGGGAACGTTCTCCCTCACGCTGGCGTGCCCCTGATCTCCCTGGGGCCTTTGGCAGCAGCCCAGCCCCACCACGGGAGTTATCCCATCTCCAGTCGTGTGGGACACACTCATGGGGTGTGTAGGCTTGAGCTTCAGCGCGTCTGGGGGAGCGGTAACCTCAGGACCACCTCCAGGGTAATGTCTGTAAGCGTCCAGCCGTCCGTCCGCAGTGCCAGCGCCTCTGATGCGCTGGGGGGTGCAGGTGGGTCTGGCCGCTGTGCTCGGTGCTGGCTGGGGGTGCTGAGCCCGTCCTGCAAGCCCGGGCAGGATCGGTGCTTCTCTCTGGTGGTGGGCCTGGAGGGGCTGCCCCTGAGCTCTTGCTTTAGCAGAGGCCGGGCCTGTGCAGAACTTTCTTGGTGAGGAACTTCCCCAGGAGCTTTGGGACTGAAGTCAGTCTAAGTTCAGGAGGGTGCCTGGCTGCCCTTCGCGGTGCTCTAGCCGTCACCCCCCTGTGCTTCTTGTCCGTCCAAGGCATCGTGCTCCTGGCTGGGGACTGCGCTGCCTTGCGACTGCTCCTGCCAACAGGTGGGAGATGGTGGGTGGGAGCAGCGGGGGGAAGGACGGTGCTTCCGTAGCCATCCGTCCTGACGGAACATCCCGCTGCCCCCGCGGTTGTGTGTAAGGATCTGTGCCAGAGCAGTCCTCATCCGGGTCATTTCTGGGTTCTCTCCAGCCGCCTTCTGTAGAAAGACTTGAACATTCCTATTTTTAACCTTGACTTCTTTACCACACCAGCGGGACAGAGTTTCTCAGGTTTTTCTCCCTAAAGACTGTAGCATTGAGCATCTTTGCTTATCTCCCTTCAACACAGAATCTCTTCCGTGCTGTAGCTTTAGCTCATTCCTGGGGAAATTATCCCAGAGTTAGAAAACTGCTTAGTAAATTAACTTTTCTTGTTTTCAAGATACATCTAGAACATTCATCCTACCTAGTCCCATACCACAGCTTCCACAGGATTCTCTGCTGACATCTGTTTCGTGGTGTTCAGCAGAAATTGCTGGGCTGGGGTGGTGCAGTAGGTAAATCTGGGGGAGTGTCTAGGGGACGGGGCCCCCTCCCCTGCAGTTGCAGGGAGACCTGGCCCATACCTGTCTCCTAAACACGGCGTGTGCCATCAGCAAGCTGCCTTTCTCTGGATTATTTTTGTCCTCCCTCCTCTCGCTGGCAGGCTGGCCCCACGCTCCCGGTGTCTAGCAGACAGCCTGGAGCCAGGAGTGTGTTCTAGTCACAGCAAATTTATTCACGCTTCCCCCCTCCCCGAGGTGCACCGCTCTGGTGGGTGTTTAGTCCTGCAGTTTTTTGATTCACGTCTCCTGGGTGGGATTTTGTGGTGTAACATGTTACTGAGAACAGCCGAGCACGCAGAAGCTGTGTGCTGTGGGTGCTGCTCAGTGACAGCGGCGTGGGCACGTGTCCTTGAGTGTCTTGTGCTCGCTGTCTGTCCTGGTTTGAGCCCAGAGGGCGACTGAGCACCATGCAGTCGTTCACTCCCCACTTCCCTCACAGCGCTGGGAAAGAGAAAATAAAGCAATAAAGGCTCAGCAATTGAGATAAGGACAGGGAGGGGTGGCTCACCCATTAGGGGTAAAAGACAGACTCGTTAGGGAAGAAAAAAACCATCACTTTAATTCAAATGCTAACAAAGGCAACACTTAACAGACAAGGTGGGGACTGTGAGAAGCACCACCACATCCAAAACACCTTCTCCCACTCCTCTGTTCTTCCCAGGCTCAGCCCTGCTCCCAGTCTCTTCCCCTCCTCCCCCAGCAGCGCAGGGGCAGGGGATGGGGGTTACAGCCAGCTCACTGCTCCTTCCTTCTTGGGACGGGGGTGAACGCCGCCCATCCCTCCCCTGCTCCACGGGGCTCCCCTCTCACTGCAGACAGTCCTCCACCAACCTTCTCCTCAGTGAGTCCTCCCCACGGGCCGCAGCCATTCCCACGCTGCTCTGCCGTGGGTCCCCCCGTGTATTGCAGCCCTCCCAGCGCCAAACCACAGCAGCGGGGGCTGCTTCTCCTCTCAGAGTCCCGGCCTCCTTTAATTGCAAGCACCTGTCCTGGTGTGGGCTCCTCCACAGGCTTCAGGTCGGCATCTGCTCCACCGGAGACCTCCATGGGTGGCAGGGGGGGTGACCCTGCCATGTCCCCGCGGGATACAGGGGGGACTCTGCTCTGGCACATCTCCCCCACATCCTTATCCTTCCTTCCCCTCACCTCATTGTTTGCACAGGTGTCCTTCTTGTAACGCCTCCTCACAAGTCCCAACCCCCTCCCAGGTTCCTCTTCTTAAATCTGGTGTCTCAGAGCCGCAGCCACTGTCACTAATTGGCTCGGCCCTGCCCAGAGGTGCGGCTGACTTGGAGCCGGGGGAGCTTTGAGAAGCTTTTCACAGGGGCCACCGCTCTAACCCCCTCCCTGTTACCAAAACCCCACCACACAAACCCAGCGCGCCGTCGGGCCGCAGCATGGCGTGAGGCAGGGACGTGTGCTCGGAGCCAGGACCCAGGCGGTTGCTGAGAGCTGCTCATTTATTTAACCAGGTTGTCCAAGCCTCCAGTAAATGAAGTTCTGTGACTTTCCTGCTTTTGCTGTTTCATTACTGTCACTCAGAGTTCTCCTAATTCCTGGCTGAATTATCACTGCTGCTAACTAAGCTTGTCATCCTCTGGTAGTCACGGAGAGAAACAAATCCCCACTCTTTAGAAAAGCCTTTTGCCTCCTGACATCAGCGATGTGTTTACCCCTTTCCAGCTCCCTGTTTATTCAAGAAAACAAACCCAGTCTCTTCCTTTCTCCTGCCATTATTTTCTTACTGGTCCGGTTCATCCGGATTCTTTCCATTTCTGTCTGTCTGAGACCCAACTGCCCAAACCCCACCGTGGCACTTGACTGAGAGCACATCAGCTGAATATTAACACCCGGGTCTTGGGTGAGATGCTGCCGTGAAGTGAGGTTCAGGATTCAACGGCTCTTTCCTGGCACTGGCACCGTACCACTGGCGCATCGCATTTCCAGTTGGCCCCCAGCCCAGCCCCATCTTCACCACCCCGCTGCTTACGCAGGAACTTTTCACCTTGGAAGCCACGCTCTGGCTTTCCCCGGGAAGCGTGCAGCTTCCCACTGGTTTGGGCTGAGCTTCACGTGGTGGATTTGGGGCTCTGTCCCACTGTCAAGGTCCCTTGAAGTCCCGCCTGGTCCCGGGGGCAGTGCACCCTTCCTCGGCTGGTTCTTGGCCCCAGGTTTTGCTCCACCACTTGGTTTGTTTGGGGCTCAGCTCCGGAAGGTTGTAAGAGCCCTGACTGAGTCACTCCAAGCTGTAAGAGCTCTGACTTTGTCCTTTTTGCCTCTGTGTGTATTTGAGTTGATGCTTCTTAATTTATGGCAGTAAAGCGTAACTTCACTCTGCAGCCGCAATGCAGCAGGAAAACAAGGAGCTCGTCTTTTCCTCCAAGGCTCCTTCCTATCTATTTTGATATTTTAAAAATTACAATTTTAAATGTATCGCTTTTTTTTTTTTTTTTCTGTAGAAAGTGTCCTCTGAACTTTTTGGAGACACTGTTGAGAAATATCAAATGGCAAATACAGAGAAATACTCACAGACTCCCCCCATCTCTGCCCAGAACTCATTGTGCACCATAAAATATGAGGCATTTATGCTGGGGAAAGATGCTAGTTCCCTGGAGTTCTTGCATTGCCTAGGATTTTTTTTTTTTTCCCACCAGCACTGAAGTCAAACTCAGTAACAAGCATAAAATATTGCTGTGCAGCTAGTGCTGTTTAATATTCCTTTTGCAGCTCAGCTCCTGTTCTTGGCTGCTTCCTGCACAAGCCTCGTCCCCGCCGTGCAGCGATATCACGCGGGTGTTGAGCCATCTCACTTCTCATTCATTTCAGCCCAGGTTTAGAGGCCTAGAAGGAACAAAATGATGGAAGGGTTGTCAGCGCTTTTATGAGCCTGAGGTGGCTGGGGGAAAAGGGGCTGTGGGCACAGTGTCCTTTCTTTGGGTTGCTCCTGGGCTCTTTGTGAGTATCTCGGCAAACCCTGGCTGCCGTGTCAATGAAATGTTAGGGTTTTTTTTTTTTTTTTTGGCGGGTAACGGTCCCAGAGGATGACTCCGGTGTCGGAGGGTGCCCGCCTGGCTTTGCAGCCCTCCCCGTGTGCTGGCCGAGCAGCCCTGCGCCGCGGGGATGTTCGCTCCCGCAGCCGAATTGCTGCGCCGAGCCCAGGGGCAGCTTTGCAGAGAAATTTCCCCAAAGTGGCCGGCTCCGACGGGCCCTTCCTCCATCTCCTGCCCGCCCAGACCCACCAGCTTCTGCCGAGCAGCTCCTGCGCCTCAAACGCCGCGTCCGAGGCGGCAGCAGCCCTTCGGCCGAGTGTCTCAGAGCTTTGGCTCAGTGTCTCCGAGATGCTCCCTGCGCCCCTCACGAGGGCAGGCGGGGGGGATTTGCCGTGCTCGGGGCCGGGGTTCGCACCCTCCTTCCTGCGGGGCCGACGGCGGAGCCCCCGCCGCGTGGAGCTGCAAGACTGAGCGTGCACCGAGAGCAGCTTTCTGCCCCGTGCGGCACCTCCGCGGTTGGTGCAACCATCCTGTGCGACAGGGACACTGCTCGCTGCTGCTGCCATGCTTTGGCTTTACTTCGATACACTGCATTCTATTGTGGAGGTGTTGTGGAGGTCTGTCTATCTATCTATCTATCTATCTATCTATCTATCTATCTATCTATCTATCTATCTATCTATCTATCTATCTATCTATCTATCTACTTATCTATCTATCTATCAATCTATCTACTTATCTATCTATCTATCTATCTATTTATTTATCTATCTATTTATCTATCTACCTATCTATTTATCTATCTATTTATTTATCTACCTATCTATTTATTTATCTATCTACCTATCTATCTATTTACCTATCTATTTATTTATCTATTTACTTATCTATCTATCTATCTATCTATCTATCTATCTATCTATCTATCTATCTATCTATCTATCTATCTATCTATCTATCTATCTATCTATCTATCTATCTATGTATTTGCAGAGGTTGTTGTCCACATCGGACATCTGCCCTGTGGCCCTGTGGATATTTGGGGCTGTTGGTTACCCTGAGACTGTAGGCGAGCTTTCTGTTTTTTTTTTTTTGTTTTTTGTTTTTTTTTTTTTTTTGGTGTTGTTGTTGGTTTTGTGTGTTGTTTTGTTTTTTTTTTAATTTTTTTTTTTAGATTAAAAATACCAAAGCATCTGCCTTCCGCAAGGAAAAACAGCACACACCAAAAAGTCAAAAAGTTTTCGCGGCTGCGAACAGAAAGCTCTGTGTCTCCGTGGCCAGATCCCACCGCTGCCTTGCAGCCCTGCAAGGCTGAGGCTCCGGCAGCAAGGCGGTACCCAGCAGGGATAACCGCTGAGCTTGCTCCCGAAGCGCTGGCTGTCTGAGGCCGTAACTCAGTGCCTCGTGATGTGTTGGCCAAGAAGCTCAGGAAGCTGCGAGAACACCTGGATGCTTCTCTACACTGGGAGACTTTACAGAGTTAAACCAGCTAATACCTCACAGGAATACCGCATTTCTGGACCGCACCACCCAGCTCTCTAAACCCCCCGGTGTTCCTCTGAGCAGAAGCTGTCGTGCTCCTCCGCCCTGCTCCCTTCCTCCCCAGGTGCTGGAGACGTGACGAGCTGCTGTGGTTGCTTTTCCGTGGTTTCCCTCAGAGGTGAGTAGATGCAGGAGAGAGAAATGCTTTGTCCTGTCTGAGGGGTACCTACGGGGACTGACTTCCAGGTGCACACGTGTGACTATTTCAGTCCTTGGCCACTCTTGTGAAAAAGAAGGGAAGAGGAAAAACTGATCCGATCCAAGACTGCAGCAGAGATCTAGGATAGAGCCAGGATCTGTGGAGACCTCCCTCTTGGCCAGCTGCACTGGGCAAAAGTACGTCCTTTTGGCTTTGAACTACACCCAGTGTTTGTATATTTACCACCGATTCCAACTTTAGGTGCTTTACGTGAGTAAGGAGCACTTGGCATTAGCCACACACCCTGTGTGTCCTTCTTTGCCTGCTGCAGGTTTTTGCAGGAATTACCACTGTAACTCACATTGTTTCTGCAGCACTTCTTATCCAATGGTCGCTGGAGTGAATGAAGCAGTTCCTGAGCAAAGGGGTCAAGATTCAATAAGCCCGTGAGCTGGTGACTACCAGCACCTGGGAGGGATAAAGTGGGAGAGCTGTATTCGGTGCCTTGCGCCCCTGTCTCTTTTCCCCCCCTACGCATTTGCTGCTCTCTGCTCTCGGAGCTGAAGCGCTGGCTGGACATTTGGTCTGACCTGGTTTGGTGTCTTCAGAAGACAGGGAGATGCGGCCGTACCGGGGCGAGCGGGGGTCCCCCAGAAAGAGCCCTGCAGCCCCGTGGATGTGTGTGCAGTTACAGGTTGAGGGGAGGGTGCTCGCAGCAGCTGAGGGGTGTTGGCAGGTTGGGCCTCTTGCTTGTTGTCTCTGCATGTTCCAGGCTCTTCCTGATTTGCCTGGGCAAGGAAACTCGAGAAGAGCCTTCTGGTGAGTGTCCCCACTTGATAGGAGAGCAGCATTTTTATCCTGTACATCTAAAAGGAGCTTTCCACGCACTGTGCCTTGCGGGGGACCTTCTCGCTCTTGTGCACTGAGTAACTTGGGACGGGGTATGGGGGGATCAGATGCTTAGCTCTACCAACCAGGAGAACATCTACCAGCAGGATATAGTCCCTCCTCCAGTTAGCCCCTGGGCCAGAAGGGCCTCCCCAAACGAGGGAGGTCAGTCTTGCTGCTCTCCCACGTGCTTGGGTCAGCCGGCAAGATCTCCAGCAGGGACAGTTGGGAAGAGGCAGGCTACCTTAACTGCAGCACGGGCTGCTAGCTGATACTGAGCGTTGGGGCAGAGAAAAGCTGCCAGATGCAGCACCCAAGGCCTGCAGTGCCCAGATGTGGTGCCACATCTGTCAGGCCGATTCCAGGGAGCTTAGTCTAGTCCGTACCCTCTTGTCTGTGAACGGAGCCTGTGGTTTGGCAGTCCCGAATCCTTCATCTTAAATCGGTGTGCCACAGGTAGCGGTGACTGTTAGATGCTCGCAGGAGGCAGTTTGAGTGTGGAGGGGAAATTCTGAGGCTTGACAGTGCGCGGCTGGTCCAGAGAAGCTGGAAATTACTGGGTTGGGCACATACCACCTCTTTTTAATGCATTCCTTTTCCTTTGACTTGCCCTAGTAATTAACTCCCGCTACACATTATCAAACTCTCTTCTCCTGCCTGACAGAGGGTTTTCAGAGCTCCATTTCCATGGTGATGCGTAGGATGTTGTGTGCCTGCACAGAGAGGTGTTGTGTCCACTTGCTCGCGGCTGCTGCGTTAAAGGGGACTGACACCAAACCTCTTTTTTTTTCAGGAGTTTCAGGAGGTTCTCCCTGCTCTCCTTGGTCCTCACACCACAGATGATAGGGTTGATGCCACATGGCAGCAGCAGGTTTTCCACACCGATGAGGTCGTGCATGTCCTCAGAGATAGACTATCGAGGAAGACAAGGAAGTCACCAAGATGACCATGAGGTGAGTGGCACGTGTGTGGCCAGCTCTGTGCTGCACTTTTCCAGAAGCAACATCCAAGGCTGCATGGACTGTCCTGCAGTAGGATGGCAGGAGGAAGCCTAAACTGAAGATGACTGTGGTGGCTCTCATGGCCAGTCCTACCATCTGGTTCCCCCCAGCACAGGTTCACCAGGGCCATCTGCTCACAGACAAAAGGCTTGATGACATCAGAGTGGCACAAATGCACCTTGGAAGTAACGCTGTCTGGATCAGCACACGCGCAAGGAGCGGTGGCTGGGTCTCACCAGCGTGGACCCGTCCTTTTCAGAGCCCCACCAAACAGCACCAGCATCGAGGACTGTGCCTCGCCTCCACGGCCACGGTTTGTCTTAGTGCCACCCACATCCGAGTGGCCTCATTTCATCTGTCCGGCGCTGCTGCGCCCTGCCCCAAACAAACAAAAGGGGCTCGTGCCCACCGCATCAAAAAACATCAAAATTTCAGCGTTCAGACCTCAGGACTTGTGCTGACTTCTCCCCACACCTGCACAGATCAGCCAAGCTGTGCCAGGCGTGTGGCCCCACGGGCATGCGTGTGCTATGCCTCCACGCTGAGAATCTTCTGGACTCAGAGACAAGGTTGCCACACTGAAACTGCCCCATTAGCCCCCAAAACATGCCCAGGAATTGTTTAGGGTAGTCGTCCCTTGTCTAAACCATACCAGTGACCGCACCAACAATTTAACAGAGTGGACAGTCAAGCTGTAATGACCAGCGCCTGGTCCTGATTTGTTTTTCCAGTACTTACAAAGCTTTTCAGCCTCTGCTGCCCTGAGCTACTCAATGTGAGTGGAGAGTTCACGGAAAATTGTGTGCATCCTGAAACCTGCTCTTCACCTTGCAGGAGAGTCACCTGCTTGGTTTCCTCCTGAGAAATGTGCTCTGAGCATCACCAGAAGGAGAGGCGGGAAGGTTTAGTGCAGGGGTGAGGTGGAGGGGGCCTGGCTCAGCCTGTAGCTGGGCTCATGACTTCAAGCAGGTCACTTTATTCCTCCATCCTGGTTCTCTCCTCCCAGTCTTGCTCAATAGGGGATAAACTTGCTGGCAGGGTAGAGCAGGACCGAGTTCAGTGAACTCTGGAGCGTGTCAGTGCTTCTTTAATAAGAATAATCAGATTTTTGGCTTATTTTTCAAGCATTTTGCTGCCTTTCACTTACTAAAGGAACTGAAGAGAAAATACAGGCAGTGGGGGCTGGTGCTACACGCGCTGCGTGAGCGCAGCCCCTCACCAGCCTTCAGGCCTTCTCTCATTCTCACTGCTTGTAGTTCACAGTTTCCATGGGCCTGTCCAGCATAAAAAAAATATTTTATCGTAGGGAGAAGAGCTTTGCATCTGCAGCAGGAGAAACGGTTTTCTCCTTTCAGGCCCGGGAAAGCTGAGCCCTTCCAGCAGGTTCATGCTCTGGGATGGCAGGCGGGAACCGGGCAGGGTCAGCCAGCACGTCCCAGGCTCAATCCCTCCTGGTTGGATTCCCCAGGGTCCACGAGCACAGACCGATCCTCCTCATCCCTTTTTCCTTCCTGTCCCGTCGGATCATCACAGCAAACTCCATCCTCACCTACAGCCTGGGAGTGGAGGAAGGTCTCCACCCTGGCTTTCCTCACTGATCACTCTGCTCTTGACAGTCTCTGCAGCTCCGGTGCATTTTTAGGGCCCCAGGTGCTGCTGAGTTTCTTCTTTCATCGCAGCCACATCTCGCTGGGGAGCTGTGTGCCCCAGATCTTCTTCCCATACTTCATCGTGTTGGGAGCGCAACATCCTCCTTCTCACGACCGCTCTGCTCTTTCCTTGATAAAAACGCAAATCCCTGTTTTCCTACTGTGAGCTGAGCTCCAGTCCTGCCTCAGCACTGGTGCAAGTCCCCTCCCCGAGCAGGGGCTGGAGCGAGAGGTGATGCCCAGGCACCCTCCACCCCGGGATCCCGACTGGACGGTTAGAGCCCAACCCTCCTGGCAGCAGGAGTTACGGGAGGGTGGTGGGTCACCGCAGACCCCTGCTGCCACCAGCATCGTGGCATATAACCCCCCGAATGCAGCACTCCAGATGCCTTCTGGAGCCCAGTTTGGTTGTTTTCCCCTTCGACTCAGGTGCTCCTGCTCCGATAGCGACCCCCAGCCCTCTTTCAGGCTAGCAATGTGCCTGGTTTCTGGCTTGATCTCCTGGGTTTAACACCAGCCTTTGTTTTCCCTTCTGAGTCTGCCTCCCGAGCGCCCAGCCGCCGCGAGCCCGGCCCTCTGCCCTCTTCTTCGGCCAGAGCAAACTCAGCTCTGCTCGCAGGGAGGGCTCTGCTCGGGTCCAGGGGGGCTGGAGAAGGGGTACGGAGGAGGGAGTTTCTCCCCGGGGGTGTCCCAGAGCGCAGGGTCAGTTGGTGGCCACTTTCCTGCGTGGAAAGGCAGTCGCCAGGAGCGAGGCACGGCAGCAGCGAGGCATTCCCAGCCCACGACTGGGAACCAGTGATTTCATCCCCGGCAAAGCTCCTGACACGGTGCTTGGGGGTGTCTGTGAGAGCCGGGCGTCCCAGGGGAGCCCAGTTTTTGAGACATGACTCAGGCAGTGACGGTCCCTTGTGTTTGACAGGGAAACGTGCTCCAAGTCGCTGTGCGGCTTCCCAGCAGCCTTGACCCAGAAAGGCTCATTTTCAACATGTGCTCCGGGTTGTGAATGTCACCGATCTGACTCATCAGCAGCGTGCACCCACTGAAACGCCCGCTGGGAGAGGAATGTCACTGTGATGTCCCTTGGGAGAGGAGTGGGTAAGTGTCCCAGGGCTGGGGAGTCTGACGCAGGCATGGGCCCAGGCACGTCTGGTTGAAATGGGAGGTGATGGTGCAGGCTGGGAGCTGCCTGAGGAATGCCCTCAAGGGCCACAAACCGGCACCACCAAGGGTACTGGGACAAAAATCCATCCCTGGCAAAAATGTGCAGGAAAGGCGAAGGAGGAGAAAACACATGGAGGAGGAGATGGTGAATGTGCACACAAAAAGAGCAGGACAGAGGCGAGGGCAGAAGGGTGATGGGCAGTGAGAAAGGCGTCTCCAGGATTTAGAATTTAGACCCAACCCCAGCTCCCTCAGGGCACCCCAAATCCCTGGGACCTCCGCTCGCACACGGCCACATCCCTGAGTGCTGGGGTGCACCCCGTAAACGGGGCAGGAGCAGGTAACGGGGGACTCTGCCAACGCACAGCCGGGGGCTAAAGATAGAGTTTGTGCCCAGCAGCTCGGTTTCACAGGAGGCAGGTTTCTGGCAAGGGAACGGGCTGTTTTTCCTGCAGGATTATAGATGTTCCTCCGCTGAAATGCGTGGGCTTTCCCACAGGTGGATTTCTCTGCGGTTTCTGACAGAGTTGGGCGAGAGCTATAAACCTCGCTGCGTGAGGGATGAGCGGGCAGCGCCGGGGGATGCGGCGGCTCGTGAATCACTCACGGTGCTCAAGGCAGCGTTATTAATTGGGAGGCCTTGCGGCTGCTCGCAGCAAGGACTTCCAGCAGTTGCTTCTTCTCCCTCCACTCTTATTAAAGGTTTTGTTGGCAATCGGGATGTCAGTATGAGGTCTTGAAACTTCCCTCCTCCAGGACCCTGGTGATGCCCTCCTTGGGTGACCCCCCCCCCAAGCCCTGGGCTGTCAGCAGGTTTCATCAGCCCCTGAAAAAGTCCCAGGGTGTCCACTCCTGCGCTCCCCGGGGCTGGTCCCATGTCGGTGCTGCCTGATGCCGTCTCTCCTGGTCCTTGCTCCTCTGCTGATTCCTGGTCACCATCTCCTGAGCTGTCCTGGGGACATCCAGGGCTTTACCGGGGTCCGGGCTGGTCTGGTCCCATGGCCAGGAGTTACCAGAGCCAGCTGGACTGACGTCTCCCTCCCCTTTGAGTCGACCCTTGATGTGTTTTACCCCATTTCCACTCAAATCTAGCTATCCTTCTCTTCAAGCCAGAAGTCATTTACTAGATGACTCACAGAGGAGCACAGCTTGGGCAAAAATCAAATCCTGGTTTGGCAGGGGATTTATAAGCACCCCTCCATCTATTACACAATAGAGGATAGTTAGGGAGTAGTCAGTATGAATGCTAATTACGAGATTAATAAAACTAGAAAGAAAAAGCCAAAGTTTTTAGGAAAGATTCCTGACTGCAGGGTGAAGGCTGAGGTAAAAAAAAAAAAAAACCCAAACCAAATAAATTGCAAAAATATTTTGAGATTAATATAAACCAAAGCAAATATTCTCACTAAGTGATGGATGTGGTAAAATTTCTGGTAATGCTGCAGAGCAAAGGGAGGTGTTTGGCTGAGCGCTGTGGTTGAGAAGCCAGCCATTGCTCCCATGTCACGGGCAGATTGAGAAGCACCTTTAGATCCTTTGGGGACACGGTATCTGATCACCCGCTGTAGGGAACGGCTTTGAACTGACCGTCTGATTTCTCTTCGTGTTTGCATTGGGTGAGAGGGATCTGGCCCAAAATCTGGAAGCTGGGAAGCGCTGGTGTTTCATCAGCCCTGGGTAACTGGGTTTCCCTCCCTGGCAAGAGAGTGCCATCAGGGCCACACTGCAAAGACCAGCAGGTCATCGGGGGGGGCCCTGAGCAGCTGGTGAGTAGATTGTGTTAAACAAACTCTGATGCGAGGTGGTTTGGGAGGTGCACGGCATGGGGACGTGTTCCCACCCGGCTGCACGCCCCGTGGGCTGGCCTGGCAGCACGAGGAGCGTCCCGTGGGGGGATCTCAGGGGAAGACCAGCAGTGCACAGTGTGAGCCGGGAAAGGGACAACAATCATCAAGGGTCTGGAAAAGGTGGCCAGAAGGAAAGGCTGAAGGGTCTGGTGATATCTGGTACAGAGAGGACTGAGGTAAGATGCAAAACCAGTCATCGTGCACTTAAGAAGCTGTTGCAGAGAGACCAGGAAAAGCTTTTAACAGCAAGGAGAGGTACACTCCAAAGAGATGGGATCTCCTCAAAACACCTGCAAAATTTTTAAAGAACAAACTCAACCCCATCAGGCACGAGGAGCATCAGTGTAGCTGGCTCAGTGCTGGGGAAGAGCGACTGACCCAATGGTCTCCCAAGGCTGTTCCAGCCTGGTTTTTGGGATGTGTGCCGGCAGCTGTGCAAGGCTTGGGGCCTGGGACTCCTCCTGGCCCAGGATGAGGAGTTCCCGAGCAGAGGAACCCTCCCCACGCAGGCAATCTGCCTGCCCTGAGACCCCGCTCCCCCCCAGGCAGCCCCCCAGGCTGCAGGGCCCCGGGGCCATGACACTGGAAAGAACAAGACATCAGTGATTTCTGTTCCTGCTGTTGCTGTTCCCTCCGAGGCAGGCAAACTCATTAGCTTCCTCGATGATGGTTTCACGAGATTAGTAAGTATTGCTCCCTTGATCTGTGTGATGGCCGGGGCGAAGAGTTCCTGGCCGTGGACCAGCCCTGCAGAGCTCTGTGAGCATCCTGGGCGGTGGAGCAGATGTGATGCTCCTCTGGCATCTCTCACCTCGCTGGTCCTGGCCGTGCAGCACCAGGCTGCAACGCCCCGGGCAGGATCATCCCTGGGGTCATTGCTCTGTCCCCATCCCAAATAAAGTGATGCCTTTGTGATCGTGCTGCTGCTGCTGCCTCCCTTTCCTGCCTTGAATGAGGGAAATCCCGGCACAGTGGCTGGGAACAGGCTGGCAGGAGAGAGGACAGGAGGGTGCGTGGGGAAAGGCTGCAGGATGAGCATGTACACATCGAATCCATACAGGAGACACTTACATATAGCCCAGGTTTGGGAGTTTGTCCGTTTGCTTTGTTTTCTGGGTCCGAGTGCTGCAGTCTCACAGCCCCCCAAGAGGGGACATCGAAATGAAAGAGCCACCAGAGGTTGCTCCCTCTCCCTGGATCCTCCCGGAGATGTCCACCGCTGCCTGGGGCTGTCCAGGTGGAAGAGGGGCTCCTTGGCCCACAGGTCTCTCTTCTCCTCTGCTCTTCATCCTCTGCGCGCTGCTGCCACCCTCCAAAATTGCTGTGCAGCCCCCACGTGGGATTTTGACAGCGTCTCCCCGTTTGGGTGCCTGGCTCAGGTGCTGTCCTACACCCCGTGACCTCCCCACCCTTTGCTCGGGGCGGGCACCCGGCTCCCACCAGCCCCTCTGAGCGGGACTGGGCCACGCTGCGCAGGTTGCTGCCTCCCACCACCCGATACCGGTCACCGTCACCTTCGGGGAATGGCTCTCGACTGGCACTTGAAATCCGAATCCCGTGAGCTGGCTCTGGGTTTCCGTGGAAGCTGCGGCCGCTCCTTCACCCTCTTTCTTTACATCACTTCTTGCGGGGTTTGCGTTTAACCGCGCACGCTGTCGCACGTAGGGCTGGGAAGAGCCTTGGCCACAGGGCAGGTAGAAAAAGCACAACACGAAGCATCTTACCGAGGTTTGCCTCTGGTGATGGGGTGCGGCGTGATTGTCACCGGCTGGTGGGAGCATCCGAAGCCCCAGTCACGGGCTGGGCCCCCTTGGGCTGATGCTAGCCAGACCTAGGGAGACCTGGGAGCCAAGGCTGCCAAGCAGCAGCAGGAAAGGCTCCTCCTGGACACGCAGCCCTGCCCTCCAGGCTACGGGCTCTTGGCATGCACTGGGCAGCCCCTGACGGGGTCCCGGCTGCGGTACTGGGGTCCAGGGTTGCCACAGGCAGGTTGGACACAACCCTTTTGAAGGCCAAGAGAGCTTAACGCATGGGCTTGGGTTGGAGGAGAGCTCAGGAAACCCAGCCCGGGTGTTACTCGAGCAGCGTCAGAGCCAGTTCCCAGCTGGAGAAGCCCAGGCCAACACCCTTGTACTGGTGCCCGAGGGCAGTTTATGGTGCTGTGCCCTCGCTGGGGACCTGGCAGCTCCCAGGAGCGGGGGATGCTCTGCCCTGCTCACAGCGGGACGTCCTCATGCTTTGCTTTCAGCCGGGGCTGAAGCTGTTTTGTGCTGGGGGGTGTCTCCGTGGGCAGGGGCCGGGTGGACAGTGACACCCCCCCCACCTTGCTGGGCTGCGGGCTGGGGAGAGCGGGGCTGTCCTTGGGGTGGTCTCATCCCGCAGTGCGTGCCGGGAGAGGGGGGACTGGTAAGAAATGGGGTGGGGGAGAGACTTGGGTGGGAGCGGGGGATAGGGGGCTGCGAGGGGAGCTGCAGTCCCTCCTCCCAGGGAAGGGGGGCAGGGGGTGCTGGGACCCACGGGATGGCTGTGGGGCTGTTGGGGCTCTGCCCTTCCCCTCTGTGCCTCTTGCAGGCTGCCCCATCGGGCCATGGGGGGCTGCAGGGTCGCCCCGTTTTTGCAGTGCAGCTCAGCGCCCGGGCAGGAACGGCAGCAGGTTGGTGACATCCTCTGCCACCGCCTGCCTGTCCGTCCCTGGGCATGACACCCAGCCTCCGCTCCCCTGTGCAGCCCCTGCACCCCATGGAGCAGGGCCGGGGGGCAGACCGAACTGAAATGTCCAGCGGAGTGTTGAAAAGCCGCTTGACAAAGAGGGTCCCGGGTTCCAGCTGCTGTCCCGTCCCCCTTCGGCGGTGGCACGTGCCTGGGGACAGCGGCGCAGCCCTTGTGCCCACCCAGGGGGCTGGGGAGGGTGGTTTGGGGACTGGGCTGGAAGGTGGTGGCGGTGCAGGGGGGGGTGGCAGGGGGTGGTAGGGATGCAGGGGGGGTGGCAGTGCAGAGAGGTGGTGACAGTGCAGGGGGTGGCAGTGCAGGGGGTGGCAGTTCGGGGGGTGGCAGTTCGGGGGGTGGCAGTTTGGGGGGTGGCAGTGCAGAGAGGTGGTGACAGTGCAGGGGGTGGCAGTGCAGGGGGTGGCAGTGCGGGGGGTGGCAGTGCAGGGGGTGGCAGTGCAGGGGGTGGCAGTGCAGGGGGTGGCAGTTTGGGGGGTGGCAGTTTGGCGGGTGGCAGTTTGGGGGGTGGCAGTGCAGGGGGTGGCAGTTCGGGGGGTGGCAGTTGGGGAGGTGGCAGTTTGGAGGGTGGCAGTGCAGGGGGTGGCAGTTGGGGAGGTGGCAGTTTGGAGGGTGGCCGTTTGGGAGGTGGCAGTTTGGGGGGTGGCAGTGCTGCCTTCCAGCCAGGAGATGCCACTCGCGCTCCACGCTCGGTGCCACCGCCGTGTCCCCAGAGCCCGGCGCAGGGGGAGCAGGTTGTGGGGACACATCCCGTTATTTTGGTCCCCCCGGAATGGCTGGTGGCGGGACAGGGCTAGCCCACCCGGGGAGCAGCGGGGAGGGGGACACGTCCCGGGTGGGGGGGGAACTGGCACTGCCCGCGGTGGGGCTCTGCAAGAGGAGTGACATATTGGGGGGGGGCTGACGCTGTGGCACCAGCTGGGTCACCGTCCCGGTATGGAGGGGGCTTCAGGGCATGGTCCCAGCCATGCAGGTGGCTCCGACACCCGGGGCCCGTGTCACCCCAGCCATGAGGGCTGTGCAGGACCCGCGGGGGTGTCGGTGTCCCGGTGGGTCCCCCCCATCTCTGCTGCTGCCCGTTGCCCCACAGGGTCCCCCGCCAGCCCCCGCTCCTGGCCAGGCTGGGCCCGCTGCAGCACCGTGGGACCCTCTGGGGACAGTCACCGGCAAAGCACCCGTGGGTGCTGAGCAGGGCCCCCCCCCGCAGCCCCGCCGGGGGAGGCAGGATGAGGGTGTTTTCCTGTTTTCCAGTCCGGATTCTCCCCCTGGCCACTGCCACACCAGTCCGGTCCCCTCGGCCACCCCTTACCTGGTGGGCTTGTCCCAGTCCAGCGGCTGGGCTGGGAGCGGGAGGGAGAGGTGGCCAAGGGACCTGTCACCAAGGTGCTCAGCCCCTGCCACCCCCTCGGCCCGAGGAAGCCCACCCTGGACCTGGTTCCTGCGGGGACCTGACCCTGGCCCAGCTGGCAGAGACCCTGGGATGCTGGAGCTGGTGGAAGGGCAGCTGGGGACAGGGCAGGGGAGTGCAGGACATCCCCATCCCAGTCCAGACCAGTGCGGCAGGCATCTTCTGACTGTGCTCCTGAAGGAACACCGAGGCAGCAGAATCCTGGGGGGGCAGGGTGCTGGGTGAGGGGTGCAGGGTGAGGGATGAGGGGTGAAGGGTGAGGGGTGCAGGGTGCAGGATGAGGGGTGCAGGATGCTGGGTGAGGGGTGCAGGGTGCAGGGTGCAGGATGAGGGGTGCAGGGTGCAGGGTGCTGGGTGAGGGGTGAGGGGTGAAGGGTGCAGGGAGCAGGGTGAGGGGTGCAGGGTGAAGGGTGCAGGGTGAGGGGTGCAGGGTGAAGGGTGCAGGGTGTAAGGTGCAGGGAGCAGGGTGAGGGGTGCAGGGTGCAGGGAGCAGGGTGAGGGGTTCAGAATGTAGGGTTGCAGGGTGTAGGATGACGGTGAGGGGTGCAGGATGAGTGGTGCAGGGTGCAAGGAGCAGGGTGCAGGATGAGTGGTGCAGGATGAGTGATGCAGGGTGCAAGGAGCAGGGTGCAGGATGAAGGGTGCAGGGTGCTTTCTGCATTGCAGGGGTGCTGAGCGGTCCCTGGGGCAGCGCTGTCCTGGTGGGGCCAGCACTTGGGGTTCAGGGGCACACGCTGGAGGATTTGCTGGGGAGCTGCTTTCGGGGCCACCTCGTGTCCTGTGCAGCCAGGAGAGCCCCCACGGCTGTCCCCACAGCTGTCCCCACAGCTGTCCCCACGGCTGTCCTCATGGCTGTCCCCACGGCTGTCCCCACAGCTGTCCCCACAGCTGTCCCCACAACTGTCCCCACGGCTGTCCTCACGGCTGTCCCCACGGCTGTCCCCACAACTGTCCCCACGGCTGTCCCCACATCTGTCCCCATGGCTGTCCTCACAACTGTCCCCACGGCTGTCCCCACGGCTGTCCCCACGGCTGTCCCCATGGCTGTCCCCACAACTGTCCCCACAGCTGTCCCCACAGCTGTCCCCACAACTGTCCCCACGGCTGTCCTCACGGCTGTCCCCACGGCTGTCCCCACAACTGTCCCCACGGCTGTCCCCACATCTGTCCCCATGGCTGTCCTCACAACTGTCCCCACGGCTGTCCCCACGGCTGTCCCCACAGCTGTCCCCATGGCTGTCCCCACAACTGTCCCCACAGCTGTCCCCACAGCTGTCCCCATGGCTGTCCCCACGGCTGTCCCCACGGCTGTCCCCATGGCTGTCCCCATGTCTGGCCCCTCACACCCCAGGCACACATGTCCCAGTGCCACCACCCCAGGCTGGGGATCCCTCCCCCCTCCAGCACCTCCCCAGTTTGTGCACCGCTGGCACGGCTCTAGGGCACGAGCACCCCCAAAAATGGGAGTCCTGGGGACAGATGTGGGGCCACCCCCAGCATTTGGTGGCCTTGGGCTTGGCCCTGTCCCTGCCTCGGGCCCCCCTGGCCCCTCCGCAGCAGGGCCAGATGTGATATTTGTTAGGGGTCCCGGTGGGACTAAGCCCCCGGAGCCCCAGGGCCCGGGCCGGATCCTGCCCGCGGGTCCTGTGCAGTGTCCCCACGCCACGGGAGGTGACACAGCCAGCTGTGCCCCCCCACATCTCTCGGGCCCTCTGGCTTATTTTCTTCCCTGGACTTTCAAACAAGTTAAAGTTAAAAACAATTGAACTTTGTTTATTTTATTTTTATTTTTTTTTTTTCTCCCATCAGGCTGCCTTCCTGGGAGCAGCCCAATTAGCGCTAACGAGCTGGCTGGTAATTACCGCACCGCCCCAGGAGGGCCCCCCCCCCACCCCTCCTTGGCTGCCAGGCGGGTCTGTGCCTGATGATGCTGCACCAGTCCCTGGGCTGGAGCTGGGGCTGGTGACACTGGGATGAGGTGACAGTCCCCACGTCCCCTCGGTCACCACACTGCGGGGACAGACGCAGCTGCAGGAGCCTGCTCCTTCTTTCCAGACCTCCCCCCGCCCCTTTAATTAGCTGCTTTCCACATCCCCCCCCCCCCGCTCCCGCACGGGGGCACTGGTGGCACTGGGACCCCTCTGTCCCTTCGGCGTGTTTTGGGAGCTGTGCCTCGCTGTCCCCCGGTGCCTGCTCTGGGACTCTCCCGGGGTGTCCCGTGGGGACCCCCAGGCTCCCTCCTGGTGCTGGGGGTGTGTGTGTGTGTGTTTGTTCCAGCACCCCACGCTCGGGGCGACCGCAGACTGTGTGCAGCTCCCTGGGGTCCGCGGAGCCGCTGCCTGGTACGAAGAACAGCAGTCAAGTGCAAACAACTTTTCAGAGATCTGTAAAAATCAAGGCCACCCTCCTCCAAACCCAACCCCAGGGCTGGGACATTTTTAAGGGCTGAAAATGCCCTGATAAAATGAGAAAAATCTGTTCCAGTGGCACCCCCCAGTACCCGCTGCTGGGGGTTCAATTTGGGTGATGTTCCCAAAAGGGGCCTTTTGTGCTGCAGATCCTAAGGAAGGGTTGTACTTAAGGAAATGCTGCTGAAGAGCGTTAATTTAGCTGGGATTAAAATATGCATTAATTCTGAGAGTGGCGTGAGGCTGGGGCATGGGCTCTGCTGGGAAGGGCTGGTGCAGGTTCTGTGTTGGTGCAGGCAGGAGGATGGGTGGGAGCCGGGGTCTGCGCCGGAGCCGGGGCCACGGGCAGCCCCCCCCACCCCCCACAAGTGCTGGACTTGCCAGGGGCGGTATGGGCCAAACCCCTGTAATTTGGGCACGCTCCTCCAGCGCCCCAGGGCCGTCCCGCAGCCCGGTCTGTGCACGGCCACCGCACCCGAGCGTGGCCCAGGGAGCTGCCGCTGACCCACCATCCCCACCGCGAGGTGCCGTGGTGGTTTGGGGGTGCTGGCCTGGCACCTGGGGTTGGCTATTGCTGCCCAAACCCACCAGCCCTTTCAGGGGCCCGTGGCCAGCGCAGGTTTCTGTGTGGCCCCCCCAGCCGCTGCCTGGCTGGCAGGTGCCTACCCTTGCCCAGCACTCAGAGGGTTAAACTGTTGTTTGCTTTGGACACGGCACCCAGAGGAGAGATTAAAAATTAGCAAGTGAGCTATGGCTAATAGCTGGAAGTGTCCTGAGGCTAATTACTGAGCCGTGATGCATCTATCTGCTGCCACAGGTAAACAAGGGAAGGTGCCTCTTTCCTTGGGGCTCCTCGGTGACAGGGACACCCCCAGCCCCCGGGTGCAGCGGGGTGGCATTTGCCACCGGTGCCGGGGTCGGGGTCAGCCTGTCCCTTGGGGACCCCTTGGACTGAGCCATCCATGTGAGGGCAGAGCAAAGCATCTGCTTCGTTAGCAAACTGGGCTCTCCTCCACCTTCGCGTGGTGCTGGGGCAACTGCTGTCCCCCAAACTCGCCAACAGCCAGGACCCCCCAACCTGTCGGCACTTGTACCCCCAGCGCTGTTTTATCGTTGGGTTTATGTCTGCCGTGGGCAGAGAGCAGATCCCTCGCGCCACGAAGCCCAGTGCTGCTCACAGATGAGTCTGTGGCAGTTTTTACTGGGGACACATCCTGACCATCACTGGTAGGATGCCTGCTCAGCCAGGCCCAGCCTTGCTGGGCTTGTACTTATCAAGTACGTGGAGGAGTGGCTGGTTCAGCCCATGGGTGTGCTGGTGTCCAGAGGGACCTCGATGGGATGGAGAAATGGGCCAACAGGAACCTCATGAAGCTCAACCAGGAGAAATGCAAAGTCCTGGCCAGGATGGTGGAACCACCCCAGGCACCAGCACAGGCTGGGGCCACCCAGCTGGAACACGGCTTTGCAGAGAATGGCCTGGGGGTACTGCTGGACACCGAGTTGACCATGAGCAAAGGTGGCCAGTGGTGTCCTGGGCTGCATCAGGAGGATCGTTGCCAGCAGGTCAAGGGACATGATACGGCCCCTCTGCTCAGCACTGGAGAGGCCATACCTGGAGTGCTGGGTCCCATGATGTACGAGAGAGACATAGAATCATAGAATCTTTTAGATTGGAAAAGATCTTTAAGATCATCAAGTCCAACCACTAACAGCACTGCCAAGCCCACCACTAAATCATGTCCCTAAGTGCCATGTCTACACATGTTTTAAATCCCTCCAGGGATGGTGACTCAATCACTTCCCTGGGCAGTCTGTTCCAATGCTTGATGACCTTTCTGGGGAAGAAATTTTTCCTAATAGCCAATCTAAAACTCCCCTGACACAATGTGAGGCCGTTTCCTCTCGTCCTATCTCTTGGTGCTTGGGAGAAGAGACCGACCCCCACCTCATTCCAACCTCCTTCCAGGTCGTTGTAGAGAGCGATCAGGTCTCCCCTCAGCCTCCTTTTCTCCAGGCTGAACCCCCTCAGTTCCCTCAGCTGCTCCTCACAGCACTTGTGCTCCAGACCCTTCCCCAGCTCCGTTGCCTCCTCTGGACACGCTCCAGCACCTCCAGGTCTTTCTGGGAGTGAGGGGCCCAAAACTGAGCCCAGTGTTGGAGGTGCAGCCTCCCCAGTGCTGAGGACAGGGGGACGATCCCTTCCCTAGTCCTGCTGGCCACACTCTTGCTGACACAAGCCAGGATGCTGTTGGCCTCCTTGGCCACCTGGGCACACTGCTGGCTCATATTCAGCCGACTGTTGACCAACACCCCCAGCTCCTTTTCCCCTGGGCAGCTTTCCAGCCGCTCTGCCCCGAGCCCGTAGCGCTGCGTGGGGTTGTTGTGCCCCAAGTGCAGGACCCGGCCCCGAGCCTTGAACCTCACACAATCGGCCTCGGCCCATCGATCCAGCCCGTCCAGGTCCCTCTGCAGAGCCTCCCTGCCCTCGAACAGATCAACTCTCCCGCCCAACTTCGTGTCACCTGCAGGCTTGCCGAGGGTGCCCTCGGTCCCCTCATCCGGACTGTTGATGCAGATATTAAGCAGAACCGGCCCCGGTTCCGAGCCCCGGGGGACACCACTCGTGACCGGCTGCCGACTGGATTTAACGCCGTTCCCCGCCGCCCTTTGGGCACGGCCATCCAGCCAGTTTTTACCCAGCAAAGAGCGCACCCGTCCAAGCCACGAGCAGCCGGTGACTCCAGGGGAATGCTGTGGGAAACGATGTGAAAGGCTTTACACAAGTCCAGGTAAGCAACATCCCGAGCCTTTCCCTCACCCACCAAGTGGGTCGCCTTGTCCCGGAAGATCAGGTCAGTCAGGCAGGACCTGCCTTTCACAAACCCGTGCTGACCGGCCCGGATCGCCTGGTTGTCCCGTACGTGCCGTGTGATGGCACTCGAGAGGATCTGCTCCGTCACCTTCCCCGGCACCGAGGTCAGGCGGCCAGGCCCGTGGTTCCCCGGATCCCCCTTCCAGCCCTTCTCGTAGCTGGGCGTCACATTTGCCGACCTCCCGTCACCCGGGACCTCCCCGCTGAGCCAGGGCTGCCGGTAAATGATGGGGACGGGGCTTGGTGAGCACTTGCCCCAGCTCCCCCAGCACCCCTGGGTGGATCCCCCAGACCTGTGCGTGTCTCGGTGCTGTAGCAGGTCTCTAACCATTTCCCCTTGGATTACGGGGGGCTTCATTCTGCTCCCTGCCCTGACTTCCAGCCCAGGGGGGTGGGTACCCCGAGAACGACATGGGCATACTGGAGAGAGTGTGACCAGGGGCTGCAAGATGCCTCAGGGGCAGGAATATGTCTGCTATGAGGAAAGCCTGAGAGATGGGGAGGGGAGGTGGCTCAGGGGGAGCCTATTCAAGTCCATAAATACCCCAAGGGAGGGTGCAGAGAGGCTGGAGCCAGGCTCTTTCCAGTGGTGTCCTGAGCCAGTGGCTCTGGGTCAAGTTCATAATATCTTGTGATTTTTTTTTTCCCCTTTTAGACATTTTGGTGGCTTAGATGAGTGCTGGCAAGGATGCATGGCTGGGCACAGGGGTAAAGTTTGCTGTCACTCACACCGCTTGAGCAGTTCTGTGTGTGGGACGTGACAGGCTGAGAGCTCACCTGTGGTTTCTGTTGGCACTGAAGTTTTGAGGTTTGTAACTTTTATTTGTGGAAAAATCATCCTGCAGATGTTCTTGATGCAGAGAGCAGGAAGGAGAGACAGAAAAGTTCACATTTAATTTTGAGTCCTTTACTCCCTCAGAGTCCCCCTAAGCAAAGCCATGCCTGGATCTCTGGCAGAGTTTAACGAAGGCAGAAGCATCTCTTGAGGCCCCGATGGCAGGAGCACGTTGTACAACACCATCACCGACGGCGGTGCTGGTCCTGAGCGGTGACAACCCCCCGTTTGCCTTGCTGACCAAGGAAGTGATGAGGAACATCACCAGTTTGTAAGAAAGCATATGGAAGGTTTTTCATACCAGCTGGGAGCACCCCGTGCTCTGTCCTTCTCCGTGCAGCAAAATGCTCCCAGGCTCAGTCCCACCCTGACCATTAACTCCCAGGGGGGTTGTCCAAGCCCTGGCTGTGCCCAGTGCCCAGGAGCCTGGGGAGGTGGCCCTGTCTCCTGCCCAGCAGCAGGATCAGCACGATGCTTGTCTAAGACTCGCCAGTGGTGGAGTGCCTCCTTCCCAGGGAACCTGTTCAAGTGCTAAACACCTTCCTGGTAGACTTTTTTTTTTTTTTAACATGTCTAACCTAAACATTCATAGCCACGGTTAATATGCAGATTTTCCAGCTGATGCGTATTACTCCCTGATGGGGAATAATTCATCGCACTTAATTTCACACCTATTCTAGGATGGGATAAATTATTTTCTGGTGTTACCTCCCTCTCTCAGCATCTGACCTGTCTTTATCAGCTTGTGAGACAGTGAGTCCTGCCAACTGCCCCAGAAGTTTGAAGATCC
This sequence comes from Tyto alba, assembly GCF_018691265.1. Taxonomy (NCBI): domain Eukaryota; kingdom Metazoa; phylum Chordata; class Aves; order Strigiformes; family Tytonidae; genus Tyto; species Tyto alba. The sequence goes on along the minus strand of NW_024881282.1, from coordinate 984,506 downwards.
CTTCCTGGATCTGCTTCATCTTTATGCCATAAATGAGGGGGTTGAGCATGGGAGGGACCGTCAGATAGAAATCAGCCACCAGGACTTGGACGTGGGGTGCCAAGCCAAACGAGAACATTTGCAGGTACATGGAGAGTAGGCCACCTATATAAAAGACCAGGATGACGGAAATGTGGGACCCGCAGGTCCTAAGGGCCTTAAGACGAGCCTTTTGGGATGGCAGCCTCATCACAGACCTGAGAATCATACCATAGGAGAAGGTGATGAAGACAGAGTCTGTCCCCACCAGTAGTGTTGCCACGGTGAGGCTGTAGAGGTTGCTGACCGACGGGTCGGCGCAGGCCAGCTCCACCACGGCCATGTGCTCGCAGTAGGAATGAGGGATGACTCTGGTTTTGCAGTAGGGTAAGCTGGTGAGGAGGTGCATTAGTGGTGCCATGACACCGGCTCCCCTGGCCAGAGCCAGCAGTCCTATCTGCACGGTCCTGGAGTTTGTTAGGATGGTGGGGTACCTCAGGGGTTTGCAGATGGCTATATACCGGTCAAAGGACATTGCCAGGAGCACCCCTGACTCTACCGCAGTGAATGTGTGGATGAAGAACATCTGGACGAAGCAGGCCTCAAAACCAATGTCCTTTAAGTCCAACCAGAATATACCCAGCATTTTGGGAACTACAGCCGTTGAGAAGGTGAGGTCAATGACAGCCAACATGGAAATGAAATAGTACATAGGTTCATGGAGGCTTTTTTCCAGCCTCACAGCAAGAAGGACCGTGCTATTTCCCAGCAAGCTAATGATGTATGTAAAGCAGAATGGGATGGAAAGCCACACGTGGAGAGCTTCCAGGCCAGGAATGCCTGTCAGAAGAAAAGGCGAAGAGTTGGTGTTGGATCGGTTGGCAGTTGACATGGCACAGGTGGGCCAAGATACATCTTGGTTCCTGACTTTAGTTCCCTGCAACAGTGACAGAAAGGTTGGGATTTTGCTGCCATCTGTTCGATCATAAAACTGTGCACACTGCAGTTTTTAAGCATCACCTAATTTTGTTGTATTTGTTTGGGGAAAAACTTTCAGAACCTTTTATCTACAGTCAGGCTTTAAATCAATGCTGTGGTCAGTGCTTTCCAGAGGACACATCTCTAGAGAGTCCTGGCTGTCCTATTGCTTGCATGGGGCCACTTGCCCTTCTTCTTCTCCTCCTGGCCCCTCTGATTTACCTCTAGCTTTTCCCATATACGTGTTTGTCTAAAGGCTGGCACCGTGGTATCCTGACCCATTGTGGCTTCCAGCCACTGCTGCCACTGTCAGTGGGCAGAAGTGGGGCCTAATGACCCCAGGCTCTTTGGTCCTTGCCCAGCCTTCACGAGCAGGGCAATGGCAGGGTTTAAGACCTTGCAAGCAAGTCCTCCCTCCTTCTGCCCTGCTCGGAGGACTGGCTGTGTGGGTCCAGGTCACACAAGGTCCATCCTGTTGCTACTTTGGGTCAAGCAGAAGCAGCACCTAGACAATATGTCCACGGTGAAACTAGGCTGAGAGAAACTGCAGCCAGAAAAAAGATGCTCCAAGCTGTGTCCAAGGGGACACAATCATCATTGACAGCCTCTAGCTGCTAGCCCCAGTCAAGGAGGGCACAAATAAAATGGTACTACCCCTGCTCCACACTCCTTGAGGCTGGAGTCCAGACTAACGCAGAATGCTGTCCTGTCAGAAACAGTGGACTTACACCTATTTTTTTGAAGCCAGATAACATAGGATTTCATGGAAAAACTGCACTAGTGCAGGCTTGTGGGCACCCAGAGATGGAGAACCTCCATCCCTTGATTTTTGTCTCAAGTGCTAAGCAACCTCATGGTAATAACCATGTGTTTTCCTCCTGTTGGAACACAGCTGGTCTATTCCTCCCAGCCACAGCATCCTCCTCTACCTTCCTATGCTTGGCCAGAGCCCTTTGTTTCATGAAGATGTGTACTTCCCATCACCGAGAAGTTATTCTCGATAAACTAAAAACCTAGAGCACTGCAAATTTCTCATCTCCACTAACCTGTTCCACTATCTGTCTTATTGAGAGTTTTTTTTTTTTTTTTTTTGCACATCTCCAAGATTTCAACACCTTTTTTTTTTTTTTTTTAAAAAATAGAGCCTCTTCCATTTCCCTCATGCATCCAAAAATTGCAGCAGCCATTTGGGTCCCAGTGTTCCCCTCTCAGTGTGCTGTCAGCTGCTCTCCAGAGCCTCTGTTCTCCAAGATACAGTGCTCCACTCCAAAAACCTGCCCGACTCTCTCTACCCAGGTATTTAGCTTATTGCTGGCAGTTCCTCTGAACGACCAAGTCTCTGTAGACTGCTCTGCATGACTTGCCTTTCCCCAGCATTATTTGAGACATATTTGTGCTGACTTTGGGACAACTGATGAAAGTCCTACAGAATAACTTCTAGTCTAGAGCCAGGCACTGTGGCGTCCCTGCAGAAACAAAAGCTTTTTGTGATGATGGTTCTGACAGCTTCATTTTCAGGTCCCTTAATCATCCAGTCCTTCATCCACTTTGCTGATGCTTCACAGATGTTGCACTGTGTCAGCTCCTCACCTGAAAGCAGCGTGTTGGAGGTACATTTCTTTTAGATAATTCTGTGTACTGTACTCAAACACACACACACGTTGATTAACTAAACTTGCTATCTCATCAGAAAATGAAATCAGGTTTGTTTGACAAGAGCTGTTTCCTGCAAAGCCACGTTGATTGTCGTAATTTAATTTAAGTCCAATCCTTTAATTTTTTATTGACCAAATCTCCTGTTAACTTCTTGAGCATTCTGCTGGGCATTGACGTCAGGATAAGCAGTCTGCAGCTAATCACATCATCGTACTTTCTCGCTAAAGTAATGGCCCAAGGAAGTGTCTGCAGCCACCACAGCATGCCAGGACTTAAAAAAGTTTGGCAGTACAGGTCAAAGACTTCCTTGGCCAACTCAAAGATGCTTTTTCCTTTATGAAAATTACACAGACCTGCTGCTGTGTTTGTTTTCTGTTCCCTGCATAAGCTGTTTAACATCCTTCTCAGCTACCGATCAATTAAATTACACTATAAAATAAAATTCTCTGATTGCCTTTCTCTCAGGTAGGCATGGACCTTTCTTTTCCATGCAGAGGGGCAGATGCTTTCATCTGCCTTTATCTGATTTTTCTACTTAACAGCTTCTAACTCCCATCAGATCCTGACCAGCTCCCCCATCTCACTTTGCCCGTGCTGCTTTAGCTGCAGCTCTCAGTGCTCCGATTGCTTCCCTGGCCACTGCTGTCCTTTTTGGCAAGTTTGGCCATTAGCTGAACATCTCCCAGCTTTGCAGGTTCCTTGTCTAAGTTCCCTTTGCTTTTAAGTTCCCTCAGCTTTGAGAAAGTGGAACTTGAATGAAAAATCAGTACCGCAGGCTGAAATGCATTGAGATCACTGCCACCGGTTCCTAGGCACCACCAACTTTTTTTTTCCTGTAGATTAATTCCTTTACTCCTCACAGTTAATGAGTGCTGGACGCAGAATCCTTTGATTGGAAGAATGATCCCTGCCCTCTCGTGTGACATTTTATGTCTGCTTTGTCACATCTTCCAGACTAAGCTCCTCCTGGCCTCAACCCTTGCACCCCTTTCCTTCTCCCCGCAGACCCCTCAGTGGCAGCGGGGCATTGCCCTCGGCAGCACGGGGGATGCTCAAACACACTTTCCCATGGAGAAAACCCAAGGTTACTCCAGGACGGGGCACAAAGGCGAGTGCTGCCTGGCCTGGCTGCTAGCACTGTGTCGGGGGGACGTCCCCACGTCCAAGGCGAAGCTCCAGCTCCAGCCCGTGCCCTGCGTGTGTAACCGCTCCGGTGTCTGCTCCCCCTCCGCAGATTGCACCTCGTGCACTGGACACCTCCCCAAAATAACGCTTTGTCCCCCAGCTGGGGTGGGATCCTGCAACAGCGGGCTGCCTGCCTCCTCCACCTCTCCACCCGATCCCGAGCGAGCTGCGCCACGTCTGACACGATCCAGCCTGTTTTCACTGAATTCTGCCTGTCGGCGAGAGCCCCCGGCTGCGTGCCCGCAGCCTTCTGTTCAGATACCTGCAGCTGTATGCAAAGGATCAAGGACATCAACCGTGGCTGAAAACCTAGTTTGTTTTACAGAAAATGTTTATTTAGCTAATTACTGATTAATTTATACAAACAGAAACAAGCTGATTCTTTTGCAGCAAACAATTTCTGGCTTTGGTTAAAAGGATCGGTATTTATTTGTTTATGTTTTTAAACTCAATTCCTATTTTTACCTAAAAAAACACTTACAAAATCAGAATTCTGCAGCCTTGGGTCTGCAGTTTCATTTAATAAGAAACTTTAAAATTTTTAAAAACTACTTTTAAAATAAATTTTCCAACAATTGCCTCTTTTCGTGACTGACTCACGTTGCGGATGCACGCAGGCCGGGCGCTGAGCCTCCTGTGCTCAGGCAGCTGGAGCAGCCGCCGTGCCCTGACTGGTGCCAGTCCTCCTGTACAGCCACCCACCTTGCTCTCTGCTTGCAGACCGCTGCCACCCTCGGGGACGTCTCCTGTGGCAAGGGCAGAGCCTCAGGGCTGTGCATAAATCACCCCGGGCAATGCCGCCGGGAGGCTCCTGGATGGAGATTCCCAAGAGCAGGAGTCGTCTCCAGGCATCTTCTGTAATAGCCCCATCGAGGGACCTGAATAGTAACAGCCTCAGCCCCAAGTCAATTCTCCCTCATCTAATTTCCTTTACAAATGGCCAGTGCTAGGAGATGACCAAGCCAGACAGGAACAGGCTGCACAAGTTGTCTCCAGCAGAATAAAAGACCTTCTTGGTGATTCTGCCCAGAGCAATGGGAGTGCAGTTTCATTTCTGGCTCTGCTGAACAGTAGCTGAAAGTCTCTCCTGGCTCTCCGTACCCAGGGCCATGCCATGGCATGAGCTGTCCTTGTCCCCACCAGACCCCCTCCCCGAGCCCCAGGTGGCATAAGGCTGAAATGTGCAAGCACAAAATAGCAAAAAATGCAAATTCAGGATAGCAGAACATTCTGTCAACTCTTTTTTCAAGATGTCAGGGAAGAGTGCATCAGGAAGTTGGATAAACACCACAAAGACAGGAAAAATTATTTTTGATATGGGGAATGACACATTCAAACCACTTGTGAAACTGAATGCATCTCACTGGGTTTAATTTTTAAATTAATGTAGAAGTGAGGACTAAACATGACATTTTGGGTGGGATTCGTCTGAATAAACACAGTTGGCAGTTATAGATGTGGTGTGAGTCTGTGACTGGAGCTAGTCCTCCAAGTTGCCTTCATATCCATGGAGACAAAGAGTGATTTCAGGGCAGTATTCATCCCAATCTGAAACTGATACCTGAAATAGGTCAGAGGAATTACACTTCACCCTCCTCTTTCATTGACGTGACTAAAAGGGAGATGGTGGTGACCATGTGGACCCCTGCCCGGGACGTGGCTGAGAAGGACGAGAGTTGTCTCACCCCTTTGCTGTTGGAGGAAACGTGCCATCTCTGGATGCTTTTCTTCTGAATCCTTGTGTTAACGATACTGTCCCCCAGCGTAATCCCTCTGCTCCTCCTCCACCCTCAGACCCAAGTGGGGTCGTGGCTTCTCCCTCTGGATGAAACTCCCCCCCCCCCCGCCCCAAGCAGAGGACCACGAGCACCTCTGAGACATGGTCATTCACCTCTACTGAACTTTATTATTTCATCACTCCCATATCTTAAACATCCTGATGGGAGCTGTCACATAACCCTGGCAAAACACCCTGGGCAAATGCTCACCGGCTTGATGCTTTTGTCCCTAAACATCAACTCTTTGTGCTTTTGGTGTTACTGAGTATCAGAGGACTCTGGCCTGGCCCTGGGAGGAGAGACCCTGCAGAGTGGGTGCAGAGCATCCCTGTCACCGAAGCACCCTCCATTTCTGAGGAGCAGGAACACTTGCAGTGGCTGAACCTCTGAACCTTCTGGCAAGGAGGAAAGGCAACGTAAGTGGCTATGAGTTGTTGCTGCTGGTGCTTTGGGTAGTTGCTGTTGACTTGTATCATCACAGGCACCGAAACCACACCTCTCGCAGGGAGCCTCCAGTACCAGTTCAAAATAATACCCGCAGAGAATCTCCTGATCCCAGGCCAGAGCAGGACTTTCCATCTGCTGATGCAAAGCTGCAGAGCCTCAGGACGGCTCCTTGTGCCTGCACCTTCCAGCCAGAACCTGTCACTGCAAGGGGACCTGACCTGTCTGGGTGGCTCCCAGATGGCTCCCAGCTTCCAGGGATCTTGCACCCAGGGAAGTCTCAGAATGGTTGGGTGCTGCAACCCCCAGACAGAGCCTGTGAATCCTGGTTGGACATAGCTGTCTGGGTCAGGGGGGGCTTGGAAAAGTCTGGGGTGCAGCTGGTCTGCCAGCAGCAAGAGTTAGCTGGGATCAGGACGTTCAGACCTATGGCATGCTGTCCTTCAGGCCTCTAAGACATGCTAGATTTAGATGTTCAGGTGCTTGTAGTCATTATAACAAGCAGACACGGGACTGGTGAGTATCCCTGCGCAGACTCAGTGTTTATTTCCACCACTACAAGCTGTAGATACAGTGATAAACACCACTGTGCATCTCCCCACTTCAGTTTCCTCACCCAGCTGGTGTGAACTGTCAGGTGGACAGAAGGCTTTGAGGAACACAATTTTGAAGATGTTCAGTATCCATCATCACCCAAACCCCCAGAAACGCTTGTCTGTGCTCAGTGAGGGTTGGCCTTTTGTGCAAGAGAGACCCAGAGAGGAGAACCTCTGTGGCTGGAGCACCTGCAGTGTGTGGCAACCTCCTGTTGCTAGCCCTGATAGTCCAGCAGGGACTAAATAAAACATAGAAGAAATTTCCCCATTTGGAATAGAATCTGTGTATTGCCACAAATACACCTGGAGCCCTGAAATGTTGCTTTAAATTATCACAGGGATGATCCTGTCATCAGGAACATCTCAAAACTCAAAGGTGGTTGCTTACTTCTCTGTATCACCTGGAAAGAAGGAAGGGAAACAGCACCTAGTATTTGCTCATGCTCCCAGTCCCAAATAACTTTCGTCAGAGAGTAGGGTCTCACATGGTTGTTAAAGCCAGCGAGTCCTCCCTTCTCCTCTCATTGCTTCTGTTCACTATGTGCACTCAACGGGAATGAAATTGGTGCTGTCTTTGTGTAGATGAATACACTTGAAAAACCACTGGCTGCTGTGTCAGGCATAGACCTTCCTGGAAAACAGCATTTTGAGCACTGCCTGACGGATCTGCTTGGTCCTCATGCTGTAAACGATGGGGTTCAGCATGGCGGGGAGGGTCAGGTAGAGATCAGCCAGCAGAACCTGTGCATGCACGGATACGCCGCTGCCGAACTGCTGTGAGTATATGGAGACTATCCCGGGGATGTAATACAGCAGCATCACGCAAATATGACACCCGCAGGTGCTGAAGGCCTTCCAGCACGATTTCTTCCCTAGGACGGTTTTAAGGATCATCCCATAGGACACAGCAATGAAAGCCAAGTCCATCCCTACGATAAGAGAGGACCCAGCCACGCTGTAAAGCCCGCTGGGTCTGGGGTCTGCGCACGCCAGCTTCGCCACAGCCATGTGCTCGCAGTACGAATGGGCAACCACACGGGAACGGCAATAAGGGAGGTTTGTCACCATCCCGGTCAAGGGGACCATGAAAAGGAGAGCTCTCACCACAATGGCCAGGCCTATTTGGGCAATTGTTTGGCGATTCAAGATGGCTTGGTACCTGAGAGGGTGGCAAATTGCAAGGTAGCGGTCAACAGCCATGGCCAGGAGCACTCCTGATTCCTCTGATGTTGTGGAGTGAACAAGAAACATCTGCACAAAACAGGCCGTGTAGCCAATCTCTGTAGAGTTCAACCAGAACACGCTCAGCATCTTGGGGACGATGGACGTCACCATCACCATGTCGATGACCGCCAACATGCCCAGGAAGCAATGGATGGGGTCACGCAGGGAGTTGTCCAGCCCAATGACCAGCAGAACTACACTATTTCCTACCAAGGTGATGATATAGCCTGAGCAGAAAAGGATGCCCAGGCAGGTGGGGAAAGCTTCCAGGCTGGGGACACCCACTAGGATGAAAGAGGAGGAGGTGCTGTTGAGATGGGTGAAGGGATCAGAAGCCATGCAGGGGAAACTTGCTTTTATGCTTAAAAAAAGAAGCCCAGTTTTGAGCCCTGAGATGTCCAGAACGAAGGGGGATAAGGTGGCGACCTATCAGTGCAAGAGTCAAATCAGGAATCCACATCATTACTGTGATGTGTGAGATGGGAGTGCTACAGCATAACATGGCCAGGTAGGGAGAATGGGTCAGAAATGCTGAATAAATGGGGCTGTCATGGCTTGAAAGTTCCTATAAGGTGAGGAAGTTCATGTTTCAAGTTGTGCCACCAGGGGTAACCAAGGGACTTCTCCAGTTCGTTGCTTGTGAAAGGCTTATTTGTCTGCTGGTTGCTCACCACTGCTCAGCTGGCATCTTGAAATGAGCTGCAAGAGGAGAGAAAAAGGTCAGCATCCAGCTTCCCTCACACAGCGCTTTTGCCTGAGCAGCCCTGGCTTCCCTGCAGTGGGCCCAACATAGGAAGTTCCTCCAAATTTTTAGGGCAAAAAGCGATCTCAGAAAGTGCTCTGGGACATTAAGCATGATCATGAAAATGCCTTTTGCTGCTCTGTCTTCATCCGTCATTCACCCCTGAGAAAAGCCTGCAAAACTAGGTGGTAGTTGGATGAAAAGATTAATTTCTGAGGTTTTATTCTGATGGGACAAATTTGAAGGTAATACAGAAACTCCCAAGAACAACCCTGGAAAGACAAGAAGACAAGTCTGAGTATGGTGGTGTTGTGGTTTAGGCCTGGTTGGCAGCCAACCACAATGCAGCAGCTCTCTTTCCCTTCCCCTCTGGCAATGAGAAGGGACAGAGAGCTGGGCTTGGGGTTTAAGATAGGACTGGGATGGGGGAAAATCCCCCTTTTATGATCACAAGCCAAAGGCAGACTCGTTAGGGGAAGAAAAATACAACATACATTTATTACAGACATTAACAACACATAACAGAGTAGGACAGTGAGAAGCATTGCCACATCTTGAGAACACCTTCCCCCCACCCCTCCCTTCTTCCCGGGATCAGCTCTGCTCCCGATATCTCTACCTCCTCCCCCAGTGGCGCAGGGGCAGGGAATGGGGGGTGCAGTCAGTGCTGCTGCTTCTGCCATCTTCAATGGGGGGAGCTTCCGGAACTTGTTCCCCTGCTCCATCGTGGTCCCCCTCTCACAGGAGACAGTCCTCCACAAACTTTCTCCAACATGAGTCCCTCCCACGGGCCACAGAGTTCCCCACACTGCTCCATCATGGGTCACTAACTTCCTCCGACTGGATTCCCTCCCACGGCTGCAGCCCTTCCCGAGCTGCTCCGGTGTGGGACTCCCCCGCATGCTGCAATCCTCCCAGCACTGAATTACAGCAGCGGGGCTGCCTTTTCCCATGAGACCCCGGCCTTCTTTGGGTACAGAACCTTGATTATGCCGAGCAGGAGCAACAGGCCATAAATCAATGCCTGCTCCACCGTAGATCTTCATGGGTGGCAGGGGGGGGCCGCCCTGCCGTCTCCCCACAGGATACAGGGGGGTCTCTGCTCCGGCACACCTCCCCCCTCCTTTCTTCCTCTGTTTCTCCACTGACCTTGGTGTTCACGCAGCTGCAGCAACTCCTCCTCACCAGTCCCACTGCCTGTCACCATGTCCCTTCTTAAATACATTATCGCAGAGGTGCAGCTGATGGGCTCAATCTCCCAAACAGCAGTGGAGCTGACGTGGAGCTGGGGGAGCTTCAAGAAGCTTCTCACAGGGGGCCACCCCGATAGCCCCCTCCCCTGCCACCAAAAAACTCCACCACTCACTCAACCCAGGACAGGTGGGCAGGATCTACACATTCCTTTGTGCCAAAGCTTTTCTACTGCTTCTGCTGCTTCTGCCCACACAGTAGCAAAGACCAGGCAGGCGATGACCACACCAGATCCCTGCCTGTTAAAAGAAATTGCCTGGATGATCATCCACCAGTGCCTTTTTAGCAAGCAGCAAGCTGTAGGGTGGCTCATGGCTGGCAATACCCATGCTAGTGACAACATGGAGCAAAGTTCACCAATGTATGGCCCTGCTACAGGATCATTTAAGCCAAAATTTATTGTTAGATGTGGCCAGTGTGACAGTAGTGAGAAGCAGAAGCTAGATAAGTTCAGAATAGAAATAAAGAAGATATTGGGAGACACAGCACTTGAAGCTTTAAGATAGAAGATTTTTGTAAGCTTCGAACCCTCCATTTGAACTATGGCTTAGCCTCAGGCTTGGGGTTGCTGCAGGAGCTGCTGGCTGAAAAGACTGGTCAGGACAAAAGCACTTACCTTCTGGCAAAAATGTCTGTGAATCAGGATGTTTTAGAGGCCAAAACAGGATCAAAATTCCTTTTTAATTACTGCACGCAGCTGCACCGCACTGACCGTCTGCGTGCTGGTGCCCAGCAGCGGCAGGAGCCAGGCGTGACCCCAGGTTTGAGCAGCGAGGTTAACCCGTGGCTGCTCCCACCGACCCGCCCTCCCGAGCAGACCCACGTGCTGCCACGGCCACGGACCAGCCCCCTCTGCAAAGCAGGGCTGCTCACCCGGGGGGGGTGACGCAGGCCCCGGCTTCACAACCCGGATTGAAGCGTCTACACGTGGGTCCCGCTGCAAAGACTCGGGGTACGGTTCAGCTGCTTGAACACGGGTGCCTGGAGCTATCTGAGACCCCCGGGGTGCCCCACTTCCCTCTGCTGCCTGCAGGCCCCTGCAAACCCCGGGTGGTGGTGTGCCTCTCCCACATGGATGTCTTGGGCACCAGGGGAGCATCTCGAGGGGCTGCAGACATCCAAGTGAGGGGCAGTGCAATGACACCCCGAGGGTCCGAGACCCTCTTGCAGTCAGAGAAGAGCTCGAGCACGGAGCCTACAGAGTAACCAACTCCCTCAACGTAGGGGTCTGCCCCAGGGTGAGCTGAGGAGCTCTCCGGGATCCACTGATCGCCGGGGCTGGATCTCCACTGGCTGTACTCAGCGCTTGGACACCAAGCATGTGTGGACACCTACCTCTAGGCGCTCACGTGTGTCTGGATTCAGAGCTGCACCCCCAGGTGCCTACATCCAAGGCAAGAGTATATTTGCTTCCAGAAGCTCTCTCCCACAGCCAGTGCCTAGCACAATATTATTATAGGTATTGCAGCAGGACTGGAGGACCCTCATCACAAGGAATTCTTGCCCTCAGAGGTGGAAAAACATAGCACCGATGAGCCTAAGCAAAACCTTCTGATCCCAGTCTACTGAAAAGGATAAGCACAGGTCTCTGTCTCACCCCGAGGGCTGCTGCAGCACATCTCAGCGTGTCTCTAAGTGCAGCAGCGCTGGGGTGTTAATCCATCCTCTGGAAATCCCCTAAGGGACAGCAGATGGAGCATGCAGAGATTAGGTTGTCTGTCCTGCCAGGAGATGGAAATTTTCAAGACTGCTTCAGCTTCTTTCACCAGCTCTCCCTTGTGCTGTCGTGCTGCTGGGGGCTCAGGGGCATGGTGATCTCCAGAGCCTATCTGGTGCCCATGAGACTGATGCACAAAATGTAAACTCAGTCCACCTGAAGTGGAGAAAAATCCCTTTGGTTCTGCCAGAGAGAGCAAGATGGTTCGGAAACTCTGGGTTTCCACTCTTCTCTCCACTCAGAACAGTTACAGCAAATTTTTATGCCCCCCTGAAAGGAGTTTGTGCAAAAATCCAGGCAGGGAGGTGGAATCTCACAGCAGGTCCTGAGCATTGGCTGCGTCATGCAGTACGCAGGTGAGGAACGATGCCTACCGCTCACGCCTAAGGAACCCACACGGGATGGCAAGCCTCCAGACAGTGTAAGGCCTGCCTTTAGGGATCATTAGCAGTATGCCAGCTCATTAGGGAATAAATCCCTAATCTTCACTAATTTTTCATCTTATTTTCCAAAAAAAGATCCAGGGGGAAGTGCAGACGAGAACCGATGTGTGAGCAGAAGTGCAGTACAAGAGGACCACCATTCTGAAGTGGAGCTCGTCCTTTATTTCCCTGCAATATAAAGTTACTCTACCTGGTATGAGGCAAGCAGGTACATTTATTTTACAGTAGCGACTGGGCCACGACAGGGACAAGCATGGCACTGAGGGGAGAGGTGGAACTGCCCTGGAGAGCTTCCATCCCTGCTCTGCCCCACCAAGACTCCCTGCTGCCTTGTCCTGGTTCTTCTGTCTCCACTCTCAGTGCTTCCCACCCCCCTAAAATCTCGGTGAGCAGCACAGGATTTGTTCAGCACAGGGGCTCAGCAGCGAGGGATGTGTGAGATGGGGGAGGAGATGAAGACACAGTCATCTATGATGTGCGGAGAATGTCATTCCTAGAGATTTTGTCAGAAAGGGGAGGTTTTCCTCAAGCGGGGATTTTGCTTTGCAGACTCATTCCCTGCCCTCTGAGCACCTTCTTCACAGCCCCTGTGTCCTGTCTCCAATTCAGCACCCTCCCAGAGGAATGTGCGTGTGCGCTCAGGGTGTGAGGTGGAGATGCAGGCTCCAAAGCATCCCCGTCTCCTTGAGGGGTCCCCACGTGAGCTGTCTTGTCCCATGAACTCTACCCCAACCCACTGGCCGCCCTAGAGAGTCTGGGAGCGTGTCCGGCTCTGCCTGACCCCAGGCACGGGCTGGGAGGCACAGACCTGACATAGGGTGGGTGCATCAGCCCCGACATTGGGGATGCTTCAGTCTGTCACAGCTTCTACTGCAAAGCAGCCCGTGGGAGCTACAGCTGGGAGCTTGTTCAGGACAGGGTGCTTCTACCACCCCTCCCTCAGCTCCATGTGGACTCGGTGTTATCTCTACTGCCATGGTCTGATGCACATTTGTTTCTTGGCCTCTCCCTCCCTCCAGGGACCCTTGTCTTCTCTCCACCTGAGCAAACCCAGCCAGCCAGAAGGGAACCTGCATGGATCTCTGTGTGTCAGATGGCAGTGATGCCCTGCAATTTCTAATTTCCAGCCACACAAAATGGCACTGTGTCCCGTCGAGCAGAGGGAATACCTTCAGTGGTCAGGTCACGCGCCAGGGCAGGGACACAGTGTTAGATTGCAGGTAGGGAGCACGTGTTCAAGAAAAACTCTTATATTTAGGCTGTTTTGCTTGGAGTTCACTTATCTGGTTGTTATATCTCAATGGAAGATCAGGAAGTTGCAGCAAACCCAAAGCAAGACTTTCTTCACAAGGGAGGTCCTCCATGCTTCTCACACACTTCTGGGGCCCGTCATGTCACACATGTCAGTGTGTTTATTACTTTTGCACCCAGGCGGTTCCTGGCTGCTGTTCTGGGCCACAGGGTGCAAACACAGACCCTGCCCCAGCCTGTTTGCAAGTGGAGACCAGTCAGCCACACAGGTCAACATGGACTGAAAGCACACACACACACACACACACACACACACAAACAGCCTCAATGGTGGGATCCTGTTCTCCTCTCTGGCAGATTAGGATGAACGCCTTTAGAGGAAATTGTATATGCATATATACAATGTGGATCCCTCTAGTAGCTGTGCTTAGATGATCAGTCTACCCCACAGCTGGCCCTGAGTCCCCGTTCTCCCCTGTTGCCTCATGCACATACATACAGGCGAGCAGCTCTCTCCAGTAGCTGGCTGAGTCCTGTGGCATCACCAGTAGCCGATCCCCTGGGCTCTGCAGCAGTGGAGCTCAGACCCCCCCGGTCCCTCCTGTAGCAACTCAAGCCCTCTGGTCTCTCCAGCATCCAGCCCAGACTTAGAGCCTCGCTGATACCTGGCTCCCAAGTCCCAGTTTACGTACTGGCTGGTCCTGCTTGATGTTTGCTGGTGACTGCACACGGATGTACATACCCACCCCAGACGTGTGCACCCCAGTCTCTCCAGGTGCTGGCACCCCGGGCCCCTGTAGTCCATGGTCTCCACTCCAGCAGCTGGTGCTCAGCCCTCGGTGCTCACACATGCACAGGGATTAGGGGACCCTTGCCCAGGGATGTTGTTAGAAATGGAGTTTAATTAGAAGTCAGGACAGACTGCATTGGTCAGGCACCACGTGTGTTGACCAACAGCCTGATTACATGTAACTGGACCCTTTCATCCCCGTATCCCTCTGTTTTCTCACACTTGTTTGCCCCCAATCCACCCTGATCCCTCCCACTCCCAACCTTTGGTTCCTCCCCCAAACATCCCATAGTGAGTGCTGCACAGTCCCCAAGTTCTCCTCCTGGCATCCCAGACTGATCATCCCTCCACCTCGCAGGCAGTACCCCATGCCAGCTCGCCAGGAGGGACACCCGTTGCTGTTGACCAACTCGGAGGTCTCCCAGTTGGCCATGGGCTGAGCATCCTCCTGGGAGCAGTGGGGCTGGGGGCTCTGCTGGCTCCGAGGGGGATGTCGAGGTTCGCCTGCCTGCCACGTTCCTCTGCTCCTTTGTGTTTATGAAGGTGAACCTTTAATCACACAACCCTCAGCATGGAGTGGACAGGATCCTGCTGCAGATCCTTGTGGGAGGACGGTGTCCAAGGCTGTTGTGGTTTAACCCCAGGAGGCAGCTCAGCTCCACACAGCCGCTCGCTCACACCCCCTGCTCTCCCCCCACAGTGGGATGGGGGAGAGAATCAGAAGAGTAAAAATGTGAAAACTCATGAATTGCGATAAAGACAGTTTACTAATAAAAAAAGGAAAACCAAAACAAACCACCCAACAACAACAAAGGAAAACAAAACCCAGAAAGAACAAATGATGCAAAAAGTCTAATTGCTCACCTCCAGCCAGTCCTCAAGAAACGGCAGCCCTGGAAAGCTTCTCCCCAGCCCCGCCCCCCCACCCCCCCCAATTTTTATTGCTGAGCAAGACTCCAATGGTCTGGGACATCCCCTGGGTCAGCCGAGGGCAGCTGTCCAGGCTGTGCCCCCTCCCAGCTCCTTGTGCACCCCAAGGCTTCCCGCTGGCGGGGCAGGGTGAGCAGCAGAAAAGGCCTTGGTGCTGTGCAAGCTCTTCTCAGCAAGAGCCAAAACATCCCTGTGTTATCAGCACTGCTTCCATCACAAGTCCAGAGCATAGCCCTGTACAAGCTACGCCGAAGAAAATCTCAGGTAAAACCAGTTCCACGGTGCATGGAGAGGGCTGGCAGAGCCAAGCCCTGCTCAGGGGAGAGGAGCAGCATCTCCCTGAGCCCAACGGGCACCTCGGCTGCCTGCGCTGGCTGCTGTGGCACTTATCCTGCACAGAGTGAGTGACTGCCACTTCCACTGCGGCCACTTTACCTGGTAAAGCATGAAGAAGTCATCAAGGAGGTGGCAACTGGATGCTACTGAACTGATGCTCTGGTGTAGCCCCGCTGGAGGGGTGGGGAACAGAGGCAGGGGAGAGTCAGAGAGGTGCTCGGGTGATTAGCTTTGGTGAGAGACAGATGAAGTGGGTGCTGTGTTTGTGCATTCAGGGCTGGGTGTGGGTCCTTGCTCCCCAGGGCCGACAGACCTTCACTGGGAGGGAGGGGATGTTCTCAGCAGCCTGGTCTGACCCCGTAGGTGGTTGGGCAAGAGATCTGCTGAGGTTCCTTGCAGCTTGAGTTATCCTGTGGTCCTGTGATCCCACGTCTCTCACATCGCTTGGCACGCCTTCGCTGCACATAAAGTGGTATATTAAGGAAACAGCTAGTTTCTGTGGTTCAGCTGCGTTAGGTCATTTTGCCAGGACAAGGTCAGGTGGTGGCTGAAATCCTTATTTATGTTGGGACATCTGAGGGAACTGGACCACCCAGAGATCCTGTGCCAATGTCACTGTCTTGTGCTAGGGACAGGCAGGAGAACAACCAGCTGAAGCCTTTTGGTGCTGACCCGAGTTCAGTGGGTGCCAACATTTCCTGGGACTCCTGCAGCTCTGGAAGTACAGAGAGCCACACCAAGGTCCATCAGAGGTTTTGGCCATTCTAAGGGATGGACCTGGTCTTCGTGTGGCCCAGCCCTGTGCCTTGAAGGCCAGGCCCAATCCCTCCTGCTATGGGTCTCCTCCGGGACATCACCCTGCGTGCTCCATCACGAATCTGCTTCATCCTGATGCCGTAGATCAGGGGGTTGAATGCTGGTGGGATGAGGAGGTAGAGATCAGCCAACAGGACCTGGATGTGTGGTGGGAGCTCCTGCTGGTACCTCTCCATGTACATGGAGAGCAGCCCAGGGATGTAGAAGAGGGCTATGATGCAGAGGTGCGAGCCGCAGGTGCTGAAGGCTTTTTTGCGGGCTTGTGGGGAGGAGAGGTTGAGCACAGCTCGGAGGATGAGCATGTATGAGAGGGCGATGAGCAGCGAGTCGAAGCTGCCCACGTAGGTGGAGAAGGAGAGGCTGTAGGTGTTGCTGAAGGCAGCGTTGCCGCAGGCCAGTTTGAGCACGGCCATGTGCTCGCAGTACGAGTGGTCCACGGCTGCCAGGCTGCAGAGGGGCAGGCGGCGAATCTGGAAAGTGAGGGGGCTCATGAAAACCACAGCCCTGAGCAAGGTGGCCAAGCCGATGGCAGCCACAACAGGGCTGGTCAGGATGGACAAGTACCTCAGGGGATTGCAGATGGCCACGTAGCGATCAAAGGCCATCGCCACCAGCACCCCCGACTCCATCACAGAGAAAGCGTGAACAAAGTACATCTGGGTGAGACAAGCATCCAGGCTGATGGCAGTGGAGTGAAACCAGAAGATGCCCAGCATTTTGGGGGTGATAGAGGTGGACATCACCAGGTCAATGACAGCCAGCATGGACAGGAAAAGGAACATGGGCATGTGCAGGCTGGGATCAGCCTTTATCACACACAGGAGGGTGCTGTTCCCAGCCAGCGTGACGAGGTACATGATGCAGAAGGGGACGGAGATCCAGTGGTGCAGGTGCTGCAGCCCCGGGATGCCTGTCAGGTGCAGTTCCGACAGCGAGGTGTTGGTGGGACGCGAGGGGGACATGGTGGTCACTGCAGGAGCCTGAGTGAGGAGAGCCCAGGCACCCAAGGACAGCCATAGCCTGGGCCACGCCAAAGGTCCATCCAGCCTCAGCTCCTGTATCCAGCATCAAAAGCAGACCCTTAGGGAAGAGCACGAGGAAGGACAAATACCACAACACCTTTCCCAAGTGCCGCCCCATCTTCCAACCATGCGAAGCTCAGGGACTCCTTGCGCTGGATGCAGTTTCTCCATTTGTAGTAACCCCACGCCAGAAACCCATCGAGTCTCTTTTGTGCAAAATTTTAGCCTCCACACTGTCTTTTAGCAAGGAGTTTCACAACATAGTGGACCTTTTGTGAACTAACCCCTTCCTTTTCCTGTGAGCCTGACATTTGTTAAGGTTTGATGTCCCATAGTTCCTATATCAAAACAAGCAGAGAAGAGTTAGCCCAGTCCCTGTCCTTTCTCCACATGCCACCATGAGATGTGGAAGTAAGTAAACTTCAGATGATGGAAGTTTTATTCCAGACCTTCAGGAGAATTTTTTCACTCCTCTGTCAGGACTGACTATTTGATTTCCCATCTTCGTCTCCCATTTGTCTTGCTCTGTACCTAGAAAGATGGAGCTGAAAAGGACCTTCGGTATCACAGTGTCATCTGTTGCTTTAGAAGCAACAGCTTACCTTACTCAGGGAAACTGGTAGTCACCATCCCAGGATATTTTGCTTTCATGCATCTGCTGGGAGACAGCTCCAACCCTCCAGCCTGCTCCAACAGCTGGGAATTATCTCTACTTTCCTCTCTCAGTGTGTTCCTGTCCAGTTTCTATCACCTCTGAAGTTAAATCTGATTACACTTTTCCCTCCCTGGCATTTGCACCCCAGCATGTCTATAAAGCCACTCAACCCAGCCTGACATTTGCTGAACAGATGAGTCTCTGCTCCTTTGTCCCCTTCACAAGACCAGAGCTCTGCTCCCTGTTGCACAAGCAGTTTTCCTATTTACACCTTCCCTTAAGGTGCCTTTCTTGGCCATGCCTGGTTGGAGTCACACAGACGAGGTCTCGCGAAGGAGTCTTGGATGATGCACAACAGTTTGCCCAAGAACAGTCTTTGAAGAGCTCCACTTCATGTGTGGTTCCAATACTCCCACGCTTTTGAAGTCCATTTGCCCACATCACTTTCACCTCTCCTACTCAGGAAAGAGAGGCATTGGGCTTTCTGCTTCCAGGGATGCAACCCATCTTTCAGCCAAAATAATTACTCTTTTCCAGCAGTACCTTGCAGGCAGAGTGTGACATGTCCAGAAAGCAACACATTATCAAGGGTAGATCTCCCCTGGCAAATCTGCTTGCTTGCTTGCTTGCTTTTTATTTATAAAACACATTAGCAGATAAAAGTGTCTGAGCAAATCACACTCAGAATTGCTTGCTCAATGGACACCAACAGGTAGGATGAATGTGAAGGGCAGGGGCAAAGGACTGAGCTGGAGGTCTGCAGACTGAAGTGCATTGTGGTGGGCACTTTAGAGAAAACAATAGCAAACTAGAGGGAGTTCAGAAATAAGGATGCAGCTAAGCTGGAGAGCTGAGGGGACTGGTTCACCTGGGGAATGGTCTTGAGAAAAGCCTTTAAAGGCTACGGTGAAGTGGAAGGCAATAATCTGTCCTACACATCTTCTGAAAGCACATGTCAAGTGTTTAGAACCTAGAAAGAGTAGGAGAAATTCAGTCTAGGCTTAAAGAACATTTCTGTGATGTAAAAGGTCTTAATGAATATAGAACTGTATTGCCCATGGAGTCTGATGCTGTTTTTGCAGAAGACCAAGAAGGACAAAATCTGTTAAGGATGACCCTGGTACAGCCACCTTGTATTGGCAAGGGTGCCAGGTCAGATCAGGTTTTGTTCACATCTGTTCTGTGAGACTTCTGGAGCTCCATGGAGTGACCACAGGAACACCTTCAGAAACAAAACAAGCATGTCCCCTCCCCACTCCCCCACCCGTCTGTTCCCGTTCCTGAGAGCAAGCAAACAGAATGGAGGAGAATATAAGCTACACGCCTGCAGATAAAGTTTACCCTTAAATTTATGTAGTTGTAAAGCCAGCTCCCCGCGATCACAATGTGCAAGGTGGTCTGAGACTTTTCCGTTGCAAGAAGGCAAGGTTGACTAAGAATTTTTTCCAGAATCCAGGCTGCAGGTAGAGAATGTAGTCAAGAAGTATGGGACTGGAGAGGCTCATGGTTTTTTTCCAGACTATTTTTATCTATCTATCTATCTATCTATCTATCTATCTATCTATCTATCTATCTATCTATCTATCTATCTATCTATCTATCTATCTATCTATCTATCTATCTATCTATCTATCTATCTATCTATCTATCTATCTATCTATCTATCTATCTACCTACCTACCTATCTATTTAGTTTTAAATAGATCTATTTTTTTAATTTTATAAAGAAAAGACTGCAGCAGCAAATCCTCTTGTACTACTTCTATTTAAGATCCTTAAACTGATGGATGACCTACCTGGCTTGCTGCTGCATATTTGTCAGGATAAACCAGCTCACCCAGCTGTACCCAGCTCACCCAGTCGCTGCAGGAGTGATGCAGCCAGCCCTGCTTCCACCACATCTGTCTCCTGCTTCTCTGACCCAGCAGCTTTTAGTGGTGGAAGCACTTACAAGTTTGCTGAGAGGAATCCCTGGTGTGTCTGTCTCATGGCTCAAGAAATGAGTCCACACACATGCACATGTGCAGCTGACTCACTTATTTACTGACTCATCTCCTAATTCAGTTTGTTTAATTGAGAAAATATTGTTGCCAATCCCCTGTAGTGCTTATAACCCTTTCAGTGTGTTGAACTTTTCTCCATCCTTTGACCCTGCAGCCTTCCAAACACAGGTCCCTTGTCATTTCCAGCTCCCTCTTTTTGGGATGCTGAATCTTTCCAGATGAGGTCTGGGTCTCCTTCCATGGTCTGTGTGACCATGAGATGGAGCTCCTGGCTGTCTCCATCCTGTCAGAGGCTGCATGTCAGGGGAGGGATGGCCTGGCCCACACTTGTGTTTTGCATCCTCTAAGACGACAGCAGAAAGAGCACAATTAGATATAAACCATGTGGCAGACCAATTCTGGACATTTTGACTTAATTGAGACTAATTTTGTCTAAATCTCATTCTTCTGAAAAGCTGGGGTTTGCCGTTGAAACCCACCCTGAGCAAAGAGGGCTGACAGTGGGCGGCGAAAGGGCTGCTGAGAGCAGTGATGTGCTTCCCTGAAGGGGGGTGAGAAGAGCTGCACCAAGGCTGGCTGGGTGTCCCCAGGGAAGGGGAAGGTTGGGTGGTACCGGGAGCAGTGCGTCCTCCCTGGGAAGCACCAGTCAGTGGCGGTGGAGGCAGAACCTTGTGCTGGGTTTGTGTGGCAGAGTTTTGGTAGCAGGGGAGAGGGTTAGAGAGTTGGCCCCTGTGAGAAGCTTCTCGAAGCTCCCCTGGCTCCAAGTTGGACCCGCCTCCGGCCAGGGCTGAGGCAATTAGTGACAGTGGCTGTGCCTCTGCAAAATGTATTTAAGAAGAGGAACTCGAGAGAGGATTGGGACTTGTGAGGAAGTATTACAAGAAGGACACCTATGTGAACACTGAGGTGAGGGGAAGGAAGCAGAAACCCTCCCTGTATCCTGTGGGGACATGTCAGGGTCACCCCCCCTGCCACCCATGGACGTCACCGGTGGATCAGATGCCGACCTGAAGCCTGTGGAGGAGCCCACACCAGGACAGGCAGCTGCACTTAAGGGAGGCCGGGACTCTGAGGGGAGAATCAGCCCCCGCTGCTGTGGTTCGGCGCTGGGAGGGCTGCAATACACAGGGGGACCCACGGCAGAGCAGCTCGGGAACGGCTACGGCCCGTGGGGAGGACTCACTGCGGAGAAGGTTCATGGAGGACTGTCTGCAGTGAGAGGGGAGCCCTGTGGAGCAGGGGAGGGATGGGCAGCATTCACCCCCATCCCGAGAAGGAAGATGCAGTGAGCTGGCTGTAACCCCCATCCCCTGCCCCTGCGCTGCTGGGGGAGGAGGGGAAGAGACTGGGAGCAGCGCTGAGCCTGGGAAGAACAGAGGGGTGGGAGAAGGTTTTTTGGATGTGGTGGTGCTTCTCACAGTCCCCACCTTGTCTGTTAAGTGTTGTCTTTGTTAGCATTTGAATTAAAGTGATAGGTTTTTTTCTTTGCTAATGAGTCTGTCTTTTACCCCTACTGGGTGAGCCTCCCCTCCCTGTCCTTATCACAATTGCTGAGCCTTTATTGCTTTATTTTCTCCTTCCCAGCGCTGTGAGGGAAGTGGGGAGTGAACGGCTGCGTGGTGCTCAGTTGCCCTTTGGGATCAAACTACGGCACACTGTTACTGGGGAATAAATCTGCTGCCTGGCAGGCTCCAGGCACTGCACCTAGCATGGACACCTTCCAGCCCCATCTTAGACCAGGACTACAAGATTTGGGTTGGAAGGGTCTGGTCTCCAAGACAGGCGGGAGGATCTGTGCTGTGTTTCAGTTGTTGGGCATTGTGCACATTGTACTGTTGCTGAGGGGGTGGTGGTGGGGGGATACGACTGTGCCTAGTCCAGAAGGCACCCAAAGGCAGCAGTGTCAGGAGGCACTGGAAGAATTGAGTTTGTACCCACCAGCTTGGGTTTGGTGGTCACCACAGCTCTTTGTAATTCTGCCCTTGCCCCTCTAGCTCAGTGCGGGATACATGCAGGACCTTGGCCTTCCCTTAGAGACCAGACCCAGGGAATTCCTGTGCCCTGATTTCCATGGGGTGAGGGCACAAGGAGAGCTGGGATGGTAAATCAGTATGTGGTGTTAGGAGATGAGTTTTCATCATAGATAAAAGCAGGTACAGGTTTGCTGAGGAGAACAAGAAGACCTTAGTCCCTGGTCTCTGCTCTCCTACTTTAATCCACACTCTTGTTCCTTGGCTCCAGTGCTCAGCTGTGACCCTCCTACAACAGCCCTGCAGGCTTTTTTTTTTTTTTAGTTTATGTTCCCATCCTTTGCATAAACAAAGGAGACTCGTGCAATTGCACTCTCCAGCTGCTCTAAGCACTCCATTGCAAACAGCTCCCGCTCCCCCTGACACAACACTGCACCTGAGTGTTAATTCAGGGGAAGGAGTGATGTGTTGCCCCCGTGCAGAATTACATGGTCTCCAAAGAGGAGAGCCACCACTAAAGTGCCAAAATCACCTGAGTAGGATCTCACAGGAGTTCAGAGGCAAGTGAAGGTTTATGAAAAATTGGAACTTCACAAAATTCCATTACAGGTGCTTATATGCTTAGGGAAGAGACACAATGACAGAGAAAGTTAGGGAGTCTCATTAAAATATTGGGAAAAATTTTGTAGAATAACATTTTGTGGCTGATGCTGTCTTGGTGTTTCTAATAAGAAAGGAACAGAACCTTATGTGACACTGTAGGGTTTGAGTGTGACTTGTAGACCCTGTTCTCTGGTTTCTTGTGATTGCTGAAAATGCTTCAGTAAGGTTTCAGGACAGGGCTGGGGGGAAAACAAGATCATTTTGGGCCAACATCTGGATGAATGTGTGTGTAAATGTGGATACACCCCCCCCCCCCCCCCCCCAAAACACACTCTCACCGCATAGCCAGATTGGCAGCTGCTATAAACTAGTAAGTGAATAAATGGAGAGTTACAGACTGGGTGAAAAAGGTATGTGGGGAGGATGAATCCATGAACAGACTTTCATTTCCAAAGTGGTAACAAGTCTTTTTTCAAGAGCTGAGATGAAGAGGGGAGTCATGAGGTGATACAGATCCGAGGAGGAACAAAGACACAGATACAGTTTGACACGATTACATTTCCATTCTAAACAGGAATGTAGAATTCATTTTCTAAAAATAATGTTTCACCAGTCAAATTTTCCACAGTGCCTCCAGCTTTCAGGGCTTGGCCAAGACGATGAAGGGATCATCCCGTTTTTCCAGTAGACAGCTTTTTAAGCTTTTTCTTTGCTCCCCGAACACGCTGCTGTTGTTCCCCGGTCCGAACCCTATTCCTTGCCACCTGGCACTAGCGATGGGCTGGGGTCAGGACCTGGGCTGGCTCCCTTTCTGACAGAGCAGGCTCAGCACCCGCTCCCGGATCGACTCCGTCTTCATCCCGTAGATGAGCGGGTTGAGCGTGGGAGGCACCAGCACGTAGAGGTCGGCCATCAGGATGTGGATGTGTGCGGGGATGCTCTGGCCCCAGCGCTGAGTGTAGAAGGAGAAGAGCGCAGGCACATAGAAGAGCAGGATGACGCCGATGTGGGAGCCACAGGTGCCGAAGGACTTCAGCCGAGCCTCTCTGGAGGAGAGGCCTATGACCTCCCTCAGGATCAGCACGTAGGAGACGGCGATGAGGATGGAGTCTGAGCCCACCACGGCGGTGGCAGCCGTGAGCCCGTAGATGCTGTTGGGCCGGGTGTCCCCACAGGCCAGCTTCACCACCGACATGTGCTCGCAGTAGGAGTGGTGAATGACACGGGGGCCGCAGTAGGACAGAGCAGTCAGCATGCAAATCCCAGGGGTGACGATGGTGATGCCACGCACCGCGGAAGCCAAGCCCAGCTTGGCGATGGTGGGGCCAGTCAGGATGGCAGAGTAGTGCAAGGGCTTGCAGATGGCCAGGTACCGGTCGAAGGCCATGGTGAGCAGGACCCCTGACTCCACCATGGAGAAGCTGTGGATGAAGAACATCTGGGCCACACAGCCCTCAAAGTCGATCTCGTGGAATCGGAACCAGAAGATGCTCAGGAGCTTGGGCATGGTGGAAGTGGTGATCACGAGGTCAGTGGCAGCCAGCATGGAGACGAAGTAAAACATGGGCAGGTGTAGGCTTGTCTCCATCCTAATCACTAGGAGGAGTGTGATGTTCCCCAGCACTGCCATGAAGTACATGGCGCAGAATGGGAAGGCAATCCAGAACTGAACATCCTCCAGCCCAGGGATGCCTGCCAGGATGAAGGGCAAGGGACTGGAGTGATTTGGGTAGGACATGAGGCACCGTTGCAGAGCTGGAAGGGAAGATGCAGACAGGGAGAGGAATGAGCTGTAGCAAGGACTGCTGCGGACTCCAGCCACAAGCAAATACCCCTGTTTGTCTTAGGCACACAGACCTGGACTCGATGATCCTTACGGATCCTTTCCAACTCGAGATATTCTACGATATGATTTGTATCCTCCTGCCTCTTATCCAGGTACACTCAGTCCCATCATTGGCAAGATGCAAACTCACATGGTCTTAGCCCGAACATTTGGGAGTTATTTTACCTCTCCTCCAACCCTGGGCTGTCCTCTGGCTGTTGTCTCCACCCCTCCCCTCCATAGTTTGGGAGTTACAAACTAGAAGTCGAGTATATATAGTTGCCATCAGGACAAATATCTAATATGGGAGAAGGGGGAATATCCAGAATACTTTGAGGATGTAGCTCAGCAGGACTCTGCTCACCCCCACACCTCTGCAGGTGGAAACCATATCTCCTTCTGGGCTGGTGTGTCCCATCTGATCCCCATCTTGAGGAACTGCAGCAGATGTATATTTACAACATCAGTGTTTGTTGCCCAGAGCATTTTTGTTGTCAGAGCTGATGCCCGTGGGAGCAGCCACTGACCCCGTTCATCCCCCAGCTGCATGTCCTGCTTCAGGGCAGCACAGCCAGCTGCTGGAGCCCAAATCCAAACCACCCTGCCAGGATCCCTCTCTGAATGGGCAACCCACCCACGGGGTCCCTGTCTCCTGACTGAGGAAAGTAAACCAGTGTCATGACCAAAACTGGCCAGAGCCTGCAGTGCTGGTCCCCTCCAGCACTAACCCTCCCACAGTGGTGAACCTCTTTACCCCCCAGCCCTTGGCAAAAGAAAAGTGCTGTGAATCGTCCCCCTTTTATAGGGAAAACAGAGGCGTGGAAGGGTTAAATTAGCCTGCCTGCTGTCAGTATGGGAATTAGATGCAAGTTTCTCAGGCACTTGCACCCTCTGTTTTCCCCAACATACCAAAGGGCCAGACTTCATCTCCTTGGCTTTCCAGATATTTGACTTCCTTGACCCCTAAATAGTTTCATTTCTCCTCCAAATTGCTTTGAGTCGTTCGCGTGACACAAACGAAAAGGCATTTCAGCCTGCTTCTAGCCACTGCTGTTTGCAATGTAAGGCCAAATACTGCAAAGCCAATATTGTAAAAATGCTGCCAAGACAATGTTATTTATAATAGTTTATTGCAAAGAGGACTCTGTTTGCAGTGTAGTCAGCTACCTTGGCTATAAATTCAAGGAGGCAGAGCCACAGCTGGCACAAGCCAGTGCTGCAGGAAATGTGTCTCGTGCCAGAATTATTTATCTGGAAAAGGCAAACACATCTGAGATCCTGTAATTCTCTGCTTGGAAAAAAGCAGATACTCCCTCCCTCCTCTCTGTCAAAGATAATTGATCTACAAATCCTGTGTACTGTGCTGGTCAGTGTTACCTGTACTTCATCTTGTAGAATAAAGCTATCCAGATTATTAAATAATGCTATGCAACAAGCGTCAGACCCAGTTTTTACTGGTTTCTTTTCATGTATGCTCAGAGGGCTGTGCCAGCAGGGTCTGATTTCTTGGGTACGCACAGACACATGAAATACCGAGGAAACCAGCCCTTTAGCTCAGTCTCTCCGACCAGCCCATTCGGGTCATGCAAAGACGCTGTTCCCTGCGGCACTTCTGTTTCATCCACGTTACACCCGACCCTCCTCCGCACGTCATTCGTCCTCCTGGCGTGCCCTGCTGCCACGGTGCTGGCGTACCGGCAGCCAAAGGTACCCCCGGACCCTGACCCCACACACGGGAACAGGCGCCTCGCGCCACGTCCCAGCCCCGCACAGAGCATCGCACCCGGAGCAGCTCTTCCTTCACCTCCCCGACCCCCACCCAGCCTCGCACAGGCCTCTCGCTTCTGCCACCGGCCCCCAGGGACACGCAAAATTGCCATTTTGGCTATTTTTTGAGTTGTACGTGCAACAGCAGCACTCTCGGACGCGTCGCTGCTCAAGCGGCGCAGCGCTTTCAGGCCCGTTGGCACACTTCTGAGCATTTTCTTTGTGCTTCATTGGCACAAAAAGCTGCTAGAGTTTGATTTTGCGCTATTAAGTAGTTCAGTAACTTGTGAAGCGACAAGTTTTGTTCACTGCAGTAGGGAAAATCCAGATTTTTCTATAAATGGGGGACATCACCAGGAACCTTGACCTAGCTTGCTGTACCCCAGTAGATTTGTTGCACACTTATTGTACTTTAAACAGTGAAACGGATTAAAACGCCCTTAGAAAATGAGTTGCTCAGTAGTAACGGAGTGCAAAAGGAGTTGAAATATTTAATTGCTGGCATACTGGAAAAGCTTCCCTGACTTTGTAAGGAGGGGATAGATCCTGGTACTTGAAGTTGAGATTTTAACTCTTTCCTCACTCATTTTTGTCAGCTCTGCCTCTCTGCTGCTAAGCAATAGTAATTAAATTTACAAGATTTTATACAGTTAACATTTTGTGCCATTTTCAGACATTGTAAATCTACCAGCCATGCAGTCTGAGCCTATGAAAAACATATAGCCAACTCCTTTTGCACCCACATGCTGATCTGACCGTGCTAACAGCCACCCAGCACTCCCGATCAGCGCACAGGCTGTCATGAAACAAAGATCCTTTGAATTTGGGGTTTTAAGAAACCTAGAGCAATCACACAGTCCATATGCCTTCCCCAGGAGAAGATCAAAAGTAATCTCTGATAGATACATGCACAACCTGATCTCCCTTTTCAGAAAGTCGATACTTTCCCCAAATCGCTCATTTCACAGCACTTTTCTAGTATCAAGCCTGTACCTCTCTGGAACTCGTGACTTTTGTCCTTTCCATAAGGGAGAAGAACAAATTATTACCTTCCTCGTGGTGTTTGCCATCCTCTTCAGGTTTGCACAAGCAAAAAGGACAGGACTAGAGCTATGATGGGGTAATTGCAGGTCTTCACAGATGACCGGGTTAGCAGATGTTACACCTACGCATCTACAGCTTGTTTAAAGTTGATTTAACCAAGCAACAGTTTGCAGCCAAATAATTAGCATAGCTGTAATTAACCTATGCAAGGAAGCAAACTGAGGTTGCAGGTGTATTACTGGCAGTTCTCTACCACAATACTCACGTAATGTGAGGTATTTAGAAGTAATCTCATTAATTCAATAAGAGACAAAGACCACTTAGATGTATTGCCGTATCTGCATATCAGCTTCTCTGGATAGGTTGTTTTATATTCCACCTCAGTTTGGCTAAAATTTGAAATTGG
The DNA here is from genome assembly GCF_018691265.1 of Tyto alba. Lineage (NCBI taxonomy): Eukaryota > Metazoa > Chordata > Aves > Strigiformes > Tytonidae > Tyto > Tyto alba. The sequence continues at coordinate 957,056 of NW_024881282.1, read as the reverse complement.
ATCAGATCTTGACACTATGCCTAAAAATACTGACATAATACCCGATTAAATGAAAAAAACCCCATCTACCCAGCTCACCTGAATGATTTGGATGTGACCCTGGCTGTACCTACATCACCTTCAAATACTCTTTCTCTCTCACACAACCAAGCAATCCCTCAACCTGTCAAAAGGACATGCATGGAAATATTTATATGCCTTAAGGAACCCAATCACCCTAATCACTCACTGCTGGGACCTCAGAGACACTAAACATCACAGAGGAGAAACTGCTGCATGGGAATAACCAGGAATAGCAACACTTTGTAAACAAATTTACTCCCCTTTCCCACTGCATGGGTTATGTCTGTCTCAGCATTAAGCAGTGCCAAACAGTTCTTTGGTCCACAAAGGAGGAATTTTATCTCTGGGTGGGCAAATATTCCTCTGGGCATGATTAGCTGTTCTCCTGGTACACACGCAACTGTGCACGTGTCCTTCAGGCTTAATTCTGTTGGTGTAAAATTTTTTTTCTGTTTGGACCCGGTGGCTCTGTGCTCCTGGGGCACAGGACAGCAGCCTGGATTCTTAGGGCTGTATTTTAATGTCACCTTTCCTCTGTGGATCTTGAAGCATCCATGAACTTTAGTGAATGCTTCATAAATGAGTGCTGATCTTTTGGACCTAATTTAGTTATTCCCTGTCTTTGCAGTCTCTGAGGCTGGAGGTCATGTATGAACCAGCGACGATCAGCACGGTATTTCAGGAGAGGTGAGTGGGGAAGGAGGGCAGGAAACCATTCAGATAATCCCCACAGCTGTGATCAATGGCAATTTTTTAGCTGTTTCAGTCTGGCAACTACAAACATGACACAAACAGCAATGACTTACGGGTTTGCTGGCCCCTTGGGCTACTGGTCCTTCAAAAGAGAGTTACCAAAACCAGTAGAAATTTGCAGAGACTGGAGAGGACGAGGAGATTAAGGAACCTGGGCTTCTGCTGGCATTTTGGCTACAAAGACAGCACAGCTGGTGATGCTCTTGGAAGGAGGTGACACACGCCAGGGCAGGGACAGCCCTGAGGGGCCGTGGGAGATCCAAACTGAGGCAGAGGAGAATGAATAAGGACCAAGGAGCAGCAGAAGGAAACCACCACGCACTGATCCAGACCTCCAGCACCACCGTTGTCCCACAAAGTGTCCGGGAGGGCAGGAGTGCAATGTGTGGGGATGACACAGGGAGCTGAGACTGGGACAGGGGAGAAGAGATGTTGCAGTGATGAAAAGTCAGGGGAAGGAGGAGGAATGGTATTTCCCTAAATGTGTTTTATATTATTTTTAAAATTATTTTTTCCTCAATACATGAATTTAATTATCAAAATCTCATGTTAATTTGTTGTAAAATAAATTAAGTAAAAATCCCCAGGTCGAGACCGTTTTGCTCCCAATGGAAACTCCTTGCTTCCTTGGTCTGTTTTTTTGTCCCTTCTTCTTCTGTGTACTGTTCCTGGGCACACACCCATGGAGACATGTTTTTCTTCCAGACATGTATTTCCATCAGCTGGGCTCTCCCTGCATTCACGTTTCTCAACATACAATTCACTGGTGGCTCCAGACATCCAACTTACTTTCAGCCTGCTTCTAATGTGGTGCACAGGGCTGCCTTGAGGTGTGATTTCAGCAGCATCAGAGGGCATGGAGACATCGGTGTGGTGGGAAGCCACCACTGAGTCCTGCCCTACCACACGCAGAGTCCTGTCTCAGGGCCCCCACAGCCAAGAGGTAACTTCACTCCCACTCCAAAGTCTGACCTGGCCATCAAGGGACCGGCAACATCTCACTGCAGAGGTGGGGAGAGCCCAGAGCGCGTGGGGTGGGCACCCAGCATCGTGTTCAGAAGGACCTCTTCAGAAAGCCCCCTCCAGCTGCATCTCACTCCAGGAGCCCCTCAGCAGGGAAGCCAGACGTGGACCTGCTAGGCAGCCTGGTGCTCCACATGCAGTCCCACGGCACGACCCAGTGGATGGGTTCTCACCCCTTGCAGGTAAAGGTGTCGCATTTGTGCGCCTGAGATGGGGTGGCTCTTCTGCTCTGAGGCCTCTTGTCATTATCACAGTGCAAACAGGAGCAAGGAGACCTGACTGGAGGCTCGTTCTTGATAACGCAGAGGTGGGCCAGCACAGCGCCTTCCCGCTGAACACCGCTTCGTGATTACCACGTCCTTTACCCCACCTGGGACTCTGCACCTCGCCTGCGGTGCTGTGACTGGGAGGCAAAAGGTGGAGGAAGCCTCCCCAGCCAGGATGAGAACTCTGATAGAGCTAGAGGAGAAATCTCAGGGAACGCTGGGCACTTGGGGTGGCTGGCTGGGCCTCCCAGAGATGGTGGCAGTGATTAATTGCTTGGGTTTTGTAAAAAGAGACAGGGAAAGTCTACTGGGACTCTGGTCAAGAGAAACATCTTAGGGAGAAGGTAAATAAGTCCCTGCCTCCCTTCTTCTGCAGCACGGGTTTCCTCCAACTCAGAGAGGCAAGAGTTAATCCTAATCTTCTGCAGCTGGAAAGAGGGAGAATGACACAAGATTGCCAGCTGGGTTGTGAAACCTCCCAGGAGACAGCTTGGCTGTAAACTTCCCAGCTTCTGAACTCTGCTCAGCAGGCTGGAGAGACCGAGGTCCTTGGAGAAGAGGAGCTGTTGCTCACTCACAGCTTGAGCCAGGGTCTGATGTAGGTCCCGAGCTGTTGTGGGATGAACACCCAGCTTGAATTCTGATGATGCGTGACTTTTTCTTAGTTTCACCTGGGAACTCACAAGGGCACCTGTGCTGGGTCAAACCAGAAGTCTTCCTCACCTGGGACCCACTCTCCAGCTGTGGCTTGTGCCCCTGAGCACAGCTGGCAGAGCCACCCCAGGGGGGGCCAGGGGGTCCTGGAGAATCCAAGGTGTCCCTGGCGGAGGATATCAGGACTGTGCCAGCCTCATGGTGCTGAGGACCCATCTGCTGCTCCTCCACCCACTCCAGGGAAGGAGAGGTGTCTTGAATCCAAATAAGCAATGAATAAGTTCATATCTGAACAATGGTGATCGTCCTTTTTACTTGATATCACTTCACACTCTTTTGATAAACTCCCCAAGCTGACCTTGCCATGATTTAGTAACAAGCAGAATAACAAATCCAGTTCACGCGTTACATGGGAGTTGCAGTGAAAGTGGCACAATCTGGGTATGTTTTGCAAAGTTTAATGATTCTTTCTATTATGTTTTATTGAAAAGAAAGACTTTTAGGTGTAGTTTGCAAAGGATGCCTCTCAATGTCAAACTCTCTCCCTTCCAACAGCACAATTCCAATTTTCTTGACTGGCATCCCTGGGCTGGAAGATATGCACCCCTGGATTCCATCCCATTCAGCACAGTGTTCACCCTAGCCCTCCATGGGAACAGCACCCTCTTGCACCTGATGAAGATGAAGCCATCTCTCCAGAAGCCCATGTTTTGTTTCCTCTCCGTGCTGGCTGTCATTGACTTGGTGCTGTCCCTGACCACCATGCCCAAAATGCTGAGCATCTTCTGGTTCAACGCCCAAGAGATCACCTTCAGTGCCTGCCTTGTGCAGGTGTTTTTACTTCACACTTTCTCAGTTATGGAGTCGGTGGAGCTGCTGGCCATGGCTTTCAGCATGTTGCCAACTACAACTGCCAGAGCTACGAGCTCCATCCTGACCATCTCACTGGCAGTCAAGAACGGGCTGGTGGTTTTAGCCAGGGCAGCCATGCTCATGTTGTCCCTGCCTCTTCTCCTTCATCGCCTGCCGTAGTGCTGCTCCCACATCATGTCCCACTGCTACTGCAAACACATGGCAGAGGTAGAGCTGGCCCGTGCCAACACCAGGCTCAATACCATCATCATGGTTTTCTTCATTGTGGGGTTGGATCTATTGTCCATTGGTCCCTCCTACCTCAGAATCTTGGGGACTGTGTTGAGCTTGGCATCCAAGGAGGAGAGACTGAAGGTGTCTGAGATCTGCCTCTCTCACATCTGTGTCATCCCTGGTCTCTACACACTTGTGGTTCTCTCATCAGTAATCCACAGGTTTGGTTGCCAAATTGCCTCTCATAAGCACATCTCGATGGCCAGTTTCTACCTCCCTTCACCCCCCACATTGAACCCCATTGCATATGGTGTCAAAACCAAGAAGATGTGTGACCAGGTGCTCATTGCATTTTCTCTCAAGAGAATCTAAATTCTTGCACATCCCATCCACAGGAGCATGTATGTATTTCCATACAACTGCACATGCAAATTGCAGCACATGATGGGCTACAAAAACTAGCCCTAGACATATCAAGTCTGCAGCAGGTACATGATCCACTTTAAATGACTCCCATCTCTTCTCCTGAATCTTTTATGTTTAAGACTTAAGAACTGTGAGAGGATTGTACATATCTGCTGAAAATGGTAGCATTTCAGCTCACCACTGCCCGCAGCAAGCAGCAAAGCCTGCTTGGCAGACCGAGGAGGGTACTAAATCCAGAGGTCAGCCTGTGCAGAACTGGAAAATTTTTGGAGTATTTGGCTTTGACGTCACTGTGCTGATAGTGAGCTGGAGGTAAATAACATTCTCGTTTGAGCTCCACAGGCTGCATTTCTTCTCTTTTTGTGTGCTGAGGAAATGAGCTGATGGCTGGCAGGTCCCCTCCAAAGAGCTATTGATGCTGCTGGACCATGTAAAGAGGGTGGGGGAAAGAGGGACCGAGCCATCTTGTGTTGGCAGGCAGCTGGGAGAGGAGTGAGGTTCGAGGTGCTGACCCTCGCTGCTGGGGAGAGGGGGTGGGCGCCGGGTGATGCCCCCTCCTCAGGCGCGCGGCACTGGCACAAACCGGAGCCCCACGCCTGCTCCCAGCCTCTTGGCTAGACACGCCATGGCCGATGATGACGCATCTGCCTGGAGGAGGGTTGCTCGCATTTTCCAGCGTGAGCTCTGAGGACGGTCTCAGTCAGGGTGAGGTTAAACCTGCTGCACGCACCTCATCCCCCCCCCCCCCCAACAGCACAGGCACTGTCCCCTTCCTCCACCCCTGTACGCACTGGGGGCTCGGGGAGCCAGGTCCCCGGGTCACGGGGAAGAGCACAAACACCTGCGGGCACTGGGGTTTTTTAGCTGTCTTTTCAGTTCTGATTATCCTCATACAACTTGGATGTGATTTCTGTTGCCCGAGTTATTTATCCATGTGCTAAGCTGCCGTAGATCTGATTCATAGATCAACGCTGTAAATCCAGCACAAAAACTATGAAATCCATAATATTTCTACTGAATTAATGTATCTACTTCCATTACGTTCTCCAAGTCTTAGAATACGAAATGTGTTTTGCTGCACAGCTGCCGTATTTATAAAGCTGGACTATTACAAAAGGAGATTCCTGTTCTACAGTGTTTAATGAATTTATGTGGCACAAGAACAAAGTCTGGCCTATTTTATTAATATACCTGTAGCTGTTTCATCCCTCACCTGGCTTTTGCAATCACAGCCCAGCAGGTAAGAAATCCCCACACCCAGGAAGCTCATGTTGTATGTGGCAGCTCATCACCCACACTACCATGAGGGTCACAGAGTCTTGTGGGGTCTCTGTTTGTGTCCCCCAAGCTGTCCCCAGCAGTTCTTCTACTGATCAGAGATCTAGGGAAGGATGTGAACTGGGATGTTATAAAGCTTTTTATGAAACAACGAAACCCAGAGTAGTAGAGATGAGGGTTTATGGGAGAACTTTGCAAAGCTGAATGGTGAAGTGGTATGCTGGACAGTAAAACTGAGTATAAATTAATTAAAACTGAGGTGCTCTAGCAAAACACAGGTCTGTTTTTGCATAAACAATGTTGTGCTGAGCTGTCCATCCCCACTCAGAAACAGGCACCTTGGAGTTGTGACTGATGATTCCTTGAAAACACCAGTGGTACCCAGCCACTTCTTCACTCCAGTCTCGCCTCCTCGTTACCACACCAGGTTTCACTCAGCCCCTGGCAAGGCGATGACTGGTGCAGCTCAGGGTTGGCAAACAGCAGCTTCTTTCTACCATTTCTTCCCTCTCACTCATTTCCAGTGCTCCAGCATGGGCTGATCCACAGGCTGCATGTTGAGGTACATGATCCGGTGTTGGTCCTTCACGGGCTGCAGTCCTTTTGGGGTCTATCTGCCCTGGCATGGGCTTGCTCATGGGCTGCAGTCCCTTCAGGGGTGTTCCTACTCTGGCGTGGGTCCTTCATGGGCCACAGTCCTTTCGGGGTCTGTCTGATTTGGCGTGGGTCCTCCACGGCCCACAGTCCCTTCAGTGGGAGTGTTCCTACCACCATGGAGCACCTTCCACTGCTCTGACCTTGGTGTTCCCTTTGCTGGCCCTCCCTCTTTGTTCACTTCTCCTCTCTGCCTGACAGTTTCTGCCCTTTCCTAATTATGTTTTCACAGAGGCACCACAAACTGCCCTGGCTGGCTCCGCTTTGGTGTGTGATGGGTCTGTTACTGCTGGAACCATTTGTGCCTGGCACAGGGCACCTCAGTCCTTCCTCCTGGCCACCCCTGCAGCCCGCTCCAATACCAAAACCTTGCCAGCTACACCCAGCACATCTCCCCAAAAATATGTTAAGCTGCTACTTACAGATATTGTTTTGCTTTGTGCGGTGTGGATAATGAGTTAATTTGTTCCTAATTCAGGAAACTAAGCTCTTAATAAAATTTTTGCTAGGAATTTCTGCTTCCACAGAAGTACTTATCTGTTCTTTCAAAAAAATAATTTTCTAAATTATAGGCAGTGAATAAATGCAAGGAAAAGAAGTCACAGTGAAAAAGTTAATATTAGCTGAAAGTGGTTTATACTGTGTCTCTGTCTCACTGCCTTTCTGGGATGCACTGGGATGCACTACAAGGAAAGGAACAAGTCCCAGCTAAATGTTAACTCCTGAAGGGCTCTGACTACATCCATAAAGCCATCAACCTGCTGAGCTTGTGTAGGCTTTTATTAGAGTACTAGTGCTTGCTGCACAAAGTATATTTGCTCGACAATTTGCAGCCATAAATTATTGTTATTTGTGTTGTGATAGTGACTGAGCGCCTGCCAAGGGCTAAGGCACCCTGTTGCATAAAGAAGAAGAGCACATTCCTCATCCTGAAAGCTAAGCTAAGAAAAGTCAAGAAGAGTCAGAGCTGTGTGCAGTTCAACGGGCAGTTCTGTCATTGTAAATTTTGACTGAAATCAGGATCCTCCTCTGTATCTGTTTGGTCCTCACCCCGTAGATGATGGGGTTGAGCACAGCGGGCACCAGGATGTAGATGTTCCCCATGGTGATATGGACCAGTGGAGCCAGGTCCTTCCCAAACCTGTGCACCACGGACAGCCCAATCAGGGGCACGTAGAAGGCCAGGACCACGCAGATATGGGCAATGCAGGTGCTGAACACCTTGAGCCTCTCCTTCCACGACGCCAGCCGCAAGACAGCCTTGAGGATCAGGACGTAGGAGAGGCAGATGAGGACGGCGTCCAGCCCCATGACCAGCAGGATGGCGGTGAGGCCGTACACCACGCTGGGGGTGGTGTTGGCACAGGCCAGGTTCATCACATCCTGGTGCAGGCAGAAGGAGTGTGACAGCACTCGGGAGCTGCAGAAGGGAAGGGGCAGAGCAGGACTCGGGTCTGCCCCTCCTCTGGAGCCAGGTGGTGTTGTGGCAGTCTTAGAATGTTGTGTGTTTATTTTCTGTACTGAAAACATGTTACTAGCATGAGATATGCACCGTAGTGCCACCAGAGCTGTGCTGTCACAGTGGGAAACGTGCTGTCTGGAGTCACAGAGTCACCAAGGTGGGCAGGCACCTCTGGAGATTGTCCTGTCCAACCTCCCTGATCAGGCAGGGTCACCCAGAGCAGGTTCCCCAGGACCGTGTACACCCCAGTTTTGTACATCTCCAAGGATGGAGACCGTACAGCCCCCCTGGGAAATCTGTGCCAGTGTTTGATTAACCGCATCATAAAAAAAAAAAAAAAAAAAAAAATTGTCATGTTTAAATGGAATTTCCTGTTTTTTTCTAGTTTGTGCCCATTACCTCTTGTCCTTTCACTGGATAACACTGAGAAGAACGTGTCTTTGTCTTCACTGCATCCCATCGAGTATTTATACACCTTAAGAAGACACACTCGCACAGAGAATCTCTTTGCCAAGGGAAATGCCCCTTCAATGGGGACGATGCCTCCCTTAAGGGGCTTGAGACTCAAAAAAGACAATAATTGACATTAGTAACTATTGGTACAGTATTGATACAGCCTATAGGACCACCAGCAGGTTAACATCGCTCTGTGGGCTATTTATTACCTAACTTAGAAGCAACTGGGATGAGTTGGTCACCAGGACTACTCCATGTACTAGTCACCCCCTCTGCTTTTCCCCCCAACTGCTGTTTGGGGCACCCAGCTGGGTCCTCACTGCTGTGCCCTGGAGGAACATCCCTGCTCTGGAGCCCAGCCCCACCGCAACAGTATGGAGCAGGGGTGCACTCCTGATTTCGAGGCCTCATAGGGTTAAAAGGCAGAGGGAAGTGTGAGGGGAGCGAGGGGGAGCCGGGGAACCCACCCCCTGCCCTGTTCACCCTGTGTTGCTGCACCCTGCAAGCTCACAGGCGCAGCGTGGTGACTATGGTCAAGGCTGGGAAGGAGCAAGCTCATGATCTTGCCTGATGACATTTCAGAGCAAAAGAGGGATGGTAGCAGTGCTCGAGAATAAAGCGTACGATCTCTCAATAAAAGTATTTTCTGGGTGTCTACTGAATAGAAATACAGATGCAACACAACATTGGGGAAAACGGAAAAGGTTTCAGTTTTAAAACTTTATTTAAGCGACATGTATTTAAACCCATTCAGGTCACTGCTGCAAGTTAGTAATGATGAGCCTTGCTCAGGAACTGGTGTGTGCAGTAAGAGCCTGCACATCAGTGAGAAACCCGAGGGTGAAAAGTAAGAGCCACCATCACTGTGCTTTGAGCCGTGCGGCTGTGAGGGGAAAGGAGCGATCTGAGGGTTAAAGGCACCAACTGGGGCTGCAGAACTGGCTTGGTTGCAAAAGGGCTGGAGGTGCTGACATTCAGGGCCCTTGGAAGGGTAAAGCGGGGTCTGCTCAGTGTGTTGAGGCATCAGGGACAGTGATGTGGGCTTCAGGAGAAATTCCGACCTGAGCATGCTTGAAAATAATTGTTCTTATTGAGACATCACCTCGTTACTAATGGTGATCTGCTCCTGTAACCCACCTGAGCAATTCCTGTGCTTGGCAAAATTCGCCCTTATGCTTTTCTGTCCCAATGCAATGGTCAGGGGGTGATTCATCTAGACTGCCCTCAACAGTCCTGATTTTGACCGAAGATCAAACGTCACTAACCCTCCGAAGATGGTACTGCTCACAGTGAAGCAGGCTCAGCTTCTCCTCTCGTGGGTGCCGACCCCCCCCAGGCATCCCTCACTCCTCCCTACCTCTCAGCCCCAAGCCCTTTTGTGCCCCGACACCCTGCCCTGCCCCATGCTGAGCATCTTCCACATCAGCCTCCGTGGTGTCCCCACCAGGCTGGGCCAGTGGCCCAGGCTAAGGACAGAGCTCCAGAGAAGTGCTCTGTGCTTTACCAACGCACAGACCACAGTAAAGGGGTGAAGCTATTGCCAATAATTTTAAAAAATAAAAATCTACCTCCCAGTTTTTGCAGTTTTGCCTCTCTGCAGTCTTTTAAGCATCCAGCCCAGGATGTGCAGGCACTTTCCCTCCTGAGACAACAAGGGCGTGAACACCAGTCCCACCATGGTCATGGTCATCCTTCAAGTGGTTAAAATTGATTGGTGCTGCAGGGGATTGTGGTTTGACACAAAGCTACTGAGGGTCATCAGCAGCAACATAGACATCTCCATGAGCAACAGTGAGTGGGTGAAGAAGGTTTGAGGGAAAAAAGCACTGCAGCTGATTTCCTTGTATTTAAACCAGAGTGTGTCCAGCGCACTACGACCTGAAGACAAACAGTTAGAACGATGGACAGCATGGCCAAGAAATAGTATGTGGGCTTCAATCCTCTCATTGCATAAAAGATGGGGAGGCATTGCCAGTGCTCACAGTGAAACAGATAGAGCAGAGGTGAGAAGTCTGCAAGCCTGGGAAACCTGTCAGGGGTGGGAAAAATGCAGCCCTGAGGCTGATGTTCTTGAGTGCTGACATGAGCTCCACGCAGATTTGCCTGAGCTCCTGAGCTTTGAAGTAAAGAACGCTATTTATCCAATATGTTATTATAATCAGCAATGAGAATTTAGAGGCAAGGATGAAACACAAAGAAAAGTCAGTATACCCTGCTTTGGATTCCTAGCTCAGGCTCAGCCCTGCCTCAGTGAAGCCAGTGGAAATATTTGCACTGACACTAGAAGGAAAGGAAAAGGGGCTCTATTTCAAATACTCAGTTCAATCTTTGAGCAACTTCCACTATTACCACTTGCAGCAGCATTTGCAGACCCATACCCCATTGTGTTGAGCCCTGAGCAGTTGCCACAGCTGAAAACATCTGCAGCCCTGAAGGTTTCCTGATAGGGTCTATCCCAGACACAGACACGTGGTGTTTGTGGAGGAAGGACGTGGTGGTAAATGCTTTGTCCCATTGCAAGAATATACGTTATCTTACACAGAACAGAAGTCCCAGGAAAGGATAAAGACTGTAAATTTAAGTTCCAGGGGCCTTTGAAGGTAAGGGTAAAAAAACTGCCTTGCCAAGTCCAAAGTGAGCATGTTTCTGCTTGGTCTAAATTCTGTAGTTTTTATGTTCATAGTATAGTTTGTCAATTTAGATGTCTCTCATCCCCCTGCCCTCAGCTAGGGCACAACAAGGTACGTTATGGCAATAACAACAACCTGAAAAATATATTCACAAAATGCCATCTGGGAATAGTTTTTTTCCTCACACAGTCCCGACAAAGACCCTGCCTGACAAGCAAAGCAGCCAGAGCCTTTCTCAGGGTATTTTGCTGCAGAAAGTGCTGGGGAGACTGCTCTAACTCCCAGAAAATGCTGGAAACTTCTGCTTGGCTTCAGCTTTGCTCAGTGTGAGCTGCGCTGCTTCTAAGGCAGCCTCTGAGGGGTGACCGTGCTCGTCTGACACCCACAGCTTGATCGGCTGCAGCAGCTCGGTGCCTGAGCTCAGCCTCCTGCTGTTCCCAGGTGGTGTGGGCTAAGTCAGGGACAAATCCTGACAACCGCAAAAAAACACAGTTGCTGCAGCTGGTGGAAGGGGTCTCAGATAAAAACAGATTGCAGGAGCACACATGGGGCACACATCAACCTTGGAGGAGGTCCTGGAGACCAAAACTCAGCAGCTTCTCAAGGCACAGCCATACCTGCACTTCTCATTGCAGAACGGTGTCGCGGCCAGGCTGGGTGCCACCGACACGGGATGAGGCACAGGCTGCCCTGTTTTACAGGACACCCTTATCTGTCCCCGGGGCACAGCACCACGCTGGAAGAACTCAGCTGCTCCAGGTGATTTTGTCTGTGCACGCAGCTCTGCACCGTGAAATGATTCTCAGTTTTCTCCCCACCACAGTAAACTATTCACCTCCTGGATGGGCTCCTGGAGTCCCAGGAGAGAAAAGAGGCTGAGCTGCCCGGCCCGAAGGGTCACGATGAGTGGCACAGGGTCTGGCTGATGTGACTAGTGAGGCAACACCCGGGCCAGTACTGTTTAACCACTTCATTAACGACCCGGGTGGTGGGACAGAGCACACTCTCAGCAAGTCTGCAGATACAAAACTGCCGGGCGGGTGGCTGATCTTGCCCCTTAATTCTGCTCCAGCATCCTGCTGTTTTCAGCTCAGGAGGGGGCTGGTCTGCTTTCCGCAGCCCTCAGCAACCCCTCTTCCAACACTCTCACAAATTTCCTTTTGAACTCATGTAAATAATTTGGAGCCAGAGCAGCCTTCAGCAAGGAGTTCCTCTGTTCCTCTCATCTACAGCATGGACAAGGACAAAATCAGACCATGCTCTTGTCCTCTTCTTCCTCGGCACCAGCCCAAGGGTGTCACAGCATTCTCCAGGGACGTTGACTGATGGGTGAGGAGACACCTAGAGCCCCAGTCTGTACCCCATCAGTGGTGGGGAACAGGCAGCTGGAGGCTCCCCACAGCCATGGACAAAGGGAGCACCACCCCGCTCTGTACCCCAGCATCCACCATCTCTATGAGAAACTCATCACAGAATCAAAAAAATTCTCAAAGTTTCTGATCATGAAGCCGTTGGCTGATTCTTTTTGGTTTATGCTCTTTCTTGGTAACCTTTGGGGATTTTTCTTATTGTCCTTGTTTCCTTGTATTTAACCCATCTATTTAAATGCAATATACACACATATACAAATATACATATATACAGTGTACCTATGTATAATCGGGGAGCTGCATGGAAGCACCCGGGGAGGGGGGGGTGTGGGTGGCACCGGGGCTGAGTCTCTTCACTTTTCAGAATGCAAAAGTTTCACAGAGCAGGGCAAAACTGTGGAATTTTCTGAATACACACTTTTTGCAATTTTTTTTGTTGTTTGTTTTGTTGTTTTTTGTTTGTTTGTTTGTTTTTTTTAATAGCCAGTGCCCCAAAGCTGCCTTCACTCCCATCTTTGCACTCTGCCATTTTATTTCTCAGAGAAGACATGAAAACCTTCTTGTAAGCAGTCCTGTGGTGCTCCCACCCCCTGGAGAGCAGAGGAATCAGCTGGGACTCCCTGGGTTTGCTCTGCCTGGGTTAAATACGGGTGCCCAGCGCCTGCCCGCAGCGCAGCCAGGGCTCTGCCTGGCCCCAGCTCCTGGCCTCTGCTCCGACCTGGGGTAAGTACGGCGTGGGCTGCCTGGAGGTGACCGGCGTTCTGCCCCCACGAGAACAATGTGCTGGGGGATTTGCATCAAAACAAGGATTTTCAAAAGTCTCTGGCAGGAACAACAAACCAGCACGTTAGAGAATGTTAAGATGGCGAAGTGCTTTGCTAAATATTAATTTTGATCTGATATATGCAGATAGGCTTGGCATGAAAAGCCACCCTAAAAATTGATCTTGATCAATAATTAAAAATTTTCCTCATTCTCTCAAGTACTACATGAATAGGTCATGTAGGTTTATTTCTATGATCACTTTGCTCCCAACAGGAGCAAAGGGGGCTCTTCAGCTCCTCAGCTTTAGGTGCTTTACCCCCTCAGTTACCTCTTTCGCTGTCCCAGTTCTCCCTCTCCCACACTGGTTTGGTTTCAGTGCTTTTTTCTCTCCTCCCAGGGACAGCCAGCTCTAACTTTTGTCCCTGTGTGCCTCTTTCCTGTGACCGGGCAGCGGGTGTTTGAGGCACCGCGCCGAGGGCTGCTGGAGGAGAGCGGCACCGTGCCGAGCTGAGCTACTTGCAGGCACCGCTGTCTTTCTTTCAATCCTGACTCTTTGGCCATGTGAAATCTTTTTGTTTGTTTGTCTGGTTTTGCTCTTTCTTTTCTTTTCTTTTCTTTTCTTTTCTTTTCTTTTCTTTTCTTTTCTTTTCTTTTCTTTTCTTTTCTTTTCTTTTCTTTTCTTTTCTTTTCTTTTCTTTTCTTTTCTTTTCTTTTCTTTTCTTTTCTTTTCTTTTCTTTTCTTTTCTTTTCTTTTCTTTTCTTTTCTTTTCTTTTCTTTTCTTTTCTTTCTTTTCTTTTCTTTTCTTTTCTTTTCTTTTCTTTTCTTTTCTTTTCTTTTCTTTTCTTTTCTTTTCTTTTCTTTTCTTTTCTTTTCTTTTCTTTTCTTTTCTTTTCTTTTCTTTTCTTTTCTTTTCTTTTCTTTTCTTTTCTTTTCTCTTCTCTTCTCTTCTCTTCTCTTCTCTTCTCTTCTCTTCTCTTCTCTTCTCTTCTCTTCTCTTCTCTTCTCTTCTCTTCTCTTCTCTTCTCTTCTCTTCTCTTCTCTTCTCTTCTCTTCTCTTCTCTTCTCTTCTCTTCTCTTCTCTTCTCTTCTCTTCTCTTCTCTTCTCTTCTCTTCTCTTCTCTTCTCTTCTCTTCTCTTCTCTTCTCTTCTCTTCTCTTCTCTTCTCTTCTCTTCTCTTCTCTTCTCTCCTCTTCTCTCCTCTTCTCTCCTCTTCTCTTCTCTCCTCTTCTCTTCTCTCCTCTTCTCTCCTCTTCTCTCCTCTCCTTTTCTCTTCTTTTCTCTTCTTTTCTCTTCTTTTCTTTCTTCTTTTATTTTCTTGTTGTTTTATTCTGCTGCAAAATGAGCTCTCAGAGCACATGCATGTGTGTGCAGACACACTCTGGGACAAATCTTAATCAGTTTGTGCTCCTCGGTTATGAAAAACATATTAATTTCCAGCTGAACAGACTTGCATGTTCTCCCTGCTCCACCATGCAAAGAACTGAGGGTGTGCTGCTGTGACCACCAGCTGCTCAGTTTGTGCTTTTAAGATGCTATAAATTTAACTGCATTTACAGAGAAGCCTGTTTGGAATATTTCTCTGGAAATCCCCCCCCAGCCTCCTGTTGCTGAGCATCGCAGCTGATGGCTGGTGCTCCCAGGGCACTGAAGTTGCCCAGGAAAGCCGGCAGCTTCCAGAGCGCTTAAATGGAGACCTGATGTTTGCTGTTGGGCTTTCTAATGGTCTCAGGCAGACGAAACACCACTTCAGGTTCTCAATCTTACTTGAGCCTCTGAATTCCTTCCTTTCCATTTAACCTTTTTGGCAGCTATAAAGCACAAATCCATTTTCCTTCCATCAGGGCTGGTTTGGTTAATTGACCTGCAGGTTTAGCTGATAAAGCTCCCTAAAACGTTATACATTTTGCCATACTTAAACAAAAAGGGAAGAAATCAATACGGAGTCACATGTAATGGGGCTACTTCTCATCTCAGAGTGAGCTGTTATCTCTTGTGGTCTGACTGCATTCGGTTCAGCACAAACATTGACCTTTCCCTGCCTTTGTCTCTCTCCCCCTGCATCTCCCCTTCCCTCTCCCGTCCGGGTGCTTCAGCCTTGCAGGGACCAGCACGGCCAGGGCTGCTCCTCCTACTGCTGCAGGGACCAGCCTGACCTCCTGGTCCCCATCCCACCTCTCCTCCTCCCCAGGCAGGAGCACCCCTGGGCCCAGGCTGTCATCCTGCCCGTGCTGCTGTGAAGCTTTCAGGTACCTCCCACAGGGCTGAGCACCAACCCTCCTGAAACTCTGGGTATTTAAGGGTTGGGGACTACAACATGGGGAGATTACATTAAATGCCGTGCTGCTCTTTCCTTGTTATCTGCTGCTGTGCACAGCCCAGACAGCGATCCTGGGACTGGTCCACTGTGTTGATGTGATGGTTATTCATGAGGGTGGCTGCACAGGGTTTTTTTGGCTCTCGGGAACCTGTCCTCCCAACACTGTTGCAGCTGGGGTGCAAGGAGTGTCTCGTAGCAGGGCTTTTATTCCAAGACACAACTATTTCCAGACTCTCGGACCATCAGTGCGTGAGATGTCATCTTCCAATGGGACTGGGTCCAGTCCCCTGACCTTCATCCTCAGCAGCATTCCCGGTCTGCCACTGAGCAGCTACTGGATGGCATTGCCTCTCTGCTGCCTGTACCTCCTCATGCTCCTGGGGAACTGCACCTTACTCTGGATGATAAAGACAGACCACAGCCTCCATACACCGATGTACTATTTCCTCTCCATGCTGTCCGTGGCAGACCTGGGCTTGTCTCTTTCCACCCTGCCCACCATGCTGGCCATTTTCTGGTTTGAGTCCACCTCCATCCGTTTTGAGGCATGCATTGTCCAGATGTTCTTCATCCACTCCTTCTCTGCCATTGAGTCTGGGGTCTTGGTGGCCATGGCTTTTGACCGCTTCGTGGCTATTTGCTACCCTTTGCGCTACGGCTCTGTCCTGACGAGCTCCCTGATAATGAAGGCGGGGGGGATGATCTTCATGCGGGGTGTCTGTGTGGTGCTACCCGTTGCTGTCCTTATTAAGAAGATGCCTTTTTGCAGGTCCCGTGCCCTGTCTCACTCGTTCTGCCTGCACCAGGACATGCTGAGGCTGGTTTGTGGGGATGTCAGGCTCAACAGCTTGTATGGGCTGACTGCGGTGATACTCACCAAGGGACTGGACTCCCTGACCATCCTCCTGTCCTACATGATGATCATCAGGGCCATCTTGAGCATCATCTCCCAGGAAGCACGAGCCAAAGCCTTTAGCACGTGCATCTCCCACCTCTGTGCTGTCCTGATCTTCTACATCCCGCTCATTGGCTTGTCCGTCATCCACAGGTTTGGGAAGGGCCTGCCCCCCCCCACTCACACGCTGCTGGCTGATGCCTACCTCCTGGTGCCTCCTGTCCTCAACCCACTCGTGTATAGCTGGAAAACAAAGCAGATCCGCAGGCGGATCCTCGTCCTGCTCTGCCGGAGAGGGACCCAGCAGCGGGTCTAGTCCCAGAGTGGCAATTCCCCAACGCTGGTCTCCTCCTTCCTTTCCTCTCCAGGCTGGTTGCTCATCATCTGCTGGAGAAAATCGCTCATGGTCCTTCACTTCCGAGGAGAAACCTGTCATCTCTTCTGCAGTACAGCTCTTTTCCTCTCCATGGAGGGATGGATTACGGCAATTCACATTATTCCACTTCCCGTTTTGGGATGCCCCACTTCTCAGAAAGTCTGCAAGAGGGCAGAGCTGGTATAGCCATGTCATGAAGTTGTTCTCCCTGCAGGTGGGGGAGAGAAGACTGCTGAGAGCAGACTTTCATCAAGGAATTCACTGTTAACAGCAAATTTGGTCTCTGAAGAACTACAAACAGTGTTGCCAGACTTGTGCTTTTAATTATGATATCCCTATATTGGTCTATTATATGAAAATGGCAGTTCCCAGAGGTATGTGATCATATGAGACTCCTCAGCTTTTATTATGCAAACAACATGACTCACATCTTTACAGTTACGGAGACAGGAACTAATGGCCTATGGGCTGTAACCCAAGGACACGAACCCAGAAAACCGGGTCCAGTCTCGTTGCAGGGTCTGCAAGGGGCTGTATGTTTTTTACTGTCTCATGATATCGTCTACTCTGCCTGTGTCTCTTCTGGGAACATCACAAAAATCTCTCCCCACCTCCCAGGTCATGATTTAAATGAGGGTAGGCTGGTCTGGCGCGGAGGTACAGGGCGCAGTGGGCAGGCGGTGCAATCCGAGCGCATCCTGCGACACGTGGTGCTGGTTGTGCGTTGCCACCTCTCCTTAGGGATGCACACGATGCATAAGTGACGTGCTTCCCACCTGGGCTGGCTGAGCTGCCCCTTTCAGAGCATCAGACTGTCATTAGCAGAGCTTCCACCCCATCCCAAGTGTAAAATAATCCTCCCTGCAAGCCAAATCCCTGTGACTTTGTCATGTCTGCAGGGTCACACCAAACCATTTGCTCCTTTCTGCCCCCAGATCAGTGCCTTCAGGCTCTCTCCTGGGCTGGTCCCCTCCTCTGAGCTATCATCCCAGCCTTTGCCTCATCCCAGTAGCTGAGTGGTCAAGAAGGATGGAGCAGGGTGAAAAGGAGGAGAAAGAGAGACCATGACCTTGCAGGTGAGGGGCAGCAGCCCCCACCTCGTGAGAGAGAGCGTGCTGCAGGAGTGCTGCGAGAGGCACTCGTGCTGGGGAGGGATGAAGGCAGAGAAAACCACCAATCTCAGTGCAGGCACTTGGCAGGGGCTGCGTCCAGCCATACGAAGAAGAGCTACAAGGCCAAGATTGGAGCTTGGGATGCCCTGGCCATCTGTCAGCAGGTTCCAGCAAACTGGGAGAAGCTGGGCATTGCAGGGATGTGCTGGAGAGCTTTGGTAGGGAGAAGAGAGAAGGTCCTTCTCTTTAGCTTTTTGTTTCCCACCCACCCTGTACAGCTGCAAAAGCTGCTTTGGGAATTGTACTGAGAACTTCTCCTAGCTGTCCTAAACCCTGCTATGGAAAATCCAAATGGCAAGGATCAGTGCTGTGAAAGGGAGTTAGGTGCTTGTTTTTTGGCAAGCATGAGGGAGTTATGGGAAAATTGTACCTGGGTTTTTCTTTTTTTGTCAGGGGAAGGGAATGCTCTGTCTCTTGCAGAGTCTTTTGGGTACTGTCACCTGGGAGGTGCCAAGCTGCCAAACCAGCAAGGACACATGGGTGCTGCTATGCATGCTGCAAAGCATCATGTGAGTCAGATGCTGGGAAAGGACTGGTGTCTGCAGGAGGTAAGACGTATGCCATGCAAAAATAAAGGCGGATGCAAGGCAAATGCAAGTGTTTAACACGCAGACTTGGCCCCATGGCTGGGAAGCTGCCAGAAGCCTCCCCTGTATTTTTCCAAGAGTCCATAAAGTAGATGTCTGAAGACAGGGAGTCTGTATGTCCACGTAATGCCTGCTGAAATCGCTGGGCATCTTCGATCTGCCAACAAGAGGTCAGAGGCTGGGGACCTGAGCACCCAGCAGCGTCACGCTGTGCAGTAACCGCAGGGACATTGCTGTGTGAGCTCAGGAAGGAGAAATTTATCCTGTGCTTGAGTGTTTTGTTAAATCCAGTGAGTCAGACTGGGAAAGCCACAGGGAAGAGCAAGTGCTTCTGTAATCAGCTTGTGGACAGTAGAGAGCAGGTCCCTGAGGTACAGAGCAGTTCCTTTGGAGGCTGATGCAGCTGATGTGTGTCACCTGCTGACAAATCTGGTGGCCGTTGTGAACCTCACAGGCAAAATCCACAACTGGGTTAAACTACAAGCACTCCACTCATTTCAGCCAAGCAGTGCCGATGGACACTGCGGCTCTGAGTCACCCACCCCCAAAAGCATCTGCTTCCAGGGATAGATGTGACACGACAATTTGTCCATCTGGTGCTAATGGGGCTTCCCAGCCATCCTGGAGGTGGCCCCTCGCTCAAGAACAGAGCGCAGCTAATGCACTGCAGTCCTAAAGGGTCTGTGTGATGCCGGGGTGATGAAATTCGTAGTAATTTTAGTTTGTATTTAACCTAAAAACAGCTCCCCTACTTTACAGAGTGACGTGACCAGGTACCCTGCTGCCTGTTGATTTAGGTTTGCAATATGAAATGTGCTGCCGTGAGCCTTGCACACACTCGCCGTGCCTGCAGCTCCCCCTAAACCCGGCTGTCCTCCGGCTGCCTCCCAGTCACGGCGATCTGCCGGCTTCATTTAATAATTGACAGGACCGCGCGTCTTCCAAACGTTTGCTGTTCGCTTTTCTGTGTTTGACTTTCCACCGACGGCGCCCGAAGCAATAATGTACATACCAATTTTTCTACAAGTGCTTTCCACCTGTCGATCCCTTCCTCTTATCTGCATTTGCTCAGCCCTGTCCCTACATAATACATTTGCCATCACAAAATTCCCTTTTTCCAGCAAACAGTGTAAGTTGTCAACTTCTACTTCACACCAGCACCTTCACAGCCTGGTAAGTACAGTAGCTCTGGTGACGGTACACAGAGATGTAAAAATAAACCATGTCCAAACGCTGCCTCACTTGCTTCTTATTCTGGTCAACATTTGTGTTTTGTACCAATCTCACATTTCAGTCGTGTGTGCAGCTTTCCTACTGAAATATCTAACCATCCACAGACCTTGCAACGGGTTCAGCTGGTTTTGTCTTAACAGATTTCACAGGGTTTTTCTTCCAAGGAAGGGGGAAGGCTCTCCACAGCAGCACAGATTTCTTACTGGTAAAACTTCATCTGCTCCACAAGACATAAAAACCGGGCCCTAGCTATGAAGTTAAAGGAGTCTGTAGACAAACTCTGAAACTGGGTCAGATCTGGGATATTCTGATGCATACCACTGAGATATTTATTTTTTTTTATTATTTTTAGTAGCAACCATCCAACTCCTCTGCTTATGCATTTTGGGATTGTGCTATTATGGGATTTTGTTAAGTTCCAGGGAACTTTGTAGTAAATCTACATGAATGAGACGATCCTGAGAAGGGTTACACGTTCATTGCAAAAGTTGGATTTATCTTTTGAATTGGACATGGACTAATGTTCTGACCTAGTTTAAGACCACAAAATCTTCTGTTTATGCCTCCATATCCGTATGTTTGCACGTTGCCGGATGGAGCAGCTTTTAGCTCCATGTAAACAGATTTCATACATTAATCTCAACCTTGAGAATGAAGTAGATCACGGGTGAGGAAAAAATTAATTGGATGTCTGAGTACACAAAGTGGGACACCATAAAAGGTCATACAGCTTTTCAAAGTGCTGAGGAAAAACTAAAAATTCAGCTTCTGGTTTTCCTTAGATTCAGCTCTACCTTCCGTGTCCCAGATTTGGGACTATACATGGGCCTGGGGTCCAAGCTCCCATGACAGTCAGCGGTGGTGAGTCAGTGCGGTCCGTGGAGCTGTGGAGCACATCTGCTTTGAGGCGAGCTGAGGTGCTCTGTAGATTCAAACAAAGAAACTTCAAACTAAATCCTACCCCTGAAACCACATTCTAGGTAACAAACTCTTCATCTTAAACTTCAGCCGGTGGGTGTGACCCATTGGAGTTGTTTATAGCTCTGTATCAGGCATAATAAACCCTCAGCTTTTGCCCCACAAGGGTCCTTTGAGAAGCTCCAGGTGGGTTATGCTGGGCGGGTTTCAGGATTTGCAGAATAATCCTAGTCTCCAGCTGTGGGAGAAAAACGAGGCATCGTGGCTGCTGAGGCTGACCTGGTTGGATCACGCAGGGATCTGGCCAGCCCATGCCCGGGAGCTGCTGCCCACGGTCACCAGTGGATGGCTCTCCGGTGTCCTCCTCCTCCTCCTCCTCTTCCTCTTGGCACCTTGGCTAAGCGTGGTTAGTCTTGTGGCTCTTGACCCTACTGTTGTGTCTCTTCTTGCAGAGAGGTGGAGTTTATCCAGCCTCTTTTAGAAACCTGTGAACTCACTTCAGTGTGAGGGATGGACCAGATGAGCCCTTCATGCCCCTTTTGATCAAATTGTCTATGATTTCTAGGATTAGCACAGAAAGGACAGCACAAAACTGTAGCATCGTGGTGTTGATGGTCCTTTGGCCACTTGGTTAGGTATTCATCCTTGCTTCTCTCGTAGGGTACTGCATTACTGACTCCAGCCTGTGACGTCCAGAAACTGTTGCCCAGCAACAGCAACATCTTTAATCACCAGACATCCATCCTGACGGGTGGCGGTGACATTTCTGTCCAGCCTCTGTGCTCTAATCTCCTCGTGCTCACTAGAAACTACACCTGTATTACAAAGGAGAAGCTTCCATGCGTCAAGATATATTTTGTGTTTTGTCCAAGACCTCACAGATCCAGTCCTACCTTTTCTGATATGTCCAGCCACACTGAGCCTGATTTGGTCTAATTTCATGGAACTTGCCTCCAGTGTCTGCAGTCTCCACACCTTCTTCCTCAATGAGGCTAGGCTGGTTGTGTGTTCCTATTGCAATGATCTTCAGTGAATTCATCAGACTAATGACCCCAGAGAAATATTTCATTTCTCTTAACCTTGATAATGGAGGAAGTAGGAGTGGTGGCTTTATCCAGAGATACCTGCATCGTCCTCTCAGGCTCTGGTTTTGTTAAATACTCTTTTTTAAAACCTGAGGGCAGAGAAGATGGCATAAAGGCCAACAACCTGTAGGACCTGAGCATGGTACCCTGTCTCATCATCACCCTACAGTCCTTGTATCATCTTCTGACCCCTGTGATGATGCTGGACATCAGAAGACAAGTGCCTCAGAGCCCCGAAGTTGGCACCTCTCCCATCAGCCTCCCCTGATTCCCCCCTTCCCCATCTCCCGCAGGGACTCGTGCTGGGCACAGCCTGGGGGGACACATCCCCATGCCCAGGGCTTCCACCAGGAACACCAGGCAGCTCTGCAGGATCCCTAAACCAGTCTGTCCAAAAAGCAGAATTTTGGTCACAAAATTGCTTCCCAAGGGGACGTTAGTCTCAAAGGAACTGGGAGATGCATAAGTGCAAATTCTAATGGAAAATTTACCTGCTCTCTTTTGAACTGCATCTCTGGTTGCACTGGTATTTCTCCTTTGGAAGTTCACTCTGCTTCTACCCCACCTCCTTGAGAAACTGTTTCAGATATACAACTGGTCTGTGAAACAAACAGTCAAAAAATTTTGTCTGCATGAGCAGCAACAGGATTCTGACTTCACTCAACATCAGTTACTCCTATGTCAATGATCAAATCCCTTTGATTCTTCCCCTGGTCCCTTCTGAAAGCAAAGTCATCTGATAACATTTTCACAATTGCCAGATTGAATTTTGACCAGTTCGATGATGTCACGGTGATTTATTTTGAAGAAATCACTGCAGATTAGCAACATAATGTTATTACTGTCTCTCCTCACAGCTCTGCTCTCATTTCCTCACCGCTGTTACTGAGATGCCCATTGTGATATCTTCTTAATATTATGACATTATAGCAGACTGATATAGGTGAATGGACACATTTGGCCTTATCAGAATGAAACTACTTCAACCTACAGAATACAAAATATATTTATGAAATCAAAACCCAAAGTATTTTCAACCTTTTGAAAATGATATTCTGGAATTTTGACCTCTTTAAACCTTGTGAAATGGGTTAAAAACAAATGTGAAATGCCTGCGGCACGAGTGCACCACAATCCAGCCACCTTGATCTGGATGGGACCAGGCAACCTGGAAACCCTTTGGATTAGTTAATTGGCACCATTCTTCTTTTTCCTTCTAAGAAGGAAATCCTCCTGCAGAGGAGGTGACGGCTGTTCCTGCCCCCAGCAAGCACCTGGATCCATTTGACCCCATTTCAGGCACTAGGGGTTGCACCTAAAAGCAAAGTGTGCTTTCCACACATTTTTTTTTTTTTTTTTTTGGCAAAACAGTGGTCTCTCTACAGCTAAAGCTGTACCCTCTCCTTCTGCTGGCTGTTCCTGGTGGAGCTGTGATGCAGATGGTGAGCACGAGGAGGTAGAAATCACGCTTGTAAAGAAGTCCCTAAGGAGCGATGCTTGTCCAAGAGTCACGGCATGCACTGCTGAGTCTGGGGATCAGGCACCCCTCTCATTGGGATCACACACCAGCAGCGAGTTTCACAGATTTGTCTCAACATTCCTTCCCCATCAGGGAACTTTATCGCATCCCAGCTGGTATTTACAGCCTTCAGACAATGTTATCCTGCTGGTGGGACATGCCATACGTGATGCTGCTTTGGGTTTAGATTTTAGCAAATTATATGCAGGTTGTGTTGACCTGCCTTCACCTCTCAGTTGCCTCTGGATCACCTCTATCTACCAGCTTTGCTTAATACAGGAAAATGAAATACAGGGTTTTGCAATGTTTGCAAATTTCTCTGGGACTGTTTGATTTTCCACCCTGCATGCTAAAAGCAGAGAGTCTGCTGCCTTTGCGACAAGACTCCCTGTCCTCTCTGCATTTTCTGAATCCTCCCATTGTATTTTTTACCTGATGTACCAAGTCAGGCATTAAATATGTCAATGTTTGCCCATACAAGAGCTCATTCACTTCTGTGGGATGGAGCGCCGGTGACTGAGGATCTCCTGTGTGTCACTCATGGCAGCACAGGAAATTGGTTGACACCACTTCACTTTACTTTGGGTTTTTGTGATGATTTCAATTAAAGACACTATTTTTCTGCTGAAACAGCCCAGGTGGCTTGGCCTCTGGACCAGCTGCAGTTGTACAGGCTTAAATGTGCTCCGTACAGGTTTAACTGCTCTGCTCCCTGCAGCAGACCATGCTGGAGCCGCATCTGCCTCTATAATTTCTTCTGAGCCCTGAGTTGAGGTCACCCTGTCACTCGTAAAGTGGTGAAGTTAAAGTGGACCAGCTTTAGGATGGATAATAAAGCTGTAGACTCTGGTGCTCTGGCAGAAGACTGATTTCTATTAGCAACCACTTGAAAAAATGTATGAGCAACAGTGTGGTGAACACTAAATACAGAAATGCAGCTGTACAACAGAACCTGGGAGCGTTTGTGAGGGTTTTACCCCACAACTACTGCAATGGTGCTTTCCTGGCAGGGCAGTCAGCACAGGACCAGAGCCAGGGAGGGTTTCTGCAGTTTTAGAAGTTGCCCAGACGCCCTGCACAGGAATACATGAACGGGGTCACATGTGGGCTTCACCACCTCTTGATCCTGACTTTCACAGGTCAAACTACAAAGAGTCTTGCAGCCGGATCGGATACCTCAAACTTGAGGTGCAGGAGACCTGCTGTTGACACCAGGCACAACAGCAAGGGCATGGGCAGAAGGAGGGACCTCCTGTCCCCTTTCAGACCTATTTAATCTTCCAGGGTAGGAGTGGTGGCTGTGGCAGAGGTGTCTGCAGCAGGTCTGTTTCCAGGCCCAAACCCTGATCCAGGGGACTTGCCTATCCTCTCCTTTTCTGTGCACATGTACAGCTGCCCCTGACCTGAGTCCTGCCCCATGTAAGTCTCTCACGCACTCACTGCAACCCCAAACTGGAGCCTGACTGAAACCTCCCTTCTCCAGCCTCCCTTCTCCATCCATCCCCAGGACTTAGGGACTTGGTTTAGTGGTGGACTTGGCAGTGTTACATTAACGGCCGGACTCAATGATCTTAAGGGTCTTTTCCAACCTAAATCAATCTACCATTCTATGCTTCTCTGACTTCTCGCCGCAATCAAAGCCTGGCCGCATGTCATGCTTCTTCCAGCATCTACACACACTTTTCAGGCCAGGACTGTAGTCCCAACCCCACCAGTTCCACCATCTTCAGTGACAGCTCTCAACACCCACCCACCCCCCAGGGACCAGTAAAGCCTTCTGTATGCAAGGAGCTGCTGGATCTTAGGTGTCCAACCCATCACACCTCCCCTGGGGCGTCAGCTGGTGCTACAAGCTCATCCCTGGAGCTCAGCAGGAGAGGAATTCCCCTTAATGCTAAGGGCCAAGGGAGATCCCAAAGCAGGAGAGCTGCCCAGCTCCAGTGTTACATGGTCCTTTGGGAAATCTGTCATCAGAGCAGCTGGTCCATGTCCAGGTTCTGCTGAGCTCTTTTCCTCAGTGCTATTTTTGAAGGCTCAGTAGATGGTTGACTGGGAAAACCGTTGCGTCACTGCTGGTGACGTCAGAGTTGCTGGTGCCAATGCAGTCAGCTGCTCCTTTGGTAGCAAGTGGGAAGGATGGCCTGCCAAGGAGAAGACATCCCTTCTGGGCTGCAATCTCTCCCAGGCAGCTGGGATATTTTTGTCCAGTTCAACACAGCCGCTGCAGCCAAAAGAAAACTGCATGTGATCAAACAGCCTTTGCATTTCTGAAACTTTTTGAAGCAGAGGAGGATGGGGGACATGCCTGCCTTTCTCCCCTGCCCCAGATCTGCAAAGTCTGAAGCAACTCTGAGGGACATGACTGGGCTGGTGGGAGGTGAAACCTCGAGAGCAGCCTCCTTTGAGTTCCACCTTTCAGTTCAGACCTGTGCATGGACACACAGATGGTGGAATCCCTCATTAGGAGAAAAGAAGGAAACCAGAATTGGTGACGAAGTGATGATTTCAAGTCGCGATGGTGCTCCTCTTCTCCTGGATCTTCCTAAACTCTCCTATTTTTATTTACATATCTTCAAGGAGCATTACCTTCCTAAATGTTGTGAGCATGCTCGTTTTGAACAGGGTCTTGTAAAGACCCTGTTTTTACATGGGAGGACCAAGTCCCCCCGCCCTTTCCTTCTGTCTTCACCATCCCTTCTCACACTCTTATCAGTACTTACACACTGAACTCTGGCCTGTACAGTAAATATGATTAGGATTGGCTTATGCTCAAATTATAAACATTTCCAGCAGACTGATGTGTTCCAAGTGGTGGCTGTGTTCCTCCTTAGCTGTTCTGGGAAAGTGTTGTTTTTTTTTTTTTTTAAGATGGGAAAATAGATTAATAGATACTCACACTCTTCCCTATACAGATGCAATACCTATGCTTCTGGGAAAAGGGATTAAGCAGAAAACCATCAAGAATGACTTGGTGGGAACATCGCTGCAGGAAGCTCGGTGCATGTGGGTGAGCCTTGAGACACAAATCAGAGGTCATCAGAAGATTTCGAGCATGGCTGGTACAAGATGAAATTGTCTTACACTATACAGTAGGTATGGGGGGTGATTCGAGCAAGACCAGCGTCGGTCATTTTATTGTGGCTGTTGGAAGGCTGAGCCCTTTTTCGCATTCAGCCACGAGTCTTCTGGATAACCCTGAGCAGATATTTTAATTTCCAAGCCATTCCCTTGTCCCAGCAGAGCCTCTGCATCCCCTCTCTCTGTGCCAGGCATACAACCAGGCTGCTCGGCACGCTGGTCTTGAGAGGACCCTTGAGCACAACATTCCTGCTAGAAACCGGTTATCATTCAGCACATGCATGATAGGGAACACAGGGACAGGTAACTGTGCCTTAGCCCCACACTCTGGTTATTCCCATCTCTGCAGCATCTCTTTGCTTTGCTGCAGGACACTTTCCTCTCCCCGCTGCCTTCAAGGTCATCTCCTGCTTGCCCTCTGCACGGTGGCACCTCAGCCACTCTAAACCCATCACACCACCGTTGAGTTTTGTGCTCACCATGGCCAACTGTGATGCAACTTTCACTTCCGATGTGAAGACACTGTTCTCTGGCAAAAGCTTGTTTGCTCTGAAGACCCTAAGAACTATTCTACTAGATCAAACTAAAGGTCCCTCCATCTTGCCTTGAAGAATGGTTATTAATGGCCATCTAGAGAAGTAAATCACAGTTTATCCTTCCCCTGGCACATGTCCAAGCAACTATCAGTTAATTTAGAGGCTTCCTGAACAGGAGGCAGCACCTCAGCCATCATGTTTAATAGAAATCAATTAATCTCTCACCTATGGATCTTTCTAATACTTTTTTGAACTTATATATGTACTTTGGGTTCCCACAACATCCAGCACCGATGAGTATCATAATTTAATTATAAGCTCTTTTAAAAAATACTTCTTTTATTTGTTTTAAATCTTCTGCTTGATATTTTTAGGATGTGTCCTCCCCCTCCTATTTCGTATTGTGCAAGAAAAGGTGAATAATCATTCCGTATGTATCCTCTCCTCCCCATTCATTATCTTATAGTCCTCTCCCATATTGCTTTATTGCCTCTTCTCAAGGCTGAAGAGTCCTTTTCTGATAATCTCCACTTCTACCGGAGTTTCCCTGAAGTAGTCAGGCTGTTAAACTAGATAATTGTTTTAGGTGCCTTCCAACTGAATATTCTTTCTATTCTATTCTATTCTATTCTATTCTATTCTATTCTATTCTATTCTATTCTATTCTATTCTATTCTATTCTATTCTATTCTATTCTATTCTATTCTATTCTATTCTATTCTATTCTATTCTATTCTATTCTATTCTATTCTATTCTATTCTATTCTATTCTATTCTATTCTATTCTATTCTATTCTATTCTATTCTATTCTATTCTATTCTATTCTATTCTATTCTATTCCATTCCATTCCATTCCATTCCATTCCATTCCAGTCTATTCTAGTCTATTCTAGTCTATTCTAGTCTATTCTAGTCTATTCTAGTCTATTCCTCTGAGCACACTTGCTCCAGGACATTTGCTAGCTTCAATAGTTCTTCTTCCTCTGTTTTTTTCACATCAGGCACATCTACAGACAGCAAACCTCTGCCAGGACTGTTGGGACGAGTATCATGAAGGCTCAGTGTATTCAGCCATGAGCCTGGCCGTGAGGTTTAACAAGCAGGTAGGAGCAGGTAGCTGTTTTACCTAAAATTAATGCTTGTAAATTGGCTTGTTCTTTGGCACTGGGGCCAGCCAGCACCAGGTAGACCAGGGCCATGCCAACAAACCCTTTAACCTCTAAAACGAGGCAGCGACACCGTGCAGACCCCTGCACCCCTGCCTGGGAGCTGCTGAAGCGCCTCTTGGCTCCAGTCAGCACCGTGCCAGGGACCGTGATAACGATTTACTGGTGTCCACTGTGGGCAGCACCCCAGCACAGCCTGGTTTATGGCTGCAGAAATATCTCGTAGGTCCAGCGGCTGCATTTACTACAGACACCTCCTACAAGAATGGGCAAACCCATCAGCTCTCCTGTCTCTTGGCTGGGCAGCCACAGACATAGGGGTTAACAGCAATTTCCATGTCACAGCTGAGGTGGCAAAGACAAACTCGTTACCACAAAGACATCTAGATACAACAGGCTTCTGGGCCATTTGAGAGGATATCCGCTAATGTGTCTGTGTTTGGCTTCGAAATATTTAGTTTGTTTTTATTGTGCAATATATCATGGTTTTAATTAAACATTTCATGTCTCGCTGGTCACTGGGGGACAGCTAGAACTTCACCTCTGCTATTCCCTCAGAGAGATGCTGCAAACACTCTTCTTGCAAAATTTATTATTATTTGCATTACAGATCCATTCTCACAATAAAAACCATGCGCATTGACAGCATGCTGCAGCATTGCCAGCCATAAATCACCGGGAGCTATAAACATGTCGCCCAATAAACTATCAGGAGAAAATCATGCCTGCTGGGAGAGCATCATAAGCGGTAAAGATCATTTACTTCACACACTGTGTTCACTGGTACGCCTCATGCTGTTTACGCATGGGGAGCTTGGGCTCCCCGCGGCTCCCGGGTGATTGGACAGGGTCAGTCCTCGGGGCGCCTTATAAGCGCTGCCCTCCCGACGCCGGGACGCGGATGCACGCTCTTCCTCTGCCTCGCAACGGGGTCGTGCTGCCTGCGCAGGTCGTAAAGCCCCTGGGCCCCCGCCGCCGCGCTCGGTAAGTAGCCCGGGCGACCGGCAGCCTCTCCGTCATCGCACTCCTCTTCTCCTAGAGCGGCGGCTGTGGTTTATGGGGCTGGACCCCCCCCGCGGGTGGGGCCGTGCGCCCCCGAAGCACGGCTTGGGAGGTTCACGCCGCGCCACAGCACCCGCTGGGTTGGGTGTACGGGATGAAGCGGGCGGCTGTAATTTCAGGCGGTGGTGGCACTGTGGTACAGCCGGGGAAGGTCCGGCCATCGTGGTGCTGACTGTTGCTGTGCTGTGGGCTTTGTGCAAGAGTCAGCCTGTTCTGCCACTATTTGGTGGCCTGGCTCAGCTGGCGGGAACGGCACGTTCCTGTCCTCGCCTGGGTAGTCAACAAAAATTCGCCTCTGTGGGTGCTGCGTCCCCAGAGTCCCCTTTGCTAATCCTCCTCCCCTCATGGAGCGGCTGAGCCCTCGCTGGATGCTTGATTTGGCAGCGATGTAATTGTGAAAACGGCCAGTTCTCCTCTTGGGGAAAAAAGCAGATCTCTTGGTCTCATCCTTCCCCAGGCCCAGCTCCCAGGGCCCTGCTCTTGCCCTACGCTGAAAAGAACTCTTAAAGCACCAGTAGTTTGCTTAAGTTATTGGTGAAAATCGAAGTCAGAGACTGGCAAGAAACCAGGAGGTGGCTTTTGAGGGCTGGAGAAGGAGGGACAGCACCATGTCGTCCATGAGGTGTAATTGCTGTCCCACGATAGTCAGCTAGGAGGTGTAACTTATATATGTGTGCTATATGTTATATATACACATATAAATGTACATAAACATAAATAAGCATGCATGCTTGTTTATATATTTTATATATTCTATGTATTTTATATATTTTTAAATATACTGTTTATAGATACACATATATATACACACACACCTGCACATAAAACATGGAGGGGAAGAAAACTGCTTGGAGTGGGATCAGTATCTGTACTGTGTAAGAGCACATAACGAACCAGAGTAGTTCAGAGAGAAGCAGAGCTAGTAAAGCCCATTTCTAAATAATTTTGTGCAGTGTGATAGGAGTTGCTGGTGTCCAACAAATTCAGGTCTGCATGGAGGTTCCCTTGCAGGAGGAGCATCCCTTACAGACCCCAGTGAGACCTCACCAACCCTTTCTTGCCCACTGTGCTCCAGCAGTCTCTCCTCTTTATCCACCTCCAAGTTCCTGGAAGCCTCTTGAATCTCAATATCTTTGAGAGTTCTGGATATCTGCCAGATGCTGCTGTTTGTCTAGGGACACAGCTAGACAGACAAACAGGCATGCACGCACTTGGGTTTTTCTCATTTTTTTTAACCCAGCCTCCAGGTGCGAGTGAAATGCAGGAGTCTGCAGGTTAATGCTCACTGCTCAGATGTTGGATTGTCAGAAAGGGCCCTCTCTTACCTCTTGGGGAGCTCCAAGCTTCTACTTAGGACCAGAGGTACCTCTGGACAGTTTGCTTTTGCCAACGCTGACCGCTGTCGATGCAGTAGGGAAGACGCTGGCTGCCCACCCACGCCTGAGCCATCTCGTTCCCCCACAAAGGTCTCCCAAAGAAGGGCTGTGACTTGTCCCTTCAGCAACTGACACCAGCCAAGGCGATTCCTGATACCGACGTGTGACTTCTCAGTGAAGATAAAGTGGTCCTGCCTGGAGGAAATAAAATTACTTTGGGTCTTTCCCAGCTCCCATCAGTTACATGTTGCTTTTGCCCTGGAGCAGGAAGATGTTTATCCTTGCTAAGTTTTGGGATTTATTGCCACATTAGACTCTCAGGCAGGCTGAGAGTCTAATGGAGCAAAATCATATTAGGAACTTAATAAATACATCATGGAAGATAGGTGTGTTTATTCAGAAATAACCCGTGTTATGGTAAATCCTCGTGCTCACGATTCAGACACTCTTTGACCTGTTTGTTTTGTATCTTACAGAAAGTACATTAAGACTGAAACCACAAATATTTCTTTTCCTTTAATTAGCTCTTGTTTTGCACATTCACTGCTTTCCTCCATCCACTCCAGTCTTTCTGTCACAGAAGGCACAGAGGGGGCTCGGGGACCCCATCAGCCCCTCCAGCATCTCTGCCAGGGTGCATTGTCATGGACACTGTAGGAACCTGGATTATGCTGAGGAGGCTGAATCCTCCAAGAGGACTGAAACCTATGGTTAGATCTGCTCCTCTAACCTATGGTTAGAGACCTCAGAAGATCTCTAGTCCAACATCCTGCTCAAAACAGGGCCAGCTATGGGGTCAGACAAGGCCGCTCATGGCTTTATCCAGTTGGGTCTTGAAAACTTCTAAGGTTGGAGATGCACAGCTTCTCCAGACAACCTGCTCCAATGCTTGGTGCTCCTCACGGGAAAACATTGCTCATTATATCCAGTCTAATCCTCCCTTGTTTCAACTTATACCTGTTATCTCTCTTCCTCCTGCCATGCACTGCTGTGGAGAGCCTGGCTCAGCCTTCTTGATAACCTCCTTGTAGGTAGGGGCAGGCTGCTGTTGGGTCCCTGCAAAGCTGCCTCTTCTCCGGGCTGAACAAGCCTCTTTCTTTGCTCTCTTACCCCAGGGCATTTCTCCAGCTCCCATCCATCTCAGTGGCGTTCTGCTGACCTCACTAGAGTAGACATCGGCCAGGTTTCTGTAAAGGCCTCACTCACCTCATGCACTTGATCCCTGTGTAAAAACCCCACTGTATCCCCTGTGCCCCTCCCCTCTGATTCGCACCCAGAGACTTCCCGTGGGTGCCTCCCCAGTGCTTCTCAACCTGAAACGTCTTGTGCTTTGGCTTGCATTTGTCTGTTATTAATAAAGTCACGGGGACCACACAAGTGAGGTTTTGCTCATTTATTTCCCTTCACCTGATAGTAAGGTAGATTATGAAATGAACAACAGCTTGGATGTGAGAGCTGCTGAAAATCCACCTTACCCTTGTGGCCATATTCTGAGCTGAGAGCAGTAGCATCTCCATGTCCAATTCTCTGTTATATTTTGCATTTGTTTCCAATGTTGATTTCTTAACTAAGAAGTCAGAGTTAAGCTTTCACCATTTTCATGTCCTTTGATCTCCAGATAGCACCAAAAAGAAGCCAGCTTCTTAGCAGCTCAGTCTCGGTTGGGTTGACTGCACAAAAAGCATTTGCTCACTCAATTGAGCATTTCAACCCTTGGAATTTGGGGGGAACCGTGAAACAGTAGCACTCACCAGGAATGTTTTCACCTTCATTTTGAGAAAAAAAAATATTTTTACCCTTTTTTCTTTTTTTTTAAGAAAAACTGTCTATCCTTTTTCCTTCATTTCATAGTTTAATAGATGAACAAGAGTGTAGTCACATGTGACACTATCGTAATTAGAACAGTGCCCTAAACATCATGGGGACATCTGCATAGGTTGGCGGGGAGGTGGAGGGATGTGGCTCTTGTCATTACCCACTTCTATATTCGGTAGAGAGTCCAACTACGTGGAGTTTCTCTTGTTGATTTGTTTTAGGTATAGGTCATGTGAGAGCTGAGCTGGGATGGAGCATGACTCACATACCACGTGGGAATTCAATGGCTCCTTCTATCAGCCTTCAGCTTTCCTCATGATGGGCATCCCAGGCCTGGAAGCCCTTCACCACTGGATCTCCATCCCTTTCTGTGCACTGTACCTTATTGCTCTCTTGGGAAACTGCATGATCCTATTCATCATAAAGAAGACCCAAAGTCTTCATGAACCAATGTACTACTTCCTCTCCATGCTGGCAGTCACTGACCTGGGCTTGGTTCTATGTACACTGCCCACTACTCTGGGCGTTTTTTGGTTTAATATGCGAAGGATTGGCTTTGATGCTTGCCTCACTCAGATGTATTTCATCCACATACTGTCCTTCATTGAATCCTCTGTGCTCCTGGCAATGGCATTTGACCGCTTCATTGCCATCTCCCATCCACTGAGACACTCATCCATACTGACCAAGACGACTGTCATAAAAATAGGTCTGGCAATTATATTGAGAGGTATGGTCTCCCTCCTTCCCATACCCTTCTTGCTCAAGAGACTAACCTATTGCGGGAAGACTGAGCTTTCTCATTCTTTTTGCTTCCATCCTGATATAATGAAGCTAGCATGTGCAGATATAAAAGTCAATGTCTTCTACGGTATGATTATTCTCTTATCAACGGTGGGGATGGACTTCATCTTCATTGTGCTGTCCTACATCCTGATCATTAAAACTGTTATCAGCCTTGCAAACAAGGAGGAGTGTCTCAAGGCTTTGAATACATGTGTCTCCCACATCTGTGCTGTTCTCGTGTTCTTCATCCCAATGATCGGACTGTCCATGATCCATCGTTTTGGAAAGAATGTTCCTCCTCTGGTTAACACTTTGGTGGCCTACACCTACCTTATAATTCCTCCTGCTCTCAACCCCATTATCTACAGCATAAAATCCAGCCAAATCCGTGAGGCTTTGTTCAGGGCACTGCGAAGGAACTGTGAATCTGACTGGTAGCTTTCTCCACCCATTCTGCCAGAACATGCTAGTGGGCTGGTTTCTTAGTGCTCCATCCACGCAGGTCACTGCCAGATGAAAGAACTTCAGATCCACTCAGCTGTCCCTCAACCCAGAGCTGTGATCTTCCATGTTTCATCCTAGCATGATGCTTTCATCCCTTCCAGCAGCCTGCAAACTCCCCAAGCATTAATGCCAGCAATATATACAGATGGAAGCCCCAGTTAGAGGGAGACGATTAAGGAAAAATGGGCAGCATGACTTTTCTCTTTTCAAGTCATGTGATGGGGTGGATCAAGGAACCTGTGCAACTCATGTTATGCAAACTCTAGTCGCCAGATAATAGCGTGTAAGCTTCACTCAGACTCCCTTGAAAGGGATCATCGTTCCCTCACCGCGTGCTACAGCACAGCTAACTTGGGCAGCAAGCTCAGCAGGACAGGGCTTGGGCCAAGAGTTTGAAGCCACTCTGTATATCCCAGTCATTAGTTGTCCAACTGGAAACATCCCACAAGATGGAGCTCAGCTCCAGAGGCTGAGCACAGAGGATTTTCTGAAGATTAAGTCCTGTTAAGTGGGCCCACAGCACTCTCAGTCCTTTTTAAAAAAAGGCTCAGCCTTCATCTGCATATATGTTTCTAAAGTGCCACACACATCTACAGCAATGGAAACAGTGCTGCTTTTGCATCTCTTTTTGATGTCATTGAGTCTGACCATCTTGCCAAGTCTAATGTTCCAGCCATTGCTTTGCATTGAGTGTAATGTATGTGTGCAATATTTTCAATAAAAGACATCTATTTGCTGCAAAAGGTCAAAAGACTCGATGAAGCCATTTTTTTCTCTGTTTCTATGATGCAGAGATATTAGGTTAGAGTTGTTTAAAATCTTCAGGATTTGCTGTAGATGAGCACTGAATTGTATGACTTAGATATGCATCAGGATGGTGCCTGGAGGTCTGGTATGGTTAACTCTCTTTTTGAAAAAAAGGGATTTCAAAAATATAATAGTAATGGCTAAACTTCCTAACGCTAAGGACCGTGTACTACAATCTTCCAGCTGAGATCTGCCAGGTACTGACCGTAGCCCTCAGAGGGATGGCAGGAGGACATCTCCAGGGCAGTCCACAGATGGGAGGTGATAGTGTCTCCCAGCATCTTGTTTTTCTGCTGTAAGATGGGTCTCAGCCAGGCATGCAAAAAGGTTTCATGATCCTCCCAACTTGCGTCCTCCCACAGGCAGAATAAAATGGCCCCAGATCTTTCATGCCTTCAAATTATGGAGCTGTATTTTTGTTGATCTTAAGCCATATTTTGGCCAATCTTGACCATGGTGGAGAATAAGAAGAAATGGTAAATATTCACCTTGGAAGGGTGAAGCAGCAGAAGGTTTCAGGACAGGATTACACACCAGAACTGGCCTGTTTCTGCCTGCTGCTAAGCACTTCACACTTCAGACTAACCCAGGAGTAGCATCTTCTATTCTACTCTACACATAGCAGTACCTGGAATAGAGAGAGAAGAGTAATGAGGGAATAACTCCATAAAAAATTGGAAAGGGAGGAGGGAAGAGTCCTGCGGGGAGGATTCCCAGGCCACTGCTTGTTTTGCTTTGTGTTAGTTATTTTGGTGAGGATCCCAGTGGGCCCTTGTATGGGGTGAAATACTGTTCAGCAGACCACCCGCAGAATCTCTGCCTGAGCCCTGTCACAGCAGGTCTTGGGGTGGAGGTCCACTTTGCACTGAGATAGCACCCAACGGGAGCATATTTGTTCAAAACATCTAAGGTCTAACCTGGTGCTAGTAGCCAGCTGTTATCAGAGGAAAGATCAACGTAAGGGAACAAACACAACTTTCAGCAGAAAAACCTAGAAAAGTGCTTTGCTGGAGAGATGCTTATCTTGCAGCATCCTCACACAGCCCTGCTCCCATTCTGAAAACTTCCAGAGTTTGTCCCTGGACATCTGTGCTTCCTGGCTCCAGCCATTCTCTGAAACAGCCAAAGCCCAAGGAGCCTTTGCCACAGCAATCAAACATTCAGGGGAGACAGCCAGGGAGGAAATGTGTGGGAGATTTATTAGTGCATTTATAAGCAGAGCTGGAGACTGGAGTGGAGTGAGGCTTGCAGTGCATTTGGTGCATCTCCATCACCCAGTTCAGCAGAGCTTCATGTGCTGCCCCGTTTGCTTCCCAGCATGTGTAGCTGGAGGGTACCAGGAAGACACTCGAGATTTGGGAACCTCTGTATAAGGTACTGTCTTTTAGGAACATATGTTCAAAAACCTTTGTGGCTGTCTCTGGGAATGGAACACTTCATTGTGGTTTAACATCTGTGTGAGAGAAACAAGAGATGGATGTACTGCTTAAAGCTGCTGATTCCTATTCTGTGGTGCCCTGAGCTCTCTGCTTTGTAACATGGGATCACTTACAGTTCTTGCCAGCGGATTTATTTCCTATGAGGCACGGGAAGAGCAGTGTGAGACTTAACAGAGGCATTTCTTGAGAGGAGAGGAGAAGGAGTAGAGAAGGATGAGAAAGAGAGAAGGATGAGAAGGGAAGGGGTGAATGGGAGATGGAGAGAGGGGGAAGGGGAAAGAGAAGAAGGAGGAGGAGGAGAAGGACGAGGTGAAGGAGGAGAAGGAGAAGGAGAAGGAGAAGGAGAAGGAGAAGGAGAAGGAGAAGGAGAAGGAGAAGGAGAAGGAGAAGGAGAAGGAGAAGGAGAAGGAGAAGGAGAAGGAGAAGGAGGAGAAGGAGAAGGAGAAGGAGAAGGAGAAGGAGAAGGAGAAGGAGAAGGAGAAGGAGAAGGAGAAGGAGAAGGAGAAGGAGAAGGAGAAGGAGAAGGAGAAGGAGAAGGAGAAGGAGAAGGAGAAGGAGAAGGAGAAGGAGAAGGAGAAGGAGAAGGAGAAGGAGAAGGAGAAGGAGAAGGAGAAGGAGAAGGAGAAGGAGAAGGAGAAGGAGAAGGAGAAGGAGAAGGAGGAGAAGGAGAAAGGAGAAGAGAAGGAGAAGGAGGAGAAGGAGAAGGAGAAGGAGAAGGAGAAGGAGAAGGAGAAGGAGAAGGAGAAGGAGGAGAAGGAGAAAGGAGAAGAGAAGGAGAAGGAGGAGAAGGAGAAGGAGAAGGAGGAGAAGGAGAAGGAGAAGGAGGAGAAGGAGAAGGAGGAGAAGGAGAAGGAGGAGAAGGAGAAGGAGAAGGAGAAGGAGAAGGAGAAGGAGAAGGAGAAGGAGAAGGAGAAGGAGAAGGAGAAGGAGAAGGAGAAGGAGAAGGAGAAGGAGAAGGAGAAGGAGAAGGAGAAGGAGAAGGAGAAGGAGAAGGAGAAGGAGAAGGAGAAGGAGAAGGAGAAAGGAGAAGAGAAGGAAGGCCATTCCTGCCATCCCACTGCCAACTCCTCCCAGCCCAAGCCCTTTCTGAGCCCGGCGCTGTGCACCGGCGCTGCCCTGAGAAACTGCTGTTACCCTCATGTATGCAGAGCTGTGCTGCAGTCCCTGCTGTGCTCTGTGGCTTTGTCTATTTTTTTTGTGTCTTTTTTTTAAAAAGAAGGATAAAGACAGTTCTCTGTCCTGGAGACACCTGGTGCTTTTTGGCCACATCCACATCTATCCTTTCTTCCTTTCCTACCCAGCATGGCTTTACTCCACAGGCCAGTGGACATTATTCCCTGACTGGTGCTACTCCCTCATTCCTGCCTGGATGCTGCCTGGGTGCTGGCAGCTGCCAGGGATGTCTCCGGAGGTGAGGAATGGGTTAATGGTGTGGATGGAGGTGGGATGAGGCTCCAGCCAGGTCCTGCTCACTTTAGTACAGGCATAGCTTGTATAACCCCAAAAGCAGCAAGTGCCTGACCAGTGTGACTGACTTAGATGGGACCTGAGCATATTTATAAAATAGCAGAGTGATGACAATTAGCTAGGGAAAAAAAAAAAACCAACCAACCAAACAAAAAAACAACCAACCAAACAGAAACAAAATGCATTTGATCAAACTGTCAGTTAAGATTAATTTTAATTTTTATTCAAAAATGTTTTGAGTTTAAGTGATGCCTTGTGGTTTTGGTTTTTCTTTCCTCTTTTCCTTCTGAAGTAGCATTTTGTCTTGATGTATACTTTTTTTCTGCTGAGATGTTATGGATAAATGGCTACACACTTATAATGGCTCAGAGGGTTTCTGAGGGAGGATATATATACTCCCCTCTAACTGCCACATCGCAGGAGGGAGCAGTGCAGATCTGGATTCAGATGGTGAAGACTGTCCCATTGCCTGCTCCAACCTGGGAAGTTGGTCTCAGGACAGTTTTGGCTCCATGGGACAAGTCTGGTTGTTGTTTACGAGTGTTTACTGAGATCAGCTTCTGTGGCTGCTGCTCGTGGTCCTCTGGCTTGGATGGTTTTGCTGGCTGAATGTGCTTATCTCTTGGTAAATGCAGTCACTGGAGCTTGCTGGTGGGAGGGTCACCCTAGGAAAATATATCTGCTTTTAATGGTGTTTTTAAAGACACAGATCCAGTTTTCATCTCTACAGAAAGCAAGGTCCTTACAGTACCTGGTCTTCATTCCCCCAGCAATTCAAAATCATTAGTCATTTCTGAAAATGTTGGTGCATTTATCAGTGCCAAACATCTAAAGAGGAACTGAAGCATCCAGGGATCATTTACTTTGTGTGTCTGTCTCTCACAACCACATTCTCTCAAAAGAAATGAATAGGATGGCAGATATTTTACAGTGAGACTCATATGGTAATTACACCTCAGTGGCTGGCAGGTAAGTTGGCTCAGATACTTGTTGGCAATTACTGAAGTGCTTTGTTCATTCAGCTTGCATCTTAATGTAAGTGGTTTGCTGAAAATTTCATCACTAGAATAGCTTTTAGGCAGCTTCACAGTACCAGTCCAACTACGTTGTTCGTAAATTGTGTATAAAAAGCTACAGTACGAGTCTTATTTTTTTAGAGATTCAAAATGGAAAAACTGCACATCAGGAAAATAAATCATGATTGTTATTTTAGGATAAGGGCCTTACCACAGATGTGCAGTTAAATGTATTATCTGTATTAACAGACTGCAGAGCTCACCATAAAAACATTTTTCATCCTTGTTTTACACAGATAGGGCATGGAGGAAATAATCAGGAAGCTCGGTAGCACTGCAGGTGGCAGCTCCGTGCTCGGCCTCGTGCCGTCTGTACGGGGCAGGGCTGGGCTCATCCCAGCGCAGGCACGGCCGGCGGCTGACTCTCTGCACGGGGATGGAGAGGTGAAATCCCGCGTTAATGGGGGGCCTCGAGAAAATCCCTCCCTGCTCTTTGGTCGGGGGGCTGCGAGCCGGCAGGGTCTGCACCCCTGTCCCCTGCCAAGGCTGCCTGCGCAGGGGATCCAACACCGCCCTCGCACCAGCCTGCGACGCTCCATCCCAACAGTTCTTAAACCCCGATATTTTTAAAAATCTGATCCCTGAGAATAGAGAGACACCTAAATCAAGGGCTTTTGCACAAGTTCCTGGCCGTTCTCCTTGGATCACAGCGCTCCTGGAAATTTTACAGCTACAGAATAAGGTGAACAATTAGATTTTTTTCTCTGCAGATATTCTGGTATTTTCATATGTGTTTTCAGGCAGAAAGGATAAAAATCCAATCTTTGTGTTCAAACAAATAAATGTGCGTGTCTCTCTGTGCGTGTCTGCAGTACTTGGATGTGGTGGACCATGGGATGCAGCACAGCCAGTTTCACAGAGGACATTTCTGATGGGGCAGGGCAGCACATGTGGAAAAACTCAAGCAGAACTGAAGTTTAACAAGAAGACTAAAAATTTGTTTGGTTTTTTTTTGTTTGTTTGGTTTTTTGGTCGTTATTTATTTATTTATTTATTTATTTATTTATTTATTTTTCCCCTTGACAAGAATAGAAAACAAGTTCAGCTGTCGGGTTTATAATTTAAAATGTTGATTTTACAGTGTTCGACATTTAAAAGAATTCAGAAAATTTCTGTTCAAATTCAAGTGCCACCATTTTGTGGCTGCATGTGTTGTTGCATATAGGCATAGCAGGCTAGAGAAATAGAGAGAAGCTCTCTGTATCAGTATGGCAACTCTGAGATTCCCTTGCATTTCACAGGCACAGCCGCACGGGATTCACATGGGAAGGGATTTATAAAGCTGCTGTTTCTCTTTCCCTTGCAGCAGAGGATGTGCCGTGGCATAGCATGACTGCTTTCCACCCCACATGCCATGCCCTTCCCCAACAGCTCTGACCTCAGCCCACCCTCCTTCATCTTGGCCAGCATCCCGGGGCTGGAGGCTGCCCACTTCTGGATGGCGATCCTTCTGTGTTCCATGTACATCTTGGCGGTCACAGGCAACTGCGCCGTGCTGTTCATCGTGAAGACGGAGCCCAGCCTGCACGCTCCCATGTACTTCTTCCTCTGCATGCTGGCTGCCATCGACCTGGCCTTGTCCACATCCACGGTGCCACGCGCCCTCTCCTTCTACTGGTTCAACACCAGGGAGATCAGCTTCGGCGCTTGTCTTGTCCAGATGTTCCTCATCCACACCCTCTCGGCCATCGAGTCCACTGTCCTCCTGGCCATGGCTGTGGACCGGTACGTGGCCATCTGCCACCCACTGAGACACCCTGCCATCCTCACCAACGCTGCGACAGTGAAAATAGGGCTGGTAGCCATGGCCAGGGGAGTCATCTTCTTCCTGCCTTTGCCTTTGCTCCTCCTGCCCCTTCCCTTCTGCAGCTCCCGGGTGCTGTCACACTCCTTCTGCCTGCACCAGGATGTGATGAACCTGGCCTGTGCCAACACCACCCCCAGCGTGGTGTACGGCCTCACCGCCATCCTGCTGGTCATGGGGCTGGACGCCGTCCTCATCTGCCTCTCCTACGTCCTGATCCTCAAGGCTGTCTTGCGGCTGGCGTCGTGGAAGGAGAGGCTCAAGGTGTTCAGCACCTGCATTGCCCATATCTGCGTGGTCCTGGCCTTCTACGTGCCCCTGATTGGGCTGTCCGTGGTGCACAGGTTTGGGAAGGACCTGGCTCCACTGGTCCATATCACCATGGGGAACATCTACATCCTGGTGCCCGCTGTGCTCAACCCCATCATCTACGGGGTGAGGACCAAACAGATACAGAGGAGGATCCTGAATTTAATTCATATATACAACAACAGAACTGCCCAGTGACTTGTGCTCGGCCGTTGTCTCCCGTATCCTCACACCAGCTCATCTTGTTTTATACTTAAAGTCTTTGGTGCAGGACTGTCCTCTATTTGTACGGCGCCTAGTACCTGGTAGGAGACTGAGGTGTTACCACAAGGCAAAAAGTAAATAGCAATTGTAAACTCCTTCCAAGAGTGTTTACCCTCACCAAACTTGAAAAGAATCTAATACACTGATCTAAATCCAGCTCTGATCCAGCAGGTAACACAATGCGAAGGAAAAGTGGCTCAGCAAACTATGACATTGCACTTCTTTGTTCCCGTCTCACCCATAACAGTGGCAGAGCTGAGTGAATGCCACAGTGTTTTTTGAATGATTTAGTTAATTCATGGTTTCCACTTATGATACATTCACTTTCCAAAAACATTTTAGCAAAATTTTTGCCAGAAACTGTCTGTAACATTGATCTCTAAGTAAAATAATTGCAGCAAGAGATATCAATGACCTACTGGGTGTTCAGTCAAGACAGCTTAGCCTCCTTATAGCTGATGGTCTGGAAAAATTTCAGACCCAGAGTTATTGGTAGCAATTGTAAAAATAATCTCAATTAATAATCATATTAAATAAACTGACAACCTCTCAAGAGAAAAAATAAGCAGGTTATAAATGTTAGTGATACTTCCAAGCCAAAGGAGGTAGTATTTCTAAGTCAAAGGTGTTTCATATCTTTGACTTCACAAATGCTTGGAATTCCTAAGAAGTTATGAATTAACTTCAAGACCTTCAGCTTTCAAACTTTTTTTTATATTTCATAGGTATTCCCCAAGAAACAGAGTACCTGACAGCCTTTCTTCTCTTTATTCTTACGACTTTTCTACCAGTGGGACACTACTACAAAACTTTTAATACAATGAAAGCCACCAAGCCTTTGGGCCAATGAAGAAGGTCTGAAAGCAAACTACATTTGTTTTCACACCATCACAGAATCACAGAATGGTTGAGGTTGGAGGCACCTCTGAAGGTCATCTTGTCCAACCACCAGCTCAAGCAGGGCCAGCTAGAGCTGGTTGCCCAGGACGGTGTCCAGACAGCTTTTGAATATCTCCAAGAATGGAGACACCACTTCATATTTTGGAAAAAGGTTAAAGATCCTGGGAAAGAATGTTGTACAACAGGATTTTACAAAGAAACGTACAGATTCAAAGAGTGTTCAGGTCTAGTTTTTTTTCCCAAATGTTCTTTGTCTTTTTAAAAATAAATCTGTTTCCTTTATAAATAGAAAGAAACAAGCAATCTCTTCTTTCTCCTCTTGGTTTAAACTCTTACCTTGTTGCTGGTTATCATGAATTGTGGTCTTCATCCTTGAGGTGGCTGCATTGGCATGCACGGGGACGTGTTGGTTGTTCCCACCGCAACAGCCCCTGGGATTCCTCCAGTGAGAGGTGCCAGGGGTGTGTGAGCTCTAATCTGAACACTGGCTTTCACTACACGAGGCAGTGGTGCACAAAGCCTTGCACGGCAGGACCCTTCACAGACGACTAGAGCAGCACCAGGTACTAGTAAGGTGGCTGATCTCCACTCCATCATGAGGCCCAGGTGCTCCTGAACACTGATGTCTCCACCCGTATCTCAGAATCACAGGGTAATTCAGGTTGGAAGAGACCTCAGGACATCTCTAATCCAACCTCCTGCTCAAAGCAAGGGCAGGTCTGGGGTCAGGCAAGGTTGCTCAGGACTTTATCCAGTTCAGTGTTGAAAGCTTCCAGGGATGGGTGCTGCACAACCTCTCTGGGTCTCTGCTACAGTGCTTGATTGTTCTTACTGTGAAAAAGCTTCTTCTTCTATTCAGTTTGGACATCTCTTGTTTTGACTTATGTTTGTTTTCTCTCATTCTCCTGCCATGCCACACTGTGAGGAGCTTGGCTCTATCTTCTAGCTAAGGGTAGAGGAAGGCTGATCAGCTGTGAGTCCTCCCAAACCCTTTTATTTTCCAGGATGAATAAGCCTATTTTCCTAAGCCTCTCCTTATGGAGTATTGTTCCAACCCCAGCCACCCTGGGAGCCCTCAGCTGAGCTCTCTCCACTTTGTTGATGTCTTTTTTGTACAGGGGCCCAAGTGCAGACAGGGGATCTAGGTGTGGATTAGCAAGTGCCCAGTAGACTGTGGGGTAATACTTTGGGGGCCTAGCAGATCACTGTCCAGAGAGGTCAACCCAGAGCTCAAAACTATGAATACCAGGAGGAACTTCTAGAGAAGGAAGAAAGAGAAAAATAAAAATTATAGATCATGTAAATCTACACTGATTCACACTATGTTTGATGGTGGAAGATTTGTAGGGAGAAGTTTCATTTAGTGTTAGGCCAGTTTGCTCAGGGTTTTATCCAGCTGGGTACT
Organism: Tyto alba; assembly: GCF_018691265.1. NCBI lineage: Eukaryota > Metazoa > Chordata > Aves > Strigiformes > Tytonidae > Tyto > Tyto alba. The sequence continues at coordinate 914,272 of NW_024881282.1, read as the reverse complement.
AAAAACCTTCAAGGATGGAGGCAGCACAACCCCTCTGGGCAACCTTCCTTTGCTTGGCATGTGCTCCTGTTGCTCCTGTACATGCTGGCATAATATAAGCAAGTTTAGCTTTGAAAAATAAATTATTTGAGAAAAACAGAAATACGTGGAAAGCAGGCAGTGAACAATGAGTCCCACCGAGGAGGATAGGAGACAGGGCTAAGTGCTGCACTCAGGGGCTCTTGCATCTTGTCCAGAACTTCTAGTTGTGCTAAAAGATGTATCTTACCAAAGACATGCTGTCTTGCATCAGGGTCTTCAAATGACAGCAATATTTGGCAGAGTTTGTTGCAGTTTCTTCCAATTACCAACTAACACTGAGAATGAAATGGGTGTCTTTTTTGTAGTCTGTGCTTGTATAGTTTCGGTCTCTATGAAACACATCTTCCTATAACCATTTCTGCTAAATTAAAGCACATTTTATTTCAAAATAAATACTTTCATTTAAGTGAGTTACGAGTAGTTGCCATCTGGGACTTAAAGGCAATTTTGCCCCCTGTCATTTTTGTCATATTCTGTTTTATTAGAGCTTAGAAGGGTAAAAAATTTTCATAAAAATGAAAACAATCTGTACCTGCCTAATGTGATTTGGGAAGCATGAATGAATTTTTCAGTGGCACGCTATGGATCTAAACTCTTTTCAGAGGGCCATGACATTGAGAAATGATTCCTGCTCATTCTCCATATGTTCCTTTTTTTTTTTTTTTTATTTTGTGCTGAGAGAAAAATTAATAAAGAAAAATGAATGAACCATCTTGAAAATGCTCTCTTATATTTCCCAGCCGTCTATTTCTCAGAAAGACAGTTAATAGAGCCTCAGAGCAGGGAGGCATGATGAATTCCTCCTGGGTACTGATGAAAACTGCGTGGGATTCTCGCTCTCCATATTGTTTTCCAAACTTTAGTCACATAGCGTTGCTTTGCTGGGGAAGAGAGGGAACGTGCCTTCTTTCTCAACGTGTGCTTCGCCGATGACTGTAACAACTGCTCTCCAGCCAAAACGTCCATCGCTGAGGCCCCAGGTCACCTCTGTCCTTCAACAGAAGGAGAACCCCAACCAGAGCACGGGGCGTCTGAACCCACGTCTCCTCGGTGAGCCAAGAGCCAGAGGTGGGGTTGGACCCACTGAGCTCGGACCTGGCTGGGAAAGTGAGGAAAGAGCCGGGTTCACTTGCAAAAGGGATTGAAAAGGGAAGGGGTGGGACAAGGAGAGGGAAGGATTGGGGGAGGTCAGGGTGGGAGTGTGGTTTGCACAGCGATGGGGAGAGGAGTGGCAGTCGCAAGAGCCTGGAGGTGGCAACAGAGGCAACAAGGAGTCACATGGGTTGTCGGAGATCTCCTGGAGGATCTCCTGGGGAATCTCCAAGTTTTGTCTTATCTTGTCTTGTCCACTCCCCTTCCCACACTCTGCCATTTCTGCTGTCCCAGACTCTCTCAGCAGGCTGCCTCGGGCTTTGATACGGTTCCCCAGTAATGGAAGGGGGTTTTATTTGCGCAACTTGCTTTTTAATTTAAACTGGCATTGCCAAAGATTTGACACAGAGATGCGATACTGTGGGAAATGCACAAAGACAGCACAGGGATGTTACTTAACAAACATGTAGAGGGCTCTCAGATCTGCCCCTTGTTATTTCCCCGTTTTCCATCTCTGCAATGGGGATGACGTTACTGACTTCCCTCTCTAAGCCTGTACTAGAGCTATGGATGAAATGTTGTAGAGAAAGGGTAGATTGCTGTTGTTTGGAAAGTACTTCATAATTCATGCTGATGCAATTTTAATTACAAACACAGTCCTGTGAATAAAAACACTGCAAGAAAACAGATACAAAACTGGGCAAAATGCAGTTGTGTCTATGAGGTCATCAGCACCGAGAGGGTTAAAAACTGTCTCTTTTTCTCTCTCTAACTACACATTAAGTAGCAGGGGAAATGCAAAGCTCCCTGCTGGGATTTATCTGTCCAGTAGATAAATATCTCCTGCTTTCTACAGTGCAGACTCCCCGCTTGGAAACCTGCAGGAGGCAGGTGAGTATTTGGGGTTCGGGCAGTAATTTGTTGCCTTTTCTGCCACGGCTGCTCCTGAGCAGCAGCAGCAAGTGCCGAACAGCCCCCAGTCAGTGGAGCTTGCAGGCACGCTCCTGTCTCTCACATTGCCTTTGCCTGGCAGTCGCATTCTCTGTCCCACTGTTCTCCGTGGAGGAATGACACTTTAGGTAAGGCAGCACCACCAGAGGCAGCTGGCAGGAAGGAGGTGGAATGAAGATAGAAAAATATCAGGAATTTCAATTCCTAAGATGTTTACAGCCACATGGTAAAAAACCCCAGGAAGCGTCTCCCAGAATGCAGGTGACCCCAAGCCACAGTACCTGTAAGGTTTCAAGCACAGCCCCGCCAGCCCAGCTCCAGAGGGTGACTGGTGGCCAAGCTGGGCTGGGCTGCGCTGGTTGCAGTGTGGAATCTCCCTCGGGATGTGGCAGGAGCAGAGCCCGCTGCTGGAGCCAGCTTGGCTGGAACTGGATCCTCGGGAAGCTGCTGTTGTCCACTCTGTCCCTCTGCTCCCTCCTGCAGCTTGCCGTCAGCCCCAGGAAGATTTCTGAAGGGTCTTATCAGGTCAGGAACATTGGCCTAATCTGTGCTGCAGGGCTCTTCAAGGAATCCTTTTTCCCAGGTATTAGAGAAACCCCATGAGCTGAGCAATGTGCAGGGGCTGAGTGAGATGCAGTCTGTTTGGCGGGGGGAGAATGGACATCACTGGAGCACTGTTTGTAGGGGGGGGGTGTGGTGTCAAATATTGTGGCACTGGCTCAGGTTTTAGCCCTGAAATTGGAGGTTTCTTGACTGAGGCAAGCACTTGTTGCTTCTCTTCACACTGGCTAGCAGTTCTGTGCTGTTAAAAATTTCTGCAGAGCTCTACGGCTGGCGCTGATGACTTCATATCCCCACTGTGCCCATTTCAAGAAGGTTTACTTCAGACCAACTTTCACCCAGTCTCCTGGGCTGGACACCCTTCGGACACTGGGGAGTATCAGGTGTGCATCTCAGGTAGATTTCCCGTCCAGTTTGACCCAGGAGGAACCCAGCCTGCATGCTCCAGGACGGCTCCACCAAGGGGGACAGAGCACTCGTGGGGGAAACCGGCAGGACACTTGTTTCAGCAGTGCTCTCCTGAACTGGAACAAGCCGCTCTTACAGGCATGGCCGTGTGGGGAACTTGAGCTTCTAGACCATACCTCATGCCAGTGTCTGTCTGCCACTGACCAGAGCAGGTTGAGGGTATTTGATGCTTTTTTACAGGACAAAAGAGCCCTCAGTGTAGGCAAGAGACAAGAAGGGTTTCATGTCTCTGAACTCTACTGCCTTCTTCCACCCTCCGTATTTCCTACTCGTTGGTATCCCTGGGCTGGAGAAGGAGCAGTTCTGGATTGCCTTCCCCTTCTGCATCATGTATGCCATTGCTGTGCTGGGGAACATCACCCTTCTCCTCATTATAAAGACAGAGCCGAGCCTGCACCAGCCCATGTACCTCTTCCTGGCCATGCTGGCGTTCACTGACCTGGTCCTATCAACATCCATGCTACCCAAAATGCTTGGCATCTTCTGGCTGGGCTCCGGGGAGATTGGGTTTCTCTCCTGCCTTGCTCAGTTGTTCTTCATCCATACCTTCTCGTCGGTGGAGTCAGGCATGCTCATGGCCATGGCCTTGGATCGCTACGTCGCTATTTGCCGCCCGCTGCGGCACTCCAGCATCCTCTCCGTGCCCGTGGTGGTGGCCCTCGGGGGCCTGGTGCTGGTGCGTGGGGTCCTCCTGGTGAGTCCCATATGCTTCCTCCTCCACAGGATGCCCTTCTGCCAGCATCACGTCATCTCCCACTCCTACTGTGAGCACATGGCTGTGGTGAAGCTGGCATGTGGGGACACCAGAGTCAATGTCATTTATGGCCTCCTCGTGGTTTTCATAGTGACAGGCTCTGATGTGATCCTCATCTCTGTGTCCTACACCATGATCCTGCGGGTGGTAATGAGGCTGTCATCCAGACAGGCGCAACTTAAAGCCTTCAGCACTTGTACATCTCATGTCTGTATCATCCTTGCCTTCTATGTCCCTGCCCTCTTCACGTTCCTCACCCACCGGTTTGGGCAAAGCGTTCCTCCCCACGTCCATATAATTGTGGCAAATCTCTACCTGTTAGTGCCCCCCATGTTAAACCCCATTGTTTATGGGATGAGAAACAAGAAACTCCAGGACAGGGTGGTCCTCCTTTTCCAGCAAAAGGGAACCCGACCCATATGCATGTGCCTTAAACTGTGCTCATAATTTACTGCTGATGCTGGTAAATTTAACAACAGTTAACACTGTGACTATTTGTTCAGCAAGGAACCTTTCCACAATGCCTGGAGTTTAAACAATGCATTCTTGCAGAAATCACTAGATAGTCTCTTTTATTATCACTGTCCAGGAGTTTTCATCTATTATGTGATGAAACTTGGCATAAAGATATTCAGTCTGGTTTCTACACCATGGGGAGATGGAGAGTTCATCCCTCCCAGAAGTTAAACTCCTCACTGTTAAAATTCTTTCAATATTAAAAAAAAAATATCTTCTCATGATTAAAATAATTACACTGTAAGGCTGGGTATTTCCAAAAGGTCTTCCTGCAGCAGCTCTCATTATATGAAGAGTGTGGACTACGTGATGGTATTTAAAAGATGTGTAGACATGGCACTTAGGGACATGGTCTAGTGGTGGACTTGGCAGTGTTGGGTTTATGGTTGGACTTGATGATCTTAAAGGTCTTTTCCGACCTAAATGATTCTATGATTCTGTGGGAAGGTGCTGAATGGGAATGGTGATGGTCCTTGTAGAAGGAAATGGGTAGAATCCAATTTTAAGCATTAATTTTTTTTTTTTGTAATGAAAAGAAGTCCTAGGTAAATATAAATCCTTTCAAAAATATCATAAATCATTGCTGATGCTATTATTTGGAGTGACCTACCAAAGGGAGATTGTTGTTAACAGGATTGACGGCTGGGATAGAGGATCCCAGCTGGAATAGAGTTAATTTTCCTCCTAGTAGCTGGTACAGTGCTGTGTTTTGGATTTAGTATGAGAATAATGTTGATAACACAAGGATGTTTTAGTTGTTCAGTTGTTTAGTCATGCTTAACTTAAGTTAAGGATTTATCAGTTTCCCATGCTCTGCCAGCAAGGAGGTGCGCAAGGAGCTGGGAGAGGGCACGGCCAGAAGAGATGACCCCAACTAGCCAAAGGGCTATTCCATACCATAGGATGTCATGCCCAGTATATAAACGGGGGGGAGTTGGTTGGGAGGGGCCAATCGCTGCTTGGACATCAATCAGCAAGTGGTGAACAATTGCATTGTGCATTTCTTGTCTTTTCTTGGGTTTTATTCCTCTTTGTTATATTCCTTTCATTACTATTATTATTATTATATTGTATTTTATCTTATTTATTAAACTGTTCTTATCTCAACTCATGAGTTTTACTTTTTTTTATGAGTCTCCTCTCCATCACACTGGGAGCAGGGAAGAGTGAGCGAGCAGCTGTGCGGTGCTGAGCTGCTGGCTGGGATTAAACCACGATATCTCCCAAAAACCAGGGAAACACACTTTACAAAATCACTGCTCTACATCTGAGAAAGGTAGGCAGAAGAATGAGGTGAAGATCAGACAATCCAAACTCCAGTTACGAAACTCAAGCACGTTATGGACTTTTTGCTCTATTTTTAGTGCAAACTGAAGAGCACTAGTGGCTGGAGAGAAGATCTCTGGCCTGGCCTGGTGTTTCTTGGAGCTCTATCTTCCCGAGCAACCTGGACTATGGTGGCCACCCACGGGGAGCCTCGGGCTCTGATATCTCTCCGTGAGCTGGATACCAGTGGGGAAGCAGGAGGGGGACCCCCGGGAGGAGAACATGCACTTCTGCTGAAATGAAGCAGATATTAGGCTGCAGCCAAAACGAGGAATGAAATTTTTTTGGCAGCATTTCAGTAGAATACTTAAATTGCGACTCAGTTATCCTTTTTCTTCAGATAGAATGGAAGTAGCTTTTCATGTACCGCAGATGAGAGGCAGGGGAAGCCAAAGGAGGAGAGATATGACTGCAGTTCATCTAAGAGCCTGTCTCAGAGCACCCACTTCATAAAGCAGGGCTGCACCACTTCTTGTGGACTGATGCTCACCTGCGACTGTTCTGATGAGGTTGAACCCCCATTTTTCTGCAGGGTCCACAAAAAATGTTGTTGTTTTCATTTTCATTAAGAACATGTGAGCTGCCCTCATGACCAATGTCCATCCATTCCACCACGCTGTCTCCTCTAGTGGCAATGGGAGAGGTCTTCTAAGATATGCTTTTTTTAAGTAAGAAATGACAGCAGGGGATCATTGCTGGTCACATATGTGCAAAGGTGACTGGCTGACTCATATAGCTCCTGGCGACCTATGGCATGTGTGCATACAAGCCATCACTGCTGCAGAATATCAGATACTCAGCACAAAGAGCTTAGGCTCCTACCCTAGATTCCCTTCTGTGTAAATAAATAAAGCTGGCTGTGACATCTGGATCACTGCAGAGTGTGGCTGGGGCGGTTGCTGGGGTGGGAGGGGGTCAGCAGTGCCCCCCAGTTCAACGCTAAAGCTGCATGTGAGCTGCCCGGAGAAAGTGGTGGGAAAGCCGAGGAGGTCTGTCCCTAAACCAGGGACACAAACACACTTTCACGCGGGGTGGGGTGTACAACCTTGGGGTGGTGCTTTGAAATCCAAAGGCAACAAATTGTCCCATTCCTGAAAAAGGCCAAGCCTGAATGTTTTGATGGTTAGCCCAGTGTTTTGAGGCGTTCCATCTCCTGACAGTGGTGCCTGAGGCCACAGCTGCCAGGAAGGGGACATCTTGCCACCATCACTCTCTCCTCTTGGCAGGTTCACATCTGTCCTTCCCACCCCTACAGCCTACAGAAGACCTCCCAGGAAAATTTCCTCCTGTCTGGTGTCTCCTTGTTGAAATGAGAAGCCAACACCACAATCAAGTCCTGCTTTGACTTCGCACCTAGCTTCTAATTCTATTTAGCTCCTGGTGCTAGCCCAAGACAATCCCACAGTAGCCTCCCACTTGACACTGGTATTCGCTCTTAATAGTGTGTTTGCATCATGTCTTTTGAGACAGTGGATCAATAGAAAAAAAAGAAAAAAAAAAGCAGAAGTATCTGGTGAGCCTGGGAGTCCTGGGGGATTGTGTGGAGTGGCTATATAATGATGTGCTCACTGGCAGCCTGGAGGCAAGATGCTCAGGCAGCTCATATTTGGGTCTTGCTCCATATTTAAGGCAAAATGACCTGCTTTTTCAGGGCTGCTTTTCACATGTCGGCTGTTAGATTATTTCAGATTATTTTGTCAGTGTTACTGTAGTATTGAAGTGATTATTAAAGGGAGGGTGTGCATGTAATGAAGAGCTTGTTACCCTCAGACCCTTTTCTTGTCAGTGAGGGCTGTTTGCACTGTTTATCAAACCTGGGTAGACATCAGGGTGAGACAATCTGCCCTCTGGCAGTGCCTGCTCCCAGTGTGATCAGCAGGGTCCAGACAACCAGATGAGATGCTGCACAGCAGGCACCGGCACCCAGGTGAGGGGACTGTGACCTCTAAGGAAGGACAACCCTTGCCTGTCGTACTGCTTGGCAAGATGGGTAAGTAGGACTGAAATCTTCTCTTTGCAGCAGGCAGAAGTGGTTCCTGTGCACCACGGGGAGCTGCCAGCGCTCTCCTCCCTATGAGAGGGAGGTTTGGTTATTGTTTACTTCATTTAAACTGGAAAACAGCACTTGCATTTGTACATATGAGAATATCCAAGTCCAAAATCTTTCGCTCTTGTGCGAGCAGATGCTCACAATGCTGCTTTTTGGCAGCATGCTGGTGAATGCTTGTTGGCTGGATCCTGCAAAATGTTGCTGTGCTATCTGGGTTCTCAGCTGTGCACAGCTCTCAAAGATGAAGAAATCACTTGGTCCAAAGGCACTTATATCAGGTCTTTGCTGCCAAGGTTATTTTGGGGGAAGGAAAAGATCACCAAGTTTGATATTCATTTAGAGAAAGAAAGAAAGAGAGGTGCAAAGAATTTTTTTTTTTTTTTTTTTTAAAAAAAGAGAGATATCTCAAATGAGAATGATGTTCATAGCCAGCAGAGAAGACATGCTCTGCAACACCCTGTCTTGGTTTGAGCCTGGTTGGCAGCCAAACACCATACAGCTGCTCACCCACCTTCCCCCCCAACTTGGGAATGGGGGAGGAATTGGAGGGGTAAAGAGAGATTCGCAGGTTGAGGTAGAAACAGTTTAATAATGGTAATAAAATGAAAATAAATGACAGTAATAGAAAATATAAACGGGCAATGCACAATGCAATTGCTCACCACCCGCTGACCAATACCCAGCGCGTTCCTGGCTAGTGATCCCGAAATACCAAGATCCTGCAATCACAGTCCCAGAAGCAAGAGAGAGAGAGACCCCCTTCCCGACCTCCCCTCCTCTATATAGTGAGCATGATGTTCCATGATATGGAATATTTCATTGGCCAGTTTGGGTCTGGTGCTGGGGCCGTGCTCCTTCCCTGCTTCTTGTGCACTTGCACACGGGCAGGACGTGGGGAGTTGGAGACTCCTTGAAATCTCAGTAGCAGGTGAAAACATCAGTGTGCTATCAGCATTCTTCTCATACCAAACCCAATGCTAAATCCAAAACACAACACTCTTCTAGTTCCCAAAAAGGAACATTAACTCTATTCCAGCCCAAACCAGGACACACCTGCACAGAAGGGATATGGGAATCTCAGTCATAAATCCCTGGAAGCCGCACTCACAGACCCAGGGGAGGGGGTCGCCTGGCAGTGCCTGGGTGTCTGCGTGGTCTTGCTCTTCTAGAGGGTAAGGAAAAGCCGGAGCAAGGACCAGTGAACTCCCAAGTCCAGAGGTGGCCTTGCTCTATGAGATCCAAGTCTGCTTTCCCCCTTCATCCAGGACACCACCTCTCAAGTCTTTTTGCCCTCTGGTGCAGGTCAGTGAGGTATCACACCTAATAAACAGCTCTCTGTGTCCTGGCATAGAGAAGCCCATAATTCAACCATCAACTAGGTACTGTGTCCGTTCATCTTCACAAACTTTTGGGAGCTGTAGTTCCCCATGCCAACAACTGATCACAAAGGTAAAATGCCCTCTTGCTGTTTCAGCACACTCAGAAATCTGGATCCCCACCACCACAATAAGAGAGATGTGAAGAAATCTTTGCTTTATGTCATGATTACTCTTCTACGATTTCTGTGAATTCTTTTGTAGGGTGAGTGGGATCTGCTTCTTGATCTTCGACAGGATGAAGATGCTGCACTAGAAAAATGATCAACAGTAGCTTCCTTAGACCTTCTACCTTCCTTCTAACAGGAATCCCAGGAGTAGAAAGTGGGAATGTGTGGATCGCCATCCCTTTCTGCTGCATGTATATTATTTCCATCCTGGGAAATAGCGCAATCCTCTTTGTCATCAAAGCAGAGCGTAGCCTCCACGAGCCCATGTACCTCCTCCTGTGCATGCTGGCTGTTGCAGAGCTTGGTGTGTCGGTGTCTACGCTCCCCACAGTGCTGAGCGTGATGGTCTTTGATTCACGGGAGATCAGGATTGATGCCTGCCTCACCCAGATGTTCTTCATTCACTGCTTCTCCATCCTGGACTCTGGGGTGCTGTGGGCCATGGCCTTTGATCGCTTTGTGGCCATCTACAACCCCTTGCAGTACACATCCATCCTGACCAACCCCAGGATGGGTGTCATCGGGCTGGGGCTCACGGCGAGGAGCGTTAGCCTCTTGCTCCCCTTGCCGATACTTCTGAAGAAGCTGTCATTCTGCAGGTCCCACGTGCTGGCTCACGCCTTCTGTTTGCACCCCAACTTACTCCAGCTGCCCTGTGCAGATATCAAGGTGAATAGCATGTATGGCTTATTTATCGTTGTGGTCACCTTTGGGCTAGACCTGCTGTTTATCACCCTGTCCTATGCCATGATTGTTAAGACTGTGCTGAGTATCACATCTAAGGAAGAGCGTCTCAAGGCTCTGAACACCTGTGTCTCTCATATCTGTGCTGTTCTGATTTATTATATCCCAATGATTGGCTTGTCCATGGTGTACAGGTTTGGGAAACCTGCCTCTCCTCTCATTCATGTCCTCATGGCCAATATCTACCTCCTTGTGCCCCTGTGCTAAACCCCATTATTTACAGTGTAAAAACTAAACAGATCCGCAGAGGGCTATACAAACTTCTCACTCCAAGAAGGTATTGATGTAGGACACAGAAGACCCAAGAAGTTTTGCATATGGTAGAACAGCTGGTGTGAAATAGTTTAGATTCTCTCTACTGTGTCCTGTCATCCATTTGACTGCTGAGAATCTGGAACCTTTAAACTCTTCTTATGCAGTTGATGATGTATGCCCTGTTTCTAAGCCCACAGCATTTTCTTTGCTGTATGAAGGAGTGTTGCAGTATCTACAGTCTTCTACACATTCCTGGTCAATAATGCTGCAGCTGTTACTGCTTTAGGGTCCAAAGGTAATGGCCCTTCTATTTAGACAAGAAGGACATAGCAATGGACGTGTGGAGGTAAGAGTTTCCCACCTTCACCATGGCACTCGGTCGGCTGGACCCAGAGCTCCTGTCAGAACGAGGGAGTTGATCCTCCTGGCCAGCACTGCAGGGAAAATATAACAGTTCCTAGATATGCTCAGCCAGCTAGCCGCTGGTGTGTCAGCATGCACTAGAGCATAGCTCTACAGATGTGCAATAGCCGTTTATTCAAGTTTTTTACATCTGCAGCCAGACTTGCTAAGACTGTGAAGTGGCTAGGGACCTGGGCGTATGGCAAAGCCCTCTCGCTCCAGCCAGGGGACATTTCCAGCTGGAACAAGGCAAATCCAAAAGCTGTGATTCGTGTTGCGGGAGCCGAAAGCCACTGTACGTTTCCCTTCCCAGGGACCGTAACCAGCCCACTCTGGGTGCTGCAGAATCACAGCACCTGGGATGGTTCATGTGCTCAAAGCAAACCCCCCCCCCCCCTAGAAACGGAGCCTGGGCAGTATCACTGCAGCAGCACCGGGCTCATGTTACCATCAGGTCACAATGGGAGCAGAATTCTGTGCAAAAAGGGTTCAGGTCAGTGAGTGGGTCCAGCTCAGCCACGGCAGCTCCACCGTCCTGTATCGCAGCAGCAGCAGAGCCAGCTCCCACCACTCAGGCCTGAAATGAGGTGCCTCCACATGCACGGGCTGTTTAAGCTCCTATCACCCAGGAGGAGATCTAGTCAAGACAGATCCTGGAGAAGAGTGGCTCAGATCACCCTAAAGCAGATAGTTGGGGTGGGTTTCACTCCAGAATATTCTGCCTGCTCCCCATACCTCCCCCTGTTTTGATTTCCATTTATTTGAAGAGTTAGATTAGAAAGCAGAGAGGCGAAGCAGTCCTATGCACTTAAAGCAAAATAAAATCATCGGTAGCAGTGCTGGTTGCAGCCAGTGCCTTCCTTCCAGGTCTGTAGCATCCACTGTCCCAGGAGGGGCTAAGAAGGGCCACAATAAATCCTGCTTTTTTTTCCCTTACATAAAGCTGTCATTACTGAGGACAAACAAGGAACACTGGCCTTTACTGAAGCCTAAATGGGCACATGAATACCCAAGGGAAATTACAGAAAAATAACAAAAAATACCATATGTTTTCCAAGTCAGACTGAGAATTGAATGGTTGGCAGTGCTTTACAGGTTACCTGATAAGATTTTGATGGTGTGACCTACACAACAGAAGCCGCCTTAGCCAGGCTGAGCGCCCTTCCTAGGGTTTCAGGGTTGAGCACTGGGTTTGACAAACATTCCTGGGTTTTCCCTGTCTCTCAAGGCAGCCCGGGAGAACTGTCAACAGATGTATTACGTACGCCTGCCACCATGCAGCAAGAGTTTCTTCAATCTCCTTGCTTTGAGACCCACTTCTGTGGGACTTGTGATCCAAACAATATCTTACCGTATTCAGGTGTTGCCAAGTCTCGTGGTGGTTCTGTGTGTGTGTGGTGGAGCTGTGGTACACTCAAAAGCCTGTTACAGCAAAAGGAAGCACACTTTGTATGTGAAGCCAAGAATTTATTGTTATTGCAATTAAAGTTTTAACAATCTTATAAAAACACAGAAGACAGTTGCTATCAGTCCAGTGGCTGACCTAATGTCACCTTCAAGCTTTGAGAGTTCACGGCGCGCTCCCTCGTCCTGGTCACTGAGAACAATGTAGAATAAAGTGGGTCCTAGCAGAGGTCCCTTGGGAGGCCACTGCTGACTCTCCTCTGGACTGAAAACGACCTATCCGTATTTTAACCAACTCCCCACCCCTAGAAGAGGGTTTCCTCCAGTCCCCCTACAAAGTTATTTCATTAAAAGCATTTAGCCAAAGGCTTTTGGGCATCCATGCGTATTATGGTTGTGGGATCTCTCTGGCTGGAGCTACTCTCTCAGAAGTCCGGCAGAATTCCAGTTTTCCCCTTGCACAGCCTGGCTGACTCTGCAAGAGATTTGCCCTTATGAGTTTGCCCATATGTTTAGTGACTTTACTCTTTATCCCAGCCTTTACTGTCCCACCAGAGATGGAAATCAAGCCCACTGGTCACTAGCTCTCAGGAACCCCATGAAGCCCCTTTTGCAGCTGGAGTTGAAGGGATGATCTGCCCTGCAGCACCATGGCCCTTTGCAATAGTGATGCACCTGGCCCAACATCTTCAGCTTCACACCTGAGCTCCTTCCAGACTCAGGTGAATGACATCTGGTCCTGAGATTTAGTGCTATTTAACTGATGTTTCTTTGCTCTAACCCCTCCTCCATATTTACTTCAGTCTGATCAAGATCCTCTACTCTACTTGCTATGAAGACTGTGTGAAAGTGTAGAAGTGTAGAAATCCAATGCATGGAATTCACTGAGCTTCTCTGCTATGGCCTTATCACCCCGAGTCACTTTCTCACCCTTGGTCACCAAGTGGTCCACCTGTTTCCTAGCTGGATTCCTGCTTTTGATGCATTCAAAGTGTTCTGCTGGTAGTTGGAGCATCCTTTGCAAGGTGCTCTTCCCATTAATTTTTCTCTCTCTTAAACTCCAACTTCTGTTTGACCTGTCAGTTTGTATGGGCATTTCATGCAGGCATGCTTCCCACTTCTAATGACTCCTGGGCTGCTGGCCACGGCCAGGCCAGGCCGGTCTTTGACACAGGATCCTGAGGAGGACTTTGCGAATGGGCTTGTTTTTCATGCTGTAGATGATGGGATTCAACACAGGCGGGACAAAAAGGTAGACACTGGCTATGAATGTGTGGATCAAGGGTGGAGCATTCTTCCCGTACCGGTGTACAATGGAGAGGCTGACCAGGGGGACATAGAAGATGAGGACAGCGCAGAAGTGAGACACACAAGCACTGAGGGCTTTGGTTTGCTCCTCTCTGGAGGTGATGCCCACCACGGCCTTAATGATCATGATGTAGGACAAGGTGATGAGCATGGAGTCTAGGATCACGAACAGCACCAGGGTTAGGCCATACAGGCTGTTCAGGGTGGTGTCTGTGCACGCCAGCCGTATCATGTCCTGGTGCAGACAATAGGAGTGGGACAGCACGTGGGACCTGCAGAATGGGAGCTGTGTGAGCAGGCAGATGAGTGGGAGCAGAGTCAGGGAGCGGCAGACCATCCCCAGGCCAATCTTTGCAATCCTGGCACTGGTGAGGATGGAGGAGTATCTCAGTGGGCAGCAGATGGCCACGTAGCGATCAAAGGCCATGGCCAGGAGCACTGAGGACTCTGTGAAGGAGAAGGCATGGATGCAGAACATCTGGGTGAGGCAGGCTGGGAAGCTGATCGCTCCGGTACCAAACCAAAAGACGCGCAGCACCGTGGGCAAGGTGGACAGAGTCAGGCCCAGGTCTGTGGTGGCCAGCATCGAAAGGAAGTAGTACATGGGCTGGTGGAGCCTTCGATTCGCTCTCACGATGAGCAGGATGGTGACATTTCCCAGGATTGTGATGAGATACATCAGACAGCAAGGGAAGAAAAACCAAAGATGGAACCAAGCCATCCTGGGAATGCCCGTCAGCAGGAAAGCCAGGGCATGGCTGCTGTTCCCTGGGGACATGCTTGCTCCATGCTGATGTGCTGCCTGTGTTAAAAGTCCCTTTTTCATTAACAATTCAAAGATAATGCAGGATTAGATTTCCAGGGCAATGAAAACAAACAGTCTGGTGTCTCTGTGTGAAGATCTCATTTCTTTTCTTCTCAAAGATGTGCCAGAGCAGAGATGAGTGTTTTGTAGTGCCCGTTCAGTCCTTTTTTCTGCTTTATTTTCCCCAGGCTCCTTCACCTGTAAAGTCAATAATAACATAATTTATTGCACCAGGGCTACATTCCTCCCAGAACATTGCTACAGCCTTTTCTCTCAGTCACTGTAAGCAACAGCTCCATCCTTCCCTGGCACTCAGGCCCTGGTCTCTGTTTCCATGTGGGTCCCTCTCCAGCTCCTTGCATCAGATTTTCAGCCTTTCTCCCTGGTCCTCAGCCTTTCCCACCCCTCTACTCTCAGTCCCTGATGCACACAGCCTCACCCCATGCACTTCCACGCAAGGACGCTGCAGGAGGACAGGAGTCCCTCTCACCCCCCTCACTCCTCTGGGCAGCCTTCCCCTTGCCCATGGGCTGCTGCAGCAGACAACGCCTGGTTCCCCTCCCAGGCAGTTCCTCCAGCCTGTTGTCTGTCCTTGCTTGCAGGTACCAGCCTGCCCAGCCAGCTCCCACAGCTTGCTCCCTGGATTTTCAGATTTTCATCTTTCTCCCTGTGCAGGATGCCTTGTCTGGAACTCTGCAAACCACTGCCCCTTGCCCAGCTGCTGAGTTTGGACCGTGGCTTGGCTCTTAGCAGATACGGTCCTGCTTGTCCTCCCATCCTCCACCAACGTCCTTTGCTACAGCTTAAGCCACCTTCAGTGGAAATGAAAGGGGAAAAGGCTTCAGTTTTCTCCCCGATTTGTGTCTGTGCAGCACCTGGCAGGGGGGGGACTGTGCTTCCTGACGGGGGTCCCCGGCAGCTACAGAAATGGCAGCAATTACCAAAATTTATGTCACCCACTCTGACCCCCAAGGGAACACGGTCACCCTGGCAAGTCTAAATTTGGCAAATACCATTTCCCTTCACGTCAGAGATTATTTACTATTCTCACTGGTTTTGCCATTACTATAGTTATTACTGATAGTCCATCAAGCTATTCAAAGCGACAGGTATTTCAGCTGATACGTGTGTTAGTAATATACACAGCAACTATAATTCTTAGCAGGAATGTTGTTATTACAGCTAACAGTTATGGGTAGAATTAAGCAATGTGTACACAAACCCAGCTCTCATTTCTTCTACGGAACTGTCAACCAAGAGCTTCAATCTACAGCCCACAGATACCTCAGGGAAATACAGTGCTAAGTGGAATACAAATCGTAAAAGAAAAGCTGTGCTTAAAGGGCTTAAGCTTTGAATACAGGGATAGTACCTTTTGGGGTTGTAAGTAAAAAAAAAGAAAAAAGTTATAAAATGCTCCTCTAACCTTTGCTAATTATTTTCCTAGCTTGCCTGCTGCTCTTTTCAGGGGCTGCAGTGGTTGATGTGGAAGAAGTTCAACTTTTCCAGCCCTCAACACTCAAGGAATTCATGCTCCATCTGTCTGTGTAAACAGGGAACATGGCATTGTTTAACTGGGGGGCATGTGGCTAAACTCATTAGAGTGCCATGAAAAATGGGACTAGTGTATTTCCAACTGCCCCCCTTCTCAGACAAAGCTCCAGACATCTGTGCCTCCACTCCCTACTTCTCCAGCTCAGTAATTAGCTTGGTAAGTTAAATTATCAGACAGCTTTCCAGGGTGCTCTAATTACCTTCAACATGAAAATATAGATTTAAGTATTTGAATCTGGGTGTACAGACATGAACGAGTACCTTATCCTCATCTGTAAATGTGCTTTGGATGTCCCACAAAAATAAAAAGATTGCTTTGTTCACTCTGTGCACCATCGGCTATTCTGTCCTGGGTAAATATTCATTAAGCTGGGAAAAGTCCCATCCTCCACCCATGGGGCTGCCCCAGAGGCTGGGTGTCCTGCCCCCCCCGCAGTGCCCCTCCATGAAGCTGTTCACCTTGATTGCTCCGCAGTGAGGCTGAGGAAGGAATATTCCTCGCCTGCTCCTCCCATCCTCCTTTTATTTTCGTCCTTGCTGAGACATGTCAGCAATGGCTCTGCACACAGGGAAAGGATGAATTTCCACAGCCCAGCTGGGTGCTGTGCCGTGGGGGAGGAGTGGGCGCTCTGGCTCCAGTGGATGCTCAGCTTCTGCCCAGAAGGATGAGCACGGAGCCCGTAGACAGAGCGTAATCCTTACTCGGTCATGCTTCATCACACCATCTGTCAGGCACTCAGCGAGTAAGGACAAGAGGAACTGGTTCACCACCTCCAAGTGTGCTCAGCACCAGCCACTGCAGAGGCAGGAGCAAAATATCATCCCATCAGCAGATGGGGCGTAATCTGTGTTTTGTGAAAGATTCCATGAGAAAACACTGTTCTTAAAGCTTGACTTCAGGGCTTTAAATCCTGTCTGGAATATGCTGTTGTAACACTGGATGCTACTCTCTATAGGAATGTCCACTCCCTCCTCCAAATACCAGCAGTTACATCTCTGCAGGGTGCCTGTGTTGCAACAAGGGGCACCCGGGCTGTGGAAAACACTGAGAGGACACAGTGTGGTGGGGAAGAAATAGGGATAGATGATGGAGATGCACGTGGATAGACGGACAGAGGAACAGGCAGGCAAGGGTGTGCTGGCAAAAGCTGCCTGGGTGGTGAGGCGAGGGGTTTGGAGGGTGCGCTCATTTTGGCTGGGATAGAGTTCATTTTCTTCGTAGTAGCTCATACTGTGCTGTAGTGGATTTGTGACAAAACCAGTGTTGGGAAAACACTGATGTTTTATTTACTTCTGAACAGAGTTGACACAGCATCAAGGTCTTTCCTATTTCTCACCCTGCCCCACCAGTGAGTGGGCTGGGGGTGCACAACGACTTGGGAAGGGGCACAGCCGGCACCCAACTGACCCAAGGCATATTTCGTACCATCTGACATCATGCTCAGCAACAAAAACTGGGGGAATTAAAAAAGGGGGGTGTTCGCTGAGCATCTGTGGGGTTAAACTACAACAGAGGGAGATGGAGGGAGGGAAGGAGGGAGGGTGTGAAACAGCTGCAGGAATGCATGGTGATGGATAAGCAAACCAGCTGTGAATCACAGCTACCCTTTATCACAAAATCTAAAAGGAAAACGACCCACCCAAAATTAAAATATGAGTGATGAAACAAGGCTGACAGGGAAGTGCATTGACCCTTCAGATGCCCTTACCTCTCTTGGGCTGAAGTCCTTAGGCAGAAGATGCAGAGGGACAGACAGAGAACCACACTCCTGCCCGAGTGTTTCACAGGCAGAGGAATCTGTCTGGTTTTATAATGCCTGTGTGAGATCTCAGCAGCAACGACAGTCACCTGGGACCTGCTGCGGGGGCCGAGGCCATGAAATGCAAACCAGCTACATGGTCTGGGAAGGAGATGGTACTGCCCTTTGTACCTTGAGCTGCTGGAGGCAGCACAAGGGTAAATGCTGCAAGAGCAAACAGGAGGACCCGAAATGTTTGGGAAATACTGGTCAGAGCTGCAGAGCCCCAGGGGCACGTGGCTGAGCACCGTGGCAGGCTTGGGGCAAGCTTAGGCATCGCTCTGCAAGCCTGTGGTGAGGCTGGGCAGTCTCCAGAAGGTGATTCTCTCATTTGTGATCTGTCAGGTAAAAGGAGGGAATGTGCCCCATGGTGAGATGGTGCTTTGCTTTCTGGGGGCCAGCGTGTCCTCCTTGTCATTTGCACATCTCTGCCACAGGGACGAAGGTGGTGCTTCCCCACCCTCTGTCAACCACTGCGGTTTGATAGTGTGGATTTGTCTAAATCACATTACCTACCGTGGTGTTTGCTACTATGTAGTATATGTGGGTCTCTAGTGCAAGGATTCTTAATTTCTGTGGAGTGGAACATTGGGACCTGTGTGCACAGCAGCAGTCATTTAGTCTGGACAAAGAAAGATTGAGGGAGGCATGATAAAAGGAATGCCAATAAAAACAAACAAACAAAAAAAGGATAATTTGGTTTCTGAGCTCACTTTGTGCCAGATAGTGAGAACTCCTGCACTTTTGGGATATGAAAGAGAAACTCATCATCATCATCTCAGAAACGTTATTCCTGTCACTTCTGGTTTGGGATGGAAAATGAGCAAGTGTCTGTTTCTTTTATTAAAGAGAATTTGGGCTGGAAGGGAGAGGTGGGAGGAGGTGAGGGGGTGGAAAGAAGGGAAGATGAGGCAGATCAGCTATGATAAGTCACTCTGGGGTTTCAAACCTTCATTTCTCCAAAGTTACCAAGGGGGATGGATCAAAAATCTCTTAATATCAAATTTATATTTCTTGATTTTTTTTTTTTTACAGTAATACTGTAGTTACCATGACATCAGATTTTGCTAGAGACACAGGAAAAAGTTGTGATCCTGATCCCAGCCCGTCCTTGCACAACGTGGCTCATGGAAAACAGCCAGCAGAGCTGGCCCCATCCCTCCAGTCTCACCCACAGGATTACTTGTGGGCCTGTGCATCAAGCCCTCTCTTACGGGCTTGGCAAACTGAAAAGGATCCCCCTTGTTTCACAGGCAGACAGATTTTCTGTTCAAATATCTCTGTAACGTAGCATGCAGTGTAAAAAACTACCAGAAATGGTTGCTGAAGGAGCACAGAGCCATTAGGTAGCTTGGGGAATTCCATACTGTTTCTTGGAGAAAACAACATGTTTATTTTCTTCTCAAAAGCAATAAAGAATCTTTTGCAAAATCAGAACAAGTACATTACCATTCATCCTCATTTCAAGTAGTGTTGGAAAACACAACAAACATATCACATGGATGGCTGAATTTTGTTGTGATTATATTCCAATCCCACCAGCTATAAGACCCGTCTTCTGAAATGCCCTATTATGCTGACGCTCCTAACAGAGAATTCCCTCTAGAGGCATAAAATCATGCCTTACACTATATATAACCCCAGGAGGGGCAGCACAGAGTCAGTTAAAGAGTATTTTTGGCTTATGCTAAGAATTGAAGAAAACTGGGGTTTTTTTTCTGCTCCTGTTATTTTTGTAAGTGTGAGGATCAGGACAGATAAAAGTAATTTTACCTGATAGTCCTCTAGTTAGCCTGCTCCTTAGACTGACATTAAACTTTGAATAAGAATTACTTAAAAGGCTCTGGAGATTGATTAATTCATTATATTTTTAAGCAGGAGTTTTTAAGGTTCCATTTCCAGGCAATATGCCACAGCAGTTATCTGGAGGGTTTTACTGCCGAGGAAACACAAATGCTTCTCTCATAAGCACAAAATGTACCACCACGCTTTCCATTGCACAGACTGTATTAATTGTCCTAGTGCAGATATTTGACTCATTCTTTTTCTTAACACCTGTAAAAACTGAAAACAGTGTCTACTATGAGATAAATAAGAAGTTTTATCTTCCATCCCCTTTTGCAAACCTGGGGGCTCCATTTTCACAGAGGGTCTGCTGGAGGGCAGGCTCCAGAAGGAAAAGTGATGTCTCCCAATGGCTGAGGAAGAGCAGGTATGGCAACCACAGATCAAAACTGTTTTATGATTCATACAATTTTACACCATTTCCTAATGCCTCTTCCTACCAAGTTTCACAAGAAGCAATTCTCCTTTCATGAAATCTATTCAGTCATTTGTCTGTGCTGTTATCGTGGAAATTCCCTTCCTTTCTTTCCAAAGCAACATGGTGTGCTCATTCATCAAAGGTTTGTGGTGCTGTCTCGAGTTTGAGAGAAACTGCTGCGAAAGAGGAGGAAAATCCATCAACCTGCTAGCGTGAGCTTCCCATCAGTTCTGGGCTACATGATGCAATTCATAGGGATTCAGGAGTTTTCTATCATATATATAAACGAGACCTGAGCCAAACCCAGGCTGTGCAGATTGCAATTCCTAAGAAGTAAGAGGACACCAAGAGCACCTCATGGGGATGAGCACTGGACCAGCCTCGTGGCCACAGACTTTCTGCTAACCACCTTCCCCGAGCGTGAAGGACATCTTACCCCAGATTTCCACCTCAATTTTTTCTGCTCATGTCACTACGAGCATTGGAAATTGTATTATTCTGTATGCTAGAAAAGCAGCCCAGAGCCTCCACAAGCCCTGTATCATGTCCTCGCTGACCTTGGGCTGTGTCTCTGCCCCGTGCCAGGGATGCCGCAGTCCTTGCTCACGATGATTACCCTGTACCTGTGTGTGTCTCAGCACGTTCTGATCTGCTCCCTCACTTTCCTGGAGTCAGTGGTGCTTTCTGCCATGCCCCTTGGCAGGCTGATGGCCCTCTGCCCCCCCATGGAGCTCTGTGACCATGCCAACAGGCAAAAGGGCAGCCAAAATAGGGCTGGTGCACCCACAGAGGAGCCTAGTCCTGACCTTACCCCCATCTTCCATCTCCTCTGGCTGCCTGGTGACCGAGGAGCGCCTTGTCCCATGCTCTTTGCCTCTATCCCACAGTGACCTGCCTGCCCTCCAGAGCGATGATGGTCAACGGCATCTATGCCCCAGTCCTCATTTCCTTCAACCGTGGATTCAGATCCCCATTTTGTTGCCTTCCATCATGGTCCTTGTGACACCTCTCAGCATTGCCTCCAAGGACAAGGGCCTGAAGGTTGTGTGGTCTCGGTCTTCATCTCAGAACTTGGCTAGCCCATCCTGCATGGATCTGGGAAAGAGACACCCCCATATTCCACACTGTGATGGGCACCATCTACATCCTCCTCCCACCCCTCTTGAGCCCTGCCTTTTACAGCATCCACACAAAGAAGATTTATAAAGGCACCTTCAGCTCATTTCTTTATGGATACCTTCAAAACAAGCCATAGGTGAGAAGAGTAAGCAAACATCTTGCAAACTGAGACTGCAGAACCACGGGATAATTTGGGTGGGAAGGGCACTCCAGGGGTCTTTGATTGATGCCCTGCTCAAGGCAGGGCCAGGACATGGGCTACACAGCCTTTCCAGGAGCTGCTCTATTCTCTATACAAAAACCTGTTGATTTGGTGCATTGGAGAAGCCTGCTGAACCCAGGTGAGATGAAGGCATGTTTTGAAAGATTATGAGCCAAAACAGCTGTGTTCTCCCTCATAACTCCAGAATTCTCTATCACGGCCCAAACTCTGCTGCACCAGATGCTGTAAACTGCACTGGTTGTCAGACCCCTTGTGCAAGGAGTCTCCAGTCTTGGTTTAAAACAAAATTTAAGCATAAAATGAACACAGTCCTGACCATTTCTATGTTTTTTTTCCTGTGTTGTATAATAAAATTGCTAAAATAATCCTGAACTTGTCACCTTTGTCCCGATGAATGAATAACCAAACCTGACTCACAGCCTCGCTCCATGTACCATGAAGGCCCTCGAATGGGAGAAGGAGGCAAAGGTCAGATACCAGTTAGCATGGTGGGTTTTGTTCGCCAGATCAGGTTGAGGAACTGAATTCCCTCAGTGTGGGGAGAGAGGGTCTTTGGGACTGTGAGTGCTATTTATCAGCATAAATCCCCCTTGGGGAAGCAGTATCTCTTCTTAGGGCAGCTGGGAAGAAGTGGACATCTCCTGAACCTCCCAAGAGTCAGGGATCAAAGGTTTTCTCCTGTATCAGCTGCTCTGGAAGGAGGTGGTGCACCCCGAGCCCTAGAGCAGGGCAGGGCAGGTACCAGCTCCCTGAGTGCAGCAGTGGCTTGGCTGGGAACTCAGTGCTCTGGATAGTGATGGATTCGCCTTATTTCCCATCAGTGTAGGGCTGGGAGGGCAGATGTGGGTGCTTTTCAATCCCTTATTGTTCCTGTGACCCGCTCTGAAACACTCCCAGGTGTCAGGGCCCTTTGCACGGGTCTTTTCCTCACAGCCCCCTGTGCATGCACTGGCAGGGAGCGCACATGGGACTGGGGAGTTGAGGAAACTCTGGCTGCAGCAGCCCTTACAACCAAGAAATACACCCACGCGTGGTGGGCATTGCATTCAGCAGCACAAACTCCCCTGGCCCCCCTCCTTCCCCAGCACAGAGACAGCCAGACACTGCAGACATGGTGCTGGGAGGCATTTATTCGGCAGTTACAGCCTGTCAATACCAAAAGAGCATCTCCCTGTGCTCAGAGGTGCTTGTGGCGGAGCAGGGACTCCTCCTCGCACGGCCAGGCTGGGATGCTCAGTGGTACTTGCGGGCCAGAGCGTGAGCCACGACACTGACCAGCTTTTGCCAGGCAAACTGGCAAGCGGGGGTGAAATCCCTGGCAAAGTGGGAAGCCAGGACAATGATTAGGATGTCTCCGAGGAGCTGGAGGAGTAAAACAGACAGGGTTAAGTGCTGCTTGAACCGTCGTGTCGTGGCACAGACCACGGCGCAGGGACTGGACATCCCCGAGCTGAGGCTGAGCTGATGGACTCACAACCTCCCGAAGAAAGCTCTGAGCTCTTGCTGCACACAACTCCACCACCCTCACCCTGTCCTGGCATGTCTTCAGCTCCAAACAGCTTCTTCCTTTATGCAAGCTCTCCGTCTCCCTGCTTTTCCTGCTGCAGACTTCCTTCCCGTCCCCCTCCCTCCTGTCCCCCCCAGACATCACCACACAACCCACAGGCTGCATTTCCTTTCTCCTGACTTGTCCCTGAGCCTGAATTCCCCTCCTGAAAGGACTCTTTCATGCTGCACACTCCTCCTCTTCCTCCTCAGCCCCCTGTGTCATCGGAGTGGCCCTCGGGCTGGTTACAGTGGGGACTGGCTCATTCCCCTTTCCCTGGTCTTTCCATAGAAACCTCTGGGTTTCAGGAACACAATGTTTTACTTAATTCTTTAAAATAAAAAAAAAAAAAAAAAAAAAAAAAAAAAAAAAAGAAGAGAGAGAAAGAAAGAAAGAGAGAAAGAAAGAGAGAAAGAAAGAAAGAAAGAAAGAAAAGGAAAAGAAAGAAAGAAAGAGAAGAAAGAGTGAAAGGAAGAAGGAAAGGGTGAGAAAGGAAGAAGGAAAGGAAGGAAAGGAAGGAAAGGAAGGAAAGGAAGGAAAGGAAGGAAAGGAAGGAAAGGAAGGAAAGGAAGGAAAGGAAGGAAAGGAAGGAAAGGAAGGAAAGGAAGGAAAGGAAGGAAGGAAGGAAGGAAGGAAGGAAGGAAGGAAGGAAGGAAGGAAGGAAGGAAGGAAGGAAGGAAGGAAGGAAGGAAGGAAGGAAGGAGGGAGGGAGGGAGGGAGGGAGGGAGGGAGGGAGGGAGGGAGGGAGGAAAGGAAGGAAGGAAGAAGGAAGGAAAGAAAGAGAGAATATTGAAACTATTTCTCCCCAAATTTGAGATGCTAAAGCAATTTGGCCTGAGACCCACCTTGCAAAATCCTATTTTTTTTTCTTTTTCTGTTTAGAAGTAAATGAAGAAATTGATCCATTTTTATTTAAAGTGCTGGAGAAGGCAGGAGTGCCCCATCCAGGCAGGCAGCCTGTGCTGGACAAGGCAGAAACCTGCCCTGTGGTTTTTGAGCACACTAGCTGCTTATCTTGCTACAGGACCTACGATTTCCTTAAATGCTCCGCTTAGCTCCCCTGCGCCTCTGCCTCCTCCAGCCCAGGCTGCACCTTCCCCCCCGTTTGTTTCTTTTGTCCCCAACTACATCTCCTCCAAGTGACAATCTCCCAATACCTCCACCTCCCCATTGCTGTGCTGGTACTAAAAATGAGACTTTTTAGTGTGAAAGTCACCCATACTCTTGCAAACAACCCTGCACAAGCTATCATCTCGCCTGAGTACTACCCAGAGTCTCTGCCTCTACCAGCCAAAGGAAGTGCCCCTAGCCAGCGTTGTTGGAGGCAATACCCTCAGTTTCAAAGCAAAATGTGACTTTCCCCACACAGCACAGGGAAGGGGCTGGGCCTGCAAACACAGCTCACCCTGAAGTTCTCGGGGTCCACGTGCAGCTTCTCGCAGTGCAGCTCGGACAGCTTGGCGTAGGTTGACTTAATGTTGTCGAGGTTCTTGATGGCTTCCCCGAAGGAGGTGAGCACCTTCTTGCCGTGGGCACGGACCTTGGGGTTGCCCAGGATGGCGGTGGGGCTGGAGAGGTTCCCGAAGGAAGCGAAGAACCTCTGGGTCCAGGGGTAGACGATCAGCAGCCTGGGGAGAGACAGAGGGACGCAGACACGTTAGCGCTCCCGTGATTGGAGTGGTTTCTCTGTCCAGGTTGCAGCCGAGCAGATGCCCCGGAGCTGGACCTACCTGGCCAGGGCCTCGGCACCGCATTCCTCCACGTTGACCTTGGCCCAGACGCTGGTGATGAGCTGCTTCTCTTCGGCTGTCCAGTGCACCATGGTGGCAGGCGGCTTTGCTCGGCGGCGCAGGAGGACACGGACCCCGTAGCTGAGCTGCAGCCCCCACGGAGGCTTTTATCCTCCTGCCAGCAGCTCCTCCCCGTCCTGCGCCGCGGGGTCATTGGCTGGGGCCGGCGTGGGGGTCCCCACCAAGGGGGCAGCAGAAGGGAATGGCCAGGGTGTGGCACGCTGAGAAGGGGCCTCTGGTTATCCTGACATCAAGAGCTTTATCCCTTCCCCTCTGTGCAGGCAATTCTCCATTTCGCCTACCGGAGGTGGGCCCCTTTGCAGAGAAAGGGCTGCACAAGTGCTGTGCAATGCTCCATCATGATTTGACGTGTGTAATGCGGTGTTTAACACTCAGCAGGGTGGAAGCCTTGCACATCGTCTCTCCCAGATTCTGTACTCTGCCTTGCCTTAGCCTCTATCAGCAAAATGATGAATCCCCCCCTGCCAAAATGTGGCTCGTGGCAGAGCAACCCCGAGGGGTTTGCCACCAGCAGACCCTGCAGATACCTAGGCTGCAGGAGGACTCCAGTCTCTGTGCCCCACTGGGAGCTGTGGGCAATGCTGGAGTTGTTCAGAGGATGCTCAGGCTTTGCAGCTGAAATCTGCATTAACCCTACTGTCCTCCTTCTGTAACAGGACTCGACCTGCTTGGTTTACTTGATCCTTTTGGAGCAGGAAGTTCACCCAGATGTTCTCCCCTCAGCTGTAAAAGGGCCAGCCAGATGCAGTGCTGCTGGACGGAGAGCAAGGATCAAACAGGAACACCCTTTTCATCCCATTTCTGCTTATGGGTGTGGATTTCATCCACATCCATAAAGGGCAGGTGAAATGGGCTTTGAATGCAAGGTTTGCCACTGCAGGATCTGCTGTGGGCTCAAAAAGCAGCAAAAGCTCAGCTCAGGCTCCCCCCGCCCAGGGTCTTTCCCTTCCAAGCCGGCCCTGACAAAGCTGCCATATTTCACATTTCCCCCCACATTCAGCCAGGCTGTGCCCAGCCTCCTTTGGCAGGAGGAGATGTTTGGGCTTCATGTGATTTGCTCCCCTGGGACACCCCCGAGCACACTGGGGCTGATGCTCCCTCACCAGGAGCAAAGCCCTTGCATAGCGGGGACTCTCCTGTTTTATTTTCTGCATAAACCCCCAAGAAACATTGTCCCTGATGAAAGTGCAGGGGCTCTGATCCTGATCCCAAGGCACCTGGGTCAATCCACTGGCTTGCTGTTGTTTTCCATGGGATTTGGATTGGGTAAGAGGCACTGGGTCTTGTTGGACCAGTGACTGGGTAAGAGGTGGGATGTTTGCCAGGCTGCAGCAGAGCTACAGAGCTGACCATTGCTACGCTCAGACACCTTGCTTGCAGGAGGACACCTCCTTGTTCAAATAATTCAGTCATTTCTGCCTGAAGTCTATGAACAATCATGTTCATACAAAAGTCTACGAATATCTGTCATGAAAACTGTGAAAGATCACTTGTTTTTTGTGACTTTGGACACCTGACCAAGACACTGAACTCTGTGCCTGCCCAGACTCCCTGCAGGGAAGAAACCTCTTTGGGATTTGCCACTCATCATCTTCTCACCTTCTCGATGTCTCCCCTGACACCAGAAACAAGATGCCTCTTCCTTTGAGTAATGTGTGTGAGAAGGGGCTTTTATGGGTAACAGAAGGCATTTAATACACTCCAGTGAGTCAGGGGCAGAGTGGGATGCCCCACAAATGTGGATGAAACAGGGGTAGAATGCAGTGAAAACAGGGTGTCAGAGATATATAGCTATGGTCTCTTTTTTTCCTTTAGAAAGTAAAGCATGTTTTTTCAGCTAACCATTGCTTTTACTGTGTCATGCTCAGACCAGACAGGGCAGACGGTGCTTCCCAGGCCAAGAGCAAACTCTGTGCTAGAGAGTCTTGCTCTGCAGACACTTAAACACCCAAAACGCTCTGCGTGCACACAGCACCGACTGGTACTCACATCCAGGAAATTATTAATTAGTCACCACTATTAGCAGGATTGGGACCCCCCCCTTAATTGCAGAATGGGCGGCACAGGGTGAAGAAGTGCATAAACAAAGTCTGGACAGGTCTTGATAGCAAAATGTTTATCTAAAACCTGTCCCCACCCAGCTGGCTGCTTGGCCAGTATGAGTCAGCTAATTTCTTGTAGGCTGTATACCAGGAATGAGCCCGGGCAGATTAAAGTCTTCACTTTGTTTATCCTCCCTAAAAACTATGAATCCTACAAGTTCCCCTTGCCTGCAAGAAAGCACACAGGTTTCACACTAAAGTACCAACTAGTTCCTCAACGCAAGCTTCCCAGTGTGTGATCAGAGGGAGCAGGGCTCTATCTACCCGATGCTCTGTAAGTATGATTTCCAGAGGCAAATCCCACACAAACCCCCCAAAACCCCACAGAATAAGGGGAGGTGGCATTTTCTGGGAGGCAAATGCCCACCCTGCTCAAGTTTACACCCCCAGTCCGTCCGTGGGTGCGCCAGGTCCCTGTCCCCCCCAACCCCTCCAGCCTCTCAGGGACACACAGACTCAGTGGAGACTTCACAAGATGAGCTTTATTTGGGTGTTAGAAGCTGTCAGCTCCAGAGCAGCGTGTCAGCCAGGGCACGACACGCAGCTGGAGGATGCTGCTGGGGCTTTTCTGCTGACGCCTTAGTGGTACTTGCGGGCCAGAGCGTGGGCCACCACACGGACCAGCTTTTGCCAGGCAGCCTGGCAGTCGGGAGTGAAATCCTTGGTGAAGTGGGCAGCCAGGACGATGATCAGGATGTCACCCAGGAGCTAAGGGGACAAAAGCACCCTCAGGTTAGCAACGCCCAGGAGCCTGCAGATCCCCACATAAGCACTTGCATTAGACCCAGGGAAACCTCCAGGCATTTTGTAGGCTTAAAAATCTCTCTGGAGTCTTTTTTAAGATGTACCTATGTGTTCTCTACTCGTACTCTAAAGATTCAGGTTCTGCTACTGCTATAGGAAGAGTAAACGAAAATTATCCAGAAATTTTGTTGATTAAATTTTTCTTTCTGCCTTCTGGCTTTGTTTGGGAGTTTCTCCCGAGCAGGAGACACAGCCGAGCATCTGCTGCGCGGCAGGGAGCCGGCACTCAGCACCGCGGAGCGCCCTGACATGAGCAGGGAGCTCATGCTGATGCAGGGGGGATCTCTGCCAGCCACGGTGACAAACATCGGGGTTTCTTCCCCACTGGGGAACTCTCAGCTGCAGGGATGTGAGAGCCAAAGTTTCCTCTCCCTCTAGGTCTCATTCCTCTTTTGCTTTTGGCATCTAGCTGCCATCTCTTGCTCCTCGCTCATCTCTCCTTCCTCCTCCATGCCAAGTTTCACTCTTACTCCTTTGGTTTCTTCCTGGCTCAAACCTCTTCCTGCCCAACAACTGTTTTCTCTTTACTCTCCCCCTCCCTTTCCACACTGAAATCACCTCCTCGCCTCCTTCCCGTTCCCTGGGCATCCTTGCTCGCACCCTCCAAGCAGCCTCTCTGAAACCATCACCCCTCAGCCCCTTCAGTGCTTTCTCACCAAGCTGCAGGGTGGTCCCTCCCCTCCCTGTCCCTCTTCTGCATCTCCCCCTTGCCCCAGCCACCAGCCTCTCTTCCTCCAGCACCGGCATGTCTGGGGTAAATCCCTCACACAGTGAGGCTTGGGGTTAGGGGAGAAACTGCCCGCAGAGACACTGTGGGAGGAACACAGCTCACCCTGAAGTTCTCGGGGTCCACGTGCAGCTTGTCGCAGTGCAGCTCGGACAGCTGGGCGAAGGTGTTCTTGATGTTGTCGAGGTTCTTGACGGCATCCCCAAAGGAGGTGAGCACCTTCTTGCCGTGGGCACGGACCATGGGGTTGCCAAGGATGGCGGTGGGGCTGGAGAGGTTCCCGAAGGAAGCGAAGAACCTCTGGGTCCAGGGGTAGACGATCAGCAGCCTGGGGAGAGACAGAGGGACGCAGACACGTTAGCGCTCCCGTGATTGGAGTGGTTTCTCTGTCCAGGGTGCAGCCGAGCAGATGCCCCGGAGCTGGACCTACCTGGCCAGGGCCTCGGCGCCGCACTCGGCCACATTGACCTTGCTCCAGATGCTGGTGATGAGCTGCTTCTCTTCGGCTGTCCAGTGCACCATGGTGGCGGGCGGAGGGTGGCGGGTGGCTGCCGGCAGGTACGGAGGAAGTCTCGGCTCTTGCTCCCCAGGGGATCGCACACTGGCGAGTGGGTCTCCCTCTCCCCGCTTTTATACACTACGCCGGGCTCCTCCTCTTTCCCGTGCACCCCTCCATTGGCTGGGTCCCTGGGGGGGGGGGGGGGCCCACAGCCCTGGCACCCCAAGGGTGGGGACGCAGCATCAGGGTGGGGCCCCAGGGCAAGATGCCCAGATCCACCGCCGGGACGGGCTGGCGGGCTGCCCTCCCGCTGGTCTTTGATTTGCAGCTCTGCACCTCCCTAAGGACGGGCGACGTTTATCTCCGCGCAAAGTCTGAGCGTGGCACCACGCAAGTCCCATGGGATGGTGCCTGCAAGGCTTGGCGCCCCGTGGATGGAGCAAACCACGGCGGGCTGCGTGGCTCTGCGAGGCAGAAGACTCAGGCTTGGGGCTGTTGGGTCCTCCCTTGGAATGCACCAGCGGTGTGCAGGAGGTTTCCCTTTGTCCTCTTCTTGCAGGACCCGTCAGGCTTTGGGTTCTCCTTGTTCTTTCCTATCAGCTTTGCCGACTTTAGGGTAACACTAAGAAAACCGTGGGCTTGCAGTCAGAGTGAGCTCCTGTCTCAAAGATCCTGTTAGCACAGGTCAAGCGAGGCTGGAAGGGAATTTTTATAACATGGGGCGCACCAATTGCCTGCAGGGTGTTAGCTGGCAGGGGCCCCACGGGAGCTGGGGCTGACTGGGTGCACTGGCGCCTGTGCGGATGCGCGGCAGCAGGCAGCTCCTGCCCGTGCAGCGGTCCTCCCGAGTGGGGGGAGAGGCAGCTGTGCCTCCTGGGGCTGCACATCCACTCCTGCTCCCAGCAGAGCGGGCTGGGGGCGGTGGGGTGGGATGTAGGAGGGGGCTGGGGAATGGAGCTGGTGGCGGCCATCCCCAGGCAGCGCACAGGAATGACGCCGGCTGGTCCAGCGGGGTCTGGGCGACCATGGAGCGACGTGTTTGCGTTGGCCATGGGCTACGGGCTGCCACCGTTTCTGATGGCTGCACGGGTTCTCCTCTGCCTGCTCGCTTCAGGAGAGGGCTTGGCCAAAGGGCGCTGGGGCCAGGCCTGGGGGTGACACCGTTCCCCAGCCCCCCCCCCACCCCCCGCTGAACCGTGCGGTGTTTGCTGCGGATCTGCTCCGGAGCCATTCGCTCTGCCTCCTCCCTGATAAGGGGGTGGGAGGAATTCACCACCCAGAAACCCCGAGCATGTCCCTGCGCTGCTCTCGGTGCTGTGGGGATGCTGCGAGTCTGAAAGGAGGACGGGAGGCTGGTGAGGGCCACGGTCCTCTGCGTGCCATGGGGACTGTTCGGGGAATTTTGTTTTGCTTGTGGAAAGTTAGATGTAGGGGCCAGAGAAAGCAGATGCTCTGTCCTTCCTATACATGAAATTACCATTCTCGGCATATTTTTTTACCATAGTAGGTAGTTGTGCCTATTACATTTTGCCTTTAATCATCTGAGAATTATGATGATTCAGACAGAAAACAACCAAAAAAGCACTTCTCCTTCCATGAAGGAAGTTACAGATGATGGACCTAATCTCACTGCCACTTCTCCCGCTGCACGTTTTGTGTAAAGTTTTGTTCCACTTAATCTATGAAAGACTTAAAACATTAAACCCAACAATGTTACCTGATGTCTCAAAAAAGCACCGGAGTATTTCTGTTTGTATTTTGTAGTGTGTTTATTTGGGTTTTGTCTTGAATGTTCGCCTGGGTTCTCCTGCTTAGACGAGTCTCACTTGCATGAATTAATAGACAAGACCGTGGCTCATGTTGCCCCACGTGTGTGAGCACCCCCCACCCCGTTCCCCATCACCCCGGGGCAGCCCCCACCCCGTCCCCACACAGAGGCAGACACCTCTTCGTGGCTGAAGCAGTTGGTGTTTATTTGGCAGCTAGAGACCAGCAGAACCAGAGGATGTTGCTCCGGGAGCATCTCCAGGCACGAGCGCTGGCGGGAGGCTCAGTGGTACTCGTGGGCCAGTGCGTGGGCCACCACACGGACCATCTTCTGCCAGGCGGCCTGGCAGGCGGGGGTGAAGTCCTTGCTGAAGTGGGCGGCCAGGACGATGATGAGGATGTCACCCAGGAGCTGGCAATGGAGGGAGGAGAAGCCGTCAGCCCGGTGCTGCCCCCCCGCCTCCCTCCCCACCATCGCTCCACCCGGGTGTTTGTGTGTGGACGCCGGTTATTGGGGAATTCATCGCAGAGCGAGGAACGGATTTATCACACCCCCGCGCAGAGCACCAGGCTCCTTGCCCAGCTTGCCTCTCTGGCACTCACCAGGATGCCTGGATGTGCTGGATCCTCCTCCCCAGACACCTTCCCGTGCCTGCTATGCAGTGTCCTCCCTCTCCTTCAACTGGGTTTAGCTTCTCCTTTCATAGCCCTACCCACCCTTGTTTTCTCTTGGCTCAGATCCCCTCCTTCTGCTGAAGTGCCTGTGTTTATTTGCTCTCCTGATTTAACCACTCCATCACAGCCCAGCTCAGCTCTTCCCTTCAAACCCTGTCTCGGTGTCTTCCCTTCTGGTCTCTGGCTGCTCCAAGCCAATGCTGCTTCCTACCAGCACATATTCGACTCTGTGTTTCATCCCCATCCACCTCACCCACCTGGGTCCCTTCTTTCACAGATCTCAGCCACATAACTCCTCTCTATTCTCCCCAAATATGCCTCTTCCCTTCCCCTCCACCACCCTTGCCCTCAGCAGGCTCCCAGGCTCAGGCAGCCTCAGGGTTTCTCTCCAGGTCTCACTGTCAGACACCCCAGAGACCCCTAAATCCCCCTCCAGAGCACAGAAACCTCTGCCCAGCTGAGGCTGGAGTCCGAGCATGGCTCACCCTGAAGTTCTCGGGGTCCACGTGCAGCTTGTCGCAGTGGAGTTTGCTGAGCTGAGCAAAACATTTCTTGATGTTGTCCAGGTTCTTGACGGCATCCCCGAAGGAGGTGAGCACCTTCTTGCCGTGGGCACGGACCATGGGGTTGCCCAGGATGGCGGTGGGGCTGGAGAGGTTCCCGAAGGAAGCGAAGAACCTCTGGGTCCAGGGGTAGACAATCAGCAGCCTGGGGAGAGACAGAGGGACGCAGACACGTTAGCGCTCCCGTGATTGGAGTGGTTTCTCTGTCCAGGGTGCAGCCGAGCAGATGCCCCGGAGCTGGACCTACCTGGCCAGGGCCTCGGCGCCGCACTCGGCCACGTTGACCTTGGCCCAGACGCTGGTGATGAGCTGCTTCTCTTCGGCTGTCCAGTGCACCATGGTGGCGGGCGGAGGGTTTGCCTGGGGCTTCCCTGAACAATGACGAGGAAGTGGAGTCAAAGTCTGCCCCAGGGATTTTTATACACTAGTAACGGCTTGTCCTAATCTCAGTTCACGTAGCTATTGGTTGGGGCTGGGGAGGGAGCTGGGCTGCACAAGGAAAGATAGCAATTTTGGATGCTGTCCAAGGGGAAAAGAGGCCCTTTCCCCCCTCTGCCTTTGAGTGGACAAGCATCACCTCACATTCAGGCACTTGTATGTGCAGCCCCGAGCGCAGGTGGAGTTGCCTGCACGGCTCCTCCCCAGCTCTGGGATTCCAGGACTGCAGAGGCAGCTGGAGGCTGGGGGGCTGAACACGCTGTGCAGACCCAAGAAGACAGGCAGTGACATTCACAGATGTTGCAGTCCCCGCCTTGACTCTGCTTTCAGACTCTTAATGGTGCATGGGTGCCCTGAGCGCCTGGGGTTCATCCCAAACAGCTCTGGGCATCATCCGCCCCAGCTCAAAGGACCAGAGGCTTCCTGGGAAACAAGGACTGAACGATCACTCCCAAATCTAGGCCCCAGGCAAAAGCCTCCTTTCTTGCCTGTCCTAGCAAAGAGCTTCAGAGTCGTCCTCCATCATCACCGTCCGTCGGTGTTGTCCACGCTGTTCTGAGCCCAAGCTCTCCTATTTCCCATCTCTAGTGCAGCTCCCTGTCATCAGAGAAAGTGGATCCACCTCGAAGGCACAACTCTGGGTACGGGGTCTAAAGAGCACAGCGTTACTCCAGCCTTAGTCCCATGAGGAATTACAAGCCGGACATGTCACCCGTGGGACCAGTCAGTCCCACCTGATGCCAACGGGAGCCTAGGACCAGGCTCTACTGTGCAAAACCAGGCCAACATTAATTTTATCTGCTGGCCCTCCAGAGCACAACACAGCATTCATTTTATTTTAGATTTTGAATGCCTCATTACTCTATGGGGCTGATGACTGTCCCTTAGACTAATAACAGGGTGGCTTTGGGGCACAGTTCTGAGCCTGACCAAATCAGAAGTGGGCTGTACACCAAATAAAAGGCAGAACCAAGTAGGGAACCATGCTTATTTTTTCAGACTGCTAGCAGAAGTATGCAACAAAACCTTGTCTGCTTGGCAAAAGTTTGATGGTTTTGCTGTATCAGGCACTAGCACTGACAAACTCTAGATTGTAGACACTGCTTATACCTGAAAAAAAAGAGTTGTTTTGATATAGCATACCTCATACCCCCAAAGAAATAAGCTGTCTGGGCAAAGCAGCATTTCTACTGGTGGTAGAGATGTCTTGATCAGATTGCTTGTCCACAAAAAATAATTCAGCCTTAAGAAACAGCCTGGCAGGGATGATGTCTCACTGCATGCAGGATGAAGTCTGTCCTCTTGTCTTCTTCTTG
The DNA here is from genome assembly GCF_018691265.1 of Tyto alba. Classification (NCBI taxonomy): domain Eukaryota; kingdom Metazoa; phylum Chordata; class Aves; order Strigiformes; family Tytonidae; genus Tyto; species Tyto alba. The sequence goes on along the minus strand of NW_024881282.1, from coordinate 880,803 downwards.
GCAACAGCCTTTACAAATCTGGAGAGCACTGTCTTGTCTCATATCTGCTTGCTCCAAATAAAACTGTCAATAAGTTTTTCCAGCCTTACCTCTGGTCAATACCATCACTCCCTGCAGTTACTGTATCTTTGAAAATTGTGACTTTTTTCCACCCTTTTTCTTGGCATGGCGTCTCAATCCATGGCGTTTCCTACTAACAGGGGAGGCTGTCAAAGAATAAAAGTATTCTTACTAGTATAATTTTGCAAACAGGGTCCTGATGCACTACAGGATGGACTGATGCACTTAAAATCATGCAAGAAGTCTGTGATACAGTCAGGTACTGAGTTCTGTCTTTGGCTGTGCCTGGTGACCTAACCTTAAACTAAATTCTGTAAATGCAACTCTAGTTCTACTCTGGCTGCAAATTGGTTCACGCATATTCGTTCTCAGTTAATATAGACATGAGAAACGAGGAGGCTGTAACATCGGCAAATTGCTCTGCGGAGGCAGCTCCGAGATTCTTCATTCGCAGAGTGGACTGGTGAACTGGTGGCACCAGTTCTGTGGGACCTCGGCACCAGAGCATCCCACTGGGGCTGTTTCAAATGCCCATCCCAGGCGTGCAGTGAGGTGCTAAACCAAGAGAAGGAGCAAAGGATGAACTGCTGGGGCTGGCTGAGCTCCTCCTTACCTTTCCGTCCTTGTCCCTCAGCCCCGAACCTCCCCAGCCTACGCGGCTCCTCCTTGCTCAACTGCTGTGGGCAGCAGCATCTCCCGAGCTCACGGTGTCCCCGACAGAGAACATTGTCCCGTCCTGGCAGGTGAGTCCTTCAAAGTGCTTTTCACATCATCTCCAGCAACTGCATTAGTGCCACAGGGCAGTTATCAGCTGGCAGAAGGAAAAAGCATGAGATTAAATTCCCTGTGACAGGTTTCCAAGGGCTTTTTAATTTTAAGATTAGTCAGCTGCAAAGACATTTTAAAGAAACCTGCTACGCTGGGCAGGCCCAGGGGCTGTTTGCAACCGTCGGGCAGAGGTCTATAACACCGTCAGAGGCCCAGCTCACAGTCAAGCAGCTACAGCCCCGAAGGCACCTGCAAGGATGGGAGAGAGATCTCGGCCAGGACACCGCGAGCGTTCGCTGTGAGCAGCCCCAGACGCTGCAAGGCAGCGGAGACGCGCTTGGCAAAAAAAAAAGGCACAACAGCCCAGACAGTCCCGGTCCTCTGCTCTGCTTGGGCCCCTCCAGGGGATCCCTCCATCTCATCCTTTTTTATAAAATAAGAGTTCATTTTAAGTACATTTTAAAATCGCCTGTTTATGGCTTGGGGGCAGAGGCCTGGGTGGCAACCTGTGGATGCTCAGAGCTCCCAGCGCGGGGGTTGTCAGTTGAGGGGGCTGTTTGGTGGCATGGGGGAAACGTTCATCACAACGTGCCAAGTAGAGGCAATTTCTGTAGCTTTTTTTCCAGTCCACAGAGTCAAAGGGAAATCTCCTTTCTCCTAGTGCACCCACAGCAATACCTTGCAGCATGTTTATCCCCAGAAGGAAGCCCAGGGGCCCTTTTGCTCTCTGCCTGGGATGGTTTTCATTGTCCTCAGGACTCTTCCCTCGAGCATCCTTCCAGCTGTCTGTTCCCTTTGGTGTGGGTGGAAGATCCCCCAAGTCATTCTTCACCTCTTGGCCCCACACTGGTCCATGCCCACTTCCATGGACGGGAACCTTCCCTTTTTATAGATAAACCATCCTGACAGCGGCAAAAGGCAGCTGCAGTGACAGCCTTTCTGAAACAAGCAGAATTTATTGGTCACTCTGATTGCAGCAGGCAGTGTCCTGTGCCAAGCTTTACCAGAGCCCTTATCAGCAGGAGTGTCAGCTGTACTCAGGCTGTGCTGCTCTGGATCCAGGCCAGCCTCTTCTCTCTCCTCCAAAGCATGCCATTTCTTGTGCCTTAAGCCAATAGGTCTCAAGGGGGTCTTTGTTCCCAGTTTGTTTGTTGTGATCTTCCTTGCCCAGCTGAACAGCCCTGTCTGGGCTCATCCCACTTCGTGGTCTCCCAGCTGAGGGCAGGAGCTCGCTCCTTCCCCCTGCAGTGGAAGGAGCAGACAGCGAAATGGGAATGTGCGTCAGCCAGCCCTGCCTCGGTCAGGCCATGGAGGGCTGGAACCACTTTGAAGGGACTCAGGGCTCCAAAGGGCTGTTTGCACCGAGCAGAGATCCCGGGGCACACGGGGGGAGCATCTGGGGCTCACCGAGATGGTGTAACAGAGGGCAAAGAAGTCAGGTCCAGACCACGAGCCAACTGCTAAGGACCAAGCTGGTGGCTCGCTGTCCCCTGGGCACTTCGTGGCTCCCAGCCCTGCCCCAGAACCCTCTGATTCTGCCTCTGCAGAAAAGCCCCAGTGGCCGTTTTACCTCATGGCAAAACACCAGCACTGCTTTTACCCCATCACCGGGCTGCTGAGGCTGGGCTCTCCTCCCCAAAGAGGAGAGTGGCGTGGCCTGGAAAGGCACGTTTGATTCCTGCTTTCCCACCAGCTGCTGGAGGTGCCTCAGTCGAGCCACGTTCCCCGTGCTGCAAAGGGAGGAGGCACTGCTGACACCTCTTCCTCTGTAAAGAGCTGGCAGAGCTACTGATGCAGCTCTGCTAGGACTAGGCAGTGTCATTTCAACACCAGGCTTGCGCGGTGGTCACCTAGCCTGCATCAGGGCTCGCCTCTAACCCCCCGTTGGGGTCATAACTTTGCTCTTGCTTCACACAAGAGAGGGGCAACTCTCACTCAGAAAGCCTGGCGCGCTGGTCCTGCACCCCCAGCTTCACGCCCTGCCCCTCGCCTGGCCCTCTAATTGCAGATTAAGGCTGACAGGACCATCCAGGTGCTGGTTGTAGCGCACAGTCGGGGAGCAGGACATGCTCCACATTCCCCCCTGGGACGTGTCCATGGCACGGGGTGGGCAAGGAGGAACAGAATGATTAAGGCATTCACAGACACTGGGGTGAAAACATCTTGCTGAGGACCACAACCACTGTGCAAGTGTTTGCTGGTTTGGGACCCAGAGGTGTAAACACGCGAACGGTGTGTGTGCTGCTGGATGCACCCACAGCCAGTGTGTTAATGTTATGTCCACCCGTGCCTCGAGAGCAGGAGATCTTTTCTGTTTGGTGGCAACTTCCAAGGCTTTGAACTGCACTTTTGGGCTAACTGGAACAAGACATTGTGAACGTTTTACCTCCTGAAATCCTGCTGAAATGCCCATTTGCTGACTGAAAGGAGACTGATGTGCTGCAGGAAAGCTGGACTGGTTTCTGCTTTTTTTTTTCCTTTTTCTTTTCCCCCAGCCCAGGATGTTCTTGGCACTGCCAGCGGGGCTGGATCCTTTGCCTGTGAGACACGCTGTCTGTGCAGGGTAGAGGGGTCACAAGTGCAAATCCTTGCTTTAGCAGGAGGAAAGCAGAAAATGTATTCCTAAATCATGCAAAACAAGGATTTCATCATCCTGAGACACCGACATGTCTGTCCTTGCTGCCTTTTAAGTTATTCCTGGAAGAGCATTGCTGAAACTGATGTGCTTATACAGAATCCTTCCATTCCAGTGAATAAACATTCTTCCATTATCCAGGCTGAGTAAAGAAAAGCTCTGACTGGTCCCGTTTAAAAGCTGCCCTCATGCCCTCCTCTTGGGATCATACACATTGTCTTTTAGATATCATATTCTGATCAAAATGCACAAGAGTAATGGTAAGAGTATTTTCATTGCTGTTTCAGAAAATGGTTTTGAACAACTTCTTAAAAATGCATCAGTAGTAAAATATGAAGGGCCACATTTCTGCCTAATATAAGCTGGCTTCTGTGAACCTCTACAGATTTAGCTGCTTGCATGCATCACTGGTTGAGAGGTTTAAGGCCAGAGCAGCCCTTGCTTGCCCTGCAGCTCGGCCTTCCGCACAGCAAAGGTCAGAAATCAACCTCCACCCCCACCCCCCCCCAGCAATTCCAACCAGCTCAGAGGTACTGGGTGGGTTGGGACGTGCCATCGCTGGTTTAGAGGCCGGTATCCCCAGATGTCCCACTGGAGTTCTGTAAGCGAGGGGCACCCCAGCAGCACTTTGTGCGTGGAGGTCCAGGACCAGCCCCGCTGGGCAGGCAGGAAAGGGCAGCAGTGAGTGGCTGATCCTTTCGGAGAGAGCCCAAATAGCTGGGAAAAGCAGCCTCCCCTTTGGCCAGCCCAACTGCCTTGCTGGAGCGTGATGCTCCCAGCAGCCCAGAGCCCCTCTTCCCCCTTTTGCGCCTTCCGTTCCCTCCCTCCCACCCCACAGACACCAAGAGAGACACAGGAGCACACCAAGAAGTCCAGAAAATGTGGGGTTTTTATTGACTGCTACAGACACATCTTCCTCCAGGGGGTTTAATGGTACTTGTAGGCCAGAGCATGGGCCACCACGCTGATCAGCTTCTGCCAAGTGGCCTGGCAGGCAGGGGTGAAGTCCTTGGTGAAGTGAGCGGCCAGCACAATGATGAGGATGTCTCCCAGGAGCTGGAAAAGAAAAGGAAGGAAACCAGGTCAGGACGGTGCTGAGCACCCCCTCGCCCTGTGCAGGACCCAGGGACCTGGGAAGGAACCCAGATCTCCGCTGAGTCCTGGAGGCTGCGACCCAGGGATGCTCTTTTAGCTGAATTCTCTGTGGAGGAAAACAGTCCTGTGCTGACCATATGCACCAGTATCCACCTGCTCCGTCTCTGCTTCTTCTCACAGCTGCTTTTTCCAGCCTCTATACTTTATTTCCAGACATTTTCTGTCTTTTTTCTTTTTCTGATGTGAAACCACATGCCTACTTGAGCAGAGGGCTAGGGTCAGTGTGAGGTCTACCTGCTACATCCCCAGAGTCAGGCTTAAACAGAGACTGAAACAGAGGCCACCAGCCACATCCAGCCCTCTCAGTCACTTCCAGCCCGAACCACTCCCTCCTTTCACCCACATTGTCCCCACGCTCAGACCTGTCCTCTAATCCCAGTCTGCATCTCTTCCCATCAGTGTCCTCCCATGTCTGCCAGCCTTGGGAAAAGGGGAGACAAAGTAGTCCCCAGCCCTGGGGCCAGGAGGTGCCAGGGAGAGGCTGCCCGTGGCACCGACACGGCGAGACTTCCCTCCATGCTCTCCACCCTCAGCCCCACTCGGCCTCCTGGCATCCTTCTCCCACTTCTCTCAAGCCATGCCTGCACGAGCCTCTGGGCATTCAGAGCATCTCCCTGTATTTGCCCCCAGACCCCCCCACACAGCCTGAAGCCTGGCATTTCCCTGCCGTTATCAAATGCCCAACCTTCCCCTATCCCACAATCTCCATCCAAGACAGCCCCTTTCTGTTTGGTAACTAACATATATGTTCTTTATGTTTGTTTGAAACCCTCCAGGCACTGAGATACTCTGCAGGATGGAGGGAGAGTGGGTCAAGCCCCGAGTGCAGCTCACCCTGAAGTTCTCGGGGTCCACGTGCAGCTTCTCGCAGTGCAGCTCGGACAGCTTGGCGTAGGTCGCCTTGAGGTTGTCGAGGTTCTTGACGGCATCCCCGAAGGAGGTGAGCACCTTCTTGCCGTGGGCACGGACCTTGGGGTTGCCAATGATGGCGGTGGGGCTGGAGAGGTTCCCAAAGTTATCAAAGAACCTCTGGGTCCAGGGGTAGACGATCAGCAGCCTGGGGAGGGACAGAGGGACGCAAGCAGATACACGGAAACGTTAACGCTCCCAAATGCAACCACCACGGTTTCTCTGTCCAGGGTGCAGCCGAGCAGATGCCCCGGGGCCAGACCTACCTGGACAGGGCCTCAGCACCACATTCCTCCACGTTGACCTTGGCCCAGACGCTGGTGATGAGCTGCTTCTCTTCGGCTGTCCAGTGCACCATGGTGGCGGGCGGCTTTGCTCGGCGGCGCAGGAGGACACGGACCCCGTAGCTGAGCTGCAGCCCCCACGGAGGCTTTTATCCTCCTGCCAGCAGCTCCTCCCCGTCCTGCGCCGTGGGGTCATTGGCTGGGGCCGCCGTGGGGGTCCCCACCAGCAGCGGGTCGGTCTGGCCATGGAGTGGTCAGTTTGCAGCGAGGTGTGGTCTTCGAGGAAAAAAGCCCTGTGACTTGCTTAACAGGCAGGCTCAGGGCACAATACCCCCCTTATCTCCCTCTCCTTCCCACCGTGGCTGCCCACTCACCACAGGCATGCATGGGCCACCCCATGCCCCGCAGCCTGCGGCGGGCACTGACCCATGTGCAAGGGGCTTTGCAACAGCTTCATTCCAGCAGCACCCAACCTTTGAGTCCTTTGAAGGATTCAGAGGCTCTCTAAACTTGAGGGATATTTTTCTGATGGGATAGATGGCCTGATTTATGAACTTAGGCACTTCACAGACCCTTCTGCACGGGAGCACACTCTTGGGGATGCTGAGTGCTGTTACCCTTGGCCACAGCTCTGCAGCTCTGGACACACAGACCCACAGAGAAGCCCCTGTCCATTTTCCTAACAGGCACCTTTCATCAGGCGAAAGCGTGGAAAACATCAGCCTGTCAGCCCAGTTTCTCCACACCTGAACCGTGTGCTGGAGACCCCCAGCTGTGCAGCCGTGCTTGGCACTAATGAAACAGGGCTCAAGCTCCTTGAGCCCCGGGTTTCGAGGAGTACCTGCGTGGGACGGCGGTGCGGGGCAGGCTGTGACAGGGGACAGGCTGCTCTGCTCACTTAAGGTGTGTTCAGTACTCAGAAGGCAGGCACTTCCCTGGCCTCTCCCTGCCAGGACATCAAATGCCTTGCACAAGGATAGCAGGACCCACCGTGTTACAACCAGTCCAGCAAATCCATTCCCACCAGTTCGGGGTCCGACCGAAGGCTTTTGTTTGACTCTGGGTGTTATTTTCCTGTTGAACTCCACAGGTGTTTTTCTGTTTTTCAGCCTTCGGGTGAAGCTGTGCTCCCATGCTCAGAAAGGCAAAGCTGGGACACATGAGGTATAGGGTGTCCTAACAAGACCGTGGACTTTGGGTCTGTCCGTAGGAGGTTTCATCCAGACCACTGGCCCATCCCAGTTACAAATCGATCCTGGTCCTTTGGTCTTACCGGAGACACACCGAGCAGTGGCACCAGCCCATCACTATGATCCAGTTGGCGTGGGCCACGTCTGTAGTTACATTTCAGCTCCTTGCCACAGTCCTAGGAGGCATTATCAATTTTTTTTTTTTTTTTTTTAATTTCTGAGTCCTAGGCAAGGCCCACAGCAGCAAGCAAGCGACCAGAGCGGTCTGATAACACAATGTGGAGCGGAGGCTGCTCGGTGCAGATAAATGTATCGTGCAGCTGGCCGGCGCCTGCTTTAGTTCCTCACCTACAGAGCAGACAGGCAGTCACACGCCCTTGGCTCCTAAGGAGATCTGAAGACTTTAGAAATTGTCAATTTTCAGTAAGGCAGGACTCAAAGAGTGAAATCTAATATGTGCAATCCTAAATTCACCGGCAGACATTCCCACCATGTGAGTCAGCCAGCCCATACAACTGAGCCAGACCTGACCAAGACAGCTGTATGCTCAGCTGGGGGATGAAAATAAACGACCTAGCATGGCCTCTTCATGTATTACTTCTCTCATCCTGTAGTCTGCATTTCCTAGCAGACCCACATTGAAAAAAAAAAATCCAAGCTACATCTGGGTCTATTATTAGCAATGCATTTGCCTCATCTGTGACAGGAGTCTCATTTTCAGCTCTGCAAAACTGAACTTTAAAAAGAGAAAAGATAGTGATGCTTTTCTTCTGCATTTGAACCAGCAGCATAAAAAAGCTCAGGGAGGGGTGGCAGAGAGCAGGAGGGCTGTGAAGCCAGGACAAGCAGGAAAACATCAAACACAGAGGCTTGGAGGAGAGTATTAACTGCACTATTAATATTAAAAAAAAAAAAATGTGGTTAATAAATGCTGGGTTTCTAGACTCTGCAGAAAAGCAGGCAGAGACATGGCATGTGGTAAGAAACCTCAGGTCCTGGTCCCACACTCTGACCCAGTCAGGGTCTGGTTTTGCTGGTGCAGTTGTGGGAGCAGGACCAGTTCTTCACAGGCTGGTTAACGATGGTCACAAAGAGCCGAGGGGAAGGGGAAGCAGAAGGGGGAAGGCAGAGGAAAGAGAGGAGGAAACGAGGATGAAGTCATTCCAGCTCATTTGGTGCTGCTTTTCTGTATTGATTCCTTTTAATGGCTTCTTGTATACCCACAGTAATTCTCTAAACTCTTTAAATCCCATAGGATGGGCAGTGTAGAAAAGGAATAATAGCAGGTGAATCAGCCAGCTAATCAGGTTAGGGTCATATCGGAGACTTGTACGCCCCTGGATGTGGAGAGTCCATAATAGCAAGAACTTTTTATGGCCACTCTGGGCTGCACATTCATGCGCTTCAGCCTACTCCTACCCCGTGGTCCTTCCAGCCGTGTCCAGTCTAGCACTGGTGCCTTGATTTAACTGGAAGGCCAGGGCTAACTTCCCACCACCACCCACTGATGCAGGTACCCTGTAAACGGTCGCTCCAGAAAACGGTGCTTGGGACAAAAGGGGGCTTCAGGCTCCTGTCCAGGTGAGCCCCAAATTCAGGACCAGAGCAAAGCCTTAGGTAACGCTCACAGATCGTAAGGAAAGCAGCAGAGCAGCTGCTGTAAACCCGCTCAGGATCTGGTCCATGACGAATTCAGGGAAGTGCAGAGCAGCAGCAGGCTGCTCTGAATCACCGTAACTTAAACAGCTTGCCCTGACTGGGACTGTCTGGTTACCAGCCGGAACATGACAGCCAAGAAGAATTTCTGACAATGCCATTTTTTCCTTAGGATGGAAAGGGAAAATAGGAAAGACCACTAACAGGAGAGGTACGGAGAGATACGGAGCAGATTGGAGTTTTACAGCAAGCAGGCAGAGCCTGATGTTATTACCGCAAGGAGAGTTATCTAATTTAGCTGTGGCTCATTGCCCGAGGCACTCTGCTTTCTACACAAAGACATTTCAAACCCTTTCTCTGCCATAGCAATAAACTAAGGGAAAATATAACTGCAGGTTAAACAAATGCCTCTCTGCCCCTAACGGGGATCTCTAATTTCAGGATCCGGGTTTAACCCTTTGTCCCCTTTAGGCCTAACTCCAAGAGGTGCAGAGCACCCCTCGCTCTGACTGCTCTGGCCTGAATTTCATGCCACATAATGACTGACTTATCATGCAATTGTTTTAATTGACTTAGAGCCTTTTACTGTATTGCTTTAATTTTGTAAGAAATCTCCTGGTTCTGAAATTTGGGTCTCAGGTGACACTGCCTGGAGGTTGGAGGCTGGCTGCAGCAGAAGGGCACAGAGGAGCTCCAGGGCACAGCAGATGTTCCTACATCCTTGTCCCTATATCCCCGTAAAGGGATTCACCAGGACATACTCAGCCCTAAAGCCAGCCCAGGCTGGGGGGGGGGGGGGGTGCTCAGAGCTGAGTGAGGTGAAGAGATGAGAAGCACAAAGTCAGGCATGAGAGCCAGGAAGAGCTTCAGGGAAAAGCTAAAGATTTAATTAAACAGCTTCTGAGTTATCCCTCAACACAAGAGCCTTGTCAAAAGCAATCCAGAAATAAGCAAAAGCAGCTTTTTTATTTGTGATGAGCTGTCTCCAAGAGGTCTCCTTCAAGGCAGTGTTTTTCCTGCCCATAACCGAGCTGACGGTTTGCTCTCGGCCCTCACCCTTGCTGGGGTTTTCATCTGCTCGGCACAAGAAGGTCGCAGGCCCCTGTCACCTCTGCCCCGGGCTGCAAAACGAGCCCAGGCTGGGGGGGGACACCCAGGGGGGACAGCTCGGGTGAGGGCCATGGGGGGTGCAGCACTTCCCGGGGTGCAGAGGAGAAAAGCGGGGGGGGGGGGGGAAGGAGATGGGAGGTTTTTTTTTTTTTTCCAGCTGTGACCAGCTGCGTGATGAGTCCCCACCACCGCAGCACCAATTTTTTGCTTTGCATCCCCGGCCGCAGCGATGCAGCACGATGCTGGGACCAGGCTATCAGCCCGGCTGGGACCCCCCGCCCTCGTCGTGCCCAGCTCCCCCCCCCACTATCACCCACGGGCAGCCCACCACCGCCAACACCCAGATAGCTCCTCGCCACCCTCGCTGCAACCCGAGATAAAAGCCAGCACCCGGCCATGCTCCAGATGTGACAGCCTGTTTTCTGCCCCTGGTTTTAGCAGAAATTGGGGTGCAGCTTTTGTAGGGCTGGGGTCCGGCTCTGCTGCCTGCTGGCATACAGGCATTTCTCACACCTCCATCCTCACATCAGCTGCTGCTAGTTACACCAGTGTGCAGCCCTGGTATCTACAGGGTAAATTGAGTTTTCCTGTCATTTTTCCTCTTAGGGCAGGTGAGAGGTGTTACAAGACAGGATTTCAGGATCCTCTCCATCACTACCTGGTGCCCAAAGGCAGCCTTCACCCCAAAGTGTACCAACGCAGCTGATCAGGAGGGTGGGAGCTGCCTCTTGGTCACTGAACCCTCCCCTCTGCTCCTCTAGCGATGTCGGGACCCCTAAATGTGTGTTCCCCAGGGCTCCTGGGCACTGCCAGAGCAGGCGGTGAGCAGAGGAGAGAGAAAGGGATGGAGAATCAGACCCACAGAAAAGTCCCTTCTGGGGTCTCCTGTGCATGCAGATGAACTAAGTGACCATGAGACCAGGGGCTAACACAGTGCCATGAACGATAGTGCCCTGGTTTGGAAACTACAATGCAAAAAGCCCTTGGGCATTGAGGCAGCCCTGCGGGTGACACCCGTCCCTCTGCTCACACACGGAAATCCAGCAGTGCCACCGCTCCGCTCCCTCTGGCTGGCAGTTCGGCTGAACTGTGGCTAATCCGAAAGTCCCGCTCTCGGGGGGTTTGCAGAGTTCCTGAGGGTCTGCAGGCACAAACTCTGTCTGGAGCTGGGGGCTTTCCCAGTGCCTTTGCCCTCCTGGATCTCTGCACTTTGACAAACCAGCGGGGAACTCCCCCGGACTCAGCTTTATTTTTGCAAATGCAGCTCTGCTGATGCAGGGCTCAAACTCACAGTCATTGATTCAGGAGAGCAGAAAGTGGCCAGAAAGACCCATCGCCCAGGGCTGGACGCTGGGTGCTTTACAGGCCCAGGAAGGGGAGAGCTGCAGAGCCGAAGAGGTGCTGGCACAGGGGGTCAGGATCAGCCCCCGGAGCACAGAGGGTCTGGGCTCACCTGCTGTGTGACAGGCTGGGGAGGGAAATCCCTGCAGGAGGGAGGCCAGCCCTGCCAGGCAGGTTGGAGACCATCCTCAGGACCTTAGGCAAGAGGTGTGCAACCCTTGCCTCTGCAAATCCTGTGGCTTTTGCAGTGCTCTCAGGGCGCACGTGGCTCCAAATCTCCTCCTCTGCTTGGCGTCCGATGCCGCCTTCCCCCAGCCCCTGGGGCTCGTGCCTTGGGGACCACTCTCACACCCCAAAGGTAAGGCTGCTCTCCTCTCCCCCCCAGCATCTTCCCCCAGCAATGGTCAGCACTGGGGCAAACTGAGCCGAGCCTTGCTGCAGCAAGAGCAGAGGAACCCACTGCTCCGGGAAGATGCTTGGTTGTACTCGTGCTGGGCAGAAGGACAGTGTGGAGAGCAGGTAACCCTCCACACATTTAAACCCCAGCGACTTCAGAGGAAGGGCAATTGGCCTCTCTTTCCACTGAACAAGGCTCCGACATCCTTTTTTCTAAGGAGCAGGTTAGCTCCAAGGGACCTAACCAGTCCTCCCAGCACTAGCCCTGCTGCAGGGCTGGCTGGCTCTGCCTGCCATTGCTTTGCAGAAGGCTCCTTAACCAGAGCCCCCCCCCCGCCCCGAAAAGCCCCCAGCACTGGATGGGAACCATGAGAGCTGTGTCCCAGACCTTGCAGACCCAGGGCACTTGGTAATGAAAGATGTCCCTGTGAGCAAGGCAGGCTCCTATGGGACCAAGAAGCGCATTGCTGAGCTCAGACAAGGGCTTTTCTCCTCCCGTTTGTGGCTTAGGACCAGCTGGGTCAGGAACACATTTTGTGTACAGGTTACGCTCCCCTGATGCCTTTCAAGCAGTTAATGCTGGCAACGGACAGAGCCAAGCCTCCTTCTGTGTTGGGATGTGGGTTTAGGAAGGCAGAAAGGGAGACCTGACTCCCACCTGGCACCCACTGCTTATTCGCGTGGCAGAAGCGGCTCTGAAGATGTGCCGGCACCCCGGGCCGGCCCCGCGCAGCCGCTGAGCAGCTGTTTGAGGGCTGCCTGCACCGTGTGCCTGCACATGGCAGAGCAGCCCCTGCCCTGAGCGATGCCCCAAACCCCTCTCTCCAGCTGCCCTGCCAGAGACCCTGGCGTTCAGCAGCTCAGCCCGGCACCTCTGTGGTCTCAGGACTCGTGGGTGAATCAGGGACTGGCCCGGAGGTCATTACTAATTTTGCTCAGCCCTCCACAACGCCAAGCTGTCGTCCCAGCGTCATGCCCCAGGCGGATCCCCTTTCTCCCAGGGAGTCCCAAATAACAGCATCTGAGCTGAGAAGGAGGTTTAGGGAACATCCCGCAGGCCCTGTTTCACGCCAGCCCAGAGGGACACTTTATTTTGAGGGTCCTTTTCAGCCCCCCACCAGGCAGAAAGGCAGCTCAGACACCGGCATCGCCCGCCTGGCAGGGCCAGACGGGGCTCTCGCTCCCACCCCCAGGACTCGAGCCCCTTTTCTGCAGCGGGATGTTTTAGCTATTTCTGTGGCGGGTTCTCCCATCGTAAATCGAGTGCGATGAGTTTGCCCCGGCACCGGGCACCGGCGGCAGGGTGCTGAGTCACGGCAGCCTCTCCCAGCCCGGCTGCGGCGGGGCGATAACTGGGGCAGCACAAACAGGAGCTGGGCTGGGCAGAGATAAGGGACCCCTTGGCCGAGGGGCAGCGTTCCCCTTTATGCTGTGTCAGACTTCTGACGCTGCAGAAAATATTTCTGCTGAGGCAGTGTGGCAACCAGCTGAAAAATAATTAGCTTTTTTTTTTTTTTTTTTTTTTTTTTTTTTAATTATTATTGCTAAGAGAGGGTGGCCCTGGATTGCTCACCGTGTGGCAGCGAGGTTTTCATGAGTGCCCTCCATCTCTGGGGCGGAGCCCATCGCAGGCTCAGGTGACTCATATTCCCAAAGGGATGGTGGGACACGTCCTGATAACCATCCCCTCTTCTTCATCCTCTCCCCCCTGCCCTGTCGCAAGTCTGGGGGGTGGTGGTGAAATGTGCCGGCTGCTTTTGAAACCTTCCCTATTTCCATAGCAGAGGGGAGCATGCCCCCCCGCTGCCAGAGGAAGGCTCTCAGGGGATCAGAGGGCTCCCCTGCTTCTTTATGCGCTGGCCGGCAGGCAGAGCTCCTCGTGGGGAAACTGAGGCACCGAACAGGGCGGCTGCTCACGGCAGGGCAGGATCCCCGTCGAGGAAGGGGGATGTTTGCTGTCCTATTCCCTCCTCTTTCCCCAGGGGTACCAGAGGATAGAATCCTCCTTAGCCAGGCTTTCGTCAGCATTCCAGCTGGAAACTGGGGCCAGTTTGGTGTTTGTGTGATGCCCTCTGGGCCGCACTGGGCACGGCTCCGGGCGGGCAGGGGGCCCGCTGTGCTCGGGGCAGCTCTCATGGGTGCTGTGCAACTGGCCCCTTCCTCTGGGATCGGCGAGTTTTTGGGTGAATGCAGTTTAGGGTGAGCCACAGCACAGCACGTCTGCGCCCGGAAGCATGAAGCTGCCCAGGCTGAGCTCCCGTGTATCATAAAGCACAAAATTCACCTGGGATCTCCTGTCACCCCTGGAGCTGGTGTTTCGCACGAGCCCCTTCCAAAAAGGCACAGCCAGGGCTAGAGAGGCACCATCGCTGCCCTGGGAAGTGCCTTTTCCTTCCTGCTGGAAATGCAGCACTCCCAGTAGCAACCCCTGTGCCGGTTCATGCCTGCAGCACTGGGAAGAGGCCCAACAGACCTTTGGGCTGATGCAGATGGAAGCAAACCCTCTTTTTCCAGGCAGGAAAACTTAGATTTTCTTGAATTTTTTTTTTTTTTTTTTTTTTTTTTCAGGCAGGGAAACATGGATTTAAGGAAGGGCGGGGGACAGAAAAGCAAAGGCTGGCCAAGCCACCCTGCAAGAGGCACCGGGGCAGATGCAGCTCATTGCCCCCTGGTTGTCTCCACTGTGCCAGCCGTGTGTGTGGCTTTGCCCAGGGACCAGCACACGGCGGCTGCGGGGGCCCAGCCCAGCCCCACACCGGCCCCACAGCTGCAGACCCCATGCCCTGTGCAGGTGCAATTTCAGAGGGTGGCAAACCCGGGGCCCCGGGGGACACCCCGCTGCCGTGAGAGGGTTCCTGCTCCCTCTAGTGTCGGCGAAACCCCACGGCGAGCCGAGGCCAAACAGGGCAGCATGGGCCGAGAGGGGAAACTGAGGCACGGCCTCACACCCATTGTGCTGCCATCCTGTGAGCACCGGGCAGGGTGGAGCCCGGCGGTACCTGGGCTTCCTCCAGACCACGCTCCCATCTGTGGCTGGGATTTCCAGGGTGCTGGAATTTGGATGCCCGGAGCTCTTCCCCCAGTTTGGGCGCCGATTTTCCAGCCAGGCTGTGTTTGGTGCTGACCTCTGTTAAACTGGGGCTTAATCCAGAGCCGCTCCCAGGAGCGCAGCCCAGGTCTGGTTTCCCGTGTGATGAGGGGCAGAGGAGCGCAGCGCAGGGCTGGGGGGGGGGGGGGGGACGGGACGAGCTGCACCCCAGCTCCTCCAAGGCTTGATTTACCCTGCTTTTTTCCAGAGGTATTACCAACACAAAGCCAGAGCGGCAGCAGGGCTGCTGCCCAGTGCTTTGCACGCTCATTTGCACACCAGCAAGGCGTGTGAAAGCCCCTCACCCCCATTACGAGACTCCAGCCTGTGGGGTCCATCCTCTCGTGGGGACGAAGCATCGTCAGAAATGCCCCGCGGAGGCCGGGATGGGAGCGGAGACCCCGGCGAGGGGCTCGCTGCTGCCCCTGCACACAGCAGAGCGTCCGGCTGGGGGGGGGACCCACCTCCTGAGCTGACTTTGGTGATAAAAACACGGACCGTGGGCACAGCAAGGCAGGCGTGCGTGGCCACCAGCTGAGCAAAAGGGTGAGGACAGTGTCTCCCCACCCCGATAAATGTCCTTTCTGCACCGTTGCCTGCACAGCACGAAGCTGCGCTGGCGAGCCCCCTCCCCAATTCGGTAAATCGCTCTTAGCAAAACCCAGTTTCGCCTTCTCAGCAGCTGACTCCCGGGACGAAGGCCTCACCTTGTCTCCATCAAGCGCCAGGCATCCGGCTGCTGCATTTTCTGGCTTTTCTGGGCCGGGATCAGGTCCCTTCCCACACCTTCTGGGTCTGAGGAGATGCACAAGGACAGACTTGGGGGGTGAATCTCCTAGTTTCTGCCTTTTCCTCCTCTGTACCCATTTCATCCTTTGTTCTGACCCTATAGCAGCACTCAGGGACTCTCACATCCACCTTTTTAATAGAAATTAGCCTCATGCACAGGCATTGGAGAGTCTGGGGCTTTCTCTTTGCATATTTGGGCACAGAGAGAGCAAAGCCCTTTGAAGCTGGTCTGGACTGGGAAGGCTCTAAGGTCACCTCCAGGTTTACAAACACCGGCTCAGCTCCGCTCTGCTTTGGGAAAGCCCAGGGACCAGTTTATCCACTGACACAGGTGGGGTGGTACCTGCAGAGGCACCTAACCCTGCAATCTCAACTGGAGGAACTGGGAGCAAGCTCCAGGCACTGGGGTGAAATCCTGGCTCCCTGGAGTAACCTGTGCCCCGGGGGGTATGAAAAGCCAGCGCTCCGGGGAGCAAAATCCCCTCCTGGCAGACCACGCAGGCTGCAGTTTTTGTGTGTAGCTGTGGAAATTAAACCCAGGGATCCAGAATGGGAACACGGGCTGCTTATCCCAGTTAAACTCTGGGAGTTAAAGCCCCCTGGGGCACTCCTGGGCCGACGTCCCAGGCGGGCCCCGCTGTGGTGGGGGGCTCGGGGAGCTCAGGGCTGGTGCCCCACAGCAGAGCTGCCGCCTCCCGCCTGGCTTGTCCCCCGCCGCTGACTGCCGTAACAAACCTCCATCAAAATGACTGCACAAACGCAAATGGGTTAGGTCTTTAAAGTTAACATTTCCCTAATGCAATTCCTCTCTGCAATAAAAATGCATTCACCATATCCCTGTGCACCATATTTCTTCGTTACTATTTTACCGGTGGGGGAAGACAGGCCCCAAAGAATACAATAATAAATATAACTTTAGATACTGAAACCTGACCATCTTCATCCACTCTGAGGCTCTTGAGTTACAAGGTTCAGCACTAAATATTCCATTTCCCCCTCGCACAAACAATGGCCATTAAAGCATTTTGTTCTCATCATTTCCTCTAGTCAGATGAAATCCTCCCATGGCATTTATTTTATTATTATGTTGTTTTCAAAACACTTCATCCATCAGTGCACCAAGTGCTGCAGTAAAATCAAATCCAAGATTTAGGAAGACCCCCATGAACCTTCTGCCTCTCACAAGAACTTTTCTGAGGGCTGAAAGGAGATTTAAATCACACCTAGACGTGCTGCCAACTTTCCGAACTGAAGTAGAATTTCAACACTGCAAGACTGTCTGCTGGCACACACAAAGGGCATAGCAAGAGGTCTGCGCCGGGAAGACCCACGCAGAGCTGATGGGGATGGAGGTGGGGGTCCCGGAGCAGCTCTTCTGGTGCGGCCGAACTCAGCGTGTCACCCAGGCGGGTGCTCGTGCCCCGTCCCTGGGGACCATCTCACCCACCTCACAGGGCTCCCTCGAATCCACTCAGGGGCTCACAGTGCTCCGCACCCCAAAACACCCCCACGGGAGAAGCAAAAGCTGGGTGAGTTATTGCAGGAGCTTGGAATGACCCAGGGCAGCTGGAGGGAGCTGGGATGGTCGGGGGGGGGGGCATTCTGGGGACAGCTGGAAGCTGCTGAGTCCAGGCTCATCTGTCCTTACGTGCCAGAGCAGCGCTGGGCTCCAGGCTGTGCTGCTTCTAACAGAGGAAGCCAAACACTCATGTCCACATCACTTTGGTCTTCACCACATACCCAGCAAGGCTTATGGGCTCCAGGCTGGCCAGCAGGACACGGACAGGGTGGCAGACAGTGGTCCTGAAAAGGTGGGTGAAGAAGAAGAAACCTTGAAGGTGGAAGAGAGCAGAGATGCAGATGTGGGACCGTGCAGATGTGGGTCCCACAGGGACTAAAGAGCTCGGTACAGGTGTTCCTGGAAGGCAAACTCAGCACATCTTGCAGAACCAAGATCACAGAATCACCGAATGGTTTGAGCTGGAAGGGACCTTAAAGACCATCTAGTTCCAACCCCATGCTACAGGCAGGGACACCTTCCACTGGACCAGGTTGCTCAAAGCCCCATCCAGCTTGGCCTTGATGTATGACCTGATGTTGAAGATAGCATGCAGCACTGGTCAGGAAGGCAGCTGTGACATCATGGACATTGATTTTGGTTGTATCAGCACAAGCCACCTTTGAATGGCTCTAAGATGGGTGGCGGGAATCAAGTGTACATCGTCTCTTCCAGTACATGAATTAGAAACCCTCCAAGGAAGTGTGTTCAGAACAAGCATGAAGTGATGGCTCTTCTTGCCATTGTGTGTTGCAGTAAGCAAAACTAAAATTCAAATGAACAGTGGAAGAAAAAAGTCCCTCCTGGGCTATTATGTACATATGAACCAATTCTGTCTCAGGAATCCTCTAGACCAGAAACTGCTGGAGGCTGAGAAAGTGCTTGAGGAATTACTGAGCACACTTGCTCTGTTCTTACATTCTTCTCTTAGCATCTGTCTAAGGCCACTTTTGGGGACAGGACACAAGGCCACATAGCTCTGGTCTGCACCAGAGACCAGGGACCTGTTTGAGGGTTTCCTCCCACATCCGCAGATCTGAAGTGGGGCTGGGAACAACCTTTAGGACTCATCTGTCCATCACCCTGACACAGAGCAGGAGCTCCTTTACTCAAACCATGCCAGGCCTGACTCTGCGGGGAGAGGGAGGCAAGGAGGAAGAGGAGGAGGAAGACATCTCTGGAAGGGGTCTCCAGGGTGCATCCCCTGCCGCCGTCATCTTGCAGTCGCTGCAGAACTTCATTGCATGCCAGGGTGGACCTGGTGCTGGGGGGGGTTAATGCATCTGCTCTGAGCTGAGAAACCAAGAGCCCTCCTGCTCCCATACCAGCCCTCTCCCGCCGGGGGGATTACTGGGGATCTTCTATAAATCCTCTTCTGCTGCTGCAAGCCCTGAGGGTCGGGAACGGGCTGCTCCCCCGCAGCGGAGCGGGGGAAGCCGTGAGTGGGGCAGGTGAGTGGGCTCTTTGCGTGGCAGATTGCACTGTGCTGCTGTCGGGGGCTCAGCTGGGTCCCGACTCCTCGCAGATGCGGACGGGGTCTGTGAAACTTGCCCCTGCAAACACCCCTGTCACCCTCCCAGGGGCCAGCTCGTTTCAACCACCCGAGGTGGGTGCTGCTCCAGGGAGCTGTGCTCTGTCCCCTTTCCAGAGGGCTGGCACGGGGATGGGAGACCTCCCAGAGACCCCCGGCTCTCACATTTCCCTGCTTGCAAAGGGGAATATGCAGCCTGGCATCTGCTCAGAGAACCACCCTTCACGCTAGAGCAGGGTGCAGCCCCTTTTCCACTCACAGCTTCGTGAGGACGCCCGTTCTCAGAGAAATCCTGAGATGCAGCTGTGGAAAGTGTCATTTTCTGGAGCACATCAAACCGTTAAAATGAGTCATCACCTAGAAAAGCAACCGACAGGATTCACCCTCCTTTTGGTCTCTTCCCGACAGGCTGTGGCATGTGAGAGCTTAGCAGGGACCCGATCTCAAATTCGGGAGGGTCTTGCATTCTGCCAGCCCCCTCCCAGCTCACGCTCTGCCTGCTTAAACCAGAGATGCTCCCTTGCTCCCATGCAATGTTGCACCAGGGAGCTGCTGGTTTGCTGTGTAAAAGGCGGATGAGACAAGGGAGTTCCCCCGATTCTTCATGCAGCACCCATCTAGCACAGGGTGTGTAAAGCACAGCCAGAGCTCTGGAGGAAGAGATGGGGCGTACCAGAAATTTAGGGCAATTAAAACCGACCTCTGACAGTTCCTGTACTCTTCAGGGTGGGAATTATGGCTGCTTTAACTGAGCCTGTCAGATGTTTGTCTGATGATAACTTTCTCCTGTAACTCCTCCTCCTTCCCCTCCATGTAATGTGGGGGATGATCTTTGATACGCTTCTCCCGAGGACTAAAGAAAACTCCCACGCAGTAAATTCTGCAGCTTTGTGCAAGCCCGGGTCAATCTATGGGGCTTGTTCTGTCTTTGCAGTTGTCCAAGGGTGCTGCGTGGGGCCAGAAACCTGCGTGCTGAGCCTGGGAAGGTCAAAGAGACATGCTGTGTGTTAGGAGCCTTGTGAACCGGAGGAAAGAATGGCAATTTTCTGAACAGATAGATAGATTAGGTGTGCTTAAATGTAATGGGTCTACAGTTGTTTAAGTTGTTTCAAAAACTTTTCTAGACTTACAGGTGGATATTCCAGATAAGGTGACATAAACCTCCACAACAGATCTCACTTAGATGTCAAAAACAGTCATTTCCAGAGCAGCTTCTTAAAAAACCTCTTGTGCACTCTTTCACTCCCTACTGCTTTCCACGGGATGTCCTTACAGGAGAGGCTTGGGGGGACACTTCTCTAGAAGAGGTTGGAAGGCTGACGTGGAGCTCACTGTGCCTGGGCTGTGGAGCCTCAGTGACCCCCACTGGTACGTGCTGAGGGTGCTCTGGCTTTGCTCCCCCCGAACCAGCACCCAGGGGAGCCGGGGAGCCCCTGCAGTAGATGGTCCTTCAGGGACAGACGTGGGGACCGATCAGGTGTGCAGAGAAGCCTCCAAATAGCGTGGGGAGAGGACTCTAGGGATGACAGACCTAGAGGCCTGTCCCCATCCTTCCTGGCAGCATGAGCTTATAGAAAGGAAACTTTCGGTAAAAGCAGTCCCATCTCACCTCCCTGTATTTCTAGTGGGAGGGATGTCCGGAGACATCCTGCTTTTATACAACGTCCTTGTAATTTCCAGCTTACATTTACCTGTGTATAATTGTGAGTAAACACTAGCCTTCAGCTTAACATCATGTTGCTTTGTGAGTAAATGCTCTCCTTCAGCTCAAATAGACCTTTTTCCCTCTGTGTGTTTGTAGCTGGCCTATGTTTTGTTGGTGCAAAAGGGCCGGGATCTACCGGTCTCCGTTCCCAAGAAAGTTGCTGTACTGCCACAAGAAGACCAGTATCTGATCCATTACCAGCTCCTCTTCTTTCACCGGATATTCCCAGCAAAAGCACAAAATTCAGGATCAGAGCTCACCACAGCCTAATTGCAACGTCACTTCTCTCTCTCAGTTTGCATTTACACAAGCCCTCGTGGACTTTTTTTTTTTTTTTTTTTTTTTTTTTTTTTTTTTTTAAATTGCTCATTCCCCTGCTATACCAAGCAGCCAGAAGTAGGACCTGCCTGCCCTGGGCATGCAACACATAGACGTGTTTTCTGTCTGTGTGTGGGTTGTGTCAGGGTGCACCCAGGGGCAGGCGAGCTCAGGCTGTTTCAGTACAGCTCCTGCCATGCTCTGCTGTAGCATGGCTTTGCTGCTCTCCATGATGACTCTGGTCCGAGGCCTCAGATGGAAGGCTCCCGATCTACCCCTATTTCTTACAGCCCACGCGTGCTTTGTGACCCTGCTGACTTTCGTTCCAGGGCAGCTATTCAGGGATGGGATGGCGCATCCTTGTTTCATGCCAATCGGGACCAACAGCAGCCAGACCAGGACTCCATCATTCTCTTTGGGTGGCTTTCCAGCATGGGAAACCACTCAGATGTGGCCTGCTGTTCCTCTCTGCTCTGTGTACCTCCTGGCACTGCTGGGGAACTTGACTGTCCTTTCCATCATTAAGGCAGAGCGGAGCCTCCACGCACCCATGTACCTACTCCTTGCTATGCTAGCTGTGGCTGACTTGGGCTTGTCCACGTCCACGTTCCCAACCATGCTGAGGATGCTGTGGCTGAAGGCCAGGGAGATCAGCTTTGGCACCTGCCTCGCCCAGATGTTCTTCATTCACACCTTCCCATTGAGTCTGCTGTCATTCTGGCGATGGCCTTCGATCACTATGTGGCCATCTGCCACCCCCTGCGATATCCCTCCATCCTCACCAACTCCGTGACCACCAAGCTATGCGTGGCAATCGTTGTGAGGGCCACCCTTGTCCAGCTCCCACTCCCAATCCTGCTGACCCAGCTGTGTTTCACCAGGGGCAGTGAGCTCTCCCATCCCTACTGTCTGCACCCAGATGTCATCAGCCATGCAGGCTCGGATACAAGGGCTAACAGCACCTACGGCCTTTTTGTGCTACTCTCCACACTAGGTTTGGACTTGCTCTTCGTCCTCCTGTCCTATCTTCTCATCCTGAGGACCATCCTGAACATTGCAACTTGGAGGGAGCGTCTCAAAGCCCTCAACACCTGCATCTCACACATCCGTGCTGTCCTGCTCTTCTTTATCCCCCATGATCTGCCTGTCCATGATGCACCACTTTGGCAAACACATGTCCCCCCAGGCCTACGCCTTCACAGCCAACCTCCACTTCCTCGTCCCACCCATCCTAAATCGTATAATTTACAGCATGAAAACCAAAAGTATCCGAAGACGGATACTGAGGGTGCTCTGCCAAAGAGGGGTCTGCAAGTCCAGGGTTGCCATTTGCCAGTGAAGCCAACATGATGGCCACTGCCAACTGCCTTATGCAAGGTTCAGACCCCAAGAAGACCAGCCAGGAGAGCAGAACGTGCCAAACACTTCTGCTGGTGTAAGGATATGTGGCAAGGATACAAGGAAGGTAAAAGATATATGGAAGGGAAAGGATACATAGGTACCTGCAATGTAAGAACCATGGTTTGGAAGGATTTCTGGTTAATGGCTCTTCAGCATACAAACAGAGGTGAAAGACAGGAAAAATAACAATCCCCACCTACATACACAAACCCCAAAAGCCAGGAGATATCAGAGACAATAACACAGACCACAGCCTTCAGGTCAGTGATTGAGGGGTGGCTGGAGGAGCCACGAGGAAAGAGGTTCAAGGAGAACTGCTGAGAAGGGGGAAAGAAAATTCACATGGTTCCCCTGGGAAAGAGCTGGATATTCGATGGGGCTTGTGTAAAACTATATGGGATGATTTAAGGGGCTTGTGGAAATGTGCAAAATGTATTATGGGATGTTTAGAGAAGAACCAAAGGCAAGGGAAAGGAGGGATCCAGGTGTATCAGGAAAGAACCAGCATGGGAAAATGGAGGGGGGACTGGTAAGGGGACTGATTGAGTGTTAACAAGTTGTTGGTCAATGCACTCACTGGGCCACGCACCTGATCATCGCAGCCTGTCCCGTCTGCTCATTAAACTCCCTTCTGGCTCTTTCCTGAGTGACCTTATTGTCCGTGTACAGGGGTACATGTGTGGGATTTAGTGACAAACATTAAGCTGGACGAACCGGTGAATGGGAGGAGACCAGAACCTGGAAAGACCCGAGGCTGGAGCTGGAGAGTGGACAAACGGGGCGCAGGGTCTGATCATGGATCTGGACAGGATTCTGGGCTGCTCCAGGATTCGAGGGACCCACGGACACGAACCCAGGGGCGAGGGTCGTGTCCTGTCCTGACCAGCCACCGAGGCGGAAGGGGACTGGGTCGTGCTGGTCATGGCTACATGAGCACTGCTGGTGTCCGTGTGGGTGCCAGGGCAGGCACTGTGCTCTGTGACCACCCTCTCGGCCACCCGGGACTGCCTGTGGCCCCAGGGCAACCAGGCTGGCCACTGGCCGTTCGGCCACGGGCCATTGTACGTGGGGTGGAGGATGAGGACGAGCAGGAGCAGGGGGGAATGACAGCTCTGGCAAGGCTCACTCTGCACAGACACAGCTGGGCTGGCGTCCCGAACAGGGGTTGGGAAGAGAAGCAGCCCCCCAGGTCTGCAAGGGGAGCCCTCCACGTAAAGCAATGACTTTTGGACTCGGACATCAACCAAAAGTATTGTCGTTTCTTTAGAACACAAGTGCTTGCCTCCCTAGGTTTTTCTTTGTTTCACCTGGAGCATTCTGCCTGGGTTAGGATACAGCACCAGATTTCTTGAAATAACTGTCATTCCTGAATTAGCATGCACTAATTAGTATGCTGGAGTTTCCACAAGGCACTGCAGCACAACGCCTCCTC
Organism: Tyto alba; assembly: GCF_018691265.1. Classification (NCBI taxonomy): domain Eukaryota; kingdom Metazoa; phylum Chordata; class Aves; order Strigiformes; family Tytonidae; genus Tyto; species Tyto alba. The sequence continues at coordinate 857,477 of NW_024881282.1, read as the reverse complement.
AGACTGGCTCATTTAGACTTAGAAGATTGATTTCTTCCCACTTGAGCCGATGGGGTAGTACTGGTTCACAAGGAGCTCTTCTCGTCCAGCTGGCCCAGAGGTGCAGGCACTGTCCAAACTGCTTACCCAAGGGAGGATGTTCGAAAACGGTTTAAACATTTAAGAACTGTTTTCATGTTTTCTGCCAGTGTTTGTTGTGGACTGTGCGCCCAGCACTGTAGAAGGAGGATCAGCGTGTCCGTGCAAGCACCGTTACTGGCAAATATAAATATTTTAAGTGGACCAGTGCATTCCCCCGGCCTTTCCAGGTTCAGACCCCTTGGCATATATTTATATAACCCATGAAGACACATATATGTATCCTCTCATGTATATTGAAATTACAAGTCCCAGCTAAAGACTCTGGAGACCAGTAATTCTGCTTCTTCCAGTATCAAAGTTTTGGGTTGTTCTGGTGAGAGATCAGCCCACCTTTGCCCGAGAGCTGCTCGGCAGAGCCTTGCTCGGGGGTGACACCCGCTGTCCTCAGCCTCGGAGCTGCCCACGGACCCTCTCCCCGGGGGAAGAGCTCTGCAGCGCGCTGGGGATGGCCAAGGTTTCTGCAAGCTCAGAAAGCAGCAAGGGAATTTGAGAGGAGAGCAGTGCTCTGACAGCAGAACACCGCCCCGGCTGAGCAGCAGCCCTGCACGCTTGCCTCGGGTTTACACCCCCGCCGGCCCCCAGCCATTCCCAGCGCGAAGTGGGAGCGCGGAGGCGGCGGCGCGGCCGGAGCCGGGGCGTGGGCGGCGTGACGCCAGGATCCCGCGAACCCCCCACTCCCCTTCCCCGGGGGGTCCAGCCAGCCGCGGGGTGGGGGGGTGTCCTGCCAGCCGGGGGGGAGTCCCGCCAGCCGGGGTGGGGGGTGTCCTGCCAGCCGGGGGGGGTGGGAGTCCTGCCAGCCGGGGGGGGTCCTGCCAGCCGGGGGGGGGGGGTCCTGCCAGACGGGGGGGGGGGTCCTGCCAGCTGGGGGGGGTCCAGCCAGCCGGGAGGGGCTCCTGCCAGCCGGGGGGGGGGGGGTCCTGCCAGCTGGGGGGGGTCCAGCCAGCCGGGAGGGGCTCCTGCCAGCCGGGGCGGGGGGGGTGTGTGTCCTGCCAGCCGGGGGGGGGGTCCTGCCAGCCGTGGGGGGTGGGGGTGGGAGTCCTGCCAGCCGGGGGGGGGGGGGTCCTGCCAGCTGGGGGGGGTCCAGCCAGCCGGGGGGGGGGTGTCCTGCCAGCTGGGGGGGGTCCAGCCAGCCGGGGGGGGGGGTGTCCTGCCAGCCGGGGGGAGTCCTGCCAGCCGGGGGCGGGGGGGTCCTGCCGGCCGGCGGGGGGGTCCTGCCACCCGGGGGGGGTCCAGCCGGGGGGGGGGGGGTCCTGCCAGCCGGGAAGGTCGTGCCGCAGCTCGGGCCGAGCCCCCCCGGAGCCTGCGGGCGGGCGCAGCGCGGCTCGATGCTTCCCTCTGCTGGGGGCCGGGCGGGGGGCGCGATGCGGAGTGAGGGGTGCGAGATAAGGGGTTCGGGTTTCGAGATGCGGGGTGAGGGGTGCGGGATGCGGGGTGCGGGATGTGGGGTGCGGGATGCGGGGTGCAGGATGCGGGGTGCGGGATGCGGGATGCAGGGTGCGGAATGCGGGATGCTCCCGGTCCTGCCGCCCCCACATCCCGACAGCCTCAGCCCACGGGTGGGGGGGTGGGGGTGGGGTGCTCCTCATGTAAACAAGGAGGGGGGCCCATATCTCCACTTTGGAGACCACAGATGAGAAAGCAAATCCATGGGGTCCCACGGGCTGCCCAATGCCAGACGCACCCCATAGGTTCTGTGTCCCATGTCAGGACCTTCACGGAAAGGTTGTGTCTCCTTTTCTTCTCCCTTTTCTCATTTTCCTCCTTTTTCTGAAGCAGGGAGACAGTCCAGAAGTAAAGGCTTCATGGGAGGGTCCTCACTGAGTGCCTTACTGAAGGCGTTTTGCAGAGGAAACTCGATTAAGCCTCTGTCAGAGAAGGGATGCACATGCCCAGAGACCGGCACACCACACCCCCTGAATATGGCTGCTGCATTCAAAAGGTGGCTCTGCTCTCATTTTGAGACTTTTACGTTGAAAACCCCAAAACTAAGGAACTCAATACCCACTCCTGCTTTTCTGACCTGAGCGGTAGCTCGCCACCGGCATGGGACAGGGGGGAGGAACCCCTGAAAGCTGCTGGGCAGTGACAAAATCTGACATCTTTGGGACTGCTCCAGGTCCTGGCCCCTGCGTGCAGGGTGAGAGAGAGGAATGAGGTGATACTGGTTCCTCACCCTGAAACCCTGTGAGAGCTATGTGCCACTGACTCACCCACAGGGAAGGATACCCAAAGTAGGTGTGGGACAAAGATAACTCCAGCTTTACCAATATAAGATTGATTTTCAGGCATTAGAAAGCATTAGACTGCCTATGCCACAGATACCTCAAGTGGGTCACTGAGGCTTGAGGATCTTATTTAATTAGAACCATGAGTTCTTACACTAGAGTCAAGCTGAGCCAGGGGTTATGTGCAACAGTACCAGTGCTGGGGCTGGGCAGCCGTAAGGCATGCACGTGCCGACAGCTGGTGACAATGACTTTTTGCAAATATCCCAATTGCGGGAGCTTGAAAATATGATCTTGAAATGCTGATTCCCAAGATGCCAGGTCACAATTTTCCTGAGAAAAGGAAAAAGAAAGAAAGGAAGAATAAAGGGAAAAGAAAATATCTGGCTGAAAAAGAAAATATCTGGCTAAAGTACATCTGTCTGGTTTTATTTCAGCAATTACATCTCGATTTAGTGCTTAATTTAAGGTACATGCTAGACTTCCTTCATACTTTTATTAGTTTCCATTTCCCCCCAACCTCCTTCTGCTCACCCACTTGTTGCCCGCTCCCACTCTTTGCTAATATTGGCTTTTCTTTTCGTGCCCCCAAGGAGAGTCCCCGCGGGGTACAAGCCGGTGCTGAGCGTGCAGAGCAGGAGCGGCGATGCGAGCTGCTCGGAGAGCAGACACGATTTCTGGACGAATGGCCCCGGCGTGTGAAGCAGCAGCGTCTGACGGCCCGTGGAGGCAGGCAGAGCCCGGCTAGAGGCAGCCCTCGCCCCAGACCCCGTGTCCCCTCCGTAGGGTTGGCTGGAGGAGGTCAGCATCGCCCACCCGCGTGTCTTCAGCCATCCCACCTCACCCCCCCATCCCGCTGCGACTCCGCTGGCTTCGTGCGCTCTGTCCTGTGCCGTAACCTCTCGCCAGGCAGCTCGCATCCCCACTCCAAGCCCCGCTCATTTTGTATACTTTCCGTCACTTTTGTCCAAGCAGCACAGACCAGAGCTCTGCCGCTCCCCGCTGCACGTGAGCCCCATGGGCACTCAGGGGGAGTGTACAAATGCCACCACCTCCCTGCCCCGCTCTGCAGGTGTCCCCTCGGGTCCAGGGGCAGCCATCCCCACTCTTGGCTGTCACGGGAGACGGTGAGTTGTTTGCACGAGCTGTCATTCGGCAGGTTTCTGTGGCTGAGGTGCCTGATTCGAACTAGAAGGTAGAATTCTACAGTTGGGTGAACACCCCCCGGACCTCTCCGAGGCTACAGCTTTAGGCTCTGAGGTGAGAAACACCATTTTCCAGGCAAGTTTTGTTGTGTAAATGCTGCTCCAGGGTCCTTCTCTGACCTGAAGAGTCTGCTAGCTGAAGCGGAGTTTCCCAGAATCAGCATTTCATGCATGAGATCACAGCCAGGCTCTAAAAAGCTGGTAGCCTCATGCTGCCTTTCATGTATAATTCCCAATAAGGGGACCGGGATGTTCATTCAAAGCAGCAAGACTATCAGCAAAGCCTTCTGCTGTCATCACCAGGTTGTTGCTGGTCAAAGCAGTTGGAGACCTAGCCCTGACCACCCACCGCCTGTGAATCATGGCTCTTCTTCACATTTTGAGTAGCTTGGTTGATTCTGCCTTCATGGGCAGTGGTGTTATTTCTCTGGAAACACTGCAAATCACCTTCTGGGTAGGGCTGAGCAACTTGCAGAGGGAGGGGAAGTGCAGAGAGAAGTCCCAAGGTAGCACCAAGCAGAAAAGCTGCGGCCATCCCCGGCGTGCGCAGAGAAGAGTCCACACACACCAACCCTGTGCACGTGGGGTCCCTGGAGGGTTGGGGGCTGTTTGCTGCGTATCTGGTGGCAGATGTGGCCAGCTGGGACCAGAACAGGCAGATGTGACACAGCATGGGGCAAATTACGCTAGGGCAGCACAGCCGGGTTGTGTTTGACCCAGCTGATGTGCAAACGTCCCCCCCCCACACCCCACTATGCAGCGGGACAATCCTTGGGCTCCGAGATGAGCAAACACGGAGGATCCTGAGCTCCTCTGTGCAAACTCGGTGCCAGGGTTGCACAGTTTTCCTACCAACAGCTGTGCTCTGCCTTAGATTGTCGCTTCTGCCTTTGCTTTAAAATTTAGCAGCGGTTCTGCCTCCCCGGGGCCCGGTCATTCCCCGAGATCGTGGTACACTGTGGGATGCTGATCTTCCACTCTGCTTTGCTCTGCGCAGCTTCACGGAGCATCCCTTCCTTCTGATGAGGTGCAGCCATCAGGAAACTGCCTCGTGGCTGCTGCCTGGCAGGGCTGGTGGGCTGCCGTCCTGCAAAACGCGGTGCGAATAAGAGGGGAGAGAGGCGAGGCAGGTCCTGAAGGAAGCAGCGTGGTGTATGAGATCAGTGTCAGCCAGTCCCAACTCATACGCTTTCGGGTGCTACAGAACAAAAGCACAATCAATAACAGCAATTGGGGCTGGATTCCTTTGGCAAGCTTTTGCAGCAACTTGTGAACTTTGGTAAATCCCTTTGCTGGATTTCAATATCTGAGCCTATGAAACACATTTTTTAATTTAATATATAACTTGATTTGGAATCAGAATCTCAGGCATGCTTCCCGGATGTGTGTGGGAATGATTTTTTAAAACACTTTGGGATCCAGGGAAATAAAGAGCTCTAGGGAAACTGAGGTGGGTTTTTCTATATTATAAACTGTGCTCCCCACCTCTTCCCCTGTTTTCACTTACAGGGAAAGGAGCCCAAACCCATTCAGCTTTCATCCCACCATGGTGGCCATCAATCAAACCAGTTTACAGCCTGCCTCCTTCCTGCTGCTGGGCATGGCAGGCCTGGAGGACCTGCACACATGGCTCTCCATCCCATTCTGCCTGATGTACATCGCAGCTCTCCTTGGCAACTCCATCCTCCTCTTTGTCATCGTGACGGAGCGAAGCCTCCACAAGCCAATGTACCTCCTCCTGGCCATGTTGGCGGTGGCAGATCTCGTATTATCCTCCTCCACAGTGCCCAAAGCCCTGAGCATATTCTGGGCCCTTTCCAAGGAGATATCTTTCCACGCCTGCCTTACCCAGATGTTTTTCACACACCTGAGCTTCATTGCGGAGTCGACCATCCTGCTGGCCATGGCGTTTGACCGGTACGTGGCCATCTGCAGCCCCCTGCGATATGCCACAGTGTTCACACACTCGGTGGTAGCCAAGATAGGGCTGGCTGCAATAGCCAGGAGCTTTTGTGTGATGTTCCCAACAATATTCCTCCTCCGGAGGCTGCCGTACTGCGGGCACAGGCTCATGCCACACAGCTACTGCGAGCACATGGGCATCGCCCGCCTGGCCTGCGCCGACATCTCCGTTAACATCTGGTACGGCTTTGCCACCACCCTCCTGTCCCCAGGCGTGGACACTGTGCTCATCGGGGTATCATACGTCCTCATCCTCCGGGCTGTTTTCAGGCTCTCATCCAAGGATGCGCAGCTCAAGGCAGTTGGCACCTGCAGCTCTCATGCTTGCGTTATATTAGTGTTCTACACACCAGCATTTTTCTCATTTTTCACTCATCGGTTCGGCCACAACGTCCCCCACCGTGTTCACATCCTGTTGGCCAATCTCTATGTGCTCCTGCCACCTGTGCTAAACCCCATCGTCTACACTATGAAAAACAAATTAATTCGAGAAAAGGTGTCCCGAGTACTCTTCAGGACTGGGCAAGGGTGGTGGAAGGGATGCTATTCCTTTGAGAGGAAAGCACGGGGAGATGGTCTGCCCCAGAGAAGCAGAGTGCGTGCATGTGAAATAACCTGATTTCCTACCTTTTTAAGACTCAGCCCAACATCACTGCTGATCAGATTTCCTGCTAGATGTTTCCTCAGGCTAAATTGCATCACTAATGAAAAAGGAGAAATTAGTGGGGAACCATAGACCAGAATTTGGGCTGATGCAATCTGGTGTTATCCCATTACTGTCAGAGATTTATCAATGGGTTTGGTTGGACCTAGATGATGATGAGATGCATGTTTTCTGCTCGGACTCTGCCATGTCCAGCTCCCCACTGAGTGCATGTGTCTACATTTTATATCTCCAAGTTTTCAAAAAAATATCAAACATTTTCCTAGGTGTAAGCTGAGAAAAACATATTGTGTTGGACTAAATGCAGGAATTACTGTTCAAGTTTCTCTGACCTCTTCAGTGCAAGCTACATAAACATAATCAATCCTTTAAATTGTACTGGCCCTTCCTACTGCCAAGAGTCAGCACTGCTCCCTTTGCACCACTGAATTTTTGTAATAATTTGTAATAGTGGGAGATCCGTCCCCAAACGAGATCCTTTTCAGGAAAACGAAACCAAAACCAGAAGTTTTAATAAATGGGGTGAATTATTCTAAGCTGGTTTGTGGCTCAGGGTTCTGCATCTCCCCAGGAACGGCGCAGGTGAGCACGTCACTCCCTGTGCGACGGCGGCATCGATGTCGGTCCCCTCCTCTGCGTCCCCCCTGGCTCCCGATGCCGAGCAGTGGGTTGAGCCCCTCCAGACCTGCCGGCAGGATCTCCCTTCTCCAGAGGCCTGGCTGTTCTCATTTAACCCAGAGGCTCTTGACAACCCCATGATTGTTCTGGCTCTGTCAGATTTGGTAGAAAACAGCCAGAAAACTAAACGCTTACTTGGAAGCTGACAGACAGACAGACACAGGCACATACACCTTGCTGTGATTTACAAAGGAAGGTGAATCAGCTGTAAAAAATATGAAAGCTGGAAGAAAGGGGAAGTTGACTGGGATTAGTATGAATGCTAATGTAGGAAGTGAGGGAAATTCATAGAGTTCTTTTTTTCACAGAGAAAAATCCTTAACCAAGAGAAAGAAGGACTTTACCATATGCAAATGATTAAATATTTTCCTTCCAGGATTCTCAAAAGATGACATTAAAACAATAAATACAGGAGCTTTCTCAGATCTGCAGCTGCAGAATGATTGGTATTTAAGAGTTTTAAAAGATCTCGGGGCTATTGCTGCCATGCAGCCCGTACACATTTCCACTTGCAGGACGACCCACACGTCAGCCCACGGCTGCCTTGCTGCGGGGAGCTGCCAGAGCCAGCCCGGAGCCTTTCAGCTGGGATTTGCTCCTTTTCTGCCCCAAAGCCCAGGACCCCAGCCCTGCCCGGGGACACGGACTCCTCATGTCGGAAGGAACACCTTCTTTCCTGCTCTGCAGGTCCCCATGGTCCCTGTTGGTTTCTGATTTGATTGCTGAGCAGAAACGTTGTCCAACAGGAAAAAAAAAAAAAAAAAGGCAAAAAGTCCAATATAAATTCCCCCCCATTTGTGGGACAGGAGTTGAAGCAGAGAATTACGGATAATTACATTGTGTCTGCAGGTGATGGAGGGCTGCTGAGGAAAGAGGGCAGCTCTGGCAAGGTCCTGGAGGTGTCACAGCCTGGGGTTGGGTGAGTGGAAAGGAGAAGGTGGAGCAGGGGGTCACAGGGCCGGGAGAAATGTTGGGAGGGAAAGGTGGGAAGCCCACACTACCAAGCATCCCTGGTCAGCCCAGATTTCCCAGAGACATATCTGAAGCTCTTCTGGGATGGAGAAGGGCTGGGGGCAGAACCCACTTCAGTTGGGAAGTCTCTCCCACTTGTGGACCAGAAAATCCTTCGTTTCACCATCCCCAACAGAATCAGATACAAGAAACTCCCCAGTCACCAGCAGCCTGGTCATGAGAAACCTCAGGGTTCTAGGACAAGCAGGATTGGTCACGTAAGACAGAGCTGTGTGATGAGTAGGGTTAGATCATGGCAGGGAACTTGGGGTGATAAAACAACTCTCTGAGATTCATAGATCCATGAGGATCAGCCAGAGACCTCTGTGTGTTAATCTGACTCTGCCTTCATCATCCAACGTGAAATGAATGAAAGTGCCCCTGAGCAACCAGAGCCCAAAGAATTCCTCTTTCCTTGAAGCCGTGAAATCAGTAGACCACCAATGCTCTTCAAGAACGGGGCTTGACCATGTATGTCTTGTCCTTACTACTATCTCTGTCCCACAAAGCTATGCATCAGCTCATCCTTTCAGGGTCTTGAGGAAAAAAACGGTGTGGAGTATGGTTGAGCCTTCCTATGGCACACGCCAGGAGATGGTGGCCGCAGAGCCTTTGCTCAGAAAGATATTTAGAGGCAAAACTGGGTGAGCTCACACCATAGCGCAATGGGTACAAAATGCTGGTGGAACGGGACATTCGCGTGCCAGGTAGCAAAATTAACTCCTCCCCGCCCCAAACCCTGTTCGTCTGTTTACACGGAGACAGAAATACACAGTAGGTTCATGGGTTAGTAATGCACGTGGGGCTCAGGGAGGAGAGCCCGCAGATGGCTGGTGGTGGGCTGACCCCCCACCCTGTGCGCAGGCAGCCGGTCTGGCGTTCCCCGGAACAGCGGGCGCACGGAGCGGACACACACCCCTGCCTTTGTCCATGAAACCCTGTGTAGGGCTGTGGCAAACCCTGCGTAGGGCTATGGCAAACCCTACATAGGGCTGTGGCAAACCCTGCGTAGGGCTATGGCAAACCCTGCGTAGGGGTATGGCAAACCCTGTGTAGGGCTATGGCAAACCCTACATAGGGCTATGGCAAACCCTGTGTAGGGCTATGGCAAACCCTGTGCAGGGCTATGGCAAACCCTACATAGGGCTGTGGCAAACCCTACGTAGGGCTGTGGCAAACCCTGTGTAGGGCTGTGGCAAACCCTGTGTAGGGCTATGGCAAACCCTACGTAGGGCTGTGGCAAACCCTGCATAGGGCTATGGCAAACCCTACGTAGGGCTATGGCAAACCCTGTGCAGGGCTATGGCAAACCCTACATAGGGCTATGGCAAACCCTGCGTAGGGCTATGGCAAACCCTACATAGGGCTATGGCAAACACTGTGTAGGGCTATGGCAAACCCTGTGTAGGGCTATGGCAAACCCTGCGTAGGGCTATGGCAAACCCTACGTAGGGCTGTGGCAAACCCTGTGTAGGGCTATGGCAAACCCTGCGTAGGGCTATGGCAAACCCTACGTAGGGCTGTGGCAAACCCTGCGTAGGGCTATGGCAAACCCTACGTAGGGCTGTGGCAAACCCTGTGTAGGGCTATGGCAAACCCTGCGTAGGGCTATGGCAAACCCTACGTAGGGCTGTGGCAAACCCTGCGTAGGGCTATGGCAAACCCTACGTAGGGCTGTGGCAAACCCTGCGTAGGGCTATGGCAGACCCTGCGTAGGGCTGTGGCAAACCCTACATAGGGCTATGGCAAACCCTACGTAGGGCTATGGCAAACCCTACACAGGGCTATGGCAAACCCTGTGTAGGGCTATGGCAAACCCTGTGCAGGGCTATGGCAAACCCTACATAGGGCTGTGGCAAACCCTACGTAGGGCTTTGGCAAACCCTGTGTAGGGCTATGGCAAACCCTGTGTAGGGCTGTGGCAAACCCTGCATAGGGCTAGGGCAAACCCTGTGTAGGGCTGTGGCAAACCCTGTGTAGGGCTATGGCAAACCCTACGTAGGGCTGTGGCAAACCCTACATAGGGCTATGGCAAACCCTACGTAGGGCTGTGGCAAACCCTACATAGGGCTATGGCAAACCCTACGTAGGGCTATGGCAAACCCTGCGTAGGGCTATGGCAAACCCTACGTAGGGCTATGGCAAACCCTGCGTAGGGCTATGGCAAACCCTACGTAGGGCTATGGCAAACCCTGTGTAGGGCTGTGGCAAACCCTGCGTAGGGGTATGGCAAACCCTACATAGGGCTATGGCAAACCCTGCGTAGGGCTATGGCAAACCCTACGTAGGGCTATGGCAAACCCTGCGTAGGGCTATGGCAAACCCTACGTAGGGCTATGGCAAACCCTGTGTAGGGCTGTGGCAAACCCTGCGTAGAGCTATGGCAAACCCTGTGTAGGGCTGTGGCAAACCCTACGTAGGGCTATGGCAAACCCTACATAGGGCTATGGCAAACCCTGTGTAGGGCTGTGGCAAACCCTGTGTAGGGCTATGGCAAACCCTACATAGGGCTGTGGCAAACCCTGTGTAGGGCTATGGCAAACCCATCCTCCCAGTGGGTCTCACAGCTTGTCTGGGTCTGTCTGGGGTGGTCCCTCCAGCCAGAATCCCACCTCGAGAACCTTCCTTGCCAGCTCCTCTGCATACCCACAGCTCTGGTCTTGAAAACTGCCTGTCTTGTGGTAGCCTGCATTTGCTCTCGCTGGTTAATCTTTAACTCTCCTTTGTACCCACTAAGAATAACTGCCCTTAATGATAACCCCTTTCCAACCCTTGTGATTGCTGTGTTCCCTAATTAACTGATACAAATTGATGATATTCCTAGCATAATATTGATGGATATATCCAGTACTCTTCTGCAACATTTTAAACTTTATTGAAGTATTTATTCCTTCCCTTTTTTTTAGCAAAGAAAGCAGACAGAACATCATTCCAGACATTATTACAAGAGCAAAATCAATAGAGGAATTTATGTTTCGTTAAAATATTTATGCAGTTACATCACTGAGAGTTATATGCATTTCTTCTAATTAATAACATCTGCTGTGTGCAATGCAAAAAGCCATATCTGACCATAAAAATGGCACACCTTCCAACTGGAATTTTATTGCCCAAGACTTAGCAGTTATTCAAGTTGGCACCAGGTGATGAGTTTGCCCTTAAACTTTTAACCTACTTCCCATTGCCCTTCTGAGCTGTGTGACTCCACCACCACCTGCAAGGCTTTACCCACCCACCCACCCACCCCTGTAACCCCAGTCAGACCCCCCAGCTTCAATGCTGCTCCCACCATGACTGTGGAATCACACCTGGCTTCTTGCAGCTTTCTGGTCATCCAGGTACCGATCTGGTTGGTTTTCACACTGTACACAATCACGTTCATCATGGTGGGACCAGCAAGCAGTTGTCGGCCATGAGGGTGTGAACAGTGGGAGAAGCATTTTTTTCCCAAACTTGTAAATCATAGGCAGATAAATCACTGGAACGTCAAAGACTAGGACAGCACAGTTATGAGAGGTGCAAGTGTTCAAGGCTCTGGACTGATCCTCCTTGAATGCAATACTCAAGACAGTCTTAAGGGTCACGATGTACAACAGGAGTAACGATGAGTCTAAAGCCATTGAGGAAAGAGCAGTCACTACAGCCATAAATGCTGCTGTCTCAAAAATGTCACATAAATGTGACTGGGCCACACTGACGATATCCCAGAGTAGACAAGAAAGAGTGAGAGAGACCTGCTATTTACTCCCTGCTATTGCAGCCTCTTGAGGAGAAAGGAGAATGGGAACACCAGAAGCACCGCCTGAGTGGTCACCCCCACGCCATTCTCGGTGCCACGGGGAGTGTCAGGAGGGATGTACACCTCAGGGGCTGCAGGTTGCAACAGAGAGGTCAAAAGCCACGGCTGTGAGCACAGCAGATTTGAGGGTGGAGAAGGTGTGGATGAAAAACCTCCAGTTGAGGTGTGAGTCAAAGCGGACGGCTTGGTAATAAAACCGACGCAGCCTGGAGTCCAGCATCTCCAGTCCGTCACTGTCTGCTCTACTGGAAGACCCAAACTGGATCCAGTGCCCAGACGGGGTCTCACCAGTGCTGAACTGTTGGGGAACTTCTGCCCCACACAGCCTCTGTGCCCCAGCAGCCCCAAAGACCCATCTCTGGCCACCTTCTCTGCAAGGTCTCCTGGTGAGGTTGGGGTCACTCGTACCCACCAGGACCCCAGGCCCTTTTCCCTTTCCCACAGAGCTCCTTTCTGGACAGACAGTCCTCACTTGGAATAAAAACACCAATTAAAACGAAATTTAAAACAAAATCAGTGGGAGAAATCTATACAGACCGAGGGCCATCTGTGGCAACAGCACACTATGTCCTCAAGCACTGTTTTTATTTGTGCTAATTATCATTAATAATAACGACTGACTGTTACGGCTCAGCTGTATATATATTTGAACTCTGTGGGATTTGCTTTCTAAGCAACCTCACATCTGATAATCCTTGAACCAGTCTGATTTCAGTAAGATTATCAGCTCACAACCACTTCTATTTACAGTCCTACTATCTCAGCTGTCCCAGATAGCGTTGATGCCCACTTACAGCCTCCTCTTCACAAGCTGTGATCGGCATAAGCCACAGCTAGCAACCCTCTCATGGAAATACCTCCCCCACTTCGGCTGGGAGTCTCTCTCTTACATATAGTAAAGTGTTTATTTTTTTTGTTTTGTGTTTTTTTTTTATTATTATTATTTATTTTATTTTATTTTTTTTTAATTTTCTGTAGTTTCTCCATGGAACAACAGAAAAAAAGTCTCCTGCCAGGCTTGATTGTCAGTGAATTTTGAAAAGCCTTTTTATCAGAGGTGTGATATCCGTCCTTCCCAGCGAGACAGACCCATAGATAACCATTCACAAAACACCATTCCTAGCAGCACTGTCCTGGGTTTGAGTGAGTGGTGGGGTTTTTTGGTATCAGGGGAGGGGGCTACAGGGGTGATCCTCTGTGAGAAGCTTCTCGAAGCTCCCCCAACTCCAAGTCAGCTCCGCCTCTGCACCAAAACTGAGCCCGTCAGCTGCATCTCTGCGATAACGTGTTTAAGAAGGGACGTGGTGAGGAGCAGTGGGACTGGTGAGGAGGAGTTGCTGCAGCTGCGTGAACACCAAGGTCAGTGGAGGAACGGAGGAAGAAAGGAGGGGGGAGGTGTGCCGGAGCAGAGACCCCCCTGTATCCTCTGGTGAGAAGCAGGGTGGCCCCCCACCACCACCCATGAAGGTCTACAGTGAAGCAGACACTGATTTATGGCCTGTGAGGGGCTTCGCATAGACAACAAAGGTGATTGTATCCAAAGGAGGCTGGGAGCCTGTGGGAAGAAGCAGCCCCCGCTGCTGTAATTCAGCGCTGGGAGGATTGCAGCGTGCGGGGGTGTCCCACACCGGGGCAGCTCGTGAAGGGCTGCAGCCCGTGGGAGGGAATCCAGTTGGAGAAAGTTGGTGACCCACAACGGAGCAGTGTGGGGAACGCTGTGGCCCGTGGGAGGGACTCACATTAGTGAGGGTTTCTGGAGGACTGTCTCCTGTGAGAGGGGGACCACTCTGGAGCAGGGGAACAAGTTCCAGAAGCTCCCCCCCATTGAAGATGGAAGAAGCAGCAGCACTGACTGCACCCCCCATTCCCTGCCCCTGCGCCGCTGGGGGAGGAGGTAGAGATATCGGGAGCAGAGCTGAGCCCGGGAAGAAGGGAGGGGTGGGGGGAAGGTGTTCTCAAGGTGTGGCAACACTTCTCACTGTCCTACTCTGTTGTGCAATTTAGAAACACCACTATAACCCCTGCAGTCTTTTCTGCTATCTACCCACGTTTTTCCTGTCTTGAATGCGATTTTTGTTCTATTTGTGAGGTTTTTCAGACCATTCCTTCAATTTTTTTAAAATTACCCTAGGCACTAATATTTCTTTTTTCTGTGCTTCTGGAGAAGCTGTGGATTTAATAAGTATTTTCTTTACTCTGCTACCCAAGCTAATATAAGGTCCAGGTTGTTTATTCAGATTCTTACTTCATCTTTCTTTTCAATAGCACAAGAAATGAGACTTTAAACTTCCCCTTAATAGTTCAAGCTCAGCAATATTCTCTGGCTTGTTTTTGAAATACTATGCAATATGCATGGTAATTAATCTCAAAAATTAAGTGAGATCTTCCTTTCCCCTGTGTACAAACTCTGTTATCCTTCCACACAAGAGAAATTATCTGATTGATATTATTTATATTGACAAAGTTCCTGCTTGTCCCGTTATTTGCCAACACCCACTATTTGATCATTCATTTACGTGTAAGTTTTCTAGGGACTGTGACTGGATTTTACCCTAAACGCAAGAGGCTGAACATCTCAGGGAGTCCCTAACGGGAGGTTTTTTCGGGGAGCACCGTGATGCTCGGCGGTACGAGGACCCGCGCCCTGTGCCGGGGGGAGCGGCGCAGCCCAGACACCCCCGGGCTCTTCGGACCAGGGACAGTGGCCACCACCAGCCCCTCTGGCCACAGCCACCCTGGGGTGGCCCCTACTCGCCCGGCACCCGGCGCCAGCCCCTGCCCGTGCTCGGGCAGTTTGTTCATACAGACTCCGCTGGTGCTGACCCCCTTCCCATACTTTCCTACTGGCGGCTATTAGAGTGTTCAGACCTCCTTTTTTCTGTAAAGATTTTTTTTTTTTCCCTCCTCCTTTTTCCAGGCTTCTGCTCTTTCCTCCCTCCCCATGGTATCTGAACAGCAGCGATGAGGGAAAAGTGCTCATGTTAGTATTGCTCGAGGCCGCGATGAGGTCAGTCATCAACCTCGGTGTATTACTGTGAAATAGAAATGGGACTGTTGTCCTTGGCAGAGTTTCTCCAGATTCACGCTGGCTTCTCTGAAGAATACCAGGGTCTAAATCCAAATAAAGGAGGACAGGCTGTGTGTCACTTCAGGTCCCACCCTGCGCAAATGACTCTGCACTCCAAACTCTTGGAGTAATTGGAAAAAAGTTTCAAGAGCAAGCTAGTTAGTTTTCTGCTGATGACTAAGAGCAAAGTGAAGAGTCTGAAAGCTAACACCCATCAGCAGAGTGATTTCTACGCAGGCATTGGGATGGATGGATGCCTAGACAGATGTTTTCTCACCGGAATAATGGAGCGTCTGCTGTGGCCAGTTCAGAAGATTCAAAGCCTTCTGCTTGCCATGATCTTTGCGTAGCACTAAAAATCCCTTAAATGCATTTTATATGAGAGGTGTATGGACTCCTGAGGGAGGATTTATCATGGAGCCCAGTGATCCGTGGCGTGATTTACTCAGCTGGGAGTCTCAGCTTTAAACTGCAGATCATCTTTAGCACTGCACAAGCAGTGAAACGCTCCTGTGGGTTTATTCAGTCTAGAATGGTCTTTGCCTGTTTCGACTTCTGTGCTTAATTTCTTTTCAATATCTCATTGATTGCAAACGACAGAAATAAATGAATCCTCTTTACAACAGACTGTCAGTGGTTCACAAGTTTGCCCCAGCTGAAGGAGCTGTGGCAAGGCTAGCCAGAAGCTGGCCCTGTTTAAACAGAAGAGCAAACATCATTATACACTTACGCATCTTCCTGAATACAAACCTCCCCTATTAACGGTGTCGATAACACTAATAAATCCAAGGAGTGCAGACTTCAGATCTTCCAAGCTTTTTATACATATATGAAAATGCAGTATTCAGATCACCAGCTAAAAGTATATTTTTTTATGGTATTTTATGGAGGATAGAGCCCTTCTGCTGAATCACCACCACAGGAGTGAGGTTCCACACTCAGAGGAATATAAAATATATGCATTTTATAAACTGGCAGCAATGACTCCAGCTCATAGCAAGCAAACTGCTCCTGCCTGCACATCAGGCAGCTCCTTTGCTGCACGCACGAGCTCTCCCCCAGCATGCCCCTCCATCCCCTGGGGGGGGTGCCTGCCAGCCTCCCTCCTCCTGTCTTTTGGGGAAACCAGCAACGCGCAGCACGTGGCCAAATGCTGGGCTCGCTGCACGTTGGCTTCCCAAGTTGGGAGCAATGCAATCTTTAAATGTAGGTTGAGAAGAACGGCGCTGAGATGGGCGGCAGGGGCTGTTGCTCCCTTCCTGCCCCATGGTGGGCTCTCAGCTCTCCACGGGCCGTACAGCTCAGCCCAGAGGGGCCCCCGCACTGGTCCCACCACTGTCCCACCCTCCCAAGGTGCAGCAGGCAGCTGGGCTCCATCCCGACATACCGCACCAACGGCCACAGTGACCCACGGTGACCGAGGTGGGACAGAGAACAGCTTGAGTGGCCAAAACGGGAGAGGGACGGACACGATGCTGCAGGCTGTGGCCGGGATGTCGGGGTGCAGAGCGAAGATGAGGCAGAACCTGTCCAGGGAGGGCGGAACGTTTCATTTCAGCAGGTAATCACCTTGTGCTCAAAGCCACCGGGAAGCCCCCATCCCCGGGGGCTGGCAGGCAGGGACACCCACCTCAGCGTTTCGGTGCGTGGCACCACGGCCACACCAGTGCCTGCAACCTCAGCGTGGAGAAGGAGCCCCGGCCACGTGTGGGTTCCAGACACCAAAGGGGCTGCACGGTCACGTCCCACTGTGCCCAGCTCGCCGGGACACCGCGCCGAGCCAGGCTCTGGGGCTGGCTTAGGCCACTGCTGTGCTGTCGATCTCTCCGACAGCTCGTGCCTCGGGGGTTACGAGAGGCACCGTGTCACTCCTGCACTGGGGAGGCACATCTGTCCCCGAGGATGCGATCCCAGTCTGCCACCAGCCCCTCTGTCACGTCCCGCTCAGGCGAGGATGACAAATGACTTTCACTCCCCGACAGAGTGGACAACGGTGAGGCAAGTCTCCAAATCCATGCACAAACATTTCTTAATTTCCCACGATGTACTCATTGGATACACGATAATTGGCTAAGCATCTAACAAATTTTGGCAAGGGATATAGTATACCTTGCATTATTACTTAATGGTAAGAAGGGAAAAGGGGGAAAAGAAAAGAGGAAGGGAGAATAAAGAAATAGAGATCACTAGTCTGGGGTCCTGTGTTGGTCCTGTCCAAGTTTGTCAGGGATGCATCCATCCATCTCACTTGCTTACTTCTTGGTCTCTACTGCTTGCTCGCTTGCTTGCCCGCCTCACTCCTTGCCCCCCCCCTCAATATACACCCTTTCCTTGGGTCCGTCCTCAAGGCTGACCCACAAACCTACATATCACATACACGGGGAGAGGTAGGTGCTTCATGAGATGATGTAATTAGCATGATCTTTTTAATCTTCATTAGCGTATCCAGGGGTGTCAACTTCAATATGCATTTGGTGGCTAATGAAGCAAAGGTCATTCACTGGCCAGATGGCCCTTCAAACCTCACAGGCTGCACCAGAGCAGAGCCATCCTGCCTTCACAAAACCCCCTCTCCCAGCCCCATCCTGTGCTAATCTGGCCGCCTGAGCAGCTCCAGGCTCCACGTTGTTCACCCTGAGTTTCGTTACTGCGAGTGCCGAGGCATTCCTCGGCTCAGAGGGCCTCCGCTCCTCCCATCCCTTAAAAATTCCTTGGGCTGTTTTTCTCAGCCCCTGTTTCGCGGAGGTACAGGTGGGCTCTCACACCTTCATACCACCAAGGATGAACAGAAAAAGCTTTAGTGGGTTGGAGCTGGAGCCACGGGGAGGGGGACGACACGGTGTGGCGCCCCGGGAGGGCTCCTGGGCCAGCTCCTGAGCTGTGGCCATGGCCCATGGGGCGGCTGTGGCCCCGGAGCCTCTCCAGGGGCTGCGGAGGATGGAGAGCCCAGCACCATCCACGGCTCCCCGGCAGCGGCGGGGGGCACGGGTCTGCCCCAGCAAACGTGGGAAAACGCAGGAAACCTCACCTTACCTCAGAGCTGGGTTTCAAGGCGAGCAGCAGAACACCATGAAAATGCAAACTCCTGACTCCACCGGATTCTAAAAACAGGCATTAAACAGAAATCTGAGCTATGTGCCATAAATCTCAGAGCCGTTCTTCTCAAGCTATATTTAGCCGTGAAGATTGCTACCTTTCAGACTGGAAGAACAGCTTGTGGGCTTGAAAGTTTTTTATAGTTTTTCTGACTGTAAGTTCGTCTAATAAAAGACAACACCTCTCACCACACACTATATTTGTCTGATGTATTTGCAGCTACATACTTACAGTAGCTACATATTTATAATGATATTTTTATAGCTACAACAAACACTACCTCTGCTAGCTCTACCCTCAGCGTTTCAGCCGCCTGACTGGTACAGCCGCCCCGCACAATCCTGCCCATAATTTCCCGAAGGCCCCAGCATCTTTCTCAGGGATTTGTGTCCAGCAGTTTGCTTTGCACTTTTTGCTGGCGCATGATGCTTTGGTTGGCGTCAAGGATAAAGGGTGTTGACTGATGCTCGGGAAGGAGTCAGGTGTGTTCCACATTTATTTCAGTTAAGGACTGTCAGGGAGGGAAGGGATGTGCGTCTTTCATTTCCCAGATTCCTCCTAGTTTGCAGCGTGTGGCCTTCTTGTGAAAGAGGATTGGAGACCTGAGCAAAAGTGTAAACAGACCTGGAGGAGATGAGGTTTAAAATCTTTTTTTCAATTATGCCCTGAGATGCAGGGAGTTAATTTTGCTTTAAAATGCTGTGCCGAAAAATACTCTTAATCAGTATACAGGCTTTCCTCAGTGCATATGTTTTCTAAAATGGCTAAAAACGTCTAACATAAGGAATGAGAACTATTCAAAAAAATAAGTATTGATGGAAGAAGATAGTATTGCTGAAGGCTAAGACTCAGGGATTGCAATCAGACCATTCGTGATTGTGAAAGCATTTCCAGCAGGCAGTGATGATTTAGCCCTCATGATTTTACCTGAGTGAATAATTTTTTAATAATGTGTAATGAAAAATCCATGTACCATTCCAAGCATTGCACTGCCGTTTCAGTGTGGTTTTAATAAGTGAGCAAAGTAAAGCACTCAGATTTCTCCTTCCTGACAGTGAGCGAGGGCACCCAGCACCACGCAGCAGCAACGCTCTGACCTCCTCCTCCACGCTCTTGACCTCCCCCCAAGGACGATGGTTTCTGTCTGTGGTCGGTACCAAAGAGCACAGGCTGGGAAAATGGGGACCCTCTGAATCCCAGCGGGGTATCAAAGCCTGACTGGAGGTTCCTCATCCTGGTGGGGCTACAGCTATTTCAAGGAAAAAAGAAATACAAATCTGTACCTGCCAGCAGGAGTGAACTCCTCACTGAGTTCCCACCAGCTGGGCAAAGGAGTGATGAAGCATGATCATTGATTCAGGGACTGCACAAGAAAATCAAGGCAGCCTTAAATCCAAAATTCTCACCAGGATGAGACGCAAGGTGCAGGGGTGATACAGCAAGTGCTTTACAGAGCCCTGAGCCACCATCACCATGGGACAGGCAGAGTGGAGAATTAGAGCAAGCCACTCTCAGGAGCATCGTCCAACGCTCAGGCTTCCCTCGTGCTTCGAGCCTTTGTCTGCTGAACAGAACAGGTCTGCTGATTTTTTACACCCAAGGAAACAGTGCTGTACAGCGACATTCCCACATGTAGGTGCTTTCTGTGAGAAGTTTTCACTTTGGGGCTAAAAGTGTAAGATGGCGCTTTAATGTTGCCTGTTGGCAAATCCAAAATGGCTTTAGGATTTACCTTTCAAGGTAAAGCAAGGTGTGGTTTTTAACCGTGACTATAACTCGCGGCTGGAACAAGTGACAGCAGATGGTGGTGACTGCTGCCCTTGAAGGTGTTTCATCCAGAGTCTTCCTAAAATATTTCCATGCCACAAAATAGTCTTGTGGAGCACAGAGTCTTCGGGGGAGATGTTAGAGATGACATTAGACCCATCGTCTCACCTGCCTTGAAAAGCTGTGTCCTGCAAGTCAGACAGAAAAAGCATATCTCATATGGAGGAAAAGCAATAGAAAGAGGGGAAGTTGCTGAAAAGCATCTGACCTGGGAACCCTCCCAGCCCCTCCACTCGCGCAGCTTTCCTGAATTTGGAGAAACCACTCTTCTGAAGCTCAAAACGGATGCATTACTGATAGGAAAATTTTCCTGACTGCATTGGCTGAATTTTATAGATAGTGATAGTGTTTTGCAGCTGGCTGCACACAAGCTACACAGTGTGTCTGCCGCAGCTATGTGACACATATCATGACAAAAATAGTTGCCTCTTTTACTCAGTAAGCCACTATTTCTACAAGCCCTTTGTTGGGGGTTAACCCCAGCAGGCAGCTCAGCCCCACACAGCCGCTCTCCGGTGGGGTGGGAGAGCACTGGAAGGGTAAAAGTGCAGAATCTCATGAGTTAAGATAAAGACAATTTATTAGGTAAATTAAACCCACCCTCCTTATTCCCTCATCTTTTGCTGCTGAGTGCATGATGAGCTCTGGGACATCCCCTGGGGCAGCTGGGGGCAGCTGTCCCGGCTGTGCCCCCTCCCAGCTCCTTGTGCACCCCAAGGCTTCCCGCTGGCGGGGCAGGGTGAGCAGCAGAAAAGGCCTTGGTGCTGTGCAAGCTCTTCTCAGCAAGAGCCAAAACATCCCTGTGTTATCAGCACTGCTTCCATCACAAGTCCAGAGCATAGCCCTGTACAAGCTACGCTGAAGAAAATTAATTCTATCCCAGCCAGAACCACTCCACCCTTCCTATTTCTATCTACGTAAGCAAAATTCCATAGGTAGACATTTTACATTCAGTATTTTGACAGAAATATCCTTATCAATGGGTAAGTGCTTGGGTCCCTGCTGTAAAACAAGCAGTAACACAAAATGGCATATCACCTTGTTGTCCTTTCAACAACCACCCTTCTCCGGCCCCATTCTTTGTCCGTCTCTCCCTCCTGGACCACTGCAGTCTTCCACTGAGTCTCCCTTTTCAATGTTCTCCACAATATTGTCAATATTATATTCACTCCCTTTCTCAGCCACCTCAGCTTTTTCTCAGCCACCTCAGCTTTTTGCTTCCTCTTTTTCCCATCATTAATATCTCCAAAGAGGTTCCCACTCGCCAGCTCAAGCCCAAGAAGAGCTCTTTCTTACCCTGGGTAGATGCTGTTAGTTCAGCACACGTCACTTTATGAGCAGAAATCTTTCCTTTTGGCGTGTCCAGTTCCTTTGCTTGCTAGCGCTCTCAGGAGTTTCTAACACTTGTTTCTCTTCCCAGCACTCTCAGCAGACTAAAAAAATATTAACTGGATTTTCCCAAGTGACAGAGCTGTCTTTGAACCACAGACATTGAATAATTATTCCATTCATTGGATAACACATGACTGATCCATACAAACCAAAATGTAGACAAGCCATCAAAGTGGCACACAAGTCTAGCACTGATATTTATTTATCTGAAATTGTAATATTTTTTGGTGTTATTTAGGATTTTTGTTGCTATTTAGCACCTCAGCCATGTAGCCCAGGAAGAGAAGCAGTTGGTAGCAGCAAGTATTTAGTTTCTGTACTTTGATATACGTTGGAGCACAGATCAGATACTTTAATATAGAATTAGAGGTATAGAATGAAAAGACAATCCCTGCTACCAAAGTCTTCAAATCTAAGGATGGGAGAAGAGAAAGAAATGAGGGGAGAAAAAGAACCATAAACAGTGCAGGTCATCACAAGAGGCTGCAGGAGTTGTATATATCACTGTATGATACCAGGCAAACAAGAGGCCATATTACAAATCACGGATTTCATTAGCAGAATCAGCTGGAAAACAGATGGGGTTGAGACTATTTAAATTTCCATTTTCATGTTGTTCCTCTTATCAAAATCATCTGGAACAGAGGAAACTTCATCTGCAGTGAAACAGCAAGACAAATATCAAATAATCATCCATGATTATTGTACTGAGGACAACCCTGCAGATCCGTTCGGTTTTTACGCTGTGGAAGATGGGGTTCAGCATGGGGAGGACCAGCAGGTAGATGCTGGCCATGAAGACAGGAATAAGACACCAAGCATGCTGGCCATGCTGGCCAAGCATGGACAAGCCAACCGTGGGGATGCCCACGGGGATCAGGACAGCCAGGATACGGGACAGGCAGTTGTTCAAAGCCTGAGGTGTCCCCTCTGGGATGTGATGCTCTAGCAATCAGTGCTTATGACATGAGGATGAGGTTGAACGTCAGAAAGAGACTGGCTACAGCGAAGTCATACCAGCTGTTGAATGCGATGCCTGCACATCTGCTTGATCAGACAGCAGGAGATGGCAGCCCTTCTAAGAGGTATCTGCGCAGGACACCCAGCCTAATCCTACCTATCCTGGCACTGGTGAGGCTGTGGGAGTGTCTCAGTGGGTAGTGGATGGCCACAGAGCGATGGAAGGCCATGGCTTCCATGGAGGACTCCACTGAGGACTCCACGAAGGAGAAAGAATGAACAAGGTAAAGCTGAGCAAAACAGGATTTCCTTGTAGTTGACCCAGAAAACACTCATCACAGTTGGCACTGTAGAGACAAACCCAAATCAGTGATGGCCAGCATGGACAGGTAACGGTCCGCAAGCTCGTGGGGCTCAGGTCAGTCCCGGTGGCAAAGGGGGTTGTGCGGTTCCCCATGAGTGACGCAATGTCATGCTATGTGAATGTAAACGCAAGTGAAAGGGATGGAGAGCCAGGCATGGGAAACCTCCACCCTCCTGGGCACCCATTGGGGTGAACAGCGTGGGAGGAATGAGAGAAATTGGTTCTGCTGCAACACAACATGATGGGCTAAAGCACGAAAAGGCAAGGTAATCCTGTAATCTGTGAACCAAAGAAAAAAGCACGAACTAGAAACGATCCAGTATCATAAATCTGCCAAATCTAGGCAAACAGATTTATGTTATGTACTGTGGCTCTCTCAGAGTGCTGCAGTACAAGCTCTTACTTAAATGAGTCTGATGATACAGAAACATGCCATTAAAGATGTAAACATTGCACTTTGCTATGGCAAGAATAAATACCCTATACCTATGAGCCCGGTAACTTCATTTACCTGTTACTGTGATAAATATCAACATGTAATGTTACCGTTATTATAAGCATCATCAATCTAAGGAAAAGGGAGGAAAGTTTGCAGTTATTCCCCAGATAAATAATGACTAATCAAATGTACTGGTGAAGCAAAGACACTTGTGCCAACTTCACACGCACCCGTGGCATTTCAGGGCTTCTGCTTTATGGACTTGAGAGACCTTGTGTCATTGATACGTTTTCCTACTCCACAAATAAGCAGGAGCCTCTCTTTATGGATGAATTTGGCAGTGCTGCTGAGTTGTCTAGACTCTGCCCTGGCTGCTCCCAGCCCCGCTGCCGGAGCAGACGTGGCTCCACACTCTGCTCCCCTCTCCTCCCTCTTCCCACACATCACACGTTCCGATGCTTTGGCTTCCAGGAGCCCAGCTCAGCTGAGGATCCACATCTCCAGGTGCCGGTATGTCACACACCCCTCACTTGCCTAAACACAGCCAAGGAGTATCCTCCAGGTCTTTAAACCAATTGCCCGTGCTTCACAACAGACTCTCGGAGAAACAGCTAACAGGAGAGCTGTATGGCTTTTAAAAACACACAGTGCATCCACACTGAGACACCACAGAAATGCTGTATGTTCGTTTTATCCATGGAGAATTTCCTAAGTACCTGGCAGGTGCGCAGGACTTCTGATCTGAATACGATTTAAGGAGCAATAAAGCATAACGAGACATAGCAATACAAATCTGACTAATTCATCCTAGATGACAGGTTCTGATCTTATGCTGAGCATTTAAAACTGACTTAAGAGAGGATCTGCCGCTGTGGTTGGGAAGCAGGTTTCTGAAAGCAGGGCACACTTTGAGGTAGCAGGGGAGATAGATATGAGAAGTTTTAGCTGCTGAAGGCAGAAAGGCTTGGTAGCTCAGTTGAAACCATTTTTAGTCGTGATTTTGCATTATCCAGTGCCTGTTACCCATGGAGTAACACAAGGACCCAGCTCTGGGTCTCTTACCCGAGCTGAAGTCTGAGCTCTGTCTCTCGGTGCCCATGAAGTGCTGCAGAGCACAACAGGAGCCTGCAAAGCAGGGCCAGGCTTTGCCCCTTGAACCTTTTGCTTCACTCCCTGCTCAGCAGCTCCACGATCAGTCTAACCTGAATGCTAATAGTGGTTAGGGCAGGAGTCACCAACAGGGAACAGT